>NC_137284.1:158130000-160530000 GCF_054371585.1 Giraffa tippelskirchi
CTCCAAGCAGGTGCAGCTGCGGAGACTCATTCTTCCCCCTTTTCTACTGCAGCGAAATGAAGAGCCTGGAAATAACAGACTCCCATCCCACTGATGCTTGCCTCTGCATCCTGACTTAGGGAAAGACACCGATGGGCAAAAGTACAGAGCTGATACAGTCAGTGTGTTTGTCTTGTTCTTGCCTCCGTAAGTCTCCCAGTGAGGACCATTTTTTTAAGGTCAAGCTAAATTAATATAATAATTTTAGATGTATTAATAACAGTTATGAGTTCTGATCTTATCTTTGGCTTCTGTGACACTCCACCCTGAAGAGCAAAGTTGTGACGGGTGTTGAAGAAGTTTGAGTGGTAACTGATACAAATGAACTTATTTGCAAAACAGAACTGTACTCTGACTTAGAAAACAAACATGATTACCAAAGAAGAAAGGGGGAAAGATAAATTAGGAGTTTGGGAATAACGTATACACACCCCTATATATAAAATTGTTTTGTTCAGTCGCTCAGTCGTGTCCGACTCTGCAGCCCCTTGGACTGCGGCACACCAGGCTTCCCTGTCCTCCACCATCTCCTGGAGTTTACTCAAACTCATGTCCATTGAGTCAGTGATGTCATCCAACCATCTCATCCTCTGTCATCCCCTTTTCCTCCTGCCTTCAATCTTTCCCAGCATCAGGATCTTTCCTAATGAATCAGCTCTTTGCATCAGGTGGCCATGGTATTGGAGCATCAGCTTCAGCATCAGTCCTTCCAATGAATATTCAGGACTGACTTTCTTTAGGATGGACTGGTTGGATCTCCTTGCAGTCCAAGACTCTCATGAATCTTCTCCAACACAACAGTTCAAAAGCATCAATTCTTCAACACTCAGCCTTCTTTATGGTCCAGCTCTCACATCCATACATGACTACTGGAAAAATTATAGCTTTGACTAGACGGACATTTTTTGGCAAAGTAATGTCTCTGCTTTTTAATATGCTGTCTAGGTTGGTCATAGCTTTTCTTCCAAGAAGCAAGTGTCTTTTAATTTCATGGCTGCAGTCTCCATCTGCAGTGATTTTGGAGCCCAAGAAAATAAAATCTGTCACTGTTTCCCCATCTATTTCCCATGAAGTGATGGGACCAGATATCATGATCTTATTTTTTTGAATGTTGAGTTTTAAGCCATATTTTTCACTCTCCTCTTTCACTTTCATCAAGAGTCTGTTAGTTCCACTTCACTTTCTGCCATAAGGATGGTGTCATCTGCATATCTGAGGTTACTGCTATTTCTCCCGGCAATCTTGATTTCAGCTTGTGCTTCATCCAGTTTCAGCATTTCGTATGATGTACTTTGCATAGAAGTTAAACAAACAAAGTGACAATATACAGCCTTGATGTACTTCTTCCCCAGTCTGGAACCAGTTTGTTGTTCCATGTCCGGTTCTAACTGTTGCTTCTTGACTGGCATACAGGTTTCTCAGGAGGCAGTTTAGGTAGTCTGGTATTCCCATCTCTTTAACAGCTTTCCACAGTTTGTTGTGACCCACACAGACAAAGGCTTTAGCGTAGTCAGTGAAGCAGAAATAGATGACCAATAAGAACCTGCTGTAAAGCACAGGGAACTACAGTCATTCCTTATGTGCTGTGCTTTGTTGCTCCGTCATGTCCCACTCTTTGAGGCCCCATGGACTGCAGCCCACCAGGCTCCTCTGTCCCTGGGGATTCTCCAGGCAAGCATACTGGTGTGGGCTGCCATGCCCTCCTCCAGGGGATCTTCCCAACCCAGGGTTGAACCCAGGTCTCCTGAATTGCAGGTGGATTCTTTACTATCTGAGCTACCAGGGAAGCCTCACCTTATGGTATAAGTCAGTAACTTATGATAATTTATAATGGAAAATAATCTGAAAAAGAATAAGCATATATAGCTGAATCATTGTGCTGTGCAGCTGAAACTAACACAGCATTGTGAGTCAAGCACACTTCCGTTAACAAAACGAGCTTTGAGTGGGACCTTGCTGAGAGTCCTCTCTGCCATCAGTTCTGGCAGCTGTAAGGAATGACACCTGGTCGGTGCACATTCAGAGCAATGGGAAGATTTTAATCAATTAAAATGATCTCTTGCTCATGTTCATTCTGTTTACTTAACATCCACTTCCTGCCACTCCCTGTATTGAGTGGAGGAGAGAGATTTGGGGGTACCATGCACATGCTATGACCAGTGGTCGTGGGCCATGTGTCCTTCCCAGATGTCCAGACTCCACCCTTCCAGGCCAGAGAGGACGTGAGGACAGAGGAAGGAAGGGCTGGGGTTGTATCATGTTGTTTTTTTAATTTCCTTGTGTACTCAAGGGATGATTTGGGTCACTAAATCCAGTGGGAAAACTAAGCATTGTATATTCCAGTAGAGATGGAATAACTGAACAGAATAGCAGAGAAAAGAGAGTGGAGGCAATACAGTGTGTCAGGGAATAAATCATCTTAGTTTCACTTGGCATTTGACAGTTTGGGGTGGGTGGAAAAAATGAACTTTCGTATTGCTCTGATGTTGGTGAAATTTAGATTCAGGAGCAATATATCTTACTGTAAGGTATCTGAGTATGATATCTGAGTATGAAAATCTTGTAAGCCCATAATTGTCCTTTGAGGAGAAATCTTTGGGGAAGAGAAAAAAAGACCATAACAGCGGTCTAAACTATAGCTGATTCTTACTTCTGCCTGTATGCGTGCTAAGTTGCTTCAGTCGTGTCCGACTCTGTGCGACCCTATTGACTGTAGCCCACCAGCCTCCTCTGTCCATGGGATTTTCCAGGCAAGAACACTGGAGTGGTTTGTCATGCCCTCCTTCAGGGGATCTTCCCCACCCAGGGATCGAACCCGAGTCTGTTACATCTAAACAGCATGGGGAGGTGAGTTCTTTACCACTAGCACCACCTGGGAAGCCCGTGTCTTACTTCTAGGCTCCTGATTAATCACAAAGGTGAATACTAACTTCTCTTTCAAAGCAAACACTCAGTAAATGCACTGTTTAGAAATTCTCCAGAGAGAGAGAAAGAGAAAGAAAAGTCTCTGGTTCCACTGGGGTCTGACCAGCAGCCCTACTGCTGAAATTCAAATTGAGTTCTTTTCCTTCTCATTCTCCATTAGAAATGAAAAATACATATCCATTTGTCACTCTTTAAAGATGTCTTCATGCAGAAAAATTGCTCTACTGCAAAATGATTCCAAGCAATCATGTCTTCCTCAGAAATTATCATTGCCTTTGGTGTATTTGTCTAAGTAGAGAAATAAGTAATGTTACTAATTTTTTATGGCTTCCTCTAAACTCCTTCCAAGATCTGTTCATCTTACTTCTGTAGGCTCCAAACCGGACATGACATCTTTAATTAAGATGTGATTCAGCTAGCATTTGCTTAGATCTTGCAGATCTGAAAAAGCACCCTTAAGATAAGATTGGGCAAATAGAATTTAACCCTCTGTCTCAGTCCACACGTGAAAGGATTCATTATATGATGAGCCAGAGCCAGGAGCAGAGAAGCACAGAAATCACACTGGAATTGGTGTGATCTTTGTCCAGGTCAGTGTGATATGGCAACACCAAATTCAGCTTTTAGCCAGAATCACTGGTGAGCTTCTCCTTTAGAATCGTGCAAATTCTTGATTTCTCGGCATAGTCAAATGTATACTAAAAACGTCACAACTGGTTTAAATTTCACCATGGAAAGCTTGAGGGCAGGACGAGAAGGGGGCAACAGAGGATGACATGGTTGGATGGTATCACCAACTCAATGGACTGCTGCTGCTGCTGCTGCTGCTGCTAAGTTGCTTCAGTCGTGTCCAATTTTGTGTGACCCCATAGACGGCAGCCCACCAGGCTCCCCCGTCCCTGGGATTCTCCAGGCAAGAACACTGGAGTGGGTTGCCATTTCCTTCTCCAATGCATGAAAGGGAAAAGTGAAAGTGAAGTCGCTCCGTCCTGTCCGACTCTTAGCGATCCCATGGACTGCAGCCTATCAGGCTCCTCCGTCCATGGGATTTTCCAGGCAAGAGTACTGGAGTGGGTTGCCATTGCCTTCTCCACAATGGACATGAGTTTGGGCAAAATCTGGGAAATGGTGATGGACAGGGAAGCCTGGCATGCTGCAGTCCATAGGGTCACAAAAAGTCAGACACAACTTAGTGACTGAACAACAACAGTGAAATACCATAGACTTCTGAGGAGGAAAACTAGTCAGACCATTTGTAAATTCTTGGGGCAAGTGGCATTCATGTGGCATGTTTCTCTTTATGCACATGACACAGGGCTGGGCTGAAACTTTAGAAAAAAGAAAGAAAAAGACGTGCTAATAAAATGAGTTTGTAGTCAAGTCATATCATCCCTGAGGAAGGCTTGTGTGGTGTGATTTGTTTAATATTTTGGCAGGCAAGGTTATTTAGAAAGTGAGTATATATTTTTTATTTGATTAGATGTCATTTATCATTTGGTAAAAGTTCTGATGCACCAAGATGTGAGATTTCATACGCTTGAGTTTCATGGGTCTCCCCTGCTGACTCATTCATGATTAGAAGAGAAAACTCTCAAAGGCAAGCAGCAGATTGTAATAAATGTTGTTTTTACAAGTTTTCCGTTCATGAACTGCTCAACCCGAGGAGACTCCTGGTATAGTTCCTGGGGCTTCAGTGCCTTTTCATTATGCTGAATTGCAAGCTATTGGTTCCCCCTGTGTGAACTGAGCAGCTTTAAAAAATCATCCCGATGTGTGCTGGAGAAAACTCGTGAGAGTCCCTTGGACAGCAAGGAGATCAAACCAGTCCATCCTAAAGGAAATCAACCCTGAACAGTCATTGGAAAGACTGATGCTGAAGCTCCAATACTTTGGCCACCTGATGCGAAGAGCCGACTCGTTGCAAAAACCCTGATGCTGGGAAAGATTGAGCGCAGGAGGAGAAGGGGATGACAGAAGATGAGATGGTTGGATGGCATCACCGGCTCAACAGACATGAGTTTGAGCAAACTCTGAGAGATATTTAAGGACAGGGAAGCCTGGCGTGCTGCAGTCCATGGGGTCACAAAGAGTCGGACACGACTTAGCAGTGTCATGTCTCAGGTATGTTTCATGTTGTCTTAGGACAGAACTCGTCCTAGGAGCTTATTGCCTCTAGTGGGGAAGGAGGTGAGGAAGACTCCCAATCCAGAAAGCAGAGAAGCATCTTCTTGGTGATTAATGCATAGAATTAGCAGACATGAAAAGGAATGAAGCCAGAGCATTTTTTTTTCCTCTTAGACAACTAAACTAAATGTCAGTCACCTCCCATCTCCAGCTGGACTTGAAAGCTTCATCTCTGGACCCCAGGACACTTGGGGTGAGTTTGGTCCAGGAGCAGTAGTTAGGTGGAGTGGCGCGTGGTTTGGAGCACTGACCTTCCTTCCAAGGGTGAGTTGGCAACAAAAGGCTGGCAGAGAGTCCTGAAGCTCTATGCCTGTGAGGACGACAGGCAGGACTTTTTCATCTGCCTCCTCTTGGTACCATTGATTTGTTGT
The DNA here is from genome assembly GCF_054371585.1 of Giraffa tippelskirchi. Lineage (NCBI taxonomy): Eukaryota > Metazoa > Chordata > Mammalia > Artiodactyla > Giraffidae > Giraffa > Giraffa tippelskirchi. The sequence goes on from NC_137284.1 coordinate 158,135,520, forward strand.
CTGATTTAAATATAGAGTTCAATATGCAGGTGTGTACATGCAGCATAAGTAAAACGGTATCCTCCTTCAGAGCGGAGGGACCTCCATCTGAGGTGTAATTTAGGAGCACCCAGGCCGCAGGGTCCACGTAGGGAAGGGGGGGTTGCTGTGTAACCCGCCAGAATGGAACTGGTCCGAGGGTTAAGCTTGCAGGGAAACAGAGGCAAGGTGAGCCAGGATGCCATTTGGAGCTCAGTCGGGGAAAGGGGACCCGAACCCTGAAAACCGATGCCAACGCAGGTAGAGACCTGCTCAGCACCTTCTCTCAGGACCCTGGGTGTCCGGAGAATCCCTGACAGCGAGCGTGGGACTTTCACAGCGAAGTTCATCTTAGGCAGGTGGTTTGCCCTCCTTCTCTCTTTTTCTTCATGGAGGAGGGCGGGCGGGCATGGAAGGTGATGGATCAGCCTGAGGATGACAAGAAGCTGGCGGCTTCTGCTCGCGCGCCGGCCAGGAGGGCTGACGGCGCTGGAGTGGGCGCGTCGGAGCCGCCCCTGGGGTCTGGATGCCAGTGTGCTGAGCGGACAGGCATGGCCAGCATGTCCCTACTGATCGCAACCCATCAGCAAGTGGACACCACCGTGTCCTCCGGTCTCCCAGGCGCACTGGTAAGGGGTGCGTCTGTGGCTGTGCGCGCGTGGGTGTGCTTGACGGGGAAGAGACACAGTTACCTTTATTCGTTGGGACGGAGGGTGGAGGCTGACACTTTCTGTTGAGAGTTCTGCTCTCACCCACCCTTTCTGCAAACGTGAATGTCACCCAGACTGCCGAGGAAACAAGCGGGGGAAGGGTCAGGGAGGGCGACCTTCCCAGCCCCCCCCGCAGGCCAGGAGGGCACAGGGCATATGCCGTCGTGGGGACCCCAGGGTGGCCTGGAGAGGGGAGCTGGGAGCCTGGGTCTGGCCACTTGCGCGGTAGGAATGGGCCCCAGCGCCTGGCAGTGGACTTGCTTCTTAATGCGTGTAGAAAATCAGACAAATGAGGAATGAGGAATTACGGAGATACCAGCAGTAAGTCGGAGGAATAAATGAGTCCCGGAAACGCAGTTTCTGTGAAGTCCAAATTACTATGGAGATTGCATTGCTTTCCCAGGACGTAAAAGCTGAGGAGTCAGCGAAAGGTGTGGTGAGCGTGATGCATGGAGGCGGCGGCGGTGGAGGGCGGTGGGCGATGGAGTACTCAGTTCGTTAAACAGGGCTTTCGCACAGAAACCAAATCAGCGTTTCATCCTGGTGGGGGGACTGGTGTGCGTTTCCTGAGATAAACCCTCCTTTTCTCTTCAAGAGATCGCAGCGAGCGAGGGGTGAGGACGGGGTCCTCGGGGTGCAGTGCTGTGTGGGTTTATGTGGGTGTGAGTAAGTGTGCATGTGGGTGAGTGTGGGTGTGTGAGTGGGTGTGGGTCTGTGTGCGTGGGTGTAAGTGTGCATGTGGGTGTGAGTGGGTGTGGGTCTGTGGGCGTGGGTGTGGGTGTGTGAGTGGGTGTGAGTCTTTGTGCATTGGTGAGTGGGTGTGAATGGGTGTAGGTCTTTGTGCGTGGGTGAGTGGGTGTGGGTCTGTGTGCATGGGTGTAAGTGTGCATGTGGGTGTGAGTGGGCGTGGGTCTGTGTGTGTGGGTGTGGGTGTGTGAGTGGGTGTGAGTCTTTGTGCATTGGTGAGTGGGTGTGAATGGGTGTAGGTCTGTATGTGGGTGTGTGCGTGGGTGTGGGTGGGTGTGAGTGGGTACGGGTGTAAGAGTGTGTTTATAAGTGGGTGGGTGTGTAAGTTTGAAACACCGTGCATGTGTGCGTGTCCAGATGGGAGTCAGAGGCGCTGTGATGGAGGAGCTCCCAGCCGGGCCCCTCTCCAGGAGCAGCGGCGGTCCGCATGGTCTCCACCTTGACCGGGGCGTGGGAGGGACAGGAGGAGAGGTGCAAGAGGGAAGGGGCTCAGGGCAGGGACCCTCGCAAGCTGGGCCCTGGTCTCAGATGACCCCGCCCACAACGACCCCACCCACAGAGGGGCCGCCTCCTGACAGCGCCCTCCCGGAAAGCCCCCGTCTGCACCAGGCCCCGAGTCTCGCCCCTGGCTGCATGGGTGACCCCAGTACCCTCGAGGTATTCTTCCCAGAGGAGTCACCAGAGCTGAGAGGAGAGCAGTTTACATTCTGAAAAGGACATTTCTTTTTTCTTCTTTTTTCTTTGCCCAGAGACTTGCAGTCACCTCCAACACGCAGTTGGAAATGTGGGAGGCTTTCGGTGTGGGGCTGGAGGGGGAGGGTTCAGACTGCTATCATTTGGGGGAGGTTTATGGCCTTTAGTACCGATTGTTGTCGCTTGGGGAGCGTGGGATGACTTTCAAGAACAGGCTGCATAGTTCCACAGGAGGGCAAAGACAGGGCATCTCGTGTGTCCTTAGATGATGACATTCTCAGATCCTTGGCTTCGATCACCAGTGGGATCCAGTGACCGTCTCTAGATTTTGCCTTAGAATTACAGAGTCAGAGCCTCAGAGAAGAGTGGGCAACCTGTCCACATTTGAACCATAATTTTTTAAATTTATTTTTGAGGAGAAACCTTTTTTTCCTTTTTTTCCCCATCTTTATTGAGATATAATTGACATATAACGTATGTAAGTTTAAGGTGTATGATGGGATGATGAGAGATACAGTTGTGTATTGCCAAGTGACTGCCACAGTAGGGTTGAGCAAGACCTCCATCACCTCGTATAATTACCATTTCTTTTATAACCCATGGTAAAGCTCACTGAAGCAAAGAAGAAGAGGGAAGACTTCAGAGTTTATTGAGCTTTGGAAACATGGTATCTGGATCCCATTTTAGGATATTGCCGTTGTTTGCTGAAAGTGGACTCAAATTTTATGTTCTGTCTGGGTTCTTAAAGGGCTTCCCAGGTTGCTCAGCAGCAAAGAACCTGCCTGCCAAGCAGTAGACCAAGGTTTGATCCCTGCTTTGGGAAAGATTCCCCTTGGAGAAAGGAATGACAACCCACTCCAGTATTCTCGCCTGGGAAACGCTATGGACAGAGGAGCCTGGCAGTTGCAAAAATGTTGGACACGACTGAGTGGCTAAACAGCAGCAGCAGCAGCAGCTGGATTGTTAAATGCTGAGAATGTTTTGGGGTGCAAAGTGTCAGGATGCAAAACCCACAAAGTGTGTATCCTTACCGTGAGAAGGGCTCTCGGAGCTCTGGGGAAGAATGAGGGCACTTGCAGACCACGACGTTTAGGAGAAGGCTGCTGCCAACCTGAGGGCAGGCGACTGTCTCAGCCCCCAAAGCAGATGGGTGCGGTGGGGTGGGGGGGCGCAGGTGGAGAAAAGAGCTCGTGTGGATATGAGGGGGAGAGGTTGAACTCGCCGCTCTCTGAGGAGGCATTGGGATAACTCTCATCTGTCTCTTCCATTCGGGAATCAAAGGCTGTAAAATATCTGTGTTTATTTTGGAGTGATCTTTCTCGTGTCATTTTCTCTCTTAAAATGGAAAATAGGGTGGAAACCTTCACGTTCCTACTTGAGTTTTCCAGATTTCAACAGTCTACATTTTTAGAGGAAAGTAGACATTCAAGGAAAACTACAGAAATCCCTCTGTAAGTTTCTAGTACCTACTCTAAGAAAAATTATTTATTTGCAATTAAAACAAATACCAATTTTTTTGTTTTAAAGGAGATTTGGTTTTCTGTAGCCGTGATGTTTTCTTTCCTGGGTTAAACTTTGGTTTAAAGATTTGGTTTTCCATAGCCAAAGTCTTCTTTCCTGGGTTAAACTGCTGTACATTTACTTATAGCTTCTGGGCTCTGACTGCACCTGTCTTTACATCACTGTTTCTCCCAAGCCTCTAAGATCATTCAGTGCCCAAGGGACCTGTTTTGAGGACACGGCCCCACTGAGACACTCAGCGCCCATCAGACAGCAGTCTGTGTGGGACACGCTGACTCCACCCCGTCGCGTTCCAGAAGTTCTTTTCAACCTCCCAGCCCAGAAGCGCCAGCATCACATCCTCAGTGCCTTTCCTTCCCTATTTTCTTTCTCTCTTTCATTTCATGCATGTATATAAGGCAGGCGCTTCGAAAATGTTGATTCAGTGAATGGACGAGCGAATGTTTGCTGAAACAATGGATCCAGCACCAGCGCTGAGTCTGTCATCGTCAAAACACACCTTTAGGCTGTCTTTCTTTGACTTTTTCAAGCCTGACAGCGGTGTCGCTTTAAACTTGACTTTACTTGGATGAGAAGTCTTGTGTGGGAGTTGTCTGCCCAGAGCCCAGGGTACCTTAGGAAATCCTGCTCCAAGATTCTTTCAGTTCTATTCCTGACTAATGCATCTTTTGTGATGTATCAACCTGAGCAGCACATCACAGCAAACCACAGCTGGTTACTGTTCAAACAGGAGTAACTTTGGAGAGTGTACGTATGCACGTGGTCCTCTTCTCCAGTCCCCTCCACACCCCGACACCTCCCTTCTTCCTCATGCGCGGACAGGTGATGGGACAGCTGGGGCTGGCAAAAACTGTGGGTGTGAGTTCTGGACCCAGAGTCTGGTCACCTCAATAACCTTGTTCATCCGTCATATTCTTCTACCCTTGCTTCAGTAGGACTGATCATTTTGTATTTCCACAGCTTTATCTGGGACAGGTTCTAAACCAGACTGAAAGATAGACTACAGTCAACAACACATCCTTTGCCTGGCCTCAGGGAAGCACCTCTAGGCCCCAGATGCAACCAATCTTTGTTAAGGGGCTAAATGCAACTTTTAGCAGCTGCTGGCTGTGTGTGATGCCACGTTTCTTTTAGGGGCTTCTTTTTTTTAATTTTGCATTTTTGAAGTACAGTTGATTTACAGTGTTATGTTAATTTCTGCTATATAGAAAAGTGATTTAGTTGCTTAGTCGCTAAGTTGTATCCGACTCTTTGTGACCCCATGGACTGCAGCACACCAGGCTCCTCTGTCCTCCACTGTCTCCTGGAGTTTGCTCAAACTCATGTTCACTGAGTTGGTGATGCTCTCTCACCATCTCATCCTCTGTCACCCTCTTCTCCTCCTGCCCTCAATCTTTCCCAGCATCAGAGTCTTTTTCATATTCGTTTCCATTATTTTTTAATCATAGGATGGTGAATATAGTCCCTTGTGCTATACAGTAGGACCTTGTTATTTATCTAATCTGTATATGCTAGTTTGCACCTGGAAGTTCTCTTGGGGCTACTTTTTAAACCGTTAGCTATTTTAGGTATATGTTGTGCCCTGTTTACTGGAATCCAGAGAGTACCATCCATCTGATGAAGAACGATTGTAGATTTAGATTTTGAAACATAGAGCTTCAGTGATTTGGCTGCATCTTTAATGATTTCCAAACATCTGTTAGAAATTGCTCATAAACTCATTTTCTGGTGGTTTTTTTTTCTTTTCTTTTCATTAAAAGCTCTTTCCTAAAATTCTAATTTCTTGTTAGGAAGTAATTTTTTTCCTAACTGAAGTACAAGTCAAAACTCATATTGACATCAGATATGAATTAAGTTTGGGCTTCCCTGGTGGCTCAGTGGTAAAGAATCTGCCTGCCAATGCAGGAGATATGGGTTTGATCCCTGGGTCAGGAAGATCCCCTGGAGGAGGAAATGGCAACCCACTCCAGTATTCTTGCCTGGGAAGTCCCATGGACAGAGGAGCCTGGTGGGCTGCAGTCCACGGGGTCACAAAGAGCCAGACAAGACTTAGTGATTGAACAATAATGACTTAAGTTTAAATTCTTGTCGTGCCTATGACAAAATAAAATTATCCTGCTCTCAAAACACACCTGCAGAGAAGTTCCCGTTACCTGTTTTTAGAAGATGCTTCAAGCCTTTTCGTGTGCTCTGAGCAGGTGTCTGGCGTCCTTCAGGTGAAACGTGATCCAGCTTGAGATCTCTGTTTGGTTTGAAGCTGCCTTTTCCCTGTGAGATGTTTTGGAAGCTTCAAACATACAGTGTCCTCCAAATCTGTAAGGAAATAATGGCAGGAATGCTCCTGAAGGGAACAGAGGAATCAGAAGGCAGTCGTCCGTTTCAGGGCAGTTGCTGAACTTACGGCTCAGGTGGGGCACTCAGCGTCCTTGCGGCTGAGACCAGAGTGGGAGAGCAGGGGTGGCGTTTCCGCAGAGCTCACCTGGGTCAGCCAGCCGCTTGCCCGGCATCTCTGGCTAGCGAGACCCCAGGGTGAGCTCTCTCCAGCCTTCTTTTCAGACGGAACAAAGGCAGATGCAATGTGGCACCAGGAACTAGTGGATGACATGCTTGATCACGTCCCTCAAAAAGAAATTCCACACAGCCGTCCTTAGAACGTGCCATCAGCATCTATTGGCAATTCAGTGTGATCAGAAAAGATACTTCTAAGAAGGAGTTAGGTCCCCAGATGGAAGGTGTAGTACTGCTTACCTTCGAGACCCAGATGAAGCACCGTTTCCTCCAAGGAGCCTTCTTGATCATCACCCTTTCAAGTCTCTGTGGCCTTCATGAGCCACAGCGTTTACTTAACAGTCAGAAGGAGCTCTGACCGAAGCCTCCATGCCTGTGTGTCTAAACAGGTCGTATTCCTCGAGGCCTGGGGTTCTGTCTCGTACTAAAGCCAATGTCTAGTCTGTTTCTTGGCTTGTGGTAGGCCTTTTCTTTCTTAAAAAGTGTTTAATCTATTTTTATTTATTTGGCTGAGCTAGGTCTTAGTTGTGGCATGCAGGGTCTTTGGTTGTGACATGCGGACTCCTAGTTGCAGTATGAGTTCCTCGTTCCCTGGCCGGGGATGGAACCTGGGGCGCCCTGCATCGGGGGCAGGGAGTCTTGGCTCCCGCACCACCTGGGAAGTCCCGGCCCTTGGTTCTGTTGCCGCTGATAACACACAGCGCGGGCCCAGGGTAGCACTGGCGGTCGTGGACCGGGTTTCAGAAGAGGCTCTGTCTGCGTGGTCTGCGTTACGACCACGTGACGTAAGATAGAAGAAACAGGCCAGACTGAAAAGCAGCAAGTGTCTATTTTCATTTCATGTGGTCTGAAGAGATAAATTGTGCAAGATAAAAGAATAATGTTCTGTGACTGGATTTGAGATTTTTTTAAATTGTGAGATAATTGCTATATAACAATTTCTTCTATATAACAGAGTGAATCAGCTATACATATACATATATCCTCTCCCTATGAAGCCTGCCTCCCACACCACCCATCTGATTGGGTTTTTTTAAATTATTATTTTAAAATATTTCCATTAGCTAAGTAATTCTTTCTGTTTTAAAAAAAGACATAGAGGTAGAGAAAACGTGAACATTCTTACTTATCCTTTAAGGCTTAATCTCACAGTGTTTTTCTCTGAGAAAACAGATGGGAAAACCTCTGGCCATCTGGGTCCCAACAGACATAGCTGTCCTCAGCACCCCAGCATTTGATATCAACCACTTAGGTTTAAATGAAGTAAGCCCATCAGCTCATGTATCGATGTTTTACAACTACAGTAGATCGTAAATTATCTGTGGGGCAAAATAGAGAACAGGAAAATACACACTAGAATGTGTGTTTTCCTTGCAAACTCATTACCATGGTAGTCGTCTTGGGTAATTTCTTTTCAAGCCTTTTGAATAACTTTGAAGTTTTCAAGTTTTTTAAATCTCCCCAATGGATAATGTTTGCAAAAAATAAAAAATTGTTTGATGCCCAGAATAATAAATAAAACATATACTCAGAATGGATGATTCAAAAAACAAGTAGTTGTTCTCAAAGTCAGGAAACTGATTGTGTCTGCCTATGTTTCATAAATGTTGAGTCCCCTTTGCAGTTACCTACAGATCAGACTTGCCCTCAACCATGGCAGAGTCCCAGAAGTAAATGACAAGGTAATTTTGGGAGAGGCAGTGTTCCCTTTGAATTAAAGATGTTTATACATCTCTCTCTCTCTCCCACTCTCACTCTCTCACTGTCATGGGGCTTCCCAGGTAACTCAGACAGTAAAGAATCTGCCTGATATGCAGGAGACCTGGGTTTGATCCCTGGGTTGGGAAGATCCCCTGGAGAAGGGAATGGCAATCCACTCCAGTATTCTTGCCTGGAGAATTCTACAGACAGAGGAGCCTGGTGGGCTATAGTCCATGGGGTCACTGTCGGACACAAATGAGTGACGAACACTTTCTTTCTCTCTCTCATGCCTGTAATCCCACCAGGCTGTCTTTTCAACTATTCTGTTGATTCCTTCAGGATGCCTGAGTCGTTACATCTTTGTATATTACCCTGCAGCCCACGGGGCAGTGACGTCCAGCAGGTCTCATGATGGGAATCATGGCTTCCTCTCCTGGTTGAACCGGAGGGAAGCCTTGCCGTGGGCTGGAGCGGCTGTGGGGTAACGCAACCCCCCACTCTGAAGAGTCACCTTCACTTTGCCCCCGTCCCCATCAGGCTGGATCTGAAGAGTCACCTTCGCTTTGCCCCCACCCCCATCAGGCTGGATCTGAGGTTGCTGCCCTCTCCCTGGCTTTCTTGCCCAGGGGATCAACTCCAGATATGCTGACCCAAACTCCTCAGGGCTGAGATCACCCTGGGAACCTTGTTACTGTTTCTACATTTAAGCACCCATTTCCTGTAACCTCTGTATATCTGTGAGTGAGTTTCACTCAAGTCAGTTCAAGTCAGTTTCATTCAATGCTTGTTAATTGTGTATGTTACTGCTCTTATCTGGGCATTCACCGGGCCATCACTGAAGGCTGGTTTCCATGCTCGCCGCCTTCCCTCCTAAAAGAGAGGCTGCCTGATGCTGTCTTAGTATGAATGCACACACATACTCACACACTGTCGCACATGCCTGTTTTATATTCAAACGACCTAATCGTGCTTATTTGAATACAGAATTTTCCATATTTTAGGTGCTACAAAAATTAAGTCAGCTGACAGTCAGATCAGGCAGATGCGTTTATCAAACCTTCAACAAGGGCTCCCTGGGCACCCACAGCACACAGCGGTGCTTAGGGGCTGGGATGCACCTGAGTACCAATGAGATGATGTTCCATGTCCAGGCTACTTACATTTTAATTAAAGAGCACAAAATGAAGGAAACACTTGTCAAGTGGTGACAAGTGCTAAGAAGAAAAATAAAGACGGAACAGGGAGTGATGGGAAGAGTCTAGTTCAGAAAGAAAGGTCATGGAACGTTTTTCTGATAAAGGGATGTGAACGAGAACAGTGCGGGAGGGGCCAGAGCCCCGCGGGTACCCCAGGGAAAGTCGCGGCATCCTTTGTCAAGTCCAGCGGAGCTCTCCCCTGCCCCCATCACAGGACGGATGTGAGGGTTGGAAGGACCGTCAGCATCATCTAATCTAGCATCCTTCATTTTACACTTTAGCAAAGTGAGACCACGAAAAGGTTATAGGTCCCAGTTCGGCTTCACAAAGACATATCTCTTGTTCAGAGGAGAGAAAAGAGAGAGAAAATGTCAAATGGGGACTATGCAGAGACGCTGCCAAAACACTGAACAGTGTGTGTGAGAAAGTCGTTGAAAGATAAGTTCTTGAACATTTGATCAAATATTCTATATTTGATTTCGTACTATGAGAATGCAATGACATAGTAAATATTTGCTCTAAGTTCTCAGCAACCATAATTATTATTTTATTAAATTGGGCAACATTGTGATCCACAGTCTATCCTTGGGCTGTTAAAAACCTACACGAGGGGAAATATCATTCCAAATCCTTCAATGCAATTAATGCCCTGGTACGGAGACTCGAAATGTTGGGGTGTCTGCTTCTACAACCTTATTCTAGACCTTAATAATCCTGGAGAATGTCAGAGGGGGTGTGGTCATGGACCTGAGAGAGGACATGGTAGAAAACCAACTAATACACCCCCTCACTTGCCGTGAGCAAGGAAGTCATTACGTTCTTCTGCTTAGTAGTAGTATTCGTGGTTTTAAAGACACTCTTGAGCTCATTTCCCTGTTAGTTAAATGTCCCCACTGACTTACATTTTCCTATTAAACCTTTCATAACACTTGCTGTTTGTAGAATTGTGCGTCCTTTTTCTGAGGCTGTTTGCTCCAAGAAGACCTAGCTCTCCACTGTGCCCCAGCCTTTATAGTGCTCGGTAAGTATTTTTGAACAGATAGACAGGCAGTCATGCCTCTGCGTTGATGCAAGTTCTCTTTTGTTCGTTAACGTAGAAACGGTAGGGACCGGGTGGAGAGGGAGCCCAGGCAGCCTCGTGGGACTCCTAGTTCACCAGACAGGGCTGATGACCGCTTCCATCTCCATGGAGCCCTGGCTGAGTTATGGTCCGTGCGTGCCAAGTCACTTCAGTCGTGTCCAACTCTTTGCGACCCTATGGCCTGTAGCCCACGAGGCTCCTCTGTCCATGGGACTCTCCAGGCAGTAATACTGGAGTGGGTTGCCTGTCCATCCCAGGGCCACCTGGGAGCTAGAGTGGAGAGCCATAATGTCCTCCAGACATGGCATGAGCAGCCCAGCCCTCCCCGGGAAGGAGAACCAGGCACAATGGGTCAGGTCTGCTCAGAGTCTGAGCTGCATGGTTTGCCTGTGCTGTTACCTTTTCCAGCTGAATCAACACTTCGGGATCACAAGGGGAGTCTTGGGGCTCCTTACCTTGGGCTGAGCTCGCTGAGTGCCCAGCTTTTAGCTGTAAATAACCCTTGCCCTCACCTGTACCTTATGTGGGCTGTACGGAAAACTTACAGAGAGGGCAGTGCTAGCTCTTCCAGGACTCCTGTTCCTAGTATCTCATTCATTCGCTCCACCTTTCTGCACCAAGTGTACAAAACCTCACTGGCTCATGGGTGCTCCCTGAGTCCTGCTTCTCTGAATCCAGGCAGCACTTACTGTTTAAACCTGTTGATTCTCTCAGGTAACTTTCCTGCATGCTCACCGTGCTCCCTGTGATGGAAATAGAGGCAGGATCAAGGGCAGTAAGCTCCTTAAAAATAACCAGTCTCATAGTTAATGTCTAGCCTACCTCACATCATTCTGTAATTTCAGTTTGGTTGGAGAAACAAGATTAAATGACATTCTTAAAGAAACTCCTCAAAGGTGAAAATCTCTATTCAGAGAGTCGGGAAAATAAATCTAAATAGCTTTGCTGCGTAATGTTTAGAGTGGGTATGCATTTAGCATTTATGACTTAAATGGATGGGGATGTGAGTAAGTTCTAGGCATGATAATGTTTCCTTTGACCACAAATTTATTTTAGGATTGTCAGAACCAGTGAGGAAAATTACTAAAGAACTTTGTTTCACTGGCACTAAATATTTTGACATTTTCGCTTCACATGAAGGTGCTGGATATGATAACCCCAAAGACCGTAAAACTTGGCACAGGTGCCAGCAAGTAGATGGAGTTCTGGTTTCTTGTTAGCATTGCGCTGATGGTGAGCCATGGGCATCTCAAGGGGCTTTGGTTCCTTGTCTGCTGGTAGGGGGAGGACTTAGGCCCTGATTGAAGGTGCCTGTGTTCATGACTTGGCATTGTTCCTGCAGAGATGTTCTGGCTGACAGCCCTACCCTGGGCCTCTGTGCTCTCCAGCAGGGAAAGGATGCTCTTCCTGCAAGCCCGGGGCCTGGGGCCTGGCGTTGTACCAGGAAGACTCAGTGCCAAAGTTCTGATCTTTGCATCAGAAGAGCTGAGACTCCTGACCTTGGGAAGCTGTTCTGGCTTCAGTGTTTTCATCTTTAAAAAGAAGGGTTTGGAACCGAAGAAAAATGTTCGGAGTTCGCATATTCTGGGCACTTACAATCTTGCGTATGTTTTAATTGATTCAGTGCAAGCCAGTCTGTGAGCCATCTCGTTTGCAGAGAAGGGAGCTTGAGTGACTTGTCACAGGTCACATGACCGGTAGACCAGCCGTCCCGCTGGGAGCCCAGGCCCTGATTCCTGCAGCCATCCTCTGTTCATGCTGCCTGCAACATCAGGTCCGGTCCCGGAGTGAAGAGATGCGGCGAAAGGGGCGGACGAGGAGGTTACAGGGAAGGGGCAGCTGTCCTGAAGGCCACTTGTTGGCCACTACTGTCTTCACAGGACACCGGGGAACTGGCCCTCCCTCTTCCAGCCCTGCCTTCCTCTCCCCTCCCACACCTCCTCGGTGACCAGCCCAGCCCTGTCACGGTCTAGTGTCAGGTGTCCTGCAAATACATCGCCGTGGGAGCTCTGAAGCCACACCCCAATGCATCTTAGAGACCCCAGGCTGTCCAGATGGTGAGAACACGTATGACCCTGTTTGGAGAGGTTTCCCCACACAGCGTGGGGCTCAAGGTCTTTGTTAACCAGAAATCCATCATTTGTAGTCATAACTACACCTTGCTGAAATTCTATGGAGAGGATGGAACCAGGTGATGTTCAGTTATTAAACTCTTTCTTCGAACAAGACCTTTAAGGATGTACAGTGTATAGAGTCCCGGGGAGTGGGCTCTGGCCACTGGAGGTGCAGACAGAGGTCTGAAGCTCCAGCCTCTGCCTTGCCAGCCCCAGACATCTCTTTTGTCCCCAAGGGCTCCACAGAAGGCAGAACATGAGTATTTGACAGTCATTGAGCTAGATGCCGTCCAAGGCCTTCACCACTTCTTTTTTTTGGAGGGGGGGACGCGTTGAAGTAGAAAAGAATAGCTTTATTGTTTTGCCAGGTAAAGGGAGCCCCAGCGGGCTAATGCCCTCAAAACTGCGTCCCTCCCCCCACCTGGAGGGGGTAATGAAGAGTTTTGTAGCCGTGGTCCACAGAGGGTGTGGTCAGCGTGCGGACCTTCTCATTGGTTGGCGGTGAGGTAAGTGAGAGTCAGCATCACCAACCTTCCGATTCCAGCTGCTCTTGAGTCTGCATGCTTACGGGCAGCATTAGAGATAGCTTCTCCCACCTGGTAGGGGCTTCAGTATCTGGTGTCTGGACTTACTGAGGCTCAGGCTTTTTGGGTCTCAGCGCAGAAGGAATTCAGTGAGAGGCGAAGTGATAGGTAAGAAGTACATTGATTAATATAGGACACTTATGAGAGATGTGAGCGGGCAGGCAAGGGAACTCCCCTTCGCCACTTCTAAACACTGCTTCTCTCTCTTTCTGGAAATGAAGATAAGAGTTAGATATTCCTATGGATTGATCTCCACTCAAAATATTATTATAGACCATTAATAGGCAAGGGAAGCTACATGGGCTTCCCTTGTAGCTCAGCTGGTGAAGAATCCACCTGCAATGCGGGAGACCTAGGTTTGATCCCTGGGTTGGGAAGATCCCCTGGAGAAGGGAAACGCTACCCACTCCAGTATTCTGGCCTGGAGAATTCCACGGACTCTATAGTCCATGGGGTTGGAAAGAGTCGGACATGACTTTCACAGTAGGCAAAATCCTATATTAACGTTTCAAGATGAAGCAAGAGGAGGGAAGGGACTCTAAAATTTGCTTAAAAAAAGTTGAAGCATAGTTGATTACAGTGTAAGCTCGAACAGCTTGGTACTGGGCAAGCTTTGCAGGTGTCACCACTGGAGCCTCAGGTGTCTCTGAACCCCCAGGGTTTTACTGTTGGTGCTCCTCTTTGGTATTTAGCATTTACATGTTTGTATTGTATTTTGTTTGCCATGTGTATGTTTTCAAAGTTGCAGTTTACCCACTTTGTTTTTTTTTTTTTACTATATTTAGAAGTTAAAAAAACAGTTTAAGTTCAAAAATGCAGTTTAGCTATAAAGTTTAGCTGTCCTGCAAAGCAGAAACAGAGAAATGGATCTTATGGAGCCTGGGTAAACAGTTATATCTAGTGCGATACAGATATTCAGACTTCCCATGTCACGGCTATTTATTCTGGAAAGAATAAGTCTTGGCTGCTTTTTTGTATCTTTGACCAGCTTACTCTTAAGCATAGTAAGTATTTACCATTGTAATAGAATTTGTGGGTCACTAAAAGCGAGACTTGCCCCCAAATATTTCTTTTATAGACCTGCATCAAGGCCAGAATGGTCTGCATGGCTCAGCCCTACGCCTCAAGGCTGAAAGCTTTCTAAAACACAAAACTTCCTGGAGGCTTTGACTATGTCTCATTTGTTACTGTATGTATAATTCTTCACACATGACCTAGGTTATAATAGGTATCCTGAAAATACTGGATACCTTCTAAGAGTTTTATGAGCTTAAACAGGAAATGGGATGCGCATGAATCTGGGTTGTGTCATGGACTGAAAGACACTTTAAGTTCAAAAATGCAGTTTAGCTATAAAGTTTAGCTGTCCTGCAGGGCAGAAGCAGATAAATGGATGTTGTGGAGCTTGGGTAAACAGTCATACTTAGTGCAGGAAGTCCCACCAAGGAAGTCCTACCCTTGGTGGGAGCAGTGTTCAGAAGGATGCTGAGGATTTATCCTTTGGAGCTGGAGGAGCGTATGTCATGGATGGGAGAAGGAGAAGGGGTACCACATGTGTCTCAAGTCATCCTCTCTGCCTTAGAGTGGGAGAGCGCCAGTATTAGCAGAAGGTAGGGGTGCCCGAGGGATCCGGTAGCCGACTTTCAAAGGGAGGAGGACCAGGACTAGGAACTCAACCTTTGCTCCGTCCCAGTTCTGCCTGAGTCTGTCACTGTCTCTTCTGCAAAGGTCAGCGTAGCTCCCATCATGGTGTTTCAGAGCCTTGAGTTTGGAGTAAACGGGGACATTTGGAGGGGAAGGGAAGAAAGGAAAAGGGGGAAAGAATGAAGTGTGACTTTTCAGACAGGTGTTCAAGAAAGGAGAAAAGGGCTTCGGTTCATTTTCGAGGTCTCCAGAAGGTTAGGTGGTAACCACAGGAAGAGGTGAGGGTGCTGCTGACTTGACATGAGCTGTTTAGCTTGCTTCTCCCCTGAAAGCAAAGGTCTTCCTGGGGGTGGATGGGCCACAGGGCAAGCCCTCAGGCTGTGGCCATGGGAAAGCATCCAAAATGCACACCTTGCAGCTTGCAAATCTGAGCTAACGTGTGTGTGCCAGATAACAAGACGGAAAGAAAACCATTGAACCTATGTGGATCCTTTGGGGCTGTAACTTTTGAACAGCGAAGACAGCTTTAAGAGCAAAGTCCCATGAGTTTAGCCTCTCTCACAACCAGTCGTGATTCTCCAAGAGCTGAGCCTGTCTGGCGCTTTCCTGACACAGCACCCTATGTCCTTGGGGGAGATGACTGTGCTGAGTGTATCAGTGAGATATTGCTACTTAAGCACCCCCGAGTCAGTGGACTTAATGCACTGGTCATGGAATTGCTAAAGCCATGCTTTGGGCCTGGCTGATCTTGGCTGTGCTTCGTTGTCTGTCAGCTCCTTGGCTGGCCGGCTGCTGCTGATGCTATGCTGTCCTCTTTATCCCATTAGCTGGAGGCAGTCCTGATCCAAGTATCTCTCCTTGTTTTCCTCCTGGACTGGGGTCATGGCCTTTGCATAGCCACGGTAGAAATACAGGAAAACAGGCAGACACAGGCAGGGTCTCCTGAGGTGTAGAAGCAGACCGTTGCATCTGCCTTGTTATGTTGCTCAAGCAAGTTCATGGCCAAGGGGTAGAGAAGTGTGCTCCATCTTACATGGAACATGTGCCTGGGTGATGCATAAAGTAGGGCTGGAGAACTGAGACCGGTAGTGAAGTTTCCCACTTGAGATCCCACTGATGCTTGAACGACCATTCCAAACCCTGACGATGCTCAGGCAGCCACGAGGGAGGCTGTAGGAGGGACGTGGGTGGATTGTCAGGACTGACTTTGACCCTCACAGTCAGTATCAGTTGTTGTAGACACGGTGAGTTTTAGATTCCTGAAGTGGTATAGAGGTTTGGTCCTTGGCTTTCTTTTCTTTCATCCACTAATGAATCAACTGCATGTACCAGGTTGCTACCAGAGGAGACGTGTCTGTTGTGTCCTGGTTCTTGGAGCTAAAGAGAGAGAAGGAGGGACTAACATTTACCCTGTGCTCGTGTCGGGAACGGTGTATGAACTCCACATTAAATAGGGTGAGCGTGAAATAGGACAGACACTGCTGACGTTAGTGCAGGCATATTCCCAAGGTACTGCGTTCCTGGAGACAGTGAGGCTGAATTTCCAGGGTTTGGGCTCGAAGGCAGAAAATACAAATCTGTAAGCTTCCTGTGGCTTTGGTGATGGCTGCATTTTTGATACATAGAAAACAGGGATAGATAATAGCCCTCCAACCTCTGCACTGATTTTAAAGAGTGTCTGTATGCACAGTTTGAAGCCACAAAGATTGCCTTCAGAGCTGAAGCTTCTCTATAAGACGATCTGGAATTTTGCCACCAACTTCATGAGGATTAGTGACTGCAGTTTATATGGAGAACTTTGGAGAACTTTTTACTTCTTAAAGATGTTGTAATTTTTCTTCTTATTAGATATGCATATGGAGCTAATGGGTTTCCCAGGTGGCGCTAGTGGTAAAGAACCCATCTGCAATGCAGGAGACATGGGTTCAATCCCTGGGTCAGGAAGATTCCCTGGAGAAGGGAATGGCAACCCACTGCAGTATTCTTGTCTGGAGAATCCCATGGACAGAGGAGCCTGGTGGGCTACAGTCCATGGCGTCGCAGAGAGTCAGACAGGACTGAAGCGACTTGGCACGAATGCCTGCATAGAAGCCTGAATACGGGGCATTTCTCTTAATACAGGCTCTCTGCACCTTTGTCTTCTTTTGTAATTAAAACATAATGGTCCTTATGGTCTATTACGTCAAAGATATAATTTCCTTCTGCCTTTTTCTGTTTTCATTGTTTTCAAAAATGGGGTATAATCAGACCTGAAGAAAAAAAAAAACAAACTTTATTTCATGACCTACAGAAAGCATTGTCAGGCATGATACAAATTCTTATTCTGCAAATGTATATGTTGCAAAAAGTGGTTGCGATTACATGTAAAGGCCTCTTTTTCAGATCGTATCTTGGAGGTTTTTTGTCACAATTCTCACCCCTCGGAGATACCTCGTTTGATTAGATCCTGGTGGAATTCTGCTCTCCTCTGTGGAATCGGCTGGAACAGCTTCTGGGCCATCGGAGCATGAGGCCAGCTCTGTCCAGGGGCTCCAGC
Organism: Giraffa tippelskirchi; assembly: GCF_054371585.1. NCBI lineage: Eukaryota > Metazoa > Chordata > Mammalia > Artiodactyla > Giraffidae > Giraffa > Giraffa tippelskirchi. Next base: position 158,152,573 of record NC_137284.1, read on the forward strand.
AACTTACCTGGGTCTACACAGAGGGACCTCACTCTGGCTGGTTTCACAGGGGCCACGGGAGATAAAGGTTTGGTGGTTGGTCCTTGTGGTCAGAGCCTGAGATCCAATTTCTGATGGTTTTAAAGTGAAAATGCATGGCCTGCGGAAGTAAACATAGGAAGTTGTTTGGTTTGGGGTCTGGGAGATGCTGGAAAGAGGCTAGAAGGATGGAAGACAGGAGAGAAAGTTCAGTGGGGCCAGAGTGGGGCTGGGGGCTTAGATGGGGCAGCTGTTGTCCAGGAGGCTGGACCTGCAGGCGGGGCGGTTTCGGGGTGAGGTGTGGCCTGCCTCTTCCCCGGAGGGGAGCCCGAGAGGACCCAGGCGGTGAAGCTTTCCTTCTGCTCCCTCTTGACCTTCACCCTGAACAGCCATGCGATGTGTTTTCCAAGAGGAGTGAGTTCCCTCTGCAGCCGTGGGGACGTGGCCGGCGCTGGCTCCTGACTCTTGAGCGCCCTGCAGCGTGGGGCGGGCACCATGCTCACCCCCTCCGCCCCCGCCGTATCCCTATGCAGTGGGCAGGCCTGGAGGCTTGGGCGCCTGGGTGGGGCTGGCCCTGGGGGGACATGAGAAGCTGCAGGGCTGGAGGAAGCCAGACCTCGGGGACCTGCCCAGGAGTTAGTGCCAAGGGGTTGGGGGCTGAGGCCCGGTGATGGGGAACGCGGCTCACAGCAGGGCAGAGGGTCTGCACCGTCATCAGTTTTATAAGAACACACACGTTGTTGAGAACAGACCGTAACCAACAGTGGGCTTCCACCTCGGGTGCTTTTCCCTTGAGGCCGGGTAGACCTCAGCAGGTTGGGGTTCCAGGTTTCTATTCTGTCAAGTCAAAGTCAAAATCTGTCTTCTCTGTAGACCTCAGGCTGGCCTTCGTTGTAGCAGGAGATGGATTTCAAGGGCTGGAGGCAGCCATAGGTGTTATTATGGGCTCTGTTATCTGTGGTTCTTTCCGAATGTCCACAGGTGGGCTCAGGTGCTAAATTCAGCCACCTTTGAAGTCCCTAAAAAAAGGCTCCACCAGGGATGGTCTCTCCCACCAGCAAAGCCAAGGATTACATAAAGCAGTCTCGAGGGCAGGCTCTGCAGCCACATGGCCTGAGCTGAAGCCTCCGTTCCACCTCTTACAGCTGGTGGCACGGTGCCCAAGTTCACGAACCTCTCTGCGCTTTAATCCCTCCCTGGAAAACGGAAGCCTTGGCTGAGCCTTATACGTCTCACATGGTAGGGCTCTGGTGAAAATGAAATGAGTCCACAAGAGTGCCTCACAGGGCGTCTGGCACGTGGATGCCCTCAGCCATTGTTGGCTGTGATTACTGACAGCTGCCCCAGCAGAGCCAGGGATCTCCAGTTACCCTGGTTGGCGTGGCCAGATATTTGGTACAACTCCAGGAGATAATAAAGGACAGGGAGGCCTGGCACGCTGCAGTCCAGGGGGCCGCAGAGAGTTGGACGTGACAGAGCGACTGAACAGCAGCAGCCACATCTGACATGCGCAGCAGTGGGTGACTTTCCCGCTCCCGAAAGGGGCCTGGGTTTGCACTTTTACTGCTGCTGTTCACCGAGAAGGTGGCCAGCTCTTCCTAAACTACTGTTTAGGTTCCGGAAGTGACTCTGAGCAGAGTCTGGTCATCCTGGGAGTCACAAAGCACAGTCTGGACAGCACCGTTTTGTGTGAACCCCCTCAGAGAGGATGTGAGGGGTGCTCCCTGGAGTCGTGAGCTGTGGTGACTCAGAGGGAAAACCATGTGACTTGTATGCATTTGCCCAAACGTTTCGCTTTCCACTCAGCTTGACGAATGTTTGGTCTTCTTGCGAAACGATCTTATACTTCTGAGGATAAGAATTTGCATTTGTTCCTTTCATTTATTAGAGTGGTTTCATATGTATGATGTTGGTTTTCAGTGCTTGCTTGCTGCCGTGACACCCAAGGAGCATTTAAATTGTACACATTGAGGTACCAACCAGGAGATGGTATCAACCAGGAGACGGGGCTTCCGGGAAAACTCAGGTGTCTGTGTTCTTAAAAATTTCTCAGCTGCAAAGCTATAGTATTCAAAACAGTATGCTACTGGCACAAAAACAGACACCTAATCAATGGGCAGCATAGAGAGGCCAGAAAATAAACCCATAGTTAATCTATGATAAATGAGGCAAGTATATGTAATGGAGAAAAGACAGTCCCTTCAATAAGTGGTGCTGGGAAAACTGGGAAGCTACAGCAAAAGAAGGAAATTAGAACATTTTCCTCATACCATATACAACAGTAAACTCAAAATGGATTAAAACCTGAATTTACAATCTGAAACCATAAAACTCCTAGAAGAGGATGTAGACAGAACATTCTGTGACATAAATCACGTCTTTTTGGATTTGTCTCCTGACGCAAAGGAAACAAAACCAAAAGTAAACAAACGGGACTTAATTAAACACAGAAACTTTTCCACAGCAAAGGCAGGCGTCAACGGACCGAGAAGACAACCTACTGAGTGGGGGAAATATTCACAAGTGATACGGGGCTATAAGTGACCCTATAAGGGGCTAATATCCAAAATACATAAACAGCTCGTGCAACCCAATGTCAAAAAACAAACACCCCAGTTTAAACATGGACAGAAGTTCTGAACAGACATTTTTCCAAAGAAGACGTACACGTACAGATGGCCAACAGGCATACGCAAAGATGCTCAGCATCATTAATTATAAGGCAAATTCAAACTAAAACTGTTAGGATAAGATACCTCGCACCTGTTAGAAGGGCCATCATCAAAAAGGATACAAATAATAAATGTCGGTGAGGCTGTGGAGAAACTGGCACCCTCCTGCACCGTTGGTGGGGGTGTAAACTGGTGAAGCCGCTGTGGAAAACAACTTGGAGATTTCTCAAAAAGACTAAAAATAAACCTACCATATGACCCAGCCATTCCACTCTTGGGTATATATCAGAAAAAGGAAAATGCTAATTCAAAAAAAATACATGTAGCCCAGTGTTGTACAGTTGCCAAGATATAGAAGCAACCTAAGTGTCCATCAACATATAAATAAAGAAGATGTGATACACACACACACACACACACACACACACACACACACACACACACACGCTGGAATACTACTCAGCCATGAAAAGAAAGATATTCTGCCACTTGCAACAACACAGATTGACTTGGAGGGCATTATGCTTAGGGAAATAAATCAGATAGAGAAAGACACATTCTGTATTACCACCTATATATGGAAATCTAAAAAATACAGCAAACTAGCAACTATAACAAAAAAGAAACAGACTCACACATATAGAAAATAAACTAGTGGTTATCAGTGGGGAGAGGAAAGGGGGAGGGGCAAGATGGGGTAGTGGGTTAGCAGGTACACACTGCTATGTATAAAATAAGTAAGCTGTAAGGGTATATGGTACAGCACATAGACTGTAGCCAATATTTGGTAATAACTATAAATAGGATACAACCTTTAAAATTGTGAATTACTCTGTTGTACACCTGAAGTTTATATGATATTGTTCATCAGTTCCAGCTCAGTTAAAAAAAATCCTCAGATGAGCAGCCCAGGATAATAGCTTCCGACTGATTGTCTTGTTCTTACCCTCATGCCAACCCTGAGAGAACTGGAGAGATGTCACGGTGCCCTTTTATAGATGAGAAATCCTGCTCTTAGAGAGTAAGATGTGTCTGCAGTCGCATAATTCATTCACGTGTTGCTCAGGATAATACAGTTCTGTTCCTTAGCCAACACTTCCCAAATCTCAATGGCTTAACCAGGGAACATCTATTTCTTACAGCACCATTAATGCTGACAGGTGGCTTCCAGCTCCCCCATTTGAGGAGGGTCTTGGGGTCTGTCCATCCGTCTGTCCAGGCTGTTTCCTCTTCTCCACGGTTGCCTGCCTCCCGGTGACTCGCTCCCAGGTGTGTGTGCAGAAGGTAGAGCTTGGCTGTGTTTATGGCCAGCCTGGTGGTGATGGCCGTGTCCTTGGTCCACATTCCATTGGCCAGAACTCAGGTGTGAGGCCCACCTAGATGTAGGGGATTCTGGGAAATGTAGTCTTGTGTGTCCAGGAGAAACAACCCAGTTTGGTAAACGTATAGCGTAGTTTCCACCACTACTGATAACGTAAGGCAGTGAAATCTAAGTCGCAAGAATCTTCTTTATGTTAAAACTGTGTTACCACTGATACTGTTTTTCATCATCGCAACAATCCAAAGAGGTAGTTATCACCCCACTTTTTAAGGGTGAAAACCTGAGATTCAGAAACCCTCAGTGCCTTGGAAGAGGCCACCCCTTGAGGGAGGGAGCAGGGGAACGGATGGGTCGCACTGGTCTCCCATCTCTCAGTCTAGGGCAGTTTGATGGGACCACCATTGCTGTCCACAGCCTGGGGGCCAAAACAGAGCCGGGCCAGGACTTAGATTCCAGGCTATTTCCCACCACATATTCTGAGCTGTGTGATCACGTGGACTGAGGACTCAGGCTGAAGCAAGTCTTCACTGACCGGGGGTGGGGGTGGGGTGGGGTGGGAAACAACTGAAGTTTAAAGTTTCTGGAATGGTTTCCTGTTATCACATGGAAATACATAATTTCCCTACTTCCTGAAATCTGCTCATAACCCCTCCCGAGGGCCTTCTCTCTGAAAGCCCCGCAGAAGACCCCGTGCTTCCTGGAAGAACCGCTGTGGGACAGTCCGTGATGAGGGGTGTCGCTTATAACGCCCAGGAGGCCTTCTGCCTTTGGCCTCCAGGGCTGTTTCCTGTTTGACAGACCTCAGGTGGTTTCCCAACAAGAGCTCTGTTGGACACCAACGGCCCAAGTAGAGGCCGTCTGACAACATTTCTTCTCGTTTTACCTATAGCCGCCTCGCCACGATGCTCATGTTTGCTTGAGTCCAGCTGAAGCTGTTTCCTCTGGGAGGAACCCCCTAGTGCCCTCAGAGGCCACCACCTGCCCACGGCATATGGTCTGAGGGCCTCTCAAGCAGCTCCAGCCTGACCCGTCAGCCCGGGTCCCCCACTGTCAGCTCAGCCTCTTTGGAAGACAGATGGGGTACAGCTAGCACTCAGCCTGTAGACTTTCGGAAACAGGTTCTAGGAGGGTTCAACAGGCTTCCAGGCCCACCTGAGCCATCCCTGACCCTTAGCCAGTCTCTGTGGGACAGACACAGAGCCCTGCCTGGCTCGTCCCCTGCTGAGATGGACAGCAGGGGTCCTGACCACTCTGCATCCGTCATCATGGTCTCCTCACTGCCCCAGCCCCGGGTCACTGTCGGTAGCTCCGTGCCAGCTCATTCACTCCTTCAGATGGGCAAGGGCACTGTGAGTCTTTCCCACTCTTCTGGGCTCTGAGCCCTCTCAGCACGAAGGAGCAATCCCACCTCACCCCAGAGGTGACTGCCACTTTCTTAGCCTGGAATTGACCCCTCAACCAAGAAAAGATTTAAGTAAGCAGAGCAGGAGGAGAAGGGGACGACAGAGGGTGAGATGGTTGGATGGCGTCGCTGACTCAATGCACATGAGTTTGAGCAAGCTCCAGGAGTTGGTGATGGACAGGGTAGCCTGGCGTGCTGCGGTCCATGGGGTCGCAGAGTCAGGCACAACCGAGTGACTGAACAACAATGACAATAGAAACAGAAGGCTGCAAATCCATCTCAGAAAACCTTCACGTGTTGCTTTCATCTGAGCACTCAGGAAGGCAGCTTATAGACTGTTAACTGTAGAAGCTCAGAGGGCCTGGCGTGGTGCACCCCAGAGTCCAGAAAGCTCACAGCAAAGAGAGGCGAGTGTCGATACCACGACTCAGAGATCCTGGAGTAATAACGGTCAGGGCCAGAGTCATCAATTCAACCAGAACCGTGTATTTATCATGGTATCTCCTGCCTGCTGCCTCCGATGGTTTCTCAGGAATCAGTGAGCCTCTGCACTTGCATATCAATATCTTGTTTCATTTCAAACCAGAAAATGAAAGGCAGGATTAGGTTTTGTTCTCAATGTCTATTTTTCTATGCTATTGATCCAGGTGGCAACTACAGATCGAACCTCAGAATGGGTTCTCTCTTCAGTTCATTTTTCAAATGGGTTTTTATTTTCATCAGTGATGAATGAAGCGAACATGACTTCCGGAGATGGAACTTGAAGGCATCAAAGTGGCCCCGAGTTTGGAAGTTTTATAAAAGCTGACCGCAGGGCTCAGTTGAAATGCTGCTCAGAACAAGCCTCCACTCCAGACTTGTGCTCAGGTCCGTGTGGTTCCTGGCCCTCGACCCCTGAAGGATGGTATTTGAGTTTGTATACTTGGCATTTCAGATGCTGGTGCATCTGGCTCCATCCCGGTCAGAACGAGGCAGAGCTGGAAGCGGGCACGTCCTTGGCAGCAGAGTGGAGTCGTGTGGACAGAACAGCACATGGACGGTTCCCTCGATGTGTGGGGGAGGCTGCTGGGCACAGGGGACCCTGTGTGCCCTCCTGTCTCCTAGCTGGCCGACCTGATCATCTTCCCTCGGGCCACAGACAGCCTCCAGCCTGCAGGGAAGAAGGACCTGACAGACCCCTCTCATCCAGCACAGGTCCCCGGGACTTGCAAACTGCATCACAGAATTTCCACGTGGGGGGGGGGTCACAGTGGTCCCGAGCTGCCCTGCCTTCCAGCAACTAAGCGTGATCACGTGATGCCTCGCCTCCCAGTACTGATGGGAATGCTTCTCTGTCGCTGGTGTTTCCACCGGGAGACCCCACTGCTTGATCTGTGGTGTTTTGTGCTCATAATCTGGGCTCTGTCTTTGGCACAGTAGGCAGCTGAAATATAGGCTGATGTCAATAGGGAGGCAGAAAATGAATCGTTTTGCAGTGGGCTGGAGACCTACGAAATAAACCTCGGTTCATGAACTTAAAAGACTCAGGAATGATCAAAATTGTATTTATCTTTTCTCTATGAAAATAGCATCCAAGGCAAGAGATGCTGATTTTATATATTGTTATTTCTACCCAAAGTATTCTCTCTGACTTAAGACAAGTATTTGGGGGCTTCCGTGGTGGCCCAATGGTTAAGACTCTGCACTCCCAGTGCAGGGGGCACGGGTTTGATCCCTGGTCAGGGAACTAAGATCCCACTTGATGCACAGCCACAGGCAAATCAATACATAAATATCACTGTTATGATTTAACTTGAAGAAAAGGGACATATTTGTTTGGAGGCAGAGGTAGGTGTTGATCCATCAAACCACAAAGCAGGTTTTTAAACAGAATGTAGTTTCCTGAGGGTGCGTCTTAAGTAAGTTGCTAAGTACATACTTGAGATTAGTAACAGAAAGTTTAATGTTAGAAAGGACCTGAGTGATGGGTCTTCTTACTCACCCTGTTTCACAGTTGAAGAAACTGAGGTTCAGAGAGGCAGACCCTCCTATGCCACAGAACTAGTCCGTGGGAAACCTGGGCTTAAAACCCATGAACGCTGATTCTTGCGTTAACATTCTTGTGATGAAACTACAACATGATGAAAAGGATTATAATAGTGATAAAAGTATCTGCAGACAATGTGTTGTTATTATCTCCATTTACTAGATGGTAAAACTCAAGCTCGCAAACATTAACTAACCTTCCTGGGGTCAGAGAGGGAAGAATGTCAGAGCAGGATTTAGTACCTGGGCAGGTCTAGTCAGATAGTCAGTTTGTTGTCTTCCCATTGTATGAGAGTGCCTTTTGGTTATCTTTTTTTTTTTAGACAGAAAATTTCCTTCCAAAGAAATTAATGATTAAAGAGCCTTCAGTTCAGTTCAGTTGCTCAGTCGTGTCTGACTCTTCGCGACCCCATGGACTGCAGCATGCCAGGCCTCCCTGTCCATCACCAACTCCCGGAGTTTACTCAAACTCTTGTCCATTGAGTTGGTGATGCCATCCAACTACCTCATCCTCTGTCATCCCCTTCTCCTCCTGTGCTCAATCTTTCCCAGCATCAGAGTCTTTACAAATGAGTCAGCTCTTCACATCAGGTGGCCAAAGTATTGGGGTTTCAGCTTCAACATCAGTCCTTCCAATGAACACCCAGGACTGATCTCCTTTAGGATGGACCGCAGTCAAAGGGACTCTCAAGATTCTTCTCCAACACCACAGTTCAAAATCATCAATTCTTTGGCGCTCAGCTTTCTTCACTGTCCAACTCTCACATCCATACATGACTACTGGAAAAACCATAGCTTTGACTAGAGGGACCTTTGTTGGCAAAGTAATGTCTCTGCTTTTTAATATGCTGTCTAGGTTGGTCATAACTTTTCTTCCAAGGAGCAAGTGCTTATATAAGAGCTAAAATATTTTAACTCCTAGGAAAAAAGCACAGGCATGATCGCCTCTGAAAATAGAACAAAATAGAAATTCTAGAACTGAAAAATATAACATCTGAAAGAAAAGAATTATCAAATGTCACCTTGGATTAAGAAATACTTTCTAAGATATGACACCAAAAGTCAAACAACAGACAAAAATAAATACATTGGAGTTATTCAAAATTAAAAAACTTTCTTTATCAATGAACACCATCAAGGAGGTGAAAAGATAGTTTGCAGAATGGGAGAATATTTTTCCGCATCCTGTGTCTGACAAGAGATTTCTCCTAGCACATATGAAACTATAAAAATAGCCCAATTAAAAGGGAGCAGGTATTGGAAAAGACCCTGATGCTAGGAGAGACTGAAAGGAGAGGAGAAGAGGGTGGCAGGGGATGAGATGGTTAGATGGCATGACCAACTCAGGGGACATGAATTTGAGCAAACTCTAAGAGATAGTGAAGGATAGGGAAGCCTGGCATGCTGCAGTCCATGGGGTTGGAAAGAGTTGGACATGACTTAGTGACTAAACAACAAATTATGTACATCTTTTTAAAAATATCTTTGAACAGTTTATAACAACTGTTCCAACGGTCTTGTGCTGTCGTTCTATCCAATGTCCTGCAGTCTATTCCTGTGGAATTATTTCTCCTGGGCTATGGGTTAGTTTCCTGGTCCTCTGGATGTCTAATAGCTTTTCACTGAGTGTAGCACACTGTGGGTTCTATGTTGTTGGGAATCCGAATTTTTTAAATTTCTGTGAAGAGTTTGAGTTTTGTTCTAGGAAGCATGTGGTTTCCTGGCTGGTCACAGGGAGTCTACATCAGAGGCTGGTGATCACCCCGGTGTGCCAGCTGCTTTAGCAGATTCAAGCTCTGATTCCTGTCCTCTTCCGGTGAGGCCACTGTTCCTCTGTGGTCTCCACTTCTTTGTGCTGTGGGTTGAACGTAACCCTAAGCAGACAGCTGGTGTGGACATGGAACTTGTCTTGGGCTCACCCTGCTCTCAAGGGTCACAGCCCTGCACTGTCTGAAATCTAATACCTGAATTTGCTTTATGTGTTTTGTCCAGAGTTATTAATTGCTTATAGTGGGAGGATAAGTCTGGTAACTTGTAACTCCACCATGACCTGAACCATAGGTCTCTCCTGACTTATTTTAAATCATTCTGTTTTAGATATATTAATATTTAAGTAGTTACCTGGTAGCTCAGTCGGTAAAGAATCTGCCTGCAGTACAGGAGACCTGGGTTCAATCCCTGAGTCAGAAAGATCCCCTGGACAAGGAAATGGCAACCCACTCCAGTATTCTTGCCTGGAAAATCTCGTGGACAGAGAAGCCTGGAGGGCTATAGTCCATGGGGTCTCAAGAGACAGACATGAATTAGCGACTAAACCACCACCAATTGGTTTGCAATGTTTAAATTCTCTTATGGGGAGAAGTTCAAGAGAGATTATAAGATTAACAAAATTTTTGTGTACTGTGTATTCCTTAGGGAAACCTCAGGTTTATTTAAACCATTTTAGGTGTTTGTATTTTTTTGAAAAGTTAAACATTAGGTAAAACCAAATATGGTTAAACAAGGGATAGGTATTTTGAGTTGACTTCACACCATTCTACTAAATCAGATGGTAATGTTCAGAAAAGTACTATAAAATTCTCATTGTACAGCTGCAAAAATTTAGAAGTCAGCCCCTGTGTATAATAGGATCACGTTGGGAAATAATTTGTAGCATATCGGGTGGTCTTCATCTTCTCATTTCTGGAATACACTCTATGTTTTTAATTTCAGTTTCACGTCTTCATTGGCGTGGCATTTGCTCTTCTTCCTCACACTTGCATTCATTGAGAATATTCTCTGGGACTGTAAAAGGGACAGGATATGAGCTCTTCCCCAGGCCCCTTCAAATAGCTCCACTCTCCTTTGACTTTAAACAATGGAAGTCATAATCTGATTATCGTCAGATTGCTGTCTGATTATTGTCAGGCGGTGAGGGAGGAGAGATTTAGGGCCATCCACCCCTGTCTTTCTCTGAGCTCTTCTTTGCCATTGAGTTCCCTTCACTTTTCTGATCTCGCACCATCATTTTTCTTGCTCTTGTCCTGTGCGTCTCACCCTCAGGTCCTAGAACTCATACTTTAATTCCAGTAAGGTGTTAATGACGGAAGCTGGCTTAGTCCTTTTACTCCCTCGCCATTCTTGTCATAAAACTGGTGATTCTGCTTCCATTTTCCAATTCCTCACATCCTCTTCCTGTACATCCTCTTCCTGTACATCGCTCAATAAACTGAAAATGAAACCCCCCTTCAGACTTCTCACGTGTCTCCGAAGCATAATGAAGCAGGGATTGATTCTGGTCCTGAAAGTACCAGGATAAAGTCCTTACTAATGATCCCATCAAAGGTCAAACCACCCAGGACATCATCTCAGGATGCCTGCTTGATAACAATGGATATTTATTAAACTATCCCTATGGGGCTGAGGATATGCTTTTGGAATGGTCCAATTTTTCATTCAGACATTTGAACTTTACTAAACGAAATTTTGGAAAACCTGGAAACTGTTTCCCTGCTGACTGCTTGCCTCGGTGGAGTGAGAAAGTAAGACACACCTGAGTGCTGGTTATTTTTCTCAAGCCCAGCAGGTTGCAGGGTTTCTGGAGACCCACAGTCTCCTCTGCCCTCAACGTCTTTTCTGTCTTCCTTTTATTTTCCATCTCAGCGATGTCTGACATGGCTGACCTCCCATCTTAAACACTCTCTGGGGAGTCCCCCTTTTACAGCACTGGACACTCCTCTTTGATTTCCTTAATTGGCTCCATCTCTTTGGCTTGACCTCTTAATGTTGAAATACCGTAGAGCCCAAGTCTGGGCTGTCTTCTCTTTTCTAATGTATCTAATTTCTGGATGAGCCCATCCAGGTCCGCAGTCTCAGGTACTACGTATATGGTGATTATTTCCAATGTTCTGTCTCTAGCCTTGTCCTCACATTTGAACTCCAAACTCAGTTTTCAGAATGCCCGTCGGACCACTCCACGTAAAGTCCTCACTCAGTCAAAATATGACTCCTCATCCCTGTAGCGTATCAGAATTGTTTCTTTAGCATAGTTTCCACCTCAGTAAGTGGCACCAACAACCACCCTGTTGCTCAAATCAAAAACCTTAAAGCTATAATTCGTTCCTTATTTTTTTCTCATGGCCATTCTAACCCACTCAGCATCTCCTGTCCATCTTAAGGTCAGAGTGCATCCCCGATCAGTTAGTTACGCTCCACCCTCACTACCACCGTCATCTCTCGCCCGGATCACTAAAGTCAGCCTCAAAAGATCCCCCTGCTCCCGTGCTGCCCTCCTGTAAGCCATTCTCCGTAAGGAAGCCAGAGAGATCCTGTAAAAACGGTAATCGAATCCGGCCACTCTCCTGCACGTCAGAACAGAAGCCCTTGACCAGATGTTCAGGTGCACACATCCTGTTTCTGTGGCTTACTGAGAGCTCTGTCCCCATGCTCTGGACATACTGGTCCACTTTCTATTCCTCAGATATCCCAGCTCTTTCTGCATCAGAGCCCTCATCTCGGTCACAGGAGTCGTGTGGCTGCGTTCTTCCGTCATTCAAGTCAACCCAAACTTCACCTCCTCAGAGAGGCTTTCCCCAGCCACTCTGCCTACAGTCTTCGCCCACCCCTCGGTCACATCACCTCCCAATTCTATTTTGTTTTCCCCTAAACAGGTATCCCTATTAGACGTTAAACAGGGAAACAATTATAGAGTATAAGTTTGCTTATAAAAGTAGAGAAGGACCTTGTCTACTTTTGTTCTATTTATAATGTGCTCAAGAAATATTTGTGAAGTCAATATGTACAACTTATAGAAATGGTAGCAGTCAGTTTTAAATGTGTTTGATTTTCTCAGCGATGACATGTAACTGGTGTGCATAGTAATAAGACGTCTGAATTCAGAACCGGGAGTCTTGAAACCTAGCCAGCACTGACATTCCCTGGGGGGACCCTGAGCTTCCATTTGCTTCTCTGCTGGACTCTCTGGTACCTCCTGGTCTCATTAGAGGGTTAGTAAGGAGAGCAGACACTATAAGGCCTTGGCAGATATGAAGAGAATCGTACAACACTACATAGATGGTAGATTTTGTTTCTGTTACATTCAGATAACCACCTGAGAAGTTTTCTTTGTGTGTGCAACAAGGTAGAATTCACAGGCATAGACACGTCTGATCAAGTCCCTGGCATTCATACACCCTCAGGACCACCGGACAGCCAGTGTTGGGTGGTGGTGACCAGGGCAGGCACCTCTCCTGTACCCATCACTGAGATCTTCCCTTTCTGGCTGTCCCTGTCTCACTAGAGATCGCTTCCCTTTGGCATTGATCATGAACACCTGGCTCAGCCATCCATTGCAGCCCCAAAGAGCCCAGCACAGTCTCTGGTTCAGGCTAGACGCTCAGTTATTAAAAGCAAATGTCCACCAACAGATGAAGGCTTAAAGCAGACATGGTGCATATGTACGATGGACTATTACTCAGGCACAAAACGAATGAAATAATGCTATTTGCAGCAACATGGATGGACCTAGAGATTAGCATACTAGGTGAAGTAAATCAGAAAGACAGAGACAAATACCATATGGTATCATGTTTATGGGAATCTAAAATATGACATATGTGAGCCTGTCTATGAAACAGAAACAGACTCCCAGACATAGAGAACAGGCTTGTGGCTGCCAAGGGGGAAGGGGAGGGAGACGGATGGACTGGGAGTTTGGGGATAGTGGATGCGAACTATTATATAGAGAATGGGTAAGCAACAAGGCCCTACTGTGCAGCACAGGGAACTCTGTTCAATATCCTGTGATAAACCATAGTGGAAAAGAATATGAAAAAGAATGTGTATATACATACAAGTGTGTGTGTGTTTCTGTATAGCAGAAATTAACACAACATTGTAAATTAACTAGACTTCAATGAAAATCAAGTTCCATAAGGGAGGGTGAGTGGCTGCTGAGGTGAGAAATGGCCCTGAAAGAGATGGGACGTCCAAGGCCATTTCTGCCCACTGGGTAGCATCTCTCCTTCGATCTGTGACGGCTCTCCAAGTTGCAGCTTGATTTTCCTCCTGAATAAGCAGCAGCCGACTGCTCGTGGGATCCAGGTGCAGTCAAGCCTCCCCTGCCTGGGGAAGAAAGAACAGTTTCATGAGCTGTCTGAGCTCACAACCAGGCTTGTTTGGGCTTTTCAGTAGAGTGGATACCAAGACATTATATAACCCAAGCTCCAGGAGAACCTTCCAGGCTGTCCCCAGGCTAAGGGCACAGGGTGACCGTGTATTAAAAGAGGCATCCGTTGCTCTTTATACGCAAAGGAAATCAAGGTGAACCTAATACTCAAATCAGGCTGAGCACATTTGCAGAAACAGGATATATGTTACTGGTGGCTTCTGTCCTGCATGACAGGCAGAGAGAACACCCTCCCCGTTGCCTGTGGTTCTTCATGAAGGTGGAGCTTTGAGGATAAGAAAGGGTTCATAGTGGCATTTCCACCACCGTCTTGCAGCTGCTCAGAAATCGCCTTCCCCCATATCTTTAGAGCTTCTCATCCACCTTAAAGCAAGAGTGAAGGGTTGGGGGGAATACAGCTGAATGCAAAACAAATGCCATCGACAGGGAAAACAATTTCAAAAGGTTCTAATGCAGATGAATAATGCAAACCTCCATCATGTTTATGGAGGGGGCAAACATTCAGTATTAATAATTTGCAAAGAAAAATGGCTGTCACTGTTTGTTAACAACTCACCATTTGTTCTGGATACAAACCTAATAACGTCCCATCTTATTAAGAGTTTCTTACTTTTTTTAAAATTTAATTTTGTGAACAAGGTGATGTTTATCAGAGGAAAACCAATATCCTGTCTAAAGCCGACTTTCTGCATTCCCTCCCACCTCTATCAAATATTTATCTGCCTCTGACATTTTCCTTTTTTTTTTACTTAATTTTCAACACTAGGCTGCATTTTTAACACACACGGTGTAACTAGCTTCAGTAGCCAATCGTTCTTCCTCCAGAGATGTTTTATTACAAGACAAGGAGCATGCAAAGTAGTTGCATTGTTTTTCAGATTCTCTCTTCAGGGAACACAGTCATTAACGAATTGTATCAGGAAGAAACACTTGTATAATGTGTCTGTCTCTGCATTCTGAGGATGGCATTCGTATTGATTTAGTAATGGCTTACAAATAATAACCAAAAATTAGTTCTTCTGAGCTTATGGTTTTCTCTTCTTACTACTGCTACCTGGATTCAGGGAGCTCACAGACAGGTCCAGAGAGCCTTCATTCACTTTGGTTCCCATGGGGACCACTTTCAACTGTGAGTCTGGGTGATGATGGAAAGCCCATGTCTGTCTGTCCATAGAATGCATCTTCATGTCTCTTGCTGACCACACTCAGGGCAGGCAGCTGACCTGACACACCCAGGTTCTAGATGAAGCCCCATGACATTTTACACACACACACACACACACACACACACACTGTACACACTCATACACCATATGTGAAACTGAAAGTGTTAGTCGCTCAGTCATGTCTGACTCGGCGACCACGTGGACTGTAATCCGCCAGGCTCCTCTGTCCATGGGATTCTCCAGGCAAGAATACTGGAGTGGGTTGCCATTCCCTTCTCCAGGGGCTCTTCCTGACCCAGGGATTGAACCTGAGTCTCCTGCATTGCAAGCAGAATTTTTACCATCTGAGCCACCATGCATGTGTGGGTGCACGCTAAGTTGCTTCAGTCGTGTCCAACTCTTTGTGACCCTATGGGCTGTAGCCTCTCAGGGTCCTCTGTCCATGGGATTCTCCAGGCAAGAATATTGGAGTAGATTGCCATTCCCTCCTCCAGGGGATCTTCCTGACCCAGGGATCGGACCCGCATCTCTTATGTTTCCTGCATTGTGAAGCAGGTTCTTGACCACTAGGCCAGCTGAGGAGCCTATATATATTCTTTCTTTTTTTTTCATTCCATTTCATTATAGATTATTATAAGATATTGAGTATAGTTCCCTGTGCTATACAATAGGTTCTTATTGTTTATCTATTTTATATATAGTAGTGAAAGTGAAAATTGCTCAGTTGTGTCTGACTCTTTGTGATCCCATGGACTTCTCCAGTCCATGGAATTCTCCAGACCAGAATACTGGTGTGGGTAGCCATTCCCTTTTCCATATATAGTAGTGTGTACATGTTAATCCCAGATTCCTGATTTATCCCTCCCCACCCCTTTCCTTCACTGACTGCTTTAAAACCTTTGACTGTGTGGATCACAGAAACTGGAAAATTCTTCAAGAGATGGGAATACCAGACCACCTTACCTGCCTCCTGACAAATCTGTATGTAGGTCAAGAAGCAACAGTTAGAACTGGACATAGAACAACGGACTGGTTCCAAATTGGGAAAGGAGTATGTCAAGGCAGTATATTGTCACGCTGCTTATTTAACTTATATGCAGAGTACATCATGTGAAATGCTGGAACTGGATGGAGCACAAGCTGGAACCAAGATTGCTGGGAGAAATATCAATAACCTCAGATACTCAGATGATATCACCCTTATGGCAGAAAGCAAAGAGGAACTAAAGAGTCTCTTGAAGGTGAAAGAGGAGCGTGAAAAAGCTGGCTTAAGACTCAACATTCAAAAAACTAAGATCATGGTATCTGGTCCCATCACTTCAAGGCAAATAGATGGGGAAACAATGGGAACGGTGAGAGACTTCATTTTCTTGGGCTCCAAAGTCACTGCAGATGATGACTACAGCCATGAAATTAAAAGGTGCTTGCTCCTCGGAAGAAAAGCTATGACAAACCTAGACAGCATATTAAAAAGCAGAGACATTACTTTGCTGACAAAGGTCCATCTAGTCAAAGCTATGGTTTTTCCAGTAATTTTTCCAGTAATCATGTATGGGTATGAGAATTGGACCATTAAGAAGGCTGTGTGTCAAAGAATTGATGCTTTTGAACTATGGTGTTGGAGAAGACTCTTGAGAGCCCCTTGGACACCAAGGAGATACAACCAGTCAATCCTAAAGGAAATCAGTCCTGAGTGTTCATTGGAAGGACTGATGCTGAAACTCCAATACTTTGGCCCCCTGATGCAAAAACTGACTCATTGGAAAAGACCCTGATGCTGGGAAAGATTGAAGGCAGGAGGAGAAGGGGACGACAGAGGATGAGATGGTTGGATGGCATCACCGACTCAATGGACATGAGTTTGAGCAAACTCCGGGAGTCGGTGATGGACAGGGAAGCCTGGCGTGCTGCAGTCCATGGGGTCACAAAGGGTTGGACACAGCTGAGCGACTAAACTGAACTGAGCCCCTTTCCACTTTGGTATCCATAGATTTGTTTTCTATGTCTCATGCGTAGTGGTTTCAAACAACTTTTTTTGACATGTAATTTTGGGGCTAGTATCTCAGGCAGGGCATGGCTGGGCAATGCTTGGGCTCCACGTCCTTTCTACCCCTTGGCAGCGCTGGTCTACAGGATCCTAAGCATTCTCACTCAGAGATCTGGTGGCTGCAAGCTGGGCTTGTGTGGGTTCCGCCCCCAAGCAGTCTCGGGTCCTCACCCTGGTGGCTCAGGGCTCTCTGATGCCGTCTTCCTGGAGTCTAAGGCAGAAGCTGCAAGGCTCCTCCTGGTCCAGCCTTGGGAGTCCCAGGATGGTGTGGAGTGCAGCCCAGACTTCAGGGAAGGGCCATCATGGTGCACTTGTCAGTGGGAGGAGATGCGGAGCGACTGACAGTCCCCTGCTGGTTTGCTTACCTGGTGAGCAGGATAAGGATGGGCTTGGGGCGTAGTTGTGGAAGGAGACTGCATGATGCGGCTAATTCCACTTACGGTTTTTGTATGGAAACAAAAATAATGAAATATAATTGCAGTTGCCACCTGACCTTTTCTTAGTGGGAACCTAACCTTTCTGTAGAAAAAATAATTTGAAGAGTCACTTCTACATGGAAAGTGGAACACTGGGAACCCAAGCCACACAGAGCTGGTTGTGCCAGGCCGAGTGGAAAGTGGGAGCTACTTGCCTTTGCCTTTGAGGGGAAAAGAGAGATGAGAAAATAAAAATGAAAGATGTGAGAGAGAAGCTGGAGAGAGATCTCTCACCTGAGCCAACACGCGTCGCAGTGGTGGCATGTGTACCCTCCCAGGTGTTCAGAGAAATCTTGGTGAAGACTCTGGGCTTCCTTTCAGGAAAGAGAGGAGGCTGGAGCTTGTCTTAGAACTCAGAGGGCAGGGAGGACCCAGCTGCTGTCTGGTTTCCACGTGGTTTGTGGTTCGGACTGTCTCCTTCTTAACTCCTAGCCCAAGTCAGTGCTTGACCAATTCCCTTGCTGTCCCAGGGCGGGACCCTCCTAAAGCAGAGACACCAGTGGCTGTCCTGAGCATCAGCTGGGATCCTCTCTGGTCCCACCGCACCACATGCTAACCTCTGGGCTGCCCAGAGATTCCAGGGTCTCTGATAGGGTCTTAGCAATCCTGCCTCTGAGATGGCCAAGGCACATAGCTACCCAGGGTGTCATTAGAAGCTTTATCCAGAGTTCTCAGGGAGTTGTGTGATGTAACAGAGGGAAAGGGGTCCTCGAGTTGGGTCTGGGAATTCTTCTGCACACACAGACACACACACCTAGATGCATATGCCCATACACATGCACACATGCTCACACACGCATTTCTGAAGTCTTCATTCCCCAAATCATCAAGGACCTGTGTTTCCACGGCCATCTACATCACAGAACCTTAGAGGACTTTGCCATTTGGTTTAATAGAATTGGGACATTTGAAGCACTGTCTTTGTACTTCTTAAAGAACAGATTGTGGTATTACAAAGACTATACTTGTCCCAAAAGACTTCAGATGGTTTTGTCAAATGACTCCAGAATGGAGAAGAGGATTCTAAAAGATTGGTCAGTTCCTATTAAATATACATCCAAATGGTTCTTAGAAGTGGGGGCTGTTGAAACATCTCACCCACAGCAATTTCAGGTTGAGTTTTTACTACTTTTAAATGCTTACCTGTGACCTTTGATGTTCTGATTTTTTTCTGGGATTTCTGGCACTTAGATTCACTCAATCTGCCAAGAGAGGAAGTTATACTACCAGGCTGCATAATTTCCTTCTCAGCAGTAAAATATTTCCTTTAAAAAAGTGTGGAGGAGAAGGAATTATGGGAGCAAATATGGTATTTATCATTTGAATTAAAAGACTGAACCTGGCCAATCATCAAGTTATCAATCCACACATCGTGTCTGTTGTTAGGTGCCCAATTCAGAGAATTTGACTAGTTGATATATTTATATGTGTGCATCGTAAGCCTCAAAACCACTTTCATGTGTATTATTTTTCTTGTCACCTACAAATCACGTCCAGAAAGACTGATGGTAATTGAATAAATGGCTGTGTGTACTTAAAGGCTGGACTTGTTGAAGACAGAACAGATTTATTAGATGTTACATTTAATTTTTTTTTTTTCTTATATGCCAGTGCTCATCAAAACACTTCATTCCAAATAAGGGGAACTAGAGAAATGTACTGAGGTTCTCAAACTTGTAGTTCCATGGACATGAACTGGGGTTCTCCAGGGTCAGACCACCACCCGAGGGCTCTTTGTGGACTGAGCCACATGGCAGGTTTTGGGGAAGCTTGCGTGTTCCATATTCTCTAAAACTATCACCCACAGGCTGCCAGACTCCAAGGGTCATGATTCATGGCGAGGGAGGGGGCAGACATTAAAACACTGGTATTCCCAGGAAACCTCCTTTAACTATTTATACACCTCAAGTGTTTAACACTTTGTACTAATCAGATCACCTGATTATTTTCTCCCTGAGAAGGGATGTGGGAACGTAAGTCTTAAGGTGAAGAATAAATTTAGCTCAGAAAACAAGAAAGGGCCATGTCAAGGACTCATCTTTTGGGGAGCTGGGAGGAGAGTAGAGAAGGAAAAAGTTAAAAAGAAGGTAGGAAGTAGAGGCGTCTTTCCTGGCGGTGCGGTGGGGAAGAATCTGCCTGCCGATGCAGGAGACTCGGGTTCCATTCCTGAGTCAGAAGGATCCTCTGGAGAAGGAAATGGCAACCCACTCCAGTATTCTTGCCTGGAGAATCCCATGAAGCCTGGCAGGCTACAGTCCTTGAGGTCACAAAGAATCAGACGGGACTGAGCAACTAAACAGCCACAACAAAGAAGTAGAGAAGCAGAGTTTGGAAGTTTCTGGAAAAAAGTGATGACGTTCACTAAAACTGGCACAGCATGGACCGCCTTTACCCTGTTTCACCAACTCTTTCATCCTTTGTGACATTTTATCCATGCAACCATCTCCCCATCAACTGTCAAACGAATGATGCCAAGCCCTACACGGTTATGAATGAGGCTGCCTTTTCTTCAAATAAAGGCTTCTGGCTCCTTATGACTTTAACGGTTTCAATTCTCCTGCCCATTCATTTTTTACAGATGTAAGTTGTGACACATTTGAAGGTCATGAAATGAATTTTGTGGATCCTGATCAGCTTAAAGTGAATAAAATGCAATAAAAAAGCAATACCCTGTGCATCCTAGATAGTAGAATGACCTATTATTTTGTGGAATTTTGTGTATTATATATGGATTTAGTAAGTGTTTACTGTGCTGCTATATAAAATAGCTCTCATAATAGATGGTAGTCACAAAAGTTTGAAAAGCTCAGAACCCCCTTTTTGGACCATGGAAAAGAAGAGGGATGCTGAGCAGGAAAGGGCTGACTTTAAAAAAAAAAATGTTTGTTATTTACTTGACTGGGTCAGGTCTCAGCTGCAGCTCTCAGGCTTGGTTGCCCCATGGCATGTAGGATCTTCATTCTCCATCCAGGGATCAAACCTGTGTCCCCTACATTGAAAGCATTGGACCACCAGAGAAGTCCTGGAAGGGACTGACTGTGTAGGCCTGGGTTGTTCAGACACGGAACATCCCTGGGAAAGGCCTGTCTTCAGGGCTGGCCCTTGGCTGCTCCTGGGAAGTTAGCTCCCATCCCTTGGAACATTCCGTCCCCACCCGGTGAGAGTCTAGTCGTTGGCCTGAGGCCATGGGCCACCTAGTATGGGTTTGACCTTACAGTCTGTCCTAAAATGTGATGGAGAAAAGTGTAAGCCGTGACAAACTTTATTTTCTTGGGCTCCAAAATAGGCTGCAGATGGTAACTGCAGCCATGAAATTAAAAGGGATTTGCTCCTTGGAAGGAAAGCTGTGACAAAGCTACACAATGTATTAAAAAGCAGCACCATCACTTTGCTGACAAAGATTCATACAGTCAAAAAACATACTGGTTTTTCCAGTAGTCATATATGAATGTGAGAGTTGGACCATAAAGAACACTGAGCCTTGAAAAATTGATGCTTTCAAACTGTGGTGCTGGAGAAGACTCTTAAGAATCCCTTGGGCAGCAAGGAGATCAAACCAGTCCATCCTAAAGGACATCAACCCCAAATATTCTTTGGAAGGACTGATGCTGAAGCTCCAATGCTTTGGCCACCTGATATGAAAAGCCAACTCATTGGAAAAGACACCAATGCTGGAAAAGATTGAGGGCAGGAGGAGAAGAGGGCGGCAGAGGATGAGATGGTTGGATAATATCACTGACTCAGTGGACATGATTTTGAGCAAACTCAGGGAGATAGTGAAGGACAGGGAAGGCTGGTGTGCTGCAGGCCATGGGGTCACAAAGAGTCAGACAGGACTTAGCGACTGAACAATGACAGCAAAGTGTGGTATAGAGTGAAGCCTAGTTTTGCTGTGAGGTGGCCTGTGTGGCTGAAGTCAGCTGTGTGGGTGCCCAGTGACCAACCCCCAATAACAGCCCTGGGCACCAAGCCTCCGGGGAGCTTCCTTGGTTAGTAGCGCGGTTTCTGGAGAATCAAGTGTGTTCCTGAGATCCCACTAGCAAAGAACACCAGGCAGCTTACCCCTGGCTCCTCCTGGGTTCAGCCTCAGGTACCTGTTCCTCTTCCTGTTTTTAATCTCTATCCTTTTGCTGTCATAACTCATAACTGAGCATAAGCGTTTTTCTGAGTCCCGGTGAATTATCTAACCTTGTGTGGTGTGGGGACCCCTGACCCGGATGCAGGCATCGGACTGAACCAAGTCTGAGCTTGGACCGCGGCCGACCTTACTGGAGGGGCCGCAGGAGATGACTGCTTTCACGGTGGGCAGGTGGGACGGCAGCAGCTTTTCTCGTTTGTGACAACGGTGGCTCCCAGACACCACTTGTTCAAGTGTCGTTGGGTAGGAATAAATATCTTACTCCATTTCAGCCTCCATGGAGGGCGTGTGCCTGGTGCACATAAATACCAGGGGTTATCATGAGCTTTATCTCCAAAGATAATCCTGGCTCTTCTGAGATCTTCCATACGGGCCTATTCTATCCACTGTGACCTCAGCGATTTTAATTTTCAAAATTATTTTTTTAACCATGCAATATTGCAAACCACAGAGCTGTCTCTTCAGACTCCGCGTGGATTAAAATCAGTGTAACGTTTGAATCCGGGGCACACAGAGGTTAGCAATGGCAGCTTCATTCTCTGATTGTTGGCTGAGCTTGTTCTTGTGTTTCCCTGTTGTGTCGGGGAAAAGAACCAAAGAGATTAGTAGTAAAAGCTTTGAGATCTAATTATGATGAGAGAGTTCCAAAGGAAATTAAACATAGCATGATTACTTTTTTAAAAATACAAATTAAATAGAACATCTGAGAAAATAATCCTCCCCGTTCAGCAAGCTCATTTCCCATCAGGAGGTGGAAGAGGATATGTGAGAGCTCTTATTAGCGAATAATGGTGCCTGAATTTTTATGACACTTTTACTTTATCTAAATATTTTCTTGCATCGTTAACTTACTTGATTTGCCCAGGTTTCACTAGTCTTTGCAATCATTTTCAAACAGCGCCTTGTTGGAGAACTACTGTTCAACCCCATTTTTTGCATCCTAAGAGCCCTGGGTTTTGGTGGAAGGTCTGGGCTGAGAAGGTCCTAGGGGAGGAAGACGAGGAGACGGCAGATGGTCAAGACTGGGTCCTCCCACCGCCCCACAGTCATGAAAATGTGGGAGGCCATGGGCGTTGGGGGGGAGACCTGAGATGGGCATGGCCGGACCTCAGACCTCCATGGAGCGTCTCTACTGCTCTCAGCGGGCTTGGGTTTTTCTCCTTCTCACTGGACTTCTCACCGTTTTTCCGGGCCAGTGGGCATTTCTCTTCTGTTCCACAGCCACCTTCCTTAGGCTTTGAGCAGTTTCTTTTGGCCCAGTAAGGAGGGCCCGCCCCCCTCCGAGAGTCCGCACGCTCTGTTCTTTCTTGGTCATCACTGCTGTCAGCCACCCGCTTCCCTTCTCTAAATGCACATCCCACTGTTTCCTCCTGAGCCTAAATGGATGTCTCTCCCTCCTGAATTCTGACAGGTCAGAATTCTGAATCTCAGTATTGGGTCCCATGAGTCAGTTTTCGTGCATTCTTCACCCTTCATTAAATTTCTTTCTGAGCACACCCTTCCTACTGGAAAGCTATATACTTTTTAAAATTGAAGTATCGCTGATTTGCAACATTTCCAGTGTACCTCAGATGGATTCAGTTGTGAATATGTGTCTTTCTTTTCAGATTCTTTCCCATCAGAGGCTATTACAGGATAATGAATATATTTCCCTGTGCTATACAGTAGGGCTTTGTTTATATCTATGTTTTTAAAGGCCTGTTTGTTTATTTTTTGGCCATGTCTCACAGCACGTGGGCATCTTAATTCCCCCCACCAGGAATCGGACCCATGCCTTGCAGTGGAAGAACAGAGTCTTCACCACTGGGCCACCAGGGGATTCCCTTTGTGTAACTATTTTATATGTACTAGGGTGTGCCTGTTAATCCCCAGCTCCTGATTTCGCTCTCCCTCCCACTTTCCCCGCTGGTGGCGACCACTTCATTTTCCATGTTTGTGAGTCTTCTTGTGAAAGCCGTGTCTTCTCAATGATCTTGTCTCTTCATCATCTATCCAGAGCACAAAGGGTTTTATACATACGATCTTGCATCCTCCAAACCATGTACCTTTCAAATTTGAGGACATATAACTCCTGCATTTCATTTATTAAACACAAACCCCATCCATGTTGACAGTATTTTCCTCTTGTCAGTGTCAAGACACTCAGGCTCCTGACCTTATACTCAGCACCTCCTCTTTCCTCTCTGGCCCTTCCTCCTGTTCAGAGGTTGCATCAGTCTCTGTTTCCACCAGAGTCCATAGACAACCTTCTCAGCTGCCTGTGCTCCATGCCACGTAAACCCGTGCTTCTGATTCAGCTGTGCTCCACTTGCCCACAGCGTGATTTAACCCTCAAAGGGCTCCCACCTTTCCAGTCCCTGTCTGTCTGACTCTTTCTCCTAGTTTGTCTGTGTAATTTCCCAGATGGAGATGCCACCCGCCCTGGCATCCCTCAAACTCTGCACTTGGCGCTCTCTCTGACTCTCTCTTCCCGCTGGTCCCCCCTGGCCCTGGGAAGATGGCTTTTCCCTTCTTTTAACAGGATGCTGAATTCCTGTTTATCCTTCTCCTCCACCAGAAGCTCCACTCTCAGCCTCCTTCTCCATCAAGCTCCAGGAAACATATCCGCATCTCTTGAACTGAAGATGCAGCTGAAGTCTTTCTCCTCTGGACCCTGGGGCGAGGGGGCGCCTACTGCCTGGCATGGCCCCCTCTGGGCTGCATGGAACCTTTGGTTTTACCCGCTGGGGCAGGGCTGTGCGATCCATCAGCCAGCATCTCTCCTCCTTCCCCACACCCGGGGCTCCGGTGCTGTGCCCAAGTGCCCTGGAGTCTGGGGCCCCACCTCGCAGGTCCATGTGGTCCCTGGGTCAGGCGTGACACATGTTTGCTTGTAATTTGTTGAGCAGGAGGCTCCCAGTTGTCAAGGTCATCTCATTCTCTGTCTCCCCTGAGGCTGGGGACAAGGGCAGCAGGCCCGGCTGCTGTGAGTCTCTGCCCTGCTGGGCCCCTCTTTCTCTCCATCACACCGTAGAGATTGATTTCACCACAGTTCTCCCCCAAGTGTCTGCCTTACTTACTGAAACTCTTTCTTTATTGAAGTATAGTTGGTTTGCAATGTTGTGTTAATTTCTGTGTGCAGCAAAGTATTTCAGATACATAGATATATAGATATGTGTATATGTACATATATGCGTCGTCTTTTCCATATTCTTTCCATTATGGTTTGTCACAGGCTATTGAGTCTCTTTCCCTGTGCTGTGCCATAGGACCTGGCTGTTTACCCATCCTTGGGATGAGAGTTAGTATCTGCTAACCCCAAACTCCCAGTGCACCCACCCCACCCCTCCGCCTGGGCAACCACAAGTCCGTGCTCTCTGTCTGTGAGCCTGTTTTGTGGATAAGTTCATGTGAATTCATGGAACTTCTTCCTGCACTCACGTCAGTGTCTCAGCAAGGCCACCCTCCACCCCAGGAGCCGTCTTCCTCCTGAGTGGACGGGGTGTCTCTCCTGCCCACCCGGAGCTCCCGGCTCTTCTGCGAGTGACGCTCTTTCTCAAAGTAATTCCAGTGACCCTTCTCTGTGAGGGGCTCAACAAACGCCCCATTTCCTGGGTTATATATATATATATCTCACCCCACACACATATATACACACGTGCATGTCCAACCCCTGCACACATATATACACACATGCACGTCCATATATATTTCCCCCCTGAACTCACCCCAGCAGAATTCAGCAGCAGGGTCTGTACCCTGAATGCATCTTGTCTGCAGAGGCTCCTCAGGACCAAGCCACCCTCCTCCCGGGAGCTGCAGTGAATCTTCTGCCTGCTCTTGGGCCCTCTCCTGAGGCTGGGGACGAGGGGAACAGCTGCTCTGAGTCTCTGCCCTCCCGAGCCCCTCTTTCTCTCTGTCCCTCCGTCCTGCAGCCTCTTCTGTCTCTTCTGTGACTCTCTCATCCATCTCTGGACTCGACGACTGAGGAGAACACAGGCCGTATCCAGCATGTCCACCAAACACCGCTGCACTGGCCTTGTGGGGGTGCTTTTCCTTCTTCTCAGCCTCTGAACTCAGCCCCTGCCAACCCCCCATACATGCACACACACATGCGTCCACACATATGCACACACACACACCGCATGCCCCCGCATGCAGGCATACACGTGCACACACACTGGTCACAGACAAACACAGCCCCTCCATACGCACACCCCACGTCTATCCCGCAGTCCCACCCAGCCCCGAAGCCTGGTGTGTCTGGGGGAGGGTCTGACTCTGGGGAGACTTCACAGGGTGCACCGTTGCACCCATGCTAATCTAGGAGTTTACCTCTAAAATGCTCCAAATATTGATTTTCTGCCACATTTTCCAAGTCGGATTTAAGTGAGAGGCATGGCCGTTTTTATCAACTCCATCTCCATTTCTCCCTTGGCACAGAGCATGGCTGGATTAGCCATTGTCTGCATCGTTAAAAAGGGCCGCTGGCTCTTTCTCTGCCCCTCAGCCAGGTGATGTCTTCCCAACAGAATCAACCAGCGTCAGGCTTGCTCCCTTTGTTCCCTTCACACACACACAGCCTCGACAGACCATGGGCCTGGGTCCTTCCGTGGGGACTGCAGCCTGGTCCTGGCTGTGGAGGTACTGGAGCCAACGCTGAAGGTCCCCCTCAGGATGATGCAGGCGCACACACTTTGGGGAGTCACCCCAGCAAGGCCTTGGGCAGAGCCAGTATTTTAAAAGATGTTTCCATGGCTCAGAGGTTGTATAATTGACACCTCTGGAAGCTCGTGGGCTGGGTGGGGAATCTTGGCCTCTGTACCACCCTGTAGACCTTAATTCTTCTCAGTGTCCGGCTCCATTGTCAGAGTCCCCTCTGGGTCTGGTTCTCTCTTCCCAGCCACTGCTCCCTCTGAACGCCTGGGGGAATTCTCTGCTTTAGCAGCAGGATTTCCCCTTCTGCATTTCTTTCTGGAAACTCCCTGCAGAGAGGTCCCTGGCTGGTGACCTGCCAGCCACAGCCTGGCCTGTTAACCCTTTCTCAGCCCTGAGACATGTCAGAGGATCTCAGTGTCCCTGAGCTGTTTATACAGAAGCAGTGTCATTCACGCCCCCTCCAGGCCTGCCCAGAGCCTGAGGCTGACCACTGGGAGCCGTCCCCTCCCAGCCCAGCAGAGCTCTTGCTGTCTGTCCCCGCTTGCTCCTGCCCCAGAGTGAATACACTTGCTTCCCCTTCACCCCCAAGGCACCAGCAGCTCACGAGCAACACGTGTGCGAGGTTTTGCCAACTGAAACTTTCAAGAGAGAATTTTGATGAGAAAATCCCCACTTGTGTACCAGGCTTCTCGGTGCCCAAGTCTCCTTCCTCATCCCTGGGAATCCTCTTAAATCGTAGGCCTGGACCTCTCCTTCTCATCTCAAGGGTAAAACGAGATTTCTCAGTATTGAGTCTCAGGGGTCCATGAACTCGGACGAAAGAAAAGGTTATGATTAATTTCATAACGTTTGACTGTAGCCGAGATTCCCTCCCATGAGTCTGTTGACAGAAAACCATGGTAGGTTTGTCATTATCTGTGACCAGTAGAAATCACGGGTATTTTCATATCACAAGGACATTTGAAGTCATGCCAAAATACACGCTGTCACCATTTACTGAAAATCATAGTTGCTTCAGCCCCGCCCCTGATTTTGGTGGTAGAACAGCTGGAGAAGGACCTCGGTCCTTGTCCTTTTTGAAGAAAGAATTCAGCAAAGCTTGTGCAATAGTGTTAGGGTTTATTAGTAGCAGAGTACGTGTAGAAGAGCTCACGCATGAGCTCAGAATAAGTTGCAATAGTGGGCAGCTTAGGTTGCTTATATGGGGTCAGTTTTCTGGGTTGTCTCTGGCCAGTCATCTCGAAGTGTCAGCAGGAGAG
Organism: Giraffa tippelskirchi; assembly: GCF_054371585.1. Lineage (NCBI taxonomy): Eukaryota > Metazoa > Chordata > Mammalia > Artiodactyla > Giraffidae > Giraffa > Giraffa tippelskirchi. The sequence continues at coordinate 158,179,901 of NC_137284.1, forward strand.
TGGTCACAGCTGCCCAGCCTGGGGCCTGTCTGTCTCCTGCCTTGTCTCTGCTTCCTGAGCTTCAGGAATGAGAGCGAACCTCCAGGCAGCATCACTGGTCAGGCTCGGGACCTCTCAGCCCAGTGACCTTTCAGCCAGGAAACTTCCAACAGCTGCCCTCATGGTTGACATTTAACTCAAAGATTCTCTGGACAACCTAATGCTTCTGGAGCCCAGAATATCTTTTCCTTGTGAAGCAAGTTCTGAAAACTTTCATCCTATTCGTAACTATGTCACTTGCAAAACAGAGGTCCCATCACTATAATCATCAAAATAAAAAAGTCAGATATGTACATCCAGTCCTGATGGGGATGTTTCCTTGTCAAAGACATCCCACAGGAAAATATCATTAATTTATCTAAGCCAAAACAGTCATTATACTAATACGTCATTAAACATAAACATTTACTTTAGCTGTCTGTATTTTTCATGTATTATGTTGTGACTCATTAATAAACCGGGATAAGTATGTTTTATTATTTATTTTTAAAACTGTGTCTCCAAATAATGGGTTTTCTCTATGACTTGGTATAGTTTATTTTATGTATTTAAAAATATTACGTTTCGAGAAAAGAAACATAAGCCTTACCACATTGTCCTAGGGGTTCACTTTTTGGTCTCATTTATGTCTAAAGAGACAAAAGATCTAGAATCTTTCTGCTAAAGAGACACTTTCCTTATCTTCTCTCTTCACTAAATTTTAGGGTCTCAATCCTTTTTAAAAAAATTATATATTTTTAATTGAAGGATAATTGCTTTACAATATTGTATTGGTTTCTGCCATACATCAGCATAAATCAGCCACAGATATACATATGTCCTTTCCCTTTTGAACCTCCCTCTCACCTCTCACCCCATCCCCCCCCCCCAAATGGTCTCAGAGTACCCATCTGAGCTCCTGGCATCATACAGCAGATTCCCACTGGCTATCAATTCTACATATGCTACTCCCTCCATTAGTCCCACGTTCTCCTTCCCCTCTGTATCCATAAGTCTGTTCTCTGTGTCTGCATCTCCGCTGCTGCCCTGCGAATAGGTTCATCAGTACCATCTTTCTAGATCCCACCAAATTAGTGCTTAGTCACTCAGTTGTGTCCAACTCTTTGCGACTCCATGGACTGTAGCCCACCAGGCTCCTTTGTCCATGGGTGTTCTCCAGGCAAGAATACAGGAGTGATTTGCCATACCCTCCTCCAGGGGATCTTCCCAACCCAGGGATTGAACCCAGGTCTCTTGCATTGCAGGCAGATTCTTTACCAGCTGAGCTACCAGGGAAGCCATATATATGTGTTGATATACTGTATTTGTCTTTTTCTTTCTCACTTACTTCACTCTGTATAACAGGCTCTAGGTTCATCCACCTCATTAGAACTGACTCAAATGCGTTCCTTTTTTATGGCTGAGTAATATTCCATTGCATATATGTATTAACACCACGGCTTCTTTATGCATTCATCTGTTGATGGACATCTAGGTTGCTTCCATATCCTGGCTAATGTAAATAGTGCTGTGATGAACACTGGGGTACATGTGTCTTTTTCAGTTGTGGTTTCCTCAAGGTATACGTAGGGCCTCAATCCCTTTTGTCCTCAAAATTTATCACCACCCTCTTGCCAAATGGTTACTTTACCGTGTGGAACAATTACCTCTTTTTTTGCCATATGCACTTCTGTGTCTCTGGAGCTGCCGCAGGCTAACTAACAATAGTGCTGATCACAGCTGCCTGGAGAGGGCTCCTGTGGGGAAGTGACTCCCCTGGGTTATCTCCCCAAGTCATTAAGTCACTCTCTCGAGACTGTAAGTGAGGGAGACAGTATCTGGATCTAGGGATTCTGGGCTAGGAGTCTGGGGAGTTTGGTTTTTAACTACTGTGTTGTTATGGACTCATTTGAATTTCTTTCTGAGTAAATACACAGGGCATAGTTGTCTGCCTCCTGCTTTGCCCCTAGAATACATACATATCTTTAGTGATGAAAAAGAGAAATTGTTTTCTCTTTACCTCTGTCTCTTTTCTCTTTCCCTATTTAATTTTTTAAAAACTATTTTGCTTCAATGTCTTAGTATGTTTCATTTAAATTTTTTTTGGTTTTGGCTGCACTGGGTCTCCGTTGCAGTGTTGCCGTGAGCAGTGGCTTTTCTTCGGCCGTGGTGTGTGGGCTTCTCACTGCAGTGGCTTCTCTCGTTGCAGAGCTTGTGCTTTAGGGCACGCGGGCTTCTGTAGTTGTGGCTCACGGGCTTAGCTGCTCCGTGGCATGTGGGATCTTTCCTGACCAGGGACTGAACCCGTGTCCCCTGCATTGGCAGGCAGATTCTTAACCAGTGGACCACGAGGGAAGTCCTCGCTATTTCTTTCTTTTCTTGTTTGTCCCTCTGCAATGATATTTGACTCTGCAGAGAAGTCTCTTTCATTTTGAGGCAGTTTCCCTGTGTCCAAACAAAGAAGGTCAACCTGAGTCATCTCCAAAGTCCCTTCCAGCACCATCATGCCTTTTTAACTTCAGTGTGAGAAAGGACTCCTGACTGCAGTGGGCTCACAGCTGGTTGAGGAGTGATGGTTCTTTATACTGACCACAGGGTCAGAGGATTTCCTGCAAGGCTCTAAATCTTTCCCACAAAGAGGTGACCTTGTACCTACAGCTCCTTCATCTCCACATGCCTTTGGTGCAGTTGTATTTGTCACCGTGAGTGAGTCCATAAGCTAAACCAGCAGTTGCCATGGTTCTTGGTTGATTAATTTTCTAGGGAAAAAATGAAAGCCATTCATGATCATGGTTCTTTTTTGGAAACCAACAGGATTTTAACATATATTCTACACACAGGTTCACAGTCCCTCTTTTTACTTGGAGCCCCTTTCTGTGAAAACAAGAGCAAGCAATATTTATTACAAATGGCTGCTTTTTCAATTTACTCTAGTAAGCTATTTTTTCTAGACCCCTTTGCAATTTGAATGTAACTGATTAATTGGAGTTCATTTATACACACCAGTGAATTGCTTTTCTATTTTTATTGAAATATAGTTAATTTACAATGTTGTGTTAGTTTCAAGTGTACAGCAAAATGATTCATTTATACATATATATGTATGTGTATGTATATTCTTTTTTCAAGTTCTTTTCTACTACAGGCTATCACAAGTTATTGAATGTAAATCCTTGTGCTACACAGTACGTCCTTGTTTACCTATTTTATACACAGTAGTGTGTATCTGTTAATCCCAAACTCCTGATTTATCTCTCCCCAACCCCTGCTATTCTTTTTTAAAATTAATTTAATTGGAGGATAATTCCTTTACAATATTGTGGTGGTTTTTGCCATACATCGACATGAATTAGCCACAGGTCACAGGTGTCCCCCACCTACTTATCAATACAAAACAAACAGACTCACAGACACAGAAAATAAACTTATGGTTATTCTCTTTGGTAGCCATAAGTTTATTCTCTTTGGTAACCATCAGTTTATTTTCTGTGTCTGTGAGTCTGTTTTGTATTGATAAGTAGGTTCATTTGTATCATTTTTTTCTATTCCACATATAATTTATATCTTACGATATTTGTCTTTCTCTCTCCAATAGTAGCACATGTTTATAGACACCCTCAGTGGCTGGTTTCTGCACAGTGATACTGGTAGAGGAGTCACTGAGATGACCTCATTGCTATGAACGATGTGAACTCTGCAGCAGTAGTAATAGTGTTAATAGCTATATAAAAATATGACTAGTAAGTGTGGGCCCAACTAAATGCACCATTTTTTCCTATATAACTCTTATTCCTTCCCAGAAACTGTGCAATCTATTCTTTTATCTAAAACCAGAAGTTACCTGCTCAGATCCTTTCAAAGCAAGAAAGGTGTTTCTGTTGCTAACAGTATATTATATAAAGCTTTCAGCATGAAAGAACTTCAAGAATGCCCCTTGTTCTAACCTTGTGCACTTGTAGTTGAGGCAACTGAGATTCTGGGAAAGACATGTGAATTGTCTGAGGTCATGCTGATGAGGACGTGAAGCGTCTACCACACTTACTGCTCCAGGCCCCACCGTGCCTTTATGCCACTTCTGCACCCCATTGCTGCTGCCACAAGTCCCTTCTCCATGGCCAAGGTCCCCAAATTTATGGGTCTTCCTTCCTTTTTCTCTCTCTCCTTCCCTCTCTCCTTTCTTCCTTATGCATGTGTTGAGATTAATGGTTCTTCTTTTACCCTACTTTTGACTTAAGCCACATGTTTTTTGAGCTTGATATACATCGCTCAACTATCCAATACCTCTCTTCCCTTTTTATTAGTACAAATTATGAATCCATTCTTACAGCAGTCATCAGTACACGTAGTGCTATCTTCCAATGGTGTAAAGGTGTGAAACCAGCCAAGGACAAATAAGTTATCCTTGCAAATGTCTGAGCATTGTTTGTGTCTCCCTTAACTCATCTTGGCATTTGTGATTCACTTCAATTTCACTTATGTTTTTATTCTCCTTTCTCTTTTCTCACCAACTTATTTGAAGGCTACGTTTATCTCATAAAAACTCAACCAATAGAAAGTTGAGAAGATTAAACCGTCAGTTTATTTGGTCAGTTCTATTCACCGATTGAATTCAAAGTCCCACACCCATCCAATTCAAACTGAGACTTTTCTGAAGCTAAAACATAGACAAAATGACCAGAGTCCACACCTTCTACTTGGCCTATTTCTGTGTCTTGGTTTCCTTCAAGAGTACCCTCCCCACCTAATCCTGAGGCTCTTGGACCAGAAAACACTTTGTGCTCTAAGATTTTCAGCCTTAAGGATATTTCCTGAGGTTCACATTTTGGGGGTACAGTCTATACCCTTCCTTTGTGGAGCAATTGCTCACTAGCTCATTGCTCAGCTTCTGTGGACACTGTTCTCTTCTAAGCCATCTTTGAGTGGGAGAGTGAAGGGGCTCCATTAGAAAAGACTCATGGTGTGGTCAAATAATGGATTTACTTTAAGACTTAAGTAAGCAAAGTGAATAAGGTACACTCTAGAATTCATCGCTTTTCGAATGTAGCAGTGATACAATGATGGTAATCACTTAGGCTTTCAATGTTAAATTATGTAAATCATTTCATTCATTATGGATAATGAACCAGTAACACAAGCCTGAAGTGATGTCTCCAGTACACTACTAATGTATTTTATTTCCTTTTTGCCCCTCATCCAAGTACAGAAAATATTTTATTTTCCTTGCAGGAATTCTTTGCGATGGTGGCAGTAAAACCAGGGGATTGAGGCACCCAGCTTTCTGATGTACAAATTCCATCAGTAGGCACTGATATTCTAGCATGATGCTTTTATCCAGAGAGACATTGATCAACTTAAACACACCTAGGAAGGCTATATGGAAGACATAAAAGCGTCAAGAAGCTCAAGCTTATAGCAGAGGCACAGACTGAATGTTTTTTAATCTTGTCTCATCCACAGATATCCACCAAGATGATTCCCATAGATAGTCTTGGCACCATTTGCCCTTTTTTACATCCTCGGTACAATATATTTATTAGCTATATTGCTGAAAGTAGGAGAGCAGCTCTCCTTGATGTTGGAGACCTTGGCAAACATAAAGTCTATAAAAAAAAATGAATAGACTGTCTTATAAATGTGAACCCATTGGCTGAACAACCCAGTGAAAGAATAGTCACGGTATAGCACTAGGGAGACTAATGAAGACCCGTGTGTGTGTGTGTGTTAAACATCATATAAGAAGTTTACTTAACAGTTTTAATAATCCTCTGAAAAACCTGTTAATCTCTCCTTTCTCCAGTGAGAAACTTGGAGGAACTGAGTTTCAAATGTCTTGTTTACAGCACATTGGAGACCCTGAGTTAGGGTTTTTATTCTGACATTTGTAGAGTCATCTGGTGGTGGCTCCCATTATTCATGGGCCGGTGAGATGTGGGAAGAGCCCGGTTGTACCCCCATTTTTACACCTCCTCAGGAAGCAGGGCCACAGACACACCCGACTTCCCTATATGGCAAACATTCTACTCATTCAAGCAAGGAGGTATTTTTCCAAATGTTAAAATTTCTGCTTGTCTCTTGCTATACTTCAGTTCCATGGAAGACTTATTATGTGCAGTGAGACTGCACTGTGAAAGGCATGACCAACTTTGCATCATTGTTTGCACTATTCATCCATGGTGTATGTTCCAGTGAGGAGGTGACATTCCTCGGGATCTAGAACCCAACAGGCACGTCTTTGGTGAACATATCTGCTCATCAGAAATCTCAGCAGAAATGATATTCCAGTGCAAATGGAAGGCAAGAAACAATTGATTAGAGAATAACATTCAAAACTATTAAGCTTCCCTGGTGGCTCAAATGGTAAAGAATCTGCCTGTAATGCAGGAGACCCGGGTTCAACCCCTGGGTTGGGAAGATACTCTGGAGAAGGAAATGGTAACCCACTCCAGTATTCTTGCCTGAAGAATTCCATAGACAGAGGAGTCTGAGAGGCTATAGTCCATAGGATCACAAAGAGTCAGACATGACTGAGTGACTAACTTTTCAAAACTGTAATGTTATTTGTTGCATCTTTCTTAGTCTTTCCAGTCCACAGTTGATTTAGATCTGTGCATCTTAATGCAAACATTTGGGGATCTCTAGGCTCAGTGAAAAATCATGTTAATGACAATATCAGAAGTAAACTGTGTTTGAGCCACTTTGAAGTTGGTGGGATGACAGGCACCAGAGAGGAGAGAGATAGTTGGCTGTGACCAGTAATGACCCTGACAGGTACCTTGGAGGAAAGATTTCAGTTGGTTTACATTCTACAAATTCATTTTCCCTGCTAGTATTCTCAAATGTTCACTGAGACAGGATCGTTGTTTGAGACCAATAGTCAGAGCCTCCCAGGACCACAGAGCAGGCTCATCCAGAGGCTCTGGCCTGGAGCTACATGTATTTTTCCAAGGTTCACAGGTAGCCCTTCAAGCAAATCTTTATAGAGTTTTCAAAAACGAATCACTGTTGCTATAATTGTCAATATTTAATCTTTTAAAATGACGTAATGACTGATGCTGAAGCTCCAGTACTTTGGCCACCTGAGGTGAAGAACCGACTCATTGGAAAAGACTCTGATGCTGGGAAAGATTGAAGGCAGGAGGAGAAGGGGACGACAGACGATGAGATGGTTGGATAGCATTACTGATACAATGGATGTGAATTTGAGCAAGGTCTGGGACATGGTGAAAGATAGGGCAGCCTGACGTGCTGCAGTCCATGGGGTCACAAAGAGTCAGACATGACTTAGGGGATAAACAACAGCAATAGATGAATATGTAAGTGAATAACTAAGCATTTGACAACACTAATATATATAAGAAAACACCAATAGTATATATAAGAAATCAATTAATATCATAATATGGAAACATTACATTGGCTTCTTATCAATGGTAAGAACTCCATTTTGGATAGATAAACCACACTGGAGAGATTTATAGAATACCTGTTTTAAGTGGCATTGTGCAATATTAGTTTCCCTAGGGTACATTTTCTTTAGCTATTAAAGATAAATGATTTGCCATTAAAACAAACAAAAATCTCAAAGAAAAGGCTTTTCCCTCTTCATGCTATTAAACCTTCTCTGGATGAAATATGTGTTCCTTCCTGAAGGCTATTTGGAGGCAACCCACTCCAGTATTCTTGCCTGGGAAATCCCATGGACAGAGTAGCCTGATGGGCTACAGTCCATGGGGTCGCAGAGTTGGACACGACTGAATGACTAAACAACACTGACGAGGAGGTAAAGTGACTGCCCAGCCCTGGTGCAATGAGTGAATTTCCTTAGTGAATTATGAGAAAACCTATTTTGATAACAGATATACCCAGATGTTTTGCTTCAGTTCAGTTCAGTTCAGTCACTCAGTCTTGTCTGACTCTTTGTGACCCCATGGACTGCAGCACGCCAGGCTTCCCTGTCCATCACCAACTCATGAGCTTGCTGAAACTCATGTCCATCGAGTTGGTGATGCCATCCAACCATCTCATCCTCTGTCATCCCCTTCTCCTCCTGCCTTCAGTGGTTCCAGCATCAAGCTCTTTTACACTGAGTCAGTTCTTCGCATCAGGTGGCCAAAGTATTGGAGTTTCAGCTTCAAAATCAGTCCTACCCAGGACTGATCTCCTTTAGGATGGACTAGTTAGATCTCCTTGCAGTCCAAGGGACTCTCAAGAGTCTTCTCCAACACCACAGTTCAAAAGCATCAATTCTTCAGTGCTCAGCTTTCTTTACAGTCCAACTCTCACATCCATACTTGACTACTGGAAAAAACAAAGCTTTGACTAGACAGACCTTTGTCGGCAAAGTTATGTCTCTGCCTTTTAATATGCTGTCTATGTTTGTCATAGCTTTTCTTCCAAGGAGCAAGCGTCTTTTAATTTCATGACTGCAGTCACCATCTGCAGTGATTTTGGAGCCCCCCAAAATAAAGTTTCTCACTGTTTCCATTGTTTCCCCATCTATTTGCCATGAACTGATGGGACTGGATGCCATGATCTTAGTTTTTGAATGTTGAGTTTTAAGCCAGCTTTTTCACTTTCATCAAGTGGCTCTTTAGTTCTTTTTCACTTTCTGCTGTAAGGGTAGTGTCATCTGCATATCTGAGTTTATTTGATATTTCTCCCAGCAATCTTGATTCTAGCTTGTGTTTCATCCAGCCCGGAATTTTGCATGATGTACTCTGCATATAAGTTAAATAAGCAAGGTGACAATATACAGGCTTGATATACTCCTTTCCCAATTTGGAACCAGTCTTTGTTCCATGTCCAGTTCTAACTGTTGCTTCTTGACCTGCATACAGATTTCTCAGGAAGCAGGTAAAGTGGTATGTTATTCCCATCTCTTAAAGAATTTTCAATAGTTTTATGTGATCTACACAGTCAAAGGCTTTAGCATAATCAATAAAGCAAAAGTAGATGTTTTTCTCATATTCTCTTGCTTTTTCGATGATCCAACGGATGTTGGCAATTTGCTTGGTGGATATCAAATTATTTGTCTTTCTCTATTGCCTTGGGAATCTAGGGTGTTAGCAGCCATCCCCTAGTACATATTGATAAATTCAGGGAAACAGTATCTAAACTTGCGCCAGTGGATCTTTGATATGATAGGCAACAAAGACCTGTCTGCCATGCCTTTATTGTTGTTTTAGACCATTCCATTCCTTTGACCAATGTTAATTGCTCATGTCCAGTGTTCCAAGCACTGAAATAGACACTGGTATGAACAGTAAAGGAAATGGAAGCAGTTTCTCCTCTCAAGGAGCTTGAACTCTGAGGTAGGAGACCCAAGGCAGGTACCTGACGTTGGGAGAAGCCCAGCATGCCTTCAGGAAGAGAACATACGGAGTGGCAGGTTTTCACATTCTTCTTTAAAATCATACACTGATTTCATGACTAGCATGGCCTACCTGTGGACTATGGTCCGTCATTTCTGAAAGGTGATCTTGTGAACAAGATAGCATCTTTACATCACTGGGGTCTCAGCAGTCACCAGACAGAGCATCTCCCAACTGACTCCAACGCAGTATCTTCCAGAAGACCACCTCTGTGAAGACTGTAGATCATTGGGGCTTAAATGAACTTTCGTCTAATTTGAGCACCTTCTCTGTATACAACAGAGTTCCTCGCTTGAACCTCAATTAGGCACTTATCTTAAGGAATATCTGATGGGGGAGATGAGACATGGTCAGCCATGTTACGGCTCTGTGATGTGCTGGGTGAATGAACGAACGAATAGCACAAGACTGAGAGTGAGGTACTTTGTAAGGCAAGTACTTAGAGATGTCATGACAGTCCAGCAGGACAGTTAGTAACTTCTGAAAAATCACTGGATGGACGGTTGAGCTGGACTTTGAAGTAAGGCTATGATTATGCCATCTGGAAATTCAATTTGACATCTTCCTGAGATGTGCTTTAGTACACGACCCATCAAAGTGAGAGAAGTAGACATAAATGTAGTGGGGATGTTCCTGTAGAGTGTCACCGTCAGTTGGAATCCCATCTGGGTAATAGCTACATCACAGGACTTATAAAATTATTAAATACTATGATGCATGTATGCAGGACAGGGAGGCCTGGTGTGCTGCGATTCATGGGGTCCCAAAGAGTCGGACACGCCTGAGCAACTGAACTGAGCTGATGATGCATGTAAAACATATGGTTATAAAGCTTGCCCTCAATTGAATCTATTATCATTCATGAACAAAACTCTTCAAGAATGGAAAGTTTACAAATAAATTGAGTTCATTTGCAGGTATCAATGGACCTACCGATGTTTTAGCTTCTGAGATCCACTGTGTGTATGAAGACATGCATGTTTTAAAACCTGACTGAAAATAAATTGTAAAGCAGTATTTTCTAAATTAATGAATAATTTTTCACAGATCATGAAATTCATGTTTCCACAAAGACTTGTGCAGACCTGTTGCCAGGCTGCTCTCCGAGGTGCTGAATTTATTTCACATATTTTTTGGAAAGGATGTCAGCTATCACAGCATAGCTTCTGCTCTCTGGGTTTCTTTTTATCTGGAGGGAGGAGGGAGGAGGAGAGCAGAAGGAGAAAGTGATAGATGGAATAAGCCAATCTAGGCCAAATAATGCTTATTTATAATCCAGTCCATCACTGCCTCTCAATAGCTCCATTGCTGCTCTGACATCACTCATGCCAATTCGGTATCCCATATACTGAGGGCCCGGGGGATAAAAAAGACCACAGGGGATCCAGGACCCCTCCTGAGCCATGAAATTCTTGGCACACAAACCCATCAGTCTGTCTGTCCTCCATGATAAGTGGGAATTCAGCTCATTATTGTGCCCACCGTCCCCTCCCCAGAATATCTGAATCTTCAACAAATGAAGACAGAGTTGTGGTTCATTTTGACCTGATTTTAGTTTTCTGAAAGCATTTAAAGCATGAAAACAGAACAGCAGTCTTCCTTTTCCTAGGAAACAAAAGTCTTCTAAGAGGCTGCCTTGTTTCCTGTGTGATCAGCTAAATGCAGAAATGGTGTGATCAGAATGAAGGGCTGCCCCAGCCATCCATGGCTGAGCACAGCTTGCCTTTCTGAACTCCCATAGCACCCTCAAGTGGCAGTGTCAAGCTCAGAGTTGCTCTCTGCGTGCTCAAAATCAGCAGGATCAAAAGCCTGTCTAGTTTTGCTTTGTCTTTTTTGTTGTTTGTTGTGTTGCTTTCATTTTTTCAGTTGATTGAATTCATCAAAGGGTTATTGAAATAAACAGCTGTAGGTGAACAGGATGTGCCGAGTTGTTTTGAAATGGTAAGGATGCTGTCACGAGGGTGCTTTTGGTGTGGAAGGACTGGGAGGAGAAGTTGTGAGAAGAAATGAAAGTAAAAGAGAGACCCATGAGACTGTGAGAAGCGTATTTATTTCCCTTGTGTTCTTTCTGTCCCCTGGATCGAAACACAGAACAAACATTGCACAAGATCCAAACAATCAAAACAGGCTGCAAGACAGAGGGAATGAATGTACTTTATGAGCCTGTTTTTCCTGCTTTCTTCCCTCAACTCCAAGTTCTGTAAAAAAAAAAAAAAAAGAAATATCTGAAATATTACTGGTCCTTGCCTTTGATAAACAGGAGGCTGATCAACCTGTAGCAAAATGTATAGCCAACTCCCTTTTAGCACTGCCTCTATGGCTTGATTACTATGCAAAGGCATTCCCCTCCCACGTGCAATTCCAAAAGGCAACTCCAGGGCCTAATTTTGTAAGGTATTAACAACATGTATGTGCACTAAAATAAGTTTCTTCCCAGATATTCTGAATGCAAAGTTCTATATGTCCATTGGAGCTGGAATATCTTTCCTTGTATTTTTGACTATTACTCTGGTTCCTAGTCCCCTGGGGAAGGGAAAGGCTACCCACTCCAGTACTCTGGCCTGGAGAATCCCATGGACTGTATAGTCCGTGGGGTTGCAAAGAGTGGGACACGACTGAGCAACTTGCACTTTCACCTTCACTGGTTCCTAGTGCCCAGGACACGTGCCCTGCCTGCATGGGGCCCAGCCTGCCCTCCTCCTCCTGTGGGCTAGAGGATTCCAAGCCCGCTATCTTTCAGCTTACAGCAGCCCTGGTTGCGTGGGTTCTAAATGGGTTCTTCTGATGCCAAGTCAAATTTTGCTTCTTAGGAGCCTCTTTGAGGCAAAGAAACTGCATATTGGAGCATATTTTGAGTATAGACTGCAGATCTACACAAAACTTATAATATTATAATTTCATTTGGTAAAGCAATGACTCTCTCCTCCCTTCTCCCCTCCCTGTTTTGGATCCACACTACTTCTCTCTGGCTTTATCAACCCTAGATAGAGACTATCTCACAGAACACATTTCTTCATGCCATGTGAATAAAAGGCTTTTTAATCAGTTCAGTTGCTCAGTCATGTCCACCTCTGCAACCCCATGGGCTGCAGCATGCCTCGCCTCTCTGTCCTTCACCATCTGCCAGAGCTTGCTCAAATTCATGTCCATTGAGTCAGTGTTGCCATCCAAACATCTCATTCTCTGTCTCCCCTTCTCCTCCCACCTTCAATCGTTCCCAGCATCAGAGTCTTTTCCAATAATTCAGTTCTTTGCATCAGGTGGCCAAAGTATTGGAGTTTCAGCTTCAACATCAGTCCTTCCAATGAATACTCAGGACTGATTTCCTTTAGGATGGACTGGTTGCATCTTCTTGCAGTCCAAGGGACTCTCAAGATTCTTCTCCACATGACAGTTCAAAAGCATCAATTCTTCGACATTCAGCCTTCTTTATAGTCCAACTCTCACATCCATACATGACCACTGGAAAAACCATAGCCTTGACTAGATGGACCTTTGTTGGCAAAGTAATGTCTCTGCTTTTTAATACGCTGTCCTCGGTAGGTCATAGCTTTTCTTCACTGCAGTTCCCTGTCAGTCCAGTGATTACGACTCTGCACTTCCATTGCAGTGGTGGCAAGTTTGATGCCTAGTTGGGGAACTAAGATCCCACATGCTGTGCGTTGCAGCTAAAAGAAAACAAAAACCAAAACCAAAAACCCACAATAGCACCTTCTCTTGTTGGGCTTCCTGGTGGCTCAGACGATAAAGAATCTGCCTGCGGGCAGGAGACCTAGGTGGGATCCCTGGGTCAGCAAGAGCCCCTGGGGAAGGGAATGGCCACCCAACCCAGTATTCTTGCCTGGAGAATCATGACTGAGCGATTAACACTTTTCACTTTCTTTCACAAAGAGAGAGACGCATAGAGCAAACTCTAGGAGGATTCCAATCACGAATCCTCTGTTGTCTTCTCCTTGTGGAATGAGGAAGCATCAAACATATATGTGATAATACACAGAGTTGCTAACCAAGGAAGCTCACTCAGGCTTTTGATAATTGAAAAATATCTTCCATCAAGTACTCTAGGTGGAAGAAGCTGTCAAAATCAACAAGAAGTCCAAATGCAGAGTCATGGACAGCAACAAGGAAGAATCAGATGAAAAAGCTCAATGATGTGTCTTGTAGAGTATGAACTATAGGCAGCCCCTGTTCTCCCAAAGATTAGGTATACATAAGAAGTTTTTGTTTTCCCTTATAAAAGCAAAGGATTGGAACCTCTCAGGAGCCCTGTGTTGTAGATAAAGGTGATAGGAGTAGCCTCTCTTATCATCAGGAGAAGGCAATGGCAACCCACTCCAGTACTCTTGCCTGGAAAATCCCATGGATGGAGGAGCCTGGTGGGCTCCAGTCCATGGGGTCACACAGAGTCAGACAGGACTGCGTGACTGAGCACGCATGCGTGCAGACCAAGGGCCAGTGGCTTATCCACTGAGTTGGTCTGTGCTCTGAAGCGCCATCACGTCAAGGGACTGTTTTTGTCGTGTGGAGAAATCCAAACAGACCGCCTGCTTTGCCAGGGAATCAGTGGCTGTCTGTGAAGTTGTTCATGTTATTTGATGGGAAAACAGTAAAATGCAGATGTAATCAGCAGGTATAAGGTTAGACCAGCTCTTGGTCCAAGTTTTTCCACTGGAGTGCCCATCATGCCCCAAGGATCCCACCTTGAGGTTCTGATGTAAGCCGTTAACTTATTTGAAGTCTTACTCTCTGTCTTAGCACGGTCATGAATTTTGTATTCTATTCCACCACCGTATATTTGGATTTAATAATCATAAAATATTTTTCTTCGAGTCTATTAAGTACTCAGGGAAGATATTTCTCTTATGAATTTGAATAGCTCATTTTGGAAACTCAGAATTCATTTAGATCACAACCAACCATTTACATCTCATTTAGAGCTGAGCTGAGGTTGTGTATGTTAGAGGTCTTAGAGAGAGAGGAATAAAGGAATGCTAGAACACAGATATCCATATGTGCTCTATGCATAGCTCTGTGGATAGCTTCTTTACCATAAGATAGCTCAGAATCAGAGTCCCTTGAAAGCATCAATTTATTCATCCTTTCTCATGAAGACTGACAATGTCCTGTGTCAATGATGCGATCTGGATATTGTTGACTTATAAAGAAAGTCATGGTGGGGATTATGGGTGCAATGTGGACAATGAGGTAATGAGACCCATCAGAGACTTCAAGCTCAATCTAGGAATGAGTAGGACCCACCTCATACTATTTAGAGCAGAGAGTCAGCATTGGTTTTTCTGCGAGGAAAAATCTGTTCAAATTGCAGGCTTTTGTGACTCACGGGTTTATTTAGCCAACAGGCAATTTCTGTTTACCTGTCAAGCAGAATATAAATATAAGCAATTGTTAGGAGAGTTACTGTTTTTGAGTTCCAAATTAAAATGATCTGAAATGCAATTAGTAGTATAGACAAGCCTATTTCTCCCTTTTATGAGAAGGAAATTGGTCAGAGATGGGTATAGCAGAGTTGATAGAGTTACAGTGCAGAGTGAATTGAATTACCCATGTGAAGCAAATGAGTGGCTTTATTTTAGTTTTATTGCCCTAATATAATCTGTTTTCATTAATAAGAGTCCTCTGCACTCATATCTGACATATCATATATGCAGGAACCAGGGTTTTGCATTGATATTGCTTGTATTTGCTCAAGGCTCTGTGAAGATACAGAGCCAGGCTTGACGTTTATTTCATTCCTCTGGGTTAGTTCCCCTACTTCATAGGATCTAGTGTGTGTACATGAATGATTGGCCACAAATATTAACCATGTGCACGTGGGCCAGAGAATGTGTTACAATTTAATAAAAATGAACCACCTAAAGTTGCATCAGACTATTTTAAAATTTTAAGTATGTTGCATGGAAATTTGGAGGAAATTTAAGTGATGGGGAAAAAAATGGGTTTTATATTGAACACCTTAATGTGTCCTAAAGGAGCAGATTCAGGAAAAGTAAGTTCATAAAAAGTTGGTTTTCAACTTGAACGTGTTTATTAACTTCATTGATTGTTAATTCAAGATTTTTTTTTATTGCACTAAAAAAGCAATGAGTCTAAACCAGAGGCACTGAGGATTTTTAATGAAATCAATTTTTGAAAGTAAGGTGTTTTGTTTCTTGAAATTCTGCAGAGCTTGTCTGCCAAACTGATAGATTCTGGCGAGATGGGAGAGGCTGTCGGCTCAGGTACAGAATCAAAGTCTCTCTGAGATGAGCCCCAAGAGGAATGTACCCTAGCTTCGACCATATGATTGGTGTCTGCTTTTGGCCACAGAGACACTTTTTGGCCAACTGCATATTTTGGCTTTGAATGAGCTGTCAAGATAACCCCCCTTTAAGTGAGAAAGACTGGCCTTTGTTCATTCTGGAAGAATTCTTTCCCTCTGGAGGGTGCCTGTTCTGTGCTTTAAATGGGTAAGCTGTTTCCCGAAAATCAACAAACATTCTGAGAATCGTTCAGCTCACCTGGGTGCCGTTTAGAAAAATGCTCTAGGGGTTATTCTAGTGCAGTTTGTTTTTCAAACTCGAGTGCTCATCAGAACTACCTAGTGGGCTTATTAAAATTACAGATGACTGGGCCCAACCTGAATTTCTGATTCAGTAGGTTTGGGATGGCACCCAGAATTCACATCCTAACAGATTTCTAGATGTTCCTTTCATGCCTAGTCCAGGTGTGATTCTTTGAGAGCCTCTGTGATTCAGGGCTGAACATGCTCTTCATGATGGACAGGGAGGCCTGGTGTGCTGTGGTCCATGGAGTCGCAAAGAGTTGGACACAACTGAGCAACTGAACTGAACTGAACTGATGGTCTTTGTGCTTCTACAGTCAATAACTAGACCATTATTAGGAACACATTTGTGGTCTAGGTTTCTAACAGTCTTTTTCTAATAAGACTGCCAGGGCTGTAAATGTACCAAAAGGAGGAATAAATAGAGAAAGTTACATTTCATGAAAGAACGGCCTTATCAATCCAGCCATGTAGTTTAGAGCATCAGTCCATCTCCACTGAGAGGAGGGCTGACTATAATCTGCATGAAGGCAAGAACTATGTTCATTTTAGTTATTCACCTTTTCCCTAGAACATAAAACAGAATGATAACTGGGACATGGTGGACATTTAAATAACTGGTGGATAAAGAAGTTAAATGCTTACAATAAGCACTGACATTAGCTGTTCCATTGTTCATGCAAGGATTTGATTTTAGTTTTAGTGAGCTAGAACATGGCATGTAGCATGATGCAGGTATGAGAACTAATCCAAAATGCCATGGCTTACATAAGATCAAGGTTCCCATTTCTGCTGGTCAGTCGTGATATGGCTGGTCTGCCCTGGGCTCAGCTGGGAGGCTCTGCATTGTGTTCCCTGATCCCTGAGCGTAACTCCAAACCAGGGGTTGGATTCAAGTCTCTCCCAAGTGTGTTAGTTGTGGAGGCCAAGCTGAAGTGGCTACAACTACCCAGGCTGTGTTCTTAGAGGGTGGGCTATGTGGGTGCAAGGGGTCGGCCAGGTTATGGAAATACCTTGAAGGTCTCTGCCTGCATCAGGTCCATTCACAGTCCATTGGCCAGAACAAGCCATAGGGTCCTGCTGGAAGTCGAGCTACAAAGGCGTCCAGGGTTGGTGGATGTTTTCCGAAAAACATTCCAGTCCACCACAGTTGTGAATATGGAAGCAATGGCTTACCCTGAAGATGAATCATCAGGACCCAGAAACTCAAGGCTTGGAAACGCGGTCATGCATCCAGCTGTGTCGTGCCCCGGGAAGGGGCTGGTGTTGCCGGGGGATCCCCATTGCACATTTGAAAGGCTGGTGTGTCCTCTGGTGCTTGTGCCATTAGCTGAGGCTTGTTTGTTTTTCTTTTCACTCAGACCTCATTCTTTTTTTTTAATGAGTGACACTTGTGTGATTTATTTATTTTTCTAAATGCTAGTTAGCTTTTACTGCCTGTTCCTTTTTTCTGAACTTTTTGTTTTGTGTCAGAGTATGGCCGATTAACAAGACTGTGATAGTTTCAGACTCAGCGTACACATACACGTACCCATTCTCCCCCAAACTCCCCTCACATCCCAGCTGCCACGTAACACTGAGCAGAGTTCCCTGGGCTGTACCATAAGACCTCAGTTATGTCTAACGATTTCTTCTTGATGCTATTCCAGACAATGCCCGAACTCAAGGGAACAGTTAATCCTGGCAGCGTCTGAGGCAGGGTAAGATGGACAGGACAGGGACTGTAAAGCAACTTCTGCAGATTCGACCAAATGGATGTCCAAGAGGCAGGTGGCCCCGCCCCATCCCTGGTCAGCCTCAGGGATGGCTTCTGGCCCTGACTCTCTAGGGCACCTCGTTGTCACTGTTCTCTGATCAGAGGAACCCCCTTCTCTCCCCCTCGGTGTCTGGAAGGTGGATGCCAGGGTGCGTGAAACACATAGTGCCTGTACCTGGACGCCAGTTCCCTGGGCTTAACTCACCTTCTTGTGGTATTTCTGGCTCGTAGACTCCAGCAGCCTCACACCTGGGCGTCCCAATAACTTAGCTCTGCAACGCATTTAAGGGCTACATCATATTCCCTCCCATTCCTTAGTTGCTCAGTTGGGTCTGATTCTTTGTGACTCCATGGACTGTAGCCTGCCAGGCTCCTCCGTCCAAGGGATTCTCCAGGCAAGCAGACTGGAATGGGTTGTCATGACCTCCTCCAGGGGATCTTCCTGACCCAGGGATCGAACTCATGTCTCTTATGTCTCCTGCATTGGCAGGTGGCTTCTTTACCAGTAGCACCACCTGGGAAGTCCAAGTGAAAAATGGTAATCGTGAGAATTAAATGATTTAATGTGTGTGAAGCACTTAGCCGAGAACTTAAGATATGGGAAACCCCCAATAGATGATTTTCCATATTCTGCAGTTCCACTGGCCTGCAGTTGAGTGGAATTTACATGGCAGGATGAATGAATCAGCTCTGTTTTCTACTCTCTGAAGAAGACTTGGCATTTGAATGATCCTGTTTCTGTCTCTTCTTTTCTATTCCATTGCTCCTTTCCATTGGAAACCTAAGAATCCCTTTGGGTGACATGATGAAGAGTAACAACAGCAACAGAAAAACACATAAACGAGTGAGGGTCTGAGCCCTGTCCTTTCAGGCCGGTTTCTCATTTCCCATTAGAGCCACATCAGACCTGGTCCTTCGAAATGCCAGCCATCGGTCATGAGAGAGAGCAGATAGAAACTTTTTCTCCTCCCAGAACTCAACCATCACCTCTGTTGGTTTAAACGGGGAAGCGCTGAATTGCAGAGGCTCGTTAATGTCACTTTAGCATTAAAGGAAAGCCGATTCAACTTAATTCACTGGACTCGGGGAAGTGCATGGTTTGAAAGGCAAGGAGCTTTGGGGGCATTTCAGAGCAGAAGTCGCCTTCCTTTTAATCTAATGGTGCGAGGTGTATGAATGAAGACATTTTAGACGACATGGCTGCTCTCCAGCGATCGCCAGGGACAGACAGAAACAGCAGGCTCTCTTCTGGATCTCCTGCTCTAAAAATCTTAGGAGCCTTGGGAAGCATGGTGGAGCTCTCACTGAGCCATCAGAAAATGGGAGCGGACAGAGGTCTGCTAGGGGCTAACGTGATTATTTAGATACTTTCTGAGGCAGCGTTGCTAGTAAAAGTCAAATTCTTATAAGTATTCAGAGCACAGCAAGGAATTTTTAAAGAAAAATAAAAAATGCAGTCTACTGATATTGATCCAGAGCAGGGACCATGGAGGAGCAGAAAGAGGATGGGAAGATAGGAGGGTGAGAGCTGGGAGGAAAGAGGAAGTGGGCCATGGTCCAGTGTCCAGGGGTGGAGGTGACAGAAGAGAGTGACCCCCTAAAGGAAGGAAGGGTGGGCTCCCACAGCCCCACCAGGCTCAGAGGAAAATACAGGCTTAGTTGAATCAGTGATTGTTTTACTTACTTGGTGATCGGCTTTACCACGTGTATTAGTGACCACGTCCACGTGAGCAGGTACTGTCCAGGGCAAAGAATTGTATGTATATTTCAGGCCGTATGAGAAAACCAAGCAAATGCAGAATCAGTACTAAAATGCAGGGACATGTGCTGCTGGAAATTAACATTTAACTATATTCATTTTAGCCTAAGCCTTTCAGTTGAAAGTGAAATGAAAGTGCGAGTCACTCAGTCCTGTCCGGCTCTTTGCAACCCCATGGACTGTAGCCCGCTAGGCTTAAAATAAATGTTTTTCTTTAAAACATTAATCTTGAAGAATCAATTCAAAAAGCTCAAGGTTAATTCAATTCGTACTTTAACTTTGTGTTAAAGCCGGGAGTTGTTTTTGCTGTTGTTTAGTTGCTCAGTTGTGTCTGAATCTTTGCAACCCCATGGACTGTAGCCCACCGGGCTCTTCTGTCCATAGAATTTTCCCGGCAAGAATACTGGGGTGGGTTGCCGTTTCCTTCTCTAGGGGATCTTCCTGACCCAGGGATCCAACCCAAGTCTCCCGCATTGGCAGGCAGATTCTTTAGCACTGAGCCACCAGGGAAGCCCAAAGCTAGGACTGGCATTTCCTTTTTCTTGTGCTGGATGTTTCCTATTTGTGAAGTTTGAAAAGAAGCCTTAGCATCCGGATCCCTCTTGGCAGTCATCTTGCAAAGAAATAATCATTTTAGAGAGAGAGAGGGTGTGAGAGAGTGTGTGCTCTGTATTCATGTAGTTGGTACTGTATTTTCTCAAGCTACCAAAATACTTGTTTTATTTCTTTCCGTTTGTATGAGTAGAATGTGATAATATTTAAAACCACTGATGCCCAGTGTTTTAGGGAAGCCTTTCTGTCCGAGTGTGCTAAGTTGGCCATTTCATTTTCCAAAATATCGGCGTTTGGAAAAGAATAAAAATCTTAAGCAAGATTCTGTCCTCCTCGCTCTCCTCCAACAGAAAGGGGAAGCAAACTGCAGGACGTAATTCTCTCCTAGAAAGAAGAAAACCTCTTAGGTAATAAAAAGCATGCCTAGGCTGCTGGACTCAATACACGTTTGCTATTTTTACAATGCTTAGCTTACCTGTAGACCAAAAAGTTCCCTTTATTGTCACTAAAAAAAAAAAATAACTACCCATCCTATCTTGCAGCATCTGCCTAATTCCAATGATTTACCGTATTTGTTTTGTAAATTGGTTCCAGGGAAAATAAACACACACTCCCACCTTTTTAATAAACAGGGAAGAAATAATCATATGAAACTAGATGGGAAAAAAAATGGGTTGGTGATCAGAGTTTTAAGCCATAGTGAGGAATTAAAATCCTGATATGAGATAATCCACAGAACACTTTTGAAAACAGATTCCCATACCTAGCCAATGAGCAGGAACAGAAATCTACTTTTACAGACTGAGTAGTCAAGATGCTCAGTGTTGAGTGGAGGCTGTTACCGACAAGTTCCCTTCTGTAGTGCCGCCCCTCTGTTTACACGCGCCCTGGGAAGCTTTGCTACTCTTCCGAATCTTTTTCCTTATTTAAAGTTGGGGTTCTGAAAAGGTTATTGAAGGCAGTAAGTGAGTGAATTCATGGCATCATGAAGTGCCACTGAGGCTTCATTCATCTTAAAATATTAGCCAGTTTCCTCTTTGCATTTGGGACTTCAGAGTTCTGACAGTCTATCCAAAGAGACCCTGCAATGTACGTATCAGTGTTTAAGGCAGACTTGGACGTGTGAGTGCGTACATGCTTGCCAACACGTGTGCACAGACTCACATTCAAAGTCTAGAACATGCTTTAGAATGAGTTGTATTCAGTGTGTAGGTGGAGGAAGGTAGCCCAGTGCTTTTTAAGTTGGTTGACGGACCCTGGATCTAGATGGCACCCAGGAAGCTTTGCAGCTTGTGATGGTTCCTCCTTAGTTCTGTCTCCTCCCATCGCACTGGCCTCTGCTCATCTCAGCAGCTCCTTGCCCTCCATGTGTCCTGTTTAATTTTCAGATATACTTCTTTTGACACCAATCTGTCCTCAGCTCTTCCCCTGGTTGTTTATGGGTCTTATAGCTTTTTTCCTTTGACAAATAACTGTAAATTAATGGCTGATCATTTCATCTGAACCCTTTAGTTGAGATTCTTGTCGCTGTGTGTTGTTCAGTCACTAAGTTGTGTCCGACTCTTTGTGACCCCATGGACTGCAGGACACCAGGCTGCCCTGTCCTTCACGGTGTCCTGGAGTTTGTTCAGACTCACGTCCATTGAGTCAGTGATGCCATCGAACCATCCCATCCTCTGTCGCTTTGGCCAGACTGTAATTTGAAGACCTACATGCTCACTTGAAAATAGAATTTCAAGTGTGAGAGACCCTGTGTGTCTTCCTTATCTCCCTTTCAATCTATTCCCGTTGATACACACACATCTATAAAGTGTGCAATAGCTAAACTATTTCCATATAAATATCTTGTATGAACTATATTGCTACAAGAAATATTCATCGTGCTTCTTACAGTTCGTGTAAATATATACACGGACATTTCATAAATATATATATATGCGTATGCATTACATCAGTGGGACCCTCACAGCCTCTATATTTAGTGGATGTCAGATCTAGATGCCACAGTGAGCAGCAGTGGGGGGCTTTCTCTTCAAGTCGGTTTGGGAAAGCAGTTTCATGGATCTGAAGCACAGCTGGGTGGGGGAGGGGAGACAAAAGCAAGGTTTCCTATTTATCTGAATGTGATGACTCTTAAGGTTTAGCTGGATGGTTCTTGTGATTGTGGTTGCTGTCTTCAAAGTCAAGTGGGGCAGGATGCTCTGGCACCCCCAGATCTGTGGGAGGCACATCTGCCTTTTGGTAGTGCGGGAGGCCCCCGGCTGTCCAGATTCTGATTCTACTTGTTTTCATGGTTTCTGGAAAGGAAGCATGTTTTCCAACTACGTTAAGGTGCAATTCTGTTTCTTAGTGGAAGAAAACCACAGTGGATTAAACAGAAGATGGCTGTGGTGTATATTTTAATTCAAACAAGACTAGCTACTAGGTTGAGAGCTTGGGAGGGATGTGGAAAGGATTGGAAGGGGTCCTCTCCCAGGGGACGTCCTGTGTCTCCACCCAAGTTAAGGACGCTGAGGGAGGTGTCCTGGTCCGGGTGCGGGTTGGAAAAGAATTTCCAGACATGAGACAGAATGAGAGGGAAATAAAGTTTATTAGAATGGGAGACACTGTTAGAACAGCGGGCCAGCTCAAGGGAGAACTGACGTAAAACAGGGGTCCTTAGTCCACTTTTATACCCAGGGTACAAGGAGTGAGATAGGGGTCTTGCAGGTCGTTTGCTGATTGGATGAGTCACGTATACTGGGTTGGGGGCGGAGAGTAGGGCAAATACCTTCTCCCTATGGGGTAGGAAGGGAGACAGGTTATATTGCTCAGGAGGACCCGAAATCCATTAATAGTTACAACGTGGGGTAGGGAAGGACCATAAGGGTCTGCTTTTTCTGTTCCTGCATTCCAAGACCCTCCTTGGTTTTATCTGATCTTTCGTCCTTGGATCATCACAGGAGGCCGCAGTTTTGTAGGTCAGGGGATGGCAAGGTCTCTTTCCCTCTGGGATTTCTGTGCTTGGACAGTGGTGCCAGGAAGTGGCCTTGGACTCAGATCCAACAAGCGCTGGCAGCCTGCGGTAGGGGCCGCCGAGTGGCCCGGTCCTGGCCATTTTCTCAAGTGGTCACGGAAGCCAGGGCAGAGCGGAGTCCCGATGGAAGGTGAGGGTGAAGATGCCCACTCCGCGTGGAGTGGGAGGACCGGGGAAGTGCCGGGGCAGGTGCAAGCTCCCCGCAGGGCCCCTCCGCCTGGAGTGTGGGGTCCTAGTCCGCTCAGGACAGGAGGATCCATCCCAGCCCAAGCGCTGCCGACAAGTGGGAAAGGGCTGCGTGAGGGGGGCGGGGGTGGGGTGGGGTGCGGGCGGGTGTGGGGTGGGGTGGCGGCGGGGCCGAGACCAGCAGGGAGAGCCCTAGATCCTCAGGCAGGACGACGGGGCGGACTCCAGCAGGACCGGAGGGAGGAATCCACCCCCGGAAAGGCAGGGGACAGCCAGACGCCAGCCTGCGGTCTGAGCCCGAGCCCAGCGCCCGGGCGCAGTGGGTGTCTTTCCACACAGGGGCGCTGGAGCACGTTTTCCTGCAGAGGAAGAGCGAATGTGCACCCCGACCTGAGCATCCCAGTAGGTGTCGCCCCCACACGCCCCGGGCTCCCCACTTCCTCTCAGTGCAGGGGTTGGGGGCGGGCGCAGAGTAGGCTTCGGAAAAGTTGCGGGCATCTCAAATGCTTCAGCCTCCTTTGGCATTTACGCGTTTGTCGAAAACGAAAATGAAGTTCGCGATACACACAGATAAGTGGGGTGTGCCGGGAAGAGCGCTGAACTGAGTTGCTCGGAAATCACCCCCCCACAGCACCCCACCGCACCCCACCGCACCCCGGTCGGCCCTTGCCTGCCTTCCGTGACCTTCTCCTTCTCTTGTTCTTGAGACCTGTTTTTGGAGCAGAGCTTGGTTTGGGAAGGAAGGAGGCTCATCGGAGGCCGCGACCCCGAGCCCCCTCCCTTGCAGCCCCGCGGTTGGCTTCCCATCACCCCCTGTGCTCACCCCCGACCCCCCGGGGTCTCGGCTGTTGCCGTTTCACGTTAGGCAGGGAAAGCTGCGAGGGAAACACGAGGGGGAGCGCCCCGCAGGGCGCCGGGGTTGCAGCCGCGAGCGATGCGAGCGCGTGGACGCGGAGCTCACCCCCGCGCGGAACCGAGGACCAGCGTCTGGGGGTGCCGCCCCCTGCCTCCGTGCCCCCGACGCCCCCTCCCCATCGCGGGCCTTTTCTCGCTGCGCCCTCCCGGAAGACGGCTGGGTGCGCTCTCCCGGTGGCCCAGAGCCCCGCAGCGCGCTCCCGCACCCACGAGCTGCGTGGCCCCGCGGCCTCCCCGCTGCCAGCCCCGGGCCCCCCGGGCGCCGCTCCCAGGGGTGAACGGCCGCGCGGGGAGAAGGCGGGGAGGAGGAGCTGCGCGGGGACCCGGGGCGGGGGCAGCGCGGAGATGCGCTCCGGAGGCTCGCCGGGCTCTAGGTGGTGCCAAATTCCGGGGCCTGGGCATTTTCCCTCCCTTTATGGTTTTCTGTTGTTTTTCTTCCCCTCAGTGGCTTTGATTAGGCCGTACGCGGCCGTGGCGAGGAGTTGAAAACAGAAAAGCCAAGGAAAGCGAACACCCCCCCCAGACCCCGGCTCCGCCGAGCCGCCGGGGAGGGGTTGGAGGAGGCTGAGCCAGGCGGCCGCTCGGCGGCGACTCGAGAGTGGCGCGCGGGAGGAGCGGCGCGCTGCCGCCGTCCTTCCCTCCGCCTCCGCCTCCTCCTCCTCCTCTTCTTCCCCTCTCCCCCCGTAGGGCGCGGGGGAGCGGGAGCCCGGGAGGGAGAAAGCCGATATAGGAACGCCCCAAAGACAGCCGGCGAGAGCGCGCGCAGACCGATGGCTTCGCTGTACCAGAGGTTCACGGGCAAGATCAACACCTCGCGGTCCTTCCCGGCGCCCCCGGAGGCGAGCCGCCTCCTGGGCGGCCAGGGGCCCGAGGAGGACGGCGCGGGGCCCAAACCCCTCGGAGCCCAGGCGCCCGTGGCGGCGCCCCGGGAGCGCGGCGGCGGCGGCGGCGGCGCGGGTGGCCGGCCTCGGTTCCAGTACCAGGCGCGGAGCGACTGTGACGACGAGGACGTAAGAGCATCTTGGGGGTGGGTGGGAGGGTTGGGGGCGGACGCGGGGCTCCAGGCGAACCCAGGGGAGACGCGCCCGCGCCGCGCCTGCGAGGGTCTCGGGGCTCCCTCCCCTCCCCCACTCCTCCCGGAAGCGCGCCCACAAATCCACTCCTTGCGCGGATCTCGGTCACCGCCGTCCTGGAGCGGGTCCCTGTCTGCAGCGGCGGCGGGCCAGGAGTTGGTGGCTTTGAGGGCGGCGTTGGCGGAGCTGCGCTGCTGGGCTGTGGAATTGGCTGAGGGTTCACGGCGGCCCTGGGGACGCTTGTTGTTACCCGCATGCTGCTATGGATCCTAAGGAGAGAATTCGATCTGTGTGTGATTACGAGTTGGTTTCTCTGTTCTTTCTTTCTGTTTTCTTTTGTCTGCTTTAAGACTCCAGGAAGAGACTGTCCCAGGCTCCTTTTCGCCCCCTCCCACCTGTCACTGGAGCCCTTACCTCCCGGGCTGTCACTTGTCTCACTTCTCCGCTCTCCACCCTCTCCCCCAACCCCCCCCCCCCTCACTGGTGGTGGGGCTGGTGGTGACCCTCTTTCCCGAACCATAAGATAGAACCGCCTGCCTCTGAGGCCCATCCCTCTTTCCCAGGCCCAGCAGTTTTTGCTGGTGGGAGTCAGGCCCTGCCTGTGCCCACACCTAGCCTTGGACTAGCCACGACCTTGGACTGTGTTAGTGGGAAAACTTCTCCAGGAGCACGCTTTCTACTCTTGTCAGGGCTGGTAGCTGGGGGTTTCAAAGGTTGGATTTGCATATCACCTTAGTAACCGATGACTCAGGCAGGACACCCGCAGGCTGCCCAAGATGGATGAGTTCAACCACCTCTATTGATCTCTTCCAGCTATTCCAAGGGCCAGGGAGGGCCAACTGATGCTTCTGATACCCTGTGTTTCCAGAAAAAAACAGAGAAAAAAATCCCAGACAAGCTCTCAGACAGGCAGACAGGACTGGCTCAACTGGTCCAGCCCCCGCTGGGTGTGTTGGGTCCTAGAGTTTACTGTGTGTAGCTTTCAGTGTCCCCCCGGGGGCACCTGGACGCAGGTCCTCTCGCAAGCCTCACAGATGACCACCCCTGACAGACCCAGGGCGGTTCCTGTCTCTGCCCTGAGCAGGAGGCTGTGGTCTTTCAACATGTCCTGCCTTGGGTCATTGGTTGTTTTGTTTTGTGAATGAAGGATCTGGAGAGGTGGCAAAAGTTTGTGGAAGATGTGGTTACACACACACACACACACACACCCTGTATTAGCGCTTGCACGAGATTTTATTTTGTTTCATTTCCAGACTCCCCTGGTTACACAAAGACCTATCAGAAAGATGGCCCTCACTCCAGTGGGTCAGGTCCTAAGGGAAATGCATGAATTCTCAGATTCAAGGAACCAGAATCTTTGAGGAGGGGTTTCATTGGGGCAATTGAAAAATTATGGAAGATTAAACTCCAGAGATTTGGGGGAAGACCACCGCGCTGCAATGCAGACAAAAACGATGCACGTTTTGCCTTAAATCTTTTGACATAAAACTTGGAATTTGTTATGCTTGAAGTGAGAACTACGAGCAGTTTCCTTCTCACAGGCTCTAGGTGTCGCTAGGGGAACAGAGAGGGGAGAGTTTCTGAATTTTGTTGTAGCCGGTCTCCGCCCATTTCCCCCTCATCTTAGCTTTGAGCATGTACTCCTCCTTTCAATTTGACATATGTCTAGAACTGTTCCTCAGATAAGCAAAAGGGTTGCACTGAGGAGCAAATTATTAATTTAACATTTGCAAATGGTTTCTGCTGAGATGACTCTGAAGAGTATATCTACTTTAAATTCATTAACTCCTGATATCAATGTTTTTTATTTCATGGAAAATGAAAAAAAAGGGTGTGTGTATGTCTGTGTGTGTAAATGTAGGTATAAATATAGTGTATGCAGTATCCTTATGAAATATATATATATATCATGTTTAAAATGTATTATTAAAAAATTACACATGGCTAAATGTAGCATCAATTTCTTGAAAACTTTTATGTGCTTGTCTCAGAAAAAAATATTCAGAATTGGAAAAATTATGTCTAAAAATACACTACATAGGTGTACACATTAAACAGATTAATTACCCTCCAGTCACAGGGAATGCCATTTGCTACGAGTTAGTACTAGTTAAAGAAAGTAGGTACAAAAACTACTTTTCTGATATCAGCCCTTGTTAAGATTAAAGAATCTTAAGTAATCACCCTGCTACCTACATTTAACCCTTAAGATGTACAACTGATTAGGGATACGTTGCATATTCTTCTCTGTACCTCGGGCCCCAGGGGATGCTGGGAGCTGTCCAAGGTGCTGAAGCATCCTCTCTGTTAGCACCCAGGAAATCTGCAGCACCTTCCTCTGGAGCCCCAGCACTAAGGCTGCTGGTGTCATTGCTCTCTTGTGGCTTGTCTGTTCCGTGGAAAAGAAACAGCCTTCCCACCTTGGTCACTCACATGATGGTAAACAGCATTACCTTTAAAATCCAATGAGCTTTGTGTCTCACTGTCCTGCCATCTAGAAATGAGGAAATAAAATGTAGCTCTTGATCTGTGTCTGTGTGTATGCACACGTGTCTGAATAGGACCGAGAACGAACAGTTCTTTGCAAAATAAAGTTGAAGGTAGTTACCAGGCCTGGAAGAGAGAAGTCAAATGCTGCAGTTGCATGGTTAGTGACTAGGAGTGCATTGCCAATCTGCACCAACTACGTGTAGGGACCTCTCTGCTGTGTAAAAGTCTGTTTGGAGTGGGCCAGTTTTAAGGTGTGAAGTTTAACTTTGAAGAAGAAAGAAAGTCAGAGTGTTTTCTACCAGAGTTTCAATCTTATATTTATTTAAATAAATAAATATAAGATATCAATCTTATATTTATTTAAAGTCAATGACTTGGGAGAACCCTCTGAGGAATCAATAGCATGTTGATTTAAAATTCATTTCATAGGCTAAAAATAAGTTGACTCTTAAAGGGACTGTTGCTAGAAGTGACTTTAAGGGAGTTTACTCACTTCTGATAGGAGTTAACTTCAGTGAATTTAAAAATACTGAACCTTGTTGTGCCCTCCCTCGAGCATTTCCTTTTAATTTCTGAAAGGACTTTGGAGGCCACGGTGACTGTCAGGGCAGCAGGCTTGTTGGGGCCACATCAGCATGCTCCTGTATTTTAATTTTTGATGACACATGATTTCCTAACAGTACAAATGTGATGACAGGATTTTAAAACAGCAATTTGGCCAGAGCAAAGATTGAGCAAAACTCATTGCTTATGCAGTCTATCTTATGATGTCACTGCTGTCTAGCTTATGATGTCATCCTTCTGATGTATTTCATCTTCCTGTTTGTCTGCAACCACAGCCCTTCTTCCTCTCCACCTTGACTTTTCACTGATATGCTGTCAACATCCTGTTAATTTCTCCTTGGAGTTTATCAACTTTAACTTTTCAAGCAGCTTGACTCCACAGAAATATTTGTATACCTTCTGACTTTCTTCTGCAATTTCAAATGTATTTAAAATCTCATATTATCTTCCTAACATATTGAGGAAAAGGTTAAAACTTTCAGCCACCAGCTTGATCTCATTATTTTCATGTCAAATTTGATAATGCTTAGTGTAACTCATCTATAGAAGAGTTATGGGATGTCCCAGTGTTGCTTGGAGCTTTCAAATTCTCAATCAAGTGATCTAAAGTGGATTCACTAATTCATTACGAGAATTCCTTTTTCCTCATTTAGGTTGGTGGCACACTCACATTCTTACTGTCTTCATTGCAGAAAACTGCACACAAAATATCTTAAGCATCCTCTTAATTACTTGATATAATGGCCTTAGTCCTTGTTGTCTCCTCTTTTGCTCCTGATCACTGCCACCCTACACTTCAGACTTCTGTATCATGTGTCTTTCATGATGCTACATGAGTTCATGTCCTCTCTCTCTGACCTTTGTATTCTTCAGTAAGTCCTTTTCTTCCCCTCCTCTTCCTCATGTAGGGGGTTGGGAGAACCTATACTCCAAGATTTTGGTCTCCACTATTCTATTCTTTCCCTGCCATGCTTTCTTCTTAAGATAAATTAAATATTGGGAAAATTAAAATGAAGATAAAGGGAGCTGAGTATATTTCACAGCTTCTGTAATAGCAAACGGCCGAAGTAGCTAAATTCCTCTGGTATAAACCTCCTAGCATCTCTTCTGAAGAGTATTTGCTTTTCTAATTTGCAGAACTGGAGACCTGTAGGACTGGAAGGACCTTGGAGGTCCCCACGTGGATCTCTTCCCCCACCTTCTGTTCCACAGATCAGTTTCAGTGGTGGTGACAAGACATCCACGTAAACTATATCCCTGACTTTGTCACTTCCCTCTCTTTTTCGTGTGGTTGTTTAGTCGCTCAGTCATGTCCAACTCTTTTGTGATCCCATGGGCTGTAGCCCAACAGGCTCCTCCAGCCCATCCATGAGATTTTCTGGGCAAAATTACTGGAGTGGGTTGCCATTTCCTTCTCCGGGGATCTTCCCGACCCAGGGGCGGAACTCACGTCTCCGTGTCTCCTGCACTGGCAGGCAGATTCTTTACCGCTGAGCCACCACTTCCCTCTCTTTACATCTCGTTATTCTAAATGACTTTCTGCCTAACCTCTTTATTTCTACTTCTAGTGCTACTATTTCTTCCACCCCCAAGCGTGGCATGCAATATACATAAGCTTGTACAGTTACATTTCTCTCAATATCTTGATTTCTTTCTTGTAATATGAAATATCTCACTAGATAAGCTTTGAGGTGCCCTAATGGGTTCAATGCTGGGTAACACTATATCAAAGTGCCCTACCACAGCTGTCCTCCTGAAAAGTCTATTTTCTGGATTTCAGAACAGTGTTAAACACACTACAAGTCAGTCGGTTCATCCAGTCTCAGTCATGTCCGACTCTTTGCAACCCCATGGACTGCAGCACGCCAGGCCTCCGGTCTATCACCAACTCCTGGAGCTTACTCAAACTCATGTCCATCGAGTCGGTGATGTCATCCAACCATCTCATCCTCTGTCGTCCCCTTCTCCTCCCACCTTCAGTCTTTCCCAGCATCAGGGACTTTTCCAAGGAGTCAGTTCTTTGCATCAGGTGGCCAAAGTATTGGAGTTTCAGCTTCAGCATCAGTCCTTCCAATGAATATTAAGGACTGATTTCCTTTAGGATGGACTGGTTTGATCTCCTTGCAGTCCAAGGGACTCTCAAGAGTCTTCTCCAACACCACAGTTCAAAAGCGTCAATTCTTCGGTGCTCAGCTTTCTTTATAATCCAACAATCACATCCATACATGACCGCTGGAAAAACCATAGCTTTGACTAAGATGGACCTTTGTTGGCAAAGTAATGTCTCTGCTTTTTAATATGCTGTATAGTTTGGTCATAACTTTTCTTCCAAGGAGCAAGCGTCTTTTAATTTCATGTGCTTACTATCTAAAACAGTCTCTCTGTGAATGTTTTGGTAAAGTAGCTATAACAAAATTATACAAAATTTTGCTTATTGTCTCAATGCAGAGCAGAGTCATCATTGGGAAATTGTCTGTTACAAGGAAGTACGAATGCTGGTGTAAACAAAGATTTGGTGCTGACTGATGGGTGAAGCCAAATATAGCATCAGAACCGTCTTGCCTCCGCTCTGCACACTGTGTTTTCCAAAGCACCGCTGTGTGTACCTCATTCCACCTTCCCTGTTACCTAGGCCTGGGGAGAACCACAACAAACAGCTAATCTGTTGGCTTGAAAAATTAGTCAGGGTAAGCCTGATTTTTTTCATTTGGATGAGTCAATTGTCCACTGTGAGTTATCGCAAATAAATTTCAATGAGTTGACAAGCCTTTGCTCTGTAGAGTCGGCCAAAAAAAGTACGTCTTTGCTTAAGGCCGAATCTGTTTGTGAAAAATGAGCGTTGTGCCTTCTCGGTGGAATTGAGTTCTGTGTAGCAGTAAGATCTTTTGAAGTGAGCACGGCAGCCTACTTCATATGGCGTGCTTCCTTTTATTCCTGCTAGTCCACACTTTTAAGTAATTTACTTGTATCTGTTACCTGTAGATATGAGGAGGTCTGGAGTATTAGATAACATAGTATCAATTTATATTTTTGACAATGGAATCAGCTCATATTCCCACATGAGATTAATATTCTAGTATCACTATGTAGACAGGAATTGCTCTAGATGTTGACTTTGGACATCTTTTGTTCATAAAAATAGAGCTTTTTATTTCATACTCCAGGCTTTTTCTCCTTTGGAGTCAGAATGATTAATGAGTTTAATTTTTGGAAGCAACTGGCAGGAGTTGCTGAGTAAGATGTACAAGCTGATTGTATATAACCCTGTTCCTTTTAATTACTCTGATGATAATAATGAATTTATCATGTGCATATGGAATGCTTCTCTGCAATATACATTAGTGATCCCTTTCATGGAGTGTTGCCTATAAAGTAATATGTACAGTAAGCCTTTCAAAGTTAAATTCTGCCTAATAAATACAGTGTTAAGGGCAGTCAGTACCCATGTGCTATGCTATGCTTTGCTTCATTTTAAACACATCCATTTGATTTTATGTACATGTACAAAAAGAAAAGCACTCAGCCTTTCTGGTTAATGACTTTTGGAACACTTATCTTTAGAAGGATCTGCATCTTGAAATTTTCTGAAATAAAATATTTAAAAACCGGATAACATCTCATCTTACAAATGAGAAGACTGTAGGTAGTTATGTGAATAATATTCTGTGAATCACTGTGTTCTCTGGGCCTCAGAGAGACTCAGTCTTCCCTTCTCTCCTGTGCTCTTCTCAGTATCCACTATGGAACTGTGATTGAGTGGGAGAATTAACTTAATTATATCACTGGATTTCAAACGTATGAACGTTATGAAATCTTAGCAGTCTAAATTATTTTGATTCTAAATGGATATGCTAATTGCCAAAGGAAATAACAATTTCGCCACAGTAGTATGAGACTTTTGCCCCGAATGGGTTTCCCCAATGGTCTTACTCTTTTTGCCTCCGTACAATGCTTTCTGTGTTTCCTAACGGCATCCAGCTCCACTGGAAGCACAGGAAGTGTCCAGTTTTGTCCCATAATCCGGGAACATACATGGGCACCTTTACAGAGAGTCTGAAGCCAGGAAGGCCCACGAGGTCCAGATGGTAGACTTCCAGGTGGTGAGCATCCTGCTTCCCAGAGTCAGAACATCTCCGCCGACAGCAGCAGGCACTGGCGGGGAGGTGGGTAGGCACCATAGCCGGGTGCCTGGCAGGGACTGGAGTCTTGCCCGGATGCAGGAAAGAGGGGGACTCCTGTTGCTACAAACGGAATGGTTCTCAGGTTGTAGAACAGTCGTTCCCTTTAAAATAGACAGACAAACCTAACTTTAACTCATTCCTGTGGTATGTAGATAAACAGCTTGAAGGCATTTAGAATACAGTAAAATCGTACTAGTACCATGCCCAATGAAAATTAAAAAAACAAACAAACAAAAAAACCCAAAACATACCTCCACCTAGTTTTTAATTAAAAAGGAACTTCAAGATTTTCCAGGGTATCACAGTCATTGTCAAAACTTAACTTTCTCTAATGTTCAGATTTTATTTGCTATCAGCTTTTACCTTAGATGATTTGGGGTCAGTTTTAATGTGCCTCTGTTTAAAACAATGTGGAGCAGGTTTTCATGGCATGTTCCCCAGTTTGGGATTGAGAAGACCAAAGAATCCTTCTGTCTCCTGTCGTTTACTGTTTGGGAAGATTTAGTTTAAAGACAGAACTACTGGAATTAATACAGCTGTTTCACACAGCAACAGTCTCTTTGTTATATCATCTGTAATATATTTATATGATTGTTTATATCCCTTCTATTTTATATATTGTGCACCTAGTATGTTTTAAGATGGCATCAGCCAGAAGTGGACCAGGAGTGGAAGAAGGGAGCATTGAAGAATAGGAACAGGAAAAAAAGAGGTTTTATGCAATACAAGTGAAGAGGGGTAGGGTAAAGCAGAAACTAGAGGTGGAGAAATGCATGAGAAGATCACAGGCCTCCAGGCTCCCTAACCATTTGCCCCAAAATATTTAATTTCCTAAACTGTATTCAGATCCTTCCTATGCTTCATGCAGTATGCCATCCAGCAATTTAAAAATCAAAAGCAAAAATAAGAAATCTCTTTGAAAGTCCTGAGAGGTGACACTATCTCATCAGTTTGTGAAAGCTCTCAGAGTTGCAAGCGGGTTGCAACCCAACAAGGTAGTGAAACCCCGCCTGCCTTGTGAATGGCTCCAAGTCCTGGAGACGCATGGCTGGTTCTGGTCTCTTTGTGGTTCCTGCGCGTCCCTCCTCAGCATCTCCACCACTCTGCGGAGGGACCGCTGCCTTCCGGCATGTGAAGCCAACAGAGACAAGTGGTCCCATGCTCTGACCTCTTAGTCCTCAGGCTGCCTGGAGATTAGACTTTCATCCCCGCCTACCTCGCCACATCGTCTTGGGAATATTCACAGAGGGGACGGTTGTCATTTTCTGGAACACTTGGCTGCGTTATATTAATGGAACACCTAGCTCCTTTCCCAGGCGAACTTCGAGGTCTTCTCTGTTGTTACGTCCATTTCATCTTTTCCGACTTGCAAATGTGTGTTCTCCGTGCCAGGTTTGAGAGCAGTGGGCTGCAGGTGAAACTCTTTGAGTCCAGAGTGAACCCATCTGTTCGCAGGTCCACCCCAGAGTGCATTGCTGCTGAAAATAGCACTTTGAGGAAACAGAGGCGCCGCTGAAACTTAATGGGGGCCATGGTTAGTTCGCTAGAGGAATGAGTAGGCATGGCACTTGGAGAAACGGAGCCAGAAGTCAAGTTGGGCTGAGTTTCCAAACTGGACCTCACGTTGAGTGTTCCCATGGTTTGGCACAGGGTCACTGCCTCTCTGCGCGCTATTGTGGGTCTCACGAGCACCCGTGGGCTTATGCCCTCCCTCTTAGCATTGCGTGTGGTCACGTGGTTGACCTTGGCAGGTGGAATGGACTGGAAGTGAGAAGAGCTCTCCTAAGTGGATGCTTTGTGAGCCAGCCCATGGTTTGCCCTGCTCTCCTTCCTTCTGCCGTGGACGCTGGCGGTATTTCGGGTAGAGGACATTCAGCGGGAAAGATAGAAAGTTAGGTTTGTAAACCACCTAGATTACACCCGGACAGTGTCACTGGGCCTGAGCTGACAGACGTGGGGGGATACGTGTCCTGTGGATCAGCCACTGGGCACTGTGTCTGCACCTTGATTGCATCCTCGTCTGTGGGCAGATCTGGCGCTTTCTCAACCGCAATGCGAAGTTTCATTCTACCTTCCTGCATCGTGCTTAAAACTTTTCAGTTCTCAAAGGGATGGAAACGGAAATTTCCCTGGGAGGGCAACCAACGTTGGGATGATGAGTTTTAACCAGTTCCCTCATTTCCTGTCTTTCGGGAGCATGCTTGTTGGGTGAGGGGGAAAGGGTGAGAAGAGACAAGTGTGGGTGTTCATGGGGGGCGGGGCAAGGGAGAGACTGGGTAGCAGGAGTGGACGTACAGGTTCCTAGATAATAATGATGGAAGCAAACGGCCTTCTGGATGTTGCAAAGGCTCAGTCTTAGAAATGAGCCTTCTGGGCTTTAGACCTTTCAAGTCAGAAATGAAGAGACTCTGAAGTTCACAGAAGGAAGCCTGGAGGCTTCGAGCCTGTGTCCTGATACTGTGTGCTATGCTCTTCATTTTGCGTGGATTTCACTTTTTTTCCCATCATGTGGAATCCATTTTACTCAGAATCTATATTTGCAGTGTAGGATTAAAGAGGACACGTGTGTGTGTAGTGTAAGTCGCTCAGTTGTGTCCGACTCTTTGCAACACCATGAACTGTAGCTCACCAGGCTCTTCTGTCCATGGGATTTCCCAGGCAAGAATACTGGAGTGGGTTGCCATTCCCTTCTCCAGGGGCTCTTCCCAACCCGGGGATTGAACCTGCATCTCCTGCATTGCAGGCAGATTCTTGACTACCTGAGCCACCAGGGAAGAGGATATGTCTTCATCTAAACAATAGGCGATGTCGTCAGACACGCCCAGATCTAGCAGATGCTCTTTCTCCCCCATTGCCTGTCCTGGCCAGTTCTTTATTTCACATGTAGAAAGGTATCACCAGTTTCTCTTCCTTTTTCCTAGATTTTTCGTTCCTCTAAATGGACAGAAAATTCAGCCCCTAAATGACTGGTTATCTGTTACAGGGAGAGGGGAGATGCTGTTAAAGATGGGGCACTGTTTCTATGGAAACAGGAGCTGGCTGTGATGAGCGGGGATATCTGGTTTCCTTGTCGGGCGCTGGCCTTACTGGACATGCAATCACTGATACCCCTCCTCATGGCTGTCTTGCAGCACCGAGATCATATCAACCAGAAGCTTTTTGTCTCCCCAGGTGCCCGGAGCAGAATCGTAATGTCCTGTCTCCCTGAGATCTTTGATCCTGCTTCTCCTGCTCCAGCGCATCTTTTATTTCTTCATAGCCATAGGGAAAACAGTCTTGTTCTCGACTTCTGGGGTTCATCACAATGTCTCTGAAATAGAGGCGGACTTGAGGGGTCGTTTCTACCCGCCCCCCCCCCCCCGGTATCTGTCACTCCCTCTTCACACAGTTGAGAGCCATTTTCCTCCTTGGATGGACTCTCAGAAGTTTTCACACCATCCTCCAAACTTCCCTTCCTCTCACCCCTCTCAGATCCATCCTGACCACACTGACAGTCCATTCCCCCGTGTCCTGAACTCACTGCAGAACATCGCTCCCCGGGGTGACCCTGCCCCAGGTCAGAGCTGCCCGCGCGGCTCCTCACTTCCCTCGGTAAATGTCAAGGTCCGTGTCATGGCCGGAAGGCATGCATTGTGTGTTCCCTCTGCCTGCACATCCTTCCTTCCTGCCCTTCACATCTCTGCTTCCCCATCGCTTCCTCAGGAGTCCACGCTGGCCATCCTTAAAGTTGCAGTTCCCCCACCCAGCCCTCCTGGTCTTCCCCACCCTGCCCTGCTTTGCTCTTCTTTTCCCATGGCCATTTATCACCTTCCAATATGTTGTTATGATTTTCTTATCATGCCTGTTTTATTTTTGTCTCCCCCCCACACACACACTCACACTCTTAGAATATCAGCTGACTAGTGTCAGGATCTCTGGCTGTCTTATTCTCTGGCGTGTCCAGGTTCCTGGTATAGTATCTGTCATGGCCAACGTGCTCAACATGCCTTTGTTGCAGGAATGCGTGAAGGACTGGCATCCTGCCTGACCCTATCTCTGCTCACTTCTATTTGAATAAGCACAGTGCCCTTAACCCAGTTCTCCAGACCTTTTTTTCGAAATTAAAGGAGTTCTGAAATTAGAACTCTGAACCTCCTATGTGGCTGCTTACAAGTGGCTACAAATGGATTCTTTTCTCTTCAGATTTTCATCCTTTGTTTGATTCTGAGCAGTTTCTGCCCGATGGCCTGACTTAAGACCACAGCTGAGAAGACAAAACAGTTATTAGGGAAACAGTAGGAGTTACTTTTGTAGGACGTGCTTAAGATGGGTGACAGCTCACATTAGTAATACTTTGTCTGAGTTTAGAAATAAGCATGAGTTAAAAAGAAGAGAGAATAGCATTGAAACATGTATATTATCATATGTGAAACAGAACGCCAGTCCAGGTTCGATGCATGAGACAAATGCTCAGGGCTGGGGCAATGGGATGACCCAGAGGGATGGGATGGGGAGGGAGGTGGGAGGGGAGTTCAGGATGGGGAACACATGTAAGCCCATGGCTGATTCATGTCAATGTATGGCAAAAACCACTACAATATTGTAAAGTAATTAGCCCCCAACTAAAATAAATAAATTAATAAAAAAAAAGAAGAAGTCTAATACTTTGGCCACCTGAGGGGAAGAGTTGACTCATTAGAAAAGACCCTGATACTAGGAAAGATGGAAGGCGAAAGGAGAAGGGGGCGGCAGAGGATGAGTGGTTAGATAGCAATACTGACTCAACGGACAGGAATTTGAGCAAACCCCGGGGAGCTAGTGAAGGACATAGGAGCCTGACGTGCTGCAGTCCACGGGGTTGAAAAGAGTCAGACACGACTTACAAGAACACAAAGGATAAGTCAGGCAGAAACAAACATTGTATGTTATCACTTATATGTGCAATCCAAAAAATACAATGAAGCAGTGAATACAAAACCAAAAGCAGACCCACAGACACAGAGAACAAGCTGGTGGTTACCCACTGGGGAGAGAAAAGAGAGGAGGGGACTTTAAGAAGGGGTCATTACGGGATTATGTGAAATCATGTGTATGAAACTTGAAAATTGTAAAGCACTGCAGGATTTAAAGAATCTTTCATTCAGTAAAAATGTACAAGATACATTTTCTATATATAACTGCTTCTGCTGACTTTTTTCTCTCTTTTTCTGGTTATCAGAGGAAGGAGTCCCATTAGGGAAATGCAAACCTTTAAGAAGAGGAGATTCCTATAAATACGGCATTGCTATCAGTTGTTTCTTGATTAGAAATTTGCATTACCTGATTCTCAATTTAAATGAGAGAAGAAGATCACAGCTTCTTTTTCCGTGGTCCTGTGATCTGCATTTCATTGGGCAGGTACAAAGGCAAATCAGAGTGTTTTTGAACTCTGTGTCATTAGAGGAAAACTAAAGTTCCCAAACCAAAATGCATAGATTTTGATGCACACACAAAAAAAACCTCTTCCTGGATTCTGTAATCTATTCAAAACTGCCAGAGGCACGTTTGCTGCTTGCAGCATCCATTTTTATGATGATGCAGTCAGAGCTACCTGGCGCTTCGGATGGAGGTGGAACAGGAAAGGAAGTCTGCAGGTGTGACCCTGACCTTTCTGCCCACCTCCAGCCTGGCCTGGCGCCGCTGGCCCCTAGAGGCTGTCTCGAAGCTGCAGTAAGACTTTGATTCAAGACTCGTTAAATCTCGATGATGCGAAATCAAGATTTGCAGTTGCATTTGCTGTGGCCAGACAGGGTTGGAATGCAAATGTATTCCATGATGAGGGCTCTTGTGCCCACATCACCCTGTGCTGAGCTGTTTAACAGCACCGAGGAATCACACCAGACCCTCCATTTAGAACACGGTCTGTGGGACAGGCAGCACTCTGATCGGGTGATCAGGGACCTGCAGGCAGTCCTGGTCCCTCCTCTAAAGACGTGCTAATAAGCGTGTGTGCTTCCTGATTTGTCACATGGTGCCAAAGTGCAGACGTTAGATAAAGACAGTGCAGTGATAATAAGGAGATGCATAGCTGGACAGTCAGCTCTCTGACCACTGGACTTAATAGTCGAAGTGCCTCCGAACACTTAAGACCCAAAGATGCACAGAAACATGTTTTCTGCCATCGTTACATAAGGGATAAGAATATGCATTAATGTGACACCGTTTCCCAGCTCAGCACCGTGGTCAAGTCCAGGGAGAGAGAGAGGTGTTTGCGTGCTGCTTACTCAGTCGTGTCCAAATCTTTGAGGCCCTCTGGACTCTAGCCCGCCAGGCTCCTCCATCCATGGGATTCTCTAGGCAAGGATACTGGAGTGGGTTGCCATTTCCTCCTCCAGGGGCTCTTCCTGACCCAGGGATCAAGTCTGTAGCTCCTGCATTGCAGGTGGATTCTATACTGCCGTGGTGCATGTGAAAAGCCTCCTCGCACACGCTCCACCTGTCTCTCTGCGCCTGAGAGAGGACCCAAGGACCTGGCCCCCTGCAGGCCACCCCGCCTGGCAGAGCAACCCTGGCAGCAGCTCCACCCTGCAGGTCCACATCCCCCTTTCTCTCTCAGAGCGTCAGGTGAGCGAGAGCAGGGGGCGGGGACGGTCCTGGACCCAGCACACCAGACTGTCGCTGTCAGAGCATGGTCATGGGCTGTTAGTTCAGGACACAGCAGCGCCCACGGAGGAGGAAAGCGGCCACTGGGCAGGTGGGCACTGGCCTACGGAGGGAAGCCTCAGAGGAGAGAGTGGAACCCAGCCCTGCCCGCAGACCCAGGGTTCTGGGAGCTTGGGGCGAATGGGGTGCAGCCAGGAAGGTCAGAGGTCTCCGTGGAAAAGCATCATTTCAGTGTGTCAGCCAGGGAGCATCCACCTTCACTGGATCAGAGCAGCCAGACCCCAGGCTTCAGCTTAGATTTGTTGGTTTTCAGTCTCTGCTCCCCCGAGTTCTGGGCTTGTGATGGCAGCCACCAAAGTGGGGGGACATAGCCAGCAGAACTTCATCTCCTCCTTAAAGCAGCTGTGCTTTTAAAATATTTTACTCGTACGTACAGTTTCACATGAGAAGTGGGTATTACTGAGCTCTTGAGTAACAGCCCAGTTATCCAATAAACTCACAGACACTGGCAGGATTTCGCCATGATCTCTTCCTGCTGCAGTTTATGACGCGCCACACATAGAATTGATCCTGTGTCCACCCCGCAGCGTGATTGCATGACACAGGGCTGGGAAGTTGTTTGGTGGTTCGTGGTGTGGGCAGGGTGCTGCAGTGGGTGATGTGTGCCCTGGACTCGGACCACCTAAGCGTGAAGGCCAACTGCTCACCATTTAGTCATTATGTAGCCTTAAAAAGTCACTTAACTCTTTTTGGACTTTAATTTCCTCATTTGTAAAATTAAGGGGGACATCTATGGTATTTTTCTTATTGGTGTATTGTGAAAGTGAAAGTCACTCAGTCGTGTCCAACTCTTTTCAATTCCATGGACTGGGGCCTGCCAGGCTCCTCTGCCCATGGAATTCTCCAGGCAAGAATACTAGAGTGGGTAGCCATTCACTTCTCCAGGGGATCTTCCCAACCTAGGGATCGAACCCAGGTATCCCGCATTGCAGGCGGATTCTTTACCAGCTGAGCCACCAAGGAAGTCCGGTTCGAGTCCGTGCATGTCAAACACTTAGAAGAGGATCCTACATGCCATAATCATAAAGTCCTTGTTACCAGATCTAATTATTTGGGGAAGAAAGGGTGGAGGACTCTGGTGTGCCCTTTGGCAGAGTGTCTTGGGGTTACAACTGTGGAAAGGAAGGGAATGTGATAAACCCCCAGTGATCACACAGGTATTGATTATTTAATCGTAATCCCTTGCATTTATAACTTAACCATTATCCCGATATGCAGGTTGAGTGGTTGGTTATGAGAGGGCTGGGCCGCTGGGTTCCATGGTTTTAGGAAGGGCTGGTGATGTCTGGGTTCATCAGGGTTAATCAGAATCCCCCTTGGGGTGGGTTTGCGCCCTCCCCATCCTGCCCCAACTTTCGTGAAGGAAACGTGGTGGCTGGAGCCATAGGTTCAAGGCCAAGCTCCCCTCCTGTGAGGAGGACAAATGAGGAAGTGTAGGCTGACCCCAGATTAATTCCCAGGACTCTGTCATCTCCACAAAGACCAGACATCTGCCAAGGATGTTCATGGAGACCCTCTGGAGCCTGAGACCTCAAAACTAAATGAGAAAACAGTGGCTGAAAAACATGGCTTCTATTGGAGTCCATCCTGTGATGGAGAATTTGAAATATTATGCACGGTCAGTGCTCAATAAATAACGTTTCCCCAGCAGTGATCA
Organism: Giraffa tippelskirchi; assembly: GCF_054371585.1. Classification (NCBI taxonomy): domain Eukaryota; kingdom Metazoa; phylum Chordata; class Mammalia; order Artiodactyla; family Giraffidae; genus Giraffa; species Giraffa tippelskirchi. The sequence continues at coordinate 158,220,682 of NC_137284.1, forward strand.
GAATAGGTCCAACTAGAAGACATGGGAAATATTGCGGAGGCACTGCCTGCTGGGGAAGAAGAGCATCCAAATGGGGGATTCTGCTTGACGATTTATTATAAAAGGACCAGATGGCAAATGTGAGTGTATAAAACAGAGTGAAAAAAAAATATGGACTCAGTGGAGCCACTTAGAAAAATAATGGAAAACTGGCCAGATATGGATTTGACTATAGCAATTGAAATTTAAAAAGTGTTCTAACTGTGAACAAAAATACTGAACCCACTTCTCTTCCTGATCCTCATAAAATTTCACTTTAACAAAATCCCTGCCTTTTAGCTGCCTCTCTATTAGCAATTTAGTCAGGAAATTTTCAGTTTAAACCTTCCAGAAGTTTCTTCACTCCAGCTTCAGGAGTGGCTGGATGGGAACCTGGCTGTATCATCCAATTGTCAGAAGAGAAGGTGTGCACGCCTTTGAAGCGGTTTCTGCAGCTTTCTGTGGTTGGAGAAGCACCTCCATAACCCCCAGCAGGGCGAGCATCACAGCATGAGCAGCTGGAAGGGGGTTTAGACAGCCGGTGGCACTATGATGACATTTCTTCTCAGGAACAAACCAAGGAAGTCAATGCATTTCTTCCACCACGTTGGGCTTATGTAGTCAATTTCAGGTTTCCCGTCTCTGTTTCTCTCTGTGTGTCTCTTACACACACACACAGGAAAAGCACAGAGGAATGTCCACTGCAGTGACTAACCTAAAGCAGTAGATGTGTTTCCCTCTAAACCAGGGCTCGTGAAGACCTTCATCTGAAGGGTTCTTCTCGGAGGTGGGGGAGGCTGTGTTTGCTCACCCAGTCTGGTTGGTCCTCACTGTGGCCCGAAGCACATGATACCTGCCTGATTTCCCAGGACTCAACCCATGGTGTGAAGACAGACTGTGCACTGAATGTCAAGGTGCTGAGTCTCTCTTGGATGTGGGCAGCGTCCCCATGAGCTGGCTGATCTCAGCTGGCTCATCAGGAGATGAGCCAGAAAATGCAACATCGATGTGGATAGAGGGGAGAGAGGGGCAAGGAGGATACAAGGTTTCCCCAAAATGAAACAGAGCCAGTGCTGTGTTCAAGGAGAGCTTGGAGCATTTTCCACAAACTCAAAAGCCTTCAAGATGAAAGAAAAAACTCTGAAATAGACTCAGTGAATCATTGAAAGCCTTGGAAAGGTATCGTGTATCTGAAATACCTGATCGTTAAAACATCTTGAAGTTGGCTTGTGGGCATCAATGGTTCCATGACCATATACATCTTACAGGGGTCAGCATGCAATCGGTGTAACCTAGAAAGTCAGGAGGAGCTAGTAACATCTCTGGGCACCCGACTTGCTGTCTGGGTCAGTGTTTCTCAAAGCTCATTGCCTTCCCAGTGCTAATGTTTCCAAAGAAAGGTCTTCCCAAGGAGGCACACATCAAAACACTTTAAAAGCAGGAACATGACTAGGGAAATACAGAAGGAAATGTCTATAATTAACCCAGCTCAGCTGAGAAGCAAGATGCAAATTTCAGTGAAGCCAGGCCAGAATGAGAAGGGAAAAAATCTGTGTCCAATCTTGGAAAAGTTCCCAATAACTCTGAACGCCTTTGGGGAAGAGCATATTCCATATTTTTTTAATGACATGATTCTGGTTCAGTGTTGAAAGTGGGACCACGTTTGCTTATTCTGAATAATCCACAGCCTTTGGCATTTTTCCTGGTTTTTATGGCTCCAGGACTGGCCGGCACTCACATTCATTGAGTTCAAATAAAATCTGTTGACTAGTAAAATATAAAATTTCACTTAAAAAGACAATTATGAAGAACCTAATTTAATCTAATTCATTTCACATCAGTAAGTGTGTATAAAACTGTCAGCTTTGCAGTTCCTTTGAAATAAGATTGGGCTCTTGTTACAGAGCTGGGGGAACCTATGCAAGGCATTATCCACGCTTCCCTTTTTAAATGTCTGTTTGTGTGGAAAAGAGGTTTTCGTCAAAAAGTTTGGGAAGCATTGAATTCTTTTTTTAAATTTATTTCAAATTTTTTATTGGAGTGTAGTTGATTTATAGCATTGTGTTAGTTTTAGGTGTGCAGCAAAGTGATTCAGTTATGTATATATATCTATATATTCTTTTCAGATTCTTTTCCATTATGGTTTATTACAAGATACTGAATATGGTTCCTCATGCTATACAATAGGTCATTGTTGTTTATCTATTTTACTTTGCCGACAAAGGTCCATCTAGTCAAAGCTATGGTTTTTCCAGTAGTCGTGTATGGATGTGAAAGTTGGACTAAAAAGAAAGCTGAGCACCAAGCAATTGATACTTTTGAACTGTGGTGTTGCAGAAGACTCTTGAGAGTCCCTTGGACTGCAAGGAGATCCAACCAGTCCATCCTAAAGGAAATCAGTCCTGAATATTCATTGGAAGGACTGATGCTGAAGCTGAAACTCTAATATACTTTGGCCAACTGATGGGAAGAACTGACTCATTGGAAAAAACCCTGATGCTGGGAAAGATTGAAGGCAGGAAGAGAAGGGGACGACAGAGGATGAAATGGCTGGATGGCATCACAGGCTTGATGGCCATGAGTTTGAGCAAGTTCCAGGAGTTGGTGATGGACAAGGAAGCCTGGCGTGCTGCAGTCCATGGGGTCACAAAGAGTTGGACATGACTGAGCAACTGAACTGACTGAGTGTGTATTTGTTAATCCCAAACTCCCAATTTATCCCTACCCTACTTTCCTCTTTGATAACCATAAGATTGTTCTCTATGTCTGTGAGTCTGTTTCTGTTTTGTAAATAAGTTCTTTTGTATTTTTTGTTCAACCTATAAGTGATAGCATATAATATTTGTCTGACTTATCTCACTTAGTACGATAATCTCTAGGTTCATCCATGTTGCTGCATAGCAAAAACATACTGCTGAATGGCAGTATTTCATTCTTTTCTTCTGGTTGAGTAGTACTCCATGGCATATATATACACCACATCTTCTCTGTCTACTCATATGACTACAGACATGTAGCTTGCTTGCATCTCTTGGGCATTGAAATTAGTGCTGCTGCAAACATAGGGGTGCATGTGTGTATGTGTGTGTATGTTTGTGTGTGCATGTTTGTGTGTGTGTGTGTTCAGTTGCCAAGTTGTGTTCAACTCTAGTGACCCCCATGGACTGCAGCATGCAAGTCCTCCCTGTCCCTCAACATCTCCCAGAGTTTGCCCAAGTTCATGTCCATTAAATCAGTGATGCCATCCAACCATCTCATCCTCTGTCGTCCCCTTCTCCTCCTGCCTTCAATCTTTCCCAGCATCAGGGTCTTTTCCAGTGAGTCAGTTCTTTGCATCAGGTGGCCAAAGTATTGGAGCTTCAGCTTCTGCATCAGTCCTTTCAGTGAATATTCAGGGTTGATTTTCTTTAGAATAGACTGGTTTGATCTTTTTGCTGTCCAAGGGACTCTCAAGAGTCTTCTCCAGTAGCAGAGTTCAAAAGCATCCATTCTTTGGTGCTCTGCCTTCTTTATGGTCCAACTCTTACATCTCACATGATAGTCATCTCACATGACTACTAGGGGTGCGTGTATCTTTTCAAATTTGAGTTTTCTCTGGATATATTCCCAGGACTGGGATTCCTGGATCATATGGTAGCTGTTTTTATTATTTTTGAGGATGCTCCATACTATTTTCCATAGCAGCTGCAGCAAATTACGTTCCCACCAACAATGTAGAAGGTTCCCTTTTCTCCACATTCTCCCCAGCATTTGTTAATTGTAGACTCTTTAATGATGCCCATTGTGACTGGTGTGAGATGGTACTTCACTGTAGTTTTGATTTACATTCTCTAATAATTAGCAATGATGAGCATGTTTTCATGGACTATTGGCCATCAGTAAGACATTGAATCCTAAAGGTCATATTTGCTTTAAATAAGAGCTTCACAGTGACTATGAGCGCACTGAGTAGACGCAGTTATGGCAGGCTCTCTCCCTCTGTACACCAGTGTGTGGAATGGCAGTATTTGAGGGGAAGGTCTCACATCTCCCCCCTCTTCAGCAGGAGGAGGAAATCTTCAGATTACCCTGGTTTCTTTTCATCTGATCCTGTTCATTTCCCAGGGCTGCTGTGACAAAACACCTCCAATCAGGTGGCTCAGACCAACAGAGACATATTGAATCACAGTTCTGGAGGCCAGAAGTTCAAAATCAAGGTGTTGTCAGGGCCCCCCTCCTCTGAAACTGATGGAGGTGGGTCCTTCCTGATCCCTTCCAGCTGCTGGCGGCCCAGGAGTTCCTTGGCTGGTGGCTACATTACTGTCCTGTCTACCTGGTCGTCTCAGGACCCTCTTCTCTCTGTGTCCCTTCCCATCTCCTCCTAAGGACATCATGTATATTGGATGTAGAACTACCATACCTACCCCCCTGTGACCTTGTCCTAACTAATCATATCTGCAACAATCCGGTTTTTAAATAGAGTCACAGTGTGAGATGCTGGGGTTAAGACAGCATATCTTTTGGGGAGAACCCAATTCAACTCAACACTGACTTCCTGACGATTTTCTGAAAACAAGTAGCTTTTTTGTTATTTTAGAGCATTTAGAGGGTCACTGCCTATGTCGCTGGAATTTTAAGGAACAATGTATTGTCACTAAGTTTGCTCTGCTCCATCATTCAGTCATTATTGACAGTGTATCGGTGCTTGCTGCCCTTGGTGATTTTCCTCTGGGGAAAGCAATTCAGAGAGGAAAGAAGGAAACAGATTCTGATGTGAATAGTTAGGAAAGTCAAAATGATGAGATACTGCAGTGTCATGCATTGTGCTTTGAGCTGGATAAATTAAACAGGAAAGGGACCGTCACAGAAAGGTGAGAGTCACTGGACTCCAGGGAAGGTCCAAGCCCAAAAGTGTGGAAACCATCCTGTCTTCTGCAGACAACTCACTCCACAAAGACTCCTGATTGGTCCTCTTCTAGGATGTCACTCCACAAGGACTCCTGATTGGTCCTCTTCTAGGATGTCACTCCACAAGGACTCCTGATTGGTCCTCTTGTAGGATGTCACTCCACAAGGACTCCTGATTGGTCCTCTTCTAGGATGTCACTCCACAAGGACTCCTGATTGGTCCTCTTCTAGGATGCTGCAATGTCCTGTTGGCATGGAAACCAAGGGGCAGCTAATTACGTGACAGTGCAGCCCCTGGATGTACACACCTGTTTCTGTGGTCCTGTTCCAAAAACCGACAAGCCAGCCTCTGGCAGGATCATTGTCGGTGGAGGACACATGGCTTTATTTATTTTCCTTATTTCTTTCTTCCTTCTCCCGATAGACTATGCACATGAGTAGTGAGGAAATTAGAAAATAAGAGAGTGGCCAGACTGCAGGTAGAAAACCTAGGTGTGTCCTGTGCTGTCAGAACAGGAAGATGTCTAGAATCTGGTGCTCTGAAGGTATACAGACACCTTATTGATGCCTAGAACCAGGGCTGGCATCCTTGGGGGCCAAGTCTTTGGCCTCATTATTTCCCCCACTGCCCCTCCCGGGGTATAGGCTCCCTGGATCAGGGCAGGGCAGGAGACAGGTGTGTCCTGAGCAGTCACGTGAGCAGTGGAGGTTCCTAGGAAGCCATTCTTAACCTACCTGTTCCAACGTACATTCAGACGAGTGGCTGGTGATGCCATGTGGGATTAGGGTCAGGGTCATAGCTGGAGTTTCCCTGGTGGCTCAGATGGGAAAGAACCCACCTGCCAATGCAGAAGACTCAGGTTCGATCCCTGAGTCGGGAAGATCCCCTGGAGAAGGGAATGGCTACCCACTCCAATAGTCTTGCCTGAAGAACTCCATGGACAGAGGAGCCTGGCCGGCTACAGTCCATGGGGCTGCAAAGAGTCAGACATGACTGAGCAACTAACATTTTTTATAGGGTCAAGCTTAGGATCGGGGTCAGGGTCATGGTTAGGGTTAGGGCTGAAGCACTGGGAGCTCCAGTTAGAACCACGGAGAGGAAAGTTTCTTAGGGTGAGAGGGAAATGTTTCTGTTTGCTTTCACCCTCTCCTCTCTCCATGGATCTGGCCATACATCATTGCTGATCCTGTGCAAGCAACGGCTGGTCCACGGAGTTCCTGGTGCTCCAGATACGTGGTCATCGAGGGCACTTTGCCCCCCTCCAGGCGCTCGCTGGGTTATAGCTGACACTCCGCTCTGGTAGACTCTGTAGTGAAGGGACTCCCGCTTTATGGTCCATCTTCCTCCAAAGTCCCCCTGGTCCCCCTCTGAGTCACTGTGATAGGCTCCCAGAAGGTCTTCCTGCATGCAGCGGTGGGAGCACGTGTCACACCACACAGGAAATTGCCCACTTTTTTTTCCTTGCTTTTCCTCTGGAATCTGAGCTTCTGGGGGGCCAGGGAGCATGCCTCCGCATCCCAGGCCCCTCCAGGGACCGGCCGTGTGCTGGCGATGTGGTGGTAACTCGGAATTTGTGTTGTCTGTGCTGCCTGCCAGGCTGTACGGTCATCAGTACCGTCCGGGGTGGGAAATGAGGAACCTAAGAAGAGACAGATTCCCGGGGCCGCACGGGACGAGGCAGAAGCAGAGGCGGCGGCAGGATGCTTGGCGGCAGCCAGGTCCCCGGCACCCCGCCGCTGACATTTCTCCATTATTCATTCTTTCCTTCCCGGACACCTCCTCACATGCTGTGCCCAACCGGAAAGAAAGGAGGTCATGTTTTCAGATGTGTCCTTTCCAAAAAAAGCAAGGGCTCCACCTCTCGCTCGGGGTTCCCAGCTCCTCCCCAGGCAGTGGCTGAAATCCTTCCCGGGGATGCGTGATGAAAGGGAGGGTTTGGCTGGAAAGAAAGCCGCGCAAATGTCACAAGCTATTAAAAGCAGCCCCTGCTGCTCATTCTGGGCCGTCTGTCGAGTGACTCAGGGTCCACCTCGAGGGACGTTTTGTTGCCACAAGTCAGCTTTCCAGGATGACCCATTTCTGCCCTTGGTGGGGACTGGGGTCCGTCTCTGTGCCCCGACTCCCAGCTTGGCCCCTCTGCCTTGCAGCCTCTGGCCTGACGCCTCCCACTCTGGGGGTGCCTCTCACCTGCCCGACGCCTGACGCCTGCTCTGACATCCAGCAGCCCATGGAGGCTCTGTGTCGGCTCTGTGCCTCGGGACGCGGGCTTGTCCATGGCCACCTGTCCCTCGTCCATCTCTAGACAAAGCCCCGACATCCTTCAGGATGGCGTGGGGGTCACCTTCTCAGCTGTGTGTGGAGGTGGGACAGGCAGAGGCCCCCTCCTGCTGCCCCCCAGCACCCCACTCCATACAGAGCGCGGGACAGAGAGTCTCCCCACTGAGAGCATTCCTGCACGCACTGAGCGTGGCCATGAGTTGCCAGCTCTGTAAAGGCAAGCGCCTGTCTTTCCGTTCTGGAATACCTAGCGCTTGACACAGGGCATGAGCCAGATTCTTGTCTGAGTGGGAGCAGCATGTGTGAACTGGTGAAAGATACAGCTTTCTTCACATCATTTCTAAAATGTCAGCACCCCTCTGTTTTCTGAAGCAGGAACTCATCAATAGAACTGGGAGAGATCTAGAGAAAACTGACATCCAGATCATCAGACTAGTCCAGGGACTGAGAAAGCTTTGCTCTTTCCTGATGCTCTCAGTCGTATCTGACTCTTTGTGACCCCATGGACTGTGGCCTGCCAGACTCCCCTGTCCATGGGATTTCCCAGGCAAGAATACTGGAGTGGGTTGCCATTCCATTTTCCAGGGGACCTTCCCAACCTAGGGATCGAACCCAGGTCTGCTGTATTGTGGGCAGATTCTTTACCATTTGAGCCACCAAAAGTGAAAGTGAAAGTTGCGCAGTCGTGTCCGACTCTTTGCAATCCCATGGACTGCAGCCTGCCCCATTCCTGTGTCCATGGGATTCTCCAGGCAAGAATACTGGAGTGGGTTGCCATTTCCTTCTCCAGGGGATCTTCCCAACCTGGGGATTGAACCCAGTCTCCTGCACTGCAGGCAAATTCTTTACCAACTGAGTCACCAAGGAAGCCCATAAAGTGTTAGACGCTCAGTCATGCCCAACTTTTTGCGACCCCATGGACTGTAGCCCATCAGGCTCCTCTGTCCTTGGAATTCTCCAGGCAAGAATACGGGAGTGGGTTGCCATTTCCTTCTGCAGGGGATCTTCCCGATCCAGGGATTAAACTCGTGTCTCCTGCATTGGCAGGCGGATTCTTTACTGCTGAGCCACCTGGGCAGCCCTCTTTCCTGATGACCACAGATGAAATCTCTTTTCGGGTTTCTGATGGAGTCAACATGGGTCACGTGCTGTAGGACCCATAGGGGTCGGTCACATTGTCAAGCGTGCATTGTGACACGGCGCCGTATAGGGGGCTCCATCAGGACAGACTATTCTCAGACCTCACCAGCTCCTTGAATCCCGTGTGCTGGCAGCATCTCCCCCCCAAAATCACCCAACCCTCTCAGGTCCTGTTCTGATGCTGTCAGCTCCCAAAGGATGACCTCACTGGCCTGGCCTGCCTCCCGAAGGTGTGACGGCTTCCCACAGCTCTGCTAGGACCATCACTGTGTTTTCTTACCACTTTGCCTTGAACCGTAGCTCCTTGTGTGAATGACAGCTCTGAGGGCAACCCCAACTGCGATTTAACGACAAACCCAACTGCGATTTAACGACAAACCCACATCAGGCAGAAATGAGTTACAATAAAGATGGGGGGAAGGCTGAGACTTCACCAGAAGACACCCCCGCTCATGGCACAGGATGAACAGTAAATATGAGGTCCCCAGGGTCCCGTGCTCGTTATATTCCTGGAGTGAGAAAAACGAGGGCAGGCCTGAGGGACACATGCCCAGCAGTAAACACAGCCGGTCCTGGACCTCGGGAAGCACAGACCGGCCCCACTGTGAACCCCGGATTGCACAGTGATGCTCTAAGCCCCGTGTCCCTCCGCAGACTAATCCTTGTAAGGATATCTGCTCTCAAGGTGGCACTGTGTCTGCCTGCCACCCCTCCATCCCAGAACTGACACCCCTCCATCCCAGAGCTGCTCAGAGGCCCCTGCTGACCGGTGGACATCAGTGAGGCTGAGTCCCGAGTCAGGCCAGGTTCTGCTGGGGGCGGGGGTTAGTCAGTCAATCCCAGGGTGAGGATCTCTTCCTCTGAAGCCTGCGTGGGGGCTGCAGAGTGGGGGGCTGTGTTTCAGCCTCCCCTGCAGCCCCCTGGTGTCCCCTTGTGTCCTTCTGTCTCCCAGGGACCTCACGCAGACCCAGAATATTGGTATTTTCAATGCTGGGAGCCCTCATCTGTTTCCAAGCCTCCTGTTAATATTTCTGTAATTGGTGAAGCTCTGACCCGGTTCCAGCTTCCTCAGGATCCCGCCACAGTGGGCTTATTTACATGGACTGGTTTGGTTTACAATGGACTGGTCCCTGGAGCAGCGCCCACTGCTGGTCCGCCCTCAGGCCAGGTCGGCACATTTGTGCTTGAAGCCATGGAGCCTGCTGACCGGGTGATGCTGATCAGCTGGAAAAAGGTGGGAGAGCTCGAGAAAGGGGTCCTTGAGCATGTCCCTGGGGTGGTAGAGTTGGGGTCAGCAGATGCCAGTGTGTGTGTGTGTGTATGTGTGCGTGCACACACTTACATGTGGGTGCGCTCAGTCATGTCCAACTCTTGGTGACCCTATGGACTGTAGTCCGCCAAGCTCCTCTGTCCATGGCATTCTCCAGGCAAGAATACTGGAGTGGGTTGCCATTCTCTTCTCCAGGGGATCTTCCTGACCCAGGGATCCAACCCGTATCTTCTGCCTTGGCAGGCGGGTTCTTTACTCCTGAACCACCAGGGAAGCCCCAGTAGAAGCCAGAAGAGGAGCAAATGGGCATCCTTGCCTGTCCAAGAAGAGGAGAGTGAGCATCACGTGCTGGGGGGGTGAGGAAGTCTCCCTGACCGGATGATACACAGCAGAGATGGTGGAGGACAGATCATGTATTCACATAGCAAAGTTCCTGAACACCAGCTTCAGCCCAGTGCAAAGCTGGTGCCATGGGATACAGAAGGGCTTGAGCATCTCATTCTGGTGGGAGGGACAGACGTGCAAACTAGCGGCTTGGGCACATCCTAGGAAGAGTCTCCAGCAGCAGCAGCAACACCACTGATGGAACTCTCCATGATGATGGAGATAGTCAACATCTGTGCCCTCCAGTCCCATAGCTGAGAGCCAGCCATGGCTGTGGAGCACTGGGGATGTGGCTTGGGCCACTGAGTCTTAAGTTTTATTGAATCTTAACCTACGTACATTTCAACAACCCCATGGTAAGGGCTACCATTTTGGGGAAGCACAGGCCTGAGGGGTCAAGGTAAGAAATTTGTATTCAAGTAACCGAAGATGTGTTGATTTATTCATTCATCTGAAATCCCCTATATTAATCTCTTTACCAGTACAAGGAGTTCAGTATGTGGCACTTCATCAATAAAACAGTCCTTTGCCCTCAAGTTGAACACATCACCTTATTATTCTCTGATAGAGTAGGCAGAGGCCCTATGGGACCAGAGGAGAGACACTTAGCTTCCTCTCCGGGGTGTCAGGCACAGTTTCCTGGGAGAGATGAGTGCTCGTGATGATTCTTGGCAGGTTAATAGGAGACAATGTGGGAAGGAGACAGATATTCCAGGTAAGATAACAGCCTGTTCAAAGATCCAAAGACATGCAAGTGAGCTCAGAGCATCCCAGTACCTCGGTGAGCCTGAAGAACAGTGCCCACAGGGCACAGTGATGGGCAGTGAGCCCTGGGGTGGGAAGGGGTCACGGGGCTCCCCCATGGAGTTCAGACCTTAGATGACCCTTCTCAAGGTGATGGGACAAAGATCTGTATAGTCAAAGCTATGGTTTTCCCAGTAGTCAGGTACAGATGTGGGAGTTGGACCATAAAGAAAGCTGAGCACTGAAGAATTGATGCTTTTGAACTGTGGTGTTGGAGAAGATGCTTGGGGGCCCCTTGGACAGCACGGAGATCAAACCAGTCCATCCTAAAGGAAATCAACCCTGAATATTCATTGGAAGGACTGATGCTGAAGCTGAAACTCCAATCCTTTGGCCACCTGATGCGAAGAACTGACTCATTAGAAAAGACCCTGATGCTGGGCAAGATTGAAGGCAGGAGGAGAAGGGGATGACAGAGGATGAGATGGTTGGATGGCATCACCGATTCAATGGAGATGAGTTTGAACAAACTCCGGGAGATGGTGAACTTCAGGGAAAGCTGGTGTGTGCTCCAGTCCATGGGTTCGCAAAGAGTCGGACATGACTTAGGTACTAAACAAGATGATGGGAAGCTATGGGGAAATTGGAAGTAGACATGTGGCGAAGTCCTCCTGAGGTTTTTTTTTAAACAAACAAACAAAAAAAACAGACATTCTGAGTTCAGCCTGGAGAATGGACCAGGGGTGTTTGGTTGAGGGAGAGAGGAGGTTTTGGGAGAGTTGGCCAGGAGATATCACTAAGATGGTTATGGTCACCACCTACAAAACTGCAGCAGGTGAAACGCGTGACTTGTACTACATGTGTGGGTTACCTGTGCTTGTGATGCTGTGTGGGTTTCTGTTTTCCTGTCTCCATTTCAGTATTTTCCAAACAGCAGGAGGAACCCTGGACAGAACAGGGGCAAGTGTAAGAGACTGCTAAGAGGATGAGTGGAACGGATGGAATTTGGCCGTAGGTTAGGGGTGGAGGTGGGGTGGGTCAGCGCTCAGGGCTGAATGTGTGTTTCCCCCCAAACTCATATGTGGAAACCCTGCCCCCCTCCATGTGATGGTGTGTGGAGATGAGCCCTTGGGAGGTGAGCAGGGTCGGATGAGGCCATGAGGGTGAGGCCCTTGGGATGAGATTAGCGTCCTCGTAAGAGGAGACAGCAGGGAGCTTGTGTTCCTGTCTTGTGAGGAAATAGCATGAAGGGGGCCTTCTGCCAGCCACAAACCCAACCCTGGGCACCCTGATCTTGGACTTCTAGCCTCTAGAAGTGTGGGGAAATGAATCTCTGTTGTTTAAGCTGCCCAGTCTGCGGTGTTTTGTTGTAGTGCCCTCAGTGGACTAATAGGGCTTCCCTGGTGGCTCAGAGGGTAAAGCGTCTGCCTGCAATGCGAGAGACTCGGGTTCGATCCCTGGGTCAGGAAGATCCCCTGGAGAAGGAAATGGCAACCCACTCCAGTACTCTTGCCTGGAGAATCCCATGGACAAAGGAGCTTCGTGGGCTACAGTCCACGGGGTCCCAGAGAGTCGGACGTGACTGAACGACTAACACACACAGAGTGGCTTCAGGGGTGTGGCATCTGTGCTGGAAGAGGGGTGTGGAGTGGAGGCAATGGAAGAGACAAGAGGAATGGGCTTGGGGTATAACCAGCCTGACGATGCATGAGACCTGATGTGGTCAAGCTTGCATTTAAAAAACAAAAATTGGTATCAGCATATTTAATATTCTTATATTCTGTAAAAAAAAAAAAAAATGGTTCAGATGTAATGTATAACACACTTGACTGGAAATGTGTGTGTTAGTTGCTCAGTCGTGTCTGACTCTTTGCAACCCCATAGACTGTAGCCTGCCAGGCTCCTCTGTCCATGGGATTTTCCAGGCAAAGATACTGGAGTAGGTTGCCATTTCCTTCTCCAGGCGATCTTCCCAACCCAGGGATTGAACCTGGGTCTCCTGCATTTCAGGCGTAAGCTTTACCATCTGAGCAACTCAGGAAGCCCAGTAGCTGATTGGAAATGGTCCCTGTTAATATTCTGTAAGAGCTACCATTTGTCCATTTGCTCACTTGTCCTTGGCATCAAAATATTATTTGTGATAATTAGGCAAGGCCTCTTAATCTTTTATAGCGCTGACCAGGGAAGGGACTATTCTTTTTCTAAGATTTTTACCAGAGCGCAGTGGATTCCCAGGGCTGCGTTTCAGGTGTGCATGGGCATGTATCCATCCTTGTTTCTTTATATCCTTTCCCCATACAGGTCATTGCAGAGAACTGAGTAGAGTTCCCTGAGACGTTTGCATGTTGAAGTCAATACTCTGTTGAGGGTGTCTGAAGCTGTGGGGCTTGAGGGCACTGCCCAGGAGAAATGGGTACAAAAGATGGCAGATGACCAGGCAGGGTTGCTAGAAGGTGTGCAAGGGCATTGAGCAGGACCAGCTGAGGAGGAAAGAAGGAGCGACTGTTGTCATGGAGCCCAAGGGGGAAGAGCTTCTTAGAGAAGCTGGCTCCTTTCAGCATATGGCCGTCATCCGTCATCCACCAGACTGGTTTCAGGAGCACGGGGTGGGGAAATGTCCAGGAGGGGACATCACTAACCGGAAAACGGAGGGGATTGATAAAAACCTGAGGTGTGGGGTGAACCAAAGCTGGAGAGATAGGCTTGTACTCTGGAGTTTCTTGCCATAAACTGGAAGAGCCGTGCTGATGCACCAACAGCAGCTCCTGGTGAGCACCTGCAGAAGCCAGGAAGATGCCACTAATAAAGGCAGGACTTGAGGACGCGTTCACCTGGGTGGGGCAAAGGACCTCCTTGGTCCGAGGGATGCACTCTGAGACCAGACTGTTGACAGTGGGAAATTTAGCAAATTAGGTCACCAGAGGCTTAATTCACCCTTTTATTGTTGTCATCCAGTCACTAAGTTGTGTCCGACTCTTTTCGGCCCCATGAACTACAGCATGCCAGGCTTCCCTGTCCTTCACCATCTCCCAGAGTTCACTCAAATTCATGTCCATTGAGTCAGTGATGCTATCTGACCATCCCATCTTCTGCCACCCACTTCTCCTTTTGCCCTCAATCTTTCCCAGCATCAGGGTCTTTTCCAGTGAGTTGGCGCTTCACATCAAGTACCCAAAGTATTGGAGCTTCAGCTTCAGCATCAGTCCTCCCAGTGAGTATTCAGGGTTGATTTCCTTTAGGATTGACTGGTTGGATCTCCTTGCAGTCCAAGGGACTCTTGAGAGTCTTCTCCAACACCACAGTTCACTGCTTTACAGTCTTTTTATTGAAAATTAACCAATGAGAATTGTCAAATAACAAAGAATTTTATGAGTAAGGCTCTGGGCAATGGTCCATGTGCCAGAGTGAAGAATCAGATTGCAAAATAGTGAAGGGTAGGGGCCATATTTACAAGATGGTTACCTAAAATCCAATTCTAGATTATTTCTAGAATATTCTCCATTGAAAACATGTGTAGTTTATTTATGACATATCTTGAAATAGAAATAAAACTATAAAAACAGAGAACTCAAAGGACATTACTAACTCACTTGGATTTTTCTCTGTTGAAGTCGCTCAGTCGTGTCCAACTCTTTGCAACCCCATGGACTGTGTAGCCCACCAGGCTCCTCCGTCCATGGAATTTTCCAGGCAAGAATACTGGAGTGGGTCACCATTTCCTTCTCCAGAGGATCTTCCCCACCCAGGGATTGAACCTGGGTCCTCCTCATTGCAGGCAGACGCTTTACCATCTGAGCCACCAGGGAGGGACACTTTTTAAGCATTAATTATTAAGACCCCAGAGTCTGAGGGAAAAAGTACAGTTTTTGGAAACACTCAAATGGTATTCATGAAAGTAATCAGCCCATTGTTTATATGTTAAATACTTACTAGGAACTCAGGGTGGTATTTTGTTTTAAAATCATTTAAACCTGGTTGACAGCTGAATGGTCACAGACCACTGGTTATTTTCTTTTGTTTGAATAATATTTTATTTATTAATATGCAAATTGTTCTATGTTTAGTAGATTCAAATGAATTAATCAAGTAATCATTTACTTTCTTCTTCCTTAAAGAGGGCTTTAAGAAAAAGGAATAGCTTCGCAAAATGCCTAATAATTTGGAGGGCTTAAAAAAATACTTGGTTTTTTTCTAATGCAGTTCATCTGTAGGTTCCAATAATATTTAAGTAAGCTGATACCAGGAATTTAATTGAGGAAGCAAAAATGAAGAAAAAGTGCCCCCAGGACCCCTATGAGCCTTGTCACTCTGCACAGGTCAGCAGGTGAAGGGGGAAGAGAGCTGGTCAGACAAGACCAATCCCGGGTTCAGACCCTGGCTCTACTATGAATTTACTGTAAGGAAGAAAATCTTTGCACCTCAGTTCACTCCTCTCCTTATATAAAATGAGATTAGTCCGACTCTTTGGGACCCCATGAGCTGTAGCCTTGCCAGACCCCTCCTCTGTCCACGGGATTTCCTAGGCAGGAATACTGGAGTGGTTGCCATTTCCTTCTTCAGGGGATCTTCCCGAGCCAGGGATCAAACCTGGGTCTCCCGCACTGGCAGGGGGGTTCTTTACTATCTGAGCCACCAGGGAAGCCCTAACATAGTTAAATATATGCATTCCTCAGAGGAAAGTCATGATATATCTATTAATTTATGAGCTTTCTCTTTTTCAAAATGTACTTTTATTATTATTTTTATGGAAGCACAGTTGATGTACAATGTTGTGTTAATTCTTGCTGTACAGCAAAGTGATTCAGTGATACATATACATGCATTATTTTTTTTGTATTCTTTTCCATGATGGTTTATCATGGAATGTTGAATATAGTTCCCTGTGCTGTACAGTAGGATCTTGATGTTTATCCATTTATAGAATAGTTTGCATCTACTAATCCCAAACTCCCGGTCCTTCCCTCCACCACCCCTCCCCCTTGGCAACCACAAGTCTGTGCCCTGTGAGTCTGTCTCTGTTTCGTAGATAAGTCCGTGTGTGTCACATCTTGGATTTCACATATGAGGGATATCACATGATATTCGTCTTTCTGACTTCCTCCACTGAGTAGGGTCATGTCTAGTTGCATCCATGTGGCTGCAAATGGCATTATTTCATTTTTACGACCGAGTAATATTACATCCTATATGTGTGTACCATATCTTCTTTATCGGTTCATCTGTCAACGGACATTTAGGCTGTGTCTATGTCTGGGCTGTTGTAAATAGTGCTGCTGTGAATATAGTGGGGTACATGTATCTTTTTCAGTTATATTTTAATCTGGGTATATGCCCAGGAGTGGTATTGCTGGATTACATGGAAAGTCTATCTTTTTTTAGGTTTTCTTAAACTTAAAAAAGAAGACCCTCCATACTGTTCTCCATAATGTCTGCACCGATTTATATTCCCACCAACAGTATAGGACGGTTTCCTTTACTCCACACCCTCTCCAGCATTTGTTATTTATAGTCTTTTCAATGATGGCCATTCTGACAGGTGTGAGGTGGTCCCTCATTGTAGTTTTGATTTGCTTTTCTCTAATAATTAGCAATGTTGAGCATCTTTTCACGTGCCTGTGGGCCATTTGTATGTCTTCTTTGGAGAAAGGTCTATATGGTTCTTCTGCCCATTTTTTGATTGGTTTGTTTGTTTTTTGTTGAGTTGTATGAGCTGTTTGAATATATTGGAAACTAAGTCTTTGTCAGTTGCATGGCTTGCATTCAGTAGGTAGAATTGATGCTTTTGAACTGTGGTGTTGGAGAAGACTCTTGAGAGTCCCTTGTATTGCAAGAGATCAAACCAGTCAATCCTAAAGGAAATCAGTCCTGAATATTCATTGGAAGGACTGATGATGAAGCTGAGACTCTAGTACTTTGGCCCGCTGATGCGAAGAATTGACTCATTGGAACAGACCCTGATGCTGGGAAAGATTGAAGGCAGGAGGAGAAGGAGATGACAGAGGATGAGATGGTTGGATGGCATCACCGACTCAATGGACATGAGTTTGAGCAAACTCTGGGAATTGGTTATGGACAGGGAAGCCTGGCGTGCCGCAGTCCATGGGGTCACAAAGAGTGGGACACAACTGAGCAACTGAACTGATTGTCATTTTGCCTACGGTTTCCTTCGTTGGGCAAAGTTTTTAAGTTTGATTAGGTCCCATTTGTTTATGTTTGCTTTTACTTCGATTGTCTTAGGTGACTGACCAGGAGACCTTTCAGTGTTTTATGTGATCAGTTCTATGGCATACTGGTAGGTAGAGGTCTTAGATCTAATACACATGGTTTCAATTTTTCCTTCAACTTTTACCTTTGCCTCTCTAACATTTTTCCTGAATGACATATTTAATTATTGAGGTCATGCAAAACTGTTACAGAAAATAATCAGGTCAATTTTCTTCATTGAAATTCATTTTAAAAAAGAATGGCCCTCTGTTTAATAGAATATTAAAATTGGTAGCATGATATATTCTTCAAATAGTTTGGTTAATTGAGGATATGGAAAAGTGTGTTTGTAATGTTCACTCAAACCATTTCTAATGCAGAGGATTACCAATGGACCAGTCTCTGGAAATTGGTGAGTGAACTGTAGTTTAATACATTCTGTTGCTCTTTGTTCATAATAACCGCATGTGGTAGGGTTTATTGCTCTCATTTTACAAATATGGAAACTGAATCTCAGATTAAATGACCTGCTTGAGGCCTCCCAGTCAGCAAAAGGCAGAAGCGCAATGAGAACCCAGAACTTTCTGATTTTAAAACCCATGTTTCTCCCACCTCCCTGGTTCCTACATCAGACTGTCACATCTTCATCTGTCAGTCCAGCTGCTGAGTCTTCTTCAAAGTAAGAAGGGGCGGGACTTGCCCTGGTCCAGTGGTTCACACTCTGCAGGAGTGCAGGCCTGATCACTGGTTGGGGAACTAAATGGCACCCACTCCAGTACTCCTGTCTGGAAAATGCCATGGACGGAGGAGCCTGGCAGGCTACAGTCCATGGGGTCGCACAGAGTCAGACACAACTGAGCAACTTCACTTTCACTTTCTTTCTTGGGGAATGAGATTCCACATGCAGCCAAAAAATTTACAAACATTTTTAAAAGTAAGATGGGGGCACGAAGCTTACACACATCGTGGCTCAGACGGTAGAGCCTGCCTGCCATGCAGGAGACTCGGGTTCGATCCCTGGGTTGGGAAGATCCCCTGGAGAAGGAAATGGCAACCCACTCCAATATCCTTGCCTGGAAAATTCCATAGATTGAGGAGCCTGGCAGGCTACAGTCCACGGGGTCGCAAAGAGTCGGACACGACTGAGCAACTTCACTTCAATATGATAAACTCATCACATTCATTATCCAGCTTTTTAACAAGCAACTCTTAGTCAGTTATGCTTCCTCCATTTCACTACCACGAATATCTTAAGGCAAATCCAAGATATCATGTAGTTTCCACTGAAAATGTTTTATTACAGCGACGACTCTGGTCCTGTTTGTGTCCCTGTTTATGTTAAGCCTTGACACAAACTATGTTCTGGAATGTCTTCATGTTAACGAAAAACAGATTATGGAGAAAAGGGGTGGGTGGATGACAGGGGGTGGAGTCCTCTTTCTTAAACTTCCCTAGTCTTTGATCCCTGGGTTGGGAAGATCCCCTGGAGAAGGGACTGGCAACCCACTCCAGTATTCTCGCCTGGAGAATCATATGGACAGAGGAGCCTGGTGGGCTACAGTCCATGGGGTCACAAAGAATAGGACACAACTGCATGCCTAAGCACAGCACAGGTACTGCAAGGAAAAACCCAGCCAGTGAAATTAGCCTAAAACTCTCAATTCCTTGAAAACAGAAAAATGAGCAGTGTTAAGGAAACACAGATCATCCCCGTGGTAGCTTCCCATTTGCCTGATACGCATGCTAATCTTGAAGGAACAAAATAAGGTTGTGCGTGTACTTTGTAAGTGAATAAGGATGTGAATGTACTTTGTAAGTGAATAAGGGTGTGAGTGTCCTTGTAAGTGAATAAGGGTGTGAGTGTCCTTGTAAGTGAATAAGGGTGTGAGTGTACTTGTAAGTGAATAAGGGTGTGAGTGTCCTTGTAAGTGAATAAGGATGCGAGTGTACTTTGTAAGTGAATAAGGGTGTGAGTGTACTTGTAAGTGAATAAGGGTGTGAGTGTACTTGTAAGTGAATAAGGATGTGAGTGTACTTTGTAAGTGAATAAGGGTGTGAGTGTACTTGTAAGTGAATAAGGGTGTGAGTGTACTTTGTAAGTGAATAAGGTTGTGCGTGTACTTGTAAGTGTGGACGGCAGAGGGCAGAGTTTACTGACTAGATTCTGTTTCAGTGGTGCCCGGGGCCTTGAGAAGAAGAAACAATAGTGGATGAGAAACTGTTCCCTAGACCAAGAGAGAGACATTATGATGTCAGGAAACCTGGAAAGTGGCAGGGCTTATAGCAGGCTGCATTTCTGCTAGCTCCCCTTAAATTCTGCACATCGTTTCAGGGTTTTCATGAGAGGGGCTCTTCTTTAGAGAATCAAATGCTTCTCACTGGTGGTGGTTTATTTCATGATAAACAAAAAACCCTGTCCAGAAGGCTGGCCCCTGACTGTGCTCACAGCATCAGGGGCCTGGGGTGGATGCTCTGCTGAGATGAGCGAGGTACTTGGAGAAACCCCCCAGGCTTCGTTGCAGACTTGCCACAAAAGTCGTGGATAACAGGCAGGATTTGACTCTGTTAAGTCTTGAGAACGCTCCGTGGCTGTGTGTTTGTGATGTGCGGGTCTACCCTGCTTCCAGGCTTCCATCGCAGAGGTGGGTTCTTACTTCCAAAACGTTCTTGAAATCTAACAGCAAGCATTGGAAGAGGGCGGGTGGTTGCCTAGCCCTGTGTTATTGGTTATCAGTAGGCTCTTCCTGGCAAGTATAGTGTTTTGTTTCCACTGTCCACCTAGGGTTATGAGGCTGTACTGAGTCCACCCTAAAGAGGAATGGCCTGCCGCCTGCCCTTTCTTACCAGGGGACTAGCCGCAGTGCCAGGCTCATGAGCTCAAGGGCGTGGTGGCTGATCAGTGCAGACGGATAAGCGCATCTGTCTGAAGCCAGACCAGCCCTGACCCTGGTCTGCGCTGTGTTCATGGCCAATCTCGGGGGACCCTAGGTTTGGAGGGAAGCCCCAGGCCCCCTTGCTCACACAGCCCTGCCAGGGACAGGCCTGATGACCACGAGGACACGTGGAGTGTCTGCCTCCCTCCTGATAATCCTCCTGCCTGCAGTTCGTGACCATGGCCGGCCCGTATCTGCTGAGACCGTGGCATGGCCGCCCCTCACCTTCCTTCTCTCTGCCCAGCCCCACAGTTCCGTACAAGGAAGAACTCGGACGTGGAAGTGTTAAGTATGGCCGGTATATTCTTCCCGACGCTCCCGGGCTCCCAGCCGTGTCCCCACGTCTCCCCGTTTCCTGCCCCCTTCCCTTTGGTGAGCTCCTGCTGGCCCACGTCCTGCTCCCCCCAGTTTGGATCCCCTACCGAGTATTTTCAAAACCTGTGCCTCCTCTCTTGGCTCCCAGTCTCTGGGTTGTTTCTTGATAACCTTTTTATGTGTGGACAACTATTTTCTTAAACACCAGCCAAGCCCACCAGCCCTTTAGAATCTCAAGGGTGAAGACTGTTTCCTATTTATTTTTGCACAGAACTGGTGCCCAGCACACCTCGTGATGAATAAATGAGTGGGCTTCAGTGGAGGCCCTGACGCGGGAAGCCCAGTATGAGGAATGAGACCTTTACCTCTTGGCTTCAAATTTCCCAACATCTGTTAGATCTTTGTATTAGACAGGGATCCTAAGGAGAAACTGGCAATCACAGATGGGAAAGTGTGTTATTATTTAATTTATTACAATATGTTTTTTAAAAAAACTATGCGAGTTCTATGCCAACGTGACCAAGTTAAATTTTCTCAATAAAAATTTCAATTGATATTTTTTTCTCACAGAGCTTCAGCTGATTCTAAATCAAAGTAGCAAGTCCTTGGCTGGGGAGGGGCAGATTATATGAGTAAACAGGAAAGGCATATATGTGCTTATATTTTAATAAAAATGCATATAAATAGACCTAACAGCAACCAGTGGTAAACTTCAGGGAAATAGGATGAGAAGGATGAAGGTTATATTTTGTATGATCTGTACTATATGAGCCGTGAGTTTTTGCACATATTAACAAGTGAGTGAAATAAGAGCAAATACTGTGGAAGCATTAAAAAAACCAGACTTAGCAAGACAGTCATGAAGCACATTTCTGTCTAACTCGATGCCTAGACTCACTCTAAGGCCTTAGCCATTGTGAGTTAGCGGAAATGAGTTTGAGCAAACTCCCAGAGATAGAGAAGGACAGGGAAGCCTGGCGTGCTGTAGTTCATGGGGTCACAAAGAGTTGGACATGACGTAGTGACTAAACGCCAACAACAACGTCATTGTGATTTGGGGACAGATGCCCAGATCAATGGACAGGACATAAATGGCAACACAGCTGGCTCTTAAGGAACTATTTTAAACAATTTTCAAACATAAATTCACTTAATCCTTACAACCACCCGGGAATGCTCTAGGAAAACTAGGGAAAGAACAGTTAAAAGGCCGACTTACATATGAGTAATTGACAAAGAGAGTAGTTGTATATTGGTAGGAAAAATTGTTATTTAATAAATATAAATTGTTATCAATATAGAAAAATATAAAATTACCTCCCTTCCTCATTCTATGCTAGAAAACAGTTCATAGGGATTAAAGGCGAAATTTTTTTAACTTAATGAGAAAATATGGAACATCTTTATAGACCTGGGGCATGAAAGTATTTCTTAACACGTGCGTGCTCAGTCACTTCAGTTGTGTTTGGCTCTTTGCAACCCTTTGGACTGTAGCCCACCCGCTCCTCTGTCCATGGGATTCTCTAGGCTAGAATACTGGAGTGGGCTGCCATGTCCTCCTCCATGAGATCTTCCAAACCCAGGGATTGAACCCATGTCACCTGTGTCTCCTGCACTGCAGGCAGATTCTTTACTGTTGAGCCAACGGGGAAGCCCATTTCTTAGCATACAAATGTACAAATAATAAAGGGAAAAAAAATGAACACTTTGCTGTGGGCAGAAGATTGGTAATACAAACCCCAGACCAGGTGAAACTATAGCTGTACATATAACTGATACAGAATTGCATTTATAATATATAAATTCTTAGGAATCATTATATAATAGATAAATAACCTAACAGGAAAAGGGAAGGTTATCAGTGAGCACACTCCAGATTTGGAAATCAGAATGGCCAATAAACTTCCCAAAAGAGCCTCAGTCTCACTGGCAGTCAGAAAAAAATGCAAATAAAAAATAATGAGACACAGATGGTATTTCAAAAATGTAGAGCATCTCAAATTTTGATAATAGGGAGAAAAATGAATTTACACATATTGATGGTTTCAGAAGACGTTGGTGCAGCTACTCTTGAAAGCAATTTAGAATTCTCCCCAAGTAGACCTCTGTCTAATAAGTGTTGAAGTTGTTTATTACTACATCTGGCAGTTCTCCCTGAATATATAGTCCCTAGAGTAAACTGACATATACAAGCAAGAAATATTCATTTGCAGTAACAGAAGACAAAACAATTTAATGTTTGTAAATATGGAATGTGTAAGTCGTAGTAGTATGTTCACAAAATGGAATGCAACAGAGCAATCAAATGAATGATCTAGGTATTTCGAGAAATCTGAGAGACAACCCTTTGCATCACAATAAAGATTATAGGCATGGTGTGATACCGTCTAGGTCAGACTTGACTCATACAAAACAGTTAGTGTTTATCGTTGCTGACATATGAAAGTAAAGTGTGAAAACACAGGATGGAAATATGCACAGCATCTCCAGGCTACGGGTTACTGGAGACAGACAGGGAAGAGCACTGTGGCTCCTGGTATTGAGCTTCAACTGTTTCATCGAGCTTTATTTAAAAAAAATATGATTGTTACTACAACCAGGTGATAGCAGGTTAAAGCATGTTGTGTGTCGTATTGTTACACATAGGAAATATAATTTTCTGTTTCATAATTTTAGACCGTGAAGAGGAATTTTAAAAGAAATACAGTAATGTTCATGCTAGATACTGTTGGTTTTAGTGGGAAGAGGGAAGTGTCCCTTGAGCAGGGTGATGTGTGTGCCAAGAGTGGATGCATGGTGAGGAGGCTCCCCTTGACCAGCAGGGGCCTTCCTGGACCAGCTTCAGTGCTTGAAACACTGACTAAACCTCTCAGTTCTGGCACTCTGCCAGCACATCATTTCCCCCTTTTGGTATTGGGGGACAAGCTTGTTGTATGTATCGGGACCTCATATAGGGGCTCCCCTAAGGGCCTAATGCTTAAAAGAAACCAGCCAAGCAGGGAGGGGAAGGTTGAGAACTAGGAACCTGGGCTGTTTCCCTCTCTTTCTATAATTAGAGGGTGGCCTTGAACAAATAGGTCTATTTAAAAAAAAAAAGTGCAAACCTAGAGATGCTTGTGTTAGAATGAGCCCATACTCCCCATATGCTATGGCAAACATTTTAATGCCCTTTTCCTGGCGTAAATTAAGTGCATCTATAATAAAGCTTGTGTGCATACACAATTTTAAAAAAATTTAATATAGATGAAATAAAATAATTTATAGTGAAGTATCAGTAATACATGCTTCAACATGTAAGTGTACAGGCACCAAATGCCAGCAGTGTCCTGCTAGCAGCACTAACGGCTGTGGTGAGGAGGTCACCGTCTACCCCTGCATATCGAAATGAATGGAGACCGCAGCATGGAAGCGTATACACTAACGTATGCAAATGGACAGCCCACAGGAATTTGCTGTATGACTCAGGGAACTCAAACTGGGCTCTGTAATAACCTAGAGGAATGGGATTGGGCGGGAGGTGGGAGGGAGATTCAAGAGGGAGGACACATGTGTATCCCTCTGGCTAATTCATGTTGATATATGGCAGAAATCAAACCGATATTGTAAAGCAATCACCAATCGATTAAAAATAAATACTGAAGAAATAATCAGTCTGGGTTGAAAAGAAAGAAGAAGATTGGAAACCGTAAGAAATCAGGGGAAGGAAAGAGAAGATAGTACAGATGAACCCTAGAATTAAAAAAGGTGTCAGGATAAGTAACGATAGACTTGTATTGTTTGTATTTTCAACGTCATCTGTTGAAGTAAGGGCTGCACCCAAAAATGGGTTACAGGTCATCAGAGAAAGTGGGGCCTGTGAAAATCTCAGCCAGGATCATGTCTTTTTTTTTTTTTAATTTATTTGACTGTGCCAGGTCTTAGTTGCGGGGTGCAGGATCTTTAGTTGTGGCAGGTGGATTCTTAGTCGCAGCGTGTGGTATCTAGTTCCCTGAGTAGAGATGGAACCTGGCCCCCTGCCCTGGGTACTCAAGAGTCTGAGCCACTGAACCACCAGGGAAGTTGTGATCACAGCTTTTTCTTCAGTGTGGTGTCCAACCCGTGTCTCCTGTGGGTGTGGCATGGATGGGTGAGGACGCTGTCTCCTTGGGGTTCCACCACCCGTCAGGGCGTACGTTCTGTCTGTGGTACTTAATAAGACCTTGGAGACAGCATCCTTTGCTACCCATTGGGGAACACAGCATGCATTGGAAAAAGAATCAGAAATAGAGAAGTCATGTGATCAACCCAGTGGACCCTAACAGAGAAAGACTGGAAAACAAGAGCCATCTTGCCCTCTACAAGAAATAATGTCACTATGTAATGTTTACAAAGTAAATTTATCATTGTGCTGCAGTTTTCAAACGTGTGGGAAACACGATAAAATATTTTTAAACAACCTTCTTAACAAAATGTATTGCAGCCTCTACAGTGCATGTGCTTCTGTCGAGGGTAATGTTTGGGTCTAAGGATGTTCACGGGTAACCAATGCAATTTAAAATCCCTGAGGATGGTTTCACTGTGTGGTGACTGGGTCTCTGAGCTGAAACCACCCCGTTTTGTAGTGGGATCTGCCACTAAGGAATGTATTAACCAGACAGGGTGTACGGGGCCAGGAAACCAGCTTCTGTCTCCATAACTAGCATGTTTGGTCCCTAGGCCCTTTGTTTATTCTCTAGTAAAATCTCTCAGTGTCATTATGCACTGAGGTCCCGCTGATTTATCCTTCCACGGGCTGACCTCGGGAGCCGCACGGCTCTCACGGTACAGGGGGTGGCAGCCTCTGAGGCTCCGCTCAAAATGCCAACCTGAGTCTTGTCCTCCTTGGGACCACTGAAAATGCTCTGTGTTTCCAAAAGGCCTTTTCCTTTGCTGAGGATTTAATTTCTCTCCAGGAGTTGTTTAGATTTCATCAACTGGGCAGTAACCAGGTGAGAGCAAAGGTCAGGTGCTGTATCTCCTTTGAAAGCAGCTACTCAGCAGAGAGCAGGGCCTCAGGAAACATTTGCTGAGGGTGTAGACTGCCCCCCGTGAGGCCTCAGATAGGCCAGGGATCTCCTCCTGGTAACTCCTTTCCAGACCCTGACAGCAATCACTTCCTTAGTTATCGCTGCTCCTTCTGTAATTTACATATGAATGGTTCCTGGTCTTCCTGCCTACCATGCCCCTCTCTATTATGAAGGAATATTCTGATATCCTTGTCCAGGCAGATATTAATTATGCTGAAGATAAGAATGATGTCACTTGTTTCTCTGAAGCCTTGAGAGATTCTAACACCATGCTGAGAGATGATAAATGCTCTGAAAAAGAGTATGTAGATAGAATGATTCAAGAAATTCTTTCTTCCTTAATTACATTCCAGTTCTCTCCAACTGAAGGGTACTTGTAGATACACACACACACAGACACACACACTCCAGACTTTCTAGGCTTCATTAAACCTACATACATCTTCTACCCTGAAGACAGAGCAAGACTCCAAAATGTAAGAAATATTTAAAATTCTCTTAGATTCTGAGCAATATAGGGGGAAAGTCAAGCCGCTGAATTATTCCCCAAAGCTCATTTAGTGACAAAGTTGTAGGTTGGTTAGGCTTGTTAAAGCTGCAGCAAAGTGCTTAGTTAAGGAATTGTAAAAATTAGAAATCCGTGTAGGATATAAATTAAGACTATCTGGAGGCTAGAAAGATTTGGGGCTTTTTGGGGGGGTTGTTGTTAAAATATCTAGCCAACTCCTGAAAAATAATGAGTGGTTGCCATAGCAACCGTGCTTTCACACGACACACGGAAGAACATGAAAAGGATTGGAATCAAAGGAAGCCACCTGGTTTTCTTCTTTAATTTTGGAGGAAGAAATTCACTCAAAATGATTTATAAAACAAACTATTTTATTTTTCCTTTCAACATGATTATAGGGGGTGGGAGAAAGAATTTTCTTTCTCTTTTAAAATTCAGAATACAAACTGGGAATCCAAAAAGGAAGTGAAGGCAGCTTGTCTCCAACTCAGAGTGCCCTGTCTTCCCCCCACACCTCCCAGGAAGTCGGGCCCCCACCGCACCACGAAGTTGGCCCTGGAGCTGTTCTGAGGGTGCGCGCGTGCTGAGTTGCTTCAGTCGTGTCCAACTCTCTGACCCCATGGACTGTAGCCCGCCAGGCTCCTCTGTCCATGGGATTCTCCAGGCAACAATACTGGAGTGAGCTGCTGTGTCCTCCTCCAGGGGGTCTTCCTGACCCAGGGATCAAACCCACGTCTCTTCCATCTCCTTCATTAGCAGGGGGGTTCTTTACCGCTAGTACCACCTGGTAGCTGCCCTTAAAGGCCTACTAGCAGGTTTTCATTAAGCACCTGTTATCTAGTCAGCAGTTGCTTTTAAAGAAGATGCGTCACGTGGCCTTGCTTTCCGGGGGTTACTGTCTAGTTGACTACATATCGACAGCACTGGGAGACCTTGGAGAAAATTCAAGTAGTCAGCAAGTGAGAGTAGGGGTTATTCAAGGCAGAAAGGATGTGGCTTAGAAAAGAAGGCTCACAATGAGGAGGGGAGGTGGAGGCTGGTGGAGGCGAATTCTCCATTGACGGGACTGTGGAAAAGGTAGCCTGGGTGATTCGAGGAAGGGGCCAGGGTGACACCCAGTAAGCAGGGCATCACCCAGTCAGAGGCGTGAGCAGGGCCCGTGTGGGCTGGAGGAGGAGGAGGGCTGGAGCGTGGGGGCCGGGAAAACGTGGGCAGAGACTCGAGGGTGAGATGCAGGATTTCAGGGTCGGGAGACTGGCTCCAGGGATCAGTGCCGCAGCTCCGAGGGAGGGGGGTGTCAGGAGCCCCCCGTCCCTGTGAGCTGGCTCCTGTGACCCCAACCATCCTGTGCTGCCCCCCTGTCCCCCGCACCTTCCACTCCACCCCTGTTGAGACCACAGTCACAGCCAGTATCAATCGAGGCGCCTGGCTTCCTGGGAGTTGACAATTGTGCCACTGACTTAAGATCTGGAGAAGGTGCCATGTGCAGGGAACCACCTGTGAGGGGGTGCATCAGTCAGGGTCCTGGGGAAACAGACAGAGCACCCACAGTGGGACCATAAAAGGCCCAGAGAGGGAGGAGGGTGCGGGGGAGCCACAGGAGGGAGCAGGACCAGGTGGGTGGGAGCAGGGAGGGGGCTGTCGTCAGGCCGAGGGAGGGAGAAGGGATGCAGACTGCTGGGTGGCGGGCTGCCGGGAGGGGCTGGGCATGAGCATCTGCCTTCACTGTCAGTCTCTTGCCTCCAGCCCTTGGCTCCCAATGTCACATGGCCTCCTCTGGAAGCTGGGGCATGAGGTGGGCAGCAGGTACAGCCCATGGGCACCATCCTCTGGGGCTGGGAGTGGGAGGACCCATGACTGTCATGGGTCCCCACTGTCATGGTGAGGTCCCCACGCTGAGGACACACGGAACCTGGCAGCCAGCTCATCGTCCCTCTTTTCCTACGTAGGACAACAGCGCACACACATGTGCAAAGGTCTGAACCTTTGCTCACCCTTTGCCCGGTGCCCAGGAAAGTGCTGTGACTTGTCCTGAGTGGGATGCTTTTGAGGGTGGATGTGCGGTTAGTCTTTATACCACAACAAGCAGCATAAGCTCGACTGTGATGAGCCAGGTGGGCATGTTGGGTCATCCTGACCTCTGCCTCCCTCCCCCTTCCATACTCACAGCACCCCTACCATGCGTGCTGGCAGAAGCTGGAAGAGGGCGCAGTGGATGTGGCAGTGATAGGCTGGTCAGAGAACCTGCTAGAAAAGGTGTGCTTTGGCATCATACGTGGTCAGATTCGGTGAGGCAAGAGTGACAATTGGGCTGTGCCCAGAGCAAATACTAACTTCCTCCTACCTGGAGAGAAGCAAACAGATCTGCTAAGTTGAAAATCACCCCCAAACCTTCAGAAAGCGCCTTTCAGTGCCTGCTAATTATCGGAGGGAATGAAGTATGCAAATTTCTGTGGCTCCAGTTTGCGGTAGAGAATGACAGCTCTGGATGTGAGCAAATAAGCTTGCATGTCTTGTATCCTATAGTAATGCAGTGCAAAATGGATGTTTGCTTTCAAGATGGTTCCTAAAGGCTTCCTGGGGTCACCTTTCCTGGACAGGGCTCCCCACTGCTTCATATTAGAAATCAGCTCGAGGTGTGGCCTTTCCATGAAACACATTAGAGACGATCCCCCATGTCCAGTGGGTTCCAGCAGTGTCTGCCCCTTGGAGCCTGTCCACACAGCACAGAGCTTCCTCTGCAGGTGTGGATGGAGCAGCACAGATGATAACTGATTGATTGTCTCCGGGGGAGGGTGCTGGTCAGGATGGGAACCCAAACCCCCAAATAGCTCCATAGCCTCTGGCCCTGGACTTGTACTGAATGAATGTGTGAATGAACAAAGCTTAGCTGATGAGTGAACAAACCTTAGCACCTGCTTGGACTGTGGGCTTGCCAGTTGGTTCAGTGGTAAAGAGACTAGAATCCGCCTGCTAACACATCAGATGCAGGAGGCGCAGGTTCGATGCCTGGGTCAGAAAGATCCCCTGGAGGAGGAAATGGCAACCTGCTCTAGTATTCATGCCTGGAGAATCTCCTGGATAAAGGGGCCTGGCAGGCTACAGTCCATGGGATCGCAAAACGTTGGACACAACTGAGCTATTGAGCACGGCGTGACTTGGATTGTAGAACTCTCCCAACAGTTCTTTTTTATCGCTTCATCTCCACTGTGGTTTTATTGCAGGGCTAGTTTGATATTCTCAGTGCTTCCAAACTGATAGAGCAGAAAATTGAATCCCAAGAAGTTTGGGCAGTTGGTCCCACGTTGCATCCCAGGTTCTTGGGGTAGAGAGAAAGTGGCTGTCGGGGTCATCCAGCAGGGGGTTCAAATCCTGGTTAATCCAGAGAGGAGAGTTGGGAAGCTCACCGTCTCGGTAGGAGGCATATGGGGGATGGGATGATAACTTGCTCTGCCCCTTCAGGTGGCGAGAGGGGTAGGATGTCCCCGGCCCACCTAGGTTACTGGAGGTCCCCCCCCCATCAGCTCACCGTCAAAGGCTGATCTAAGCCAACTTGCTCAGGCCCAGGCCTGCTGCCACCTGAAGTCCTCCTTCATGAGGATTAGCACCCACACACCTGGGGAGGATGAGCACCGAATGAAAACCGCTGTCCGTCAAGGACTCCACCGTGTGTGTATTCAGGACCGGCTCATTTCAGCAGCAAAGGGCCAGCCAGCTTGGTGCTTCTCGCGTGTCCTCCGCTGATGCATTGGTCTGACTCATCACCTGCTCTGAGTGATGGGCCCAGGATGCCCTCCTTGCAGGAGATGCAGCCCAGCCGCTTGGGTGGGCCGGCTCTGGAGAACCGCTCCCTCCTGTTCCTCTATCTTTAGGTTCCAGGGAATGGAGACAGAGGCCTGTGAACACCCGGCGTCTGGAGGAGACACTGTTCCCAGCCCCTTAGTCTTTGGCTTCAATCACCCAGGCCTTCATCACCCCCTCTTCCTTGCTCTTGCTTTATTTCTAATACTCGAAGCTACAGCTCAAAATTTTAAGCACTGTTTGTCTTCACATTTTCTAAGATCCAGGCGTCAATGGATATAGGAACATCCCAAGGACTTGACTTGGGAAGTTTTCGGTGAAGGACGGATGGAACGTGCCTAGTCTTTTTTCTCTAGCCACATGAGCATCTTTCTGCTGCTGACCATCCAGGTGCCAGTCCACCAGTCCACCCCCTTCTGTCCTTCCTATCCCGGCGCAGTTAGCTTCCTCCATGCAGACTGGCCTGGGTATTTCTATGACATTCTTTAGTCAAAGGTTTGGAGGGCTGGGGAGGGGTTGGGAGACATGCAGCTCATATACTGTGTGGTTTACCTGGACCCCTGAGTTCTGTGGAAGAGAAATGCTGTAATTAACAGGGTGCTTTAGAGTTAGTTCATCATGTGCTTTTCTGTGCCTTGTAAAAGGTGCATCATCTGATTCTCTCCCATTTGAAGCTGGAGGAACTGCAGCTTATCTGTGCAGCTAAAACACATGGTGGAGTTGGATTTTTAACCTTGTAACAAAGTTCAAGGCTCTTGGAGGCATCTGGGGATCTGCCAAAAGGAGAAAGAGCTTGTGTTTGGTCCTTTGATGAGGCCGGAGAGTGAGGCTGCTTTCCATTTCACAGGAGGAAAATGGTAAAGATGACACGGAGCAGACAAAACACAGGCCATTGGTTTGACTTATGTGGGTCATCACCAAGGTTTATATGAAAGGGATGTCTTCCAAGGAGGCGGTGTGCTCCTCCTGGACTCTGCTTTCATCACGTGACCCCCTTTGCAGGAGCGCGTCTATAACCCCAGAGTGCAGGGGGATCTCGGTGCAGATCTTCAGATGTGGCACCAGGCTTCCTCCCACTCTGCCTTTCCAGCTTGCTCATCCGAAGGTCCAGCCCCACGAATGCCCTCCACCCCCGGAATGCCCTCCACCCCCGGCCGTGGGGCTCCTGGAGTGCCTTCCAGACTCCATGGAGGAGCAGACCTCACTTGGCATTGCCAGCTTGTTCCTAGTGAGCTGACTTGAAAGGAAATTAAACTGCTTTCTGTTACCACAGTAATTTTTAAAAGAAAGGACATGTGCATGTGTGTGCAGTCATGTCTGACTCTCTGCGACCCCCTGGACTGTAGCCCGCCAGGCTCCTCTGTCCTTGGTATTCTACAGGCAAGAATACTGGAGTGGGTTGCCATTTTCTTCTCCAGGGGATCTTCCTGACCCAGGGATCGAACCCAGGTCTCCACATTGCGGCCAGATTCTTTACTGTCTGAGCCACCAGGGAAGCCCTAAAGAAAGGACATTTTAACATGCAGGGAGAACATATTTTTCTGAATAAATACCATGGTTTTAAAAAAAAACGTTACCTTACAAAACACTCATTCTCTCTCTCTCTCAGTTTTTAAAAAAATATACCAGCAATTGAGACATCATCATTAAGGATCAGTTATCCAGGGACAGGTATTTAGGAGTCACTGACTCAGTTCACACTGGGTTGATAGTATTTCTCCATCTGGAAGGTTCTTTTATATTTCATTTTATCCAAATTCTAACATTCCTTCCCTTCCCCAAGCCTCACTTGGAGCCTTCACAGACATTTCACAGGGTTCACCTCTTCGGAGCCCAGAGTTCTTCTTGTCTGCTTGATCCAAATGACCTTCATGGCATCTCCTACATAATGATTAATCTTCACTATGTCTTGCCAACTAAATAATAAACATTTTACATCCTCTTTAAATTCTATTATTTTTATCCTATGCTGCCTCCTAAGCAAGCTTTGAGATTTTGCTGAATGAATAGGATACTAATGTGATGTACTTCCTGTTCTCTGGAGTCTGTTTTTTAATGAGATTTAATGATATTGTTTAGTTACATAAGTTAGGGCTTCCTGGATAGCGCTAGTGGTAAAGAACCCGCCTGCCAGTGCAGGAGACATAAGAGACGCGAGTTCGATCCCTGGGTCGGGAAGATCCCCTGAAGAAGGAAATGGCAACCCACTCCAGGATTCTTGCCTGGAGAATCCCATGGACAGAGGAGCCTGGCGGGCTACGGTCCATGGGGTCACAAAGAGTCAGACGCGACTGAGGTGACTTAGTATGCACGCACGTGCTGAAGAGTTTAAACAGGAAAGATGGGGAATGTGCTTTTACGAGATGAATCTGGATACTGTCTCCCCTACGAAAGAGGACTCTTGTCCACGTGAGAGCAAGGGTAGAACTCGGGTGTGAACACAGAGAGACGTGGGCAGAGGAGGGAGACTCCTGGCCACAGGTGGCGCCCAGCTGCCTTCTTCAAGGCGAACAGTCATTTGCCTTTGGTGTTTCTCTGCTGTCCGTCCTGAGGGCAGACCCGAGAGCGGGACGGCGCTCTTGTTTGTGAGGCTCCTTGGGCTTCTGCTGCCTTTCGCTGCTTTTGTCACCAGGTGTTGGTTCTCTGAACATAACTTGTTGGCATTCAGGGAATTTTGGAACTCAGTGGTTTAAGTACAGATCTTCAACCAAAAAGATAGATGATGTCTGTGACTCAAAGATACTACATTTGGCGATTACTAAACCGGTCAATCCTAAAGGAAATCAACCTTATGAGTATTCACTGGAAGGACTGATGCTTAAGCTAAAGCTCCTACACTTTGGCCACCTGATGCAAAGTGCTGACTCATTGGAAAAAACCCTGATGCTGGGAAAGATTGAGGGCAGGAGGAGAAGGGGATGACAGAGGATGAGATGGTTGGATGGCATCACCAACTCAATGGACATGAGTTTGAGCAAATTCTGAGAGATAGTGAAGGACAGAGAAGCCTGAAAGACTGTAGTAATGGGGTCACAAAGAGCTGGACATGACGTAGCAACTGAACAATCACATACACACACATATGCGTAATGTGGCTGAATTAACATCCTTACCCGAGAACAGGGATCTTCTAGTTCACTCAGCACAGTGTTGGAGAATTCCCCAGGTGTTCACGACGGCACAGTCCTGCTGGGAAGCCTGGCCCCTGCCCCTGTTAGTCTCCTTAGGTTGCTGTGCCCACAGTCAGTGTCCTGTCCCCTTTGCTGGGACCTGGCTTCTTGGCCAGCCCCGTGACTGCACGTCTGGGGTGGCAGGAGGCCCCCCGGTGCCCAGAGCTGGGCCAGCCCCGTTGGTCAAACCCGAAGCAGCCGCTTGCTTGGCTCAGCAGAGCTCCTGGCTCTGCCTCAGGCCTTTGCGCTGGGGAAGCCTGTGCCCCCGCCCTCCCACCGCCCGCCCTGTGGGTCCAGAGTACTTGCTCCTTGGCCTGGGGCGGCTGCAGCTGCGATGCACCCTGACCTGATGCCTGGTGACGCAGCCATGATGGATGCTGTCTCCCCTGACATGTCACGTGCCATTTCTTCTGAGACAATTCCCGTAACTACTGCTCAGCAAACCCCTTCCTTCAAGGATTATTGGCTTAAACAGTGTGATGTGTGGTCATCCCCTTCCCTGCTCACTGAGGTTAAGTCAGCAAGGTCCATAGAATTCAGGCAACCCCCTCCCAAGCCTACACACTTCCTTCATCTACAGCCTGTTTGGAAGCCCTGAAGATGCTGTCTGGGGAAATCCAGTAAGGTTGGAAGAGATGATTGGACTTCATGCTGTCTTACAGGTTTTAGCTGATTGGACTTCATGCTGTCTTACAGGTTTTAGCTGATACTCAGTGCAAGACAAGCCATCTGGTGACAAGGCGACATCTGAATGGGTAAAATGTAGCGACTGCCCACCCCATCTGGAGTGCTATGTCCAGTTCTAGGAGATCCCCTTTTTAAGGGAGACTTGTATAATATGAGGGCTTCCCTTGTAACTCAGTCAGTAAAGAATCTGCCTGCAGTACAGGAGACCCGGGTTCGATCCCTGGCTGGGAAAATCCCCTGGGGAAGGAAATGGCAGCCCACTCCAGATGTGTTATATGATAAGATGATATTTCAAGATGATAATTGTCTTCAAATGCCATTTTGGGATATTCATTGAGACAGCAGATAGAGAGCATTGGAACTACCCTGGAGGTTCAATGGTTGAGACTTCACCTTCCAATGCAGGAGATATGGGTTCAATCTCTGGTAGGGGAACTAAGATCCCACATGCCTTGCAGCCAAAAAACCAAAAGGTAAGACAGAAGCAATATTGTAATGAATTCAGTAAATATTTTAAAAATGGTCCACATCAAAAAAAATATTAATATTAAAAAAACCAACAAATATAGAGCCTCAAAGGCAGGGGGTGTCCCATGGTGGGCAGTCAGTTCACGCCGCCTGCTGCCCCCACCTCCCATCAGCTGGTCCTGGCTGCCTTGTACAGACACGCTGTCATGTGCTTCATGACCCCACTCAAGAAATGGAATGGGAATGTAAGGAAATGAGGGTGATGCTATTACAAGCATTACAGGGAAAGCCCTTAATCCTTTCTGATGTGTTTTTAAAATAAACCATTCGAAGACTTTAATCTTCATTCGTGGGAGATTACTCACAGGGCTCTGCACAGTTACCAAATCCTGTGACCCAGAAGCTGAGAACCACCGTGCAGCTTGGATCCCATGCCTGTCCAGGCTGGAGGCATAACAGGGCTTCCAGCCGGTGCATGCGCCTAAGGTTCCATGTGTGTGGTCATTGCGGACGTAACTGAGAGCACAGTGTTCAGCTGTAAATGCCGTAAGAAAAGCCGCAGCGACACAGTGCAACTCCTCCAGTGAGAATATTCACAATCAATACAGCGGTATCTAATTTAGCATCAGTGTGGTGATTTCAATTGTTCCAGCGGCGGTGTTGTTACTGGTCACTGTGGTTCCCCTGTTCCTGGATCCAATCAGGATCAGGGTGCATTTAGTTGTTCTGTCTCTTTAATCTCTTTTCAGCTGGAACATTTCCTCCGTCTGTCTTTCATTCATGACCTTCACATTTCCAGTTTTTCTGTAGCATGCCTGCCAGTGGGATTTTCCTAGTGTCTCATGATTAGAACTTCGGCCAGATAGTCTCCTCAGGGGGATGTGTGTGCTGCACAGATCTCCTGCTCCTGCCCATCTCTTCTCACCTTGTTGTTGTTCAGTCACCAAGTCGTGTCCGGTTCTTCGGCACCCCATGGGCTGCAGCACGCCAGGCTTCCCTGTTCCTCACCATCTCCCGGAGTTTGCCCAAGTTCATGTGCATTGCATCAGTGATGCCATCCAACCATCTCATCCTCTTCCACCCCCTTTTTCTCCCACCTTCAATCTTTCCCAGCATCAGGATCTTTTCCAGTGAGTCAGCTCTTCACTTCAGCGGGCCAAAGTATTGGAGCTTCAGCTTCAGCATCAGTCCTTCCAATGAATATTCAGGGTAGATTTCCTTTAAGATTGACTGGTTTGATCTCCTTGCTCACATTATAGTCACTCAGTTTCTGCTGAAACCAGACATTTGGCAGGCTGGCTGCCCACTCTGTACATGGTGGTGGCTTATTCTATACTGACGTTAGTGTGGATCCTGCTTCTTAGCTTCATGAAATCTCAGCTGTGACCATGGCTCCTGACAGACTCTTCCAGAAGCACATGCAGGGCTTCCCACTTGATTTCAGAGGAACCACTGTCTCTGTCCCTTCAGAATACAGGCA
Organism: Giraffa tippelskirchi; assembly: GCF_054371585.1. Taxonomy (NCBI): domain Eukaryota; kingdom Metazoa; phylum Chordata; class Mammalia; order Artiodactyla; family Giraffidae; genus Giraffa; species Giraffa tippelskirchi. The sequence continues at coordinate 158,256,014 of NC_137284.1, forward strand.
GTATTTTCAAACCCCTTACTCGGGATCAGTAAAGAGGGCAATGATTCTTTTGTTGAGATGGAGGGCACTGCACTGATGTTAGTGCTGGAAAGAAAGTCCTGTTCCTGGTGTTTCAGATCCCACATTGGGGACCACATTCTCTCTCTCAGATTCATAGGATAGAATGAATGAGCTCAGCAGATACTGGTTTCCTCCTCTGACCCCGCTCTGGTTAACTCCCAGGCAAGTTGGGGGGGGGGTGGTCATGGCAGAGCACAGTGAGGTGTGTGGAAAGGGGGACGTGGGGCTTGCTCTTGCAGTTTTGCCAAAGATGGATCTTTTGTGCTTAGTCATTCAGGTGTGTCTGACTCTTTGGGGCTCCATGGACTGTAGCCCGCCAAGCTCCTCTGTCCATGGAATTCTTCAGGCAAGGATACTGGAGTGGGTTGGATTTCCTATTCCAGGAAATCTTCCCGACCCAGGGATTGAACTCTTGCCTCTTGTGTCCCCTGCATTGACAGGCGGATTCTCGACCACTGGCACCACCTGGGAAGGACTATCATTCTCTTAATACACAAGTAGCATCACTTTCAGTATATTTCATAGCAGCCATAGCAGGCTTGCGGTTGTCATCTTCTTCTTCATGATTATTCACAGCTTCCTACTGCTGACCTGAAATCGACAGATTGCAGGTATTTCTCCAGCAAAAATGGATTTATTCAGGATCAGCAGAGAACTGCAGTTTGGGGTCTTGCATGGTGAGTCACATGCAAGTCCCTGCAGGGCAGGGGAAGAAGGATGCTTTTATACAAGGGAAGAGGAAGTGGGGAGGATGTAGTAACCAAAAAATCCATGGCTTCTCATTGGCTCAGGCCTCGGCAGTCTTCACTCCATTTGGGCTCAGCTATGGTTTTTCCAGTAGTCATGTATGGATGTGAGAGTTGGACTATAAAGGAAGCTGAGCGCCGAAGAATTGATGCTTTTGAACTGTGGTGCTGGAGAAGACTCTTGAGAGTCCCTTGGACAGCAAGGAGATCCAACCAGTCAATCCTAAAGGAGATCAGTCTTGAATATTCATTGGAAGGACTGATGCTGAAGCTGAAACTCCAATAATTTGGCCACCTGATGTGAAGAACTGACTCATTTGAAAAGACCCTGATGCTGGGAAAGATTGTAGGTGGGAGGAGAAGGGGAGGACAGAGGATGAGATGGTTGGATGGCATCACTGACTCGATGGACATGAGTTTGAATAAATTCCGGGAGTTGGTGATGGACAGGGAGGCCTGGTGGGCTGCAGTCCATGGGGTCGCAAAGAGTCGGACAGGACTGAGCCACTGAACTGACTGACTGACTGTCAAAGGGTGCTAGCCTGTCCCCAACTGATCTCCCCACTTCAACTGAGGATTCTGTTAACTGAGTTTTTACAGTTTCAGAGATTGTTCTGGGCATGGCTGGTGGCTAAGTGGTAAAGAACTCACCTGTCAATGCAGGAGATGCGGGTTCAGTCCCTGGGTCAGGAAGATCCCCTGGAGAATGAAATGGCAACCCACTTGATTCTTGCCTGAGAAATCCCATGGACAGAGGAGCCTGGCAGACTACTGTCCGTGGGGTCGCACAAGAGTTGGACATTACTTACAACAACAGCAAGTATTGTTCTAGGGGCTCTGTATGGATTACTCAGGCTTTAATGACAACCCTATGAATTAGATACAGCTATTATTGTTTTACAAATGGAGAAACTGAGGCACAAAGTTTAATCTCCTTTTTTTCAGAAATGAGGAAATTGAAGCTCAGATTGTTTATGCCGTTTGTCTAAGTTCAACACATCAGGGTAGCTTAAGACGCTCCTAACTCCTAGCTCAATTTTCCTCATTTCATTGTGTTTGATATTAAAGTGACCTTCATGGTTTGGCCAAAGTCATTTCCTTTAATCCCTCTTGGCATGAAAGAATGAGTTTTTCCCAAGCAATTTCTAAGTCTGGAAAGTGAGATTCCAGGGATGAATATACTAATGAAAGTGAAAGTGAAAAGCCCACCAGGCTTCTCTGTCCATGGGATTCTCCAGGCAAGAATACTAGAGTGGGTTGCCTTTTCCTAATCCCCTTAGAGGAGTCTTCCTTGAGGAGTGAGCTGTTTGCATTCTAAAAAGTGCCTCATCATTCTCCAGACTCTTAGTGAGCCTTTTCCTGGGATGCTTTAGATATAAACCCATAAACATTGATTTCAGGTGGGGGAGGGACATTCCCATCTATACGCAGCTGGCCGGACAGTCGCTGCACGGGCAGGTGACTTCTGGAGGAGCCATCAGCCCCTGCAGAGTTTCCTGCTCCTGTGTGCTTTCCTCTAACTTGCTGTCGTGTTGCACAGTCAAGGGGCGCTCAGCGCAGTTCTCAGAAAAACTGAGCACTTCCGCTCATGTCCTCTGGAAATAAGGGCTTGGGCTCTATGCGTGAATTGCTTTTGTAATGATCTCAGAGGAATAGAGGAGGGGGTGGCTGAAAGGACTTTGCAGAGTTGGAGGGCGTGGGACATCCTGGGGCCGCACCATCCCCTGGGAGATGCAGGCGAGCTTTGTGGGTGGGTCTCCGTCAGGGGCATCTTCTCGGGTCAGCAGTGGCCCCGTGCGGTTGATCTGACCGTGCTACCAGGCGGGGAGGTGCCACGTGAGCAAGCCCGTGGCCTTCTCGTAGGTGGCCTTGCGGTTGAGAGTGTGTGGGTGGCAGGACCCATGAGGGTGACGCCCTCACAGCCTCACCCACGGGAACCTTCTCTGTTCATAGGGTGTCCCTCCTCCCTCAGAGAGCACTCCCTCGCCTCTCTCGACCAGACAGAAAGTCTTTTCCTGGAAGGCAGCCCTCAGCTGTCCCCAAGCCCCTCAGTTGAGGTGTGGTTCTGATGCTCTGTTTTTCTCGGACTGTGTCTGGCTCCACCTGAAAGGCCTGCTGTAGTAGCAGGTCTGTGCTGAGCAGCAGAGATGAGAGGTGGTTAGATAGCAGCACATGGAAGCAGATTTACAAGGGAGACTGGGGGTGTCGGTGAGTGATTGACCCCAGCAGTGCATCCCTGGACCCATCCGCTGATTCCCAGATTAGGGTTAGGGTGAGTTCAGGCAGGCGGAGCCCTGGCTGACTTGAGATGCTGCTTGTAGCTGCCTTTACTGGTTACGATGGGGTCATCCTCAAGTCAGAGCTGCTGGTACCTGGTGGAGTTCTGAGCAGTAACACATACATGTCCTTGTTAAAGCACCAAGTTCTGGAGATGGACTTCTCGGCCTTCTGCTCTCGCTGAGGGTTTTGGCTCTGGAAGTTTTGGCTCAATTTGCCACAGCAGGTACTTCCTCTCTCTGTGATGCTGAGGGTAGAAGGACCACAGATGTCCATTGTCCACCTGCATCTCACCATCCAGCTCGAGAAGGAGAAGGTTGTCCCTGTTAGGGGAACCACTGGTAGGCTGCGTTGTTGGTTTGTGATGTACAGAGTTCCTTAGCTTCTCCTCTCAGAGAATCTGTAACAACACTTGCACCAGCAAACTTCCACTTCTCAGCATGTGTGTAAACAAAACATGCGCCTAAAGTCATTCTTGCCCCATGCGATTTCTGTACTTAGAAAGTAAGTCATGCCAGGCTGCTTGCGCAGACAAACTGTAAACAGCCTATAGGTTCGCTTTGCAAACCATCACATTAGCACTTGCTCTAATGTACTGATCTAGATGAAAGAGCTACGGTGATTAGGGAGAACGGCAAAACAGAAACACTTATTTTGCACAGAGTAGAAGTGTAATCCAGGGAAGTAAAGTAGAAGTTTTTTCCACGGAAGAAAGGGGCTCATTTGACTCAGAGGAGACTGGAAGGTAATCTACTCCATTACCCTGCCTTTCAGTGGATTCCGGCAGCACCAACTTACGTTAGGCGCAAAATAAGCCGTCCGTTCATCAGTGGACACTGAGTCCCAAATATGTGCCCAGCTTCAGACACAATGTTAACCACTTTGGGCACAGCAGTGAGCAATCAGAAATCTTGTCTTTCACTGGTGGTTGTTCAGTCGCTAAGTCATGTCTGACTCTCTGTGACCCCATGGACCCCAAGCACACCAGGCTTCCCTGTCCTTCACTATCTCCTGGAGTTTGCTCAAACTCATGTCCATTGAGTCGGTGATGCCATCCAACCATCTCATCCTCTGTCATCCCCTTCTCCTCCTGGCTTCAATCTTTCCCAGCCTCAGGGTCTCCTTCAGTGAGTTGCCTCTTCTCATCAGGTGGCCAAAGTGTTGAAGCTTCAACTTCAACAACAGTCCCTCCAATAAGTATTCAGGGTTGATTTCCTTTAGTATTGACTGGTTTGATCTCCTTCCTGGACTTATAGTCTAATGGGTAGAAACCAAAAAAAGAAAAAAATCAGTAAAAATTATTATATACTATCTAGTGATGAATTCTAAGGAAAAAAGACTAAGGAACGTATATATGGGGGGGGGGTTGGAGGAAATGGCTTAAAATTATGAAAAGTTTAGCCAATGGAGTTGCACTGAGAAGCTGCTGCTGCTGCTGCTAAGTCACTTCAGTCGTGTCCAACTCTTTGCAACCCCATGGACTGTAGCCCACCAGCCTCCCCCGTCCCTGGGATTTTTCAGGCAAGAACACTGGAGTGGGTTGCCATTTCCTTCTCCAGTGCATGAAAGTGAAAAGTGAAAGTGAAGTCACTCAGTCATGTCCAACTCTTAGCGACCCCATGGGCTGCAGCCCACCAGGCTCCTCCGTCCATGGGATTTTCCAGGCAAGAACACTGGAGTAGGGTGCCACTGCCTTCTCCGACTGAGAAGCTGACATTTGCCCAAAGGGTGGACTAAAGCAGGGGAATGAACCATGGGCTCCCGGTAGTAACAACAGACCAGAGCAAGTGTGAAGGCCCTGGGGTGGGGGTGGGGGGTGCTGTTACAAAGACATCAAGGAGGCCATCATAGTTCTAGGAAGGCCCAGGGCCCAATGAGGAGCCTGATCAGGTCGAGTCTTGTTGGCCATTACTTAAGAAATTTGGTTTTAACCAGAGTGAACTGGCAGCTGTTGGAGGGTGGGAGGGAAGAGGCATGTAATCTGACAAGTGTTACTAGGATCTCTCTGGTCCCCAGGGATAAGGATGATGGTTAGGAATCCAGGCAAGATTTGGTGGTGACCTTGCCAGGGTTCCAGAAGTGAACATACTGAGGATAAATTCTGTAAGTGAACTTGCCAGGATTTGCTGACAGAGTCCATTGGGGGAATCCAGGAGGAGACAGAAGCAAGGAAGTGTGGAGTTGCCATTTTTGTTTGAGATGGGGACACTGTAGGAAGGCCAGCGTTGGGGATACATTTTGGATTTTGTAAAGTTTGAGATACGCTTGAGTGTTCTTGTCAGCAGATGAGTCTATAGATCTCAGGGGAATGTTTAAATTAGACTAGACTTTTAGAGGTGGCTCCTTGACAGGATGGCCTTCCATTCCCTAGAGTGGTTTGGTGGCCATTCTCTGCTCCCAATGTCCCTGCTATGGCCTCAGCACTCACCACACCCAGCAGTTAACCTGAGAGCCGCTCAGAGGGACCCCAAGGCAGAGCAGGCAGGAGGAGGCTTTGTTTCTTTCTGACGATTATCTCCTTTCACTGACACAGACCTTCCCTCCTGTCACTGGTTGGCAAAAAGCCTGCTGAATCTTCAAGGCACATGCTCTCCAATCTTGAAGCCCACCATGCCCTAAGGACCTTTCCATCCTGTGCTTGACCTTCCATCAGGACCCACAACAGGTCTGCGCTTGTGTGGCTCCGCAGCATTGCGTTCATCCTGGTGAGAGTCCATCTGGTTGTGTTGTGGTGGACTGTGTGTGTACATCCCTCTGCCTTGCACACCTTCAGCCATCTCGTGTTGCTGGGTCTTTGTTCCCTCTGACTGCTGAATCCTCCCCCATGTCCCACATTACAGGCATATCCTGTGTATCCCTCAGGATATACTTTTCTGAAAAACTTCCTCTGGTACTTTGAATTCAGATTAATTGCTCATCCTGTGAGTTCCATTGCCATCCTGTGCTTATTTCTACCACAAAGCATCACTCTGTATCGAGACTTGTCTGCACAGTTTCCTACGTAGTCCAGAAAGATCAAATGAGAATTAACTGCCTTGTGTTCATACCAGCTGGTGCTCAGTTAATACCGTGTGCTTGGTCACTCAGTCGTGTCCGACTCTTTGCGACCCCGTGGACTGTAGCCCACCAGGCTCCTCTGTCCATGGAATTCTCCAGGCAAGAATACTAGAGTGAGTTGCCATTTCCTCTTCCAGGGGATCTTCCCGGCCCAGGGATTGAACCCGTGTCCCCAGTGGTTCCTGCATTGGCAGGCAGGTTCTATTACCATTGAGCCATCTGGGGATCCTTTCAGTAAATAGTAGTGATTTCACCCTTTTTCTTCTTCCCTCTTCCCCCTCCACCATCCTCCATTCCTTCCTTCTTTCCTTCTTATTTCTTTCAACACACATAGGTATAATCCCAAACAATGAAAAATGTTAGTTTCTCAGTCATATCAGATTCTTTGCAACCCCATGGACTGTAGCCCGCCAGGCTCCTCTGTCCATGGGATTCTCCAGGCAAGAATACTGGAGTGGGTTGCCATTCCCTTCTCCAGGGGATCTTCCCCACCTAGGGATCAACCCCGGGTCTCTAACATTGCAGGCAGATTCTTTACTGTCTGAGCCACCAGGGAAACAATGAAAGGAGAAGAATTAAACACAGCCAGATGCTTAGAAGGGAGGGGAAGGCAAAGCAGATAAGACAGTGATGAGCGATGGTTACTGTATTGCAAAAGCCAGAAACATGTGGTCAAAATGTCATTAGAGTTCATAATTGGAACACTGCTTGGGAGCTGTGTGTACAGAATTTGAATGCTTTTGTTTCTCACCCTGCTCTTATTCATTCATTCATCCCTTCCCTTATTTACTCAGTAAACATCTGCATGAAGACCTAGTCGGCCATTTGGGGAAAGAATTTATGATGCCAGAAGTTCAAACATCTTGCCCCCAGTCATGAGTTCCCAGGTGGCATGGTAAAGAATCTGCCTGCTAATGCAGGAGATACCCCCTCTATCCTTGGGTTTGCAGACCCGCTGCCCCAGCTCCTTCATCTCTCTGAGTTTGGGGACATTCATTACCCAGGGTATTGACCATCCTGTTTGTCCCTCAGTTGGTCCTTTAATGACCACATGGCCTTAGGGGTCCCATGTTACCTTGCCTTCCTGGAACCCCAGTCTCCTCATACTGGGTCCGCCCCTCCGCATGTCGACCCATAGCTCCCGCTGATGGATGACGGTTCATAAAGGCACCTGGCTGAAAGGGTAAGCGAGGGGTGCTGTGATTTCTTGATATTTGTTGGCTAGACCTTGAGAAATGTTGCTTCGTGGACGATTTAGTCATATTTTATGAAGATCGTTTGTCAGTGGCTGGAAAATTGGACACGCATGATGAATGAGCAGGGAGGACTAATGAGCTCTTCCTTCTACACTCTGTCAAAGTCAGGTGCAGTGCCCAGAGTGGAACCCGCTTACTGACACCAGCGCATGTATTCTGATGACTCAGAAGGCAAGCTATTCATATATCCAAGCTCCTGTGACTTCTGAAACAGGCTGCGACCATGAATTTATTTGACGGCCTAGACAGGGGACCCATTTGGGACTTTCTTCAGGGATCCTTCTGCTATTACAGACATCTCTGGGTTTCTTCTGCTGGGCATTTATCTGCTTCTCCATGTTGTAGCTTTTAGCGTATGAATAATGCATCCCAGGCACATGGCTTCCCTGGCGGCTCAGATGGTAAAGAAACTGCCTGCAATGCAGGAGACCTAGGTTCGATCCCTGGGTTGGAAAGATCCCCTGGAGGAGGAAATGGCAACCCAAAGATATTCTTGCCTGGAGAATCCCATGGACAGAGAAGCCTGGTGGGCTACAGTCCATGGGGTCGCAAAGGGTTGGACATGACTGAGCACGCACGCAATGATGGATCCCCAAATATAACCAGAATAGGGATAAATACTCAAAGAAAGATCAAATGCTAGTCTGCCTTGCTTTTCTGATGAATAATCAGAAGTGCTCATATAAAAGAAGCCAGATGGGTGGGGGGTGAGGCCAGGTGATGGGTTACTGCCCCCTCCTTATTTGATCATTAACATGGAGAATGTTGGCCTGAATCTCCAAAGTGAGATCTGATCTAATCAGAGTTAATCAAAAGAGCATCTGCCTCTGGGCTTCCTAGTCCTGGCCAGTCCGTCCAGCCCATCCATAGCCAAACCTCAGTTCTGATTCAGCGCGACAGAGGTGTGGCTGTGAGCACCACCCAGCCCTGTTCACATTGTTTGTTGTTTAGTAGCTGTCACGTCTGACTCTTTGCAACCCCATGGACTGTAGCTCACTAGGCTCCTCTGCCCATGGGAAGAATACTGGAGTGGGTTGCCATTTCCTTCTCCAGGGGATCTTCCTGACCCAAGGATCAAGCCCGCATCTCCTGCCTCGGCAGGCAGATTCTTTACCACTGAGCCATCAAGGAAACCAGAAGTGTTCAGGTTTCAGTCCTTTGAACTCATGGTTTCCAGAATCTTCAGGATGAGTCCTCATTGCTCATCGCCCGTCGGTGGCTCTTTGGCACGTGGACCACGCGCTTTCCAGGTCTGCCTTCCCCCATCCCCCACAGGCACCTTGAGATCCACCTATAGCACATCAGTCACATAAATCCCCGAACATCTGCGCCTTTGCTCGTTCCATTTCTGCTGCACCATGAAGGAGACAGAAGCGTGTCTGGCCATCCCTGGGACTCAGGCAGAGATCATTTCTTTTCGAAAACATCGTGAGTGACCCAGGCTCACTCACTCACTTCCTTCTTTGCTCCCAGAGCATCACCCTCAAGGCTGTTTCTGTTGTAAAGGTCGTGTTTTCATGCTGGTCCGTCTTCCCTTCTGGGGGCTCCATGCCTTCGGGATAGGAACAGGAAATGGGTCTGCTCCGTCTGTCGCAAGTCGCTTCCGAGGGCCCGAGAGGCAGCGCCTCCTCCGTGTGCATTTATTGAACGTGCTGCTGGGCGGTGCCTTTCCAGGGGTGAGCAGAACAGGTGTGATTTATATTCTGGCCAAAGGGTCAAATAAAGACCATGAGACATATTACACATTGTGGTCATTGTCGCAAAGGGAGGAACAGAACCCCAGCGTCATGAATGCTTGCTCTTCCCACCTCACGGTGTCGGGCTTGAACATCAAGCCCCGACTGGCGTTGGAGGGCACCGACGTGGAGCTCTGATGCCCTGCAGGGTCCTTTTCTTTGCATTTTTTTATACAACATACAATCGTGGAGGGGTCCTGCCATGCTCCCTGTACTGGGCTGTGTGCTGGCGATTCCCTCATCGTTCATTCAGTTTGTGTTTGAGTGGAGGTAAGAGGTGGTTGATGAAGGAGAAACAGACAGTAGTCAGGTGACGGTGACTCTGAGGAGGCATGTGAAGAGTGAGTTGTTGGGTGAGGGAGCCCTGTGTTGGGTGGGGAGCTTGGGAGGTCTGTTCTATGAGAAGATGCCCCATGAGCTGAGACCAGAGGGTGAGATGAAACCAGCCTGTCATGTGGGGATATGTGAGTGCTTTACCTACATAGGGGAAGGGACCTGGACCACTGGGTCACTGATGGCAGGGATATGAGACTAGTGTGGCTGGGTGGAGTGGGTGCAGGAGAGGGTGCGGGTGAAGGGGTTGGAGGGGCCTGGAGGGGAGAGTCTGTGAGCACAGACTAAGGGGAGCCCTGAAGGCGGACCTCCTGCAAGAGCAGAGGTAGAGATTGGGGACAGCCCCCTTGGCAGCGTGTCTGAGGAATTCAGGGCTGTGCTTTCCGGGTGGCATTCGGGCCTGGCTGCAGGAAGCTTGACGTAGGGCCAGGATGACCTAGTGCCTGGATCAGGTGCTCTGGCTCTGGGGCTGTGTGATGCTGACCCTGACTGGGGGACATCCCAGAGCCAGGCCCAGAAAACCCACCTGAAGGCCCTTCGCAAGAGCAGACTGAGTTTCTCTGTGCCACCCCCAGCCACTGCTGAGCTCATCGTGATAATTTGATTTCATTTGAACTTGAGCAGTTTTCCTTGCCTTTGAAATCTCATTTGGTTGAATTTAATAACAAATAAATAATTCATGAGGGCTGGGGAATGAAAGAAAAAGGAAAATAAAGAAATGTATTCACCCAAACATATAAAAGGGCACCTTGTACCTCAACCCTAGCTCTGTGATCAGCCGGCCAGCTCGCTTCTAGGCAGATGTGTGAGACCCCAGGGAGGTGCCTCCACTCCTTCAGGACTCTCAGAACAGACACTCCAGGACTTCTGGGGGCCCAGGATGGAGCCAAAGATGGGTTTGTGTTTCTCCCTCCCCACCCGCAGGCCCGCCTGCCCACCCCACCCTACTCCCAGCCACCAGCTCTCCAAGTGGCCCGACCGTCCTCTCCGAGGGTTTATTTCCTCGAATGTGCCACATTGGAGCCCTTACCAAACCAATCATTGTAGATGAGTGTCATGTACGCCACCTGATGGGAAGAGCTGCCTCTTTGAAAAAGACCCTGATGCTGGGAAAGATCGAGGGCAGGAGGAGAAGGGGATGACAGAGGACGAGATGGCTGGATGGCATCACTGACCCAATGGACATGAGTTTGAACAAGCTCCGGGAGATGGTGATGGACAGGGAAGCCTGATGCATTGCAGTCCATGGGGTCACAGAGAGTCGGACACAACTGAGCGAGTGAACAGCAACATGGGATCCTCCAGGCAAGAATACTGGAGTGAGTTGCCATTTCCTTCTCCAGGGGATCTTCCCAACCCAGGGGTCAAACCTAGGTCTCCCATATTACAGGCAGACTCTTTACCGTCCAAGCCACCAAAGAAGGCTGAACCATAAGGACAATGTGTGGTTAGAAAGATTAGATCAGTGTATTTACATGGTGCTGTAGCACCCACCTAGGGATCACTGGCTGGTTACGGGGTCAGAAAGGTGCCTTTATACTGGAGAGAGCTGGCCGTCACCACTTTAACCCAGTTATCCGTCTTCGTGTTCCCACCAGCAGGAAAAACACATCCCGTGATGCAGGATGAGGGGCCAGCTTCACATGCCAGGAAGTGAGCGAGTTTAAGCTGAATGTAACCAAGCTTTTAGGTCTCACTTTCAGCTCTCAGGAGATAGAGATGTGGAGTATCAGTACGGACACCGGGAGCGGACAAAGAGAAGGAGCTGCGGTAGATGACTGGCCCGTCCTTTTTGACAGCCCCGCAGCCCCCAAGGGCAACACGGGAGCCTTGGGTAAATCCTTATTGATACAGACCAGCTCCATAAGCCATTCTTGAATAATTAGAGAAGTTCTTGGATGAGAGCTAGATGACTTTCAGAAATTCTATTCATTTTTTTTTTAATTATTTATTTTAATTGGAGGCTAATTACTTTACAGTATTGTAGTGGTTTTTGCCGTACATTGACATGAATCAGCCACAGTTGTACATGTGTCCCCCATCCTGAGCAGTTTTTTCTTTTTTTATGTGCTTTAAATTAGTTTATTTTCTATTTTTTTAACTTTACAATATTGTATTTGTTTTGCCATACAGTGACACGAATCCACCATGGGTGTACATGTTTTCCCCTTCCAGTTTTTTTAACTTTAAAAAAATCATTTATTTTGATGACACACTGGGGCATGCAGGATCTTAGTTCCCCAACCAGAAATCGAACCCACACCTCCTGCATTAGAAGGACAGAGTCTTAACCACTAGACCACCAGGGAAATCCCTTTTTTTAAAAAGTGTAAAATAAAATTTCTTGATGGCCCAGTGGTAAAGAATCCATCTGCCAATGCAGGAGACGTGGGTTCAATCCCTGGGTCAGGAAGATCCTCTGAAGAAGGGAATGGCAACCCACTCCAATATCCTTGTCTGGGAAATCCCATGGACAGAGGAGCCTGGTGGGCTACAGTCCACGGGGTTGTAAACAGTTATACATGACTTAGTGACTAAACAGCAACAGCAAAATGTTTTAAATTATCAATAGTTACGTAGGAAAATATCTAGGGAACAGGGTCTCCATTTTTAAGGTTGGCCCACACAGATTTTTTAAAGATGCATACTAAATTGTTTACAGGAAAAAAATGTCTTAATGTATATGTTCGCTTGAAGTAATTTTTAAAGTAGATGAGGAGTAAATGTGCAAAAAGGGGAACAATGGTCAGAGTCTGGATGGTGGGGATAGAAAAATTCACTATACTCATCTGTGCTGCCTACTTTTCTAAATGTTTCTAACTGACATAATTATTTTAAAGTTGCCTGCAAATATGAATTGCTGGTCTGTGCATTTTATCTCTGGTAGGATGTTTTTCTTCTTCGGGGGTAAAGATGGTGGGAATTGATTGATTCGATTAACAATCCATTAAACGCCCATTGTCACCCACCAGGACACTGAACCCCTGACAGAGGAAGCCCTGATGGCCTTGTTTTGATGGCAGAACATGGAGAGGGGACCCTTCAGAGCTCCGGGTCCTCGTGGGAATGGGGGTTGGGGGGTCTGCAAGACCAGCCACCTCAGATATGTGGAGGGTCCACACCGAGGGGAGTGAGGGACAGTGAACTGACACTGTAATGGGGAGGAGAAGGGGAGCTAAAAGAGGTAAAACACAGCACTTAATACTCTGACTTCATATTGATCGATACTTTTCAAATAATTGACCAGAGCATTTCATATGTCTCTAAAGACGAGTACAGAGGTAATCAGAGAAGTCGAAGTAGGAGAGATGGGAGCCATGTTTTGCTGACTTTACAGCCATTTATCTATCAAGTGTGGTTTTCAGTCAACAGATGAGTGGGGAGATGTGTGTGGGAGGAGATCAGATCTGAACCTGGGGCCTCTCCCATTGGGGTTTCAGATGCAGAAATATTCAATTCAGTGAGTTTGTTCAGTTCAGTCCAACTCACGCGGTGGTGCTGCTGGGCGCCAGCTCGGCTCGTCCTGTGTGGCTGCAGGAAGCAGGGACCGGTGGTGCCTTCCTCGTACTTCACTAAGGGGTTGAGTTTCCTGGGATGGAAAGCTCTATGGGTGAGTCTCTTCGCAGTCAGGGGAGAACCTCTGCTGTCCCCTGAACCTGGCGTTGGTTACCACGTGGGTGTACAGTAATAGCCAGAGCCGAGCAGATAGGCAAGGACAGACGGGAGAGGAAACCACAAAGGGACATCAGGCCTTTGTCATCCATGTGCTCAGCCTGACGGGGGAGAGGTGACGTGCGTTCATAATATATGGGATGAGAGCAACAGAAGACAGACGGTGTGTGTCCGTCGGAAATGGGGTGGGCCGAAGAGTGGGGGGCTTTGGTGGTGTTGAGTGGATCTTCCGCAGGAAGAGCCGGCCTTCACTTGTACATAAGAGTTTCTCAGAAGGTTCCACTTTTAATCTCAACCCAGCCGAAGGAAAGAATAGGGAGATGTCCATAGTCTGCAGGTTGTGGAGCAGACCTCGGCCCCAGGATTTGGAAATTGCTTTCTAATTCAAAGTTAGAAAAGCTTTCAGGGTCTGGGGCATCTGATGGTCTGGATAGAGGAGAAAGTGGAGATCACTGGGATCTGGAGGGCTTGGTGAAAACAATTTTAGGATAAAGGGTAAGGAGAGAAGAGAGAGGAGGGGTAAATAGGAGGGGCCATTTGAGGGAGCCGCTGCTGTCTGGGGATAGAAGGAAATCCAGAATGGGGGTTCCAAGTTCAAATATAAAAACAGAACTCGAATAGGTTCAGAAGACCGGACTGGACAATGCACTAGGTTGATTGGAGGGCCGGACACTGGGGTTTGTCGTGCTGTGTGATTATCCTCAACTCTGTTCCCAATGGAGCCTGAGCGTATTTTTTGAGCCAGGCTCTCCCATCAGACTTGCAGCATTCTGGGGAGCAGTGAGCGGGCCATCCCCAAAACCAGGGGACTTGAGTGAGTTGAAGGAGAAGTCATTGCCCCAGCTGACTCACCCTGCTATGACGTGGAGTCCTCAGCTGTAACACAGGCTAAGAGTTATATCTTCCTCACAACCACGGGGTGAGCCCCAAACAAGAGAACCTACACCAGGCTATTGTAACCGTGCCTGGACACAACACCCACTCAAGGAGCACCAGCCGTGACTATTATCAGAGGTGCTTATGCTGCTGGGGCACCTGCCAGAGTGAATCATGCTTTATGCCAGAGGCTAATGGGAAATACTTATTTCAGTTATTTTCTTGTCTGAGTAATGCCAGAGGGGGCAATAGAAATAAAAACAAGCAGGTATTTTTTTTTTTTCTTTGTTTGCAAGTGTGGTTTAGTTGATGAAATGAGAGGTCTCTTCTGACCTGTTTTTCTTTGTCCTCATCCTGGACCATGACATTTCATCCGGTTGCTGTTGTTTTAGTTGCTCAGTCGTGTCTGACTCTTTGTGACCTCATGGACTGTAGCCCACCAGGCTCCTCTGTCCATGGCATTTCCCAGTCAAGAATACAGGAGTGGGTTGCCATTTCCTTTCCAGGGGATCTCCACAACCCAGCGATTGAATCCGGGTCTCCTGCATTGGCAGGCGGATTCTTTACCATCTGAACCACCAAATATGTTAATAACTAAAGAACCTCTCTAGGGGTGTGAAGATGAGGGCATGTGACTGACCCTACATGGGTACGGTATTGATGGGAGGCTGGCTGTGTAATTAAGGGATATTTTCCCACATCATTAAAATATGTTTAAACATTAAGTCAGGATCTTTTTCCTTAACAGAAAAATGGGGAAGCACACATATTTCTAAATTAAAACAAAAATTTTGTTGAATTTCATTAAGGACCAAATAGGCAGGGATTGGGTGAAAGAACCCATGTTTTCCAATTTACCCTCCTCTACTCCTAAAAATTTTCCTTGCATATTGGCCATAATGCATCACAGAGGCTGGGATAGCTGCTCAAAGATGGGATAATTGGAAATGTCCTGAATCCTTGAAGTAGAAAGCATGTGGGTTGCACACGATGTGGACAGTAGGCATCTCTCAAGTGTCTTGAAGAAATGGTCACAAACATTTGCATCACGATTCCTATCAGACACCAAGGAACTTGCTGTCAAAGAGAGACTAACCAGCTGATGAATTTAAATCAAATATGACATTGTCAACAAAGGAAGAATGAAGAAATCTATGAAGCTGTTTAACAAGGAATGCATTAACAGTAGATGAATTCTTCAGTAAGCATTGGGGAAAGTTGCTGTAAACTTTCTGATCTTCACAGACTACTTTACAAGAATATTTTGCAAGATTTGAGTTCCTGGGAGAGAAGCTTGGATCATCTCTCTCTCTCTGGGCAGTAATGAGGTGCTCCTCACGGGGCCCCATTTATCACAGCCCTGGACGCACTACCGGGTCTCAACAGATGCCACACCGTTTCCACTTCCATGACAAAGTCTCGGTTATCCGTGACAGGGCCATCCCTTTTAGATGATCCCGGCCCTATCAGGTACTGGCTGAGCCCCCTTGAGCGAGCTACTTAAACTCTGAGTCTCAGTTTAGTTGTCTGCAAAATGGCAATAACAGTACCTACGCCACCGGGGTATTAGGAAGATCAAATGAGTTCAAGAGTCTGAGCGTAATAATAAAAGTTAACTTTTATTCGGTTATTGAGGTTGATGAAGGAGAAATACGTGGAGGACCATAGCCTAGAGGTTATTTCCCAGTGAGCTTTAAAAATTCTCCATGAGTTTGATCTTCCTAAGCAAAAGGACGGTAACTGCAGTGTCTCACACCCCCTCCCAGGGCATTCAGAGGGCCAAGACACATCCAATTTCACTGCCGAAGTCCCAGGCGTCCGCGGCAGAAATGGAGGCAAGTCGGGGACGGTACGCTCAATATGAATGATACAATTAATCTTTCACCTCAGTGAACCCTCCCCTGGACTTCTGCTTCTCCTGATGTTTCCACCCATGCCCAGGAGGCTTCTGCAGTCTTTGCTGCTACCGGAATGTCTGCCCTGAGCTCCACGCACTTTCTGTGACGCTAGGTGTTTAGGTTTGTGCTGAGTGCTATTCTGAAGCCGCGGGTCTGATTCTGACCCGGGCTTGCTTGGAAATACCAGGGCTGAGGAAGGTGTGGTCGGTGCAGAGAGAGAAGAGAAATTACTCCTCACTCCTGGTCCTGCACTATTGGCTTCCACCCCCCACCCTCAGGGCTCACAGGTGTGCTGAGATGGTTTAGGATGTGGTTCAAACCAGAATTTGGTCCTCCAGGCAAAGGTGACTTTATGTGAGAGTTCAGATTCTAAGCAGAAGGGAAGGCTCTCACTCCAGTCATTAACAACTTAGTTATAAAGTCAAATATAAAGCTGAATGTGTGTTTGTGTGACAAATGGTCAAATTCTTACCTTTTACAAAACATTCAGTGGCCACCATTCCTCACACATCCACTCTTACGGGCCCGTGGTGGGTGTGCTAGCTAGGGCTTACTTTAGTTAGTTACTCAGGTAGCTAAATAAACTTTTAAAATCTGGAGCTGTCTTTTGCTTCATTTAATTTTTTTTTCTCCAGAAGAGGGAACCCTCCTACATGGTTGATGGGGATATAACTTGGTGCAGCCACTATGGGGAACAATATGGAGGTTCCTCAAAAAACTAAAAATAGATTTGCCATATAACCCAGCAGTCCCACTCCTGGGCATATATCCAAACAAAGTGACAATTCAGAAAGATATATGCACCCCTATGTTCATAGCACTGTTTATAATAGCCAGGACATGGAGGCAACCTAAATGTCCACTGACAGATGAATGGGTAAAGAAGATGTGGTACATATAGTTGGTGGAATACTACTCAGTTTAAAAGAGAATGAAATAATGCCATTTGCAACAAAATGGCTGGACTTAGAGACGATCATACTAAGTGAAGTAAGTCAGACAAATATTAATATGATATCACTTCCATGTAGAATTTTTAAAAAGAGATGCAAATCAACTTATTTATAAAACAGACTCCCAGACAGAAAAACAAACTTCTGATTACCGTGAAGAAAGGGGAAGGGGAGGGATTAATTAGGAGTATGGGATTAACAGATACATACCTCTGTATATAAAATATATAACAAGGATTTACTGTACAGCACAGGGAACTCTATTTAGTATCTTGTGATAACCTTTAGTGGAAAATAATCTGAAGCTGTACATCTGAAACTAACATGATATTGAAAATCAACTATAGTTCAAAAATTTCTCATCAAATAAGAATTGAATAAATAATGGTTGAATGAATGGATGGATGGATGGGTGTGTGGATGAATGTGTGGGTGGGTGGATGGATGGGTGGGTGGGTGGGTGGATGGGTGGGTGGATGGGTGGCTGGGTGAATGGATGGATGGGTGGATGGATGGATGGGTGGGTGGATGGATGGATGGATGGGTGGGTGGATGGATAGGTGGGTGGGTGGATGGATAGGTGGGTGGGTGGGATGGGTGGGTGGGTGGATGGATGGGTGGGTGGGTGGATGGATGGATGGATTGGTGGATGGATGGATGGATGGGTGGATGGATGGGTGGATGGATGGGTGGGTGGGTAGATGGAAGGATGAGTGGATGGATGGATGGATGGGTGGGTGGGTAGATGGAAGGATGGGTGGATGGATGGATGGATGGGTGTGTGGATAAATGGGTGGGTAGATGAATGAATGGGTGGGTAGATGGATGGATGGGTGGGTGGATGGATGGATGGGTGGGTGGATGGATGGGTGGATGGATGGGTGGGTGGGTAGATGGAAGGATTGGTGGATGGATGGATGGATGGTTGGGTGGGTAGATGGAAGGATGGGTGAGTGGATGGACAGGAATGGATAGATTTTACTCTCTTGAATAAAACCTTTATATTCATCTATTTTTTTTGCAAAAGAATACATAAAATACTTGATTCAAACTACTTATTTCTGGTTGTCCTTTAGAAATCAGGGTTCCTCTTGAATATCCCCTAGTCAAAGAGGCAGTAAGCATCTATGTTTTGGCCTCTGCTATTCCACAAGGGCTTCTAAGGTAAATTTGACCTGAAGCAATTCATTTATGGTTAGATTTGGTACTTCTCCAAAAAGTCACTAAGAAATGACTGATTCAACTTGTACTTTGACCAATAAAGCAAAACCTGAGACATTTGTTATTAAGCAGATGTCTGAGAATTATCTTCTCAGGGTCTGTTTGAGATTCAAACATTCCTTCATCTCAGCCTCCCTTGAACTGCTGGATGAGCCGCCTTTATAAAGTGCTGGTTTCTTGCATCATTTCTCATCCATCTCTTTTAACCCTTTCTTTACTTATTAATCCAGCCAAACTTTTGTTTAACCAGGTATCACAATTATTCAAGACCTGCCTTTTTTCTCCAAGGTGAACTTGGAGAGCAATTCTATGAAAATAAGATAGTAGGATTTGAAATATATATATATATAAGCAAATCCCAGACTCTGATTGAGCCTGGGGCAAATGCAGTCCTTGAATCTTCAGCTCAGTTTAAGTTGGTGAAGTGACTTTCTCAGAATGAGGACCTCAAGGGTTCGTAAGGCATCAAAAGATCTATTTTCATGAGTTTTTGCTTTCTGTAGCAGCAAGGTGGACCCATGAGAATTAATGCATGCTTAACCTAAAACATACATTAAAGGGATTTCTTGCTCAGACTGTCAGAAATTTAATTTGTCCTACTCATTTCCCAAGCACTTTATCTGCTAGATCTATTCAGTCTGTTACTGCATTAAAACAGTCTGTTATTGCATAAAAGATAACAAATTTATAAATATTACCATTTCACATGAGAGTCACAAAATAGTCACTCAAAATAGTTTATTGGACGAATCTATGTACTATGTACCCTGCTTTTTACCTCTGAGATATGTATATTACCTTGAAGGAATTATTTTTTACCTGTTTTTAATACATCCTTTTTAAGGACTAAGTACCATGCTGGTTTAGTCACTAAGTCATGTCTGACCCTTGTGGCCTCACGAACTGTAGCCCACCAGGCTCCTCCGTCCACGGGATCCTCCAGGCGGGAGCCCTGGAGTGGGCTGCCATCTCCTTCTCCAGGACTGAGTACCATAGCTCCTGTCTTTTTCTTCTCACTCAGTACCTTGGTGTCTTTGTCTGTCCTTTAGGAGAAGGACATCTAGGTTTTGGACTAAAGTAGGACAAAAACCTTTGTTACTACAATGCTAGGGGAGAAGGCAATGGCACCCCACTCCAGTACTCTTGCCTGGAAAATCTCATGGAAGAAGGAGCCTGGTAGGCTGCAGTCCATGGGGTCGCCAAGAGTCGGACACGACTGAGCAACTTCACTTTCCTGCATTGGAGGAGGAAATGGCAACCCACTCCAGTGTTCTTGCCTGGAGAATCCCAGGGACGGGGGAGCCTGATGGGCTGCCGTCTATGGGGTCGCACAGAGGCAGGCACGACTGAAGCGACTTAGCAGCAGCATTGTTTTTTAAATTAATTTAACATTTATTTATTTATTTTGCTGTGCTGGGTCTTAGTTCCAGCATGTAGGATCTCCAGTCTTCTTTGCAGTCTGCAGGATCTTTTAGCTGTGGCATGCAAATGCTTAGCTGCAGCATGCAAACTCTTAGTCGCAACATTTGGGATCCAGCTCCTTGACCAGGGATTGAATCTAGGCCCCCTGCACTGGGGTGGGGGGGGTAGACTCTTAACCACTGGACCACCAGGGAAGTCCCTCAGTGCTAGTTTCTTTCAAGAACGGTCCTGAAAAGGAGAGTCAGATTCCTTTTGTTCCTTCCTCTCGCTTCTCTTGCAAACCTTTGTTTTTTCATTGTTTGCTGTAACTTGGAAGCTGCCGGCTCACTACACTGAGACGTAGTGACTTTTGCCAAATGAATGGCAAGTGCCCTGAGCATAGGAGGGATTCCTACTAGAGACTGCTGCTAATGAGCTTAACTTAATTGAGCATTTGCTAAATCTGATCTGCCCAGTGGGACGGGAGAAGGCTGGATGAGATGGAGGAGGCACAGGTGAGCAGACACCCAACTAGCGGAGCCACAAACAGTGTTTCCGAGCATGGAACATGGTGTGGCCCAGAAGCTCCCCTGATGGACAGTTTGCCATCCTAGTAGAGCCCAGCACTGGGTTCTGAAATTGAGACCTGGAGGTGACATCCATAGCTCTGCCAGTCTACTGTAGGAGCTAAGCCTGCCGGAGTCATGCGTATGAAAGACAAAATAGCAGTCTGGATGAGACTGAAGTTGTAATGGGACAGGTAATGGGACAAAAGAGGAGATGCTTGTGTCTAAATGTCAAGTTGTGTTGTATGAAAGTTGAGAGGCAGGAAGAAAAACAAAACAAAACCTTCGAGTGATTATAGGATGAATGAGTCTAGTGTCAACTGTGTCAGAGATATACAGCCCTTCTTCAAGATTCAGCAGGTTCAGAATAAGCAACAAGGAAATACAAGTCGTTTATTCAAGCAGCTGTAAATCTCTCTTTCTTCACAACTGAGATGGCATCTCTATGAACTGTCTTCAACTCCACATCTGAGACGGCAGGAAGATGACAATGCGTTGATTTTTGACAGAGGATGGACGGTCTCCAGAAACGCTGTGAAATCTGGGTGTCTTGTTTCCAGAGGATCACTGGCATTTTTATAGAACATGAATGCTTTCCTAAAGGTTAGCAGTCCACACTAATAGGGAGGAGCAATAGACTTGTGCAGGTTGTGAACCTTTTATGGAAAGGGGTCCTGTGCCTCCGAGAATTTAATAGATATATGGACACACCATGAATGCCTGACATGAAAGGTGAAGGGAGAGACCCCTGTTAGTGGTCATCAGGATGGGTAGTGGCCAGCCAGCCGAGACTTGGTCCCCTCCAGTGATATTCACACAGACCAAGCAAACACGTGAGTCAGTGATGGAGAGGCCTGGTGGGAGGGGCTTTCGGACGCTGGCAAGGAAGACAGAGCTCGTCAAGGTGTGGGCAATGTGTGCACCTCAGACAGACCCCACACCAGGCAGGAGCGTAGAGTCGGGTCTGCTCAGTTCCTCCTCTGATCTTATAACACACCCATCACCAAACATACACACACGGGTTCTGATTTAGCCCCTCTAAAATAAAAACCAGCTGTGAACACTTACAGTTTTATACTATCTCCTGTGACACAACAGAGCTATGAGATAGATTTGTAGCCTTTTAACAGGGGAGGAGATGGAAAGGCAGAAGTATTAGGTAATTTACCTGTGATGGGTTGTTCTAGCATCAACCTACAATGTTGGGAATTTCCCAGATCTCTTTCTGTATGTATGTATTTCTGAGTTAGATTTGGCCGGAAATGAAGTTGTGAGAGCTTTGGGGAGTAAAGTGAAGCAGTGGTTAGGGATGCCAAGATGCAGACAAGGAACTAGCAGGAGGCTTTGGTCTGTCTGCTCTTTGCTGTCCAGTGCCCAGCTCTCTTTCCCAATTACCAGACCCCAGGGTCCCCACCAGATGCTTGCAAGTCCATCCTACAGACCTTCGCTTCCCTGTCTGCCCCACAAATGTGTAAGATCTAATTCCTGTAATAGATATTACTCTCTAATACTCAGAGTTTCACTCCCAAACTCGAATTCTGACTGATATATTTACCTATAGCCAACCAGGTTAGAAGTTTTTTGCTGTTTTTATGCTACATAACCTTTTGATTTTTTCCATTCTGTCTTTGCATTCTACTGTGTTAAAATTCCTCCTTTTTTCACATCCTTTCTTGAACATTATACATGTTCATTTTTAAGGGAATTTTTCTAAAACTTATGACTTGAACTGAAAATTGAAGAGTTGGTTGTAATGGTGGTAAATCATCTTCTATTGAAAGATTTGTGCTTTACAAGAATAACAGAAGTAACTCCTTACAAAATAGATTTCTGAAAGACTATTGTTGATTAGAATCAATATGCATGAGAAATACTAACTTGAGGGAAGGTTATAGGAAGTCATCTGGTATTAAAAATTCACCCTGAACAATTCATAATCATCTGTCTATCTAAAGGTTTGTCACTTTGTTGATGTTCAAAGAATTCACTTGATTTCATTAATTTATTATTTTTCAGTTCTCTATTTAATTTATCCTGCTCTGTTCTTTTTTTCCTTCTGCTTGCTTTGGATTTAGTTTGCTCTTCTTTTGTGAGCTTTTTAGGGTGGAATGTTAGGGTATTGATTGAGAAGCTTTTTCTTAATATACTTTCCAGCTATGATTTTCCCTCCAAGCACTGTTTTCACTGCATCCCATAAATTTTGATATGTTGTGTTTTCATTTTAATTCAGCTCAGAGTATTTTTTTAAATTTCTCTTGTGGTTTCTTCTTTAATCCATTGGTTGCTTTTGAGTGTGTTGTTTAATTTCCACATATTTGCATGAATTTTCCAGTTTTTCATCTGTTACTGGTTTCTAGATTCATCCCATTGTGATCAGAAAGGTTACTTCGTATGTTTTTCACATATTAAAATTTAAGACTTGTTTTGTGGCCTAACATATGGTCTATCCTGGATAATGTTCCCTGTGCACTGAAGGGGAATGTGTATTCTGCTGCTGTTGGGTGGAGAGCTCAATAGAAGTTTGTAATAATTCATCATGTACTTCGATTTCTAACATAGGCGTTCCAACCAGAACATGCCAGTGCGTCAACTCAACACAATACACACACAGAATTCAATTCCTCTTTTTATTTTCTTTTTTACCAGTTCTTTTTCTGTCTGTAAAACCACATTGTCAATTCCAAGTTTAAATATAAACATGTATTCTTTGGGCTGTCTGTATCTAAAATGAGCTGTTGTCCCAGAGACCATTCAATTGTATTTCTCACAATTTTAGTAATTTCTGAAAATAGTATTCTCTTCAGCTGAAATATCATTTTGCCTTATTTTCCATTTAATACACTTTATAAATTTGCACATAAAACTAAGGAAGGACACAGCTGCAGGAAACACTGGACTCAGTTCTCTCAGGATGTCTGTGTATGTTGACTCATAGGTAAATAAATTCTGGGAGCCCAGAGATATAATGATTAGGAATGATTATTCCCATCCCAGGACCGTTTACCACACCATCCCTGAAGTGGTGAGAGGGGCTCACATTTGCCTGTTTGTTTACTGACCCGGGTGGTGGGGTGTGGAAAATGGGAGCATGGCATGAAAACATACAACATTCTATGAACTTAAGATCCAGAGCCTATTAAAGTGCAAACTGCGTCAGAAACCACATAAAACCAAGGAAGATAAATCAAGAGATGACCAACATATGTGTGATGTGATCTCGAAATACCGCTTTTAACATATATGCCTCCCCATGTATTATATGAAATAAATGTAGATTATTGGAAAGAGATGTGGGATTAAAGTTCTAGCTGAATGATGTCAGGCATGTTTATTAGACTCTAGGAGGCTCGTGCCTTCATCTATGCAGTAGCAGGGATAGTTACACCCACTCAAGTGATTTGCTGTAATCATTAGCAGCAATATCTTAAATATCTGGCCATCAGACTTTCCTCTCTCTGACCAGCAGAGCCTCCTCCCTCTGACCAGCAGAGCCTCCTCCCTCTGACCAGCAGACCCTCCCCTCTATGACCCTTAGGCCCTCCCTCCTCTGACCCTCAGGTCCTCCTCTCTCTCAACCTCGGGTCCTCCTCCCTCTGACCCTCGGGTCCTCCTCCCTCTGACCAGCAGACCCTCCTTCCCTCTGACCCTCAGTCCTCTTCCCTCTGACCCTCAGATCCTCCTCCCTCTGAACCTTGGGTCCCCCTCCCTCTGACCAGAAGACTCTCTTCCCTCTGACCTGCAGGCCCCCTTGCTTGCTCCCCCCAGCAGCCTCTGCGGGAGTCTGAAGCATGCAGCCCGCAGCTCTCAGGGCCAGACCCTTAGGCTGTTTTTTGAAACAATCAGCATTGCATCCAAATGCCTACAGTTGAGCTGACAGACACACTGGGGTGGTTTATTACAGGGAAAGGGAGTCTCTGGGGGAAACCAGTTGTTAACAAAGAACATGAACCTCCATGGACCGACCTGCCGTCAGCCCTCCCCGAAGCCTTCTGTGTTTGACCCACATCAAGGAATTGCATCAGCGAACACCTGCCTGCTCCTGGTGCTCCCCATGGCCAGAGTGGCTTCTTCCTTCAAAGTGTGTTTGAAGGAGCCTGAGGTGGGCAGATGCACGGCTGGTGAGGGGACACACAGGAAGGCCAGTGTGGCTGGAGCAGGAGAGGCAGGCGACAGTGGCGCTGAAGAGGTGACCAGCTCCAGACCAGGCACGGAGTTAGCACTCTCCTGTGAACGGGAAGGGTGCTGGCTGGGCAGGCAGGGAGGAGTGGATGGCTCGCAAACACACTGAAAGCAAACAGGTAAACACACAAGGTGCTAACGGATTTGACTTGCAGGCAGGGGGGTGGGAAAAAACTATGATGCTATCTGTGTTGCTTCTTTTTTCCTTTTTCAAGCAATCAGTTTAATATTGACACCCTTTTCTCCAGCTGAGAAAACAGAGACAGGGACAGTGTCCTCGATGCAGGAGACCAGTGGCCGTGGAGCTGGGACACCCCTGAGATGGCCGGTTGGCAATGTCCGCTCTCTTTTCCTTGGGGAAAAGATCGGGCAGAAATAAAGTGTGGGCATAGTTAGCAACAGATAGGATGTGGAGCCAAGTAGTGACTGATCACAACTAGAAAGAAAAGGCAGACAAAAAGAGAGCTCAGTTCAGTTCAGTCACTCAGTCGTGTCCGACTCTTTGCGACCCCGTGAACCGCAGCTTGCCAGGCCTCCCTGTCCATCACCAACTGCCAGAGTCCACCCATACCCATGTCCATTGAGTCGGTGATGCCATCCAACCATCTCATACTCTGTTGTCCCCTTCTCCTCCTGCCCTCAATCTTTCCCAGCATCAGGGTCTTTTCTAATGAGTCAGCTCTTCCCATCAGGTGGCCAAAGTATTGGAGTTTCAGCTTCAACATCAGTCCTTCCAATGAACACCCAGGACTGATCTCCTTTAGGATGGACTGGTTGGATTTCCTCGCAGTCCAAGGGGCTCTCAAGAGTTTTCTCCAACACCACATTCAAAAGCATCAATTCTTCTGTGCTCAGCTTTCTTTATAGTCCAACTCTCACACCCATACATGACTACTGGAAAAACCATAGCCTTGACTAGATGGACCTTTGTTGGCAAAGTAATGTCTCTGCTTTTTAATATGCTGTCTAGGTTGGTTATAACTTTCCTTCCAAGGAGTAAGTGTCTTTTAATTTCATGGCTGCAGTCACCATCTGCAGTGATTTTGGAGCCCAGAAAAATTTAGTCAGCCACTATTTCCACTGTTTCCCCATCTATTTCCCATGAAGTGATGGCACCGGATGCCATGATCTTAGTTAGAGACCAAGGAGGTATTCAGGTGAGGTTGGAGGGCAGAGGGAAATAAATGTTATGTTACAGAAGCTAGCATGAGGACAGGAACGTGCCCGTTGGTTACGCAGCACAGAGGTCTTTGGAGACACTGAGAGGGACAGTTTACTGCCACTTTACCAGGAGTGGTGGAAGGCAAATCCAGAGCAGAGGTCACTGAAGGGTGAACGGGAGGTGAGGAGGAGAGACGATATGGTGTAGACGTGACTCTGAGCCCGGAATGAGGCAGAGGCTTTACCAGGACTGAGTGAAGACATGAACTCAAATTCTCTGAAGTCCTTTCAGAATTCTCCTTGCTTTGCTTTATGTACTGCCTGCATTTCTAAACATTGTGCGGCAAAGCAAGAAACAAATGTGTGGAATTCTATTACTCTCTTAGCTTTACTTCTGTTAAGTAAGATATAGTCGCGTTATAAAGAAACATGACTGTGACACCTAATGCAGTGAGGTGTAGTAATCCCAGTGTGACTGTGAAAGGACCACGTGCTTTGGTGTGGATGCACGAAACACACTGGTGGGTCTAGAGAAAAATATAAATGTGGATGGTCAGTCTATGCATGTAGCACAGCCTTTTATAGTAATGCAGTCATTCTGACCCACCATCAGGAGGGCACATGCTGTGGTTATTTTACCAGGGGACAAAAATGAGGTTGCCGTGTTATACTTCCTTCTGCTGGTACCCGTCAGGTGTGGCAGATCCCTGGGTCCAGGAGCGATGCCCAGGGCTAGAGACCAGGGTAAGGATAATGAGCTTACGGTACAGAGATGAAAACATAGATGATCTGTATTCTGTTGGAAAAAGCCTAGAATTAACAGGCCACCAAGAAATCATCCTCGAGACTCCTTAGCAGAATCATAAATTGTCTTCTTGCATATTTCTTTTCCACTTTGATATAAGTGTGCACTGGCTTGTAGGACTTGATTGTTAGGGTCTTGTTATGCAGTTGCTTCAGGAATTCAAGGCAACTTTCTGTGTGGAAGAACCAAATTGTGATTTTTATATGGAGACAACACACACTTTCTGATTCTTGAATCCATTTTTCATTAACTGTTCACATTAAGTGACCATACATACCTCCTTGGAAAATAAAGCAGGAATTTGTTAGAGAAAGGGCTATTTTGTAATCTAGATAAATATTTGGTGCAAGCGTCATTGAACTTGAAGGGGAGGCATTAAGTCAGTTAGCTAGGAATTTGCAACTTCTTTGAAATTCCTTTTTGGCTCCAGGAGAGGTGATAAATCTAGCAACTGTCAATTTACAAACGTGTAAACAGAATTTACATTTTAGTCGACTGAATATCCAACAGGGAAATAGTTAAGCTGAATTGATGTAAGGGGGAAATTGACCTATAAGTAAGGGGACCATGTCATTTATCATCCAAGTGGGGAAGCTGAGTCAGAGAGGGGAAAGGGGAGCTCTTAGCTTTTATGTCAAGACAACAGACATCATCTTGGTCAGCCTTGGGGGTGGCCAGGATGCACTGCCACCGTTTGTAATGGTGAACTGTGATCTTTGATGTCACTGCTACAACTCACTGAAGGCTCAGATGATGGCTAGCATTTTTTTAAATTATTTTTTTATTGAAGGATAATTGCCTTACAGAATTTCGCTGTTTTCTATCAAACCTCAACATGAATCAGCCATAGGTATACATATGCCCCCCCCCTTTTTGAACCTCCCTCCCGTCTCCCTCCCCAGTCCACCCCTCTAGGTGGATGGCTAGCATTTTTTAACAATTTTTTAAAAATTCTTCCCTGGTGGCTCAGTTGGTAAAAAATCCACCTGCAGTGAGGGAGACCTGGGTTTGATCCCTGGGTCGGGAAGATCCCCTGGAGGAGGACATGGCAACCCACTCCAGTCTTCTTGCCTGGAGAATCCCATGGACAGAGGAGGCTGGCGGGCTGCAGCCCATGGAGTCACAAAGAGTTGGACACAACTGAGCGACTAAGCACAAGGAAATTTTTAAAAATATTCTATATATTTAAAAAAAATATCTTTTAATTTATTTATCTTTGGTTGCACTGGGTCTTCCTTGCTGCCCGTGGGCTTTCTCTAGCTGCAGCGAGCAGGGGCTGCCTCTCATTGCAGTGTGCAGACTTCTCATTGTGGTGGCTCCTCCTGGTGTGGAGCACAGGCCCTGGGCACACGGGCTGCAGTAGGTACAGCACCGGGGCTCAGAGGCTGTGGCTCATGGGCTCTAGAGCACAGGCTCAACCGTTGTGGTGCACAGGCTTAGCTGCTCCACCTCATTTGAAATCTTCCTGGACCAGTGATTGAACCCGTGTCCTCTGCATTGGCAAGCAGATTCCCAACCACTGTACCAAAAGGGAAGTCCAGCAATAACTTATATTTTAAACTATGTGTATTGTTTTCTTAGGTGTAATGCTATTGCACACTTAATAGACTACAGTAGAATGTAAACATTGCTTTTATATGCACTAACTGTTAGTCTCTCGGTCATGTCCAACTCTTTGTGACCTCATGGACTGTAGCCCATCAGACTCCTTTGTCTGTGGAATTTTCCAGGTAAGAATACTGGAGAGGGCTGCCATTCCCTTCTCCAGGGGATCTTCCCAACCCAGAGATTGAACCCGGGTCTCCTGTGTTGCAGGCAGATTCTTTACCATCTGAGCCACCAGGGAAACTCTTTATATACACTGAGGAACTTAAAAATTTGTGTGACTCACTTTATTGCAATATTTACTTTATTGCAGTGATCTGGAATTGAAACCGTAATATCTCCAGTGAGTGGGTGAGTAAAAGTCACTCAGTCGTGTTCAACTCTTTGCGACCCCGAGGGCTATACAGTCCATGGAATTCTCCAGGCCAGAGTACTGGGGTGGGTAGCCGTTCCCTTCTCCAGGGGATCTTCCCTACTCAGGTCTCCCGCATTGCAAGTGGATTCTTTACTAGCTGAGTCACAAGGGAAGCCCATAATATTTCAAGGTCTGCCTATATTAATGTAAGGATAAGGTTACGTGTCAGTATAAACATAAGTATAGATATTAAATAAGATACAGAGATAAAGCCAGAATCGGCTATCCAAAATGTGGCAAAGACAGCTGCTGGACAAATCACCATGGAAGCCTGGGATGGATGTGTTCAGGTCTTTCTGGAGCACCTCGCCAGCAGAGAAATGATTTTTTGTCGAGTGCAGTGAGAATCCATATGAACATAAATGAGGCAGCATGCTTTAATAAACAGGTGAATGAGCTGGGAGTCAGCTGGTGTCAGATTCAGAATCAGGAACCGGTGTCTTAAGTGAGGGAGCTTGGGCAAACAGCTCAACTCCTGGGTCTTACCTTTGCGTTAGGAGGAGGTGTGGGTTAGATCTGTATTTACTATCAATCCTGCAGGATGGTCAAAGGTGTTTTGAGGGGAGAAGATTCTCACATAAGTGTTCTAGATTGTATGCCATGACACTTACTTCTTTATGGTAAGACTGAACCTATTTTAGGCTGCTGTGAAGCCCCCGGAAGGGAGGGTAGCAAGCAGCATATGTGTGTATGCGTGTGTATGCATGTGCGTGTGTGCACGCCAAGTCATGTCTGATTCTTTGGACTTTAGCCAGGGATTGAACCTGTGCCTCTCTGAGTCTCCTGCATTGGCAGGTCTATTCTTTACCACTTTGCGCCACCTGGGAAGCTCACGGTGAAAAGTGAAAGTGTTAGTCGCTCTGTTGTGTCTGACTCTTTGTGACCCCAGGGGCCAAAACCCCCCAGACTCCTCTGTCCATGGGATTCTCCAGGCAAGAAGACTGGAGTGGGTAGCTATTCCCTTCTCCAGGGATCTTCCTGACCCAGGGATCGAACCCGTGTCTCCTGCATTGGAGCCGGATTCTCTGAGCCACCAGGGAAGCCCGGGAAGCCCACAGTCCTGACTTAATGGCCCCGACATTCTTTTTTCAAGGAGTATCCATTGTGACTGATGATATCTAGACCATGTTGGGAAAACTGAGTGGATGATCTGGAAGGGTTTTTTCCTTATGATGTTCTCTGGTTATGGCTGCATAGACAAGTTGAAATGAGAATTTCAATTCAAGGGTCCACATTGCTATCTCGAGCAGAGCTCTGCAATGAGAAAGGCCCATTTTGGAAATAGGTCATCTTCAGCTGTTTTCTGTAATTATAATGTGCATCAGGCAAGTTATCAAAACCTATTTGGAGAGTATTGGTTTAGCAGAATGTTTGATTAAATCAATATTTGGAATGGTAGAGGACTTTTCTCGTACTAATTACATTGAGAAGAACTAATGCTGTCTGTGGGGATAAAAGGGGAAGCTTTGTTCATTATGTAAATGAAGGTAACTTAAGGGAGAAAATATTTTGAAAAGATGCCCTTTGGATTCTGGCTTGGGTATGGCTAATGGAGAGATATTCGAGGAGAAAAGAATAAACCATCTTATCAAAGTTTATATAAATTCTAATTATCATAAATATGAGTCGGGCAGTTGATTGATTTGCTGGTCATACTGTTGGCTCATCATTGACCTAAGTATTCCTCTTCCAGCAAGTGAGGTGTTTGATGTCTTAAAAGGAGATGAGACTATAGTCATTGCCTGAGATCCAGTACTCAGTTGGGCTTAGCCCACTGAGGAGATACGGCAGAGGGTCCCCATCCTCTCCACCTCTCGGACTACAGACAGGCAATGTGCCCCACCCTCTGCATTCCTCCCTTTCCACAGGTCTGCCCTCCCACCACCCCCACCTCCACAGGACCCCCATTCATCCCATTCTTATTCCTCCTTTCTGTGGCCACACCTCTTCCCTGGTGGCTCAGACCATAAAGAATCCGCCTGCAATGCAGGAGACCTGGGTTCAATCCCTGGGCTGGGAAGATCCCCTGGAGAAGGGAATGGCAACCCAGTCTAGTATTCTTGCCTGGAAAATTCCATAGACAGAGTAGCCTGGTGAGCTATAGTCCATAGACTCTCAAAGAACTGGACACGACTGAGTGACTAACACACACACACACACACACACACACACACACACCCCTCTGCCTCATCCCCTCTCTCCATTCCGTAATCTTGTAAGAGGCATCTGTCTACTCCTTCTGCCAATGCATTCAGTACTTTTCAGGAAAAAAAAAAAGGGATTTTTCATGTCTTCAGTGGATTTCTATGGCCTTTATGATAAAGTCTGCTGCTGGGTCAAGGACAGAGAGCCTGCCCTCATGGTTGGCCTCATCCTTCACAGTTCCACAGGCACAGCTGTGACGCAGCTCATCAGAGCTTTCTGTCAGGAGCGGTGTCTTCTGTCAGGACGGGGAGGTGCTCCAAGGAAGAGGCAGACAGGATGCTCATCCTCAGGGGGCTCCCAGGCCAGAGAGAGGAGATCAGTGAGGAGGATATTTAGAAGCAGCGCGTGATGACAGCCCTCGAGCGTGCAGCAGGACGTTGCTGGGGAAACCCAGGTAAGTTCTCCTCCTCCAACGTCCTAACTTCACAGCTTTGATACAGGCTGGGGTCCATTGAAGAAAAGATCAAATGAGAGAAGTGTGAGTCTTCAAGAGGGAAAATGACAAGGAGGGGGGCTGTTCTAAGTCTGGGGTGGCAGGTTCCCCGCCCTATCTGGGACAGAAGTTCTTTTCAGTGGTGGCCCTTGAATCGTGGGGACGCACCTGACTGCTCGCTTCTGCAAGCTGTGACTCATCCTCGTGGCACTGACTTGGCCTCATCCCTGGAGGCAGAGAACCAACTCAATGGCACCCGCAGGACCCTGCAAGCCTTTCTCAGGCTCCTTCCACCTCCCTCAGCCTCTGCGGATCAGGTCCACACCCTGCTTGGGAGCCGGTTGATGGGAGGAGATGAGACACACCCCACACTGGACAGCTTCCAGAACCAGAGGGGTGAGAACTCATGCCTGGAAGTCCCAGACGTCTAATCCAGGGTCTTCTTGGACTTGAGCAGGGCTTGGAGTTGAGCAGGGCTGCAACGCAGTCAGTCTCTGACTTGGACATGTTTCCTCCCTCCGGAGGCAGTTTGGCTCTGAATCCTGAGACGTGTAGTTTCCAGGTATCGCCCAGGGGAACCTCAAGGATGCAAGTCAACAAGGCAAATTCTTCCCTGGCTGTGTGTCTCCTCCCCCTTGGGGCTGAGATAGTGTTTCTAGCAGAGAACCCCAGGGAGGAGTCACAATTGGGGGATGGAAGTCTCTGGAACTCTGATCTCTTGCCCACTGCCTTGTCCTCTTCATAGTGAGGTTATTACATTTCTCCACAGATGCTTTCATGGAGAAGTGATGGTGCGGGGACCCTCCACATGTGGTCTGGGGAGAAGGAGCGAGATGCTTTGAGAAAAAGGCCAGGTCCCCAGTTCTGCTGGTTCCCACAGGCTCCCTTCTTGCATCCATCCCGGGCTCCTCCACTCCCACACTTCATGGGGTCAGTTACATACAGAACCCAAGTGGTGCGTGAATCTGAGGTTGTTTCTCTTCCCCCAGTTGTCTCGTGTTGTCTGATCCCTGCTGGTATCGCCGGCTTCCCCTACCAAGGAGCAGGTGTTCACTTCATTTCCTGTGTGCACACACTTCCCATGAGCATATACTTTTGTTTGCACTTCCTGTGTGCACACTTACTGCACACTCACTCCAGACACACAGGATCCCTTTCCATCCTTGGGACACATTGCTCTCCCAGGCTTGCACCTCTCTTGTTCTCCCAATGCCAGTTCATCCCCCATTTCTCTCATTAAGTATTGTCGGTCCCCCTGTGATGTGCTTTTGTTGAGACCTGCATTTTTTTCTTGGTGATATTTATTGAGAGGGATCATTATTTAATGACAGTTGACATTACCCCTGGCTGGAACTACAATTCCAGGATGACAGAACTAAGTCGGCATTGTTCTTTGCAGAATCTCCAGGGTCAGCAATTCCTGACTTTACCAAATGTTTCTTATCTGAATGGATATATTATAGCTGGGATTTCTCTCCTTAGGAGACATAATTAAATTTATATCATTGTCTTGGGTTTTTTTTAGGGTGCGTCTTACACAAGGGAAGTTTGTGTTAACACACAGGACCCATTGATTTCTCTGCTATCTGACACACTCCTAAGCAGGTTACAGAATCTTTATTCCAGGTTTTTGGAAAGGTGGAGAGTAGTAGTCATGTATGGAGGTGAGAGTTGGACCATAAAGAAAGCTGAGTGCCGAAGAATTGATGCTTTTGAACTGTGGTGTTGGAGAAGACTCTTGAGAGTCCCTTGGACTGCAAGAAGATCCAACCAGTCCATCCTAAAGGAAATAAACCCTGAATATTCATTGGAAGGACTGATGCTGAAGCTGAACGTCCAGTACTTTGGCCACCTGATGTGAAGAACTGACTCATTTGAAAAGACCCTGATGCTGGGAAAGGTTGTAGGTGGCAGGAGAAAGGGACGACAGAGGATGAGATGGTTGGATGGCATCACCGACTCAATGGACATGAGTTTGAGTCAACTTCAGTAGTTGGTGTTGGGCAGGGAAGCCTGGCGTGCTGCAGTCCATGAGGTCGCAAAGAATCGGACACGACTGAGCAACTGAACTGAACTGAACTGAGGTTTCATTGAGTTTCATTTAGACAGGTGGCAGTGCTTGTGCCCTTTTCTCAATACATTTTCTGACACACGTCACTTGTGAATCTCCCGACTCCTAAAATGCTCCCACAAGCTCTTCAACACCTTCTTCCTCACAACTGGAGTCATGGAGGATGGCGTTTAGAAACCTCAACTCATAATTCCTCTAAGACAGTCTTCTTGAGAAAGGTAAAATGTTATCACCAAAACCATGGAACTTGATGAAAAGAAGATGATCATTTAGGCAGGACTCTGAAAAAACACTACTAATTGGTACCTAATGGTGACTCAGCAGTAAAGAATCTGCTTGCATTGCAGGAGACACGGGTTCGATCCCTGGGTCAAGAAAATACCCTGGAGAAGGGAATGGCAATCCGCTCCAGAATTCTTGCCTGGGGAATCCCACAGACAGAGGAGCCTGGTGGGCTACCAGGGCTACCTGGTGGGCTATCCATGGGGTCACAAAGAGTCAGGCATGACTTAGCAACTAAACAACAAGATTTACAAAGATGACAAAAACATAACGTTATTCCCGCTGGTGAGCATGATCCGCAAAAATCCACCCCCTAAAAATCACAGCGCCATCCATCCCCTGCAGAACTGTGCTTGGTGAAACTGCAGTTGACCTGGAGACAGAGGAGCTGGAACTGCTCTGTCGTATCTCAGTGTAAATCGACTCGGGACCCTACAGGAACCCGGAAGGAGAACCGTGAGAGACAGGTTTAGGAACCCAGGTGTCACCTTAGACCTTCCTGGTAACAGTCCTCTAAGTGATCTGCTGGGTTAGGGAAATGACCAGACAACTGCTTTGTTTCCACCCCTCGAGGGCTGCTTCTACTTTTTTTTAATTAATTTTTATTGGAGTTTAGTTGCTTTACAATGTTGTGTTAGTTTCTGCTGTACGTCAAAGTGAATCAGCCACACGTGTACATATGTCCCCTCCTTGTCACCACAGAACATCGAGTAGGTCCCCTGTTCTCATTAGTTACCTGTTGTTTACATAGTGGTGTAAACCCTATGGGCTCCCCAGGTGGCTCAGTGGTAAAGAATGCGCCTGCCAATGCAGGAGATGTGGATTCGATCCCTGGTTTGGGAAGATCCCCTGGAGGAGGAAATGGCAACCCACTCCAGTACCCTTGTCTGGAGAATCCCATGGACAGAGGAGCCTGGTGGGCTGCAGTCCGTGGGGTCGCAAAAGAGCCGGACACGACTTAGCGACTAAGCAGCAGCGGCAGCAGTGTAAATATGTCAACCCCCTTCCCCCCTCGCTGTCCCTACGTTCGTTCTGTGTGTCTATGTAGGATGCTTCTCAAGCCTTCTTTCAGGCCGACTCTGAACTCAGCTGCATTGGCCTCTGGCCTGTCCAGTTTAGGGATTCTCTCATCGCCTGCCCCTGAATAGTCATTGGAGGAGTGAAGTCCGTGCTGGAAACCAGCGCTCTGCCCATCGGACCCCGTCTGTCTCACGGCCTCTGCAGCCTTCCTCTTCCCGGTGCACTCAGCCCCTCCGAGTCCCCTGTTCTGCGTCCATCACACAAAAGGAGACCAGGAGGGATCCCAGGGATGTGGGCGTCCAGTCAACAGCTCCTTCAGGGCCTCAGTCCAGTGATGAAATATGGTATTTCTACATAGTGAAGCCTCTGAAGGGTGGCGATGCAGAGAAAGTCTTAGCTCACAGAGCAGGGAAGAACCGGTTGGCTGGTGTCAGCATCTCTGCCAAGGGTCCGTGGTGCTTTGACCCAGGAGCATGGTGCCTGGGGAGGGCAGCTGCGGGCTGGGTGGGGGATGTAATCATTGTGTTGGAAAGAGCCCAAGCCCCTTGGGTCGACACACACCTTCCCTGTTGAAGAAGGTGCTCGAGGAGTGCCATGACCTTCATTTCCCCTCTCCCCAGGCACAGAGCCAACACACACCACGGGAAATGTCTTCTGTGATTGAAATTGAAGGTGACTGTAGTCTGCAGGGGTGGGACCCATGCAGCTTCTACCTCCAGAAGGCCTGGGCCTTTCCTGCCTCCCTGCCCCCATTTCAAACGCGCTGTGTCCTCTGTTGCTCCCCTCACCCCCAAGCTTTAGCTGATGTAATTCCCAGGATCCAGGATAAGTCTGTCTAAGCGCAAGGTCTCTGGAAAAGAAGGAGGTCAATTTCCATAAATCGCCAGCCCAGCTTCTGCTCCGTCTGTTTCCTGGGAACCCATACCCCTCCTTTGCAAACAAGGTGTTTTTATGAACAGAACATGTGTGGACTTTACTGCTCGGCTTACTCCCTTGGAAGTTCATTAAAAGCTTGCCTACACGCCAGTCACAGGTTTTTATGAGACACAGTCAAGATGTTTCATGTGTAGGGTGCCAATAAACACACTTCTCCCAGAAGGAACTGGCACTGTTTATGTAAAGAAGACACTTAGTTCCAGTGAACTGTCGTTCAGTCACTCAATCATGTCTGACTCTTTGCGATCCCATGGACCATAGCCTGCCAGGTTCCTCCATCCTTCACTGTCTTTGGAGTTTGCTTAAATTCATGTGCATCGAGTCAGTGATGCCATCGAACCATCTCGTCCTCTGCCACCCTCTTCTCCTCTTGCCTTCGGTCTTTCCCAGCATCAGGGTCTTTTCCAATGAGTTGGCTCTTCACAGCAGGTGACCAAAGTATTGGAGCTTCAGCTTCAGCATCAGTCCTCCCAATGTATATTCAAGGTAGATTTCCTTTTGGATTGACTGGTTTGATATTCTTGCTATTCAAGGGACTCTCAGGAGCCTTCTCCAGCATCACAATTCAAAAACCTCAATTCTTCGGTGCTCAGCCTTCTTTTTGGTCCAACTCTCACATCTGTACACGACTACTGGAAAAACCATAACTTTGACTAAATGGACCTTTGTCAGTAAAGTAATGTCTCTGCTTTTTAATATACTGTCTAAGTTTGTCATAGGTTTTCTTCCAAGGAGCAAGTGTCACTTTATTTTGTGGCTGGTCACCATCCACAGTGATTTTGGAGCCAAAGGAAATAAAATTTGTCACTGTTTTCACTTTCTCCCCATCTCTTTGCCATAAAGTGATGGGACCAGATACCATGATCTTAGTTTTTTGAATGTTGAGTTTTAAGCCAGCTTTTTCACTCTCATCAAATAGCAAATTAGAGAGTGCTGGACTGTGGCTTTGAAGGTGCTTTTTTGGGATGAAGATATTTGGCAAACTTCAAGATACTTGGTGGCTCAGCTGATAAAGAATCTGCCTGTAGTGCAGGAGACCTGGGTTCGATCCCTGGGTTGGGAAGATTCCCCTGGAGGAGGGCATGGCATTCCACTCCAGTATTCTTACCTGGAGAATCTCTATGGACAGAGGAGCCTGGAAGGCTACAATCCATGGAGCCTGGTGGGCTACAATCTATGGGGTTGCAAAGAGTCACACAAGAGTGAGCAATTAAGCACAGCACAGCACAAGATACTTGGTGAGAAGCTTGGATCACGCAGGTAACTCCCTATAATAGACACAGATAGAGACACTCCTCCTGTATCCGCCCAGCCCACCTGCAAGGTACAGATGCACAGGTGAGACACCAAGCAAATCCCTTGAACTTGTCAACCATGGACCTTAATTGTCACAATGAACAGTAGGATCAGCCATGATATTGGTTCAGCTATGAAACCAATATTGTCACATCCTAGGCCTGCGAACGCACAGGTGAAATGACAAAGGCTGGAAAGAAAAATGCCCAAAAAATGCCAAAATATGCCACCATGTGTTTGGTTTGGAGGAGGCGACACCTGCTGCCAAACAGTCTGAGCAACGGTTTTTCTAAATTGATTGGTTTTTTAAAATATTAATTGAACAAAGCAGCCATTGATGTGAAGCCAGTTCAACACGAGGAGCATCCAGGCCTATCAAGGGACTGAAGTGAATGAACAGCATCACTTAACCTTAGCAGCTCAGACCCCACAAGGGAACACATCAGTGACCCGAGAAACACCTGAGCCCGAAACATCTGCCACAGCAGGGGCAGCCTGAATTCCTGCAGCCCCCATCCCATCCACGTGTAACAGAAAGAGCCTCTCCTTTCTCCCAAGAGCCTCAGAGGAGGTTCTCAGGCAGTGGACAGGGTGGGAGCAGCACTGCTCCCTGAGTGATTCTTGGGCCCTGCGTGTCGTAAGGGGCCCAGAGAGACGCAGCTGCTCCATCGACGGCCCACCAGCCTTCCCCACTTCCTCCCCTCATTCTGTCCATAGGTTGTGCTGGACCACAGCCACGCAGAGGTCTCCTTTGCATCCCTTTCTTGGTTCCAGTACATGATGCTCTAGGTTATGCCCACAGCCAGTGGCCTGAGAGAGAGAAATGGCATTGCCCTTGGGCACAAGGGGGCTTCCCGGGTGGTGCTAGTGGCAAAGAACCCGTCTGCCAATGCAGGAGACATAAGAGATGCGCGTTCAATGCTTGGGTCGGGAAGATCCCCTGGAGGAGGGCATGGCGACTCACTGTAGTAGTCTTACCTGGAGAATCCCATGGACAGAGGAGCCTGGGGGGCTATGGTCCATTGGGTCACAAAGAGTCAGACGCAACTGAAGCAACTTAGCACATGGGGCACAAAGGAGTCAGATCGAAGCGCTCCACTGCTCTCCCAGCTACATGACCTTCAAGGCACAGCTTTCTCTGCGTACAGACCAGGTTCGCCCAAAATGCCTGCCTTGGCTTCCCGTTTCCACCACTGGTTCCGGGTGTTCTTGAGTCCCGGGGGTGAGCAGTGACAGAGAGCCCTGCCGAGTGAACGTGTCACGGCTATCTCATGGGAAGAGGCCCATCAGAGGGCTGCTGGGAGCGGTCCAGCGACTCGCTGCCCCATCTTGCACGTTATGCTTCTTACCCTGTCTCCTACACCTCTCTTCTTTAACCTTAAACGGGCACCCAAGGAACCCACTCCAGAGTTCACGTTTATGCTTCATGTACTCCAATCAGAGATCTCATTTATATGCATTTTTAAGAAAAGTCCAGATCTGATTAAACCACCAACACTCTGTTAGCACATATGAATCCACATATTACAGAAAGAGAGGCCAAATATCCCAAAGTGGTTAATCTTATTCACACCAAGTTTGCTCTGTAAATTTCATAAGATAATCATGTAAATGTGGGTAACTCTTCACTGTATTATAATTCACACCACTTGCCCTGTACAAGCCCAAGGAGCTGATTTTAGGAATCCTTTGAAATGCCAAGAGGATTCAGCTTGCTAGCATCTTTATTAAAATGCCAGCATATACACAATAATCTGAATTATTTACCTAGCACTCTCTAAATCCATGGAATTTTAGAAATATAGTTTAAAAAGAAAGGATCGCTTCTAATAATTTTGTTGTTCAGTCGCTAAGTCATGTCTGACTCTTTGTGACACCATGGACTGCAGGCTGCCAGGCTCCTCTATCCTCAACTGTCTCCCAGAGTTTGCTCAAACTCATGTCAGTTGAGTTGGCGATGTCATCCAACCGTCTGATCCTCTGTCGCCCGCTTCTCCTCCTGCCTTCAATCGTTCCCAGCATCAGGGTCTTTTCTAATGAGTTGGCTTTTCGCATCAGGTGGCCAGAGTATTGGAGCTACACTTCTAATCATAGCACAGTGATGAACCACAGTGATTGGAGAATTGCCTCAAAACCTTTTGGGAAGTAGGCAGAGTATAAATAAATTACCTGATACATAAATAAGATGTTTGAAGCTTTGTGACCTTCCGGTTCTCAGGTTTCTATTATCATGTATGAGATCAAGCTCATTAAGTTATCCCTGAAGTTCCCTGAATGTAGAATTCTATGGGTTTTCTGTGAATCCCAGGTTAAGTTGAAGGCCATTTGGCTTTTGACTTTGTTGATCGTCTTTTGTAAATGTAGAGTCCACTCTCCTGTCAAGTTCATGTCCTAGTGTTAAAGGGCTCTGGGGTTATCTACAGACAAACCCTCAGATTTGGGAGAGTATGGATGTGTGGGCTGTTGTTGGCTATAACGCTTGTGTATGGAGACAGTGTTGTTCAATTTTAGAAAGCTGTCACGGATAGTTTATTTTCTTTCTCTACTGAAGAAGGTAGAGGCATTAAATGTGCTTCATGACTCTTCTTTCCCTTGACCCTCCACAGTGAATCCCCTGGTTTTACAGATGGAGACACAGAGAGTTCTGCCTTGCTTACCTGAGTTTCTGGAAATGTCAGAATTTTCTGACCATCCACTGTGCTTTGGATGCTGTAGCTGCTCCCTGGATATTATTTAAATGAATAAATGAATATGTAAACAAATGAATGAATAAATTTGGTGCATGTTCTTAAGCCCCGTTCTGAGTCCTGGATGTGTTTTGCAACCCTCTGTTGCTTCTGCTTCTTTGTAAACTGATTGCCAGAATGACCTTCATAGCCCCTCTCAGCCCCTGAGAACAATTGCATTTGCACCAAACTAGTGTCTCTGTCCGGGCTCCTGTAACGTAGATGCCTTTCCTTTATAAAAAGAAACCCTCAAGAAAATATTTCTCAGTGGTCCCAGAATAAGCAATAGATGGAATGTCGTGGCAATCCTGAGAAAAGAGATGAGGAAGGGATCGGAGAAATTAGTAACCGCGGGTTTAAGTTGTCAGTGGGCTCATGTTGAAGATGGATTTGGATGTCGGATGTTGCCCTGCAGGTAATGCCAGCTGCTTGCTCACAGCAGTTGCTGTTTAGTCACTAAGTCATATCCAACGCTTTGTGGCCGGATGAACTCTACCCCACCAGGCTCCTCTGTCCATGGGATTCTCCAGGCAAGAATACTGGAGTGGGCAGCCATTTCATTCTCCAGGGGATCTTCCCAACTCAGGGATCAAACCTGAGTCTCCTGCTTGGCAGGTGGATTCTTTACCACTGAGCCACCAGGGAAGCCTGCTTGCCACAAAATAAATCCAAAGGACCTAAAGCTGAGACCCAGAAAGAGACATTGGCTGAAGTCCACACAATTAAGCATCATGCGTTCAGTGTACTCTTCTCATTCATGGCTTAGAATTGAGAGACACCACACTCCTGAGAAAGGTACAGAGATTACCATCAGATAAACTGATAGTGACCTCATCCTTCATTCATTCTACATATTCTCAGTTAAGTGGTTTAAGTAGTGGTAGAGGTTGTCATTTATAAGCATGTTAGTAGAATATTTGAGTTTAAGTGATATTAACACACTGTGCTGAATAAAGGATAAGAAATAGTTATTTGGTTGGCACTAGATAATTTACTTGGTTTTAGATTTGTTTTTATAAACTGAATGCATAAATCAATGGGCAGATAAACAGTGAACACAGATATAAAGACAGTCACATGTTTATTATTTATAATGTTCCCCAAAATCTGTACAAAAATGGCATGTGAAAATGATAAATAATAACATCCTATGTTATGAGATTGGGGGTAGTTCTGAAAGCTACAAAGTATTAAAATATCCCTTATTGCTTCTCATCTTTAAGATAAAATGTATATTTATAGTATTTACACATTATTTAGTTTTATTCTTTATACAGTTAACTGAATTTGGTTGAACTTTCATTGTGAGAAATTCTATTTGTATAATTGAGAAAACTATGGAAATTAAGTTAATATGATTTGAGCCTCATATCATTGGAATCACTACTATCATTTTTGCATTTTCTACTCATTTTTACAAAACAAAGAGCGGAATATGAAAATAAAAATCACACAAACACTTATGTGGGGGAGGAAAAACATAAATGATGCCAAAAACTGACCTGCTTGCAGGCAAACAGCATCACAGCAAATGTTAATTTGCCAGCAGTGAACACAGTTCCAAACTGACACCTAAACAGCCTTCCATATGCCAGCACATAAGGCTCAGAGAGCAGATTGTTCCAAGGTCAAATGACCCTACAAAATGTATTCTTTTCTAGTATCCTGTGCTAAATAGCAGTGGTAAGACACCTAAGAGTTTAAGCAAGCTTTGCAAAGTTGTCTAGGATTTCGTGGTCATCTGCGGTGCTGCTTCTGTAGGCTTGATGGTTGCTTTGTGTGTGGAACTCTGTGTCGTGCTCAGGAAAGGAGCCAGCAGAAGCAGAGTCGGCTACACCCGGAAGTCAACAGGCACACGATACAGGGGGTCCCAGGTGGGTCTTCCCTGTTGATCACAGTTGTTGAAAATTCTAAATCAAGACTCCTTGGTATTACGTCTTTGAGGTGATGTAGCACGTTGAACCAATACAAATTGCAGTGCCA
This sequence comes from Giraffa tippelskirchi, assembly GCF_054371585.1. Lineage (NCBI taxonomy): Eukaryota > Metazoa > Chordata > Mammalia > Artiodactyla > Giraffidae > Giraffa > Giraffa tippelskirchi. The sequence goes on from NC_137284.1 coordinate 158,297,183, forward strand.
TTAGTAGACTTCCCAGGTGGCAAGGAACCTGTCTGCCAATGCAGGAGATGTAAAACCTGGGTCGGGAAGATCCCCTGGCAGAGGGCATCGCAACCCACTCCAGTATTCTTGCCTGGAAAATCCTATGGACAGAGGAGCCTGGCAGGCTCCAAAAGGTGGCAAAGAGTTGCACATGACTGAAGCAACTTAGCATGCTTGCACAGTAGATTTCAAAGTCTTTGATGTAACTGGGAAGATAAGTTTAGGTCTCAGATAAGCTTCAAAGCAGTTTAACTTTATTTTATTTTATTTTTTTGAATAAGCAATGTATGTTTAAGAAAGAAAGTTCAGTTCAGTTCAGTTCAGTCGCTCAGTCGTGTCCGACTCTCTGCGACCCCATGAATTGCAGCACGCCAGGCCTCTCTGTCCATCACCAACTCCCGGAGTCTACCCAAACCCATGTTCATCGAGTCGGTGATGCCATCCAACCGTCTCATCCTCTGTCATCCCCTTCTCCTCCTGCCCCCAATCCTACCCAGCATCAGGGTCTTTTCCAATGAGTCAACCCTTCGCATGAGGTGGCCAAAGTATTGGAGTTTCAGCTTCAACATCAGACCTTCCAATGAACACCCAGGACTGATCTCTTTTAGGATGGATTGATTGGATCTCCTTGCAGTCCAAGGGACTCTCAAGAGTCTTCTCCAACACCACAGTTCAAAAGCATCAATTCTTCGGCGCTCAGCTTTCTTCACCATTCAACTCTAAGAAAGAAAAACAAAAAGCAAATAAAATTTTTTGACCTAGTTCTGTGAAAAATGCTATTGGTAATTTGATAGGATTGCATTGAATATGTAGAGTGCCTTGGGTAGTGTGGTCATTTTAGCAATATTGATTCTTCCAATCCATGAACACAGTATATCTTTCCAACTATGTCATTTTTAATTGCTTTCATAAGAGTCTTACAGTTTTCTGAGTACAGATCTTTTGCTTCTTTAGGTATGTTTATTCTTAGGTATTTTGTTCTTTTTGATATGATGATAAGTGTGGTTGTTTCCTTAATTTCTCTTTCTGATATTTCATTGTTATTGTACAGATATGCAAAAGATTTCTGTGTATTAATTTTATATCCTGCAACTTTACTGAATTCATTGATGAGCTCTAGTAGTTTTCTGGTGGTTTCTTTAGATTTTTCTATGTATATCATTATGTCATATGCAGACATTGACAGTTTTACTTCTTCTTTTCCAATTTAGATTCCTTTTTCTTCTGATTGCTGTGACTAGGACTTCCAAAAATATGCTGAACAAGACAACTCCTTGTCTTGTATCTGATCTTAGAGGGAGTGATTTCAGCTTTTCACCGTTGAGTATAATGTTAGCTGTAGGTTTGTCATATCAAGTAAATTAAAAACAAGTTGGAAAAGAAATATGAAAGTGACCCATAATCTAATCACTCAAAGATAACACTATAAACAGTTCAGCAAATATTCCTTCTGCAATTTGCTAGGCATCTATGGTTCTGTTTAGATCTACATCTATCTATACTACCGCTATTTATGCATATAAATACGTTTACTTGACAAAAATGGTATCAGTTTGTTCTGTCACCTCTCTGTTTGCATAGAAACTAATCAGGAACAGCTTTTCATGTCACTAAGGAAACATCTGTCATTTTTAATGGCTGCTTAGCAGTCGTGTCTTGGGCTAGACCTTGGTAGATTTCAGCACCTGGCAGGTTCCTCCTGTTCGTTGCAGTGCGCCCAGCCTTCTAGTGCACACATCTCTGCACACTTATACTTTAGGAAAAGATTTTTGGAAGAGGAAATGGTAGGTCAGCGTTATGTTTTTCATACATTTGATGTGTGCTGGAAATTTTTCTTTTAGAAAAGTATCTTTGATTTATAGTCTCACCAGCTATATATAAAAGAGCCTTTTTAATCAGACCCTCCTCAACATAAGGTGTTATGCTTCGTAATTGTTACCAGTCTGATAGGTGGTGACTATTAATTTGCATTTTATTGATCAATAAGTAAGGTTGAATTTGTTCTTGTTTACTGGCCACTGTTTATTCTTGCCTCTTCACGTCGTTATTCCTACAATTGGATGTGATATTTTCCCTATTTCTCTGCTATTTGTTCGTGTATTTGTTTATCTACTGTGTTGTATCTTTTTTTCCACAGATGTAGCAGTCACATCCCACCCCTATCTTTAGTTTATTATATGTCTCTAATTGTATTTATATTTTACAACATTAGAAAAGTTTTTATTTTTATGTAGCCAAATTCACCATTCTTTTGCATTATGATTCCTAACCTTAAATATTTGGAAGCTTTGTGAATTCGCTTGTTTACTGGGATGCCTAAGCTAAAGCACAGCGATGGGTTTGACATTGCCCCTCCTAATTCCATGATGATTTCATTTGTGGGAAGAGTCAGTGAAATATGGGTATAGATTCTTTTGATATTCAAAAGTGAGATATTTTATAAGGAAGGCAAAGTTGAGACCCATCCGGTGATATGGTACCAATAGTTGGAAGTGGAATTCCAAGACAACCCCCAACTATGGTTTCTGGTCCCTGTTGCACCCACCTGTTCTCCCAGTGGTTCAGTTCAGTTATTCAGTCATTTCCGACTCTTTTTGACCCCATGAACTTCAGCACACCAGGCCTCCCTGTCCATCACCAACTCCCGGAGTTTACCCAAACTCATGTCCATTGAGTCGGTGATGCCATCCAACCATCTCATCCTCCGTCGGCCCCTTCTCCTCCTGCCCTCAATCTTTCCCAGCATCAGGGTCTTTTCAAATGAGTCAGCTCTTCGCATCAGGTGGCCAAAGTATTGGAGTTTCAGCTTCAACATCAGTCCTTCCAATGAACACCCAGGACTTATCTCCTTTAGGATGGACTGGTTGGATCTCCTTGCAGTCCAAGGGACTCTCAAGAGTCTTCTCCAACACCACAGTTCAAAAGCATCAATTCTTCGGCACTCAGCTTTCTTTATAGTCCAACTCTCACATCCATACATGACTACTGGAAAAACCATAGCCTTGACTAGACGGACCTTTGTTGGCAAAGTAATGTCTCTGCTTTTTAATATGCTGTCTAGGTTGGTCATAACCTTCCTTCCAAAGAGTAAGTGTCTTTTAATTTCTTGGCTGCAATCACCATCTGCAGTGATTTTGGAGCCCCCCAAAAATAGTCAGCCACTGTTTCCCCATCTATTTGCCAAGAAGTTATGGGACCAGATGCCATGATCTTAGTTTTCTGAACGTTGAGCTTTAAGCCAACTTTTTCACTCTCCTCTCTCACTTTCATCAAGAGGCTCTTTAGTTCTTCTTCACTTTCCGCCATAAGGGTGGTGTCATCTGCATATTTGAGGTTATTGATATTCCTCCCGGCAATCTTGATTCCAGCTTGTGCTTCTTCCAGTCCAGCATTTCTCATGATGTACTTTGTATATAAGTTAAATAAGCAGGGTGACAATATACAGCCTTGACTTACTCCTTTTCCTATTTGGAACCAGTCTGTTGTTCCACGTCCAGTTCTAACTGTTGCTTCCTGACCTGCTTACAGGTTTCTCAAGAGACAGGTCAGGTGGTCTGGTATTCCCATCTCTTTCAGAATTTTCCACAATTTATTGTGATCCACACAGTCAAAGGCTTTGGCATAGTTGGTAAAGCAGAAATAGATGTTTTTCTGTAACTCTCTTGCTTTTTCGATGATCCAGGGAACCCAGTGGTTCAGTGAAGTGCTAATCTGTGTGGTGCTGTGAAGGGATTTGCTGATGTAGTTAAGGTCCCCAGTTAGTTGACCTTCAGATAGGGAGATCATCTGGGTAGGCTGATCTAATATATGAGCCCTTTAAAAGCAGAGTTTTCTGTGACTGGTTGCAGAAGAAGAGTTAGGTGATCTGGATGGCCTGAAGAAAGCACATATCCTTGTCATGAGCTGCCTATGGGGGCCACATGGTAAGGTAATATGGGTGCCCCTAGGACCTGAGAGCCTCCCTGGGCAACCTCAGTCCTGCAACCACAGAAGATGAGTGCTCCCAGCCCCCAAAGAAGTTCACATCTTATTCGTCCACTCTCCATACCCACACCACCTGCTGGCGCTGGCTTTTGCACAGGAGGTACTCAGTATGGTTTGTGGAAACCCATGGTCATAACTGAATATCCATATCTAAGAACTTCATACCACCTCTCTATCTGGCCCCCATTATTCATATAAATATGCTGGGTAGACTGGCCCAGATGGGCTTGTATCAGAGAAAGATTGATTAAATTGGTGACTGTCAGTTTGCTAAGTCGCTTCCGTCGTGTCCGACTCTTTGAGATCCCATAGACTGTAGCCCGCCAGGCTCCTCCGTCCATGGGATTCTCCAGGCACAAATACTGGAGTGGGTTGCCATGCCCTCCTCTAGGGGATCTTCCTGACCCAAGGATGAAACTGCATCTCTTACATCTCATGCATTGGCAGGCAGGTTCTTTACCACTAGCACCACCTAGAAAGCCCGGTGACTGTCTAACATAGCCAGAAAATGCATAACTTTGGGGGTAACCCAAAGGGATCTCTCATCCATCTGTCTCTCTCCCTGCCTCCCTCTTCCTCACACTTTTCTAAACACTCATCAGCATAAGAATAAAGCAAAAGTTTGGAGGGAAATCTGTCAAACTGTTGCTGTTCTACTTAACTGTACGTTGGATGTGAGAGCTTTGATTTTTTTTTTAATGTATTTTTAAAAATTTTATTTTTATGTAACACCAGAAACATTTTGTATTGGGGTATGTAGCCAATTAGCAATGGTCTGATTGCTTCAGATGAGCAGCGAAGGGACTCAGCCACATATACACGGGTTTCTTACTTTATTAATTTCTGTATTTGGTTTTTTTCACAACAAACATGAAATTCTCTTAAATTAATATTTTAAAAAAGGAAAGACAATTGCAGTGTTGTCTGTACCTCAGCCTCCTCTTTCCTAAATGAACCCAAGCCTCGGAGTTATTATGCCTCCTCCCACATTGGACTCTCTTCCCCCATAGACCATATTTGAGACTAGCTCCCCAAGTTTCCTCTGAGCCAGAAAAGTCCCAGAGGTGTCCTGACAGCCCAAGTCCTCTGGCCATTCCATGCAGGGCTCAGCAGAAAGCTGCTTCTTCACATGACAGTAGATGGACTCTGGTGAACAGTGGGAGGTCCCCTGCCTGACTTCCTCCTGTGTCTTGGTCCTTTCGGCACTGCTAAAACCGAGGACCACAGTCTGAGTGGCTTCAACATCAACAGTTGTTTCTCACAACTTTGGAGGTGGGGAATTCCAGAGGGTCTGTGTCTGGTGATGACTCTCCTCCTAGTTTGCAGATGGCCACCTTCTCCCCTTGCCCTCATAGGATAGAGGGAGGGACACTGGTCCCTTCCTCTTCTTATAAGGACACTAATCCAAACCTGGGGGCCCCACCCCCATGACCTCATCTAAACCTAGTTATTCCCCAAAGGCCTGTCTCCAGGTCCGATCCCTTTGGGGATTAGGGCTTCACTATGTGTGTTTTGGAGGGACACACACATTTAGTCTGTGACGCCCTGCTCGCTGGGGCTGCCCCAACTCTGGCCACCAGCAGTGACTTACTCACTTCGACTGGACTAAGGAACTCAATTCTATCTCGCTGTTGATGTCTGCTGACCATACTGCCCCCAGCCAGTGTCCTGGAGTGGCAAGTGCAGTAGGGGTGGGAAGGCAGACTGTCCTCAGGAGGGGATGGGGGAGAGGGATGTGAGGGAATAGTGCCCTGGCTTTAAGCACCAGGTTTTGGGGCCAGGCTCTCTCCTTACCGGACACATCTTGAAAGTGCAGCAGCATATTAGCAACAGTAGAAGTGATGAGAATTCAGTGCATTAAAACAGTGAGAGCTCACGCGCACCGGTTCCTGTAGCAGATGCTGTTCAGGCTTCAATGTATCAGTCACTGATGATGGTAAACGCTCGCTCATCACTATAACAGCTTTAAGTTTTTGAAGCAGTGATATTTAATTTATTTTGAAATCTCAAATGCCATTAAAGGAGACGTGCTATTTTTATGACATGCATTTTAAATGCTTCCAACATACCTCCCCCTCTTCCTCTATATCCAGAGTGTGTGCTGGTGGCTCTCAGGACTTTTTGAGGCTCTGCCCACAGAGTCCCCGGCTGACTCTGGGGCCCCCTGACCTGCTCTGGGCTCCAGAGGAGCAGAGCCACGGGTGGGACAAGATTGGGAAGTCCGTCATGATTCTGTCTGTGATGTCCTGGGCTTGCATGGTTATCCCAGCCTCTGTGCGTGCTCACATGGACATCAAATTGCTATGAGGAGACAGAAAGCAGCCACAGGCTGGGGGGTTTAGCTGGAAAGCCAGAGGCATTGCAACGTGAATTTAGAAAGTGGGCTATGGAGGAAATGGAGCATCTCCAGCAGTCCAGCCAGCAGAAAAACCACGATGCTGTCCAATGGCAGGTCGATGGCTCGGTGGCCCACCCCAGCGTTCCGCTGGCCTCCAGTCCTTCCTCTGGCCATTGTCTGCTGCCTGGAAATGAGCCAGGGCAGGAGCACTGTCTCAGTAGATCATTTGTTGTGCCTTTAATAGTAAGGCAACGTGAATTCTGCTGTCACTTCTGTCTAGAGGTGCAGATCCCGTCACTGCCTGCAGCCCTCCTGGCCCCATGCAGAGCGTCCAGCCTGGCTCTCGGGGGCTGCTAGAGGACCCCTGGCAGAAGCCCACCTGGCAGCTTGGTGTGACGCGAGCCCTCACAAGCCTTCCCTGCCTTCTGGCTGCTGGATGGGGAGTTGCAGTGAGGTTTGTGCCTCTGAAGTTCCATCTGATGAAACATCTGGAGGTGGTCTCCAGGAGCACGTGTGTGGGGTGATGAATGAGACCTTGGGATGTAACAATGGGCAGGGCTGATGGTTTACAAACACGACAGCAGATCTTCAGCTATTCTTCTTGGAGGCACCATGGGGAACGTTTCAGCCTTTTACAGAACAGGATTATAAAAAAAAAAGGCTTATTTTCGTCTGGATGGTGCTTTAGGCGTTTGGAAGGAAACAGATGGGGGAAGAAATAGAAAAATATTATAGAAAAATGGAAAAGCTATTTCTTTTTAAACTGCAGGGCCAGTATTTCCAAGTGTTCTAGGGGAGTTCAAGGAGATCAAACCAGTTAATCCTAAAGAAAATCAAGCCTGAATATTCATTGGAAGGACTGATGCTGACGCTGAAGCTCCAATACTTTGGCCACCTGATGGAAAGAGCCGACTCACTGGAAAAGACCCTGATGCTGGGCAAGGTTGAGGGCAGGAGGAGAAGGGGACAACAGAGGATGAGATGGTTGGGTGGCATCACCAACTCTTTGGACTTGAGTTTGAGCAAACTCCGGGAGTGAACGACATGGAAGCCTGATGTGCTGCATGCAGTCCATGGGGTCACAAAGAGTCGGGTACAACTTAGCAATTGAGCAGCAACAACGTACTGTTCTCAGTGGCATTGAGAAACCATCAGTACTAGACATTCAGACAAGTGAGAGGACCGCTGATCTTCATTGGGTAGAGCTGGCCCTCTTTGGTGGTACTGGGTAAGAAGAGAAATTGAGGCAGAGGCTACGAGGTGATCTTTATTGAAAGTAAATTTCATAAATAAATATACACATACATTTCACTGGAAACTCACATACAGTTTCTCTCTTGTTTAATAAAACCTCCTTCCTGATCAGCATCTTTTAGCAAGTTGACAAAACCATGCATCGTTTGGTTTCTTGATGAAACTTAGACCTTGAACTTAATAGGGCTTAAAGATACAGATGACCCTTGAATATCAAAGAGGTCTATCTGTATCAAATTTAGCCAAAAACACCAAAATGACCTCCTAAATTTGTTCTTAAAGGGGACACTCTTTTTAAAAGCATGGTGGAGAGGGGGGAGCTGTGCATTGGTGCTGATCTTTATATAGCTCTCCGTTGTTTTACTCTTGGCAAAGAACAAGTTACCTTTGTGATATATGGAGAGACGTTTAAGAGTATACCTTCATTGGGATAATGAAGTCTTGATATGTGTGGTTCTCTCTGTTTCTTGAGTAGAAGAAGACCTATTTTAGGTATTCATATTTTGGTTCTTCTGAACATTTTTATTTAATACACACAGAGTTGCAAGACTTCAGGGCCTATGTATTTTTTTATGTATATGAAATACCCTCATCGGAATTTTCTGAGCCTAAAGATAAGAAGGATTCAGAAAATACTAACTCAGTGATTTAAGCTGACGTGCATTCTCTCTACCCAGCTTGTGAGAGAAAGCTTGGATGACTTTAGAGCCAGTACCCTATGCAGAATTTCTAGTTTCTTTTTCGACAGAGCCTAAGAGAGACTGAAAACATCTGAGAAGAGAAGCTCTCTGTGAATGGGAATTGATTCTCTAATTGCTTTCTGCTTTGTGTTTGTTCTGCTTTTGAAACCACTTTTCTTTTTTATCTTTTTCAAAGTAATTTGCACACAGAGTTTGTAAAGCTGTGTAGTAAACACATTGAGGCTCATATTGACTGAAAACACAGTTCTCTGTTCCTCATCCTCATTCCAGGTCTTGATTCCTAATGGCCAACATTTTCTTTTTGATGTTTTTCCAGCATCTACTTTAATATTTTTCAACAATGCACTTAAATATTTATTCATTTAGGCACTACCTATTACTTTCCTATTAAAATAAGTGAAGATCAACTCTTCTGTATTACTTTCACCAGATTTCACCTTTCACCATACTCCCATTTACTTATTTCACACTTTTCATAAAACCATGATGTGATGATTGCATTGTTGCCAAACAAGAGGTATAGTCACTTTTGTTGTTGTTGTTCAGTCACTCAGTCGTGTCCTACATGTCCTTTTTAATGTAACTTTCCCCCCTGCATTATCAGTATTTAAATAGATGGATTTTCCTCCTGGAGACAAGGTCCCTGGAGCCTTCCATCTCTAATTCCAAGCTGACTAGTGCTCTATGAGCCAGGTGCATAGCTTCTAGCTGGGGCATCATCCTCACCATTAGCCTGGGTGTATCTTTGCCTTTTTTTCTGTGTTAGAAACAAAATCCAGAATATTTCTGTGGCAGTTTTTGATCTTTCTGATTTTTCAGATCAAATGAATATGATGACTTCAATCAAAGGGCAATATTTATAAGATACTAAGACCTACCCTTTCCCCCAACAAAAATAAAACCTCTACTCCTTACCTTATTCAATCCACTAACAAACATGAACTTGGCCACACAGAAGTCAGGGACTCTTGAGAGGCCCTTGGACTGCAAGGAGATCCAACCAGTCCATCCTAAAAGAGATCAGTCCTGAATATTCATTGGAAGGACTGATGCTGAAGCTGAAACTCCAATACTTTGGCCACCTGATGCGAAGAACTGACTCCTTAGAAAAGACCCTGATGCTGGGAAAGATTGAGGGCAGGAGGAGAAGGGGACGACAGAGGATGAGATGGTTGGATGGCATCACTGACTCGATGGACATGAGTTTGAGCAAACTCTGGGAGTTGGGGATGGACAGGGAGGCCTGGCATGCTGCAGTCCATGGGGTCGCAAAAAGTCGGACACGACTGAGCGACTGAACTGAAATTGCATGTGGGGAGGTTAAGAGGTTCCCCAATCCAGAGATCTACATAACAGCACAGGTCTTCAGCCTGGATCGTCTAACTCCACGTTCAGTGTGCTTTAATCCATCCTGTGTCAGACTCCGAATGACCACCTATGTTTTGATAAATGATAAATGATACCACATCCTCAGTGACATACTTTAACTTCTTTTAGGTCATTATGTGTTCTTTAGTGCCTTATTTTGTTATGCTAAAACAGGCAACCTATTTCTATGTGCTTTTCCTGATTTTAGGCTTTCTAAATTCAGAGTGAAAAGTTATTGATTTTCCTTTGACCACCTATCTTTAAAGAAGTAAGGAGCTCCTCTGATCTCCACCGTATATGCTGTCATGGAAACATCACCTTAGCAGATGCCATGGGTTATTGGGAGGACAAAGAGCCAAGAAGGGACCTGTCTTCTAGACAAGCCATCTATCTCTGGGCTGAGAGATGGTGATGGAGAATGCGGGAATGTGTGTGGAGCTCCTTCTCCAAATCCATTGTACACCGAGCTCTGGTGTCGATCAAGGCACTGGCATTTCTGATGTGAATGAGTTAGACTGATTTCCAGAAGGTAGAGAGAGATGATTGGAAAATAGCTTCAAGGCAGATAGTTAATTAATCCTAAGCCCACCTCTCTTTATCATCTTGGCAATGAAATTACTGTCCTAATACCATTCAGTAGAGGACTTGATAACACTCTGCTTAGTCCCAGATGGTGGGGGCAGGGGACAGGAGAGAACATGTGAGTCATCTGACCTCAAGAAGTTCCTGTTCTTTTGAAAATTATCATAAATAGTTAAGTACCTACAATTCCCAAAACTAAGTGTTTATTGCTTTAAAACCAATGGCCAATCTGCCAGGGGACAGTCAAGAGCCACCTTGAAAGGCCGGAGCCCAGTGCTGCACCATATCTTTCAATGGATCAACTGTTCCTCCTGTTTCTTTTCTCGGCATTTTTGAGACCAGAGCTTCTTTGGGCGATCCTTTAACTCGAGTTTTCTTTTCTGTCCAGACCTTGGCGTTCTTTGCTCTTTACATAGTATGTGATCTTGGTTTTTCTCGAAGATGCCTTTGCCTATGTACTTGACTCTGCAATCCAGGGCACTCCACCTCCCCTTCCCAGGCCATCCTGGGTGTGCTGGGATCTCTGAGTACCTGGAAGAGGAGATCAAGCTGGGATTTATGGTCTCTGCTCCCACGTCTTCCCCAGTTCTGTCAGTTACGGTCCAAGGATAAATCACAGAGGGTAGGTTCTTGGGAAACGGGAGCCTAAGAGAAGAAATGGAGGCGCTCACGTCCCAACAGAGGGAGGTCCTGGTGCTGGTGAACTTAACAGCAGGCTTCCCTGGGGACACCCGTGGTCCTGATGGCGGCGTTTGCTCAGGGCCAGCCCCGGGCTCAGGAAGCCTTGAGTCAGCCAGCAGCTCCCAGGCCCCATTTCCTTTACCTCTCTTTCTAAAAACATAAAATGATGTAATTGCCCACAAGCTGGTTTCCTATGAACTCTAAGAGGCATATTCTTTTCTTTTCAATTTGTTTATTTTGTATTGGGGTACAACTGATTAACAACGTTGTGACAGTTTCAGGGGGACAACAAAGGGAATCAGCCATACATATACATGTATCCAATCTCCCCCACACCCCCCTTTCATCGAGGCTGCCACATAGCATTGAGCAGAGTTCCCTGTGCTGTACAGAGGTTCTTGTCGTCTGTCTATTTTAAATATAGCAGTGTGCACATATCCATCTCAAACTCCCTAACTATCCCTCCTCTGTCTGCGAGTCTCTTTCTGTTTTGTAAGTTCATTTGTATCATTTCTTTTTAAATTTCACAAAAAGCACGTTCTTATTCACCAAAACACAAGGCACATTTGATGGCTCTTCTTAAAACCACTGCCCAGCAAATGCAGAGCTTTCTTCCCTGAGTGGGAATCAGATGCCACTGAGAATCCCCTGTCAGCGGGTCTCTGGTGACTGTGACCTGCGATTGTGAGCCTTAGAGGACACGGATGAGACCAGCCCTACTGCTAACTAGAATCTCCATAATATTTATTTTTCCCCTGGAAGGAATGTTTTTTTTATTATTATTATAATTGGCACACCCTAAAAGTTCAAAGGAGATAAACAATAGCAGTAGATGAAGCCACATCCTTCTTGAGTTCATTCTGTTGCTTTAGTGTTGGTTGTTAATGTTTAGGTTAAAAATCATTGCTGCTGAAAGGAATACAGCATGCTTGTAGAGCAGGTATGCCTGATCCACACACACACACACATGCACACAAATGCACACATGGCCCAGATCAGTGGGTTTGGAAAGAGCACCCCTTCTCCATGTGACACTGAGGGGCTGGAGACCCAGGAGCTCCCAGTCACACATTTTGCTACCGAGAGAGGTAGAAACAGAGGCCAGATCTTTAGGGCTCAGATTTCCTTCTTCCTAGGAATGGCACATTTTCCTCGATTTTCTAGTCCAGAGCCACAGCCAGAGTTGACACAAACCTTCCCAGAGAATTCAGGTGATGGGGAGGTTGTCTGCCCTCTTTGTCGCCTCTGAAAAGCCAAAGAACAGAGTTATTAGAGACTATAGGTTGGTCCCTGAGAAGAGAGAACTGAACGAATGCATTCAAATCTCGGTTGACAAAATAATCTGAGAATTAAAAGTAGTTGATTTTATCTCTGCATATTTATCCTGAGTATTAGCAAATGTGCTCCGATTTAAAATATATTCTCAAGAAGGTTCCATTTAATGATAAATACAGATCTGTTTTTGTTCTCTCTCTCTTCCAAAAATATGCTGGGATTAACCTCAAAACTCAGAGCCAGTGTTGTCAAGCGCAGAAAAGGTGAGAGTCCTGGGTTGGTCGGGCCTCACTGGGCCTCACTGGTGTACAGGGAGAGTTTGGTCAAGAGCGGAGATTCGCGAAATGGGCTCCTCAGTCTGCCTGTAGACTCTTGAGTGTCCTGTGGATGGGTGACAAGTTCAACCAAAGATAAAGTCCCTCTCTTTGGTCTTTATGGAATGAATGACCTACAAGTCCATAGAGACTTACTTTTACATACATGTAAGGGTAACTAAAGGGGCTTGTCCAGTGGCTCCACGGGTAAAGAATTAGCCTGCAGTTTAGGAACACAGGAAATGCCAGTTTGATCCCTGGGTCGGAAAGAGTCCCTGGAGAAGGAAATGGCAACCACTTTAGTATTCTTGCTTGAAAAGTCCCATGAACAGAGGAGCCTGGAGGGCCACAGTCCAATGGCTCACAAAGAGTTGGACAAGACTGAGCACCTAAGCGCATACAGAAGGGTAACTAAGTGAGTTGTTAAAGGCAACTGAACTCTTGAGTACTTAGGCTAAATTTAGCAGGCTGCTGCAGTTCGCCGAGGACCCATCTCTGGTCTGCCAAGCCTGCCTCCCACTGAGTGCCTGGAGAGGCCACAGAGCTTCTGCTCCCCGCCCACCAGGGGAGTCAGGCTCGACAGCTCGGCTTCCTGGGCTGCCAATGTTTTGAGCCGGTCGGGTTTTTGTTGCAGTTATTTTTGCTTTTATCTTTGTTTCATTTCCATTTGAAATCACCCTTTCTCTCTTTAGCTGAATCAAATAACCCGCAACATGTTTTAGAGATCCAGATCAGTTCTCAAAATTTCTTTAAATCTTTAGTTTTCCCAGAACTAATTCACAAGACTTGTCTTCCCTATAGTTCCAGTGTAAATCCTCAGGGTCCTGGTTAGTGAGTCAGGATGTATTCTTGAGATCGCCAGATGTGCTAGGACATTGTGGCTTTCTGATTTCAGTGAACCTGCTGGGAAAGATTGAAGTTTGCAGGAGAAGGGGACGACAGAGGATGAGATGGGTGGATGGCATCACCGACTCCATGGACATGAGTTTGAGTAAACTCGGGAGCTGGTGATGGACAGGGAGGCCTGGCGTGCTGCGGTCCATGGGGTCGCAAAGAGTCGGACACAACTGAGCGACTAAACTGCTCTTTTTCCAATGGGACTGGGTAGTACGTGGGCTGGGAAGTAATTTGTGTTATGAGAGCTGTGGTCTGAAAGATTTATCAGCTACTGGGAGGAACTGTGGGTTTCAGAGGACTCAGTGGAGCTTCAGGGTATGCAGGTGCGAGGCAGCTGACTGCAGAAGTGTGGTGAGGAAGCCGGTTCCCTGGCCCCCACCCAGCTTCTGCTGGTTTCTCCCTCCTGCCAGCTGTCCTCAGAGACAGCTGTCTTCCTGGGCTCCAGCCCGGGGCTTGGAGCTGACACTTCTCTGTGGACTTCCAGCTGGGAATAGCCCCAAGGTTTCTCATCGCCCTTCTGACCCACCTGCCTGGCTTGGCTCCCACCGCTTAGCATCGTTTTCTCACCGGCCGAGTCCAGCATCTTCCTGGCCTCTGTTACCATTCAGACAGATGGGCTGGCACCATCCATGGAGTTTCCAGTACAAGTTCTAGGTCCCTAGGTTTTCCTGACTGTTTTCTAATAGAAGGCTTTTTAAGACGTTCTCTCTTTTCCTCTAGAAATTAATACAATAGACATTCTGTTTCACATCCATGATTTTCCTAAAACTGCCAGAAACCCAACAAATGACTGTGCAATTATCTCCACAATCCTGTTTAAAACGTCACCGTTGTGTTTGACTTAAATATGCTACTTTGCATGGACCATGATATTTGTTTTACAGCTTCACTGAGGCATCATTTACATACCATAAAATCTACCCTTTTAAAGAGTACAATTCAGTGGGTTTTAGTATATTCACAGAATTGTGCAACAATAATGTTAGTGCAATTTTACAGCATTTTCATCACCCAAAAGAGACACCCTCTATCCATTAGCAGTCATTTCTCATCTGTCCCTGGCCCAGCTTCCAGCAACCTCTAATTTTTTTTTTTTTGGTCTGTATTTGCCTATTCTATTCATGTCATATACATGGAATTATATAACGTTCTCTGGTGTATATGGTTTCTTGCACTGAGGATAATGTTCCATAAAGATTCATCCATGTTGTCGTGCCTACCAGAACTTCATTCCTCTTTGTGGCTCAAATGTATCCTTTTGTATGGATGTAACAGCACGTTTTGTTTATCCTCTCATCATTTGGTGGATGTTCGGGTGGTTTCCCTATTTTGTCTATGATGAATAAGGCTGCCATGAGTAAGCATTTACAAGTCTTTATGAGGACATGACCGTTACATTTTATAATGGGCAGTCTGGAGATCCAGAAATCAAGAAGCCTTGGTTAGAGAAGTGGATATTGAACTTGCACTTGAAGGACTGTTGTCTCTATTAAATATGCTATGAAGCATCCTATTTCCTCTCCATCTTCTTGTCCATCTCATCCATTCGTCTACTCAGCCAGTAAGCAGGGAGCACAATTTTTCAGGCACTTTCTTAGACTGGGTAATGCTTAATTAGCCATTTTTATATTTTTAATGAAGTTAGGCATTTTATTTCTCCGGGAGAGAACTTTTTTAAAGTTCTAAGGCATTTGATTTCTCCGGGAGAGAACTTTTCTAAAATTCTAAAAGTAGATTGTGTTTGAAAATATTGGCGCCGCCTCCTTCAGGCATCAAACACTCAGAAGAAGCCATTTCAAAATACTTGCTTTTTCTCTAACTGATGCCTTCCCTCTAGTTTTTTTTATTTCTTTCTTTTTTGGTCAGTTTATTTCTTGTGTCTTGAATTTCTCCTGCCCTTGGCATCCCCAGAGCCATAGATTCTACAGGATTTTAAAGAAGCTTTGTTTCCTAACTGGAACTTGGTCCCTGCTTTCCACTTTTAATTACAGCTTAAGTCTACAGCCTTATTAAACTCCTCCAGTTGGAAATTTTTGCATTATAGGTTTTGGGTTTGTCAGAGGAGCTCTGCTAAGCTGCAGCTCGGTGCGAGGCCCCTGCTAGGGGCTGAGGGAAATGCAAAGCTGCATCTGAATCGTTGCATCACCCCTCACATCTTCCCTAGGACTGCAGTGTGCTGGGGCGGGAGGGGTGTGTGCGAGGTCCCCTGGGAGGGGCCGCCCCCGGATGGCATCACAGGAGGATTAGCGGGGTGGGGAGCCAGGAGAGTGGAGCGGGAGCTCACAAACTAGGAGGGAGCATCCAGGCATCCTAGGGGAGGAGAGAAGCAATTAAACACGTGCAAGTGGCAGGAGGTTCTGGTATACCAAGGAATGCAAGGTAGCACCAGTCCCCATCAGAAGAACTTTTGAGAGTACAGACCTAGGACACCTTCCTTGATCTACAGACTCCAGAGTCTCGATAGTGGATCATAGGGATGTGGGTTTATAAGAAGCTTTGCAGGTTGCCAGGGTTGGCTGGGAGCCTCTGTTCTTAACAGTGGGCATTGTTTAGGAACCTGAGTCTGCAGGTTAAGAATCTACCAGTTGACACAAGCCTTGGCATGTCCACCCCTCAATGAGTCAAAGATGAGGCTTTATGTGAAAAAGAGCAAGCATTTTGGCATTTAGTACCTGTCTTCCCATTGCGTGCAGTCTTGTTGGTGGGGGAAGAGCGTATACCAGTTAGAGACATGAGGCTATACAAGGAAAGTGTCAAAGGACAGGACACACATTGAGTTCTGTAGGTGATTATGGGAAGGAAAGGACTGTCTGGAGGTCCAGCATCAAGAGGTCTTGGTGTGAAGGTTTGGCTGTGATCTTGCACGTGAAGGATTGTTCTGATACTAAATCCTGAGCATCCTCCCATTTCTTCCCTACATCTTCCTCTTTCATGTCCAGTTTACTCATCCATTTACTCAACAAGTCAATGGAGATGGGCCGCTGTTTACAACGCCTGTTTGCCAGCCGCCGTATTGGGTCCCAGCTATACCTGATCTCCTCAGTGTGCCCACAGTCTGACGGAGACACGGATGCGTGTTCTGTCGCTTTCCTTGTTTATTTTGCTGTCACAGGTGTCGCAACAGAGCGCCATGTGTGTCTGAAGGAAGGATCATCTACCAGCTTCCCCAGCGAAGGCTCGTATTTCCCGTGTGGATTTGAACAAAGTGCAGGCATTTCCTGGATTACCGAGAGCTTTGCCTTTCTGATTTCTCTCTTTCTTCCTTCTTCTCTTGCCAGCCCCCTTTCTGGTTCCCCGGCTTGTCTAGCCCTTTCCCTGTGTCAGTTCCTGTCCATCCTGTGTGTCTCGCCTCCTTTCTTCCATGTTTCTCACCATCACTCTGAGTGGGACCAACAATGGATGACTTCAAAAGAAAAAAAATGTAAGCCGGAAGTAATCTGTGTGTCGTTCTGCTTGGAGAAAGCCGGAAGGTGCTCCACAGGCAAGCATGATCTCTGGCCACTGTAAAGACAATGGCATGTTTCTAGTCTCCAGGAAGAGGCGTGGTCTGAGTTTTTTCTCAGCATCACTTCTTCCCCTGCTAGGAGCCACTGAAATTCGAGATTCTCTCAGATACCAGGTACCAGGAGCATGGCCAGGTCGTTCTGCTGTCGATTCTAACACGTGGGCCTTAGGGGGAGGATGCTGGGCTTCTGGAAGGGGTACAGTCAGGGGAGAGTCTGTGATATTTCTCTAGATTCACTCCCACCAGATCAGCTGGTCAGGACACGCATGCAAATAAATGCAAATATGTGAGATTGATGCCTACATTCTCAAGTCCCCAGATTTGCATAAGATAAAATAGATACTTCTTTATTTACTGAGAATGAGTTACTCACCTGTTTGTCTTCAAAGGCATCCTTGCCTTTTCCTCCACGGGTCAGCAAGGATCTAGTAAGTATCTGCTCAAAATCCAACCTGAGGACTTCCCTGGTGGTCCAGTGGTTGGGACTCTGAACTTTCAGTGCAGGGGACACGGGTTTGATCCCTGGTCGGGGAGCCAGCATCCCACATGCCGCACAGAGCACGGTGGAAAAAAAAATCTAGGCCTGTTTTGGATGTTTGGGGCATAAAAGCAAAGAGGGATGTATTCTTCATGCAAAAGATTAAAATTAAATTGCAAGCATATGTGTGCCCATGTGCAGATTTGTGCCTGGTAATCTCTTCCTCTATCCAAACTGTGGGTATGGTCTTCAGGAAAACCACCACTGGGAGACCACCCTTTGCCCCGGTTTATCTTGTGTCAGTATTGCCTTCCGATCAGTCGGAAGCCACACGGTCGTTTGATGGGAAGAGGAGCAGTCTAAGACATTGAGGGGAGAGGGTTCAGTTAAATTAAAAGTAAGTACTAGAGAAGAAATCACCCACAACCTCGGGGCTGAGGCGCATAGAAAAACTAATGCTTAGCGACTCACATTTTCTAAGGAGCTTCTCAAATGAACAGGAACCTCCTGCATGAATGCAGGTGAGTTCTGAGCAAAGCCATGTTGAGAATATTTTCAGCTGACATTTCCACTTCTGAACGTGAGCTCACTCGCTGAGGTGATGCATTTTCCCCAAGGTGAATGATCCCTTGGAAAGGCTTTCATATTTTCAGCCACATCTTGAGATTGGAGGAGCTAAACTCCTTTGCATAAGCGTTTTACAGGTTCCAACACTAACTGCTGTCCAGAAGGGCCACACGAGCTCATGGAGCTTGCTGCTTCCCAGGCTGGCTGTCTTAACTGGATCTGTTCAGTTCAGTTCAGTCGCTCAGTCGTGTCCGACTCTTTGTGACACCACGAATCGCAGCACGCCAGGCCTCCCTGTCCATCACCAACTCCCGGAGTCCACCCAAACCCATGTTCATCGAGTCGGTGATGCCATCCAACCATCTCATCCTCTGTCGTCCCCTTCTCCTCCTGCCCCCAATCCTACCCAGCATTAGGGTCTTTTCCAATGAGTCAACCCTTCGCATGAGGTGGCCAAAGTATTGGAGTTCAGCTTCAACATCAGACCTTCCAATGAACACCCAGGATTGATCTCTTTTAGGATGGATTGATTGGATCTCCTTGCAGTCCAAGGTACTCTCAAGAATCTTCTCCAACACCACAGTTCAAAAGCATCAATTCTTCGGCACTCAGCTTTCTTCACCATCCAGTTCTCACATGCATACATGACCACTGGAAAAACCATAGCCTTGACTAGATGGACTTTTGTTGGCAAAGTAATGTCTCTGCTTTTAAATATGCTATCTAGGTTGGCCATAACCTTCCTTCCAAGGAGTAAGCGTCTTTTAATTTCATGGCTGCAATCACCATCAGCAGTGATTCTGGAGCCCAAAAAAATAAAGTCTGACACTGTTTCCACTGTTTCCCCATCTATTTCCCATGGAGTGATGGGACCAGATGCCATGATCTTAGTTTTCTGAACGTTGAGCTTTAAGCCAACTTTTTCACTCTCCTCTTTCACCTTCATCAAGAGGCTCTTTAGTTCTTCTTCACTTTCTGCCATAAGGGTGGTGCCATCTGCATATCTGAGGTTATTGATATTTCTCCCTGCAATCTTGATTCTAGCTTGTGTTTCTTCCAGCCCAGGGTTTCTCATGATGTACTCTGCATAGAAGTTAAATAAGCAGGGTGACAATATACAGCCTTGACGTACTCCTTTTCCTATTTGGTACCAGTCTGTTGTTCCATGTCCAGTTCTAACTGTTGCTTCCTGACCTGCATACAGGTTTCTCAAGAGACAGGTCAGGTGGTCTGGTATGCCCATCTCTTTAAGAATTTTCCACAGTTTATTGTGATCCACACAGTCAAAGGCTTTGGCATAGTCAATAAAGCAGAAATAGATGTTTTTCTGGAACTCTCTTGCTTTTTCGATGATCCAGCGGATATTGGCAATTTGATCTCTGGTTCCTCTGCCTTTTCTAAAACCAGCTTGAACATCTGGAAGTTCACGGTTCACGTATTGCTGAAGCCTGGCTTGGAGAATTTTGAGCATTACTTTACTAGCGTGTGAGATGAGTGCAATTGTGCGGTAGTTTGAGCATTCTTTGGCATTGCCTTTCTTTGGGATTGGAACGAAGACTGACCTCTTCCAGTCCTGTGGCCACTGCTGAGTTTTCCAAATTTGCTGGCATATCGAGTGCAGCACTTTCACAGCATCACCTTTGAGGATTTGAAATAGCTCAACTGGAATTCCATCACCTCCACTAGCTTTGTTCGTAGTGATGCTTTCTAAGGCCCACTTGACTTCACATTCCAGGATGTCTGGCTCTAGGTGAATGATCACACCATCGTGATTATCTGGGTTGTGAAGATCTTTTTTGTACAGTTCTTCTGTGTATTTTTGCCACCTCTTCTTAATATCTTCTGCTTCTGTTAGGTCCACACCATTTCTGTCCTTTATTGAGCCCATCTTTGCATGAAATGTTCCTTTGGTATCTCTAATTTTCTTGAAGAGATCTCTAGTCTTTCCCAATCTGTTGTTTTCCTCTATTTCTTTGCACTGATCACTGAGGAAGGCTTTCTTATCTCTCCTTGCTATTCTTTGGAACTCTGCATTCAGATGGGAATATCTTTCCTTTTCTCCTTTGCTTTTCACTTCTCTTCTCTTCCCAGCTATCTGTAAGGCCTCCTCAGACAGCCATTTTGCTTTTTTGCGTTTCTTTTCCATGGGGATTTTCGTGATCCCTGTCTCCTGTACAATGTCACGAACCTCTGTCCATAGTTCATCAGGCACTCTGTCTATCAGGTATAGACCCTTAAATCTATTTGTCACTTCCACGGTATACTCATAAGGGATTTGCTCTAGGTCATACCTGAATGGTCTAGTGGATCTGTACCTCCCATTAAATGCAGACCCTTTCTGAGGCTGGGATTCCCAGGGCACTTAGTAGATGTTTTCTTTTTCTCTTTTTTGGCCATGCCCAGCAGCATATGGGAACTTAGTTTCCCAGCCAGGGATCGAACCTGTGACCCCTGCACTGGAAGCTCAGAGTCTTAACCACTGGACTGTCAGGGAAGTCTCTGGTAGCTATTTTCAAGGGGCATTTGAGCTCTGGGTCCTACTGCATCAGCTCTGTTTTGATTCAGCATGAATTCAGATATTTCCATGGATTTGATGACTTTGTCATTTTGCTAAACAGCACTCCTGTTTGTGAACTGCTCAGCAGAAGTGGAACCCTTTAATCTCTACAAAATGCCTGGAGGACAGTTATTATTATGCCTATTTTTATGGGTGTAAGCGAAGTTTAAGTGAGATGAAATGTGAGGCTTGAAGTCAGAGAGCCTGGAAGCAGAATAGATGGACCAGTGCCCGTGGTAGGCGGCCTTGACTTTGCTAAGCTTGTCAGTCTCCCGGGGCTGAGGGCTCGGGGTCCACTTGGAGCCGTTGCTGCTGTTCTTCTCCAGGACAGACTGGCCCATCTCGCACCTGTCAGGCAACTTTCCTCCTGATGCTACTGCTCTCTGGGCCCCCATCCAATCTCATTTGGAGCCTTTATCAGCGAGCAAATCTGTTTCTTTCTATTAGATTCAGTTGAGGCAGAGGCAGGCACTGGAGACAGATGGACGGCTGAAGATAACACCAGCTTCCAAGGAAGGAAAGAGCCACTGCAATGAAAACTCTCACTCTCCCTCGAGGCTGTGGAGTCCACAGAACATCAGCTCAGGGTCTGAGATGGTGACAGCCCAGACAGAGGGGGGACGGAAGAGCCCAGAAGGCCCTATTATTCCCACTCTAGGTAGATACACAAGATCAATAAAATAAATGAGCTGTTTTATCCAAGCCAGCCACTCTGTCCCAGGGACAGGTAAACACATTGATCACCCTGGTAGAACCTGCTGGTCCACCCTGTGGAAAACGTGGGCGGTGAAGAAAATACACTGAGTATAGTTCTGGGCCACCCTTTGCCTGCTTGGCTCTGAGGCAGAGCTGTGTGCACCGTGACCCGTCTTTCTCGACCCGGGTGGAGGCATTAATTGGAACTAAGGCCAGTGGATTACCAGCAGATGGCAGGTCTCCAGGCCAAGGCTGCAGCTCTGGCTTCCGGAATAAGACATTTGACACGGGCCTTTGTGCAGGTCCTCAGAGTCAGTGGTTTCTCAGTCACTGAATCTAACTCGATGCATGTTCAATTGACATCAGGACTGGTCAGATGCTCGGCGTCTATAATGACTTGTGGAGGAGTGTGACATGTATTTCTCTAAAAATAAACATCTGACCCTTTGTGACCCCATGGACTGTAGCCCACCAAGCTCTTCTGTCCGTGGAATTCTTCAGCCAAGAATACTGGAGTGGGTAGCCATTCCGTTCTCCAGGGGATCTTCCTGACCCAGGGACTGAACCCAGGTCTCCTGCACTGCACACAGATTCTTTACCATCTGAGCCACCAGGGAAGCCCTAATAGTGAAGCCTTGTGTGACCCTATGGACTGTAGCCCTACAGGCTCCTCTGTCCATGGGATTTCCCAGACAAGAATACTAGAGTGGGCCACCATTTCCTCCTCCAGTGCATCGTCTCAACCCAGGGATTAAAGCCAGGTCTCCCACATTGCACGCAGATTCTTTACCGTCTGAGCCACGAGGGAGGCCCCTTAGATATGTGAGTGGAGGTATATTTGTGTAGCAAATGATGCATCTCAACTGAGAAAAAGAAGAAGCTCTAGCTCGGGCAAGAGTGGGGCTGGTCGGGCTTGGCTTAACAGGGCCTCAGGCGCAGCTAAAACCCCCTCCACGCACCCCTGCTTCATCTGCTGGCTTCTCCTCTTAGGGAACGAGAGGAAATGACCACCGACTATCCCAGAGTCTTCCCCTTGGTCTCTGTGTAAAGAGGAAAGAAGGCTTCCCTTCTCCAGTCCCAATATTTGGAGGTTCTTAGGCAAGCATCCTATTGGCCTGGCATAGATCCTATGCCCACCCCTGAAACAGACCTGTAGTAAGTCAATGAAGTACTGGATGCATCCCGAGTAACGGGACCACGCTGTCGCAGGGGTGCAGTCCATCAGCAGAAGAGACAAAACGGGGCCCATGAACACAGAGGGAGCTGGTGGGAATCATCAGTCACTCTGGTCTCCACTTCTGTGTGAGACAGAACTGCATAGTTGTTAAGCCTGATTCAGGGCACCTGAGTTCAAATCCTGATACCAATACCTTTTAGCTGTGTGGCTGTAGAAAGACTGTGGTTTTTTCTCTGTGTCTCAGTGACCTTTAAAATGATGAGGACAAGATCTACCTCGCAGGGTTATTTGTTATTTTTGTTTGTCGTTTAGTTGCTAAGTCACACCCAGCTCTCTAGTGACCTCACGGACTGTAGCCTGCCAGCCTCCTCTGTCCATGGGGAGTGGGTTTCCTGCTCCAGGAGATCTTCCTGACCCAGGGATTAATCCCTGTATCTCCTACATTGGCAGGCGGATTATTTACCATTGAGTCACCAGGGAAGCCGCTGGGTTCTTGGGTGACTTAAATGGATTAGTACATCGGAGCAGTGATTAGTACAAAGCACATCGTCGTTAATGTCAGCTAATATCATCATCGCTGCCGCTGCGCTGGTGATCAGTTGCTTCTGTAGTGTCCGACTCTTCGTGACTCCAGGGACTGTACCTGCCCTCCCCAGGCTCCTCTGTCCATGGGATCCTCCAAGCAAGAATACGGGAATGGGGAGCCATTTCCTTCTCCAGGGGATCTTCCTGACCCAGGGATCGAACCCGCATGTCTTACATCTCCTGCATTGACAGGTGAGTTATTTACCACTAGTGCCACCTGGGAAGCCCTCATTGTTACTCAGTTCAGTTCAGTTCAGTTCAGTTGCTCAGTTGTGTCTGACTGTTTGCAGCCTCATGGACTGCAGCACGCCAGACTTCCTTGTCCTTCACTATCTCCTGGAGCTTGCTCAAACTCATGTCCATTGAGTCAGTGATACCATCCAACCATCTCATTCTCTGTTGCCCCTTCTCCTCCTGCCCTCAATCTTTCCCAGCATCTGTCACCATCTGTACATGACTAGTGGAAAAACCCTAGCTTTGACTAGGTGACTTTTGTTGGCAAGCTTGTTACCATCTTCCAACTCCACCCCACTCCACACCCAGTCCTAGGGGGCACATAAGATCCAAGTAGAACAAAGGCAGGCCTTCACTGAGAACTGAGCGACAGCCCAGATCCAAGTGGAACATTTTCCAATGTCAGTTTGACCTTTATAATCCCTCAAAAGTGTCCGAATGTCCCCACCAAAACCTGTGACATCCAGAACAACTCTGCTATTCCCTCTACTTCCCATCCTAGTCTGACTATATATTCATATACAGAATTGAAAAGAAATATTGTCCCTAGTTACTTAAAATGCAGAGCCTCTAGGATGGTAATTTTTTTCCCTTACATTGATGAATTATTTTCTATTTTCCTCACTAGTATAATGAGTGAAACGGGGTGAGCACTATTATTCCCATTTGATAAATGCACACAGTGGGATTCAAAAAGGTTCTATTACCCAAAGAGAGCCCAAGGTCAAGTCTCCTTTGGTTTCTGTCTCCCATGAAAAAGAATATGCCTCCCTCTGAACGGGCCACATTCCAGTATTCTGTACAGGCTCTATGGCACCATGCTGCTTCCTCCTCCTTCCTTCCCTTCACTCATTTATGCCACCGACAGTTAATGAGCACCAGATACATGCCAGGGCTTCTCCGGTGGCTCAGACAGTAGAGAATACGCCTACAATGCAGGAGACCCAGGTTCGATCCCTGAGCAGGAACATCCCCTGGAGAAAGGAATGGCTCCCCACTCCAGTTTTCTTGCCTGGAAAATCCCATGAACAGAAGAGCCTGGTGGGCTACAGTTAATGGGTTTGCAGAGTGGGACACAACTGAGAGACTATCACTTTCACTTTCAAACATGTGCCGAGGACTCTGGAATATTTTGGAAGTAATATAGTTCAGTTCAGTTCAGTCACTCAGTCGTGTCCGACTCTTTGCGACCCCATGAATCGCAGCACGCCAGGCCTCCCTGTCCATCACCAACTCCCAGAGTCTACCCAAACCCATGTCCATCGAGTCGGTGATGCCATCCAGCCATCTCATCCTCTGTCGGCCCCTTCTCCTCCTGCCCCCAATCCTTCCCAGCATCAGGGTCTTTTCCAACGAGTCAACTCTTTGCATCAGGTGGCCAAAGTATTGGAGTTTCAGCTTCAACATCAGTCCTTCCAATGAACACCCAGGACCGATCTCCTTTAGGATGGACTGGTTGGATCTCCTTGCTGTCCAAGGGACTCTCAAGAGTCTTCTCCAACACCACAGTTTAAAAGCACCAATTCTTCGGCGCTCAGCTTTCTTCACTGTCCAACTCTCACATCCATACATGACTACTGGAAAAACCATAGCCTTGACTAGATGGACCTTTGTTGGCAAAGTAATATAAGGAAAGAGTAAATAAACAAATAACATAAATAAGAAAATATCAAGGAGTGGCAACAACCCCGATTAAAAATTTTTTTAATGGTAACATTGCAAATGACCTCATGAGAGGGAGATTAATTAGACAAGTGTTTTTTTACACAGCTTACTATGTGGAGAAATAGATAAAGAGGATTCCAGGTAGACAGAATTGTACTGCGTGAATCTTTGCATGCTGTTATCAGCTTCATAGATCTCCACACCAGAGTATTTAACCATAACTCTCACTCTTGACCTTCTTGCCTTAAAGCACCTTAGACCACAGCTTAGAAAGTTAGAATAAGCAACTGTGATTGGCTTTCCCCAAGTTTTGAGACCATGGTTGTTGTAGGCTTTAAGAGAGAATGTTATTTACAAGTGTGTCTTCATCAAAAATCTATTTTGTTTGTTAAAAATCCATAATGGGAAAGAAACGGTAGCAAATAACAGGCTATTTTTTTGCATTTAAAAAACAGTGCTTGGAGTAAATAGACTTCCTGGTGGGTTATGTGAGAATGAATGTTAAATCCTAACTACTTCCATTTCTTTTGGAGGAATTTTGGCAAATAGAGTTTGTTTCTTGGCCTAACTGAAGTCCTGGTTAATTTATACCAACAACAGTGACATTATGGGTATTTGTATAACAAAAATTGTTTCTGACTGTGCCAGCATGGATGAAATGAAAGCCATCATAATTAGTTTCACAGAATGAAGGTTTAGAAGAATGAGTGAAAATTCTAAGTGAAATAGGCAGACAGGAATTTTGTGCTTCAATTTTTATGTCTGCATCCTTGGAGGGAACAGAGACAGAGTTTATATTTTAGTGAATGCAGGCTCACTCTTCCTTTGGGCTCACTGAGGGATGCCTGCCCAGGTCGAGTGAGGCGGCTTCGGAGTGTAAGAGCTCTTCCACCCCCAGCAGCTGTGAAACGTTGTTCTATGTGTGTGCGTGCTAAGTTGCTTCAGGCGTGTCCAACTCTTTGCGACCCCGTGGACTGTAGCCCGCCAGGCTCCTCTGTCCATGGAATTCTCCAGGCAAGAATACTGGAGTGGGTTACCATTCCCTCCTCCAGGGGATCTTCCTGACCCAGGGATTGAACCCATGTTTCTTATGTCTCACTGTACTGGCAGGCAGGTTCTTTACCACTAGTCTGGGAAACCCCTGTTCTGTGTATCGTGTGCAAATCTGTTAGAACTCCAGAGACGCATCCATTTGTATGATGACCTTCACTGTTTTGTTTTCCTAGAGATGTGGGTTTGTTGTCTAAAATGCTATTTGCTGCACATGTCTCTCTATCATCCTTCTAGTCATAGATTATTTTTTAAAATACATATTTATTTTCCTTCTTTATTTAAATTGGTTTTTGAGTGAGAGAAGAGTAAAATGATTAAGACGAAGGGACTTGGATCACACTGTTTTGTTTTGGATTGCAGTTCCGCTCCCATAAGCTGCATGAGTTTGGACAAGTCTCTTACTTCCCTAAAGTTTTAGTTTTCCCTCTGGAAAAAGGAAATAGTAAGAGTACCTGTCTTATATGGTTGGGGAGAATTAGGTGAGTTGATCCATTTATAGGGGATGGCACCGTTTTTCAAAAATTCTGGTGAAAAGCACAAACACATAAGCCATCTTAGCCGTTGTAAGTGTGCCTACGACTCAGTAGTGTTGGGTTTATTCACCTTGTCATGAAGCAGATATCTGGTGCATTATAAATTTTTATAATGCAGATGCCTGTGTTAGAAAGATTGAGGGCTAGAGGAGAAGGGGGTGACAGAGGATGAGATGGTTGGATGGCATCATTGACTCGATGGACAGGAGTTTGAGCACGCTCTGGGAGATAGTGAAGGACAGGGGAGCCTGGCGGGCTGCAGCCCATGGGGTCACAGAGAGTCAGACACAACTGAACGACTGAACGACAAATGTTAGAAATTAACCTTCGCTATTTAGACATGTTGAGAAACAGTCTGTTACCACTAATGGTGATATTAAGACCAAGACATGTTAGCATCTCAGATTTTGCCTGCCACGTTCACAGACCTCCCTAGAAATGTTTTGTTTTGTTTAGAATTTGCTTTTATCACCATTTCTTGATTACCATAAACCTGGCTCTTTGTAGATGAATCAACACCCCCGGGTTTAAATAACTTACTTTTATATATTAAAGTGGAGATTTAGATCTCTATGATGAATACAGGTTGTTAATTTTCAGCTTCTCAAGATCTGTCTTCCCCTTCCCATCCTTCCCTTCCACCCCTCATTCTCCCCTTCTTCCTTCCTCCTATCTCTGTTATCTCATTGTAACTTCTTGCCCTTCATTTCTCTCATGTGTTTTTTTGTTCTCTCTCCTCCTTTCTCCTCTTATTTCTTCTAGAGTCCCTTCTGGAATCCACTCTTGTTGTTCATTCACTAGGTTGTGTCTGACTCTTTGTGGCTCCATGGACTGCAGCGCACCAGGCTTCCCTGTCCCTTGCTGTCTCCTGGAGCTCAAACTCACGTCCATTCAGTCGGTGATACTATCTTCCCATCTTATTCTCTGTTTCCCTCTTCTCCTCCTGCCCTCTTCAACCTGCTGCTTCATGTTTAATTCAGTAAGGTTGGAACTGATAGCGATTCAGCCAGTTGGACATGTTGAGAACTTGGTTTTCAAGCAAAGCCAGTATCAAGCCATGGCAAAGCCAGGGGCGATGACTAGTAGTGGTAGCTGAGCAACAAAGGAAATTGACGTTCATGGCCAAGGAGTGTTATTATCCACATAATTACCTTTCTGAGCCACTCATTAGGAAAACCAACTGTGGAAATAATATTATTCAAGAATAATATTGTTGGCTCCCAACCACTGAAACTTTAACCAAACACTGTTTGAATCACTTATTTGCCTGTGGAAAGACTTCTGGATGAACTGATGTTCAATAGGGCAAAACGTCATTAATTTGATTTTTATTTATTTTAGTTTTAAATTTTTTATTTATTTTAAATATCACACCATATGGAGTTATCTCCCGGTTGTAATTTCTTATGCTTGATTTATTCTTGATATTTAACACTGCCTGCCACACAAAAGAATGATGTTACTGGCCCACCGTAGTAGCCAGAATTTTGGTTCCCACAAGGTTTGTCCTCTGGTGTCACACCCATGGTTGTGTTTCAGTGCATGGCAAAGGGACTTTGCAGGTGGAATTAAGTTTACTGGCCAGTGGACCTTAAGAACAGGAGGTTATCTTGAATTATCTGGGTGGGCACAGTGTAATCACATGAGCTCTTAAAAACAAAAGAGGATCCTGCCAACAGAATGAGCTTGGGAGCACATTCTTCCCCAGGGCCCCCGAAAGAAACCTAGTCCTGCTGATATTTTGATTTCTACCTTGTTCAGTTACTTAGTCATGTCTGACTCTTTGCGACCCCATGGACCACAGCACACCAGGCCTCCCTGTCCATCACCAACTCCCAGAGCTTACTCAAACTCATGTCCTTTGAGTCAGTGATGCCATCCAACCATCTCATCCTCTGTTATCCCTTCTCCTCCTGCCCTCAGCCTTTCTCAGCATTAGGGTCTTTTCCAATGAGTCAGCTCTTTGAATCAGGTTTCCATCTTGTCAGAATCTAAACAGAGAATCTAGCCACACTGTGCTGGACTTCTGCCCTACAGAACTACATGATGATAAATGAGTTCAGCTTTAAGCCACTACGTTTGTGGCAACTTGTTACAGCAGCAACAGAAGACTAATACACACCCTGTTCACTGTCAGGTCATTAGCTTATAGTTGTGGCTGTTTTTGATCTCATCACAAGTTTTTGCCTCACCCTCTTTCTGACCAACACGGTACATGGTCCATGGACAGAGTCCCTAGCTGAAAAGTGAAAGTGAAGGTCACTCAGTCGTGTCCGACTCTTTGCAACCCCATGGACTATACAGTCCATGGAATTCTCCAGGCCAGAATACTGGAGTGGGTAGCGTTTCCCTCCTCCAGGGGATATTCCCAACCCAGGGATGGAACTCAGGTCTCCCGCATTGCAGGCAGATTCTTTACCACCTGAGCCACAAGGCAAGTCCAAGAATACTGGAGTGGGTAGCCTTTCCCTTCTCCAGGGGATGTTGCCAACCCAGGGATGGAACCCAAGTCCCCCGCATTGCTGCTGCTGCTGCTGCTAAGTCGCTTCAGTCGTGCCTGACTCTGTGTGACCCCATAAACGGCAGCCCATCAGGCTCTGCTGTCCCTGGGATTCTCCAGGCAAGAACACTGGAGTGGGTTGCCATTTCCTTCTCCAATGCATGCAAGTGAAAAGGGAAAGTGAAAAGGGAAAGCGAAGTTGCTCAGTCGTGTCCGACTCTTCGTGACTCCATGGACTACAGCCTACCAGGCTCCTCCATCCATGGGATTTTCCAGGCAAGACTACTGGAGTGGGTTGCCATTGCCTTCTCTGTCCCACGTTGCAGGTGGATTCTTTACCAGCTGAGCTAAGAGAGGAATATATATTCGGTTTCCATGGAATAAGATGAAGTTAATTGGCATTTCGGGAATATATGGCAGAGTTCCGTCTTAGAAATCTGCCCTCACCAAGTGAATTGAGTGAAAGTGTAAGTTTTAATTCAGTGCTACTACCAGCAAAAGACTCTTTGGAAACCAACTGCATTTCCAGGAAATAAGTTTAAAGTGTAGAGTTCTGTGGATCACCTTACATTTATTGACTCAGAATCTCCACAGACATGGGCAGGGGGTGTGGTCTTCTGATGAATACTCAGCCACTTCTTCTGCACCAACATCTGAAAACCAGTGCTGTACTCAGTGATCTAAACAGCAGGTTGAGACCCAGTGGATCAATTTAATGAGATCATCTTTTCAAAAAAATAGAAGTAAATGGAAAAGATAAGTATGTTTAGTGAAAGTTGTGTGTGTGTGTGTGCATTCTCACAGGTGTGCATATAGGATCATCATGTAAAAGGATCACAAAGATCACAGACATTTGAGAAACACTGCTCTAATGTGACCCTGTGAATTGCAAACCTTTGGTACTCTCCGATTAACTGGGACTCCCCTATGAGTACTTCCTGTCTGCTTGCCTGGCATGCCGGTTACCAGGTGATGCTGTAAACAGTGGTGCAGACAGGGCACAGAGGAGACTTCACCAGCCATGGAAGAGACTCTCAGTGACACTCTTCTTTCCATCTGGGGACCTGTTCAGTATGCCACAGGAGACATTTACTGTGTTCAGCAGAGAATAAATTTCTTTTGAACATTTCCCAGAGATAAATATATACCAAATATAGGAAGCAGGGTATAGAAATGGATGTCTTGCTTATAGGATAAGGTAGTGAATGATACAGAGCAATCATGCCGTGTAAGAAAATTGTCTTCAGTATTATCTTCAACAGTGAGACATGGTGAGAAAGGAAGTTTAAACAATGGGAGTTAAAGCAATATGCTGTCTTCAATATAGGCTTCAGAGAAAGGCAATGAGAAAAGCCAAAATGCCTATGTAGTGGTTTTTTTTTTTTTTTTTAAGACTGCTTGATTGATTTATTTTTGGCAGTGTTGGGTTTTCGTTGCTGCAGGCAGAGTTTCTCTAGTTGCAGTGAGCAGGGCGCTGCTCTGCACCGAGGTGTGAGGGCTTCTCATTGCGGTGGCGTCTCCTCTTGCAGAGCGTGGGCCCTGGGCATGTGGGCTTCAGTGGTTGCAGTCCCCCAGCTCAAGAGCACAGACTCAATAGTTAAGGGCGTGTAGGTTTAGTCACCCCACTCCATGTGGGATCTTCCTGGACTGGAGATCAAACCTGTGTCCCGAGGATTGGCACGAGGATCCTTAACCACTGGATCACCAGAGAGGCCCCATGTAGTCTTAAAAACTGGAAGTGGTGATAAAGGAATAGGAAGGATGAAGGGATGCTGAGGAAACCTAGGGTGGGACTAGAGCTGAAGGGTGTTTGCAGAGGGTCCTTCCCGAGCACCCTGCCCACGAGTGAGCATGGTTCGGAGTCACTGGGTGCATTTGCTGATGATTTTCCCTAGAAAGGGGGACATTTGTTTATCTGTACTTTTTGGCCATGCCCCGCTGCATGTGGGACCTTAGTTCCGCGACCGGGGATCGCACTCACACCCCTGCATTGGAAAGCCAAGTCTTAACCACTGGATCACCCAGGAAATCTCCTTATCTTTTTTAAAAGAATCATCTCTGGTATGAATAATTGAGATTGATTTTAAAGAGAAGTGCTTCCCTGGTGGCTCAGATGATAAAGAATCTGTCTGCAATGCAGGAGACCTGAATTTGATCCCTGGGTCTGGGAGATCTCCTGGAGAAAGGCGTGGCTACCCACTCCAGTATTCTTGCCTGGAGAACCCTATGGACAGAAGAGCCTGGCGGGCTACAGTCCATGGGGTTGCAAAGGATCAGACACGATTGAGAGACCAACACTTTGAAATGAAGAGCCCTCCCCTTACCCAGCTGTGCCTGCCTTGCTAGCCATGATGGTGATAGCAATGGGACTCCAGTCCTCGCTGAAGTATTTGTAGTGCCTAGAGTAACACACAGACACACAGAAAATCGTATCTTTGGCAGTAAAGAAAAATGAGGCTCGGAGAGGTGAGGTGAACACACCCTAATCCTAACTGTGGGAGCTGAGGCAGCAACACCGAGGCCCTGACTCCCTGTCCGGGGCTCTTTCCAGGAAACCACACGGCCTGCATCCGAGCATCCAGCCCTCTGAGCAGCCAGGGCCCCTCCGGGAACACCAAGAGCTGAGCACACCCAGATCGTGAGAGTCAATTTCAAGTCTTGCTGGGACTTCATGCCCACAGAAGGGAGAATTGGCACATTTCTGGTCAATGAGCTTTGAAGAACAAAAGGTCATTGCCAATTTGGAGACAAAACCTTTGCAGAGACAACATCCTGCAATTACTACCGGGAGGTTAACCTTCACCGTTTGATCAGGAAGCAAAGAAGTCATTGTTGAGCAAACTCTGAAATACCGGAGGCCTCAAGGATCCCCACACCCTTTTTAAAGTGCTTTCATGCTGACCATCATTATATTATTGTTTTCTTTGGCTCACCTCCTCAGTCTCTGACCACAGAGCCAAAAGCCACAGGAAGGCAGAAAATGGACAACAAATGGACTTTCTCTACCCATCCCTAGCGGACATGCTGTAGTTTTAGTCAGTCAGAGCTACTTAGAGAAAGAACTCTCTGGAAGACACTGACTCTAGGTAAAGCCTCTGTTTCGGTGCTCTTCTAAAGGCAGGACCTCAATCACAGGTCTCTGTAGATGAGAAGGAAGTCGTCAGCTATGACTCTGTCCTGCAAGGTATAGCTAACATTCACATAGAATTCCACAATTAAAACAAATTATTGGAGTCTAGTTTCTTTACAGTGTCGGGTTAGTTTCTGCTGTAAATCAAAGTGAAGCAGCCACATATATACATATATTC
Source organism: Giraffa tippelskirchi (assembly GCF_054371585.1). Classification (NCBI taxonomy): domain Eukaryota; kingdom Metazoa; phylum Chordata; class Mammalia; order Artiodactyla; family Giraffidae; genus Giraffa; species Giraffa tippelskirchi. Next base: position 158,329,456 of record NC_137284.1, read on the forward strand.
CCTCATTGTCACCACAGAGCATTGGGCAGAGTTCCCTGGGCTATACAGTCAGTCGCCGTTAGTTATCTATTTTGTACACAGTAGTGTGTGTATAGTCAGCGTAGTCAATCTCAGTCTCCCAATTCATCCCACCACCATTTTCCTCCTTGATATCCATATGTTTGCTGTCTACATCTGGGTCTCTATTTCTGCTCTGTAAAAAGGTTATCTATACAATTTTTTTCAGATTCCACATATATGTGTTATTATACAATATTTGTCTTTCTCTTTCTGACTTACTTCATTCTGTATGACAGTCTCTAGGTCTGTCCACATCTCTGCAAATAACCAAATTTTGTTCCTTTTTATGGCGAAATAGTATTCTATTATATACGACATCTTCTTTACCCTTTTATCTGTTGATGGACATTTAGGTTGTGTCTGTGTCTTGGCTATTGTAAATAGTGATGTGATGAAAAGACCCATGTCTCATTCTGTGTCAGCCCTTTTCAGTTTATTTCTAAGGGTCCCATTCTGGGCGGGGAGGTTGGAGAGCCTTTGGAAGCAGTAAGAGAAGAAATCGCCCCAGACCAAAAAGAGAAGTTGGCATGACTGCCTGGAGCAGGGTCTGTGTGCTGATTCAAGAGGGAGCCCAAGGGAAGAGGCAAGACCCCGAGGGGGAGGCTTGATGGTGCCCTTTTGGCGACCGAGTCTTGGGCTGTTTGGCCCCTAGCCCCTCCAAAGTGTTCTGTGTCCCCAGGCAGCCCCAAAGCAGCAGGGTTACCACACTTAAAGGAATGGTGCGGAATGAAATAACGTCCTGTAACCCATGACAAATGGTCTGAAGGCCCCTCCCTGGGCTTCAGCGCTGCAGAAACCCGCACACCTGGACCAGTCGTGGGGGGATCCCTGGTGGTGGCCGAGACTGAGGTGCCTCTCATTCCGTCGGACAGAACATCAGATATCATAAAGAAAATAAGGAATGAGGTATTCTTGCACACCTGAATCTGTAGATTACTGGAGAGCAAAGAGAGGCTAAAATGAGGGTTCAAGATGGTAGTGCAGTGTGTTTATGTAAAGCTTGAGTAAAGAATATTTAAGTGGCCAGTGGAGTCTGATTCAACAGTGTGTGTCTTGAAATGGTTATTTACGTTGGACACCATAGACCTGGGTGTTGACATTCTGGAGGCAAATTCTTGGCTACCTAATATTCAGTCCTTCTGAATACAAGTGCTTACTTCATGACTGCTCTGAAAATCAAATAATAAGTAATCTATAGTTATCTATAACTCAGGGGAGACTATACAGCTTTGGTTACCCGTGACCTCCAGCTCCCTCTCCTATCAAACCAGAATCAGTCACAGCTGTCACCTCCTCTCCCGCCCAAAATCAAAACCCTAGTTTGGTTGTAAGGCTTATCGTGTTTTATGCATGCTAGTAATCACTGACTTGCCCTGGGAAGCTGACCTGATTCTATGTCACGTTCATCTTTTGTAAATGTAAAACGACATTTTTAGTTGTTAATTTTCTGTCATCTCTCATTCAGCAGTATTGCACACTATTTTGTGATCGCTTTGAGGATATTCACTTTAGACCATTTTAATAAGGTGAAAATTTAAGTGAAGATAGACATTTATTTAAAAATCAATAAATTATTCATGTTATGTTTGAGAACATTTAAGCTAAAAATGACATTGCAGTTCTTGGTTTGCCTGTAATGTCACAAAGACTTGGCATCTCACAAGACGATTCTGATTTAAAACATTGAAAAACCCTTTCTTTGTAGAAATATAGGGAAGTCTAAGGTACTTTTGAAAATATGGCTTATTAACAAAATATGTGAAATTTTAATGTCAGTTTTTAAAAGACTTCAGCAACTGTCCTTTTTATGTCAAATACTGAAGTTCATGAATATCCTTTACTGAGAAGTCACCCAGATTGCAAAACTACAAATGACTTGAAAAATATATGATAACCATGGCAGAATATCATTTTGTAAAGATTTATATGGTGAAGAATGAGACCTATGTTTTCTTCCCCAGATTTTCCAATGACTTAAAGTTCTTCTGATGGGAAGGTTCTCTATGGTCTGTTTCCAGGGTTATAGATCCATCATACCTACCTTTCCAAAATCATATAAACTCAAGCTCACGTTATTTTTATCAGCCAGGAATTAAATATTAATCAGCTTCTCTTGGTCCTTAGCCCACAGGTCTTACTTCAAAGACTTTTTAAAGGGGAAACACTAGAAGTCACGCCCCCTGGCTTGGAATCATTTTGTCAGCAGTACCGGTTCCTGTAGCTCTCCGTGTTGCTTAACTTACGACTTAAATGAAATGTTGAAGAGCCCTAAATGTATTAATTTGCTCTGTTTCCATATTGACATGATCTATAAATGACATACAGACCCGATGCATTTTGACTCCCAAATATAGGCACACAGTCCTTCAAAATGGCTTGTGACAGCTTCCTAATTCCAGTAAAACATTTACACTCGTAAGATTATGACCACTTCTTTATCTCGGTTTTTTTCCTCCAATTAAAATAATGTCCTACTGTGTTTCAAATGGGAAGGGGATACTGCTGTCCGGCCGGTGGTGACTGCGCATAATTTGAGAGGCATTCAGTCTCCCCACCCCACTACTTTCCAACGGTAACTCTTTGCCCTCGCTTGCTCTGGTGCCAGGAATTTCCCAGTGTTGGTTTAGAGTGAAACATCAGGGTCTTGAATATGAATGACCTAAATATCACTGGCCCATCAGTGGTGGCTGAAAGTTAATGTCCTGAGCCCTCTCTTCCTCCATCCAATGGTGGGGAAGAAGCCAAGCTCACCACAATTAGGCTTCTTCTGGACACCAGTGGCAGCCAATGTACAGCTTTGTTTACAAATATATTCAGTATAGAAGGTGCTATCGGTTCAGTCGCTCAGTTGTGTCTGACTCTTTGCGACCCCATAGACTGCAGCACGCCAGTCTTCCCTGTCCATCACCAACTCCCAGAGCTTGCTCAAACTCATGTCCATCGAGTTGGTGAAGACGTCCAACCATCTCATCCTCTGTCATCCCCTTCTCCTCCTGCCTTCAATCTTTCCCAGCATCAGGGTCTTTTCCAATGAAGGTGCTTATAAGCACCTTAGCTTATAAGCCCTCACTTGGATCCCTTACATCTGTATATGGACTTAAATCGTGCCTCTTGCCATTTTATTTTTTTAATTTTAATTTTTTTTGAAGTACAGTTGATTTACAGTATTGTGTTAGTTTCAGGTGTACAATAAAGCATATATATATATATATATATATGAGCTTTCCTGGTGACTCAGTGGTAAAGAATCCACCTGCTAATGCAGGAGACATGAGTTCAATACCTGGGTTGGAAAGATCCCCTGGAGAAGGGGATGGCTACACACTCCAATATTCTTGCCAGGAAAATCCCGTGGATAGAGGAGCCTGGCAAGCTACAGTCAGTGGGGTCGCCAAAGAGTCGGACACGACTTAGCAACTAAACAACAACTATATATGTATGTGTGTGTGTGTGCGTGTGTATGTATTTTCCGTTATAGTTTACTACAAGATACTGAGTATAGTTCGCTGTGCTATACAGTAGGTCCTCGTGGGTTATCTCTTTTATATATACTAGTATGTATCTGTTAATCCCAAACTCCTGGTTATCCCTCCTCCCCTTCCCACCTGGTAGCTGTAATTGTGTTGTCTGTGGTTGTGAGCTCATTTCTGTTCTGTGAGTCATTCATTTGTGTCTTTTTTTTAGATCCCACAGATAAGTGATATCTTAAAGTGTCTGTCTTCTCTGACTTACTTCACTTCCTATGATCGTCTCGAGGGCCATCCCTGTTGCTACAGGTGGCATTATTTCATTCTTTTCTTGAGGGCTGGTGCGTTCATGGAGTATCCGATCATGATCTCTGGGGTCAGCCTCGTGACTCTCAGGCTGTTGAGGGGGGATCCTGCCTGGGTTCAGGAGGGTGAACAACCTGATCTTCTGACTTCAAAAACTGCAGAGTACCGCCACACACCAAAACCTCAACAGTTTCGTTCTGGGGTAATTGCTGGTTGCTTTGGGAGAAGACAGACTAAGGAAATGATTGACAAGTCGTAACAGTCAGTATAGGCTAGGTCATGCTTCAGTAACAGACACACCTAAGAGCTCCATGGCTCAAAGAAGAAAAGCCGCATGTCTGTTGCAGGTCTCCACTTCCTCGGCCCGTTGCCACACCGGAGCGTTTTGCACTGACAGTGTCAAGCCTGGTGTGGAAGTGGCACCTTGCTTCTTTCCAGAGCTCACCGACCAGACCTGTTAACGTGCTTCCTGCCAATCAAAAGGGGCCAGGAAGGATCCCGTAATGTGTGCCCAGGGATGCTGAGCCAAAAATATTTGGCAACCAGCACTACTCCCACACAGTGGATCATCGTATGATGTTTAATGGAGAGACGAATCTTCAGGCAACTTCCAGAAAGGAGGCACTCCTGGTACCCTGTGATGACAGGAGGCTTTACCCCGTGTCTCCCAGTGCTGTCTGATCCAGTGTATTTCCCGTATCACCAGCCCAATGCTGCCTCTCCGGGAAGATAAATGCTCATCCAGCAGCTGAGGGATGAAGAGGAGGAGCACAGATGGAGGCATTTCTAGCTTTCTCCTGCCCATGCAACCTGGTCTCGTGGTGTTATCTCAGAAACAGATTTCCTGTTCTATTCCTCTGTCTCCAGAATCTTCCTTCCTCTCTGCTCTTTCCTTCTGTGCCCTCGAGCCCTTTTCTTGAGTTCAGAGATGGTGCTCTTCCTGGCAGTTGCTCTTTGGGGTCGAGGTGAGGCTGGTCTAAAGACGGATGCTCCCAGCGATGGAATTCACTTCTCCAGCACAGACGCCTATGCACTGTGTTAGCATGTTTCCATCTGCCCACTGGAATCCCCAGTCTCCGTTTCTCCTGGCCTTCCTCACTCTTCTCTCTTCTTCCTCCTCCCTTCCCTTGCCCTTTGTGGTTTAGTGAAGCTGATTTTCTTGAGATCTTTGGCTCATTCCTTTTATCCCAGGCTCTAAACCACCCTCTAAACGTGTTAGTTTCACAGTACTAATGTCCTATAACAAGAAAATCCCCCAGAAATGAGTTCATTGTATCCTACATGATGATGAAACACAAGAGGTGGTGGTGGGGAGTGGAAGTGACTGTTCAGATGAGGCTCCTCACCTTGGAAAAGGCATCTGGGTGTGAATCATTTAACTGTGTTCAGTCCTTCAGGCTAAATTTCTATCAGGGTAGAATCACCTTGCAGGAGTCTCTCTTGCAGGTTGGTCCTGGGGACACCTGAGGGCAGCCCAGACCGTCCTGGGGCTCCCTGACTACATTCCTCCCTCCCCCACCTCCTCCCCGCCTCCATCACTGACTATTCTCAGGGTCCTCACGCTGAGCTGAGTGCCAGGTGGTATACGAAGCGACAGTGGCCCGGCCTCTGCCCTTGAGGAGCTGTTGGTCTCAGAGGGGAGCCGGTCTGTTCAGGAGGAAATGGCAGGTCGTTAAATCACTACAACACCGGACTGACTGCAAACGTCGCAAGCACAGAGCTGGCTTCTGTGTGCTCACACGGAGTGCCCAGCATGGAGCTGGTGTTCACAGAACGTGTCTGGGATGGGAGTAGGAGTGAGCACGATGAACTCTGGGTCTGTCCCTCCCCCTGCCTGTGGCTCCTCTCTGCTGGGGGCCCTGAGATGTGGTGCGGGGTGGGGGGGGTGCTTCTGTAGATACCTTCCTCTATATGCAGAACACTACTTAGTACAGCTCTGCAATACCTGTTCTCTCTGCATACAATCAAGTGGATAAGGACCAAATCTCTCTTTTCCTGAGTAGGTGCAGCCAACCTAGCATCAGCATTTACCCTTTATCAGGAATTAGGGATAGAAAGCCCTGTCGCCCCATATTCTGGACCTGCCCCTGGTCAGAACCCAGAACAAGAAGGCAGGACCAGCGGGGCCAGCGTGGGGACCATCTGCCTCAGGCAGGCTGAGCATTTTGAGCTGAGACAATCATTAGTGTCTGGCTTTCCCAGAGCAGAATGTGATCTCTGATTTAGCCCAGGTGATGCAGGACGCAGAAAATAGGGCCGTGGGAAGAACACCTCCGGTTCTGCACCAGGGAAGGCTGCTCTGGGGCATCTGCCAACACCCAGGTCTTCCCTCTGCCCACCATCAGCCAGTCGAGGGGTCTCTCCACTCCCCTGTGATCCTCAGAGGCTGAGACTGTCCTGTGCAGCTATTGGCTGCTTTGTGCTGAGCGGAGGACTCTGTGGTTGTTGGAAAGCGGTATTAAAAGCCAGGGAGTGTCTCTGGTTGCAAGACTCCCCAGGCATGAGCCCGCACTCCGCTTCACGTCAGCCCAGGGAGTCCCTCCGTCTTCCTGGCCGGTGCAGCTCTGACCATCGACCCACAGAGATGAGCACTTCCAGGCTGCCCGGAGTGAGCAGATTAAAGCAGGTTTGGAGGGTGAGTAAAAGGACACAAATCACCTTACTGGAGGGGGAGAGGGAGTTTAATTCCTGAAAGGAAAATTAAAAAGCTAAGCTGCTCGGTGTGTGTGGGGGTGCCGTGAGGTATTTGCATTATCTTCCAAAACTCACGTGGGGAAATTCCACTGTGCGTAGTATTTGATGTCTTGCCCAAGGTTTCGGATTTAATTTTTACTAATCTGCAGCAGATGCAATCAGCAGTCAGTTCAGCTTGGGGTGTTTACTCCCAGCAAAAGTTTTCTAGAAATGGCAGTCTAGAATCTGAGCTGCTGCGTGATGGTGGAGTGTATTTACTGCTTCCCCCCCTCCGCTCCCTCCCGGCAGTGTATCAGCCGGCATGTTCTGGTCTTAGCCTCTGGGAAGAGTGTCGAAAGTGATGGTTAACAGTTAAATCCTGTGGAAGTGAGGTCTCTGTGTGTTTTCTTTCCAACTATAGAATTTATCAGAAGCCCTGGGTGACTAGAAAGGAAAAAGCCAAGGAATGTTCAAGCTTTGTGTGGCACTATTAAAGTATTAGAGAGTCAAAGGCAATTGTAATCACCAAGCATTCAAACATGAGATATGTGTTATAGACGGTTACCATAATCCTCTGTCGTGTGGGGATCGGTGTCAAGCCAGCCTCATAACAGCCGGCTCCTGGAATTTCAGCTTTCGCCCCTCCTCATGGAAGGATGAAACATCTCTGGTGATCATGGCTCTTTTTCGGTTGTCAGAATCTGGATTCAGAGCAACAAGTATTCCTTCCTGAGTAGTTACGGTGGGATTCGGGGAGACGGGACATGTCCACGCCTTCCAGCAATCAGTCAAAACCCTCGAGTGTTTAGCACCTGGGAAGGAACAAATGACCCTGAAGGTGATTTTCAGTCCTTAATACGAAATGCAGAAAACGTGGGTGAGTTTCCATCTCGCCTGCTATTATTTGACTCTGGTTTTTGAGTGTGTACCGGTGCCCTGATAGTAACCACTTCCTTAGATGAATAAACGACAGGGAGTCGCGCATGGAATGCATCTCTGACTGTGAGTGAACTGCTCTTCCTCTTGTGTGAAGCTCTGAGTCATTGGAGAAGGGCCTGGGGTGATAGATGTGCTTAGCCAATCACTTAGCAAGTCAGGATATCTCTTTATCTGAACTTGGAATGATCGGATAATGTGAGTTTGCCAGGAGTTGTAGAATTACTTCTTCAGCAAGAGTCTGCATTCACTTGGGTGGAGCCAAAACAATTCCTCCTCAAATGGAAGAATATGTGTAATATGTAATGTATATATGTGCATGCATACGTATGTGTGTGTAGGTGTTTCATGTGAGCAAAGAAGAGCATGTTGAAAATATTTCAGTGATGAAACTAGAGAAGCACCATTTGCTCCCTCCATAGCCTTGGGCTGAAGGTCCAACCATTTTCTGGGATTAGTCTCTTGATCTTGGTCTTGGGTAAAAGTGCTTAAGGCCCTTCATTTTCCGTCTGAAGAGGGAGTGGTTCCCTCCAGCCCTGAGAGTTAATCTGAGCACATGGAAGACTGATTACTCTGTGCCCCCGATTCACCCAGTGACTCTCTGGATGTGTCTCAGAAAGGTTCACACTTGAGTGTCATTTCCTCTTTCACAGAGTGTTTCATTTTTGCTATTAACACCTCCAGTGATCTAAAAACATTGTATCTGACACCCCAGAGCTTCGGATGAACCCCTCAGGAAGCTGCGTCTGGAAGGGAGCCCTCGGGGCCCCTTAGCGTCCTCTGATGCACAGACTCAGAAACTAACAGCAGTACATTGGCCCTTCACTGGAAGGAGGCCTCGGATCGATGTAAAAAGACATCCAGGGTTTCAGGAGCCAGCAGTACAGTGCAGACAAGGAAGCACATTCTAAATAATCTGAGGACTTCCTCCATTATTTAGAGATGGGGATTTAAATGGGTGATGTAATTACTCTGTAGTCTCAATTCTGAATTATTCATCCCCCTTTTCATGGTCATTTTATGCTAATAACTCAGCCTATTGTTAATAAAATTTTTAAAAATCAGAGATAGATTCAAAAACAGTTTCAAAGAAAGGATGGAGAAGCCTCTGAATGGTGAGTGGCCTTGTAGCATCACAGGCAAACAGCAAGGCTAACTGTCTAGTTTCTTCCAACTTGCCAGCCTCTCAAGGTGGGCTGGATGGACCACCTCCCATCTCCCCCAGCCCAGTGCCACCACATACTCCGGTGAAGACTCCTCCAAGGATCCTGGCAATTTTGAAGGGAATATGTCCTGGTGGTCTGCCATCAGCATCAATGGCAGTCCACTCATGATTTGGGTAGCTTCTGTAATTTTATATTTTGTTATTGGCAGTAGTCGTGCAGTCATTAAGTCGTGTCCAACTCTTTGGGACCCCATGGGTGGCAGCACACCAGGCTTCCCTGTCCTTCACTATCTCCTGGAGCTTGCTCAGACTCACATCCATGGAGTCGGTGATGCCATCCAACCATCTCATCCACTGTCATCTCCTTCTCCTCCTACCCTCAGTCTTTCCCAGCATCACGGTCTTTTCCAGTGAGGCAGCTCTTAGCACCTAGTGGCTGAAATATTGGAGCTTCAGCTTTAGCATCAGTCCTTCCAATGAATATTCAGGGTAGATTTCCTTTAGGGTCGACTGGGTATTGGTAGCAAGGGGAAATAAGAGGGGGATTGTTTAAACAAACCCAGGACTGGTCCACCTGCAATAATCAGAAGTAGAACACTTTTGGAATGGCTGCTTTAAATGGCCCTGCTGTTTAGACTGCATGCATGCCGTAGCCAAGTGACGATTTGTTTTCACCAGAAAATCTGTGAATCCAGTTATCGAAAGCCAACCGAAGGCATTCGATTCAACACATGTTTAACGACAGACATCTGTGCACCGGAAAAGCTGGTCCAGTTTACCCCAGAAGGCAAAACAGGTTGTTTGTTTTGTCCCCCATGGACTCTCTATTATTGACAACAGTGACAGCAAAGAAGCCAACCCTGAGCACTTAAGCACAGCCACCCTCGTGAGAGGCTGTGAGGTCTCCTAGAGCAGTGAGCAGGATGCAGGGAATTCTGCTGCAAGCCCGTCTTTCCCAGGGTTTTGTCCAAAGGGTCATTTTACCTCCCAGGGTATTGGTTTTCTCACCTGTAAAACTGGGGAGAAGAGTATAGATCAAATTAACATGATTCTCTGTCTGGGTAGGAGAAGATCATCTCCCAGAAAGCTTTTTTTTTTCAACTATGCCCAGACTCTGCCCCACTCCAATTAACTCAGAGTCACTGTAGATGGAGCCTCTGATGTCAACATATTTTTTCCAAGCTCCCCAGGTCATTCTACTGGGCAGCCAGAATCAAGAACAATTGTATTATCTGAAGGTCCTTCCCGAGCGCTCACATTCTGTAGACTAGGATTCTAATGGTTATTTCTCGAGGTAAAAGCACTACACGGTTTGTATTGTGGTTGTGGTGGCTCTTAATATTCTGTTCATTTCAAGAGAGGATGAGATGAAAGTGGTACAGTGAAACTTACGAAGGCCTTCAACCCCTCAGAGTGGCGTTTCAGGCTAAAGACTTCGAATATCCTTAGTGTGGACAAAGCATCTAATGGCCATCTGAATTTTTAATTCCCTAATGGGATATTTTCGGTCCTAAGAGCAGTGAACTCTAGTTTCAAGGGAATAAAACCAGTGAAAATAATACAGCTTCTCTCAAATACAGGCTTGTCTTTGTTGTCACTGAGGTCTAAGCCGGTGTTTAAGTATACAAAAATTAAGAAGACACAGTCCTTGCTTTAATTAATTTATAATCCAGTAGAGGTGAGAGAAAAATAAATAGTGGATTGTGGTTTCAGGGTATCTAACTCTGATGCTGTTTGTGCAATTTTCCAGTCTCAAAAACTTGGCTGATGCATTCAGAACTAGACAGAAGAACCCCACCTCTATCTTTTGTACATTTAAAGGTAGTTGAGTTTGAGGGGTAAACATTTCATTCTTCTGTCCACATTTCTTTGGGACAAAAAGATGTCTAACAAGCACCCACTCCCACACCTATACCCATAGATACTCGGAAAGCACAAAGCATTTATACTGATGTTCAACTAACATTTATGCATTTAAATATGCAATCCCATATTTATGCATTTCAATAAAAGAAGAAAATATGGGGGCTTCCCTGGCAGTCCAGTGGTTAGTACTCTGCACTTTGACTGCTCAGTGCCAAGGTTTGAACCCTGATCCAGGAACTAAGATCCTGCAAGCCGTGTGGCCAAAAAAAAAAAAAGAAAAAAAACCAGAAAAGAAAAGAAGCAAAGAAACTACAGTGGGATATTGCCTAAGTCATGACACAAACGTGAAAACCAGTTTCAAGCGCTTGCTAACGTTTGGTTCTTTCCCTGGACCGTTCAAGGCGGCTCCCGGGTCATGATACTGAGTCTTCCAGTGCCTGGTTGGCTCACTGTCTGACTCTCAGTCAAGCTTTCTTCAGGTCTCAGAGGAAAAATAGTCTGAGTCCTTGGAATCTAATTGTGTCTTTGTCCCCGGGAGTTGGGTTTAGTAGGGAAGCCCTTTCCGCTCTGTGAAACTGCATCTTGTCTGTGATGGGGTGAGGTTAGACCAGGTGTCCGTAGATTTTCTCCTAACGTCCTATGATTCTACCTCCAAACCATTTTCTTCAGGTTGCTAGGAAACCAGAAAGACTATTTTAAAGCTGGTCATCCAAAGAAGAAGTCAGACAGGATAGGGATTCCTTCTCCTCCAGAAAGCAACCCATCCACCAACCTACCTGGGTAATTTAGTTGAAAGGGCATCAGTATTGCAGACAAATCAGAATTTAAATCCAGATTCTCCCATCACCTCTCTGGGTAAGAGGAGGCAGATGTTAAGCTCTCTGAACCCAAATTTCCTCCAGTGTAAGATGAAGCTGGTAATATTAGTTATACTCTGAATGTTTTGGGGTGAAGATTAAATTGGAATACACACACACACACACACACACACACAGTATCTATGGAGCTTCCCAGGTGGCTCAGTGGTAAAGAATCCACCTTCCAATGGCAAGAGATACAGGAGACATAGGTTTGATCCCTAGGTCAGAAAGATCCCCTGGAGGAGGAAATGGCAGCTCACCCCAGTATTATGGCCTGGGAAGTCCCATGGACGGAGGAGTCTGGTGGGCTACAGCCCATGGGGTCACAGAATTGGACACAACTGAGCGACTGAGCGCGATACAGCATCTTTGAAAGTACTAGAACATGGTAAGTGCTCAGTTAGTGATGTCCAGGACACCCTCACTTGTTTGAGGGGGGCTGACTGCACTCAACCACTTTTTTTGGCTCCACTCACTTACTTTTTTGGGCTCCAGAATCACTGCTGGTGGTGACTGCAGCCGTGAAATTAAAAGACGCTTACTCCTTGGAAGGAAGGTTATGGCCAACCTAGATAGCATGTTTAAAAGCAGAGACATTACTTTGCCAACAAAAGTCCGTCTAGTCAAGGCTATGGTTTTTCCAGTGGTCATGTATGCATGTGAGAGTTGGACGGTGAAGAAAGCTGAGCGCCGCAGAATTGATTCTTTTGAACTGTGGTGTTGGAGAAGACTCTTGAGAGTCCCTTGGACTGCAAGGAGATCCAATCAATCCATCCTAAAAGAGATCAATCCTGGGTGTTCATTGGAAGGTCTGATGTTGAAGCTGAAGCTCCAATACTTTGGCCACCTCATGCGAAGGGTTGACTCATTGGAAAAGACCCTAATGCTGGGTAGGATTGGGGGCGGGAGGAGAAGGGGACGACAGAGGATGAGATGGTTGGATGGCATCACCGACTCGATGAACATGGGTTTGGGTAGACTCCGGGAGTTGGTGATGGACAGGGAGGCCTGGCGTGCTGCAATTCATGGGGTCGCAGAGAGTAGGACACGACTGAGCGACTGAACTGAACTGAACTGAACTGACTGCACTCATCCCAATGGAATGTTTGCTTCAGGACATAGCAGAGGTCCTGGGGTTGCAGATGTGTTGAAGAAGGAAAATATGATTGGTTTGGCCAGAAAGTTTGGTTTCTGTAAGCTCTTATGGAAAAACCCAAACAAACTTCTGCCAGCCCAATACCTCATAGCCCCCCCGAGAGTGTGGAACAAGTGATGTCGTGACACGGGTTTCCATCAGCCACTCCCCCTCTCCCCGCTTTCTTGTATCTCTGGGTTGAGACCTATGAGACTCTCCCTGTATTTGAATTTCTCTTTGTGGCCTGCCTTTTATTTTAGTGTGTCTCTTCCTTGCAGACCAGAGCAACTGCTCTCAGCTCTTGAAGGAAAGCAAGCTAGAACACATGAACAGTTCTCTAGGGTTCCATTCACCAGTGAGGTTGTGCAGCCAGGCATTTGGACATCAGGTAGACCTAATCACTGCTCTTTACTGGCCTTGAATCCTGTCCCTTTATAGAAAGAAAGTTCTTTGCTTCTTGTTAACCAACACTCAAAAATTATTAATTTGGCTCTTTATTCGTGAACATAAAAGCTGGAAGTTAATAAATATTTTATGATCCCGAAGCTAAAATGCATATCCGATTGGTATTGAGGGATGAAGAATGGAGGACAGGAAAAAGCCCTCCTCTTGCCTGAACCTGCAAAATCAATGCAGAGTGGGCTTTCTCTAACCTACCGAACTAACTAACGCTGGCTGGAGCAGGAGGCCTGGTGGAACCGTGCTGCCTGCAGATCCTGGCGTGGCCCCTGGGAGCCTCCAGGTGGTTGCAGTATCACACCTCTGCCCGCTCTTCCAGGTGAGGGTGGCTGGAATTCCCACGGGAGGCAAATAGAGTTGATAGCAGTAGCATCAGTGAATCCAGTAATGTCAAGATTTAGAAGAAACGTTATCACAACTCTTCCTTCTCAAAAGATGATGGGTTCCTGGGTTAGAATGTAGTTTTGCAAATCAGATGTTAATCTTGAAATAATAAACAGGTGATTCTTTCTACCTTTGTATTCATTGCCAGTGTAAGAAGGGCTTGAGTGTACATTTAGTTCATGCTGTGTCACTTCTGCAAATGTGCTCAGGAACTCAGCTGAGGTGTTGATTTTCTGTAAAGACTTTTCTCCCTACCCCTAGTGAACCAGAACAGATCCTTTGCATTTGCTATTGATTAAACATATGGATGGACCTTTCTGATAGTCCAAAGGAATGGAACTAGGATAAATAGGGCCATTTTTTTCCTCCGAAGTTCTAAAAAGCCCACACATTCATCTTGTGTCCTGGAAAGATCTGTTACTTTGTGAAGGAAAAAAGAGCATCAAATAGTTTTTTCATGGGATAGTCGTTCAAAGAACTATTCCTAGCCAATGAAATCTTTAAGAAGCCTACACTGCCTTGTGCTCATGTAGGAATCTAGAAAGTTCCTATTATCAGATGTTTTTGAAATAAAGTATGCTGAATATCTGCAATGGAGGAGTTCATGTATGTCAATTGTTGATAATTTGTTTGATAGTTAATAACCAAAAGCAGATGATATGGTCGCAGAGAAACCCAGCAAACAAACTTAGGGACTGGAGTGTCTGTTGATGTTTCATTTTTAGGCAGTAGTTTGCTGGGTGGAGATCCTCTGCTTTGACCGCTGGTGGTATTTTCTGCACACATCTGAGTCAAGTTACTGATTGGAAAGACAAGTGTATGAGATACACATATGTTAGTGTTAGTCGCTCAGTCGTGTCCAACTCTTTGCGACCCCATGGACTGTAGCCTGCCAGGCTCCTCTCTCCATGGTATTCTCCAGGCAAGAATGCTGGAATGGGTAGCTATTCCCTTCTCCAGGGGATCTTCCAGACCCAGGGTTTGAACCCAGGTCCCCTGCATTGCAGGCAGATTCTCCACCATCTGAGCCGTTAGAGATACACACAACACTTGTAAGATTTTGAAGTATTACCATGTAAACATGATTACCAGCATCTTAATGAAGACTGATAATTATCCTTGACAATGAGTATGTAGAAGAACCCACTTTAGGAGGCAAATGGACTTATTTAGGGTAACTTAAAGGGTTCCTTAAACCCTTTCCCTCAGTTGCCTTATTGGTAAAATGTAATGAGATTAGTTATCCTGTAAGATTCTGTGAGAGATGCTTGAGATCACAAACGTCATGATCGAACCTGAGACCCGTCTCATTCACAAACACTGGTTCCTCTTTCCCTCCTGTGCATTCAGGCTCTTGTTTGATTAATCTTTAACTACAGCTCGTAGGCTGAGGGTGGGTGTACTGAGTGAGTACCCTTGAATGGAAGGGAGAATGGGTAGATGGATGGGTGGATGGGTGGATGGAACTAGCTTACATCCAATTTATGTCTACATGAAAATTTATGATGTAGTATGAATCACCTAGGAATTCACCAAGTCTATTTTTAATCAGTTAGCATGAACTTCAGCTGTAATGCTGATGTTAACATTACCATGTGACCTGAAAACACCAGAAAAGATTCCTTTTCTCTGTTGTTTTTGTTCTTGCCTGGCCCTTCTTTAGAATTATTAACATTGTTAGGTAGTCCAGCTATTAGCCTTTATCCAAAGACATTATCTATGCATTGTTCAGTGTTCACCTGAGAATTTAAGATAGCCCTTTGCTTTAGGAAGTAGAGTATTTCTACTCTATGTTTATTAGTTAGGAAAAGGATGCAGGAAAAGCCATACCATATAACCTAAGCCTTTTGGGGGCAAATGTTGGTGGATTTCTATCTCTTTGTGCTTGATTATCCTCTTCTGTTTTAAGCTGCAGGAATGATGAGGGGAGGTGAAGACACATTGAAAGGAGCAGCCTTTTAGATCATGAGTCCTTGTCTTTGCAAAGATTTTATTTTTAAATATTTTATTCATTTATTTATTTTTGGCTGTGTTGGCCCTTACTTGTGGCATGTGGGATCTTTCATTGCGTGCAAGCTTCTCTCTATTTGGGGCATGCAGTCTTGGTAGTTGTACCACACAGACTTAGCTGCCCCTGGGCATGTGGGATTTTAATTCCCTGACCAGGGACTGAAAACATGTCCCCTGAATTGGAAGGCAAATTCTTAACCACAGGACCACCAGGAAAGTCCTGCAAAGATTTTAAAAATAAAGTCTTCAACTGAGCAGGCAGTAAGTATCAAATTTCTTTTTAACATTGAATTTTTTTTTTCTCTTTTTGTTCAACTGTTTAATAGCATCATCTATTCCTTTACTACAACTCAATTCTTGTTTGAGGACCTCACCTACAAACAACAAACTTCTCCTGCCTATAAGATGCCCAAATTTGATTCCTGCAAAAGTTGGCTAATACCTAGTTACCTGTTAATCAGTCAGATAGACATTTCAGTCCCTTGACTGTTTCTAGGTATGGAGGCATCATATCAGCTCTCCAGGGCGAATTCAGAAATTTAGCATAAGAACACGGAGAGTGAGACTTGCCAGAGAGAGGAAGGGATAAAGTGCCCTTGAAAGAGACAAACAGGGCAATTCATTTGATTTGGAAGACAGGGAGCGTGGAGGAAGACCACAGAGAGGAGGTATTCCAACCACATGTTTAAAAATAAGTAAAGAAAAAATTCCCATGTGGACCGAATGGAGTCCAAGCAGAGAAGACAGTGTGATCCAAGGCATGGAACCATGAACCTTTATGGAAACTTACACAAACAACAGGGTTTCCCAGGTGGCTCAATGATAAAAGAATCTGCCTGCCAATGCAAGAGACACAGGTTCGATCCCTGGGTTGGGAAATCCCCTGGAGAAGGGAATGGCTACCCACTCTAGTACTCTTGCTTGGGAAATCCATGGATAGGTGGAGTCTGGTGGGGTACAGTCCACGAGGTCACAAAAGAGTT
The DNA here is from genome assembly GCF_054371585.1 of Giraffa tippelskirchi. Taxonomy (NCBI): domain Eukaryota; kingdom Metazoa; phylum Chordata; class Mammalia; order Artiodactyla; family Giraffidae; genus Giraffa; species Giraffa tippelskirchi. Next base: position 158,345,760 of record NC_137284.1, read on the forward strand.
GGACACGACTGAGCACACGTGCAAACAAGACTGCCCCCTTCTGAGAGGTGAGGTCGGTGTCTGCGGCGGGGACTGCGGAGCAGGGGTGCCCGAGATGACCTGGGGCCAGGTGGGGATGCATCTGAATGAGGGAGCCTGAGGAAGTGGAGAGGCATTGAGCTGAGGCCCAGGAATTACTTCAAATAGTAAATTAGTAGTAAATAGAAGTTAGTGCGTTTTTGTTTCTGAGTGTTCACTGAAGAACACTTGGAGGCAGTTCCTCCTATATTTACATGTGTTTAAGTGAGCAAAGTAGATCGAACCAGAGATTAATTTCCCAGCATCCGTTGGATCATCGAAAAAGCAAGAGAGTTCCAGAAAAACATCTACTTCTGCTTTATTGACTATGCCAAAGCCTTTGACTGTGTGGATCACAACAAACTGTGGAAAATTCTTAAAAAGATGCTAATACCAGACCACCTTACCTACCTCCTGAGAAATCTGCTGTGCAGGTCAAGAAGCAGCATGAACCGAACGTGAAACAATGGACTGGTTCCAAATTGGGAAAGGAGTACGTCAAGGCTGTATATTGTCACCCTGCTTATTTAACTTATATGCAGAGTACATCATGAGAAACGCTGGGCTGGAAGAAGCACAAGCTAGAATCAATATTGCCAGGAGAAATATCAGTAAACTCAGATATGCACGTGACACCACCCTTATGGCAGAAAGTGAAGAACTAAAGAACCTCTTGATGAAAGTGAAAGAAGAGAGTGAAAAAGTTGGCTTAAAATTCAACATTCAGAAAACTAAGATCATGGCATCTGGTCCCATCACTTCATGGCAAATAGATGGGGAAACAATTGAAACAGTGGCAGACTCTATTTTGGGGGGCTCCAAAATCACAGCAAATGGTGACTGCAGCCATGAAATTAAAAGACGGTTGCTCCTTGGAAGAAAAGCTATGATGAACCTAGACAGCATATTAAAAAGCAGAGACATTACTTTGGCAACAAAGGTCCATCTAGTCAAAGCTATGGTTTTTCCAGGAGTCGTGTATGGATGTGAGAGTTGGACCATAAAGAAAGCTGAGTGCCAAAGGATTGATGCTTTTGAACTGTGGTGTTGGAGAAGACTCTTGAGAGTCTCTTGGACTGCAAAGGGATCAAACCAGTACATCCTAAAGGAAATTAGTTCTGAATATTCATTGGAAGGACTGATGCTGAAGCTGAAGCTCCAATCCTTTGGCCACCTGATGCGAAGAACTGACTCCTTGGAAAAGACCCTGATTCTGGGAAAGATTGAAGGCAGGTGGAGAAGGAGACGACAGAGGATGAGGTGGTTGGATGCATCACCAACTTGATGGGCGTGAGTTTGAGCAAGCTCTAGAAGTTGGTGATGGACAGGGAAGCCTTGCATGCTGCAGTCCATGGGGTTGCAGAGTCTGACATGACTGAGCAACTGAATTGAACTGAAGGCATTTTCACCTTTTCTTTCTGTGGAACAGCTAACCAACTCTGCATATGGATTGCAGGGGTTGTTGTTTGTGGCTGTGCTAAGTCGCTCAGTTGAGTCTGACTCTTTGTGACCCCACAGACTGTAGCCTGCCAGGCTCCCCTGTCCATGGGGTTCTCTAAGCAAAAACACCAGAGTGGGCTGCCATGCTATTTACATGCAAATTTCCATATTATAAGGTGAAAATATTGGAATGATTTTGCTATAAATAAAAAAATACATGTTACTTTGAGATTCCATTCAGGTCTGCTATTGAGTATGACCTGCATGTGCTAAAAATCTTGGGGGTGATTTAAGAAATGGGAAAATTAGCATTCATATGTGTGATAAATAGACCCCTAATTTTCGTACCGTTTTTGTACATTTGTCATTTGATATTGAAAGTCAGAGGTCACAGAAGCTTGTGATTCCATCCTTCTAGAGGCAGATGGCAAGTGCCAGTTGGTAGCTGGCAGGGTTAACCTGTGAAAGAAGGGCGAGAGAAGTACTTCACTGTGGTCACATCCTCACATTCAAGCAGAAGTATTAACATAGGAGGAAAGCAGAGCTATTTATTTCTCCCTGCTAGGAGGGCTAGGAAAATTGCAGCCTCCCAGCTCACCCCGTTGAGTCCGGATGCATCACAGAGGGCAGAACCGGACTCCAGGGCAAAAGACAAACAGAAGCCTTCCAGCCTCTGAAGTGTGGTTGCTGTCAATAGTAAAAGAGCAACTTCCCTCTGGAAAAGGACCCAGCCTGGCGGGGCGGGGGTCGAGTTCCCTCTGATGGGGTCTAGAACGAAGGGTCACTCATCAGAGAAGCTGCTGAACTGCAGAGAGGAGCACAGTGTAGCCTCACTGTATCTTTTCACTTGATGAGATCCATTTTTCTTAAGCATTTTTTTATTATGACACGTAGAAAGCCAGCCCATTTCCAGGTTCTGTCAGTGTTAAAAAACCAGTGTATCATTTTCTTATGATAGAGGCAGCTTATGAGTTCTTGTAGGTACGAGGTAAAGAGATGGGGAAATGAAGATGTCACAAGGGGGTGAAATAAAAGGGGATTATCATAAAAATCAAGCTGGAAAGGCATGGATCATATGCATATAACTCTGATGATGTTTTTGAACAGCTTTATTGACCTAAAGGACATACAATCCACTGCACACCTTTGCAGTGTGTAATTTAATAAGCTTTGGCACATGTTTACATCCAGAAACCAACCCCGCAATCAAGATGTAAAATGAGCAGACCGTCACCCCTCAGCGTATCCTCGTGTTCCTTCTTCTTGTTCATTTAATGAATGAATAAATGAAGTTAGCACATTTCTATGTTATTGAGACTCATCTGAATTTCTTGGAGCGCCTTTGCATCTCTGTTGAAAGTCGGTTTTCAGGAAGATAATTACCTTTCAGCTGCGTGCTTTCAAGGAGCACCTGGGCTTTATGGCCAAGCGCCAAGCCTACCCAAGGCCTTTGACTTGGATTCATCTGACAACGTGGCTTTCAGCACGCCCCAGCCCGTCCGAGAGCAGCAGGATGCCTGGCTCTGTCGGGACCTGGCCCGCCTTCCCGGCAGGCTGCAAGAGTCCTCTCACAGTGGTCTGCTGTCCCATCGTCTGCTGGACCCCAGCTCTTCACTGAAATCCAGCTTGCTCCCCGAATAATCCTGGAGCTTCCTGCCTCCTTGTCCTGCCTGGAAATTCCATGAGATTCAAGAAAAACCTCTATTTTCCTCACTCACCTCCAAGTTGCTGTGTTTGGGGGCCCTGTTTGAGTCTCCTCCTCCATGAGGGCCCCCGTTCTGAACTTATTTGTGGCCTATGCTGCCGGTTCAGCCTCTAACCGGACCCTGCTTGGTGCTGTTATCAAGCTTGGCAGTGTGAGTCGATGGTGCATCCTTCCCTAACCCCTGGCAGAGTTTAACATGGTACAGGGCGATTCTTCGTCCTTGATATGGCGATGGTGGTGGACTTGGGTCTGAGCAAAGAGTTTATGGAGGGTCAGCAAGGACAACAGAGGGAAAGCTGTGACTCTAGAGTGAAAGTGACAGTCACTCAGTTGTGTCCGACTCTTTGTGACCCCATGGAATGTAGCCCGCCAGGCTCCTCTGTCCTGGGGATTCTCCAGGCAAGAATACTGGAGTGGGTAGCCTTTCCCTTCTCCAGGTGATCTTCCAACCCAGGGTTCAAACCCAGGTCTCCCTCATTGCAGGCGGATTCTTTACCGTCTGGGCCACCAGGGAAGCACTGTAGACAGTGATGATTTACTGGCAGAAATAAGAGAAGCCGCAGGGGATAAGCAGACCATAGCTTCCCTTTGGACAAAAAGCGTTCACACAGCTTTCTGCGCTGCCTCCCTGAGGGCATTGTCTGAAATCTGCCTCTTACTCCCCACGCTTGGCTCCACGATGTCCTGACTGAGGACTTTGGTAGCAGTACCCACAGACCCAGTTCAGCCAGCTTTATCTACGGACACTGAGGCCCTGTACTGAAGCCCTTCTGACAACCCAGTGTGTCTGCGCCACAGTGTTCTGGATAAGAATCAATAATGTTCAGTTAACATTATAGATTATGTCACCAAGCAGTTAATTTAGAGTGTCATTGCTTTGCAGCTCGTATCCTGACCTAACCGGGCCCGATGACATCTGCCTAGAAGGCAGCCCCACCAGGCTGGAAAAGGGCAGAGAAACTAACCTCTCCTCCTCCCAGACCTAGACTTGCTCTCCAACAGGAGCAGTGCAGCCAGCCTTTGGCCTCCCTCCGCAGGAGCCCTAGAGAGATGAATCATTCTCTCCGATGCCTTCCTTGGCACCCTGGGCAGAGAGCAGAGTCATTTGGGGTTTTAGAGCTGGAGTCAGCACTCACCCGTGTAATGTTGGCTACGCCTTGTGTCTGCACGTTGCACTGTCATCTCTTTATTTAATTGGTCAAGTGTTTATTTCTTTATTTGGCCACATTGGGTCTTAGCTGTGGCCCGTGGGACCCAGACCGTGTCGGGTGGGGTGTTGCATTGAGACACAGGGACTCTCTAGCTATGGTGCCCAGGCTTCGGTGTTGTGGCCCTCGGACTTCAGGTAGTAGCAGCACGTGGGCTCAGCTGCTCTGCCCCATGGAGGAATCTTGCTTCCCTGACCAGGGATTGAACATGTGTCCCCTGCATTGCAAAGCAGATTCTTAACCACGGGACCATCAGGGAAGTCCTGCACTGCCATTCTTTTTGAGTGCTTTCTTTTTCTTTCCATAGACAGAGTTGTTTTGTGGTCTAAGGCCATCTTTTGCTTGTTCTCTCTGACTCACGCAGAGAGTGAGAGAGTGGACAAATGGGCTTTCAGTGTAATTTTCACTTTGTGTATTTTAAAATTACTCCAGCAGCCTAAGCATTATACAACTTTGATTCTATAACAAAGATAAGTCTACATCCAAATGGTTGCAGATCTTAAGGACATCACCTGTAGATGTGCAGATGTCAGATGCACGTGTGTATTAGGCAGAGTGCTTCACAAGAACAAAACCAAGAGAACGTATATGGGACATAGATATATATTTATTATGAGGAGTCAGCTCACATGTTTATGGAGACTGTCAAGTCCCAAGATCTGCAGATGAGCTGGCAGGCTGGGGACCCAAGAGAGCTGACGGGTAGCTCCAGTCTGAATCCGAAGGCCTGAGAACCAGGAACACTGATGATGTAAGTTCTTGTCCAAAGATCAGGAAAGACTGATGTCCCAGCTAAAGGCAATCAGCCAGGATGAGTTCTCACTTACTTAGGGAGCAGTCACCTTTTTTGGTCTATTCTTCAACAAGGCTGACCCACATCAGGAAAAGCAAACTGCGTTCCTCGGTGTAAGGATTCAAATGTTAGCCTCATCCAGAAGCACTGTCACAGACGCACCCAGGACAATGTCGGACCGAGTATCTACATGCCCCATGGCCCAGCGCCTTGATGTAAAATCAGGCATCGCAGTGCACAGGGCATCAGAAGGTTCCAAGCCCTCTCTTCTGTCCTCCGTTGTGTAACTTGGCCTTCAGCCTCTAAGTTCAGGAGTGAGTCTTGGCGTAGATGAGGGTCTGATGAGGATGGAGTAAGTGGGTGACACTTGGCGTTTGTTGTTTTCCTGTGCCTCTCAATACATCGCATCTTTCCTGACTTTCCCTGGTAAAGCCCCTGGTGAACACAACCTCACTTTCTGTTCATCATCACCACGGTCCTCCTAGATCCTTGTCACAACTGCTCACCTGGGCCACTAATGTGCAGGGGAGTTTTACAGGGTTTACCCCAGTGTCGGGAGGCCTGGCTGGAGACGCCAGCCGGGGTGCATCTGAAGCTGGTTCCTGTCTCCTATGTCACAACCTCCTCTCCCTCCTTCTACTATCCCCTCACCCCCCCACATTCTGACTCCTTAGTGGTTTCAAATGTTCAGCCGCCTTTAGAGAAGGCTTGTTGATTATTTGTAACCTTTCCAGCATCCTTTATTAATTAGGCAGGGCATTTTCTTTTTTTGATGAACAACAGATATTGGACAAAGCTAATTGGTAGCTGAGTTAGAATTATCTGTTTCATTCATTTGTTTATCCCTTTACTGGTTATCTATGAAGGCTTTGCATGTGAGCCTAGCACTGTGTTAGTGATGGAAAGACAAATCATGGGGCATCTCTGCCCTCAGCAGCAGTTTTTGAGGAACTGGAAGGGCCCCATCTGTGACATCTGGCACCCCTCAGACTGTTGGACGGTCTTCTCTACCTGGGCCGCTGCTGGGGGACCTTTGCAAATAGGAATTGCCTTACAGGTCACATGCCGGGGTTCTGATGTAATCACGTTAAAGCTGTGGTTTTATGAAAGGTCCCCCAGCAGTCTTCTTTGTGCCTCACATGATAAAAAATCCGCCTGCCAGTGCAGGAGATAGAAAGAGCTTCCATCCCCGGGTCGGGAAGACCCCCTGGAGAAGGAAATGGCAACTCACCCCTGTATTCTTGCCCGGAGAATCCCATGGACAGAGGAGCCTGGCGGGCTACAGTCCATGGGGTCGTAAAGAGTCAGACACGACTGAGGGACTGACACGTTCGCTTTTCAGCTGGTTCTGATGTGTGGCCGGGGATGAGAACTACTGGGGTGGAACTTGGAAGACACCTGGGTCTTTAAAAATCTCTTGAGCCACCGAGAAAAAAGTCTGGGAGCCTTTGATAATGCCAGTGCTAAAGGTCAGGGCCCAAAACTATTGAAGTCGTTCTGGAGGATTTTCATCTCAGAAAATTTTAAGACAAGTAAAACCTAATGGTCTCTGTCTCCTGTAAGAACTCTTAAGAGAAACTCACCATCTCCTGAGTTAGGTTGCGAGTATAATTTTTTCTCCTGAGTTTTCTTCAGAAGAATGGTAAGAGAGTAAAAGAAAATCGAAACAGTGCTATTATAACTTTAGTAGCTGGAAAACACAAGGTTGCGAATTTTTATCGCTTGAAACATTAGTCCTGCTCTGGCACAGACTGCGAACCTCTGTGTTAGTTGAACGAGTGCTGTTCGAGGTAGGAAACTCCACGTGCTTGTGGACAGTCCCGGAGGGACGTTAGTGGGCTCTTCTGAGAACTGACTTCCTTTTCAGAGTTTGTCAGCTTCCCTTCCCCAACAGTGAGTATCCCTCTGAGATTAGCGAGGGAACCCCCATCGATATGGCCCCACAGCTCTAGCTGGCTCTTCTGACGTGTTCAGCTTTCATAATCAGCAGTAAAAAGAGAAACTTGAGTCATAGCTTCAGGTAGTAAAGAGAGGATTTCCATTTTAAAAATGGGTTTTTCCAGGCAGTCAAAGTCTGTGATGGTGTAGGCGTATGCCTACTGAAAACATGTATTGCCATGAGGACCTCATCCATGTTTAGATTCTGAAACCCTTCAGATGCTTTTCAGGGACACTCGTATAAGTAGGAAGGCACCAGCAGGTCACAATGGGGAAGTTTGAGGCTGGATCCATGCAACAATCATTCATCATTTCTGCCTCACTAGGCTCTGTGTAAGATATACTGTAGACGAGTCTGTTGCTCATGGTGACTTTAGGAATAGGAATTAGGAAATCCATGTGTCATGGTTCTATTGAAGGGAAAAAACTTAACTGCATAAGTGCGAGGGCAGCATGGTCTCAACATGTGCGCACACACAAACACACACACACATACACGGAACTCTGGAAGGTGTCACTGTGTTAAGTAACTGTATTGTGGTAATCATCTTATATATATATATATATATATATGTATATGTATATGTATATCAGTTCCTGTTACTAGGAAAGATTGAAGGAGGTAGGAGAAGGGGACGACAGAGGATGAGATGGTTGGATGGCATCACCGACTCCATGGACATGAGTTTGAGTCAACTCCGGGAGTTGTTGATGGACAGGGGGGCCTGGTGTGCTGCAGTCCATGGGGTCGCAAAGAGTCTGACACCACTGAGCGACTGAACTGAACTGAACTGATATCAAATCATCATATGCACCTTAAACTTACACAGTGTTGTCAAATATATTTCAATAACGTTAGGGAAAACGTTTTAATTACAGCGATGATGTGGGGGATGTAGAAGAAACAGCGCATGTGAGCTTTGCTGGAACTCTGATAATCACTGTGAACGCGTTCCCCTGTTTCGTGCGTGTGGGTTTTCTCCCAGCATTTGAATCCTGCTGTGGTCACTCAGCTCCCCTCCTCCATCCCCTCCCACCCTACCCTTGACCCTCACACCCCAAACCAGCGCCCCCTCCTTTCCCATCCCCCACACTTTTCATGCCGGTCCCTCCAGGAAGCCTCCCCGTCTGAGCTCAGCGCCGTGGTCCCATCTTCAGGTAGCCGGTCCCTCCAGGAAGCCTCCCCGTCTGAGCTCAGCGCCGTGGTCCCATCTTCAGGTAGCCGGTCCCTCCAGGAAGCCTCCCCGTCTGAGCTCAGCGCCGTGGTCCCATCTTCAGGTAGCCGGTCCCTCCAGGAAGCCTCCCCGTCTGAGCTCAGCGCCGTGGTCCCATCTTCAGGTAGCCGGTCCCTCCAGGAAGCCTCCCCGTCTGAGCTCAGCGCCGTGGTCCCATCTTCAGGTAGCCGGTCCCTCCAGGAAGCCTCCCCATCTGAGCTCAGCACCGTGGTCCCATGCTCAGGTAGCCAGTCCCTCCAGGAAGCCTCCCCCTCTGAGCTCAGCGCCGTGGTCCCATGCTCAGGTAGCCTCTCATGTTGCAACCCCAGCCCCTCTCTCTGTTCCCTGGAATCTTCCTCCATCATAGACCCCCCCGTCCCACAGAGGTGTTCTTCTTTTTTTGAACATTTCCCCCTTCTGTGCAGTGAGCTTCCTGAAAGCAGGTAACAGATCTGATTTTACCTCTGGATTCCTGAGCTTAGCTCAGAACCCTTTATCAGGCTTTCGAACTATTCACAAGTATCAAGTAATACAGACACACGGACACACAAATCACCATTTCTTTCTTGATTCCTGTGGACTCAGGGCAGGTTTTGACTTTAACAGTAGAGCATATGGATTGGCAATAAGGACATTAAAGTTCAATAAGCCTGGCTTTAGGTTCTGATTTTATCATTTATTAGCTAACAAACTTGACTAAATTACTTAAAATATTTTTCTTTCTTCTTAAAAAATAGAAATAATAGTATATATTCACAATAGTTATTGAGAGCATCCAATATGGAAATGAGATAATGTTAGCTCATGCCTAGTATATAAAATTTGTACTTAGCATTTAGAGTATATGTTTTGGCTGCTGTTTTGGCATTGAAGTTGTACAAATACAAGGAGTTAGTGCAATATGGCAATAATTATCCAGATAAGGTGGGGCCCAAACCCCAGCCCTGGAGGAATACTTTCCTCCACACACCACGGGCAGGACCACCGCGCAGTGCTGAGACCATTTTCAGTGGTTCGCGGTGGCCTGGCCATCAGACGTCCTCCCTTGACTTCCTGACCCCTGGTCAGAAGCTTGCTGGTACACATGGCCTGGGCTCTGTGTAGCTGTCACAATAACATCGCCTCCTCTGGGGGATTTGCAAAAACCACAGCAGGAACAAGGTATAACAAGGACAGAGGCAGCTGGGTGAGTCATGAACAGTGACAAGCCCAGGTATATCTGTGCACTGTAGAGGCTGCTGTTCAGGGGAGACCAGGAGGAGGCTGCTGAGAGGACATGAGAAGGGCAGACATAGACCCCCTGCCTTCTAAGCCATCGGGTTCGTGCTGTGATGGCAGCACCTGCCCAGAGGCAGGAAGGCCAGCCTCCGCTCAAGCCACTGCCCCACAGCTGTGCCCATGTGGCCCCTCCTTGAGCAGCGCAGTTTCCTGTATCACTAGGAAATAGAGGCCATCATAGCCACCTGAGTGTGCTCTTCAAAAAGTGACACCGTACGGAAGGGGCCTGTTAAACAGAAGTGTGGCTGAGTGCTCGCTCTGACTGTGGTTAGCGGCTGTAGAGGGGCTGTGAGTGTGTCCAAGGGAAGTGATTGATTGTGGAGCCTGTGTCCCCAAAGGGAGCCCTGGATGATGTTCCCTTCATCTAATGATCCTCTCTTCTCTAACAGTAGAGCTGCGGGCCCTTTTGTGTGCAGTTCCTGTCTGACGGCCCCGCGGGGATCTCCACCTGGATCTCCAGGAGCAGCATGGAAAGGCATGGCCGTCATCACCCTTCTGTGCCCCGTTCAGAGAGACTGCTTTCTGTGGGCCAGACATGCATCATGTGCACGCTAAGTCACTTCAGTCGTGTCCGACTCTTTGCACCCTGTGAACTGTAGCCCGCCAGGCTCCTCTGTCTGTGGGATTTCCCAGGCAAGAATATTGGAGTGGGTTTCCATCACCTTCTGCAGGGGATCTTCCCAACAGAGGGATGAAACCTGCGTCGCCTGCATTGGCAGGCAGGTTCTTTATCACTGGTGCCACTGGGAAGCCCAAACATGCATCACCCGGGAGCTAAACTGCTTTCTGGGGGCGGGCAGCTCCTTGGTGAGATGCCCCTGAGGGAGTCCTGGGAACTTGTATCCTGTTTCTCACTCGAGATCCTGGCTTCTCCATCCAGCCTGCGACAGCACAGGGAGGCTCTGGCCCTGCCCAGGGTGTCATTGAGAGGACAGATTCTCCAATGACCTCGGGGTGCTTTAAATGAAGGAGAGGTAATTGCATCATTAGCCTTTCCCTTCCCCATGGGGACGAATGATAGACTCTGATGAATCTCATTTGAAAGGGTGCTGCTTACACGTGCATCTGGATCCTTACACGTGCAGTTCTGATCTCACAGGATGAACGGAAATCACATGGCTCAGGACACCCTTGTGGTGGCAGGTCACTGTCAAGGTTAAGTAGGGAGAAGTGTGTTTGGTTTCTGTGGCCTGATTGATTGTATAGGAAAGCTTCGGCTGGAAGCAGCAATAACCTGGGTCTTTTTCTGTGATTTTTACTTCTGTTACTAACTGGGTTAGTGACCTTGTACATGCATATGCATGTGTGTGTGTGTGCATGTCAGTGTGTGTTTGATATTATATATTCATTCATTCTCAGGTGGCGCTAGTGGTAAAGAATCCATCTGCAGTGCAGGAGACTTAAGAGATGCAGGTTCAATCCTGGGTCAGGAAGATCCCCTGGAGAAGGAAATGGCAACCCACTTCAGTATTCTCACCTGTAAAATTCCATGGACAGAGGAGCCTGGCGGGCTACAGTCCATGGAGTTGCAAAGAGTCGTACACAACTGAAGCGACTGAGCACGTTCATTCCCTGGGATTCTTTAGTGTGTAGACACACACATACACACATATATATGGAATGAATATATATAATAAATATACGTGCATGCTTATATAAACAATGTTTCGTCACGAACTGAAGTTGATTAACTCTCTCCTATGCTGAACCCCACTTTCTCTGTCGCAGGCATTAGATGATGACTCAGGTCAGGTGCCTGTTCTAGTATATTTTAATCAGCACGCCTTTGCAACGCCACCTTGAGACAACACACCATCCTTCACTAATCATCGCTGCTATTTTTTTTTTCTCCAAGTGCTTCCTTTCCTTTATGAAGAACAACCTCAGGGCTCACTGGCTTTGTCCTTTGAATTAAGCTTTTTATTTTGAAGAAATAGTAGATTCTCGTGCGCGGATGCGAAATAACACAGCACGACCTCCAGTGCCCTTCAGCCAGGTTCCCCCCGTGGTACCCCGCCGCGGGGACCAGAGGCAAACACCACACCAGGACACAGACCTGGTGCAGACAGGATGCAGGGCATTCTGTCCCCACAGGGGCCCTCCTGGGGCCCCTCTTATGGCCGGTTCTGTACCCTGCCGCCCCCGCCCCTCCTTAACCCTGGCATCCACTCATCTGTTCCCTAGCTTGGCCACTCATCTGTTCCCTAGCTTGGTAACGTTTTCATTCCCAGTGAAAGTGAAAGTCACTCAGTCGTGTCCGACTCTTTGCAAGTCCGTGGAATTCTCCAGGCCAGAATCCTGGAGTGAGTAGCCTTTCCCTTCTCCAGGGGATCTTCCCAACCCAGGGATCGAACCCAGGTCTTCCACATGGCAGTTAGATTCTTTAGCAGCTGAGCCACAAGGGAAGCCCAAGAATACTGGGGTGGGTAGCCTATCCCTTCTCCAACGGATATTCCCGATCCAGGAATTGAACCAGGGTCTCCTGCATTGCAGGCGGATTCTTTACCACCTGAGCTATGAGGAAAGCCCAAACTGTGATATAAATGGAACCACACAGTATGTGGTAGTGACTTCCCTGGTGGCTCAGACAGTAAAGCATCTGTCTGCAATGTGAGAGACCCAGGTTCTATCCCTGAGTCGGGAAGATTCCCTGGAGAAGGAAATGGGAACCCACTCCAGTACTCTTGCCTGGAAAATCCCATGGACGGTGGAGCCTTGTAGGCTACTGTCCATGGGGTTGCAAAGAGTCAGACACGACTGAGCGACTTCACTTTCACTACACACTATGTAACCTTAAGAGGTGCCTTTTTCCACTCAGCGTATTTCTCTGGAGAGGATTTATATCCATCCACTCCTATGGCTTCATCTTGAAAGAATCCCGAGTCTGAAATCCTAGAGTTAGGATCCAAGGACCCCAGAGATGTAGGACATCTCCCCACTCACCCCCACCCCCCTATCCACCCCTACCCCCACCCCCAAGTGACAGAGGCTCAGAGAGGCTGTCTGTCAAGGAGAGATTATTGACAGCTGAGTGCAAAGCTCTTGACTTGCCAAAACTGGAATTGTGAGAGGAAGCCCCGTTACGGCTCCCTGACTGGGGGTTCTTGACCACCCCGCCTTCCCGGCCCCCAGCACGGCCGTGGCCTCTGGTGCACAGCTGTAGACCTTGTGCTGGCATCATCCAGACCATCCTGGGTCTCCTCCCCCCAGCTCCATGACCGCCGTCAAAAGACATGCATCTCCCCTAATGCTTCATCAAGTTTGACTTAAACGCTTCAAATGGAAGGAAGATCCTTAAAGAAGCGGGAAAAGGCCATGACCTTCCACAAGATCAAGATGTCTTCCTTGCCTTTCCTCTGGCTGAAGGCTTCGCACTCCCCCGGTGGGTTGTTCCACCTCTTGCCTTGCTCTCCAATTTCCTCTCCAGGAACATTCTATTCCTTGACCATTTCAGACCAGGACCCCCAAGGCCTCGCACTGGGGACCTCTCACCCCCATCACTCCATGTTAACTGCAGCCCTATAGGAAAAAGGGGACCTTTGTGTTTCCCAGGGGGACAAACTTAGCAGGAGGAGGGAAGACCTTCTTCTTGCCTAGCAACCACACCGTCTGTCACGGCTCATCCAGTGAAAAGCCTCCACTCTCTGAGCTCCCTCTTTCCTCCGCTGAGCTCTGTTGATAGCGTCAGAAGATGTTCCCCCAGTTCCCTGTTCTCCTGTATGAAAGAAGCCTTCTCCTTTCTTCTCCAGACTTGCATGTGATTCTCCAGAGCCTACATATCCTAAATTGCAGTTTAGGAACTTTGCTCTTCCTGAATAAATCCATTTTGCTGGTTAAAAAAATAAAAGAGGAGGGGGCCTCTCACCACCCCTATCTCTCTCTGCTCTGTTCTCTGAGCACTTGTGTGCTCTTTCTGATTGGAATCCTCAGCCTTCCCTGGGCTCCTAGCCTGTCTGCCACCCCCGCACCCCTGCCCCTGGTTTGGTAGCCAAAGCAGCACAGAGGTTGAACTCTGCAAGAGAAAGGGAGGGAGTGAGAAGCCGTGAATCCGTATCCTTGAGTGTCTTCCTGTCCCAGATACGCTGCTAATTTGGAGGTCTTAACAGCTCACAAAGTCATCTTTTTAAAATAAATTAATTTATTTACTGACTTTTTAGTTGAAGTATAGCTGACTTATAATGCTGTGCTAGTTTCAGGCGTACAGCAAAGTGATTCAGTGATATACATATATAACTTCTCCCTTTATAGGTCATTACAAAATAGAGCATAGTTCCCTGTGCTGTACAGCAGGTCCTTGTTGGTTCTCTATTTTATATACATATGTGTGCGCTCAGTCACGTCTGACTCTTTGCGACCCCATAGGCAAGAATGCTGGTGTGTATGCATGCTCTGTTGAGTCTCCTACTCTGCATCCCCATGGACTGTAGCCCACCAGGCTCCTCCATCCGTGGGATTCTCCAGGCAAGAATATTGGAGCGAGTTGCCACGCCCTCCTCCAGGGGATCTTCCTGACCCAGGGATTGAACCTGCGTCTCCTACGTCTCCTGCATTGGCAGGCGGATTCTTTACCTCTAGCTCCACCTGGGAAGCCCTATTTTATATATAGTAATATGTATTTGTTAGGGTTAGATGAACTTATATGCAAAACAGAAATAGACCCACAGACATAGAAAACATACTTGTTACCAACCAGGAAAGGGAGAGGGTAAATTATATGTTTGGGATTAACATATAACAAAGTTACCTTTTAATATACATTGGAAACATTCCGGATGTGTTTAAACTCAGGTGACAAAGTCCATTGACCTCTTTCTTAGCCATGATCCTCACACACCCCATAGACCGACCAATCCTTCCAAGCCATAGTAGGGAACATTTATAAGACTAACTGTTAGTCCAATTCATTCTTTTCTTCTCCATGTGTCAGAAACCATTGAAATGTCCTCGAATAATACATGGGAGAAGGGTTTTATTTTAGAGTGGTGGAAATCTTTTAGAAATAGAGGTGGTCATTGTACGACGTGTGAATGTACTGAATTCCACTGAACTGTTTACTTTAAAATGGTTGACTTTATGATATAAGAATTTTGCTTGGGTCAATTATTCTTTTAAATGTATATGATGTCCCTTCAGAGGTGAAGTCCCCAGTCTTCCCTCAGTAGACAAACACTCGTCATATCTACAGGGGAGTAGATAAAACATCCTTGAATACATTCAAGCAAAAGCTACGGGGAGCCAAAGAGTGATAAAGGAGAAGGGGACTCAAAGATGCTCTTCTTCTGTGTCAGCTCCTTAAAATGGTGTAAGATTAAAGACTTGGGACATGGGGCCTTTGTGTGTTCAGAGTGGAAGCATTTTGTGGGGAAATACCAAGATGAAAGTGTGAAGTGTGTTGTTGGTAAAGGAGCATTAACACACCCACAGGGCACACGTGTAAAACTTGCCGGTGACGATCTGATCCTTTAAGATCCAGGGCTTAATGTCGATACAAGCAACTCCAGTTAATCATTCTAACCGTGAAAACCTAATCATATGCATTTCCTGACCTTCTGAATTTGCAAGTGTAATGTCATTTGTTTCTGAAAGAGATGCAGTGTTGAGGATGTACATTTTACTTTTAGATTTTTGTATAGCATATTTATCAATTTGCATGATTTTGAAAAAACAATGTATAACATTAACACCAAATATATACAAATGCAATTATGCTGAAGCTGCTGAATCCGATGGGCTCCCTGCTCCGCTTTCCACTGCCTGTTCACAATTGAATCCAGACACGTTAGGATCAGAAGGCCCCTCCCAAGAGCAGAAGCCCAAAACTCTGGATCACAGTGATTTGTAATTTGCAGTTAATCAGTTTTGACTGTGGAGTAAGATGATTTCCAACCACCGTCAACGAAGAATTAATCGATCAATCCAAGAAAGAAATGGAAAATTTTATTCAAGCCAGATGTGAGGTTATCACCCACGGGAGAGTGTCTCAGAAAGCTCTGAAAACCTGTTCTGACCATTAAAAGTCAAGGCAGTTATGTAAGTTTTTTGAGATAGAGGCCCCATGCATCAAATGATGTGTCACTGACAGTTTACATAATCCAAATCTAGGCAGCAAAATGTGACCCCATATAAGATCAAGGAGAAAAGTTATCTTTAAGGATTTGTCTTGCTGATGCTGGGAGAACCTTGCTATTTATGGCTAAGCAGGCATTCCTGCTGATGGGGGAGGTGTGGTCCATACATGACACTGATACACATGCATAGCAGAGGGAGAGGAGGCCAAAGTTCGGTTCAGTTCAGTCGCTCAGTCGTGTCTGACTCTTTGCGACCCCATGAACCGCAGCACGCCAGGCCTCCCTGTCCATCACCAACTCCCAGAGTTTACCCAAACCCATGTCCATTGAGTCGGTGATGCCATCCAACCATCTCATCCTCTCTTGTCCCCTTCTCCTCCTGCCCCCAATCTTTCCCAGCATCAGGGTCTTTTCAAATGAGTCAGCTCTTCGCACGAGGTGGCCAAAGTATTGGAGTTTCAGCTTCAACATCAGTCCTTCCAATGAACACCCAAGACTGATCTCCTTTAGAATGGACTGGTTGGATCTCCTTGCAGTCCAAGGGACTCTCAAGAGTCTTATCCAACACCACAGTACAAAAGCACCAATTATTCAGCCAAAGGGCACAAGAGAATTTTTGTTCAAATTTTTCTTGTCTTGCCATGAAAATAGGAATTTTATTTCACACTATGAAACAAGTTTGCTTTTAAACAAACCCAGAGCCAAGTATAGAGTAAGACTCAGAACCTGCCTTTCAGTTCAGCCTCTCAGTTTATAAATGAAGAAGCAGAACCCAGAGAATCTTCTATTGACTAGGAATTTTGAAGATAAAATACTTTTTTAAAAGTATCATCTATTTTGAAGAACCTTTGTATTCTGATTTTTATATGTAATTGAATTCTTCTATTACAAATCATTTTGATCCTTTTTATCCAGTGGTATGACACAGAACGGAGAAGGCAATGGCACCCCACTCCAGTACTCTTGCCTGGAGAATCCCAGGGATGGCGGAGCCTGGTGGGCTGCCATCTATGGGGTCGCACAGAGTCGGACACGACTGAAGCGACTTAGCAGCAGCAGTAGCATGACACAGAAAGGGCTTCTCTGGTGGCTCAGATGGTAAAAATCCACCTGTAATGCAAGAGGTCAGCCTTCAATCCCTGGGTCAGGAAGATACACTGGAGAAGGAAATGGCAACCCACTTCAGTATTCTTGCCTGGGAAATCCCATGGACACAGGGGCCTGGTGGGCTACAGTCTATGGGGTCACAAAGAGTCGGACATGACTGAGCAGCTAACACTTTCATTCACTTCCATGACACAGAAAATAAGCATGGGTGAATAGTTTCTCATTTTAAAATGGACAGAAAAATAAATGATTCACCTCCCACAGTGGTTACTAATGGTATATCTGAGAGACCCTTGGACAGCAAGGAGATCAAACCAGTCACTCCTAAAGGAAATCAACCCAGAATATTCATTGGAAGGACTGATGCTAAAGCTGAAACTCCAATACTTTGGCCATCTGATGCAAAGAGTTAACTCATTCATTGGAAAAGTCCCTGATGCTGGGAGAGAATGAAGGCAAAAGGAGAAGGGGGTGACAGAGGATGAAATGGTTATATAACATCACCAACTCAATGAAGATGAGTTTGAGCAAACTCTGGGAGATGGTGAAGGACAGGGAAGCCTGGCGTGATGCAGTCCATGGGGTCGAGAAGAGTCGGACACGACTGAGCACCTGAACAACAATACTATATCTAATCACGCCTCTGTTTCTGGAGGTGACTTAGTGTGCTCAGAATATCAAAACCGTGTGCTGTGGAACTCCTCGTGGCATTTACAGGGACCAGAAATGGAGGCTGAAAGCTGCTTCTGAGGTCAGAGTTGGCTGGAGAAAGTGAAACATTCCCTGGACAAAAATAGAGCTGAACTGTGCCCCTTATAGTCACCGAGATCTCACTGCATGTTTATGTCTCTCCTCAGTATTTGAAGAGCCCCAGAAAACCAAAGATGTCCCACACCCTGCAGTATTCAGATCACCCCGGCTAATTCACCCCATCTGGAAGGTGTGAGGGGCTATTTGTCACTGCTGTAGTCATACTCCACTCTGCCCAGCATAATAAATATTAAGCAAGCACTATGTACTTACATAATTTGCAGAATTGATCGGCTGACTTAAAAGCTTGATTCCCTAACAAAAGAAAATTGAGTGCTTTGTACAAAGGTTAAATGCACAGTTTAATTGGCAATTGTGCATTAGAAACCTATTGTAAAGCGATTACAGTTGGAGGGGATGGTCCAGATAGCACAGTCAGGGAAATAAGTTTTCATTTTTGGCCATTAAAAAATCAGCTCCTGAAACTGGAGTGAAAAAAAAATGGGACAGCCTCAGTCTGGATAAGTGCCTCACCAGAATGTAATTTTCTCCCTCCTACACTTTACCTCCTAACTCAGAATTTAGAACCTGTTAAGTATGCAGATTTGAAAGATTCTTTCCTTGCCTAAATAATTTATGCAAATCTAGTGAATTGTTAAATTTCAGAGAAATACACACACACACACACACACACACACACACACACACACACATGATCTTGGTTAGGTTGGGTATATACCATTTAAGTTGAAGGAAATGGAAATCTAACAAAGCCTTATGAAATTAATTTGGACTGAATAAGAGCATTTTGTAACAGAGATTTCTCCCAAATATTTAGAGAATTCCTAGCAAGAAATTAAGACTGCCGCATCCCCTCGAATAAAAAGTAAATGATGAGGCTTCCCAGGTGGCTCAGTGGTGAAGAACCCACCTGCGTGCAGGAGACATAAAGAGACATGGGTTTGATCCCTGGGTTGGAAACATCCCCTGGAGAAGGAAATGGCAACCCTTTATTCTTGCCCAGAAAATCCCATGGGCAGAGGAGCTTGGAGGGCTGCAGTTCATAGGGTTGCGAAGAGTCAGACACGTGTTCTAGTGAGAGATGAATTGTGAGCTTCAAGCAGTGGGAAGCAGTCTTGAAAAATCTGGTTCCCAAAAAGAACTGTCAGGTTTGGGAGGTTTGTTCCATCTCTGGCAGAGGTGGCCCCAGTAGTGAACTCCGGCCAGTGTACTACCTCCGAAATGTTCATCCTCTTTATTCCTCCTCCAGGGGATCATCCCGACCCAGGGATCAAACCTGCGTCTCCTGCATTGGCAGGTGGACTCTTTATTAATTGTGCCACCTGGGAAGGCAGCATCTCTCCATTAGGTGCCTACCTTTACCAAAGGTTGCCCGAGGTTCCATCGAGACCCTTCTTGTCTGCAGAATTCAACCTCAGTGGCCATGATTTTTTTTTCAAGGTTTTTTTTTAACGTGGACCATTTTTAAAGTCTTTATTGAATTTGTTACAATATTGCTTTCGATTTATGTTTTGTTTTCTTGGCCACAAGGCCTACGGGATCTTAGCTCCCCAACCTGGGATGGAAACCAGGCCCTCTGCAGTGGAAGCTGAAGTCTTAACCACTGGACCACCAGAGAAGTCCCAGTGGGTGTGACTTTCTGTGACTTTCTTTTTTGTCTCTGACCACCATCTGCCAGTTTACAAAATGAGTAGTGGTGCCTCTGGTGTGAAATTCAACTCCCCTAGTAATTCCCAGATGCTGGGAGTGCTTTGAAACCAGAAAACCCTTCTTCATATCTAGTTGGAAAGGATCCAGTGATACAAACTGTATTTAGTTTTCTATCCTCATAGATAGAAAGTATGGGGCTTCTCAGGTGGCACTAGTGGTAAAGAACCCACCTGCCAATGCAGGAGATGTAAGAGACTTGGTTTGATCCCTGGGTCGGGAAGACCCCCTGGAGAAGGGCATGGCCACCCGCTCCAGTATTCTTGCCTGGAGAATCCCATGGACAGAGGAGCCCGGCGGGCTACAGTCCTTAGGGTTGCAAAGAGTCAGACACGGCTGAAGCAACTGAGCGCACAGGCACGCAGGTAGAGAGTACAGAGAAGCCCAGTAGAAGCTACCGTGAATTAAGATCGTAGCTTCTCACCGTAAGTACAAAAAGGGATTCTTGCCTCTAGCTCGCTGTGAAAGCCAGCTCAGGACTCCACCAGAGGCATCAGGTGCTGTTGAGATGCTAACTGTTGCTGTTGGTTCCAAGGTGAAAAAATTAAGATTGTACTTCCCATTTCTTTCTTGTCAAAGGGTGGAGCTGGGCAGTAGATGGTATTGACCTTTGGCTATTGATTGCAGGTATTATAGTGTGTGCATTTAGACTCAGCATACACATCTCTAATGCAATGGGACTTTTCAAGGAGCTATAGAATTCTGCCTGGAAAATATCCATAGCTTCAGATTTTACTCTCTTTGGTTGGGTTGAGAAAACTCACAGCAAGAAACTTGTTCCCAATTTTTGAACCAAATGATGGTGAAGAGGAATTGAAGAGATCAATAGTGACCTTTCATTCTCTGTTCCTGTAACCCTCCAGCTCCCCAGGGGCTGGAAGAAAGGTCATCGTAACAGGGAGATGAACTTGAGAAGGGTCAATACTAACAAGTGTCTCATTGGCCCAGCCTGGCTGCTCAAGACCCTGCCCTCCCTCAAGCCTTCCATGTCCACATGGACGTCCTGTCATCTAAGATGCGGCCTAAGGATAACTGCAGTGGACGTCATGCCCTGGGGTGCTGCAGGGGTCTTCCCTGAGTAAATCCTCCTCTGTCTGTGGCCTGCCAGGGTGCCTGAACACCTGTCAGCTGTCACTGCTGGTGAAGAGCTTGAGCCCTGGATGAGGCTGCAGAGCTCAGTCCTCATTTTCATATTCTTTTCCATGATGCTTTATCACGAGATAGTGAATATAGTCCCCTGTGCTCTACAGTGGAGCCTCATTGTCTGTCCATCCTACATATCACAGCTTGCTTCTGCTAGCCCCCACCTCTCACTACAGCCTTTCCCTGGCTCCCCTCCCCCATGGAAACCGCAGTTCTGTTGTCTCGGCCTGTGAGTTGGTTTCTGTTTCATAAATAAGCTCATTTGTGTTATATTTTAGATTCCACATATAAGTGATGTCATACGGTATTTGTCTTTCTCTTCCTGACTTATTTCACTTAGTATGACAATCTCTAGGTCCATCCAAGTTGCTTGCACATGACATTATTTCATTCTTTTTTATGACTGAGTCATATTCCATTACGGGCCATTCCAGTATATATGGGTCACATCTTCTTTATTCATCTATGTTGGGCATTTAGATTGTTCCCATGTCTTGGCTATTGTAAATAGTACTGCAGTAAACTTAGGAGCACGTGAATCTTTTATAGTTTTCTTCAGATATGTGCCCAGGAGTGGGATTGCTGGATCATACGGTAGCTCTGTTTTTAGTTTTTAAAGGAGCTTCCATACTGTTCTCTATAGTTGCTGCACCAACTTACATTCCCACTGGCATATCAGACAGAGTTCTCTTTTCTCCTCATCTTCTCCAGCACTGATTGCTTGTAGACTTTTAATCATGGCCATTCTGACCAGTGTGAGGTGGGCACTCACTGTAGTTTCGATTTGCGTTTATCTAATAATTAGCAATGTTGAATATCTTTTCATGTGCCTGTTGACCATCTCTATGTCCAGTTGGAGTTATGTCTGTTTAGGTCTTATGCCCATTTTTGGATTGTTTTGTTATTGTTGTTGGAGTTGTATGAGCTGTTTGTATATTTTGGGAATTACTGAGACTACTTCTTAAAAACCAAATGACTTAGAGGAAAGTGTAAAATAGTGATGACAATAGTGCCTACTTCCTGATGGCATTGAGAGGATGGTGTGAGTTAGTGCCAGTAAAGACCTTGATATAATGCCTGACCTGGTATAAACATGCAGTGAAATTAGCTATTTTTTACCGTGTGACCTCAGCACCTTAGCAACTAGAAAGTGAAAGTCGCTCATTTGTGTCTGACTCTTTGCAACCCAATGGACTATACAGTCCATGGAATTATTCTCCAGGCCAGAATACTGGAGTGGGTAGCTTTTCCCTGCTCCAGGGGATCTTCCCAACCCAGGAGTTGAACCCAGGTCTCCCGCATTGCAGGCAGATTCTTTACCAGCTGAGCCACAAGAGAAGCCCAGCCTAACAACTGGAAAACACAGCCAAACACAGCTCCCAGGGACTTGTGCCTCTAAGTTTCTGGACTGTGGCTTTGGGGAAAAACATCTGCGGAGGGGATGGGGTGAGCGGGGCCTAAAGGCTGGGAGAGGACGGGCTGGGTGGAACCACAGAATTCCTGGAGGTGTCTCTGGCGATGATGGCTGCACACCGTTGCTCCTCTGTCCCGGAGCCTGGCCTCTGTCTCCAAGTCCATGCGCCTCCTTTTCCGCTTCTGTCTCCGATGTCAGTGTTCAGTGAGGAATTTCTGCAGGAAGTGATGGAGCCACGTGCAACAGGGGCACAGAGGAGTCCAATAACCCAGCTCCCCCCGCCCCCGCCCCGAGCCCCTGGAAACGTTCCAGCAAAGCACCCCAAGGGGGGGCTGGAAGGGACCCCGGAGGCCCTGCCCTCTGGCCTCAGATTTCCCGATGCTCAGTGCTGCCTGCCTGAGGCTGTCCTCCTTTCCCACTTGTGAGACCCTCGTGTCTCTCCCTCAGGACTGTGCCCAGCTCGCAGGCAGAGAGGAATAAGATGGCGCCACCAGCCTGCGAACGCAGGGACTGTTGCCAAAACTCAAGGGAGGTGGCTGCCTGCCTCTGACCGCCCTGCCCACCAGGGGCGACCACTCTGTCTCCATCATCCGTGTTCCATGTGGCACTGTCAGAAGTTAGGAACTGAAACTCCCTCTGGCTCATATCCAGCTTTCCTGGTGGCTCAGACAGTAAAGAATCTGCCTGACAATGCAGGAGACGCGGGTTTGATCCCTGGGTGGGGAAGATCCCCTAGAGAAAAGACTTCGCAACCCACTCCAGTATTCTGGCCTGGAGAATCCCATGGACAGAGGAGCCTGGCGGGCTGCAGTCCATGGGGTCACAAAGAGTCGGTCGCAACTGAGGGACCAACACTACACTCCCACTACTACACCACTGGCTCAATCCCCGTCCTCCTCTCCAGTCCGGTGAATGTGTCAAGTCATCAGTGTGGCTGCCAGGGCCCCTCCAGACCCTCTGACGAAACCAAGGCCATGGGTCCTTGATGACACCTGTCAGTGTGACCACCAGCTCAGGTGCAGGCCCTCTGCAAGACCCGAGAGGCAGACCAACGGCCTCAGCTTTCCAGGGAATTCTCTGCATTTCCAGGCAGAAGCAGCTCTCTTCCTGATGATAGTCTTTGAGGGTCATTGACTTCTTCCTTTTGCTGCAACTAAATTGTGCCTCTAAGGGGCAGCTGGTAACCAGCTGAAGCCCCTGAGGACAGGTGTCTGCAAACACTCTAAGCTTTGCAGGCACCGCCGCTAATGAGGAACAAAGCCGCTGCTTATTTGAAATGGTGTCATGGCCCCGGAAGCTGTCGGCACCCTTGACACATTTCAAGTAAGTGTTTAGGTTCTAAAAGACAGAGATTTCAAGACCAAAGGCTTTCTGAAAATTCCAGCAACCCAATTTATCCACCAAAGCCTTAAGCCAGCATCTATTTTACATCAGAGTGTTTGAAATGGAGATTTAAGAAGTGTGCTTTTGCTGGAGGGCCTCCAGAAAAAGACTTTCTGTGCTCGAGGATCCTTATGACCTTTCTGTAGAGTATTAACCAGCCTTAGTCCATGCCTGGCACATCGCAGGTACTCACTAGACAAGCGGATGGAAAAAAAAAAATTTGCATCCTGGAATAGATGGGTAGAGGAAAGAGTGCAGGCCTTTGAGTCAGATGTCACAGCCTGGTTTAGATGTCATGTCCACTTCTGACTTTGTTAGCAAATCACTTAAATCCAGAGGCTCCATTTCCTTGTCCATTAGCTCAGGACAAAATACGCATCTTGTAGTGTTCTTATGGGGCTTCCCTGGTGGCTCAGTGGAAAAGAATCGGCCTTCCAATGCAGGAAACTCAGGTTTGATCCATGGGTCTGGAAGATCCCCTGGAGGAAATGACAACCTACTCTAGTATTCTTGCCTGGGAAATCCCCTGGACAGAGGAGCCTGGGAAGCTTGAGTCCATGGGGTCACAAAGAGTTGGAGATGAGTTAGTAACTAAACATCAACTACCACAAGTGTTGTGATGAGGCTCTTTGCTGGTCTATGGAGCAGTTTAATAAGCATTAGCCTTGTCAGTACTTCTACATTTGAAGTGGGGGCAAGGAGACTCGGGTAGTTTTAAGGAGACTTGTAGAAATGAGACAGTCTGGTGTGCGGATGCTCCTACAATAGTATAGCTGAGTGATATTCCATTGTGTGTATATGTACCATATCTTCTTTCTTCGTTCATCTGTCAGCGGACTCTTATGTCTGTTGACGTTGCTGCCCTGCGCTGGCTATTGCACATACTGCTGCCACGAACACTGGAGTGCACATATCTGTTTCAATTAGCAACATAGTTTGAACCAAAGATGACCATACTAAGTGAAATAAGTCAGACAGGGGAGTGACGAATATGTGATATCACTTATATGTGGAAGCTGGAAAAAAAGATGCAAATGAACTTATTGACAAAACAGAAATAGACCCACAGACATAGAAAATAAACATATAGTTCCCAAAGGGGGAGGGATCAATTAGGAATATGGGATTTACAGATTTACAGGTGGCTCCCTGGTAAAGAATCCACCAGCCAATGCAGGAGATACAGGAGACTCTGGTTTGATCCCCGGGTCAGGAAGATCTCCTGGAGAAGAAAATGGCAACCCACTCCAGTATTCTTGCCTGGAAAATCCCATGGACAGAGGAGCCTGGTGGGGTACAGCCCACGGAGTGGCAAAGAGTCTGGCATGACTGAGGACTGAGCATGCACCCACATAAAATAGAAATCCAACAAGGACCTGCTATGTAGCACAGGGGACTACACTCAATGTTTTATTGTAACTTGTCCAAAATCACTGCAGATGGTGACTGCAGCCACGAAATTAAAAGACACGTACTCCTTGGAAGGAAAGTTATGACCAGCCTAGACAGCATATTAAAAAGCAGAGACATTACTTTGCCAACAAAGGTCTGTCTAGTCAAGGCTATGGTTTTTCCAATAGTCATGTATGGATGTGAGAGTTGGACTATAAAGAAAGCTGAGCACCAAAGAATTGCTGCTTTTGAACTGTGGTGTTGGAGAAGACTCTTGAGAGTCTCTTGGACTGCAAGGGGATCCGGCCAGTCCATCCTAGGGGAGATCAGTCCTGGGTGTTCATTGGAAGGACTGATGTTGAAGCTGAAACTCCAATACTTTGGCCACCTAATGTGAAGAGCTGACTCATTTGAAAAGACCCTGATGCTGAGAAAAATTGAAGGTGGGAGGAGAAGGGGACGACAGAGGATGAGATGGTTGGATGGCATCACCAACTCAGTGGACATGGGTTTGGGTGGACTCAGGGAGTTGGTGATGGACAGGGAGGCCTGGTGTGCTGCAGTCCACGGGGTCGCAAAGAGTTGGACACTACTGAGCGACTGAACTGATAAGGAAAAAGAATCTGAGTCATTGTGCTGTACAACTGAAACTAACAGGAAACTGTAAATCAACTATACTTCAATTAAAAAGAAAAAGAATAAAGAATAGTCATAACCAGAGCCCCTTTCTGGGAAGCCAGCTGAGGTGTGCTCCTCACTGTCAAGGTCCTGTCTCCCTCATCAGTTTGTCTTGGCAGGAGGGGAGCAGCCCCACTGCCTTTGCCAAGAGCCCCATGGACCAGTGTTTGGGCATCACCTGAGAGCCTTTTAGAAGTGCTGCATCCAGCTCCAACCCCAGGCAGGCTGACTCTGGATCTACATTTAACGAGATCCCAAGTGATTCATTTGCACGTTGAAAGGAGATGCTGGCCGACACGCTTCAGCCCTGTCTGGTTTCCTGAGTTCCTTGATTGATTACAGCTGAGCCATGTGATGAGGGCGGGAGGTTCTGGAGAGTTTTCTGAATATGAGACTGCACTGTTCAGACTTCCAATAAAACAACCGGGCAGATCTACCTTACACTAATGGCACCTACTGCTTTTAATATAAAGGGGCAACAACAGAACTGGTCCTGGGCCCCTTAGACAGATGCACTTGCCCAGTCCTCCTTTTTCCCTCTTCCTGCTGGAAATGCTCACAGTGCCGAGTGCCTCTCGGGACATGTCCACTCGGCAGCCAGTTCATCTCTGAGCACCCGGACAGTTTCCCAGACGGCACAGTGGTAAAGAACTCGCCTGCCAATGCAGGAGACACAGGAGACTCAGGTCCATTCCCTGGGTCGGGAAGGTCCCCTGGAGGAAGAAATGGTGACCCACTCCAGTATTCTTGCCTGGAGAATCCCACGGACAGAGGAGCCTGGCGGATTACAGTTCATGGGGGTCACAAAAATGTTAGACACAGCTGAGTGACTGAACACACACACACACACACACACACACGCTCGCACTCACAATGGATTGTGACTCTCATTTGAGAATGCAAAATCAGATTTGTTGCCATGTGAAGATCCTAAGATAGTTTTTTGGAAGGTCTGGGGTATACGGAAGGGCCAGCTTCTAGGGACAGAGATCATGCTTGGGTCCAGGGGAGGGGCTGCAGAAGCCCTTGACTTCGGTGAGAGTTGAGGGGAACCTGTGTCAAAGGCCCAGAGTCTGACCAATCTGTCTTCATCCGGAGGAAGGGGCTATCATGACTCCTTTTTTAAAAGGAGGGTCCTTTTCACGTTATAAACTAGTGAGGGCCGTTCTCTCCTCCTGGCACCCAGGAAAGCAGCACCGGCCCCCAGGGGCACGGCTGCCAGAAGTGTGTCCTCACTCTCACAAACGGCCCCCCATACACCCTGTCGTTCCCTGCATAACGTGACTATGACGATGTTTCAGCAGAGTTCAAGTTTTTGTGACATTGTTGTTTTTGCCAAATTACAGACTTCACACGTTAAGACTTCACACTTCAGCTAAATTCAATCTGACTTAGTGATTTAACCGTGGAAGCGAAAACCCTCTCAGAAAGAGAAACAGAAAAAAGGCCCAAGGAAGTATTTGGGCATAGATGAAAGTGTTAGTCACTCTTTGCAACCCCGTGGACTGGAGCCCGCCAGGCTCCTCTGTCCGTGGGATTCTCCAGGCAGGAATACTGGAGTGGGTTGCCATTCCCTTCTCTGGGGGATCTTCCTGACCCAGGGATCAAACCCAGGTCTCCTGCCTTGAAGGCAGATTCTTTACTGTCTGAGCCACAAAGAAATCCCATGAGACCTGTACTAAGTCTGATCCATGTTCCATATTTAGGAAGTCTCCCTTCCCAGAAAATGGAAATAAAAACACTTACCTTGTAAAGACTGAAACACCAGCTTCACCTTAAGGAAATTGAATTTAAAACAAACAAACAAAAGCTCTCAAATTATCATTTGATCAGTATTCCAGGTAGATTCCTTTTGGCAGAAGCACAGACATAAACAGATAAAGGAGATTGTGATGTCCCCAGGAATAACTGTTTGAGGTTTGCAGCTATAGCATCAGCCCTTGACTTCTGAGTTATTCCATCCAATAAACAATTTCCGGCTCTAAAACCATGTCAGCACGTTTAAGTGAGCTGGGTCCTGGGAGCTTCCAAACATTGGTTTTCTTGCAACTGCAAAGTATTTGACCCTCATTTACATAAAAAGGGTAGAACTGGCTGGAAGAGAAGCTCAAATTTAAAGCGTTAAGATCTTTTGCCAAGAGCAAGCAATCTCTCTGAAATGTTAATGTATACATGGGCCAATAAGATTCCATTTTGACCACTAGAATTACCCTCAATTTTTTTTTAGGAAATTACTTTCAGAAGGTTGCATTTTCTGAAAAGAAATAAAAGCCGCCTATAAGCTGTAAACAGATACATAGTTCTTAAAAATGAATGTTGTTGTTTTTAGTGACTAAGTCGTGTCTGACTCTTCGTGACCCCATGGACTGCAGCCCGTCAGGCTCCTCTGTCCATGGGGTTTTCCAGGCAGGAATACTGGAGTGGGTTGCCATGTCCTTCTCTAGGGGATCTTGTGGACCCCAGGATCGAACTCCTGTCTCCTGCATTGCAGGCAAATTCTTTACCACTTGAGCAACCGGGGAAGCCCCCAAAACGAGTGTGCTGCTGCTGCTAAGTCGCTTCAGTCGGGTCCAACTCTGTGCGACCCCATAGACGGCAGCCCACCAGGCTCTGCCGTCCCTGGGATTCTCCAGGCAAGAATACTGGAGTGGGTTGCCATTTCCTTCTCCAGTGCATGAAAGGGAAAAGTGAAAGTGAAGTCACTCAGTCGTGTCCGACTCTTAGCGACCCCATGGACTGCAGCCTACCAGGCTCCTCCATCCATGGGATTTTCCAGGCAAGAGTACTGGAGTGGGGTGCCATTGCCTTCTCCGAAAACGAGTGTATCTATAACCAATTTCTACTCCCCGAGGCTTGCATGAGCTGAAAAAGATCTGTTAGGGAAACACAGAGGTGGTGGATGCCCAGACCTTCAGGGGGCCTGAGTTCCCACCTCATCTCTCCCTTACATGGACCATAGGGCCCGGGAAGTCCTTGATGGTTTACATTGTCCCCTGCCAGCTTGGGAGAAGAAGCTAAAGAGCACCAATGTGACCACAGAGGAAGCAGACAGGATCGAGGGCACAGATCATCCACAAACTGCCCATTGGATCTTCAGTCTCAAGGTCCAGGGCTGATGAACAGAAGGCACGTGGGTTCAGAGGGAACCGGGCGAGGCCTGGTGGAAAGGAATTCGTTGTGATTCAATGCACATTCTCTGCAGTAGCTTACTGGGTATTCAAGTTTATTTCTCTGAGCACCCAGAATGTAATTAATATTAAAAAAAAAAAAGAAGCAAAATAAATCAAGGAATGGTGAAGCACTTCACATTTAAAATCCATCCATCGTTGGCTTTCTCGTCTTTTCAACAGAAAACAAATTACCCCAGACCGTGTGCTGAGATGGATTTTGCATTTCTACTACCTTTGGGGTGGAGGGTCAGTTGGGATCCTGGGCAGGCCAGGCGCTTGTTTTTATCAAAGGAAGCAGAAGAGATGCAGAAAGCACATTTATCCCTAGGATGCTAGTTTCCTAATTCACACACTGGGTGCCCTCCCTGAGTACCCACCCAAGTCAAACAGCCTTAGAACAATTATGATTGCAGCTAAACTGCCCAGACTTAGAGATTACCTTCAAAGAGCTATGACACGTCAACTTTATCTTCCAAAGTAATTGACATATCATATTAATATTAAACCAGATTTTTCAGCCAATTCATTGGTTTCCTTGAGGGTTAAGGTCACAGCATACGTATTCACCTCTAGGTGACCTAATGTGTGGAAGTGTGGATTACTCACGGGCTTTCACTCAGTTACAGGAAACCTTAATACAGCTTTTGTTTCCTAATGTATTAATATTTGGTAGGTTCTCTGTGCCTGATCGCATTATATGGGTATTGCTGGCAGTAAATTTTAAATTATATAGTCTGCAGTTCTGCACTAAGAGATGGTAGGAGATGATTCATCATCTTCCTTGTCTTCCTGTTTACATGCGGAAATATAATTCATGCTCAGAAACCATCTTTCAACTCATCTGGAAGCAGTCCCCGGTACCGCCACAGAATCTGTCACGGCCAATCCACTGTTATAAATCACTTTTCTATTAAACAGCAGGGCCAAAAATGCAAACATATGTACTTTAAATATAGGTAGCCATCTCAAATTCCCAGCAGATGAACCAAAACTAGAGGATTTCCCCCCCAAAAGAGGTGCCAGAATTGAGTGAATGAATTCTTTGACTTAAGGGCATCAGAAATTTGTATCTCTATACACATATTGAGGGGTTTTCCTGGTGGTTCAGACAGTAAAGCATCTGCCTGCAATGCGGGAGACCTGGGTTCGATTCCTGGGTTGGGAAGAACCCCTGGAGAGAGAAATGGCACCCCACTCCAGTACTCTTGCCTGGAAAATCCCATGAACAGAGGAGCCTGGTAGACTACAGCCCATGGGGTCGCAAAAAGTCGGACACAACTGAGCGACTTCACTTTCACTTTCACACATATTGAAGGGCTTCCCTGGTGGCTCAGCCACAGAGAATCCACCTGCCAATGCAGGAGACGGAGGTTCAATCCCCAGGTCAGGAAGACCCCCTGGAGAGGGAAATTGCAGCCCACCCCAGTGATCTTGCCTGGGAAATCCCACGGATAGAGGAGCCTGTCAAACTACAGTCCATGGGGTCACAGAAGAGTCAGACAGGACTTAGCAACTACAACAACAACAACACATATTGAAGAGATGTACATATGTCAATTTCCCAGCTGGGTCTATACTTGGGGATATGTCCTTTGCAGAATTCTTGGTACATTAAATCTTTATTGTTTTGAAATCTTACTTCCTAAGTAAGATTTCACTCAGGCAGTGTTAGAAGGCCGCGGGATGGCAGGAAAATATCTGCTTAAATTCTGATCTTAGCTGCGCTGTAATGCCAGCTGTTGTCCGTCTCCTTGACCTTCCTCCCCAGGACAGTGAAGCCACTAATTCAGAACGGTGCCCCCAGACTTGGCAGCGCTCTTCATCTCTAACAAAGATAAAATTCAGTTCACCAAACCCACTTACTGCTAAGGAATGGGATTTAGGCATTTCAGAAGGATGTTCACCAGCTGCTGCTTCTTTGCTCAGCAAACACACCTAATCATGGCACCCCACTCCCTGCAACTTTGGTACCATCTGATTTCACTGAGACTGTGGATTGCACGTCAACTTGCTCGTACACACATGCACGTGAGCACTTCCTTTGTCTGGCACTCTCAAGGATGGGAGAGCTTTCAAGGTAACTGGTGCTTACCCATTGAACAGTCTTTGTTCCACATTTCAGCTATTTTACTGGAGTCTTTGGAACTATTATTTACTATTATTTTCTTGGCTACTTTCTTAAGCAAAGGGCACCCAACACAGATCTGTTTCCTTCTTTGGTTCTGCTGGGAATTATTATGTGGGTCTCACTGTAGGCTGTCAGGTACTTGTGTTGAAACTCACCTGGCCTTATATCTGGATCTTCTAGGGGATATGTTTCAAGCCCTAGTTTGCCAGGCTTGATTTATACAGTCAGAGCTGGTAAGCCCTAAAAAAAAAAGTGCCCAAGTCCTTGCAGAGTCTAGTGTGAAGGCTTCCATGCACAAGTCTTCCCTTGGCTCCTTGAGACCCCAGGGATTCTCTGTTGGGGTGGGATGGGCGCTCTCTCCTTACTGTGGTTGGTCTTGAATTTGTGGTCTCTGGGTCTGTAGGATCTCAGCTTAGATATAGACGGCACGTGCCGGTCTCTGTTGAAGCTTGGCTTTGAAGAGCATTGGCTAGACGCCCAGCATGGACACAACGGTTCCTGCTATCACCCCAGCCTTCTTCTCTCATCTGCTCTTTCTTTCTTTATTACTTTTGTTCAACAGCCCGTTCCCCGACCTTTTTAAGCCTCTGACTCAGTGGCTGAGCTTTTTTTGAACAGTAAATCACAGAAAGGTGGCTTAACTATTGAAAATTTTATTAAAATCATTATGATAATGACTTCATTACTCTCTGAGATTTCCAGATCCTCTCTTCATTCCGGGGGAGCCGGCCATGCAAAGACATCTGTGGATTGCTGTCAGCCTCCACAGAATTAGAAATAGAGGTGGATGAAGAAGGTTGGAAGCTGGCCAAGCCCTTTTCAGAGATAATGGTCATATTGTAGCATCCCTAGTTTGTATTATTAAAATAAAAGGCATATGAATTCATGATAAACTGAGAATTTAATTTAATTTTCCCTAAATGAGTTAGGAAAAAAAGAGAAAGCATCTTTACTATGCTTGATGAGGTGCCCCTGGGACAGAAAATCTTTGTGGGAGAGTCTCTACCACATGTCACGTGACCCCCTCCTTCTCGTCCCCTTGAATCCCAACCCCAGCGTTTGCACAGCTCGGTCTTTTCTCAGACAAGCAATCGCTCTCTACGAATTTTCATCTCTCAGTCCCCGCTCCTGACCTATGACTGTGGACCCTTCCCTTCCTCCCACAAACCAAATCATGCTCAATTCCAGAGGACAACTCAAGCCCCACCTTCTCCTGCTTACAGGCCAACATCCATCCTGTCTCCTGTGTTTCCCCTGCTCTTCACTGCTGAGTTGGGCAGAAAAAGACCAAGAAACCCAAAATAACGTGCAACAATGTACCCAGCAACGGGGGCTTCCCAGGTGGCTCAGTGGTAAAGAAGCCACCTGCCAACACAGGAGACGCAGGTTCGAGCCCTGGGTGGGGAAGAGCCCCTGGAGAAGGGAATGACCATCCACTCCGGTGTTCCTGCCTGGGAAATCTCATGGACAGAGGAGCCTGGCGGGCTATGGTTCCTGGGGTCGCAAAGAGTCGGACACGACCGAGCGACTGAGCACCACCCTGCAGTAGAGGGGACTCTCTCAGTGGGTCTCAGTGGGTTTTTCCCCGTCAGGAGGACCGTTTCCCACTTAAAAAAAAATTATTTATTTGGCTCTGCTGGGTCCCAGTTTCTGCACACCAGATCTTCAATCTTCATTGCTGTGTTCAGGATCTTTATTTGCAGCATACGAACGCTTAGTTGCATCATGTGGGATCTGGTTCCCTCACCAAGGATTGAACCTGAGCCCCTGCATTGGGAGCATGAAATCTTAGCCACTGGACCACCAGGGAAGTCCCATTCCTTGTGTTTTAAATCTGCCATGTCATCATTTGCCTCACGTACCTCTGGCTGTTTGTTGACAAGGTCTGCTGCTGCTGCTGCTGCTGCTAAGTCGCTTCAGTCGTGTCCGACTCTGTGCGACCCCATAGACGGCAGCCTACCAGGCTCCGCCGTCCCTGGGATTCTCCAGGCAAGAATACTGGAGTGGGTTGCCATTTCCTTCTCCAGTGCATGGAAGTGAAAAGTGAAAGTGAAGTCACTCAGTCATGTCCGACTCTTAGCGACCCCATGGACTGCAGCCCACCAGGCTCCTCCATCCATGGGATTTTCCAGGCAAGAGTACTGGAGTGGGGTGCCATTGCCTTCTCCGTGACACGATCTAGGCTAGGGTTAAAGGCATATGGATGGGCTCAATAGGAACCTTCGATGGCTTGTTTGACAAGAGACACGATGGCCTGACCTTGCAGGCCTTGGGAAAGGTTTTGTTTATTGTTGTTTTTCATCATCTGGGACTTTATACCCCTTCTGTAAATATTAAATCATACTGTATAATTATTCATCAAATGATAATCTGTGAGAAAACTGGAAGTAATTAGGTGAGGCTGTGGAGCCCATGGTGAAAACTGGAGAGCTAGAATTGAACCTGATTCTGGGAAAGATTGAGGGCAGGAGGAGAAGTGGATGACAGAGGACGCGATGGTTGGATGGCATCACCGACTCAATGGATGTGAGTTTGAGCAAATTCCGGGCCATGGTGAAGGACAGGGAAGCCTGATGTGCTGCAGTCCATGGGGTCACAAAGATTCAGACACAACTGAGTGACTGAGCAACAACAGAGTTGAGTGCTGATGAGAAGAGTTTTGGTTTCCACTCCTGTAGGCTTTGTACATATTTGCATAATCAGAGTCTGTTCCTCCTCCCATCAGAGACCCCCAGTCTCAAGCTGAGCTTTAAAGAGATACTTCTCTTGGTCAGTGAGAGGAGACTGACCAAGGACAAGCAGAAGCACAGTTCACCAGGGCACCGTGCCCTGACTGCAGATGATAAACAGATGCGTGTCCTGCCCATCCGTTCATCCATTTGTACACTGCCTCCACTGGTGCTAAGCACCAGAGCACAAATAGAACCAATGATGTAGAGTCAGAGAGAGGTAAGAAGGGACTGTAACTGCATTAAAAAACGTGTTCATAAGACTGTAACCTTGACCAGTGTCCTGAGAGCTGTGAGACGTGGGTCAGGCCCTGTGATCACAAATTTAACCCGGCTTCCTTGAGGAGCCAAGCTAGAACAGGGACCTAAAGGGTGACTGAGATAGGGGAGGGGGGTGGGAGGAATGTTCTAGGCAGAAAGAAGCAGTAAAGCCCTGCGTGGGGTGGGATCAGGTTGAGTGCTGGAGGGGGAAAGGGTGGACTGGAGGGGCCAGGTCCCATGAGCCACATTACAGACCTTGACCTCATTCTAAGAGCAGTGGGAACCCGTGACAAGGGCTTGGGAGAATAATCGGGTTTGGGTGACGTCAGGTCTGCAAGTAGAAAAAGATCCTTTCTCTGCAGAGTGGAGAACAGTCAGGAGGAGGGACAGCGTGGAGGTGATGGAGGAGCTCAGCAGTCACCTTGGTACCCAGGCCGTGGACAGCTTGGACCACGATGCTGATAGTTAATGTGGGGAGAAGCAGGCAGTGCTAAGAGGTACTGAGGTGTCACATTCACGCGACAAGGCGCTGGGAGTTAGAAAAAGCGAGGCATCCAGGGTGACTGCTGAGTTCTGTGCCCCCAGGTAACAATATAACCAAACTTTGATGAAACTGTACTTTAAATGTTCCTGAATTGGTCCCCAGGCTACTCCAATCGACTGCAAAGCTTCATCTTCCATAAAACATGACATTAAATTAAGACCTAACTTTTAAATTTTGCTTTGTACGTTGAACAACATTATCAGTACATTCCCAGATTCCTTGTTTAACTCTGACAACTTCAATAGTTCTTCCTCCAAATGGAAATCTCAGCTGTCCTCAGTGTACTGAATTAGATTTCAGAATTTACGAAAATTATTCAACTACAAAAAAGATTCCTAGCAATAGCCAGAGGAAATTAACATCAGCCTAACAGTTTGATGACATAAGAGGCCTTTTGCAATGTATGATCAGCTCCTTAATTGTTAGCATTTTTACAAAGAATTTGATTTCAGAATAAGCATATCATGAACAAGAAATGACTCAAACCTTTCATCCTCTTTCTGGTTTTTAGAAAAATGTATTCGTATGTGCAGTTTTCTGAAAAGAATCTGCAAAAAATTAAGAAAGTAAGAATTTCCTTCCAGAGAATATATACAACATATATTATACATCTGTATAGATAATGTTCATGTTATATATATATATATATATATACATATATATATATATATATATGCGTGTATGTTAGGAACCTGATTCTGAGCAATCACATGACCGCTTAACCTCACCTTCTTTCATGATGGAGTATTTAGATTGTATGTTATCTAAATTTTCTTCAGCCTTCCAGATGTTTTAATTCCACCATTTAAATGTCATCACTTCTAACCAGTGATAAAATAGAAAAATGTTGATTGACATTTTCTCCTTTGCTGTAAGACAAGCTGGGGAAGGAAAGGAAATTCATACTGGTTTAGAATTACTATGTGACGGGCTGTGTGTGTGTGTGCATGAGTGTGTGTTTATGTGTGTGAGTGTGTGTGAGTTTATGTGTGCATGAGTGTGTGTGTGAGTGTGTGTGTGTTTATGTGTGCATGAGTGTGTGTGAGTGTGTGTGTCACTTTATGTAAAAATCTCATTAGTAATCATAGCATCTGTACCATCTCTCCATGGAAGGTTTCATTTTGCCCAATCTATGAATAATACACTGATATACAAGGAATCACTCCTCTGATGTTACTCATGTCAGGATTTAAACACAGGTTCGTCTGCCTTCAGAGACAAATCTCTTTCCCCAGGCCGTTGGATTTCCTCATTTCCCAGCAGACCTCGCCCACCCTGTCTCAGGGGAGCCAGTCACACTTCAACTTTGATTAGCAAGCAGTGTTTGTAAGCAACCTTTCAATTTTGGTCCCATTAGCCCTTAGATTTGGAAGACAGTTGTTAATATCCACTTTTCATGAATAAGCAAATGAAACGATTAAGCCCCAGCTGTTGAGGTGCATAGACGCGACTGGCACTGTGTCTTCTATTCGGAGTATTTCCCAGTTGCACAGGGCTGCACCTGAGACTTTCCCTGGAGGTGGGACGACACGGAATTCGGGAGGAGGAGCAGCGGGAGCCGTGGGCTGCCTGGCACTAGGGGCAGGAGAGGGCCAGTGGGAGACAGGACCTGGTACCAAACTGCATTCATGCTGAGAGATGCTCTTTGAGAAGCCCTCCTAAGACCCAGAGGTGTCTTGCCAGTGAAACTAGAAGTTATTTGAAATATTGAAACGAGAAACCCTGTCTTGTGGAGAACCTGAGTTGAGGGATATACAATGATGATCCAAGGATTAAGCATCGGGGTTGCAGACGATCATGGAAAATCGAGAAAGGGAAGGTGCATCTCAGTTCACAGGTGGAGAAAGACACCAGCAAGGGAGGGATCCCTGTGTTTGTTCTGCTGATAACTTACTGCAGAGACACAGGGATCTGGCTGCAGGGGCTTATCAATGACTTCACAGGTGTTAAAAATGTAAGCATCTCTCACGTGTTTCATCCCATGGGGCATAGAGACCTGGCTTAGTTCCCGACTATACACCAGTAAATGCAGGTTCCTATTTCCAATTAGTCATGGGATGGATCTTACATGGAATTCCTCAGGAACCTCTGCTCACAAAAACCCACAGTTAATGTTGTTTTGTCATGTATCGAGGCACATATGGCCATTTGTAGAGAGGAACAACAGTCAGACTCCTTTGTTTATTCGTGGTGTGTGATCTCTGGAGCCAGAGAATGTGGAAGACTTGATTTTAGCTGTCAGCTCTCCACAGTCTGCCCTTGACTTTTAGAAGGTCACTCCATCTCCCTGGGTCTCCTTTTGGCACCCGAAGCATGAGGTAACAATGCCTTTAGATGATTTCAAGGCCCCAAAAGAGGACAGATGAAAAAGCAAACCCTTGGGCACCGTTAGTTCAGCACGTAACGGCATCACTGCTGTGCAAAGCAATATGGAGCCTCCTTTGAAAATGAAAAATAGATCTGCCGTATGATTCAGTCATCCTATTTCTCTGAGGGTTTATCCCAAAGAATTGAAGACAGGATCACAAAGAGATATTTACACTCATAGTCGTAGCAGCGTTATTCACAGTGACCGAGAGATGGAAGCAATCTGTGTGTCCCTTGATGGAAGAATAGGTAAAGAAAATGTGGTCCCTCCATACAGGGGAATATTCTTCAGCCTTAAAACATGAAAGGAATTATGATTATGCTACAATATGGAGGAACCTGGAGGATATCTTATAAGCTTAGTGAGATAAGTCAATCACAGGACAGTTTGTATGAGGAATCTGAAATAGGCAAACTGGTTGAATTAGAAAATAGAATGGTAGTTGTCGGGGACTGTGAGAGGGAAAATGAGGGTTGCGGTTCAATGTGTGTAAAGCTTCACTTAGCAAGTTGAGTAAGTTTTCTTTTTTAACTTTTCCTTGGCCAAGTTGCACAGCGTGCAGGGCCTTATTTTCCCGATCAGGTATCAAACCTGCATCCGGTGTAGTGGAAGCAGAGTCTCAACCACTGGGCTGCCAGCGAAGTCCCTAATCTTTATTTTCTATTGATGTATAATTGATTTACAATTTTGTGTTAGTTTCAGGAATACAGCAAAGTGCTTCAGTTATACAAATATATATATATATTTCGACTTCTCTTCCCTTATAGCTTATTACAAAATATTAAGTGTAGTTCCCTGTTTTCTACATAGTAGGTCCTTGCTGGATCTATGGTGGGTTTATTTTAAATTTTATTATTTTTATCGAAATATATTGTTGATTTACAATGTTGTGCCGATCTCTGCTATATAGCAGGGTGACTCAGTTATACATATACATATGTTCTTTTTCATTTACTTTCCCATTATGGTTTATCATGGGATATTGACTATAGTTCCCTGTGCTTTTCAATAGGACCTTGTTCTTTATCCCTGCATGGTGAATAAATTTTAGAAGTCTGCCCTACACTACTGTGCTTATAGCTAGCAAATTGTACTGAGCACCTGAAACTGTGTTGAGGGTAGCTCTTGTGTTACTTGATTTTACCATAGTAAAAACATTTAAAGCGCCACCCCAGATGTACCTAAGAGGCAACCTTCCTCCTCACTGACCCCTTCATCCCACTGTGCTCCCCACATGGCTCAGCATCCTCTGGGACTTTTCTCAACTCACCATCCTAGGAGAGGTCTGCAGTGTGTGGGGCTGAGTGTGGGCGGGGTAGTCATTCAAAGCCACATCAGGAGTAAGTGCCTGGTACTATCACCATTGTGATCATCGTATGTCTGAATGGACCGTCACACAGAACTAGGATGTCCTGAGTATTGTTCAACATCTGGCTTTTGGCCCATGTTTCCAGCTCTCTCTTATTCACTGTTGTTGCCATTCAATCGCTCAGTCGTGTCCAACTCTGCACGCCATGGTCTGCAGCACGCCAGGCTCCCCTGTCCTTCACTATCTCCCAGAGCCTGCTCAAACTCATGTCCGTCAAGTCACTGATGCCATCCAACCATCTCATCCTCCGTCATCCCTTCTCCTCCTGCCCTCAAATCTTTCCCAGCATCAGGGTCTTTTCCAATGAGCCATCTCTTCGCATCAGATGGCCAAAGTATTGAAGCTTCAGCATCAGTCCTTCCAATGAATATTCAGGGTTGATTTCCTTTAGGATTGACTGGTTGATCTCCTTGCTGTCCAAGGGACTCTCAACATTCTCACTCATTGTAGCTACGATATTTAACCTGCTTAGAAATTTCAGGAAGACAATAAGTGGATGAGAAATCAATAAGAATGAATAATGTCCCGTTCAGAAATATCACTAGGGATTCTTTTTCCTTATCCCACTAGTAGCAGCAAATTTAAAAGATATCATTAGAAACTCAATACTCAAGCTTAATAGAATTGATAATCAAATGGGATCTTCAGATCAATAATTCTCAAATGGTTCTGTGTAGTCCAGTAATTCCCAGTGAATCCTTCAGACTGAATCTGACAGTCTTATTTTAAAAAAAAAATTGGAGTGACTTTTACTCCCATGAAAGATGCCAAATTGAAAGTTTAGAAAATTGACAGTTTAAACCCTGACTGAAGAAGCAATGTACAAGCCTTCAGAGTGGATTCTTTTTCTGCGTTTCACAGGGGTCCTCAGCCCATCAAACCACACTGAAGTGCATATTTATAAAATTTCCACTACAAAGACATGTAAAAAGATGCTGTGTCCTCCACTTAAGTCAGGGATAAAAGGAGAAGTCACAACTTCTGTTTCAAATAAGCCATTCCTTTATGTTGATAGTTAAATGGAAGAGATGCCTCCTTGGTGTAAATAGTGCCAGAAGATAGTTCAGCAGAGAGAGAGGTGGAAATTAGAGGAGGATCTCTTTCCCTTAATTTAAAAACCCTCAGATATGGTCCTCGGTTCACAAGGGCTGGAGCAAGTAGGACTTGGCCCTGATGGTATCGCAGGCTCGTGGAGACCTCGAGACAAGACTGTGCATGTGACAAAGCACCATGAAATTCTTCACGCTCTTAGGTCCCTGTTAACTGTAACTTTGTATTATCATGGGTGGGTCTCAAAGGGTGGGATCTTGGTGCTCTGAAGAGTAAAAGGCAGGAGAGAGTTTATTAATGAGTTAATTAACACGAAGTATTGTACACTTAGGGGTTTGCTGTGGACAGGGAAGCCTGGCAGGCTACAGTCCATAGGGTCTCACAGTGTCAGACAGGACTGAAGCAACTATGCATGCATGCGTGTAAAGAAGATTCCTTTTCCTTACAGTACCAAGTTATATCTATTAGCCTTCCTGCAACAGAGCTGTTCATGGAGGGTTTTCTCCATAGCGGGTAGACAGTGTTCTGTGGGAGTCGGGAGGAAGAGTGTGCTTCCAGATCTTTCTGGATCATTCAGATTTGCTGGGTCGTCTCTGACCGCTTCAGCAACATGCTGGGGTGTCTTGCCGCCCTGCCAGCATCCCAGATGGAATGAAACTTTTCTTTAACAGTCAACTGAAAACTTTCTCTGCACAGAGCCTTTCCTGTGCATTATTATTGCCTTTAACCTCACAGTACACCCGCAGGATACCTATTTTACAGATGAGTAAACTGAGGCTCAGGAGAAACGCCTAAGTTCATAGCACTAGGAGGGGAAGGATGCAGAGACCTCCAGGGTCCAGTGGTTCTCCTGAGTTACCTCCCCTTTTCTCTCACTGATCTCTCCCGCTCCATCCCTTTACCCATGAGAGGAATGGCTGTATAACCTCAAGAAGCCCCTTCCCCTCCCACCTACCCACCAACCTCTTTCTACATGGAACCTCCCCCAAGACAGAGGGCTTGCCCTCTGTATTCCAGAAGTATTGTCACTGTTGTTAATAAGTGACCTGAGGGAAAGTTCATGCTTTGTCTTGTATTAATAGACAATGAGATTTTTACAGTGATTTTCCTGAATGTTTCATATATTAGTTACTTTGCTTTGGCTTCTGTAATGTTTCAACTTAGCCCTCTAGAAGTACAGGCCATGCCGTGAACCAAAAAGCCTACATGAGCCACTCATGACCTTGGAAGAGGTGACTTCTGCCTCCATGCAAAAAGCAAGAGCCAGCTTTAGGAAGGAGATGGGCTGAGATCTGCTGGGAGAGGGGCAGGGAACTAGGTGGACTCAGTCTGTCCATCCTGACAGCAGGGTGTGGGGGGGACAAGGCCAGATGCTGACCTGTGATAAGTGACTTTCCAAGAGAACGATGCCAGTGGCCCTTCTGAATCCCGTGGCCTCCTTGACTCCTGCCCGTGACGTGATGAGTCCCTGTACCCCTACTCCAGGCTGACTGTCTGGTCCTCCCCCATCCCACCTCTACCCCGGATCCTTTCTGCACCTCTCTGCTGCTCTCTCCTTTACCTGCTTCCGTTCCTTCTAGATCATTTTCCGGTCACTGATGCGAGATGATGTATCCGTGACTTGTCACAACCTAAAAGGTACTGAATAATCACGCTTACTGACAGTGACCCGTATGTCTTCCCCCACCGAAAGGTTGTCAGTAGCTTCTTTAGGAATTTTGAATATTGGAGCATACTCATGGCCTTAGAGGTCAGTGGACATCCATGAAGATAGCCATCCTCCTGTTCTTCCCACCAGGAAGGAACATGGCAGAGACCAACATCATGATTTCCATTTTTCTTACAAAGATAGATGAATCCACAGGCTTGCTTCACAATAAAAATTACCTAAACAGTGTGGTCTTTCAGAATATGGTGTCCCAGGGCAAGCACTTACCTCAGGACCAATGGAAATGATCAGGAGCTGGGAGGGACCCAACAGGTAGTGTAGGATGA
This sequence comes from Giraffa tippelskirchi, assembly GCF_054371585.1. NCBI lineage: Eukaryota > Metazoa > Chordata > Mammalia > Artiodactyla > Giraffidae > Giraffa > Giraffa tippelskirchi. The sequence goes on from NC_137284.1 coordinate 158,386,670, forward strand.
TGAGGTGGATGGGGTCAAGTAAATTGAGGTGGGGCAGGTACTGAAATTAACTCTCCAGGAAGGATGCTTTTCACTGGGTCAGAATATATCCAGTCAAGGGCATGCAGAAAACCAGCTATCAAGGGTTGTTGTTGTTGTGTTAAGTCGCTTCAGTTGTGTCCAACTTTTTGCAACCCTATGTGGGCCGCCAGGCTCCTCTGTCCATGGGATTCTCCAGGCGAGAACACTGGGGTGGGTTTCCATGCCCTCCTCCAGGGGATCTTCCCGACTCAGGGATCAAACCCACGATTCTTATGTTCTCCTGCATTGGCAGGCGGGTTCTCTACCACTAGCACCACCTGGGAAGCTCAGCGATCAAGGGTAACTAGCAAAGATGCCAGAGCCCAGAACGCAGAGTCTGAAGCTGACACACCTGGGCATGCAGGCGGGTTGTGTCCTGATGTGGATTATCCACCAACAGCAAAGCCCCAGACACGGAGCAGGGGTTTGGGGTCGGGGTCCCAATCCCTGGGAGGAAGATGAGCACCATCGGAACAGGCGCGTTATGCCCAGGTTGGACCAGTGTTAACGGGGACTCGACACTCATCACTGCTTTGGTTCTTTCATATTTAGTGAAAGTCCTTTTGTCCAGTCATGTAACAGTCTTCACTGGGTGTCCCTGCCCAGCTCGGATCAGGGTATTTATATCTGTTTCTCCAACTCTATCTGTGTTTGTATCTTGATCTGCCAAGAGTAGGGCAGGCAGGGAGAAGCCAGAAGTCAGCAGAAAACAGCTGAGATGAATTAGAAACGACGCAGGAGGAATGCAGATGGAAAGAGATGGCGTAAAGGTTTGAGAATCGAGAACCCACGATGTGCTAAAATTTGCAAGGATGCTGTCCGACTCATCCCACTGTTTATGTTACAGAGTACCAAGTTTCCTGCGGGTGTCAAAAATAAGTCACTGCCGCTTTATGTGTTCGAAAGAAAGAAACGTGGTTAAAATGGCTTCACGTAGAAGCCCGATAATGAAACTGTTGAATACAGGGAGTGAATCTGTCTAGAGAATGGATCCTACCTGTGTGAACTGGAATAATCTCTCAGAGCTTGAATTCAGGAATTATTTTCTGGAGAAAAACTGGGCTAGAGAGGGAAACCCTTTTGCTGGCAAGCATACCAGTGGGATGTAGTTATGAATTATAGGTAGTTGGGGAGAGGAGGCTTCTGCTAGTGTCAATTTTTTTGTTGATTCAATGATAATTTATTCATCATGGCAGTGATACAAAATATTTAGATAACTCGACACCTGTGTGGCTAAGGAGCTTCTATGCTAATGAAACGTTTACCATTTTTGTTGAATGGTTGAACTGCGTCCACTGAAAATTTATAGGTTGGAGTCCTAAGCCCCCAGTATCTGAGTTTGGTCTTACTTGAGAAGAGGGTCATTGCAGACATACTTAGTGAAGATGAGGTCACCCTGGAGGACATGCAGGCCCCTGATCCTATAGGACTTTTATGTTGCAGACTGAAAAAAAAAAAAATACACAACTTAAAAAGTTGTGACTTATGTTTTATTCAGCAGACTTCCCGCAGATTTCAAATGCAGGACACAGCATCTCAGATGATGCTGAGAAAACTGTTCAGAAGAGGCAAGGAAGAAGTAAGGATATAAAGGCGTTTTTGCAACAAAAGACCCAGTAGTTGGAACATCAAACGGTTACTGTTAATAAAAGAAAACCAGACATCTCAAAAGTTAAGGACTTCAGGGCTTTTCTATGTATGGGAAGACACGGGAGTCTGGGCTCCCTGAAATCCTTCCTTTGACCTCAGCTCTCTGGGGCCAGCATCCTGTGCTTTCTTGCCCCGGGTGTCCTCAGGGGGCCCTTACGGGGTGGCTGAGGGCTTGATGGGCTTGACAGCGGGCAGCCCTCTGGCTCCGTCCTGAGCTCCCTCGGGGCTTAGCGTCTGGTTGGCTATAATGGGATGGCTTGATGACTGCGACGTCCTTTGTTTACTGAGATGGCAGCAACCTTTTAGTTTCTCAACCTTATAAAAAGGGGAAGAAATTCCAGCACCCACACATGTAGGGAGGCCATCAGCATGTGAAGATGAAGGCAGAGACCAGGGCGATGTGTGGATGAGCCAAGGATGCGCAAGACAGGCAGAGAACCACCCAACCCTGGGAGGGAGGCCTGAGCCCCACTCCAGCCTCAGAAGGGCCCGACCCTGCTGACTCCTTGATTTGGGACTTCCCGTCTCCAGAACTAAGAAAATCACTTCCTGTTGTTTAAAGCACCCAGTTTGTGGTCCTTTGTTACGACAGATCTGAAAAAAAGGAAGTCGGTGCTTGAGAAAAAACTGAAAAACGCAACACAAGGCAGAAATTGTGTAGAGAACAAACAGTACAATGTTCATAATCTATAGAGTGAGGAAGGTGGTGGCTGGGGAATACTCTGAAAAGCCTCCTAGAAAAATTGAACTGAATTTTTAAGGGCGTGTGGGACGGGTCTGGGAGGATTAAAGGAAGAAAAAAGGAGAAATTCTTTCAGCACTTATTAGTTATGCATATGCGTGTGTGTGCTCAGTCGTGTCCGACTCTCTGCGACCCCCTGGACTGGAGCCCACCAGGCTCCCCTGTCCATGGGATGCTCCAGGCAAGAATACTGGAGTGGGTTGCCATTTCCTCCTCCAGGGGATCTTCCCGACCCAGCGATGGAAGCTGCCTCTCCTCCTTGGCAGGCAGATTCTTCACCACTGAGCCGCCAGGGAAGCCACTTAGCCTCCATCAGAGCCTCGTTCAGGAGGTGGCGGTGCTGGTTCCCAGCCAGGCGATGGAACAGTGAGTCATACTTGGACACCCAGAGCTGTAGCCTTGCAATATAAGGAGCTTTCAGACAGAGGGAACAGCACTCGACAGGGGGAACAGCATTCAGACAGGGGGAACGGCAGGAACAAAGATGAGGATTTGGAAAGGAACCCCCACCCCCCACCCCACATTCTAGGAAGGTCATGTGGGTTCTCCGGCCACTTGCTAGATGGGGCTTCCTGGGCAGCCGCCTCCTGCAGGATTTGCTGTGGGAGGGAGTCAGATCTCAGCATTGGTGAAATTGCTATCATGTGAAAAAAAATTTAAAAAAAATGTCCAGTGTTGAGCTGGGTGCTTCACAGGAAGTGCCCCTGACAGTGCGGACCTGTAACATCTTCCTGTGTTTAATTCTCAGCGCACTTGCGCTGGAACACCCAGGCCAGCCTGTCCTTCGGGTCCAGCAGCCAGGCCATCTCTCAGGACCTTTCTTCCTGACCCCACCTCTGGGCGTGCTCTTGAGGGGCTCAAATGATATTACTTAAATGGACCAGTCTTCAATTCCATCCCCATCCCCCTGCCACGTGCTAAAGGTCAGTTCTGTGAAGAGCTCTCCTTCCCTGGGAGCAATTAAAGGCAGCATCGCCTTTCCTCTTTCATTTTCTGGAGGATGAAATTATACACAGTTTATTGAGAGGATCATTTCAGAAGCCTGCTAGAGTCAAACTAAATGACACACTCAAGCCTAGAGAAACCAGTCATTTGGAACCTCACAGCACTCCAGAGAATATCTAATCCTTCTCTTTGTTTTGCAGACAAGGAGTTTGAGGTCCCCATGGACCAACTGACCATCCCTAAGGCAGCAGGGGGGTCCCCTCAAGGCCCCTGATATATTTCAATGTACTATAAATCCAAATAGCTATTTGGATTATGAGGAAATAAACAATCTCCCTCATAATTTCATGCAGAACAATTGAGTTTGTACCAATGACTTCTAGGTAATTTCAATTCCTAGAATAATTTCTTAGTCTTGAATAAAAGACTCACTTTCCTCTTTTAAAAGATCAGAGGAGTCTGAGGGGAGGTACAGCCTTTTTTCTCAGTAAGGCATTATCTGAATGGGGAGGGAGTTCACGATTAGCCTGCTTGTCCGGCTGATCCATCCTCACGTGGGTTCAGGAGGACCTCAGGGTCTCCCAGAAGGACGGAGTCGTGCGGCCAGCTGCGTCTCCCTGACGCCTGCACTGGTGGACGCTCTTGGTGTGATTGGCATCACTGACGCTTGTGTCTCTTCTGTGGTCACATTCTTAAACTCGCACAAAGGCCCTTAGGTGGGGAAGCAGGAAGCCAGTACAGGACCACAATCTTCCCTGGAGACCTCCTCGCCCCAGCCCAGTATGCGGTCTCTGCTGCATCTCACAGAGCTCCCAGCCCTGCGGGTCTCATCCACTTTCCTCTCCTTCCAACCGGTACCTGCAGATCCCCCGATTCATTCCCACTGACGTTCAAGTCACTGCTGGTGACTTAAGGTATCGCAGCTGGGAGGAAGGGGTGGCAGGGCTGTGCACCTCGGCTCAGAGCTGCGGTTGATGCTGGTGGTGGATTTCAGATGGCAGCCAGGAGTTGGGAGGGGTCGGGTTTGGAGCAGAGTTTCCTGTGTCACCTGCCCTTCACACGGCTGGCTTTGAGGGCCCATGCCTGGCCATTTTCCAGGACATCTTGACTGCTTCCTTGTATCCTAGTTTACAGACTTCCCTGGTTACTGAATGGTAAAGAACCCACCTGCCAATGCAGGAGACATGGTTTAGATCTCTAGTCTGGGAAGATAACCTAGAGAAGAAAATGGCAACCCACTCCAGTATTCTTGCCTGGGAAATCCCACAGAGGAACCTGGTGGGCTGCGGTCCATGGGGTCGCAAAGAGTCGGACACCACTGAGCGACAACAGCATCCTCATTTACATGGTGTAACAGAATCACATTCATCCGAGGGTGGAGTGCAGGGGGCAGTTAGCCAAACCACTTCAGGATGCATGGTGGACAGCTTTTAGTGGCCAATTCAACCCTTGATAGGAAAGCCCTTGACATGAAATTCCAAATGTAGGGGGTGGGGTCCCCCTCACCGCGTCTGTCTCCCCAGGGTCACATGTGTGCATGCTGCCGCCCCCTGTGCGCCCCTGGGCTTGGAAAGGGCCATGTTGATGACAGCAGGTGCCCGGCCACCCTCTGGCCTCACCTCTGGGACCCCCTTTGCTGCCGAGTCATCTGGGCTCTGAGGTCTCTGCTGCTCCGTGGTCACCAGGGAGTCAGACATCCCGACTCCCCCCTCCCAACTCCCCCATTTTCATCCTTCTGTGCTCAGTTCTTTCTTCTGGACACCAAGTGGCTCCGGACTAACCTCTCCTGTATGATAGGGGTCAGTGTGGTCCTGACCCAGCTCAAGGCTCTGAGCTCCCAGGAAGGAATCTCGAGAGAGATAAAAGCACTGGGTCCATGGCCGAGGACCCTCTGCAGGCCCTAGAAGAGTGCTTCGTAGCAGAGAGTGTCCTGTCCAGGCTCGGGAAGGCAGGGGAGCTCGTCAGAGATGGAACTGCAGCAACAGAGGAGGGGCTTGTCTGAGGTCCTCTGCCGGGGGGCCGGGGACTGAGGGCCAGGGGCCACCGCCCCTTGAGAAGCTCCTGTCTGAGAATCCCAGGGCCTCCTGAGGGCCTTTCGCGCTCTAAGCAGGAGAGCAGACTTCACGAGCTCCCTTTCGCAGTCTAGGGCAGCTTTTCCTCACTGAAGAGATGTGCGAGTTGGTCATTTTTAATAGCACCATCTGTCACCGAGGAGGAAGCTCTAGCTGCAGAATTGATCTTGTCACTTCTGGAAACAGGTTGATCTTTGGGATTATAAATAACATTTCCATTCGCTGTGTTATCACGTCCAGGCTGTGTTTGCTGGCGGAGCCCGGGAATATAATTTCTTATCAAATATGACAATGTGTACTTTTCTTGAAGTTTGAAGCCTGAAATACTATTGATGTGTGTTAGAGGGAGTGGTTTACTAGGAAACCTTAACAATTTGAACATAATGTCAAGCTTTTCTTTTTGAATTTAGTTCAGTTCAATCGCTCAGTCGTATTCAACTGTTTGTGACCCCATCCACTGCAGCACGCCAGGCCTCCCTGTCCATCACCAACTCCCAGAGCTTACTCAAACTCATCCATTGAGTTGGTGATGCCATCCAACCATCTCATCCTCTGTTGTCCCCTTCTCCTCCTGCCTTCACTCTTTCCCAGCATCAGGGGCTTTTCCAAGGAGTCAGTTCTTTGCATCAGGTGGCCAAAGTATTGGAGCTTCAACTTCAGCATCAATCCTTCCAATGAATATTCAGGACTGATCTCCTTTAGGATGGACTGGTTGGATCTCCTTGCAGTCCAAGGGACTTTCGAGAGTCTTCTCCAGCACTACAGTTCAAAAGCATCAATTCTTTGGCACTCAGCCTTCTTTATGATCTAACTCTCACATCCATACATGACTACTGGAAAAACCATAGCTTTGACTAGATGGACCTTTGTTGGTAAAGTAATGTCTCTGCTTTTTAATATGCTGTCTAGCTTTGCCATAGCTTTTCTTCCAAGGAGCAAGTATCTTTTAATTTCATGGCTTCAGTCACCATCTGCAGTGATTTTGGAGTCCAGGAAAATAAAGTCTGTCACTGTTTCCACTGTTTCCCAATCTATTATCCACGAAGTGATGGGACCGGATGCCATGATATTAGTTTTTTGAACGTTGAGTTTTAAGACAGCTTTTTCACTTTTCACTTTCACCAAAAGGCTCTTTAGTTTTTCTTTGCTTTCTGCCATAAGGGTGGTTTCATCTGCATATTAAACAGAAGAATTTTTAAATTAAATTCCTTTTTGAATTAAACAGAGGAAACTGTGAGCTGACCATAGCAACACTGGCTGACATTTATCCCTGGTGGCTCAGACAGTAAAGAATCTGCCTGCAATGCAGAGACCCAGTTCAATCCCTGGGTCAGGAAGATAACTTGGAGAAGGGAATGGCTACCCACTCTAGTATTCATGGAGAATTCTATGGACAGAGGAGCCTGGCGGGCTACAGTCCATGGGTTCACAAAGAGTTGGCCACAACTGAGCAACTAACACTTTCTTTGACTTCACATTTGAGCTTCCCAGGTGGCTCAGTGGTTAAAAAAAAAAAAATCTGCCTGCCAATGCAGGAGACTCAGGAGTCTCAGGTTCAATCCCAGAAGAAAGAAAAATGGCAAACCACTCTACAGCCTTGAGTCTGTGCATAGACACTTTTAATATTATGCTTTCAGTGTCTCCAGCATTTCACACATTGGCTTTTATTGTCTTTCCCTTGATTTTTACAAAAATCCCTTGACATGCACAGAACAAATATTATTATCTCCATCTTGCAAGTTAAAAACCTGAGGCCCAGAGATAGTCAAGGATTTCGCCAATGCCATCTTGTAGTTCACAGCAGATTAACTCACTCAAACTGCTGTGTCTCTGTGATTTGAGCAACGCAAAATTATTACCATTGTCTGGTTATGATTAGAAGATAAGCTAAGCTGTGCGTTTCTTTGGATGACGGGACCGGTGAAGGGCAGACGTGCCGGACGTCTAGCCAGGTCTCTGTTACAGGTTCTGGATGAATGTTCCAATTGAGTTTCTTAGCAGGAGGAGGGGTGTGGGGGGGGACTCACTGGAACCCATTTCTCTACCTGTTTCCAAGAAGGATGCTCAGACATCCTCTCATGGCATTGAGTTTGAGCTCTGTTCCCAAAGAGCAATTTTATCCCCCTAGAGAGTATCCGATGCCTCAGATGGAACTGGGGCTCTGTATTTTCAAGAGAAATGACAAAGCCACCCCTACTCCGGCATTTCTAGTGTTATAGCTCTTAATTTCCTAGTTATATATGGAATCTGTATAACTAGGAATATAGTTAGTCATATATGGAATATATATAATCTAGTTATATATGGAATATATGTAATTGGAACTATTTATATCTAACTAGAATATAGTTATATCTTCTGCTATAGAGAAAAATATTCCAGAACTCCATTTAGTATTAATTTATTTCATAGATTTTAAAAGAAAAAAGATCGACTATGATGTTTTCATCTCTATATTTAGCTGAGTTTATCGCCAGTGATGTAATTCTAGTAATATTTTAAGACACCCCCTGCATAGATTCTCATTATTATCACTGAATGCCACTTTTTAGAAGGCCATTACTCCATACATCAAGTACCGAGGGTGAGATAACCTACACTTCCTTTAATTGGGCAGACCTCCTGATGCTGCGTGCTGATTTCATCTGCATACAATCCTCAGACATCTGCCTTTGGCTGAGCTTTCCTTCTATACTGAGAACAGGAATAGAAAATGACCAGTAAGCAGTCCTGTGTCCATTCCATGCTCCGCCAAGGCAAGATGGCCGAGAAGGAAATACACACTAGAATATTAGAAGCTTCTGTCTCCTGTAAAAAAACAAAAACAAAAGGAGAATGTAAGTTCCCGATCAGTTAGAGGTGTTCAGATCCTGTGTTCTCTATGGATTATTGGTTGATGTAGTTACCTGTGAATATTCCCTCTTTGTTCCAAGATTCATGCTATAGCTGCATGGGCAAAGCGTCTGACCTTATATTCATGTTCAATTTTCCACCTGATTTCTTGAGGGACTAACTCTGTTTCATCAAGTGTTTCTAATTTGGCTAATGATTATTCCAATATTTTCTTATTAGCAAATCAACAGTGACAGTTGTTTAATTGCTGCCAATGGATTTTATGCATGATGGACAGTGTTTCAAACATTCAATTTACTTGATTCAATTTTTTTTTATTGAAGTATAGTTAATTTTCAATGTTGTGCTAATTTCTGCCGTGCAAAAAAATGACTCAGTTACACACACACACACACACTCTATTTTTATATTCTATTCCATTATGGTTTATCCTAGGAGATTGGATCTAGTTCCCTGTGCTCTGCAGCAGGACCTTGTTGTTTATCCATCCTGTGAATAATAGTTTGCGTCTGCTAATCCCAAACTCCCTCTCCATCCCTCCCTCACCCCCCACCAGCAACCACAAGTCTGTTCTCTATGTCTGTGAGTCTGTTTCTGTTTTGAAGATAAAATCATTTTTTGCCATATTAAAGGTTCCACATTTAAGTTACATCATATGATATTTGTTTTTCTCTTTCTGACTTACTTCATTTAGTATGATCATCTCTAGTTGCATCCATGTTGCTGAAATGGCATTATTTTGTTTTTTTTCAAGACTGAGTAGCATTCCATTGTGTGTATGTGTGTGTGTTGCATACATACATACACACAATGGAATACTACTATGTATATATGCCACATCTTCTTTATTCGTTCGTCAGTGGACATTTATTTTGTTTCCATGTCTTGACCGTTGTAAATAGTGCTGCTATGAACATAGAGGTCCGTGTATCTTTTTGAATTATAGTTTTGTCTGAGAATAAACCAAGGAGTGGGACTACTGGATCATATGGAACTCTGTTTTCAGTTTTCTTAGGAACCTTCATACTGTTTTCCATTGTGGCTGTACAAACTTACAGTGTAGGAGGAGGAGGGTTCCCTTTTCTCCACACCCTCTCCAGCTTTTGTTATTTGTAGACTTTTTAATGATGGCTGTTCTGACTGGTGTGAAGTGATAACCTCATTGTAGTTTTAATTTGCATTTCTCTAATAGTTAGTGATGTTGGGCATCTTTTCATGTGCCTACTGGCCATCTGTATGTCTTCTTTGGAGAAATGTCCGTTCAGGTCTTCTGCCCATTTTTTGACTGGGTTGTTCATTTGGTTAATTTGAAATGGGCCATATTTCCATTTGAAATGGTGTCATACATTTGGTATTTCCATGTTGTGTTTGGCCTGGACCAATGCACCTTTGGGTAAAAAGCTGTGAATTTAGCCAATTCAACCTCAGACCAACAGGTCCTCTCATTTTCAGGTCACTCCTTTATTTATTGGTAGAATACTAGGAAGTTTCACCGATAAAGTTATGGGTTAAATTTTTCTTTTTTCCTTACTGCACTGCTTTTTACTGTTTTGCACCATTGGTGTGGCACAAAGAAAATGCGTCACAAAATAGCAGGTGACTCAGTGAGCTCGTGTATGTACACACCATCCATTGGCAAAAACAAACGTTTCCCTTAAAGTGTATTTAATAAGTGCCTTCTTTCCTTTCCCTATTTTATTCAAAGCATCCATATTTTTAAATATCCCCCTTCACTCCTGTCGACACCAAAAAGCCTTCCTCAGTCATCCTTATATCCATTAATTCACTCCTCAGCATTCTATTACTTTTGATTCAGTATAACAGTCCTGGCCCTTGATTATCATATATTGTACTTGATTTTCCCCCAAAGAAAGCATTATGCTTAACCTGCCTCATTCTAAGGTTTTAAAAAATCTGATGGTTAAAAAAGTCTGTCTCAGAACTAAAGAAAGGAGCCACTTGTCCCATTTTTCTGTAACATAGTAGTGGACAGTGGACAATCCCCTGACTGCCCACCCCAAACACACACACATTCTGCTCTATTATTCCCAAACCGAGTTTCTGATGGATACTCATTAAATTCTTTGTGCTTGATTCCTTAGCTTTTTATCTTGAAAAGGGCTAGGCAATCCTTGAACAAAGGAAAGAGCTACTCAGAGACTTAGAAGTCAGTCTTGACTTTTCAGTATCTGTGTTTCATCCCTTAGAATCCACTACCATCTCCCTCTTGGAGAAGTTCTCAGCATCAACAAAGGGGTTTGTCCTTTCTGCGTATCCCCACACTGAAACCTTTGAAATAGCATCCAGTCTTGCCACCTCCTCTTTCTGACTAATGTGACATCCACACGTAAGCACCCTGGAGCAGGCATCTTGATCTCACTTGGGCTTTGTGAAGTTCTACGTGCCTCCGTGGTGCTCCATAAATAACTAATGGTGTGAAGCAGAGACCAAGTTGACTATCGACTTTGTAGTTCTTAGGCTCTGATGACATTGGCTTCAAGAAGCATGTGTGCCTTTGCATGTTGACTTGGGCTATTGCATAAAAGCAGCCAGTGAACTTTACTTCTAGCTACAATGGAGTAGCTAGTGCCAAACAGTCTTTCTTGGCACAAATAACTTTCAGATTCATAAAATGTGTAGGGCAACTGTTCTAAGGAATTGAACACAGCATCACAGAGTCACAACCCTTGAGAGAAAGGAACTGGTGGGGAGACCAACGGCTGCCTGAGCTGTCTGTCTGGGCCACTTTCTCCAGGGGTTGCCAGGGTGGTGGGGACCGACCACAGGCTCTTGGCTGCAGCTGGGCGGCATATGCACATGACCCGGCAGTGATTAGCTGCTGCAGGACTGGGAGCGTGAGTGAAGGTGGAAGAGGTCATGCACTGCTGGGGAAGTTGGGCCTGCAGCCCAGCCTCAGTGAGGAGCCCTCCCTGAGCATCTCAGACTTCAGCTGAAGCCGCAGGAAGTCTATGACTTAAAAGTAAAAGTTATACCTTAGAGAATAAGGCCTTCCCATGGACGAGGTTCATGTCTAACAAAGATTAATAAACCTGATATGACCAAAATAGTTCAGTTTAGTTCAGTCACTCAGTCGTGTCCAACCCTTTGTGAGCCCATCCACTGCAGCACGCCAGGCCTCCCTGTCAATCACCAACTCCTGGAGCTTGCTGAAACTCATGTCCATCGAGTCGGTGATGCCATCCAACCATCTCATCCTCTGTCGTCCCCTTCTCCTGCCTTCAGTCTTTGCCAGCATCAGGGTCTTTTCCAATGAGTCAGTTCTTCACATCAGGTGACCAAAGTATTGGAGTTCCAGCTTCAGCATCAGTCCTTCCAATGAATATTCAAAACTCATTTCCTTTAGGCTGGACTAGTTGGATCTCCTTGCAGTCCAAGGGACTCTCAAGAGTCTTCTCCAACACCATAGTTCAAAAGTCTCAATTCTTCGGCACTCAGCTTTCTTTATGGCCCAGCTCTCATATCCATACATGACTACTGGAAAAACCATAGCTTTCACTAGATGGACATTTGTTGGCAAAGTAATGTTTCTGATTTTTAATATGCTATCTAGGTTGGTCATAGCTGTTCTTCCAAGGAGTAAGCATCTTTTAATTTCATGGCTGCAGTCACCATCTGCAGTGATTGGTAATTTTTCAGCTGTCAAAAGAAAACTCAACAAACTATAATTTAAGGAGACACTATCTAGAATTCCTGAAATATGTCATCTGTATTGTCTAGTGTAAAACTTTTTTTTTTAATTTATACATTCTTAATTGAAAGATAATTGCTTTACAGTATTGCATTGGTTTCTGCCATACGTTAATGTGGGTCAGTCATAGGTACACATATATCCCCTCCCTCTTGAACCTCCCTCCAACCTCCCACCCCTTCCCACACACCTAGGTTGGCACGGAGCCCTGGTTTGAGTTCCCTGAGACGTACAGCAAATTTCCATGACTATCTATTTTACATACGGTAGGTTATATGTTTCCATGCTACTCGCTCCATTTGTCCCACCCTCTCCTTCCTCAACACCTCCTATGTCTGTTTTCTATGTCTGTGTCTCCATTGCTGCCCTGCAAATAGTGTAAAAAATTTTAAACAATTACTAGGTTGGTAGAGAAATACAAATAGGTGACCCATGATCAAGGATAATAGAAGTCAATGGAAATGAACCCTGAGATGACCTTGATGTTGCATTTTTCAGACAAGGACTTTACAACAGGTATCGTAAATATAGTCAAGAAATTAGAGGAAAACATGGTCATAATGAGGGAACAAAAGGAGAATTGCAACAGAGAAAATAAAAGTAGAAAAACATTTCTAGAACTGAAAATATAGTATGTGAAATAAAAATTCACTGGGAAGACTTAATAATGCATTGAGAACAACAGAGGAGCTAATCAATTTGAAGGCAGTTCAACAACGTTATCCAACTTGAAGAAGAGATATAGACATGGGAAAGTATAATAAAATATATCTCAGTGATAAGTAGGATGACACCCAAGTGGTCATAAACACACGTAATTTGAGTCTCAAAAATACATTAAAATTTTTTTTAAAATGGTGATTTAAATTTGCCAATATTTTGTGAAAACAAATAAAAACAAGTATTTAAGAGGTTCAAGAAATCCCAAGTGAGATAAAAACTAAGTTATAGGGCTAGGTTAATAAATATTTTAAGCTAAATGACAATAAAAATATACATATCGAAGCTTGTGGTATGTAGCTAAAGTAGTGCTTGGTGGGAAATTTGTAGCTTTAAAGGCTTATATTAGAAAAAAAAGAAAAGAAAAATAAATAATCTGAATCAGAAAAAAATGAAAATGAACCTCAAGTAAGTAAAAGTTGGAAATTATACAGGAAAAAATAAAATGGAAAACTGACAGATAATAGAGAAAAGTTACATAAATGAGAAGAATCAGTAATATTAAATGTCAGTGATCCCAGATTGACCTATAGGTTTAATAAAAGCTCAATGAAAATTTCAAATAGATAGTAGAAATTGAGAAGTATAAGAATTCCAAGGACTTCATTTCAGTTCAGTCCCTCAGACTCTTTGTGACCCCATGAACCGCAGCACGCCAGGCCTCCCTGTCCATCACCAACTCCTTGAGTCTACCCAAACCCATGTCCATCAAGTCATTGATGCCATCCAGCCATCTCATCCTCTGTCGTCCCCTTCTCCTTCTGCCCTCAATCTTTCCCAGCATCAGGGTCTTTTCAAATGAGTCAGCTCTTCACATCAGGTGGCCAAAGTATTGGAGTTTCAGCTTCAACATCAATCCTTCCAATGAACACCCAGGGCTGATCTCCTTTAGGATGGACTGGTTGGATCTCCTTGCAGTCCAAGGGACTCTCAAGCGTCTTCTCCAACACCACAGTTCAAAAGCATCAATTCTTCGGCACTCAGCTTTCTTCACCATCCAACTCTCACATCCATATATGACCACTGGAAAAACTATAGCCTTGACTAGATGGACCTTTATTGGCAAAGTAATGTCTCTGCTTTTTAATATGCTGTCTATGTTGGTCATAACTTTCCTTCCAAGGAGTAAGCGTCTTTTAATTTCATGGCTGCAGTCACCATCTGCAGTGATTTTGGACCCCAGAAAAACAAAACCAGCCACTGTTTCCACTGTTTCCCCATCTATCTGCCATGAAGTGATGGGACTGGATGCCATGATCTTAGTTTTCTGAATGCTGAGCTTTAAGCCAACTTTTTCACTCTCCTCTCTCACTTTCATCAAGAGGCTTTTTAGTTCCTCTTCACTTTCTGCCATAAGGGTAGTGTCATCTGCATATCTGAGGTTATTGATATTTCTCCCGGCAATCTTGATTCCAGCTTGTGCTTCCTCCAGCCCAGCGTTTCTCATGATGTACTCTGCATATAAGTTAAATAAGCAGGGTGACAATATACAGCCTTGATGTAGTCCTTTTCCTGTTTGGAACCAGTCTGCTGTTCCATGTCAGTTCTAACTGTTGCTTCCTGACCTGCATACAGGTTTCTCAAGAGGCAGGTCAGGTGGTCTGGTATACCCATCTCTTTCAGAATTTTCCACAGTTTATTGTGATCCACACAGTCAAAGGCTTTGGCATAGTCAATAAAGCAGAAATAGATGTTTTTCTGGAACTCTCTTGCTTTTTCAATGATCCAGCCGATGTTGGCAATTTGATCTCTGGTTCCTCTGCCTTTTCTAAAACCAGCTTGAACATCTGGAAATTCATGGTTCACGTATTGCTGAAGCCTGGCTTGGAGAATTTTGAGCATTACTTTACTAGCGTGTGAGATGAGTGCAATTGTGTGGTAGTTTGAGCATTCTTTGGCATTGCCTTTCTTTGGGATTGGAATGAAAACTAGCCTTTTCCAGTCCTGTGGCCACTGTGGAGTTTTCCAGATTTGCTGGCATATTGAGTGCAGCACTTTCACAGTGTCATCTTTCAGGATTTGAAATAGCTCAACTGGAATCCATCACCTCCACTAGCTTTGTTCGTAGTGATGCTTCCTAAGGCCCACTTGACTTCACATTCCAGGATGTCTGGCTCTAGGTGAGTGATCACACCATCATGATTATCTGGGTCGTGAAGATCTTTTTTGTACAGTTCTTCTGTGTGTTCTTGCCACCTCTTCCTTATATCTTCTGCTTCTGTTAGGTCCCTACCATTTCTGTCCTTTATTGAGCCCATCTTTGCATGAAATGTTCCCTTGGTATCTCTGATTTTCTTGAAGAGATCTCTAGTCTTTCCCATTCTATTGTTTTCCTCTATTTCTTTGCATTGATTGCTGAGGAAGGCTTTCTTATCTCTCTTTGCTATTCTTTGGAACTCTGCATTCAAATGGGTATATCTTTCCTTTTCTCCTTTGCTTTTTGCTTCCCACCTTTTCATAGCTATTTGTAAGGCCTCCTCAGACAGCCATTTTGCTTTTTGGCATTTCTTTTTGTAGGGGATGGTCTTGATTCCTGTGTTCTGTACAATGTCATGAACCTCCATCCATAGTTCATCAGGCATTCTGTCTATCAGATCTACTCCTTTAAATCTATTTCTCACTTTGATTTAGGTCATACCTGCATGGTCTAGTGGCATTCTCCACTTTCTTCAATTTAAGTCTGAATTTGGCAATAAGGAGTTCATGATCTGAGCCACTGTCAGCTCCTGGTCTTGTTTTTGCTGACTCTATAGAGCCTCTCCATCTTTGGCTGCAAAGAATATAATCAATCTGATTTCGATGTCGACCATCTGGTGATGTCCGTGTGTAGAGTCTTCTCTTGTGTTATTGGAAGAGGGTGTTTGCTATGACCAGTGCGTTCTCTTGGCAAAACTCTGTTAGCCTTTGCCCTGCTTCATTCTGTACTCCAAGGCCAAATTTCCCTGTTACGCCAGGTGTTTCTTGACTTCCTACTTTTGCATTCCAGTCCCCTATAATGAAAAGGACATCTTTTTTGGGTGTTAGTTCTAGAAGGTCTTGTAGGTCTTCATAGAACTCTTCAACTTTAGCTTCTTCAGCCTTACTGGTCAGGGCATAGACTTGAATTACCATGATATTGAATGGTTTGCCTTGGAAACGAACAGAGATCATTCTGTCATTTTTGAGATTGCATCCAAGTACTGCATTTCGGACTCTTTTGTTGACTATGATGGGTACTCCATTTCTTCTAAGGGATTCCTGCCCACAGTAGTAAATATAATGGTCATCTGAGTTAAATTCACCCATTCTAGTCCATCTTAGTTCACTGATTCCTAGAATGTCAATGTTCACTCTCATCATCTCCTGTTTGACCACTGCCAATTTGCCCTGATTCATGGACCTAACATTACAGGTTCCTATGCAATATTGCTCTTTACAGCATCGAATCTTGCTTCTATCACCAGTCCCATCCACAACTGGGTATTGTTTTTGCTTTGGCTCCATCCCATCATTCTTTCTGGAGTTATTTCTCCACTGATCTCCAGTAGCATATTGGGCACCTACCGACCTGGGGAGTTCATCTTTCAGTGTCCTATCTTTTTGCGTTTTCATACTGTTCATGGGGTTCTCCAGGCAAGAATACTGAAGTGGTTTGCCATGCCCTTCTCCAGTGGACCACATTCTGTCCGACCTCTCCACCATGACCCATCCGTCTTGGGTGGCCCCACACGGCATGGCTTAGTTTCGTTGAGTTAGACAAGGCTGTGGTCCATGTGATCAGATTGGCTAGTTGTCCGTGACTGTAGTTTCAGTCTGTCTGCCCTCTAATCCTCTCTCAGTGCCTACCGTCTTACCTGGGTTTCTCTTACCTTAGACGCGGGGTCTCTCTTCACAGCTGCTCCAGCAAAGCACAGCCGCCGCCCCTGACCTTGGGCACGGGGTAGCTCCTCTTGGCCGCCGCCCCTGACCTCGGGCGTGGGGTGTGTGATATATACGTGGACTTACGTGCTTTTAATAAACACAACTGGAAAAGCAGTGATTTATAATAGTAAATACATCAATAGCATTGAATTACATGTATTAGTGTCATAGCAGGATAATAAACAGATGATAAATAGAGCAACTCCTACTTACCAATGGGTGTCAGTCCATGCTTTAGAGATTCTTGTAAATCCCCAGTATCCGAATTAGAAGACATTCTTAATGAAATTATAGGCAGTCCTTTGGTTTAGAGCAGATATCACTGAGTATAAGAAGGAAGTGCAGCTTGTCCAATGTTGTAGCCTTGGGAAGGGCACATCAGACTACAATAACCCTGAGTGAAAGTTAAGAAAAAGTGAGAAAAAAAAAAAAAAAAACTCCAGGAATCCAGAAAGTTACAAGCAAGTTTTCCCCTGAACTCTGTACTTTTTCCAAGGACTTAGAACAGCTAAAATAAATTTGAAAAGGAAGTTCGTGTTTTAAGAATCCCTATTATCCGTTTTCAAGATTCGTATTAGTTGTTGTCCTTCAGTCGCTAAATCACGTCCAGTTCTTTGCGACCCCATGCCAGGCTTCCTTGTCCTTTACTATCTCCCAAAGTTTGCTCAAATTCATGTCCATTGAGTCAATGATGCTATCTAACCATTTTATCCTCTGGCGCCCCCTTCTCCTCTTGCCCTCAATCTTTCCCAGCATCAGCGTCTTTTCTAGTGAGTCGGCTCTTTGCATCAGGTGGCCAAACGATTGTAGCTTCAGCTTTAGCATCAGTCCTTCCAATGAATATTCAGGGTTGATCTCCTTTAGAATTGACTGGTTTGATCTCCTTGCAGTCCAAGGGACTCTCAAGAGTCTTCTCCAACACCACAGTTCAAAAGCATCAGTTCTCTGATGCTCAGCCTTCTTTATGGTACAACTCTCACATCTGTATGTGATTACTGGAAAAACCACAGCTTTGACTGTACGGGCCTTTGTGGTACTAATACTGGCATAAGGAAAGATGAATAATCAATGAAACTTATCTGTGAAGAATCCAGAATTAGACACACACATACACAACCAATACATTTTTGATAAGGTGGAAAGATCTGGATGAAGTTATGGGGAGAGAGGAAATTTAAACCCTACCTCTCATCATAAACAATAGTCAATTTTCGGTGGATCATATGCCTAACCATAAAATCTAAAATGATGATGCAGATATCAATAGTCATGGAAATACCCTAACTTTGGAGTTAGTACAGGCTTCGTGTCAGTCGTGTCCGACACTGCAGTCCTGTGGACTGCAGCCTGTCAGGCTCTTCTGTCCATGGGATTTCCAAGGCAAAAATATTACAGTGGGTTGCCATTTCCTTCTCCAGGGAATCTTCCTTACCCACGGATCGAACCCTTGTCTCCTGCTTGGCAGGCAGATTCTTGACTATTGAGCCATCTGGCAAGCCCCTCAAAACCTCATAGGTAGGGATAAGAAAAAATCATAAAAAATCGATCAGTTGGATTTCACCAAAGTAAAAATTTCTGTTCAGCTAAAGATAATGTTAAGAAGATGAATAGTCTGATCATAGATTGGGAAAATTATATTCAATTCCATATATCTGACAAATGGACTTGCATCCCTAATATATAAAAATGCCTACATATCAATGATTTAAAATGGACAAGATATTTGGATATGTGCTGTACAAAAGAAGATGTATAAATGGTTAATAAGCACATGAGATGGTGCTCCATATTGTCAGTCATAAGGAAATGGCAGTCAAAACCGTGTTGAGATGCCATTTCTCAACCCACTGACAACAACAAATGTTAACAGGAATGTGAAGTGACATAAATTCCTAACACTATTGATGAGTGTACAGTACACATGACCACTTTGGGGAACAGTTTGAAAGTTTCTTATAAAGCTCAATGTGTAACTCCCAGCTGACATCTATTACACTCCTAGGTGTTTCTCCAGCAGTAGTGAAAACATGAGTCCTTTAAAAAAAACTTGTAATGTTCATAACAAGTCTTATTCATAGTATACCCAAACTGGAAAAGACCCAAATATCCTTCAAGCAGATAATGGAAACAGAAATTGTGCTGTATTCATATAGTGAACTATTTGTGAGCAGCGTTCCATGCAAACTGCACTGAGGGTGAATCTCAACACGAACCTCATATTTGGCCTAGAGGAAGCCAGACAAAGAGATAACATGCTCATAATTCTGTGTATAAAAAACTCAGGGACAGTGAAATACATCAAAACAGGGGTTGCCTGTAGGAGATTCTGGATGGAATTGGAATGCCCTCTATCTTGATTTGATCGTATTCATTTGACTTTATATGCATTTGTCAAAACCAGTGAAATGTATACTTTAGATCTGTGTGTATCTAAATTTTATCTCAAACAACAAAAAAAAGAGCATGTCTTTTTTTTTTTTTTTGGCTGCAAGGCTATGGGATGTTAGTTCCCTGACCAGGATTCCAACCCTTGCCCCCTGCAGTGGAAGCGCAGAGCCCTAACCACTGGACCACCAGGGAATTTCAAAGGAGACCTGTCTTGATAATATGTTCCTCTGTTATTCAGGCACATCGGTGATAAGACTGGGCTTCTCAGATCCTAGGGCATAGCCACGTATAAGGTCACCCTGAGATTCATAGGATGCCTGTGGATGTTGAAGACCCATGGTCCTAGTGATCGTTAGCTGTTGTCGGTTGCTATCGTTGGATTCTTACAGACAGTGTTGGTGGAACAGCACATGAGTACCGATCGGTAGCTTAATGAGAAAGGAGGCTTTCTTTCTTCAAACATGTTAAAAGAGGCCATTTTCTGATTTTGTGTGTCAGAGACAAGCATGCTGTTCATTTTGAAAACCACATCAGACTTTCTTTAGGACAGCAGCATTCATTGGCTAGAGAATGAAAAATATCAATTAACCTATTAATTAACCCAGAGAAACTATTAGCCAGGGAGATCATCAAATTGCATTTGAAAAGATGACCTGACAGCAGAGAAACCGCACAAATAATTCCTTTTGCCAGCATCCAGTGTTCCTCCTTTTTCCCTCTGAGATATTTGGGAAATTTTAAACATCAGAGAATGCTGATTCTTCCCTGAATATTTCCTTCCACTTGTAGAAGATTGTGTGCCTGTGGTTCACAGATTCTGTTGTGTGTTTGTCTTAGCCGTGGACGAGGGGAAGCGTCTGTGTGGTCCAGACATTGGATCTCTGCTTCAGAGTTCCTCTGGGTCGCAGCTCCATGAATGTCAAGGTGCTGGCCACTGTTATGCATTCACACATACACAGACTTTTGCGTGTGGTTTCAGAAGGTTCGTGGACCCCCAGAAATGTGTCTGGTATCGGAGGATTTGCTGTAATCTGGTGGAAGAGCTCTCATTCTCGTTTCTCATACAGTTGCCTCTGAGAAACCCAGCCCGGCTACCTCGCTGGCGTCTGGAGTGAGGTCTCCGTTGAGGAGGGTGTGTGGGTGTGCTCCATGGCTCGGCGCCTGGCAGGCTCGCGAGGCTTGTCTGCAGAGGTTATCTCACCAGCCTGTGAAAAAAGCTCTGTTGACTTCAATCTCTGCCCGTGAATTCGAGTAGGAGACAAATGGCTTTCTCCCCTCGTTCTGAGCCTGTGTGGGAGCTCAAGAAAAACGGGTGTCTCCAGCTAGTTAGAAAGAAATGCCTTTCCCAAAGATGAATTCAGACAGCTTTATTTAATGGGGAAAATGTCTGCCTCTAAATGCAGTCTTCCCTGGTGGCTTCTACCTGGCGAAAAGAAAAATTAGTCTCTTGCCTGAAAGAGGTCTTTGTCAAGAGGGAGGAAGGGGAAGGAGGGGAAATATAGGGACAGGCAGCCTGCACCACGGGCGGTTTTTGCCTGGGGCTCCAGGATCCTGGAAACTTGAAGCTGGGACTTGGAAGAACTCGCTCTTGGAGTGTTCAGAGGCCACGTGGGAGAAGCTGAGACTCAAAAAGATGAGACTCACGAGCTGGGTGGATTCATGAATGCACACTAGCTGTCTGAGCCTCAGTTTCTCCGTTTGTAGGTTAATTACACAAGGTTTTTTTTTTTTTAACTTCTCAACGTTCTTTCTTGAATTTTTCTTTATTCATTTATTATTTTTAGCTGTGCAGGGTCTTTGTTGCTGCGCAGGCTTCTCTCTAGTTGCAGAGACGGAGGGCTGGGCTGCTGTCTAGCTGCGGTGTACGGGCTCTCGTTGCGGTGGTTCTCTGTACAGCCCAGGTTGTCGGGTGTGTGGGTTCAGCAGTTGTGGCATGGGGGTTAGTTGCTCTGCAGCGTGTGGGATCTTCCCAGGCCAGGGGTTGAACCCGTGTTCCCTGCATTAGCAAGCGGCTTCTTAACCACTGGACCACCAGGGAAGCCCTACATGGAGTGTTTATCAGAGTCAATGTGAAAATATTCCCAAGAATCTGGCTGACTGCAAAAAGGCTGTTTCTTGTTAGTGCCTCACTTTAAGATCATGTTGAACCTCAGAAAGCCTCCTGGCTGCAGAGGAGAAAGACCCAGAGAAAAGATAGGTTTCTGCCCCAACTAGCGGATGGCTGTTCCAAAAGAGCTGTGTATTTCATAGGGAAATCTGCAGGTGGTTGGAGGCTGATGCCTTGGGAAGGGTGGAAGAAAAGGCAGGCTAGGGAAGAGCAAGGCCCGGGGCTTACAGACCTGATCGCCCGTCAGGTGGGGAGGTCTGCAGGTTTCCTAGGGACACGAGGTGGAGGTGGTGAGGCCTGAATAGGAACAGGAATGCTTCCGAAGTAGCATATTTGTTGTCAAGGCTTGCAGGGTTCAGCCTGGCACGGGACCATCACTACAGGGGTTCTTCAGAGGGGATTTCTTCTTGGGTAAAAATGGAAATGTCAGCTAGTAGGTTTTATTGGATCTATATCTATATTCATAACAGGGTAAGAAGATTTATCTACTTCAGTTAAATTGAAAATCAAGGCCCTTGTATTTCACATTCGTCTGTGTGTGTGTGTGTGTGAAATACAATAAGGATGTTTGAGATCAAGTTAAGCTTTGATAAAATTCCTTCCATTTAGCAGTGAAGCAGGACTGAGGATGGAAGTGGGAAGAGTCCTCTGTCCAGGCAGGGAGGGGTGTCTGAGCCCTCACGCTGGTTTCTGGTCTTAAACAAATCCTACCAACCCTAATTACTCAGATCTGTTAAGCTTTAAATTCTCTAAAGACAATGCACTTTTTAAAACTTTTACTGTTGATTTGTAGCATCATGTTAATTTCTGCTGTACAGTAAAGTGATTCAGTTATATATACATATTGTTGTTTTAGTCGCTAAGCCTTTGCAGCCCCATGGACTATAGCCCACCAGGCTCCTCTGTCCGTGGGATTTCCCAGGCAAGAGTCTGGGAGTGGGTTGCTGTTTCCTTCTCCAGGGGATCTTCCCAACCCAGAGGTCAAACCAGCATCTCCTGCGTCTGCTGCATTGGCAGGTGGATTCTTTACGACCTGGGAAGACCACCCCCACTATGATGACCGTTAGCTTTACAACTGTCAAGTGGCCATTACCCACACCCAACGGCAGTGCACCTTTTATATGGAAGCAAAATACACTCTTATCAGTGGATAATGATATGTGTAACAACGCGTTTCATTACAGAGGATTATAAAAAGAACAGAAAAAAATATTGTCTTCACCTTTTGTGGGATCTGTGATTATACCCACTTACAGCCACAAGTCTATTCTCTGTGTCTATGAGTCTATTTCTGTTTGGTAGATAAGTTCATCTGCTGACCATGTATTTCTTATTTCCTATACCCGGTCAGACTTCTTTCTCCCAAATCCCATCCTACTGACAACCCAGCACATACTCACACACACTGTCTCTCTCTCACACACTCACACACACACACACTGTCTCTCTCTCACACACACATTCACACACACTCACACACGAACACACTCACACTGTCTCTCTCTCACACACTCACACACACACACTGTCTCTCTCTCACACACACACTCAGACACATCGTCTCTCTCTCACACGCACACACACACTGTCTCTCTCTCTCTCTCACACACACACTGTCTCTCTCACACACACACTGTCTCTCACACACTCACACACACTGTCTCTCTCTCATACACACTCACACACATTGTCTCTTTCTCTTACACACACACACACTGTCTCTCTCTCACACACTCACACATACTGTCTCTCACACACACTCACACACTGTATCTCTCTCACACACTCACATACACTGTCTCTCTCTCACACACTCACATACACTATCTCTCTCTCACACACTCACACACACTCACACACACACTGTCTCTCTCTCTCTCACACACTCACACACCCTGTCTCTCTCTCACACACTCACACACCCTATCTCTCTCTCTCACACACTCACACACACTCACACACACAGTCTCTCACACACACATACTGTCTCTCTCTCTCACACACACTCACACACACACTGTCTCTCTCTCTCACACACTATCTCTCTCACACACTCACACACACTCACACACACACACTGTCTCTCTCTCTCACACACACACACTGTCTCTCTCTCTCTCTCTCACACACTCACACACACTGTCTCTCTCTCACACACTCACACACCCTGTCTCTCTCTCACACACTCACACACCCTATCTCTCTCTCTCACACACTCACACACACTGTCTCTCTCTCACACACTCACACACCCTGTCTCTCTCTCACACACTCACACACCCTATCTCTCTCTCACACACTCACACACACTCACACACACACACAGTCTCTCACACACACTGTCTCTCTCTCTCACACACACTCACACACACACTGTCTCTCTCTCTCACACACTATCTCTCTCACACACTCACACACACTCTCACACACACACACTGTCTCTCTCTCTCTCACACACACACTCTCTCTCTCTCTCACACACACACTGTCTCTCTCTCACACACACTATCTCTCTCACACACTCACACACACTCTCACACACACACACACACACACACTGTCTCTCTCTCACACACTATCTCTCTCACACACTCACACACACTCTCACACACACACACACTGTCTCTCTCTCTCACACACACACACTCTCTCTCTCTCACACACACACACTGTCTCTCTCTCACACACACACACTGTCTCTCTCTCACACTCACACACACACTGTCTCTCTCTCACACACACACACACACACTGTCTCTCTCTCACACACACACTGTCTCTCTCTCACACTCACACACACTGTCTCTCTCTCACACACACACACTGTCTCTCTCTCACACACACACTGTCTCTCTCTCACACTCACACACACACTGTCTCTCTCTCACACACTCACACACCCTATCTCTCTCTCACACACTCACACACACTCACACACACACACAGTCTCTCACACACACACACTGTCTCTCTCTCTCACACACACTCACACACACACTGTCTCTCTCTCTCACACACTATCTCTCTCACACACTCACACACACTCTCATACACACACACACTGTCTCTCTCTCTCACACACACACACTCTCTCTCTCTCACACACACACTGTCTCTCTCTCACACTCACACACACACTGTCTCTCTCACACACACTCACACACACTGTTTCTCTCTCTCACACACTCACACACACATTGTCTCTCACACACACACACCACAGTTCCTGTGAATGGCATATGAGCAAATTTCACTGAAACTGCTCCTGACCAACTGTTGCTGTCTCATCAAAGCAGGAAATGATGTTTTAGCATTGAGGGATTAGAAAAGATTTTTTAAAAAACAAAATTACATGAAAGAAAAACTTAGATGTATGCCCTGAGAATGTGCAAACTAGTTGGAAAGGTCAGACTAACCCGTCTGAAACCAGAGCGATCACTATGCCAATTCCGCTGATGAGTTGGGCCTAGTCAACAGCAACTACTATCAAAGCTTCTCTCGAGTCCTGTCTGCCCCCAGATGTAGTCATAAAACCTTAATTGCTGGGGAAAGGCCACTCAAAGCTCATTCAAAAGCTTTCCCTTTTGGTCATATTTTAATCTGCCGGAATCAAAATAACATGACAATAAAGCAAACATTTAGAAAGTCTGGCAAGAAGCCAGATTGAAAGATGATGCAGAGAAAGTGAGGGTGGGGAGTGGGGAGACATGGGGTGAAGGGGCTTCCAGGAGCCATTGACAAATAATCTCAAGCATTTTGTGCAAAGTAAACCCACCCGCCCATTTCAGGGAAGATGGGAGTGACAGAGAGGAGCCAGCGTACTTTCAGAACAACCACTCTCTGCCAAGAAAAAAAGTACTAGTCTGGTAGAAAAAAAGTACTAGTCTGGTTTTTCTTTGCAGATGAGCTAGTTGACTGTGAAGAGAAATGAAAGCAGCATATCAGGGTTTCCTTGAAGAGAGTGTCTGGGGTGTGGGGGTGACTCATGAACTCAGGCCTCTGCTCTGATAACCGAGTGGAGCGAAATACACACAAGTGAGCAGAGATGGTGTAGATCAGCAGGAGGGCGCTTCCCAGCTGCAGGGGAGAGCAAGTGAGGACAGGCCAGGAAGCAAGAAGGTGATGTGAGTTGATCAAATAACGCTTAATGCTGTCTACCTACAACCTACCCTGAAATGGTAATTTGATTTAAATCTTGCCTTAGTACACTGTTTGAGGGCATCCCTGGTGGCTCAGCTGGTAAAGAATCTGCCTGCAGTGCAGGAGACCTGGGTTGGGAAGATCTACTGGGAAAGGTACCCACTCCAGTATTCTGGCCTGGAGTATTCTGTGGACTGTGTAGTCCATGTGGTCACAAAGTCCATGTGGACACGACTGAGCGACTTTTACTTTCACACTTTTAAATTTAGAAATGATTTGATGTTTATCATCATTTGAAAAAATTATTTGATGTCTATCCTTATTTTAAAAATATTGTTCATATACTAAAATAGACACTATGAGCCTTATTGATAATCAAAGTGATGATGGCAACAGTAATGATGATGCTGTCTTTGTAAAGAGGAGCAGTGTTCCAGGTATTTTAATATATCATCTAATTTATTCCTTGCAGCAGTGCTTCATGGAAGCTATTATTATCTTCCTTCTCTGGTTTGGAGAGGTTGAGAAAGTGGCCCGAGAGGACACTGTTTTTACCCTTCACTCAGCCCAGTCTAACCCTCGTGCCCTCTTGGCCATTATCTGTTCCCTGACCTCTCCTGAAGCTGAAGATTTCTTTGAAATTTTTGTTTGCTTTTTGGCTGTCATAGACCCAAATCTAAAGAATCTCAGTACAGCTATCGGTTTTGTAGGTGTGGTGAAAGATGGGTTTATTTCATGTGTTTATTTATAGGTTTAATTTACAAGTTAACATTTGTGAAGTGATGGCTGCTGTCACAGCCCATCATTAATTTTGGTGGAATAAACCATGGCTACACTGAGGTTCCGGCTTCCCTGGTAGCTCCGTGGGTAAAGAATCTGCCTGCAATGCAGGAGACCCTGATTTGATTCCTGGGTTGGGAAGATCCTCTAGAGAATGGATAGGCTAACTACTCCAGTATTCTTAGGCTTCCCTGGTGGCTCAGATGGTAAAGAATATGCCTGCAATGGGGGAGACCTGGTTTCGATAGCTCAGTCAAGAAGATCCCCTGGAGGAGGGCATGGCAACCCACTCAAGTATTCTTGCCTGGAGAATCCCATGGACAGAGGAGCCTGGTGGTGGACAGAGGAGCCCAGAGGAGCCTGGGACAGAGGAGCTACAGTCAATGGGGTTGCAGAGTTAGACACGACTGAGCGACTGAGCACAGCACAGCATACTGAGGTTCTAAGAGAAATCCGAGAGGGGGGCGTGAGTTCTGTGGATGCAGAGCCACTGTCTTAATGCAGATGCTGCTCCCTTGGCCGTGTATGTGAGGGTGGGGGTACACTCTGAGTTTAACGAATGAGTCCAAGGACAGACACAGGGCTTGCCTTGGTGGATGTTAGTACTAAGGGTATGATTCGGAGACCTAAGAACAGTGGGGAGGAGGGGAATAGTCATCATGTTTTCACTGGGTAGGAATTAAAACACAACTATTGCACCTAAAATACCAAATGCTTGAGCCACTGCAGAAGAACGTAACTCTTCTATGAAGGGAATGAAAGTGAAAGTGAAGTTGCTCAGTTGTATCCGATTCTTTGCGACCCCATGGACTGTAGCCTACCAGGCTCCTCCATCCATGGGATTTTCAAGGCAAGGGTACTGGAGTGGGTTGCCATTTCCTTCTCCAGAGGATCTTCATGACCCAGGGATCGAACCCGGGTCTCCCACATTGTAGACAGATGCTTTTACCGTCTGAGCCACCAGGGAAGTCGTGAAGGGAATGGGAGGACCCATTTGTTATTGGAATAAAGGTTAGAGATAAGCCATGAAAATAAAGGAAAAATACATGCTAAACACACACACACACACACACACACACACACAACTAAAGCTTTGAGGAATGAAAGCACATAAATCACACATTTTATTTTATTATTTATTTTCATTTATTTATTTAAAAAAAAACTTTATTTCATATTGGAGTATAGCCAGTTAGCAATGTTGTGATAGTTTCAGGTTGTTAGCAAAGGTACTCAGCCATACATGCACATGTATCCATCCCTGCCCCCCACTCACACACTAAACTCCCCTCCCATCTAGGATGCCACATAACGCTGAGCAGAGTTCCCTGTGCAAATCACATGTTTTACTGAGTATGAGGGCTAGAGAGGGCCTGAGGTTGTACAAAAAGATTCAAAGGTAGGAAAATGAGCATATTGAAAGCTAATGAGAGAGTGATATGTGTGGGAGGAATGCATTAAGAGTGATTCAGAGAGCCATATGGACCACAGACAGAAAGATGTATGAAAATTCCTAATGAAGTAAAAGATGTATGAAATTCCAGTGAAGATCTAATCGTGCCATTTGCCCAGGGCAACTGGTCTGTTCTGAGCAAGAGTGGGAAGAGATTGGAAATCAGGGCAGGGGGACCTGAGGAGCAGCTGGGGCCCAGATGACCTCCTGCCTCCACATCAGACAGGAGGAGCTGAAGGTCACAGACCAAAAATGAAATTCATTTTCAGGTGTGAGGGAGGGGCGGGCATGCGAACTGCTGAAAGGTCTTGTGATTATTCCAGAGCAGATAGTTAGACGATTAGCAATATTGGAAGGTTGATCAGTCTACAGGCTTGGATAAATTCTGTCACAGAAGTGGGGAGAGAAAGAGGCAGTGAAATGTAAATTCAGAAGGTGGAGCCAATCCCCAGCAGAAGGCAGAGCAGTTTGAGTGCTGGGGACAGCCCTGCGCCCTGAGTCAGGAAGGGACGGGACCTCCATGGGGGCCTCATCACCTACTTTCTCATGTCTTTCAGGGAGAACACTGGCCCACTCATCTTTCCTTTCTTTTCATCTTTTGTCTGCCCTCTCTGACTAGAGCATACTTGTTCAGTCCCATCATAGTCTCCAGAACCGAAACTAGATGTTTCCAGAATTTTTCTGGTAGAGTGCTTGAAAATTCTTGGTTTAACAATGTGTTCCCACTTAACACTTAAAATAATACAGAAAAAATATTGTCTCATGAATTAGAACAACTGGTTTCTATACCTGACGAAAGCTTGCAGTATTATTTTATTCCTCTTAATTCATCCATGTTTGTTTTACCACCTGCAAAATCACAAATACCAATCTACAAAATCAGAATGGTATTATCTGCTCTCTTTACCAGTTTCCCTAAGGCACGGTGAGATAAATACATGAAAATATATTGTGAAAAGCGTGAAATGCTTTATAACCTATGGTGTTATTTTCATAAGTCTCAAGCAAAACTGTAATTGTGTCTGAGATCTACAGATTGATAAAGGAAAGATGTGTTCTGCGGTGCACTCTGACATCGTATAATTAAAGTCTGACTAGGAGAAGAGAAACCACTTCCTGATAAATTTCAAGACCCAATTTATGGGATAAATTATTGGACTAGTTTTTTTAAAAATCCATTAATGGTAATCACTTATCTTGATTAACCTAAAGTTTTCACAAACTATAGCATGCGAAACACTGATCTGCTCCCTAAGGGCCCTGAGCCGGATGCTCAACACAAGCCAAGCATCCTTCATTCTGCAGAGAGTGGCTCCTCTGCCTGATGTGTTACATGACAGTCTTGGGATGAATGGGAGATGGGTGGTATGATGGAAGACGATCAGTCTGCAGGACTTGGTGCAAGGAAGTGAAATGTGACATTTGAAGACATGTTTCCTCCCAAGATCTCAAAAGCCTCTTGAACCAGAGTCACCCACATATCTAAACCCTCCAGATTGCAAAGGCTGTCAGTACAGGGTTGGGGTTTGGTCCCCAGGGACTTTGCCTCTTCTTGCTCCTGCATTTACTTTTCTGTCAGTTCAGTTAAAGTGTTAGTCACTCAGTCGTGTCTGACTCTTTGCGACCCCATAGACTGCAGCCTGCCAGGCTCCTTTGTCCATGGGATTTCTCCAGGCAAGAATACTGGAGTGGGTTGCCATTCCCTCCTCCAGGGGATCTTCCTAACCCAGGGATTGAACCTGGGTCTCCTGCATTGCAGGCAGATTCTTTATCGCCTGAGCTATCAGTTCAGGCCATTTCCAATTAACAGCAAGGAAGCTGAGTCTATTGCATGGTGGTAAGACCACTGTTAGTGTCATCACTGTGGAAAGAAAAGAAAATTAGAATCTAGGTTCTCACTGGGTTACCCTTGATTAACACCTGCTCACCCCCAATCAGTCCTTTCATGTCACAAGGTCTTGTGGGGTTCTGGTGGGAGGTTAGGAAGGGTACTAGCCTAGAATTGCCACCATATTTCCTTCTCAGCCTCACTTTAGGGAGGGCAAGTGTTTTTAGAAGATACCAGGCTTCAGAGTGAGAGTGTGAAGTATTTCTCTTATTCCTTTGACTGAAGATATCTGAAGATATTCTCAGCCTTGCTCATGCATCTTCTTTGCTGGCGTTTGGCCAGATCACCCCCTCCAGCCACACTCTCCCAAGTAGCCCCTTTTCATCAGTCCAGGGTTACCTGCCTGTGCTGGCTCGCAGTCACTGTGTCCTCAGAAGGCAGATCTCCCATACAGAACACTCAAGTTCAACACCCAGCACAAATGGGGAAGAAGTCAAATCAGGTGCAAGTCGTAATTTCTGTGCTTTGAGTAAGGGAGTGAGGCATGGGTGAATGGCTTTTGGAGTTTAAAGGAACGAACGGCAAAGCTATAATGACCTTGTTTGGCTGCCTTTCATGAGAAGAGACGTTTGACATCAACGCAATCCATTTGTTTTCTTGAATCTTAGCTTTTCTCTCTCCTTTGTTCCCCAGAACAAATACTAAAGGGCAAACCACTTGACAGCATGTCTGGCTGTCATTTCCTAATGTAGCCGTTTTAAAGGCTGAGAAGCCGCAACATCACTGGAAATTACACACATTATTGGACAGAAATGGAACTTAGAACAAGAACAGGTTGGAAAGAGGTAAAGAGCAAGGGTAAATTGTGGTCAAGAACTGCCTCACTCTTGGCATCTATCCAGATGACTTCTCCAGCTTTGAAGGAAACTCTGGTTGTGTTGTAGGAAAATGCAATGAAACAATAAATTAGATGGTAAATCATTTAATATATATCTTGTTTTACTTTTCTAACAACACAGTTTCTGTTTTATTATTCCCATGAGAGAACAAGAGACTGAGCAAGATTTACTCTGCCCATGAAAAATCACTGAGAAAACTTGAGTCATCATAGAACTTGAATGGTAACTGAGGTCCAGCAGAAAGAGAGCTGATAAGGGAGGTTTGGTTATAGGACTACGTGCGCTTTGCCTATTACCTCAAGTTTTATTGTATCATGCTTTACAAATATATGCCATAGGACAATGCAAATGAATAGAATTATCAAGTGTATGTTTTCCAGTTTCTTTCTTTTAAATGCATTTAATTGAAATATAGTTGATTTACAATGTTGTGTTAGTTTCTGTTTTACAGCAAAGGGATTTAGTTATACATGTATATACACATTCTTTTTCGTATTCTTTCCCATGATGGTTTATCCCAGGATATTGAATATAGTTCCCTGTGCTCTATAGTAGGACCCTGTCATTTACCCATCTTGTATATAATAGTCAGCATCTGCTGATCACAGCTCCCAGTCTGTCCCGCCCCTACCCACCTCCCCCTTGGCAACCTCAATCTGTTTCTATGTCTGTGAGTTTGTTTCTTTTTCATTTGTGTCAAATGCTCAATAAGTGTTTGATGATGCCCATTCTCTCAAAGTACATAGAACGTGCAAATGTTTTGCTGTGGCAAATAATAATGTTGTTGTTCATTCGCTAGTCATGTCCAACTCTTTGTTACCCCATGGACTGCAGCATGCCAGGCTTCCCTGTCCTTCACTGTCCCCTGGAGTTTGCTCAAACTCATGTCCATCAAGTCGGTGATGCCATCCAACCTTCTCATCCTCTGTCATCCGCTTCTCCTCCCGCCTTCAGTCTTTTCCCACATTAGGGTCTTTTCCAATGAGTTGGCTCTTTGCATCAGGTGGCCAAAGTAGTAGAGCTTCAGCTTCAGCATCAGTCCTTCCAATGTATATTCAGGACTGATTTCCTTTAGGATGGACTGGTTGGATGTCCTTTCAGTCCAAAGGACTCTCAAGAGTCTTTTCTAGCAATAATTCTTAGAAATCAGTGCCTTATGCAAAATTACACCATAAAAGCCACAGGGTTTATGGGGGAAATAGGGTTGTGGACCGAACATTCAAATGTTCTGCCAGTAACACATAAAGAAGGGGCAGGAACCTAGTAAAAGTGGGAGCACAGTTTTCCATGTGTTAAATGGTTAAGAAGGACATGCGAACTATAGTTTATATGGTATTTGAACTTGAGAAAGACCAGGAGCTTGCTTGAGGAAGTGGCACTCAAAGAGGGTAGCGCGGGAGGCACAGTGGAGATGGGAGGGCATTGTCTGAAATCCGAGGGAAAGGCTGACCCTGGTCATGGTGGCTGTGGCTCCACCAGGCGGCCGACCGGGGTGAGCACTGTTTGGAAGTGTGCATGCGTTCTGTGTGTTCCTGCAGCCTCGACGCAGTTTTCTACATTCACCTAGTGTCTCTTAAAAGCAAAGGACACATATGCAAACATGAAATGAGTGTCATCCACAGGTTGTTCCCTTAATACTTCAACTGCATTGAAACAAAGTCACATTTTCAAAACTTTTTAACAGAAGTAATTGCACCTAGGTCCTCTGACTAAGGATTTTATGATCCTGTTCAGAATAAAAGGTGGATAAAGAAACAAGGCTGAATTACAGAGTGCCAAGCTGAACAGCACAGGTGTCTCAGCCAGGGAGGGACCAGGGAAGGGTCTGTCTGGGGAGTTTTTTTGCAGGAGTCTGTTCTTGAATAAATGCTCTGAGAAGCCATAGGAATGGAGATAAATGCAGTGGGGAAGAGCGAGGGTCAGAAGAGGGACCTGCTGGGGACAAACTGCAAATGAGGTCAGATGGGTGGATTTGGGTGGGGCTGGCAGGGCCACGGCGACCTGGAGGAGCAGTGTGACAAAGGAGGCAGGTTTAAGGATGTGGGCATGCATGGAGTCGGCCGCACAGACTGAGGGCGCACGTATTTTGCAGGATTCATGCCATCATTCTGTCTCTTCTGGACCATACTGTTCATTTCTCATTCAACAATATGTGGTGGGTTCCTGCTAAGTGCCAGACACCGTTCACAGCTGAGGATCCGGTTGTGAACATGGAAGTCAAAACCCTGCCCTAAGGAGCTTAGATGCTGGTGGAGGAGAAAAGCGACACAAAGCAAGGAAATAAACAACATAACGTCCAGTAGAAATAAGGGCTTGCGAGTCAGGGAAGCCGAGTAAGGTGAGAGGGAATGATGGTCTGCACGGGCGGGTGACTATTTCAGAGTGGACGGCCAGAGACCTCTTCTCTAAGGATTAGACATTTGAATAGTGAAGTGGCCCGTGTGGAGTGGGGAACAGGTCTGGACACGTTGGTGCAGGTGGAGGAGACCTCGGAAGTAAGGATCCTGAGACACTGCAGGCCGACAGTGGAACGGGGTGTGGGACGGGGTCGGAAACAGGGTGAGAGGTTGTTGGAGCAGTAGCGGCCACGCCCTGGAGGGGCCTGAAGTTCATGGGAAGAAGTTAGGGTTCATTCTAAGTTTCATGGATCCTTTTAAGCAGGAGTTGGTCAGAATCGGATTCATATTGTTGAAAGGTCATTTTATTGTATGTGGAGAACAGTCTCCAGGGGTTAAAAGTGGAATCGCAAGGAGCAAGTAGGGGAGAGGTGATGGGACCAGGGAAGTAGATATAAGTGAGGCTAAGGAGGGAGCAGGGAAGGAGAGAAGTAGAATTGAAATCAGAGGATGTTTAGAAACTAAAGCCTTCAGAATATACTCGTTTCCCAGGTGGCACTAGAGGTAAAGAACCCGCCTCCAGTGCAGGAGGCATAAGAGACGCAGGTTTGATCCCTGGGTCGGAAAGATCCCCAGGAGAAGGCAGTGGCTACGGACTCCAGTGTTCTTTCCTGGAGAATCCCATGGCCAGAGGAGGCTGGCGGGCTACAGTCCACGGGGTCTCAAAGAGTCAGGCATGACTGAAGCGTCTCAGCATGCACACAGAGTGTACTCACAGACTGCATGTGAGATACGAAAGAGAGTGTGCATCGAGGATCACGTAAGCTCCCTCTCCCTCCAGCGGCCAAGTGCATGGAGTCCAGTTTCCTTCAGTGTCGGTGACTGTGAGAGAAATGGTGTTACAGGCTCGGTTGTGTCTCCTCAGAACGGAAGCCCGAACCCCATGGAGTCCAGTTTCCTTCAGTGTCGGTGATTGTGAGAGAAATGGTGTTACAGGCTCGGTTGTGTCTCCTCAGAACGGAAGCCCGAACCCCAGTATCTCAGAATGTGGCTGTATTTGCACATAGACCCTTTAATGAGGTGATTCAGGTAAAATAGGGCTTCCCCAGTGACTCAGTGGTAAGGAATCTGTCTGCAGTGCAGTAGACGCAGGAGAAGCAGTTTCGATCCCTGGGTCGGGAAGATCCGCTGGAGAAGGCAGTGGCAACCCACTCCAGGATTCTTGCCTGGAGAATCCCAGACAGAGGAGCCTGGTTGGCTGCAGTCCGTGGGGTTGCAAAGACTCTGACACTACTGAAGTGACTCAGCACTCAGGTAAAATAAGGCTATTGAAGTGGGCCATAATCCAAGGAGAATGATGGTCTCATACAGAGAAGAAATTATGCACCCACTGAGACCCCAGGATTGCACACGTACAGAAAAAAGACCGCGTGAAGGCCAGTGAGGAGGTGGCTGCCTGCAAAATGGGGAGAGGAGCCTCAGGAGAAACCAGACCTGCCAGCACTTTGGTCTTGGACTTCCACCTCCGATAGCCATGGGGAAATACATTTATTTTGCTTTAGCCAGCCAGTCTGAGGTAGGTTTTCATGGCAGCCTGAGCAAAGTGATAGTAGTTTGGGGACAAGAAGAGGGAAATTCAGGGCTCTGTTTTAAATATGTTTAGAGTAACAAGTGAAGTGAAAAGAAAAAAAAATAAACTATAGGTTAAGCTGTTGTTTATTATGGTTCAGTCGATAAGTCGTGTCCAGCTCTTTGAGACTCCGTGGACTGTATGTAGTTTGCCAGGCTCCTGCATCCATAGGATTTCCCAGGCAACAATACTGGGGTGGGTTGCCATTTCCTTCTCCAGGGGATCTTTCCGACCCAGGGATAGAACCCATGTCTCCTGCATTGGCAAGCAGATTCTTTACCACTGAGACATCAGGGAATTAAGCTGACATAAGACATAATCAGAGCAAGTCATTTTATTGGGGATCAAAAGTCATATTTATAGGCAAGAATGCAGTTTCTCTGATTTGAGACTAAATATTTTCAATTATTTTCTTGGAGCCCTACTTAACTTCTCAGTTTATCCTTGTGGCTTAACTGTGTTTTTCACCTGTTGACACAAGCCAAGGTCAGTGTAGCAAAAATGAAATAGTGAATTATGAAAGTTTCTGTCTTGTTTGGTTACAACAGTGGGAAAAATTCACCCTTGAATAGTCTGGTCCAAGAACCTGCTTCCTTAGCAAGAAAGCACAGATGGAAACTATAATCTTGTTGACTCCACTGCACTTCAATTCTGTAAGGTCTCTTTCCAGTTGGGGAAGGAGTCAGGAAAACCTAGAAACCTGTTAAAGGAAAAGAGTCCCGATGTTGATAACCAGTGGAGAGTCTAGGATAAGAACCCCACCCCTCTGCCTTTCCATCAGGTATTGTCTGTTACAGGAGAAAGGTGATTGAAGAAGAACCATGACTGGAAGATCAAGAGGAAAAGGACTCCATAGACATAGTCATGCGACACAGAGGGGGTCAACTCCTGGGAATGAAGCAGGTCAACTCGGGAGTCAATCAGCGTGTTTTCCTCTTACCAGGATAAAGTCTACACCTTCAAGATCAGATTAGGAAGCTGGTAGAACAGATTCCGTTCTTCTTATACATGAGTAATTTTTAATCCCATAGCTGTTTGGGGAAAGAATTTGAGTAATTGTCATCTAATGATAGAAGCTAGGTGAACTTCCACAAGCTTGCAGCTTTGGAAGGTGGTCTGGAAGGAAACGGACCCTGAGATGTGAGGTCATCTGACGCGTGGACTGTAGGTTTCCACTGCAAGTGTGCGTCATTAATTCCTGTCTACACACGCGTCTCTGCCCCTTCTGCTACTCTGCCTCCCCTGTGCTGGCCTCAGACCAGGTACTTAGGGCTTTCCGAACCGTCCTGTTATGTTCTGTTCCTGGAGGTCTGTGGGGACCCAGTGCTATAAAAAGAAAGAGAATAACTTGCATGATGGACTAGAGCTCCCAGGAGGCCCTCCTCTCTGTCACAATTAAGGCTCACTGAGGTTGTGTTGTGCTGAAAAGTGGCCTCTGCAAGGACTGTGAGATGTGCGTACATCTCAGAGATACAATGAGTTTGGTTCCAGACCACCCCAATAAAGAGAATATCACAAAAAACACTAGTCACATGGATTTTTTGTTGTTGTTGTTTCTCAGTGCATATAAAAATTATGTTTACACTATCTTGTAGTCTGGAAAGTGTGGAATAGCATTATGTCTGAAAAAGCAATATACATACCTTAATTTAAAATATTGATACATTAGTGTTAAAAAATGCTAACCGTCATCTGAGCCTTCAGTGAGCCACAACAGTAACATCAAAGATCACTGATCACAGATCCCCATAACAAATATAATAATAATGAAAAAGATTGAAATATTGCAAGACTGACCAAAATGTGACACAGAAACATGAAGTGAGGAAATCTTGGGGCAAAAGGCACTAATAGACTTGCTCAACACAAGTTGCCACAAATCTTTAATTTGTGGGGAAAAAATGCAGTATCTGTGAAATGCAAGAAAGCAAAGCACAAGAAAATGCGGTCTGCCTCTACATGTATTTGCATGGAGTACTGGTATCCCCAAGTCTAGTAATGTATAATGTATTTACTAATGCAGAGGTAAAAACAGGCCATGCATAAAAATTTATAACATAGATTTCAAACTCTGAAATCTTATTTTGTGGTTAGGCAGAGAAGCATCCTTTAAGTCAGAACACAGAGTTCTTTGGTGTCACATGGTGGTTAAGCAGATTAACCTCAAAGTTATGAAAATCTGGGTTTAATGCTTATCCAACCTCTCATTAGCTGTTACTTTGGACATGTTATCTATCTCCCTATTTTCATTTGAAAAATGGAAAATAACCAGATTTGTCTAGTAGGGTTATTGTGAAGATGCAAGCTGTATTATGAAAAGCTCAGCATGCGTCCTGGCACAGAGTGGAGAGGGTCCAAATTGGTTTCTGTGATGCTGGTGGTCATGATGAAAGATGATGATGGTGGTGGTTATGGGTGGTGGTAATAATGAGGAAAATTCTGTGTGGACAGTAATGTGGATTGTCGTGATCTGATGGTGCTGACCTGATTAGGGTTATGATGCTGGCGGTGATAAAGTGATGTGATGATGGTGGTTATGTGGATGGTAATGTAATGATGATTGTAATGATGACACAAAGACAGCAATGGTAATGAGATAAGGGTAGCGTTGATGATTATGGGAGATTGATGAAGATGATCATGGTGATGGTCATTGTGGTGATGATACAGATGCTGTGATGAGACTGATGATGATGAAGATTATGGGTGGTGGTGATAATGATGGAAATAATAATAATATGATGATGTGATGTTAATTGTGATGACGTGATGTTGATGACTGTGATGATGGTTATAATGATGATGGTGATGATGATGAAGATGAAGATGGTGTTGATAATGGTGCTTATGATCAGTTCAGTTCAGTCACTCAGTCGTGTCCGACTCTTTGCGGCCCCATGGACTTCAGCATGCCAGGCTTCCCTATCCATCACCGACTCCCAGAGCTTACTCAAACTCATGTCCATCGAGTCGGTGATGCCATCCAACCATCTTGTCCTCTGTCGTCCCCTTCTCCTTCTGCCTTCAATCTTTCCCAGCATCAGTCTTTTCCAATGAGTCAGTTCTTCACATCAGGTGGCCAAAGTATTGGAGCTTCAGCTTCAGCAGCTTATGAGCATGTTTAACTTAATGAAGTTTCTCTGAAATGAAATATACCTGCCTTATAATATCATTGGGCAAATAGAAGGCCCTCTTTGGACATGCCCCTGCTGTGGCTTGTTCTTGATTTGCTTTCTAATCAGAAAGAGAAATTACTTAAATTCATTTTACAGAAATGCACCATCTCATATTCTTTTACATAAGGCCAAGAAATTGAGATGAGGACAATTGTGTCATAACTTTTAGTAAATTCATTCAATCATAATATTCATGACTACTGTACCATAGACTGTGTTAGCAAGATCAACAAAACTTTAAGCAATCATGTAGCCCACTTACAGAAAATAAACTTAAAATTAGTGCTTTGCCCAGGAGACTTTCTTGGATCAGAAAAGCAAGATAAGAAAAATATTCAATTCTATTATAGTGTATTCCTTAGAGTTTTCTTTTTCTTGTGTGTATTTCTTTTAAAAAATATATTCAAGTGAATATTCTCCCAAGGCTAAAATTTTTTCACTCAAGCGTCTCATCATGACTTTGTTTGGTCTTCATTTGGTCCTATGTTTAACAAGAGATGAGGAAAGATAAAGGGCAAAAACAAAGCCTGTTCCCTAAAAGGGCAGCGTACCCAGTGGCGTGGCCTAGAGGTAACCTGGGTGACCACGTGTGAGGCATGTCTTTGTTAATGGCCAAACCACGAAGAGGGGCCACAGACTTGTGCTCCCTGCCCGCCCTGTGCCTGCAGGGAGCCGGCTGGGCTGAGGTTGCAGGAGAGATGATAACCGTGGTCCTCCTTGGGCATCTGTGAGTGATGCGCTGAAGCAGACCTGACTTGGAGCTCAGTGCAGGCCACTTGCAGGAAGGAACATATAAAAGAACCATAGACAGTCATGGGGGTGCCTTCAGTGTGGAGAGGTCCTTGACATTGATGTGTCCTTTGAAGGAGCTTGAACCAGTCAAGGCCTTGTTCCCCATGGCCCAGGCTCTGAAAGAAGCAGCATGGAACATTCTTTGTCCTTTCTGTACTCTTGACCAGAGTTGTCTTTGTGCAAGACCATTGGTTAGTCAACAGTACTTACTAGGCTTTATATTCAGAATTAAGTCACCCTGAGAGTCTGCAGAAGTCATTCAGGATGTCTGAGTGATTTCACATGTGTTGAATGAGTGAATTCAACAAAAAGTCCTCAACGTGTTCCTCAGGACCCTGTGGGCACCCCTGACCTTTTTAAGGAGATCTGGAATGCCAAATATACTTTTGGAATAATACCAAGATTTTGTTTGACTTTTACACTTTCATTCTTTCATGCATATGAAAAATCCACCAATTTAGTTTTTGAGTCAACGTTGCAAATAATGTTGTCAAATTTTGATGTAGTATCAAAGAAAAGTGTCTACAATTATTGAAAAAGGCAGTTAAAATATGGTTCACCTTTCTAACTATGTATATATTCATGAAGCCAGATTACCTTCATATAACTAAACCAAGACATTATAACAAATTGAAGGCAAAAGCAGGTGTCAGAATCCAGCCTGTTTTCTTTAATAAAAGCAGATATTAATTGAGTTTTGCAAAAGTTTAAAACAATACCATTCTAATAATTTTTTTGTCTTGGAACACACGGTTATCTTTCATAAAATCTTTAAATTATATTAACACATAATAAGTTTTCATTTTAAATAAATAACGATAATTTAAATTTTAATTTAATAGATATATAATTGTTTTAGTCACTAAGTCATGTCTGATTCTTTTGCAACCCAATGGACGGTAGCCCATCAGGCTCTGTCATCCATGAGATTTCCCAGGCAAGAATAGTGGAGTGGGTTGCCATTTCCTTCTCCAGGGGATCTTCCTGACCCAGGGATTGAACCCACATCTTATCTCCTGCATTGGCAGGTATATTCTTTACCACTGAGCCATCAGGGAAGCCCATTTATATATATATACATATATATTATATATGTATATATATAATATATATTACGTATATAATGTATGTATATATGTATATAATATATATACATATACATATATATATATGTAGAGAGAATATATATATAAATAGAATATAAACACATAAACTAAAGCGCTTTGAGGTTCTCAGTAACTTCTAAAAGTGTAAAAAGGTTCTGAGAAGAAAATTTTTTGAAAACCACTGGATTAGATTCAGTTCAGTTCGGTTCAGCTCAGTCGCTCAGTCGTGTCCGACACTTTGTGACCCCATGAATTGCAGCATGCCAGGCCTCTCTGTCCATCACCAACTCCCACAGTCTACCCAAACCCATGTCCATCGAGTTGGTGATGCCATCCAACCATCTCATCCTCTGTCGTCCCCTTCTCCTCCCGCCCCCAATCCTACCCAGCATTAGGGTCTTTTCCAATGAGTCAACTCTTTGCATCAGGTGGCCAAAGTATTGGAGTTTCAGCTTCAACATCAGTCCTTCCAATGAACACCCAGGATTGATCTCCTTTAGGATGGATTGATTGAATCTCCTTGCAGTCCAAGGGACTCTCAAGAGTCTTCTCCAACACCACAGTTCAAAAGCATCAATTCTGCGGCGCTCAGCTTTCTTCACCATCCAACTCTCACATCCATACGTGACCACTGGAAAAACCATAGCCTTGACTAGACAGACTTTTGTTGGCAAAGTAATGTCTCTGCTTTTAAATATGCTATCTAGGTTGGCCATAACCTTCCTTCCAAGGAGTAAGCGTCTTTTAATTTCATGGCTGCAATCACCATCTGCAGTGATTTTGGAGCCCAAAAAAATAAAGTCTGCCATTGTTTCCACTGTTTCCCCATCTATTTCCCATGAAGTGATGGGACCAGATGCCATGATCTTTGTTTTCTGAACGTTGAGCTTTAAGCCAACTTTTTCTCTCTCCTCTTTCACCTTCATCAAGAGGCTCTTTAGTTCTTCTTCACTTTCTGCCATAAGGGTGGTGTCATCTGCATATCTGAGGTTATTGATATTTCTCCCAGCAATCTTGATTCCAGCTTGTGTTTCTTCCAGCCCAGCGTTTCTCATTATGTACTCTGCATATAAGTTAAATAAGCAGGGTGACAATATACAGCCTTGATGTACTCCTTTTCCTATTGGGAACCAGTCTGTTGTTCCACGTCCAGTTTGAACTGTTGCTTCCTGACCTGCATACAGGTTTCCCAAGAGACAAGTCAGATGGTCTGGTATTCCCATCTCTTTCAGAATTTTCCACAGTTTATTGTGATCCACACAGTCAAAGGCTTTGGCATAGTCAATAAAGCAGAAATAGATGTTTTTCTGGAACTCTCTTGCTTTTTCGATGATCCAGCGGATATTGGCAATTTGATCTCTGGTTCCTCTGCCTTTTCTAAAACCAGCTTGAACATCTGGAAGTTCATGGTTCACGTATTGCTGAAGCCTGGCTTGGAGAATTTTGAGCAATACTTTACTAGCATGTGAGATGAGTGCAATTGTGCGGTAGTTTGAGCATTCTTTGGCATTGCCTTTCTTTGGGATTGGAACGAAAACTAACCTTTTCCAGTCCTGTGGCCACTGCTGAGTTTTCCAGATTTGCTGGCATATTGACTGCAGCACTTTCACAGCATCACCTTTGAGGATTTGAAATAGCTCAACTGGAATCCATCACCTCCACTAGCTTTGTTCGTAGTGATGCTTTCTAAGGCCCACTTGACTTCACATTCCAGGATGTCTGGCTCTAGGTGAGTGATCACACCATCGTGATTATCTGGGTCGTGAAGATCTTTTTTGTACAGTTCTTCTGTGTATTCTTGCCACCTCTTCTTAATATCTTCTGCTTCTGTTAGGTCCATACCATTTCTGTCCTTTATCGAGCCTATCTTTGCATGAAATGTTCCTTTGGTATCTCTAATTTTCTTGAAGAGATCTCTAACTCTTTAATTCTTTTCAAGCCTGAAAGTTTTTGATATTTTTTTTAATCGTAAGTTTTATTTCATATTGGGGTATACCTGATTTTCAATGTTGTGTTCAATTCAAATGTCCAGCACAATGATTCAGTTATATACATATATAACCATTCTTTTTCAGATTCTTTCCCCATATAAGTTACTACAGAATATTGAGCAGAGTTCCCTGTGCTCTACAGGAGGTCCTTGTTGGTTATTTTATATATAATAGTGTATATATGTTAATCCCAAACTCCTAACTCATCCCCCCTTCCACCTTTATCTATAACCCTTTTCCATGCCCAGCCCATCTTGTGGTCTATGAGAGTGAAAGTACTGTCTCGGCCCATGGTGTTGCCTTGACACTGTTAGGGAGGTGACTATCCACACAAAGGTGCTGAACTTAGACAGCCCAGCATCAAGGACTGGACTGTGTGGTTCAGACTAAGGGACCCACCAGCAGAGGGTGGGGAGAGGGCTTCTCCCCTTATCTGAACGGTTCTCTCTGTGATGACACACCGTCCTCTGAACAGTGTGTGCTCCACCGACTGCACCTGTATTTTATTAAGAGACTTTCCACTGATGCCAATTATCATCTCAATCATCTTATGTAGGGCGTCTCTGGTGGCTCAGACAGTAATGAATCTGCCTGCTCTGTGGGAACCTGGGTTCGATCCCTGGGTTGGGAAGATCCCCTGGAGAAGGGAAAGGCTGCCTCCTCCAGTATTCTGGCCAGGAGGATTCCATGGACTCTATAGTCCATGGGATTGCAAAGAGTCGGACATGACTGAGCAACTTTCACTTTCAATCTTATGTAAATTCAAATGCTAGACCTGGTAACTTGAACCAGCTCTATTAGAACTTCTGAAATTGCCTTGTTTGTTGATTATTTTGACACAAGACTGGGTCAGAGCACAAGATGAAGCAGATTGGCAGGTGAAAAGGTGAGCCTTAGAGGCAGTCAGACCTGGGGTCACAGCCGAGTCAGCCTCTCTACCTACAGGTTTCTCAGCAAGTCTTCTATTCCATGAAACTTTTTTTAAAAATCTGTAACTTGGGGATCCAAACTTCCATTTTAAAATCCCCTGCAATATTCCTTCTGCTCTAACAGATAATTTGATGAAAGTGAGAGAGGAGAGTGAAAAACTTGGCTTAAAGCTCAACATTCAGAAAACTAAGATCATGGCATCTGGTCCCATCACTTCATGGGAAATAGATGGGGAAACAGTGGAAACAGTGGCAGACTTTATTTTTGGGGGCTCGAAAATCACTGCAGATGGTGATTGCAGCCATGAAATTAAAAGACGCTTACTCCTTGGAAGGAAAGTTATGACCAACCTAGACAGCATATTAAAAAGCAGAGACATTACTTTGCCAACAAAGGTCCATCTAGTCAAAGCTATGGTTTTTCCAGTAGTCATGTATAGCCATGAGAGTTGGACTATAAAGAAAGCTGAGCACCACAGAATTGATGCTTTTGAACAGTGGTGTTGGAGAAGACTCTTGAGAGTCCCTTGGACTGCAAGGAGATCCAGCCAGTCCATCCTAAAGGAGATCAGTCCTGGGTGTTCATTGGAAGGACTGATGTTGAAGCTGAAACTCCAATACTTTGGCCACCTGATTTGAAGAGCTGACTCATTGGAAAAGACCCTAATGCTGGGAAAGATTGAGGGCAGGAGGAGAAGGGGGTGACAAAGGATGAGATGGTTGGATGGCATCACCGACTCAATGGACATGGGTATGGGCGGACTCCTGGAGTTGGTAATGGACAGGGAATCCTGGCTGTGGCTCATGGGGTCACAAAGAGTTGGACATGACTGAGTGGCTGAACTGAACTGAACTGAAGGCAACACTATGACCCTCATCCTACAGTTGGGGAATCTGAAGATGAGAGAATTAAGGGCTAAAACCACACAATTGGTAAGTGGACAGGCTCGCATTTCAGTCTGAGCTCTTTGATCCTAAAACTTGTGATTTTCTTCCCTACATTGCACTCATTCTAATGGTCACCTTTGAGAGCTCTTGGGATAACTGGATATAGCAAAGCTTGCAAAGATCCCAGTACAATGCCAAGCTCACAGTGGGTGTTACAGAACCTAACTTGGGTCCACTCACCCACACACAGAAAGGCCAATCTACTGACAGCGGGTCATGGTGAGGGAGAGTGCAGCATTTATGGTGCAGACACCAAGCAAGGAGAACGGGCAGCTCACACTCAGTAGACCCAAACTCCCTGATAGCTTTCAGGGGAGGGACTTTAATGGCAAGGGGAAGAGGGGCTGCTGGGGGCATGACCAGCTCTTGCAGAATCCTCAGATGGATTGGCATCAGGGTAACGCTTCAAGCATCTTTAACCTTCTGGGGTTTCATCCAGTCTAGGGTGTGTGTTCCTGCCATCAGCGGTTTTCATCTGGTGGGGCTCTGCTTCCTGTAAAAACAACCTAGGAATGTGTATTGGTCCTTTAATCCATTTATTTCAGGGAATTGTGAGTTCGGTGATTCTGTTCTGTGGCTGGTTATAGTCTAAATAGTTACCAGTTCTCCAGCCCAACAGCTATGCTTTGTCTCTGCATTCCCACATTCCTCATTGTTTCCTGAATCAGCCTTTTAAGATTCAGGAAGGCATGGAAGACTAAAGCAACAAGCTTTTCCTTCCAAGGACTGGGGCCCAGGGTCTCGCATGTGGTTTCCGAGGTGCTCAGTCAGTCTTAGTTCCCCACTCCCTGCCCTTCTCTAGGATCACACCGCTTTGTAGAATCACATGGTACCACTGAGTATGTTTAGCCACGTAGAACCCAGGAGATCAGGCTTGTGTGGATGCAGTGGGTTCTAGCTCTCGGCAGTGCTGCATACATGTTTGCTGATGAAGCTGCAGCATCCTGTGGTCACGGTCAGGGACAACTTCCTAATTTCTCTGGG
This sequence comes from Giraffa tippelskirchi, assembly GCF_054371585.1. Lineage (NCBI taxonomy): Eukaryota > Metazoa > Chordata > Mammalia > Artiodactyla > Giraffidae > Giraffa > Giraffa tippelskirchi. Next base: position 158,430,808 of record NC_137284.1, read on the forward strand.
CTTTGATTTTCTTTTCTTTATAAGTGTGAATTTGAACAAGCTTACTTTAAGATCTATACAGATCTATACCATCCAGAGAAGTGTATATCGTGCAGTGTTTTTAAACAAACTTAGAAGTTCCCAGAAATAATGGTGTTTTAGTATTTGAATGCATTCTCCAAATCCCAGAGGTAAAATGAGAAACCTGCGTTGCAATTAAGGGAAGGTGACGTGTAAGAAAAGTAGTAAGATATATCTGCTCTTTCACAATTCCTGGCATTTGAGAGAAAAAAATTGATGCTATAAAAATGACTTCCTTCTTCTTGTATCAAACCCTAAATAATGAGAAAAATGCAAAGGAAATATGTTTCCTATTAGTAAATAGAAAGAATGACTTTCCTAACAGCCTTTATTTGGGTATATTTTCAACTCTGGGCTAACCACAAAGACTTTTCATTTCATGCTTCTTTTCATGATTATCTAATTCTCATCTTCCCTTCGAATTAAAGAGGGAAGATTAAATTCTTGCTGAAAGAAGAACATGACTTTGCTCCTACATTGTCTGTTTTCTGTATTCACCATGTTATGTAACCATTAAATGTGTTTCGTCGTGTTGTTATTGAGTTAAGGACAAAGCGTTGTCATCCAGTTTTGCAGCCGGTGCTATTGTTGTCAGTCTGCTCAGGCCACATTTCTATCCAGAAATAATATTTTCTACCAACTTAGAAAATCTGATCATTACTGTTTTTGAACTGATAATACAGGAGAACCCTTTTTAATGGATGGAAATAAAAAATTGCTTTCCTAAAGAAAAGGGAAATGCAATATATATATATATATATATTGCATTTCCCTTTTATATATATAGGCAGTGAAGTAAGAACTCAGAAGCATGGAATCTAGAAGCTTGGGGAGGCCTGAGGACCATCCGTGCATGTCTTCCAATGACCTGGAGGGGAAGGGGATGGCTGGTCCACCCGTCCACCCCCCAAACCCCACCTCTCACAGGTTAGACTGGAATATCCAGTGTGTTCAGGGCCAGAGGCTCATGAGGTTTCTCCTGGGATCAGAAGAAGCTGAGGCCCAGCCTTGAAGTGGCAAAGTTTACAGTAAGACGCCCAAAGGGGACTTGAGTCAAGGTGTGCTGATGCTGGGAAAAGGGTGTTTTTTTGTTTCTGTTGTTTAGTTGCTACGTTGTGATGGACTCTTTTGCAACCCCATGGACTGTAGTCCGCCAGGCTCCTCTGTCCTTGGGATTCTCTGGGCAAGAATATTGAAGTGGGTTACCATTCCCTTCTCCAGGGGAACTTCCCCACCCAGGGACTGAAGTGTCTCCTGCATTAACAGGCGGATTCTTTACTGCTGAGTGACCAGGGAAGCCCGGGGGTGCTTTTGCCTCCATGGAAACAAGGGTGCTGGTATTGCCACTCTTGGTGCATCTGTTGAGTGATTCCTACCCTGGCTCCAGAGATCAGCCCCAGTCCTGATGCACACAGCCCGGGAGAGTATGTGTGCATGTTGATTTCCTTTTTCACCCTCTACACGGCCCCACTCTTCTGGACCAACTTTATTTTTATTGAACACCTCCATTTCCAAAGGAAAGGGGTTTATTAAATGGACAAGATATCAGTTCAGTTCAGTTCAGTTACTCAGTCATGTCCGACTCTTTGCGACCCCATGGACTGCAGCACACCAGGCCTCCTTGTCCATGACCAACTCCCACAGCTTACTCAAACTCATGTCCATTGAGTCAGTGATACCATTCAACCATCTCATCCTCTGTCGTCCCCTTCTCCTCCCGCCTTCAATCTTGCCCAGCATCAGGGTCTTTTCAAATGAGTCAGTTCTTCACATAAGGTGGCCATTGGAGTTTCAGCTTCAGCATCAGTCCTTCCAATGAATATCCAGGGCTGATTTCCTTTATGATTGACTGTTAGATCTCCTTGCAGTCCAAGGGACTCTCAAGAGTCTTCTCCAACACCACTGTTCAAAAGCATCAATTCTTCGGTGCTCAGCTTTCGTTATAGTCCAACTCTCATGGCTATACATGACTACCGGAAAAACCATAGCTTTGGCTAGATGGACCTTTGTTGGCAAAGTAATGTCTCTGCCTTTTAATATGCTGTCTAGGTTGGTCATAACTTTTCTTCCAAGAAGTAAACGTCTTTTAATTTCATGGCTGCAGTCACCATCTGCAGTGATTTTGGAAAGCAAGGAAATAAAGTCTCACTCTTTCCATTGTTTCCCTATCTATTTGCCATGAAGTGATGAGACCAGATGCCATGATCTTAGTTTTCTGAATGTTGACTTTTAAACCAACTTTTTTACTCTCCTCTTTCGTTTTCATTAAGAGGTTCTTTAGTTCTTCTTTGCTTTCTGCCATAAAAGTGGTATCATCTGCATATCTGAGGTTATTGGTATTTCTCCCAGCAATCTTGATTCCAGCTTGCGCTTCATCCAGCCTGACATTTCTCATGATGTACTCTGCATATAAGTTAAATAAGCAGGGTTACAATATACAGCCTTGATGTACTTCTTTCCCAATTTGGAAACAGTCTGTTGTTCCATGTCCAGTTCTAAGTGTTACTTCTTGACCTGCATACAGATTTCTCAGAAGGCAGATCAGGTGGTCTGGTATTCCCATCTCTTGAAGAATCTTCCACAGTTTGTTGTGATCCACACAGTCAAAGGCTTTGGCATAGCCAATAAAGCAGAAATAGATGTCCTCTGGAACTCTCTTGCTTTTTTGATGACCCAACGGATGTTGGCAATTTGATCTCTGGTTCTTCTGCCTTTTCTAAATCCACTGTGAACATCTGAAAGTTCACAGTTCATGTACTGTTGTAGCCTGGCTTGGAGAATTTTGTGCATTACTTTATTAGCGTGTGAGATGAGTGCAATTTTGTGGTAGTTCGAGCATACTTTGGCATTGCCTTTCTTTGGGATTGGAATGAAAAGTGACCTTTTCCATTCCTGTGGCCACTGCGGAGTTTTCCAAATTTGCTGGCATATTGAGTGCAGCACTTTCACAGCATCATCTTTTAGGATTTGAAATAGCTCAACTGGAATTCCCTCACCTCCACTAGCTTTGTTCGTAGTGATGCTTCCTAAGGCTTACTTGACTTTGCATTCCAGGATGTCTGGCTCTACGTGAGTGATCACACAATCACGGTTATCTGGGTCACAAAGATCTTTTTTGTATAATTCTTCTGTGTATTCTTGCCACCTCTTCTTAATATCTTCTGCATCTGTTAAGTCCATATGATTTCTGTCCTTCATCGTGCCCTTCTTTGCATGAAATGTTCCCTTGGGATCTCTCCTTGCTATTCTTTGGAACTCTGCATTCAAATGGGTATATCATTCCTTTTCTTCTCCTTTGCCTTTCACATCTCTTCTTTTCTCAGCTATTTGTAAGCCCTCCTCAGACAACCATTTTGCCTTTTTGAATTTCTTTTTTTGGGGATGGTCTTGATCTCTGCCTCCTGTACAATGTCATGAACCTCTGTCCCTAGTTCATCAGGCACTCTGTCTATCAGCTCTAATCCCTTGAATCTATTTGTCACTTCCACTATATAATTGTAAGGGATTTGATTTAGGTCATACCTGAATGGTCTAGTGGTTTTCCCCACTTTCTTCAATTTAAGTCTGAATTTGGAAATAAGGAGTTCATGATCTGAGCCACAGTCAGCTCCCAGTCTTGTTTTTGCTGACTGTATAGAGCTTCTCCATCTTTGGCTGCAAAGTATATAATTTATCTGATTTCAGTGTTGACCATCTGGTGATGTCCATGTGTAGAGTCTTCTCTTGTGTTGTTGGAAGAGGGTGTTTGCTATGACCAGTGCATTCTCTTGGCAAAACTCTGTCAGGCTTTGCCCTGCTTCATTTTGTGCTCCAAGGCCAAATTTGCCTGTTACTCCAGTTATCTCTTGACTTCCTACTTTTGCATTCCAGTCCCCTAAAATGAAAAGGAAAAGGTAAAGGTATATTGTGGTAATGAACTGTGATTAAGGACTGGGTTCATGGTCAACCTTGTAAGCACTTCCCTGGGAAGATTCCTGGGCCCCATGATGTCTGTTTCTGTTTTCCAACTCAGAAGGTGTGTCTCTGCCCATCAGAGGGGCGCCTTGGGACTCAAAGACTTAAGAACGGGTCTCTGTATGCTGGGGCTCCCCAGGGGGTTCAGTGGTAAAGAACCTGTCTGCTAGTGCAGGAGACACAAGAGATGCAGTTTCAATCCCTGGGTTGGGAAGATCCCCTGGAGAAGGAAATGGCAAACTCCTGTCCATCTATTTTGTGCCTACTGAGTTTAAGGATTCAATGACACCCCACCTGTTTGTCAATCCAGTGAGGGAGGGCCCAGGACTGCCTCTTTCTGGGGTCGCAGACTGGGAATGGCGCTGCTGATCATGACAAGCAGGAAATGTAGTGAAGCTGGAGTGGGTGGGAGTTGGAGTGGGGCTTCCCTGGAGTCAGGATGCAGAGCAAGCTAGAAGAGCGAGAATCAGGACCCAGGAGGCCAGCGGAGACCAGGCGGACTCGAGAGGAGGCCCTGGTGGACAGGAGACCCTGTTCATTTCCACAGTCCAGCTTCTTCCACTCACTTTGGTGCTGGGGACCCATCAGACAGGTGCTCCTGTTTTCAGGGGACATGCCAGCTCAGCGGGGCCGGTGAGTGCCGTGGCCACCCCTGCGAAAGGGAACCTCCCTTCCTTGGCAATTATAAGAGGGCCAGCACTGGGCGTCAGTCTGCTGTCCCATAAGATGACACAAAACCGGCTCAGACGTTGGACCTGAAAGTAAAGTCAGCCTTCCCTGTTAAAAGCAGAGTCGGTTGAAGGCAGACGATATGATTCGGTGGGGCCTGAGTACGTATCTGTGTCCGGGATCACTGCATAGACTTGCCTTCCTGAAAGATGGACATTGTGACCTGGGCGCAGGCTGGGAAAGAATTTCCAGACGTGAGGCAGAATGAGAGGAGAATAGAGTTTGTTAGAGCAGAAGACACTGTGAGGACAGTGGGCCAGCAAAGGAAGCTGACGTCTTTTGTGGGCTTGGGAGCCTCGAGACAGAGAAAACTCCCCTGGAAGAGTGGCATTAGGTGATTGGTTAGGGTGCTATAGGTTGGGTATTTTTACCTCATGTGGGGTCAGGGCGCCTGCTGGTTTAAGTCAGAGGGGCTCATGCCAACGATTGCTATGGGGCTTGGTCAGTTCTGCAGATGACCTTGGTACCAGGGCTCCACATCTTTGGCCTTGGCACAAGGCTTTTCACCTGTGACCTTGGTATAGGGCTCCATAAACATGATGCTCTGCATAAGGTCTGTAACCAAAGCCCTTAGGTGATAGTGAAGGACCACCTTCGATAGTGAGTTTCCTGGTCCGAAGTAGGACGGTCTTGAGAATCCCTCTACGTCTAGAGTCTTGATGTTCTCTGTGTGTCTCTCTCCCTGGAGACATGAGTAGCTTCTGCACAAGAAGAAGATGATTTATTCATCTGTGGGTCCCCAGTTGCAAGCACAGGGCCTTGGACTGAACTAGAGCTCTACCCGAGTGTTCCCTATCCTCTGCTGAAATAGGCCTGCACGGTCCGTCCATTTTCAACAGGCTCTCTCCTAATATTTACTTTTAATTAAATGGAGTGTTCATCAAAGTGCAAAACATGCTTCACTTAGCGCATTACCTGGGACCACAGAGGACACACCTCTGTTACTCCTTAGGGCCCTTTTGGGACAGCTGGGGCTTTAGTTCCATGTACTTTATTAGCATAATTGAAACGGACATTAATCCAAGGGGAAGCATTTTGAACGCTGCCTGGGTAAAAACTCCGTGGAGGTGGTCTGCCCAGCAGTGCGCTGGCTACTTCGTTTGCACCTGAAGAGTCATGGCTGAGCACTCAGCCATGTTCCCCTTTTCTTTGGAACTGGGTTTGAGAAATTTGGGGATCTCCAGAATTTCATTTCAAAACTCCTATTGCAGGTGAGCAGAGCACGGGAGGCGGGCATGGGGAGTGTTATTGAGGGAAAACATACAAAGGTGTTTAAAGTGCATAGGAGGGACTTTCCCAGGAGGTGCAGTGGTTAGGACTCCGCCTTCCAATGCAGGGGGTGGGGCTTCCATGCCTGGTCTGAGAACAGAGATTCCCACATGCCTCAGGTCCGGAAAAAACAAAACATTAAACAGGAATGATATTGTAACAAATTTAATAAAGACTTTAAAAATGGCCCACATCAAAAAAAGAAAAAGCTCTTTAAAAAAAATAACGCAGTGCTCAGGCAAGAGGGTGGGAGGAGGGCTGCAGAAGGGTGAGAAGTGACCTTAAGAGTGACCTCCCCTGGACCCGTGTTGGTCAAGAATGAGGAAGTAGTGGGTGTTCCCGTGGTGTCCTGATGCTGCACCCGAGCTGTTCCCATCACAAGCCTCTGCTGGCCCCATGCCTGGTCCTGAGACCCACCCGCCCTGAGGTCTGTGAATATTTCTGTCCCTGGAGCCCCCAAGACCTTTGCCTTGCAGGACTTTTCTCCCCAAACCTGAAGTGTCACATGCTCCCAAGAAAATGCACCCTTCTCTTCTTTTTGTGGGGGGCTATTCTTTTTTTTTAAGAAAAAAATTTTTAATTTTTAAAATTAAAAAATTTTTTTTTTTTAATTTATTGGAGTATAGTTAATTTACAATCTTGTGTTCGTTTCTGGTGTACAATGAAGTGATTCAGTTATATATGTATTCATTCCTTTTTAGATCCTTTTCTCACATAGCTTATCGTAGAATACTGAGTAGAGTTCCTGGTGCTACACAGTAAGTAGGTCCTTGTTGGTTATCTATTTTGTATATAGCAGTGGGTATGTGTCAATCCCAAACTCTTGATTTATCCTTCCCCACCACATTTCCCCTTTGATAGCCATAAGTTTGTCTTCCATGTCTGTAGGTCTGTTTCTGTTTTGTAAATAAATTCATCTGTATCTCTTTTTTAAAATTAGATTCCACACACAAGTGATTTGTTGTTGTTGTATGAGTGATGCATGTGACAGCTGTCTTTCTCTGTCTGACTTAACTCACTTAGTATGATAATCTCTAGGTCCATCCATGTTGCTGCAAATGGCACTATTTTGTTCATTTTTATAGCTGAGTAATATTCCATTGTATGTGTGTACCACATCTTACTTATCTGTCTCTCTGGTGATGGATGCTTAGGTTGTTTCCATGTCATGGCTACTATACATAGTGCTGCTGTGACCATAGGGATTATGGTTTTATATGCCCAGGAGTGGGATTGCAGATCACTGGTAACTCTATTTTTAATTTTTTAAGGAATCTCCACACTGTTCTCCATAGTGGCTGCAGCAATTCACATTCCCACCAACAGTGCAAGGGCATTCCCTTTTCTCCACATCCTCTCCAGCATTTATTGTTTATAGTCTTTGTGATGATGGACATTCTGACCAGTGTGAGGTGATAAGCTCAACAAGCAAATGCACCCTTTTAATAGTGTCCCCACCGAGGCTCTGTTACCATTTCTCTCCCCAAGGATTTCACATGTATATAACCTCACTTTTCTAGGATATAGAGGAGGTCCACCGATCAGTGGACACAACAGAGGTCAGGGGCTCTTTCTCGTCTCATCCTTTGTCCCAAGGATCTTTTGGTCTGTATTGTTTTCAGTCCTGTAGAGTCCTCCATGTTCAGCTCAGCCTCTCTGCCGCTAGCTGTGTGATGTTCAGCAGCACAGTGAAGGAAGCAGAGAGGAGAAAGAGGGGCACCAGACGCATGGGGAACCGCTGCAGGTGGGGGACCACGGCCAGAGGAGCCACCCGCCCCCTACAAGACAGCGGCAGTTAATGACGAGACACGGCTTGTGTCTCTGCCAGGCTGTGCGGCCGGGCAAAACCTGCTCTACCCCTTATGATGTGTGTTGCTCCATCGCCCAGTCATGGCCAGTTCTTTTGCCACTCATGGACTGTAGCCCGCCAGGCTCCTCTGTCCATGAAATTTTACAGGCGAGAATAGTGGAGTGGGTTGCCATTTCCTTCTCCAGGGGATCTTCCCAACCCAGGGGTCAAACCAGCATCTCCTGCATTTCCTGCATTGGCAGGTGGATTCTTTACCACTGAGCCACCTGGGAAGGCCGTCCCCCGCTATGATGACCATTAACTTTACAATTGTCAAGTGGCCGTTTACCCACACCCAAGGGCAGTGCACCTTTTATATGGAAGGAAAATACAGCCTTATCAGTGAATAATGACCTGTGTAACAATGTGTTTCGTTACAGAAGATTATAAAAAGAACAGAGAAAAAATTATTGGTCTTCACCTTTCGTGGGATCTGTGATCACATCCACTTTTATTGATGAGCAGCAAGTTTTAAACTGCAATTTAAAAATAAAGTATAAACTCTGGGCTTTTTAATGTAGAAGAGACCAGCAGGGGGGATGGTTCTTTGGAAGGATTTTTCTCAAGATGCAATGAGGACAGTAGAGTCAGTTGGCACAAGTAGAAAGACATCGTTACAGCAGCGCCAACAATCAGGAGAAACACGGCAGTCCTGTGGAACGATTCCAGGTGATTCCCTATGAATGCCTCTCCCTGCCTTTATTCTGCCTATTTCAGAAAGTGAGGAAGCTGGATAACCAGAGGGTTTTTAAGGGTGAGCAGGGAGGCACATGATGTTGGAAACCATCTCTGTCAAGGTGCTGTTTCCCTTCTGATGCCCCAAAGCCCTGAGAACTCAGGGTCCCAGCAGGGATCACACAGGCTGCTTTATGATCTCCCAGGATCTTTACAGCCGCAGAATCCTGCATTCATGGCCCAGGCCCTTCCCTCCACCCAAAGTCCTCTTTGTGAGATGGAAGCCTCATTGCCAGGTTCCTAAGTTCCGATCAGCGTTTCCGTGGGATTCTCTGGTTCCTCAGATGGGAACCCCTGTTCCAGGCCTGGCAGCACCAGTAAGATCACACCCAGGCAGGGCAGCCAGCTCTCCAGGGCAGGGCTGCAGGAGCTGCATCCAAGCAGAGCCAGTCTCGTGTGCCGGCAGCTGCTCTGCGAGTGGAGATGCATCTGCTCGGCCCTTGACCATCTGCAGGGCTGCGGACAGCGCTAGCCTGCGGCCAAGCAAAGGCCTTGACCTCTTGACGCCCAGAAGCGTGAAGCCCTGAACTGCAGTGTGTACTGAACTGGGATTCTTCTGTACACATAAGAAGATGGTCTAAGTCTTCAATGAGTCAACTGCAGACATGCCAACTAAGATTTCCTTTGCCTGTCCTCAGACACTAGTTTCTAAAATCTGCAAATCTGTCCGGATTTTTCACTTACCTTCATTGTGAAAGCATCACAGTGCCTACATATACATTAGATTCCAAAGCTGGCTCTGACAAACCATGACTCTAATTTTAAACCTAACGAGTTCTGATGGAGAAGGAAATGGCAACCCAGTCCTATATTCTTACCTGGGAAATCCCATGAACAGAGGAGCCTGGCGGGCTACAGTCCATGGGGTCACAAAGAGTTGGACACGACTTAGTGACTAAACAGCAACTACAAGCGAGTTCTGAAGTCACTGCTTTTCTTGTATCTTTGACAGTTGGTTTTGCTTTTTTAATGTTTGGGAGCATAGTTGTTTTACAGGGTTGTGTGAGTTTCTACTGTATGGCAAAGTGAACGTGGATCCGCTCTTGTTTTCGATTTCCTCCTCATTTAGGCCGCCGCAGAGCATTGAGTAGAGTTCCGTGTACTGTACAGTAGGTTCTCAGGAGTTATGTATTTTAGCCATGGTATCCATTGTATATCTATATCAGTCCCAGTCTCCCAATCCACCCCACTCCCCCGTCCCCCTCTGGTGTCCATTCATTTGTTCTCTACGTCTGTGTCTCTGTTTCTGCTTTGTAAATAAGATCGTCTATACTGGTTTTTTTTTTTTCAGATTCCACATAGGTGCATTAATATATGATATTTGTTTTTCTTTTTGACTTAGTTCACTTCAGATGACAGCCAGGAAAGTACTGATCAGGAAATGGTGTGGACAAGGTCAAGAATTAGATTGGACGTGAGAGTGTTCTGATCTTGGGGTGCAGAGGAACCCCCACTCAGCTTCAGGTCAGGAGAAAGATGGACCTGAGGAGCCCTGGACACAGCCTCATCCCGTGTTCATGGTGCTTCCCTGCTGTGAAGTTGCCAAGAACACGGAACCCTGGCTCCTGATGGAAACACAGGGTTGGTTCCTGTGGACCTCAGGTCCCAACATCTTCATTAACTGAACGGTACACAGTCTTCTTATATGTATTGTTCAGTTGTGAGTTTGGAGCTGTTGTGATAAAATGTATCCATCCAGTTTAGAAAGATGGTAAGAGGACTCTATATTCGAGACAGCAAAAGAGATACAGATGTAAAGAACAGATTTTTGGACTCTGTGGGAGAAGGTGAGGGTGAGATGATTTGAGACAATAGCATTGAAACATGTATATTACCATATGTGAAACAGATCGCCAGTCCTGGTTTGATGCATGAGACAGGGCGCTCAAAGCCGGTGCACTGGGATGACCCAGAGGGATGGGGTGTGGAGGGAGGTGGGAGGGGGGTTCAGGTCGGGGGACACATGTACACCCATGGCTGGTTGATGTCAATGTATGGCACAAACCACCACAATATTGTAAAGTAATTAGCCTCCAATTAAAATAAATTAATTAATTTTTAAAAAATGTATCCATCCAGAGCAGCCCCTGTGAAGTCAGAGGCTCATTTGATGAAGGGTGTTCTTGTTCCACACGTATCTAGAAGTGTTTGAACACCTTCACCACATTTTTTGAAAATGTTTGATGATGCCATTAAATCATAGACATTTAGGGAAAGACCTGTGAGTGCCCCTGTGTCTGTGTGCATGTCTGTGTATGTGTGTCCAGTGTGTGTGTATGTGGTATGTGTGAATGTGTATTTGTAGTATGTGTGTGGTATGTGTATCAAGTACATATATGAGATTTGCATGTGTAGATCTAATCATTCAGAGGCAAGTACAGAGAATACCACGGTTGATCAGTCTAGATACTTTTCAGTTCAGTTCAGTACAGTCGCTCAGTGGTGTCCAGCTCTTTGCGACCCCATGGACTGCAGCACACCAGGCCTCCCTGTCCATCACCAACTCCCAGAGTTTACTCAAACTCATGTCCACTGAGCCAGTGATGCCATCCAACCATCTCATCCTCTGTCATCCCCTTCTCCTGCCTTCAATTTTTCCCAGCATCAGGGTCTTTTCCAGTAAGTCAGTTCTTCACATCAGGTGGCCAAAGTATTGGAGTTTCAGCTTCAACACCAGTCTTTCCAATGAACACCCAGGACTGATCTCCTTTAGGATGGACTGACTGGATCTCCTTGCAGTCCAAGGGACTCTCAAGAGTCTCCTCCAACACCACAGTTCAAAAGTTTGTTTTACGTAGAGTTAAAAAATAGTCATGAAATTTTGTGATTGATTTTAATCTGTGGTCCCCAGACTGACCCTGGTCAGGATGTTCCTAGGTTACTGTCAGTGGCAGGGTCATGGGGATGAGACTCTGGCTTTCTGAGGTGGCAGCTTTGAAGGGTATTACTTATTGGGACAGACATGTAAATACAGTAATATTTAGAGTAACGCACCATGCTTGTGTGTGGATTAAAAAAACAAACAAACCAGTGTTGTGTTCGCATGAGCCTTTTTTACTGTGGTACTGATGATGATTGTGTTTAGAATGCAGAGTCTCATTGGTCTGATTTTTGAAACCAGATAAACTCTTAGAAAAGGGTATTCATATATCCACTGAGGACTGTGAAGACCTGAATGAAACATAACATTTAATTACATTGGGGGTGAGACATGCATTAGTCGCTCAGTTGAGTTGGATTCTTTGCGACCCGCCAGGCTCCTCTGTCCATGGGATTCTCCAGGCAAGAATATTGGAGTGGGTTGCCATTCCCTCCTCCAGAGGATCTTCCCGACCCAGGGATGGACCCAGGTCTCTGGCATTGCAGGCAGATCCTTTACCTGCCTAGCCACGTGGGGAACCTGGAGGGGGTCAGAACATCTACTTAAGGGCATTGCATGTTGAGGAACGTGTTGGCTCCTCCTAGGGTTTGGTTTGACTCTTAGACCATTTGTCTGCAGATGGATTTAACTTTAGATTAAAAAGCCTCATGCACTCACTGCACAGCAGATGATCCTTTCAAAAAAAAAAAAAAACAACAGTTCTAAAGACCTCTGGGAGATACCCTGCTTTTTCCTAGTGAGATAATAAGCATGTTAGGCCACTGTTTAGAATAATGATGCGCATGTCCTATTCAAAGCCTAGAACATTTTATAACTCTCAATCGATGTTGAGAATAACCAGCAGGATATTTTGAAAGAAAAGTTGTATTTAGCATAGAGAAAAGTAAAATAATTGTTTATACCCCATCACTGCATGCCAGTGGGCCAGCAGCAGGAGAAATAGCTCTGAAGTCAGGGGAGTGTGGCTGGCCTGTCATCGCTGAAACGACACAGCAGTACTTCTTGTTGCTGTGCTTCAGTCGCTCAGTCACGCTCGACCCCCCATGGACTGCAGCACGCCAGGCTTCCCTGTCCTTTACCGTCTCCCGGAGCATGCTCAAACTCATGTGCGTTGAGTCAATGACTCCACCCAACCATCTCATCCTCTGTGGTCCCCTTCTCCTCCTGCCTTCAATCTTTCCCAGCATCAGAGGCTTTGCCAGTGAGTCGGCTCTTTGCATCAGGTGGCCAAAGTATTGGAGCTTCAGCTTCAGCCTCATTCCTTTCCATGAGTATTCAGGGTTGATTTCCTTTAGGATGGACTGGTTGGATCTTCTTGCAGTCCAAGGGACTCTCGAGAGTCTTCTTCAACACCATAAACAATTGTTTTGAAAGCACCAGTTCTTCAGTGCTCAGCCTTCTTAATGGTCCAACTCTCAAATCCATACAGAACTACTGGAAAAACCATAGCTTTGACTATGTGGACCTTTGTCGGCAAAGTGTTATGTCTGCTTTTTAATATGCTGTCTAGGTTTGTCATAGGTTTTCTTCTAAGGAGCAAGTGTCTTTTAATTTCATAGCTGCAGTCACCATCCACGGTGATTTTGGAGCCCAAGAAAACTTTTGCTTCCACATTAGTGGGGTTTTTTTAAAGTTTGTATTGTAGAGCTCGTGAGAGTTAGACAAAATGCAAATATGCATTATAAACATATCCCTTTGAGCTTCATGAACTTGAGCTCAGGCTTCATTAAGGGACTGTTTCTGGGGAAGCATCTCTAAGACCCACCCCAATTTTGAGGCACACCCATGCCTGTGGCATGAGTTCAGGAAGCCCCTGGCTTTGGGGCAGCAGGCCCCGGGCTGGAGCCGCCCTCTACTTACTCCGTCTGTGACCTTAGACACAGCCCGTCTGTGCCAAGTCTCAGTTCCTTTATCCAGGAAGCAGCGTCACCACGGCAGGTTGCTGTGGGGACTGGGCACGATGTACCCAGGACAGGGCATGGACTCCTGGAGCTGTTTGGTAAATGATCGCCATGGTTATGCCTATTTGTTACTTAGCTCCTAATTCAACTGATGTTGGGATTTAATTAATAATGGTAACCAGTGAGTTCGTTATCACTCCAATAACCATATACAGGAAGTTCCCTACATACGAACCTTCAAGTTTCAAACTTTCAAAGAGGCGAACGTGCATCCATCAGCGTCAGGCGTGAGAGACGCTGCAGCTGGCCCTCCGTCTCCCATCGCTGACCATCCTCTGGCTCCACCATCTCCGCCCCCCCGCCGTCAGTCACTCTTCCTGCCTGTTCACAGATGCCAGCCCCTGAGTGCCAGCTGTTGTGCTGGACTGCTGTGCTTTTCAAGGTACTGTCCTGTGAGACTAAAAGTGTTTTCTTTATTTTTTTCTGCTGTTTGTCTTTATGTATTATTTACATGAAGAGTATTGCAAACGTATTACAGGACTGCACTATATATAGCCAAGTGTGTGAGTTGGGTGCCTAAGCTATCTTTGTTGGATTTACGAACAAATCAGACTTACAAATGCACTCTCAGAATGGAACGCATTCATTTGTGGGAGACTTACTGTATTTGTAGGTTAAAAATCATTCCTAGGAAAAATCCCAGTGTTGACGCTTTTCTATTTCCTTACATCTCCTTGTTCTGATAATGCAATGTAAGAGCCGACCTGAGTTGACCATTCACTCTGCGTCCACCCCTGTTTTAGCCGCTTTGTATGTATTAACATATCATCCGTCCCCTGAGTTTGGGCCAGTCACCACTTCATTTTTATAGGGGGGAAACTGAGGAAGGTAAGAACCTGGACAAAAGACACACAGCTGGTCAATGGGAGACAGGTGACTGTCATGTAATAAGAATGCAGTTTAAATGCCAGGGTTTATACTCTAAATAAGATGCCGCGTCTGGCACCACACCTGGCCTGTGTCAGGCTCTCCTTCCCCAGGGAACTGTGTTCTGAATCATACGAGTCAGTCTTGGATCTCTGTCTTCACTGTCATAACCGAGTGATAGATCCAAACGGTATTATCTGACTTGACACAAGCATTGTTCATTGTAAATCACATAGCTTGTGATGAAATTTTTGAAAATCAAAGGAGTCACACAGTCCAAAGATACACCACTGTTGTGTATCCAGGAGATCTTAGGATATCAGGCTAAGTGGTATTTCAAATGCATTTTGCGCCTGGGTGTAAGATCTCTTGGGCTTCCCAGGTGGCGCTAGTGGTAAAGAACCATCCTGCCAACGCAGGAGACACATGAGGCACAGGTTCAATTCCTGGGTCAGGAAGATCCTCTGGAGGAGGGCATGGCACTCCACTCCAATATTCCTGCCTGGAGAATCCCGTGGACAGAGGAGCCTGGTGGGCGACAGTCCATGGGGTCACAAAGAGTCAGACACAACTGAGGTGACTTAGCAGGCACGCATGTAAGATCTCTGGAATAATCATGCATTTTGGGTAGGACCTGCTTTCAACTGGCCACACAGATGGATTTTAGCACCAGAAGGTGTTTATATCAGTGGCCTCTCGTTTACAGTCATGCAGCATGTTGAGGAATTTGACCTTTGACGCAGTGGTCTGCATTCTGTGCATGCTTGCTAAGTCACTTCAGTCGTGTCTGACTCTTTGCGACCTCATGGACAGTGGCCCACTAGGCTCCTCTGCCCATGGGATTCTCCAGGCAAGAATGCTGGAGTGGGTTGCCATGCCCTCCTCCAGGGGATCTTCCCGACCCAGAGATCAAACCCGCATCTCTTATGGTCCCCTGTATTGGCAGGCGGGCTCTTTATCATGGTGCCACCTGGGATGCCCAGTCTGCTCCCTGTTACCTCAGAGAAATGTGAGTCTCCCTCCTACTCCTGCTGCTTAAGAAGTGTTTTCCGTGATCCTCGGAGTCCAGTGCAGCAAAGACTGCGCGGTGTGGGCTTTGGGGTCACAAGACGCGGTCTCTGCGACTTGATCTCAGTGGCGTAACCTCATGTCTCACTGTCCTCACTGTCAAAGGAAGGGTCAGCCGCCCATGCAAGTCCTCTTGAGAATTCTGTGTGATGGGAGCATCGGTGGGGCCTGGCACAGGGTTTTGGGCATGTCCTCAGCAAGCAGATGGCCTGCTTGCCCTCCGAATCCCACTCTGCCTGTGACCCCATCAGGCAGGCGTGAATCGCTTATTTCCCTTTGCTGGTGGTGCCTTGCCAGGTAACCAGGTAACCTTTGCTCAGCCATGTGGTCCAGTAACTGTGCCTTGACTGAAGCGGTTCTTAAGGTCTACTCCCTGGCACAGGTACATGCAGTGATCCCCCAAAAAGCCTTCTTCAAACAGCATAGGGGAACTTTCCTGGGGGTTCAGTGGTTAAGATTCCCCGCTCCCGTAGCAGGGGGCCCGGGGTTGACCCCCAATCGGGGACTGAAGGTCCTGCATGCTACACAGTGAGGGGAACTGATTTTCACACTGTCTTTGCCTCTTGAGCTGTTTCTCCCCTCTGTTCACCATACCCCAGGAGGAAGCTGCACGCTGTGAAACATGTCCCCTGACGTTGGGCACAGCCCTGGCTTTGGACTCAAAGCTGGAACTAGAGTGAGCAGTCTGTGACCTCTTAGGGGCAGTTTCCTCGGAGTTGCTATCAAGTGGGATGCTTATGGGACGGAATTCACACATAATGGCTTGTGTATCGTAACTTGACATTGACGTGAAGACCATTGCGAGAAAACAAAACCTCTAATGCATGTTGGGGCAGATAAATCTTCAGTGGTTTCTAAGGGGGTTGGAAGCAATCGTGACTGGTACTTACATAGTATTAGTCGCTCAGTCGTGTCTGACTCTTTGAGACCCCATAGACTGTGGCCCACCAGGCTCCTCTGTCCATGAAATTCTCCAGACAAGAACACTGGAGTGGGTTGCCATTCCCTTCTCCAGGGGATCTTCCCAACCAAGAATTGAACCTGGGTCTCCTGCATTTTGGGCCTTTTCTTTACCTTCTGAACTACCAGGGAAACCCAGTATTTATATAACAGGTGATCAAATTAGAGGTGATGACTCTTGCACACCCCCCACCCCCGCCAAATGCCAGAACCTGCCAGGACCCCCTGCTCAGGCCAGAGCCAGGACACACCTGAAATCTCACTCTGGCCTCAGGGGCAATACCTGTACATACCTGAAGGTCAGGAGACCCACGTGCAGTCTCCAGCTCCAACTCTGTCAGGAAGCAGGCAGTGATGTTCACTGGAGCCCTCTCTGGATCGGGACTGGACTCATTCCCGCCTGCCCCACTGGCCCCACTAATGTGATCTGCACACCTCCTGAACCCTAGAGTCCCTCCTGCATCTCCCTAGAGCACTCCTCTGAAACGAGACGGGAGTAGACGTTCCATGCTTGAAATCTGCAAGAGATGCCTGCTTTGAATCCTGGACTTGACACAGTTGTGCCTGTCATCTGGAGCAAATGATTCCAACTTTCTCTGCCTAGGCTTACCATCATGATCTACTTCATCAAGTTCATTTAAGGATAATTGAGTTAATGCCCAGGAATTGTGAGACGGCTGGGGACTCGGTATTTGCCGGCAAGCGTCAGCCACTGTCATCGTCATCATCAACAACAGTACTGCCATCATCACCAGCAGGAACCTAATAAGGACTTATGGAGGCAAAGCAGCGTGTGTGGGGTATACAGCAATGGGGCAGACATGGCTCCTTTACTCAAGGAACTCACTCTCCATTCCAAGCAAAGAGTGATCGTAATAAAAACAGAAAACGGGTAATCTCTGTTAGGAAGCTCATGTAGCACAGTGTACTGTGGGAATTCCAAGAGCACAGGGGATGCCTGGGAGGCAGACCTGTATAGACGGACCTGGAGCATCCTTGATGATCCTGGTATCTTTCCAGATAGACGGTCGGGTGGTCCAGCAGGAAGGACTCAGAGGAAGCTCCAGGCAACCCCGGGTATATGAGGGCATGACAGACAGATATCAGATGTCCGCCATCTACATGGGCTAAATGGGGCCTTGTGCTGTCCTGCAATATTTGTTGCTGGCGTGTGTGTGTGTGTGTGTGTGTGTGTACCCACAGTTTTATTCATTTATTTATGGCTGTGCTGGGTCTTCACTGCTGCTCGAGCTTTCTCTAGGTGTGGTGATCGGGGGCTACTCTCTAGTTCCAGGATGCAGGCTTCTCTCTGCGGTGGATTCTCTTGTGGTGCCCAGGCTCCAGGGCATGCGGGCTTCAGTCACTGTGGCTCCTGGACTCTAGGACACAGGCTCAATAGTTGTGGTTCATGGGCTTAGTTGCTCCGTGGCATAGATCTTCCCAGATGGGAAACGTGTCTTCTGCACTGACAGGCAGATTCTTTACCACTGAGCCACCAGGGAAGCCTGCTGGCTTGTTGTTCTAACATCACGAAGACAAGGGAACAGGTGTTTCTGGACCACATCATTTCAGTCCTCTTTGCAGATGCATGAAAACAGCTGTTTTCGAATTCAAAAATAATATATTGTGCTACATAGAGCTTTTCTGCATGTCAAAGGTTTCCTAAACATTGCCTCGTTTGATCCTCATGACAATCACATTAGATACACAAGGCAAGTGTTATTTGCCCTGTTTGACAAATGGGGACTGAGTCACGAGAAGACACCTTGTCCTGGTCACTGGGGAACGAGGCCTGAGTCCCAGAACCCCTGTGGTCTGTGGGGTTGAGGGGAACCTATTAAAGGTGGGTCTTAGCTGGTTTATAGACCAGTGGCGTAATTGTTACTGAATTCTGGAAGAACTGTGAGGTGATTTGCAGGACGTAAGAAGTGGATAACTCATGCAGATTTCAACCAATTAATTGTATTTCTGAAATTAAAAACAGTTGAAGTATCCCAGAGTATTAAAAACAAGGCCTTGGGTACCGAGTATGCCCCATCAGGGAGTGAGTACAGTGTTCACTGCAGCAGGACTCACAGGAGCCAAAAGGTGGAAGCAACTTGAGTGCCCATCAGTTGTTGAATGTGTAAATAAAATATAGCCTACAGTGTAAAGGGACGCCACTCAGACATGAAAAAGAGTGAGGTTCTGATACATCCTACAGGGATCAACTTGAAACATTACACTTAGTGAAACAGGCCAGGCAAAAAGGACAGATACTTTATGATTCTGCTTATCTGAAATACCTAGAATAGGCAAATTCATTGAGAGAGAAAGTGTTAGAAGTTACCAAGGGCTGTCAGGAGAGAAAAAGGGACTTATTATTTAGTGGTTAGGGATTTTCATGTTGCAGTGATGAAAACCTTAAACACAGATAGTAGTGATGGTTGTACAGCCTTGTGAATGTACTTACTGCCACTGATTTATATGCTTAAGACTAGTTAAACTGGGAAATTTTGTATTTTATATATAAGTATGTGTGTCTGTACACACAGAGGCAGACCTCATTTTATTGTGCTTCACAGATATTGCATTTTTTTTTTTTTTAACAAATTGAAGGCTTGTAGCAACCCTTTATTGAGCAAGTCTATTGGCGCATTTTTCTAACAGTATTGGCTCACTTAGTTTTTCTGTGTCACTTTTTGGTAAATCTCACAATATTTCAAACCCTCCACTAGCAAAAAGGTTTCAGCTCACTGAAGGCTCAGATGGTGGTTAGCCAAATCAGTAAAATCAAAAGTGAAAAAAGAGGTTACAGCCAGCACCACAAGTATACAAAAGATAATAAGAGACTCCTATGGACAACTGTCACTAGTGGTAAAAAGCCTGCCTGCCAGTGCAGGAGATGTAAGAGACACGGGTTTGAGCCCTGGGTTGGGAAGATCCCCTGGAGGAGGGCATGGCAACCCTCTCCAGTATTCTTGCCTGGAGAATCCCACGGACAGGCTAGTCCACAGGGTCACACAGCGTCAGACATGACTGAAGAGACTTAGCACAGCACACATGAACAGCTATGTGCCAATAAAATAAACAACCTAGAAGAAATGGACAAATTCTTAGAAAAGGTACAATCTCCTATGACTGAGCCAGGAAGAAAGAGATAACGTGAACAGGTCAATCACTGGTACTGAAACTGAATCAGTAATTTAGAAATTCCCAACAAACAAAAGTCCAGGATCAGATGGCTTCACAGGTAAATTCTATCAAACATTTAGAGAAGCATTAACACCTGTCCTTCTCAAACTATTCCAAGAAATTTCAGTGGAAGGAACATATACTCATTCCATGAGGCCGACATCACCTTGATACCAAAACCAGACAAAGATATCACAGAAAAAGAAAATCACAGGTCAGTATCACTGATGAACATAGATGCAAAAATCCTCAACAAAATATTAGCAAACTGAATCTGACAATACATTAAAAGGATCATACACCATGACCAAGTGGGATTTGTCCCAAAGATGCAAAGATGTTTTTCAGTATCCGTAAATTAATGTGATACGCCACATCAGCAAATTGAAGGATACAAACCATATAATCATCTCAACAGATGCAGAAAAAGCTTTTGACAAAATTCAACATCATTTATGACAAAACTCTCCAAAAGGTGGGCATAGAGGGAATATATCTCAACATAATAAAGGCCATGCATGACAGACCCACAGCTAACAACATGCTCAGCAGTGAAAAGCTGAAAGCATTTCCTCTAAGATCAGGAACAAGACAAGGATGCTCACTCTCACAGCTTTTGTTCAACTTAGTATTGAAGTTCTAGCCACAACAATCAGACAAGAAAAATAAGTAAAAGGAATAAAAGTAAAAGAAGTAAAACTCTTTGCAGATCACATGATTCTATACATAGAAAATCCTAAAAACACCACCAGAAAATTAGCAATAAAGCGTTTTAAAATTAAGGTGTGTATGTTGTTTATTTAGACATAATGCTGTTGCACACTTAATGTGTGTGTGTATGTGTGCTCAATCGCTTAGCCATGTCCAGCTCTTTGCGACCCCACGGACTGTAGCCCACCAGGCTCCTCTGTCCATGGGATTCTCCAGGCAAGAATATTGGAGTGGGTTGCCATTTTCTTCTCCAGGGGCTCTTCCTGACCCAGGGATCAAACCAGCATCTTTTGTGTCTCCTGCGTTGTCATGTGGATTCTTTACCACTGTGCCACCTGAGAAGCCCTCTACTGCACACTCACTAGGCTACAGTAGAATAGAACAGAGCTTTAATGTGCGCTACCCCACTCCAGTACTCTTGCCTGGAAAATCCCATGGACGGAGGAGCCTGGTAGGTTACAGTCCATGGGGTCGCTAAGAGTCGGACACGACTGAGCGACTTCACTTTCACTTTTCCCTTTCATGCACTGGAGAAGGAAATGGCAACCCACTCCAGTATTCTTGCCTGGAGAATCCTAGGGACGGCGGAGCCTGGTGAGCTGCCATCTATGGGGTCGCACAGAGTCGGACACGACTGAAGTGACTTAGCAGCAGTGAAACCAAAAGTTTCATAGAGCTTGCTTCATTGCAATATTCCCATTATTATGGTAGTCTGGAACCACACACACAGTATCTCCAAGATATGTCCATGTATGTGTGTGTCTGTGTGTTTAAAACACAACTATAGTAACTCTTTGTGAGAAAATGTTTTTAAAAAGTGAAGAGATGGCAGCACAGTGGATATTATAATTTTTGAGATGCCTCGTAGGTTCTTCTATTTTTCATAAGAAAAAGCATTGGTATCACAATTCAGAGGAGCTCTTCGTCCCACTTTAAGCCTGATTATTCCTGCCGTGTGTTTATTGAAACATACGCAGAGCGCTGGTGTGCTCAGAATATAGAAAAGGCAAAGTGTGTAAGGAGATAACAATTCAACTTTTTGCAAGAAAACTCTGGCGTGTTTTTCATTCTGACATATTGGTGAGAAGAAAGATGTGGGCTCTACTTCCGTAAACCCGTTTATCCTTCCATTCTCAAGAGCCATTTGTCACCGGTTATTCCCTGTCATACAGAAATACCCCTCGAAGAAAATATAGCTAATTCCTCCATATGGTTTTCAAATATATCTGCTCTTGATCAGTGTGCTAAATATTTCATAGCTTGTATGCCGCAGGTTAGAAAAGAATAGATTCAATTTTCCAAGACCGTGGAACTGGAAAGAGTCCTTACATCTTACAGATAGGGAAGAGGCGTCACTGAGATTGGAGACAGTTTTGTCTAGCGATGAGGAAAAGAGGAAGTGTTCCCCCGGCTCAGGTCCCCAGGCCACCTCCAGCTTCATCACCAGTCTGTGGAAATTTCATCCTTCATGCCTCGAAGCAGCCATGAGTAAAATGGTTTATGATGCTTAATCCCTTGGCTGCATATTCAGGGCAGAGACTGAGCCTCGGGGTCCTCAGGACCTTGCAGGTCATGCATGCCTTGGACCATTCTGGAAGGTAGACCAGACACTACAATAGAGGTAGGCAGCGGGTCATCTAATGGCCTTGCAAGGAGCTGGCCTCTATCTCTCAACCTGGAAAAGGGCATTCTCTTCCAGGCAAGGGTATTACTGACAAGACCTGAATTTTAAGGCAAGGCTCCCCAAATATCCAGAATCAGCAGCCAGGTGGCCTTCAAGCTCAGCTCTCCCATGGCACTGTCCCTCCACCGAGGCCACCTGTGCCTTCCTGGTGGAGAGTCACTGTGGCCTTGGGGACAGTGGGGACCATCTGTCTTCAGTGTTCAGGAGGCAGCTCTCCTCTCCTGATGCCTCCCGGCCTCCCTGCAGCCACTGCCTGCTTGCTCTCCCTGATGCCTGGGTCTGTTGTCTTATTGTTGTTCAGTCACTCAGTTGTCCGACTCTTTGCGGCCTCACGGACTGCAGCTCACCAGGCCTCCCTGTCCTCCGCCATCTCCTGGACCCTGCTCAAACTCATGTCCATGCAGTCGGTGATGACATCCAAGCATCTCATCGTCTGTCGTTCCCTTTTCCTCCCACCTTCAATCTTTCCCAGCATCAGGATCTTTTCCAGTGAGTCAGCTCTTCACCTTAGGGGGCCAGAGGATTGGAGCTTCAGCTTCAACATCAGTCCCTCCAGTGAATATTCCTTTCGGATGGACTGGTTTGATACTACTTAGTATAAAAGGCCTCCCGAGTTCATGGTTTATGTCATCTGTTTTAGGTCAGTGTGATGTTGTTATGCCCCTGGACACATATCACGGGCACCTATCCTCTGCTGTCATCACTTATTTTCCAAGAATTCCGTCCTCAAGGGAAGACAGAAGAATAAGCAGGGGACTGAGGAGGAGACAGGAGCTGGGAGGAGCAGAGGGACCCGGGGCATCATCTGCTCCCCCCCGGGTCCATCTGCGTGACTGGCTCAGACCGGCGGCCTGGCCGTGCTTCTGGAACCAGACCCCCTGAAGGGCTGGCAGAAGGGTCTCTCGTCACTTGCCGCCTTCGCTAATGAAACGACAGCGTCTGGCAGAGCAGGAAAAGCAAAATGCACGGTGAACAGGAGAGGCGGGTCAGGCCCTGCATTCTGTAAGGAAGCTTGTCCAGAGCCGTTCCTGCTCTTTCTGTCTCTGAGAGACCGAGAATATTACAGGTGAAGGTGTGGGATCCATCTTGAAGGAATTGGAATAGTTTTAGATGATTTGGCCCCCGACCTACTAGAGACTTTCTCCTCTAGAAAATGAGTCTGGTAGAATGGGCAAAGCCACGGTCATCCATAGGAACGTGATGGGTCTTCACTAGATGTCCTTGGCCACTGTGCATCTGAGAAGAGCTGGTCCTGCTCCTGGCCACGTGTGCCCCCACCCCCGCCCCCAGCTCGTGATCTTTGGAGCCTGGGGAGTTTGCTGGATTCGGGAGACTTATTGAGGGGTGTGGTGCATCCATTGTTCTTACTCTGCAGCCCAGCAACTGAGCTGTGCTGGGTGAGCCTTCTGCCCAGAGGTGAGGAAGGGGTGTAAGCTGGGGTGGCGGGCAGGCAGAGGACAAGGCCTGGGAAGACACGACATACAGGGCAGGTGAACTGGGCGTGGGGTTCGGTGCCGCTCTGCCCACCTGGCTGGGCGAGGCCAGTGATTCCGTATCCCCTCTCCCCCAGGTGCACCAGCCGGGTTTCCATTGTAGGGATCACAGCCACGTGCAGAGGACTCGGAGAGACACGGGAGTGGCGGCGACCTCACTGAGGGACCTGAGACCTGGCATGCCACCTCCCTGGGCACATGCAGCCTTCAGCAGCTCTTCCTCTCTAGGGAGGAGACGGTTTATGCCTTGACCACTTCTTAAGGCAGGTTTGAATGGTGATGAGATCCTGTGTAAAGGTATATTATAAGTTGTTCTCTACACAGAAGGCATGATTTGTCAAAAGCGATTTCATCTATGTGATGAATCCCTCCAAGTTTTACTCCCTGCATATGGCAGGGAAAACAGCCTCTGAATGAATGTTTCAACAGGTATTTATTGAGTACCTACTATGTGGCAGACACTGAAGCACTTGTAATGTGTCGGTGAATAAAGCAGATTTCAACTGAATGCCCTTTTGGAGTTGGCATTCTAATGGACACTCGAAGAAATCTGGTTGCAGGTAGAGTGAAATGACAGGGAGAGTTATGAAACATGAAAATGATGGGCCAGGGAGTGATACAGATGCAAGTTTCAGGAAAGACTGATTTTTAAAATTAGCGCAGTGTTCCCGGGCTCTGCCTCCTGAGACTGACAAGCTCTTGTCTGTCTCTCTTTGTACTTGTGGAATTCAGTGAATACACGGTGTCAAGAGTGCAGACCCATTTGAAGAGGGAGGCTTGTCGAGCGGCAGGGAAAAAAAAAGCATTTCAGGGAAGAAGATGATGCTAAATGGAAGCTGATGGAAGGAGGAAAACACACCACGTGGGAAAGCGGAGCCTGGTGACCAAGAAGCAGTGCGAGATGGGTTACAGTAAGAACATCCGGTGAAAAACAAAACGCTGTCATCAGCCGAGGCCGGCAAATATTTCATAGACTTCGTAAATCATCTAGACACTGACTCCCAGCTCCCGGCTCCTGTAGGATGAAGCTCTCTATGTGGAACATGTTGTACATACAGGCAAAAGGTCACCAAGCCAATGACAGAGTCCTTCCTGTAGTCTGGGTTCCACCTGTGGACCAGTGGCTCGCAGGACACCAACCGTACCTGATTCACAGAGCAAGTCAGAGGCGCTGCGCCCCCTCGAGCTGGTTCAGTCCTCTCACTGTCTCAAGGGCCACGACATTTAGGGAGCGCCTACCGTATGCTTGTACTAGGTGTGGCAGCACCAGAATGGCAGTGGGCAAGGTGAGCAGCCTTGGCGCCCAGGCTGGGGTGACGTGGCCGGAAGGCGGCAGTGACTCACTCAGACGCACACAGCTGTGCGGGCAGCAGACTCCACACCTACACCAGTGGGCACCACATTCCTACGCCAGCAATCCCCAACCTTTTTGGCCCCAGGGACCGATTTCATGGAAGGCAGTTTTTCTATGGACCAGGGATGGGGGGATGGTTTCAGGATGATTTAAGCACATTGCATTTATCGTCCACTTGACTCAATGCCACCGCTGATCTGACAGGAGGTCCCGGTCTGCGGCCTGGAAGTCGGAGACCCCTGTCTTATGTGACTCCAGAGAGCATCCTTGATGTTGAGATTGTAGGTCCTTATTTTGCCCAATAATCTTCCCTCGTCCAGAGTCCATAGGACACAGGGTGAATTGTGCTCTTAGTCCACTCAGGCTGCTGTAAGAAGAACACCACGGACTGGGTAATGAGTAAATGAGAGGAATGTATTTCTTGCAGTTCTGAAAACGGGAAGTTCCAGATCAAGGCTCTGGCAGATTCTGTCTGGTGGCGGCCAGCTTCCTGGAGGTTCCTAGATGGAGGTTTCTCGCTGTGTCGTCAGGTTATGGAAGGGCCCCCAGGAAGTCTTGTAAGAGGGCACTGATCCCACTTACGAGGCTCCACCCTCATGACCTCATCATCTCATCACCTCCCAAAGGCCCCACCTCCAAAGGCTGGCATGTCGGACTTAGGGTTTTTTGTTTGTTTGGTTTGGTTTGGTTTGGTTTTATCCCTGATTTTTTGAATTGGAGGATAATTGCTTTACAGAATTTTGTTGCTTTCTGTCAAACTTCAGCATGAATCAGCCATAGGTATACATATATCCCCTCCCTTTTGAACCTCCCTCCCACCTCCCTCCCCATCCCACCCCTCTAGGTTGATACAGAGCCCCTGTTTGAGTTTCCTGAGCCATACAGCAAATTCCTGTCGGCTATCTGTTTTACACATGGTAATGTAAGTTTCCGAGTCGGACTTAGGTTTTAACAATGTGAATTTGTGGGGGACACAACTGTCCATCCCACATGTATGAGCTTTTCTTTTTCCTAGAGCCACCCTGACCAGATTAATCAAAATAAGAGCCCAAAGAGCCCTCAGGTTGAAATACAATGGTTGGATAAAATACAGCGCTTGCTAGAATGACCAGATGGAGGGGACGTTGAAAAATAAATGAGGTGTGATCATTACGATTTATCCCCATCATTACGGACTTGCTTATTAGGAAGTTCCACGTGAGCGCAGGGCAGCGCCAGGGAAAAGTCCGAATAAAAGGTGAACATAAGTGACAAATGTTTCTCACGTGGACAGGACCTTGTGCTGGGCCTTGCAGAAGTTTATTTGTGTTGCTGCACCTAAATTTACCCAAAGAAAGTGGATCCGCTCTTCGTCGGTCAACGTGTTCTTCCAAGTTGACCCTGATACGCAATGTTAATTTTTCTTTTCTATCCATCCCACCGTTTTACTTCAGGCACTTCTTTCTCACGTGGCCGACTCCAGAAACTTCCTAAACTGCTCTCTCTGTCCTAGTTCATTTCCCACATGGTGAAGAGACCTTTCTAAATGGCAGATATGCTCATGACATTTTAATGCCTACATTTTTTTTCATTTGTCTGCAGGGGAGAGCTTGTCCCCTTAATGAACAGGATCCTCATAATCCAAGCCTCACCCCCTCCTCACCCATACCTCCCCCAGCACTCTAGATTCCTGCAGCCCCTCAAAGGACCTTCTTGCACATTGTCACCCTTCAACTGTACCTGGCCCCCCACCACCCAGTCCTGCCCCACTAGTCCACCTGGCCCCCTATCATTGCAGCGAGATGTCCTACAAGAAAAGCCTTTGAGAACCACAGGTCCTTTGCTTTACCCCTGCACACACGTGCCTTCACGTTCACCTGGAGATACAGATCGTTTGTCTGCCTTCCCGCCAGACTGGGCAGCCTTCAAAGCCGAGGTTGTATTTTCTGTGTCTGTGCTTCCCCAGTATCTCACTTTGTTGTTGTTCAGTCACTAAGCTGTGTCTGACTCTTTGCACTCCTATGGGCTGCAGCATGGATTCATATAGGCTTCCCTGTCCTTCACTGACTCCTGGAGCTTACTCCAACTCATGTCCTTTGAGTCAGTGATGCCACCCAACTATCTCATCCTCTGTCGTCCCCTTCTCCTCTTGCCCTCAATCTTTCCCAGCATCAGAGTCTTTTCCGATGAGTTGGCTCTTCACATCAAGTGGCCAAAGTATTGGAGCTTCAGCTTCAGCATCAGTCCTTCCAGTGAATATTCAGGGTTGATTTCCTTTAGGATTGACTGGTTTGATCTCCTTGCAGTCCAAGGGACTCTCAAGTCTTCTCCAGCAATGTAGCTCACTAAGACCTGGTATATAGTAGATGCTCAATAAGTGTCTAGGAACTAAATGAGAGAGACAAAAAATGGTGACCAATCAGGATTTCCCAATGATAATCTCTTGTGTGGAATGGAATAGAAACTCTCAGCAAGTAGAAAAATGATGTTGAGCTTTGGGACCCCGAACCAGTTTGCAGTTATCCCTCCTCTAAAAAACGTCCTGTGTGAATTCCATCTGATCCCCAGGAGAGGAGGGTCCCTGGGGTGTTGACTAGCCTGGGGCATCCTTAGGTATTACTCTGTATGAGGAATCTTCACCTTGCTCATCACTACCACCAAATGCTAAATTGGAAACCAACCTAGGCTTGAAAAGGAGGTGTCTGAGTTTGCATGAATTCAAATTCCTGAAAGGGAGAATCGGATTGGCTTGCAACATGTAACATGGGTTACACGGCTATAGATTGGTGTCCTTGGGTCAGGCCACAGACCCTGCGCCAGTCACCCATGCCTTGGTACTCCTGTCTCATCCTAAGCGGGATGCTTAAAGGGGGATTTCTATACTGAATGAGTCCAGTGATGGACATGGACATACAGGTATTTTCTATTAAACCATAAAACCCCAAGAGAAGGAAAGCACTCCATCCTTAATTCTCCTGAATCAGTGAGCATATTGGTTGGCTCCACTCCCTTTTAGAGGTATGGCAAGAATCTGTGCCCATCAGAAGAACTTATTTCATTTGAAGGATGAGGAGAGTTTCTGAAAGCTGATGAAAAGAGTCAGGGAAGAAGGTAGCCTGAATCCAGAAATGATCTTCCTGGGTTTCTTCAAGTTAGTAATTCTGAGGGGAGTGGGTCTGTTCACTTGATCCATTGACAGATTCTCAATTACAGTCGGTACAGAGAAATGGGGTGTCTTTCAACTGTGTCAACTGACTCTGTAATCAATAGGCTTATGAATGATAGCAACCACAAAAGATAAAACCACAACTGTGATTTTGAAGTCTTGATGAGGAAAATACTTTAAAACTGGAGCCTTTCTGGTCTCTTATGAATGTTACTGTATCAGCTGTGCTGTTTCCTACCTGTCATCCTACTCAGAATGGGCTGTGAGAAATCACCCATCGTCTAGTAGGTTTCAGTCTTCCAGCCTCTCTGAGATGTAGCTCAAACTCAGCTAATTTCCTGGTGTCCTACATTCATCCCAAGGGTTATCTTTCTATACCAGAGTTCACCTGAGCATCTCAGATGTAGGAGACATCATTAATTCGTTCAGGCGTGCTTTTTCTCCATCGCATGCAGGCCCTTCAGTTGCTTTGGCGCAGTGGCACATTTTATAAATGGATATGTTGAAGGTGGGAGGAGAAGGGGACGACAGAGGATGAGACAGTTGGATGGTATCACCGACTCCATGGGCATGAGTTTGAGCAAGCTCCCAGAGTTGGTGATGGACAGGGAGGCCTGGCGTGCTGCAGTCCATGGGGTCGCAAAGAGTCGGACACGACTGAGCGACTGAACTGAACTGAACTGATGTTGAAAAGGGGAAGTTACTAGTGTCGGAACTGGAGCCTGCTTAAGGAGCTGACTCTAGTGTGCTCCTGAGAGCTTCTGGGAGAAGTTACGGGTTCAAGAATTCTCGGGAAGGGAGAGAAAGCTTTGGAATAAAAGAGAAAACAGGCCCACGCACAGGGACAGTTTCTCTTAGAGATCTTCAAAGAGTGGTTTCCTCATATTTCACCACTGACCCCATTTCACAAAAGCTTCACAAAATAATACCCGTCCTAAGAACTGCCTCCACTTGTATTTTCTGATTTATTATTGTCTTTCTCTTTGGATGCTGGTTGACACAGGAAATGATGGAATTAATTTCATCACACAAACCTTGCAGTTGTCTTCATGTGGCTTCTGTATTCCCCAGCAAGTAGGCATCTTTCCTGTTTCCTGTGGGGTCTGGTGGAGAGTCAGACTCACGTTCAGTACTCAACGGCAGGTCTTATTATTTGATAGGCCGAGCTCCAATTCTTAAGGACTTTTACTTTTAATGCTCAGCAAAAGAAACTTAAAAAGACATAATAAGGCACATGCTTGTCTGATGAATTGAGGAAATATATCTTCCTTGTGTGTTTTACCGTTGATTTCGAAAATGTAAGATTTTTTTTTTTTTTTTTTTGCTCTTCAGTAGTCATTGTTTTCCCCTTTTCATCTTTCTCCTTTACAAAGTGTTCATCTGCAGTGAGGGCCTTGGTGGATCCTGTGTCTTAAGCCGGGGAGCCTTTGTTTCAATGATATGCAGCTCCCATCATGAGGACAGAGTCCTGGCTGGATGCTAAAATGAGGGTAGGTGGGCTGGAGCCCCAAGTTCTCAGGAAGCCTTGGCTTCAACCTCATCACCTTGGTGCCATCCCAGCCTACGTCTCCTCCCGTGGATGCTGTTCCATCCTCCCAGGGCTGCTCACATCCATGTTTCCATCTCTCAGTGATCCGTTCACTGTGACCACACTAGCCCGTAAGGCTCCAGGAGGAGCTCTTGCCTGGAGTACTCTTGGAGAATCCCAGAGACGGTGGAGCCTGGTGGGCTGCCGTCGATGGGGTCACACAGAGTCGGACACGACTGAAGCGACTTAGCAGCAGCAGCAGTAGAATGAATGATCAGGTTCCAATCTCTCCTGGTGCCCGTGTGAAGAAAGACTCACGTCCTCTGAATTTCAGTGGCAGTGACGCTCGAGTTTTCCTGAAGTCCTCTTCCCCAAACACCCATGTTTCTGTTGTTTTCTGTGTGCTGAGCGCTGGGCATCCGAAGAAGACATGTCCTTAAAGTGACATCAGTCCAGCAGTGAGGAGAGCCTCTGATGGAGCCCCTGCTCTGTCCGCTGGTTTAGTAGTTGAGCTCATTTGAAGACCTGAGTCCCGCTCCGTGCTGCTGTTACCCGAATAGCACGAGCTCGTTCACAGCTGGCCTTGTGAACAGCCCTGGAAATCTCAACTCGGGCCATCAGAGACCGTCACCAAGGCATCTGTCGGGCTGCTGTTGCCAAGGTCATCCTGGCAGCGTGAGGCACCCGGGGAGAAGCGGGCAGTGCCCAGCCGTGACCGGCCAGCTCAGGTGGCCCACCTGCCTGCGCGCCAGGTTGCCCGTGCTCTCTGGCCAGGCTTCAAGATACGAGATGGGTCAGGGGGAGATGCGAAAGACAGCAATTGGAGTGGAATTAAGCTACTTCAGCACGGAACATACACATCTTTAAATGAGGTTTTCAAAATGCCACACAGTTTGTATCGCATCTGGTCCCCCTGACGGTTGAGACGAGGCTGCTATTGAACAGCTCGGGGTGTGACCATGTGTGGGGGAGATGGTTTCAGACTTTTTTGCACAGTGGAAATTTGCATAAATTTGATTATCGACCTTGGAATATCTACCTGGACTCACCCAATAGAATTTCCCAGCTGGAAGGTATTCATACCAGGGGACACCTAATTTAGGGAGTGTGATGGGTCTACACAGAGTGAAGAGTTGGACTTACACGTGGACCCACGCAGGCCCACTCTTCAAACCATTGCCTGTGTGACCTTGGGCAACTGACCCGGTCTCTCAGAGCCCCCCTTTTCTTTATCTATAAATTAAGAATTAGTTATTTCCTAGGACTGTTGGGAGGGTTAATTAAGATGGTACAAGTGACCACGCAGGGCTGCCGAGGGCTCTCAATACATTTTTAAGCTGTTGTTTTTTTTTTAATATTTATTCATTCAGGGCTGCGCTAGGACATGCTTGTTGCTCTCGGGTTTTCTCTAGTTGCGGGAGCAGGAGCTCCTGTCTCGCTGCAGAGCGCGGGCTCAGCGGCTATGGCGCAGGGCCTTAGCTGCTCCAAGGCATATGGGATCTTCCTGGACCAGGGAGCAAATCCATGTCTCCTGCACTGGCAGATGATTCTTACCCACTGGGTCACCAGGCACATCCCTCTCCATTCATTTTATTTGGACTTTTCTCCACCCTACTTGCAGGAGAGGAGGCTGAGGTTTACAGAGGTAGAGCTGATGTCACATGATCATCCGTGGTCCGAGCCGAGCCCCGCTCTGCCCTCCTCCTTCCTTTGCCTCACGCTCCTCCCTGCCTCTCTTCCTCCCTTCCTGCTCCTCTCTCCCAGTTCAGAATCTCGCCCCCTTTCCCTCCCACCATCAGCAAATGTTATATCATGCCCACTGGGTAGCTTTCAGTTTGTACTTTTGCAAAACATGTATATTTGTACCAATGCATTTTTTATTTGTTAAAAGGTTTATGTATATATGCGTATGTGTTTTGTGTACATTATTTATGTAAATGTATTCATACATATATACATACGTGTACGTGGGTCAGTATGCATTTATATTTCTTAGTCTTCACCCTGAGCACTGTGTTTGTAACCCATCCGTGCTGCTCTGTACACACATGACCTTGCTGCTCATCACTGCTTAGTGTTGCCTGGCATGGGTACAGAGCATCCTACATGGCCCTCCGCGAGGATGGGCACCCGAGTTGCCTCCAAACCCTCTCCCTACCTCCACCGCCACCTCTTTGTGTTTCCTAAGGGAAAGAAAGTGAAAGTGTCAGTCGCTCAGTCTTGTCCGATTTTTTGCGACCCCATGGACTGTAGGCCACCAGGCTCCTCTGTCTGTGGAATTCTCCTGGCAAGAGTACTGGAGTGGGTTGCCATTCCCTTCTTCAGGGATCTTCCCAAACCGGGGATCGAACCTGGGTCTCCCGCATTGCAGGCGGACTCTTTATCGTCTGAGCCACCAGAGAGTGCTTCCTAAGGCAGGACCAAAAGACATTTATATGCTACACGTTTGCACCTCCTATTAGGCTCTGAGGCTATGAGGGCAGATTTCCTGTCTTACATAGAAAGGACTTGGCACACAGTAACATATTAGTAAACACGGGGCCGGTGGCTCCTCCAACAGCTGGACACGTTGGCTCAGGCCAGGGGTCCTGTGGCCTCATCTCCAGGGAGAGTGGGTAGCATTACCTTACCTTGTAAAGGTTTATGATCAGCGAGGGGAACATCTTTTAGGGAAAGATGAAAATCATTCAAATGGAACTTGTCATTGAATTCCTTTGAATACACCATATTATTCATTGATCCAAACAAACAGTATCAAGCACTTACTGTAGGTGATGGAGGTATGGATTTTGCAAACCATTTGAATGCTTTCAGTATTCCCAGATCCATGGGAGATTCCTGCTTCCAGGCCAATGAACTTCATTCCGTGGGTCTGCTGTGGCCTTCGGAGAGGACGCTGTCAGGATGTACACAGGCAAGGGTGTGTGACAGGTCACAGGTCAAGTCTCAGTCTCCCTACAAGAAATGAGACACTCTGAAAACAGTGCGAGAGAGGAACTGTGTGGAAACATTTGTCCTCCTGTGAAGACAGGAGGCTGATGGCAAAAAACTGTTAGGATATTTTCCCCATGGTCTTTCCTTTTAGGGAATGGGAGGAATGGTCTACTTGGATACAACTTTTTTTCTATTGATTTTGTGATTCTGAGTGAGGGCACATAACTGTAATTGACAAGTAACAGGGTCACTCTAGATCTGGGGTCTGCAAACTTTTTCTGTAAAGCATCAGATAATAATGTTATACCTTACAGGTCACATGGCCTTTGTCACAAGTTCAACTCTGCCACTAAAGTGCAAAAGCATTCATTAGACAATGTGTGAGTGAATGGGCTCAGCTGTGTTCCAGTAAAACTTTATTTATAAAATAAGAAGTGGATCAGGTTTGACTCAGGGGGACCTGACTTAGAAGCTCACTTATTTGCTACATCTAGAAATCAACATACATCTATCAGGTCTCTTAAGATGGATCAGAGACTCCCCTGGCAGCCCAGGGGTTAAGACTCCATGCTTCCACTTCAGGGGATGTGGATTTGATCCCTGGTCAGGGAAGTAAGATCCCACAAGCCACACAATGTGGCCAAATAAATAAATAGATAAGATCAGCTCCTGTTTCTTCCTAATTGGCTGCAATTTTAGGGGGATACTCTTAGCAAGACTGTTAGGAGTAATAAAAAGAGAAGACAGAAGAGGGATTTGTCCTGTATTTGTTCGCACTCATCTTGGTTGTGCATGACAGAAAACCCAAGTCATGGTGCTTATGTAAGAGAGGTCTCTTTCTGTCTCCTGTAGAAAAAATTTGGAGGTAAGAAGCTCCCGAATCTGATGGCTTTTCTGTTTTCTCCCATGAACGGTCTGGATTTCATGATTCAAAACTGTAGCAAACATTTCAGGTAGAAAGATGGGAAAAGGGGAGAGGAGAAGAACAGTATTAGTAAATTAGGGATATTCACCTCAACGAATGTTTTACCAGTCACTTCTATTTACTGCCTGTCATGGTTGATTTTATGTGTCAATGCAGCTGGCCCATGGTACCAGCTTTTGGTCACCTAGATGTTGCTGTGGAGGACTGGTGCTTTTTAATGTGATTAACATTTAATTCAGTGGACTTCTGAGTAAAGCATATTACCCTCCGTAGTGTGGGTAGGCTCTGTCCAATCAGTTGAAGGCTTTAAGAGAAAAGAGACCAACCTCCCCAAAGGAAGATGGAATTCTACCTCCAGATGGCCTTTTCCCTGGGTTTCCAGCCTGCTGGCCTGCACAGTCCTACCCTGCAGATTTCAGATTAGCAAGCCTCCACAGTCAAATGAGCCAATTCCCTACATTCCTAAAAATAACCAATCTTGGGACTTCTCAGATTGTCCGGTGGT
Organism: Giraffa tippelskirchi; assembly: GCF_054371585.1. Classification (NCBI taxonomy): domain Eukaryota; kingdom Metazoa; phylum Chordata; class Mammalia; order Artiodactyla; family Giraffidae; genus Giraffa; species Giraffa tippelskirchi. Next base: position 158,464,594 of record NC_137284.1, read on the forward strand.
TAAGAATCTGCCTTCCAATGCAAGGGACATGGGTTCAATCCCTGGTCAGAGAGCTAAGATCCTAATGCCATGGGGGCAATTAAGCCAGCATGCCAAAACTAAGACCCAACACAGCCAAAAAAACATAACCAATCTCTCTCATATATGTATATGCATATGCATGTGTATATGCATATGTATATGCATATGTATATGTATACACATGTTTGGATTCTGTCCCTGGTGGCTCAGATGGTAAAGCGTCTGCCTACAATGAGGGAGATCCGGGTTCGATCCCTGGGTCCAGAAGATCCTCTGGAGAAGGGAATGGCAACCCACTCCAGAACTCTTGCCTGGAAAATCCCATGGACAGAGGAGCCTGGTGGGCTATAGTCCATGGGGTCACAAAGAGTCGGTCACGACTGAGCGACTTTAGTTTCTTCTTTCTTTATGTACACACACACACACACACACACACACACACACACACACACACATCCTATTGGTTCTGTTTCTCTGGAGAAATCCAGTCTTCAGGAAACTTATCCACGTCTCCTCCCTAGTGGTAATTTTCAGTATGTATCTATATAAGCTCTTTTTCTAAACTTACTTCTTTGGATCCTGACGGGACTCTCCAGGGAATCTTACCTTGCTGCCCATATTCACTTTTATTTTCAGGGAACTGTAAGTTAGAATTGGTTTCTCTTGCCGATGGTTAATGCTAAAAAAAAAAAAAAAAAAAAATTCAAGATCTTCAGGAATCCTACTCTAAGGCCATCTTGACCCCTTACAGCAGCAACAAGGCAGCTAACGTGCCTGCTTCTTGTCGGTGTTGTTGCCGTTGGCACATAGTAGGTGCTTGGTAAAGACTGGCTGATGGAGCCAGTCGTGAGGCAAAGCCGTTTCAGCCGATCGGCTGCTCGGGGCAAAGTGAGTGGAGATGGGCGGAGTGAGAACGGCCTGGGGCTGCATCAGGACCCAGGGCTGCACATGCGCATGCAGACCTAATCAGCTGAGCCCCTGCCAGCCGCCCCTCCTGGACACACTGGAGGGAGAGGAGGCTGAAGGCTGCATGGCGCCCACGTGACCAGGCCGCCAGCCCGGTGCACCTGCTCGGGCCTGCGGGGCCCTGGGCCCACGCGGGGAGCCTGCCTGCGGGATCTCAGAGGTTTCTGGTAGTGCCAGGCGACCGGGCCAGTGGGAGAGGGAGGTGGGTAACATGGCAGGGCGAGCAGCTGGCGGCGGCCTCCTTGGCCGGCGGGCTGCCGCGCTCTGCCAGGCTCAGCTGCCTGTGTCCAGCAAGCACAGGGAAGAGGCGGCGGGTCAAGAAGCAGGTGTCGCTGTGGCCCGTGCTCTGTGCTGCGGGAGGAGGCTCTGCTTACACCGGCTGCCCTCTGCCCTCCTCGGCAAGGTTCCCCTGAGAAGGGCTAGTCTGTACCGCTTGTATCCTCCCCGGACCCCGAGGAGGGACGTGCCCAGAGTGGGCCATTAGGGCAGACCCTTGAGCTGCCTGCCGCTTTGCAGATACCGGGGTGGGGGCGGGGGCTGGTCAGGCGCCTTACTCTTGTTTGGAGTAACTCTGCTGGTTCTTACTGACTGTGTGGGCTTTGGAAAGACTGCGGAATCGTTTCAAGCCTCCGTTTCCTCATCAGTGAAATGGGCTCACAATAAACATCAGGGGCTGAACTGTGTACCTCCTTATTTATACATTGAAATCGCAACCCCGGGACCTCAGAATGGGACTGTGTCTGAAGACATGGGCTTTATAAGGCTGATTAACATAAAGTGAGGTCACCGGGCGGACCCCTAATCCCACATGACTGGTGTCCTGTATGAAGAGCAGGTCGGGCACACACAGAAGAACCAGCAAGGACAGGGGCCTCAGAGGGCGCCAATGCTGTGAGCCTGGGCTTCGCGTGGTGCTCTGTCCTGGCTGCCCGAGCGAGTTAATGCCATGTGTGTCTAAGAGGCTTTTAAGGATCACTTAGGATAACTGGTGTCCAGTGCTCAGTGTCCTTCCTGACATAGACTAGTTAATTATCTTCCATCTCCTGCTCTGCAAGCATTTCGAGGCAGTGCAGTACGGTAGCCCTGGGCCTGGCCTGCTCAAGTTTAGGCTGGGCACTTCCTTGCTGGGTAACTATGGGTATAATATTTAAATTCTCAAAATGTCAATTTCCTTTCGTAAAATGTGGCAATCGCAGGGCCTGCCTCCCAGACATGCTGGGCTTGGGTGCCCAGCACAGGGCAGCCCCAAGTGGCCATTGTCACTGCAGGTATTCTGAGGCAAGTAAGCCTTGACCTTGTCCCTTTGCTAAGGACGGATGCTAGAAACTTAATGCTTGTTGAGGCAGGCACTAAGGCTTGGAAAGAAGTACGTAGGACAGACTTTAGCTTGAAGGTTAAACTTGGGCATCGTGCTTTTGTTCTAGAGGGATACTGATGAATTTTAAAACATGGATAAAACGCAGCCCTTTCTCTCCCTTAAAGAGATCTACCCTTTGAGCAGACATTTTTTTAGATATATTTTTATTGTTATCTTTTTAATTGGAATGTAGTTTTTTTTTTTAATTAGAGGGTAATTAACTTTACAATATTGTGATGGTTTTTGCCATAACTTTTTTTTTTATGATTAAAGGATAATTAGTTTACAATACTGCAATATTGTGATGGTTTTGGGAGTATAGTTGATTTTTGTTTAGTCACTAAGTCACGTCTGACTCTCTGTGACCCCACGGACTGCAGCCCGCCAGACCCCTCTGTCCATGAAATTTCCCAGGCAAGAATACTGGAGTGGGTAGCCCTTTCCTTCTCCAGGGGATCTTCCCAACCCAGGATTCGAACCCGTATCTCCTGCTTGGCAGGTGGATTCTTTACCACTGAGCCATTAGTATTAGTTCCAGGTGAACAATGGCATTTCAGTCACACATACCTCTATATCTATTTTTTCAGTCTTTTCCCTTATCAGTTCACTTCAGTTCAGTCACTCAAGTCGCGTCCGACTCTTTGCGACCCCATGGACTGCAGCACGCCAGGCCTCCCTGTCCATCGCCAACTCTTGGAGCTTGCTCAAACGCATGTCCACCGAGTCGGTGATGCCATCTTTCCCCTTACAGAGTATTACAAAAGATTACGTGGAGTCCCCTGTGCTGTCTGGTAGGTCCTTATTGGCTACCTACTTTAAATATAGTACTGTGCGTCTGTTAATCCCAATAGATTTATCTTTACTGAGGTGCAATGACATGGGCTTGTAATATGGCATGTTTCCTGTGGGCAACGTGTTTGGACTTCTGTGCCCCCTGCAGTGTGCTCACCACCAGAAACTGTCTCCATCCGTCCACTCGACCCTCTTGAACACATCTCCCCCCCTCCCCTTCCCGCCCGGTAATCACCTCTCTGTTCGTGGTCACTGTGTGATTTTGTGTTGATGTATTTTTGTCTGTTTGCCGTCCTCCACCTATGACTGAAATGACACGGTGCTTGTTTTTCTCTGACGTATTTCAGGTAACAGATTTGTCAGTATACGATGCATGGTTGTTAACCAGAAGCAGATGTTTACGGCAGCTCTAGAACCTTTTCATCTGGGAGAATAGAAGTTTTATAAACATGGCACGGCCACTCCCTGCTTCTGCTGCCCCCCACGCCCCACCCGCTGGCAGAACCACTCCACTGTCTGCTTCTGTGAATCTATTTTAGACTCCTCTATAGCCGTGGAGTTACGCAGTATTCGTACTTCTGGGACCGGCTCACTTCACTCAGCGAAACGTCCTCTGGGTTCACCCGTGTCATCTGGCTCGGCTGGAAGCCCTGCCCTTTCTCTCTTAAAAGCGGTCCAAGTCAAGTATGCTGAAAAGTTGGGCTCTGGGCACCTGGTACCAGAAAAGCCCACGGAAAGGTTCTGAGCGGCACCACCTGGCCTGTCCCCACCAGCCACTTGAGAGCTTTTCCTCCCATCGGCTCGTGAAGACGGAGCAGTTGCAGGAGGGGTGTGTGTGTGTGTGTGTTGGTGGGGGTGCAGCTCCAAGAGATCTGACTCTGTGGGGCCTGCAGGAGACTCCTTTGAAGGGTCAGGTATAATCTTACAAATGTGTGTGAACTTTGCATGATATCCATATTCATTTTAGATATAAAATCACATTTACGGTCTTTACTGAGGAGTGAAATAGAAGTGCCCTGAGGGTTTCACGCCCTTGCCCAGCAGACACAGCTGAGCGGCCTGGGGTACCACCCACTCGGTTAGACCCAGGGCCCTGGGAACCTTCTGCCTTCTCCCTCCCCTGGCTCTCGTCCCTGTGCTCGGACAGTGGTGCTCGGTGGCGTTCATGGCCCCTGTGAGTCAGCGGTGGATGCTCTCAGAGACGTGAACTGCTGGTGGTTTTAAGATGTGACCCATCCCAGGGGTTCCGATATACAAGGGAACCCGAGAGAACAGACCGGTTCTGAGATGCTCAGGGGTGAATCATTCTGCCGCAAGGGCTGCTGGCCTCACCCATCATCGGGGTGCCCCCGGGGCCACCGAGGTCCAGCTGTGTTAGGGCAGGGGGTGCTGCTCCCCCTGCTCCCCAGGCCTCCCTTCTGAGTCTTGGCTGCTGTGGCCTCGACAGCAGGTTTGCTTGGGGACCTCACACCACAGTGACCGCCCCTTTCCCTCCAGAGCAACCACCCCCCTGAGGGTCTGTGTGGCCTGGCACGCTGTCCGCAGCCCACACCGGCGATACCCTGGGTTCCGGACGCCCTGGGTGTGACCCGCTGGGAACTCACCACTGCCGTCCCCACCCGGAACCCCCCCTCCCTGCAAAGCGATGTCTACATGAAAGACAGACACAACAGGAACCAGGCTGAGACACAGCTCTCACGTGGGGCTTTTCCGTTTTCGTACTCTCGGCCGAGCCAGCCAAGCTCCTAGCTGCCCATCCTGACCTTCTGGAATCGGTGCCAAGTAAACGCTTAGAGCCAAATTTCAGGCTGTGCTTGAGGGGTGGGCCCACGACCCTGCAGGATCAGGACTCGACCGTCCACTCCAGGGAAGGACACGGGGCCTTGGATCTCACTGGTGCGTCTGTTCCTATAGAAACACTGGGGTCAGGGGTCAGGGAAGGAGCAGGACAAAGGGAGTCTTCTATTAAAACCTTCAACTGGATACGGGTCTAATCTGCCTTCTCTTTGCAAGACACTGCACTGGCTTCACAGGGGCAAAGGCAGGACCGTCTGGAGCCCAGGGAAAGCACTTCCTCAGGTCTGGGGGGGTGATGGCCACCCTCCCACAGGCAGCAGAGGCTCCAGGCTGGGAGGCGGGCCGTCACACATGGGGGCAGCAAAAACCTCTGGGCGTCGGCGTGGCCCAGGTTGCTGGAAAGCACAGGTGTCCCTACCTGCAGGCCACCAGCTCAGCGCGATCAGAGTCCCCACAGGGCGTTTCTCCTCCACCAGCCACTGGGTCCGCCCAGGGGCAGCGGCCCAGCGGGTGCGGTGTGCCCAGGGTCAGGACCAAGCTCAAGGACATGAGGCCCGAGAGCGGGTGGGCCACCCCTGTCCCTCTCTCTCCTTGAGCTCAGGACAGAGAAGGGAGCCCTTGAGTTCCTATAAGGTCACCCATCGGCTTCTTTCCTTTTTTTTTTCCTTCTTTTAACCATCAGACACCCTTGAGGTCCTGGTTGATTTTCACAGAGAAAACAGACGATTCCTTGAGTTAAAAAGACAGACCATAGTTAAGTTTTCTGAATTTTAAGGAAAAGAAAGGCCAAAATCGCCATGCCTGCTGTTCCTGGGGGGGGGTCGGCGGGGGGGGGGGCTGGAAAAAACCCACCAGGCAAACAGAAAAGAAGCCATTCTTTGATGCCCGGGGGCATCTTTGCTCCTCAAGAGGCCCTGCGCTTGGCAGAGGGACAAACACAGCCCCTCGCCGCGTGGCCCCTTCGCGCGCGCCCCGGTGCCCGGGGGGCGCAGGTCTGGCCACCTGCACAAGACCGGGCAACAAGACCCGGAGCAGGGCCGGGCCGGGCCGGCGCCCCCTCCCTGCTCCCCTCCCCTCCCCCGCCGGCGGCCCCTCCCCGCTCCCCTCCCCTCCCCTCCCCTCCCCTCCCCTCCCCCGCCGGCGCCCCCTCCCCAGCCCCCTCCCCGCCCCGCCGCCGGCCCCGAGCATGCGCCGTGCACCGCGGGAGGCGGGCGGGAGCGGCGCGCATCACTCGGGTCCCCTTCCTGCACCGCGCCGCCACTTTCCCGGTTGCTAAGCAGTGGTCGTTGTTTCTGTGGCGATTGCAGAGGCTGTTGCTAATTGCAGAAGCCCCGCGAAGCCGCAGCATCGCCCCGCTTCTGCTCTGTGCATTTAAAAGAGCGAACTAGGCGGCCGTACCCACTCGCCCTCCCTACCCGCCAGCCCCCCCCTCCCCAATCCCCAGCAGCAGCCGTGGGCTTTGGGAAGTATGGACTAAGCCCCAGTCCTCCGGCCGGCTGGACTCTGGGGGCCCCGAAGTCCTCCCGCTCAGACCGCATCTGCCGCTGAGCCGGCGTGCACCCTGAAGCAGGGGACCATGACCACAGCCAAGGAGCCCAACGCTTCGGGGAAATCCGTGCAACAGCAGGAGCAGGTAAGGCTGGGCTCGGTGCCTGTGCCCGCGAGGCAGAGAGAGGTTGGGGGGGGTGGTCTCTTGAATGATTGTTTGCACGACTGTAGCCACCTGAGCCCCTGGGCTGCTCGTGAGATCAAGAGCCCCGACTGTGCCTGCGGGGACTGCCTTTGTCCTCCCCACCCCGCTTCTATTTTTGAAGGATCCCTAGTCCATCCATAATGCATGGGCTCAGGGAGCATCTGGAGAGGTAAACTTGATGTGTGGGGACCGCGGACAAAGGCCTCTGTCAGAGCTGCCAAATGTAGCCTGTCAGTTGTGAAGGGTGCCGGCTAGGCTACTTTGTAATCTGGGGAGGTGGGGTGGAGGGGGGCTGCAGGAAGTGGCTAGCGCAGCCCTCTCCCCAAATTCAGCTGCTCATGACTCTCTAACAGGACTTTGCTTTGTTTCTAACACAAATCAAGAGAAGACATGCCAGGTCTACTTAAAGGACTTTTTTTTGGATACCTGTGTCCCCTTCTCCTGCCCCCTCCCCAGGTATTTTGGAAGGTACTAGCAGATCACTGCTATTCATCCTGGCATTTAGAGGGTGCAGACTCTCCCAGCTGGAAAAGTCAGAGGATGCTCCTGTTAAGACCAGAGGGGCCCCGGCTGGGAAGTGGCAGTTGTTAAAGGGCTGGCAGGGGAGGCCAGGACCGCACTGGTCCCCAGGTGGCAGGGGACAGCCGCTCACCCTGCCGTGAGGAGGCCCAGCGTCTGCAGAGGCTCAAGGAATAAAGGGGAGCCCGCAAACTCTTAAAGAGTAATTCTCTTCTCAGAAGATCTTGAGGGTTCTTATCTTTTAATCAGTGCTTAGCTCTTGTCGGGCAGATCATTAAAGTAGATCCTGGGAGACACCCGTAGCCTGAGCAGCTCGCTCAGGCTTGGTGAATCCACAGTACCAACTGAGTCTCCCTGTGTATTTTAGGGGTGTTGTTTGCTATCACTTGTTAGGATTGGGGCAAAGAAAGGGGACCCCTTTAGAGTTCAGAAAAGGCAAAGAGCCTCTTTGGGGGGACACTGTGTGACAGTCCAATCGTCAACTCTTCAGAGACCTTACGAAGGCAACTTTGGATCTATTCAGTGGATCTATTTAGTATATAGTGCAAACTGCATGTTTTTGGTCATTTCCTCAAATCGCAGTTTTCCATTAAAAATGAGACCATCTTATTGGCAGAACTTAAGTACAGTTTCGTTTCTTCTGGGAAGGAGATTTTGTCATGGAAATCTCAGAAACCTATGCAGTTGGCAAGCTTGTGTGAGGGTTAACGCTCAGTGTAGCATGGACGCAGGTTCACACAAGGCAAACGAAGCCTTCTTCCGGGGTATATGTTCAATAAAGTAACATGTCCACCCTGAATTAACCTCTGGAGACTGACGGCGCTTCCTCTTATTACCGAACTCCTCCTCACTAGCTGTAAAATAAACCTGCCCTGGGCTTCCAGCTCTAGCAGGGATCGGGGTAGCATCTCGGACCAGGGGGCAGTGCATTGCTATTCATGGGTCTAAACCCAAGGGCAGGCCCTCAGAAGCCCAGGCTGTTACGTAAAAGAAGGTCCATGGTTCCTGTTCAGTTTTGTTCTCACTCTGCTTGATACCCTCACATGCCAGAATCCTGGAAATGGCTCATTAGGGTGTGGGTCTGGGAGGACGGATAAGCCCTTGTTTGATGTTATACTTTTTATCTTGGGAAATTCCTTATACTTGAACATGATGTAATTGTGGAAGACTTCAGCTTGCATGACCTGGCTTCTGGGAGCTGGTGGGACATCCAGAAGAGTTTGTCTCACCCCAGGCAGTTGGGAGGGCCCTTTCCACTCTTCTCAGAGTGGCGTCGCCTTGACCCTGAAGAATTCCCAGAGCCCACAGTCCAATAAATAAAAGGTCAGCGGCAGAGTTAGGGGAGGAGAAGTAAAATGAGGATGCAGGATGGAGATATTGCCTCTAAAATAAATACCCCACTAACTTCCTCTGGTGGACCAGTGGTTAAGACTTCCAATGCAGGGAGCATGGGTTCGATCCCTAGTCAGGGAACTAAGATCTCACATGCCTCATAGCCAAAAACCCAAAATATAAAACTGAAGCAATATTGTAAGAAATTCAATAAAAGACTTCTAAAACGGTCCACGTTAAAAAATGGTTTCTTTTAAAGTGAAATGCAATAAACATACCTTTAGGGGACATTGGTTAAAATCTTAACTGCTAGTCCAGAAACAAAGAGGAAAATGAAATACTTAGTTCATGAAGACTGTTTCTTCTTCCTCCATTATCTGTCAATTTTCAGAAGATATTTAAGCTGTTTCTGTGCTTTGACTGCTGAGCTCTTAATGATTCCTCCACTCCTTCATATCATTTTCTTCTTTTTAATTCGTGATGCTTTGGGGATGGCCCCTTCCCCAGGCTGGGAGAAATACGATCCAATTTATTTTAGGAGAGAGAAAGAGATAGATGCCGGTTTGTGGTTTGATGTTGGGTTGGAGATCTTTTGATTGTGTTGTATTGTAGTAACTTCATGACTGCCTTCAAATCACCAAGCATTGCTTCCTGGTTGAAACTCTTAGCATTACCAAGGATGTGGATTTAATGTGGCATGATGCTTACACATTTTTGGCTGTTGCAATAGACGGCCCCCTTGTCCTCGGCACGCTAACAGACGTATTACAGTTTCTTACCTGCCTTGGTAGTTGGGAGCCAGGCACATGGGTGGCAGCTGGAATTAGCTTTTTTATGCTGAGGATTACTGCAGATTAATGAAAAAAAAATCCAAGAAATAACATGAAATCAATTGATTTTACCTGTTAATTAGAGATTGCTGAGTTTTTCCAATTTGTTTTCTAAAATATGTACTATAAAATGATGAATATGTGGGAGGAGTTTTTTTTTTTTTTTTTTTTTTTTTTAAGGAAACTGTATGACGTATTTTAGGCCTCCCAGGTGGCTCAGCAGTAAAGTACCCACCTGCCAATGCAGGAGATGCGAGTTCAATCCCTGGGTCAGAAAGATCCCCTGAAGGAGAAAAATGGCAACCCGCTCCAGTATTCTTGCCTGAGAAATCCCATGGACAGAGGAGCCTGGCGGGCTACAGTCTATGGGGTCGCCAAGAGTTGGACACAACTGAGTGAACACGCATGATGCACCTGTTGGAGTGAAATGGGAAACAGACTTCTAGAAAACCGTTTTCCCTTCTCTCTAAAGTTGCTAAAAATTATTTTTAAATGAAGCATTAAAAAACCCAGAAATGCTTGGAAACCATTCATCTTTTAAGCTGAAGGCATTAAATCTACCCCTTGGCTCTGAAGCCAGTCAGGTATTACTGAGGCTTGTTGGTGAAAACAGAATCCACCCTGGCCAGCACCCTTGCTTCACATGTACCCAGAGCTTAGCTTAGTAAGTGAAGTAGAGAAATCAGAGGCTAATTTGATTTAGCGTATTCTCACAAACTAGATCCTACCTTAGAGAACTAAATTAAGGTACTTTCTCTCCCTTTTTAAACTGTACTATCCTCACGTCAAATGGCTTAAAGTTGAAAAGTGCTCATCTCAGATGCTGCCAAGAGACAGAGGAGACAGGAGGCTTCAGTCTCCATGATTCCAGTCAACCGGGACACACTGTTTCTCCCACAGTGAGGAGGGATGCAGACTCTGTATTTGTATGTGTGTGGATACGTACCCATGCGCACGCACGTGCGCACACACAGGCAGGCCTCATGCATCACAGAATCCCAGAGCTGGAAGAGTGCATCCTGTGATCCCTTCCACCTTCTTTGGCTGAGGAATCTCACCGATAAATGCAAATATCCCTTTTCTTTAAAGATCTTCAGCAAAATCTCTTTTCATATGGAAATATTCTGTGTTCTGTGGACAAACCTGAATCTTTTGCTCTTTGCTAAGTTAACAAAGAGGTCACCTCAGTAACTTCCCTAGATCTGAAAACCGGTAGGTCTGATAGTCCTGACAGAGGTGAGTGGGTTGCCGTTTCCTTCTCCGGGGGATCTTCCCGACCCAAGGATGGACCCCGAGTCTCCTGCACTGCAGGCAGATTCTTTACCGTCTGAGCCACCAGGGAAGCCCCTGACAGGTATTTTTGTTGCTTCTCAGTTTTTTCTGAGCTGCCCAAGTCTAATATGTAGGCCCCATGTGTCTCTTCTCCTAGTAGATGATGGGCCCTGGGATCTGGTGTTGACTGATGGGTTAGATTAGATTGGGGATGTTACTAGGGGCTGCTGGTAATGGAGAGTGACCACTAGTGCAACCGGAATTTTCTTTGGTGTTGATGACAATCTTAGAAATAGAGGTGATGGTCGACAGCTTTGTGAGTGTACTAAATACCGCCCAAATGTACTTGTCGAAATAGTTCATTCCACGTTAAGTGGATTTCGGCTCAGTAAAGAATTTTAAAAGACTAAACCTAAAAACACCACCCTTATGGCAGAAAGTGAAGAGGAACTAAAAAGCCTCTTGATGAAAGTGAGAGAGGAGAGTGAAAAAGTTGGCTTAAAGCTCAACATTCAGAAAACTAAGATCATGGCATCTGGTCCCATCACTTCATGGGAAATAGATGGGGAAACAATGGAAACAGTGTCAGACTTTATTTTGGGGCTCCAAAATCACCTCAGATGGTGATTGCAGCCATGAAATAAAAAGACGCTTACTCCTTGGAAGGAAAGTTATGACCAACCTAGACAGCATATTAAAAAGCAGAGACATTACTTTGCCAACAAAGGTCTGTCTAGTCAAGGCTATGGTTTTTCCAGTGGTCATGTATGGAGGTGAGAGTTGGACTGTCAAGAAAGCTGAGCACCAAAGAATTGATGCTTTTGAACTGTGGTGTTGGAGAAGACTCTTGAGAGTCCCTTGGACTGCAAGGAGATCCAACCAGTCCATCCTAAAGGAGATCAGTCCTTAGTGTTCATTGGAAGGACTGTTGCTGAAGCTGAAACTCCAATACTTTGGCCACCTGATGTGAAGAGTTGACTCATTGGAAAAGACCCCGATGCTGGGAAGGATTGGGGGCAGGAGGAAAAGGGGACGACAGAGGATGAGATGGCTGGATGGCGTCACCGACTCGATGGACATGGGTTTGGGTGGACTCCAGCAGTTGGTGATGGACAGGGAGGACTGGCGTGCTGCGATTCATGGGGTCGAAAAGAGTCGGAGATGACTGAGCGACTGAACTGAACTGAAACCTAAAAAAAAATTATCTAATTATTTGTAAGGATAATGGCACTGTAGAAGTGTTTTCTGACTTCAGAAGAGAATTTTACAAACAACTATAAAGTGAGCATTAACAGGCATGCAGGGACTTCCCTGGTGGTCCAGTGGCTAAGACTCCACACTCCCAGGAAAGGGGGCCCAGGTTTGATCCCTGGTCAGGTTAGATCCTGCCTGCTTCAAACAAGATTGACGAGCTCCTGTGCTGCAACCAGTGCCCAGTGCAGCCAAATAAACAAGCTTATAAAGAATCAACAAAACACAGTGCATGGAGCCGAGACTTTTTTGAGAGGGCGGCCTTCCCAAGGACACGCAGAGGATGACTTGGCCTGCCGGTCTAGTGCGCTTTGTATGTGGTCTTGCTGCCTCTTTCAGTGGTTGAACGAGATACTTAAACAGAGGATCTGGCTTTGACCATCATGACAGTTAAATCTTTTGTGTAACTGTCTTAAAAGAAGAGGCAATGTGAGGCGACTGCAGGGAAGGCAAATGTAGTACTAAAAAGAGGAGGAAAGAGAAGAGGAAGAGAAAGAAGAGGAGGAGGTGGGGGAAGGAGGGGGAAGAAGAACCAGAAAATCAAGATTCAGTGCTCGGAAGTGCAAACATGACTTACTTAAGAGTTTCTTAGTAGGAGAGATGGTTCTTTCATGACTCAGAAGGTGTCAGTGATTGCAGTAATTGCACTAGTATACATCAAATTCTGTTCTGCCCATGTTGCTGCTGTTGTTCAGTTGCTAAGTCGTGTCCGACCCTTTGCAACCCCATGGACTACAGCACACCAGGCTCCTCTGTCCTTCACTGACTCCTGGAGTTTGCTCAAACTTACGTCCATTGAGTTGGTGATGCTATCTAGCCATTGCATCCTCTGCTGCCCTTCTCCTCCTGCCCTCAATCTTTCCCAGCATTAGGATCTTTCCCAGTGAGTCGACTCTTTGCAACAGGTGGGCAAACGATTGGAGCTTCAGCTTCAGCGTCAGTCCTTCCATGAATAATCAGGGTTGATTTTCTTTAGGATTGACTAGTTTGATCTCCCTGCAGTCCAAGAGACTCTCAAGAGTCTTCTCCAGCACCACAGTTTGAAAGCATCAGTTCTTCAGCGCTCACCTTTCTTTATGGTCCAACTATCGTATCCATACATGACTACTGGAAAAACTTTGACTAGACGGACCTTTGTTGACAAAGTGATGTCTCTGCTTTTAAATACACAGTTCTGCCCATGGACTAACTTATCTAAGACTCCCTGGATGGAAAGGAAACTTGAAGGGACTGGCGAAGGATAGGGATGCCAGGCTCTTAAGTTTGTCTGGAAACACCTGTAGGATTTGTGAGCTTCCAGGGCAGGGAGAGAGAGAGAAGCACTTTGGCTGCAAAACAGGTTGATGTGTGAAGGATTTGGGGGGTAAAATTGAGAAATCATGGGTGTCCAAGCAGAAGCAGGTTCAGAAGAAGAGCTCAGCGCCTGGGGGTGCCAGGGTGCGTCCTGGAGCTGAAGGAGCAGAGGGACAGCAGTGTGCCCTTTTTGAGGCAAGGAAGGGGGGTTGAGGGATGCTCTTCTCCGAGGAAGGATATATAGTCTCATTGCTGGAGAGACCAACGTAGCAATGAAGAAAACACCAGCGCAAAGCCGTAATCTGTGTGTCCTGGTGTCCACAGGTAGCTTCCAGTCTTCTGGGATGGAAGTCACATGCTGTATTAAAAGAAGTCCAAAAAGATATTGCTGCGATGTATGTCAAAGAGCATTCTTGCCTATGGTTTCCCCAAGGAGTTTTATGATTTCCAGTTTTACATTTAGGCCTTTCATCCACTTTGAGTTTATTTTTGTACATGATGTTAGAGAATGTTCTAATTTCATTCTTTTTCATGTAGGTGTCCAGTTTTTCCAGCACCACTTATTGAAGAGACGGTCTTTTCTCCGTTGTATATTCTTGCCGCCTTTGTCGTGGATTAATTGGCCTTAGGTGCATAGCTTTATTTCTGAGCTTTCTGTGCTATGTTTGTGACAGTACCACACTGTTTTGATCAATGTAGGTTTATAATATACTCTGAAGTCAGGGAGCCTGGTTCCTCTAGCTTCCTTTTTCTTTCTCAAGATTGCGTTGACTATTCAGGGTCTTTTGTGTTTCTGTATAAATACAAAACTTTTTCTTGGTCCTAGTTCTGTGAAAAGTGCCACTGATGATTTGATAGGGATTTCATTGAATCTGTAGATTGGCTTGGGTAATATGTTCATTTTAACAATGTTGATTCTTTCAATCCAAGAACATGCTATATCTTTCTGTGATATCTTCAGTCTCTTTCATCAGTGTGTTACAGTTTTGAGAGTACAGGTCTTTTCTTTCAAAACTTTCCTTCCTACCTGAGGAAGGAAAAGGAATTCTGTCCTTCTTGATGCAATGATAAATGGGGTTGTTTCCTTAATTTCTCTTTCTGAATTTTCATTGTTATGGTATAGAAATGCATTGATTAGTGGGACTGTATTAATTTTGTATCCTGTGAACTTCACCAAGTATGATGATGAGCTCTTGTAGTATTCTGGTCACTTAATCTACTACATGAAAACCCAAACCACCCCAGATTGGCTGTATCCACAGCCCAAATTCAAAACAGATGGACACCAACTGACTTTCCTTCCTGAAAAATACTCTGCCTGCATGGAACGCAGTCCGCTGTGTTATACTTTATCAACAAGTATCACATGAAACGTGGTCCTGCACTTCCTCTTTAGTAGTGGAGTTGCCACGGAAAGCTTCGCCAGGACTTCCCAGTGTTCCACAGAGAAGAGCTGGGGGACATAAAGGGTTGGATAAATGCTTTCCGTTCACCTTCACCAAAACATCTTCAGCTCCAACGTGCCTGCCGAAAATGCAAAGATGCTCACCACTTTCAGTAATGAACACTCACCATGTTTCCGGCTCATCGGGAATTGTAGCTTTATTATTTTTTATGGAAATGAGCCACGCCTGTCTTTGGCATTAACTGATTTGGTTTTGTAATAGACATCTTTCACCCTCTCTCGTTGAGAAAGGCAAGACTGGATGAGTCCGGTGATCGAGCCCTGAAAATTGAGGACAAGAATTTAACTGGGTAAAGAAGCAATTCTCTAAAAGATTTTAGAGATCAATGGTGGCTTGAAGTCCTTGCTTTCAAAATATCAGACAGGTGTAGGGTGTGTATTCTTGTTTCAGACATCCGTTGGAAACACGAAATGAACTGAAATGTCTTTATTTCAAATTTGCGTCTGGATGCCTTGTGGCCTTAAAGCCAAAAGGAGGAGATAACCACGTGTCTGGGTGAAATTTCAGCCTAAATCTCACTAGTTGTAATTCTTCATGAGACTGACATTTCCTTCCTAATTTAGGGATCTTGTATTCCTTTAAGTGGGGAAATAAATGAAAGAGGGAGGGTGGGAAGGATTTTTTAAGTAGCCCAGGGAAAGTGGTTAAGTCCAGGAAGTTTCTTCTCCATGCTCCTCCCCGTCTGCCTTTTACTCTTGAGAACCCTTCACTGTCATGTCCCCGACAGGCCTTTAGTCACCCCCACTACCTATAAAGGACCGGTATTTGTTCATAGTTGACTCTTATCAAATTCTTTTTTTATGTGCTACATTCCACCTGGCCTTGCTGAAAGATTGAGACAAATCCAATTACTGAAAAATGTGTAAAATTGGTATAATGTGTCACCCTCCTTCAGAGCATCCATGATTTTAGCAATAGCAGTGTGTACATTTAAAATAGATAATCAACTAGGACCTACCGTATAGCACAGAGAATGCTGCTCAATAGTCTGTAATAACCTAAATGGCAAAAGAATCTGAAAAAGAATGGATACATGCACGTGTGTGACCGAATCACTTTGCAGCACACCTGAAACTAACACAACATTGTTAATCAGGTGTGTGTGCTTAATCGCTTCAGTCGTGTCTGACTCTGCGACCCCATGGACTGTAGCCCGTCAGGGTCCTGTTTCCATGGGATCCTCCAGGCAAGAATACTGGAGTGGGTTGCCATGCCCTCGTCCAGGAGATCTTCCCGGCCCAGGGATTGAAGACATATCTCGTAGGTTTCCTGCATTGGCAGGCGGGTTCTTTACTGTTTGCTCCACCTGGGAAGCCCTAATCAAGTATATGCCAACGTAAAATAAAAATTAAAAAAAAAACAAAAACTTAACAATAGCTATTGGTGATCAGACCAAATTGAATTGTTAATGGTTGAAATTTCTGGTACACAGCTATGGCAGAGTTGATACAAGACAAAATATGGTGTTTAGTCACAGTCATTCATGGAAAAGTAGGGAGAGGTCACTGTGAGGACTGTCTTGGCACCCCTTCAACCACTGATGGATTGTGTATGTCTTACCTTCAGTTCTGTGAAGTCTGTGTTTTCACTGGAGCAGGTGCTGCACCAGTCAAAGACCAAATAGCAGATACTGTTGCTGGGTTCAGCTTCCAGTTCCAGGTTGCGCTTATGGCAATGAAATTGAAATTTGCTGTTAATCCCTTCTTGAGAAAAGTGGCCATAAGCATGGACATTGAGTCACTATCCTCGGCCAGCTTCCATGGTGGTGGCCGCCTGCTTTTAGCACCGGTGGCTCGGATGCTGTAAGATCTGGAATGCAGCCCTCCACCAGCAACTTTACAAAACACACCAGTGATAAAATAGTCTTGATAATAGGATTTTCCATGACAGTGTATATTTTATTTCCTTACTGGTGGTGGTGGTGGTTTAGTCGCTAAGTCGTGTCTGACTCTTGCAACCCCGTGGACTGTAGCCGGCCACGCTATGGGATTCTCCAGGCAAGAATACTGGAGTGAGTTGCCATTTCCTTTTCCAGGGGATCTTCCCGACCCGGGAATCGTATCTGATCAATTTTTAGAGATGTGTAGCTTCCCTTACTAGCATCTGATCAATGTCTAGAGAGCTTTAGCTTCTCCTACTTGATTTTGAGAAAAACTGCTTTCTTCTCAGAAACTACACAGGACGCTTAGCATTTTCTCAAACTGCTAAGCCGTGAATTTGGAACACAGGCTTTTCAAAAATTTGTGTCTGACGCCCCTGTGGAGGTGGACATGGTGAACTAAAAGGCACCAGCACGGTCTGGTGATTAAAATGGGAAACCAAGTTGGGCAGGGAGCTCTTTCAGAACATTTTCCAAGGTCTGTCGTTTGACTCACTCATGTGCTTCCTCTTGACGATTATGAGTGTCCATGTCCGTGGAAGGCTAGATTCCACCCCATAAGTAGTAGGTTTGCCCAGGGAAAGATGGTCATCAAACCACAAAATCTGAAATGTATGCCTGTTTTTGTCTCCTGGAAATATGCAATAGAGATGTCCTCGAATAGTGGTGATGTAGGTGCTAAAATGAATGAAAGAACTTTCCTTCTCTATTTTGAGTAGGAGATTTGTATTTTTCTTGTCAGAATGTTTGAGGTTGTTACAGTGTTCCCACCGGAAATTCTAAAATTATGATACTATCTATGTGTCTTAAGTTGGATCCCTGGATGGGAGAGTCAAGTAAACATATTTTAAATTTTAATAGCTGCCTAATACCCCATCCACTTATTAGACAGCTGTTGGATGGGAGGAAGGTTTTTGTTTATTTTTTTATTAAAGTATTGTTGCTTTACAATATTGTGTTAATTTCTGCTGTACAGCAAAGTGATTCAGTTATATACATTTTAAAAAGTATTCTTTTCCATTACGGTTTATCACAGGATGCTGGATATAGTTCCCTTGCGATACAGTAGGACCTTGTTGTTGATCCATTCTATCTATACCAGTTTGCATCTGCTAATCCCAGCCTCCCAATCCATCATTCCCCTTGGGCAACCGCAAGTCTGTCCTCTGTATCTGTGAGTCTCTTTCTGTTTCATAGATAAGTTCATTTATGTTGCATTTTTGATTCCACATATAAGTGATACCGTGGGGTATTTGTCTTTCTCTTTCTGACTTATTTCACTTAGTATGATCATCTCTACAGTTGGAGTCAAGAGGCAGAGTAGAGGAAAGGAGAGCTGGACATACCAGCTGGAGGTCAGGAGAGGAGAGGCATTCCCAGCTGTGTGGTCTGCATTCTCAGGGGGCGGGGTGGAATGGTCCACCTGGGGAGGTGGAGTGTTTTGTGGGCCTTGGGGGCGATCTGGGGAAACACGACCTGCTCACATGCTGCTGTTCAGTCGCTCAGTCGTGTCCGACTCTTTGCGACCCCATGGACTGGAGCACGCCGGGCTTTCCTGTCCTTCCGTCTCCCCATTTGCTCAGACTCATGTCCGTCGAGTCGGTGATGCCATCCAACCATCTCATCCTCTGTCGTCCCCTTCTCCTCCTGCCTTCAGTCTTCCCCAGCATCAGGGTCTTTTCCAAGTTCTTCACATCAGGTGACCAAAGTATTGGAGCTTCAGCTTCAGCATCAGTCCTTCCCATGAATATTCAGGACTGATTTCCTTTAGGATTGACTGCTCTGATCTCCTTGCTGTTCAAGGGACTCTCAAGAGTCTTTTCTTGCACCATGGTTCAAAGGCATCAATTCTTCAGCAACCACACAAGCGGGTTGCAGTGCCGTGATGGCCTGGGAAGGATGGGAAGCAGCAGAGGGTTAGTCTCATTCTCAAAGAAAGAGAAGAAGACTGAACTTCACATTGACAGAATCCTGCATAAAAGAACAGGATGTGAGGGGAATATATGAAACTGGAACAGCGACTTGGACATAAAATTACACTTTGTGGGGGAATTATGTCATCTGGGCTTGACTTTGTGGGACTGGAAAGGGCACTGTAGGATTCTAGTTTTCAGAGAGCTCAAAAGGAGTGTGTGATGTCCCAAATAAAACTCAGGTTCGCAAGCAACAGGGTGTTTTAAGGCCGTATGATTTACACACACACACGAGTAGATAGATAGGGATGTAGATTGATAGATGCATATATGTCCTATTTCTTGAAATAACCTGAGAAACGTCTAAGACTTGGGATGATTAGAATTTCTGGCTCTGATTCTGAAAAAACAAATAAACCTTCCATTCCCCCAGTACCAAGTCATATGGTACACAGTCAGAGAATGCAATTACCAGTGAGAGAACTTTGGCAGGTAGAAGCTGTTGTGCCATTAAAATCAGTTCAGTTCAGTTCAGTTCAGCCACTCAGTCGTGTGTGACTCTTTGTGACCCCATGAACTGCAGCACGCCAGGCCTCCCTGTCCATCGCCAACTCCTGGAGCTTGCTCACACTCATGTCCATCGAGTCAGTGGTGCCATCCAACCATCTCATCCTCTGTCGTCCCGTTCTCCTCCTGCCTTGAATCTTTCCCAGCATCACGGTCTTTTCAAATGAGTCAGTTCTTCGCATCAGGTGGCCAAAGGATTGGAGTTTCAGCTTCAGCATCAGTCCCTCCAATGAATATTCAGAACTGATTTCCTTTAGGATGGACTGGTTGGATCTCCTTGCAGTCCAAGGAACTCTTAAGAGTCTTCTCCAACACCACAGTTCAAAAGCATCAATTCTTCAGCCATTACGAATCATAAAGCTTTAATTTACTTTGAAGCGCATGCCTCGAAGCTCCTTTGATGCATTTCATTAATTTTACCTGCTCATTACAGGGGTGGGATGGGGGGGCCGGGGTTGGCCGTTTCACCTTGACAGTGTGAATAGTCATTGCCAATAGCCCTCTTTGCTGACAGTTGGGAGAACATATGGATGCTTCTGACTTCACCTCCCAGCCCTTCCCCCTCCTAGCTGAGCGATCTTGGGCAAATCTGGTTCAATTCCACATTTGGAGATAATGCCAGTCACACCATTGCTGTGAGGAAAACATTTTTTAAGCACAGAACACTATTCTTAGAATGAAGATTTCAGTCTGCTGCTGAATGAGCCCTTACTGTGTGTGTTGGCATTAACGATGATATTTGAGTGGCTCTTCTGATTTTCAGCATTTGGTGAGGGTTTGTGTCCATTCCAAGAGGTGTTGTTCTAGGAAATCATAGAATTTTGACTTTTATGGCATTTTATAGACCATCTTGCCCAGTGATTTTTGGACCTCTGCTTTAGTAACAGAAACCTATTCTGCAAAGAAAATAAGACAAATCCAACATGTAAAATAGATGAAAGCACTGCCCTAGTGACCCTGGGACAGGTCACCAGAGCCCCAGAGCAACAATCCAGACACCTAATTCAGTAGTAGGGTTTTGCACAGGAGGAAATAAGGCTCAGAGAGGTTAAGTAAATTACCAGAATCACACAGCCAGTATATTGCAGATTTAGGACAATTCCTTAGTTTTTGCTTCAAATCAGACAATCCTGGGTGAGACCTGATAAAAATAATATACTAAGAAGATTAACCCCAAAACTGACATTGACTGGAAACTGAAACGGAAATAAAAGAATTTAGTGTTATAGACGCAATAAAAACCCTTGTCTGCAGATCAGCTGAGAAAGGGTATGTACTGCGGGCAGCCGGGGTCTCCTGCAGTTCCTTGTCTTCCTGTTTGTAGAGAGACAGAGATGTTTCTTCATTTTACAGCGCCATCCCTGGAGGCAGTAGGGTTTTCAGAGCAACTTCTATTTAATTAGTTACTTAATGAGTTGCTTTTGAAACAAGGGGGAAAACATGAGGATATAACAAATGTTTTTCTCCCCAAATTTCAAAAGTAAGCAACAGTTAATAAATTCTGCCTGCTTTGGAAGTAGGCAGTAGGTAATTTTCAATTTCCTCTTCCACTTGAGTAGCTTCAAAGGTAGTAGTTTTACAACAGGTGTGGGACCATCAGAGTCAGAGACAGAGGATTCCCAGACAAACACGTGGACACCCTGGGGACTTGGCCCAGCAGGAAGGCTGATGTCGAAACCCCGGAAATGTTATCGGCTCATAAGCTTAAACTGAACTGGCAGTGTGTTGATCACTACCCTGGGATTATAGATCCCCTCTGAGCGTCTGATAAAAGCTATGGATCTGCCAACCAGAAAAAAGTCTCCTACCATGAAAATTTTGCACCTTTGTTTTATGTCCCCAGGTATGTTCCAGTGTCTCCTGGTTTGTAGTCTATGGGAACTTGACTAGAATTTGTATCCTGATATAGTGTGAAAAATTGTTATTAATCTTAATTATGCTGAACTGGTTCACAGTGTTTTTCAGATCTACTATATCCTTCCACTTTTCTATCTGTTCATTCTATTAATTTTGGAGAGTTTGATATTGAAATGCCAACTAAAAATCTTACTTTATCTACCTAAAAGTACCTAAAAATACTTGTAATATATAGTGGAGCTATATGTAATTTTGTTCTGTATTTTTCAAGTCTCCTGTGAATGTGTTATCCTACTTTCATAATTAAAAAAAAAACTTAAAACTGTAAAAATAAACAACAAAAAAGAAAAAGTCTCATAATCTCTTGATTAGATGAGGCTTGCAGAAGCTCTTGTGTCCATCTGTGGACTCCAAGTCAAGTATCTCTGTTCCCTTCGTGGAGTTTGTGTCCTGAATTTGTCAGCTGTGTGACTTTGGTAATTTACGTTACCTCTAGGGCTTCCCTAGATAGCTCAGCTGCTCAAGAATCTGCCTGCAGTGCAGGAGACTCCAGTTCGATTCCTAGGCCAGGAAGATCCGCTGGAGAAGGGATAGGCCACCCACTCCAGTCTTCTTGGGCTTCCCTTGTGGCTCAGCTGGTAAAGAATCCACCTGCAACGCAGGAGACCTGGATTTGATCCCTGGGTTGGGAAGATCTGCTACTATAAATAGTAGTAGAAGTGATAGGATTTTGATCTTTTGATTTCCTGGGTTACTCTGCAAGACAAAACTAGGGATCTGTGGGTTTAGGGGTCTATGGATCCCTGGGTGGCAGCTTTAGCTGAGGGTCAGCACGCGCTCTGGGGGTCACGGCTGGCTTACTGAGCATCTTATCACCAGGACCACAGGATGCCCATCGGCCTCCATAGGGGCAAGTGTGACAAAGGACTTCTTCTACTTACAGTTCTCTAACGTGGAACGTGTTTTCCCTTCCCTGACACACAGCTGTGAGCCTCCGATAGACACAGACAAGCCCTGTTCCTTCTGTATCTCCAGCAGCACCCACCATGCCTGCCCTGGAGTCTGTGTGCAAAAGAAATCAGTGAAGGGGTGAAGCACATAGTCCTCTCTAAAACCCCTCCAGTGAGTGTGTCACAGAGCTCGGGGGTCTGTGGTTTGACTCATTCAGCAAACGGATTAAATTTCTGGAGGAAAATAAAATCCAGCCTCCTGAACGCCAGGCTTACCCTGCTGTCTCTGATGCTTGACGTATCACTGCCGCTTTTCCTTTCCTCAAATCCCACCCCCTCCTGACTCGCCTGAAGCATTTCTCCACCATGGAAGCATCAGCTCTTTGCCCCAGCTACAGGCCAGGCATGGCCATCCAGTCTTGCCATGACTCATGTCTGTAACGTAAGTGAACGTTCTCTCATTTACCAACACACAAACAAGAAAGCCAGTTGATGAGAAAAGGTGGGAAAATGGACAGGGTGTGTTCCCAAAGCCCTTTTCTGTTGTTGTTGAAGCAGAAGCACCAAGTCTTCCTCCTCCACGGAAGTGATTCCCTGAAATGAAAAGACGGTATGATCCAGATCACACCAGCTTCCTTTATATGTAGAGAGAGTTGACCTGGAGGACCAGTTTGAGCTGGTCATCTGAGACTCAGGTGGGAGGAGTGCTTTCAGAGAAAAAGGAAGAAAGCAGATCAAGATGGCAAGGATGAGATGGTCTGGAATGTTCATCCTGTTTGCTAGTGGGATGGCCAACTTTCTTGGGCTTTGTCACAAGGCAGCGTGGGTGCACGAGTGGTTTCCAGTGTGGGTAACAGTATGCACGCTTTCTTAAGAAGAAAGAAATGAAACAGTGGGTGAGTGAGTGCTGTGTGCTTGGTTGTGTCCGACTCTTTGCGACCCCATTGACTGTAGCCCGCCAGGCTCCTCTGTCCATGGGATTCTCCGGGCAAGATACTGGAGTGGGTTGCCATTTCCTTCTCTCCAGGGGATCTTCCCCACCCAGGGATTGAACCCATATCTCCTACATCTCCTGCACTGGCAGGTGATTCTTTACCACTGAGCCACCTGGGAAGCCTGAAACAGTGAAGCTTTGGTTTCTAGAGCCAAGGGGTGGTGAGGTAGGGGGTTGTGGAGGAGAAGAAGTACCAGCTTTGGGTTCCAACAGGCCTGAGTTTAAATTCCAGTTCTGTCACTTACCAGCTCATCAGTGCTGGACTCTTTGGAGGACCTCAGTTTCTGCGCTGAGCTCAGTAGATAATAGCTATAAATATTGTCAGTGCAGTGGTTACGATATCTTGTAAATGAAAGAGCTAATGGTCAGGTAGGCCTCGGTAGGGAGGCCGGGGTCCCTGTGACTTTCATAAAGGAGTAGAGACATGATGACCTGATGTGAGTTGGGTCAAAGTGTTTACTGTCTGCGTGGCCGCAAACAGTCTGGCTGTAGTACAAAGTCGCCAAATGGATGCATGTTTGTTGCATTGAATGAAGTCGTTTACTTTCCCTTAACGGCTGCTGTGCTCAAAATTGCAGAGATAATAAGCTGCACTTGAAGCAATTAGTCTGCACTTTTTGACTCAATTAAATTCACTTACGCTTGTGGCTTGAATAATTATATTAGGGTACTTGAAGCTTAGTTGTAGTTTATTAGTTATCAGAAACGTATTTGCAGCTTAGTTGCTTGTTCAACTTAGTTCAGTAGTGATACTGCCGTGAACGTGAAGATGTTAGCAGCTCTGGTATGCAGCTTTGCGTGCAGACTCTGTATTTTAAAGTTACTAAGATCTTACAAGATTACTGAGCTTGGTTTCCTGAAGAGTTATGGTCTTTGTAATGCACAGATGTATGATTACAATTTTCTATTAGTTTTTGTCTATGCTGTAATATCCCTGTTGAAAATTTTAGATTTATGTAATTGTGTTGGCATTGCTTGAATGAGGAAACTGTAGTTAAAGTAACAAGACAGTAATTGAATTCAAGCAAAACGCTAAAGAATATGAAGATCACTGTCACCAGAACGCTGGCTTGTGCCTTTTGTGAAGCTTGCAGAAAACGTTCTCTTCAAATGAATACGAAGGAAAGGAAACACTGTATTATGTGTGTTTTATCACTCAGATCTTAAGTTTGTGAAAGACACTTGTAATACCTTTTAATTCTGTAGGAACTTCTGAGCTGATCCAATGTCTGGAATTTCATGAGCACACAGAGAAAAATTTCACAACTTTGCTTTTGCTGGAGAATCCTCAGTTTTGGCCTCAAATCATATGTGTGTGGGATTTGAAAATATTCACAGAGATTGTGTGTTCCATCGTTCCATTTAGAAGCGTGTGAGGGGACTTTTAGTGACGCAGGACTTGATAGTCATCCTTCTTCTGCGTCCTCTGTCCGCGTTTGGGGATGCCAGCTGTCTTCCTATGTGATCCTGTAAAGAAGTGCAGTGAATTTAAGGATAATGATAGAGAGTTGGGGGGAATTAGTAAGCCCTGAATCAGTTACATACGTATCAACCACTCTCTCCTGTACTTTTTACACCCCTGCCAGCGTGTGCAGCCCTGACCCCTGGACCAAAACACTAGGGACTGCCTCACTGAAGGCCCTCGGACACTGATAAAACTTATCAGAAAGATAAATCCCTTGGTTGGTTTTCGTTGAGCAGGTCGAGGTGGTCCCAGTGAAGCCTGTTGCAGCAAAACCAGAAATCACTGGCAGAGAAATAATAGCTGCACCGTGAGGATGGAGAGCTGTGTCTGTCTCTTTGTTCATCAGGAGATATTATTTTGTTTCGTCTTGGACGGGTTAAGTAACAATCCAGTATCGATTGTTTCCAGCCACACAAAGGGCATATATGTTAGAGAAAAAAACAAATGGCGTGAGTGCCCCCGATCGTTCCAGAGAGACGTTCTCTCCTCTCTGTTGGCAGTTACAGCCACTGATGTGGGAGCTGGGAGTATCTGCATGTACGTTTGTCCTGTCATCCATCCATCCTTCCCTTCTACGTGGATGAAGTAGACTTCAAATGCTGGGATGTTATGACGCTGTGCCTACGATGCTGTGTTTATGGAGGGAAAAGCATTGGAGATGCCGAGAGCACAACGGTTGGTTTTCCCCTCAGTGCTTCTTCTTCTTTAGGCAGAAGCAGCACAATCAGATAATATTTTGCATTTCTAACCCACAGCCTCAGCGTCTCTGGCACTTTAACAATAAACTGTAGAAGCAGAAAGGTCAGCGCCAGAAGGAAGACAATCTTCACTTGTTCTAAAACGTTGTACCTGCGACATTCTGTGTCATGAAGAGTCTCGTGCTTATTCATTCATTTCTTAGCTGCATTAGGCAACATGGAAGATTGCAAACAACGTGAACACTAACCTTCACCTTCCGTTTTCTGTGGCAGGAGAATTAAAGTAGATTCAGGAAACCACAGTGTATAGGATAGAACAGAAGACTTCTTAGACTCTAACAGACTTCCGAATTTCAGGTGTGCTCAGGAAGATAGCAGTGTTCATTGGGTATCTATTATGAAATATTCGGTATCAAATACTGAGAGGGATCTTCTTAGGCAATAAACATTACGGCCTTTGTAGTATTTCCGTAACAGTTGTAAAATGTCCTCTTTAGCTGCTACCTATGAATGAGTAGTATTTGGATCTGAGCTAGTTAAGGTTTGAAAGAGATAAGACCAACTTGATTTTGTTATAGCAAAAGTTTGATGAGTTTGCCATTAGTGAAGGCTGCAGAGGAGATGTTTGAAATATAAACCACACTCACATTCGCTAAATATGCTTACTTCAGATGCCTGACTTACGTCACATTTCTGTGAAGTTATTAACCTGCCGTCGAATGCCGTGCAGAAATCAAACCAGGTAATGTGTGTAAGAGTTCACACCGTACAAACTGCGCTGGTATTACTGTGATCGTACCTTCTGGTTTCTAGCTCTTTGTGGAAGCCAGCCTGCTTGCAGAAAAGAATGGCCCCGTTGGCCCTGTTTGGGAAAAATAAATGGAATAATGAAGAAAATTCAAAGCCGAATAAAATGCCATTCCATACACATCCTGAAGAAGTTTATAAAGTAGTTTAAGCATGGAAGGTTATTGTAAGCATGACAATAAACTGAAAGGATATTGCTTCCTTTCCAAGATTCTACTTTTCCAAGATGGCTCGAACATTAAAGACCTCTCTTGGAGTTTATGTACAGTTCTTTCAATTGGCACAGTTAGCCTCGAGCAAACTCTCTAGAGTTTGTCTTTGAACGGAAAGAAAGGAGGGAAGCCCTTCTGCACAAAGCCTGTGGAAATGAGGGCTCCACGAGGACAGGGTTTAGTGGGACGACTGCACGTGTGTGGGGTCCAGCTGGCATCTGGCATCTGGCCTGTGTCTGGGACAAGTGCTGATCTTGGTGAAGGATGGCTTGTCAAGCTCTACAACAGAAGGCCCATGTCCATTTTCATCATCCGCTAACTTCTCTCTGGCTCTTGCTGCCTTTGGTCCCCCAACCGTGAAATTTTATTGACCCATTTGCCGTGTCTCGTGTAAGTGGATGGGATCATCTTTCTTGGCGGGAACGCTCCGAGAGTAACCGTGCTCTCGGCCCCGAGGGTCTGAGCCCGCTGTGTTTACAGGTCTCACTGCTCGCCTCCGCCTGTCTCTGTGGCCCTTACCACGCCGGCATGTGAGCATGCGGTCTTCAGTTTGGTAATGTTTCCATAACAGTTCTAAAATTTCCTTTTTTAGCTGCTGCTCATGCATGAATAGTATTTGGGTCTGAGCTAGTTAAGGTTTGAAATAGATAAAATGAACTTGAGTTCATTATAGCAAAAGTTTGATGAGTTTGCCATCTGTGAAGGCTACTGAGAAGTACAAGTGAGATAATTAACCACAGGTGAAAAGTTTACGAAAACCTTAGTATAACAAGTGTGCATCGTATGTACCCGTGTCCTCATATTTTCCATTTACAGTTAAGAGGAGAGTGGGGACAGGAGGGAAAGCTAAGCACAATGTGCCGTTTCTTCATTCAGGACAGAGCCTTGAATGCGGGGTTAAGCGGGCGGAGTTCCATGAAAAAAGGGACATATTCTTTCCTGTTTGGAGATGGCCTAGAGATTAATTAAGGTAGGCTTACTCTAATAACTCCTGCTCATTTCCCAGTCATAGTTGCCTTCCACTTCCTCAGGTTACTTGGGAAACAATTCATCCTAAACATCCCAGTCCTTGTCTCGTTTAATTCTGTTTTAATACTTTATAAAAATTACGTTTGCTACTGTGTGTGTATCTATCTCTGTGTATATCCATGTTGCTGCAGATGGCATTATTTCATTCTTTTATATGGCTGAGTAATATTCCATTGTTTGTATGTTTCACATCTTCCGCATCCATTAATCTGTTGATGGGCACTTAGGGTGCGCCCCACTTCTTGGCCGTTGTAAATAGTGCTGCCATGAACGTAGGGGTGCGTATAGCTTTTCAAATTAGTGTTTTTGTCTTCAGATTTATGCCGAAGAGTAGAATTGCTGGATCATACAGTGGTTCTATTTTTAGTTTTTGGCGAGCATCCCTACAGTTTTCCAAAGCGGCCGTATCCATTTACATTCTCACTGAGAGTGTATGAGGGTTCTCTCTTCTCCACACCCTCTCCAACATTTGTTGTTTGTGGTCTTTTTGATGATAGTGACAGGTGTGAAGTGGTATCTCATTTTGGTTGTGATTTGCCTTTCTCTGATGACTAGCAGTGTTGAGCATCTTTTCATTTGTCTGTTGACCATCTGTATGTCTTCTTTGGAAAATTGTCTCTAGGTTTTCTGCCCATTTTTAATATGGCTCTTTGTTTTTTGATATTGACTTGTATGAGCTGTTTGTATATTTTGAATATTAATCCCTGTCACTGTCATGTCGTTTGCAAACATTTTCTCCCATTCGGTAGGTTATCTTTTCATTTTCTTTATGGTTTCC
This sequence comes from Giraffa tippelskirchi, assembly GCF_054371585.1. NCBI lineage: Eukaryota > Metazoa > Chordata > Mammalia > Artiodactyla > Giraffidae > Giraffa > Giraffa tippelskirchi. The sequence goes on from NC_137284.1 coordinate 158,492,332, forward strand.
TTTGCTATGAAAAAGCTTTCAAGTTTAATCAGGTTCCATTTGTTTGTTTTTGCTTTTGTTTCCTTTGCCTTAGGAGACAGATTCAAAAAAAATTATTGCTGCAATTTATATAAAAGAGTGTTCTTCCTATGTTTTTTTCTTAGAGTTTTATGGGTTTTGGTTTTACGTTTAGGTCTTTAATCCATTTTGAGTTAACTTTTGTATATGGTGTGATAAAACATTCTGTTTTCATGGAATACTACTCAGCCGTAAAAAGAATGATATTTTCCCATTTGCAACAACATGGATAGACCTGGTGGCTATTATGCCTTGTGAAATGAGTCAGACAGACAAAGAAAAATACCATATGTTATCAGTAATATGTCGAATCTAAAAAAAAATAGAACATTTGAGTCAATATAACAAAGCAGAAACAGACTCACAGATATAGAGAACAGACTAGTAGTTATCAGTGGGGAAAAAGAAGGTAGGGAGGGGCTAGCTGGGGTAGAGAATTAAGGCTACAAACTACTGCATATAAAATAAATAAGCTATGAGGGTATATTGGACAGAATAGGTAATATAGTCAATATTTTATAATAACTTTAAATGGAGTGTAACCTAAAAATTTTGAAAGACTGTTATACACCTGAAAATAATGTAACGTTGTAAATGAGCTGTATTTCAATTTTAAACAATTATGTTTGCTAATGAATTGTTCTCTCATTTTTGCCCATCAGCTCGATACTGGCTGTATTTCCATTTGTCTTCTTCCTTTACTTTTTTAAGACATATGTTTATGCTGATTATTGATTTATCTTTGGCTGTGCTGGGTCTTCGCTGCTGTGTGGGCTCTTTTGCTTCCGAGCCCAGGCTCTAGAGGCGAGAACTTCAGTAATGTTGGCCTGTGGGCTCAGTTGCCCCGCTGCATGTGGAATCCTCCTGGGCTGAACCCATGTCCCCTGCGTTGGCAGGTGGATTCTTAACCACTGGACCACCAGAGAAGCCCCTCCTATGCTTTTTTGCTGTTCCCCATCAGAAGTAAGTTCGACTCTGTCTTTCCCGACGGCAGGTATCCCAGAGTGCGGTCTTCCCTTCCAGGTCCCACCAGGAGAGCTTGATTGTCACCCTTCTTCCCATCGTAGTCACCCCCACACCGCGATCACTGCCCCAGGCCCCCCTCCTTCACATCAGCTTTGTCAATATTTTCTGGTCCGAGAGCACTTTGTTCGCCCAGGCGGTGGGTGGTGTCAGGATCTTTTAGGGGTGTTCTGAGTTTAACAGATGGAGACACTGTGCTGCTGAGGGACATGACGGGATCTTGACAGGCTGCTCCCCTCTCAAGGGCCGCTGTTGGGGTGGTCCTCCCAAGTTCTCAGGATGGGATCTACCATCCCCATTTGCCACATGAGGAGACGGAGCAGTGAAAACGTGCCTGAGGCCATGTGGCTGGTGCTCGTGGAGGCGGTGCTCAGACTGGGCCCCTGGTTCCATGTCCCGTCCACTTAGGAGGGACTGACGGTCTGTCCAGCAAATAGCCTTTTCCAGGAGACCTCCTCCCAACGACAAAAAAAATTCATGCCGAACTTGGATTGCCTTGAGCCTCCGCAGCCCCACCTACGCGTCTAGGACGACTTTCCAGCTTCATTTCAGATGCACTCTGGGTTCTCACAATTCTCCGTTACAGTTGATCTCTGCTCGTTGCCCTCACAATCACTTTTAACATCGATGTGAGTTTAGCTGGAGTCTCTCTTCCGTGATGGGGATTCCATTCCCAAAGAAACAGAGCGATATTTCTTAATTAGGTATCTGCTCTAATGATTCGGAAAGAGAGTCAGCTGGTCCCGTTTGCTTTATTTTCATTATAAGTTAAAGATTTGGATGGTGTTTTAATGATGTATTCAGAACTGTAGAGAGATTGTCAGAATTCAATAAATATTATTAATAATCAGAAGAAAGACACTTATATTTTCTGTCATACACACACCCCTAAATGTTTAGGCCAAAGGCACGTTTTTAATGGATTCAAATAACAAATATAAATTGTGCGTCTGTTACCTGAATATCTTACCTGTTTGGAGGTTTTATTGTCAGGAACTGCCAAATTACTTGCATGCATCATTTTAATTGAACTTTAGGCCTGACATTTTTATTGAAAAAAGTGGATTTCAAGTTGTTTTTCATGCATAAAGGCTGCTAAATCTATGCTTTATTGGTGAAATCTCTCTCAAATATGGATGACCTTACCTCCATGTTCCAAGGAAAAAATAAACCTCGCTGTCTCATATCCTTGAGGTTTGACAAAAATTGATCAATTACCTCTACAGAAATCTATCATGAAAGGGCTGTTGGGAATGAAAGAAACTGAACTGTGTCCAGTTCGGCTCATCAAAATATCATCTCTGGGCCAGCGATAATCTGGGCATTCGAGACTTGGGTTCTGTTCACAGTGAGGTAACCCCTGTGTGGCTCTGGTCCCTGTTCAGAAACATGACGTGGTCAAATCTCTGGTGGTCCATAAATCGTGGGAGGGAGGCTTCCCAGGTGGCTCAGAGGTGAAGAATCCGCCTGCCAATGCAGAAGATGCAGGAGACGCAGGTTCGATCCCTGGTTTCGGAAGACCCCCTGGGGAATGAAATGGCAACCCACTCCAGTATTCTTGCCTGGGAAATCCCATGGACAGAGGAGCATGGTGGGCTACAGTTCATGGGGACGCAAAAGAGTTGGACACAACTTAGCAACTACACAACAACAAACAGTACATGGGAGACTGTGTGTGTGTGTGTGTGTGTGTGTGTGCTCATTCAGTTGTGTCCAACTCCTTTATCCCTGGAGGGTAAAAGTCAGGGCTCATAATCTGTATTTTGATGAAACAAGAATGCACATATAATTATGATAAACATTGAAGCTGTCACCCTAGAAACAGAATGTAAAAGGCCTGAAAACTCCACCTGATACCAGCAGGTACCAGTGGCATCTCTTGTCATCCTAGTAGACTTTGTCCAGATCTAGAGTGGCTCATGTGTGCACAGTGTGACATGTTTATGAAGAATGCATAATTCTGCCATTATATTCTATGGTTAATTTTAGCCTGTAAGTATAGACATACTCTACAGCATTTGCTATAATCAGCGCCATATAATTTGTGTAGTTGCTGCATAGAAATAATATCACTTTGTTTTCCTATTTTGTTTTTCTTTGGAGAGCTGGTGGTTTAGCACCGATTTATATCTTTTCCGGGGGTAGACGGTGAATAGAGTAATCTGCTCTCCCGTGAGGAATGAGTGAACAAACGGAGGTGACTGGTCCTCGGTCTGCAGACAGTGTCCAGCAAGTCCTGGAAGAGCGTGTAAAGCACTTGTGCCAGAGTTCCTGTTCGCAAGGAGTTCACAGTGTTTTTAGAGAAATAATAAGTCCATGGATCCAGGTCTCTGTTTTGTCTTAATATTTTGCTTGAGGTCTGGTTACCACCTGTCATTACTGGAGTCTGTATGAAGATAGTTGCTTCTGGAAAAAAATAATTTGGCCTCTAAGCAATGTTGAGAGAATTAAAGGCAGAAAGTTGGGATGATGAGAAAATAGAAGAATCAGTAGTTGTTAGCATTATGAGGATAAAAAACAGTTTATGGGTTTAAAAAAGTGCTTTGTAGGTAAGGTGACCATGTCCTGGTTTATGCCAATGTCCTGGCTTGAGTTTTAAAGGTATTCCTTTTTATTCTCAGTGGTGTCCTTGTTTGGGTTATGTTACATGGGCAACATATGTATTGATGAGGCATACATATTTCCTCATCAGATATTTCATATTTGAAAATAGCAACAGATTGGAAATGAAGACTTCGGTGAAATTGATTTTTGAGGTCTCCTTTTACTATACCCAGGTGACCCACTGCTAAAGAATCTGCCTGCCAATGCAGGAGATACAAGAGATGAGGTTTGATCTCTGGATCAGGAAGATCCCCTGGAGTAGAAAATGGCAACCCTATCCAGTATACTTGCCTGGAAAATTCCATGGACAGAGAGCCTGGGGGGCTACAGTCCATGAGGTCGCAAAGACTCAGACACACACACACACACACACACACACACACACACACACACACACACACACACACACACACACACACACACACACACACACACACTTTGCTGTACCACGATCTGATGTTTATGTCAGCTTCTATTTTTATAGGAGTACTGGTATTGACGATATTTCTTAGAAGAAAAGTGAAGATAAAAAAAAAAAAACTTTTCTCAGGGTGCTGCAAAATTATCTAAGTTGAGACTGGAATTCAGAACTTAGAAACTTCATTGCCTGTACTAATTTCCACTCCATATGGTAGAAGTTCAGTCGCTCAGTCATGTCCAACTCTTTGTTACCCCATGGACTGCAGCATACCAGGATTCCCTGTCCATCACCAATTCCTGGAGCCTACTCAAACTCATGTCCATCATGTCGGTGATGCCATCCAACCATCTCATCCTCTGTCGTCCCCTTCTCCTCCCACCTTCAGTCTTTCCCAGCATCAGGGTCTTTTCCAATTAGTCAGTTCTTCACATCAAGTGGCCAAAGTATTGGAGTTTCAGCTTCAGCATCAGTCCTTCCAATGGATATTCAGGACTGATCTCCTTTAGGATGCACTGGTTGGATCTCCTTGCAGTCAAAGGGACTCTCAAGAGTCCTCTCCAACACCACAGTTCAAAAGCATCAATTCTTCTGCGCTCAGCTTTCTTTATAGTCCAACTCTCACATCCATACATGACTACTGGAAAAACCATAGCTTTGACTAGATGCACCATTGTTGGCAAAGTAATGTTTCTGCTTTTTAATATGCTGTCTAGGTTGGTTATAGCTTTTCTTCCAAGGAGCAAGCGTCTTTTAATTTCATGGCTGCAGTCACCATCTGCAGTGATTTTGGAGCCTCAAAAAAGAAAGCCTGTCACTGTTTCCGTTGTTTCCCCATCTATTTGCCATGGAGTGATGGGACCGGATGCCATGATCTTCATTTTCTGAATGTTGAGTTTTAAGCCAACTTTTTCACTCTCCTCTTTCACTTTCTTCAAGAGGCTCTTGAGTTCTTCTTCACTTTCTGCCCATAAGGGTGGTGTCATCTGCATATCTGAGGTTATTGCTATTTCTCCCGGCAATATTGATTCCAGCTTGTGCTTCCTCCAGCCCAGCGTTTCTCATGATGTACTCTGTATATAAGCTAAATAAGCAGGGTGACAATATACAGCTTTGATGTACTCCTTTCCCAATTTGGAACCAGTCTGTTGTTCCATGTCCAGTTCTAACTGTTGCTTCCTGACCTGCATACAGATTTCTCAGGAGGCAGGTCAGGTCCTCGGGTATTCCCATCTCTTTAAGAATTTTCCACAGTTTGTTGTGATCTACACAGTCAAAGGCTTTGGCGTAGTCAATAAAGCAGAAGTAAGTGCTTTTCTGAAATGCTCTTGCTTTTTCGATGATCCAGTGGATGTTGGCAATTTGATCTCTGGTTCCTCTGCCTTTTCTAAATCCAGCGTGAACATCAGAAGGTTCATCGTTCACATGCTGTTGAAGCCTGACTTGGAGAATTTTGAGCATTACTCTGCTAGTGTGTGAGATGAGTGCAATTGTGTGGTAGTTTGAACATTCTTTGGCATTGCCTTTCTTTGGGATTGGAATGAAAACTGATGTCTTCCAGTCCTGTGGCCACTGCTGAGTTTTCCAGATTTGCTGGCATATTGAGTGGGGGAAATGGAAAAAGGCAAAGAAATACATACTTTTGACTGTACCCCTCTGCTGTCACCACTTACACTGGTTATGTGATTTGGCTTTCCAGGACAGCAAAGAAGAAAACACAGATATTATAAACCTTGTGATAATTTGCCCAAGAAATCTCATTTGCCAAGGCTATTGCGTTTCTGTTCCACCTTCTGTGGGAAAGTGCATTACTGTGAGGAATGCCCACCACTAACGCTTTTGAAACAGGACTGCTGTTTGAGTGTGTTTCCTGGGACCTCTCTGACGGAGGTGGTTATTATTTGTATTCAGTGGAACAGTCTCCATGAGATCCATGAGCTCAAGGAGCCGTCAAGCGCCAATCATCAGAGGCTGAAATGAAAAGATCATTTGCTCAGTCTCCATGTCCCTTTGCCCTCAGTCAGAGTAGTAGATACGCTCAAGGTCAGGAAGTGATCTGTGGGACAAGGCGTTGCTTTCAGAGAACATGAGGTCTCAGAGAGATAGGCCTTGAGGGCTGATGCAACCAAGGGAGGTGATGAGAGGCAGGAACAGGGCAGTATGAGGCACTCAGAGAACTGATACCCGAGTCGTCATGATGCTACGTCCCAAAGTAGCAGTAAGTCTCAGGGCAGTGCAGAGAATGGCAGAGACTCCTGTTCAACTAGGGAGCATTCACTGAAGTGCTTTTCAAGATGGATTTAATTGATGAAGTCGAATGAAGGGAGAACAGATAGAAAACAATTAGCCTGATATGCTTGTGGCCCTGAAAATTCTCTTTGCTGATCTGCCTGGTGTGGTCAAAACAGCGGGGGAAGCCTTGGCAATCCTATTGATTTCTGTCTAGTCTCAGGAAACCATGAAGTATGAAAGGAGTCTTGGTGACCATAATGTGCATTCTGGAGTGAGAAAAAGTCAAGCCCGCAGGTGAATAGCATTTCTGTAACTCCTGAGTGTATTTGCTCATTAGTGGCAGGAGCCGCAGACCTTTGTCGGCAAAGTAATGTTTCTACATTTTAATATGCTGTCTAGGTTGATCATAGCTTTTCTTCCAAGGAGCAAGCATCTTTTAATTTCATGGCTGCAGTCACGATCTGCAGTGATTTTGGAGCCCAAGAAAATAAAGTCTCTCACTGTTTCCATTGTTTCCCCATCTGTTTGCCATGAAATGATGGGATCGGATGCCATGATCTTCATTTTCTGAATGTTGAGCTTTAATCCAGCTTTTTCACGCTCCTGTTTGACCTTCATCAAGAGGCTCTTTAGTCCTTCTTTGCTTTCTGCCATAAGGGTGGTGTCATCTGCATATCTGAGGTTATTGCTATTTCTCCCGGCAATATTGATTCCAGCTTGTGCTTCCTCCAGCCCGGCATTTTGCGTGATGTACTCTGCATATAAGTTAAATAAGCAGAGTGACAATATACAGCCTTGACGTACTCCTTTTCCAATTTGGAACCCGTCTGTTCCATGTCCGGTTCTAACTGTTGCTTCTTGACCTGCATACAAATTTGTCAGGAGGCAGGTCAGGTGGATATCTTTTAGGCAAGTGAGGATGGTAGAATGCTAATGGTTTGTTTTTTAATTAGCTTAAATCTTGCCCATTGAAGCTTTGGCATACTCCTTTGTGGCTCAGCTGGTAAAGAATCCGTTTGCAGTGTGGGAGACCTGGGTTCGATCCCTGGGTTTGTAAGATCCCCTGGAGAAGGGATAGGCTACCCACTCCAGTATTGTGGCCTGGAGAATTCCATGGACTATACAATCCATGGGGTCACAAAGAGTTGGACACTGCTGAGCGACTTTCACTTTTGTTTTATTCCTGATGTCAAGACATCTTTCCTGTGCACCAGACACAGTATTTTCTAGAACAGCATGGTTTGCTGAAACTTAGAATCGTTCTGCACCTGCCTTGTCTGATATGGTAGCCGCTGGTGCATGTTGCAGTAGATTTCTTAAAGGATGGTTTCTGTGACTGAGAAATCTTCATTTTAGTTCTAACTATGCAAGATGGAAATCGCTGCATGTGGCTAGTGGCTGCTGTATTATTGCACAGCGCAGTTCTCAACACCATCATCACTACGCTGACTGCAAGGCACTGGCAGCCCCGAGTGGTGGGGGAGGGGAGAGAGGGGTAAAACGTTGTCCTAGAGAGGGGTCCGCGTTCTGGTCCGGGGAGCAGAGAGAGGGGAGCCACCACCTCCTTGGGATGGGGATGTCAGGGAGGCGTCAACAGAGATCTGGTGTTTGAATCTTGATGGACAAGCGGAGTCTACTCCAGACACCAGAGACGAATGAAAAGGGGAGTGGATTTTCAGCAGTGGGGGAAATGGGCACAAGCTCGTAGTGTGCGCAGGAGCAGAGGGGCCCAGAGTGAATCTTGTGATTCTGGTCCCTTCTTCCGCCCTCTCACATTACTATTAAACTGTGCACGTTTCCCCATTACTGGAACTTCCTTCTGTCTGTCTGTCTCTCTCTATATATACACACAGATATACATATATATGGGACTCCCAGCTGATTCAGTGGTAAAGAATCTGCCTGCCAGTGCAGGAGTCTCAACAGACTTGGGTTTGATCCCTGGGTCGGGAAAATGCCATGGAAGAGGAAATGGAACCCGCTCCAGTATTTTTGCCTGGAAAATCCCACAGACAGAGGAACCTGGCAGGCTACCGTCCATGGGGTCTCAAAAGAATTGGACACAACCGAGCAACTGAACATGCACATAGACACACATATACGTATATATTTCCCTCCCTCTGGAGGGAGGCAAACTAGCATGTACTTCTGCTAAGAACCCAGCTACAGTCCTCTGCACTGTTAGCCCCTGTTCCACCATGACATGCAGCATGACCTCACACAGACCAACTGCTGCCTGGACCTCAGACTCCTCTTACGGAGGAGGGGTCGGGACTCAGAGCTGGAGGCCCAGTAAGCAGTTTGGTGCCTCCTCCCAGCTCCAGCAATCATTAGCTTCAGTATAATTTGCTCTCCCCTGCACCCACAAGTCCCTGTGATGGCCTTCCCTCGCGAGTGTGGAAACACCCTGGCGTCATCTGAAGCTGGGTGGTGTTTAACTCAGGAGATGCCTCAGGGTTGAACGCGCTGCCCCGTAGTCGGTGCTGGCTGGTCTCTTCCAGCTCACATTGCTCACGTTTTGGTGCTTGGAGGGCTTGCTCTGTAGCTGCATCGTTTCCTCCCCTTCCAGGTACTCCTATCCCAGAGATGAGCATGCCCTCTGGAGCCTGTGCAGAGACTACACGAGTGTGTTTGGAGATGGCAGGCTCAGCTGTGATTTGGGGGAGCGCTCGTCTGTCATTACCTCAGTCGGCAGTACGCAGTACACAGGGGCTGTCTGTGTGGCTTCTGAGAAGAACAGAACATTCACTATTTTTCTATGACCTACCTGCTGGTGAGGTACAAAAGGCCTCCGCTAAACCCCAAGGGAATGCCACTTGAGCTGCGGCTAATAGGCAGATGGATAACTGGTTGACCAAACGTGCAGGGGCTGAGAAGAAAGCTCCCTTTTGTAAATGAACCTCTCAGGCTTTTCATTCGGAGGCCCGTGAATTCTCTCTTCATCCATGATGGTTGTGCTGATCTGCAGGGAAGAGGATTTGAAGCCGGGTGGAGCAGGAGGGCGTTGCTGGTGGGTGAGGAGGACCCAGCCTTAGAAGACGTCTGTGGGGGAGAACACCCATCGATTTTGCCATTCCAGCCCTTCCGCATTCTGTACCTGTCATCTCAGAAGGTGGACAGAGTATCACACACGATGGGCTCATTCACTCAGCTGGGGCGGTTAAATATAGAGTTCTGGTGTGAAATTAGCAGCCTACTGAAAACAGAGCCACGTCCTCAGAATCCATAAAAACACTCTCCAAGTTTCCGCCGATAGGGTGACTATACACGTGCCTAGTAAAGTCCAGGGTCCTTTATGATGGTGTATGTACTAAGTACCCACACCTGCACGTATGCTTTTCTGAAAATGGGCTAAACAATCTATACCTTTCCTATTTTCACCTATTTGTATGATGGGGTCTGTGGCCAAGGATCACAGAAAGTAACCCATGAGGGGACCAAAAATATCTTCATTGTGTGCTGCTACCGCATGGACTGTAGCCCACCAGGCTCCTCTCGTCCGTGGGATTTCCCAGGCAAGAATACTGTGGTGGGTTGTCCTTCTCCAGGGGATCTTCCCCACCCAGAAATCAAACTTGGGTCTCCCACATTACAGGCAGATTCTTTACCTTCTGAGCCACCAAGGTGTTCTCCATGATGTCTTTTAAAATTTGTTTATTGTTTCTTTATTTTTTTTATTTTTATCTTGTATTGGGGTATAGTTCCTTTACAATGTTGCGTTAGTTTCAGGTGTGCAGAAAGTGGTTCATTATACATATGTGTATGTCTGTTGCTTTTCGGGCTGTTACAGCGCGTTGAGTAGAATTCCCTGTGCTATACAGTAGGTCCTTGCTGGTTATCTATTTCACACACCGTAGTGTGTATCTGTGAATCCCAAACTCCTCATTTATCCTTCTTCCCACTTTCCCTTTGGGTAACCATAGAATCTGTTTCTGTTTTGGAAATAAATTCATCTCTATCTCTCTTTTTTTAGATTCCACATATAACTTGTGTCATATGACATTTGTCTTTCTCTTTCTGACTTACTTCACTAAGTGTGATGATCTTTAGGTCCATCCATATTGCTGCAAATGGCATTTATTTTGTTCTTTTTCATGACTGAGTAATATTCCATTGTGTATATGTACCACGTCTGTTTTACCCATTCCGTTGTGGTCGTGTAGACCACGGATGGTCATCTAGGTTGCTTCCATGTCTTGGCTGTCGTACATAGTGCTGCCATGAACGTAGGGCTGCATGTGGCTTTTGGAATTATAGTTTTCTCTGGATATATGCCCAGGAGTAGGATTGCTGGGTCATATGGCAGCTCTGGGTTTCCATTACGTCTTCACCTAGTGCTCTGCAGACACTTGTGTGCAAACAGATCTCCTGGAGATTCTATCACAATGCAGATTCTGATTCAGTGGGTTTGGCAGACTCCTGAGAGTCTGCACAGCTAGCAAAATTTCCCATGATGAGGTTGCTGCTGTCCTGTGGATAAGCCTTTGGGTCTTTGTATGTATGTCCCATTTTAGGGAGAAGCCTCTTAAGTCTTGCCTGGGGAATTCCATGGACAGAGGAGCCTGGCAGTCTATAGTCCATGGGGTCGCAAAGAGTCGGACACGACTGAGAGACTATCACTCACTCATCACTCAAGAGTTTGAAGCTCAAGGACCAGTGGAATCTGAGAAATAAGTCAGTGAAGATGTTTATCCGTGGACCCAGGTTTCGAGTCTGTGCACACATTCGGGCATTCTGGAGTTCTTCCAAAGAGAAGCCAAATGAAGTCTTCCATTGTCAGGGTCTACGAGTAATCTATTTATTTCAAATACATTTTTGAGAGTGTGTGTTTGGCACTTTCCCACTCAAGTTGCCCTCAATGCCCCTGACAGCACGTTGGTAGCACCGTGGTTGGAAACGTAGGAAGCTCTGGCCTTGGCAGTGAGATGCTTGTTTGGGTCTCCGCGCTGGAGAATTGCAGGAGCGGCCGGAGGCGGGCTCTGCGTCCCAGGAGACACCGCTCTGTCCCTGCGGGAGGAAGTGCCTGCGGGGAAAGCCCAGGATGGATGCTTCTGCAGCCAGCCCCTGTCTTCTTAGAGAAGGGAGCCTGGTGCCTCGACAGGATGATTGCACATGATGCCTTTGGGCTGTTTTAATACCTCTGCTTCAAGCGTATTTGTTTTCCCTTATTTTCTAGTGTCTTTGAGAAAAATTCTGTCTTATACTGTATAACCCGTTTGGAGAGAAATGACGGGTCTGATTCTGTGATGAAATACACATATTTCTCAGGGTTTGTTTTTTTTGGAGACATTGATCTCTGCTGTAATGCAGGAGACTCGCTCGGGTTTGATCCCTGGGCCCGGAAGATCCCTCGGAGGAGGGCACAGCAATCCACTCCAGTGTTCTTGCCTAGACAATTTCCTCAACATAGGAGTCTGGTGGGTTACAGTCCTTGGGGTCGCAAAGAGTCGGACACGACTGAGTGATTAACACTTTCATTTTCACTTTGATGTTTGATTTCTAGGCAGTCTTTAGTGTGAAAGACAAACATTTATTTTCTACCAGTTCCTGGAAAATGTTCCTGATTTTAAAGCCTTGAGGCTGGCCTTGCCGGTGCAGCCATGTAGTTCCTCTTCTGTAATTCTCGTGCTTGAATCGTGAGCAGCTAGTGATATAGATTAATGCTTTATACACTCTCAGAGCTGAGCTCCCATGCTGCAGTTAGAAGGTTCAAAGCATTGATTTTTCTCTGACAGCTCTTAAGATATTGGACGCCCAAAATATAGGAAGGTTGGTTAATCTCTATAGCTAGTATGTTGCTTGCAGTAGAGAATGTTGGTGAAACATATGGTTTTTCTTTATTATAAGATGCACCAGGGGTATGAAGAATGCTTTAAATCATTGTGAAAATTAGAAAAATAAAACTTCCTCATTAGCTCAAGAATGTAAGATTCAAAACAACATTCAGTTTGATATTTGGCTATTTATTCAACATCTGATTTTACATAATTTTGATTAGTAAGGTCAGTCATTAGAATTAGATTATATCCTGTAATGATTTCTATCAAGGCTTTTAAAAATGCTTACCCTTGGGGGCAAACAGAGGCAGGAAGAGGAGGTAACCAAATTCAAATTCCTTAATATCATCCTTTGTAATTAGAAATAAGATTTTAGTAGACTATTTCCATAATGTAGTCCCAAATCATTTTTATAACTTAATAAGTATGAACTAACGTTAGTGAGAAGGAGAAATTTCAGCTTGTCATTCTATAATGTACTTATTTAAATTATTCTGGTCACAGGCATAATATTAATACCTCATCTACCGAGAGAATTCTACATATGCACTGACTGAATTGGTGTATAGTTTGTATTTTGTTACTGATTTTTTCTATTTTAATTTTAAAAAATTTTATTTTTTGACTGTGCAACGTGGCATGTGGGATCTTTTGTTTTTGATTATTTTTTTTTTTTTTTGAGTATAGTTGCTTTACAATGTTGTGTTAGTTTCTGCCATACAACAAAGTGAATCTGCATGAAATGTGAAATGTTAGTCGCTCAGTTGTCTCCAACTCTTTGTGACCCCAAGGACTGTAGCCCGCCAGGCTCCTGTGTCCATGGAATTCTCCAGGCAAGAATACTGGAGTGGGTAGCCATTCTCTTCTCCAGGCAATTTTCCCTACCCAAGGATGAAACCCAAGTCTCCTGCATTGCAGGCAAAATTCTTTACTGTTTGAGCCACTAGGGAAGCTCCGAATCAGCCATACGTGCACAGATATCCCCTCTTGTTTGAATTTCCTTCCCATTTAGGCCACCACAGAGCATTGAGTAGAATTCCCGGTGCTATACAGTAGGTTCTCAAGAGTTATCTATTTTATACATAATATCAGTAGTATATATATAGCACTTGTTTTAAAAGGGAGAATGGAGGGAAAGAAAAACCTTATCACAGATTCTCTTGTGGGTGCTAGCTTTTCCCAAACCTTTGTATTCTGATTCCCCTTCTAAGGATGTTTCCCTCATACCTGACCCGCTAGAATGGATTGTTTGCGAGGGAAGTTGTGGGATGCAAGGTGGAACGGAGGTGTGATGTTTCAGTGCCCATATAGGAGCTGTCACCTGTTCCTCTCATGGTGATGCAGGAACAAACACACCTGATACTAGACTGAAGCATTTAGAGGTCCCCAAGACCATCTGTCTTCTGCCATCAGCTGCAAGTTCAAGGTTCCATAAGTCGTCAGAAAGACTTACAGAACTCAGAAAGCCTTAAACTCATGGTTATGCTTTATTACAGCAAGAGGATGTAGATTAAAGTCAGTGAAAGAAAGAGACACATAAGTCAAGGAGAATTCTAGACATGGGGCTGCCAGCCGCCCTCTCCCTGTGGGTTCATGGGCAATGCCAGCTGCTCCCAGCAACAATACACACAGAGTGCCAACCAGGAGGCTCAGCTGAGCCTTGGTGTCTGAGCTCTTGTTGGGAATGTGGTCATGTAGACACAGTTGAACACCCAAGTGCTGACCTTGGCCTCCCAGCCCCTCCAGAGCTCGAGCTGTTACCATATGGCCCAAATGCCCACCCTGAATGGTGTCAGCCTAGACTGTCTGGCAGCCCAAAATCACCAGGTAAGCGAAGACGTTGTTATGAGGCAGGACATTCCAAGGTCTTGGAGCTTGTATCCCGGGGTCCAAGGACAAAGGCCAGACTTCTCTCTGGGCAGGCGGTGAGTGAGGCGGGGCATCGTTGGTAAGTCCAGGAAGCAGGACCTGTGAGAGGTGAGAGTGAATCCCCTCATCACAGATGCGAGCATGATGAGGCCTCACCCAGGTTTGAGGGATCCCTGACTGTAGACACGTCCTGAGATGTAGATCGGCATTAAGTCCGAATGGAAAGGAGAGAAATCTTTGAAAACCACTTACAGGTAATTCGGAGTATTATCAAAATAGCCCGTATTCAAATCCAGATTCTACATTATTTAATAATGACAACAGAGATTGTATCTTTGCTGTTTCCCTTGGTCTTTTCATCCATAATTTGGAAGTCACAAAAATGCTGAATACAAGTTTGGTCTTGATGAAGGCCATGACTCCAGCTTTATTTTCTGAGACTCCGTAGTTTCATTTCTGTAGTTGCTAACTAGCTAACATGATTTTCAACCTGTCTTCTTAAGCCTGGAGTGAAATATTACTGAACTGGGGAATCTTTTCTGAATCTTCATCTCAACTGTTCTTATCTAGTAGTAATGGCAGAGCTTGCTAAGTGACTCTGTGTCTTCAAAAGACAAAAAATTAATCCTGCACGCGTGCTCAGTCACTAAGTCGTGTCCGACTCTTTGCAACCCCCATGGACTGGAGCCCGCCAGGCCCTTCTGTCCTTGGGATTTCCCAAGCAAGAACACTGGAGTGGGTTGCCATTTCCATCTCGAGGGGATCTTCCTGATCTAAGGATGGAATCTGCATCTCCTGCATTGCAAGTGGAGCCTTTATCAACTGAACCAGCAGGGAAGCCCAATCCAGAACCTATCTGTGCATGAGTTGATTCTTCTTGATGCTGTTGACATTGAGGTTCCATTGACTAGTAATTCTGTTTCTAGTTATGTAAGCTTTGGAATTGATCACATGTGTGCCAAGTTTTTATACATAAGCAAGAGTATTCATCAAAGCATCATTTACATGTATAAAGAACCTATAGAAAGGGCAACATTCCACCTTTGTTTGAGCGAAGTGGACATCCATGGTGGAGGTTACATAAAGGTTTAAGAATTAAACATGATTAAAATAGAATGTAGCATATCCTGGGCAACCATGACATATTATGTCTGAAAAAAAGTATTTAGGGATATATGGAAATACTTCCTCTATATTAAGAAAATATTACAAAAAATACAGATGGTATTGTGCAAATTCTATGTGCATGTGCATGCATGCGTGTGTGTGTGTGTGTGTTTGTGTAATGGGCTGAAAATAAAATGAAAAATTAAGCCAACTGTTCCTGCATCCGCTGGGGTTAGGTTTGTAGTGTGAAGCAGAGAAAGGAGTTCAGTGGCATAATACTTATTATGGTCCCAATTCTTGTGTCGCTGCCTTCCACTTACGGGGGGCAGGGGAGGGCTCTGAGCTGTTAAAGGGGAGCTCTGCGGAATGGAAATGCAGGGTGGGCCGGGGGCTGGGCAGGTTTGGGAGCGAAATTTCTCTGGACAATGAGGTAAGGCAAGTTGAGTTTCTGAGAACGTTCAAAAGGACGAGTTGGAAGATTGTAGGAGAGAAGAAGTATTGAGTATATGAGAAGCAACAGTGATAAGAAGCCAGAGACATGATCCAGGGGAAATACCCAGTGGGCAGAGAGCCAAAACCTTTTAAGCAAACAGCTGACTGATGTGAAGTTTTAAGTCTGTGTCTTCAGGATAAACCTGTCCAAGACCTGAGCGTTTGATGAAACATGCTGTCTCCCCATTGGCCTTGTTGAATAATTTTGAGGAAGTCAAGGAAGAGGGCAGTGTTCTACCGTATGTTTGAAGGAAGTGGCCAGCTATGGTCGATGGGCTTGTGGTGACAGGGGCTTTGAGCCAGAAGGGACCGTGAAAAACCGAGCAGGTGGCATGGCAGTCAGTGTGACCTTGGCCCAGGGGCCAAACTCCAGCTTGACTTTGTCCAAAAAGGGAGGTGGCCTCACCTATTATTTTACTAAATTAATACAACGCATACACACAGTGCCTAGAAAAAAGGCCGGAAAGATATGTCCATCTTTATTGTTTTTGTCTCTAGATGTATGGCATTTATCTAATTTTTCTTTTGAGTTTTTCCTTCCTTTCCAAATGGGTATTTTGAAATGGGGGACAACTAAGTGATCTTTCTCAAGGAGGAAGAGGCTTTGACTGTATGCTTCTTTTTTTGATGCACACTGTTACTCTCTCTGGGTTCATAAACTTGGATAGAACATTTGCAGACAGGATCTTACAAAGTCTAAAAATCTCAGTTTACATTTGTCAACATAAGCCATGTCCCGCAGCCTCCTCTGGCCCAGTCTGGCCTTCTCGTGACTCATGGAAACATGGGGCGATGAGTCCAGGAAAGAGGGTTAGACGTTGCCTTGGATGCTCCTCCACTGTCCTTCTTGGATTCCCCCTCGAGCCTGGGATGGGGCAACACACTACATCATATTACTGCTACCCAGCGAAGGTGGAATTGCTCCTTGCAGTTTCAAGGAGGGAGAGAATTCTGACTTTGTAATCCTCAGCCCGAAGCAGATGGTTTCCTTAGTGTGAAGACTGCAGATTAAGAAAATATGTTGGTATCTTGAAATAAAAGACAACGAGCTACTGGTCGGTGTCTAGGCAGAAGTAACCATCCATCAGAATGGGTCACAGTCATTTGCTCACAAATGTCTGGACAAGCTGCTTAGGGACCATCCAGAAGGCATTATTCCTACATCCTCGTGGGCTTCCTGCACCCGCACACACCTTGTCTGTTGTCCCCACTTGTCTGCTCCGTGTTCTTCCCACTGGACCCTAAGTGATGTGGGGGATAGGAGCCTCGCTTCTGTATTTCATAGCATCTCATAGAGCAGTGGCTCAGAGAAGTAAACCAGTCAGTGTGTGCTGCAGGAGGAATAAATGAAGCCACGCAAGTTAAACTACTCAGTTAAGAATGTTTTATTATCATGTAAACCCGAGAAACTTGTTCCCATTGTGGAGCGAGGGAGAGAGGAGGAAACTCACGGAGACAGAAGCCATGGGTCATTCTGCACCCCTTTGACTTAGAAAATATTTGGAGGACAAAGGATTTGGGAGCTGATGTTGAGGTCTGGTGGAGAGTGAAGTTACCTCTTCTATTTTTAAGACAAAGATTTTTCAGCTTTTTAAATTGACTTTTAAAATTGAGTTATAGTTGATTTACCATATTGTGTTAATTTCTGCTGTACAGCAAAGTGATTCAGTTGTAGGTATATACGTATGTGCTTTTGTAAAATATTCTTTTCCATTTGGTTTTATCATAGGACACTGAATATAGTTCTCTTTGCTATACATTAGGACCTTGTTTATGAAGTTATCTCTTCTGCAGCTTTTTGTAGGAGTCTTTTTTTGGGTGTGGGTACTAATCTTGGCCCCTGGATTTCAAACAGAAGCCTTGTGTCTGTCATTTGAAACCTCCAACTCATCAAAGTGCACAGTGGAACATTTGTAGATGATAGATGACCCGGACTTGAATCCCAGCTTGGATGCTCACGGGCTGGGGGAAAAGCCAGGATGTTTGTAGTCTAGTAGCTGCTCAATAAACGCCTGTAGGAACTCAGCAACACCCTGCGGAATCACAGCTATTGTTGCGAGTGGTCCTTACGTTCAACTCCAAGCTTATTTCTGCTCCAGAGTGTTTGTTGCTCAGGTTTCCAGTGCGAGGAAATCCTGTTCTTGAGATTCAATGATGATTTTTCATTTTTTTCCAAGACTTAAATGTAGAAAATGTGTAAGAATCTGTGATGGGTGAGGGGAGAATGAAAACTTCCTCAAGGGAAATTAGTGAAGGTGGACGAGGACTCCACGCACTGGCTGGTCGCATGGCCACTTTCAGCACATGGCTAAGAAGCAACAGGTGTGAATTATCACTCTGATGTTGAGGCTTTTCCCGTGGACGCAGGTGCAAGACACGTGCTTCTCCTGTCCCCTGCACTGTTGGCTCAGCATAGCAAATGAGACTATTTCTTAGAAAAACCTCCCCACGCCACTCACCTGAGTTGTGAGTAGTTATCATTCCACCTAAGCCACTTATGGGTTGTATAAATGGCCATTGAGGTGAATTGTGGGCATAGCACACATTGGTAACCTATAAATAATGTGCAGAGGTGGTTGTTGTTCAGACTCCAGACTCCACACACTGGCTGTGGAGTCAGTCAGTCGCTTAGTCGCATCCAACTCTTTGTGACCCCATGGACTGCAGCACGCCAGGCTTCCCTGTCCTTCACTGTCTCCCAGAGTTTGCTCAAACTCACGTCCATTGAGTTGACATTGCCACCCAGTCATCTCATCCCCTGTCGTCCCCTTCTCCTCCTGCCCTCGGTCTTTGCCAGCATCAGGGTCTTTTCCAGTGAGTCAGCTCTTCGCATCAGGTGGCCAAAGTATCGGAGCTTCAGCTTCAGCATCAGTCCTTCCAGTGAATATTCAGGGTTGATTTCCTCTAGGATGGACTGGTTGGACCTCCTTGCGTCCACGGGACTTGCAGATATAGCCTGTAAAGCGTGACAGGAGGATTCCAAGCTATACCCACTGCGGGAAGAGTTCACGTGTTTAATAGACAGTGATTGCAGTAGATTAAGAATGCAGAATCAATTCGAGAGGCTCCTGAATTGGCTTCCTTGGTGGCTCAGACAGTAAAGAATCTGCCTTCAGTAAAAGACCCGGGTTCAATCCCTGGGTTGAGAAGATCCCCTGGAGAAGGGAATGACAACGCACTTCAGTACTCTTGCCTGGAGAATCCCATGGACAGAGGAGCCTGGTGGGCTGCAGTCCATGGGGTTGCAAAGAGGCGGGGACAGCTGAGCCACTGATACACCGTGATCCGAGTACAATGTAGAAGCAGTTGCTGCAGCCCCAGTGCTTTGGCCACACTGACAGGTTGCCAGCTGTTCAGGAGTGCAGCCTTCCGGAAGCTGTGTCCCTGTTTTGTATTCTAATTTGCAGTTCTATGGGCATTTGTGGCAAAGTCCCAATCAATATGTTAATAAAATGTATGCAGTGTACAGCGTTGATGGCTTTTAGTTAGGCACTCTGCAGGATGTAATAAACCATCCTGTGGGTTTTTCTTTTCTCAGATGGCTTAGATGGAAGGCCCGTACCTGTGTGTCCATGTAAAAGAGAGACAACGTTATCAAACCCTGCAGTAGTATGTTGCTGTGCAGTCCCTAAGTCGTGTCCGACTCTGTGTGACCCGGGGACCGCAGTGTGCCAGGCTTCCCTGCAGTCGTGTAGGAACTCAAAATGACCTACAGCCCAGCCCCTTACCTGATAGGAGTAGGAATTGCATCTGGAGAAAATGAAGTGACTGGGCTCAGAAGACAGAACAGCATAGCCGGGACTAGATGCCTCGTCAGGTGTGCCTGAAGGGCTCTTGCCTGTGTTGCTTTGGTGAGAAGGGAGGGGAGTGTGACAAGGGACAGGGCCCCCCAGAGGCAGGGGGTGGCTGGGGACGCTGCTCCTGGTGGTGGGGCGCTGACCCTCCAGGCTTCTCAAGCTCAGCCATGCTGCCCCCCAGACACAGGCTTGTTTGGGCACCAGGGACCCCCCAGGGGCTGTCGAATGTAACACCTGCCCCACGCTTTGGAGTACCGTTCAAGACAGAGTGTATAGTTAGTTCCAAAATGTGATTCAAACCCAATGCGGAATCCCCAGCTGGCAGGGCCCGTGGTCTCCATCTCAGCGGTCGGCTGTCCAGGGCATAGCCCGCTGTGGACCCGTACCGTTTTCCTGATGAGGACAAGATCGCCAGCTCCCCTGCCCACCCTCTAGCTCAGTCTTTCTCACCAACAAACCAAGATCGTCAGAGCGGTGGAGAGGACAAAACCTCGTGGGCAGATGAGTCCGGGACGCGAGGCATCTGACAGCCCATATGGGATTTTGATGATGGAAAAGGAGGTGGGGAGGACCTCAGCTGGAGACTGCAGAAAGCAGCTGGAGGCTGGGAGCATGGGTCCACGCGGGCAGGACCACCCCATGGAGGGCCAGACGTGCTCTGGCCCCCTGAGCTGATGGTTGCTCTGTAGCTTCCTCCACCAGGCGAGTCACCCGCTGGAAGGGGCATCAAAGTGCTGGGAGTTCCCGGGGGCGCCTGGTGGTGTTCACTGTGAGGTGGGGGCCGGAGGAGCTGGGGTGGAAAAGAAGCGCTGTTTAAATGTCGGAGCACCTCAAAGGTCACTTCAGAATATCCCAGGCATAAAAAGATAAGTCAGTCTCGATATCTGGTTCATCAGTTCTCCGCGTTTCGAAGTTGAACCTGCGTGAACTCTTGCAGAGGTGGGGAGGAGGAGGAAGGCTGGACTGCATGACGTCACTCTGGGCGCCCAGTCGCTGGGTCTCTCATCTCCCATAAACAGAATCCTGGTCCATTCGGGTCATCTTCACATGTCAGCACAGCACTTCCTTAGTCCTCTGCCTAAGAATTCCTGTTCTTTCTGTGAACAGCATATGTGCGTTCTCAGTCGTGTCCGACTCTTTACGACCCCACGGACTGTAGCCCACCAGGCCCTTCTGTCCGTGGGATTCTCCAGGCAAGCATACTGGAGTGGGTTGCCATTTCCCTATCCAGGGGATCTTCCCGACCCAGGGATCAAAACTTGTGTCTCCTGAAGCTCCTGCCCTAGGGGTGTGGCTTCTTTACCACTGAGCCACCAGCTGCTAACATAGAGTCAGATTAAATCCAGAAGTTTTAATGTCAAACCACTGAGTGGTTTTCAGTATCCTAAGAAAAGGGAAGAAAATGTCAATTCTTGAATGATAATGGCCTGTGCCCAGAATCGGAGCTTTCAGAAAACATTGTCTGAAATCTAGAATCCTTGGCAGGGTGCTGTCTGCACAGCAGATACATCCCTGCCAGGCTCCGTGGCTAATGATTAAATAGGTTGGGGTCCAATTCTGAAGGAACTCAGCATTCGTGAGCCTTGATGGGGCTCAGGGCACCCTCTTGGGACCTCCCACCCAGGGAGACGCCCAGGACCAGCCAGATTTCTTTCCCAGGCAGGTCTTATCAAACCCTGTGCTCGGGAAGTGGTTCAGTGAAACCACCCTCCAGAGATAAGGATGGACAAAGTCACCCTTGTGAGCAGTGCTTGCATTTCACTGGGGACGGGGCAATGCCCAGGGAGGAGGCAGACAGAGTAGAATGTGAAGTGCCTGCCGCGGGGCAGCTCTTTGGGGGTCCTGGAGGGATTTGCTGGTGGGGGACTCCTGCCTGGTGCCCCTGAGATGGTGCCTCACTGAACGCAGCCCTCTTTGTTCTGGGTCCCGGGTGTCAGGCTGGCCGCGGTGGGGGCGTCTGGGCGGTTCCTCCTTGACAACGTTTCTAAGTAAGCGTGTACTTGTTGTCTTGCCTTCCGGCAGATATTTTCCATATGGCATTTTGCTTATTTTTAGCCTAGATTCAGATCGTTTCTTCCAGAAGATGAGATTGTTCGCCAAGATGTCACAGAGAAAGGTGGATGACAAAGTTAGAAGTCGCTTACTTTTTTTTCCAAAGGGCTCTAGAAGCATCGTTTTATTCCAAGGGAACCGTCATCCCAAACATGACTCTCCACCTGGCCTGAGAAGCCTGTTTCTGAGAACCTCGGTGTCCCCAAAAACCCTCTGGTACATAACCCGAAAAGCTTGTTTAAAAAAACTTCTTATTTTGTACTGGGGTGTAGCTGATTAACAACATTGTGATAGTTTCAGGTGAACAGCGAAGGGACTCAGCCAGACACACACACGTCCATTCTCCACCAGACCCACCCCCGTCAGGCAGAGCAGAGCTCGCTGTGCTGTACAGAAGGCCCTTGACCGTTATCTGTTTGAAATATAGCGGTGTGTGCATGTCATCCCCAACTCCCTAACTGACCCTTCCCCCCTCCAGCACCATAAGTTCATTTTCAAGTCTGTGAGTCTGTCTGAAGGCCTTTTCTGAACGTGCTGCGGCCCAAGAGCCTTCCTTTTATGAAGGCAGATGTCTGCGGGGTCACGGGATTTGGTAATGCATCAGGAAAAAAGAACTCAGAAAAGCCGTGATTCTGAGAAATTTAACATCTGGAACATACACGAAGGACTGAATACGGCCAACCTGTGCAGTATCAAAGGATTCAAGCCAAAAAGCAAAACGAGAAAAGGAGCTCGGAGGAAAAGATGAACCGTGAGGCCGGGGCTGTCTCACTCAGGGCCGGTGCTGATGTCCGATCAACAGCACCTTCTGGGTGAGTGCTCGGGCTCCCGGCGTCGCTTCTCCCTTTAGCCTCAGAAAGCGGGGCCGTGGTTCCCGCACCCAGCATCCCCGTCTTGCCAATGTCTGCGCCCTGGAAGGGACAGACGCCCCATTGAGTCTGCGGGAACCGCTGCGCCTGACACAATGTCCTCTTTCATGCTCACTAAGGCTGCTCCTCGCCCTCTCTTTCACTGGCCTCTTTTCTTTCTTCTTCTGAACCTGATCTGAAAGCAAACCCCGGGGCCTCTTTCACCACAGCGGCCCAGCCTCCGCCCTCCTCCGGCGTCCATCCATTCCTCTCTCTTCCTGAGCCCGGGACCCTGCCCCAGGCAAGGACCACTGCCAGTTCGTCTCCCTCCGAGGTTATTAAGCCTCCCGAATTGCTGTTTCAACCCCAGATTTCTAAACTTGCCCTGGACTGGATGCGAACGGGCCAGATTATTTGTTTCCTTTTAAATAAAGCACTTGCTTGTTGGGCTGTGGGGTCGGTCCTCGGTGGTCACTGCCAGCGTAGCAAACATGCCTAGGCTGAAGGTGAAGATGCTATTTCATCCAGCCTGCTGCTGCTTTTTCTTCTTTGAGAGGTGTTAGCAGCACGTGTTGTGCATTGAAAATGCTACTCATTTGGAATTTCCTGGGAAAGGAAGGAGCACAGACAGGATCACAGGACAGGCGAGCAGGGGGTTCAGGCGGGTTTATTTTTAATACAGTCGTTCGGTTGGTGGGGACGAGGATTGGGGAAGAGCCGATGGCTGGCTGCCTGTCCAGGGGGAGGGGGCTTCGCAGCGCTCTCTTGGTGGAACTGAGGTTTACTCAGTGGCTTTTCTTAAAGAGCCCGCAGAATAGGAAAACCTCGCTTCCCACGAGTCCCCAGGAAGCTGCTTGCAGTCAGTGGGCCTGTTCTGCATAACAGTCATTTTGAATTCAGCAATAATCTGTCGAGCAATTAATATGAGTAGATTATCTAAAATATTCATCTAAAGTTCAGTCCCTGTCTAGTGAAGGGTTGCTTTGACACGCCCTGCTTTGTATTTTTCACTGCAGTAGATTAGGAAGTGTGCATCTCTGGGTGTGTGCTAGTCACGCACTCGTGTCTGACTCTTTGCGACCCCATGGACTGTAGCCCACCAGGCTCCTCTGTCCCTGGGATTCTCCAGGCAAGAATACTGGAGTGGGTTGCCATTTCCTCCTTCCCGACCCAGGGATTGAACCTGTGTCTCATGCATCTCCTACACTAGCAGGCAGATTCTTTACCACTGAGCCACCTGGGAAGCCCAGTGTGCATCTGGTAAGTCACAGTAGAAGTAGCCAGTCTTTTCTGCAGAGGAGGAATGGTTTAAATTCCTGGGGATGCACCTGTTACAACACCTTGCTGTTAGGTGGTCAGCAATGTGTTGACCATTGTAAGCAAACATCAAGTTAACTTGGAGAATCCCATGGACAGAGATCCCATGGACAGAATCCCATCTTAGCTGATCAGGATTGATGCACAAAGCTCAAACGCTAGAGTTGGTGCTTATAAGAAGACAAACTATAGATATAAGTTCATTTTTGACTGAAGTATGATTGAGTCACAGTGTTGTATTAGTTTCAGGTTTACAGCAATTCAGTTTCATGTGTATGTTCCTTTTCAGATTCTTTCCCGTTATAAGTTATTATATAATAAGATACTGAGTATAGTTACTTGTGCTGTACAGTAGCTCCTTGTTATTTATTCACTTTTTATGTAGTAGTGTGTATCTGTTAACCTCAGTCTCCTCACTTATCTCCCCCCACTTCCCGTTTGGTAACCATAAATTTGTTGCCTATATCCATGAGTCTGTTTTTTTTTGATAGTTCATCTGTATCACTTCTTTAGATTCCACATGGCATGTGGTATTTAGTATGACAATCTCTAGGTCCACCCAATGTCATTCATCAATCTGTTTTAGACAGAGAGTTGCAGGGAAGGCTTAGTGCTTTGATGGGACAGCAGTTGATACTGTGTAATCACGAATGCTGTTTATATTCTGTGAACAATTGTAATGAATGAGCAGCTTAACGATGAACTAGTCAAGAATCCCCGAATCACTTCCCGCTCAGCGTGGCCCCCGAATGCCTGTTGGGGCTCTTCAGTTTATCCCTCTCCTCGTCCTGTGATGAGCCATCACAGAGCCAACTTGCAGAAATGTCCTCAGTTCTCTTGACATTCTTCCAGGTTCCCCCGTTCACGGGCTATGGTGGATAATTTATCCCTCGGACTTTAATTCCGTCTATATTTTCTTGTGTTTTTTTAAAATGACTTTTATATTTTCTTGCGTTTATTAAAATTGGAGACCCAAAACTTGGGTCATGTGATCTCTTTGTTTAAACCTGTGCTTTAAAAATGTTTCCTTTAATTTTCAAGGTATTGAATGGAGTAGAATCGATCGTGGCAGCAATAGCTGACATGAATAAACCGCATGAGCTTCCCTGGCGGCTCAGACGGTAAAGAATCTGCCTGTAGTGTAGGAGACGCAGGGTCGATCCCTGGGTCAGGAAGATCCCCTGGAGAAGGAAATGGCAACCCACTCCAGTATTCTTGCCTGGAGAATTCCACAAATGGAGGAGCCTGGAGGGCTACAGTCCATCTGGTTGCAAAGAGTTGGACACAACTGAGCAACTAAACACACACACACTCACACACATATAACACATGGTAGGTGCTGATTAGCTCTCAAAGTGTTTTACCTGTATTATGTCAGTTAATACAAGACTCATCTTCATCACTCCTATTATTATTATACCCACTTCACCCTTGGAAAAAGTGATGCTTCAGCAGATGTGGCAGACCTGAAATGTGACTGCAAAGCCCATCTCTGTTGCGAGGAGGTGGTTCTGCACTTCGTGGCCAAGGGTATGTGTATAATTTTTCAAAGAACGCTTTCCTTGACGCCTCTTTTCCTTCTAACGTTTGTCCTTCTTTCCATTTTATTGTTATATAAACCTATAGATCACATTGCCTAATGAGTGAGTTAACAGCTGTTAGTGTAGACACCAGATTTTTCAGTGATTTTGTTATGAGTAATAAATCACACTTAAATACCATTCAATCTAATACTAATAAATTGCACCATCTTCCTCTTGGTATTTGGAAAACACAAAAACACATTTATAAAATAGGTCACACGGTTTCTAAATGATGGGGTTACACAGTGGAGGTGTCCCGAGGTGGGAGGCTCCACACAGCTTCCCCTTTGGGGCAGGAGGCACACATCAGTTCAGGAGATGCTCTCCTGCTCCGTCCTCACCTTGTGGGGGCTGCAGTCCAGACAGAGGAGCAGGTAGTGATATAGGATTCAGGGAAATGAATCATTTTGAGTCTCCATCCCTTCAGCTTGTTGAAATGAAACCCACAGTTGTAGGTGCCTTTGTCACACTGTCTCTTCCGCAGATCTGATTTTAGAAAGCCGGAGGCAGGCTGGACAGAAAGGGACCACTCACCCAGGGTCAGCAGTGCCTTCTCGCCTTCTTCCCTCCTGCCAAGAAGATGCGAGCTCTTCCTCCTCCCCTGGAAGCGGCAGAACAGCACGTTTCTCGTTCCCTTTCTCGTCCCTCATACTTAGTCTTGAGGTGTGTGTGTTTCACTTTCCCCCGATGACACGTAATTGTGTGAATTTTCATATTCCGGGCATTGTGCGTCTCGCCAGGGTGACTGGCCGTTCCTCAGTTACCTTCTCCAGTAATACAGACGGGCTCCCCAGGTGGCTCAGTGATGAGGAAAATCCGCCTGCCCGTGCAGGAAACATAGAGATACGGGCTCGATCCCTGGGTCAGGAAGATCCCCTGCAGGAGGAAATGGAAACCCACTCCAGTATTCTTCCCTGGGACATCCCAGGGACAGAGGAGCCTGGTGGGCTACAGTCTATGGGGTCGCAAAAGAGTTGGACCCTACCGACTGACTAAACATACAATACAGATATACGAGAACAGTGTTTGAATTAAAAAGGCAGTGACTTTAGAACTGACTGTGTACAACATCTCAGTGCAGGGCGTGACACTTACGCGAGTCCACGGGAGCAGGGGTGCTGTGTGGAACATGGGGGACCCTGACCTGCACTGGGGCGTCTGAGCTGGAGGCAATGCTTGGGTCCTTTGGAGTTGGAATCATCTCAGAGTCTGAGTCCTCGGTAGCTCTGATCACCTAGAAACGCATAGTTGATTGTCTGTTAGTCATTCAAACTGATGAAGAAAAGGCATTACAGGAGATTCTTCAGGTGGAGACAGGCGAAGTTGTCCATCAAACAGCAGGACTTGAAGATCGACTGACCGACTCTGCTGGGCAGTTGGGTTTGGCAACCCCAGAGCATCTGAAGGACATAGATGGTGTACAGAGGAGGTGTGGAGAGGGAGGCAGCTGAGCCCATGACTTTGCAAGGCCTGTGATGCAGCGGGTGAGGGGGCAGGGGAGCACGCCCCAGGGTTTGAGCCTGGGCTGGGGCTGGATGGACAAGCAGAAGGGGGGCCTCCACACGTTCGGGGGACCCAGGAGGGAGCACGTGGAGTCAGTGGAGTCCGTCTGCCCTGCGTGTTCTCCAGCTCTGTCCCTCGGCAGAGTAGCCAGGTTGCAAAAGCCCCATCACGGTGTCTTCCTGAAGCTCTCCTTTGTCTGAGCTGAAGTGGGATGAAATGGACCCTGACCCTTACTTAGCAGATACCCTCACGGGAGGGGCTTTGGGAGCCGCTGAAAGATTCATCACTCTAAGGACTGTTTTCCCGGAGGCACACGATCTGGGAGTTGACAGGCCAGTCAATGTTTCTTATCCGGAAATTGATGTGAACGCCTGATGGCCTCTGGACCTTTCAATCAAGAACCACCTGTGACCGTGTTGATTTAAGGGAAACATAAGTGAATTAGACCACTTGTTTCCTTGCACACGTGAGACCCAGCTGACAGCAGAATTGCCGTTAAGTGTTGAGGGCAGGAAGCTTTAGTGATATTGCGTGTGTGCATGCGTGCTGAGTCATTTCAGGCATGTCTGACTCTTTGCGGCCCCGTGGACTGCAGCCCGCCAGGCTCCTCTGTCCATGGGATTCTCCAGGCAAGAATCTTGGAGTGGGTTACCAGGCCCACCTCCAGGGGATCTTCCCAACCCAGGGATTCCAGGGATTGAACCCGTGTGTCTTAAGTCTCCTGCATTGGCAGGCGGATTCTTTACCACCTGGGAAGGCACCTGGGAAGCCCCTAGTGGTGTTACTGGTGTGGAAATGGCAAACCCATCCCTATGGGAGTCTTAGGTAAGCTGGGCATTGAAATGATCAGTGTGCTTTCTAATAGAACAGCCAATAATCCACTTAGTAGTGGGGCAGCAGAGGGCATTGTATGGACAATATTGGAGGGGGTTCCCTTGGAGTGTTCAAAACTCACTTTGCTGCTCACAGAGACCCAGCTGGATTGTGGGGCGCCCCGAAAGTGACTTAATGTGTGTTTGCATGGAGCAGAGGGAAGGTCAGTTGTTACAGTGACACAGGTTTGGGTGCCCTGGAAAGGGGAACAGAGCTGCCTTCTGAGCTGCCTGAGTGCAAGGCCGCGTGTCATTGCTTCTAGGGGTCTCTACACCAATGTGCTCTCAGTCGCGTCAGACAGAGCATGCACCTTCCCCAAGGACACAGAGCTGATAAGTAGCGGAGCTGAGTGGCAAACAAAGGCTGCGTGTCTCCCAGCACAGGCATCTTGTGTCCTCAGCCCTGAAACTGACGGCCGATCACATCTTGATCTTGAGACGACACACCGCTCAGCCTCAAGTCTGAAGTCACACCGCTGTACGTGTGAGGTTTTATCTCCTGTCCCCCAAGGGGAAGAAGGGGTTATAAATAAGTCACTCAGCCTCACTTTCCTAACATCTCTTTAAAAGCATCATGGCAAGAAGAGATAGGACTGATGGAAGGCGGGTGGGAGGATGCTCCTCTGCCCTGATTGCATCTTCTCTTCTTCCCCAAGACCTTTTATTCACATTCAAGTGACTTTGCTTGCAGGTCCCACCCCCACAGTTTCCTTGCTCAAGCTCCTCGCCCCCAGGTCAGTGTTCTACTCCCACCTTTGACCTGCTTTCTCTCAATAACGCGTGGAATTGGGAAATGCCTCCAGTATTCTTGCCTGGAGAATTCCATGGACAGAGGAGCCTGCCAGGCTACAGTCCATGGGGTCGCAAAGAGTCGGACACGACCGAGCGACTAATGGCAGCAATCTCCAGTGTATGTGCTCAGATGCTCAGTCGTGTCCCACTCTTTTGCAACCCCTTGGACTGTAGCCCGCCAGACTCTTCTGTTCATGGGATTTCCCAGGCAAGAATACTGGAGTGGATTGCTTTTTCCTCCTCCAGGGGACCTTCCTGGCTCAGGGATCGAACCCAGGTCTCCCACATCGCAGGCGGAATCTGGGTTCGATCCCTGGGTTGGGAAGATTCCCCTGGAGGAGGGCATGGCAACCCACTCCAGTATTCTTGCCTGGGAAATCCCATGAACGGAGGAGTCTGGCGGGCTACCATCCACGGGGTTGCAAAAGAGTCGGACACGACTGAGCAGCAAAGCGCAATCTCCAGTGAGTCCTGCTAGCAGCTAGACCAGTGCGGGATAGGGGTAAAGGGCTGGGAGTCAGGCAAGGACAATGAGGTCATACCCACCTTTGCGACCCAGTAGCTGCGAGCCGATTAGTGTCACCTCTGCGTCACTCTGTCCTCATTTGTAAAGGATGAATAATAACCCCAAAGGGCTGTTGTAGGGCCTGAGTAGAAACTATAGTTCAAGCGTTTAATACTTGGCACCTACAGAAACGTCCATGAGAAATCTTATGAAGCAGGGCTGGGCAAATGGTACTTTTTTGGATGATGTCTCTTTAGTTGCCCTGATAGGGCTGGATCCGCCCAGACCCGCCCTGGGAATGTCACCGTTTCCCACTTGCTCAGACTTGGCTCTTCCTCCTTTTTCCCTGGAGGTGTTTCTTTCGCCAGCTGTCCCTCCAGACCCGGGTGGGCCCCACGGTGTGCGTCCATGGAAGCCCATTAATAGGTCCACCAGTCGTGGTTCCTCAGTCAAGGGTCATGTGTCCTGCCCTGCGTCCTTTTCCTGCAGTTTCTGCTCAGGGAGAAAGGATGCTCTGGTTGCCAGGACGACCTACTGCCCCTCTTTCTAGACATCATTCCTTTGTACGCAAACTGTCTGCTCGGTGACACCATTTCCGTGAGTTAAAATAGACAGACTTCTTTCAGAATGTTGTCGCTGTTGTAGTAGTTGACTTACCACGTTGCGTTAGTTTCTGGGGTGCGGCACAGTGAGTCAGTGTTGTACATATCATGTATTTTTTGGATTCTTTTCCATTACAGGTTATTACAAGGTATGAAGTATGGTTCCCTGTGCTCTACAATAGGCGCTTCTTGGCTGTCTCTTTTGTGTATAGTAGTGTGACTCTGTTAATCCAAAAGTCTTAATTTATTCCTGTCCCCTTTCCCCACTTGGTAACCATAAGGTTGATGTCTATGTCTGTGAGTCTGTTTCTGTTTTGGGAATATGTTTATTTGTATCATTTTTTTTAGATTCCACAGATGCATGATATCATGTGATATTTGTCTTTCTCTGACTGACTTCACTTAGGATGGTCATCTGCAGGCCCGTCCATTGCTGCAGATGGCGTTGTCTCTGACTGACTTCACTTAGGATGGTCATCTGCAGGCCCGTCCATTGCTGCAGATGGCGTTGTCTCTGACTGACTTCACTTAGGATGGTCATCTGCAGGCCCGTCCATTGCTGCAGATGGCGTTGTCTCTGACTGACTTCACTTAGGATGGTCATCTGCAGGCCCGTCCATTGCTGCAGATGGCGTTGTCTCTGACTGACTTCACTTAGGATGGTCGTCTGCAGGCCCGTCCATTGCTGCAGATGGCGTTGTCTCTGACTGACTTCACTTAGGATGGTCGTCTGCAGGCCCGTCCATTGCTGCAGATGGCGTTGTCTCTGACTGACTTCACTTAGGATGGTCGTCTGCAGGCCCGTCCATTGCTGCAGATGGCGTTGTCTCTGACTGACTTCACTTCGGATGGTCGTCTGCAGGCCCGTCCATTGCTGCAGATGGCGTCGTCTCTGACTGACTTCACTTAGGATGGTCATCTGCAGGCCCGTCCATTGCTGCAGATGGCGTTGTCTCTGACTGACTTCACTTAGGATGGTCGTCTGCAGGCCCGTCCATTGCTGCAGATGGTGTTGTCTCTGACTGACTTCACTTAGGATGGTCATCTGCAGGCCCGTCCATTGCTGCAGATGGCGTTGTCTCTGACTGACTTCACTTCGGATGGTCATCTGCAGGCCCGTCCATTGCTGCAGATGGTGTTGTCTCTGACTTATTTCACTTAGGATGGTCATCTGCAGGCCCGTCCATTGCTGCAGATGGCGTCGTCTCTGACTGACTTCACTTCGGATGGTCGTCTGCAGGCCTGTCCATTGCTGCAGATGGCGTCGTCTCTGACTGACTTCACTTAGGATGGTCATCTGCAGGCCCGTCCATTGCTGCAGATGGCGTTGTCTCTGACTGACTTCACTTCGGATGGTCATCTGCAGGCCCGTCCATTGCTGCAGATGGTGTTGTCTCTGACTTATTTCACTTAGGATGGTCATCTGCAGGCCCGTCCATTGCTGCAGATGGCGTTGTCTCTGACTGACTTCACTTAGGATGGTCGTCTGCAGGCCCGTCCATTGCTGCAGATGGCGTTGTCTCTGACTGACTTCACTTAGGATGGTCGTCTGCAGGCCCATCCATTGCTGCAGATGGCGTCGTCTCTGACTGACTTCACTTAGGATGGTCATCTGCAGGCCCGTCCATTGCTGCAGATGGCGTTGTCTCTGACTGACTTCACTTAGGATGGTCATCTGCAGGCCCGTCCATTGCTGCAGATGGCGTTGTCTCTGACTGACTTCACTTAGGATGGTCGTCTGCAGGCCCATCCATTGCTGCAGATGGCGTCGTCTCTGACTGACTTCACTTAGGATGGTCATCTGCAGGCCCGTCCATTGCTGCAGATGGCGTCGTCTCTGACTGACTTCACTTCGGATGGTCGTCTGCAGGCCCGTCCATTGCTGCAGATGGCGTCGTCTCTGACTGACTTCACTTAGGATGGTCATCTGCAGGCCCGTCCATTGCTGCAGATGGCGTTGTCTCTGACTGACTTCACTTCGGATGGTCGTCTGCAGGCCCGTCCATTGCTGCAGATGGCGTCGTCTCTGACTGACTTCACTTCGGATGGTCGTCTGCAGGCCCGTCCATTGCTGCAGATGGCGTCGTCTCTGACTGACTTCACTTAGGATGGTCATCTGCAGGCCCGTCCATTGCTGCAGATGGCGTTGTCTCTGACTGACTTCACTTAGGATGGTCATCTGCAGGCCCGTCCATTGCTGCAGATGGCGTCGTCTCATTCTTTTCATGGCTGAGTAACAAGCTGTCGCGTGTGCACCGCTCTTCTTTATCCCGCCTGCTGATGGACACTGAGGTCGCTTCCGTGACTTGGCTGTTGCCACTAGTGCTGCTGTGAACATACGGCTGCTTGTGTCTTTTTGAATTAGAGTTTTGTCTGGGTTTTTGCCCAGGAGTGGGACTGCTGGATCATATACTGACCCTATTTTTACTTTCCTGAGGCACCTTCATACTGTTTTCACTGTGACTGCACCAACTTACACTCCTACCCACAGTGCAGGAGGGTTCCCTTTCTCCACATCCTGTCCTGCATTTATTATTTGTAGAATTTTTGATGAAGGCCACTTTGACTGGTTTGAAGTGATACCTCATTGTGGTTTTGATTTGCATTTCTCTAATAATTAGTGATGTTGAGCCTCTTTTCATGGGCCTATTGACCATCTGTATATCTTCTTTGGAGAAATGTTTATTTAGATTTTCTGCCCATTTTGGATGGAGTTGTTTATGTGTTTGTTTTTTTTTTTTGATATTGAGTTGTATGAGCTATTTGTCCATTCTGGAAATTAAGCCCTTACAATAGACATACTTTTTGCTTCTGAGAGAAATATTTTGATCAAGGATCAGGCAGAGCTGCCTTCCATTGTGTGCCAGCAAGGCATCTCCCCAGAGGGATAAGAACCTTCCTCCCCACTGGAAAGAGCACCCCTTCAGAATCGGAATTCCGGGTATTTTCTATTTGCCAGCCCCTCTGAATTTCCTAAAGGTGAGATTATTTGCAAGTGAAGCATACCTCACTCCTTCCCAGGCATTTGCTCGGATTCCCAGGATAAAGGAAATTATATTTTCATGCACTGAGTGAAAACCAAAAAAAAAAAAAAAGAAGGACTTTTCAAGTATGTGAAACCTACTCTGCAGGTTTTCTTCTCAAATGGAACCCCCTGTGCCCCGAGGGACCCTGAGGGACCCTGAGGGACATTGCAACTCGGCCGTTTTGTCATGACTCACCCGACTTGGAGTGTTGAGTTCACGCTCAGGTTTGCGGGAAAGTCACTATGACGGCTTTAAATGTACCAGGGTGCCTCGTGGTCATTTCCTTAAATGCAAAACAACTCGTGTCTTGGGGATACAGTTGAGTAATAGCATGTTCAGTATTAACTCTGGGTTTCAACTAACTGAAAATCTAGTAATCTCTGAACTTTCACCTCTAGTAAAAGGTTTTCCATTCATTTCTCCTTCCCTGGAGCTCTTCTTGAGATTGATACAGAGAGAGAATGCAGGAAGCACCCTTCACTGAAGCCCAGCCCACCTAAACCACCATATGCACCCTTTAAAAAGCAGGAACCCTTGTAGTGATACTCTGTGTCAGATTGTTGCCTTTGACCAAACCCAATGGACCTGAATTATTTCTCCTGTTCAGATCATAGAGAACTGCTACTGCTAAGTCACCTCAGTCGTGTCCGACTCTGTGCGACCCCATAGATGGCAGCCCAGCAGGCTCCGCCGTCCATGGGATTCTCCAGGCAAGAACACTGGAGTGGGTTGCCGTTTCCTTCTCCAGTGCGTGAAAGTGAAAAGTGAAAGTGAAGTCGCTCAGTCGTGTCCGACTCTTAGCGACCCCATGGACTCCAGCCTACCAGGCTCCTCCGTCCATGGGATTTTCCAGGCAAGAGTACTGGAGTGGGGTGCCATTGCCTTCTCCCTCATGGAGAACAGAAGACGTATTTAGGGTTATCCTTCCAGACTTGACTTGGGTTGAGGACATATTCACAGATGCTATAAACTCTTGATCTGGTGTTTAAAAAAAATCTGAACAGTTATATATGAAATCAAAAAGATCCAACAGATAATCCCTAGCCTTGGATAAATTTGTTTAAAGAGTGATGTTTTAGGCAGAAATTAGTTTTTGGAACACTAAAAGATTCCACTGATAATATGTGAAAATCCTTTCATAGGCATGGAAAATTAGCAACTAAATCTGGCCATTAAAGCATAATCTTTATTTGACCAAAGCATGGTCTAAAAATGGAATAAACTGTAATTTATCTTCACTGACAGCTAATTACCTGGAAGTCTGATTAAAGGGAAAACTGAATTTACTTAATTAGTGTTTTGGTGTTTTGTCTGTATACATGTAAATATGCCCATCTCCTCTTCTACGGGAACATTGCTAGAAATAAATTACCATTTTTATTTTGTCCCATTCAAATGTTGCCAAACCGAGAACAACACAAAAAGAATGGGTCTTTTACTGACAATGGTAACAGGTGTTTATAGATTATGAGCCTGATAGAGAAGAGCCTGTTAGCAGGAGAATAGGGTATTTATGACTAAGTCGTTTTCTTTTTTCCCAGTGGCTCGTCCTTCAGTTGTCAGCAGAGGAGAGCCAACTTGTGGGTGATCCACCCCAGCCAGTAAATCCTGGCCAGGTCGTGGAGATTTATGCAAATGGCAAAGCCCCCGCAGCAGATGGGCTCTGACAGCCTCTGAGGTTCCTTTTAGAGCTTCAGTACCACTTGTTCTCTGTTGTTGTTCAGTCGCTAAATCATGTCTGACTCTCTGCAACCCCGTGGACTACAGTATCAGACTTCCTTGTCCTTCACCATCTCCCAGGGTTTGCTCAAACTCACGTCCATTGAGTCAGTGATGCTGTCTAACCATCTCACCCACTGCCATCCTCTTCTTTTGCTTTCAGTCTTTCCAGGCATCAGGGTCTTTTCCAATGAGTTGGCTCTTCGAATCAGTTCAATTCAGTTCAGTTGCTCAGTTGTGCCTGACTCTTTGTGACCCCATGGACTGCAGCACGCCAGGCTTCCCTGTGCATCGCCAACTCCCGGAATTTGCTCAAACTCATGTCCGTTGAGTCAGTGATGCCATCCAACCGTCTCATCCTCTGTTGTCCCCTTTTCACCCTGCCTTCGATCTTTCCCAGCATCAGGGCCTTTTCCAATGAGTCAGTTCTTTGCATCAGGTGACCAATGTATTGGAGCTTCAGCATCAGTCCTTCCAATGAATATTTAGGACTGGTCTCCTTTAGGATGGACTGGTTGTATCTCTTTGCAGTCCAAGGGACTCTGAAGAGTCTTCTCCAACACCACAGTCCAAAAGCATCAATTCTTCGACACTCACCTTTCTTTATGGTCCAACCCTCATATCCATACATGACTACTGGAAAAACCACAGCTTTGACTATATGGACCTTTGTTGGCAAAGTAATGTCTCTGCTTTTTAATAAGCTGTCTAGGTTCATCATAGCACTTCTTCCAGGGAGCAGCGTCTTTTAACTTCGTGGCTGTGTGGTATTTGGGGGTGTTGCCTTTTCAGGGTGTGAAGAACTGTGCAGTAATTACAGCCCAGGGCAGAGGAGGTATCTCAGTTCTCACCCACATGTTCCGATGCCTCCGAGTTCTCCTGGCAGATGCTCTTTGAACAGGAGGCATATGTAACACACCCGAAGTGGTGTAATGAAGTCATCTTCCTTTGTGAGCTGCTATTGTGAAAGAAGCTCGTATTAATTTTTTAAAGTGATCGGAAAGTCATGGGATGCTACTCTCGAACTTGAGAGGTTTTCCTTATTTAAATGGCAGACCTCCCAATAGTTCAGTTCTGTGCGTATACATAATTGGACTAAAATATTATTTTTAAAAAGCACTGCGGGTTTTAATCAAAATCCCTCAAGAAATGAAAGTCTTAATTAAATCTGAAACGCTTTTTCCTAGGCCTGAGGTTTCTAATTTTATTTTTCATCTTTTCTGTACATCCCCTATGATGAAAGCAGAATATAAGTGGTGAAATAGCCAATTATTTAAAGGATAGTATCATTGAAACAAACCCAAAGCAAATGAAAAATCGTTTTAGACTCAACGGCATGGAGAAGATGAAAGAGGCTTGCTCAGAGCCTTCCTTTCATGAACACTTTGGTGCCAGGACCCCTTCATTTCATTATGCCCACTCTTCTCCGATGCAGAATTGTCTGCCCTAATTGGAAGTTCTCCAGAATGACTACTTCTGACAATACTCCTAAAAATTGCAGAATGGAGACTTGAAGAGGAGAGAGATTCTTAATGATTTGTTAAAGATCGCAGTAGCAGTTTCTGGAAGCATTCCCCTTTGCCTGTGACCTGGCGCATCTCTCTTCCTTCTTCTCCAGGAGTTAAGTGGTGTTTCTTGGAATCCTCTCTCATTAATTTCGCTAGCGAATTGGGTAGCCCCATGGTTGCACTGAGTAAAGGGATTATGATAAAGTTAGCAGATGCAACCAGTTCTTGGGATGCTACTGACCACACGGGTGACCTGTTCTCTGCCGTACTCTCCAGGGTTTTAGGAATATGTCATTGTCTAGTGAAAGATAGGTTTTGGTGTTGCTGACCAGGGTTCTTGGCCTCCTTAATCAATAGAAATCGATCAGAGACCAGACAAGAAAGTCAAGTAAGGCTTTACTGGGCCCCCTGCCGTAGCAGGAAGGAACAGGAACAAGTAACAGGTCCCCTTGCTCGCTCACTGAAGGAGAGGGTCGGTTCATGGGCTGGGCTGGAGGGAGTCCCTCCTTTGGTGATGTTGTCTGCAGCGGCATGCAGAAGTAGTGGTGGGGGTTTTTGGTCTTTCTTTATCACATTGTCCATAATTAGCCCCAACTGTGCATACATGTCGGAGAAGGCAATGGCACCCCACTCCAGTACTCTTGCCTGAAAAATCCCATGGACGGCGGAGCCTGGTAGGCTGCAGTCTATGGGGTCGCTAACAGTTGGACACGACTGAGCGACTTCACTTTCACTTTTCACTTTCATGCATTGGAGAAGGAAATGGCAACCCACTCCAGTATTCTTGCCTGGAGAATCCCAGGGACGGGGGAGCCTAGTGGGCTGCCGTCTATGGGGTTGCGCAGAGTCGGACACGACTGAAGTGACTTAGCAGCAGCAGCAGCAGCAGTGCATACGTGTATTTATTTTTAGTCCCTTTTAGTTTCTTTGTATTTTGTTGCTCAAGGAGATGTTTGTCCAGGTGCAGGCTCTGCAGCAAAAGGCCCCAGGCCCAGGTCCCAGCCTGTCTCGATGATGTTGAGAGTGTTGGCTGTTTCACTCAGGTTGTCCGCTCAGGAGGACACACTCAGTAGTACTACTGCCCTCTAAGTTGGCAGAGGATGGGAGAACAGAGGCCGTGAACACCCAGCGGAAGCTTCTGGAAGGCATGTTGTGAAACCCCGGCCACAAGGGTTTTATGTTTGCTCCCTTTTTGATGTCAAGGAAAGAGAGGCTGACGTTTTCAGTTCAGCCCACAGACGCTCGACTCGGGGACACACTTGCCTTAATAAGGGCTTAGCAGGCTAAGCCGTGGGTTGTCGGTGCTGTAAAAATGGAATCGTGTTTGTGGATCGTCTCCAGGAGATTGCTGTGAAAGATACAGGTTTTAGGCAATAATAAACCTCTCGTAATGTGTTCAGCATGTGTGACTTAGAGCTGTGTTGGGTACAGAGTGCCCAGACAAATTATGCCTTATAAGGCTGTAACAGTTCCAAAGCCTCTGCCGAGAGTCCCCCTCTCACAACAGAAGTGCTGAAAAAAAGCATGTGTATGAGAAAGGTCAGAACTAGATTTTCAGCCATTTATCCTGAAGCAGGGTTAAAAAAGTGTTTAAAGACTCATTGTATGGACTTTTTTGTGGGGCCAGTCCTTGGAGTCAGGGAACTGATGAGTTCCACTTGACAAGCAAGTATTGAATACTTACCAGAAATAAAACCCTGAGTTGAGGGTGCCAGGACACGCAGACTTGGTGGGCGGGGGGTAAGTGAAATGTGAGGCAGAGGGTCTTCCCTGGCAGTCCAGTGGTTAGGATTACGAGCTTCCAATGCCAGAGGTTCGATCCCTGGTTGGAGAACCGAGATCCCACATGCTGTGTAGTGCTGTCAAGAAAATCATAAAATAAAGTTTTCAATGCTGACAAGAACTGTTTGTTTAAAAAAAAAAAAAGTGAGGCTCCAGAGGAGACCCTGGTGACTTCCCCTAGAGCATACAGCATGGGTTCCCCCAGTCATTCAGGGTTGGGGGTCACTGCTCTTTAGTTTGGGGGAGCCAGGCCCGAGCAAGGGCACCCCAGTGCATAGCAGGCTACAGAGAGTGGTATCCACTGGAAAAAACAGATGCACGGCTTCCCAGGTGGCACTCGTGGTAAAGAACCCGCCTGCCAATGCAGGAGACATAAGAGACACGAGTTCAATCCCTGGGTCGGGAAGATCCCCTGGAGGAGGGAATGGCAACCCAATCCTGTA
This sequence comes from Giraffa tippelskirchi, assembly GCF_054371585.1. Taxonomy (NCBI): domain Eukaryota; kingdom Metazoa; phylum Chordata; class Mammalia; order Artiodactyla; family Giraffidae; genus Giraffa; species Giraffa tippelskirchi. The sequence goes on from NC_137284.1 coordinate 158,530,260, forward strand.
TTCTTGCCTGGAGAATCCCATGGACCGAAGAGCCTGGTGGGCTACAGTCCACGGGGTCAGAAGGAGTCTGACATGACTGAAGGGACTTAGCTCACACACAGCATGAGCATTGTGAGTAAACTTTTATTTGGGGGCAAAATGAGGACAGTAGCCTGGGAGACAGCACCTCAGATAGCTCTGAGAGACCTGCTCCAAAGGTGGGGGGAAGGTCAGTATATATGTGACTTTGGTGAAGGGGGTGCATGCAGCCAGGCACCTCTTGGCTGAAGGTTACTGCTTGACACAAAAAGCAAGTGTCTCCATTAATGATTTCAGTGCTTCTCTAGACGTGAGGAGATGTAAGACTCTGGCTCATAAAATCTCCTGAAAATATCTATCTGAAGACCTTTTTGCCCGTTTTTTCCCAGAGCACAGGATGCCTCATTCCTGATCTCCACCCTAAACTCATTTCAGGGAATGTCGAAGGTGAGAGGTTGCAGCAGCGTGTGACTTAGTCCTTGTGACTTAGTCCTTGGAGAGACAGATTGTTATTGTTCAGTCGCTAAGTCATCTCTGACCCTTTGTGACCCCATGGACTGCAGCACTCCAGGCCTCCCTGTCCATCATCAGCTCCTGGAGTTTACTCAAACTCATGTCCATTGAGTCAGTGATGCCACCCAACCATCTCATCCTCTGTCGTCCCCTTCTCTCTGCCCTCAGTCTTTCCCAGCTTCAGGGTCTTTTCCAGTGGGTCGGCTCTTTCCATCAGGTGCCCCAAGTTGTAGAGCCTTAACTTCAATATCAGTCCTCCCAATGAATACTCAGGGTTGATTTCCTTTAGGATGGACTGGTTTGGTCTCCTTGCAGCTGAAGGGACTCGCTAGAGTCTTCTCCAGCACCACAGTTCAAAAGCAGTAGAAGCAGATGGCAGCTGCCAGTTTGTGAATAGTTGGCAGTGGGATCCGGAAGCCAAGACCCCACAGGGGAGGGACCTTGCATGCCTTCCTTTACCTGCATCTCCAAGGTCTCTGAGCTCTCACTCCAGGACCCTCACGGGGGAAATCTGCTCCCTGGGGCTGGCCCTGCATTTAAGAGGGGAATTAACGTTTTTAGCAAGTGTTGTCACAGAGAAGTGGGTCATTTGCAGCCCCTCCCCTCTGGGGGCCTGGCCTCCAGCTCAGAGCCCAGGAGAAGCCCCCTGTTTATCAGCACCTGGATATGAATGTGTATCAGAAGAGCCCTGCTCACAGCAGGAAAACACAGGACTGGAGTAATAATGGTGATGATCACGGGGTCCACCCCCTCCTCCACCAGGAGGCACCTGCCCCCTCTCTGCAGCCTGGACAGGAGCAGTGTCCAGGCAGGGGAGCCCTGGGCCTGTGCTCTGTGCCCCGCCAGGCTGTGGAGTGACCACGGTAACGGGGTCACGGGAAGAATGGGAAAGTTCAGGAGAGAGGCTCACGTGGCCCCTGCAGACATTCAGTGGCAGCACTGGGATGTGAACCCAGCGAGACTGCAGGATCGGGTGTGCTTTCCCACAGGGCTCCCGTCTTTGCACCCGCTGAGCGTGGTTATCTCAGGCACAGAGGTTGCTGGGGGACCCCTGCCTCACCCGGGGCCTGGCAGGGCGCCTGGGTCCCACCCGTCTGGCCAGACCTGCTGGATGCAAGGAGTGGCAGACGCGCGGGCACGTGGCCTGCGGGACAGCTGTCAGCCTGCTTGCTCCCTGCCCATCCCCCTGGCGGATGCACTGCCCGCTGCCCCGGGGAGCTGCCCTCGCAGTCTGACCCCTCGGACCTCAGGTGAAGGAGAAGTAAACGTTCCCAGAGCAGCTGCTGTGAGCGACTCTCGATTGTCCTTAAAAACTTGGATGTTTATGGGCTGACAAGGGATTTAGCTACTTGCAGTGCTTCTGTTTGTTTGTGTTTCAATAGCCAGAGGACTGAACTGTCTCCTTCTTCCTCCACTAATTCCTCCTTTAGAAAAATATAAATTACAAACATGTTTCAGCAACACGAGGCCCAAAAAGAGGTGTTGGCATGGGAGCCCTCGCCCTCGTCCCTGGACCATTTGCGTCAGCATCATTGGAGGTCCTCAGACCTGCAGGGTCTCAGCCCCTCCCGCCACCCCAACCTACTGAACCAGGATCTGCATTTTAACCCCATCCCAGGTGGTCTTGATCCACCTTGAGATGCACTGTTGAAAGAAAACAGGAGTGGATTTGCCTGATACTATATACTTGGTGAACCTTTTAGTAAAGTTTCTGTTTTCTTCCTGGTTGAACTACATTTATATTCTGAAGATCCTCTGGAGAAGGGAAAGGCTACCCACTCCAGTATGCTGGCCTGGAGAATTCCATAGACTGTATAGTCCTTGGGGTCACAAGGAGTCTTTCGTGAGCGACTTTCACTTAACAGGTGGCGCTTTAAAGAACCCACCTGCCAGTGCAGGACACTTAAGAGAATTGTGTTCGATTCTTGGGTCAGGAAGATCCCCTGGAGAAGGAAACAGAAACCCACTCCAATATTCTTGCCTGGAGAATCCCATGGACAGAAGAGCCTGATGGGCTGTGGTCCATAGAGTTGCAAAGAGTCGGACACGAGGGAAGTGACTTTGCAACCAGAGTTTGGGCCAATTCTGAATTTTTTGATTTGGTGTAGAAAGAAAGATACACCTACATTCCGGTAGGTGTGCCAGTGAATCAGGAACCAGAATAACGTCCCTCTGGGAAATGTAGGGGCATTTGGAGGGCTAAACACACTGAGTTTCTCTCCTGCGTCAAGGGGAATTGTAGCCCACAATTCGAATCTGACTGGGGAATTCTCTGTGACAATTGAGTGATGCAGGAATTAAAATTTTTTTTTCCTGTGTTTCTTCTGGCAAATGAAGAGGCATTTTAATGAACCCTGATTACAGGGTCTTTAATGTAAAAGACAAAAGCATGCCAGACATCTAACCTATTAGATTTGAGCTCTGGTCAAATAAGAGATGATTGTCTGCTGCAAGTACAATAAACCTGCACCCGAAAGCCGTCCCTGACCTCACAATGATTTAGGGGCAGGAAGCCTGCAGTTACAATTAAGCTGGAGGACAGCTAGTTTTATATGAAAATGACAGACAAGTCTCTGGGGTTCACACAGCAAGCATAATATACTTCTGTGGCAAGGCCGTTCCAAAGAGAAAACTTTAGCAAATAAATTCCAGTGTCAAGTTTTCTTTCCCGCTCTGTTCTTCCCGCCATTGTCCAAGGGGACTTTCCGCTGAAGACCCTAAGGATGGAGATTATCCCATCATCCTGTGTTGACTGAGCTTTGGCCCTGTGTCCAGCACGATGAGGGACACGGGTTCGCAGCAATAAGTGAGTCCCGGCCGTGCGTCTCTGTGCAGCAGCCCTGGCTCCCTGAAGGCAGTAAAGCAGGAGCAAATCAACTGCCAAGCTCATGCCTGTGGTCATTTCCTCCCCCACGTATCCTGGCTGCCAACACCCCCATCGTCTTCCAGATCCAGTCACGTCTGCTTTTCAATCAAAACATCTTCCCACATTGTTCTTTCTGTTCACTGAAAAAAAAATGTACAACATGAGAATTGTGAGTTAAGGTTTATTTGAGGCCAAATGAGGACTGCAGCCTGGGAGACAGCCCTTCAGATAGCTCTGAGAAACTGCTCCACAGAGGCCAGGGGGGAGGTCAGTATATATGTGATTTTAACGGGGCGGTGGGTACCTACAGTCAAGCGTACATTCTGGCAGAAGGTTTCTGCTAGTCTCGAGGAGCAGATGTTAGTGTTAATGATTCCAGAACTTTTCTAGATATGAGAAGATGCAAGAACTGGGTTCATAAAGCCTCCTGAAAATACCTGTCTGAAGACCTGTTCTGCCAGTTTCCCAGAGCACGGACCACCTCATTCCTGATCTCCACCCTGAACTCCTTTCAGGGGGCGTCTGAAGGTCAGCAACTATAGTAGTTTGTGTCCTTATCCTTGTAGAGGGTAGATAGCAAGTGCCAATCTGTAACTGGCATTGCCTTTTCATTTCCACAGGTCCCAGCACAGTGATATTAATGATGATAATGATTGACATTCTTGACTGTGTCACGTGGCAGGCACTGTAGGTGTTTTATATGCGTGTCGCCGTTTACCGCCACAGCCCTGTGATGTTTAATCCACAGCGCTGTCCCCTCCGCCATCCAGACACTCTCGGCCCAGCACCACTACAGCTATTTGCGAACTTTCCTTCCTAATCCCAAAGTGCCCCTTCCCGGCACAGCTTGCAGATCGACTCCCTGGAATATTCCTAAATCACGGTTGCAACAGGCATCTCCTCTCCTCCCAAAGGCAAACACTATTCTGGCATCTCTCAGATCCATGTGCTTTGCTTGCTTTTGAACTTTGTATGAATGGAATCATGCACACATATTCTTTGGTGTCACATTTAATTTGCTTAAAATCATGTCTGAAAGGGTCTTCTGGCACACAGCAGAAGTTCTCTCTTGCGTTTTTGTAAAGTATTTCATTGTGTGAACATGTCCTCAATTGCTAAGTCATGTCCGACTCTTTGCGACCCCATGGACCATAGCCCGCCAGGCTCCTCTGTCCATAGGATTCTCGAGGCAAGAATACTATAGTGGGCTGCCGTTTCCTCCTCCAGGGTATCTTCCTGAACCAGGAATTGAAACAGCACCGTATCAGTCCTTCTTCTGTCTGTGAACATGTGTGTCATTTTCTGACTTGACTCTTCTGCACAGTGGTCATCACATGTTATTTCAGGGCATGAATGCATGCATTCATATTGAGGATTGCAAGTGATTCTGCTACAAACTTCCGAAGCGGTGATTCTAATTTATATTCCCACCAGCATTGTAGAGGCCACTGTCTCTCCTCGCTAGCATTCAGAATAGCCCAGACTGTGCTAGGTTACAGGCATGGTTGTTTTTGACGGCTGATGAGCTTGAGCACCTTCTCATGTGCTTGTTGTCCATTTTGGATAGCTTTCCTCGAGTGCCTATTCAGGTATTTTGATCTACTTTTTATTGCACTGGGTTACCTGACTCCCCCCTCCCACTTGTTGATTTGTAAAAGCTATTTATATATTCTGGATATGAGACCATCAGATAGATTATGACAGACATCCTCTTTCCTTACAGCTTGCCTTCTCACACAGTGGTTTTCACAATAATGTCTTGAAAAACAGTATTTTAAAATTTTGGTGAAGCCTAGTTTGTTAGCCTTTGCTTTCTGTTTCATCTTTTCCTTTTGTTATCATCTAATGAAATTTTTGCCCTGTTCAAGGACATGAAGAGTTTTCCTTTGTTTCTGTCTAGAAGTTTTATTATTTTACTTTTGCCGTTTCAGTCTGTGATTGATCCAGAATGTAATTTTTAATGTGGTGTGAGGTGTAGGAGGTCGTTATTCATCATCCCCATGTTGATATTGAATTACCTCATCACCATTTTGTAAAAACACCATCTTTTCTTCACAGTAGAGCTATGACACCTTTATTAAAAGTTAGGTGACACGTGGCTGTATTTCCAAACAGTCTATCTGTTCTATTGGTTGACTTATTTATCCTTTTAGACCAAAATCACATTGTTGGAGTTACTGTACCTTGAAATAAGTCTTGTTACTGATGGTTTGGGGCTTCCCAGATGGCGCTAGTGGTAAAGGACCCGCCTGCCAATACAGGACACAGAGGTTCAATCCCCGGGTTGGGAAGACCCCCTGGAGGAGGGTAGGGCAACCCACTGCAGTATTCTTGCCTGGAGAATCCCATGAACAGAGAAGCCTGGCGGACTATAGTCCGTAGGATTGCAAAGAGTCAGGCACAGCTGAAGCAACTTAGCATTTATGCGCACGCACTGATGATTTACATGCTTCAGATATCAAGATTATCTTTATTAGGTTGTCTTAATAACCTTATTAGGTTGTCTTTACTATTCTTTGCCATTTATATTTTCATAAAAATTTTCAAATCAGCTTGTCAAATTGCATACATGGGCTTGTGCACATGGGTACAAACACAGCATTTTGGGTTGAGATTGCTTTCAATCTATAGAGGTGAAATTGATGAGAAGTTACATACTTATAATATTAAATTTTCCAAACCATAATTGTGATATACCCCTCTGTTTTTAATTTAGACCTTTAGTTACTCTTAATACCATCTTCAAGTTTTCTGTGTTGACGTCTTACACACTTTTATGAGATCGAGTCCTACGTATATTTGGGGCTTATTGATGCTAATATAAATATTTTTATCCTTTTCTTTTTCTTTTCTGTTTTTTTTTTCTATTTCATTTTTATTTGTTTATATTGGTAAAATGGTAATACAAGTAAGGCTAATTTTATGTTGACTTTGCATTTCTGAGTCATTTAAAACAATGTTTTATTTATACAGTTTTATAATTTTATTTTTTATTATGGCAAGAGAACATTTTGGATTTTTTATTCCTTATACTCACAGTGCATAACTGAATATTTACCAAATAAATATTTCATTACTTGTTGACTGATGATTTGTGAAGGAACTTTAGTCTTTTCTGGTTACTCTGAAAGTGGTAACTTATCAGACTAATTCTTCAGTGCTGTGACTGTTTTAGCTAAATCTAATAAGTTAAATGTAACTAAATTTTGTGGGCATCCAGTCATCTTATAAATTGCAGTTTTTAAAATAAATAACCTCCCCTTAAATCAGATATGCACATATTCCTACAGACGTTTCTGTATTGAAGTCTCATCTCGCTAAAGGTTATTTTGTTACGGAAAGTGGGATCTGGCTGCTCCCTGCTCAAAAAGCCAATGCTCGAGAGGCAAGGTTGGTGGAAAGGAAAGTCTGCTTTATTTTGAAGGCTTGCAACTGGAGGGAGGGTGGACTCCTGCTCCCAACTCCCCACTGACAGTCAGTGGGAAGAGCTTTCAGGGTGTGCAGGCTGAGGGAGGGGCTACACACAGAACAGCACACTCGGCTCTGACGGTCACCTTGCAGTTGGTCATTGGTGGTCCGATCAGCATCATCTTGGTTGTTTTAAGTACAGTCAGCCTTCAGTTCCAGGTCCATTTGTTTTTCATTTCTCTGAATCCAGTTCTTGGGATTGTGGCAGCCTATGTCATGGCTACGGTTGGGTCATCATGCAGTTAGTTTCTCCCACTTGAGGGGGTTCAGTGTCTACAAAACAGCTCATAGGACACAGCTCAGAATATTATCTGTAGCCCTTGAGGAGGAACTAAAGGTCCTTGACTTTGCTTATCTGACTTGACTATTTGGTCTTGTCTGACTCTTTCCTTTACTTCTGCATTTCCTCATTTCTCTGTTTAAACTTATTCTTTGGTTAAAGCTTGTGGCTCAGCTGGTAAAAAATCCTCCTGCAATGCGGGAGACCTGGGTTTGATCCCTGGGTTGGGAAGATCCCCTGGAGAAGGGAAAGGCTACCCACTCCAGTATTCTGGCCTGGTGAATCCCATGGGCTGTATAGTCCTTGGGGTCGCAGAGTCGGACATGACTGATTGACTTTCAGTTTGACTTTTTACAGACAAGAGGCAGGAGGAAGTAGTGTGGGGTGGAAGTTGAAGGACCATAGGGTCCTGTAAAATTGAGAGTGCATCAAATAAAGAACAAAATGAATAAAATTGGAAAAACAAGCAGAAAAGATAAAAAATTGGAAGATGATTTGAAAATTTTATTGAAATTTGATATCTGCTACATTAGCAGGCAAATTTCATGAAGCCCCAGGTTTTACACTATAGACAGTATTACCTTGTATTTTAAGAGATAAAAAAAAATAAAAGTCTCTTGGACAAAAGTTTCTTTCAAACCAGTCATTTAATGGAAGAATCATTGCTAAAATGAAAAAAATCCTCATCCTGCATTTACCATCCTCATATGATGTATTTTAAATGAACAATGAATATCTTGACCTTAATACGTAAAGCATGAGGTTAATATAAAAAGAAGTTCATCTAAAATTAAAATTTAAAAAGCACATTAATTCCCTTTGATCTTATACCAAACAAGTACAGCACCTCTTTCATTAATGCATTATCTTTAGAAAAGAGTCCAGGTTTGTCAGAATTGAAGTAAGATCCATTTAATCAGCTACCGTAGTTCATCTGTTAAATCACAGCTCTTTGCTCTCCATTTGTAAAATAATCTTCAAACTAATGAAGTAAGGTCAATTGCATGCAGTTTTATTTGAGCCAAATTGCTGTTAATTGCACCAAAGGCTTCAGTAAGGTCAATAAATGTTGCCTTTTTATATCTTCTCTTGAAAATGGCAGAAAATAAGCTTCTTTTCTCTGTAATGCATTCAGGCTTGGGGCAACTCATAGCAGAAGGACTGTCACCTGATCAGGATTTTTATTACCTGATTTGAAGTCGTTCCATTTTTAAAGAATGGTCGGAGGACTCAGAGTTACCAAGGAAGCTTTAGAAAGGATGCTTTCCTCAGGCATGTCCTCATTCCTCGCGTGACAGTAGCATCCCAGAGGTGGGTGCTCGATGTAGACGATGGACTTCGACTTCTGGGGAGAGTCAGTCTGGACCATGTGATCCCTTCCCCTACCTGCCTTTGCCACAAACAGTACATGTTTGGAAGTCAGCTCCACTCTTTTTGCCACGTGAGGTGTACCAGTGGCTGGCACGGAGAGCCGGGCAGCCTGGTCCCCCAGGATAAAGAGGAAGGGACCCGAACCCTGGGGAGTCAGCATCTCACCGGGGTCTCGTGCATTCTGAACATCTGACGTAGTTCTTGGGACTTGATCAGATAAATCTTAAGTAAATTTTCACTCTCAATGTGTGTTCAATGTGTGTGTCTTTCTCATCATCTCAGTTTGTAAACCAGCAGCGTGCATGTGTGTGTGTGTAACAGTGGCACATGTGTGTGATATGTGGGGCATGTGGCAAGGAAAGCCAGAAACACAGAAGACAGGAGGCAGAGGGGAGGGGGCAAAGGCAGGGGCTGACCCAGGAGGGGATCAGCTGTGTTGGATGGTCACCCGGGGCTCTGGGAAGAATGACATGGCCTTTTTCTCTTCTTTGTCTCCACATAAGTTACAACTAGAATATGTTTGGCATGTGATGTACTGATGCTGCAGTTCAGGAAGCCATATGTTTCTGAGTGCAGAGCTGAGCAGAACAAACTTTGGCGGCCAGTGAACTCAGGAAGGGTGCCGTCCATCCCGGTGGACATGGTCAGAGGACTGCAGATGACATGGAAGGCAGGCTGGCAGGGAGGGGGCAGATGAGGTGGTCGGTGCCTCCCAGGACAAGCCCTGGAGCGATGCTGGGAGCTGGAGGGTCCATCTCAGCGTGCGATGTAAACAGTGTCAACCTGGGCTGGCTTTCGTCCAGTTACCACGTCCTGTTTGCTGAGGCCGTTGGCACTGGCAGTCGGTGCTGGAGACGCAGAGAAAGGCCAGTGCCTGTGCCCTGAGAGCTTGCAGCCCCATGAGGGTGGCAGGGGGAGCCGTGGGTAGCAGGTCCTGCGTCCTCCCCCCTCTTGCCCCTCCTCCCCCTGCTCCTCGCCCTCCACCGTCCTCCACCGTCCTCCCCCGGATCGTCAGAGCCCTCTTGCCTTCTAACCCATTTGACTGCTCTGCGCACCATCTCCCGCGCTGACCCACACGCTCCTGAGAGCAGGAGGAAGTTTTGCCCTTTTCTGTCGCCCGAGGTGCCTAGAACAGGGCCTGGATAGTAAGCCCTCCTAAGGGTTTGTTGATGGAATGGAATGAACTTGTGAATAAATAGCTACATGAAATACTAATATAGAGGTATAAACAGAGACATTGTTGAGAGGTGGGCTGGGGCATATTCAAAGAAAGTTTCCAAAAAACGGTGATGTCAAATAACCGTGATAGACTGAGATGACTAAAGAAAGAAAATGAAGTCGCCCAGTCGTGTCCGACTCTTTGCAACCCCATGGACTGTCACCCACCAGGCTCCTCCGTCCATGGAATTTTCCAGGCAAGAGTACCGGAGTGGGTTGCCATGTCCTTCTCCAGGGCAGATGACTAAAACATAGGATAGATAGTGCCTTTTCCTGCAGGAGTGTATTACCCAGGGGGTCTTTACCTTCTGCATGTTTCCATCCCACATCCTCACAACCATGAAATGTTTCTCAAAATCACCAACATATTTGTTCATGTATAGACTCTACTGCTTTGCTTACTGGTCACGATGATGGCAGGTACCATTTAGTGAGTACATTTTTTTAGGAACTGTTTTGCAGAAGGATAACCCAGAGATGGGCTTCCCAGGTGGTGCTAGTGGTAAGGAGCCCACCTGCCAATACAGGTAGACTTAAGAGATGTGGGTTCAATCCCTGTGTCAGAAAGATCCCCTGGAGGAGGGCACAGCAACCCACTCCAGTATTCTTGCCTGGAGAATCCCATGGACAGAGAAGCCAGTCAGTCCATAGGGTTGCACAGAGTTGGACACACCTGAAGCAACTTAACACGCATACACACAACCCAGAGATAGTAACTAGTAAGTGGGAGGGCCCAGGCCTGATCCTGGGGAATCTGATTTCAGAGCCAGAATGCCCACCTTGACAAATAGATTTTTAAGTTTAAGTGTTAACTGAAAGTCGCTCAGTCGTGTCCAACTCTTGGCGACCCCATGGACTATACAGTCCATGGAATTCTCCAAGCCAGAATACTGGAGTGGGTAGCCTTTCCCTTCTCCAGGGGATCTTTCCAACCCAGGGATCGAGCTCAGGTCTCCCGCATTGCAGGTGGATTCTTTACCAGCTGAGCCACAAGGGAAGCCCAAGAATACTGGAGTGGGTAGCCTAGCCCTTCTCCAGGGGATTTTCCCGACCCAGGAATCAAACCCGGATCTCCTGCATTGCAGGCGGATTCTTTACCAACTGAGCTATCAGGGAAGCCCACTTGACAAATAAGTCCACCCCCAAAATAGGCATTAAAGCACCCCTGCGAGCTAAATGTTCCAATTAGTCAAGGAAGCCTTCCTGGAGTAATAGATGTCAGCCTTGAACTGGGAACGTCTGGACAGCTGTGGGAGATGCAGAAGGTAGGAGCGTTTTCCGGGGGCAGGTGGAAATGACCCGATGGCTGGATGTAGAAGGGCTGTGCATGGAGGAAAATCGATTGTTTTTATCCGTGATTGTTGCTTGGCTCTGACTTGGAAGATTTAGATGTTGGACTCTTCCTGGCTCATTTTTTTATGTCAATAGTGATCCTCTTTTTCCTATTTCCTTAAGCATGGAAGCTGGCATAAATCTGCTTGCAAGCTGCCATTTAGCAGTTGGGACAGTGTAGTGTGTTGACTTTACTTGTTCTTGGAATATTATCTGGATGCCCTGGATAGGGAGCTTTCAGGGGGCCCCCGGCCACGGGATTCCCTGGGGGAAATGAGGCCATGTCCAGATCCCGATTCCATGCTCCCTTTATCTCTCAAGTCTCTGACTTTGACCCCAAATCCTGAGTGACTCCCCTCTGTCTCTTGTTTTCACATCACCTCTTGCAGGCTCAGGGTTTCTCTGTTTACAGCAGCGAGCAGCTACCCCAAACCAGTATAAGTTGATTTGCCGAAGACAGAGACATTTAAGACCAGAAGAATAACCCCGAAATGGATCTGAATAAAATATTGCACACAAGGTGTTGATTCCTCTGAAAACGCCTGGATTCGGTGCTTTGCAGCAAAAATCTCTTTGTGACATGTCACTTGCTTCAGCTCTGTAAAGGGAAGCTGAAAGCGCAGAGAGAATGATTACCTTGTTTAAAGTTCACTAGGCATAACAATGAGCTGTTTTCCAAGTGACCAGCCTGTGTGATTTATGACTGTATTCCAGAAAAATTCAATTATATGGCATAAATAAGTAGAGAGTTGATATGGGCTCCACAAATAACAGGAAGCTGTACAGTTATTGCCTTCTACCAGCGAGAATCCATCCTTGATGACCTCGGCTAGGTCTGCCTTCTCTTGTGCATGCAATTCTTATTGAGCTTGACGAGTATCTGTGTATGAGATGCTGGATGCCGTGGGCTGGTGGCTGATGGAGGCTCTTTGATTGTGCCTCTTGTCCAGAGTTATCTGATGGCATGCAAGCTGCCACTGAGGCTCTAATATTTATTTTTAATAGTGATAACCAGCTGAGTCACAGCGCCCTTCCCTGCCACGTGCTCCAAGCCCTTACAGGGCATGTATTTGGTCCTCACTCTTTCTAGACTGACTCACCTTGAAGGTCAGGGTGAGCTGAAAGGACTTCTGAGGTTTCTTCCTGCCTGTGTTTGTGGGGACGTTATGAAACCTTGTTGCTTTGTTTGTATTATCACGTGGGTGTGGGCTGGAAATCCAAATTGACAAGGTAAAATCTCCCAGGAGTAAATGTATTCTTTCATGTCAGTTAAAAAAATGAAAGCAATTTGGATAACACCTGAGCAGAGAGATCTCAAGAGTGTTTGCCGGCAGAACGAAACCAAACACCTGGAGTCTGAGTTGACCTCATGCTTCTTATGGGCCCCATCTGAGACACTGCGCCCGACGCCGCAATAAATAGGTATTTTGTTTAATTATTAATTAATATTAAGTATTTGCTTAATTGGCTCTTATTATTGCTGATTAATCGACCACTCCGTGGCAGGTCCTTGCTGGGCGCTTACAGTATTGACTCATTTAATTCACACATATATCCTCTGAGGTAGATGCTCTATTAATCCTGCCTCAACAGATGAGAAAACTCAGAGGCGCCTGGTAACTTGCCGCGTCCTGCGGTGTTGGATCTTGAACCCAGTTCGTCTCCGGGGTTCCCCACTCGAGGTCCTCTGCAGCCACGGCCCCAACTCTGGGATGTGGGCTCAGCCCTGGCAGCGTGTCACCTGGTGGGGAACCCCCTGGGTCCACAGCGGTCCTCACGGAGGATGCGAGCAGAGTCATAGAGGTGGTATGTTTCTAAAATTATTTATTTATGGCTGTGCTGGGTCTCCATTGTTAGACCGGGGCTCCTCGCTAGGTGCGGTGCACGGGTTTCTCACTGCGGTGGCTTCTCTTGTGGCAGAGCAGGGGATCTAGAGCACCAGAGCTTCAGTTGTTACCACTCTCGGGCTCTAGAGCATGGACCTGGTGTGTGGGATCTTACTTCCCGGACCGGGGATTGAACCTGTGTCCCCTGCATTGCCAGGTGGATTCTTCACCCCTGGACCTCCAGGGAAATCCCAATGATGGCCTTTTTAAATCACGGAGACCAACTCACAGGGTTCTCCCTTGCCCCAGTGGGAACGGCTAACATCATATCTGGTCCCAGGCAGAGCGATTTGAGAGACGTGGGCTGAGCCCCGGAGGCTCAGCTCAGGAGGAAGCCACCCATCACCTTGCAGGAGCCCCGAGGTGGGAGTGTGCCCTGCATTAGGAAACCCTGAGATGGTTGGTATCAGATGAAAAGACGAGGCTACTGCCTGCGGACTGACTCCCCCGCCCTGGGGGTCAGAGCCACCGCGGTAGAGGTCGGTCCCCTCCAAGGGGAGCCCACCCTGCAGCAGCAGCAGCCGCGGGATTCAGAGCCCCTTCGGAAGGCAGACAGTCCCCTGGTCAGCACTGGATGTTTACGAGTCCTCAGAGTGCACATCGCATTTGATGCCTCAGCCTCGGACCAGCGTACCCAAGCGTGGCTGCACATGAGAGACCCCAGGGAGCTTTCAGAAGGCTGAGGTCTGGGCCCGCCCCCTCCCGCATTGCTCTGGGGTGAGCCCCCAGCCTCAAGGGTGTTCGGAGCTCTCCAGGTGGTTCTATGCTGTGACCAAGTTTGAGAAGCCTGTCCTCAGTCCATAGAAACCGGCCACAGCATTCAGCCCTGCTAAGGCGTGACCTTGGGCTGATTGTCTGGGCTCGGTTTAGCCTTTTGCACATGGTTTAGTTGGAGAAGAAAGGCGTTTGCTTAGGAAACATGTTCAGGGTTCAGGAGGAGTCACAGGCTTCCAGTTTATGGAGTTTTTATGGCCATTTCATTCCATTTTTTGCTAAACTCCCAAGACGGAGTTGATTCACTTACAAGGCATGACCTGATTCAAACCCAAATTCCCAGTCTTACTTCCACGGCTCTCCTTAGCATGACTTATACTCCAGCTGAACTGAACCACATTTGCTGCTATTGTTCAGTCGCTTAAGTCATGTCCAACTCTTTGGGACCCCGTGGACTGCAGCACGCCAGGCTTCCCTGTCCTTCACTATCTCCCAGAGTTTGCTGAAATTCACGTCCATCAAGTCCATGATGGTATCTAACCATCTCATTCTCTGCCACCCTCTTCTCCTTTTGCCTTCAGTCTTTCCCAGCATCAGGGTCTTTTCCAGTGAGTCAGCTCTCCAGATCAGGTGGCCAAAGTCTTGGAGCTTCAGCCTCAGCTGAACCACTTACCATTCCTTCAGTGTGCCTTTGTTCCTGCCCTCTTATCTTTTGCTCTCTTTGAATGAGTTCCTGTAGTTTATAATTTCCTCTGACCGTCGTGCCTTGTCAAACTCTGCCATCCTTCAAGGCTCACATCAGATACCTCCAGGGAATCGTTTCTGATTCCCCAGCAAGAAAGAATAACAGTCGGCACATACCTCCCTTTGGACACCTGTGACATTTTACTTTGAGTTGTAGAGGCAATGGCATGTAGCAGGTTTGGTGTTGGATAACTTCGGATTGAGCCTGGCTTCTGCCTTTGATTACTTCTGTGTGGTCTGGGTGCAAATCTCTTAGCCTCCGTTCTCTTTCACATTAAATATGAATGATGCTTCTTCTATGGGCTTCCCAGGCAGCGCCAGTGGTAAAGAATCCGCCTGCCAGTGCAGGAGACTCCAGAGATGTGGGTACAATCCCTGGGTTTCAGAGATACCCCTGGAGGAGGAAATGGCAACCCCCTCCAGTATTCTTGCCTGGAGAATCCCATGGACAGAGGGACCTGGCAGGCTCCTCTTTCCACTTTTTAACTTTCACATCCTCATATTTATGATGGCTCCCTCCCATTTCTCTGGAAGTCTCTTTGGGACAGGACACACAGGCAGAGACTCACGTGAAGGGCAGAGTGCACTTATGTCCAAGTGGAGAAACAGTGTTTCAGCCCAAGTCTAAACACTGACCTGCCAGCCCAGCATCAACCCTTTCTTTCTTGAGTTACCCAGTGTATTTATGAGCGCAAGTGCAACAAGATCTGCAATGTGTGGTCTATATTCCTTAAAGCTGCTCGGCCCCCGCCGGGTGAAGTATGGGTGGGATAGTCTGCTCTGGAAGACCCCTGCCTGGGCTTCCCTCCCTTCTTCACCTGAGGGTGAGGATCAGCTGTCATTCCTGTTTCTAGAAGGACCGAGGAGGTGACCAGACAGGCCTCTGTCTATTGCGTTTTCCCCCCAGCAAGGCATCCTCACTCAGGGGCCGTGTTGGGGGACTGCCTGTGCCATCCACTCCCAAGGACACAAACGAGAGTGTCTGTCAGTGAGTCCTGCTGGGCTGACAGCCCCGAACCGCTTCACCTGGACTGAGGGACCTCCTGTCTCCTCGGCACAGAGGGATGCTGAGAGAGAGCAGCGTGACTCACTGTTCTTTCAGGAAAAGGGTTAATCCAGGAATGCATGGATTCTGGGCCAGCCTCCGGGAGTCAGAGGGCATGCCAAGGCCAGAACATTATTCGATTTTGCCAAGTAAGGCTCCCCCCAGAACGAAAACAGGAACAAAACAAAAATAAACTTTGCAGGACCAGTGGTGGTGGTTTAGTTGCTCAGTCGTGTCTGACTCTTGAGACCCCAGAACTGTAGCCCACCAGGCTCCTCTGCCCATGAGATTCTCCAGGCAGGAATACCCGAGTGGGCTGCCCTTTCCTTCTCCATTGCAGGACCAGAACTGATGTTAAAGAACAGAATCACAATCATAGATTTAGCGGAGAATGTAAAATTCACAGGGCAAAGTGTGATCCACGTGCGTTTGATGAAAGCTAAGAAACAAAGAACCCCGAGGGTCCCCTCTGCTGTGCGGTATTTTCTGGGGAGATAAATCCCCTTTGTGTGTAACTGGGTCTGACGGGATGGGAGCGTGTAACTGTGAGGTTCAGATCAAACGCGAGCAGAGCGCGGCCCACTTAACGCTCGGGAGTCTCTGACTCACCTGGAATTCACGGCGCAGATCCCCTAATTGCTGGCCCGGCCCCGCGGTTCATCTCGCTGCCCCTCTTGAAGTGGGAGCCTTTGCTCTGTCTTCCGGGGAAGCCTGCAGCCCTGGGCCCCCGACAGGTGCTGTCGGTCCCGTTCTAGCTCCAGGGGCTGCTCTTCTGTCGCAGCTGCCGGGCTGAACGGGGCCTGGCTCTGAGCCACGTGGCTGAGATGGGAGGGGAATGGTGATGCTGCTGCTCAGGGCGTGAGTGTGTCCCCCACCGAGGGGACCACCGAGTAGGAAGAGAACGGGAAAGGGCAAGGTGGGCAAGAGCCGAAGGCCAGCTCGCGACCCCGCTGTGCAAGTCAACAAGATGCGGGGATACTAAGGATTCTCTGCACCCCTGGACATGTCCCGCTCACGTCTCTTCCTTGGGAGGAAACAACTTCTGCAACTGGAGGTTGACTGTGCCTTCAATTTTTTGTTAGCATCTCTTACAACAGGGGTGGGTTACATCCCAGACAGAGCCATGGCTGTCAACATTGCACGCACAGTAAAGTCATGGGAAGAGCTCCCCAAAATGCAGATGTTGGGCCCCATTGGTCCGCATCAGCAGAGATTGGCCTGGGGCAGGATTGGTCATTGGTCATTTGCAAACTCCCCCTGGTGATTTTAATGTACGGCCAAGATGGGGGCTGCAGGCTTAGTGGGAATGACGTCTTCAGAATATTTTATTATAGTTGGTTTACAGTGTTGTGTTAGTTTCCAGGGTACAGCAAAGTGATTCAGTTATACATGCATATTTATTTTTTCAGATTCTTTTCTCTTATAGGTTATGACAAAAGACTATGGTTCCCTGTGCAGTACACTAGGACCTTGTTGCTTATCCGTTTTACATCTAGCGCTGTGTATTTGTTGATGCCAGTCTCCTAATTTATCCGTCTCCCACCCTCTTCCCCAATGGGAACCTAAGTTTGTTTTCTTTGTATTCTACTTCTGTTTTTTATATGAGTTCATTTGTATCATTTTTTTTTTAGATTCTACATGTGAGCAATTATCATATGACATTGTCTTAGGGTGAGGACCTCATCAGAACTTTTTAAGTCAACAAGTTGCATGAGTATGAGGTTGAGGAACTGGATGGGGTAGAACCCATTAGAAATAATTAAAAGGATAAAAAAAAAAGTGTTGAAAGAGCTAAATGCAGATATTACTTCCTAATCATCAAGATACTCAGCTTTGCCAAGTCTTAATAATTAATTTATTCCCTGCGAAGCCTTAAAAATGCTTCTGAACTGTCTTTAGTAACAGAGTTGTCTGATGAGATTGTCAGATTAATTGACAAGAAGGGGTGTGGGCGTGTGTGGAAAACTTGCCGATTTTATTATTTTGCCTTTGAGACATGCTTCTGTGTAATAGGAGGACATTATCGATATTGTCCTGTTACTAGAGAGGACTCTTCCTTTCCTGGGAGGACATGTCACCTGAAGGATGAGGTTTCCCAAGGTCCATGGAACTAACTGAGAGGTAAGAACATACGGAATCACGCCACGGAGCCCAGCAGTGGTTGCCCAGGGGCACTGCCCAGGTGACAGGCAGTGACGTCGGTGGACAGGGACCTGGGATCTTCACTGAAAGTGGGCACAGCACGTCTCGCGGCCCCAGCGTCAGCCAGCACTCCACCATCCAGTCTTTATTGCCACCACACTGAGCCACGGCACGAGAAGAAAATACACCGTGTTCATCATTAGTGTAACGTGGGAGTGTGTCATTTGCCATGCTGGGAAATCCTTCCTTTCTCATCTCAAGTCTGTTAGTCAAGCTTTTTCAAGGGACTCTGACAAATTATTTCTGCATTCTCATTCCCAACATTTCTAATTTGATTACTTCTAACAGTTTGAAAAGCCATGAACTTTTAAAAATAACTACCAACTGGGGTTGCACGATTATGTGCCTCTTAAATACTAATTTCTCCTAAGATCTAAAAGCGACACGGTTATTTTTATGGTAGAGTTTTGTTTTCTTGACTTTCCTCCAAAATTATTGCTAGCATTCCCATTAAAGAGAAACATGTTCAGCATTTTATTTTAATGAAATTGAGTAGAAGAGGGGGAAAAATAGAGAATACCAGCATACGTAACAGGAGTAAGGGTGAATATTGCCTCCTAAAGCGTTTACTCCAATTGTAGGTCGGTAGGTTTAGTTGCTCAGTCGTGTCCGACTCTTTTGACCTCATGGACTGTAGACAACCAGGTCCTTCTGCCGTGGGATTTCCCAGGGAAGCATACTGGAGTCAGTTGCCATTTCCTTCTCCAGGGGATCTTTCAAACTCAAGGATCGAACCCAAGTCTCCTGCATCACAGGCAGACTTTTTACTGACTGAGCCACCAGGGAAGCCCCAATTGTATGTGTATGCAATTAGGCTATTGAGTAAAGTTTATTTTATATTGTGATACATGAACAAATTTTGGAATGTTATTGGATCATGGTATTAGTTCAAATAATCTCCCTGCCCAAACCACAGACATCACATCAGTCAACTCCCTCATGTGTTCAGAGAAACACAGGGGTCAGGAGGAAGGAAGGGCATCCTGACTCCGTCTCAGTTCGTGTCGAGCAACTGGACAAGTGGTTCTCAAAGTGCGGTCCCCGGACCGGCAGCATCAGCGTCACTTGGAAACCTGCTGGAAGAGCCGGTTCTCAGAGGTGCTGTCCCAGATGCCCGTCCAGGCGATGCTCTTCAGATACCTGGGTGCAGGAGGAACACTTGGCCAGGCAGGTGTGCGGATGGTCTCTCACCCCTTACACAGTATCAATAGGCACTTAAGTCTACAAATTAATCATTATTTTAATGGAATAAGGCTTTTTCTTTTAGTAGCTAATTTTTTTAAGATTTTTATTGGGGTATATTCTAAAGAATCCACCTGCAATGTGGGGCACCTGGGTTCGATCCCTGGGTCAGGAAGATCCCCTGGAGAAGGGATGGGCTACCCACTCCAGTATCCTTGGGCTTCCCTGGTGGCTCAGCTAGTAAAGAATCCGCCTGCAATGCAGGAGACCTGGGTTCGATCCCTGGGTTGGGAAGATCCCCTGGAGAAGGGAAAGACTACCCACTCCAGTATTCTGTCCTGGAGAATCCCATGGAGTGCATAGTCCATGGGGTCGCAAAGACTCGGACACGACTGAGCGACTTACACACAACACACACACACACACACACACACACACACAGTTGCTCTCCAGTGCTGTGTTAGCTTCTGCTGGCAGCAAAGTGACCCAGCCGTCATCTGCACATGTCCCCTCCCTTTGGGTTTCCTTCCCAGCTGGGTCACTGCAGCGCGTTGAGTCCTGTCCTCTGTGTGCAGTTCTGAAGGTTCTCATCAGTTGTCTATTTGATATTAGTATCAAGAGTGTATATATGCTGATCTTTATCATTGATTTTGTGCTAGCGATCACTTGAATCAGCCTCAGCAACACTGGCAAGTTCTGAGCTGATGCTGGCCTGGTCCCCCCGGTTTGCGGCTCAGCCTCTCTGCTCTCAGCCCAGCCCTGAGCCCCCAGGCGCCTCTGCCTTTCACGGACCCTCCACTTTGCCTGACTCTTCAGGCCTCCCTTCACAGTCCATGTCTCCAACTTCTCTGACTCTTCTGAAAAATGCCCGGGTACACAGCCTGGTGCCCAGCTGCTATAATTCCGTCCATCGGCCTGGACAGAGTGTCCCTAATGAAGCAGGTGCCTGCAGTCTGAGCATCTGTCATGCCTGGAGGCACATGCCAGCAATTGTAGACACAGGGGCAGGCTAATGGGAGGGATTTTGTTTCCTTTGGAGTGGGGGGGGAGCTGGAGGGGAGGACGAGGTGCTCTGACGCTTGTCAGATCACCTTGCACAGGTAATTGCCGGCTCTGCTGGGCCTCAGGCTGGGTCAGCTTTCGTCCAAGGAGGAGCCAGCAGTCAGCTCTGGAGTGGAACGACGTTACAGTCCTTTGCTGAATTCAACCCCTTTGTCCGTCTGCCTTCGCACGAGTTCCTGTTCTTGTGCCCCTCATCTCTTGAAAAATGTTAGCGCAGCAACTTTAGCCAACTAATTAAAATGGGAGAGAGCTCAGCAAGAAGCATTTAAACTTTTGAATGTGACTCCGAACTCGTCTGTTTCTTTGCAGAAATATTAGACATCAATTCTTTCAAGTACTCTCACCTCGGAGCCAGATAGAACACTGGCCGAATTTTTCTGACAGCGCTTCATCTATTCTTAATGTCGGTAAACACAACCCACTGGAAGTGGTTCTTTAAGAAATTGAGTGCAGAAATCTGATTACTTCAGCAAGACTAGTTTCTTCTCCCGCCAAGAACTGAAGTGTCTTTCAAACTTGAATAATGAAGCAGCTTGAATGAGCTCACCTGTGCGGGCCAGCGTTCTCCCCTGGCACCTTCAGATTCTCTGCTTGTCGGAGCCAAAGGTCTGCTCCCAACTCGGGGGTCGTTTCAACCATCTGCCAAAAGGAATCCTCTTTTAACTTCATGGGAAACACCGAAATGAAAAGGAGTCACCTCATCCTGTGACGAAAGCGGTGTTTCTGCCAGTTCTCTGGGGTGGGCTCTGGCTTCCAAGAGAAGTTGGGGACAGATGAGTCTGTTGGAGTCCTCGGCCGCGGGGTGGGGTGCGGGCGGGCGGTCCGGGCGTCCTGGATAGACAGGCCTGTGAGTCAGAGGAGGCCCCGAGCAGATTCCCTCTGGGGGACCCTGAGAATGGGGTCTGTGAGTGGGATTTAAGGACCTGTAGTTTGCCAGGACTACTTCTGGGCCACCTGACTTCAGTTCAGTCACTCAGTCGTGTCCGACTCTTTGCGACCCCCTGGACTGCAGCACGCCAGGCCTCCCTGTCCATCACCAACTCCCGGAGTTTACTCAGACTCATGTCCATTGAGTCATGTTCATTTACTCAAACCCAGGTCCTGACTTCAAGGGGACAGAAAAACAAAGGAACCAAAAGAAATCCGCCAAATCAAGAGCTCTCCCAGGACCAGCTGAGACCCCCACTGGTGGCCAGTGCATCCTTTGCTGTGTGTGTTGTGGTGGTCCAGGGAGGAGGCATGTGACCTGCCAGGAGCCAGAGGTGCTGGGGTGCCTCGTGGCTGGCTTGTGGTGTGGATGTGCTTATCAAGCTCCTCCTGAAAATAGGCCTTGACAGGACATCATGTGGGGCAGGGTGTAGAGGGAGAAAGACGGGTACACCCCAGAGTGATGGATGCCTGAGCCCAAGTGAGGACCCCCGTGCCGGGCAGGGAGAGCTGTCGGGGAGGGTGTGGGATGATCCAGGAAGAAAGCCTCTTACTGGAGACTGGCCCAGGGTCAGCTGGTGGGGAGACTGCTGTTTGCTTTTATGTGGCTTGATCCTATTCTTCGGGCAGAAATCATTTCAAGTGTCCCGACTTTGAAAGCTGACACCTCCCCCCACCCACCCCCCACCATCATGGATGTGCCTGAAAGCCCAACACAGACCCACTAGACCCGGCTTCCTGGGGTGACTTGGAAAGGAACCTCAGGATGTCTCATTGCGGGTGAGATCCTTATAGAGAGCAGCCTTCTGAGAAGGGAAGGCCGGCGCTTGTCACTTGTCCAGCGCTGGCTGCTCCCCCAGGGAGCGGCACAGAAAATCCCAGGCTGACCTGTGCATGACAGTGCCCACGCTTTCGATTTCCAGCCCGTTTTCCTGACATGGGGGGTGGGCAGACACAGTGCTGGCCCTGCTGATTTTACCTATTGGGGCCTGGAGCCGAGATGCCGCGGAGGTCCAAAGGTGCTTTTTAAAAAATTACTTCCTGGGAAGAAAAAGGCGTTGTTATTAACGCATTAGTTGAAGTGGTTCAAATTTAATTTACGGAGAAGAGCCAAAGGAGATGGCTGAGCCTAGAAAGGGAGTAATTACAGGAGGAAGGAGAGGGCTGAGAGCGCCTATGAGTCCCGCTAGGTGAAGGCGTTGCTAGGTGACCGTGGATATGGAGCGCAAGCACACGTAAATTGGAGGCCGCCGCCATGGGGATGCATGGGTATGCACCCTTTGGAGGTGGGTTCCTAGTAGGAGTGCTCCCCACGTGGTGACAGATCCCCTCCCCTGCTGCTCCAGACGGGACCAGACGCGCCAGATCGGCCAGGCCATGTCGGGTGATGCCAGCCGCGGTCACGTCTCACCCCCTTCTGTTCATCTCCGGCCGAGCCCTGCCCTCCCTTACCTGCACCCTAACCCTTCCCTCTCTCCTTTCCTCCATCCTCCTCCGTCTTTCACTGTGCTGGCTTCCAAGGATGCGCAGAAGAAATGACCATTAATGTGATTTCTAAAATTAACAAGAGTCTTCTTTAGGGAGGGAACTTAGAACAGAGAGCTGGAAGCAAAAGACTTGTGTCTGTACCCTGCCTCTCCCTCATCGCGGCCAGCCTTCCAGGAAAATAACACTTTGATTTGATCGCTTGTGTCTGATGGGTAATTACTAGGACAGGTCCCCGTGTCTTCATACAAAGAGAAGGAGGGTCGCAGTGTGTAGACTGTCCCGAGGGGTCAGATGAACAGGGGCACCTGGCCGCCACGTGCGCGTCACAAAGGCCGGCTCCTCCTCCGTCATCCGCTCGTCACTGTAAAGGGACAGAGTCTGTGCTTCACTGAGAGCCATGTGGGATCAGGAGGTAGATTGTAAATGTTCAAACCGTATTTCTGTATGTGCTCAATTTAAAAAAAATGTTTATTGTGATGAAACATACATAACATGAAATATACCGTGATATCCATGTTTAAGGGTACAATTCTGGGGGCATGAAGTACAGTCTCATTGTTGCACAGCCGTCCCCAACATCCACGTCCGTAGCTCTTCTTCCTGCAAAAGGGAACTGTGTCGTCAGTATATGCTGACTCCCCGTCCCGGCCCCCGGCCCCTAGTCCCACCACCTACTTTCTGTCTGTGAATCTGAATCCTCCACGCCTCTCATATACGTGATATCAGTGTTCTTCCTTTTGTGACTCGTCATTTCATAACGTCTTCAAGGTTCATCCAGGCTGTAGTGAGTGTAAGAATCTGCTTCCTTTTTAAAGCTGTAATTGCTTATTTTTAACTGATTAACGTATAAGCAGAAACTCTGGACACCAGCTTATTTTCATGCAGGAAATTCTCTGGGCTTCCAGAAATGTGGCCTAATCTGTCGCAGTCCTGATGAGGACACGCAAAGAAGCCAGAGGTTTCGGAGTCAGGCCGACTGTAGCCGGAATCCTGGCCCTGTGAGGACTAGCTGCGTGAACTTGGAGAAGTCGCTTGACCTCTCTAGTCTCATGCTTATAAAATCAGGCTAATGATAGTAACTGCTTCCTAGTGCGACGTGGCCCACGTGAGCTGAGGCTTGTAAAGTACTTATCTTGGCTTTAGAGTATTGGCTGCCCTTGTGGTGTGCTGGCTGTCACTGCCACTGTTTGGGGGTCC
Organism: Giraffa tippelskirchi; assembly: GCF_054371585.1. Taxonomy (NCBI): domain Eukaryota; kingdom Metazoa; phylum Chordata; class Mammalia; order Artiodactyla; family Giraffidae; genus Giraffa; species Giraffa tippelskirchi. The sequence continues at coordinate 158,553,773 of NC_137284.1, forward strand.
TTTTAAGAAAAATGTGCGACTTCTTTATTAACATTTTTACGGCAGTTGCCACACGAATGTTGGCGCTTGGAGACCATGCGAGGGCTTCATATCCCCTGTTCTAAACAGGGTAAACTGGTCTTTTGTCTTCTCACTTCATATTGTGAGAGAGGGGCCAGCATTATAGTTTTAAATAATTCTCTCCACTAGCGTGTATTAAGTACTTGTTACACGCCAGATACTCTGAGGGCCCTGTGGACACAGGCATGACCGATAGGGACCTGGCCCTGAGTGAGCGTGGAAGGGAATGGACTTGGGGACAATAAACCTATGTTTAGGTAGCAGGGTGGGGGCAGGGAGCTTTAGAGAAAATTAAAGTACAATACAAGTATCAGGAATAAGAGAGTGCAGGGTCGGATGGACATCCGAGAAGTGCTGCTTTGAGGTGATGTTTGAGCAGGGGCTGGTGTGAAATCGGGGGGCATATTATGAAGAGTCCTGGGGGATGGGCTCCGAGTCAAGGGGAGAGCAGACTCAAAGGGAAGGCTTTATGGGCTGTGGATTTCTATCCATTGAGCTTTATTTACTCCATTTTAATATGAGCCTTGTTAGTGTCCTCCCCCCACCCCAGATTCCTGTGTTGAAGCCCTAATCCCCACGTGATGACTTGGAGATGTGTCTATGGGTGGTAATCAGGCTCAGGTGAGGTCACGAGGGTGGGGCCCCAGCAGGGGATTAGTGTCCATGGATGAGATTTCTCTCCCTGGGCACTGTCTGCACACCAGGAGGAGAGCTCTCACCGGAACCCCATCTCCCAGCACCTTGACCTTAGACTTCCAGCCTCCAGAGTTGTGAGAAGTGATGTCTGATGTTTAAGCCACCAGCCTGTGTGTTTTGTCACAGCCATCTGAGCTGCCCAGGAGAGCCTTCTGTTCCCTGAATCACTCAGCTCACATCCCAAGGCCCACATTTTTTCTGATTGCCACCAACTTTTTAAGCAGATGCCTGCCTTTTGATAAGTGGATGCTGCGTTCAATAGAGGAAGAGTCAAATACCTTCCCACGCCTGGACTGGCACATTCACCTGCCTGTCCGCTTAAGGAGAAGCCAGGTGGGCCCAGGTATGACCTGCCCCTTCCCTGTGCTCTCTGACCAGAACCTCTGGCCCCCAGTCTCCCGAAGTATGTGCATTTGCGCTCCACCGTAGGCTCACATCAGGCAGCTTCTGTGCTCACGTGGTGCTCTTGGGCCTCTGCCAGCATCAGGCAATTTGCTGGACACGTGGTGATTTCCATGCACAGGGAGGGCTGCTGGGCCGTGGACTTGAGCAGATGGTGGTCATTACTGGTGCCAACGTGTGACCAAGCTTAATTGAGCTGGAAGGGCTGAGGCCATTGATGGTTGTTCTGTCCTTCAGCCCTACTTAAAAAATATTTTTAGTGAAAAGTGATTAAATGGGCAAGGCTTTAAATGGACAAGGCAGCACTAGTCTATAAAATATCAGACTGTCCATAAATGCTGTTTTACCACCCCTGCATTTTAACAGCTATGTCTAATACTCAGATATACATCATCTCTCATTAATCATCATGCAGTTAAAGTGAAACGGGTTACTTCTCAGTGGGTAAACACTAAACACTACAAGACTTAAAATTTTGCATAATTTTGCTTTGAGTGTAGTAACGCTCGTGAATATGTGAAGCATGTAAGAAATACTTCTGCATCCAGTCGAAGAAACTTCAGTTGGCTCTGTTTGCATACCGTGAGCCCTCGGGGTTGACTGACAGCACAGGTAGCTTCAGGCTTGCACGCAGAGGTCCACCTGCTTCCAACATCCTGGCTCTCGCTGGAGCTGGTCTGCCGCCCATTGGCCCATAAAACTAATCTCTCTGGTTAATAGCTTGCAGCTTGGGCCTCATGCATTCAGAGAACTCAAGCCCATACAATAGGCCGTAATCCCTGGTATTAAGATATTGTAATTTGGCCTCCAACTGGAGGATTTTCTCCTCTCACTGTGTGGCACAGCTGGAATCGTTTTCTTGCAGTTTGCTTTTTCAGAAAGTCAGGGATTTTCTATTGTATTCCTTGTCTGGCGTGGGGGGTGAGGGAACTTCTCAATGGTATTGGATGTCTTAATCTGTTGATAGCAAACCTTGTTTTAGACAAAGAAATCAAATGAATAGGAATAATTATAATCATCCTCGTCACAACTAATAGTTACTGAATATGTATCATGTGCTCATGGCAGTCACTCAGTCGTGTCTGACACTGAGACCCCATGGACTATAACCTGCCAGATTCCTCTGTCCGTGGGATTCTGCAGGCAAGAAAACTGGAGTGGGTTGCCATTCCCTTCTCTAGGGGGCTCTTCCGGATCCAGAAATCAAACCTGAGTCTCCTGCATTGCAGGCGGATTCTTTACCATCTGAGCCACCAGGGAAGCCCATCATGTGCTAAGAAAAGTTATAAGCAGTTTCATTGTGTTAACTCAGAATTCTTATAACAACCTTATGGGACATGTTTTCTTACCCACATGTTGCATTTGAAGAATGGAGACCCTAAGTGGTTGAGTTTCATTTGAGCAGTTAGTAACAGAACTGAGACTAAAGCCCAACAGTCCATTCTTAATCACCATTTAGTGTAGCTTCTGGGACATGCATCTGAATGAGTCACCTGTAGACCTGACCATCTGAGCCACTTGGGCACCTGTGCTGAATTTCCAGGTGAGGCAGAGTAGCTATGAGAGTCTGGGTGCAGAGATCAACCCCACTGCTGGTTGCTGTACAAGGGGGCACTTCATCTTAATTCTAGGTTGGAATCGTAAGATGTGTCTTCTGGACATAATAGAAATGCTCTTGACTAATTTTGAATAAACTTTGTATTAGTGTATAGAAATAGGGCATCATTGTTGTTTGGTCACTAAGTTATATCCGATTCTTTGTGACCCCATGGACTGTAGCCCACCAGGCTCCTCTGTCCATGAGATTTCCCAGGCAAGAATAGCAGCTGCTAAGTCGCATCAGTCGTGTCTGACTCTGTGCGACCCCATAGACGGCAGCCCACCAGGCTCCTCTGTCACTGGGATTCTCCAGGCAAGAACACTGGAGTGGGGTGCCATTTCCTCCTCCAGTGCATGCAAGTGAAAAGTGAAAGTGAAGTCGGTCAGTTGTGTCCGACTCTTCTAGACCTCATGGGCTGCAGCCCACCAGGCTCCTCCGTCCATGGGGTTTCCCAGGCAAGAGTACTGGAGTGGGGTGCCATTGCCAGAGTGGGTTGCTATTTCCTTCTCCAGGGGGTCTGCCCAACCCAGGGACTGAATCTGTGTCTCCTGCATTGGCAGGCAAATTCTTTACCCCCGAGCCACCAGGAAAGCAGAAATGGGGCATGGTAAGGTATTTTTGAGGGTAGAAACTGTGTCTTCTTTACTTGTTCCTTCCCAGGACCCAGCAAAATGATGATGCCACTCAAGTATCTGAGTGAACGTTAGGCATTTTTCAAAGCTGCAGGATTTTATGCATCATTTTCTACCTATTGCCGGTCATTTCTCCCTGTGTGTTTTATTCACCATGTGACAGGGGCAAAGCAGAATAAGCTGATGTATCGTTTCTGAGGGAGAAGTAAAGAAATGGGAAGTAGTTACGTAAAAATAGATGTACTATCAAACTACCATCAAAAAATAAGAGATGAATTTAAGGCCCTAGGGAAAAGCTTGTTGACATGACCTCCTGGCTCCAAGCAGCGCCCCAGTCAAAGGTCATGCAGACCCCCAGAACAGAGAGCTCCAGGGGGTGCAGCAGTGAATATTTAGACCTAAAATTTTTCCTTAGGAGTTCACCTTTAAAAAAAGTGAGAAGTGTAAAGAGGATAAAAACTTTTTCAGATGAATATTCTCTAATAAATATAGAAAGTATTACGAATTTAGAAAATTACGATTTTGTAATTCCCAATGCCATAGTTGATCCAGGCAAAAATCATCAATGAATGCTAAAATCATTCAGTGACAGTCTGGGGACTAAGATAGCCACGAAGTCTTAAAGTGTCATTCCATAGATTCTTGTTAATGAAAAATGGAAAAATGAAACAACCTTTCTAATTAACATCACTTAACCAAATGATCAAACTCGGTCATGAAGACGTTGGAACAAAATATGTGCTTCTTGGTATGCTGCAGTCAGCAGCCCACAGCATTCCTTATGTAATATTATTGCCAAGAATGTTCAAGTGAATCTAATCATGAGAAAATAACCAGATGAGTCCAGATTGTGGTACTTTCTAGAAGACAACGAGCCTGGATCCATGAAAACAAAACTAAACAAAAAACAATGTCATCATGGAAAACAAAACAAAGTAAAAATTGGTGAGGTAGAGGGGATGGATGTATTAAAAGAGATAAAGTAGAAAAAACAAGTGCAAAACATTACGCCAGGATTCGTTACTTGGTAAAAAGGGATAGATATAAAAGGCATTTTGGAAAAACTAGGGAATCTGAATAAGGCTGAGTATTATTGTTAGATATTTTAGGTGTTGTAACTTAGAGATGTTTGTATTGGTTGTGATGGTGTAGGAGAATGCCCTTCTTAGGAAATTCATGCTGAAGTACTTGGTGGGTGTTGTTTGTAAGTGGCTTTCAGATGGTTTAGCAGGGAAAGTCTGTGTGTATGTATATACCTGCACGAGTATGTATACAGATAGATGTATGTGTATAGAGAGAGAGCAGGAGAGTGTCAGTGCAGTAGTGGGTTAACAGCTGTGATGTCTCCGTGAAGTCTGTGCAGATGTTCATTGCACTGTTTTTTCATGTTTATCCCTAGCTTCATGATTCTTCAAAGGGAGAAGGCTTGGGGCAGGTGGGAGGAGGCGATGTCTGTGCGCAGCAGGTGTGGTCACCTGTGGGGAGAATGTCAGGCTGGTCCTGATAGGATCACCTTCTCCTCTAGAGCACCCTCTTCTTGGGTGAGGGCTGTGTTCCGTTGCTTTTGGGGGTGCAGGGGGAGCACCAGTTTGTGATTATTCCTTTTTCTGAGCTGTAAATCCCCAGTGGTCAGAGGAGGGGTTTGGCGGGGCGTGGCAGGCTATTCCTGCAGCATCTTCTCAAGGTGTGTCCTGCATGGGAGCACAGGCCTGGGGCCGTCGCCCTGGGTTGGTCCCTGCCTGGTGCCAGCATCTCTAACTTCTGGGCACACCTGGCCATGTGTTTTCTAGGAAAGTATGTTTTCTCTTAGCTTTCTCCCCAGGTGAGAGGGTGGGGAAGGTCCTGTGGTCAGCACCTTTCAGAGGCAGAGACGGACAGAGAGTGAAGGTGAGCAGAAAGCACACGCCACTCAGGGTTGACGGCAGTGTGGTCCCCACCCGCTCTTCATGGTGTCCAGCCTCTCCCACACCTGTCTGCCCAAGGGGGTCATGGGAGAGGAACAGCGATGCTGTGGGTATGTCACAGGTGATGTGTGCAAGGGGTGCCTGGGCACAGAGATGTGGACGTTTCTTGCTGGGTTTGCATCTTACTTTCACAATGCAATACTTCTACACTCTGTCTCAAACACCACCCAGAGGCATCCGGCATCCTGCCCCCTGCCTGTCTCTCCTCCCACCTCCTCTTCCTTTGCAGGAATCAGTGTTTTAAAGGAGGACAGAGCTAACAGTTGGTGTTGTATCTCAAAATTTTGACAGTAAACCCAGACAAAAAATATGTTTCTGTATAACAACCATGCATGTATGTGGGTTTGTATGTGTATGCGTTTGTGTGTGTATATATATACATACACACACATACATTTATCTGTATGCCAGAGGACCTGTAGCTGTGTATGTATAGGTATATGTGTATGTATTTTAAAATATATGATACAAAAGTTTTATCAAACAAACCTTACACTTATTCTTAGATGTTTATTAATATGCTCCCTCCTTTAAAGAGATGTTGCTGATTGGTGCCTCCTATATCGATTTCACAACTTACAGACTGAAAAATGGATCAAGTAATATGAATGACATAAAAAAATCTAGTAAACAGTGGGTCGGGGTCTGAAACCAATCCTGCCTGTGTACTGTGTGTGTTTCATTAGATGAGTGTGTATGTGTATTTGCATGTGTTTCTGTGTGTGGGTCTACTCGTGTGTGTGTATGTGCCAGCCTGTGTGTACATCTACATTTGTATTTGCAGTGAATGCACTGTAGCCATTGGCCTGCAGTCCTTGGTATTCATTTCTCTCCTCCTTCGGGGCGAGGCCCTGTCGGAGCCTTGGGTGTGTTGTCCTTGGGATCTGAGCTTCGGCTTTCTCTTTCCCTAAAGTCAAGTGATTACAGCCCAGGACGGGGTGGCTGTGCGGTGAGCCGGGAAGGGAACCTGGAGGACAGTCTTCATCCCAGTGAAACTACAAGCAGACCAGGTTTTTATGTCCCACGAGGGGCTCTGCTTTGGGGGGCCCATTGGTCATGCCCTGAAATCCCATGGACAGAGGAGCCTGGCAGGTTACAGTCCACGGGGCCGTGAAGAGTCAGACACGACCGAGGAACTGAGCACACACTAATCTTGCCGAATGAGCAGCAGCGTGTGCAGGACCACAGATGTGCTCACTGGTGGCTCTCCCCCAAGCCTGGTCTGGGTCTGTGCTGCAGGGTGTCCGTGGGCAAAGGACGGCCAACCTGTATTTCAAGTTTCATGCTTTCGAATTGAGGATCACTGTCTGGTGGTGTTATGGGTCAAGGTGTCATCAGAACTTTAATTGCTGTTGAGGCAGCCTCACAGATGTGTACCTGCTTTGGTAGGACTTTTCATTCTCCCAAGTTCAAGGGTTTGTCCTGTTCAATTTTCCAATCAGTAGAATAGCAGTAGGAGTAATAATAATAAAAGCAGCAATAATAACAATGAACAAACTCTTACTAGAGGCTCGTGTCTGTGTGTGTGTGTGTATGTGTGTGTACTAAGTTGCTTCAGTCGTGTCTGACTCTTTTCGACCCTTCTGGACTAAAGCCTGCCAGGCCCCATTGTCCATGGGATTCTTCAGGAGAGAATACTGGAGTGGGTTGCCGTGCCCTCCTCTAGGGGATCTTCTTGACCCAGGGATCGAACCCAGGTCTCTTATGTCTCCTGCATTGGCAGGCTGGCTCTTTCTTTACCATTAGCACCATCTGGGAAGCCCTACTATGAGCTCAACTCAGTGTTAAGTGCTTTTGTGTATTTTTTTCCTTTATTCATTGCATGAGTGCATGCTCAGTAGCTTCAGTCCTGTCTGACTCTTTGCAACCCCATGGACTGTGGCCCACCAGGCTCTTCTGTGCATGGGATTCTCCAGGCAAGAATACTGGAGTGGGTTGCCACACCCTTCTCCAGGGGACCTTCTGGACCCAGGAATCAAACCCACATCTCCTGCAGCTCTTGCATCGCAGGTGGATTCTTTACCGCTGAACCAGTGAGGAGGCGCCCTTTTTTTTTTTCATTCATAGAGAGTAAACTTACTATTGTTGCTTTCATCATTCCCTGCTTTCCACATGTGGTTAGTGGCATATATTTCATTATTCATCTAGGAAAAACTCAAACCTGCCAACCAGTATCAGAGGGAGAATTACTAGCTCATCAGATTCAGTACATCAAAATGAACCTGATGACAAAATGGAACGTAATTCGCAGACTACACCTGGTATACCTGGTATTAACATGTGATTCTCTCTGGCAAGGCCCAGAGTGAACAATTAGAAAACTATTCATCCATTCTCAGGCTGAAGTTGAAAAGGTAAATTAGCCTATGCTTGGAATTCCTATATTGTGTCTTCAAACTGTCCTCTCGCCTTTCTGAACTGAATACTTATAGGCTTATTCATGTGTGTGAGGTAAGTTGATCTGGTCGTGCCCAGCTCTGCAACCCAATGCACTATAGCCCGCCAGGCTCCTCTGTCCATGGGATTCTCTAGGCAAGAACACTGGAGTGGGCTGCCGTGCCCTCCTCCAGGGCATCTTCCCAACCCAGGGATCGAACCTGCATCTCTTATGTTTCCTGCGTTGGCAGGTGGATTCTTTACCACTAGCACCATCTGGGAAGCCCTTATAGGCTCGTAAAATACCCGAATTTCCCACCCCTCCCTTTGTAGCCCTGCACTCCCCAGTTTTCTTTTAGATCCTCCCATTAATAGAAACACATCTTTGTGTCTATTTTTCAACATTATTTGGTACTAAAATGTTTCCTGTGGATTGCTTTCTAGGGCATGCTGATTATTCCTACGTGTAAAACATTTTAATATATGGAAGTTACAGGCACTGTTGATAACCACATGAAAAATATAGTGGTGTGTTTTGTCTCTAGCTGATTCATGACTCAACAGCTTAAAAAATGTTAGTGAATTCTTTAAAATAATACCAATCTCTTAGAGTCATGAAAGGATTCTTAAACCTCCCTGGCAAGGGCCTAGGACCACTCAACATCCTCGAGCAACGAGCTTACAGTCATTCTCAACCCACGAGTGTTGAGCAGCTGTTTTACAAAGATGTTCAGCTGGAACTTTGCGCGTGGATCCTCCCGTGTGTCATGTGATTGTCTTCATTTGACAGTTGAGGCCAGAGAGCTGAACATGGGCATCAGTATGTGTTACTAGGACTCCAGTGCAGGGCTTTGTAAAGGCAGAGACTGTGCCGTCTGAGGATGGCAGCCGTAGGAACCCCTGGTGTTTGGGAAGGTTGTAACTGATGTCAGAAAACGAGGCCTGAAGGCGTTAACAGCAGAGGCCAACTTAAGGCTCCCTAAGAGAAATAGCACCTACGGCAGACGTGTGCCTCTACGGGGAGGAGGTCCCAGGGTTCCAGAAGCATTCAGGAAAGACTTGCAGAGGACCCTCAGCGTGGGCAGACCCTGAATGCTGGAGGGGATTTGGGTGAGGGGGCGGGGACTGTATATGGATGGGTGGACAAGTGGGGGACAGTGCCTGGAGGAGACAGGAAGACCAGTTTTCAGGGCCAAAGAGAACTGGACGAAATGCCTTCTCACAGTACAGTTGACCCCCTGAACAGCACGGGTTTGAACTGTGTGGGTCCACTTACACACAGATATTTTCAGTAGTAAATACTACATACAGGACTGCACGGTCCACGATTGGTTACATTCAAGGATTCTGGGGAAGCACAGATACCAGGGTTTGACTCTAAATTATACGATTAACCCCTTCAAGTTGTTCAAGGGTCAACTGTACATCGCGTCAACTCACTTTCTTGCTCCAAATTATCATCTATTTTTAGGGAAAACCAGTGAGAATCTGATGAAATGATTAATCTGAGTTTTATTTCCAAGAAATGGAGTTGTTACTTTTAGATGAGGCATTTTTCGTCAAACATGTAGCTCCACGCCTTCTACCATGAAGACCCCACTCCACACAGGATCCATGGTCCGCATCACTCTGCTGCTCCTCCACCCCATCCATCGGTCCGTGTTTACCAGCTTCCACAGGAGAGGGAGGCAAGGCTGATGAGAGTGGGATTCAGGCTCCAGGTCAGTTCTGCCCTCAGTTGCTGAGAAAGTCATCTAATTTTGGGGAGACAGAATTCCCTCCTCCATCAGTGGAGATGCTAAGCATTATGTCATGGGTTGTTGTGAAGTTATGGTGAGATCCTCGCTGCACAGGCTGTGACATGCCCAGAATTATGACTCTGCTCAGCTGTGATTCATCAGTAGAGGTTCATTCCCTATCGATGGCACCCTGTGTACAGATGGATTCTTTAGAACAGTAAGAGAATCTCATACAGAAACTGGTGTTGGGGATCATTCATTGAGAAAACTAAAAGGATGGTGTTTAATTACCCAATAAATGAGGCTCAGCGTGGGGGTGGGGGGGTGGGTTTGGGGGTGGTAGGCAGGCAGAAGGGTGGTCTCTCCCAGCCTGTGAACACCAGCAGCTTTGATGAGCTCGCTGGATATTTTTGGGCAGACAGCAGGAAGTACCACAGAATCACATTTCTTTTTTCCCCATGATCATGGGCTGGTCTTCATGACAATCATTCTTCCAGAAAGCCAGTCCTTTCTTGCAGAATTATTGGGTATATTTGTGAAAAGTATTACTAGTGTCTTTTTCAGTCTCTGTGTCCTTCTGAGGTAGAGGCGGACTGGATCAACTCACAAACCTTGATTGATCTTGTTGGTGTCTCTGCCGTGTCTTCCCTGATGTGGCAGGCAGGGTCGCTTATCACCTTCTAATCTCTATGGTAGATTTTCTGAGAGTCTGTGTTTATATATATAAGATTTCTTTCATTGCAACAATCCATGATCTCCTTGTGCTTCCGAAGCCCCACGTTGCCCAGAAGCATCTCTATCACAGGTCAAGTTAGCGGTCTACTGTATTTCCCCATCACAGTCATCTGTCTCCTCAAGGAAATACTTGCCCATTGGTGCCACCAGATCCAGACCTCACTGGACGTTATGGCAGTAATGGCATTATTTCAGGCTTCAGACTTTGCATAGATGGGTGTGGGAGTTAGGGAACCTCCCAAGACAACCAAGGTCAAGTAGGAGGGAACTTTTCTAAAACAAAGGGGACTCCAGATTTTCATCAGGTCGCTCTGTTTAATGTATATGCAGCAGCTTTATTCAGGAGAAGAGATGCAAAAAATTCTCACCTAATTAGAGAAAGCAGAGGAGAGTCAAAGTTGAAATATGTGCCGTTCATTGGAACATCCATGGAGCTGGGGCAGGACTGAAACCACCCCCAAGAGGAAAGAAGCAGCTCCTTTCCTGTGAGCCAGCCCTGGAAATTACAGGGCAGAGGAAGGGGCAGATGACCAAATAGAGGAGACAAGAATGGGAGTTTGAGGACTTTCCTGGCAGTCCAGGGGTTAAGACTGCACACTGCCAATGCAGGGGTTCGATCCCTGGTCAGGGAACTAAGATCCCAAATGCCATGTGGCACAGCCAGAAAAAATTTTTTAAATTTTTAATTAAAAAAAATAATGGGAGTTTGGACAGAGTGAGCAAGTATTCAGAATGCAGAAACCAGAGTAGTGAGAAATGGCCACATTAGATTGAGGGGACAGGAGGACAGGATGCGGATGTGGGAGAGGACATGGTCAGAGGATGAAAGTGTGAGAAGAAAAGAGAAAATTAACCTAGAAAAACTTCAAGCACAGCACCTCAGCTCCAGAAGTAGGACGTTATTGGTCTTTGAACCCTGGGCAACTTCTGAAGGTGACCGCATCATTCATCAAGAGGCAGAGGAAGGCACCCTTCATTTCAGCAAATGTCTGTGGGTGACTTGGTGTGTGCTGGTGTTACACGCATTCCAGGTGCACGGTAAGGCCGAATAACCCTCAAACATCAGAGTTTGGAACGGAGAAACGTTGCGGGGCTGTGAAGTGAGACCGGTGGCTCGTGCCCAGATTACCCTGAACTTCCCAAAGCTTTCAGCAGAGCCCTTTTCTAGTAAAGTTGAGGGAGGGGCATGGTCAGTTGTTGCAAACGTCTTGGTGTTAGAGCCTTTGTCCTTGAGGTCAGGTCACGGTCAGGTAGCAAAGGTTCCTGTAAGTCTCCACTAAAACAAATATTATTCTCTGTTGTGACAAGTAAGGGCAAAATCCAAAAGCTCAGCTTTCACCCTCCAAGGTCCAGGTCCTGGCTAAGAGGAGAGGGTTCCCACTGGGTCGGTTACCCAGCCCTGGAGTGTTCATCTAGCATCCAGTCTGGATCCTCTCCCGGTGCCGATCAAGTGGCAGATCTCAGCAGGCAGAGTCCTCAGCACCAGGCACCCAGACCCCGCCCAGCCATCATCACTGAGGGAGCCAGGCGCCTAGGACCTAGCCGACCCTCAGGCTCCCTTGTTGGGGGGGGGTGAGATTCACCCCTGCCTCAAGGCCGGCGTCCGGCACTGGCCATGGCGAGGACTGGAGCCTTAAGGACAAACCTAGCCTGGGGTTCCCAGCTCACCCACCGGCCCAAATTAGGGTCCCAGGGAGAGGCCCTATTCTTCTCTCACCGCCCTCCCGGCCTCAAGAGAACCGCCAGGTTAACCGCTGCTGAGACGACCTCTGCACACCCCACTTCCGGTCTCGTGCCAGCGGTCTCGCGTGAACGGTCTCGAGCTAACGGTCCAGTGCTAACGGCCGTCCGCTGACGGTTGGTTCCCGGCCGCCCTCAGGAACACAGCTCGGCCCTCGGGGAGCCGCGAGCCTCGGAGGGAAGGGCGTCGAGATGCCTGGATTCTAAGTCCTGCCAGCGGCCCCACGGTGAGGACATTGCCGCAAGCATCCAGAGATGCTTTCTAACTGAACCCCGAGAGAAGGTGCGGCGGCTTCCTAGAGCCTGAACGTCTAACCCGGGGGGGATCAGCGAGTCGTCTGAGGCGGCCAGGCCCGTGGCGACCTTCTCCGACCTGCTGCAGGGGCCCGTGGACTTGGGGTCCACCCTGCGCTCAGGGCTGACACTTGTTGCGAGCACAGACATGTCCTGTCCTCCACCCCGACCCCCGCACCGCTTACTTTGTCACAAGCGCGGGGCAGCTCCTTTGCGGCCCCACATCGTCCCGGCAGCGGGGGGGAGATGTCTCTTTCGGGCCCGCTCCTCCGCTCCCTACCAGCACCCACACCGCAGTGCTGGGGAGACGGCCCTCGGCGTTGGAACCTTCCGGTCAGGAGCCTGGGACTAACCACCTGTCGTCTAGTGTGGGACACCGTTCCTGTCTTTGTCACTGTCTTTTTCATTACCCTCTTCACCCTCTGACACCAGCAGGGATGTTCCACCAGGGCAGGAACCATTTATATCAACTGTTCTGTACTCAGCACCTTAGGAGAGGGCAGGGCAGGAGCAGACACTCAAAACGTATTCACTGACAATGGATGGATTGGAATAAGGGCTTCCCCGATGGCTCAGCGGTAAAGAATCCGCCTGCAGTGCAGGGGATGCAGGAGGCGCGGGTTCGATTCTGAGTCAGAAAGATCCCCTGCAGGAGGAAATGGAAACCCACTCCAGAATTCTTGCCTGGAGAATCCCATGGAAAGTGGAGCCTGGCGGGCTACAGTCCATGAGGTCACAAAAGAGTTGGACGTGACTAAGCAACTGAGCAGGTAATTGTAGTAATTGCTAGATTATCCCCTAAACCTTGTCCTACTGTATTTGTGTTCTCGGGATAGTTCTTTTGAGCCTTTGAAGACAATCATCTTCAGATTCAATAGTTTCATTAGATAGTTTCATTCAGATGATCGTTCAGATTTCTCAGAGCCCTTGTCTGGGTCTCCCCTAAGAGAGTTATTTCTCCTGGACGTGGACCCAGGCCGTTTTGGTTTTTGATTCAGATGATGATCCAGGCTTGGGAACTACAGACTGAGTCCATCATCCCCTTTTCACAAGGGAAAGAGTAGGCTCAAAGACACAAAATACCTTCCCTCACAGCAGCCAGCTCCCTTCTCTGAAACCTGGTCTGCATCTAACACAAGCCTAGAGAGAGTCTCCCTGCCAAGAGGTGACTCAGGGTGGAGTTTAAGCAGGCTCTTGAGGGAAAGGTAGATTTATGACTAGTAGTAATGTTGGGAAGTTGATTCCAAGTGAAGAAAATGCATCCAGTGCCATTTAAGCAGAGTTAAGATCATAGCTCTTCACTGACTCTTCCCTGGTGGCTCAGTGGGTAAAGAATCTTCCTGCAGCACAGGAGACCCGGGTTCAATCCCTGGGTTGGGAAGACCCCCTGGAGAAGGGAATGGCAACCCACTCCAGTATTCTTGCCTGGAGAATCCATGGACAGAGGGGCCTGGTGGGCTATAGTCCATGGTGGGCTACAGTCACAGGAGTTGGACATCATTTAGCAACTAAACCACCAGCAAGATTATTAAGACCTGGATATGTGTGTGTGTTAGTCACTCAGTCATGTCTGACTCTTTGCAGTCCCATGGACTGTAGCCTGCCAGGCTCCTCTGTCCGTGGGATTCTCCAGTCAGGAATACTGGAGTGGGTTGCCATTCCCTCCTCCAGGGGGTCTTCCTGACCGAGGGATTGGACTCGGGTCTCATGCATTGCAGGTAGATTCTTTACCATCTGAGCTACCAGGGAAGCCCAAGACCAGGATAATTTAATACAGATTTCCATTTGTTAAAGGCTTTCCTCTTATTTCTTGGTGGTGGGTTTCCTGCTCAAACACACAAGTGACATCCCAGGAGCCCAGGTCAGTCCTCAGCACTGACTTCTAAACTGTCTTCATGTTGATGGATCGTCATCCCTGTAGTGAGTACTCAACCTCAGAGAGTTCATGGTACCCTCACCTGAAGCATCTGTTTTATGTAGAAATGTCAATAGATTATTTAGGAGGGCATTTTTGCTGATTTTGACAATTCCAGAGCAACTGGGGGAAAGCAGAGGGAGGACTGTGAAAGTCCAGGGCGATGATAATTGCTCACTCAGGGATGAGACAAGGAGGTTGAATGGATGCTACGTGATTGCACAATGATCATGCCTTGAAATTCAGATGTTTCATTTCAGGGTGAAAGCAATTGGTTAGAAATTAATAAAACGGAGGTGATTTCATCTACCGGAGATTGGCTTATGATTTCTAGAATGTTTTACTTAAATTCTGTTTCACTGCAGAGATCAGTATTCTAGTAATTTCATAATGTACCCTTTGATTATTTCATTGTTTCTTTGCAGTGGGCAGTTAGCCTCTGTGTCCTGGAATTAGTGTCAGACAATAATATGTTTTATAGAATTTGTATGATGACTTATTTCACTGCCTAAATATTTAGAAAACTAAGAGAATTGGAGGGGGATTATTTTCAGAATTTTGAGCTGGATAATATCTTGAAGATATTGGATATAATATATTGCTTTTCATTGCATTCTGGCATTCCCCAAAATAAAATGGCAAGTTCATTCTTAGACAATCCATTTAATTAAAATTCTCATGATAACTTTCATGTGCAGCAAATGAATTTTCTCTGAAAGGATTAAATATCTCAGCTTTGAAGCTGGATGAGTGATTATTATAAAAGCTAAATTAATACAATTTGACCTAATTTCAAGACAGTGACAGTAACATAAGTAGCCTTATAAGAGTGGCTTTTATTGCAAATATGTAAGTTTACAATGCATGGTTCTAAAATAGTCTTTTTTACTGTATTCCAGAAGGTATGTTCAAATGCATACCTTCCATGAGAACTTTTACCTGTTTTTATAATTTTATTTGTTTTTGGCTGTGCTGGGTCTTCATTGCTAGTTGTGGCGAGTGGGGGCTACTCTCTAGTTGCGGTGCACAGGCCTCTCATTGCAGTGGCTTCTCTTGTTGGGGAGGCATGGGCTCTAGTGCATGCAGGCTTTAGTAGGTGCAGCAGGTGGGCTCGGTAGTTGTGGCACACGGGCTCGGTTACTCTGCGGCATATGGTGTCTTCCCAGCCTAGGGATGGAACCAGTGCCCCCTGCATTGCAAGGCAGACTCTTAGCTACTGGACCACCAGGAAATCCCAGAATTTTTATCTTTAATCAGATGATATTGAGCCTTCACTGCTTTATTCATCTATTTATTTATTCAACAGATAATTTATTGAGCATCTACTATTTACCAGTTACCCTCTAGTTGTTTGGGCTTCCTTGGTGGCTCAGCTGGTAAAGAATCTGCCTGCAATGTGGGAGGTTTGGGTTCGATCCCTGAGTTGGGAAGATCCCCTGGAGAAGGGAAAGGCTACCCACTCCAGTCTTCTGGCCCCGGACTATACAGTCTATGGGGTCACAAAGAGTGGGACAGGACTGAGTGACTTTCACTCTAGTTGTTTAGATCCATGCTGGGAAGATAATAAGTGAGTGAATGTATAATATCAAGTAGAGATATAAAGAAAAATAAGGTATGGGGTTAAAGTGCAACATCCATAGGAGATCGGGGCAGGAGAGGATCTCTCACCTGAATGGGGGAAGGGTGGCCATAGGTCACTGGGAGTCCAGAGTGTATTCACTGATGCAAGGCTTTGGGTTTTATTTTGAATGAAGCTGGGAAGCGTTGGATCAGAGAAGCAACAAGATCTGTCTATGCTCTCAATACCTGTCTCACTAAATTATAAACCTCCAGGCAACATAAGAAAGAATCGTGTCTAGGTCAGGATGGAGCCTCAGAAGTCATGTGAGCAGATACCCAGTGGGCGTGGGACCAGGAGAAGTGGGAACCAGGACTGCCTTCCTCTGTCCTTGGCCCTCATCCTCTCTGGGTCAACCCACCACCCTCTTTGCTTCTCTCGCTAGAGCCTCCTATTCCTGACCTGCTCACTCTTCTGTATCTGCCGTAAACATGGCCCTGCCTTGACGCTTTCTGCCCTGCCCACCAGCCTCTCAGCTCATCTGCAGGACCCAGAGACTAACACACAATCCGTCATCGATTTTCATGCAACCAGAGATCAGTTCTCCACTTTCTAAATACATGGCCTTCAACAGGTTGCTTTATGCGTCAGACTTCAGTGTCCTCACCAGTAGAATGGGGCAAGAGGCCCATGCACCTCAAGGGGCAGATTAAGCAAGAAGATGTTATGAGACTTGGTGCACACTGACTGTTTGAGATGGTCTGAGAGCATTGCTACCACCATCACGCTCCTGTGTTTGTACCCTATTTCATACATGCGCTCTTGTTTTGCATATGATATCATGTGTATTGGTTCTATTCTACGAGTAGGAGCTGGGGCTTAGAATTCCGTGTATTCCACACAGAGCATCGGGTGGGCGGTGGTGGCCCTCAGTTTTTTACTGGCTGGTCAGCTCCTTGTGCACCAGCCGTCTCCCCTGCCACCCCTCTTTCCCCTCCATGAACCCTCCAGCCTACACGGCCTCAGGGTCACACCTGCCGAATGATGGCCCTGTTCCAGACTCTTCCACACCCCTACTGAGTGTTTCTCATTATCTGCAGGCACTTCTCTGGATGCGTGTCTTCCCAGACTCAAATTTAGTGCATCTCAAACCTGCCTCCTCTAAATGCCCATTTCTCCTGAATTCATCATTCTGGGAGCACAACTTCCATTAATCTCTGTCAGTCAGTCAAGAGGGCTTTGTAAATTCTTCCCTTTCCCTCAGACTTTACTGGTGTCCCACCTGGACAAACTCATCAGCCCCTGACCCAGCCTAGAGGTACTCACTGCCCACCCCCCTTGCACACCTCGGCCAGGGAATATTTACGAGCAAAGATGGTAGTTCTTCAAAATGGTGAGGGTGAAGGCTGGGTGCTGTGGAGGGCAGGTCAGTGACTTGATTTAGGGGCTCTCTGAGTGAAGCACACGTAACGGTCACCTTGGTGTGACTAGAGTCTCACCAGAGTCTCAGTGGCCGGAGGAGCCAGCAGTGTCCCCCCAACTCCCCCATGACAGTGCTCCTCCTTAATTGTTACCGAATGCAAGTTCTTGTGCCCAGCACACAGTGGGGCTAAACAGACTGATGTTTGGAGCCAAGAAAGGTTTATTGCAGGGCCATGCAAGATGTGTGGCTTGTGCCCCACAAACCCCAGAGCTCCCCAAAGGGTTTCAGCACAACTTTTAAAGGCACAGTGAGGGAAGGGATGTGGTTGGTTGTTGCAAACTTGTTGATGTCGGAATCCCTTGTTCTTAACAACTACACACCTAGGTCAGCTCACCATGTTCCTGTAAACCTCCAACAAGACAAGTGTTATTCTCTGTTCTGCAACTTTTTATCTCTGTGTGAATGAACTCTTACCTGTGAGTGTCCTGAGAATGGACTATCCTGTGTATTTCAGGCTGTGCTGTGCTCAATTGCTCAGTCGTGTCTGACTCTTTGCAACCACATGGACTGCAGCCAGCCAGGCTCCTCTGTCCATGGGGATTCTCCAGGCAAGAATACTGGAGTGAGTTGCCATGCCCTCCTCCAGGGGATCTTCCTAACCTAGGGATCGAACCCAGGTCTCCCACATTGCAGGCGGATTCTTTACCATCTGAGCCACCAGGGAAGCCCATTTCAGGCTGTAGGCAACAGGCTGTTACAAAAAGTGCTAGTCGGCATGACTCAGCACAGGGAGTATAACAGATCCAGCATAGAGTCAGATCTGTTCTTTCCTGTTACAGTATCCATGGAAGGAAGCCTGGTTGTTTGTTAAAGCCCCTGAGGTGCCATATCACTAAAGGTTCTTTTTCAGTAGCTATTCATGTAAGAAGTCACCCCACTCCAGTACTCTTTCCTGAAAAATCCCATGGACGGAGGAGCCTAGTAGGCTGCAGTCCATGGGGTCGCACAGAGTTGGACACGACTGAAGCGACTTAGCAGCAGCATCTAAGAAGTAATATCTGTAAGTAATTTAGCTGAGCAAAGGCCTTCATTGATTAACTTTTCTTTATAACTCTGCTTCTAAGAAGAAGCAAGTGACAATAAAGCAGCTCCTGTGATCTATTTTGTGTGGATGGAGAGTGGATTCATGCCCTTCCTCACTTCTCTCTGGCTAGACTCCATTTCCGTGAGGGCTCCAGGGAGGCGGAGGGGTCCTCTGTCATCCAGGATGCATTTTCCATGTTTGACTTCACTAAGGTAAAGACTGGATGAGTATATCTAGGGAACTTTCAATGGAGAGTTGAAATTAGTGTTTCCTGTTAGTCCTCAGTTAATTAGAAAATTAAATTAATCACAACCCTCATTCCCAGAGCTTTCTGGTTAGTTGATGTGTTACTGTATTTGGGTTAGAGACGATCCCATGAGGCACAGAGGTATAATTGTATAGGATTAGAGGATGGAGGGAAGAAGGAACTACAGACAGTTTGCAAAGTTGCAAAGCAGCAGTCCTGTGGCCAAAACATTGCTTTGGGGGACTTGGGGCCAGAGTCTGAATCCCCAGGACATACCCGCCGTGAGTCCAGAGCTATTTAAAGGAGAACTCGGGAGGTGAGAGTGTTGCCTTCCACTCTTCATCAGAAGAAAAGAAGTCTGAAGTGCTAACCCTAAGTTAGAATCATTTTAATACTTTAAATTTGCATTTAAAATGGAAATGTTTTTCTTCTCTCAAATACGGATCATCTTGAATAGTCTCCTAGTATGTAGACTGGATTTGTTTAGAAATACACAAAGTGGAGAACAGTCTAGACTCTTGAGAAGCCAAAAGACTAAACAGCTGAGGGATTTAGAAGGGACGTTTTCAGTCTTAATATAAAGTTTTAAATGTCCCAACGAGAGAACCTTTACCAGGAAACAAATTACAATCTGAATGATCCATGTTATTGTTAAGTCACTAAGTTGTGTCTGACTCTGTGACCCCATGGACTGCAGCACGCCAGGCTCCCCATCCTTCACTATCTCCCAGAGTTTGCTCAAACTCATGTCCATTGAGTCGGCGATGCCATCCAACCATCTCATCCTCTGTTGCCACCTTCTCCTCTTGTCCTCAGTCTTTCCTGGCATCATGGTCTTTTCCAATGAGTTGGCTCTTCACATCAGGTGGCCAAAGTATTGGAGCTTCAGCTTCAGCATCAGTCCTTCCAATGAATGTTCAGGGTTGATTTCCTTTAAGATTGACTGGTTTGATATCCTTGTAGTCCAAGGGGCTGTCAAGAGTCTTGTCCAGCACCATAATTCAAAAGCATTGATTCTTCAGCACTCAGCCTTCTTTGTGGTCCCACTCTTACATCCATACATGACTACTGGAAAAACTATAGCTTTAACTATACAGACCTTTGTTGGCAAAGGGATATCTCTGCTTTTTAATACATTATCTAGGTTTGTCATAGCTTTCCTTCCAAGGACCAAGCATCTTTTAATTTCATGGCTGCAGTCACTGTCCACAGTGATTTTGGAACCCAAAGAAAGAAAATTTGTTACTGTTTCCACTTTTTCCCTAATATTTGCCATGAAGTGATGGGACCCAATGCCATGATCTTAGCTTTCTGAATGCTGAGTTTTAAGCCAGTTTTTTCACTCCTCTCTTTCACCCCCATCAAGAGGTGCTTTAGTTCTTCTTTGCTCTCTGTCATTAGAGTGGTAACATCTGCATATCTGAAGTTGATATTTCTCCCAGCAATCTTGATTCCAACTTCTGATTTTCCAGCATGGCATTTTGCATGATGTACTCTGCATAGAACTTAAATAAACAGGGTGACAATATACAGCCATGGAGTACGCCTTTCCCAATTTTGAACAAGTCTGTTGTTCCATGTCTGTTCTAACTGTTGCTTCTTGACCTGCATACAGGTTTCTCAGGAGGCAGGTCAGGTGGCCTGGTATTCCCATCACTTTAAGAATTTTTCACTGTTTGTTGTGATTCACACAGTCAAAGGCATTAGCGTAGTCAGTGAATGATCCATGCTGGGGCTTAAAGCCTATGGTGGAAGCAGAGTTTGCCTAATGACCCTTGCCTTGGAAGATTCTGATGAAAACTGAGGTTGGTATGTGGACTAAGTACTGTTTATGACTCAGTAAAATCTCTTATAGGTTAGTCAGGGAGAATGTTTAGTCAATAAAGAGTTGCTTGTAATTGTCATCCAGACTTTTATAATTTTTGTCCTTTGGGCTAGGGGTGGGAAGCTGGCTGTGGGGAAGCCATGGAATTGGCCCACACACATTTTTGTTTCTCCTTTTGGACCCAATAGCTTTAGATTGTACACTGATTACTTATTTAAAAGTCTCATAACCTTTAGATGAGAGTATACTTCCCTGAATTTTTAAAAAATTGACCTGATTTGACTCTCCAGCCACTGAAATAATAGCACAAATAAAAGTATAATGGCTTACTGTATGCATGGCACCCTGCTAACAATCCACAATATTCAGAACCCCTTCTGTGTGGGAGTTACTAGTACCCCCACCTCTACAAGTGAGGAACTGAGGCTCAGAGAAGTCCAGTGACATGCTCAAGGCAGCAAGCCAGGAAGGGCAGAGTTGGAATTCAGACTCTCATCCGACCCCCAGCTTGCTGTGGTGACCGTTGTGCTAGGGCCACGGAAGAGAGCCTTGTCCCAGACGCTCCAGGGAGGTTCTGCAAGGGAGAAAGAGACAGAGAAAAGGAATGAGAATGTTCCTGTTTTGCCTATAACTTCAGGAAGAAAAGTTGACCAGCTTGCACCTTCCTGGGCACAAAGGGAGGCTGTCTGATGCTTATATTGGAGCAGAGATAAAAATGCATTAAAAAAAAAGCAGGATAAAAAAGGTCCTTGATGGACTGTAGTGACGAATAACTGACATCTAACAAAGCGTCTGGAGCACACATAACCTTGATTTCCCATCATGACACAGTTTCCACTTGTTAGTAGAGGCAGGACGTTATAATACATGATGAAATGTGCAGGAGATAGGGACCTACTTTCAGAATCTAGTTATTTTAGAACAAAATGAAGCTACTTCTGATGATTTTTTTTCCGTGTCTGTCTCTCAGTGGGCATCGCATCAACTGAACAGTGGTACAGTGGTCCCCAGAAGGATGAGAAACGTGCATGCTGGCAAGCATAGCCTTTATCTTATGGTCATGGTGATGGGGAGGGCAGTCTGCTGAGAAAGGAATGAAAGAACCACATTTCAGTTTTAATTCCTCATTCATAAACTTCATGTAAAAAGGAGAGCGAATTCTAGAATCCACAAACTGATGAAAATGATGGGTTTTTTCCCCTAAAAAGGAATGTCTTTGTCATGAAGCTGCACCTGCATTCTTGGATAAAATATTACCGCTGTTGTGTGCGATGTGATTTCCATAGGAGAAATTATCAGCAGATGACCTGTAATGAATCATATGCCACGGCTGCAGGCTGCTAATACCAAGATTAATTTTCTTCTGATGGGGAGGCTGCTCACATTCAGATGGAAATGTTGATGGTGCTGGGTTTGGGATGAGTTCTAATATATTTGTTTACTTTCCAACACTCCTGAGATGCAGATGAAAAAGCTAGGTGGCAGTTGTGCAATATGTTCATCCACTTTGTGCTGTGGTGGGGCGGGGGGAGGAGAGCGGTGAAGGCATCTTTTCTAATAAACAGCCCTCTTTCTCCTGCCAGGTCTCCAAACATTTCTTGGTCTTGGTGCCTTTGGGCTTTAGAGCCAGTTTTTCAATATAGAACATTTGGAGGGGGTGAGCAGTATTCATTTCAACTTACTCTTTCCCTGAATGTACATTTCTGGATTTATATCCAACAGTTGCAATGCTATGCAACAGATGGTAATTCTGGGCACAGCAGCATTGTTAGTAACAATTGGTGCATCTCCATGGATGTGTGTGAGGTGTAAGAGTGATAAGGACCGTGTATCAAGACTCTGATCTGGAAAAAACCCTGAAAAGACCTTGATGCTGGGAAAGATTAAGGGCAGGAGGAGAAGGAGATGACAGAGGATAAGATGGTTGGGTAGCATCACTGACTCAATGGACGTGAGTTTGAGCAAGCTTCCGGAGATAGTGAAGGACATGGAACCCTAGTAAGCTGCAGTCCATGGGATCGCAAAGAGTTGGACAGGACTGAGCGACTGAAGAACAACAACATCGAGACTCGTGTTGTGTGCCTGTGACCCGCCAGGTAAGGCACAAGTCATGTTTTATGTGTAACTTACTAATCTTCCCAATTCCTCCATAAAGTAATCATTATTATTATCTCAGTTTTGAAACTGAGGTGCATGTCATTTAAACAGCTTGCCTAAGATCTTTCAACTAATTAGTAACAGAGCCCAGATTCAGTCCCAGGTGGATCTGACTCCGGAACTGGCACGCTAGACCATCGCACTGCCAGCCCGCTCCTAGAGATGCATTTGTGTGTTGATGGCAGGGTGACATCTCTTGTTTTTGATGTGCACTTCAAGTGCCCTCATGACCCATCTAATCACCCTCATATGCAGGCACCAAAATGATCCTGCAGAAAAAGTATCTCTCTCCATCATATTTCTTTTTCCACTTTATGATCATAATTTTTTCTCCATCTCAAGTGAATGGGCAGCTCGCTTTTCTCATTCTTTCCCGATTCTGGTTATGCTGCTTCCGTTTTGCAAATTGAAACACCCACAACAGGCAGAAAATTAGGTGCATCAGTGCATCCGTGTGTCACGCATCTACTGGGATATCAAATTCTGGTATCACAGAGGCTTAATTTTTACTTTTGAGAGGGGGCTATGTCTTACAGACCTTGTTCATTCATCACTTCTGTCTCCTAAGTTTCCCTTCCTGAAAACAGTAAGACTTTGGGACTCGGAAGGTCATTTTTATATGGCACGCTTGATTGCTTAGGGAAAGAAACTTAAAAGCACTCTCTTTAGAAGGGAAGGTATTGTTTCCCCAGAGTAAAAATATTCAGCCGTGTCCTGGAGAGGTCTTGTCTCCCAACAACCCTGAATTGGTGAGAGCTGTGCATGGGGGCTTTGCTAAGTGAATAGTAGCAGCTTCAGGAATTCACAGTGAGCAAAATATTTAAACTGCAGCCAATGGCCTTGCT
Source organism: Giraffa tippelskirchi (assembly GCF_054371585.1). Lineage (NCBI taxonomy): Eukaryota > Metazoa > Chordata > Mammalia > Artiodactyla > Giraffidae > Giraffa > Giraffa tippelskirchi. The sequence goes on from NC_137284.1 coordinate 158,577,065, forward strand.
TTCAGATGTGTGCTTGGTGGGTGAGAACAAGACACCAGTGACAACGAATCTTTGGATTCTGGAAATTCAAGAGCAGCCGTGTGATTTCTACGAAGTCACCACGTTTCTCTTTATAGGAATAGGAAGAGGAATCCTCTCTCCTGAGGAAAGTTTGCTTCTCAGGCACCAAAGCCCATTGTACTTTCTGTGTGTCATTGATTCAGTTTAAACACAGTGTTCTTATTTGGATGCAACTGTATGGCAGGACAGAACTGGAAAGAGACGCTCATTTATTTTTCTGTGTGAGTGCTTAGTTGCTCAGTCCTAACTAACTGTCTTCAACCCCATGGCCTGTGGCCCCCATTCTCCTCTGTCCATGGGATTTCCCAGGCAAGAATACTGGAACGAGTTGTCATTTCGTACTCCAGGGGATCTTCCCAACCCAGGGATCGAACCCATGCCTCCTGCATCTCCTGCATTAGCAGACAGATTCTTTACTGCTCTGTCACCTGGGATGCCCAGTTATTTCTCTGTCATTCTCCTTATTTTGTTACAGTTCTACTGATTAAGTCAAGTCATTTTTCAAGGTTCCACTATCATTTCTGTAAAACAGGAATAATCAGACCTTCCCTATTAACTTCCCAGAGTTGTCAGAAAAATGAAATGAAACTGTTTAGGTATCAGAACTGAGAACAGCTCAAACTCAGTGCCAGGTGTCGGTCTGTTGATATTTTTGTTGCAGCTGAAATACTGCAGTGATTGTTCTGAGTGTCTCAATGGAGGGCTTACTCTGAGCAGACAACTGTGTTTGTCCTGTCATAGAAAATGAGGAAGCGAGGCTGTCTTTGCACACAATCCAGTGGCATGTGACAGGTGCTGAGGGCCAGGCTGATGCTCTTGGAGGCCCAGGGGATGGAAGGTGGGCATCACCAGGTGCTGCCTGCCTTCTGTTCTGCCAGACTTTGGGGTGAGCACTGCCAGTGCTGTAAAGAAGGATGTACCTTCTATCCAAGTGGAGGGTGGGAGTCTTCATGGAAGAGATGAAATTTTAATGCACCCTTGGATGTTCGATATAATTTAGTAAGTTATAGTGTGTGTGTGTGTGTGTGTGTGTGTGTGTGTGTGTATGTCATAATATTGAGGCTTCTGCAGTGGCTCAGTGGTTAAAGTATCCACCTGCAATGCAGGAGACACAGGAGACGAAGGTTTGAATTCTGGGTCGGGAAGATCCCCTGGAGGAGGGCATGGCAACCCACTCCAGTATTCTTGCCTGGAGAATCCCATGGACTGAGGAGCCTGGAGGGCTACAGTCCATAGAGTTGCAAAGATTAGGACACAAGTGAAATGACTGAGCACACGTGTATGCACGCATGTTATAATATTAATATAATAAAGAGGATAGATTCTTCAGGAAAGAGAGAATGCCAAGGCCAAACACACAGAGAAGCATGGACATGTTTGGATAGGGCCCAGGGGTCCAGCTTGGGAGAGTGTATACAGCAGTAGTGTAGAGTCTTGCTAGTAAAAGACATTGGGGGCGAGGGGCTTGCAGGGAGTTGAGAGTGTGGCTGAAATTTATCTGGAAGTCACGGGGAGTAGAGGAGACCAGCGAGTGGTATGATTGTGCCAGGAGCACTTCTGATCCTGCTGTTCTTGCCCTGAAGAATCAAAGCCCACTGCCCTCGCTGGGGAAGACGCCATCTGGGTCTCCCTGGTTCTCCACAGCCGAGGCAAAGCGAGGGAGGTTGATGACAAGAAGTATCGAGGCGCAGCTCTGATGGCTGGGCGTCTTCCTGGGGGTGGAGCGGAGGAGTCTTGAAAGAGGGCATGGCTCCAGGCTGTGCGTTAATTAGCACAAGTGAGGCAGCCACTTGGAATAGATACTGAAGAGCAAATTCACGCTTTGGGGATGTGTTTGAAATGAATTTGGAGTGTGCTGGGCCAACGATTCTTGCAATTTGCCAAAGTCATGGGCCTGAATGAGGTCCCATAGGAAATCTTTGAAAGAGAAGAGGGCTGAAAACAAACGGTCAGAGCTGGCCAAGGACAGGGAAACAGTCCAGCCAAACCCACTTCCAGGACAGGTGAGCATTTCAGCCCCGAGGTGCAGGACAGCCACAACGGAAAAGCTCCTCAGATTTCACAGGTAGGAGCTCAGGGCTTCTGTTTGATTGAGATGCATTTGCAGTGAGGTGTGATGCTCCAGAGGTGAGGTTCGATTTTGATTCCTCCCATTTATTCGAGCTTCATTTATTTCCTTCTGTGCCCTCCTGAGCATTTCTTCATGGCAAAGCGCTCCCTGAACTCTTGGCTCCTACATATTGACAGAACTCTGCTGGAAGGAGACGCCCTCCTGAGCTGATTAGCAGCCCGTGCCCAGGGCTGTGTGTTTGAGGATGTGGGCAGCAGAGGTGGAGAGCTGGGGGTCGGCATGTCTCGGGGAGTGGGCTCCCTGTGGGCCCCAATAGGCCTGGTGCACGGAAATTGAGACCAGTGCTGGGTAAGTGGTAGAAGAAAGAAGGGCTTTACTTCGTGTTTATTGATTTATCTGTGTGACCCCATAAATATTCATTTTACATCCTGTGGACTCTGTTTTACAAAATCAAAGTAGGAAAGAGACTTCTCTGAAGGTCCTCACTCTTGGCGGGCTTGTGTGTGAGTCCTCCAAGGATGCATCACTAGGAGAATTCCTCCCCTCACCAAACTGCGTTAAAGAACGAGGACGCCTTAACTGCAGGCATCTGCAGAAAGCAGGTTTCATCGACTTGTAGACTGTTGGCACTGGAAAGGATTTTAGACTTACAGGTCGTCTGGCACACATGTTCAATTTAAAGATCAGAAAGCAACTCAGAGAGGGGAGTGACTGCCAGCCCTGAGTTCCTGTGAACTCAAGACAGGGTGCCCAGGTGAGGGCACACAGCCCCCCAGGTGAGGGAAGGTGGCAGAAGGATAAAGCTTTGATGTGCCTGAAACATAGAGCTCTCAGCACAGACTGAGAGCCTTGATTTATCAATATTTTTACTGAAGTATAGTTGATTTATAGTGTTGGGACTTCCCTGGTGGTTCAGTGGTTAAGACTTCGCCTTCTAATGAGGGGGCTGTGGGTTTGATCCCTCGTTGGGGAGCTAGGATCCTACATGCCTTGTGGCCCAAAAAACCAAAAACCCCATAAAACATAAGCAGTATTGTAAGTCACCAGGATACCCATTAAATTCAATAAAGACTTTTTAAATGGCCACATCCAAAAAGAAAAATCTTTCCAGTGTTTCGTTAATTGCTCCTGTACAGCAGTGATTCAGTTATATTCAGTTCAGTTCAGTCACTCAGTCGTGTGCGACTCTTTGCGACCCCATGGACTGCAGCATGCTGGGCTTCCCTGTCTATCACCAACACCCAGAGCTTACTCAAACTCATATCCATCAAGTCAGTGATACCATTCAACCATCCCGTCCTCTGTCATCCCCTTCTCCTCCTGCCCTCAATCTTTCCCAGCATCAGGGTCTTTTCAAATGAGTCAACTCTTCGCATCAGGGGGCCAAAGTATTGGAGCTTCAGCTTCAGTATCATCGGAACTGATTTCCTTTAAGATGGACTGGATACATGCATTCTCTTTTTTAATATTCTGTGAGTCTTACTGTATGTTTAGTAATCATTACCTGCCAACACCCTGAGGGCTCTTATGTAAGCAGCCTGGTAATGACTATTCTTTGTTAGTATTCACAGACAAAGAGGCAGATTAAGCTGGAATGCTAAAGAAATGCACAATTAGTTCCCAATACCAATCACTTAAAAAACAAAAACAAACACCAATCCCCCCCCCCCCCCGCCAAAAAAAAACCCTATTATTATGAGACTGAAAATTAGTATTTGGCAGAGGATGAAATGGTTGGATGGCATCGCAGACTCCATGGACATGAGTTTAGGCAAACTCCAGGAGACAGTGAAGAACAGGGAGGCCTGGCATGCTGCAGTCCATGGGGTCACAAAGTGTCAGCCATGACTTAGCAACTGAACAACAACAACAATTCCTATTCGTACACAGTGAGACTATCGCAAGTCAGCTTTGTACATTTGGTTAATTAAAGTAGCCAGTCTTGAGGTCTTCGCATTTAATCCCTAATTGTCCTTGACTGATGAGTTGAAATCTAAAACGTACTGTTTTTCCAGAAAAGACAGTTCTAAACTGAAAGTCCCTATTTGATAAGATGCTGCAAACGTTTTCCACTAGATATTTGTCATCCACTGCTGCCTAACAGATTATCTCAGAGCTTAGGGAGCAACCTGAGAGGGCAGACGTGGGAAGAAGAAAAATTTTAGAGACATGTAAATCTTGTTCAAATAACAACTCTGGTTCTTCAGTTCAGAGGGTTTAGGAATCGCCCATAGTTGCCGAGTTCTGGAGTTTTATTATGTCTAAAACAGTGACACTGATAGCCAACTGTCAGAGTCTATAACGTCGTGTGATATACACACATGAAAACACCTTGTACTATCTCTGGATTAAGTAAGAGCATCATAAAATGAACTTGTCTTTTCTTTGTTGTCATAACAACATTCATCCATAACATAGTTCACTGGACTTGGAACTGATGAGTGGTTCTCTCATTGGATCCAGACAGAAACTAGAATTAAAGTCACTTCCAATGGTAGTTCCACTCCTCCCCTCCAGAAGGCAGTAACTAATGCTCACAAGACAGGAAATCAAAGATATAACATGGGTGATATTAATGGCACATATCATATCATATAAATGATGGCCAGAAGCCATGCACAGTGAGTGGGGACTCTGTGCTCAAATCAGTGGAGGGAATTGTAAGGCAAAGACCATAAAGGCATAAGCATGTTGCATAAAGGCAGAAGCATGAACTTTGTAAAGTTCCACATAGGAAATCAGAAAAGAAAGAACAAGGCTGTGGGAAATGTTAACAAGCAAATAGGAAAAAGGATCATGTCTTTGAGCCACAGGTGTGCTCATAAGAAGAAAAATCAATACGAAGAAAATTACAAAAGCCAAATATATAGAGTCTGGACACAAACAGATGAACAGACAAAAGAGAAAATGTGGCGAACTGCTGGTTAGTCAGAAGTGTCAGCATACCAGTAATCAAAGAAATTCTGAGACAGAAAGGAGATATTTGGCTTATAAAGTTAGTAAATGTTTTAAAAACAGATCATTTCCAATTTGAGTACTGATGCAATAAAACTAAAACAGGCACCCTCTCTCAGCACTCGGTGGAGGTGCAGATTAGATGGACGTGTTCCAGACAGGAGACTGCCTTAAAAAGGCTCAGGTGCCTTGACCCAGAAATTCCACATCTAGAAATTTATCCCAAGTAAATAATATTATGTAGGGTAAAACTATGCACCAGTATGGTCATGGTAGCACTTTTTAGATAATAAAAACTCAAGAGCAAGTCCATTAAAATTATATTTTAAAATAAGTTTAATAGTAATGGCACATGTTTATTTTGCACTTAGGTGCCAGACACTGTGTTTGTGTGTTTAAATATGTGTGTGTATATGTACATGTATTTATATATGTGTGTGTATGTGTTTATATACATACATATTCACACACATGCATGTATTTGTAAGTGGACCGTTGACCAACACAAGCTTGAACTGCGTGGGTCCACTTATGTGAATTTTTTCCGCCAAATACATACGGCAATACTTTGTGACCTGAACTTGATTGAATGTGTGGATATGGAGAACTGACTCATTGTTGCACTTGGACTTTTGACTGGGTGAGGGTTGGCACCCACAACCCCCACATGTTCTTCAGGGGTTAGCTATATTTATATATATATATATATGTATGTATATGTGTGTGTGTGTTTACAAGTTCTCATTTAATTTTCAGAACCAACCCTATAAAGTAGGAGCGATTGTTCTCCAGTTTATAGACAAAGAGACTGAATTGGAGAATTCAGTAGGTCACCCAAGGAAGGTCACGTACACATTGAAATACACAGCTCTCACTCCAGCTGCACTGAAAAAGCAAACATTAAGGAGAAGCCCCCATATCTTGCTTTTGGAAAAGGGTTTCCTTGGCTTGGTAAGGTTTTTGTTTTTGTTGTAATATTTATTCATTTGCCTGTGTCAGGTCTTAGTTGGGCATGCAGGCTCTTCATTGCAGAGTGTGGGTGGTGGGGGGGTGGGGGCGGGCAGGGTGCTCAGTAGTTGAGGTGTGGGCTTGGTTGCCCCGTGGCATGTAGGATCCCAGTTCCCCGACCAGAGATCAAACCTGTGTCCCCTGCATTGGAAGGCAGACTCCCAACCACTGGACCACCAGGGAGGTCCCAGGATTTTCAGTTTTAAATAACACTTGTGAAACAAATGTGACAGGTTCTTGCTTGCTTTTTTTGCTTCTAACTACAAACAAAAATGAAGATGTTTTCTTTGTTAATACAAAAGTAGTATATACTCGTTTAGGAGATGCCTTCCCCCCTTATTTGCCATCTCTTAAAACACAGAAACATTTTCTAAGCTGAGAAAGGCGTCGGGCGATGTGAGGCGGATGTGGTCCCCCTTGGGTTTTGCAGGCTTGGTTTAACCACGTGATGTCTGAGCCGAGCTGGGCGGGCTGAGAGTGGACGGAACAGGAAGCCTGAACAGGCTCCAGGAGGCAGGACACAGAGGGGACAGAGAGTGACTCCGGGATCCACACCCAGGCTTTGCATGACTCAGTTCACCTTTCCTTCTTTCTAAAATGAAGATGACAGTGCTTTCCCTTTACCTACTGGAGAACTGGGAAGCTATGTGAGGATGTGTGCTTGGTGAATGGACTCATATTCCTGGAGCAAAGGAGCTCAGTAGACTAAGGAAGCCTTTGGTGAAGACTGCTACGCAGAAGGAAGATGTATTTGCGTCTGATGCATAATGTGAAGTGAACTCGGCTGCTGGTACAGTGAGTTTTCTAAGAAACAAGGGCAATAAATCTTGTATTAATGCTGACGAGAGGGAAATCAGAGTGTGTGCTCTGAAGTGTGCAGAGCACGGGGAAGTCCTTGGAGAAGATTCCGGCTGAATGGCACATGCTTACGCTAAGTGTTCTCCACTTCTTAAAAAGGAAACCAGAAGCTCACCAGTCATTCTTTATGTTTACATTTTGAAAAGGTAAGTCTACAGTGTCATTTCCATAAGGTCTTAAAGGCAGATAAACATTTTCTTTTATTAAACACACTTTCCAGTTCTGTTGTGGTTGTGGGCCAGTCTTTGCTTCAACTGTTTCAGTTTCAAAACTCTGAGAGCTGGCTGCTTCCCCTGAACCTGTGGGGGGGAGGGGGAGGGAGGAAGAGTGGACTGTTGACACACACATACACACACTGACACTGACAAACTGACACACACACAGACACACACATAGACATATGCATAGATACAAACTCATACAGACACACACATAGATGAACACACAGACATACACACAGACACACAGATATATACAGACACACAAACGGATACACAGACATGTGCACAGACACAAACTCAGACACACAGAGATTCACATACAGACACGTAGATGTACACACAGACACACACACACAGACACAAAGATATATATAGACTCACACACATACATAGACATACAGACACAGACACACAGACTCACACACAGACACACACAGACTCACACACACACATAGACACACACAGACTCACTCACACATTTTAGCCTGATATTGATCACTAGCTGTTATACCAGACAGCTCCATGAGGGTCATGGATCAGCCTTAGACCTCTAGGCCACTGGTTTCCAAACGGTGGGTTTCAGACCAGCACCATCAGCAACACTTGGGATCTTGTCCATATATGTAGGTCAGTCAGGGGAGTGTCATCCCCTACTGCATTTTCACAAGTTGGTTCTGTTGAGCTCAGGGCAGTCAGAGAAAGAGCAAGATGGATGTCAGGATTGATTTATAGAACACCCGGTTTGGCTTCTTTAGGCCCTGAGAAATCTGTTCTTTGGAAGAAGAAGGAACTGTGCAAACATAATGCCTCCATGCGTATTAAAAAGCAGAGACATTACTGCCTCCGTGCGTATTAAAAAGCAGAGACATTACTTTACCGACAAAGGTCTATATAGGCAAAGCTATGGTTTTTCCAATAGTCATGTTGGATGTGAGAGTTGGACCATAAAGAGGGCTGAACACTGAAGAACTGATGCTTTTGAACTGTGGTGTTGGAGAAGACTCTTGAGAGTCCCTTGGACTGCATGGAGATCCAACCAGTCCATCCTAAAGGAGATCAGTCCTGGGTGTTCATTGGAAGGACTGATGTTGAAGCTGAAGCTCCAGTACTTTGGCCACCTGATGTGAAGAGCTGACTCAGTGGAAAAGACCCTGATGCTGGGAAAGATTGAGGGCAGGAGGAGAAGGGGACGACAGAGGATGAGATGGCTGGATGGCATCACCGACTCAATGGACATGGGTTTGGATGGACTCCGGGAGTTGGTGATGGACAGGGAGGCCTGGCGTGCTGCCGTCCATGGGGTCACAGAGTCGGACACGGCTGAGCGACTGAACGACAGCAAATGCCTCCATGCAGTGCATCACTGTCACGACCGCACTAACAGCTCAGCCAGCGTTGCCTTTCCTGGTCTTGGTACAAACCAGCTCTTCCCATCCTAGCCCTTCATCTCTGAGATAAACCCAAATCCTGAGTCTTTATCTGGAATTATACATACCATTAATTTTCTCTGCTCACTCCAAGCAGATGACAGACTGTATAGCAGACGCCACCTCAGGCCTGTGGTTTTTATGGTTTCTACTCCAACTGGAGTTTCTCCCTACATTTAGATTTCCAATTTAAGATCCCTTGAGATTCCTCTGAGGGTTCTTTTTTCTAGTGGCATGTAGCTCTTCTTTTCTACTGCTTTTTATTTGGTTTTCCTCTTATCATTCTTTTGGAGACTCATTTTATGCATGTTATGTCTTGACTGCCATCTGATCGAGAAAAGTTTCACGGAGAAGACCCATAATAAATGTGTCTTTGCGTCATTTTATATCATTTCAGTGCCCAGCCAAGTGCCTACCGATCATCACTGGTGGCGTCTGCCCTGATGCCCCGTGTGTGCATCTGGCGTTTCCTCGCCGTGATTTTGCCAGGTCGTGCCTAGTGCGCTCACTCGCGGTCACTCTCCCCTCGCCACATTTTCCTGGCACAGCTTCTCCAGCTCAAGGCCGCGGTCAGGCGGCTCGTGGGAGGCGTTTTGCTCTGGTGCTTCGTGGTTGGTTTTCGTTTTGAACTTTGATTTAAAAATTGAGAAGTTTCCTGTGAAAGTAACAGTTATGGCTTCCTTTGAGATGAAAGAAGATGTGGAGTCTTTCCTTCTGTACTGTGTCCAGCAGGGGCATGCGTACCTGCCAGTCATCACAGGTGCACCCCTGACTGTCTCAGGCTGGAGACAGTTCTCTTTAGGGAATGTCTGGCATCTGCTGTTGGCCGTGCACCTTGCTCGCTGTGTCTGAGCAACCCGGTGCAAGATACCTAACTTCTGTCTCTGTTTCCCCCCTGTGAGCTGGGGATGTTAGTGGTACCCTGCTCATAGGTCATGAAGGTCCGATGTATTAAATATATTTAAAGTGCTTCAAACAAGCCTGACACATAGTGAGTGCTCAAGAAGTGTTCGCTTGATGTTATTGTCCTTGTTCTTAGGGCCAGTAGTGACAGCAGAAATAGTAATAGCATTTGCCAGTGTTTCTCTTCTAACAAAAGGTGGGTCAAGAAAGTCACATTCTTTGTCCCATCTTTCAGTAAAAATGAGACACAGCACATTTTTTTTTAAAAAGTGAAGGATTTTCCTGTACATTTAATGCAAGGTATAGTATTCAGTGTAAAGAAGGCTAGAAGTCAGTTTCACCAACTACCTGCTTTGTTACATTTAGGCTAGAAAAGGAGATCAGTTTCTTGTTTCCTTGAGCCAAATACTAGTACTCAGTTTGTGTGGTTGGGGTGTTTTTAAGGACTGGGGAGTGCCCGCGGATGTTGAAGCACCCTGGAAAGGCTGCTTGAACCGTGATTCAGTCGAAGGAACCACTGAGCTGGAGCCAGCCCTCGGTTTGTTTGATCTTTTATACTATAATTATTTTTTCATTTGGGAATAATTTTAGGTTTTCAGAAAATTTGCAAACATGGTAAGTTCTTGTATACTTTCCCCCAGTGTCCACATTGGTAACAGCTTACTTTTCTATGCACATTAAGTCAAAAATGAAGAAGGTGAGATGGGTGAGTAACTATTAACCAAACTCCAGATTGTCCTCAGACTTCACCAGCTTTTCCACTGGTGCCCTCTCTGTCCCAGGCTCCAGTCCTGAACCACACTGCATGTGGTTGTGATGTCTCCCTGGTGTCCTCTGATCCGTGGCCACTTCCACTTCTTTCTTGTTTTTCCTGACCTTGACTCATTTATTTATATCAATGCTATTACAGGCTGAATTGTGCCTCCCATGTTTATAGGTTGGGGTCCTAACCCTGGACCTTAGCATATGACTGTATTTGGAGACAGGCTCTTCAAAGAGGTGATTAAGTTAAAATAATGTCATATGTATTAGTCCCTCAGTCATGTCCAACTCTCTTTGTGACCCCATGGACTGTAGCCCACCAGGCTCCTCTGTCCATGGGATTCTCCAGGTAGGAATACTGGAGTGGGTTACCATTTTCTTCTCCAGGGGGTCTTTCCAGCCCAGGGACCGAACCCAGGTCTTCTGCATTGCAGGCAGATTCTTTGGAGTCTGAGCCACGAGGGAAGTTGTTGGAAGTCATATGTGGGGTGCTTAATCCAACCTAACAAGTGTCTATATCAGAAGAGATTGGGACACAGATATGCATAGAGGGATAGCCATGTGAAGACAGCCACCTATAAGCCAAGGAGAGAAGCCTCAGAAGGAACCACCCCATCAACACCTTGATCTGTGACTTCCAGCAACCAGAACTTTGAGGAAGTGAATTTCTGGTATTCAGATCGCTCAGTATGTGGTGTTTGTCATGGCAGCCTGAGAGAACTAGCACCATATGGACTCATATAAGTTTATTTTATCCTTTTCGTTAAAATCTAGTTCAGTGTTGTTTATGTTGATGCTCAGATTGTCCCGGCTTTGCCTCTGGGACCTTTTTCATGTTGGTCCCTGTGTTCCTTGGGTGTGCCCCATACTTTTGATATTTGAGCACTTATTTCTATTCAGGTGCTTTGAGATAGTCTAGGCTTATCATGTATTTTCCTTGCCCTGTCCCTACAATCAGCCATTTCCCCAAAGAATGCAGCTTCCTTTTATTTTAAAATGACATCTAGAAACCAAGGTCTATGGTACCACGTTTTGGTTCTTGACCTGTGGCACCAGCTGGTTCTTTAACAACCTTGACTCAGGCCTGACAAACCATCTCTCCAGGTTGGAAGGTTGTCACTCTCCAAGGTACTGATTGTGAAAGGCTCTTCTTGTGCTGGGAAAGAGAGGAAAAACATGTAAGAAGATCACATTTCAGCATAGCTACCCTCATCCTCTGTTCACATTTGTGATGCTAACAAAGGCAGGAGGCTATATCACTCAGGTAAAATAAATTCAGAATCTTAGAATTTAATGAGTAGGACCTGTCTCTCTGCATATCCATCCCTTGATAAAGGATGAGAGAGCCTCTTTAAAGAAAAGATATAATAAAGCACTGTCCAAAATGTTATGTGTGAACAAAGATCACACAATTTCAGATTTGCCTAACACCACGTCTTAGTGATGACAGTTCAGGAGCAAATGTGCTTAAGCTGTGGCTTGATGGGTTGAGTTGAGATGTGTGCATTTCCTGACAGATAAGACTAGTGGATTCTGGAGAAAGCAATAATGAGATTTATAGACTCTTCCTCTAACTCTGCTAATAAACAAGTGCAGGATGCTTAAATGCCTACTTGGATTACAACGTTCAGATTCAGTATTTCACTGGATATAAAGGCTTTCCCTCCATCACTGAAGCACCCAAGATCTTAAATTCTTTTTGTTCTCTGCACATTTGTTTGATGGTACTTACCTTTGGTTAATCAATATTGCAATATATTAATACTATGTCTTCCTAGTATGTTGATCTCTGGAGAGAGAGGTTTAAGAGGCCATTCTGGCTGTAATTAAACAACCAAATGTTACTTTTCACTTAAGGGTCTTTAATCAATGGATTTAACAGCAGAATGGATTCTGCATTATCACTGCTTTGGATTTTTTATTTTTACTGCTAATAAGCATTAAAGTCCCTTAGCTTGAGATATTTTGTTTCTTTCCTTAAAAAAATTAATTTTGGTGTTTTTCCTTAGAGCCTGATTCATTTGCTAGCCTAGAAAGTATTTAAAAACATTGTTTAAACAGTGAAAACCCACTATCACAGTTCTTTTTATTAACAAATAAGTGCACATTTGATTCCCTTATAAAATATGAGCTTTTATAGTTAGCTCTTAGGAATGAAGAAATATATATCTACAAGAATTACCTGAAGTACTTTTGACCTGAGAATGTCTCCTGCTTCAACCCTGGGGAAAATTCCTATCAAATCAGACACTTCTAGGACTGGATAGATCCTTGAATGGTCCTCTACCTTTTGTGAAGCTGCTTCTAGATAACCTTTATAAAGAGAACACTGGGTGTTCAGCAAAAATGTCATGAAGATGGACATGTAATAACATCCCTAAAGTCCCTGTCTTTGAAGGCAGTTGCCCTGGGGGCTAGGGCTTCAACATGCATTCGAGGGGACTCAATTCAGTCCCCCATCATAGCTTTTCCATTACCTCGGTACATCTTTATCTCTCAGTTTCCAGCAGCTCCAGAGAAACAGGCACAGCAGTTTCGACATCTTTTGAAGCTCTGCATCTCTGAGCTGTTCTTGCTCAGTGCTGCCTACTTGATGGCTTGACTTCCCCACTTGCAGCTTTCCTTGTTGCGCTCCTGGTTTCTGCCCTGCCCAGGGTGCTCGTCCAAGCTGATGAAGCGTCCTGCACCCACACAGGGGCATCCCACTAGGTGGTCCTGATGTGCTCTGTGCCCTAAAACCGTATGTAACTTGGTCCAGGGTCTCACAAATCCTCATGACAAACACCTTCCCAATCTGAGTTTCTGGTCGCTGCTTTAGAACATTCCAACTGGAGTCTGAGAAACATCGGTATCACCTGAGAGTCTATTAGAAATTCAGACTCTCTGACCCTACCCAGACTCCTGAATATTAATATTCCTCGTTAATATTAATACCAATGTTCCTTCTGAATGTTAATATCCCTCATGAAAATTTGAGGTTGAGAAACGCTGCTCTAGATTGGCCCTTGGTATAAATAAAAAACAGCTACCCACCCATCATCCAGCCACTGGCGCTATCGGTATATTCCCCTTCAGCCTGTTCTTTGTTTAAGTAAACCTAGCCACACCATCTTCTCCTTGGAGAGCGCATTTCCCTAAACGGTGAATCTAATGTTTCTGTACCTACTCATTCTTATTCAGGTATTCAGAGATCACAGGTCTGTTTCTATGGAGCCTGTTGCATATTGCAGGAATCTTTTTTGATAGTAAGGAAATATGTGGTGAATTGCGAGGTTGAAATTCAAAGGCAGTAAGGTAGCTAATAGTGAGTGGTTTATGGTAATTTTTGTTCACCATCTCCACCCTTTATTCATATACCATTTTGATTTTCTACAGAAAAAAAATAGAGGATATTATTTTAATTCATTCACCTGAAGCCACATTTCAAGTAGTTTTAGTTCTGGGCATTTATTTTGTATTAAATACACAGAAGGTTTTATAAATAAGGGCTTCAGAAAGCAATCCCTTCTGTTTAGTATTTTTTCATTGTTTATCATTGGACTTTAGCAGTATGATAAGGTTATGTGAGTCAAATGCTTTCCTTGCAACTGCTTGAAAAATTCAATAACCAATTATTTAAAATAATTGAAAATTAAGTGAAAATCAAAATGAGTATAAAGCAAGTTTTCTTTTCCCCCACCAATAATGCATGCTAATGAGCCAAATAAATATAGCCTGCTTTCTCATGAAAAAGTAATGATCTAAAAATCACAAAATGCTCAGAAGACGTGTTCTTTCAGCATTACTGTAGTATAGAGTTTCTTAAGAAGATACCAGTGAGAACAATGAAGCATACAATTTGTAAAGTGCCTAGAGTTTTAAGCCATTGTGTCCATCATTTTCATTGAGAGGAAAATGATTCTGAGACGTGAGCTCTTCAGACTCCATAGTGGTACAGCATCTCACGACTGGCCAAAGAGCCATTTTAAAACTTCACCATTTGATATGCCATCATTAATACTGGCTTCTGCGTTTTAAGTCAATAATTTGGGCTAATATGTACTTCACTCAGGAACGTTACTATTCAGACTAACAGAATTCAGCTACACTTGAAAAAAATAGAAGGAAGAACCCTTCTATCAGAAAGAAAGGATTTTCAACCTCTTTTGAGCTTCATTTCCCAGGAAAGGAAAGCCTTTCCTTGGCTGGTTATGTGGTATAATTTGATTAAAAACAAGAAGGAAACTTTTTCTTTGATTAAAAATAAAATGGAAACTTTTCTTTATAAGGTATGTAGTTTGAATCAATCAAAGCCTTCCTCTACCTAATCATCTTTATAAACCCTTTGAAAGTGAATGTGTTAGATGTTCAGCTGTGTCTGACTCTTTGCGACCCCATGGGCTGTAGCCTGCCAGGCTGCTCTGTCCGTGGAATTTTCCAGGCAAGAGTACTGGAGTGGGTAGCCGTTCCCTTCTCCAGGGGATCTTCCCGACCCAGGGATCAAACCCTCATCACCTCTCACCTGAGCTCCCCCAGCCAGCAGGAAAGCTCTCTCTGCCTTTCTCCTTCACTCCTCACCCTCTGCCTGGGGGCTGTTACCAGCACACTGATGGGATGGTGTCAGTCCTCCTCCTTAGACTCCTGATTTCAGGAGTTCCCGTGACCAGAAGCCTTGTTCATGAGGTCTGTTTGGTCACCAGTTGTGGCCACCATCACTGTCATATCAGAACACGGGCTCTGTTGTGAACAGGGCACACCTCTGCCAGTACCAGTGACAGTCTCCCTCGCTAGGATGCCTTGGCAAAGTCTGCAGAAATCTGCTTGCCTCCCAACTCTCTGCCCAAGTTCCCACTGTCTGCACGAAGGCTTCCCAGCCCCACCGCTGGTGGAGATCCAGGTCAGAACAGGCAGCCCCAGCTCACTTGCTGTAATATCTAGCATTTGGAGAATCTTTCACTGCTGTTGCTGTTGTTTGCGTAGTTCTTTTTACTGGATTGTAAGTTTGGGTTGACAAAGACTATGTTTTATTCATCTTCTTGTCTCCTTAATCAGCTAGCATTGGAGCCTATTTACAACAGGTGCTTAATAATTATTTAACCCATTTATGAATTCAATGAATGGGTTTCTTGGATTCTTTTAGAGAATAGATTTTGTGAAAGGAACATGGGAAAGATTAAAGAACACTACATGACAAAATAATAAATGGTACCAAAAGGGAAAGCTGGGAGGGATGGTGTCAAGCACACCTGAAACACAGTTTTATCTTGAAGCCGTCAGTAGGATTTAAGGAACGACCGTGACTTCATAAGGAAACCATACCTGTCCCTGCTGCTTGCTTCTCGTGCGTTACCACCTGGTTATATCACTTCTACCTCCCTCTCTTGGGAATTTTATATTAAAGATTATTTTTTCTGTGATTTTTAATTGCCTTTATAACTGAGAGGCAGCTTCCATAGGAACGTGAGCTTGAGAATCAGCAAGGCACGCAGCTCTCTATCAATGTATTAACAAGAAAGCACTAGAAAAGTGAGCATCTTATGTTTGAAGCCAGGTGTGTCCAAACACCTCTAACCAGGAAGGTACACTGTGGCGGAGCCTCTGAATTCAGCTCCTCGAGGTCAGCATGTCTGCTGTGTTTAAGGCATGTTGTTTTAAGTTAATGAAAATTACATCAGTAGTTGCAAGCAACAACAAACATTTATCAGTCTTTAGCATAGTTGTAACAGTGACTGCTGGAATGTAGGAGACTCGGGAAATTCGGGTTTGATCCCTGGGTCGGGAAGATCCCCCGCAGAAGGAAATGGCAACGCACTCCAGTATTCTTGCCTGGAGAATTCCATGGACAGAGGAGCCTAGGGCGCTACAGTCCACGGGATTGTATAGTCAGACGTGACTGAGCGATTATGCAACAGTGACTGCTGGAATGGAATGTGAGAATAAAAGTTTCAAAAACTTTAAAAATAATCTTCAGAAAAGCTTATGGCTTCCAGCCAGAGACTTTTGTCCTGATAGTATTAAAAAAAAAAATTGAGATGCCGTGCCTTGTCACTGTTTCCTTGAAGGGATGTTGGGCTTGTCTAGATCAATAAATTGGAAGGTTAACCTTTGCAAAATGCCTGCTCACCATTCGTGTAAGAATGACTATGTGCTGGTATTAAATGAAGGGTTGAGATTTATATTTCAGACAGTGGCTGTCCTTTATTTACACATAGTTACCCTTCTAGGACTTACATTCACGCTTGATTCACTTTTTAAAAAATATATAGCTCCCAGCTTCATTCTGATGTGTCTGCATTTTTCACGCATCTGTTGGCAGCTCAAGAGCCAGGTGGCCTAGGGTAAAACCAAGTCCTAGCTGAGAATGTTCTTGCCGCTCCCACGTAGGGTCTCAGGTGGAGCAGGTACTGCTGGTGGGCTCCCTGGCCCCCACACACCCCTGGTGCTGCTCTGAGCTTGTATTCCTTTCGTTTTCTCCTCTTGGAAGTGGTTAGAACCAGAAGCAGAAAGGCAACCACAGTCTAAAAAATGCACACGTTTTGTTCAAGTATAGATAGAGCCTCAGAATTCTGAAACAGTTTCTGTAAAAATTCATGACATCTGAAACTAGACCAACCAGTATTTGAAGAGTGACTCTCCCAGTTACTAGTATGTAATGTCAGGCACCTTACCTGACATCTCTTACCCTCAGTTTCCATGTCTATAAATGGACATTTTTGTTATTTCTAAGTCATGTTCGACTCTTTGTGACCCCATGGACTTTAGCCCACCAGGCTCCTCTGTCCTTGGAATTTCCCAAGCAAGAATACTGGAGTGGGTTGTCATTTCCTACTCCAGGGGCTCTTCCCAACCCAGGGATCCCACCTGGGTCTCCTGCATTGCAGGCAAATTCTTTACCACTGAGCCGCCGGGGAAGCTGGACCTAAAAAGGTCTGATTTTCAGCAGGGCTGGAAGAACTGCAGGCTCAGCCTGGGAGCCGGTTGAACCTCACAGCTCACACAGCTGATGACGCTTTGGGCTGTGTAACTCTTAGCTTCACGTGTGATTTCTTGTCTTTGAATGTCAGTTTCTATCTTTGTAAAAGGAGGGAATTAAACTGAATTATCTACTCACCCAGTTGTCTAAAGACTTTGTTCTGTATGTGCCGTAAACCAGCGCATTCAAATGGTGCCCAAAGCTTTGGGCCAACCCATTTGGTTCAATCAAACAAACCGTTAAAGAGGAAATGAAACCGACCATTTAATTACAGCACTGGTGCTTATCTTGCCAATTACAGTGGCCCCAGTGCCCAGGGGGTATAGTAGGCACTCAGGAAACATTTATTTAATGGTTTGAAGTAACTAGTTGTGTGAGTCACAGCTCCAGGAAGTAGAGGGCAAGGTCAGATGGAGCGTTTGAAGAGATAAACGAAGTGACAAGTTAGACAGCAGCAGGCAGGACTGGAGAGAGCAGTGGAACGTGGTGAAACATTCTGGGGCTGGGAGGGCGCGAGGACACAGTCACCCTTTGGCCCAGTGAGTAGCTGCTGGACCCCAGCAAGTTGGTGGGCCCATGAGGAGGCCGCCCACTGGGCACGAACTGTGCCCATAAATACCCTGACCTCTCCTCCTGACTTTCTGATCTCCCAGTAGAGCTTCCCACTGGCCAGACCCAGCTAAAACCTAGAGCACAAGGAAACCAGGTCCAGACTGGCCCTCGAGGTCAGGCTTCTGGAGCGAAGAGCAGGGAGAGAAAGGAGCAAAGTGGATTGTAGGGTGTGCCCCTTACAATGCCCATGTCAGTGTGCGACTGGGGTCAGCCTAGTGACGTGACCTTGAGCTGTCAGAAACTCTATTAGTGTTTGCTCACGCCTCTATCATGGCTTCCCTGGTGGTTCAGATGGTAAAGAATCTGCCTGCAGTGCAGGAGACCCAGGTTTGACCCCTGGATCCCTACGTCGGGAATATCCCCTGGAGAAGGAAATGGCTACCCGCTCCAGTATTCTTGCCTGGAAAATCCCATGGACTTATAGACCGAGGTTGAGGCCAGGTGGAGAAGAGGGTCCTGCCTGCTGACTGGTTGAGGGGAGGTCTTTGTCACCTGTCGTTCTGTATTGGTACAGCACGTAGGTATTTCTGAATACCTGAATAGAGAATATAGGGAAAATGACTGCAACAAAACTGTGTCGTAAGAGAACAGTTTTATTGGCGAAGTGCATCTGAGTGACGATTAATGAAATGGAGAATTGTGAAAGCCCCCGACCCACCTTAATCAGGCTTTTAAATTTGTGGCATTTTGCAACCCAGCTGAGGGTTTTGGTTATATTGTTTAAAGTCAAGAATGCAAAGAATTGCATGTGGGTTTATTTTCTCTTCCAAAATCTAGGAAGCAAATTAGTCAGGTTATTCAAAGCTGCTGATGAAACATTCCCATTTCACAAAACTACCTGCAGTGATAGAAAAAAATTAAAAATAAGAGTTATATCGAAGAAATAACAGTGTAAAAGAAATGTGGTGAATGATCTCTTAGCCTGAGGCCATAGAGACTTTATGGAGTTTGCTTAATGGTGTTTTGTTTTCAGTGTCCTTTTTATGGGAAGAAAGCAATCACCCATTTTCCCACTGATGAGGTTGTTGTTCAGTTGCTAAATCTTGTCTATAACTCTTTTTGACCCCATGGACTGCAGCATGCCAGGCTCCTCTGTCCTCCACTACCTCCAGGAGTTTGCTCAAATTCGTGTCCCTTGAGTCGGTGATGCCATCCAACCATCTCATCCTCTGTCGTCCCCTTCTCCTCCTGCCCTCAATCTTTCCCAGCATCAGGATCTTTACCAATGAGTCAGTTCTTCACATCAGGTGGCCAACGTATTGAAGCTTCAGCTTCAGCATCAGTCCTTCCAGTGGATATTCATGGTTGATTTCCTTTAGGATTGACTGGTTTGATCTGCTTGTATTCCAAGCGACTCTCAAGAGCCTTCTCCAGCACCACAATTGTGGACACATGTATTGGAGAAGGAAGTGGCAACCCACTCCAGTGTTCTTGCCTGGAGAATCCCAGGGACGGGGAAGCCTGGTGGGCTGCTGTCTGTGGGGTCGCACAGAGTCGGACATGACTGAAGCGATTTAGCAGCAGCAATATAAGTATTTTGGGGCTTCCCTGGTGGCTCAGTGGTAAAAAACCTGCCTGCAGTGCAGGAGATGCGGGATCGATCCCTGAGTCAGGAAGGTCTCCTGGAGAAGGAAAGTCAGGACATGTGGTTGGAAGGCTTCTGCAGTGTAGGGTCCCTGACAGCCATCACTGCAGACAAAGCAAGTGTGTCATACGATTGAGGACTTGCTGCTCTGGCTTCTTGGTCATCATGAGGAAGTGCTGAAATGACCCTAAGACCACTGAGAAATGACTTTTGGAAAAATATCAGCCAGTGGGTTATTTCATTTCTTTTTAAATAGGGCCATAAATACTCAAAAAAAAGTTTATATGAATAGATCATTGAACACAAAACTCTTAAGAGAATCATTTGTTTGCTACAGCAGGAGCTGAATATGTGTGAAGAAAGTAACATGTGAGGTTTTCTGACCCCAGAATTACCACTTCTGCTAGTGACACTCCTTATTCATAGTTCAACACTCTATTTTAATCAGATATTATGTTGTTGAAAACAAATGTGCACATAAAAAGAGCAACCAAGACCATTCCTATTTAATGTTGTAGGCAATTTTATATTATAATCCATTTTCACTTGCTGCTTTTTTTTTCCCCACCTCCCTCCCCTAAATGGAGTGTGTAGAGATGCATATGTTCATTAAATGTCTTTATATTAAGGTCCTTAAATTTAGGGATAAGTACATTTGGTATTGTTTTGTATTCATGAAGTAGTTTTGGAAAAGGTTGAGATTGAGGACCTGACCTCGGGTCACATTCTGCTGCTTGACCTCTGTGTGACCTTGGGCAAGTTCCTTAACCTCTCTGAGCTTTGGGTTCTTAATCTGTATTATCATAAGGATCACCTATCTAGCCAGCTAGCCCTCAGCTCCTGCGAGCACAGGGGCATTGACGTCCATGTGGCAAGGCTCCTGCTCTTTGGAGAAGGTGTGTATGAGGCTTCCTCCAGTCTTACCACAGCAGGGCCTGCTTTCAGCAGTTCAGCTGGGTTGGGTGTTATGACAGCTGACCTGACGTCTGTCACTGTACCCCTCCCCGCCCCAGCACAGAAGGGAGTCCAGCGCGGTGCTGTCTCTCTGGCTTCTGGAACATAGGCCATCCTTTCTGACAGCTCTGAAGTGGAGGCACCTTCAGCCACCATCCATCACCAAAAAGACATTCATTTCCGTCTTCCTTCCTTGCTCCTTGGATTTTGGAAAGTTCTTTTCCTGGGGTGGCGGTCAGGCTCAGGGCAGTGAGCTGTGCCCCTCTCCTTTAGGCCAGGCTGGGCCAAGGGCCCCACACTCGATGTGTTTCTTGGGAGCAGACAGCTCTCTGGCCGGGGCCAGCTTGGTGCTACAGGTCAGCTAGGAGGCTCCAGGGCTGTAGAAACGCCAGCTGAACGGTCACAGTCACTTCCACGAGGATACCACACGATGGGGTGTTAGTGTCACGTTCCCGTGGTAACAGGTGCTGCTCTCAGAGTCTGCTCCATGCTAGGCCCTGGACACGTCACGGTCATCCACACTTCAATGTCACAAGGTATGTGTTGTCCCCACCCTACCGCTGATCATGCTGAACACCAGCTCCATGCATGGTCCCTGTTAGGAACGGAGTGTCTGGGAATGTTGAAATCTAACCCCAAGTGATGGCATCTGGAGAAAGGGCCTTTGAGGGGATTAGTGACTTGTGGAAAGAGGCCAGGGTGCTGGACAGCTCCCTTCTGGCCATGTGAGAGAACACAGCGAGAAGATGCCTGCCTCTGGACAGGAAGAAGGGGGCCTTGACCCAGAACCCGACCGGGTGGCACCTGATGTGGGACTTTGGCCTCCAGCCGTGAAGAATACATTTCTACTGTATAAGCCACCTGGTCTGTGCTGCTTTGTTACAGCAACCTTAGCCGACCACGACAGTCACTCAGCTAGCAGAAGCAGAGCCGAGTCCAGCCGTGTCTGCATTTCCAAGGCCCACCGGGGTCATTTGAATGCTTCTTTCCCAAGTGGAGTTAAGTCTTTCCCATCCGGGAAATAAGTTTTGTGTGTTGAACATCACCATTTCTAGCCCTGCATCCTATGATGATGGGTCCTGATGAGGTCTTGTCCCCAAGGGGCTGATTCCAGGAGTGCTCAGTAGGGGAGAAGACACACATGCCACATGCAACAGCGACCACATGAGAGGTGAAGACACACAGCCCCCAAGGGCAGGACCCTCCGTGTCTCCCAGAGCCTGCCCAGCGGGGTCCAGAACCGCCTCCAGCTCCCTCAGCCCTGTGCCCTGCAGGTGCACGCTGGGCCCAGCACAGCCATGACCCGAGTGCTGTCTGAGCTGGAAAGCAGGACTCATCCAGTCCACACCCTTGGCCTCACCACCCTTCCCTGGACAGAAACAGGAGGTGAGAATAGACAGGTGCTCTCCATAAAGTAGCTTCTATTGCCCAGATCGTGCAAAGGAGGGAATAGCCAATCAGGGAAGCCAGCTAATCCATCTGGAAGGCAGATATTCACTTAGGATCTATAGAAAACACTGTATGCGGAACTGTGGCCGGGCATTCCCTGGGGGAGCTTCACATTTAATGGAAAAGAGACCGCTCAATCCAGGCTGAGGCCGAGAGCTCATTGAGTGTAGCCAGAAAGAAACACTGCCTCCTCTCGCTGCGGGTGGGGTCGACTTCTAGGGCGTTCAGGGTCACGCAGGAAACCTAGAACAGCTCACTGGTTCCGGACTCTTTGCAGAGGCATGGGCTGGGTTAAGGGAGCAACCAGAGAGGTGAGCCCTAGGGAAGAACACCCCTGAAACTGCTACCCACCCTCAACTAAGCATGAGAGGCAAAGGGTGGACCCCCATGTGCTACCCCCCATAGGATGTAGTCAGAGAGGAAACTGCTCTTGCCAGGCAACCTGGGTGTAGCAGGGAGAGATCAGACAGGTAACCCTTGGCCAATTTGGTTTTGTTTTTAAGTATAGTTGATTTACAATGTTATGTTTCAGGTGTACAGCAGAGTGGTTCAGTTATATACATGTTGTTTTTCAGATTCTTTTCCATGATAGGTTATTACCAAATGTCGTGTATAAGTTCCCTGTGCTACACAGGAGGCCCTTGTTGGTTATCTGTTTTATATATAGTGGTGTGTATATATTAATCTCAAACTGCTGATTTATCCCTCTCCCCCTTCCCCCTTTGGTGACCATAAGTTTCTTTTCTATGTCTGTGAGTCTACTTCTGTTTTGTAAATAAGTTCATTTTTATCATTTTTTAAAAAGATTTCACATATAAAGGATTTGTAATAAATGATTTCACGTTATTATTTCACATGTAAAAATTTGTCTTTATCTGACTTCATTTAGTATAATGATCTCTAGGTCCATCCATGTTGGTGCAAGTGGCATTAGTTTGTTCTTTTTTAATCTGTTGACAAATCTGAAGCCATGCGCAAAGATGGGCAGGGATGAAGCTTGCAGGGTCAGAGGGCAGCCTTCCAAGACACAGAGCAGGGTGGAGAAGGGGACAGAATGAAGTTGGGAAGGGACAAAAGGGCCCTTGAACTCTTCCTTTGGAAGACAAGAAGGGTAAAGCACATTGGAGATGAAGTAGCCTTGCCTCTGGTGGGACTGGAGACCCTGAGCTGAACGTTTAAAAATCTGGTCCCTATCTCCTGATGGCAGCTTGAACCAATTTTCTTATACCAATTTTGAGGAATTCTTAGATTAGTTTTAAGGAAACTTGCTAAACCAGTTTACCTTGCTAAACCAATTTATATGATGCGAAGCTCTTCTGAATACTGGTTCTCATACCTTTGTCATTATAAACATCACCTGTATGGATAGTAAAACAACTGCTCTCTGCTCGAAACCCCAGAGACTTCAGTTCAAGAGGGTTCAGAGGGCCCAGGAATCTGCATTTTGACATCACATCCAGGGGTGCTAAGCAGTTCTGCAGCAGCACTTTGAGAAATACACTCAGTAGTTTCAAATAGTCTTTCTCATCATGTCAACTTGTTTCTGTCATTTGTTTCTGTCCTAGGGACTAAATCATTATTATTTCTTTTGTCCAAACATCTTTGGATGGCTATATTTGGAGACTAATTAAGTTCTGGCCTAGGCCATTTTTTCTTCAGATAAGTAGACTAATTATCTTGACATTTCCTTGTAGATCCAATTTTCCAGCAAAACGTTCACTGTTTGTTTCCCTGTAAGCTCCCCGAAAGGTCTCTTCATCTGTTACATAACATCCAAAGTAAAACAAATATTTCTGGTTTTCCTTTCACGTTGTGTATGTCATGGTTAAACCCAGGCCTCGTGGGTCTCCTGAATATGTCAGAAATTGTGGTTATTTTTGAAAAAATCAGTTTTACCTGTAACAACAATAATGGTATCCTTAACGTTTAAGTGCAGACTTTAAAAAAATTGATTCGTAATGTTATAGCCACGATCTCTGGGAAACAAGCTCACTCAGAAGGACGATGCAGATAGTGAAGTGCAGTTTATTACACTGGCGGGCCCAAGGCAGAGTCTCCTCTTAGCCAAGGACCCCGACCAGCATTTGTGAAAATCTTTTATACCCCATGTGTATACCCCGACCAGCATTTGTGAAAATCTTTTATACCCCATGTGTATACCCCATGTGTCTGAACCCACCACCCCAATTTCCTTGTGACTTACATAAACAAAGGAAAGGTAAATACAATCACAATAACCCCATTATGTGTTCAAACAATCAATTATCAATAAGCCCGAGGTGACAGAAAAAATTTATGACCTGTCTGACAGAAAAAATTTATGACCTGTCGGGGAGGTAGGGGAATTAGTGTATGTTTTCTTTTAGGTGATGAGTAACCTGCATACAATCTTCAAGGTTCCCCTGTCCGGAGGGGGTCTTATCCTTCTATTGTTGTTTCCACAAGCACTAAGCACAGAGTTCAGAGTCCATTAGAGAGGTGGCGGAACATGATCAGCACAGGAACATGATCAGCACAAACCGGCCTAAGATGGAGTCCAGGCCCCATGAATTCCTTCTTCAGTAAAAAAATGACTTGAAATGGATTGATCAAATTAAAATAAAAATGAACAATGTGAATTTGGTTTAAATTATAAGCTCACCTGGGTTGTTCTTGATGCATGTAGCTTGAGGTTTCTAGAAATCGTTTGGGGATGCAGCATGCAAATAGCTGCTGAAATGTTGCAGAAACCAGTAGTTGAGAAACCAAGCAGCACACTCAGAGAGCTGGAGACTCGCGTTTATTACTCCGGGGCCAGAGAAGTTCACCCTCCAAGCTCTGAGCCCCGAACAAGGAGGTTACCGAGTTTTTATAGACAGACTGTAGTGGGCAACAGTAGCTGCTAATAGGCTGGTTTAAACTAAAGGGTTTCTCGGGCACACAGGGAACAGTGGTCAAGGTGGGCAGGGGTTGCCTGACCTTTACACGGACAGGCATGATTAAGCAGGTTTGCAGGGGCTGGGCGAGTGCAAAGAGCAGGACAAGGGTGAGTGAGATAAACTCCACTTCCTAGTATTCCAAGTCCCCACTTTCTGAGACTACATGACCTACGTGATCCAGACCTTCATGCAAGGGGCAGGCTGATTTACAGAGGCAGAAGGAGCAGGAGGTGATGTAAGATTTTAACTTTTCCTCTTCATTAAAAGCAAACAAAACCCAGCAAACAGAAGCAACCACCATAACCTGTGTTCCCTCTGTGTTGCTCTTGCAGAGGCGTAGTTTTGCACCCAGAAGCAGGGGCATCCGCAGATCGTTGGATGCGTCTCCTGTCTGCCCCACTCGGGTCCAGACTGGCCCCTTCCAGCTGGCTCTTCTGTCTTTGGTCTTTGGTGTCACCAAGTGCTTCTCACCCTCCCAGGGCCTGAGGTTTTCTTCTGTTTTTCCCTTCGGCGCATTTTAAGTTTTTTTCTTCGTATTTCTTCTTGACCTTTTGCTTGAGCTGCTCCCTGTGCTGGGCTGAGTGTTACTGAGATTCCCGTTTTCTAATCAGGGCACTTCATCTTCTGCTCTGCAAGCCCAGTGGATCCCCTCTGGGTGTTTGCTTCTCTCCAGCACGTCTGAATTGTGCTTCTTGGACTCTGAAACTTCTTCTTTGTTGTTGCTCTCATGCTCCTGGCTGTGCCAGAGGCAGAGAATTTCATTGAAATCCTGGATTCAATACAAATAGATTTATTTACAAAACAGAAAGAGACTCCAGACAAAACAAATTTATGGTCATCAAAGGGGAAGAGGGGAGGGATAAATTAGGAGTTTGGGATTAACAGATACACACTCAGTTCTGTTCAGTTCAGTCGCTCAGTCGTGTTCAACACTTTGTGACCCCATGGACCGCAGCACGCCAGCCTTCCCTGTCCATCACTGACTCCTGGAGCTTGCTCAAACTCATGTCCATTGAGTCAGCGATGCCATCCAACCATCTCATCCTCTATCATCCCCTTCTGCCTTCAGTCTTTCCCAGCATCGGGGTCTTTTCCAAAGAGTCAGCTCTTCGCATCAGGTGGCCAAAGTATTGGAGCTTCAGCTTCAGCATCAGTCCTTCCAATGAATATCCAAGACTACTGAATACACACTACTATATATAAAAATAGGTAACCAACAAGGTCCTACTGTACAGCACAGGACAGGGAACTATACTCAATATTTTGCAATAACCTTTGAGGGGAAAGAGCTTTCCTGGTGGCTCAGCTAGTAAAGAATCTGCCTGCAATGCAGGAGACCCCGGTTCAATTCCTGGGTTGGGAAGATACCCTGGAGAAGGGATAGGCTACCCACTCCAATATTCTCTGGCTTCCCTGGTGGCTCAGACAGTAAAGACTCCACCTGCAATGCTGGAGACCTGGGTTCAATCCCTGGGTCGGGAAGATCCCCTGGAGGAGGGCATGGCAACCCACTCCAGTATTCTTGCCTGGCGAATCCCCATGGACAGAGGAGCCTGGTGGACTGCAGTCCATTGGCTTGCAAAGAGTCAGACATGATTGAGCGACTAAGCAGCAGCAGCATGAGGGAAAAAGACTCTGAAAAAAGTATGGATATATGTGTGTGTATAACTGAATCACTCTGCTGTACATCTGAAACTAACAGAATATGGTAAGTCAGCTATACTTCAATTATAAAAAAGAAAATCATTCTAAATATAGCAGTGTGTACCAGACCTTCCCAAAGTCCCTAACTATCTCTTCCCCACTGGTAAACATAAGTTTATTTTCTTAGTCTGTTAGTCCCTTTCTGTTTCATAAGTAAGTTCATTTGCATAATTTCTTTTTAGATTTCCACATATAAGGATGTCGTACGCTTTTTTTTATCTGTTCCTCTGTCAATGGACATTTACGTTGTTTCCATGTCTTGACTGTTGTAAATAGTGCTGCAGTGAACACTAGAGTGCATATATCCTTTTGTAGCGTGTTTTTCTCTGGATATATGCCCAGGAGTGGGATTGCAGGGTCCTATGGTAGCTCTGTTTTTAGTTTTTCGAGGAATTCCCTTACCGTTCGCCATAGTGGCTGCACCGGTTTACATTCCCACCAAGAGAGCAGGAGGGCGCCCTTCCCTCCACGTTTCCATCCCCCCCGAGAGAGCAGGAGTGCACCCTTCCCTCCACGTTTCCATCCCCCCCGAGAGAGCAGGAGTGCACCCTTCCCTCCACGTTTCCATCCCCCCCCCCCCGAGAGAGCAGGAGGGCGCCCTTCTCTCCACGTTTCCATCCCCCACCCCGAGAGAGCAGGAGTGCACCCTTCCCTCCACGTTTCCATCCCCCCCCCCCGAGAGAGCAGGAGTGCACCCTTCTCTCCACGTTTCCATCCCCCCCGAGAGAGCAGGAGTGCACCCTTCTCTCCACGTTTCCATCCCCCCCCCCGAGAGAGCAGGAGGGCACCCTTCCCTCCACGTTTCCATCCTCCCCGAGAGAGCAGGAGTGCACCCTTCTCTCCACGTTTCCATCCCCCCCCCCGAGAGAGCAGGAGGGCACCCTTCCCTCCACGTTTCCATCCCCCCCCCCCGAGAGAGCAGGAGTGCACCCTTCCCTCCACGTTTCCATCCCCCCCGAGAGAGCAGGAGGGCGCCCTCTCTCCACGGCCTCTTCATCATTTGTTTGTTAATTGTTTGACGATAGCCATTCCGACTGATGTGAGGTGCTATCTCGTAGTTTTGATTTGCGTTTCTCTAATAACTGGCAGTGTTGAACATCTTTTCGTGTGCCCATTGGCCTTCTGAATGTCCTGTTTGGAGACATGTCTGTTCAGGTCTTCTGGCCATTTTCAGGGACCTACTGCACAGCGCATGGAGCACTGCTCAGTGTAACGTGGCAGGCTGGATGGGAGGGGGCTTTGGGTGAGCTTTGTGCTTAGTTGCTCAGTTGAGTCCGACTCTTTGCGACTGCATGGACTGTAGCCCGCCAGGCTCTTACGTCCATTGGGGATTCTCTAGGCAAGAACACTGGCGTGGGTAGCCATGCCCTCCTCCAGGGAATCTTCCCGACCCCGGGATCAGGGATCGAGCCTGGGTCTCCAGCATTGCAGGTGCATCCTTTACCTTCTGAGCCACCAGGGAAGCCCTGGGGGGAAAGGATGCATGGGTCTGTATGGCTGAGCCCCTTCGAGGTTCCCCTGAAAATACCGCAGCGTTGCTAATTGGCCATACCCCAATTCAAAATAGCAAGGTCAAAGGTGGGACAAAATAAAATAAGATTAGCATCTGAGTGGAAAAAAGACTCACATCTACTAAAATATGTGTCAATAAATGATATACTTTTTATGTAGAAATATTTGAAGAACTCACAATGTCCTTTTCATTTGAATAAACTGTTGAATTTTTTTTTTTGAAGAAAAAGATCAATCACTCAATCCATGCTGGATTCAGGGGGCCTTGACTGTGTGAGGGAGGTGGTGGTGGGGCCTCATGGGAGCAGCAGAGGCAGGAAGAGGGGGGGTCCTGCCATCCTCTGAGCGATCCTATGAGTCCCTCCCATGGACTGTGGGGGGCAGGACCTGCTCCGCTGACTTCACTGGTGGGGATTTCCCTTCTCAGCCCCGTCGCCAGCTCAGTGACCTAGGACCACACAGAGCAGTGCTTTCTGCTCTGGGCCACTCACGTTCCTTGGGCAGTTATTGGCCAATTATTACCTTTGTTGTGCCGTCTATGAAGGACTCACTAAGATCGGAGTATAAGGAAATGAGCCGGCAGAGCAGAAATAGGGGTGTGTCTGCAACAGGCCGACTTGACAGGTATTGATGGACATGTGTCAGTCGCTAGATGTTATTTAAAACTTGTTCTTGCCATCTTAAAAGTCATCTGTTGTCCTCTCGAATATGAAAAATACAAGGGTTAGAAAGCTGTTCTTACCATCCTGAGATGCACACACTGCTGATTCTTTAATTCGTTGCTACCTTCTACTTATAGTCAATGGTCCATGGTACATAAAAGAAAATTTATGTCAGTGCTGTTCATGGTGAATAAATATTAGAAAGAAAATACATTTAGACAATAGACTAGGGCCCTGTAACGAGAGGTCCTGTGGTCGAGTTTGTGTGGTTTATTTTCTCTCAATAATTGTAATAGTTGTTATGTGGGTATTTTCCTTTTGTGGGTACTTGTTTCCAGCTTGGCCTGGTATTTGATATATTTTAACGCACAATGGAAGTAACCAGTGCTGGTCCTTCTTGGTGTACTTTTTCTGATGTCAATAAATAAATCAAATAAGTAATTAATGCCTTCCTTCTTCTAGAAGTTATTCTTCTATAGTTCTGTTATTCTTCTAAGTTATCCTTCTACTTCTTCTATACAGTCCATGGAATTCTCCAGGCCAGAACACTAGAGTGGGTGGCCTTTCCCTTCTCCAGGGGATCTTCCCAACCCAGGGATCGAACCCAGGTCTCCCACATTGCACGCGGATTCTTTACCAGCTGAGCCACCAGGGAAGCCCAGAAGTTATTACAAGTGGCTTATAGAATCCTTCTCTAACTTCTCATTGCATTTTGGATTCAACCCAAAATACATGGCATCGTCTGCAAAGCGGGCCATGTTTTGTCTTCACCTTCCGTTCAGCTTCATCCTAGATCCCGCACGCCAGGTAACTGAGCCCCACTGAGCACAGGCTCACACCCTCTGCACTGAGTTTTCTCCACGTGGGTAACCTTCCCAGGTAGTCACCTGACTAGTCCCTGCACATCCTTCAACTCTCAAATGTCACTTCCTTGGAGAGCTGTTGCCTGCCACCTCACCCTGCCTCCCATCATTAGGTCCCTCATAGCCCTTGTCTTTCTGCTCATCGTCTTTGTCCCCAGGGTCATTTCCTTGGCCTGATGTCCCTTCCTACCAGGTGTGAGCTCCGGGAAGTATCTCCTTACTTCACTCGTGACCAGTGCTTCTGTCCCAAGGCTGTCACACACTGTGCATGGTCCCCTTTTGCACCGTGAAATACTGTAATGTAAACTAGATAACGTGAAGCGCATAGCTGAACGACAAGTGTGCCTGAAACAGCCCTATAACCTCCATCTGGGTCAGAAGAGAGTCCGTCTAGGCCTCCCCAGACTGCTGCCTTTCATCTTCCCCTCTCCCACTGTGACTCTGCTCCCTCCCCTAAGTTATACAGCATCCTCAATTTAATGGAAATTCCTTTCTTGCCCAATATTGAACAGTTTTTGTTGTGGAGTTGCTAAGTTATGTCCAACTCTTTGCAACTCCCACTGATGCTTTTGAACTGTGGTGTTGGAGAAGACTCTTGTGAGTCCCCTGACTGCAGGGAGATCAAACCAGTCAATCCTGAAGGAAATCAATCCTGAATATTCATTTGAAGAACTGATGCTGAAACTGAAACGCCAGTACTTTGGCCACCTGATGTGAAGAGCTGTTTCATTGGAAAAGACTGTGATGATGGGAAAGATTGATGGCAGGAGGAGAAGGGGATGAAAGAGGATGAGATGGTTGGATGGCATCACCAACTCAGTAGACATGAGTTTGAGCAAGCTCTGGGAGATGTTGAAGAACAGGGAAGCCTGGTGTGCTGCAGTCCATGGAGTCGCAAACAGTTGGACAGGACTGAGCCACTGAACAATGCTAAGTTGTGTCTGACTCTTTACGACCCCGTGGACTGTAGCCCACCAGGCTCCTCTGTCTGTGGGATTTCCCACGCAAGAATACTGGAGTGGGTTGCCATTTCCTGCTCCAGGGGATCTTCCCGACCCAGAGACCAAACCTGCGTCTTCCGCATTGGCAGGCAGATTATTCACTGCTGAGCCACAAGGGAATGAAATTATTCAGTGTATATTCCTTAGTGTCTTTTCCATTTCACTCCCAGCTCTATTTGTGATCTTCCTCAGGGCACTGCATGTAGTAGAAGGTTGGTATTTCCATTGCGGTATAACATTTCATTATGTGGAATACACCCTGTGGTTGGCAAAATAATCATCTCCCCCCACCCCAGAGATGTCCTCATCCCAAACGTACGGACCTGTAGACGCGTTAGTTTACACAGCAAAAGGGGTGAAAGTGGCAGATGGAATTAAATGGTTTACCAGTTGTATCCCTGTGGTTCACAATTTCTCTGATGCTATATGCCTTTCTGTTAGACTGAATTACATGATAATGCTGCCGTAGTCCATTCTCTTTTTCTTAACTGACGTATAGTTGATTTACAATCTTGTGCTAGTTTTAAGGTGTACAGCCAAGTGAATCAGTTATACAGATACACATATGTACTCTTCTGTTCGTTTTTTTTCCCCCATACTACAGAGTGTTGAGTAGGTAGAGTTCTCTATGCTCTACTGTGGGTCCTTATTAGTTATCTGTTTTATGCATAAGAGGATGTATATGTCAATCCCAGTCTCCCAATTTATCCCTCCCCCCTCTTACCCCTTGGTAACCATAAGTTTGTTTTCTACATCTGTAATTTATAGACCATTCTTGATTATAAAAATAGCTGTTGCACGTGGAGCAACTGGAAAGAGCCATTTTAAGCCCGTTGTTGTTGTTCAGTCTTTAAATTGTGTACTACTCCTTGCAACCTCCCATGGACGGCAGCACACCAGGCTTCCCTGTCCTCCACTATCTCCTGGAGTTTGCTCAAGTTCATGTCCATTGAGCCAGTGATACTATCTAACTATCTCATCCTCTGTTGCCCCCTTCTTCTCTTGCTGTCCATCATTCCCAGCATCAGGGTCTTTTCCAATGAGTTGGCTCTTCACAACAACAACAGCATAGTCAATACCTCGGGACAGCCCGCCCTCTCAAGACACTCATGATCGCTGTCGTGCCAGCTGTCTTGGCTGCATTTGCTTCAACTTGAATTACTCACCTCCTGTCACGGAGGGGGCACACTCCAGCACGTGACAATTGCAAGTGTGGATTCTTGGGGATCTGTGAAGGTAATTGCTGAATTTCACTCAGCATTTCCCTGGAAAAAATAACTATTCATACTTATGGAAGAGCTGGTCTTTTCAAAGAAAGTTACACATCCAATTAGCAAATTCGATATTTTGATATTATACACCAAGCATGTAGTGAAAATTTTCACCTCATTTTCAAGTGTGGGTTTAGCCATAAGATACTCCACACAGGGGAGCTGTGACTTGGGTCATGAGCACAGAACGTCTTCTGAAAACCCAGTGCCGACGGGATGATGGGCTGCTGGGCGGGGGGTCTTTACATGACGTGTGTCAGCTTCTTTGTCCCCAAGTTTCAGGAATCGGCTCAGGCTAGATAAGTAAAATAGAAGTAAAATATTTCATGAAGAAATAGGAGTGTGCTGATAAGTCTAAGGGAAAAATTTATTCAGGCCTCAGGAGAAAAATTAGGTTAAGAAATTCAAAACCAGGAGGGACGCTTCTCTCTCTCGGTTTCTTGTCTCTTCGTGTCTAATTCATTCCTCGTGTTCTGTCAGCCTGCTTCTGTCCGTCAGAATCCACATGCCGTATGGGAGTAGACACTCCCCACCCCCATGCCTCCTCCGCTCTCGTGTTTCATGACAAAGGCAGGAATAAATCGGAATATTGTTAGAGTCCAAGCTCGTAGTGCTTGCCACAGGACAGGTCAGTAATTCGGGAAGCCAGTTGCTGGGGAAAGGCGTGAAAGTGAAAGTCGCTCAGTCATGTCTGACTCTTTGCAACCCCATGGACTATACAGTTCATGGACTTCTCCAGGCCAGAATACTGGAGTGGGTAGTCTTTCCCTTCTCCAGGGCATCTTCCCAACCCAGGAATCGAACCGGGGTCTCCTGCATTGCAGGCGGATTCCGACTTTATTGGAAAACCAATTGATCAAGAAGATCAGGAACTAGTGTTCCAAAGAACCATCGTGCCTGAGACAGAATTCAGGATTCTTCTACATTGAAAGGGGAGGGAGTAAAGTCAGACATTTCCTGGTTCTGGTCAGCCTCCTGAGGGGATGTGTTAATCTCTTCCTTCCTGTGGTCATCCACAGATGGGCTGGTAGGATGTTTCCTGTGAGCTAAACAGAGGCATTTAAGCATCTTGCTCATTACCTGCAAGGCAAGGCTCCCAGAGATGGGCCACTATGTAGAGTTTAAGCTTATAGGCAACATCCTTTCAGCGATGAACTTGTAAGAGAATACAGAGATTCTTCCCTATTCCAGTAGTTTAAACCCATCCCTAAAATCCTGCAGCAGAATTCTGACCCAGGTTGGGCCAGTCACTTGTGGCTGGGGCGGGGCGTGGTGGGGTACAGGGTGGTTGAGAGAGCACCATGGGTGGGGGAGAGGGCAACTGGGATGATTTCTCAAGAGGAGTCCATGTACCTCAACAGACGACTGTATGGGTGGGCAAGCCCTTTTGAAAAATTAAGCTAAATTATTTTAATCTCTGTCATTAAACTGCTGGTGATTCTTGTCTTTGAGACTTGTTTGTTATTTAATAGTGAATGACAGCCTGCAGGAATTTTTGACATCAGGAAGTGAGGTGTTGAGTTTGCTTAAAGGCTGCCCAGTGTAGGAAACTTGTTTCAAAATTGCCTGTGGGTTTCAGTGAGTCAAGACAAAGGCAGACATTATCTATGAGGTGTTGAGTTTGCTTAAAGGCTGCCCAGTGTAGGAAACTTGTTTCAAAATTGCCTGTGGGTTTCAGTGAGTCAAGACAAAGGCAGACATTATCTAAAGATGCTTTTAAGACGTCATTATCATACACAGCAATGTGAGATACAAATGCTCAATTTTAAATTCTGCAGCTTAATTTCATAGCCATATGTTTTACTGAAAGAGGTTTCTCTTGGGCATGATATATTGTGAAATTTCTTCTGACCTTGATCGGGTCATAGTGCTCTTACTTTTGTGATTTATGGAGCAACATGATACCTTTAAAACAGTCTGTCAAAACAGGTCCAAGTCAGACTGAGCTGTGAAGGTTGGAATGTTGCCAGCCAAAATCTTGGCCTTCTCTGCCGACCGAAGCTGAATGAAAAAAGCAGAGAGTTTGGGGGAAATAGAAAGGTGGCTTTTATTCTCAGCTGGCTGAGAGTGGAACACAGTGGTCTTATGTCTCAAGAACTGTGCCCTGCAGCCATGAGGAGTCTAGGGGCTTATATATGGCAAGGGCTCCTAGTCAGGAGTCGGTGATGAGGAACAAAGGGGACAGGACCTCGATTTCTTCCTCTTGCGTTGTTTCAAAGACAGTGGTACACTGGCATCAGTAGCCCAGTCATAGCGCCTGGTAGTGTGGTGGCTCTGCGGCCTTCTTTCTGATGTGTAACTACAAGAGGAAGCATGTTGTCAGGGTAAACACTAGATAGGGATGTATTTAGCATAGAGTCAAAGGAGAAAATGTGAATTGTAGCTCCTGCAGAGTTAGGGGGCAGGAAAGCAGACTTAGTTACAGACATGCAGAGTTAGGAGCAGTTAAAGTTAAAAAAGAAAAAAAAAATGGACTTCCCTGGTGGCTCAGATGGTAAAGAAGCTGCTTGCAATGCGGTAGACCCGGGTTTGATTCCTGGGTCAGGAAGATCCCCTGGAGAAGGGAATGGCAACCCACTCCAGTATTCTTGCCTGGAGAATCCCATGGACAGAAGAGCCTGGTGGGCTATGGTCCATGAGGCTTTAAAAACTAGAAATGTTTAGGCCTGCTCACTGTTTTCTTTGTCTTCTTTGTTCTCAGAGAAGGGAAAAAGAAAAACTCAGTCCTCTTTTTTTCCTTTTCACCGCAACAGGAATAACTTAACGTTTTGAATTAATTTCATAAAGAAGCTGTCAGACACTGTCAGTTAAACTAAAGAGCATAAAATTATTTCAGCTCTGTTGTTGAATTTGTGGGTAAGAAAAATGAAGAAGAAATTTTTAGAGACAGATAGTTACAGTCAATATTTTGCCTGTTTTTTCTTCTTCATCTAGGAGAACTTGCAGGATAGGGGCTCGCTCTGCAGATAGTGTTGCTGAGCTGCAGGAACAGGTCGCGCGTGCGCGCTTCGTCGCTCAGTCGTGTCCAGTTCTTTGGTGCCCCATGTGCTGTCGCCCGCCAGGCTCCTCTGCCCATGGGATTCTCCAGGCAAGAATACTGGAGTGGGTAGCCTTGCCATCCTCCGGGGGATCTTCCCCGCCCAGGGATCGAACCCAGGTCTCCCGCATTGCAGGTGGATTCTTTACCGACTGAGCCACCAGGGAAGCCCGGGTGGATGAGGATGACAGCTGCTCTGATAGTGGTGGATTTGACTTTAAAGTGCTGTGCCCTCAGACAGCAATGCTATGGTAAAGTCATGTTATGTCAAATAGTCAACTTCAGAATTTCCAAGTTCATAGGAGAAAAGGAGAGTGGATCCCAGCTCAGTCCATAAGGCTGACCGAGAACGTGGGGGAGGACGCAGAACAGCCTAAGGATTGACGTGTCCGTGTAGTCCAAAGGAAGATGATGAAGAGAGAGTGTCCAAGGGAAGGGGGCCACCTGACTGTGGGTCAGATACCCAGGGCATGACAGCTCCTCTCTGTCACTAGGACGACGACGATTCATAATGAGCCATCAGTCCTAGAAAGAAGGGCCTGTCAACCAAATGTAACCTCAAATTAGTGAAGTCAGCAGAAGCCTTTTGAAGGGTAAGACTCCGCCCTCCAATACGAGCCCTGCCCGCTGCTCACATCATTGGATGTTTCTGTCGTTCAGGAGTGTCTGCCAGCCCACCCCAGCCCTGTAGTCAGAGTCACTAGTGGCGTCCGTGTTGATCAGGATCTCGTGGCCACAGCACTCACCCATCCGTCACACTCACAACGAGCAAGAGCACCCGGAGTGCTCAGAAGACACACGTGAGCTGTCATGGGAGCGGGTGTTTCAGGGAGTGGAGAGCCCCCCTTGTGAAGGGCGCCTGGTCTCCATGGGGCTGCCCGCCCACATCTACCCTCTGGGGGTGTTTAAACTATCAGTGACCTAAACCTGGATCTAGTAATATCCCACTTTTCATTTCCATTTTGAGAGCCAGAATCAGTCTTCTAGCCTTAGTTTTCTTCCGAAAGCTGCTTGATGATAGAAGATGAGATTGATTAGCTCAAAGGTGGATTATTCTGAGAAAAATAATTGAATTCATGTCCTCCTTCCCTGGTGAGTGGGCCGTCTGGTTGACCTCTCTGCCTTCAGCAGAGGGAAATCAAACATGCAACGGCCAGCTGTCCCATCGCAGCCGGCGAGGCCTGGGCCTCGGCTGTGGACCCTCCCTCCTCCCACCGCCCCCGTCGCTCCTGCACCTGCGGTTTCCTGTGCTCTCCTCTCCTGGGATGGGGAGCTTCTTTAGGACAACTCCTAGCATCCTGCAAAAGTCAGTCTCCAGCCTCATCTCTGTTTTTTAAATATTTTTTTAATGTGGACCATTTTTTTTCCTTTCCATTTCTAAAGTCTTTATTGAATTTTGTTACAGAATTGCTTCTGTTTCATGTTTTGGTTTTTCTGGCTGCCAGCCATGTGGGATCTTAGTCCCTGACCAGGGATTGAACCCACGCCCCCTGCATGGGAAGATGGAGTCTTCCAGGGAAGTCCTTCCAGTCCTACTTCTGCTGGGTGTCCATTTGTCCCTTTAGCCACAGCACATGCAGTGCCTGAGGCGAGGTGGTTATTGCTGCATCACTGTGGTAGAGTCTCTCAGATGCAACCTACATTACCCTACTCCGGGGACCCAACAGAAGTTAGAGTGCTCATTTCCCCTCGGTGGAGCTTCCAGTGTGAAGAGAGTGGATGAAGGAAATGAGGTCTCTGTACCCTTTACCTTCTTTATCCAGTACAGGAAGTTTTGTGTGCTTTTGAGTTTCCCCGTATCTCATGTCAGGTGTTCCCAAGACGTTGTTTGGATCACAGTCAATAGTAGCGCAACACTGATTCAGGTTTCTGTAATGTCTATAAATGGTTACGGGCTTTCAGACACATGTGCATTTATCCTCTGACAGCCGCACTCTAGATTCCTCATCCCCACCCTTCCTGTCTTTTCTCCACCTTGCAGTCTTGGTGTCTCTTTTTAAATAATCACCCCTGAGTTATCATTTGATTCTCTCCTCCTCATCAGAAGGCATGAGGTGTGGTGAAGGTATGTGGAGCTCAGGACAAGATAAGATACTTCAGATTGGGACTTCCCTGGCCATCCAGTGATTTAAGACTCTGCCGTCCCAAAGCAGAGGGCACAGGTTCAGTTCCTGGGTAGGTGTCTAAGGTTCTACATGCTGCTCAGCGTGGTCAAAATAAGTAAAATAAAGAGATGTCAGATTTTCGCACAGAGAGGAGACGGCCTCTATGGCAGACCTTGTGTAGGTGCACAGGTGGTCCCTGCAGGGGTGTCGGCATCCAATGGAGTCTTTTTTGAATCAGTTCACAGGACATGGTGGGGTCTGTAACTATTGTTGTGAACTTGGCAAAGAAAATATCAAGCTCTAATTAGGAACTGCTAAGAAAATAGCACCCTGGAAAGATGAATTTTTTATTTAAAACAACCAAATGACCCAGGAAAGGGTTTAGTTTGGTTTTAGTTCTTTGTTTTCTTTCTGTCTGAGCTAAAAATAAGTATGAGCAACAGTTACGTCACTAGGTACAAGGGAATTGCCAGCCTTAGATGTCAGTTTGCATTAGTCTTTTAGGACTGATTGCTATTTATGGCATAGTTAATGCAATCAGACTTATATTAATGATTTACTTTCTGCATCAATCAACAATTGCATCTCTGACAGATGTGCAGGCAAATTACAAAGTTCCTTCTCATAAAGGCATCTGTAGATTCACTCATCCATCCATTCTGCCCACAGTCCCTGGGTGCTGTGGTGTCCTAGGTTTTGTACCAGGCATTGTGATCATGAACATCAGGACAACTTCCTTGAGTGGCTTGCAGCCTGCAGATGACACAGCATGGAATGCACCATTTAGTAGCATAGTAATGTTAGAGAAGAGCATTTACAAAGTGTTGCATTTGTGTCCGATTGAAAAGAATAATAGACTGCGCCAGTGAAGCCAGTCAAAGCTTCCTGAAATGTCAGAGATGATATTTTAGCTGACAACTAAAGAACGGGAAGGGATTTGCCTGTTGAAATGAGGTTGGAGAGGAATGTCAGGAAAGGGAAGTCAACCATATATGCAAAGCTGCAGAGGGTGTGGGTGGGGTGGGGGTGGGGACAGGGCTGGAGGTGGCTCCAAGAGCAGAGAATGGGGAGGCTTAGCTCACAGGTGGAGGGAAGGAGAGGGAACTATCTTTGTAGTGATGTGTGGAGGGCTTTTTTCTTGAGCACAGAAGCCAAGCTCCTCAGAGAGGGCTCTAAGTGTAGAAGCGGCATATAAATGTGTCCCCATTGCATATCCTCTTCTCTGAATAGCACTGTTGACTGGCATTTTCTATCACCTGCCCAGGGTTAACCCCTTCTCACAACCTGCACCACTGCCTCCTGGGACAAACCTCCATCACCCCTCCTGGTGGGTCCCTTCTGGGCACACCCTTGTTTCCTTATTCTTTGCTCTCCGAGTAGCAGCTCCCCTGGGGGTCTTCTTGGGGGAGTCTGGTTCACACCCTGTGGTGCTCACATGCCTTGCACTTAGAAGAAAAGCCAGAATCTGTGCTGTGGCATCCAGACTCTGCTTTCCTGGCTTCCCACTCCTTCCCTCCTTGCTCAGCATGGTCACCCCACATCCCCGTGGCCCCCTGGCCTCTGTCTCTCTGCCACTGTCCAGACCAGAGCGCACACTGCCTCTTCCTCTACCTGAGTTGCTTGCCCTGGTGTCAGCCTGTGTCTTACTCTGTCCGGAGTGGCTATAACACATCACCACAGACCGGGTGGCTTAAACACAGATTTCTCTCTCATGGTTCCAGGAACTGGAAGTCCAGGGTCAGGGTGCCAGCTGCTGTGTCTGGTGAGGGCTGTCTCCTTGGGTTGCAGACAGCCGCCTTCTCTCTGTGTCCCCACATGGTCTTTCCTCTACGTATGTAGGTGAAGAAAGAGGGGAGGTGGGCTTTCTTGGTGTGTTTGTATATTTGTTGTGTGTCCCCTATCCCTACACTAAGATACAAGGAAGGAATATGGAACAAAAATGAAAGCCGTTGGACTTGTCGAGTTGCTAACAATGCATAACAGGTTCACAGAACAGGGCTGGGCAGAGTAAGCCTTGGATAAATACTGGATGGATGGATGGATGGGAGATTTGTTCACCTTCTTAGGCCAGTGTTTAATTATAAATTAAATTTTATTGGATCTCCACGGTATGCATGTGGTACCAAACAGAACAG
Organism: Giraffa tippelskirchi; assembly: GCF_054371585.1. Lineage (NCBI taxonomy): Eukaryota > Metazoa > Chordata > Mammalia > Artiodactyla > Giraffidae > Giraffa > Giraffa tippelskirchi. Next base: position 158,616,090 of record NC_137284.1, read on the forward strand.
GGAATATATTGCAGCCTCATTCTCATCATTCTAGGCAAAAAATACATAATTATATTGAGCAATGCACTACTAAAGCTCAACATTTCAGGGGAAAGTTGCCCTTCTTGAGAAACGGGAACACTTTTGCTCAAATTTTTGATAATTCACTTCCTACAAGTTAAGATGAAGAAGCCTGAATTTGGAATGCCAAATCAGATGCTCAGGTTAGATGTTCACTGTTAATCTGCATTCTAACTCAAAAACCAGATCTGTGTTCTGCTGCTGCTGCTGCTGCTAAGTCGCCTCAGTCGTGTCCGACTCTGTGCTACCCCATAGACGGCAGCCCACCAGGCTCCGCCATCCCTGGGATTCTCCAGGCAGGAATACTGGAGTGGGTTGCCATTTCCTTCTCCAGTGCATGAAAGGGAAAAGTGAAAGTGAAGCTGCTCAGTCATGTCCGACTCTTAGCAACCCCATGGACTGTAGCCTACCAGGCTCCTCCATCCATGGGATTTTCCAGGCAAGAGTACTGGAGTGGGGTGCCATTGCTCATATGCACATACATCAGTACTGGAGAAGAAGATGGAAAAATGAAAACGTTTGTTCTTTTGAACTAGCAAGTTGTTCATGTATTTTTCCTCTTTGTTTCCTATAGTTATTGTAGTGATATTGTTTGTGTAGTTTAAAAAATTACTTTTGAAAATAAAATTTGGAGTTTAATAAGGACGGTCTGCTTTTCTGAAGGTGAAATGACACTGCTTTTTAAATATAAGAGTGTTGCCTGAAAGACAGTGTGATGTATCTGTGCTTAAGAAATGGCATTAATGATCCAGAATCATTTCGCTTAAGTAGACTCTGCTATCAACACCTGTTTGGTTCTATTACTGTGCATTCTTCCATCTAATAATATATACTGAATTGGTTTTCTCTGCAAAATCTTTTCTTAGCCCAGTGAGCATGAAGGAGCAGAGCCTTTGTCCTTTTTCTGAACTGTCTTGACCTTGATTCATTTTCCCACTTGCCGAGCCGTCTCAGCATCTTTCTTTCCCATGCCCTGTGTGACCATAGAAGGTACCCTGTGTTCGAAATTTTCAAGATCTCTCATCTCCACCTTCTTTCCTGGGCTGGCCCTCCTGCATCCTTGCAAGCTGTTCATCCACCCTCCTCACTTTCTGGTGAAACAGCCCATTCTGTCATGAAGCAATGCAAATGGTTAGAAATTCTGAAGTTTTGTTTGTTTGTTTGTTTGACATAATTTTGTCATTGTGAAATTTCCTTTTGATTGCAACTCTGCCTCCTGGAGCTCTGCAGAAGTCTTCTCTCTCTTGCATGTGATAATTCAAATAGACAGAGACTCTAAGTATTTGATTTTTGAGGTTGAACTCTTCCTTTAGCCTTACTTCATATGACATGTTTTGCAGTGTCTCTGTCTTTGGTCCTCTTTATGGACATACTCTGTCCATCATTATCTCTAACAATATTCAGCCCAGACTTGGACACCATACTGTGAGTGTATTTGGGCCAGGGAAAGGTCTACTGGAACATTGCTGCAACATTCACTCAATTGCATTTTTGCAAGTAAATTAGTTATGCTCCTGGCCACTCGAGAAATTGATGCAAAAAAAAATGATGCAAAATAAAAGTCTTAGTTTTTTTTTTTTTTTTAATCTCTGTACACTACTTTAGTTGTTTTTTTTTTTTTTTTTTTTTTTGGTATAAACTTCTACCAGTGCATCTAATATTAATAAATGTGTTTAAAAGAAAATTTCAAATCTGAGATTATTATTAGAAGTAAGATTTAAAAGGTATCCATTGTTTGAACTGATGAAGACAATACCACTAATTTAATTATTCTCTGTCTTGAGAAAGATTGATCTTGAGTATGAAATCGTTCTAGTTTTGGATGTTACTCTGAATTTAATCTGAACGGTATTTGAGAAATGTCCACTTTGGGTCTGTGAGAGATCACACACACTATGATAGTGTAAGGAATGTACTACTGCAAGATATACGCTATTCACATTTTTAGTGAGAATGGCTTATTTCCTCTATAAACTCGGGTAAAATGAAAAGCTGCTCAATCAGTGAGATCTGATCACTTCTCATCATTAGCCAGTGATTTCCTCACATAGAAAACTCTATCCAATAGGAAAGGAGATTGACTCAGTATACCTTTTTGTCATAATTTCATGCTTATGTTTAGTCTTATTTTTAAATGCTGAAAACCACTTTTTAATAGGCAAATTAAGTTCTTGATGGCAAATAAGAATACTGGTCAAAATTTCTAAAAACTGTAGCACTCTTTCCTGCTCAAGTTGTAATGGTCCTCAAACCTAGATGGCCAATGTTAATTAGTTCGAGTCAATTTTTTTCCTAATTCTATAACCTAGATGGATAGTATTAAATAATTGGATGTCGAATGTTAATTATTTGCTGTCCTGTGGTTGAGTGTTGTCTTTATTTTGATTTACAGCCATTTGATACATTCTAATGAACTTTCAGCCTTGGATAAAGGTGTATCTATGCATTGCATCATCTACTTTTTGACACCATCTCCATTCTGCTGCATTTTGACTTGGAGTTGATATGAGTTGCAGTCATGGATACTACATGAGAGAATATTTTGTGATCTATGTATAGACAGTAGTGAGTAGTTCATTTGCAGTGTGGCTTTATGCTTAAATTTGCCCTGGAGAGTTCCAGTTGCTCTTGCATAATTAATAATTATTATTATTGGTATGTAACTATTGTATTTATTATTATTTATTAATATTACCCCCTTTGTCTCTCCAAGGGTCCTAGTTTGGACTGTAAGTTATATAATCATCCTCATTTGAAACTGAAAGTTTGGTCTCAGGAGCCAATATGCTGGATTAATTTCCTAGATTTAGTAAATCTTTATCATTCTTAGCAATGTCTCCAGATCGTCCCTTTCACCCTCAATACCTGCTATAATACAAATACGACTCTGTGGAGGGGAACTAAAAACCTAGAAAAAGGGTAGATGGGTTACCTAGTGAAGTGAGTCCTGGGAAATCTTGAAGCTTTATTTGAGGAGCTGCAGATGGAAGAAGGTACAAGATGGTGAGAAGTAGGGAGACACTGATTAACATTGGCACTTAGTATGTGCTAAACAAATGTTTGAGTTTCACAGCTGAAATAGAAGTTCACAGTGTGGGTGTCAATGAAGAGAAAGATGAGAGAGGTTGAGGCTGGAAAAATTTATCATACCTGGGTTTGATTTGATGGCATTTAATAGGTTGACTATAATGAGAAACTCTGTAGTCATCCTATAATGTCGAATCAAGTGTATTGGGTGGAGAAGCATTAAGTTACAGAAAAGGCTGTAAACATAACATAATATCAGATTCTTCTTGAGACAGAGCTTTGCCATAAGATGAAGGAGGGAGCCCTGGGTCCTTTGGACCCTGAGGCAGAAGGAAGAGAAAGGAATCGATCGTCGCTTCAAGGATGAGAATATACCGGAGCTATTTATTTAATTTTGCTTTGTTGGTTCCTCATTGCTGCGCAGGCTTTTCTCCAGTTGCAGAGAGTGAGGCCCGCTCCCCAGCTTCAGTGCATGGGTCTCTCACTGCGGAGGCTTCTCTCGTTGCAGAGGACGGGCTCTCTAGGGCATGAGGGCCTCAGTGGTCGTGGTCCCGGGCTCTAGAGCGCAGGCTCAATAGCTGCGGCGCGTGGGCTTAGCTGCTCCAAGGCATGTGGGGTAGTCACAAACCGGGGATTGTACCCACGTCGCTTGCGTCTCCTGCATTGGCAGGTGGATTCTTTACCACTAAGCCACCATGGAAGCCTGCACCCGAGTTCTTGATTTGAATGAAGTGTGATTACTTGGATTATTTTAGTTCCTTATTTAACTCACGGGTTTTCTCTTTTGTGCTGTCGTTTCAGGAGCTCGTGGGAAGTAACCCTCCGCAAAGAAACTGGAAAGGAATAGCCATCGCCCTGCTTGTCATCCTGGTCATCTGCTCCTTGATCGTCACCTCGGTGATACTGCTGACACCAGGTACTTAGGGTTATTCCTGGAAAAGCAAGTTGCTGTACAGGAGAGAGGGCATGATTTTACCTCGCGATTTTTTTCTAAGTAACTGCCTACTGTGTAATTTATTTTCCGTCGATTCTAATTCTCATTGTGCCATATGGTAAAATGATGTAATATGCATGCAATGAAAAAGATCCATTGTACATGCTATGAATTTGTTTAGATAATTCTTGACTAGGGTAAATGCTTGGCATGTATTAAAATTCACAAATATTTATTTATACTTGATCAGCTTAAAGACTTTGCACTTATAAATATAATAATTTTATATGTCTCATGGTATTCTTGGGTATTCTATCAATGATGAATTAAAATTATTAAAACAACATATACTAAGTGTGAGCTAAGGATAAGCTACTTGCTAGATACTACTGATGGAATAAAGGAAGCATGAAACAGAATCAGAAATCTCTCAGGGGAGAAAAATGCACAAAAATTGTCAGCAAAAGTCTACAGAAAAAAAAATATAGGCATGGATTATTGAGAATTTCAAATGTAAGTTGTATAGAAGCTGAGAAGAAAGAGAAAAACCTTTATGAGAAAGTTCATGGAGAAAGTCACATGTGAAAGTGGGCTTTCATGGAGAGGTAAGAATTTAGTAGCAGGAGAGTGATGAGATTAGGGCAAGAAGAAAGCCTTTGGCCATAAGACAAACATATGGGGTCATGATAGGAAAACATTATCGCCGTATATAAACTGTGTGTGACTATCCATTCTCCTTGTTGTATTAAGTGTCAACTTGTGTGGACAAAAAGATGTTCCAGTCCTCAATAAATAGACTATACAGGTATTAGACTTTATGGTGGAAAAAATGCATTTTCTGACAGGTACAAAAATTGCGGGCAAATTTTAGGTACGTTTAACTCTAATTTATTGTTGCTGTTGTTGTTGAGTCACTCAGTCATGTCCAACTTTTTGTAACCCCATGGACTATATCATGCCAATCTCTTCTATCCATGAGATTTTCCAGGCAAGAATACTGGATGCTGCTGCTGCTGCTGCTGCTAAGTCACTTCAGTTGTGTCCGACTCTGGGGAATACTGGAGTAGGTTGCTGTTTCCTTGCTGACTAAGTTTGAGAAAGCTCTAAGAGATGGTGAAGGACAGGGAAGCCTGGCGTGCTGCAGTCCGAGGGGTCACAAAGAGTCAGACACAACTGAGCAACTGAACAACAACAAATACTCTGAAACCGAAACTCAATAAAGATATCACAAGAAAAATACAGACTAATATCTTATGAATATAGGTGCAAAAATCATAGCAAAATACTAACAAATTGAACCAAATTACCAGCAACATACAAAAAGGATTATATACCATGACCAAATGGGATTTATCCCAGGAAATAAAATTTGGTTTAGCATAGGAAAAATCAGTGTAGTACACTCAGATTCATAGAATAAAGATGAAAAAACAACTTGATCATCTCAATAGGCACAGAATAAGCATCTGACAAAGTTCAAAATCCCCTCTCTATGAAACACTGAGCAAATGAAGAGTAGAAAGAAACTTTCCCAACCTGAAAAAGAGCATCTGTAAAAAACCCACAGCTAATACTATACTTAACACTGAAATGGTTAACACTGATCCTGCTAACATCAGGTTATCCTTGACAAGGGGAAGAAAAGACATCCAGGTTAGGAAGAAGTAAAACTGTGTCTGTTCATAGATGGCATGAACTGGTGTATAGAAAATCTTAGAGAGTCCACAAACACACAAAAACGTAACTAATAAATGAGTTCAGCCACATTGGAAGATGCAGAATTATACAAAAATTATTTATATTTCTGTACACTAATAATGAGCAATTCAAAATGAAATTTAGAAATGAGTCCACTTACATTAGTTTCAAAGGGAATAAGACACTTAGGAATCAATTTAACAATAAAGATGTAAGGCTTGTGCCCAGAAAACCATGAAACGTAATTGAAAGGAATTAAAGATGTTAGTAAGTGGAAAGATATCCTGTCTTCATGGATTAGAGGATGTACTACTGTTAACACGACAGTACTTCCCAAATTTATCCATAGATTCAACCTACTCCATGTCAAATCCCAACTGGTTTTATTGAAAAAATTGACAAGCCAATACTAAACTTCATAGGAAAATGCAAGGCTCTCAGACCAGCCAAAACAATCTTGAAAAACATTGATTAAAGGACATACATCTATGATATTAAAATTTACACTAAAACTACAGTAGTAAAAGTCTTGTGATACTATCTTTGTTGTTGTTCAGTCACTCAGTCGTGTCTGACTCTTTGTGACCCCATGGACTGAAGCACTCCAGGCTTCCCTGTCATTCACCATCTCCCAGAGTTTGCTCAAACTCATGTCCCTTGAGTCGGTGATGCCATCCAACCATCTCATCCTCTGTCATCCCCTTCTTCTCCTGCCCTCCATCTTTCCCAGCATCAGGTTCTTTTCCAATGAGCCGGCTCTTCCCATCAGGTGGCCAAAGTAATGGAGCTTCAGCTTCAGCATCAGTTCTTCCAATGAATATTCAGGGTTGATTTCCTTTAGGATTGACTGGTTTGATCTCCTTGCAGTCCAAGGGACTCTCAAGAGTCTTTTCCAACACCAAGTTCAAAAGCATCAATTCTTCGGCACTCAGCTTTCTTTATGGTCCAACTCTCACATCCATACATGACTACTGGGAAAACCATAGCTTTAACTAGATGGACCTTTGTTGGTAAAGTAGTGTCTCTGCTTTTTAATATGCTGGCAGGGTTTATCATAGCTTTTCTTCCAAGGAGTAAGTGTCTTTTAATTTCATGGCTGCAATCACCATCTGCAGTGATTTTGGAGCCCAGAAAAATAAAGTCAGCCACTGTTTCCATTGTTTTCCTCATCTGTTTGCCATGAAGTGATGGGACCAGATGCCATGATCTTAGTTTTCTGAATGTTGAGCTTTAAGCCAACTTTTTTACTCTCCTCTTTCACTGTCATCTAGAGGCTCTTTAGTTCTTCTTCGCTTTCTGCCATAAGGTTGATATCATATGCATATCTGAGGTTAATGATATTTCTTCTGACAATCTTGATTCCAGCTTGTGCTTCATCCAGCCCAGCATTTCACATGATGTACTCTGCATATAAGTTAAATAAGCAGGGAGAAGATATACAGCCTTGACGTACTCCTTTCCCAATTTGGAACCAGTCTGTTGTTACATGTCTGGCTCTAACTGTTGCCTCTTGACCTGCATACAGATTTCTCAGGAGGCAGATAAGGTGGTCTGGTATTCCCATCTCTTTAAGAATTTTCCACAGTTTGTTGTGATCCACACAATCAAAGGCTTTGGCATAGTCAATAAAGCAGTAGATGTTTTTCTGGAACTCTCTTGCTTTTTAATGATCCAGCGGATGTTGGCAATTTGTTCTCTGGTTCCTCTGCCTTTTCTAAATCCAGTTTGAATATCTGAAAGTTCTCGGTTCACGTACTGTTGAAACCTGGCTTGGAGTATTTTGAGCATTACTTTACTAGCGTGTGAAATGAGTGCAATTGTGTGGTAGTTTGAACATTCTTTGCCATTGCCTTTCTTTGGGATTGGAATGAAAACTGACCTTTTCCAGTCCTGTGGCCACTGTTGAGTTTTCCAAATTTGCTGGCATATTGAGTGGAGCACTTTCACAGCATCATCTTTTAGGATTTGAAATAGATCAGCTGGAATTCCATCACCTCCGCTAGCTTTGTTCGTAGTGATGCTTCCTAAGGCCCTCTTGACTTCGCACTCCAAGATCTCTGGCTCTAGGTGAGTGATCACAGCATAGTGATTATCTGGGTCATGAAGATCTTTTTTGTATAGTTCTTCTGTGTATTCTTGCCACCTCTTCTTAATATCTCCTGCTTCTGTTAGGTCCCTACTGTTTCTGTCCTTTATTGTGCCTATTTTTGCATTGAACGTTCCCTTGGTATCTCTAATTTTCTTGAAGAGATCTCTAGTCTTTCCCATTCTATTGTTTTCCTCTATTTGCATTGTTCACTTAGGAAGGCTTTCTTATCTCTCCTTGCTATTCTTCAGTATAGATATATAGATCGATGGATTATAATTTAGAGTTCAAATATAAAGCCATATGGCTACAGTCATTTTCAACAAGGGTGCTTAGACCATTTACAGTCATTTTGACAAATGGTGCTGGTACAATTGGGTGTCCACATGCAAAGAATGAATTTGAACTCTGACATCTACTGTGTATAGAAATTAACTCAGTGTGGATGAACAGCCTAAATATAAGAGCCAGAGCTATGAAACTCTCAGAAGCAAACAGGGGTAAATCTTTTAACTTTTGTATTAGGAAACCATCAGATATGACACCAAAAGCACAAGCAACCAAAGGAAAAAATAGGTAACACTTCTATCAACATAAAAATATTTTGTGTATAAAATATCACTATGATGAAGATGAAAAGACAACCCCCAGGATAGGAGAATATACTTGCAAATCATATATTCAATAAACGTTTAGTATTCAGATTATATGAAGAATTCTCACAGCTCAAATCACATGACAAACAGTTTATTTTAAAATGGGTACAGGATTTGAACAGCATTTCTCCAAAGAAATACAAATGGCCAATAAGCCTAAGAAAACATGCTCTATGTCATTAATCATCAGGGAAATGCAAATCAAAACATAATAAGTTCCCACTTCATACTCAGTAGGATGGAGATATATATATATATATTATATGTATTTTTGCACTATTTTTAAAGGTTGCACTCCATTTACAATTATTACACAATATTGGATGTATTGCCCACGGTGCACAGTAAACCCTTGTAGCCTGTAGCACACTCAGCAGTTTGTACGTCCCACCCTTGTCCTTACGTTGCCCCCCCCCCCCCCCACTGGTAACCACTAGTTCATTCTCTGTATCTGTGAGTCTGCTTTTTTGTTATATTCACTAGTTTGTTGTACTTTTTAGATTCCACATATAAGGGTTTGTCTTTCTCTGTCTGACTTATTCACTTAACGTAATACCCTTCAATTCAGATCCAAAAAATGTGTATTTTTTAATGGGAAATAGCAAGTATTGGTGAGGATGTGGAAAAATTGGAACCTCATGCAGTAGTAGTAGGAATGTAAAATTGTGTATCCTCTTTGAACAAGGTGAAGTGGTGAAAGTGAAAGTTGCTCTGTCCAACTCTTTGGGACCCCATGGACTATATCCCACCAGGCTCCTTTGTCCATGGGATTTTCCAGGCAACAATACTAGAGTGGGTTGCCATTTCCTTCTCCAGGGACAGATGTCCATAGAAACATTCATAATAGCCAAAAGTGACCCAAATGTCCCTCACCAGGTGAATAAATAAACAATATGGTATATGCATACAGTGGAGTATTATTCAGCTATAAAAATTCAAATACAAATACATATTACAGCATAGCTAAAACTTGACCACAAGTGAAAGTAGTTAGACATAAAGGGCCACGTATTGTGTGATTCCACAACAGGCAGATCCATAGAGATAAAAAGCAGGTTAGTGTTTACCAGAAATGGGGAGAGTAAGAAGGGTCTGCTGACTCTACTAACAGGTATGAGATTGCTTCTTTTATAAACACATTATATTTTTAGGGCAGTTTTAAATTCACGGCAAAGTTGAAACTAGGGTACAGAGATTCCCCACGTATGTCCCACCACAACACATGCACGGGTCACCCATTAGCAACGTCCCCTCCCATAGGGGCATTTGATACAGCTGATGCACTTACATCCGTGCATCACAATGAGATTTCTTTTGGAGATGATGCAGATACTCTGGAATTCAGTAGTGGTGATGAGTGCACAGTTCTTTAACTCATTAAAAAATTACTGAACTGTATACATTAAAAAGGTTAAGTTTATGATATGTGAATTTTATCTCAAGGTATTAGTTTCAACAGTGGTGGGAAAGTTGTTTTAAAAGTGGTTCAATCTGGCCGTTTATATACTGAAGTTTCAACACTTGCCTAACGGTGAAGAGGTTTCAGTGGCAATTGTGAAAAGAGAGTTGCTTGCTCTGTGAGTGAGGTTTATGATGAGATCAGAGTTCCTGGGTCACTTGGACTCGAGATTCAACACAGAGCATCTGACTGAACAGGAAAACATCCATTCAGCTGTTGAAATCTAAATGAGTAGATTTGAGAGAGATTGAGCAAGGAAACTGATAAAGACACATACTCCTCTATTTTATAATTTTGCTGAAGCTTTATATTAATTAAAAATTAATTCATAAAAGCTGTGGACTTTGGCAACTGAGTATTTTTAATTAATAGAAAGGAAATGAGACCTCCATCAGAAATTGTGAAGCATGCGTTCCTACCTTTGATTTTCTTTGAGCACAAGTGTACTGTATACAATGACCATTGAAGATTTGATGATATGATTGTCCATCACTCACTTTGGGAGTTAGGGAACAGCAATGGTTTAGGTAGTTTGCAGTTACTCCCCCCTCCCCGCCCCCACCCAAGGTATGTGAGCTTTCCTGTCACTCAGGATCCGAGGTCTCATGCATCCATCACTTCAGAGGGAGATGAAAGGGCCACGGGGGGCTCCCCTCATGCCTGCGGTCCTGGGCAATCAGGCTGGGTGGGAAACATCTGACACTGAACAGCTTCATGCCCGGGACATGAAGTCAGTCCCAGGACATTCCCTTCTAGATGCCCGACTCAGCATCAGGCAGAGAGCCAACCCTGGGTCTTCCCAGCTGTACAAGGAGCCATGCCTCAACCTCGATTCCCTCAAATGCAGCTGCTAATCCTGAAAGCTTTTTACATTTAGTTCTTGTGCAGCCGGAACTATCACAGCAGCATCTCTTCTGCAGTAAATAAGAGAGCACAGAACACGCTACACTGTTCTCTGTTTGAATGCTGATGGCCAGTTGTCAGGGGCAACTGCAATGAGGGTGAGGCTCTAGTGAATCCCTGAGTTCCAGAAAAGGCTTGGAGTGGGATTTCTTTTATTCGTCTGTTAAAAAAAACAAAACTGTGGCTGAGCCTGCCTGAACCTTTGGTTCTATTGGACTTTTCATAGGTAGTGTTTCTTTCTCTGAGCTGTGCTGCTGGAAGGCTGTGTGTCCTAGGTTTAGGATGGTCGGAGGGGCTGGTTCAATAGCAAGTGCCTCCCATCACTGGCTTTCTGAATCACTCTCCCTGGATGCAGCAGTGGCTTTTGTTACAGCATCAAAATTCCGCCAGACACAAGAGGATGTCAGATCATTCAGAGCCTTCTCAAATTCACCTACATGCAGACCAACACATAGACCAATAATGCCTATCCATCGATCAAACATGAAGGATTCCTGCAAGGGACTGGGGCCACTGAGCTAAGTGCTGGATGCATTGTGTGCAGAGAAGATGCATATATTCTCCACGACAGTACAGATCCACTGAGAAAGACAGAAAGTGCACACGGAGAATTTCCCACCATGACAGAGATGAGAATATCAGACCACCTTACCTGCCTCCTAAGAAACATGGATGCAGGTCAAGAGGCAACAGTTAGAGCCAGACATGTAACAATGGACTGGTTCCAAATTGGGAAAGGAGTACGTCAAGGCAGAATATTGTCACCCTGCTTATTTAACTTACATGCAGAGTACATCATGTGAAATGCTGGGCTGGAGGAAGCACAAGCTGGAATCAAGATTGCCATGAGAAATATCAATAACCTCAGATATGCACATGTCACCACCCTTATGGCAGAAAGTGAAGAGAAACTAAAGAGCTTCTTGAAGAAGGTGAGAGAAGAGAGTGAAAAAGCTGGCTTAAAACTCAACATTCCAAAAACTCAGATCATGACACCCGGTCCCTTCACTTCATGGTGAAAGATGGGGAAACAATGGAAACAGTGACAGGATTTATTTTATTGGGCTCCAAAATTACTGCAGATGGTGACTGCAGCCGTGAAATTAAAAGATGCTTGCTCCTTGGAAGAAAAGCTATGACAAACATAGATAGCATATTAAAAAGCAGAGACATCACTTTGCTAACAAAGGTCCATACAGTCAAATCTATGGTTTTAACAGTAGTCATGTGCAGATGTGAGAGTTGGACCATAAAGAAGGCCGAGCACCAAAGAATTGATGCTTTTAAACTGTGGTATTGGAATAGACTCTTGAGAGTCTCTTGGATTGCAAAGAGATCAAACCAGTCAATCCTAAAGGAAATCAACCCTGAATATTCATTGGAAGAACTGATGCTGAAGCTGAAACTCCAGTACTTTGGCCACCTGATGCAAAGAACTAACTCATTGGAAAAGACCCTGATGTTAGGAAAGGTTGAAGGCAGGAGGAAAAGGGGATGACAGAGGACGAGATACCCAGATGGCATCTCCAACTCGATGGACCTGAGTTTGAGCAAGCTCCAGGAGATGGTGAATGACAGAGAAGCCTGGTGTGCTACAGTCCATGGGGTCACAAAGAGTTGGACATGCCTGAGTGGCTGAACAATCATTAGGCAAAAGTAAAATAGAAGTTACAGGTGAGGCTTGGGGGCTTCCCCAGTGGCTCAGATGGTAAAGAATCTGCCTGCATTGAAGGAGACTTGAGTTCAATCCCTGGATCAGGAAGATCCCCTGGAGAAGGGAATGGCTACACACTCCAGTATTCTTGCCTGGAGAATTCCATGGACAGAGGAGCCTGGTGGGCTCTAGTCCATGGGGTCGCAAAGAGTCAGATACGACTGAGCCACTTTCACTTTCATTTTTGGTTAAAGACCTGTTGTGTTGTGAATAACTGAATGTTTGACGTAACACACGGCATGGCCATCACCTTGTCCACGGTCCCCAAAGTGCCCGCACACCCTCCTTTATCTTACTGGTCTCTCCACAAGGCCACGGCAGGAGTGGCTTTCCCCCTATGAGGGAGGAAGTTTAGGTTTGAAGAGTAGAGAGTCCTGCTAGTAATAACACCCTGGACTTATATGCACAGTCTTGAGTGCACCCCTTCCAGACTTGCTTCTGTTTCCTAGATTGATTTGAGACTCATATCATGTATTTAAACAATTATCTTTTCAAGTGCTACCCCTTTTCAGTCTTGTATTTTGGTTTGTTGAAACTCTGAGTGCAGTATCCGCTTTCTACTTTACCCTCAAATCCATTCCAAACTCCTTGGATTCAGTCTTTTGGTGAAAACACTTCTGAGTATGTGTGGGTCCCTTTCCTACTTGGGAAGTATCCTTGGGAAGGGTCGTGATGGAGTGCGCCTTTGGTGCCTCAGCATCTCAAAGGACCTCGTGGTGATACCTTACTTCTGAGTGACAAGTACCTTTGTTCTGTACTGTAGCCTAATTATCACCAGTTACGCACAATTTATGTTTTAAAAATCAAGTTAAAAGTGTCTAAGGCAATCTTAGTTCCAGAGGGATTAACCAGACTCGAATGTGTCCTTTTCAGTTCTGTCATTCATTTCTCCCTTGCTAGTCTGTGCTCTTTTCTAAATTTCTCTTTGGAATAATAGACTCAAAGTTACCTTTTTTATTTTCAGATATTAAATACATGTCTGCGATAGGTCACACACAACATATGCCTTTTTTTTGCAGCTATAACTTGTATTCTGATGAAAAGGACTCTGATAAACTTTAGTACCACAATTATGGTTGTAGGAGCTTAAAAACCCACCAGGATCATATTTGCATTAAAATATCCCTGACATTTGACTTTTATGGATTTTCACTGTAGAGAAGATGGACAGTGGTTTGTGACAGAAAACATTAGGATACTTTAGGTGGTATAAAAATGAAAAGCGTTGGGTATTTGGAAGTCTTATTGAAGGTAGACTTTTAAGGCCAAGCAGAGGTTATCAGAATATAAGACTCATTAATCTTTTGGGTGGGAACAAAATGTACAGATGATTGTAACAGAATGGAAATTTTATAACTATCTGATTTATATCTAATGTCTATAACTGCATTGCTAGCTCTCAGCTTATCTTTTTAAAAAAAAATGTTCAATTGGACCCAATAGGCTTTATTGAGAAGGAGAGAAATCTAGCAAATTGGCATACAGCTCGTAAATTAGATTCTGCTGTAAGAGAATGTAAGTGCATCCAAGTCAGAAACAGTCAACCGTTCTGAAATTACACCACAGTCAAAATAAGATTGGCTTCCCTTGTAGCTCAGTTGGTAAAGAACCTGCCTGCAGTGCAGGAGACCTGGGTTGGGAAGATCCGCTGGAGGAGGAAATGGCAACCCACTCCAGTATCCTTGCCTGGAAAATCTCATGGACAGAGGAGCCTGGTGGGCTGCAGTCCATGGGGTTGCAAAGAGTCAGGCACGACTGAGTGACTAACACTAACAAAATAAGATGAGATGGGTTTATGTGGGAAAATTAAATGTTAAAATTACATATAAGAGAATCCTTCCACTTAACAGTTGCTACTGCTAGTTGTCTAAGTTCTATAACAAAACTTCCATGGATTATTTTAATAGACTTTGCTTTTTAAAAGCAGTTTTAGGTTCCAGCAACATTGAGACGAAGGTAGAGTTATCCAGGGGATAGCCTCTGTATGCCCAGAAATGCATGGCATCCCATCCCTATCATCAACATCCCTCACCAGGTGGTACCTTTGTGACAATTTATGAACCTATGTTGATATGTCATTGTCACTCAAAGTCCATAGTTTACGTTAAGGTTCACCCTCAGTGTTGCACAGTCTATGGCGTTGGACAAATTTATAATTGCATCCATCTGCCTTTACTGTATCATGTGGGGTAGTTTCACTGCTCTAAAAGTCTTCTGTGGTCTGTCTGTTCATTCTCCCTTCCCCTGCAATGCCTGGAAACCACTGATTTTTTTTTTCTTTTTTTTACTGTTTCCATGTGTGCGTGCTAAGTCACTTCAGTCATGTCTGACTCTTTGCGACCCTATGTACTGTAGCCTGCCAGGCTCGCCAAGGACTGAACCCACGTTTCTTATGTCTCCCGCATTGGCAAGCAAGTTCCTTACCACTAGTGCCACCCGGAAGATACCATCTCCATAGTTTTGTCTTTTCCAGAATGTCATATAGTTGGATCATACAGAATGTACCCTTTTCAGATTGGCATCTTTTCACTTAGCAGTATACACTTAACGTTCCTTCATGGAGGAACTGTCATTGATAGTTTATTTCTTTTTATGGTGTTGTTTTTCGGTTGCTAAGTTGTGTCCTACTCTTTTGAGACCCCCCATGGAATGGACAGTAGTCCACCAGGCACCTCTGTCCGTGGGTTTCTCCAGGCAGCAATATTGGAGTGGGTTGCCATTTCCTTCTCCAGGGGATCTTTGTGGACCAGGGATCAAACCTGTTCTCCTGCATTGGCTGACAGATTCTTTACCACTGTGCCACCAGGGAAGCCTTATTTCTTTTTCAGCACCAAATAATATCCCACTGTCTGGCTGTACCTCAGTTTCTTGATCCATTTACCTACAGAAAAATATCTTGATTGCTTCCAAGTGTTGATGGTTATGAATAAAGCTGCTGTGGACATTTGAGTGAAGGTTTTGGGTGGGACATAAATTTTCAGTTCCTTCAGTACCTTACCAAGGAGCACGATCCCTGGCTCGTCTGATGAGTGTGTTTAGTTTTGTAGGAAACCCCCAGGCTGACTTCCCGAGGGCCTGCACCGTGGTGCGTCCCCACCAGCAGCAAATGCAAGCTCCTGTTGCTCCACATGCTCACCAGCATCTGGTGTCGCCAGTGTCTCAGATTTTCTAATCGGTGTGAAGTGGTAACTCAGTGTTTTAAGCCCATCTCTTTAAAATTCTGGGACAAAAGCTTTAAAAACATTATATATTTGCATGTAATATTCTAATGTTTAATGAATTTTCAAAGCGAACAGACTACATAGCCTGCACCCAAATCCAAAAATACCAGAATCAGCCAGTATCCCAGGGCCACCCCATTCCCACTCTCACCATTCACCTCCCCCAAGGTAACCTAATTTCTAACGTCATAAAGTAATTTTGCGTGATGGTATATATTTTTACATTTACATTATTCATGTAATCATGTAATGTGCATTTTTTATTCCTGATTCTTTTGTTCAGTGTGTTCATGCGTTTCGATGTTATATTTTAAGTGCTGTTTGTGCGTAGTTTTCAACTGATGATGGATTATCTCTTCATGAGGTCTCATATCATCCCTATGGAAATTGCACAATACCAGTAATTTAATAAGTTTTGTGCATTTCATAACAAAGGATATATGCCTTACTATTTCCTATTTTTTTTTTTGTAGAAATATTGCTTCCTGCCCACTTTTTATAGGCATTTTCTCTCTGTTCTCCTTGCTACATTAAACTCATCCCCCATGTCCCAGTCTTGTCATCGTCCATCTATTATCAGTGACTATGACCAGGTGTCCTGTCATGGGACATACAGGGTCCTTTATAGGTCTCTGGTGTTGTTCATTGCACTTGGGCATCTGTGGTTGTGTCTGTAGATTCTTTGCACACCCACCAGCCAGCTGATGAACTGAGTAAATAGTGTCTCTCTCTATTTTTGCTCCTCTTCTTGCTGTTGTTTCCGATTACAGTTAATGTGTCGGTGCTCATGAAGACTAAGTGCTATAAACGGGTGGTACAGATAGTATCTGTTATGACAGTCCAGAATACGGGAGAGATCACTGAGGACAGGAAGCATTTGTGCAAGGTCTTTTGGAAGATGAAGAATTTGAAAGCCATATCTTGTGTTCAGTTCAGTTCAGTCGCTCAGTCCTGTCTGACTCATTGCAACCCCATGGACTACAGCACGCCAGGCCTTCCTGTCCATCACCAACTCCCAGAGTTTCCCAAACTCATGTCCATTGAGTCGGTGATGCCATCCAACCATCTCACCCTCTGTCGTCCCCTTCTCTTCCTGCCCTCAATCTTTCCCAGCATCAGGATCTTTTCAAATGAGTCACTTCTTCGCATCAGGTGGACAAAGTATCGGAGTTTCAGCTTCTGTATCAGTCCTTCCAGTGAATATTCAGGACTGATTTCCTTTAGGATGGACTGGTTGGATCTCCTTGCAGTCCAAGGGACTCTCGAGAGCCTTCTCCAACACTATAGTTCAAAAGCATCGATTCTTTGGCACTCAGCTTTCTTTATAGTCCAACTCTCACATCCATACATGACCACTGGAAAAACCATAGCCTTGACTAGACGGACCTTTGTTGGCAAAGTAATGTCTCTGCTTTTTAATATGCTGTCTAGGTTGGTCATAACTTTTCTTCCAAGGAGTAAGCATCTTTTAATTTCATGGCTGCAATCACCATCTGCAGTGATTTTGGAGCCTCAAAAAATAAAGTCAGCCACTGTTTCCACTGTTTCCCCATCTATCTGCCATGAAGTGATGGGACCCTATGTTCAGTCAGTTCAGTTGCTCAGTCGTGTCCAACTGGTTGCGACCTCATGAATCCCAGCATGCCAGGCCTCCCTGTCCTTGTGTTAATGGGAGGAAATCCAAGAAGGAAGGTCACCGTGAGCCATAATGAGCCTGGCGTGTTTGCTGGATAGGAGATGGCTGGCCTGGAAGCACTAGCAGGATGTCACTAGTGTTAGGAGGGTCTGGAATGCTACGCACTGAATTCCAGATTGTACTCTAATGACTCCTACTATCTGGAATAATTTATATGTCATAAATACTTTTATTGTGATAAACCCACAGATGATCTTATCATTTCCCCTGATGCTGGGAAAGATTGAGGGCAGAAGGAGATGGGAGCAACAGAGGATGAGATGGTTGGATGGCATCACTGACTCAATGGACATGAGTTTGAGCAAACTCAGGGAGATAGTGATGAATGGGGAGGCCTGGTATGCTGCAGTCCATGGAGTCACAAGAGTCTGACATGACTTAGCAACTGAACAACAGTTGATCTTGCCATTGGAAGGGGGAGAGGCTCATAAAAATGTGGATACATTTCAGGAAGCTCCTGGATCTAGTCAGTCTGTCTATTAACCATCTTAGAATCATCTTGAGCATTTATCCAAGCTCAGATGTTAGTAGGTATCCGTTAGAGTACTTTTATCCATATGGAACAAAATACCTAACTAAAATACTGTAATTCAAATGGTAGGTGTTTATCATGTTTTCCCAAACAAGCAGTCCAGACCTAGCCAGTCCCAGGATGACTCAGTGGCTCAAAGACCATGTTTCTCTGCTGCTATCATCTTCATGTTGGCAAAGTAACTGCAATGATACCATGCATGTCATCTCATAGCCTCACAGAAAGGAAGGGGAAATTAGAACCTGCCTAAAGTATTTCTGTCTTTTTCCAAAACTAGCCAGGGGGCAGCTTGTTCATATAACTATATTACATGACCACCTTTAGCTGTGAGGGTTGAGAGAGCATGTATTTCATGGAAATTCACCTCTGCTGAGTTGACAGAGGGCTGTGGCTCTTGGAGAGGCAGCGTAGCGCCTGCTGCAGTAAGGAATCAGAGTCCTCGATTTATGAAATACTTGAGGAATGAGGTTTGCATTCCTTGAACTTGAACAGTGAGTTTGCACCATTCTTTAAGTTGAAACAAATCTGAAAAGAGGGAGTTCTGACAGATTCTCATAAAAGAAAGAATTAATTTATACTGCTACTAACCTTACAGTTAGTTGCAAGCTTCCAGAGTCTTGAGAAGTGGGTCCCTAGGAGAATCTTAACGGTCTCTCTTCTGACTTTTCATCATTAGTTCTAGAAAGATTGTTAGGTGAATCTTGCTTACTTATTGAATCCTTACACTAAAGAGCCATTTATCGCAAGGATGACAGTAGATGCTTATTATTCATACTTGCATGAAGACTCAAAGTTAAGGCAAGTGTGCCTACATATTTACCCATAAAGAGGCACTTTTCAAAGTGTTGATACATTATGCATCCTACTTTAAAGGCACATTTGCCTGTAAGCCGTGAAAAGGAGTACGTCTTATCCTGGCACTCTGGTTTTCTCTGGAGTCGACTGCTTGGCTTAGAGGAGAGCCTGTTGGTAAATTTCACGTGGATTTTGGGAGCCTTTGAGACCATGTGTTACAAGGGACTCACTGATCCAGGAGGTGCTATTTTAAGGAAGACTCTGACCGGTCAGGACCCAAAGGTAGCAATTCAGGAGTCTAAGCTGAGTTTTCTCATATAGGTCAGAGCACAAAAATCAATGAAATAATAAAACCAGATAACTAGAGAGAAGTTGTCCACAATGAACTAGGCAGCTCGGGGTACTGAAGAGGATGAAGTTAAATTACCTGCCTTCTCTTTGAGACATAACTCTCACCTTAAACCCTGGTTCAGCAACATTGATCGCTTAAGGAGGAATAATAGATATATGCACTTTCTTGGGTTGGTGTTTCATATTCCCCAAATCCCTGATTATCTGTGCTTTTAGGTGAGGTAATAAAATCACAGAAAATAGGTTAAGTGATAATTTACAGAACCTCAGATGTAATCAGTCTTTTTTCCCCATCACTGTCCCTTATCCAGATTCTTTTTTTTCAATATCCTTTAAAAGTTCAGGAAATGTATGACTGTTGCATTTTCAGAGGCTTCCTTATCAAGTGAGAGGATTGAGGCAGGAAAAAGGCAGGTCCCAGGAGATGCCCACATCCTAAGGCCTGGGACCATCATCCTAGGGGAGTCCTTCCTCGCAGATGCGGTTATGTTGAGTAGCTTGAGATGCAGGGTTTTCTTGGATTATCCAGTGGGTTATAAATGAAATTATTTGTGTCTTTGTGAGCGGAGGCAGAGGGAGATGTGACAGAGAGACAGGAGAGAAGGCCATGTGACCGCGAGTCAGAGGCTGGAGTGATTCGGCCACAAGCCATGGAGCACCCAGAGCGCTGGAAGCCGGAAGAGGCAAAGAAAAAATGGGGGGGAGGGGGGTAGGCTCAGAAGGGGGGATACACACACACACACACACACACACACACACACACACACACGTGTACATGCTTATGGCTGATTCACATTGTATGGCAGAAACCAACATAACTGTAAAGCAATTCTCCTCCAGTTAAAGCATTTTTAAAATAGAAAAGATTGTCCCCTAGAGCTCCCAAAGAGCCCACCTTGATTTTGGCCCATTGAAGCTGATTTTAGACTTCTGGGCTCCACAAACCGTGGGAGAATAAATTTCTGTTTTAAATGATCAGATCTGTGACAATGTGCTACAATAGTCCAAAGAAGCTGATAACAAAGGGAAATATTACTAAATGCCTTTGGTGATTTCACGGTGGCCACATCTTGGAGGCAGGCATATAAGTGGACCCCCTGGAGCCAGCAGAACTAAAGAGATGCACTGGACACTTTGGAAACCATGGCCCAGGTGATGGCCTTGCCATGAGGGTCAGCCCTGCTTCCCTAGCCACTCCCACTGAGCACCCACACTGGGTCCTCTCCCCTCCCTGGGGGACTCCTCTCAGCTTCAAAATGTGATTCTTTATCATCTCGACCACCAGGAAAGGAACTGAAATTCATTCACATTAAGGTACACACTTGCATTTTGGAGAGGAAAAGACAGTGTCTATCTCCCACACTGACGTATTTCTTTTTATTATTTTTGTTGTTCAGTCGTGCCCTACTCTTTGCAACCCCATGGACTGCAGCATGCCAGACTTTCCTGTCCTTCCCTGTTTCCTGGAGCTTGCTCAAACTCATGTCCATTGAGTCAGTGATGCCATCCAACCATCTCATCCTCTGTTGCACCCTTCTTCTCCTGCCCTCAATCTTTCCCAGCATCAGGGTCTTTTCCAAGTGAGTTGGCTCTTCACAAAGTATTGGAGCTTCAGCCTCAGTATCAGTCCTTCCAATGAATATTCAGGGTTGATTTCCTTTAGGATTGACTGGTTTGATCTTGCTGTCCAAGGGACTCTCAAGAGTCTTCTCCAGCTCCACAGTGCTCAGCCTTCTTTATAGTCCAACTCTCACATCCATACATGACTACTGGACAAACCATACTTTTGACTGTGTACACCTTTGTTGACGAAGTGATGTCTCTGCTTTTTGATACGCTGTCTAGGTTTGTCACAGCTTTTCTGTCCAGGAGCAAGCATCTTTTAACTTCATGGCTGCATTCACCACCTGCAGTGATTTTGGAACCTAAGAAAAACGTACATTAAATACATACAGACTCTACTTAACAATTCATATAAACTTAAGAGCAAGATCCAAATTAAAATAAATACAGGTCAATCAATGAAGCCAATAAAATTCAAATTAAGAAACAGTCGTTTTGTGAGGCAGAAGATGAGGCTTCCAAAACTAAATCACCCCTTAAATGTATTCAGGCATTTGTTGTTGTTGCACTGATGTTTTGGGTTGGATGTTGCGTTGGACATTCCTGCTGTTGCCTCACTGGGTCAAGTGTTGCCCCATTCACCATTTCTCTGCTGGGAGCCTTACACTTTGTTCACAGAGACCCCTGTGCTTCCGGAAAACCAAATTAGCTGACTTGGCATTGGCGCATCATGAAGACTCATGGTCACTCAGGCAATTAATTTGGGTATGAGTGTATTTTTATGATCAGAATATAACTTTATTAATATTTATTGCCCAAATAATATGAATAAACAGAAAAACAAGCAGTGAAAAAGGTATTAACAATTACAATTAAAATAAAATAATAATACTTTTCTCTTACTATCAATGCTACAACCAGTCCCTAGGTATCATTACTTTGGACCATTTCTGATTTTAATTCTTCTGGTATTTATTTCTGTCATTCTTAATGTTATGCTCATATATCAGTATTCACAGACTGCCTCCCGTCCAAGTAGAACATTTAACTCACATTTCCTCCTGCTTCCTTTTCTTCATTCTGGGTTGTAGGAACTATTAGGCTATTTTTAATTCCTCTCGACAGGGGTGCCCAACCTCCAGGCCATGGACCGGTACCTCCTGTCACATCCACGGCAGCATTAGATTAGAATAAAGTGCACAATAAATGTACTGGATGTGAATCATCCCTGAACCATCCTCCCCCACCTTGCCCTCCCCCATTTGTGGAATAATTGCCTTTCCATGAAACCCATCCCCGAGGCCAAAAAGGTTGGGGACCGCTGCTCTAGAGATCTCTTTCATAAGTTCCTATGAAAATGTCTTCGCAAATGCATTTCTTGTTCTGCTGGTCTTAAATGGAGTCTGCTGGCTTCTCACCAGGCAGGAGAGAGAGGTTGGCGCCTGCACGGTCTTCTGCTCCATCCTGACACGGCCCCGCCAGCCCTTTCTCTCAGCTCTCATTGGTGACATGTGCACTGTCCCACTCAATAAAATCTCCCACCAAACGGTGGATTTTAAAATGGAAAATTCTAACACAACACTGTAAATCAACTGTCCTTACAAAAAAGAACACAGCTCTTTAAAACAAAAGCAAAACCTTTTTACGTCTGTATTGAAAACAATGAATTCATCTAAGTATCAAGAATGGGTTGCAGCTTTACCATTTACTACAAAGTCTATGGATAATCACCTAAAAATCTGTCAAAAATAAAAGAGAGAAGTTATTCCAAATAAATAAATAGATAAATAACTTTCTAAAATGGAAAATTTATTTAAAACATTGACAGTGTTTTGCTTAGACATGTGCTGCTGCTGCTGCTAAGTCGCTTCAGTTGTGTCCGACTCTGTGCGACCCCATAGACGGCAGCCCACCAGGCTCCGCCGTCCCTGGGATTCTCCAGGCAAGAACGCTGGAGTGGGTTGCCATTTCCTTCTCCAATGCGGGAAAGGGAAAAGTGAAAGTGAAGTCGCCCAGTCGTGTCTGACTCTTAGCGACCCCATGGACTGTAAGCCTACCAGGCTCCTCCGTCCATGGGATTTTCCAGGCAAGAGTACTGGAGTGGGGTGCCATTGCCTTCTCCCGCTTAGACATGTATTTCTCTTTAAAAGCTGACAATGCAGACAAAGCCATGGAGAGAGAAAAATTGTAGTCCTTTGTTGCTAAACAGTTTGTCTAGAGGCATTCAGGTCAAATAGACTCTTCAATAGCTGCAGCTAGTTTATTCTTATTTGGACCTTGACTTTAATAAACAGACCCGTTTTCTTAGCAATTCTAATGGATTGTTTCTATTTGAAATTAAAAAGTAAAACTATCTTCATTGCAGACAAAATGAAAAAGTTGTATAGATAATGCTAATCCATGTAGGGGTAGTTTTAGAAAGAACATGGAATACAGGGTCTCTATTCAAATATTAATCATATGTCTCAGGCACTAGCAGCAAAACTCTGGAAATCGAAATTTTGAAAATGCTAGTTGTGTTACTTGCCTGGGCTGACCTAATAAAGCCACAGAGTGGGTTCAAACAACAGAAATGTATTTTCTCGCGGTTCTTGAGTCTGTAGGTCCTAGGTTAAGGGCCAGCAGGGTTGGTTTCCAGTGTGACTTCTCTTCCTGGCTGGCAGATGGCACCTTGCCACTGTGTCTCACAGTGCTTTTTCTCTGCTTGAATGCGCAGGGAGAGAGAGAGAGAGCTCTGTCTCCAGTCCTGTCTCCTTACAAGGGTACCAGTGCTGTTGGACTAGAGCCCCACGTTTATGATCTCATTTTACTGTCTCTTTCAAGGCTCTATCTCCAGATATAGTCACATTGCAGATTAAGGCTTCCACATATGAACTGGAGAGAGAGGAGTTGGTTTAGTCCATGACACCAGTACATATGGACAGTACATATGGACATCTGATGCAAAGAACTGACTCACTGGGAAAGACCCTGATGCTGGGAAAGATTGGGGGCAGGAGGAGAAGGGGACGACAGAGGATGAGATGGTTGGATGGCATCGCCAACTCGATGGACATGAGTTTGAGTAAGCTGCAGGAGTTGGTGATGGACAAGGAGGCCTGGTGTGCTGCAGGCCATGGGGTCGCACAGAGTTGGACACGACTGAGCAACATGGACATCTTTGCTGGGTATTATTTTGCCTACACAGTCTGACCTCTGACCTCCAAAGATTTACATCCATCCCACACACAAAGTATATCCACTCCATTCTGAGACCTCAGAAGTCTCAAACTATTCCAGAATCAATTCAAAGTCCAAAATTTCATCAGCTCAGCAGTCCCCAATGTCATCATCTAAACCATCTCAATGAGTTATGGATAAGACTCTGGGTATACTCTATCCCCGGGCACAATTCATCACTACTGTGAACCTGTGAAACTAAAGAAATAAGTGGTGTCTTCTCCTGAAAGTAATGGTGAGACAGGCATAGGCTAACAGTTATAAGTATTTCTGTTCAAAAAAGGAGAAATTTGAAGGGAAAAAAAGGGGGTCACCAGTTCCAGAGCACTTCTAAATTCACTTGGGCATACTCCTCCTGTATGTTTAAAGTACTGGGAAGAATGGTCTACAGGTTTTAACTCTGTCCTCTGGGGGTCATTTTCTTCTTCATGAAAGGTAGCATGAGTTTGTAGCTGAGTAGTTTTATCAGCATATTTCTTGTCTGAGGAGGCTGGAAGTCTTCCAGCCTTCTTTTATTTCATAGTCTCTCTGTCCTTTTCAGTCCAAGCTGGCAGAGCTTCTGCAGATGTAAAATTCTTAAGAACCTGTGGGTTTCCTGTGTATGTCATGGGGATTCATTCCATTAGACCAGAGACCCCTCCATAGGGGTTCGCTGGATACTCCCATCTCTGTGTTTGGCTTCTGCGGAGATGGCTGAGAAGATTATGAGTTACACAGTTAGGCTCTTCAACGAGATTTTTTGTGCATGACTGAATACCCTGAGATTTTGATCTTGCAGTCATATTGGCAAAAGTATGTTAAGCCACATCTAGTGAAGTGAATTTCTCAACTTTCGCATTTTTTACAGTCTAGATAAGGGGAGATAATTCTCCAAAGGAAATACAGAAATAGCCAATAAGCACATGAAAAGATGCTCAACACTATTAGGTTTGAAACATTATTCACCTATAAAAAGGAATGAAGTGCTGGAACATATTGTTACATATTATCACATGGATGAAACTTGAAAATGAAATATACCAATAAAAAGACCAAGATACTGTATGATTCCATATGAATTACTCATACTAACCAAATGTATAGATACAGAAAACAAATCTTTCATTGCTCAGGACTGGGAAGAAACGGGTGGAAATGGGGAGTGACTGCTAACAGTTACGGAGTCTTAGAGGGGAATGATGAAAATGTTCCAAACTTAGATCACAGTGTCGTTGCTGTTGTTCAGTTGCTCAGTTGTGTCCAATTATTTGTGACCCCATGAATAGCAGCACACCAGGGTTCCCCCTCCTTCACCATCTCCTGGAGTTTGTTCAAACTCATGTCCACTGAGTCGGTGATGCCATCCAACCATCTCATCCTCTATCGCCCCATTCTCCTCCTGCCCTCCTGCCCTTTCCCAGCATCAGCATCTTTTCCAATGAGTCAGCTCTTCGCATCAGGTCGTCAAAGTATTGGAGCTTTAGCTTCAGCATCAGTCCTTCCAATGAATATTCAGAGTTGATTTCCTTTAGGACTGACTGGTTTGATCTCCTCACATTCCAAGGGACTCTCAAGAATCTTCTCCAGCACAATTCAAAAGCCTCAGTTCTTCGGCACTCAGCCTTCTTTTTGGTCCACCTCTCACATCCGTACATGACTACTGAAAAACCGTAGCTTTGCCTATGTGCACCTTTGTCAACAAAGTGACATCTCTGCTTTTGACTATGCTGTCTAGGTTTGTCATAGCTTTTCTTCCAAGGAGCCAGCGTCTTTTAATTTCATGGCTGCAGTCACTGTTCTCAGTGATTTTGGAGCCCAAGAATATAAAATGTATCACTGCTTTCATTTTATCCCCTTCTATTTGCCAAGAAGTGGTGGGACTGGATGCCATGATCTTAGTTTTTTGCATGTTGAGTTTCAAGCCAGGTTTTTTCACTCTCCTCTTGCACCCTCATCAGGAGGTTCTTTAGTTCCTTTTCACCTTCTGCCATTAGAATGGCATCATCTGCATATCTGAGGCTGTTGATATGTTACCTGGTTTAAATGTCGTTGTTCCTAAGCCGTTGATAGTGAAGCATAACTAAATTTATTCTTTCATTATGACAAGAATCTACTGAAGAAATATGAGTAGTATGTACAGCAGACATCATTATTTATTGTACTTTTTCTATTAGAAGAGAAGAGAAAAGAAATTTAATTGGAATTATTGGACCCAACTGCTACCCGTATCTGGCACAGAGCACTCCTTTAGCACTGACGTGCAGGCGTAGTGAAGGGACGTGTTCCCTGTGTGTGCACTGAGCTTTTTCTTTTTCTGCACAGCTGTGTTAGGATGGTTGTTAATGGAAAAGGCTGCAGCGACTTGCTCCTCAGCAAACTCTGTGTCATTGGAACTTGTGAATTAACAATGCAGACACTGAAAAATAAAAAATTGATTTCCACATGCTCTTCTGTAGGTGTTTGTATGGAAACGCGCACACAGATTATCAACTTCTATAGAAATAACACACACGTTTCCCAGTGACTGATTCTGAGCATAAGAGTGGTTTTGCTCTGAGTCTCAGGCTGGGGTCTGTCTCTGTGTGGATTTACATTTGACTTGCCCACCACTGTCCTTTTCCCCTTTGAGTTTTAAAAGCACTTAGTACTTGACATCAGCCACACTGTTCATAGCAGAGTGACCACTTGCTATGTGCCAGTCATTGTAGGATGCATTCATTGTTGATCTGATTTGATGGCTAAGTTTTTCCCAGTTAAGGAAATGCGTGCCTTAAAATGTTTTCCCCAATCTTTTCTTTATTATAGAAAACATTTTTACCTGGAGAGCAGTGTTCTATCAGGATCATCATAAATGTTACCTGCATTTTGTGATTTTATTAGCTTCCTGGCTCTGGAATGTGTTATGAACAAGCCAGATTCTGTGAATAACGTCAATATTTAAATTCTCCTGCAAATGTGGCTAACTCTGGCTTTACTGTCCTCCTGCACATCATTAGAGAAGCCACTTAACCTCTCAGGAGCTCAAGCCTACCTTCCATAAAATGGCTTTCCTTCCTTCTCCTTGCAGGATTGAGAGGTAATCACTGTCAAAGTCCTCCAAAGACTGCAAAATATTTTAGAGTTGTCACTTTACGTCACAAGCACCCAAAGAAACCATCCCCTAAAAGCAGTATACCAGCTTAACATACATGAGACCTTGACACCAGAGAAATAGAAATCTATTAGGCACAACAGAAAATGACGGAAAGGTTTTTTCAAAATTATCAATTTGATAAAAGAGCTTGTAACCTACGAGCAGATGATCTTGATAGAGCTAATTAGGAATATTAGGAGTTAAAATTAATTATTTAGAAATTTAAAACAGCAAAATAAAAGAGCTTGGCACACTAAAGAAAAAAAATAGATAAAAATTGAGCTGAAGAAATAGTGCAAATCCTCCCAGAGACATAAAAATGCAGAAGACCTAGAGGTTCCTGGTGAGGTCCAGTGGAGCCTGGAATGGTGGAGAAGCAGTATTGAAGTAGACAGCTACTAATAACATTCCTGATACAGAGAAAGATAGTTCTTAGACTGTAAATAGTACTGACTGGTGAGCAGGATATTTAAAGAAAAGCCACAACTGGACATTTTTCTAATGGAATTTCAGAATATTAAATATGAGAGAATATACCTTCATCACTAGACATTTTCAACTCACACTTTCTACTGCACTAATACCAACCTGCCCACAGTTTCCTGAAAATACTGCAGTCATCAGTGCCTTCATGGCCTTGCAGGCCTCCTCGCTTGAATGTCCTTCCGTTATTTTATCTTGGCTGGCAGGTTCTTTTCTCAAAGAATTCTTTCCGGCATTCCTCCTGCATTTGTTCCGCAGCCTCCTTGAATATTAGCACATCAGCCCCTGCTACCCTCAGCCCTGTCACTCTTGCAATGCGGTCATTCTCTCAGCTCTGGTTCCATTTCTCTGTGAGATTCTGAGAGTCAGAATCGTTCACAAGGTCTTTCATTTGTGATTCTATGGTGCTCAGCCTGACTTCTGAACATGGCAGTCCCTTGCGCTTGTCCCCACCTCAAAGGATTTTGGAATGCATCAGGCTGTAAGTCAGTAACTTAGATAGTACTTGACCATGTGAACAAGCCGTCAAGCTCCAGAGGGGCCAGCGGAGAGTGTCGTGAGGAGGCAGAGCTGATTATTGACAGAAGCACATGTCCTGGCTTGAACGGAGCACTTTTTATAGTGTATACAGTAATGCTGCCACCATAGGCTATCCCTATTTAAGTCATATAAGATTTTAAAGTATTAAAAAAAAAAAACAAGGAAGTAGTAGTTTTTAAAAAATAAAACACATTTTTGATGGCCCAGTGGTTAGGACTCCACGCTTCCCATGCAGGGGGTGTGAGTTCGACCGCAGGTCAGGGAAGTTCAGCATGCCATGCAATGTGGCAAAAAAATAACCAACTTTTTGTTTTGATGAATAGAACAGTTGTTTGTGAAAAGAAAATTTTTCAGAAAGTGAATAGATCGACTTTTCATATTTGACCCAAAGTTTGTTTAAATGGCAGTCTTTCATTCTTATTGGGCTTCCTGTGGATACCAAAATGTGGAGCTAGAACGATCCCTGAATAGAAGTGTTTACTTAGATAAAATTTAAGTTTTAATATGATTAGTTATTTTCTGACCATGTATTTGAGTGTCTCTGACATATTTACTCTTGTTCTTATTTTATGTATTATATTTTAATTGAAGTATATTTGACCCTGTGTAAATTTAGGGCTTCCCAGGTGGCATTAGTGGTAAAGAACACGCCTGCCAGTGCCAGAGATGAGAAAGAGGCGGGTTCGACCCCTGGGTTGGGAAGATCCCCAGGAGGAGGGCATGGCAACCCACTCCAGTGTTCTTGCGTAGAGAATCCCATGGACAGAGGAGCCTTTCAGGCTACAGTCCATGGGGTCGCAAAGAGTCGGACACGACTGAGTGACTAACACACACGTTTAAGGTGTACAGCATGTTGATTTGATGCATTTATATGTTGCAATATGATTGCCTTTGTAGGATTAGCTAACACCCTCTGTAAGGCCACATGATTATCTTCTTGTTTGGGGTGGGAAAAATTAAGATCTAGTTTCTTACCAAGTTTGATGTTTATAGTACAGTTTTGTTGTCTCTAATCACTAAATGTGCATGAGAGCTCCAGAACTTATTTATCAACTAGTTGCAAATATACTTCTTAATTACTAGTTCACGGTATAACTTTATTAGATTGATGTCTAGTAATCTTTAAATTTTTCATTTATTGTCTGTTTTCCATACTGAAATGCATCATGTTTGAAGCTGTGTATCTTTTTTCGAGACTGCTTCAGAGGCAGATAAGAAAGTCCTAGAGGGAAGAACTAGGCTTGGTTTTAACCTGCTTTGATCAGCACCGGGGAGAGCTCCACATACCGTCAGATCTAATAGGAAGGCCACCTCACCTCATCATTCTGTACATTTCAAAAGACTTTTACATGCACTAATCCTATTTGATATGCAAGATATAAGTCAGTGCGCAACGTTTCTGCGAATTTCAGTAATCTTTCATGCCCAGGGAGGCCACAAAAAAGAAACCATAGGAGATATAACAAGATCTATACACTAGAATCTTAGAAGCTTTGAGGAGTTCATTCAGAGATTATAATTTTTTCATTATGTAATATAAAAATTTTTTGTTTCCCCAACCTGCCACAGATTTTCGAACACAAAGTTGAAAGAAACAAAGGGTACTGTTGAGGGCAAGCACTATGACAAGCCCAAGAAATGAAGGCTGGCTCCACAGCCAGAACTGAAAAGAGAAACAGACCTAACAACCAAACATCGCCGTGTAAAATTACGGTGATCTGAAACACCTCACGTAGGATGCACACAGACCTACACACCTTAACACTCACGGTGACCCCACGCAGCAGCCCACCCCAAAACAGAAGAAATGAGGACCTGAATCTTCAGGAAAAGGGCAGCAAAAGAGGCACCTTTTATTTCAGAGGGCCGGGTCATAAATAAACATTCTACGTAAATGATGGACATCAGATAAAATGAAGGTAACGCCTCTGTCAGTATAACAGAAGTGAGGGTGGCTTGATGTCCTGTCCAGTGGGGCTTTTGGGGGGAGAGGCATAGTTGCTTTACAGTGTTGTGTTAGTTTCTGCTGTGCAGCAGTGGGACTCAGCTGTAGGTATACATGCGTCCCCTCCCACCTCCCCCAGCCCACCCCTCTCTATCCTTGGAGAGATATCCTCACCAAGCCAAGCTCCTGGCTCAATACAGCAGCTTCCCACTAGCTGTCTATACATGGTCGTGTGTCTGTGTCAATCCCAGCCTCCCATCATCTCCCAGTCATCTCATCTCCTGCCCCCACCACATCCACATGTTCTGTTCCCTGCGTTTGTGTCTCTGTTCCTGCCCAGCTTTAATCTGCTTAGGCTCACTGGTCAGAAGGCTGGACAGCCTATCGTCTTGTCAAGCAGATGAGTAAAATTTTGTGCCTGTAATGAGAGAACCTCTCTGAGGCAGATCTAAAACCCCAGAAACTTCAGCCTTAGAAAGTAGGATAAAAGCTGCCAGGTTCCTAAAGTCTCCCCGTTGGTGTCATTACCTAAATACCTCCTCTTGGGATGGATGTTCAAGTCTTATCCTGGGTGCTTACTCCCAAGCCTGCTGATCCGGGTGGGGTGGGGGGGTCAGAATCTAGTAGTTTGCACACAGAATTTGGGGTATGTCTGTTATCTGGAGGACTAATCCCCAAGCTGAAGGCAGCCAGGAACAAGTGAGGCATATGGAGAATAAATACCTAAGGAATGTGCTACTTGTTTTTGGATTTCAGGCACCCAACGTGTTGTTTGCTCTTGGCAATAAATGCTTAGTGAATGACTGGTTACCTAATACAGTTGTGATCCTTTTATTTTTTTGTTTTTGACTATTTCCACCTTATTGCTCATCCATCAGTTTTTCACGTTATTTACTTCATATCTAAGGGATACAGTTACTTGTGTTTCACAGGTAGAGAGGGCGTGATGATGCCGTTTTCCTGTGCTGTGGTCCCCTCACCACAGTCTCTGATAGCTTTGCTGGGGTTGTTTAGTCCCTCAGGCGCGTCCAACTCCTTTATGACCCCATGGACTATAGCCCGCCCACCAGGCTTCTCTGTCTGTGGGATTTCCCAGGCAAGAATACCAGAGGGGGCTGCCGTTTCCTTCTCCTGGAGATCAAACTGGAGTCTCCCACATTGGCAGGTGGATTTTTTTTTTTTACCATTGAGCCACCTGGTAGCTAAGCTATTGATAAAAGCAAAAAGCATGCCTGGCTTTTGTTCAGCACCGTGTATAGAAATTATGTTAACACTATATACTGTTTCTGGATGGCAATCAGAATGTTTTATGGTCCTCTCTTTTTTAACCAAGGAATAAAAATTTTCTGTCTCTGTGCCTTGCTCTTTTCCAGCGGAAGATAACAGTCTGTCTCAGAAGAAGAAGGTGACTGTGGAAGACCTCTTCAGTGAAGATTTCAGAATCCACGACCCCGAGGCTAAGTGGATAAGTGGTGAGTCCAGGGTGCATTTGGGGAATCACTCTCCTACTCTCTGCTGCTTTCTGAGAGCTTGGGTTTTGTAATTTGCCTTTCACCTTCTTTCTCTGGCTGTAGAAGTGGATCCACAGAGCTCTTGCTGTGATCATCATCTTATTATCATTTAAGAAAATGTGTATCTGGTCAAATCAGGGTGCTCCTTCATAAGAAATGGGTCTTCGGTGTCGCCTCCCTGAATCATTACTTCTCAGAACCAGACGTGAGATGTTGCTAAGCAACAGGACAGGGAGAGACACAGCTGAGCCTTCCCCCCTTCTCCACATTTCTTTATTCCCTTTTGTACTCCTCTCGCTTTCACTCCCAGCTAGGTCCAGGCGCCGAAAGGAACTGAAAGGGTTCTTCTAGAATGCTGCCTAATGAAGGAAACCGTGGACTCCAGTGCCCACGTGTGGATAAGTTGATCTTCTTCTCGAATTTCAATCTAGATAAAATCTTGTTTTCTTGCTTGGGGGATTTTTTTTTTTAAACCACAAAGCAACATAGAACTGGAGGTGAAAGGCAGTTTGTTTATAATACATTTGTTAGTTCAAAATAGTCTATTTCCGTTAGTTGGGTCTGAAATAATTCTAGAGTGCAGTCCTGGGGGAAAAAGGTGTAAGTGACTGCTCCCCATCCTCCGCAGGCTTCCCTGCATCCCTCTTGCACAGCCTGGTCCTAGAACCTCTCCAGTTATCTCCACAGATACTGCTTTCATTTCACCTTAGCCTCCATGGGATGCTCTTGAAAACTGATCCTCGGGGCAGAGAACCTTTGGAGTGGAATACTAGAGGTCTAGGTCACAGCCTGGCTTTTATAGTAAATGAGGCCGAGAGAGGTTAAGTGACTTCTCTGAGGTCATAGAGCTAGTTAGTGACACAGCTGAAGCTGGAAGCCTGTCTCCTAACTTCCTTCCCACTTTGTGTGCTCTGCACTGAGACTTTGTTGAATGACACTGTGTCATATTTTCTTGCTGTCAAGCTCCTCTGAGATGCCATTTATGCTTCACAAACTGTCGAAAAGCAACCAGCAATGACTCTCTGCCTTCCATCTCCCACTGGGCAGTAGCTTCTCCTTTGTCCTTCACTGTGGCTTCCGTATTAATTTTTGGTCCTTAGATTTGCTTATTTAAAAATGAAAGGAGTAGCTGAATCTCAGAGGGGATGTATTTTATATTGGGGGAGAAATGAGAGCAGTGTATTGTGAATACCAGTAGGAGGCACACGCAGAAATCCAAATCATTGATAGAGCCAAGGTCTTTGTTGTTTGAGGAAATAATTTTACCTTTGGTCCTGAGGGCACTTAGCATCTGCTTCCTGTTTGTGTTTACCCATCGCAGAGAGAGGGTTGAGCACTGATCACCTGCTCTGGGTCAGATCTTGGGAATAACAGACGATTCCTGTCTTCTTAAGGAGCACAGCATCGTTTGGGAGACAAAACAGGGAGCGACCAATGGTAGTCATGACGCAAAGTGCGGGAAGGATGTGATTCCCTTGTTCTTCCTGAGAAGGCGTTTCAAAGATGGTGCACACGCTCGGTCTCAAAGGTGCAGGGTTCAGAGGCAGTTGGAGGGGGCCCTGCCAAGACCCCATGAGCGCTCAGATAATATAGGCAAGCCTTTAGATTAGCGTGTCCATGGCCTCTGACTTGGCCCACCTCAGCATTCCCTATGCAGACAATGTAAAAAGTGTAAGCAGAGATCTGGAGGCTCAAGGGCACCCAAGTTTCTACAGGAACCCGTGTTGGTTGCTGTTATAAGGTGTTGGTCTTTCATGAACTAATTTATGCTGCAGAGGCATGGAGCTGGTCCTGAGATATGCTGGCTTTCTGACCAGAATTTCATTCTATCCTCAAAGTTGGGAGTTAATACAAGCAGTCAGGAAGTGGCCTTGTGCCCGGCAGAAAATGCCCAGCAGGTTCAATCTACTCATAAGACGACCTGTGGTTCAAAGAAACATGCCTTTTATGTCCAGGAACTTTCATAAGCAGAGCCTTTCTTTGTAATTGTAGCACAGTGTGAAGTTTTGTTGCAGGTTAACCAAGTGGTCAGGTCTCCCCAGAGACCAGGCACCATCAGAAATCTAAGGGAACATACGTGTTTCCCCATACACACCCTATTGTCTCACTGCCCCCTCCTCCTTTCACTGATTCCTCTTTCTGATCAGCCCCTTTCTTCCTGCTCCTTGAAGATGCAGTAGCTTAAAGTGAATGAAGTGACTTTGTGGTGACTAACTGTGCCTTACAATATGAGTTTTACGAATACCATAAAGAATTCATTCATTTTTCACCTTACAAGTCTAAATGTGAAAACCTAGGGAAAGAATCCTACATTTCATAGGATTGTTGATTGTCATGGAGCTGAGATGAGCTTTAGAAATGATCAGAACATTAATTCATTTAATTAGTTGTTATTGAGTGTCTACAGTGTAGCAGGCAAGTTGCTGGACCCCAAAAAAGGCATCATTTTGCCCACGGAACAGTTTCCGTCTGGGTGACTTGGAGTCACCACCACCACCACAACCATCTACCACTGTCATCACTGCAACAGCCTGATTCTTCTCTTCTTCCTCCTTTCTCCTCGGTCTTCACCTCCTCTCCTTCTTCCTTGCTTTCACCATCACATCACCACCATCACATCACCACCATCATCATCACATCACCATCATTACCATCATCACCGCCATTGTCATCACCACCATCACCATCTCATCATCACCACCATCATCACTGCTGTCATCTACTGGGGGCTTCCCATATCTTAAGTTCTGGGCTAAATGCTTTGCACATTTTAAATCAATTAATTCTCATAATTACCATTATTCACTTGGCCTTCCAAGGTAATGCTAGTGGTAAGGAACCCACATGCCAATGCAGGAGACATAAGAGACGTGGGTTCAATCCCTGGGTCAGGAAGGTCCCTTGGAGGAGGGCATGGCAACCCACTCCAGTATTCTTGCCTTGAGAATCCCACGGACGGAAGAGCCTGGCAGGCTATAGTCCATGGGGTCGCAAAGAGTCGGACACACGTTCACATTTTATGGATGAGGAAGCTGAGCCAAGGGTGTTTAAATGACTTGATCAATATCACACAGTTAATAAGTAGCAAAATTCAGATTCAAACCTATAAACAGCTGCATTGGTTTCTATAAATAGCTACATTGTATAGAACCAAAGTCTCCAGCCAATTTCCACAACCTCACTGGTTACATTGTGTGTTTAACCAAGACTGTAGGTTATGAATATTTAAGAATTATTGCCATTCCTTAATTTCTCTATTTTAGGACTCCTTGTTCCCATGATGCCTATGTTGAACTAACAGAATACAAGTGATCAAGAAAAATGGTACAATTCCCCAAGAAAGAGACTTGACTTTTTTAGTGAACATTAACCATTAAAGATAACAAATGTATTATCTTCAGTTTAATATCGGAGTTAATCATGTAGAACTAATACATTATATTTATCAGGGAAAAAAAATGGAGTTAAATTTCTCCTCACCCACTTTCATCCTGGGGACACTTTTTTGTTCTACCTTTTCTGAAAATGATTGGTGTAACAGCCTTCAAATTCTTTCATGTCCTAAAGCCCTTGTAGACTTCCCTCAGGTACTTATTGCAGGTGGCCGATTGGATGTCTGGAGCAGTAGGACTGGCAGCATCTGAGTCCATTCCACTCCCACCTGCAAAGGAAGAGGCCTGTGCTTCCTGAAATTACCCAAGGTGTGGTCTCGCCCCATATTTGCTTAGTTGAATAAACTCTTCTGTCTTTTGTAAGTGACCACATTGGACTTCTCAACCTTTTGTACCTCTTAGTGTGCTGTGCTGGGATGCTGTGATATGAGGTGGCCTCTGTGATGCGGTCTTAGGTTACTTCAGGCGTTTAAGCCTGTTTACTTCCACGGATCAATCTTCCTGGGCTCTCCTCGTCTACTCATTCTTTCCAGCTCCTAGATGATGAGTCGTTTCAGACCTTCCCCTCTCTCTTAACCCTCCAAACCTTCCTCCCATTCTACTTCCCAGCCAAACCTACCAGGAGAAAGAAGAAGAACACTCCCACCATCTCATCTCCTTACCCACCAGCGTCTGCACCTGCCATGCACTCTGCGCCTCACCAGCCTGAAACTGCAGTGTGCCCTGTCTGCACTCAGCCTCCAGAAGTTAGGGGTGAGTGTGCCTCACCTACTTGGGGAATAATTGCAGCACATATCTCCTTTCTCCTCTCGATGCCAGTGTTTAATCTCTGTGTTAGACTATGCCCATCATCAAGCAGATATGCTGCTGCTTGGGTCTCCAAAAACACAAAAAATACTCAGTTAGGCTCCACCTTCCCCGCCAGGCACTGCCCGATTTCTTGTTCTTTGCAGCTTGAAACGGGCGCCCCTGTACCATCTCCAGTTGCTCTTCTCCAGCTCTTGCTAAGCCCACGCTGGCTAGGCTTTCACCTGTAAGACTCTCTGACTCTTCTCTTGTCGAGGTCACCAGGAACCTCCAGGTTGCTAAATTCCATGGTCGCATCCCAGACCTCTTCTTAGTCTGACCGTTAGCAGCGTTTGGCACAATTCATCCCTCTCTCTGCCTGCACCAGCTTTCTCACTTGACCTGTCTGTCATCACATTCTCTTGGTTTTGTCTCTACCTCCTGAGCGGCTGTCTCTGACTTTTGATGTTGGTTGGCCTGGGTCTCAGTCTTCCCCTTCTCTTTTAGTGTCTACACTCACTCCCTCCGTGTTTTCATCTAGTCTCATGACTTAAAATAGTCTCCACCTACTGATGACCCCTAACTTATTCTCCAGACCAGACCTCTGCTCTGAGGTTCTCAGAATGTCTCACAGACTTACAACCCTAACTTTAATATCACCAAATATGAGTTCACCCCCTCCTCGCCAAAAAAAAAAAAAAAAGCACCATACATGTGCTAAGTTACTTCAGTCCTCTCTGACTCCTTGCAACCCCATGGATTGTAGCCCGCCAGGCTCCTCTGTCCATGTCTCCAGGCAAGAATACTGGAGTGGGTTGCCATTCCCTCCTCCAGGGGATCTTCCCGACCCAGGGATGGAACCCACGTCTCTTACGTCTCCTACATTGGCAGCTGGCTTCTTTACCACTAGCACCACCTGGGAAGTCCCATCCATAGCCACTCCCAAATCAGTTGATGAGAAATTTGTTCTTCTGGCAGAACAAGCTGAAAGACCTGGAGTCATCGTTGACTCCACTCTTTTTCTTGTTCTTCGTATCTAATCCATCAAGAACTTCTGCTACCTCTGCCTTCAGAATACGCAGTGTCCATCTTATCCTCAGTCAGACACTCCTGGCTGACACTGGCCTTTCTGTCATCAGTTCATGTAAAGGATGCAGGACTGGAGACAGGCGTGGCAGCAGACGGGACCCGGTGCCACGCTCCTCAGTGGCCCCTCAGGTCATGGCTCTGGTTCAGGGGGAGTCACTACATGACGGGTGGAGTGCTTTTGCCTCTGCCTTTCGGTGTCTGGGGTCTTGAGCAAAGTGCCCAGTCTGTGGCCTTTCGGTGTCTGGGGTCCTGAGCAAAGTGCCCAGTCTGTGGCCTTTCGGTGTCTGGGGTCCTGAGCAAAGTGCCCAGTCTGTGGCCTTTCGGTGTCTGGGGTCCTGAGCAAAGTGCCCAGTCTGTGGCCTTTCGGTGTCTGGGGTCCTGAGCAAAGTGCCCAGTCTGTGGCCTTTCGGTGTCTGGGGTCCTGAGCAAAGTGCCCAGTCTGTGGCCTTTCGGTGTCTGGGGTCCTGAGCAAAGTGCCCAGTCTGTGGCCTTTCGGTGTCTGGGGTCCTGAGCAAAGTGCCCAGTCTGTGGCCTTTCGGTGTCTGGGGTCCTGAGCAAAGTGCCCAGTCTGTGGCCTTTCGGTGTCTGGGGTCCTGAGCAAAGTGCCCAGTCTGTGGCCTTTCGGTGTCTGGGGTCCTGAGCAAAGTGCCCAGTCTGTGGCCTTTCGGTGTCTGGGGTCCTGAGCAAAGTGCCCAGTCTGTGGCCTTTCGGTGTCTGGGGTCCTGAGCAAAGTGCCCAGTCTGTGGCCTTTCGGTGTCTGGGGTCCTGAGCAAAGCGACCAGTCTGTGGCCATCTGCTGGCCCTTCTTGAACATTGTCCCGTCTGCGACGTAAACAACTGACCTTTCAAGATAAGGAAGCTTATGGACCTGCTACTTTACGTGGAGTGGTTGGAAGTTCTTTCTGATGAAGTTGGTTTAAGCAGACATCTGACTGTGGGAACCCTGCAAGGAAGCTCTCCGGGGAGAGGGTCCCATGCTGTGTGGAGCAGCAGCCACAGAGGCCCCGGTGCCGGACCCTCCTTAGGATACCCATGAACAGTGTGCAGCCACAGGGGAAGAGCACCCATGAGCCCAGAGGGGGACAGCGTAGGGCCAGGCGATGCAGGCTCTTGGGAGAGGATGGTGGCCAGTGAAAAAGGGTTAAGTTTAGAGAAACAGAGGGTTCAGTGTGATCTGTTGGAACTGAGGGTAGAAGTAGTGAGATGGCGCCATGAGAGCCTTGGTGTATGTGTCGTATCAAGATTTTATCACACCTGAGTCACATACTTACTGTACTGAAGTAGGAAACAGACAATGCCATTTTAAAGGATAAAAATAAACCCCCTGTAATAAGATTACATTTTCATATTTATCCTTTTAGATATAATTTGTGGGACAATGCTGACCATATTTATTACATGGGGGAAAGGTTATAACACATTATCATAAACGTATTTCAATGTAAATAAATGTCTATTTCCATGATCATGTTAATGTCTCACTAGGCTCTCAGTAAATCAGTTCAGTTCAGTCACTCAATCGTGTCCGACTCTTTGCAACCCCATGAACCGCAGCATGCCGGGCCTGCCTGTCCATCACCAACTCTCGGAGTTTACTCCAACTCATGTCCATTGAGTCGGTGATGCCATCCAACCATCTCATCTGCTGTCCTCCCCTTCTCCTCCTGCCCTCAATCTTTCCCAGTGTCAAGGTCTTTTCCAGTGAGTCAGTTCTTCACATCAGGTGGCCAAAGTATTGGAGTTTCAGCTTCAGTATCAGTCCTTCCAATGAATATTCAGGATTGATTTCCTTTAGGATTGACTGGTTGGATCTCCTTGCAGTCGAACAAACTTTCAAGAGTCTTCTCCAACACCACAGTTTAAAAGCATCAATTCTTCGGTGCTCAGCTTTCTTTATGGTCCAACTCTCACATCCATACATGACCACTGGAAAAACCATAGCCTTGACTAGACGGACCTTTGTTGGTAAAGTCTCTGCTTTTTAATGTGCTGCCTAGATTGGTCATAGCTTTTCTTCCAAGAAGCAAGCGTCTTTTAATTTCATGGCTGCAGTCACCATCTGCAGTGATTTTGGAGCCCCCCCCCCCGCGAAAAATAAAGTCTGTCACTGTTTCCATCGTTTCCCCATCTATTTGCAATGAAGTGATGGGACCACATGCCATGATCTTAGTTTTCTGGATGTTGAGTTTTAAGCCAACTTTTTCACTCTCCTGTTTCACTTTCATCAAGAGGCTCCTTAGTTCTTCTTCACTTTCTGCCATAAGGGTGGTGTCATCTGCATATCTGAGGTTACTAACCCTGTTTCAGACTGTAATGGAGGGAAGGCTAATTCCCAAAACAGGGTGTGATATTTGTATTTGCTGCTGTTGTCCAGTCATTAAGTCACATCCGACCCTTTGCGACCCCATGGACTGTAGCACACCAGGCTCCTCTGTCCCCCACTGTTTCCCAGAGTTTGCTCAATTTCATGTTCATTTTGAGTCGGTGATGCAGACGACGTTTTCTTGCTGCTCATCACACTTGCCAACAACAGGAAAACAATCTCCGTCTGTGTTTGTGGGGTCGGCTGCTCTGCACAGGTAGCCTGAAGCCACGGCACCCCCAGAGACTCCTGGATGGCACACCTTCTCAGGAAGCATGTTTGCTGCTGCAGATTCCCTCTTAGGAAGGCGGCCTGGGCTGAACCTTGGCAACGGGCTGATGAGCCCGCACGCTGTGGCCTGAGCAAGCCGAGGCACGTGAACCCGTTGGGGACCCGCTGTCCCTGCCCGGAGTCTTCAGGGTGCAGCCGGGCCCGGGGCTGGATGGGCTTGTCTGCAAGCCCCAGGCAAGGCCTGAGCTCCCCGTCCGCTCTCTCTCTCGACTTCAGTGGAGCGTGCCGAAAGCCCGTGGTGGCGGCTGGCTCTGGCGTCTCTCCACTGCTTGTTGGTTCTCATTTCCATTCATCCAGGCGCCGTGAGGGAGGAGCCCTCTCTGTCTCTCGGATGCAACACAAGAGAGACTGTAAAATTGGACAAAATTACTTCCTTTGAATGTCGGGAAATATCAGCTGGCTGGTTGATCCTGGAAAAGTATATGTTTTAGAAGATAAAATTGAGACAGTACGCAAAGCTCAAAGCAGCCTGATTTCCATATTTACTTTCTTCTCTTCTCTATTGTTATTCTGAAAGACCAGATGGATTTCTTTTTCTAAAGCTCAGGGGGGTTTGGATGAAGAGGGGATTCCAGGTTAAAATGGTTTGGGTATTTCTGCTGCCTTTTGAAAGCTACATTTTTCAATTGAAACTATTAAGTCTTTAGAATTACGGAGTCAAAAAGTTCCCCTAAGGGTTGTTTGGCGCCACCTGTACCCATCAGCCTGCAGTCACTGCAGAGGAATGCCCAGACACGACAGGTCTCAAAAAGTGAAAATGTCCATTCATGGCTGGGTTCGGATGGACGTAAGAGTAGTTATCATTTGAAGTCCTTACGCAGAATGCATATGGAAGAGCATCCCTGTGCCTGGTTAAAGCCCGTGAGAAACAGATGAAATACGGTTAGCGTACACGTTTGGGTAAAGCCCCAATTTATTGAATACTTTCTCTTGTTTTTGTTGTAGTTTTTGAGATTTCCCCTTGCTCAGGAGAAGAGAAACCTAGTTGTCTGGCGTGAGGCCAGCTACACCTCAGACTGCCTTAGCGCCGTGGAGCTTGTTCCCACCAGCACTCCTGTATATGTATCCTCAGACCAAGGTGCTGTCAGCAGCCCTGTCGGCATCGTCCTGCCTTCTTCTTAATGCAGCTCCCACATTTCCAGTGTGAGCGCTAAAACGATTGTCTGCTAACTGTCCCTTGGAGTTATGAACACCTGCAGGAAGCCTTGGAAAGGCTGTAGCAGTGCCCAGGGCAGTAGAAGCAATAATAGCAACTTAACAAATGAGAACAATAGCTACATTCAATAACTGAGTTTTTTTTCTCTGTTCTCCCTCTCTCTGTGTATATGAAAGTGCTTTTATTCAATACTTCTGTGCTTCAGAAACCCTCATTCACTCTTTATGGCTTGATCCAAAATAAATTCTCTCTGACTTTTCCCAAGGAGACGCAGTTGCTCTTTGAAGAACTCTGTAAAAGTTCCATCTGAGCATCACCTGGATTATCGTCTTAGGGTCCCCAGCCGTGGGGTCCCCACTCTGCAAGGCTGGACCTGCTTTACTAGCAGCTAAAGGAGTGATTGGGGCAGAGAGGGGGACAGGCCTGGTTCCTCCCTTCGGAGGCCCCGAATGCTATGTGGACATCATGCTCATTGCTTTTGGTCCTCTGTCTGAGGGGGGCCCTTCTGCTGGTAGTAATTCCTTTGAGGAGTTGCATCTCTTCAGGCTTAGGCGGGCCAACATGCTCCCAGCAGAGAGAGGCGTGTTCTGAATCTTTTCCTCACTTTTCAGTTGGCAAGTGCCTCTTCCCTGGAAAATTTAGATACAGCCTCTGTTTTGTTGAACTGAATGAAGACCCTTGGCAAAAGCAATGAGTGAAATCCTATTTCAACTTTGTTTCTTTGCATTACAGAGAGACAGGCTTTTTTTGGATATATGAAAATACACACACGTGGATGCACATTTTTTTCTTGAGAAAGAGATCTCAAGTGAAATTTGCATGTTATGTTGCATCCTCAGTGAGGTGGAGAGACAGTTTCCAGAATATTCTGTGGCTGTTCCAGGGCTCCAGGCCTGACTGGGGGCTTCTCCTGAACATCTCCCCCCACATCACTCAGGACATGCCCTGAGGTTCCACGTGTCACTGCTGATGGCCCGCCTTTAAACCAGACCAAGGTGCAGGGCAGGCGATCTGCTTGACAGTGGAATGTCAAGGGTGCTTTCACCCCCACAGCCCACAAACCGGGACTAACCAGCCTTGTTTTATTTTACTTTCATGCAAATTAAGCGGCCTGTGAAGTTCCCTAAGCCCCACTTTTGAAGCTATTGAACCCAGAGGTGATATTCCTCTGAGTCTAGAATGGTCTTTTTAAAGCAAACTGGAAAGTTCTATTAATTAGAGATTCTACATCCTTGAATGCAGTGACCCTCATACAAGCATTGACGATATCATTTATTGTCTCAATTAAATTATCCCAAGTCCTTACTCTCATCAGTCTACTAGAGGCTAAT
Source organism: Giraffa tippelskirchi (assembly GCF_054371585.1). NCBI lineage: Eukaryota > Metazoa > Chordata > Mammalia > Artiodactyla > Giraffidae > Giraffa > Giraffa tippelskirchi. The sequence goes on from NC_137284.1 coordinate 158,658,002, forward strand.
TAATTATCACTGACATCTTTTCAAACATTGATCACCTTAATTAATATAAAATGAATCAGTTGATCTCGTCCATGATTGAGTATAATCTCCAATGGCCCTTCAACCCTAGGCCTACGGTGCGTCTAATTTGCATTTAGCTGTTTGTTTCCATCTCTGCCTTACCCTGGGCTCGATTCCTGGGTTGGGAAGATTCCCCTGGAGGAGGGCATGGCAACCTACTCCAGTATGCTTGTCTGGAGAATCCCCAAGGACAGAGGAGCTTCGCGGGCTGCAGTCCATGGGGTCGCAAAGAGTCGGACATGACTGAGCGACTTAGCGCAAGTGCTGCCTTACCCTGGAAAGCACGCTTCTTGGGGCTGTGAGTGTCCTGTTCCCCTCCTGGAGCAGAGCGTCTGGCATGTGATAGAGTTTCTGTGAATATGACTTGACTGAATGATGACTCAGCAGTTGGGCAAATCAAGTGTTCATGGCCCAGGACTGTGGGTAAATAAACTTCTGGTTGATGGAACAATACCAGGTTCTTTATCTGTGGTAACTCTTGCCATTGAAAGAAATCACACATATGTGTATAATGATAATGACGTAGGTGATTCTATTTTCCTGCTTTAGTAGGGAGAATCTAATAGATGGTAGAGAAGCTCCTGATTCTAGATTTGTTCACCTCGCTTATGTTGCTGGGAAAGATTGAGGGCAGGGGGAGAAGGGGGTGACAGAGGATGAGATGGTTGGATGGCATTACCAACTCAACAGACATGAATCTGAGTAAATTCCAGGAGATGGTGAATGGCAGGGAAGCCTGGCGTGCTGCAGTCCATCGGGTTGCAAAGAGAGACTCGACTTAGTAACTGAACAACAATGATGACATAATTTCTGTCCTTGTCATTTATTGATTACATGCAAAATGTGCTAAGTCCTTAACATGCCCTGTTTCCACGAGTCACTCAAAGCCACCCCATGAGGGGCCATGGACTGTCACCACCTCCACGGGAAGTCTTTTAGCTACGTGGGATCACCCAGAAGCATATACATGAACTCAGGTCCTATGAACAGTCCGCTGGCCTTCTCAATGCTTTGTTTTCTGACTTCTTCTCAGACTGACCCCCATCGGTCCCAGCGGAAACAGTTTCTTGGGTCAGAGGCTTCTCTTCTGTGTTCAGACCCTTTAGTTCTCTGAACATCCTGGGCTCCTGCACAGTCTCCTCTCCCAGAGGAAAAAACAAACAACTGTTTATTCAGGGTCATTATGCAGATGACTTTAGCCTGCTAGGCACCCCTCCTTTCCAAGGTCCTGCCTGGGGTGCCAGGCAGCCTTTCTCAGCAACAGCTAAAAAGTCAAATTAAGGAGTTTTTCCAAAGAAAAGACACATTTCTGGGACCCTTGCCCTTTGCAAAGCAAGGAACAGCCAAGCGACTTCATTTTGTTAGTTTTTCCCAGATCAGATCCTTAGATGGGGCTTTCATCTCCACCAAATATATGAGAGAAATAGAACAAACCTCAGAAACGACAAAGTAGCAGAATGCTTCCTAGTAACACCAGTGTAGCAGGTAAGGCTTCCTGGGATCAGAGAGATTCGGTCACTTGTCCTGGGCCACACAGCTTACAAGTGACAGAACTAGTCTTTTTAAGGGTTCTGTCTGACTTAACACTGAAAATGCCTTCTGAGACTGTGCCCAGAATTCAGTGCAAAGGTTGTTCGTTAAATACGAGGGCATGGATTGAGTCACTGTGAGGCTGAATCCTTATGGACAGTGGGAGTCTGGACGTGTCTGCGAAGCACCCGTGTTTTCTCTAAGCTCATACACCCTCACCTCTTGCTGCTGGTCTCATGTGAGCCTGAGGGTCACAGCAGAAATGCCAAGTATCAGATATGGGTGGGGGGGCAGTCAGCAGTCCCACATGCCCCCAGGTATGTGGTAGGGGGCGGTCAGCAGTCCCACACGCCCCCAGGTATGGGGTGGGGGGCAGTCAGCAGTCCCGCACGCCCCCAGGTATGGGGTGGGGGGCGGTCAGCAGTCTCACGCGCCCCCACCCCAGGCTCCACGGGGCAGCCAGGTGGCCTGTGAGCTCTGCTTCTTCCACCAGGTTATTTGTTCCCTTTTGCTGTTGGACTTGTTTTCTCTGTTAGCTTCTCAGCCTCAGCTCAAACACCTCTTGGCACCAGATACTTTCCTTAAGATAGCTGTGATCTGCACAGGCAGATGCCTAAGAAACAAACATAAACCTAACAAGAATAATGTTGCTGGATGATTATTTTTAGGACCGAGTTTTGTTTTTAATCTGGCAGTTTACTGGTAAATGTGCAGTGAGTCCAGGCTGTCTGCTTGGGGATTGATAAGTTGCACATCAGGAATTTTTGAAGGGCAAATGTATACAGACCCTGCTGTTCGCTGTCCCATTCTCCCCTCTGGTCACATGGATCATAGAGCGATAGCCGGAGATCAGAAGTGCATCTTAGAAGTCATTTTAGCCCTTTGGTACCTTGTTCAAATTGCCTCGGAAATGAGACCCAGGCAACCGGCCTGTGAATAAATACAAGCAACATGCAGAGGATATGCTGTGGCCAGCTTGTCAGAAGGCATCTTTTTTGTGAAATCTGGGGGATAAAGGTCAACATAATGTAATATTAATACCAGCCTTTTGTGGGATGTTTTCTTTTCCAACTTTCTTCTCAGTGAATCCTCACATGAAAATAGGTTTTTACTAAACACAAAATGCCTAGGTTGGTGTTCACTCTTAAACCAAATTATTGGGTTTTTAAAACTTAATTTGGTGTTAAGAGCCCCAAATAAGTCAGGTTAAACAAACAAATGGATTGCAAATTAGAATCTGCTCATTTATCAGCTAATGGACATGAGAAACAATGACCACATCAATGCCTCTCTGAGTTCTTCTGTAAGCTGATAAAATCCTTTCTTCCTGATGCCTGAATCCCATGGACAGGACTAGAATAAGTCCTTAAGTGCCTACGAGGGGATGCAATGTATTAAAGGCTAAAAAGAACCTTGCATTTCAGCTTGACTCTCAGGCAAACCCGTGGTCTCCTTTACTCTTTGCATCATCTTCCTCTGCTGTTAGAGCTTCAGATTCACCGAGAATCTTTGCCTCCTGCCTCCTTTGAATCCGCGCTCGACAGAGTTTAGAGAAAGAACAAGGGCTCCTCCACTTTCCCCTTCCCCTCCACCTGACTCGTCTACTTGATGAACAGAGAAGATGAATAGGACCATGGAGCAAGGTCATTCTCTAATTTTTATATGAACACTCGAGATTTAAATTAACACCGCTGGTGGTTGGATGTTTATTCTAGGTACTGTGGAATGCCCCAGGCATAGGCAAGGGGGTTGCAATTTGGAGCTCCCAAGCAAAATATGGCAAGTTTCCTTTCTCTGCTTGTTCATGGTCTTAGCAGATCTTCTGCTAATCTGGGTCTTTTCATAGCTCTCCTTCTGGGTAGTAACTTAATCTCTGGAAGTGATTTATTCCCAACCGCACTAGCTCAAGGATTCCATCATGGCACCCAACAGAGACTAAGTTTCCAGGGGTCAAACTCCATAAAGCAATGTAAACGGGTAATGCAGCATTTTTGGCTATTACTTAGCCATACAATGGGACAAAACTGCCATTTGCAGAGACGTGGATGGACCTAGAGACTGGCATATGCATGTGTGTGCTAAGTCACTTCAGTCGTGTCTGATTCTTTGCAACCCTATGGACTGTAGCCCACCAGGCTCCTCTGTCCATGGGATTCTCCAAGCAAGAATACTGGAGTGGGGAGCCATAAAAAACAAATATTGTATATTAATGCATATAGGTGGAATCTAGAAAAGAATAACTTAGATGAACATATCTGCAAAGCAGAAAGAGAGACACAGACTTAGAGAACAAACGTGTGGGTACCGAGGAGGCGTGGGATGGATTAGGAGGTGGCAGTTGACATATATGCACTGTTGACAGTATATAGAAAATAGATGACTAAGGAGAACCCACTGTATAGCACAGGGAACTCTACTCAGCGCTCTGTGGTGACCTAATGGAAAAGGAATCCAAAAAAGAGGAGATACGTGGCTGGTATACCTATCGGTACAGCTGATTCACTTTGCTGTACAGCAGAAACTGACACAGCGTTGTAGAACAACTATACCCATACCCCATTAAAAAAAAAAAAAAAAGCATCATGCTTAGAGCATCACCATTCACTTTATCAATATTGTGAAGTGTCTGCCCGATGCCTGGATCTCTGGTTAGTTAGATGACTTGGGGTCATAAAGAGACAGCAGGTGTGATTTGTCCCTTGTGTGTAGAACATAAGACATGGTGTAAATGTTAACTTATGAAGCATTGGTTATTTTTATTTGCTTGATTATCAGGACTGTATCCCCTCTGCACCTCGTGTGGTGCCCGGAAAGTGTTACCTGAATGAATGTATAGAGTGAAATAAATGAATTCATACCGTTTTGTTCCAGAAGAGATTGGGAGGAGGTCAGTGCAAACCTCAGGTGGCAATGTAAGAGCCCAGCGATGACCACAGAGAGGGAAATAACGGGAAAGATGAGATGATTTTACAGAAATTTCCAAGGACTGAACCCCAAGTGCTCTGTGGAGCGAGGCATCCGGAGGGGCCGCCCCCGGCCTCCGCCTCTGCCCTCACGCCGTGCTTGTCCCTCTCCTCCACCTGGTCCCAGTTTGGCAGACGCTGCCCCTGGGGTCACGTGTACCTTAGCTCCCGTGATGTGCACAGCAGCTCTTTGTGGCTGGTGGTGTCTCCATTTTACATATGAGAACACCGGGCCCCAGAGAGGTTAATGAATCGTCTGAGTTCCACGGCCAGTGTCACAGCAAAGGAGGTGACCGCAGGTTTGTCTCTTTCCAAAACCTTCGATGTGGACCCTACACCTCATAACAGGGAGCTGGTCCTCCAAGCAGGACGGGGATCTTGTTCTCATTTCCCCCTTTCCTTGTGCATCGGAGGCTTTTTCAAAAGACCAGCTCTAAAACCCTCATAGGATGATACTCATTGCAGACTGCCCCATAAGACATGGCCTAGGGTCAGAAAATGGCCCTCCAGCAGCTGGTTAAAATCCACACAGCTTCATGTCTGTTTGCTCACCAAGGCCCAGCAACCCCAATTTGTAGCTCACCTGAGATTCTTCTAGAAGACAGTGTTTCTTTTATGGCCAGAGTTTGTGGGAGCAGTCACTACAGTTTAATATGGGATCTTACAGAGAAGCCATCCCACCTGAGAACAGGTGGGCAGTGTAGGGTAGGCTAGAAAAAGGACGGTGAATGTGTATGCCTTTATAAATCACTTTCTGCATTCAGAATCCTTCACAGGGTACACGGGGACAGGAGGGTGGCTGCCCCACACCCTCCTTAATAAGCTCGGAATCTGACAGGGGCGGTGAGTCTTACACACCGACAGCTGGGTATGTACCTGGGTGCGGGGAGGGGAAGGGGAGAACAGGTCACTGAGGACTGGTCCGGCAGAGCATTCAGCAAGGGGTCACTGGAGCTGATGTCTGTGGGCCCTTGTTAATGAACATTAAGTAAATTCCTACTGAGTCAAGTACACCTCCCCCACCTCTCCACCGTAATTCAACAACAGGGAATACCCAAGCCAGAGCACATACTTGTAAGAGACAATTCACGGAGCAAGAGTCTTGCATTTTCATAAGGAAGAATCTCTTAAGATTTGAGGATTTCACAAATAGTGTATATCTTAATTTTTAATGATGTGGCCATGCTGTATTTTAAGATTTTTTTTCTCTCTAGAATAAACACTGGCAAACAGCTTATTTCAGGAGAAATACAGATGTAAGCGGACCTCTTAAATGCATCAAATATAATCCTTTTCTCAGAGTCTGAGCCTGCAAATTTCCTGTCTAGAAGGAATGAATTAATTTCTGAAAAGCAGCATGAAGATGTTATGAACATTAAAGCTTTGAGGATTCACTTAATATAATTAACTTGACCCAAAAGGGGCATCTGGGAGCCCAGAGATTAAAGGTTTTTACTAGATGAGAATATCCCATTACCAGGTATCATCCATTTATCCCATCATTTCCAGCATTTCTACTGGGAAATATTCCCCGAGCACTGAGGTGGAGAAGCACGCGTGGAGAGACCAGGAGGAGTGTCAGGCTCCCTTGTGTCCACGGCAGGCAGGGAGCTTGGACTCCGTTATACACTGTGTAAGGGGGCCTCTCCCACAGGAAGCCGGGAGGGCCCCCTAGACCCGAGCCATCATCAGCATCCAGGCAGTGCTGCTGCACTGGACCAGCCTCCCTCCTGGTCAGGAGGAAGTCAGGGGGCCAGCTGGGAAGAGGTGAAGAGTCTGCCTCCACATCACATCAAAGACTGGAAACCTGCCCCAGATGCTCCTTCCGCGTGCCATGTGGCTCGCCCCTGCATGATGAGGGCTGAAGAATGTGGGATCTGTTTTTATTGTTCAGCCTGAATCACCTGGAAAGAAAACGTGTCACCCATCTTCAAGGAAGCCACATTCTAGTTCATTCAGGCATTCGTTCACTCAACGAACAGTGTGCCGAGGACCTACTGTGTGTCGGGACCTACTGTGTGTCGAGGACCTACTGTGTGTCAGACACTGTTCTAGGTGCCCGGGTGAAGGGGAAGCCAGGTCCCTTCATCAGGGTCTTTCTCGGAGCTCAAAGCCTGGGATCCCGTAGAAGAACCTTCTTGCTCTTGTAGCCTGGCCTCTCCTTTTACAGATTAAACAGCCAAGAACTCTAGGATACCCTGTCCAGCTGGCACATCTTCTAGTCTGAATTGGATCTGCTGACAGACTTTGTAACCTGGGGTTGAGCCAGGAAGGACAAGTCAAGAGTTCTGTCCTCAGAACAGGAAGGGAAGTAGAATTGTCTACGTAAGATCATCACCCACAGAAAGACATGCACAATATGGCATTGAAGTGAAAAAAATGAAAAAAGAAAAACATAAAGTATGTCTGTTTTTCTCAAAAAGCCTTTACATTTCCTACAAATACTTAAGAGGGAAAAATCTGGAAGAGAGTAGAACAAAGTGTCAGCAATTTACATCTCCTGGGATTAGGCTTACAGGGGGCTTTTTTCCTTTTGTTACTTATCTCCTTAGAGCACCCCTGACTACTGGACACCCGCCTGTCTTATTTTACACTAGAAACCAGCCAGCCCGCCCCTTGAGGTCACACAGTCTTCCTGCTCAGCAGGGCGCTGGGGCGAGGGTGCATTGTGTCTCTCTCATGGTAACACGAAAAAGAGAAAGTACATTCTGAGGTCAGGGAAAGACATGAAATGGAAGCTGGAAGAGAATAGTGTCAGTCTCTCTACACAGAGTTACAGAAAACCTCAGAACCGACGAGTGACTTCCATGAGCTATAACGTCAGAACAGAGCCGCCTGAACGCTTTCCAGGTCAGGAGGAGTTGAGAACTCAGAAAGAATAAAGGAGAGCGCATCACTGATTTTGGCTGAAGGTAAAAGAATCCCAAATGAGTGGCTTAACCCACTGACTACTTGTCCTCACATAGTAGGACTCCAGAGATGGATGATGTATGGCTGGTGTCACTGTGTCTTGGAGAGTCCCAGCTTCTTTCAGAGCAGGGCGTCTCAGCCTCGGTACCAGGTGATTCTCGGTGTGGGGTCGTCCCATGTGCTGTAGGGTATTCAGCTGCACGCCTGGCCTCCATCCACCAGATGCCAGCAGCTCCCCACCACCTGCAGCATGGAGACCAAAACTGCCTCCAGACCCTGCCTCTGGAGGGCAGTCACCCCTGCTCACCCCCTTTGAGAACCACTATTTTAAGTACCCAATCTGTGATGTGTGGCTTTTATCTTCAGAGGCTTTAAAAAAGAAAATCAGGTGGTTAAGTCTGTTGGAAGGTAACCACTTTACAGGGCTTCCCTGGTGGCTCAGTGGTAAAGAATCCGTCCTCCAAGCAGGAGACCCGCACTCCATCCCTGGGTGGGAAGATCCCCTGGAGAAGGAAACGGCAACCCACTCCAGGATTCTTGCCTGGAGAATCCCATGGACAGAGGAGCCTGGTGGGCTGCAGTCCAGGGGGTCATGCAAGAGTTGGACACAGCTCAGCGACTAGATAGCAACAACAAACCACTTTACAAAATACGCAGTAGCCTTCTGTCCTTAACTTGGCTGTGTGACTGCCCTGTCTTCTTGCATGGAAATGCAGGAGGGGAGTATTTTTTTTTTTAATTTTATTGAAGTATAGTTGATTTATAATGTTGTGTTAATTTCTGCTGTACAGCAGTGATTCAGTTATGCATATGTATATATTGTTTATTTTCTTTTCCATTACGATTTATCACAGGATATTGAATATAGTTCCCTGTGCTGTACAGTAGGACCTTATTGTTTCTCCACCTCGATTAATAGTTTGCATCTCCTAATCTCAAACTCCCAGTCCATCCCTTCACCACCCCCCAGAGGAGGGGGTATTTTTAACTGGACACACTGAATCCCAGATAAGACTGAGATCACTGCAGTAGAGAAGAGGAAGCAAAGTGGATCCTGGGTGCATCCCTCAACTATTTTGAAAGATATCTCATATACCATATCTTTCCACCTGCAAATGTGTTAATATGTGTATCTGAGGACCCCCAAGACCACCCTAGGTTTGGTGATCCTCCAGGAGGGCTCCTAGACTGAGCCTAGAGTTAAAAGTTACAGCTATGACGTCAACAGGATGCAAAGCAAAGTTATCAGAGGGGAAAGGCAGGTGGGGCCAAGTGCAGGGGACCCCGGACACCAGCTTCCGAGAGTCCTCACCCAGTGGGGTCACTCAGGGAACGTTTAACTCCCCCCAAAGCAGACTGTGGCAACATGGGTGAAATATCACGTCCCAAAAGAACTAAAGAGCCTCTTGATGAAAGTGAAAGAGGAGAGTGAAAAAGTTGGCTTAAAACTCAACATTCAGAAAACTAAGATCATGACATCCGGTTCCATCACTTCATGGCAAATAGATGGGGAAACAATGGAAACAGTGACAGACTATTTTCTGGGGCTCCAAAATCACTGCAGATGGTGACTGCAGCCATGAAATTAAAAGACGCTTGCTCCTTGGAAGAAATGTCCAACCTAGACAGCATATTAAAAAGCAAAGACATTACTTTGCCAACAAAGGTCCATCTAGTCAAAGCTATGGTTTTTCCAGTAGTCATGTATAGATGTGAGAGTTGGACTATAAAGAAAGCTGAGCGACAAAGAATTGATGCTTTTGAACTGTGGTGCTGGAGAAGACTCTTGAGAGTCCCTTGGACTGCAAGGAGATCCAACCAGTCAATCCTAAAGAAAATCAGTCCTGAATATTCATTGGAAAGACTGATACTGAAGCTGAAACTCCAACACTTTGGCCACCTGATGTGAAGAACTGACTCATCTGAAAAGACACTGATGGTGGGAAAGATTGAAGGCGGGATGAGAAGGGGAGGACAGAGGATGAGATGGTTGGATGTCATTACCGACCCGATGTACATGAGTTTGAGTAAAGTCTGGGAGTTGGTGAAGGACAGGGAAGCCTGGTGTGCTGCAGTCCATGGGGTCGCAAAGAGTCGGACACTACTGAGCGACTGAATTGAACTGAACTGAGCAACCCCTTTAGAGACTGGATGTCCATGGGCTCTGTCCAGGCTGGTCACACGAGGCCCTGAGGCAGGTGCCCGGCACAGCCCCAAATTCCAGACTCCAGAGGGACAGCAGGGATTCAGCAGAAGCACAGTCTACAGTGGCTTAGATGCAAACAGACTTCTCACCAATGGGGTGAAAATGTTCTGGGTTTAGACAGTGGTAACAGCTGAACAGCTGTGTGAATATGCTTCCAAAGCTCTGAATTATAGACTTTAAAAGGGTTACATTGGTGACTTTTGTTATGTAAATTTAGTCTTCAAACAGAATCCCACCTGGCACCATTTCTGTAAGGAGGAATCGGAATCAAGGGAGATAAAATGTTTGAGTTGATTTGGGGACCCAGGTGTATTATATTGAGTGTCAGGTCAGGAGACTGAATTCTGTCTTGTGACTCCTAGAAAGACCATCCTCGGGAGATTTTGCTGAGGGCAAGCCGAGCTGACTGATGAGCGCCCTGAAATAGGATGTAGATGGTGCTGGAAGGGCAGGAAGACAGAGAGACCATCAGGAGCTTTCCCAGGAGTACAAGCTGGACTCGAGAGCCCCCGAGGACACCCGTTGTGTAGGTGGTAACTGCCTCATTTCCCCAGAATCGCAGGCGAGGGTAACCCGGCTGTAGATGCACCCTCTTTACACTCAGGGTTTTCCTAAGCTGTTACAGCCTTCGTGGAAACAGTGCTTTCTGCCACCCGCCCCACCCCATAACCGAGGTTTGGGAAAAGGAGCACTTCTACCTGCAGTGGAGGATGCTGGATGGGGGTCCAGAAATGGAGCCATTCTCTTCCCAGCCTGTGGCCCTTGGGGTCTTTCTTCCAGCGATGAAAACCCACACACCCGTAGCATCCTGACCTCTTTTGACTCTCCAAGCTTGAAACGTATGAAATAGTACAAACCGACCAAAAACTAAGCGAAATATACTGCAAATGCCGGTCTGCCCTCATGCCATATGCTGCAGGGGTGTCCTCCGGAGACACTTCACACAAATCTCATCGTAACCACACACACACACACACACACACACACACACACACACACACACCCGTCCGGAGACACTTCACACAAATCTCATCGTAACCACACACACACACACACACACACACACACACACACCCGTCCGGAGACACTTCACACAAATCTCATCGTAACCACACACACACACACACACACACACACACACACACACCCGTCCGGAGACACTTCACACAAATCTCATCGTAACCACACACACACACACACACACACACACACACACACACACACACCCGTCCGGAGACACTTCACACAAATCTCATCGTAACCACACACACACACACACACACACACACACACACACACACACACACACACACACACACACACACACACACACACACACACACACACACACACACACACACACACACCCGTCCGGAGACACTTCACACAAATCTCATCGTAACCACACACACACACACACCCCCGTCACACACACACACACACACACACACCCGTCCCCCAGCAGCATGGGCTGTGGAATTCATTCTGAAGGTCATGTTACTTAAGAAGACAAACTAACAATAAACTCAGAGGTACTTAAATAGGCTGAGCTCCCTTGTAAAAAGTTCTGTGCCTGATGTCCAGCATGAGGGGATGGTCTTCTCTCAGGGGTATCCTGAACCCTGAGTGTGCCCTGATGTGAATGCAGGCGTGACCCCAGTGCAGGCCCAGTGCTGGAGACGGTGACTCGGGAAAGGGGCTCGGAGGACCTTTGGACTAAAGAAGATTTGGGATGATTTTGCATTTGGACCGGAGCTTGAGTGAGAGATGCAGGGAAGTAGGCAGAGAGGAGAGAAGGATGCTCCAGACAAAGGCTTGGGCAGAGGGAGGAAGAGCTGTGTCCAGGTGCGTGACTCAGCGAGGCCCCGAGTGGGGAAAGGGCAGGGCTTCACTCATGCACACAGGATGTGCTCTGAGTGTGGAAGGCCCTATCCAGGGCACTCAGGACCTGGGGGCTCATTCTGGGAGCAGTTGGGGGTGCTCAAGGCTGCCTGAGCTTGGAAACCATGGCGTCAGGACCGCAGTTGAGGACTCCGCCTTTGCAGCAGGAGAGGAAAAAAAAAACAACAGGCACGCCAAGGCACAGGTTGCAAAACGTTTTCATTAGAGTCTTTTCAGTTATGAGCGTCTCTAAGGCTTCAGGGCTCACAACAGGAAACTTGAACTTGTCTTTTGAGGTTTCTGCTTGGTCGGCTGCAGAAGGACTGTTACCATGGCTCATCCCACCTCACTGTGACTCCAGACCCCCTGGGAATGTCGTTTATTCTTGCTTCCTCTATTTCTCCTCTAACAGGGAAGACTGAGAATCCATTGGTGAGCTGAAAGTATCTTTCTTAACGCAGCACTGCTTGTAATTGTAGCATTGCCTCAGCCAAGCAGGCGAGGCTCCACACGCATCCTTTGTGTGTTTCCCTTACACGGGTGCATGGTTAGCCACGTCTGACTCTCTGAGACTCTTTGGACTGTAGCCCGCCAGGCTCCTCTGTCCATGAGATCCTCCAGGCAAAATTCTGCGGTGGGTTGCCATTTCCTCCTCCAGGGGATCTTCCTGACCCAGAAATCGAACCTGCATCTCCTGTCTCTCCTGCACTGCGGGCGGATTCTTAACTGTCTGAGCCACCAGGGAAGCATATATGTGTTTATTCAGCAGATGCTCACCAAGCACCTTCAGGACCTGTGATGAGGAGGAAACAAGCATCACAGGGAAATAGAGCGAGTTCCTGCTTGGAAGTCAGGAGACTCCTGGGTCCATACTCGGTACCCCAGCTTTTTCATCATCTGTGTCTTCATCTATTAAATGTACCCGTAATAATGCTTTCCTCAGCTTGAGACAAGCTGAGGCTGTAACCGAAGGTGGGGTCTGGCTGCTCACTACTCCAGAGCCAGTCAAGAGACCAGGTTGGTGGAAGAAGTTTGCTTCACTTTGGCTGCCGGCAGCTGGAGGGGAGGGGGAAGATGCCTGTCCAAAGGCCGACTCCCCCCACCCCTTGACAGTCAGTGAGCAACAGCTTTTATAGGCTAGGGCGGGCGCTCCGGGTAGAAACAGACAAGCAACTCTGACAGTCATCTTGAATCGGTCATCAGTGGTCTGACCAGCATCATCTCGATTGTTTTAAGGACAGCTGATCTTCAGTTCTAGGGTCAGTTTTTTTCCCATTTCCTTAAGGCCAGTTCTTGGAATTGTTGCAGCTTATGTCGTGCCTACCATCTGGTCAACACATGCGTGCTGCGTTGCTTCAGTCGTGTCCAACTCTCAGTGACCCCATGGACTGTACCCACCAGGCTCCTCTGTCCATGGGATTCTCCAGGCAAGAATACTGGAGTGGGTTGCCATGCCCTCCTCCAGGGGACCTCCCCAACCCAGGGATCAAACCCGCGTCTCTTACATCTCCTGCATTGACAGGCGGTTCTTTACCACTAGCGGCACTTGGGAAGCCCATTCATCATGTATTAATACTTAACTTCCCCCACCTACTGGGGTTCATCAGCTCACAGGAGATGTCTCAGAATATTATCTGCAGCTCTTGAGGAGGAACTGAAGGTCCTTGGCTTTGCTTACTGACTAGACTGCTATTATTTGGTCTTGTTTGACTCTCTCCTTTGCATCTGCATTTTCTCATTTCTCTGTTTAAACTTACTCTTCGACTACAGTTTTTCTACAGGTAAAAGGCAGGAGAAGGACGTGGTGGGGGAAGCGGGGGGGAGAACCATAGAGTCCTGCCCCTTTTGCAGACCACTCACCTGAGGGCACTCAGTGAACACACAGCCTTGGCCACTAACCAGTGACGGTGTGACTGTTCGACTTCAGCTAAATTGGTCACATCCAGCAACAAAAACTTCTCGATAGAGGAGCATTTCAAGAACCCCATGAGACTCACAGCCACAGCATTTAAAGGTTTCCACAGATGTCTGATTTGGGGCTAAGAAAACAGGCTTGCAGATTTTTGAGACTTGCTGAGTTTACAGGTGGAAGTGAAGTGAAGTGAAATCGCTCAGTCATGTCTGACTCTGCAACCCCATGGACTGTAGCCCGCCAGGCTCCTCCACCCATGGGATTTTCCAGGCAAGAGTACTGGAATGGGTTGCCATTTCCTTCTCCAGGGGATCTTCCTGACCCAGGGATCGAACCCGGGTCTCCCGCACTGTAGGCAGACGCTTTACCATCTGAGCCACCAGGAAAGCTATATTACAGGAGGACTGGGATTAAAACCCAATGATCCAGATGAATATGGATAAATGCCATGAACAGTAGCATAGTAATTGTTCTGTTCTGAATTGTCACAGCTTACCAACATTGATGAATTCAGACATGTCTTCATTCTCACTATACTGTTATTTTTAATCAGAATTCTAAAAGCCAAACAGCATTTAAAGCATTTTATGAAACAGTGCCCCCCAGTGGCTGAGGACACACATGACAATCACAGCAACGGCGCTATTTTTAGTCTAGCTAGAGAATTGATTGTAAAGCTGGCATTTAAAGAGATTTATCGTTGTGCTGCAGATACATGGATTGCACATGTGTAGCAAATAAGCATGAAGACAGATGCTATCTGACTTGTTAACTGGGTGTATGATTTTTTGATCACTGACCTATTAATTCTCCTATTAATATATAGCATTTCCTTGAGTATAAATTGAGCAGCCTGCCGTTTATAATATTAGTGATGTGACAGATGATCATTTGAGCAGTTGCACTGCTTTATGCCAAAGCCGAGAGCCCCGATAATTATTTTCTAAAATGTGGTTGGTGTGATTTGGAAGAGATATGAGTCCAGGAATAGATAAGTCAAAGGATCAACGTATGGGACCTAATTTTTGTGAAATATTACTCTTGTCTCATCCTTCTTTCTCTATCTAACAGATCATTACAACCAGAAACCTCACTACCATATTTCTGAGAGTGAAAATTAAATACTGCCTCTAAAAATAGCCTTTCTTCACTAAAAATATCCAAGTTTATCTTACAGAAATCTAGGCAGCTTTTTGATTAGAAAGACAAAACAGTAGATGGAAAATATACAATATCAATTTCTTCTTTTGCTGTGGAAATTGATTAAAATCAAATGAGTTTTTGAAACTAGTTTGTGGTTTTAAATTCTCCATCATGCATTACCTGGGGCATGGACGTGCATATCTGGAACTGTGCAAAGTTACCATGTTGAACGAGACTTTTGGTTTGGGGTATTAAGGACTGTGAGTATTTGGTGAACTGAACTCAGAAACCGTTCCACTTTGTCTCTGCTGGATTGGAGCTGGAGGATTTTTTTCTACCAGGAGTGTATTCTTTTCACCACATTCTGGATTATAGCATCTGAAAAGTCTAAATGTCAAAGTTAGGTACTTCGAGGAATATTTGCCAAGTCTCTTGTAGAATGTTCTTAAATGGCTATATATCTGGATTTTTCATCATGGCTGGGGTTACAGGGTTTTGAGCAGAAGACAGAAGTAAAAATGCTGTTCTTACCATGCCTTGTCAAGGGTGCATGCTGTCAACATGCGTGATGACCATCAGTGGTACTCTTGATCAGCTGATTGAGGCAGTGCTTGCTGGGCATCTGGAAAGTTTTCCTTTTCCCTCTCTTTTCATAGTGTAGTTTTTGGAAGGAGGTAACTATTCATAGGAGTGGAAGGCCGTGTCCTACTCAACTGAGAGCAGAGTATCTGTATCAATTCTTTGTAATTCTTCTGCATGACAGATTTGTCTATTCTCTGACATTTACTTACTTATTGGATCACTTGTTTATATTAATATCAACTCAGATTTATTTTATATTTTATGTTATTGTTCAATACTGCTTTTTTTTTCTCAAATAGTTCCAGCTTTGTCCATTGGGTACCCTTTCAATTCGACTCATGTGCCATTTCATTACTGTGGATTTTATCTTCTCCTTTCTTCCTTTTTTTCTTTCTTTCTTACTGTCTGGTACTACAAGATGCTCCAGACTTATATTTTCCCTCCCTAGCCCTAGAATTAGTCATTTCTCCAAGGAGGCCTAGTTCCTTTTATTGAATAATGGTGTTAGAAACAAGATCTGTGATCGTTGGTACCAGGACATCTGACAGTATGAGGAAATATACATGTGTCTACTAACCTGTGTGTATGCACATGTCTGTTTGTATATCTGTCATGTCTGTCTATTAACGTCTACCCTGGCTGTCTATGTCTGTCTGTCTACTTATCTATCCTATCTATCATCTATCATGTCTGTCTGTATAGCTATCCTGTCTTTCTGTCATGTCTGTCTATCCATCTGCATACCTTGTCTATCCTGTGTATCTATCTACCACCTCCATCTGTATCTATATTAAGCTAAACTGAGTTCATATTGAGGTCTCTACGTGGAATGTTCTAGTTACCTCTTGTTGCTTCTCTGTAATTTCCCTTATTCACAGTAAAAACTTGACTTCCACCATCTACCACCCATTGATTGACTTGTTCAACCCCAGCATGTATGTATAGAAAGAAGTTTCAGAACCGTTAAGCTGTACCCCAGTGAGAAGCAAATTTACCCATCTGAGTATAGTGTTCATGTACAGTTTATTTTCCATTAGCCTTCCCTCTAATTTTAATTTTTTAAAAACTCTTATTTTAAAATTTATCCCCAATGTTTTTGCCCTTTTAAAAGTTTGTTGCTGATGATGTTGTTGTCTTTATTAGACACTTTTATATTGTGGTAAGATACACAAAGGGGCTTCCCAGATGGTTCAGTGGTAAAGAATCCACCTGCCAATGTAGGAGACCTGGATTCGATCCCTGGGTCGGGAAGATCGCCTGGAGAAGGAAATGGCAACCCACTCCATTGTTCTTCTCTGGGAAATCTCATGGACAGAGGAGCCTGGTGGGCTACAGTTCATGAGGTTGCAAAAGAGTCAGACATGATTTAGTGACTAAACAACAAGATAGATGTAGGTTTACCATTTTCCCTATTTTTGATGTAAGTTCAGTGGTATTAAGTATATTCAAAATGTTGTGCAGCCATTACTTTTTAGTTATCATCCCAAACAGAACTCTGTCCCCATTAGAATACTAACCCTGTGTTCCCCTCCCCAAGCCTCTGGTCATCTCTTTTCCACTCTCTGTTCTTTGACTATTGTAGGTGCCTTATATAAGTGGGATTGAACAGTATTTGTCCTTTCTGTCCTTCTGGCTTATTTAACTTAGCATAATGTTTTCAAGACTCTTCCATGTTGTAGCTTGTGTCATAGTTTCATTCCTGTTATGGTTGAATGTTATCCCATTGTGTGTATATCGCATTTTGTTTATCCATTCTCAGGTGATGGAAGAGTTGGTGGTTTCCACTGGTTGGCTATTGTGAATAATGCTGCTGTGAGCATTGATGTACAAGATATTTGTTGAAACAGCTCTTTTTTAAAGTATACAGATCAGTGGATTTTGGTTATTGTTGGGCACTGCTAGACACACCTCTCCTCTTCTCCAGCCTGGCTTCCTTTCTCTCTTTTCTTATCTCGCTGCCCTGGTACCTCCAGTACAGTGTTAACCGGAAGGAGTGAGACTGCACTTCCTGTCTTGCTCCTGAGCTACTATCCTTCACCAATACTTACGATCCTATCGTAGGTTTTTCAGAGATGCTCCTTATGAGCTTGAGGAAGCTCCCTTTTGTTCCTGGCGTGTTCGGTGTTTTTATCATGTAAGGGTGATGGATTTTGTCAGATACCGTTTCTGTACCTATTGCAATGATCACACAGTGTTTGTTCTTTCTACTAACATGCGACATTACACTGATTTCCTGTATTGAAGCAGCCTTGTATTTTGGGAGTAAATTCTGCTTTCTCACGGTATATAATTCTCTTTAGTTTGCTAGATTTGGTTGCCTAATATTTGTTGAGGGTTTCGCATCTCTATCCATCAGAGATATTGGTCTGTAATTTTCCTGTGATGTCATTTTTTGTTGTTGTTGTTTCAAGGTATTGGTGGCCTCATAGAATGAGATGAAAAGGGTTTTCTTCTCTCCTTTTTTTGCCATTGTTTCTTCAGATATTATTTCTGCTCTTTCTCTATCAACATGTCCTTGTAGACTCCTATTTTGAGTATATCGAAGCACTTAATGATATCCCACAAGTTTCTGAAATGTTGTTGATTTTTCTACATTCTTTTTTCTTTTTGTTCCCCAGACTAAGTAATCTCAGTTATCATCAAGTTCACTGTTTCTTTATTCTGTCAGATGAAATATTATTTTATATCCTTCTAGTAAATTTTCCTATTTCAGTTATTTGTACTTCTCAATTCCAGAGTCTCTATTTGGTTCATTTTAGATAATTTCTGTCTTCTTATATTGCCTATTTGATGAGACTCATAGTTCTCATTTTTTTCTATAGTTCTTCAGACATGATTTCCTTCAGTTCATTGAACATATTTATAATAGCTAATTCAGCAGTTTTCTTTTTCTTTTTTTTGTGTGTCTGTCTCTAATGTCCAGTCTTCCTCAAATATTGTTTTTATTAACTGCTGTTTTTCTCTGTGTGTGGGCCAAATTTTCCTATTTCTTTGTGTCTCATGATTTTTTTTTGTCACATAGTGGACATTTTAAATAATACAGTGTGGCAACTCTGAAAATCAAATTACCCCTCTTCCCAGGTCTTATTGATTCATATTTCTTGTTATCTATGATCTTCATGTATTTAATGACTTTCCTGAACTAATACAATAAAGTCTGCATTCTTTTCATGTGTGGCTACTAAAGTCTCTGCTACATTAGCTTAGTGTTTAGGTAATGATTGGACAGAGATTTCCGTAAATACCTTGAACAATAAATCTCCCAGTTTTTGCTAACAAATCTGTGTGTGTGTGTGTGTGTGTGTGTGTGTGTGTGTGTGGTTAGGACACACATTCAGTACTCAGTCAGACAATTTATAACTGTGTCACAGTCTTTATTCCTGCTTTCTCAGAGTCTCAAGGTCAGCCAGAGGTGAGAGCTTAGGGCATTCTTAGATATTTCCTGGGCATGCATATAGTCCTGCACATAAAAGTAGCCTTCTAGATTCCCAACCATATGTTAGAGTATTTCAAAGCACTGATGGGCGTCTCACTCCCTAGCTTTTCCTTTTAGGTTTTTGGTCAACTTCTCGTTTACTCCAGCTAGTATCATCACCTCAGGCAGCTACTGTGTTAAACAATTGTCACTGATTGTTTCTGACAAATGACCCAAGGCAAAAAACTTGCAGTGAGCAAGCTAAGTGAGATCAAATAAAAACAACCACTGTGAGGGCAGGTTTCTAAGAAACAGCCAGACAGATGAAATAACGACAGTCTTCTGGGAATGGGGCTTCTGGAGGTTGTAAAGCTGTTCTTCCCCCTCGAGCAGTTTTTAATCTGATTATTTTAGTGGCAACTCCGATTATGAAGGTGCTGGTTTTCAAGACTACCGTGTAGATGGGGAGAGGAATATGAGAATAGAGCAGGTTAAACGGCTACAAAACTCAGTGTTCTGACCAAAATTCAGCCATTTTTTTCTTGAATAAATGCATCTCAGAGTGTTGGAAACTACTGGTTAATTGCCAAAGTTTTGGAAAATTGCTTTGCAATCTCATTGCTTTTATAATATAAAGGAGCAGATTTTCAAAAGGTCCTTAATCTCCCATTCTGGAAGTGGCTCCTCCTTCTAGCAGACTTTGTATGTAATCCTTTTCTTCTTTGTGTTGAAAATGACCTGGTTCTCATATTTGACACATGTAATATTGGATGATACTCAAAAGGATGCTTTGTTCCCCATCAATGCTTTCGAGAGTTTTCAGGACAGACTAAAATATTAGCAGTTTTCTATGCTACTAGGAACAGTGTGTTTCTGTGGGAGTAAGAGTTGAATAGATTGAAAGCTATATTTCTGACGTTTTTAGTGTTTAAGAATATATTTTATAACAGTACAATTATCTGAAAAAAAATCACATTTGCACATTTACTCTGCAGTGCTGTAATGACTAATGCCCTGAGAGGGACTATCCTTTGAATAATAAAGCACATGTGGTCTTGTTTTCTTATTTAATGTGACATTCAGTATTTAGCTATATTCTTCCAAATAACATCCTTAAAAGCAATTTTTCTTTCATTCTTCTCTGTATAGAATGCTAAAAGCATATAATAGATGATAAACCATAATACCTGAAAGAGAAAAATCTTTTTCTTTTCTCTCTTGAAATTAAGATCCATATTTAGGATAAAAGAACTAAGTTCCTCTGACCTGGCCATTGCTTGATGCGGTCATGGGCTTAACATGGAGAAGGATTATCAAGCATTTCTTTCTGTACTTTCAGTTAGGAAGAGACTTGCTGTGTACTTATACATTTCCCTTTCTAGTAGTAATTGGTTCACAGAGGTGGGGACAGTGTCTCTTGAAAGTTGCTCTGACAGCCTGGAAATTTTCTACCATGCTTTTGTAGGCCTAGACCACTTTGAGTTTGCCAAAGTCTGTAGCAGATGCAGAAATCGACTTTCTGGCGTACAAAATATCTAATTTCCTAAGGCATTTTTTTCTTGGATGACCGTCCAGTATATTAAGTACCAACTGTATGCCCTTCATAATAAAAAACACTTTGGGTTGGGTTATTAAAGGCCCTTGGTATTTATGGAATAACAGGGAAGTTTTTTAAAAAATGAAATTTTGTACACCCGGAGCATATTTAGAATGTATAATCAGGTGAAGAGGTTCAGAAGAAAAATACATTTAAACTCAAAGAGAAGGTAGTACATACAGAGAACTGTCAGTCTTCCAAGGCTTCACAGAGACAGTGAGTCTTAAGTCAGATCTTAAAGGAATTTATGAGCATATATTTAGCATCTTTGGGCATTCTGAACCAAGACTGCGCTGTTTACATCAGTCAACCATGTATAGGGACAGCATGCAGAAGCAGGACTGGAAGGGGTTTAATTTCATGTCATCAGCAGTAAACACAATAAAGACATCTCTCTACAAGCTCTGGCCTATGCTCAGTCAAGCTGAGTCTGAACACATCCATCCAGTGTGGTTGAGCGCTCTTACCTAGAAAGCCAGCAGTGATTGGTAGATAGTTCCTCATAGTATTAATCTAAAATTTATCCCTAGAATTATCTATCCTTAGGTCTAATTATTGCTTTTGAGGGAACTCAGAATCAATCTAATTTTTGACAGCTCTTTGTTCAAATCCTGGAGAGTGGAGCTGTTATCTCCCCCTGCACTCACACACTCACCCACCCACCCACACACACACACCCCTGCTCAACCTAGTCGCAGATTACACATCTGAGGAGAGAGTGTCCTGCCCTTATCTAGTATCTGTTAGTTTTGTAAGGAAAGGACCATCAAGCTGTCTGGGCTGCTGCTCTGTGTGATCAGCGTCCACCTGTCTCTGCTCCCCCCGTCCCAGGACTCGGCTCTGTGAAAATCAACTCCAGCTCTTGCCCCCCAGCCCGGGACACCCCCCGTGAGCGCCCACTGTGTGACTCCAGCTCTTGCCTCCCACCCCGGGATGCCCCCCGTGAGCGCCCACTGTGTGACCCCCTCGTCTTGCAGGAGCCCTGCTCTGTCTTGTCGTCTTGCACCTGGATTCCTCATCTCTGTCTGAGCACTTGGATGTTTTTTTTCTTTCTCACAGTGCAGGGACTGTGGGTTGGTCTGGCCTGTGGGTTACTCTATATGATATTTCAGGGACTGAGGTTCCTTTCCTAGCAGCTGCAGAGTCAGATCCCTCCCCTGGATGCTCTGTAACTTGGCATCACGTGGGGTCTTTCATTGTGGAGCACATGGTCTCATAGCGGTGACATACGGGCCCCGGAGCCTGCGGGCTCAGTAGTTGCAGCACAAGGATGAAGTTGTGGCATGTGGGGTCTTAGTTCCCTGACCAGGAATCAAACCCACATCCCCTGCATTGACAGGCAGATTCTTAATCACTGGACCACCAGAGAGGTCCCTAGAATAGTTTCTTACAGGAGGCTTTTAGGGGTTGGGCCTGCAGGAGGTATATATCTCTCATACCTGCATTTCCCACTGGTTGGGAGTCAGTCACATGACCCCCATCTAACAGCCACAGAGGCTGAGGAATTTAGTGTAGTCAGGTGACAAGGTAAAAGAAGGCCAAGCTGGTGAAACAAGGTCAGGCCCGTTACCTCTGCCTCACCTGTGCTAGAAATCAGGCACAGAGCCCCATCTGATTTCAAAGAACTCCGGAAAGCGTAGGCTGGATGAAGGTTTGGGAGGAAAAGGCAGTCACTATACTTTCTGAGCCTGTCAACCTTAGAGGTAGGTGACTGTATTAATTTTCTATGTTACAGAGTAAAATTACAAAATGTCACATCTGTGAAAATGCTTAAAATATGGTAAAGCAGCATGAAAATGAGTGGAAATTTCTTTTTAACAAATGGTTCTGAGACAACTAGCCCACCACCTATGCTAGAATGACCTTGAACCCTTACCTCACACCATATGCAAATACTATATCAAAATGGATCAAAGACCTGAATGTGACAGTTAAGACTATTAACTTGGGAGAAAACAGAGGAGTACGTCTTCGTGACATTGGATTTGGCCAACGATTCTTAAATACAGCGCTGAAGGATGATCAAGAAAAGAAAAACATAGATTGAATTTAATCAAAATTGAGAGCTTTTGTGCTCCAAAGTATGCCATCAAGAAAGTGAAAGGCAGCCCACAGCATGAGAAAAAATATTTGCAAATCACAAATTTGGTAATGAACTTGTCTGCAGAGCATATAAGAACTGTTGTAATGGCCCAGTGAAGTAGGTAATACTGTTATCATCCATTCAAAGAGATTAATTAACTTATTCGGTATCATGCATATGGTCAGGTTCAAAGCTAGTTTGAATACATCTCTTTCTGGTCCTGGAGGTTGAGTAGAAAGGCCAAACCATGCATTTGAGAATTCAGAGCAGCTAAAGGAATGTCGGAGAAGGCAATGGCACCCCACTCCAGTACTCTTGCCTGGAAAATCCCATGGACGGAGGAGCCTGGTGGGCTACAGTCCATGGGGTCGCTAGGAGTCGGACACGACTGAGCGACTTCACTTCCACTTTTCCCTTTCATGCACTGGAGAAGGAAATGGCAACCCACTCCAATATTCTTGCCTGGAGAATCCCAGGGATGGCGGAGCCTGGTGGGCTGCCGTCTATGGGGTTGCACAGAGTCTGGCACGACTGAAGAGACTTAGCAGCAAAGGAATGTCTGATTTGCATTGCTGATGCTTTGTTCGGCAGTCGAATATGCTTTTCCTAACCTACATCAACCAACTTGTCAAGGAAATTACAGAATTGTTGTAAATAATCTGTAAAAATGTATAAGCAAATGAGAGAGGAGCTAAAAGACTAAGCAAAAAACAAGTTATTATATTGTCAAAAATCTAAAATTTAGCAAAATTCTAGAACAGACTAGTAAACATCTAGAGTATTTTATAAAAGTATATTGTATCCTGGTGTAACAGAATTGTAGGCCACCTGATTATTCCATTTTCCTAACATTTTACGGAGAATCTATTTGGATCCTACAGTGGTGTTGTTTTAATAACACCACCTACAGTGGTGTTGTTTTTACATTTTCGAATTAAATTGATTTATTCAAATATTCATTGGTAATGCAATTTTCCTCATGCTGTAAATGATCCTAATAGAATTTGCTAAAACACTTAAATTATTAACACAACATAATCCCCTAGATGTATGCTAGATGAACACTCGCCGTAACTGTCACAGAGTCAGTTCCACAATTCTTCACAGAACTGGGATCTACTCACACAGAATCCGTCCAGTGATTAATGATAAAAGTCATTGAGGTCATTGACAGAAAGCTGTTATTTTTTAATCTAAAATTATGGTACCCAGTTCATAAACATTATACATTTTTCTCTAAATTGTGTATACTTTAAAACGTAATTGTGTTTTCACTTTGATTGCTCAGTTAAAGGAAAAAGCTTTATGTCTGTGAGACAGATCTTCATAATAGCATTATGATATCTATATTGGCTTGCAGATAATCCTATCACAGGAATGACTTTGTTTTTTCTCTCTATTCCTGGTAACCAAAGTGCCTGTTACATAATGTACTTTAAAGATGTTATATTAGTACTATTTTTCATGACAGAATCATGGAAGGGTATAATTCTAATAGTAATTTTTCCTTCAAATGTGTGAAGCATGATGCCACATCACTTAAAGCTTTTAATGTTAAAGCTCCTTGCTTTCAGGTGAAGAAAAGGGAATTATAAGCTAACAGACATTTTAACCCTCTTCTCGTTCACACTGCCATGAGTTATTCCCATTGGAGGAGGAGGAACGGCTTTGTGGAGAAAATGGTGGAGATGATAAATCTTTCTGTAGGAGATGGTCACTCTCAGACCGTGAGCCACCAGTCAGCCTGTCTAACAAACAAGGTCTCTGCTGTTATATTACAGAACAGAAAGCGTGTACGGTGGGCAGGGAGTTGAGGTCATCATCTTTGGCAATGACAGATTCTCAGAGAACGAATGACTCACGCTGAACGCCCAGTGGTTTTCTGACTGTTGATTGAACACAGACTCATCTCTTGACGGATGAACTTCGTGAGGACAAAAACAGTCATCGGCTGAGACATTGGTCATTAGATTTTCCATGAGGAGACATACATTGGCAGCTATATGAGACGTAGAACGGATGATGAATTCACAACCTGTAGGATTAGGAAAAACCACTGTCCGCTCTGCAGCATTGGGTGACTCTACCTAAATAGCCAGCACAAAAATGCGCTAGGTTTTAAGAGAAATATCCTGAGAGCATCCTTCCAGCTCTCAACGTGTTAACCCCCCTAGAACTGAGCATGAAGAAGTGATCATTCATCATTTTCTCTTTCTCTTCAGCCTGAAGGCCCTGTATCCTTCTAATGACAGAGTTACTTGAAGTGTCCCAGCCCCACGTCTGATGTAAATAGAATGATTTTCCGTGCCTTCTCTTCCGTGCTACTGACCTTTAATTCACACTTCTGCTCTTTGTTACTAATTGATGCACAGAGTCGCCTTGGCGCCCCACAGTGGAGTCAGCCCCTGGCAGTAGCTGCCTCCCTTTGTCCGCACCAAGCTGTGGGGTTGAGTGAGCGCTAGACCCAGGCGCACAGCCAGGTACTTGCAGGAAACCCAGCACCCTTTGACGAGCCCTCTCTCCACCTGTGCTCGGGGCAGGTCAGCGCACGCACACTCTCCACGGGCAGAGTCTAGGCTTCCCACCTCCCTTCTCTGACTCCCAGTGACCCTCCGACCCACCTAGGGGGCTGGTCTCCCCCGCAGAGGATCCAAGGATTGGGGTGCCCAATCTGGGGCTCAAACCGCTCACTCCCCAGGACAGATCTCCACCCATAAAAGTTCCCTTTTCCTCCGCGTCCTCTCCCAGGGCCGCAGGTCCCAGCCTGAAAGCCTCTCTTCCCTCCTCCCTGATTCTGTGTGGATCTTCTTACAGTCTTGGTCGCAAGGGGTCCTCCCGCCAGTTTCCAGCTGGTTTGCTGTAAGAGCGGTTCCACCTGTAGTTGTATTTTTGATGTGCTGCAGAGGGAGGTGAGCCCCACAGCCTCTTACGCCAGCATCTTGGTGGGTCCTGACAGTTTCCTTTGTGTCTGTGCCTCGAGGTCATCCAAGAACCAGTGACTACGCTGACTCTGTGCCACCCACACATCAGACGAGATGGTGTATGACAGTGTATGACGGTCTATGACAGAGTGTGAGGTGTATGATGGTGTATGAGGTATATGACGGTGTATGATGGTGTATGACGGTGTATGGTGGTGTATGGTGGTGTATGATGGTGTATGGTGGTGTATGATGGTGTATGACGGTGTATGGTGGTGTATGATGGTGTATGACGGTGTATGGCAGTGTATGATGGTGTATGATGGTGTATGACGGTGTATGACGGTGTATGGCGGTGTATGATGGTGTATGATGGTGTGTGGCGGTGTATGATGGTGTGTGGCGGTGTATGGCGGTGTATGATGGTGTATGATGGTGTATGGTGGTGTATGACGGTGTGTGGTGGTGTATGGCGGTGTATGACGGTGTATGGTGGTGTATGGCGGTGTATGGCAGTGTATGATGGTGTATGACAGTGTATGACGGTCTATGACAGAGTATGAGGTGTATGACGGTGTATGAGGTGTATGACGGTGTATGACGGTGTATGATGGTGTATGGTGGTGTATGGCGGTATATGACGGTGTATGGTGGTGTATGGCAGTGTATGATGGTGTATGGCGGTGTATGGCAGTGTATGATGGTGTATGGTGGTGTATGATAGTGTATGGCAGTGTATGGCAGTGTATGATGGTATATGAGGTGTATGACAGTGTATGAGGTGTATGGCGGTGTATAACGGTGTATGAGGTGTATGACACCTCAGAGCAGCGAGCTTCAGGGAGCTGATGTGCGGGTCAGATAGATGCTTGCCTGACCCATGGATGTGTCTTAAATCAGCTTATGTAACTTCATGCTGATTTTTTTTCAGAACCGTTGATTTCGAGAGCCATAACCTTGGGACTGAATGAAAGTAGGAAGAGATTAAATATACAGCTATACACTTTTTCAGCCCCTCTTTCTTTTTCCCATACTCTACATCAAACCCAGTTTTCTGTCCCAGGGATTCTTTTTTTCAATTGTTATAAAATTTACCATTTTCACCATTTTTCAGTGTACAGTTGAGAGGCATTCCATACATTCACATTGCTGTGCAACCATCGCCACCATGGACTCAGGACTTTTTCATCTTCCCATCTCTGTCCCCATTGAACCCACTCCCCATTCCTCCCGCCCTGACCCCCGAACCCACCACCCTACTCTCTGTCTCTATGACTATAGCTGTTTTAGGGCTTCATATAAGTGGGCTTGTGTAGGATTTGTCCCTTTGCACCTGGTTTATTTTACTTGGCACTGTGTCCTTCAGTTTCAGCCATGTAGTAGCATGTGTCAGAGTCTGCATCCTTTTTAAGGCTGAATGATGCTTCATTGTGTGTGTATGTGTGTCCCATTGTGTTAATCCATTCATCTGTCAAGAGACACCTGGGTCGCTTCTGCCTTTTGGCTGCTGTGAGTGTGTCGGCCTTGCTAGTGTGAACACGAGGGCACCCGTGCATGTGAGCCTCTCCTCTCACTCCTGTGTGCGTGCCCTGAAGTGAAACTGCCAGAACGAGTGGTAATTCTGTGTTTGGAGCTTTAAGATATCACCATGTGTGTCTCAGGAATTCTTAGTGTCTCAGAAATCACTGAAAATAGTAGATTACCTAAGAACACAGGGCGGTTTTAGTGCCATTTTGACAGCACCACCCAGGCAATTAAGCCTAAAGAAAAAAATATAGGTATGAAACAGCAAATCATACACAATTCTCTTTCTTCAAATAGAATTGCTTCTGGTTGTTGGCCTGTGACTACATTATGCAGAAGTGGCTGGAGAGATAACCTAATTTAGAAAGTCTTTTAAGAATGATCTGGCATAAAATTTACTTTTGGGAAATCTCGTGTGGCACTTGAAGAGGTTAGCTGCTATCCCCAGGAATGCCCTGTGATTGAAGTTTCTGTTCTGCCTCCTCACTGGATAATTCTGTCCTATCCTCCTTCCTTACATTCCGCAGCCATCAGACCACACTAGGACACCAAGAGAGGAGATGGTGTGTGATAGTAGCAGGAGGACCAGGTCCTGTTCCTCTGCCGTGCACAGGCATTTATTCTTTCGGGAGTTCCTCTATTAGTTAAATAAACAAGATAAATATGTGAAGATAGTGCCAGTATTTCTTCTGGCTCGAAAATTCATCAGTGCAGATGTCCCCACACCATCACTGGTGCTCAGGGAATTTTACCGAAGTTGGCCCGTGACACACATTAAACCTGCTAGCTTTTCCATTTTCCTTTCTCTCTTTTCTGTAGAAACAGTGACTTTTTCTCAGGTCTGCTGATACTCCAGTGAAATCTGCTGTGGTGCCAGTTTTGCTTGATTTCATTTCATAAGACTCAAGACTTCTCCAAAAGCCCTTCCTGAGCACCTGCGCAAAGCTCTGGTGGCAGCTGGTTCAGACACAAACACGGAGCGTCCAGGATGCTCAGAACCCAAAAGACGTGGGACCAGGCTCTGTTTATCAACCTGAGAAGCACTGAGAAAACTGTATCAAAAGGAAAACAACGAATTAAAGGGCCAGGGAAGGCGTCAGTGGTCTCCTAGGAGAAATGGACCACATAAACTGATTCAAGAAAATGTGGCTTACAGTCGTTAAGGGCATAGGTCATGAACAGGATGACTGATTCCTGTAAGCGAGAGAAGTAACTGGGCTAATCTCTTTGGGGAAGTGAAATTATTTATTCACTTGACAAGATCCTATACTTTGTTGTAGCACATGGAGTGATAATTACAACCCAGACTATTATAAGAAATATAGCACATGTGAAATTTAAAAGTAAAATGGCAATATTTGTCAATGGTTTGAGTAAATGGAAAATAAAATAGAAACCCAAGCAGAAATCAGATCGTCAGATTTACAGAATTGGCTCTCCTATCTGAGCAGTAACCGGTGGCATTTCTAAAGGACACAGGGCTCAGATGGCTCTGCAGTGTAGTGCATTTTAGCACTTTGGTGATTTTTGTGTTATGACAGAATGTGTTTGGTTGTTCCAGAGCACCAAACCGTCACCTAATTTTAAGTTCCACTCACATGCTTTCAGTCTTTTCTGTATCACAATATTTTTTTTGTTTTCCTTTTGAAGTATCCACTATGCATTGGCTGTGTGAAAATACATCAGAACATAATATAACCTGGTCTCTCCCTCAGAGGAGGCATCATGGAAGATACAGGCATCATGGAAGGAAAAGCATGAACTGAGGGTGGCAGAGAAAGTGGGGACGAAGGCCACTGTCTGTGTTTAGCAACGTTTAATTCAAGGAAGCTCGCCCGTAGTCAATAACTATTTGATGTTCTAAGTTGTAATCACATGTTCAACCAAGCTGCTATGAGGAGGGACAAGCACACAGGAAGAGATTAGCACATGGGACGCCTTAGATGTATTTGGTGAATGAATCAGATAAGGAAACCCACAACGGAGTTTGGAAGGCTAGCCATTGTTTTCATAAAATGAGATGCTTTGGCACTAGTTGGGTAGGGGTGTGTGTGTGTGTGTGTGTGTGTGTGTGTGCGCACATCACTTGAAAGTTGCTAATGTTGATCTAGTTGACATTATTTCATTCTGTGGAATAAATAAAGTATAAACAAATATTGTATATTAATGCATATATGTGGAACCTAGAAAAATGGTACAGGTGATCTTGTTTGCAAAACAGAAATAAAGACACAGATGTAGAGAACAAATGTATGGATACCAAGGGGGAGGGGGGTGGGATGAATTGGGAGACTGGGATTAACACATACACGCTGTTGATACTACGCATAAAATAGATAACTGATGAGAACCCACAGTATAGCTGAGGGAGCTCTACTCAGAGCTCTGTGCTGACCTAAATGGGAAGGAAATCAAAAACAGAGGGGATGTATGTATGCGTATAGCTGACTCACCTGGCTGCACAGCAGAAACTAATGTAACGGTGTAAAGCAAATATGCTCCAATAAAAATTTTTGAAAATATTGTTTAGGGGAGGAAATTTTACTTTATAATATTGTAGTGTTGAGAGTTGGGGAAGAAAGCTTTGCCCACTTCGTCACACCTAGCCTATTGCCGCACCACACCTGTTTGATACACGGTAGTGTGCACATATAAATCGTAACTGCATTGCTGAAAGCAAACGCGAACAAACAAAACAGGAAAAGGGGAAAGTGATAGAGCTTTAAAAAACCCATTCCCTAATCGAGTAAACACTCTACTGCAGGTTACAATTTTCAGTATCATTTACCCTGCACCTCTGCTCTTCAGGGGCTTCCCTGGTGGCTCAGCTGGTAAAGAATCCGCCTGCAATGCAGGAGACCTGGGTTCGATCCCTGGGTTGGGAAGATCCCCTGGAGAAGGGAAAGGCTACCCACTCCAGTATTCTGGCCTGGAGAATTCCATGGACTGTATAGTCCATGGGGTTGCAAAGAGTCGGACACGACTGAGCGACGTTCACTTCACTTCATTCACTTCTGCTCTTCATAAAGGCAGCTCTAATCAATGAGATGCAGTGATGGCCTTTGTCTGCTCTTGTTGTTTAGTCGCTAAGTCTTGTCCGACTCTTTGCGACCCCATGTCTGCTCTATCCATAGCTATAAACTGAGCTGAAAGTGCCCCTCAGCTCAGAGGACAGGACTCATTACTGACCAAAGATTGCTGCATTGTCTGTGACTGAGATGCACACCTTTAAAACAAATGCTACTTTGCCACTCATAAACACAATGTCTTTCACCGCAAAAGACTTGGAACACTATTCATTGATTTTGTGGATGGCTATGATACTACAACCTAAAGATTAGTTGAGCCTTTTTCTGTGTTTGTTAAATTACAGTGCAATCAATCTTTTGAGCAAGTTGACTGGCAGCTTCTTAAATTGTTGTCTTTATCGATGGCATCCGTGGAATATAATCATTGGATTTACAATCCTGACGATTCAAGTTTAGTCATCTTCTCATTTCAGATGCACTAGAGTGAAGCTTTTATCCATTAAGTCAGGATTGTTATTTTTAAAAACTTTGGGTAAGTATGAATATTTGTTTCTGCCAACACTGACCTTATTAATTCAGGAACCCGTTAACTCTGCTGAAGGTGAGATAAGCCAGTGTTCACATACCAGCTTATGTCACTTGGCCTGATACGATTATTAAACTCCCACCCACCTTGCACTTCCAAGTGTCCTGCTTTAGCTGATAAAGCACCCAGTCATACTGAGGATATGTGAAACAGAAGGGCAATGGCAGTCCTTGACCTTCAGGTTACAGTTACATCAGGTCCCACATGTGAAGCATCCTATGAAGTCCTAGGGATGTTCACTGGACTACACAGATGTTGGTTGTTTGCTGTCAGGCGGCACTGGTAGTAAAGAACCTCCCTGCCAATGCAGTACACAAAAGAGACAGAGGTTTGATCCCTGGGTCAGGAGATCCCCTGCAGGAGAAAAATGACAACCCACTCCAGTATTCTTGCCTGGAAAATTCCATGGACAGAGGGGCCTGGCAGGCTACAGTCCATGGGGTTGCAAAGAGTCAGACACAACTGAGAGACTTAGCACACAGTGCAATACTGTTAGTAGAACTCAGTAGTAGTTAATAGTTAAACGTGGACATTATCCTGATGTCATGTAAGATAGGTGATATTCATACCCACATTTTTTTTCAGATGGTCATCTTTTTAAAGATATTTACTTATTTGGCTGTGCTGGGTCTCGGTTGCAACTGCAGCATCTTAGTTGTGGCATGTGGACTCTAGTTCCCTGACCAGAGGTCAAACCTGCCCCCTGCATTGGAAATTTGGAGTCTTAGACGTTGGACCACCAGGGAAGTCCCTCAGATGAGAATGTTGAAGCACAAAAAGTCCGATAATCTGTGTCAGGCTGCACAGTTAATTGCTAGTAAAGGTGGGAGTTTTCCAGCACTTCAGGTTAACTGTCTACTGTCAGAGATGTGTTCTCACTTCGCTGCGATGAATGCAGGGACTTCCTCGACCGTAATTACGAGGACACGTTAATGACTGGTCTGTGACAGCTGCCCCACTGATGAAGCTCAGGCATAACCCAGGCATCCCCAGCTTTCAGATGGGTTGCTTCTGGCTCTAATTGGCTGGATTTTCTCTAACCATCCCAGCAAAGTCTGAAGTTCAGAGCTGGAAGGGACAGGGTCTTTGGTCAGAGCAGTGTCGGAAGAAAGAGGTGGATTTATAATAATGATGTGATCTGGGAATCTTGGGAGGCCCCTTGCTTGGAGGAGGAGGCTTCCCTGGTGGCTCGGTGGTAAAGAATCTGCCTACAATGCAGTAATCACAGGAGACACGGGTTTGATTCCTGGGTGGGAAAGACTCCTTGAAGGAGCACATGGCAACCCCCTCTAGTATTCTTTCCTGGAGAATCCCATAGACAGAGGAGCCTTGTGGGCTATAGTCCATAGAGTTGCAGAGAGTTGGACACGACTGAAGCGACTTAGCATGCAAGCTCGCATACTCTTGGAAGAGAAACCTGGGCAGCTGGGCTGAACCTCCTGACACAACAGCCCCTCGAGCATCTAATTAGGCTTCACCGTCTACCTGAGCAGATAGACCCAGGCAGCCACTCAGCCTGGGAGAGACCTGCCATTGACAGATCATATTTGTCACACAGGCCATGTCTGCTTGAAAGAAACAGCCCGCCAGTATCCACTGTGTAATCAAGCATTTTGAGGCTTGACAGTCGCAAATGAGCAGGTCAGACGGAGTGAGTGTTTCCTTCAAAGGTACCTGCCTCCTTTCCCCGTGAGACCGAAAGAACCACTAATCATGTGTTACCTTGCTTTTCCCCCCCAGTGAATAGACAGAAGGCTGAAACAATTTTCTTCATTCTGTATAGGTATCACCCTGCCTGCTCCTTATATTTTGACTTGTTTTTTTTTTTTTTTTGCTCAAAATCAGAAGAACAAGAGTTATGCAGAGACAAGCTTTTTAAAATAGGATTCTACCCCCAGTTCTCCTGGGATATCATTCATAACATTTCTTTGCAAATAAAATAATAAGCAAATGTTGAGTAGGAAGACAACCCTGTCTCCTTTTCAAAGATATGAGGGTTGCAGGTGGAAATAGCATCCTATATTTATTTGAATTATTCTTTCATTTTTTTCTTACTTTCAAAATATCTTCATATGACAAATCTCAATTTTCATTAGCAGCTACCCTTTCTGGAAAGTAAGGCATTTTAATATTGAAAATGAAAGATTAGGGGATAAAGTAGCCTGACTCAGGAGAACACAGCCATGGGGCTAGAACCAGTCTTCTGTCCCTAAACCCAGAGATTAGATATGATCTTTATTACAGTTAGATTCATCTCTGAGCAACAGAAAAAGGAAAGCAGTGCTGGTTTAAGCAAGATAGAAATTTATTTGTCTGTTAAATTCACTTTTCTCTCACATCAAAGTCAAGAGGGAGGATCTATGTTCTGTCTGTTTTAGTCTTACATTCCATTTCCAAGATCACAAAAGGTCCAGGATGGCTGCTCTAGCTCCAGCCATCATAAAAGCCTTCCTGCTGGCAGGTATGAAAAAGGAGAGGAGAGTAGCATGCTGTATTTCCTCAAGGACACTGCTTCAAGAGTTTCATTCTGCATTTATGGCATACCAGCCTGTGGCAAAGCCTGAAATAGAAACCAGACTTCCAGACTCCTATTCCAACCTTTTCCCAACAATCTGTTTGCTGCCCTTAGCATTTTCATCAGATTTTATTTTGAAGAAAGACTCTCAAATTTCTGTGTTTCAGCCCTTCTTTAGTCTTTGTCAGTAGAAGGTGATTTTTCTCATGGATGCCTGGATAAAGAAAGGTGGTCATTTCAGTTCAACCTGTAGGTACTTTTATTCGCTAATTTGTTTCATAATAGTCATTTACGGTGAACCTGAGTTTACTTTCTGCAATAGTCTTCTGCCTTAACATAAAGTCTGCTGACAATTAGGTTATTCAACAAATGTCTTCTATATTTGTACTGGAAAATAGCTATTGTCACCAAATCTCTGTTGATGTAAGTATGCAGACAATTTAACATTGATTCAGCTCTCACCATTGTGACTAAAGTGATAGCCCACAGAACTATGAATAATACCACTTTTTTGAGAAGTAATTGCTGATTTACTAATAAGCTATGGCATTGGAATGACATAAGCAACGTCTTTCACTGACCAGTGAATTTCATAATCCGTTAATGGTTCAGGACTTTTGAAGATATCATATTTTGATACAATTTAATATTCTAAAAAAAATAGTGATATTTAATCTGTAAGTTGGCTTATTTCTAAACAAGTTGATAGCCAAAATTACATTTCAAGTGCTTCAGTGATTTTCTTTTCATAGTGCATCTGTGAAATGTTGTCCATATCTTGCAAATAAAGAACTTTATTGAAGAAGAATATTTTAAAGATAAAAATCATGAGGCTCATGGAGGAGGGCACAGCAACCCACTCCAGTATTCTTGCCTGGAGAATCCCATGGACAGAGGAGCCCAGCGGGCTACAGTCCATGGGGTCATAGGGTCATATATGACTCAAACAACTTATCACAACAACATGCTGTGTATGATTTGAATATACATGAAGAGAAATAGATTATATCTGAGAAAAAAGACAATAAATGGAAAGGACATTGTTTCTATCAGCATTGTTTAAAACTGAAAGAAGATAATCATGAGAAAAATCAAATCTACTACATTTATTATGTATGCTGTTTCAGTAATTAAAAGCTATTTCTATGCATTGATTCTTTGTGATATTGATATAATCAGGATTAATATGCTCCTCAAATCCAATCAGCATATACAAATTGTACTTGGCAAAGACAACTAAATTATCTCAGTTTTAAAGAAATCTATTGAACCATAAAATGCCACACATTTTTAACATTTTCACCATGGATAAGACTTTCAAAAACTGCTAATAATGTAGTATTGTTAGGCAAAAGTAAGCAAAACATAAAAGTAGCTTATATATTATACTGTAGCTCAAGCAGTAAAGAATCTGCTTGCAATGCAGGAGCTGCTGCTGCTGCTGCTGCTAAGTCGCTTCAGTCGTGTCCGACTCTATGCGACCCCATAGACGGCAGCCCACCAGGCTCCCCCGTCCCTGGGATTCTCCAGGCAAGAACACTGAAGTGGGTTGCCATTTCCTTCTCCAATGCGTGAAAAGTGAAAGTGAAGTCGCTCAGTTGTGTCCGACTCTTCATGACCCCATGGACTACAGCCTACCAGGCTCCTCCGTCCATGGGATTTTCCAGGCAAGAGTACTGGAGTGGTTTGCCATCGCCTTCTCTGCAGTGCAGGAGACCAGGGTTCAATCCCTGGGTCAGGAAGATCCCCTGGAGAAAGGAATGGTAACCCACTCCAATATTCTTGCCTAGAGGGTTCCATGGACAGAGAAGCCTGGCGGGCTGCAGTCTGGGATCTCAGAGAGTCGGACACGACTGAGCGACTAACACACACACACACATACTCAAAGTGAAGGACTGAATGTTATCTTATTTTTGGAAGAGTACATAAAATAACTCATCGCATTGCTATATATTTTTGTATCACACTTTGGGAAAACAAAATAAAAAATAACCATCTTCTGCTAGCTACCAATGCAACTTTATTTCTGTTTCTTAACTTTTTTAGCTTTGAAGAATTCCTAAAACACAACAGAACAACTAAATTACTGCTGTACTGTAAATGCAGAGCGCTGGATGGTTAGCATATGAAGAAGTAGCTAGCCAGTGGGTGGCCATGTGTGAGATTTTCTGTGGGAAACCTTTTCCTAAGAACCTCACGCTCCATGTTTCTCGGCATCCCTGTTGAGCTTGGCTTTTCGTTTTCCCTCCCTACCCTCAAGGCATCCAGATGCACGCCTTCTGTAATATAGTATTGCACTGCAGGGCTGGGAGTAAAATAGCTGTAACAGAATCTCACAAAGAGGCACAAAAGGTATAATTCGAGAAAACCACCACATACCACATCCATCTTTCTTTCGGCCCAGAGTGCTCCTTCTTGTACCAGGAGTCCTGCCTGTTGTCCCACAAGCAACTTAGATGTCTGGTGACTCAGAGTTGTGATGGATGAATTTGTTAAGTGCATCACACATTTTTTAGCACCTGCTTTCATATCAGTCGTTATGCTAAGAGTTAGAAAATCGAATAGGTATGGGCTCTGCCGTTGAGAATTATGACTCTAGTGGGGGAGACAGAGTTTTAGTAGCAAATAAGCAGTGTGCTGCGATGAGCAGAAAACAGGATGAATGAAGTGAGGGTCAGCAGAGAGGGAGGACTTTCTGCCTGAAGGGGAAATGGTCACGCTGAGCCCAGGAAGACGGTCCCTGGGAGGGCCGGGCGAAGGGTGCTGTGCCCAAGGCGGTGGCAGGAAGCATCAGAGAGGAGTGGAAGGCAGGACTTATTCGGATGCTTAATGGGGGATGGTGGGAAACTTAAGACGAGAAGAGAAACCCAAGCCAGGATATGAAGGGCTTTGAATCGAGTGTCAGACTAAGAAGTTTGGCCAAAGTAGTCTTGGCCAAGGAGCCGGGGGAAAAAAGTTTGAAAAGCAAATGTGGCCTGGTCCAAATGGGACGGAGGGCCCCACTGGGAGGCCCTGCAGTAGTCCTGGTGCGGGTGACGGCTGCCCAGCCCTGGGCAGGACCGTCGGAAGTGAAGCGTGAGAGAGGAAGGATGAGCAGGAGAGGGGGGAGTATTGGGAGAGTAAAAGTGTTCGTCGCTCAGTCGTGTCCAGTTCATTGCGACCCCATGGACTGTAGCCCCCAGGCTCCTCTCTCCATGGGAAGAATACTGGAGTGGGTTGCCATTTCCTTCCCCAGGGGATCTTCCTGACCCGGGGATCGAACCCATGTCTCCTGCATTGCAGGCAGATTCTTTATTATCTGAGCCACCAGGGAAGCCCAGAGTACTGGGAATGAGGGACAAACAGGAGTCACAGGTTGGGGAGGGGCAGCCTAGGAGGGGGGCAGTGGGAGGTAAGAACTGTTGGGTTTCAGATGGGCTTAGGGATCTATTAATGTTGTCCAACACCGGGAATACAGTTGATACTTTGTAGTAACTGTAAATGGAATGTAACCTTTAAAATTGTATTAAAGTTTTTAAATAATAAAAATTTAAAGTTCCAATAAAAACATGTATTAATGGAATGTAAACAGTTCTTTCAGGGAAAATTTTTTTCAAGAAAGGAGACAAAGATGCCTCCAAATCCTTTTCTCAAATATTGTTGACAGCTGACATACACCAAGGGCTTACCTTGAGCCCAGCGTTTTTTTAAACATTGTCTGTATTACATGTATCATCTCATTGACTCCATGTGAGCAATAGAAGGTGCATACTGTTATCTCACCTATCCTATTATGCAAAAGAGAAGTTATCTCTTAAAAGCATTGTTAGGGAGAGAAAAATGCAGTTAAAAAATAAAAGTTGTAAGTCTCCAGAAAGATAGGAAATTTCTACACTTGCATGAATTTAATAAAATAGTCAAAAATTGTATAAAACACTATTTGGGAGGTCTCTGGGAGAGAATTACTCAAAACATCATTCTGGTAGAAAATTTCAATACTTAAGGAAAGACCGAGCACGCAAAAAATTAGCTAAGTGAGAGTCAATTTAATGAGACAGGTAATGTGCTTCATTTATGACCACATATAGAGCTCTGCATTTATAATTAGAGAATGTGTGTTCTCTCAAGAAATTCTTCCAAAAATGGGCCATGCGTCAGTCCATAAACCAGTCTCAACAAATTTCAAAGAATTAGTAATACAGATTTTTCTGACAATTGGTAGTGAATAAGAGTGTTTTGCATACATTTGCATATTGGAAGTTCTCAGTAACAGGTTAAAGAAGAAATTGTGACAGAAACTGAAAATGCATAATGCTAAGCAGTAGTGAAAATACTCGGAGAAGGCAATGGCACCCCACTCCAGTACTCTTGCCTGGAAAATCCCATGGACGGAGGAGCCTGGTAGGCTACAGTCCATGGGGTCGCTAAGAGTTGGACGACTGAGCAACTTCACTTTCACTTTTCCCTTTCACGCACTGGAGAAGGAAACGGCAACCCACTCCAGTATTCTTGCCTGGAGAATCCCAGGAACGGCGGAGCCTGGTGGGCTGCCGTCTATGGGGTCGCACAGAGTCGGACACGACTGAAGCGACTTAGCAGCAGCAGCAACAGCAGCAGTGAAAATACTATTCTACCCATTAAAACTTACAAACTCAAAGAAGTAATTAAGAACATTTATACACAGTTGTGATTATATTAGAAAAGAAGAAATGCTGAAATTAGCAAGCTCAGTGTCAAACTTAAAAGTTAAGAAAAGGAGAGTGATGAGATAAGATAGAACTAGAAGTAATGAAATTGAAAGTATAGGTACAGTATTATCTCCATCTGACCCATGAACCACACATGCATGAAGAGAAGCCCAGCAGATCAACTGAAGATAAAATATCTGAACTGAGAGTGAAGCTGCTCTCCAGAAAGACAAAGTTGGCCATCCAGATTTAGCAAAGAAATTACCTGCTATAGCAAAGGAGACAACGGTCACTGGAGAATATTAACAAAACCCAGTAAAAGTTGGACTGTAAAGAAGGCTGAGTGCCAAAGAATTGATGCTTTCAAACTATGGTGCTGGAGAAAAGTCTTGAGTCCCTTGGACTGCAAGAAGATCAAGCCAGTCCATCCTAAAGGAAATCAGTCCTGAATATTCATTGGAAAGACTGGTGTTGAAGCTGAAATGCCAATATTTGTCCACCTGATGTGAAGAACTGACTCATTGGAAAAGACCCTGATGATGCTGGGAAAGATTGAAGGCAGGAGGAGAAGGGGACGACAGAGGATGAGATGGTTGGATAGCATCACCAACTCAATGGACATGAGTTTGAGTAAACTCCGGGAGTTGACTATGGACAGGGAAGCCTGGCATGCTGGGATTCATGGGTCACAAAGAGTCGGACACGACTGAGCAACTGAACAACAACAGTAAAACCCAGAGTGTCCAGAAATTAATTCATGATGTCTAGGGAATGATGAAAAATTACCTTACATACGAAGAACCAAGAAAGAATGGAAGACTCTCAACATAAAGTAATTGAATCTGATCGTGAAATGAACCTGATTTTGGAACTGAGAGACAAGGATTTTATAAGATTCTTTTAATTATCCTCAATGAATTAACATGATCATGTTTTTAGTAAATGAAAATCCCAAAGGAAAACCTCAGCGGAAAAATAGAAATAATACTAAGAACTGAATGGACCTTGCTAAACAGAAGAACACAGATTCTGAAATTTTTAAATTCACTGTGTGGATTTAATAGTCAAATAATCATGACAGAGCAAAGACAAAGTGACTTTGATGATAGATCAATAGAAATGATTCAAGGTGAACAGAGAGAAGAAAGTTCTTTAATGATCAGAGCATCAGAGGCTGTTAGATAACATCAGGGTGCCCAGTATATGGGAAATTGGAATACCAGAAGGAGAGGAGACAGATAAAGGAGTGGAAAAATTATCTGGCAAATAAATGTCTGAAGATTTGGTGAAGATATAAATTTGCAGATACAAGACGCTCATTAAACATCAAACAAACATGAAGCAGGCTCCCTCTAAAGTGCATCGTAGTCAAACTGCTGAAAACCAAAGACAGCAAATAAATCTGAAAAGCAGCAAAAGTGCACAGAAATGACATGCAGGGAAATAATTCAATAGAGAGTTGACTTCTCATTAGAAACCATGGTGACCAGAAGACAGGGGAACAGAACTTCCACTAAAAGGAAAAAAAAAAACTGTTAAGCTAGAAATCTGTATTAAGAGAAATATCTTTCAAGAATGAAGGCTAAAGGAAAAGACTTTTAGATAAAACAAAGTTAAAAGAATTGGTTGCCAGCAATTCATATAATCAGAAATCCTAAAGAAAATTCTTTAAGAAGTAGGAAAATGATATCTGATGGAAACTCCTAATTTTGATAAAATTATTGCCATCAGTAATGATAAATAGTGGATAAATGCGAGGGACAATGTGTTTCTTTTTTTTGCTTTTTCTTCTTCATGTCTTTATAAGCTATGATATTGTTGTAAACAATAATTATACCATTGTCTTGTGGAATGTATAAAGTATTGATGCAGTACACGTAACAGTTAGCACAGGATGGGACTGTATGTGCCTGAACCCTGAAGGATTCCAACAGTGCGTTTTATGAGAAGTGGCACATGATTAACTCTTTGTAGATGCTGCAGAGTTGAGTACGTGTTACAGTCTCTAGGACAACCACTAAAAACATGGCAAATACAGCTGAAAACAGGGAAATTAGAATTGTAAAAATTATTCAAACAATAAAGTGAAAATCAGGAAACAAGAAGTAGAGGAGAAAAGTAGAAAACAAACACCACCCCCCCCAAAAGATTATAGACCAAACTCAATCATATCAATAATTTCATTAAATGTACATCTGGTACATTTACCAGGATAGACCACATCTGGGGCCACAAAAATGTCTTAATGAGCTTTAAAAGGCTAAAATCATGTACAGAATATTCTTTGATCCAGTGAATTTAAATTAAAAATCTGTAAAAAATAAGACCAGAATAACTTTACATATTTAGAAATTAACATATTTTTCAATAATCATTGGGTCAAACAAATTTTACAGGGAAAATTAGAAGTAATTTGAACTGAATAATAACATAATTCAGCATGTCAAAATTTGTGAGATGTAGCTAATACCATGCATGAAGGAAAGGTTTTAGCTTTAATAGTCTTACTAAAAGGAAGGAAAATGAAACCAAAATTCTAAGCTTTCATCTTAACAGACTAGAAGAAGAAGAGAAAATTAAAGGCAAAGCAACGAGAAGGAAGGAATTAAAAAAAAAAGAATGTAGTTCTGTGGAGCAGAATTTTAAAGGCATAGAACCGATAATACCACTGGAGTTAGTCCAGTCTGCAGTGTTTTTCATTCATCAACTAATTACTGTGTGAGATGCCTTTACCTTCATACTGGCTGTGTTACCCCCTTCACTCAGAAAGATAGTATAATTCTTTTTTAAAAAATTTTATTTGAGTTTAGTTGGTTTACAGTATTGTTAGTTTCAGGTGTACAGAAAAGTGAATCAATTATGCACATACATATATATCCACTCTTTTTTCAATTCTTTTCCCATTTAGTTTATTACGAAGTATTGAGTAGAGTTCCTTGTGCTATACAGTAGGTCCTTATTAGTTATCTTAATTTTATGCATAGTGATTTACATACATTAATCCCAATATCCCAATTATTATTTCTTCTTCCCATTGTGCACTCTGCCTCCTGTCCACTTACTATCCTTTCAGAAAGGTTCAGTTCAGTTCAGTCACTCAGTCGTGTCCGACTCTTTGCAACCCCATGGACTGCAGCACGCCAGGCCTCCCTGTCCATCACCAACTCCCTGAGTCCACCCAAACCCATGTCCATCGAGTCAATGATGCCATCCAACCATCTCATCCTCTGTCGTCCCCTTCTCCTCCTGCCTTCCATCTTTCCCAGCATCAGGGTCTTTTCGAATGAGTCAGCTCTTCGCATCAGGTGGCCAAAGTATTGGAGTTTCAGCTTCAACATCAGTCCTTCCAATGAACACTCAGGACTGATCTCCTTTAGGATGGACTGGTTGTACCCTTTCATTTATAGTATGTGTACACAGCACACAGACACAGACACTCATGCCTACATGCCTGTACACACACACACACCTCTACATGCATACTGTTCAGTGGAATTGCTCCATTAAATTTTTTATTTTTTTAATGTTTAATTGGAGCATAATTGCTTTACAATATTGTGTTGACTTCTGCCACACAGCAATGTAAATCAGCCACAAGCACCCATATGTCCCCTCCCTCCTGAACCTGCCCCCACCCCCATCCCATCCCACTCCTCTAGGGTGTCACAGAGCACCAGGCTGAGTTCCCTGTGTCCACATAGCAGCTTCCCTATCTGTTTTACACCTGGTAGTGTGTATGTGTCAATACTACCCTCTCAATTCGTCCCACCCCCCCTTCCCTCCCCCACTGTGTCCAAAGTCTGTCCTCTATGTCTGTGTCTCTGTTCCTGCCCTGCAAATCAGTTCATCAGTTCCATTTTTAAGAAGACATTTGGAATCTCGGTTGATGTACAAAGGACCAGTGTCACTGAGGACACAATGTATAGAGTCAAAGATACACATAAGGGCAGAACTGCCAATTCCTCCAGAAGTAGCAAAGGGAGCTGTAGACCAAATGAAAACAATCTTGCAGGATATAGATGTAGGTTTATGCATGTGTACATATACAGATTTCACCCTCACGTTTCAGATACAGGACATCAACCCCTTTAGTGCCAACCATCTTCCCACTCTCGTGGCAGCAGGTTCCATAACCTGTTCATCTGTGTGTCCTGCTCCAAAAAATTCTAGACTGTTCTAAAGATTGTGTGTACTTGTACTTTATATGTCTGCAAGTAGAGTAGGAGAAACAATTCAGAGAGAAGCCTCATGTGTGGTTATATGGAGAGGAACTGAATATATTTCACCATATTTAATGGATCCTTCGATGAAACACAGGATATGTTTTTGTTGGAACTAGTCAGTTCATTTTACCTAAATGTCTATCAAAAGCCAGTGGGTTCCTTGGTGCTTCATGCTTCTTTTTTACTTCCTCTCTTGTAGATAAAGAATTCATCTACAGAGAGCAGAAAGGAAGTGTGATACTGCGGAATGTTGAAACAAATACTTCTACGGTGTTAATAGAAGGCAAAAAAATTGTAAGTACTCCCTTTAATGACCAGGATAATTTCAGTTTTCCCGCCTTTGAGTCAATAAAGCAGAAAATGACTTAAGGTTTCAACTTTTAATATAGCCAAGCAGAAGCAATAAATTTGTAATACTACAGACCAAGCAGCTAAAGATAATGTGAAACTGAAACCACACTAATTTAATAAGATGAAAGCATGGTTTCTCTGAGTGTACGGAAAGTTTCTCTGCAGGTGTTGGAAACAAGTGTTGCATATCGTATATAATTGAGAGACGAGTCCTAAGGCTTTGCACATTTACAGAACAATTGGGTAATGCAGAGAATACTTGAGGAGGGCTTGCTCAATCTCATTTTTTTAAAACTGCATCCTCACATGCACAGGGAATATTAATTTAGGCACTGACAGTACTTACTCTATAATGACATTAAGTGATGTTTACGCTTTGGAACAAGGGTGGAGTTGATATGCATGCCAGTACTTCATCATTGGGAATACCTGTTTTCCCAAAGATAATGGCATTAAGATTCGGAGCTCTTGTACAGTTAATGGTATTTATTGAAGAATTGACTGAAGTTGTGTA
Source organism: Giraffa tippelskirchi (assembly GCF_054371585.1). Taxonomy (NCBI): domain Eukaryota; kingdom Metazoa; phylum Chordata; class Mammalia; order Artiodactyla; family Giraffidae; genus Giraffa; species Giraffa tippelskirchi. The sequence continues at coordinate 158,700,614 of NC_137284.1, forward strand.
CCAGAAATCAATTTAAAGAGCATCAACTCTTTTTTTTCCACATATGTTCATGCTCATTTTTAGAAGGAATCAATCTTCAGCTTTAGGGAGTCTATCCTTTTCTTGTCCAATATGCTGAAAGGAAGTTGCAGGAAGAAACTAAGGCAAGTCTGTTAAAAGAGAGACGTGAAACAGACCAAGAATTCTCAGTCAGGACGGTCATAACAAGCATCTGGTGTGAATCAGAAACACAGGAATCCTGGAATTCTGTGATCTGGGGGTTAGAGCCCACGGGGGTGGTGGGGGGGTGGGAGAGCTGCCTGGTTTTACAGCTAAGGACCCTGAGCCCAGTAAGGGAGTGAGCTTGCGGAGTGCCCTGGGTGAGGACTCAGGCTGGTCCCCGGAGCCCTCATCCCAGACAAGAAAGGATGAGAGGACCACCCCATCTTTGTGCCGCCCCACCCCCCACCCACACAAATGCTGCCCCACCTTCTCCAGAACATGAAGCTTGCCTTTTGAACACTCTTCATTTCTTTTCGGTGTAGTGATACCTTGTTCTTTAAAAGTAAGCATTTTAGTGGTGTTTAGAATGAAACGAATCCCACCCTTTACAGAGACTGTTTGCGCATGTGAGGGAGGCCTGGAAAAGCTGTACAATGGTATAATTCCCAAAATGACAGGTTTATTGAATTCAATAGTATTCTGGCAAAGTAGGACCTGACCCAGAAAGAATGAATGTGCCTGCGTTTTTTCTGTGTTAAAAAACCATCTGTGATAGAATGACTGCCCGCAGAAAAGCTGATTCAACTCACTGAAAAATACAGGAGCTACAGAAATGGTTTTCTAATAATAATCGAGAGGAGAAAGTGATGGGACTGTTGCCGAGGGTGAATACGTGTTAGTGTCAGGATAGTGCCGGTACTTACTGTGAGGACGTCAGTTTGCTGACAGCAGGTGCTGTCGGTACAGCTACGTAAGACTAGGAAAGGCCTTCTCTTTCTCAGGTCAATACCTTGTGGCAGATCCTGTACTGTAGCTGAAGTTGTTTTAGCCAAGTAATAAAGCAACTTCAGAAAACACCTTAGGTAAAGAAAAAAGGAAGAACTCTTCTAGAAAATCAGAAGGTGTATCCTGTATAATGAAATTTCTTCTTAATGTGTCATTTATTCACTACCTCAGAAACATTGGTTGAGCCCCAAAGGTGTACATACATTCTGATTAATATGGTTCATGATCAGTCCAGTTTATTCCTGGATCAAAGCTGCATGTAAAGACTCCTATAAACAGACCTCAGATAAGTCCAGTTCAGTTCAGCTCAGTCACTCAGTCGTGTCCGACTCTTTGCGACCCCATGGACTGCAGCACACCAGGCCTCCCTGTCCATCACCAACTCCCAGGGTTTACTCAAACTCATGTCCATTGAGTCGGTGATGCCATCCAGCCATCTCATCCTCTGTCATCCCCTTCTCCTCCTGCCTTCAATCTTTCCCAGCATTAGGGTCTTTTCCAATGAGTCAGTTCTTCTCATCAGGTGCCCAAAGTATTGGCATTTCAGCTTCAACACCAGTCCTTCCAATGAATATTCAGGACTGATTTCCTTTAGGATGGACTGGTTGGACCTCCTTGCAGTCCAAGGGACTCTCAAGAGTCCTCTCCCACACCACAGTTCAAAAGCATCAATTCTTCGGCCTCAGCTTTCTTTACAGTCCAACTCTCACTTCCATACATGACTACTGGAGAAACCATAGCTTTGACTAGACGGACCTTAAGAGGAAAAGTCAGTGGCAGCCTGCATCGTCGTTTAGAACATAGAAGCTCTGGATTTAAGTTCTGTTGAGCCAGTTAAACTTCCTGTTCTTCAGTTCCTCCGTCTGCAAGTTAAAGCCGATGCAGTGATCCAGCCTTGAGGTGGCTGTCCCCCATGTGATTTCATGAGCAAACAGGAGGAGAGGGAAGCACAGTACTCTGAGGGGTTGGGATCAAGGGGCCCTCTGCTCCTGGACGGGTGCATGGGCTGCAGAGAGCAGGACCATAGGGCAGTGACTCTCGTCTGATCTGCCCTCTTCCCTTTGCGATGATGGCTCACCAAGCAGTCTCTCCTTATTCGAAACTCAGAAGCTTAAGATAGTTTCAGTGATAAAGGTAAGCTGAGAGAGAGAACTGTGCTACCTGTGAGGCTCCTTGTAATCTTTAGGTTTACCTTAAAACAACCCAGAACTAGTGGGGACATGAACATGCAGCGGTGAATGCCTGGGTCAGGAGTTTAGACTATTAACCTGCAGTCTGACCCCTAACCTCATTCTCCTTCCCCAGCCTCACAAGCAAGGGCACACAGGGGACCCCGGCCCACTAGCCTTAAGCATCATCCTGGCTCCTTGGCTCTTGTGACTGGCTCTTTTCTGGGATGGATCAATGGAAGGGAATGAGACTGAACGCCACTCACACTAGCCAATCCAGCAGAAGGGCTTCATAGATCATTGATGATTATGCAAATGAGAGTTTGCACCGTGCTGGGCTCACCTGGAGGGGTCTCACTTGCCCCCCAAACAACTTCCTTTGACAAAAAGGAGTTCATTTGTCCCTTCTCACACCTTCAAATGGTAGAAATCAGATCATGAACTATTTCAGAATTCCACAAATGGTTTAAGCTGTGAGCTCAAGGAGACATTTAGCATTGTATGGTAATTCCATCCTGGTTCGCGCTGTTACTTGCATTCTTTGGGGTTTTTTTTATATTATTTTCTGATAGATATTTTCAGATCCTTATTAATTGGTTCAGTTCAGTTCAGTTGCTCAGTCGTGTCCAACTCTTTGCGACCCCATGAACCGCAACACGCCAGGCCTCCCTGTCCATCACCAACTCCCGGAGTCCACCCAAACCCACGTCCATTGAGTCGTTGATGCCATCCAACCATCTCATCCTCTGTCGTCCCCTTCTCCTCCTGCCCTCAATCTTTCCCAGCATCAGGGTCTTTTCGGGTATTATTTGGTAGTGTATCATATGTAATGTGACATGATAATTGACTTTAGGAAGCATTTACCAAAGTACCTTGGCCAGGGGACTTCCCTAGTGGTTAAGACTTTGCCTTCCAATGCGGGGAGTACAGGTATGATCCCTGGTCGGGAAGCTAAGATCCCACATGCCTTGCAGCCCTCCCCCTCCCCCCAAAAAGCAGAAACAATGTTGTAACAAATTCAATAGAAACTTAAAAATTAGTCCACATCGGAAAAAAATCTTTTAAAAAAAAAATCTTGGTTGAGTTTCTGATTTTTGAATACTCTGGAGGTGTTCCGTTTAGATTTCTATGGGAAATGAAGTGACGAGCACATCGTCCCGGAACTGGGGACGTGTGCTGCTCAGCTCTGAGGCTCATCGGAGGCGGCTTCTGCCTGGTTTAGTTTTGTCTCTTCCACGGTGCTCGGCACGGTGACCTGCACACAGTAGGTGCTCCATGACTGTGTATTGTGTGAATGAACATGAAAGATCACAAAAACAGAAGTGAGCCGTTGGTCTCCCGGAGCATCAGGGCGGCAAGGTTGGGGGCGGCCCCTCACCAAGCTCCTCCCCAGGTCGGCGTTGTTCTCTGCTCGGGAGCGTCAGGTCCTCAGGCAGCTGTGCAAGCTCCGTGCAGCCTCTCCCGCCTCCCAGGAGCGTTTTCTGGACCACTTGAGAAGACAGACGTGACAGACTGGGATGTGAGTGTCAGTCAGTGTGGCTCAAGATTGTGGACAAGCCCCGGTGGATCAGGGCTCAGGCAGGATAGTGGCTCTAAATAGAGACACCCAGGGTGGCCAGGTCAGCAATGGTGGACGGAGAATGAGCATCCTTGGCTTTCAGCCCCTTCCCTGTAGGAGTTGCATCTAGGCTGTGTCCCAAAGTGAGGCGGGTGCATTCCCTCCAATTTCTAAAAATAAAATCTAAGCTAGCTTTCACGTGAATTCTGTGCATGCAGCCCTCATTTTACTGAGCTTTGCAGATACTGTGTTTTTTCCACAAATTGAAGGTTTGTGGCAACCTATCGTCAAACAAGTCTTCTGGTGCCATTTTTCCAACAGCATTTGCCCACTATGTGTCTCTGTCACATTTTGGCAGTTCTCACCATATCTCAGATTTTTCACTCTATTTGTTATGAGGAACTGTGATAGGTGATTTTTGATGTTGCTGTTGTAATTGTTTGCAGGGCACCATGGGGAGCACCCGTATCAGACAGCAAACTTAATTGAAAATGTTGTGTGTGTTCTGACCACTCCACACTCCCAGCTATTCCCCTGACTCCCTCTTCTCAGTCTCTCTGTTCCCCGAGACTCAACAGTATTGAAATTAGGCCAGTTAATGACCCTACGAGGTCCTCTAAGTATTCAAGTGAATGGAAGAGTCACATGCCAGGCCTCTCACTTTAAATCAAAAGTCAGTAGTGAAGCGTAGTGAGGGAGGCTTCTCCAAAGCCACTACAGGCCGAAAGCTAAGCCTCTGGCCATTTACCCATGTTGTGAATGCAAAGGAAGAGTTCTTGAAGGAGGTGAAAAGTGCTCCTCCAGTGACCACACGAATGATAAGGAAGCAAAATAACCTCATTGCTGTCATGGAGATAGTTTTAATGTTCTGGACAGAAGATCTGAACAGCCACTGCATTGCCTTAAGCCAAAGTCCAATCCAGGCAAGGCCCTAACTCTTCGGTTCTCTGAAGGCTGAGACAGGTGAGGAAGCCGCAGGAGAAAAGTCTGACACTGGCAGAGGCTGGTTCATGAAGCCTGCGGAGGGAAACCGTCTCTCTTGCATCAAGTGCAGGGTGAAGCGGCACGTGCTGATATAGGAGCTGTAGGGCATCCAGCAGATCTAGGTGAGATAAGCACTGAAGGTGGCTACGGAAAACCACACAGTTTCAATATATTGGGTTGGCCAAAATCCCAGTAGATGGACCAGATGAACTTCTTGGTCAGCCCGATAGACGAAACAGTCTTATGTTGGAAGAAGATACCATCAAAGACTTCCGTAGCTAGAGAGAAGTCAATACCTGGCTTCAAAGCTTCAAGGGACAGGCTGACTCTCTTGTTGAGGGTTAATGCAACTGATGACTTTCACCTGAAGCCAGTGCTCATTTACCATTCCAAAAAGTCCTAGGGCCCTTAAGAATTAGGCTAAATCTACTCTGCCCTGTGCTCTATAAATAGAACAACAAAGCCTGGATGATGGCTCATCCGTTTACAACATGGTCTACTGAATATTTTAAACCCACCGTTGAGACCTACTGCTCAGAAAAGAAGATGCCTTTCAAAATATTACTGCTCATTGACAATGCACCTGGTCCCCAGAAGCCCCGATGGGGATGTACGACAAGATTAACGTTCTTATGCCTGTGAACACAACCATTCTGTAGCTCATGGATCAAAGAGTAATTTTGATTTTAAGCCCATTAAGAAATATTTCATAGACTATAGCTGCCATAGATAGTGATTCCTCTGATGATCTGGGCAAAGTCAATTGAAAACCTTCTGGAAAGAACTCACCATTCTAGATGTTAAGAACATTCGTGATTCATGGGAAGAGGTCAAAGCACCAGTGTTAACAGGAGATTGGGAGAAGTTGAGTCTGACCTTCCCGGATAACTCTGAGGGGTTCAAGACCTGAGTGGAAGAAGTAATGGCAGATGTGGAAACAGTGGGAAAACTAGAATCAGAAGTAGAGCCTGAGGATGCACCTAAATGACTGCAATCTCATGATAAAATTTGGATGGATGAGCAGTTGCTCTTACGAATGAACAAAGCAAGTGGTTTCTTGAGATGAACCTACTCCTGTGAAAACGCTGTGAAGGCGGTTGCCATAACAACAAAGAATTTAGTACGTTCTTTCAACGTGCTGATAAAGCAGCAGCAGTAGGTTTGAGAGCACTGACTCCAGGTTTGAAAGTTCTGCTGTGGGAAAAGTGCTTTCAAACAGCATTGTGTGCTGCAGAGGATTTGTTCATGAAGGGAGAAGTCAATCAATGTGAAAACTTCATTGCTGTGTTATTTCAAGAAACTGCCACAGTCATCCCACTCTTTCTCCAGTACAAGTGCATTTAAAATGGACTTAATAACATAAATTTCACAGGGGCTGAAATTCTTACAGAAATGCACCACCATCTCTCTGATTCTTCTAAAACATAATAGTGCAAAAATTCTCCACAGGATGCAGTGTTAGCCTCTGCCTGAGATTTCAGTATCTAAAGCGAAAATAGTCTTTGGAGACTGTGTCATTCAAACCCTTCCTTTCTTCCGTCAGGAAACCAAGGTGGTCCACAAACAACTGTGACTTGACCTCCACTTATTGAGCTGTTGATCCAATAGGCTGGTAGCACAACCCCCCGTGTGACCTGTGGTACTCATCCTTTCTACGCTTTCTGTACTTATAATACCGTTGGTAAGCAAGGAGTGGTGCGGTGGATACAGTCATTCATTGTATTGTTTGCATTGTTCCAGGTATTTGGGAAGCAACTTAGCGATACATCCAAGGTTAATAACAATATTTATGTCTTCTGACTCATTCCAGGGAATTTTTCGTAAGTAAATTTTCTAAAAAGTTTCTTAAAACAGTGAAAACATGTGACACTTGAGAAATGAGATAAGTGAGTGAGTGAGAATAGGCTTCCCTCATAGCTCAGTTGGTAAGTAAGAATAAATTAAAGGGACTTCCCTGGTGGTCCAGCAGAATCCACCTTGCAGTGCTGGGGACGTGGGTCTGATCCCCGTCTGGGGAGCTAAGATCCCACATACCTCGGAGAAGCCAAGCCGGCATGCCACAACTGCCGAGCCCACACACCACAACTAGGGTCCTCATGCCACGGCTAAGACCCAACTGAGACCAAGGCAGCCTAATTGATTGATTAATTAAATATGATGTTGCCATTAAAATAATAGTTATGAAGGCTACAGAGTATTAAATAATGCAGAAATGTTTATGATGGTTTACTAAATAAACACAGGAGAATGCAATATAATGCACTTCAGTTAACACCTGTCAGCATCAGCTATGTACACTGAGAGGCCAGGAAGTCAGCACTGAGTTCTGACAGTAGCGCATCTCATTGGCTGGTGAAATTTTGTCCATTATTTTGCAGTGTGGTGATTTCCATAATTGCTGTTTCAATGCCATTTACTCAGTAATTTTCATCAGATTTAAAAAAATTCAACCTCACTTTTCAAAGACATTAGATTTCTTCCACTGATGAATATGTAAGAACTATAGATGGTTCCTGGAAACACTTGGAAGAGAAAAACAAGCAAATAGAAAAAATATCCTGTTGTTATGCTTATGTCAGATTTTCTCAACTTTTTATGTCTTGTTTAATTACTGATCTACTTGTTTTACTTACTTATTTAAATGAAAAGCCTTTTTGTTTCTCTGATTTATGTCTCTCTTTGATTTATATAATCACGAGGCAGTAGAATTTGAATTTTTATCTCAGTCTCTAAAAATGAATGAATCTAACTCCCCACAGGGACGGACATAATTACAAGTGTTCTTAGAGCCATTCCAGATTCCAGGAGAGAAATGGCCAAGGAAATCCAGAAGGTTCTTCCCTGCACTGATGCCACCAGACCCACTGCTAGGATGCGCCTGCGGTGGCGCCGGCCATGCCTGGCAAGCATTTCCGCCCCAAGCTGACTAAACTTGGCACCAAGTCAGAGCCGTGAAGGAAGAATAGCCTTGTTTTGTCCATAATTCAGATGGTCAACACAGGCACCAACAGTGCCCAGTGAAATGTTTTGTTTGGCCCACAGAGTAGGTTTGTACAAACTCAATGTCCACATTTCTGGCTTTGCTCTAAAAACTGGAAGATCTGGCAGCAGCAAGACATACTATTCTCACAGATAACAGATCTGGCTGATGGGGCCGGGCAGCTGACCCGTCCCCAGAGTAACCACAAGCCCTGGCTTCTGACCAGACTGGCCTCGGGGTGTCAAAACTTTTAGCCTACAACCAAAAGGGTGGCCTGAAAAGTCCGCCTCTTTTGCGCGAATCCTGTGGAAGGCTGTGGTCCACAGCGCCTGTGTGTTCTGTATTTCTTCCCGTGCCTGCGTGGTTCAGCACATCCTCCTGTCCTTTTCTGTTTCTCCTTTGGTGTCTCCGATGACCTCTCCCTTTATTCCTGATTGTCTCTTTTTCTTTCTCTCCCTCTCTTCCTCCCCTCTCTCTGTCTACCTCTCATAGGACAAGACAGAACAAAAAACAAAATATTTTTTACTTATTTTAATTCTCATTTTCATTCTGTTTTTAACCTTTTAAATTGTATATACTTGTATATATTCAACTTTATAAATTGTATAATTTAACTTTGTAAACTATTTTCCAATGTTTATTTTCTTTGTTTCTATTTAAAATTTTTTTATTGAAATGTAGTTGATTTACAGTGTTGTCAGTTTCTGCTATACCTCAAAGCGATTCAGTTATATATATATATATATATACACATATATATAGGCTTCCCTAGTGGCTCAGATGGTAAAGAATCTGCCTGACATGCAAGAGACCCAGATTCAATCCCTAGGTCAGGAAGATCCCCTAGACAAGGGAATGGCAACCCCCTCCCTTGCCTGGGAAATCCCATGAACAGGAGCCTGGTGGGCTACAGTCCGTGGGGGTCACAAAGTCAGACACAACTGAGCAACTAACACTTTCACTTTCATATACAGACACACATGCCTCTGTCCCTGTGTGTGCTCAGTCGTGTCCAGCTCTGCGGCCCCACGGACTGTGTGTGTGTGTGTGTTTATGTGTGTGTGTGTGTGTGTGTGTGTATCCCAAACTCCCAATCCTTGCCTCTCCTGTTTATATTTTTAACATAGGGGAGTAGAAGATGTTATATCAATCCTCATGTTTTTTGAAGACCTGAAAACACATCCAGTTGCAGCTCCGTCTTTGTGGCCCCAGACCCGTTCCTCTGTAGGTGAGGGTGGGCTGATGCTGCCCTGCGGTCACACCTGCATAGCGCCATTCGCCCTTAAGGAGTCTTCTCTGAGCAAGACCCTGGGCTGCACGAGGAGGTGGGTGGCGGCATATGGATTCATAAAACACAGTGTCTACTTCTGGGAAGCTTTCAGCCCAGATACAAAAGAAGTCAGCATTTGAATGAAATATATTCCAAGTTGCGGTCCCATGTGGGACGGGAATAAGGAAGGAAAGGGTGTGGGTACTGACAATAGATGAGGTCTTGAAGAGGGAGTGTTCCAGCCACCCCTGGTGGGTGACTGTGGTCTGCAGACCAGTGGGAAGTGGCATCCTCACAGCGTGAACAGATGGAGTTAGGAGGATTCTGGGTAGACCGTGTCGAGAAGTTGAGACCTGGTGAGCTTGTCCGGGAGGGGCCTGCAAGGCTGTGGCTTAAAAGTCCTAGAAAAGAGCAAATCTCATGTGTGGTACTTTGTGGGTCCTCTTTACTCTGTTGGAGATTGGAATGGATGGGATTTTCAAGGACAAGTGTGTGTTTTAGGAAAGTAAGTCTAGACTCCGGTATGAAAGGGTATTTGGAGAAGAGAAAGATTCTAGGTCAGCAGCCCCCAGGGGCTGCTTCAGGTCCAGATGAAGAGAAATGACACCCTAAATGGAGAGAGAAAAGCAGAGATGGGATGGGTTTACGTCATGTGGTGGAGGGGGACTGGGAAGACTTGGAGACGCTGTGTGTGCAGGCAGGTGAGAGCTGAAGCAGAGGTCTGGGTCATCTGGGGGATCTGAGCCTTGTTGATGGGAGAGTGGCCATCTCAGGAAGTCGGAGATCTCGGTCCGGAGATGTCAGGCCAGGTGGACAGATGGCCAGGGAGACTTTGAGGAAGAGGATGTGCAAGGTTTACACAGGATAAATCAACTGATGATTGATGTTTGAGTGCTCACAGTGCGACCAGAATTATCATAAACACGGTATATATATTGTCTTATTTAACTAAAATCCTTAGGAATCTTGTGAGTGGAAGCACTTACTATTTGTTTTATCAATAAGAAAGCTGAAGTTTATGAAGGTTAAAATAATTTTTTCTGAGTAACATAGCTGTTAACTGGGACTCCTGAGAGCTGAACTCAGCTTTGCCTAATTCCAAACGAAGTTATTTTTAAATTGCGTAAGGGATCCAGACGCAGCGTTTGCACCCACAGGGATCCAGACAGGACCGAGGCCAGCATCGTGAGACTCAGAAGGGTGCCCAGCTTCAGATGCATTTTCATATCTGTGGTCCCCCATGGCATGTCACAGGATTGCTCCTGAAGGCGACCTCATGTTGACTAAAATAAAGATTACAGATGCAAAATAGTGCATCTGCTTAGCATAATGCGGAAATCGATGATGCATCTAAATGCTCAGAATGGTCCATTTTCAAGGTCAGAGGGAACTCAGCTTGTGAAACCACCTGGAGACTTGTCTCAGTGGTCGAGCTTTTATCATCCTTTCATCCTGTTCTCTAGCAACTACGTTTCCAGGTTTTCTCCGGCTCTCACAGGCAGTGCTGGGAGCAGCACCCAGGGCTGTCTGATCCCCCAAAAAATGATTTCTAGGTGAATGAGGGGCCCAGATACAGGCTGTACTACCTGGTCCATGAGTTCCCTTCTTCCTCACTGACCAGGGAGGGCGACATTACAGTTGTCCGTCTGTTGTCTGGTCCGCGCTTCCGTAGGGGCGCACTGCGTCCCCGTGTGTGTGTTCAGTCGCTCAGTCGTGCCCGACAGCGTCCTCTTAGAACTCATTTCATCTGGTCACTGTTTGGCTTTTGTTTCATCATTACCAATCTTGTGTATTTTACCTGTGGATTCGTTTTTTCCTTTATGAGGAGATTGTTTTCACAGAAGAGCCTGTGGGTATGTTGATGCTTTCTGCTCTTCGTCTCCCCTCTGTTACTTGGTAATTTGAAGCATCCTATCAATTAATTTCCTTCTCTCCCGCACGGCCACCTTTCCTTCTCTGCACTTGTCATCACAGACATGTGTATCTAGTAAAACACTTTGGATATGCATCTCACCAGAAACGTGACCATATACACACACACACGAATCATCATCTGTGTAGACCAATATTTTTTAAAAGTTAGAAAAGTGTTACTAAAACATTGTGCCATTGACAACTAAATAGCCCCAAATAATGCAAACTGTAAACTATACACTGATCTCACTAGCGAGCATAAATACAAAAATTATAAATAAAATATTGGCAAGTAGAGTTCTGTCATGTATGAGAACCATAATGTTCTCTGAACGGTAAAATGTTATCATGACAACAGTATTCAGGTGTCAGGAAATCAATCAACAAAATTCACTACAACTGCACAGTAACAGGAAAATACTTATAATTATGTCACAAGATGCTGAAAGGGCATCTGATAAAATTTATCAACCACTCCTGATAAAAATTCCAGGTAAGATAAGAGTAAAAACTGCTTAAATATGATAAAAACTATTTACCATAACCAATGACCAAAGAAAATCTTTCTAAATGGCAAACAATAAAACCATTTCAATTATAGTCAGGAAGGAATACTCAACATCACCGTTAATATTTAATATGTTCTTGGATGATGGGAAATGCAGTATATAAGCAAACTACATGCTGAGTACAGGAAAATATATCTCTTTTCTGATAATACAATTCTACTTCAGAAAACCTAAAAGACATTATTTTTTTAACTACTGTAATTAATAAGAAAATTTATTAACATAGCTTAAATACATAAATAAATCAATACCTTCTCTATTCCTTAACATGAGTATCTAGAAGTAGAAATGGAGAAAATATTCCATTTATAACACAAAAACTATACAAAGACCTAGGATAAATCTAAGAAAAGCATTAAGAGTTAGAATAAAGCAAACTATAAAATCTTGTTGAAGATTTGAAAAAAAATAAAAAGATTCAATGTAATCTTAAAAGTATCAAAAAGCAGAGACATTACTTTGCTGACAAATATCTGTAGTCAAAGCTATGGTTTTTCCAGTAGTCTTGTAGGGATGCGAGAGTTGGACCATAAAGAAGGCTGAGTGCCAAAGTATTGATGCTTTTGAACTGTGGTATTTAAGAAGACTCTTGAAAGTCCCTTGGACTGCAAGGAGATCAAACCAGTCAGTTCTAAAGGATATCAACTCTGAATATTCATTAGAAGGACTGATGCTGAAGCTCCAATACTTTGGCTACCTGATGCGAAGAACTGACTCACTGGAAAAGACCCTGGTGCTGGAAAAGATTGAGAGCAGGAGGAGAAGGGGACGGCAGAGGATGAGATGGTTGATCTTGTCTTTCATATGCTTTCCATGGACATGAGTTTGAGCAAGCTCCAGGAGATGGTGAAGGACAGGGAAGCCTGGTGCGCTGCAGTCCATGGGGTTGCAAAGAGTCAGACACGACTGAGCGACTGAACAATAACAACAGCAATGTAATCTTAGGTGAGAATACAGTGTTTAAAATGTTAATTATCTTAAAATTGATATAAAACTTTAACATAACCCTAATTAGAACTTTGAAACAATTAGTGCTGAAAATTTGATAAAATATTTTAGTCAGCATACATAATATAGTCAAAGTTATGGTTTTTCCAGTAATCGTGTATGGATGTGATAGTTGGACCATGAAGAAAGCTGAGTGCCAAAGAATTGATGCTTCCAAATTGTGGTGCTGGAGAAGACTCTTGAGGGTCCCTTGGACAACAAGGAGATCCAACCAGTCAATCCTAAAGGAAATCAACCCTGAATATTCACTGGAAGGACTGATGCTGAAGCTGAAGCTCCAATACTTTGGCCACCTGATGTGAAGCGCTGACTCATTAGAAAAGACCCTGATGCTGGGAAAGATTGAAGGCAGAAGGAGAAGGGGACGGCAGAGGATGAGATGGCTGGAGAATCAAACACAACTGAGTGACTGAATTGACTAAAAGCTTGCATACTATTCTATGGTGTGGACTTATCTTCACTCACTCAGTCGTTACTAAGGGTACTTACAGCAGATTCCTGTTATTCATGGCAACTATATTTCAGAAAGTCTCCACAAACACTATTCCTAGGGGATATACAGGAATAGGTTCCTGGAAGTCTTGGTCACAGTAAAGATCACTAATCCAGGTGAAACCAGTTGCTTTACAGTCATTTCCTTGCTTTATTGTTGCATGAGAAAACGGAGATGAAAGTTGTGCAGGGTGACGTGATTTTCAGCTATAGTTAAACATCTAATGTTTGTATGTGGTCATAGGATCATTTGTAGAGTGATGCATGCCAAGCTGACAATACTGTGCTCTTTTACTGGGTGTGTGGAGGTGACGGAATTCCAGTTGAGCTATTTCAGATCCTGAAAGATGATGCTGTAAAAGTGCTGCACTCGATATGCCAGCAAATTTGGAAAACTCAGCAGTGGCCACAGGACTGGAAAAGGTCAGTTCGTTCCAATCCCAAAGAAAGGCAATGCCAAAGAATGCTCAAACTACCGCACAATTGCACTCATCTCACATGCTAGTAAAGTAATGCTCAAAATTCTCCAAGCCAGGCTTCAGCAATACGTGAACCGTGAACTTCCAGATGTTCAAGCTGGTTTTAGAAAAGGCAGAGGAACCAGAGGTCAAATTGCCAACATCCGCTAGATCATCGAAAAAGCAAGAGAGTTCCAGAAAAACATCTGTTTCTGCTTTATTGACTATGCCAAAGCCTTTGACTGTGTGGATCACAGTAAACTGTGGAAAATTCTGAAAGAGATGGGAATACCAGACCATCTGACCTGTCTCTTGGGAAACCTGTATGCATGTCAGGAAGCAACAGTTAGAACTGACATGGAACAACAGACTGGTTCCAAATAGGAAAAGAAGTATGTCAAGGCTGTATATTGTCACCCTGCTTATTTAACTTATATGCAGAGTACATCATGAGAAACGCTGGGCTGGAGGAAGCACAAGCTGGAATCAAGATTGCCAGGAGAAATATCAATAACCTCAGATATGCAGATGACACCACCCTTATGGCAGAAAGTGAAGAACTAAAGAGCCGCTTTATGAAAGTGAAAGAGGAGAGTGAAAAAGTTGGCTTAAAGCTCAATGTTCAGAAAACTAAGATCATGGCATCTGGTCCCATCACTTCATGGCAAATAGATGGGGAAACAGTGTCAGACTTTATTTTTTTGGGCTCCAAGATCACTGCTGATGGTGATTGCAGCCATGAAATTAAAAGACGCTTACTCCTTGGAAGGAGGGTTATGGCCAACCTAGATAGCATATTTAAAAGCAGAGACATTACTTTGCCAACAAAAGTCCATCTAGTCAAGGCTATGGTTTTTCCAGTGGTCATGTATGGATGTGAGAGTTGGATGGTGAAGAAAGCTGAGCACCGCAGAATTGATGCTTTTGAACTGTGGTGTTGGAGAACACTCTTGAGAGTCCCTTGGACTGCAAGGAGATCCAATCAATCCATCCTAAAGGAGATCAATCCTGGGTGTTCATTGGTAGGACTGATGTTGAAGCTGAAACTCCAATACTTTGGCCACCTGATGCGAAGAGTTGACTCATTGGAAAAGACCCTAATGCTGGGTAGGATTGGGGGCAGGAGGAGAAGGGGACGACAGAGGATGAGATGGTAGGATGGCATCACCGACTCGATGGACATGGGTTTGGGTAGACTCTGGGAATTGGTGATGGACAGAGAGGCCTGGCGTGCTGCAATTCATGGAGTCGCAAAGAATCGGACACGACTGAGCGACTGAACTGAACTGAACTTACTGGGTGTGTGGAGAAGGAAATGGCATCCCACTCCAGTATTCTTGCCTAGAGAATCCCGTGGACAGAGGAGCCTGGTGGGCTGCTGTCCATAGGGTGGCAGAGAGTCGGACACGACTGAAGCAGCTTAGCGTGCGTGCATGCGTTACTGGCTGTGAGGGTCTGTGTATAGCAGTGGGAGTGCTTCAGAGCAGACAGACAAGTTGAAGGGAAGCACAGAATTTTTGATTATTTCATTTATGTAAAATCACCTGTGTGCTGTGAAGGAATTTGAAAGAAAACACGATAATGAGTCCTCTATCCACTGACTTGTGACTCAGTGTCCATGGAGGTGCAAAGGCAGGTTGCCAAATCAGGTGTGGAATGTGATTCTATTTTAGGAACAAATCTGCTTAGTATAAGCTTCTAAGTATACGAATGAGCAAAGGAATGTATGCTTCAAGATGTGTGTTAGTTGCTCGGTCGTGTCCGACTCTTTGCGACCCCATGGACTGTAGCCCACCAGGCTCCTCTGTCCATGGGATTCTCCGGGCCAGGATACTAGAGTGGGTTGCCATTCCCTTTTCCAGCGGATCTTCCCAACCTGGGTCTCCTGCATTTCAGAAGTAAGCTTTACCGGTCTGAGCTACTAGGGAAGCCCATGCTTAAAGATACAGAGAGGTTGGGAATCTTGTGGGAAAAGAATTGTTACTATGTTTATTTCCATCGACTTGTTTCAATAGATACAGTATGTTTTGTTGAAATTTGAAAAACAACAAATAAGGTGTAAAAACAACATTATGTAACTGAACGTTATTCCATTAGCCAAAAAAAGGACATAGCCATTTTTAATAGACTTTAGCAAGTTTGCTGCAAAGGAATTTTATTAATAAATTTTTAGGATGGCACCATCAGGCACAGTCTCAGTGCAAGATTTTGAGTTATGCTTTATGTAATGTTTTAAAATTCTTTGTTATTTTTTTTCTTTTAGGAATCATTAAGAGCCATCAGATATGAAATATCTCCAGATAGAGAGTACGCTCTTTTTTCATATAACGTGGAACCAGTGAGTACTCTTCTTTCCTATTTATAGAAATGTGTTTCTTTATTCTATTACCTTATTTATTAAGTATTTTTCCTTGAATTCTATTCTTGCTGATCTTTGAATCCTATAATAGTTAATGGGTTCTGGGATAGTCTCCTTTTATGCTACACTGCCACCTAGGAGAGAGGAAAGGTATGGAAATATTTTTAGCAGAGAAAAAAAAAATCACTCCTTTAAAGGCCTATTTCATAGGATTTCTTTGGTATCAAAAGGTTGTCTTTTTATAGATTTATTTTACCCTTTTGTAAATTATTTTTCTTGCCGTTTTCTCAATCACGCCATACATTTTATCCTAACAACAAAAAATGACTTCCAGGTTCTCCTAAATTAAAATCAAGTGTTAATTATCTCCTGGAATCACAGTATTCTAGAGAAGACTTGAACTGTCACTTTCTTTGTATAAACCCTTGTTTTTAGCACTTCCTATATGAATCTCCCATAAAATTTCACCAAAATTTTTTATAAAATCTCATCCTGGTGTTTGGCGGCATTCTAAAACTGGGTCTCTCTTCTTTTTAATGTACTAATATATTAGAATTCATTTGGCTCTTTAAATTGAGCGAGAGAGGGCAATGTATTTCTTTAAGTGAAACAGATGTTTGGCTTGCAAGAGATTAGCAGCTTTAGAAATATGCATCGGTGGAACTTTATTCTCTGCCAAATAAAATGTAGAATTCCACTGCTTTCTAGTTCTTTTGAGACTATTCTAATTAGAGTTTCATGAAGCTTCTGTGAGATGTAACAGAACCTGCATCATCATTCATGTCTGAGTAGCTCCTTGGTGAGTTTGAAAGAATCTTCCCCTGGCATGAGCCGGGCAAGCTTGTTGATTTACACACCAGTGAGGAAGCTGGGGTTTGCATGGAGAAGCAACTCTGATTCTAGACATTTGAGAATATCTTTTCAAAGTAACTTGACAACTGGATTCTTATTTCTTGACAACTGGGTTTCAGTCTCAATTAAAACTTCAATTGGAGATTTATTTCCTCCAAAAGTAGATCTTTTTAAATTCTCCATCTTCAGTTTTCCATTTACTCGCTTGAAAAATGTCCATTATGTAAAAGTCTTCATTTTCTCCATCTGAATCCTTTGGAACAATCAGTCATCTTCATCTATTTGATTAGGGAAGTCAGTGAACTTGACATACTAGCTTTGGGACTCCACACATCCTGCACCCAACCCTACACACCTCTGAGTGTGATGGCCGCGGCTTATGGTATTCCCGGCCCTTTTACCACCCTTGGAAGCTGCCAAAAATGACACCTCCACCCTTGAACAAGAGAAGAATCCCAGTAGATATTTGAAGGACTTTTGTAGGAATGGGGAAATGAGTTGCTCTGAGGAGACAAAGCCAACACCCAAGTGAGAAAAGCATCAAAAGACAGATTTCAGGTCGTCTTACTCGAAAGTCTTTTAATAATAGGAGGATCTCAATAGTGGGATGAGTTGCCATGTTTGGTAATGAGTGTCCTGCTCCTCGAAACTTCAAATCAGAGTTTGTATTTGTTCTTCAGACTCTTGTAGAGGAGATTCTCCTACCTGCTCGTTTGCAGTGCCTGGGACCCCGTGGTTCTGTCCACCATCGAGTTCTCCACCACCCTCCTCCTTCCTGCTGGTGCTCCTCGGGGAGCAGTGCCTGCGGGTCACACTGCAGCTGATGCCATTTTGGGAAAGAATAGTTTGCTAAACCCGAGTCTCCATCATATAGAACACAGGCTGTAAACAGACACCTTGAGCTAACGCTCTCTCCCTGCACAGCATCCGTTGGCCTTTGGAGTAGAAGTGTGTTCAGTTTGATTTCTCAGTTGAGGGAAAATGTAAAAAAAAAAAAAAATTGTACTGATTTAGCTATATTTTCAACTGTAAAAATGATCAAAGTAACAAAAAATGTGTGCTATATTTTAAAAAATCTGTAGAACTGGCTATTTTTAACTTGAATCAAAGAAGTAACCCTTGATAGTTTCCAAGTGCTGAGTGTTACTGAGCATGTGGCTGTCCAAACAACCTGCCTGAACTGTGTATTTCTTTCTCTCGGTCATTCGGACTAGGTGCAGTGTTGCGTCAGTTCCCAGTTGTTTGACGTAAGCTAGTTTTATTTGCCCGTTTTTAATGTCGTCAGATGTTGATAGAGCAGGAGGTCTTTTATGTCCTGTCCATCCCCTCGGGATGTGGCCCAGGACCATGTGTGTATTTTTGGTGCTGAACAGATATGTTTGTGGCATTACTTTCGCTCTGAACTTCTTAGCTCTGGATCAAGATTCAAAGTGACTTTTTTAAGTCCTTGAAATTCTATCAAATACACAAAAAGAAAAACAAAATTATGTCATGAAAGAAAGAGACCCCTATTTGCGAAACATTTTAGTAACATTCCACGTTTATTCTGAAAATAGGGGGATCTTGCTAATTGGCATATCTCTTTTTCCTGCTAGACTCTTACAATGTTATTAATCTTATAGCTTAACTAACGGCCTTGAACATCCACAAATTAGATAATTTTTAACTGTGTCACCCATAGGCTTTTTAAATGGTCTCAAAATTAGTCTTTTTAAAAAATATAAAAAGTTAGCAGTTAGATTTGAGAAAGATAAACCCAAGCACAGTTTTCCAATTTTTCCAGGCCTTAGATGCCTGTAGATCCATAAATGTCTATAGAACTGAAAAGTAATAAACAGTGTAATGTTTTTATTTATGTGTACCAGTCCTGAAGCTTGCAAAATATGTTTATTTACACCCTCTCACTTCTGCTCAAAAGACCACTCCTGCCCACAAAGAGCCAGTATTTCTGTTATTTTGTTTGTTTTACTTGTAGAACTTCATAACATTTCTCGATGTATCGCTTCAAAGGGTTCTCTTGAAACTAAGCTAGATATTGGGGGATAGTAATTTTTTTATTTTTAGTTTGAAAGCTGTTTTATTAACTACACTAGCTCAGTTGGTAAATCATCTGCCTACAGTGCAGGAGACGCGGATTCGATTCCCGGGTTGGGAAGATCCCCTGGAGAAGGAAATGGCAACCCATTCCAGTACTCTTGCCTGGAGAGTCCCATGGACAAAGGAGCCTGGTGGGCACAGTCCAGGAATCGCAAGAGTCGGACACGACTTAGCGACTAAACCACCACCACCAACTAAACTGTCCTAATAGGAGTAAATTTCCTTAAAGTTATCTAATTAGAGCAACCATGTTCCTTCATATTGAAGTATATTTGGCAAATGTGAAAAGTTTCTAAAACTCTTAGGGGAGGAGGGGAAAAAATTAAACCTTGATATCTTAGATCATTTAAAAATATGAATACATTTTGTGACTTTCAAAGAGGAAAGAGAAATTATATCTGGAAAATATTCCTTCTTAGCAATTATTTTCTAAAAGAGCCAGTGAATATTTGTGGGAGTTTTGGCTGCAGTGTTCACAGGAGATGCTGCGCTGTGCTTAGGCACTCAGTCGTGTCTGTCTCTGTGCGACCCCGTGGACTGTAGCCCTCCAGGCTCCTCTGTCCAAGGGGTTCTTCAGGCAAGAGTACTGGAGTGGGGTGCCATGCCCTCCTCCAGGGGGTCTTCCCCACCCAGGAACTGAACCCCACTTCTCTTACTCACAGGACACATCTGCTGAGGGAATATGATAAGTTCCTTCCTTCCTTGTGTGGCTCCCAAATCAGATGGGCCGAGAGGTGTGATGATAGCCTCTATAGAGGGCTGTGTTTGGGGCAGGAAAATGAGTTCTCATTGGTCCTCTGCAAGTGACTTTCTGATGACCTCAGGTGGCCCAGACCTCTGTGGTTCTCCTGCCGGAGAAGTGGAGGAGCTGTCCTGTCCATTACTGAGTTAGGGATGTTATGAAACCAACATGGAGGATCACTGGGTTACTGTGTAGATTAAATTCATGATATAAGAAGATGCCTAATCCAGATGTCGAACATCGTGGGTTCTATTGATGTAACTTCTCGCTATGATTTTTTGTTTTTAATACGATACTTTCAATATTGGTGGTATAAAGACACTATATAAATCCAGAGAAGTGCAGTATTGCTACCATTCTCTTAGGCACCCAAGTGAAAGCTTACTTTTTTTTTTTAGTACTAACTACTTCCGGAATCTCAAATTTAGCAATAAAATTAGAATACAGAGAGAAATCATTAGGCCATTAAATGGGGATATATGTCTCTTGCTGTACTGGTATACATCTTAAAGAGCTTTTTAAAGTTTTGTGCTAGAAAAGGAGAGTGTACAAAGAACAACTGTTATGTTCTTCCTGGAATCTAGGGATTGTGTATTAGCAGTTAAAGAAGATACCACTTAGTTGGGGAAGTTACTCGAATCATCTGTTATTCTAAATACAGATGGTGGTTTGTGGAGGTAGCATGCTTCTATCCATACCCAGGTGTCATTATTGTCAGATTTTTTTAAAATTTATTTTATTAAACTGGAGTTGATTTATAATGTGTTAATTTCTGCTGCACAGCAAAGTGTTTAGGTGAGATATATATGTGTGTGTGTGTGTATATATATGTGTGTGTATATATATATATTTTTTCTCCTATACTTCTCCATTATGATTTATCACAGGTTACTGAACATAGTTCCTGTATACAGTAGGGCCTTGTTTATCCATCCTGTCTATCATAGTTTATACCTGCTAATCCCAAACTCCCACTCCCTCCCTCCCCTACCCTCACCCCCTTTGTCAAGTGTTCTGTCTCTCAGCATCCTCAGGCAGCCCTGCCTGTGGTCTATGGCACAGAGGGTCTAGAAACCCAAATGTGTGTCTTGATCAGCCTTGGGCACCTTTCCTTCCTACAGAGGCAGAAAGTGGCAGTTTCCTTGCACTTTTTAGGTGTCTAGTGCTTAAAGCTTTGAGCCAAGTCACAGACCTACTTGGTGACGCAGGAGCTTGTGGTCCCTTGGCTTCTAGCATCTTTCCTCCTCGGTGTGGGGGAGGGGTCCACAGCCCCACGGTTCTTGATTCCCACCCCCTCCCCCGACGGGCATCCTGCTCAGACCTGAGATAAGGTGGTTTCATGCTGAGTTTCTTACAGGAATTTGAAGCCGTTTTCAGATCTAATAAATTGCTACCCTTTTCCTGCCCTTGTGGTAAGTTTATGCAGCACATTTTGCCATCTAAGGGACCATGAACTTTATAATTCATGTGAAATTTGAAAAACAGCCATATACGCATTGGTCTGGTCAAACCTGTCTGATTTAAGGTGAACCTCAGTGGAATTCTAGAATCTCCAATACCTATGTCTAAGAGAGTTAAGCTTTTTAATTTATTTTTAATTGAAGGATAATTGCTTTACAATATTTCTTTGGCTTCTGCCATATCAAAAAGTCTACAAACAATAAATGCTGGAGAGGGTGTGGAGAAAAGGGACCCCTCTTACACTGTTGGTGGGAATGCAAACTAGTAGTGCAGCCACTATGGAGAACAATGTGGAGATTCCTTAAAAAACTGGAACTAGAACTGCCATACGACCCAGCAATCCCACTGCTGGGCATATACACTGAGGAAACCAGAATTGAAAGAGACACATGTACTCCAGTGTTACATTGCTGCACTGTTTACAATAGCTAGGATATGGAAGCAACCTAGATGTCCATTGGCAGATGAATGGATAAGAAAGCTGTGGTACATATACACAATGGAATATTACTCAGCAGTTAAAAAAATGCATTTGAATCAGTTCTAATGAGGTGGATGAAACTGGAGCCTATTATACAGAAAGAAAAACACCAATACAGTATATTAACACATATATATGGAATTTAGAAAGATGGTAACAATGACCCTATATGTGAGACAGCAAAAGAGACACAGATATAAAGAACAGACTTTTGGACTCTGTGGGAGAAGGCGAGGGTGGGATGATCTGAGAGAATAGCATTGAAACATGTACATTAACATATGTGAACTAGATGACCAGTCCGGGTTCGATGCATGAAGCAGGGCGCTCAAAGCTGGTGCACTGGGATGACCCAGAGGGATGGGGTGGGGAGGGAGGTGGGAGGGGGGTTCGGGACGGGCACACGTGTACAAGCACGGCTGATTCATGTCAATGTACGGCAAAAACCACCACAATACTGGAAAGTGATTAGCCTCCAATTAAAATTAATTAATTAATTAAAAACAACTTGAGACTTTATCATCACAAGGGATTGGCTATAAATTATTAAAACTAAACTTATGGACTGACTTCACTCTACTGCAACTCAATTAATGTAATTCTGAGCGCGTGAGTTCCTATTCGCAACCACTGTGGTTACTGTTGTGTGCTTCCGGTATTGACCACCAGCCAGTTAGAAGAACTGATGAAATCTTTGACCCATAGTGGCTAAGAGAAGGGAACTGTTAACTCTTCAGCTGTTGAACTAGATCTTTCTGCGTTGTTTGCAAGCCTTTTCTGGACCTTCCTCAGGGAACCAGCCGATCCCAGTGGTTCTTGCCAGATGAGTCCCTTACATGTTTCCATACGTCAAGGCTGAGGTCAGCATTGCAGGGAGGTATCTGTCTCCATCTGCGGCTGTCCTCAGATCCAGCTGTGAGGAGGTGGGTTGTGGTCACTGGCATTTCTGCAGCTGTGGGGATGGTCCCAGTGGGACTCATTGCCTTCAATGTGGACGCGGCCCCAGAACCCCTGGAAGGGCACCAAACCCCCTCCAACACTTCTCAGGAGCCCCTTTGTTCTGTGATTAAACCTGGAGTCTCAATTCCAACCACCTTCCCTACAGCAGCTGAATTTACAAGGGAAACTGCTCACCTTGATTTGCTAGCATCCTGGTATGTTGCTTTTTAACTGTTGAAGGCTGGGTTGTCTGGGGCTCTTCCTCTGTTGGGTCATTGGAAACTGTCCCATGACTTTTGCGCTGTGTGCTGTCACACAGCTCGTGAAGCACTGTGTGTGGTTGTACGGGGCCGTGGATGTCCAGCAACTGGTCAGAGTTTTCAGGAGCCTCTGCTCAAGGCTGAGCCAACGTCTTGATTCCACTCACTGTCTCTGGAGGGAGTAAATTCTTCCTGTGCCTGAAGTTCGGTCGTGGTTGATGAGTTTTGTTTGTTTTTGAAGTTAACACTGCTTAGCATTTCGGGGGATTGTTGTGGTGGTGTTGTCTTAACACAAAACTGGTTCGAAATGCGCACACACAGAATTTCAGTTTTTCAGTTTCTCTGTTTTGTTGTTATTTTTGTTTGTCTTTCCATCCCAGTTTCAGAGATAGATTGAAAAGCACAGAATTGGACATGGGAAAAATGTGGACCTAACAGTGCTTCTTTCCTCCACAAAATGCAAACATTGTTAAGGCAATTGTGTGTGTGTGAGAGAGAGAGAGATGATGCTCCAGACAGAGGAGAAGGAGGGCTGAACCGACCTGCACACTCTATGGGGCCAAAGGTACTGATTGATATTTTGCAGAATAGTTTCTGTAGGTGCTTGAAATATTTATTTTTACAAAAAGACGCTTTCTGGGCATATCCGCAGGCAGCAGGAAAGTCCTAATGAGGCCACGCATGCAGCTCTGGGAGTGCAGCTTGAGTGACTGTAACAAGTGATAGCCTGTGTGTAGTGACCTGTGGCGTGCCCCCTGACCTGTGGCATACCCTCTGACCCATGGCATGCCCTCTGACCTGTGGCGTGCCCTCTGACCCGTAGTGTCCCAGACCAGCCCTTTGACCTGGCATGCCTGCGATTAAGAACAGACATTAATTGGTCTCTGTGCTTCTTCTCTGGCCCTTCTCCAGCCAGATAAGCTTCAGACATGTACGCAAGATCACGTAGATCTCTCCCTGGCTTTCACCTTAGACTGATGGCCTGCTCCTCTGCAGGGAGGCCCCAGACGCCTCCGCTTGCTCTTTGCAGCCCTGTCTCTGTCTGCTGCCCCCTCTGACCTCAGGGCCTTTGAACCCACTCCGCCCTTTCCCACCGTCTCTGGGACTTTCTGCCCACGGGGAAGGGACACCTCCTCCAGGTGAAGGAAGAAGCTTGTCTGTAGGTGAAGAGGCAGTGGGGCTGTTGAGTTTCTCTTGACGCATCCTTTTATTTTTCCCAGTAACACATGAGGGTGATGGCAGAGGAGCGGGGCATCTGAAGAGAGCAGAAGGACCCGCTGGCCCCTTCCCCTCCAGGGGCTGGGGGGCGGGGGGCCAGCTGCAGGGCTTGTGTGGATGAGGGTTTTGGGAAGGCGGGCCTCCAGGTGGTGCCTCTCCCTGGAGCACTCAGGGCTCCAGCGCCCCCTCCACTGTTTGGGGTCCTCTGGGGCTGGAATTCGGCAGGTGAGTGAAATTGGGAGTTAAGGCTGTTTTCAAAGGAGTGATTATTGTGAGGGACCGTGGATGCTCACCTGTTCACGGTGGGAAGTGAAGCCCAGAGGAGCCACAGGTAGAAAGTGGAGGAGTGTCTGATCAGAAGTCTGGAGGGGAGGAAATGTGGGCAAAGGCAGCGGATGGATGCAGTGTGGACATCAGAAAGGGCATGTGAGACGCTGCAGGTGATGTCTCGGGATAGCTAAGCCAGTGGAAGAAAGAGAAGACAGGTAGGGGGCTCAGGGCACTACCAGTGTGGGGAAGACGTGCTGGAGGCTGGGGGCGTGACCTGGGACAGGAGGCAGGATTTACCGGTGGGGGGGGGACTTTTCTCCTGCATCTTCCAGCCCTCGGTAACCAGGAAGGTTAGGGTGAAATGAAGAGACAAAGAGACGCTCCAGGGGAGAGAGGGTGTTGTGATCTGTTGGGAGCCAGTGTCAGTGAGGGCGGGAGCAGGGAGGGACAGCTTCAGGAAGAGCCGCCAGTCAAAGGACCAGCGACTCGGAGGACACGGGAAGGGTTTGAGAAGCAGGCCACAGGCCAGGGTTCGGTGGTACCAGTGGATGCTGAGCATCTGCAGGAAAGGGCGTTGGGGAGGGGGCTGCTGCACTTCCGGGCGGCGGTGACCTCATCCAGGCTGTTCTCAACGACTGCGGGCTGGAGGAGGGTCTCTGAGTCATCTCAGTTAACCAGCCAAGTTGTGTCATTAGTAATGAAAGAAATGGAGGAATGTAAATGAGAAGAGCGGGTTTGCGGAGTGACACAGGGCGGCGTGAAACAGAGAACACTTAATTGCTTTTATTGTGAATGGCCGTCACTGTAATGTACCGAGGGGGAGAAGGCCTCAAATTCTTGGTAAAGATCTGTTCTTCAGTTCCAGTTTAATAGTCCATCACTGTGGGTGAGCTGCGTAACAGCAACTGTATGCAGAGACTCGGAGCTGATTAATATGGACAGCAGTTGTCTGCAGAGATTACTGTGGACCGAGCCACTGGGCCTTCCCAGTGACAATTAGGGCTCAGAGACTCATTATCTCTGCTTGGTGGTTAGGGCATTTTTATATTTCTAAAAACTGAAGGAATTTCATCCTTGTTGTAAGTTAGGACCAGTTCCATTTGTGGTTTTCAGCTCCAACTGCCATCAGAGAAAATGATTTAACAGAATGGTATGAAGGTGCTGTTCATAGCATTTCCAATAGCACATGCTATTGGAAATTTTAGCTCAGCGGTAGAATCAGACAGCCCATTTCTAGAAGCAAGCTAGGACATGCTCTTGCTTTTCTTCTGGGCAACTAAACTTATTATTTTTATAATAATAGATAGACTTTCTTGAATGTCATTTTCAAGAGTTTATTGGGTTCCACTTCTTCCTTGGTGTTTTCTGCAACGAGTAGGCTGTATAGTTGGAAAAACTCCGTGATGGCCTCTGTGGATGATACAGCAAGTACCCTGGGAATTTGGAGTTTTATTGAACAGTAGGTTTTAATTTTCTATAGTGTTTTCCCTTATTAGCAGATCGCTTACTCCTGAGTGGTATTGTCACAAAAATCCCAAAAGCAAGAGAGGGAGTCTCCAGGCTCACTCTGTGGTGTGGTAGTGAACACCAGCATCTGGACTTGGCGGGTTTTACTGATACACCTGCCGAGATGGGGCTTCCAGCCAAGTCAGTAACCAAGGGTTTTGAATCTGTAGAAATCAACGAGCAGAAACAGTGTGTTGCTTTTGTGTTGTTGTTGTTGTTGTTCAGTCACTAAGTCATGCCGGATTCTCTGCGACCCATGAACTGCAGCACACCAGGCTTCCCTGTCCTCCACTATCTCCCGAGTTTGCGCAAACTCAAGTCCATTGAGTCGGTGATGCCAACCAACCACCTCACCCTCTGCCGCCCCTTCTCCTCCTGCCCTCGATCTTTCCCAGCATCAGGATCTTTTCCACTGGAGAAGGGAATGGCAAACCACACCAGTGTTCTTGCCTCGAGAAACCTGTGAACAGTGTGAAAGGTGTTGCTTGAATGATCCTAAATTGGGTGCTGCCATGGGCGTTTTCAGTGACTTGCCTCCACTGTATGGTGGTGACAACTTAACAGGCAAAAAGTGTTGATGTTTGCAGGATTTCCCGTGTGTATAGTGTGTGTGCTTGTGCATACATGCGTGTGAAGGGGTGAATAATTTCACTAAAGGTGAGAGGAGACGGAGGACAGGGAGTATGCAGTGTTATTCTTGCTTCAGAACTGCAGTCTGCTGTATGATGGAGCAGGTACACACGGGAGGGAGTCACCCTGTGAGGCAGAGGGAACATGCGCTAGCCAGCATCTCTCTGTCATCTAGCTCCCTGCCTGACTAGGCATCCAGAGCTTTGAAAGGTTCTCTCTTTTTTTTTTTTTTTTTTTGCTTCCAAAAGCTACCAAAGATAATTAATCATCCAAAGAAGGAAAACCTTTGCTTAACATGGGAATGAGAATATATAATGAGACTGAAACCCACGAGTAGATTTGGTAGATACTTAGCTCTGATTACATAAGTCCTTGGATGAGGCAGTAAGAAAGGATTAATGAGAGCATCCAGAAGTCTAATCTGCATCATGTCACAACTGTCATTTTTACTGGATTGCCCCTGGCCTGAATTAACCAACAGCTTCGGCAACCTAGAGACTGACTGCCACCAGGGAGCCCCAGGGAATGAGGCATGAGGGTCGAGCCTCACAGGAGGACCCGGCAGGTCCTAGGGCCAGCCCATCCACAAGTATTTAAATGCATCGGCATGTATTAAATGCACGTTCCCTCGGAACCCGTGAGGGAAAGAGGATATTGAGTGATCGCCCAGGAAGGATTAGGAGGGCTAGAGCATGGGAGATGCTTTGAATCACAGTATCCCTCTGTACACAGCAGCAGGAGCAGAGAGAGGCAGACATAGCAACGAGAGCGAGTCATCAGCATGACCTACATGCGTGCGTGCATCCTAAGTGACTTTAGTTATGTCCGACTCTTTGTGACCCCATGGACTGTAGTCCGCCAGGCTCCTCTGTCTCTGGGATTCTCCAGGCAAGAATACTGGAGTGGGTTGCCATGCCCTCCTCCAGGGGATCTTCCTGATCCAGGGATCAAACCTGAACCCGCGATTCTTATGTCTCCTGCATTGGCAAGTGGGTGCTTTACCACTAAGGCCACCTGGGACATCCCAGGTAAGGATAAACTCCCTCTGTGTCCTGGAACAAGACCCTTAGGAGAGAGAAAATTTCCCAGGGATGAGCCCCGTTATCAGATGCTAAGTTTCTCAAATTAGAAGTATTGGTACTGCCTTAATGAAGAGTCACATTGGTTTAGGGCTTCAACGTATGAATTTTGAGGGGTCATAACTTATTCTGTAGCATCAAACCCCTGGTTTCCCCAAATTCATATTCTTCTCATGTTCAAAATACATTCCTCCGGTTCACAGAGCCCCCAGAGTCTTAATTCATCTCAACATCAGCTGTAAGTCTCAGTCCAGAGGCGCTTGTCAACATCATCTCCATCAGATGTGGTGAGACTCCAAGCATAATTCACCCCGAGGCTGAATTCCTCCCCAGCTGTGAACCTGTGAAACCAGACAGGTTGTGTGTTTCCAAAACACAGCAGTAGGACTAGGATGGACACAGGATAGACACTCCTATTGCGAGTGAGAGACGGCAGAGAGAAGAAAGGGGTCACGGGTCCAGGGATGCCCAGAAGCTAGCAAAGCGAGTTCCTTTGTGTCTTAGGGCTTGAGGATCATCTTCTCCGGGTCCATATACTGCCTCCTGGGCCTGCTGGAGGGGCAGCGTCACCCTCATGGCTCTCAGCAGGGGGAGGGGTCCTGCCCCCGAAACCCTAGGCGGGGCATTCTGGCCACACACACTGGAGAGGTGGCCCCAGCCCTGAGTTCCATCTGCTGCCATGTGGCTGATTACACTCGTGGTTCCCACCCACACCAGCTCCCTTCTCAGTAGGTCTTCAGAAACCTGGAGGGTGAGAACGAACCTTCTCACTTTTCACGATGGGGACAGGCTGAGAATTTTCCAAGCCTTTCGGTTCCGCTTCCTTTTTTCTCGACCTTTCCTTCCTCGGTTCCTCTTGCCTCTTTTGCATTTCACTAGGAGCACCAGGAGGACCCGGGCTGCCACATCAACAATTCAGCCTCGTCAGCTGAGTTTCCAATTTCATGGCTCACAGCTCCATCTTCCAGCAAAGACTGGAACACAATGCAGTCAAAATTAGTTGCCGCTTTATAACAAGAGGTGCTTTTCTTCTCCTTTCCAACAGCATCTGAGACCTCGTCAGAATGGCCTTTCTACCTCTGACCTCCCTGCAATGCAGGTTTTTCCTGGCAGGCACCGTAGAACTCTCCAGTCTCGGTCCGTCACCAAGTTCCAAAGCTGCTTCCACATTTTTAGGGATTGGTTAGGGCAGCACCCGCTTCATGGGGCCCACATCAGTGCTAATCAGCTCAGGCTGCTAGGACCGAAAACTGCAGAGTGGCTCAAACAACAAAGGTTAATCTTCTCAGTTTTAGAGGCTGGAAGGTCAAGGTCCTGGCAGATTTGATTTCTGACGCGGGCTCTCTTTCTGGTTTGTAGACTGCCACCATCTTGCTGCAGGCCTTTCTTGGATGTGTGTGTGTGCAAACTCACTGGTGCTTTTTCTTATGAGCACACCAGTCTTATCAAATCAGGGGCCTCCCCTGTGACCCCATTTAACCTTAATTGCATCCTAAAAGGCCCATCTGTAAATGCAGTCACATTGGGGGTTGGGGTTTTCCTGTATGAGCTTGTTGGGGACCCATACATTCAGCCCCATGGGCCACCCTCCTCTGGCCTCCCTGGCTGGTCCTCTTGGCTGAACCAGAGGTTACTCACGGCTCTCTCCTCCGTGGACTCTCCCGGTCCTGAATTCCCGAGGCTTCCGTGGGTGCTTCTCCAAGCCTGCTCAGTTAGGGCGCGTCCAGGGCACAGATGTAGCTGGTTCTCCTCTGGGTCCTGGCCTGGATCGTCTTCCTGCTCAGGCAGCGTCCTCACCCTGGGCAGTTTTGTCTGAAACCACAATTGCTATGCAGGCTGTGGGCACCCCCCAAAATGTGATCCACAGACTAGCAGCAGACGTGTCACCAGGAAGCTTGTTAGAGACCCTGAATCTCGGGCCCCTGCTCACACCTTCATGAGTGGGAACCTGCGCTTGCAGGGGAGACCGCCGTGACCCGTGCGTGTGCTGTTGGGGTTGGAGACGCGCTGCTCTACACAGCAGTGCCTCCCGGTCACGTCTGGTCCAGGCCCTCATCTGGCCTCCAGACCACACGTCCTGCTGCCTCCTGGGACCTCAGACCCAGGGTGTGCAAACTGATTTCATTAACTGCACCCCCAAATTGGCTTCGCTTTCTGTGTTCTGCATGTCAGTGGGTTGGGACGAGCACCACCAGCCCCTAGGTCCAGGGCCCCAAGTGTAGAACTTGTGTCTCCTATCCCCCCACCACCAGGCCTGTCCACTTCAGTCTTCCTCCACTGCTGCTCCCTGGGGCTAATATTCATTTGTGTACTAAGAACTGAGTTGCCCTCCCAAAGGGCATCTTTGTCTCAGGCCTCCCTCCCGCTGTACGCAGCCTTAATCTGTCCTGCAGCCTGCCCTCAGGGTGATCTTCGAGGTACCAGTCAGCTTATCCCAGTCTCCGGTTTACAGCCTTTGGGTTCCCCTCTCACTTCCTGCTCACATCCTTGATGGCGCCTTCAGGAAGGGGTCCTTTTTGGTTGGACACATCTCCACCTGGGACACCCAGACCTGTTTCAGCACCTTAGTGACTGGACCTCCGTCTTGCCTTTGGCCTTTGCTCTCCCTGCCAGCAAAACCACCTCCCCATCACCCCAGAGCTCCTCCATGCCCCACTGATTCCTCCCTTAGGAAGAGTGTGCAAGAGAGCATTAGTGACCCTTGCACAGACCACAGGGTCCACAGCACTTTACAGTTTTCCAGTCACACGCAGGCTGATCGGTCTCCACCCTCACTGGACTTGAAGACCCTCACAGGGAGCCTTGCAGCCTGGCTGTCCCATATGGATCCCTCACTATGACTCAGTTCACAAAAGGAAGAGCCCCCCTTGGCCCCCACTCAGAAGCTTGTGATCACTCAGGCTTCCTGGGCTGTGAATGCATGGGGCAAACCACGTCACCCAGGAAGCTGGTCATGGCAGTGACCAACATCAGCCTCCACGATTCCAGCTTCCTAAATCAAATGCACTTTTGTTAAGCCATGCGTGTACCAGAGGTGTTCTGCTGGATTATTTTCTAAAGCCTCTCGTGCTAAGGCAGCTTTTAATGTCAGAAATATTCAAGAACCCTTCACAGCTGACTCTGTAATTATTCAACTCAGAACTGCTGCCCTCGGTGGACTCCGGTCTTGATGCTTCTCAACCCACCTGCAGTATCTCCTGGATTTCAGTTTACATGGAACAGGATGAAAAATTGGTTTCTCTTTCTCATTTAAAAAAAATTTTTATTGATTTATTTGTTTATTTTTTGTCCGTGCTGAGTCTTCATTGCTTTCTGCGGCCTTTCTCCAGTTGTGGCAAGCGCGGGCTACTCTTCATTGTGGTCTGCAGGCTTCGCATTGTGGTGGCTTGTCCTGTAGGAAGAGCCTGGGCTCTGAGGTTTTCAGGCTCAGTAGCTGCACCTCCCAGGGCTCTAGAGCACAGGCTCAGTGGCTGTGGCACACGGGCTTACTTGTCTTCTGGGATGTGGGATCTTCCCAGACAAGGGATCGAACCCGTGTCCCCTGCATTGGCAGATGGATTCTTATCCACTGCACCATCAGGGAAGGTCCTTCTTTCTCATTGTTAATGTTTATAGCTGCTGGGGGTGTACAGTTCTCTGAGTTTTAAAGCCTGTGTAACCACCACTGTAGATCAGGATGCTGAATGGCTCCACCCCCGGTAAATGTCCTCTTGAAGCCCCTTTGCTGTCTGGCCCTCCGTCACCCTCGCCTCTGGCAACCATGGATCTGTCTTCGGTCCCAATGATTTGACCTTTTCTAGAATGTCATGCAAATGGCAACAAACAGCATTTAACCTTTCCAGAGCAGCTTTAAAGAGGAGAGTATGTTTTGATGTCCAAATATGGTGAATATCTGAGGCTTCTTTGGAATATTGTTACCTTCACCGTCTAGTCAGAGCTATGGTTTTTCCAGGAATCATGTTCAGATGTGAGAGTTGGACCATAAAGAAGGCTGAGCACTGAAGAATTAATGCTTTTGAACTGTGATGCTGGAGAAAACTCTTGCGAGTCCCTTGGACTGCAAGGAGATCCAACCAGTCAATCCTAAAGGAAATAAACTCTGAATATTCACTGGAAGGACTGATGCTGAAGCTAAAGCTCCAATACTTTGGCCACCTGATGTGAAGAAATGACTCACTGGAAAAGACCCTGATGCTGGGAAAGATTGAGGGCAAAAGGAGAAGAGGGCAGCAGAGGATGAGATGGTTGGATGGCATCACCGACTCAATGGACATGAGTTTGACCAAACTCCAGGAGATAGTAAAGGACAGAGAAGCCTGGCGTGCTGCAGTCCACGGGGTCGCCAAGAGTCAGACATGACTTAGCGACTGAACAATAACAACACCGTCTAGAAGTGTGCAGTGTTTTAGTTGAAAGAACTTATTTGCTGTTTGGTGAGACACGTGACTCCAAGTTCAGCTGTGAAAGATGTGGTGACCTACCTTGTCCTTCGCTTTGATGTTGAAAATCCAACAAGCCTTTCTACGCTGTACCCTCTGCATGGGGTGGGGTGTCTGCTTGTGGAAAGTCTGATGAGAATGAGGAGAGAATTCCACAGAGGAAACAAGACAGAACTGAGCCGAGTCATGGCCTTGTCTCTAGGCAGGGATTCCAGGGGGTTGTTGGGGTGGGGGGTGTCCTTGGAGGGGGGTGGTTTCTAGGGGAAGCGGAGCTGAGCACAGGGGGCTGAAGCAGGGGTCTGACCCAAGTTGTCAGGTGAAGAAATAGGAGGGGGAAGAGGCATTCCCGAAGGGAACCCCATGAGCGTATGCTCAGGGTGAGATGTTCCTGATGGGCATGGGCAGGCGGCCTCTCCCTGGAAGTCACAGACCATCGGCTCTCGGGTCTCATCTGGCGAGTGCGTTGTGTGGCCACTCTGTGCCTGAACTGAACTGAATCGCCTGAGTGGCTCTGCTCGCCTGGACCCTGTTCCTCTCCCGCCGGGTCTGTACCCCCACTGGCTCCTGCCGAGACCACTGCTACAGCCCCCTTCCACTCCCCCGCCCTCGTGCCCCACGGGCTGTCGGGTGACGTCACCCAGCTGGGCTCCTGTCACGCCCTGCTCCGTGCGGACCAGCCTACCGGGAGGAGGTGATGCTCAGCCGTGGGGGCGGGGGCTGGATTGTCTGTCTCCCTCCCCAGCATCCCGCCCCCTCAGCCAGAAAGGCGCCATGGGGCCACGGAGCCGAAATGGACCTTTCTAAGAGCGTCCCGCCCATCCCCCAGCTCGCAGGAGAGGCCTGAATTGCCTGGCCCCGCATCCTGGGACCCGTCTTTCTGCCCCGCTTGTCTTTTCTGTACCATCACCGTCTCTCCGCTGCTCTGTGGACTTGCCAGAGGTGGGCTGATTGCACGGGCAGAAACCGATCTGTTTTAGTCCCCGCGCGAGGACCTGGTCGGAGGCCCAAGCAGGATCCAAGGAGACGGATCGCAGACAGGCGGCATCAGGCCTTGCGGGCATGCAGCTGCCGCCCCGGGCAGTCTCGCTGGCCGTGCCGTGTGCGGTAGGGACAGGGCCTGGTCGGTCGTTTCCTCCCGTCTGGTCTCCCAGATGGTAGGGCGGATCTCAGGCCAGGGACGCTCGCGGCCAGCACCCTTGCTCCGTTGTTAAACAGCGCTGGAGGACAGAGGCGGCCTCATCCGCCTTGCGGATGCCACCTGTCTTCACCCGACCCTGGTTGCTGGCGTCCCCAGAAGGGTCCCCCGAGGAGGGAGGCGTCTTTCCCTGGTTAAAATGGCTCTTCTCTGAAAACAGAGCTATAAGATGTCCCCTCGATGTGGAATCTACATTACGACACAAATGAGCTTATTTACAAACCAGACTCAGAGGCACAGAGAACAGACTCACGGTTGCCAAGAAGTCAGGGGTGGAGGAGGGATAGACTGGGAGTTTGGGCTTAGCAGATGCAAACTATTACACATAGGATGTATAAACCGCAAGGTCCTACTGTACAGCACAGGGAACTATATTCGGTGTTCTGTGATAAACCATAATGGAAAAGAATATGAAAAACAATGTATATGTGTGTGTGTGTGTGTGTATATATATATATAACTGAGTCACTTTGCTGGACACCAAAAATTAGCCACATTATAAATCAACTGTACTTCCATAAAATTAAAAAAATTAAATAAATGGCTCTTCTCTAAAAGCTGCTGACAGTGGAGTTCCTGTGGGTATTTTCACCCTAATCACAGGACAGAGACTGGTTCATGGTTCCTCCGAAGGGCAGGCGATGTTACTTTAACATGTAATAGTCACCTGAGGTCACCACTGCCCGCAAAGTAACTTTTTTCGTCACTATTAACAGTGAGAATAATTCTCACCCTGGGTTTTTCATTACCGAGACTTTTCTTGCCTTCTTATTAGCTTGTGACTTATTCTAGGACCTCATCCCAACGGGTTACTCCTAAGTGTCTACATTAGACTCACAGATTTTTAATGATCTTCAACTAAATGAAACAGCTAACATTTCTGTTAAAACAAAATATCCCTGGGCCTCACAGAATTAGTAATACATATATTCCTAAAAGGGTTTCCCTGGTGGCTCAGAATGTAAAGAATCTGCCTGCAATGAAGGAGACCCAGGCTCAGTCCCTGGGTCGGGAAGATCCCCTGGAGAAGGGAATGGCAACCCACTCCAATATTCTTGCCTGGAGAATCCCATGGACAGAGGAGCCTGGCGGGCTGCAGTCCATGGGGTCACGAAGAGTCGGACATGACTGAGCACACACACACGCATACACATATTCCTAAAAAGTGGTTTCACAAATTAAATCAAATTGTAATTATTAAAATAATCATACAGACTTTCGCTCTGTGTCCACAGCTAGTAATCACCCCTTATTTTTAGTCCTGTGGACCTGACACACACTCGGTTACCTGGAAGCTTAGTGGACGAACATCTTCTGCATTAAGGAGAAACAGGCTTGTTAAACTGTAATGGATTAGTCTGTTCTCACAAAGCCATTTATCAAAGGAAAACAGAAGCTGGATCTGGTGAAAACCTCTGCCCATATGTATTCATTTACTCAAATCTTTATCTGTCACCTGAGTGTGCTTGTTCCTGGGGGTACTGGTTATTTTTATTTAATCTATTTTATTTTCACCAGCTGGTGGGGTTGGCTGGGGTAACAGTATCAGCTTTTGTTGTTTGGAATTTCACTGAAGAAATCGGACTAGTCCCCAAATTTCCTCTGCTTGGATTTATGAGTATCAACTGATGCCTGGTGCTTCCCTGGTGGCTCAGACAGTAAAGTGTCTGCCTGCAATGTGGGAGAGCTGGGTTCGATCCCTGGGTTGGGAAGATCCCCTGGAGAAGGAATTGGAAACCCACTTCAATACTCTTGCCTAGAAAATCCCATGGGCAGAGGAGCCTGGTGGGCTATAGTCTACGGGGCTGCAAAGACTCGGACACGGCTGAGCGACTACGTGAGTGTGCAGGTGCCTTCAGCTGCTCCCTTCCTTTAGGTTTTCTCAAGATGAGTGTGTAATTCTTGTGCTGACTTGAGCATAATGCACGGTTAACAGCATCATAGGGTTTTGAGGCTGAAGGGGTGTTGTTGGGTCATGGCCCGGCTGTGGTCGCTGTCCACTGTCACTGTAACTTTTCTGGAAGGCTTCTGTCTGGGCTCTCCTGACTTAGTTCTTCCGTGCAGAACCCCCTCCCCAGACTGACAGGTCTGCTTTGGGGAGAGTCCTTCTGTGCACATGTGCTGAGTCACTCAGTCCTGTCCGACTCTTTGCAACCCCATGGACTGTAGCCCGCCAGGCTCCTCCGTCCATGGGATTCTCGTGTCCAGTACTCTGTTTAAGCAAGAGTACTGGAGTGGGTTGCCATTTCCTTCTCCAGAGGATCTTCCCAACCCAGGGAGTGAACCCGCATCTTTTACATCTCCTGCATTGGCAGGCAAGTTCTTCACTGCTAGTGTCACCTGGGAATCCCGAGTTCTTCTATAGACTGATTTAAATCTACTCTGTAGAAGTTCCCATCTGCTGGAATTTGCTCCACTTTGGACAGAGCAGGACCATCCCCAGTGATGGAAGTGCTCTATATCTTCCCTCTCCACCATGGCAGCCACTGCCCACTCACAGCCGTGGAAACCGTGAAATGTGGCTGGTGTGACAGAGGGGCTCCATTTATGACTTTGTGTTAGTCACTCAGTCGTGTCCAACTCTTTGTGACCCCATGGACTGTAGCCTACCAGGCTCCTCCGTCCATGGAATTCTCCAGGCAAGAATACTGGAGTAGGTTGCTTTTTCTTCTTCAGAGGATCTTCCTGACCCAGGGATCGAAGCCGGGCCTCCCACATTGCAGGCAGACTCTTAACCGTCTGAACTACCAGGGAAGCCTATTTATGACTTTACATAACTATAATTAAGTGCATTTGGCAACAGATAGTTGCTACCCTTAGACACTCCAGCTTCAGAGAGACACTAAATACAATTTCTTCTCCATTGTCACTTGATGACCTTCAAGTATTTAAAGGCAGCTTTCATACATCCTTAGCCTTTCCTTTGCTGAACAAGTGTCCAGACTCTTAACAGTTTAGTCATCCTTGATTCACCCTGTAAAATATCCAGAGTAATGATTGCAATAATTAATTGAGTAAATTAGTGAGCAAATAAGTGGGTTTTCATTCTGGATGTAAGCCTCTTGCTCACTAATCATCTCATCTTCTTGTATAAACTGAGGGTTTTGGTTTTGTGACCATGGGTGGGAGGGGTGCGCAGAGGAGGGAGACAGAATCCAGGAGGGTCATGTTTCCTTCAGCTCCCCCTCCCCCACAGCTGGGTAAAACACAGCCTTTTCAGCTCTCAGTAACCATGGGCTTATCCAAATAAGATGCAAAGCAATGCAGATAGTCCTGCAGTGGTAGCTGGGGTGGTCACTTGTCTGACAAAATGGTCCATAATGTCCAGTGGAGCCCCTCCCACAGTTCCTCTTCCGAGAGGGCACGTGGGGTAGAGATGTTGCAAATTCAACATGAAACAAATGGTCCTGCAATAAACAGGTTTGCAGAAGTGTGAGCCTGAGAATTCCTGATTTGGTTCTATTTTTATGGATCAAAAATTACATCCTTGTCTTCATCTAAAGCTTTCTCCATCTGTGTTTTTACATCCCATGCAAGCTTGAACACCATTTTCTAGTGTCTTTTTAGAACCTACCAGTATCGCAGCATTCACATTTATGGTAAATAAAAAGAGTATATTCCATAATCTGTTTTCATGTGAATTGGAAAAGCCAAGTTTGGCAAATCTGCCTTTATTTACTAATAAGGCAGACACGATCTTTTTTTCTACTCAAACCGAAAAAAAAAAAAATCCATTCTGTTAATACGTGTTTATTGACCACTGCCATGTCCTGGGCCATCATGACAGCCCCCACAGGGAGGAAGATAATCACAGCCTGTGTCACCCATTAGAAAACAAGGATGGCCTTGGTGATACAAGAGAGGTTCACATGGAACGTGCTGGCCCTGGGGCACCTTAGGGAGGAAATGAGCTTAGAGGAGGAAGTAGAACTGAAATGTGGTTAGTTGTGCCTTTCACTGAGCGTCTTGGCACTTGTTGGCATTGAGGTGATAGCTCAGAGGTGCAAAGATCACTTTGCCTGAAAGACCAGTGTGGAAAGAGAGTAGGGTCCAGGAGCAGAGCCTGGAAGGTGGCCTCATGCTGCCTTTGATGCTCATTCACCATCGTGGATGCTCAGGATGTGTTCTTAACTTGCAGGAAAAGAGCTACTGCTGCAGATGAAGGTTGAGACTTATAGTGGGATCATGGGTATCGCCATAGTGATAGCAGCTGATTATGGTTGTGGCAGTGGTGATGATGGTAATGATGGTGGTCATGATGATGGTGGTGATGATGATGATGGTAATGATGTTGATGACTGTGATGGTGGTTGTGATGATGGTAATGATGGTGGTGACGACGATGGTGATGATTATGGTGGTGATGATGGTGATGATGGTAATGATGGTGGTGGTGGTGATGATGGTAATGATGGTGGTAATGATGATAGTGATGATTATAGTGGTAATGATGGTGATGGTAATGATGGTGGTGGTGATGGTGGTGATGATGGTGATGATGGTGGTGATGGTGGTGATGGTGATGATGGTAATGATGGTGGTAATGATGATAGTGATGGTTATAGTGGTAATGATGATGATGGTGATGGTAATGGTGGTGGTGATGATGGTGATGATGGTGATGATGGTAACGGTGGTGATGGTGGTGGTGATGGTGATGATTATAGTGGTGATGATGGGGGTGATGGTAGTGATGATGGTGGTGATGGTAGTGATGATGGTGATGATGGTGGTGATGATTATATTGGTGATGGTGGTGGTGATGGTGATGATTATAGTAGTGATGATGATGGTGGTGATGGTGACAAAGACAGCATCAACAAGGACAATGGTGACAGCTGCTAATTACAGTGGTGCCAATGTCAAGGATAATTATGATAGTGATAATGATAAACATCAGAGGACGACTTGGTGTCATCTTTTCTCGGGGGCTCTTCTTTGGGAAGAGAGTTGGTAAAATAAGAAGTCTGGAAGGAGACATAGATCGATCGGAGGGAACGCAGCACAGGCAGTGCGCAAGTCACATTGTCCGCCCTGCTGCATGCTGGGAATGAAACTGCGGAGATAAAGGGCTTTGCTGTTTCAACAGCATTTCCACTCTCTAAATATAAACAGCCTCAGCCCCATCTAATGGAGGCAATCACAGCTGTCGAATCCATCACCAGCTGCAGGCCCTGGTTGGCTGAGCTTCTTTAGAGGGAAAAAAGACTGTCCTGTGATGAACAAAACCAGGAGGTGTGAGCCCAAGGTTGGAATTCTCAGTTCAGGGGTGGGGAGACCAGCGCCCTGTGTTCAGAATCTCAGAGCAAGTCTGGAGGAATCGGATGAAACCAAAGTGCCCGGATGCCCACGTTTATGCTCTTTGCTGGTCCAGGAAGGTCCTGACAAGATTGCAGATGGTGGCAACTCTGTGCCAAGGGAGGCTGGAGTTCTGGCCAAGATGGCCCAATGTCTCCTGAGGGGCCTGGCTCTGTGTTTCCGCAGCCCCACCTGCAGACTGACCTGCGGACCTGAGAACAGGGTCTGCGTTATTTCACCACCTTCTGGATCAGGGGAGCTCCAGTCAGCAGCCTTCTGGGGGCAGACGGCCCAGTCCATGCTCCTCACCACACAACAGGAGTGCAGCAGAGGTAGGGTAGAGACCCCAGAAACCTGTGCCCCCATCCTGTTGAAGACACCGTTGCTGCGACTTGGCGAGCAGGAAGAGAATAGAAGAGTCGAAGCAGGGGAAAAGAAAAGACATACACCGTTACCAGAAGTAACAGTGCAGAATAATTTGTTAACCCATTTGATTTACTTCTAATCCTCCTCAGCACCTATTCACTTATTCAAGAGCCTGGAATATATCTCGGGCAGTTTTTAGACACTGGGAATAAATACAGCAATGAACAAAACAGGTTGAGCCCCTGCTCCCGTGAGTCTTACATCCTATGGGAAGAGATGGTCCATTAATAACTACTGCCTCCCCAGCCGATCTCTATTCTATAAACCACCCTAAACCCAGCTTCACGAAATGAGCAAAAGAGGAGAGGAAACCATTCATTCTCCAGGGACTGGGAGGTGCTTGGTCAGTGCCTTTAGACCAGGTGCTGATCAGCAGAGCAGGTGCTGAAATAAGAGAGGAAAGGGGTCCCTCTCACTGTACAGATGCTCTGCAGGGTCCAGGGGAATGCAGCTTGGGGAGAGACAAGACTGGGAAAGAGCCAGGGGGGAAGCGCTGCAGAAGCAGCTTCTCCAGTCCTCTGGGTTAATTGTGTGATGCTCTGTCAGCAGGCTGATGGTTTGGGGGGCACATGACAGGTTTAGAGACGCTGCAGGTTAGTCCCCATCCCTCTGCCCAGGGCTGTGTTCACATCAGGTGTGAATGTGGTGCAAGCGCTGTTAGCATCAGCTGTGAGCAGCTCCCATCCGGCTAGACTCTGGTTTCCTTGGCAGAACAGCGCAAATCTTGATTGAATAATGATGCGTTTTGCCTTGTGAATAATTCTTGGTGCATGAAAGCTACCTTCCTGAGATCACAGGGTGTATTTTCTTTTCTATGAATTCTTGAAAACTCAAATATATGAGATTTTACTTTAAAAATTAGATTATGCTCATTCACTGGGCTGTTAGCATTACAAATCAATCTCTTTTAGGTGTTGGACAGGTGATCATCAGCTCTAGCAAGGTATTTGTTCAGAATCTTAGGGCATGAACATTAAAGAAAAATCCTGCATCACTTTTTGGACACGGGTGGCCACTGGGGTGTGTGTACATGGAAAATAAGACATGGATCCCCTTGCCCAGAAGAATGGGCTTGTGCCTCTGAGCCCCAGCTCTGAAGCAGAAGGGTGCACCTGGCTGCCCCTAAGGAGTCAGGCAACCAGAACCCAGGCTCCCTCAGCGTGTGCAGCTCTGTTCTAGGTCCTGCAAGGCTGGGGCCTCAGAATGCAGAGAAAAAGCAACCCCCCCCCCACCCCGCTGCCCTTTAATTATGGACCAAAGTCCCCCATGCAATGACCGGGCTAGTGGGTTAGGCGGCATTGTTCACTGCTGCATCCTATGCTAGGGTTGCAAAGAGAACCGTTAGTAGCTAGTAGCAACCTAATGTAAGGTGGGTGTGATCTGCGGTCTTAAAGCTGCCTCCATGCAGACAGGAGAACCGAGGCGCTCTCGGCAAGAACACATTTTCCTTGGTCAGACCCTTGGGGAAAACGCAGGGGTGATGATGGACCCCCAACCTTTCAAAAACAGCGGATTCTGTTTCTTATTTTAACCAAAGGGTGACTCCAGGACTCTGGAGTCCTCTTATTTGCTCCCTCGGGTTCCCTAGTCTTTTGGGTGGAAAACCATGTGTCAGTAAAGATAGCTCAGGGAATTGTGGATGGAAATTTTCATGCTATAAAAGCACTGCCTCAAAGCTCGGCCTTCTGTAACATAGTGAAATTGTCAGTCACTTCAGTCGTGTCTGACTCTTCGAGACCCCATGGACTGTAGCCCGCCAGGCTCCTCTGTCCACAGGATTCTCCAGGCAAGAACACTGGAGTGGGTTGCCATTCCCTTCTCCAAAGGGTCTTCCCAACCCAGGGATCAAACTCGGGTCTCCTGCATTTCGGGCAGATTCTTCACCGTCTGAGCTCCCAGGGAAGCCCTTCTGTAATATGCCCACCTGCTAATGCCGTTTCCAGAACCGCATGACCAGTTCCTCTCTGTGTGTGTCTATCTCTATCCCTTGCTAGACTCAGGACTGAAAGCAGGCAGTGTATCTTATTCATCATTGCATCCTTGCCTCCTGCCCCACTGTGCAAGCGAAGTAAATACTGAATGAATTGCTGAGTGAAAAGAAGTTGGTGAGAAATTACCCTTGGGTAGCAATGATTGTTCTTCTCACCCTGGCTCATCTCAGGCCGATGCTGTTCGTGACAGTGAATCCCTACAGCGTCTGCTGCCTGCGATTCTTTGACGTGTCATGATTCCCATTTGTCTGACTTCCTTAAGATGCACCTCTGATCCCCAACTTGAAGTATCAGAAAGGAATAGGAGGTATTGTCCTTGCTGCCCCCTCTGCCCTCACCCCGCAGCGCCGACCACAATACTGAAATACAGGAGACCACCCCTGGTAGGTTTCAGACTAAGGGAATCAGGAGAGATGGCCCTTTGGGTTTCAGATGGGATTCCACGTCTGACCTCAAACAGACCAAGACCTTGCCTGGACCTCAGGTCTTTGCCCCAGGCCCCAGAAGCCGACATGAATAAGAGACCCAGACCCCTGTGGGTTTCCCAGACGGCTCCAGACCCAGGTCTCAGGCAGGTCACGCTTCTAAGGGAACAGTGTTTGTGCTCTCTTGAGCTTTGTGTCTTTGCAACCCCCCAGTGGTATAACTTGATTCCTTGGGGTATGGATGTTCTTTGCTTGGTGTTGATGACTTTCCCCCCCACACACTGTTTTGTTTTTTTTTATTAATTTATTTATTTTAGTTGAGGGCTAATTACTTTACAATATTGTAGTGGTTTTTGCCACACGTTGACATGAATCAGCCATGGGTTTACATGTGTTCCCCATCCTGAATCCCCCTCCCACCTCCCTCCCCATCCCATCCCTCTGGGTCACCCATTGCCCCAGCCCTGAGCATTTGTCTCATGCATCGAACCTGGAATGGCATTCTGTTTCACATATGATAATAAACATGTTTCAATGCTGGTATTGATGACTTTTAAAGTGGCCGTGGGATCTGGGACATTGCAACAACTCAGGGGAGTGCCTGTGTTGGGTGCCTTCACTCTATTCCTGGCTCTCGCCCCGCCAGCTCCCTCACTGCTTCTCCCCTCCCAACCCACCCTCGCTCTGCTCTGCCCGTCTCTTCCTTCCATCGCCTACATTCCACCTGCCTTTCTTCTCTCCTGCTTCCTTCCTGGCATTCCGGATCCCAACTGTGCTGTAGGACAGGGTGCTGGACCCCCAAACCAGGTGCCTCCCCACCCCTCAGCACTGCTGCTTTCTCTTGAGAAATTCCTACAACCTTCCCACCCTGATTCACCTGTAAGGAGAGTGAACTAGATCATTTATTAAAGACATCCATTCTAGGGTTATCGTCTATACATGATTTTCACAAAAGTGAATCATAACAGTTATGGTGCTGGCTAAAGATATTTTTTTTTTCCACTGTTACAGCGTGTTTTCAAAAATGTCTGCTAGGTGGCACTTTCCATAATAGTGCAGGGGAGCTGGGAAACAATACTGCTCATTTGCTAAATAAAAAAGCTCTTCTCTTCTCTGAGTTCCCTCAGCAAAGGGGAAGGAGAGAGAGCACAGAGGAGAATGGTGGTTATTTGCAAAGGAGGCTGCTCTGCACTTTGCTTTACCTTATTACGCTTAATGTGTTCTGACGCCCG
This sequence comes from Giraffa tippelskirchi, assembly GCF_054371585.1. NCBI lineage: Eukaryota > Metazoa > Chordata > Mammalia > Artiodactyla > Giraffidae > Giraffa > Giraffa tippelskirchi. The sequence goes on from NC_137284.1 coordinate 158,742,903, forward strand.
AGTGGAGTTTGCACTTTGGAGCACTTTTCTTTATACATAAAAACCCTTATCTCCCATTTAGAATGAGGCAGGACTTACTTTTCCCCAGATCAGGTATTCATTTTAGTCATGGAAAAGAGAAGGGCATTTGACCCAAATTACAAAAACCATTGAAGTGAAACCGTTCCATTTTTCCTTCGTGCTGTCAGTGAGGAATGCCTTGAGCACCTCGAGCTTACTGAGTGCTGAGCCTGGTGCTCCGGGGGCGGGGAGGGGGCAGGTAACCCTGTGTGCAGAGAATGTGCATTCTAGCCAGTGGCATGGAACCCTGCAGGGTCTGGCTGTGTCAGGACTAGTGATTGTTGCAATATGCAAGTACCTGAGAAAGCCTTGAAGGATGTCCGTGATGTCTTTATAGCCACTGTGTGTGAAGGGGTTAAGGAAAGCAAGAGAAAGCTTGGCATGAGATAGATTGGTATGCCAGAAACTTCTAGAAAGAAAGTGGATATTGAGATGGTCCTCGAAGTAAGAGTTGAGGAGACAAAGGCCACAACATTGAAGAAACAGCATCCATACTTAGGAATTAGCCGTTTTGTAAAACAGCCTAATAGTGACTCTAAGTGAGACTTCATAATTAGGTAAGTGAGGCCAGTATGACTTTAGGAAAACAGTGCATCCATTTCTCTGGATTTTTGAAAGCATGAGAAGTTATTTCTGTTGGCCCATCTGTTTTATTTTAGGATAACTAAAAGTTGTTGTTGTTCAGTCACTCAGTTGTGTCCGACTCTTTGCAGCCCCATGGACTGCAGCACGCCAGGCTTCACTGTCCTTCGCTATCTCCTAGAGTTTGCTCAAACTTGTGTCACTGAGGTGATGATGCCATCCAACCATCTCGTCCTCTGTCACCCGCTTCTCCTCCTGCCCTTTGTCTTTCCCAGTGTCAGGGTCTTTTCTAATGAGTCGGCTCTTCGCATCAGGTGGCCAAAGTATTGGAGCTTCAACTTCAGCATCAGTCCTTCCAATGAATATTTAGAGTTGTTTTCCCTTAGGATTAACTGGTTTGCTCTCCTTGGAGTAGAAGGGACTCTCAAGAGTCTTCTCCAGCACCACAGTTTGAAAGCAGCAATTCTTTGGTGCTCAGCCTTCTTTATGGTCCAACTCTCACATCCATATATGACTACTGGAAAAACCATTGCTTTGACTATGTGGACCTTTGTTGGCAAAGTAATGTCTCTGCTTTTTAATATGCTATCTCGATTTGTCATAGCTTTTCTTCCAAGGAGCAAATATCTTTTAATTTCATGGCTGCAGTCACCATCCGCAGTGATTTTGGAGCCCAAGAAACTTAAGTTTGTAACTGTTTCCACTTTTCCCCTTCTATTTGCTGTGAAGTGGTGGGACCAGATGCCATGATCTTTTTGAATGTTGAGTTTCAAGCCAGCTTTTTCACTCTCCTCCTTCACCCTTATCAAGGGGCCCTTTAGTTCTTCTTCACTTTCTGCCACTAGAGTGGTATCATCTGTATATCCGAGGTTGTTGTTATTAAGGAAAATAATAGCTTCCAACTTTACTTAAGATGAAATCCATTTCTATGGATTTTTGAGAGCATGAAATGTTATTTCTATTGGTCTCTCTGTTTTATTTTAGGATAACTAAAACTACGGGGTAGGAAAAAGCTATGAATGAAGTGTTCATGATGTTCTGAGCTAACAGTTGGCTACTGTCTCTAGAAGGTGATGGTCTTATCACTGCTCACTACCATTAATTTCTAAAAGTAGAGAAGGGACTTCCCTGGCAGTCCAGTGGTTAAGACTCCACGCTTTCACAACAGGGGTTCCAGGTTTGATCCCAGGTCAGGGAACTAAGATCCCACACGCCAAGTGGTGGGGCCAAAACAAACTTTTTTTTAATAAGTAAAAGTAGTGAAGAGGGAGCCAAGAGCGTGTTAGTAGTGCTCTGAGGCAGAGGTGCTGCCCCAGCAGGAGCAGGGTCATGGGAGGTGCTGAGCGCCTGTGTGATGCAAGCGGCGAGCAAGGAGGAGGCACAGCAGAGCGGACCTGCCCCGCCCACGGCGCACCCAGGGCCGCTGCAGTCTGAGCAGGGGTCCGTGTGCTGGGGCTCCTGGAACACGGTGCCACAGCCTGGGGATCCAAGCGACAGGAGCGGACGGCCCCGCGGCTCTGGAGGCTGGAGGTCCAAGGTTAAGGTGTCGGCAGGGCTGGTGCCCACGAGGGCGGGGGGAGAAGCTGTCCGGCCTCTTCCTGTTCTGGTGGCTGGCTGGCTTCTAGAAGCATCACCCTCACCTCCGCCTTCCTCTTCACATGATGCTCTCCTGTGTCCCAGATCTCTGGCCCAAATACCCGCTTCCACAGGGACACCAGTCAGGTGGTTTTAGGGCCCACTTTAACGATCTCCGTTTAGCTTGATTACTTCCGTTAAGTCCTTGTCTCCAAAAAACATCACATTCTGGGATCCTGGGGGCCATGACTGCAGCACATCTTTTTTTTCGGGGGGTTGGGGACACAATTCAACCCATAACCCACAGGGAAGAAAAAAAAAACAGCAAAGTTGGGAATTATCTTATTTTTAGAATTATACTAAACAGCAAGATGTTTATTTACTCAAATCAGCTGATAAGTCACTTCAGTCGTATCCTACTCTTTGCAACCCCATGAACTGTAGCCCACCAGGCTCTGCTGCCCATGGGGATTCTCCAGGCAAGAATACTGGAGTGGTTTGCCAAGCCCTCCTCCAGGGGATCTTCCCGGCTCAGGGATCGAACCCATGTCTCCTGTATTGGTAGGTGAATTCTTTACCACTAGCATCACCTGGGAAGCCCAGGACCAAATTACAGGCTAACATTATCTATTACTAGACAATTTTGCAAGTACACTTAAATTTCAAGTCTCAAATTTTATACCAGGAAACATAGTTTAGTAAACACTTCATAAGGTAGAAATCACTTTATGAGATAAAGAAATGTGCTGATTGAAACAGCCTCATGTCAAACTACTAGACGTAAACTACACAGGGCAAACATTCTTCAGCTGGTGTTATTAATATTTATTCACACCCTCTTCAGATCCTGGACATGGTGGCAAGGCACCCAGATGATCGCTGAGTTTCCAACTGGCCACCCAAGTTGGTGCATTTTTGGTGTCACTGATTCCAACAGCAGAACACTGGTGCATGAAATTAACAGCATTATAAATAGATTATGGCAACTCTGACAGACAAAAGGCTGCTGTTGCCCCTTGGAAACAGTAGAACACAATTGGTGTAAAGCCGTGCCAGATCCCTCTTTGTCATTCAGGGGAGGAAGCCGACAGCAGATCAGATGCGTGGCTTCCTTTTTTATGTTCTGGAACTTGACTCTGTGCTGTAACCAAGAATAGACTGGCACCGTCCCTGCGCGTCTTTAAGCAACAGGGATGCTCGGAGAATTCCAGTCTCTGTTTCTCTTGTGCCGGGTGTCACCGTTCATCTTAATTGTATAAAGTGCCGTTTGATGTATCAATCTTGAGGCACTTCACCGTGAACCCACCGCCGGGGTACTTAATGTCACTGTGGACCCTGGGATAGAGGCCCCAGTGGTGTCGATGCTCTGTGAACTGATCTCTTTCAGAGGAGACCCTGCAGCAGTGACTTGGGCTCCTGAGAGGCAGAGCTGGCTGTTGTTGTTTCGTTCAGTCACTTAGTCGTGTCTGACTCTTTGTGACCCCATGGACTGCAGTGCACCAGGCTTCCCTGTCCTTCACTATCTCCCAGAGTTTGCTCAAACTCATGTGCGTCAAGTCAGTGATGCCATCCAACCATCCCATCGTCTGTCGTCTCCTTCTCCTCCCGCCCTCAACCTTTCCCAGCATCAGGGTCTTTTCCAGTGAGTCAGCTCTTCACATCAGGTGGCCAAAGTATTGGAGCTTCAGCTTCAGCATCCATCCTTCCAATGAATATTCAGGGTTGATTTCCTTTAGGATTGACTGGGTTGAGGTGGCTGTAGCTGCACCTTATTCTAGGGGTGATGGCAGCCACCAGGAATGTTCCTGTGTTCATTTTGCTGCTGATGTCTTTGCTGTTGGACACAAACCTGAAAATCAGGGAAAGAGCACAGCGATGCCTGGTGGAGAACTCAGCTCTTTGCACACTCCGTGCTGTAAAACCAGGGGCAGGAAGACCCCACGGTGTGTAGGAATGGTAGGTCTGTCTCAGGACCGTCCTATTGCTTGGAGTTACCAAGTACTGTCATAGCAGTTTCCTCTTGTATTGCGCAAAAAACCACATGAAGTTGACAAGGTTGATGTTATCCTCATTTTATATATGAAGAATGTGGGTATATCCAGACAATGGGATGTTACTGAACCTTAGAAAGAAATGAGCTATATTAAGCCATGAGAAGACAAGGAGAAAGCTTAGATGCATATTATTACCAAGTGAAAGGAGCTAATCTGAAAAGTCTACATGCTGTATGATTCCAATTGTCTGACATTCTGAAAAAGGCGAAACAATGAAGACAATAAAAAAGCCAGTGGTTACCAGGGGCAGGGGGAAGGAGGGATGAACAGGCAGAGCACAGGATTTCAGGCAGTGAGACTACTCTTTATGATATGACGGTGGTGGATACATGTCATCATGAATCTGTCTAAATCCATAGAGTGTATATGGGATCCTAAGGGCTCTGGGTGACTATCATGTGTTAGTGTAGGTGCATCAACTCTAACAAATGTATGTGCGAATGCTGGTGGGGGTCTCGATGGAGGGTGAGCGGTACGTGGGTGGGGGTCTCTATGGAGGGTGAGCGGTACCTGGGTGGGGATCTCGATGGAGGGTGAGTGGTACCCAGGCTGGGGGCAGAAGCTATATGGGAAATATCTATGTTTTCCACTCAGTTGCGCTGTGAACCTGTAACTTGTGTAAAAACTAAAGTAAAGCTGTTTCCAAAAGAAAGAGGGAAGCAGGAAAGAAAAGAAGGAGGGACGGTGGGCGGTAGGCATGGGGGGAGGGGCGGGGAGGGAAGGGGCGGCTCCACAGTAGGTAAAGGCTGGCACAGAGCTGCGGCAGGAGCCTTGCCATCCTTTCCAGCCACCTCCGCCCTGGAGCAGGGACTCTGCCGGATCCGAGGGTGACGTGCATCCGAGCACGTCCTCCCGAGTCAGAGGACTGCCCCTGCCACCCCTCGCTGTGACAGCGTCTCTGCCCTGCTCTTCTCTGTGGGCCAACCATCCTCTTTGCCCAGCTGCATCATGCAGGAGCTCTCAACCCGGCTAAAGCTGTCCTGCCACCTGCAGCTCCCTCCAACCTGCCAGCTCTTTGGGGAAAATGTGAACTTTTGGAATCATACTCCCTTTTGGTTGATTTGCTTATCCTGTTCCAAAGATAGCTTCATAAAATAATGATAATTAGTGCTTTGACGTGCTTCATATGTGCCAGGCACCGCGTTAAAACTTTATGAACATGATCTAATTTAATCTCCAAGAAACCTCCATGGCAGCCCTTACAAGTTATCTCCTTTTCTTTTTTTTTATTTTATTTTATTTTATTTTATTTTATTTATTTATTTTTTAATAAATTTATTTATTTTAGTTGGGGGCTAATTACTTTACAATATTGTAATAGTTTACAAGTTATCTCCTTTTCGAGATGATGAAGCAAGGTCAATAAGAGAAAGTCAGTGCGACATCCAGGTGCTCAGCTGGTCTTTAGGAAACCGAGTCACAGACCCAGGTCTATCCGTTTTGAAAACTTGTACTTTTTTAAGTAATCAAACATCTGGTTTGTTGTTGTTTAAACATGAAATATCTCCGGGGTACAGAAAAGTACAGACAGCATTACTGATAGACACTCACATCCAAAACATGCAGATTCAACACAGTGGTCTGTCTGGGTGGCATCTTCCTAGGCTCTTGAAGAAGATGTGATCTGATGCTGTTGGTGACTTGTGGCCTCTTTAAGATTTGCCAGTTAGGTTCAGTTAGTTGGTATCATGGTTCAAGGTTTCTGTTCACTTCTGATGTGCTCAGCCTACCTTATCAGCCAAATACTAAGTGAGGAGGATTGAAATCTCCAACTGTATTGTTGTTGAGATCTCCAGCAGTCACCAGGTGTGTCCAACCCTTTGCAGCCCCATGGACTGCAGCACACCAGGCTTCCCTGCCCTTCACTGTCCCCACTAGTGATGCCGCTAGATCACTGTCTCAGTGATGCCATCCAACCGTTCCTTCCTCTGTCACCCGCTTCGCCTCCTGCCCTCAATCTTTCCCAGCATCAGGGTCTTTTCCAATGATGCAGTGCTCTTTGCATGAGGTGGCCACAGTATTGGAGCTTCAGCCTCAGCATCAGTACCTCCAATGAATATTCAAGGTTAATTTCGTTTAGGATGGACTGGTTTGGTCTCCTTGTTGTCCAAGGGACTCTCAAGAGTCTTCTCCAGCACCACAATTTGAAAGCATCAATTCTTCAGCGCTCAGCTTTCTTTATGGTCCAACTCTCATGTGCATACATGACTACTGGAAAAGCTGTATTTGTAGGTTTGTCCGATTCTGTTTTCAAGTCTGTCAGGTTTTGCCTAATAAATATTGATGCGCTCTTACTAGGATACATACACCTTTAGGACTTTTGTGTCTTCTTGATGTACCGACCCTTTCATCTTTATGAAACATCCCTGGTACTATTCCCTTATCTTTGTTAATATTCCTTGTTCTACAGTCTCTTTTGTTTGATATTAGTATATTAACACAGCTAGTACAGCTTTCTTTCAATTAGTATTTGCATGATCTGACTTTTCCCATTCTTTTCCATTTAACTTTTCTGTATCTTTACATTTAAAATGTGTTTCTCGTAGACAACATAGAGTTAGGTCTTGTTTTTTTGCTCTTGTTTTTTGTTTGTTTGTTTTCTATTTAACAGTCTCTGCCTTTTAAGCAGAATGTTTAGACAAGACACCATTGTCTGTTTTTGTAAATAAAGTTTTATTGGAAAACAGACATGGGCATTTCTTTCTATATTGTCTAAGTTTTTGCACTACAAAAGTAGTTGCAACAGACACTGCATTACCTGCAAACCTTAAGCATTTATTTGTTATTGTTCAGTCAGACTCTTTGAGACCCCATGGACTACAGCACGCCAGGATTTCCTGTCTTTTACTACTCCAGGAGTTTACTCAAACTCATGTCGATTGAGTCAATGATGCCATCCAACCATCTCATCATCTGTCGCCCCCTTCTCCTCCTGCCTTCAATCTTTCCCAGCATCAGGGTGTCTGTTTTGAGAAAATATATTTAGGCCCTGCAATCCACTCCAGTATTCTTGGCTGGAGAATTGTATGGACAAAGGAGCCTGGTGGGCTATAGTCCATGGGATTGCAAAGAATCAGACACGACTGAGCGACTAACACTTTCGTTTTCAGTTTTAGAACTTTACATTTAATGCAATTATCAACGTGATTTGATTTAAATCTACCATCTTATTATTTGATTCTTGCTTTAATGTATCCTGTGTGGTTTTTGGTTCAGTCTTTCCTGTCCTCTTTTAGCTACTTAAGCTGTTTTTTTTAATTCCACTTTATCTCCAGTATTGGATTATAAACTAAAGCTTTTCCTTTTGCTCTTTCATGGTTGCCCTAGGGTTTACAGTTAACATCTTTCACTTATTACAGCTTATCTTCAAATGATATTTCACACTTTACATAAAGTGGGAAAACCTTAAAGCAATATTCTTCTATTTTCATTATACATTTCTCTGATGTTTTGTCATAGTTTGTATTTCTACTTGTCATAAAACTCACCAATGCATTATCATTTTTCATTGAGGATATCAGCTGGTCTTAAAATTATTAAAATAAGAAAACAGCTTTAGATTTTCCCACCTATTCATTAATTCTTTAATCTCCCCAATAGATACAGACTTCCCCTGGCATCATTTCTTTCTGCCTAAATAACTTCTTTTAACATCATAATGCTGATCTTCAGGCAATGTTTGCTCAGCTTTTGTTTATCTAAAGAAATCTTAATTTCACTTCTGTTTTTTAAGAACATTTTTTTTTCTGCATAAAGAAGTTCAAGTTGTTTATTTCTTTTTAGTATTTAAATACAGCATTTCATCATCATCTGGCTTGCACTGTGTCTGAGAACTTTGTTGCCTTTGTTGTATGTATGCATTTAAGATTTTATCAGGGTGCATTTAAGATTTTATCTTTATATTTGGGTGCATTTAAGATTTTATCTTTACGTTTGACATTCAGCAGTCCGAATACAATGTACATAGATGTAACTGTCTTTGTGTTTGACCCGTTTGGGGTTCTGTGAACTTTATGGATCTGTCGGTAGATGTCTTTAGTCAGCCCTTACCCCTGCCCACGTTCCTTCTGTCCCCTTGTCTCTCTGCCCTCTTTCGGGAATGGCACTTACACAGGGGCTCGGTTCAGTTCAGTCGCTCAGTCGTGTCCGACTCTTTGCAACCCCATGGACTGCAGCACACCAGGCCTCTCTGTCCATCACCAACTCCCGGAGTCCACCCAAACCCATGTCCATCGAGTCAGCGATGCCATCCAACCATCTCATCCTCTGTCGTCCCCTTCTCCTCTCACCTTCAATCCTTCCCAGCATCAGGATCTTTTCCACTGAGTCAGTTCTTCACATCAGGTGGCCAAAGTATTGAAACTTCAGCTTCAGCATCAGTCCTTCCAGGGAATATTCAGGATTGATTTCTTTTGGGATTGACTGGTTGGATCTCCTCCAAGGGACTCTCAAGAGTCTTCTCCAACCCCACAGTTCAAAAGCATCAATTCTTCGGTGCTCAGCTTTCTTTATAGTCCAACTGTCACATCCATACATGACTACTACAAAAACGATAGCTTTGACTAGACGGACCTTAGTTGCCAAAGTAATGTCTCTGCTTTTTAATAAGCTGTCTAGGTTGGTCATAACTTTGCTTCCAAGGAGCAAGCATCTTTTAATTTCATGACTGCAGTCACCATCTGCAGTGATTTTGGAGCCGAAAAAAAAAATAGAGTATTTCTAGCTAGTTAACACGCCTTTTCTTTGTTTCCCTTTATTGCATTTTTTAGGATTGACAGCGTTCTTTTCTGCTTCTCTCCCGACACCTTGTCACCCTTCTCATTATTGCTGTTTCATACTCTCCACACCTCGTTTAACCCTCCTCCAGGAGCCAGAGTAATCATCAGTGACTATTTCCACAGCCTCTTTGGCTTGACCTGTGTATTTAGTCCCTTCTTTACTCACCAGGGACAGTGGCATCACCTTTTTCCGGGTTCAGGCTCCTCACATGTCACCTCACTGATAAACTACCTTGGTTGTTTGTCTGGCCATCACCTGGATAATAGTTCAGCTAAAATCTTAAGGTCTTTTTTCTTCCATTTTTTAAAAACGATGATCTATTTTCTTTCAGCTTCTGTGTTGCTTGGAGTAATTCTGGGTACAATCCAACGTGTGCTCTTCTATAGGAAATTTTTTTCTCTGATTGCTTGAATGCGCTTCTTGCATTTTCACCATGATTTATGTATGTAGTGATTTATTTTTATATATTCTGCTCCTGACTGGTTGTACTTATTTGCTTTAAGGAACCATGTTTTTAAGTCTGAACAAATCCTTACCGTATTCATAGAAAATACTTCCCTTGTGTTTTTCTTTCCTTCTAGAATGTCTTCTGCATGTATGGGACCTTCTTATTTTATGTATCTTTTAATGTTTATTCCTAGCTCATTATCTCTCTGTGCTATATCTGCACACTCTGCTTTAATCTATATTCCAGTTCATTAATTTCGTTTCAATTATGCTTAATCTGTTACATAATGGGTCCATTAAACTTTTTTTATTTCAGTGGATATATGTTTTGTAATATCTAGAAATACTGCTGGTTCTTTCAAAACTTTTTAGGTGGGGAGTGCAGATTCTTTCATTTACTCTGCTCCCCTTCAGGGTAGTTTATTTTTATGATTTATAATTTTTCATTGGGAGCTCTTCTTCAGTGAGAGTGTTGACTATGTGGCCTTCGTTGTCAGAGTGACCCTATAAAGTTTTGCTGGTACTACAGGAGTTTTAACTTCCTTGGACTGTGTTTATGTTCATTTCTCCCTGAAGATTCCCTGACCACCAGATGATACAAATATAGACCCCGTCCATGCTCAGGGCAATGGCTCATGGTCTCAGATCATCAAGGGAAACCCTCAATTCATCCCCCACCCCATCCCACCCAGAGCCCTTACTTGGCAGAAAACTATATTGCCCTTTCCAAGGCTGATGGATAGAACTTTATAGTCCCATTTTCAAAGAAGATTAATCCATGTGTGGGTAGTGGCTTTATTAAGGAGGTCCACAGTTTCAACTTTATTAAGGGGTCCACAATTTAGGGGTCCACAATTTCAGTCCACGAAATTAAAAGATGCTTGCTCCTTGGAAGAAAAGCTATGACAAAACTAGACACCGTATTAAAAAGCAGCAACACCACTTTGCCAGCAAAGGTCCATATAGTCAAAGCTATGGTTTTTCCAGTAGTCGTGTACAGATGGGAGAGTTGGACCATAAGGAAGGCTGAGTGCCAAAGAATTGATGCTTTCAAACTGTGGTGCTGGAGAATACTCTTGAGAGTCCCTTGGACAGCAAGGACATCAAACCAGTAAATCCTAAAGAAAATCAACACTAAATATTCATTGGAGGACTGATGCTAAAGCTGAAGCTTCAGTACTCTGACCACCTGATGCAAAGAACTGATTCACTGGAAAAGACCCTAATGTTGGGAAAGATTGAGGGCAGTAGGAGACAGGGACGACAGAGGATGAGATGGTTGGATGGCATCACCGACTCAATGGACATGAGTTTGAGCAAGCTTTGGGAGATGATGAAGGACAGAGAAGCCTGTGTGCTGCAGTCCACGGGGTCACAAAGAGCGGGGCACGATTTAGCGACTGAACCACAACAGCAACAGTTTCAGCACATGACCATATCAAGGCCCAAGGCATCCAGTCCCCATGGGGGCATTAAAACCTCAGACCCTGACCCTAAGCCTATATTCATACCTGAAACCGCCATCAGCTGCCCAGACCCAAGCTGTAATTCTATATTCTCCCCACAAATTCTGTCTTCATTTCTGGCATCTAGAAATTTCCTTATTTCAAGCTTTATGTATTTTCAGAAAGTTCCATGATGTGTATACATGTCTGTGTTTAATGGGAGATGTTCTCTGTCCACTTTAGCCACCACACCGCAGGGTCCCAGCGCCGTCTTGAATCTTGGAACCATCCCTGTAACCACCCCACTCCCTTGTGACTATCCCCACCACCGGGTGTCTCTCACACGTTTTGCACAGAGCGTTTCCTCAAGAGAGGCGTCATGTCTGGAATGCAGGCTGGCAGGTCTGTTCACTGAGGGACTTACTTTGTAGCCATGCTGGGTTTGGTCTTAAAGTTGGGGCTCTGTTTGCTTGTACAAGCGTCTCTGTTTTCTCTCCTGTCCTTCTGATAAGAGGTGTTCTCCTGTTTTCTCAAGTGCCTTTGGTACGCCTTCTGGTGTTTCTATAACACTCACTACACACACTCACACACATGCTCACACACACTTCGACACGGCGCAGTGATCGGTTCACGGTCAGCATAGAACAGACCTTCTCAGCTCCCTGAGCCGCGTGCCGGGGCCTCTTTGCTGGGCTTACTGTCTTCCCAAGTAGCTCCAACTTGACCTTGATGGTCTGTCTCGTAAGACCTCCAAGGAACTTGTTAGAAGTTACATATTCCCACTCTGGAATCAATCTTTACTTTCAACAGATCCATTGGTTCCTTTTCACCCTGGCATTATTCCAAGAAAGTATTACAGCTTCCTGCGTTCTCTTTGGAAAACGAAAGCATTTATCTTGACCTTTGTCTTCCCCATCAGATACAGACATACAGAACTCAAGGCCGTCTGTTCACTCATGTATCCCTTTGCTTGACAGTTGTCTCCTGAGCACTGGCCATGCTGTGGGTGGAAGGTGAGTTGCTGGGGATTGACTCATGAACCAATAGTCAATTTCTTCACCCGGGAAGAGAGAGCAGGCAGTGTCCCAGCTTCCCCTGGCACCTGATCTGACTGAGGAGATGAGATTTCTGTGAATTAAATGCGTGTGAGATGAAGACTTGTCACTATGAACGGCTTGCTCCAGAGGCAGTAGAAAACAAGGGCTTCACCTAACAAACTCAAAACTGAGTCTGAACCAAGAGGGGAGTTTATCCAGCCCAGCAGTTTAGATGGGAAGGCATTTCAGATGAGGAGGAGGAAATTAATAACAACTCAGGTGAGAAGATGACCACTGTTCTGTGAGTCTGGAGAAAGGACAGCCTCGTGGAGGAGGGCTGGGGAGTTGGGCTGAAAGTCACACCCCTGCCACATGGAAGTACCAGTTTCTGGCAATGACTCTGTCGTTTCTTGCAGCAAATGTCTCCTATTTAACTGAAAATCCCTTCTTTGAGTTCTGCAACGGCATATTGCTTCTAGAGGCAATACTTGATCTTTGATATTATGATCTTGCATTAGTGATACATCAAGTTTTATGTTAAAGCCCAGGTAAAGTCTATTCCAGTTTCTGTTTTTATATGATTTGCATGTCTGTGATGTTGTGTGATGTGTGTGCTTCCATTTGGAACTCTTCTCTGGAAAATTGTCCCCAGGGTTCACTCTGGTTCACCGTCTGATATGACCTTTCTTAGTTTAGATCCCAGCAGTGTGTGTGGTGCTGGAAAATTGTCCCCAGGGTTCACTCTGGTTCACCGTCTGATATGACCTTTCTTAGTTTAGGTCCCAGCAGTGTGTGTGGTGCTGGAAAATTGTCCCCAGGGTTCACTCTGGTTCACCGTCTGATATGACCTTTCTTAGTTTAGGTCCCAGCAGTGTGTGTGGTGCTGGAAAATTGTCCCCAGGGTTCACTCTGGTTCACCGTCTGATATGACCTTTCTTAGTTTAGGTCCCAGCAGTGTGTGTGGTGCTGGAAAATTGTCCCCAGGGTTCACTCTGGTTCACCGTCTGATATGACCTTTCTTAGTTTAGGTCCCAGCAGTGTGTGTGGTGCTGGAAAATTGTCCCCAGGGTTCACTCTGGTTCACCGTCTGATATGACCTTTCTTAGTTTAGGTCCCAGCAGTGTGTGTGGTGCTGGAAAATTGTCCCCAGGGTTCACTCTGGTTCACCGTCTGATATGACCTTTCTTAGTTTAGGTCCCAGCAGTGTGTGTGGTGCTGGAAAATTGTCCCCAGGGTTCACTCTGGTTCACCGTCTGATATGACCTTTCTTAGTTTAGGTCCCAGCAGTGTGTGTGGTGCTGGAAAATTGTCCCCAGGGTTCACTCTGGTTCACCGTCTGATATGACTTGTCCCCAGGGTTCACTCTGGTTCACCGTCTGATATGACCTTTCTTAGTTTAGGTCCCAGCAGTGTGTGTGGTGCTGGAAAATTGTCCCCAGGGTTCACTCTGGTTCACCGTCTGATATGACCTTTCTTAGTTTAGGTCCCAGCAGTGTGTGTGGTGCTGGAAAATTGTCCCCAGGGTTCACTCTGGTTCACCGTCTGATATGACCTTTCTTAGTTTAGGTCCCAGCAGTGTGTGTGGTGCTGGAAAATTGTCCCCAGGGTTCACTCTGGTTCACCGTCTGATATGACCTTTCTTAGTTTAGGTCCCAGCAGTGTGTGTGGTGCTGGAAAATTGTCCCCAGGGTTCACTCTGGTTCACCGTCTGATATGACCTTTCTTAGTTTAGATCCCAGCAGTGTGTGTGGTGCTGGAAAATTGTCCCCAGGGTTCACTCTGGTTCACCGTCTGATATGACCTTTCTTAGTTTAGGTCCCAGCAGTGTGTGTGGTGCTGGAAAATTGTCCCCAGGGTTCACTCTGGTTCACCGTCTGATATGACCTTTCTTAGTTTAGGTCCCAGCAGTGTGTGTGGTGCTGGAAAATTGTCCCCAGGGTTCACTCTGGTTCACCGTCTGATATGACCTTTCTTAGTTTAGGTCCCAGCAGTGTGTGTGGTGCTGGAAAACTGTCCCCAGGGTTCACTCTGGTTCACCGTCTGATATGACCTTTCTTAGTTTAGGTCCCAGCAGTGTGTGTGGTGCTGGAAAATTGTCCCCAGGGTTCACTCTGGTTCACCGTCTGATATGACCTTTCTTAGTTTAGGTCCCAGCAGTGTGTGTGGTGCTGGAAAACTGTCCCCAGGGTTCACTCTGGTTCACCGTCTGATATGACCTTTCTTAGTTTAGGTCCCAGCAGTGTGTGTGGTGCTGGAAAATTGTCCCCAGGGTTCACTCTGGTTCACCGTCTGATATGACCTTTCTTAGTTTAGGTCCCAGCAGTGTGTGTGGTGCTGGAAAATTGTCCCCAGGGTTCACTCTGGTTCACCGTCTGATATGACCTTTCTTAGTTTAGGTCCCAGCAGTGTGTGTGGTGCTGGAAAACTGTCCCCAGGGTTCACTCTGGTTCACCGTCTGATATGACCTTTCTTAGTTTAGGTCCCAGCAGTGTGTGTGGTGCTGGAAAATTGTCCCCAGGGTTCACTCTGGTTCACCGTCTGATATGACCTTTCTTAGTTTAGGTCCCAGCAGTGTGTGTGGTGCTGGAAAACTGTCCCCAGGGTTCACTCTGGTTCACCGTCTGATATGACCTTTCTTAGTTTAGGTCCCAGCAGTGTGTGTGGTGCTGGAAAATTGTCCCCAGGGTTCACTCTGGTTCACCGTCTGATATGACCTTTCTTAGTTTAGGTCCCAGCAGTGTGTGTGGTGCTGGAAAACTGTCCCCAGGGTTCACTCTGGTTCACCGTCTGATATGACCTTTCTTAGTTTAGGTCCCAGCAGTGTGTGTGGTGCTGGAAAACTGTCCCCAGGGTTCACTCTGGTTCACCGTCTGATATGACCTTTCTTAGTTTAGGTCCCAGCAGTGTGTGTGGTGCTGGAAAATTGTCCCCAGGGTTCACTCTGGTTCACCGTCTGATATGACCTTTCTTAGTTTAGGTCCCAGCAGTGTGTGTGGTGCTGGAAAATTGTCCCCAGGGTTCACTCTGGTTCACCGTCTGATATGACCTTTCTTAGTTTAGGTCCCAGCAGTGTGTGTGGTGCTGGAAAACTGTCCCCAGGGTTCACTCTGGTTCACCGTCTGATATGACCTTTCTTAGTTTAGGTCCCAGCAGTGTGTGTGGTGCTGAGCTTTGTCTCAGTTGGATTGTAATTTCCAACTTCCAGCCTCTCACCCTTGTAAGAGTCTGATGCTGAATCATCTTTTCTTCAGTTCTTTCAAACTCTGAATCAGAATAGTGTCTTAAACCTGAGCTGGCTGCTGGGTTAATTCATGTACCCTGATGCAGCCTGGTTGGTCACTTGCCTGAGCTGAATTTGTATTCATTATCACATTATAGCTAGTTTCAGGCAGTTAACTGTGCAGAGGGCTAATGATAGCTGTGGGGCCAAAACTATTTGTTACTTCTTAACTTCTGACTCACATGTGTCCTGTAAATATCGTTACAATGAATGGTTCTACCTGCACCGTGGTTAGATAAGGTGGAATCTTCCTGATAGAAGACATGTGTTAGTTCAGATAAATGATGCTGCTGTTCGCAGAGGCATCTCTTCTCTGACAAGCTTGAAGCTGGATAAGGACAGAAGGACTGTAGTTGTTAACTATACTTGAAGGGTGGGACAAGTGGCTCTGATGACCAGAGGCTTATTTAAGGTCACAGGGCTGAGCATGATAGAACTGTCTAGAACCCTATATTCCTGACTCATTGCTTTATGCTATTCCTCCCAAATTAAGCTTCTAATTGATAATAAAAGCTGTTATTCCTAAAAGTGTGAAGACTGGGCAAGCCCTCCCCCAAACTTTCTGCCTTAACCTAGAATGTCAGATGCAGGCTGAGGCTGCAATATATCCACTGGCAGAAGGAAAAGGCCAGTCACCCCCGTATCCAGGCCCCAAGTATAGTGGACTTGGTGGCAAAACATTTCTGTTATTTTCACAGTCTTCTTTTTAGTGTGAATTCTTCCAAGCCATTCCCCAGCTGCAGATACCTTTTCTGCCTCCCTCACCATCCCACCCTGTCCATCCCCCACTTCTGCATCCACCCGCCCATCCCCCACTTCTGCATCCCACCCGCCCATCCCCCACTTCTGCATCCCCCACCCATCCCCTACTTCTGTATCCCATCCCCCACTTCTGCATCCCCCTGCCCCCACATCTCCATCTTCACCGCTTTCCTCTTCTCCTTCCTTCTCTCTCCCTTTTTAAAAAATTAGTTTTAATTTTTTATTAAAAAGTTAAATATAGTATTTAATTGCTTCTCAGTGCTGTCAGTTTCTGCTCTGCAGCCAAGTGAATCGACCGTAGGTATATAGATGTATGTCCCCTCTTTTTTTCCTTCCTGTTTAGGTCACTGCAGAGCATTGAGTCGAGTTCTCTGTGCTATACTGTGGATGCTCATTAGTTATCTGTTTTCCGCACAGTAGTGTATATAAGTCAAACCCAATCTCCCATTTCATCCTATCCCCCTTCCCCCCTTGGTATCCACAGGTTTGTTCTCTACATCTGTGTCTCTATTCCTGCTTTGCAAAAAAGATGATCTATACCATTTTTTAGATCCCACGTATACGTGTTAATGTACAATATTTGTTTTCCTTATTTACTTCATTCTGTATGACAGTCTCTAGGTCCAGCTCTGTCTCTGCAAATGGCACAGTTTCCTGCCTTTTTATGGCTGAGTAATATTCCACTGTGTATATGTGCCCCATCTTCCATATCCACTCCTCTGTTGATGGACACTAGGGTTGCTTCCATGTCCTGGCTGTTGTAAATAGTGCCGCAATGAACTTGAGGTACATGCATCTTTTGGAATCACGGTTTTCTCCGGGTATGTGCCCAGGAGTGGGATTGCTGGCCATATGGTAGCTCTGTTTTTAGTTTCTTAGGACCCTCCATACTGTTCTCCTGACATCTCTTCTGTCTGCTGGCCTCCCTTCCTGACCCAGCGCTTCTGTGTGGCCTCGTGGTCCTTCCTCTCCTCCCTCACGCTCCCCGCGTTGTTCCCACAGGTAAATACAGTAACACAGGTTTGGCTTGTGCTGTTCAGCTTCTCTGTTCCTAATGTTCGTATTTTTCGAGTGGGTTTAATTATGGAAAGAGTTGGAGGCTGAGTCTTAATAATCTAATGACAGGATCAGCCTATGGCGTTTGACGGGCGTGGAGTCTGTGCACTCTCTCCTCCAGCCGGCGTTGACGGGGCTTCTCTCCAGGCAGAGCCTGGGTGGGGGTGAAACACACTTGCTCTCCATAGACAGATCGCTGTGCCTTGTTTGGAATGGTTTATTGGGTTTATAGCTCTGCTTTCTTTTCTCTGACAAAGTTGCCCTACCTTCCCTTGAAAAACATGCCATTCTGGACTATTTGGGGGTTCCTTTACTGTGTGTACTTAAATTAATGTCAGCAGCAAAGCAGTCAGACACTTCCAGTTAAATTCTCCAGGGAGAGCACGTAAAATGTTAATGTTTCATTTAATTGAAACGTCCTGAGGTATCAGCATTAACAGTCTTGAGCACCTTTATTGGCTCACAAAGCCGAGGGAACAGAGAGGGAGAGGACCTCGAAGACCGTAAGTCACTTCTGTGAGACTGTTACTGGGGAAGAGTCCTTGACCAGAAATCGCAGGATGGGTGAAGTGTGTCCCACATTGTTGTCTGCCAGTCCCCATCTCCGCTGAGGACCAGGTTCCTCGTCTGTAAAGTGAAGATAAGAATTGACTCCCCTGGTGGGCTGCCTGGAGGTCACTCGGACAAGCACAGGTGCTGCCTGGAGGTGCAAGGTTCGCGAAGTGGGACCTGTCTCTGGCACTGCCCGCAGCTGGAGGCCCCATGTGGACAGGAGATTGCCAGGCGGTGTGCACGTCCTCGGGGCCTTTTGGTTCCCTGTACGGGAGAGTTTGCAGGGGGAGGGGGGAGAGGGGGCAGGTACACTGCCTTGGCATCGTCGGGACAGCCAGTCACTGACCCATTAGTAGATTTCTGGAACCAGAGTCAAATAGCTCCCTCACCTGTAAAATAAGAAGAGAGGGCAGATAATCCTTGATGACCCTCCTAGCACCACGATTTTAGCAGTTATACATATTCTGTGAATGTCCAATAAATGTGCACTGGATAACCGTAAAAAATAAAACAAAACTTCGGAGCCCAAGAAATTTTACTGCCTATAAATACTCCTGCAAGTGATAACATACCTGTTTTTTCTTAGATTCATGATTCATCAAGGATTGCATTGTTAATCAATAATAGTTGATTGAAGAAATGTGTTTCTTTGTAAATGACTATTATTGATAACACAATGATTTTACACAATGATTTTTCAGGTATCGTAATCCATTTTCTCTCTCCAGTTTTTTGTGATTGTGGTAAATATATATAACATAATATTTATCATTTATCCATTCATAAGTATACCATTCAAGTGACATTTAAGCACACTTACAACGTTGCCTTCCCACCACCCCTACCTATCCCATTAAATAGTAACCTCTCCACCCCCTTCTCCAGGACCTGGTAGCATCTGTCCTGCTTTCAGTCTCCATGAATCTGCCTATTCTAACTACTTCATATAAAAGAATCACTCATTGCCCATCCTCCTGTGTCTGGCTTAATTCACCTAAGCATAGTGTTTCTCCTCCAGTTCTAAAAGAACCTTCTCCCCAAGGAGATTTGTAAGGAGAGGAGTAGGCTGCCAGCCCCCTGGGATGCTTTAGGCGCAGCCCCACCCAGAGACCCTGGGTGTGGCTCTCTCAGGGCCAGTCACACGGCAAGCTGACCCTGAGCTCTGGGGAGCCTTGCCTGTGTCGAACAGCTGGCCTGTTGCCAGAAGTAGCTCTGCCTGAAGGCCTTGGGTTTCTACCAAGAGTTTCTGACCAAACCCTCTGGACTTGGTCTCCCTGCAGCCTGTGGCTGTCAATGTTTAGCAGCATCAAAAATGTCCCAATTGGCCGATGAAGAAGCTGATCCTCGGCTCCGCCCAGAGAGACTCTGAGTGGGCAGGTCTAGCGTGAGACTGGGAGGTCTGCCTTCCAAACAACTGACTGATACTCAGAGCGTCTTTACAAAACTGAATACCACCTGCTGTAAACAGCTGACGACTGTCTCACATTGTGAGTTTAGGACAGTCCCAAAGCAATCTTTATTTTTGAACTGAAAGAAGGTGGGGGTCCAATGTCCTTCGATGGGGTCTGAAAAGGCCAACACGCAGGGTTGAGGGTTTGGAGGGAAGGAGACAGCATGATGGGCGTGGACAAAATCTGCTGGTTTGTGACCGTGGGCGTGAGTGACCCTCACCGAGGGCACCAGAGAGCCACTCCTTCCAAACGTAAGACGGTTCTTTGATCCCAAACTGGGTTCACTTAAGTGAACAGAGTAAATACAAGCAGGAGGAGAAAATGAGCTCAAACAGAGGAAAGTCCGTCTCCACCGACCTGAGGAGCAGTAGGAATTGGCCACCTTGTGGTAACCATGGCGACAGAGAATGCTCTGGAACAGACACAATTAAAGATTCCACCTCGTTAGAAGGAAGCAAACACATAGATTCCCTAATTTTATCTTCCACAAAATATTATTTCATCAAGTTCAAAGTCGGTACCTTTTAGCCAAGAAAAAAAACAACTCCAAGTTGGAGGTCATGGAATGGTCCTCAGAAGCATCTCCGAGTGCCCACTGCTGTCACAGCACCACACCCAACACCACAGACGTGTTGTGTGTCCACTGCAGACGCATGTGTCTCTGATGGAACGTGTTTGGCCTGGTTTGGAGGAAGACTCCCTGACTTATCCCACGGCGTGAAGTGCCCTCTGACCCAGCCTGGGGACTTGTGCCGAGGACCCAACACCTTATGTTTTGTGTTTGGAACAGAAAACAAACCCAATGGGCTTTCCCAGGGCTGGGTGCCCTGTCCCATTCCTGAGGGCGCTCAGCAGAGATTCTAAGGAATGAAGAAAGACTTCATCATGGGGCTGAAGGCAGATATTTGGACCGAGGTCCCAGGGAGACCAGCCTCCTTGCAGGGACCTGAGTCCTGCATCCTTCCTGTCAACTCCTGATGTTCCTTTCTCATGCACGCTTCTCCCCTTTATGCTGTGACACCATTGATTCCTTTAGATTTTCAAAATCATGGTACAGAGGGAGCTCTTGCCGTCACACTAGCTTGGCTCTCAGAAGCACTGTATTTTGCCGACATGAAAACCAAAGCCCAGAGTTTATGACGCGCTGAGAGCCACGCTATTCCTGAAAGGCAAGGCTGCAGCCCCGCCTCCAGACAGCCCAGTAGGGTGGTTTCCACAGCGACCTCGTGTCCTGAGAACACAGTCCCTAAAGAGGCCTCGGATACGCCCTCTCACTTCAGCTTCAATCATGTGAGTACGGGTGTCATCTCCCCTTCACAGAGGAAGAGACCCAGGCTGGAGCATGTGTGTTTGCACAGCCGAGAGTGACACGGCCGACGGGCTGTCCCTGGCCTGTGTTGTCCCCAGTCTTTCTCATTCCCGAGGCATTTGAGTCCATGTTCATGGTCCAAACATGTCACCCACCGCCTCAGCCTAATACCAGCACCTATCACCACTTTGTCCTGTGCAGTAACTTTAACGAAATCCAAGTTAGAGGTGCTGCTTCTACCCTTTGATTGTGTGAAACTGAGAGGTGGGGTCAGGGAAGGAATGTTTGCTCCATAGCTCACCTGCCTACCAGGGGTGTGCGAACACACCCGCAGAAACTGGCTACACTGGCTGGAGGGAATATTTGTATTTTTGGTTGACGAGGGGAGTGATCAGTTTATAGTGCTGTGGGTGGAAACTCATGAACCAGTTCTGAGAACCTTCAGCGGTGAAGTTGACAGCAGGGAGCCCACGTCCACCAGGGCTCAGTCCTCTCTTAGTGTGTTTGTTTATAGATGTGTGGGTGTTGGGTAACACCCAGAGGTGTGCTTAGAGACCCAGGTCATGTGTACCTGCTCCTACATTAGAATCACCAGACAACCATGTAGCAAATCGGGTTCTCTGGTGGTGGGACTTGAGCTTTAGTACTTTTTAAAAGGTCCCTGGTAACTCTGAGTGGAGCCAGGTTTGCAAACCAGGCACCTTAGAACAGAGGTTCTCAAATGTCAGCGTACTCGCCCGGGGAATGCTTGTTAACATGTTCAGATGGTTTTGTCAAAAGGCAGATTCAAAGCCCCACACACTCGATGATGCTGCAGGGTGGATCCAGGAATGTGCATTTTTAGCAGACACGCTGGATGATTCTGATGCCTGTACGTGGTCCGTGGACCACACTGTGAGACGCTCGCCAAGGCAGCGAGCTCTGAGAGCAGCCTCAAGTTGCCATCTGGCAAGTCCCAAAGAGTGGAGCGAGCTAATTAGCTCCAGTATTTTTAGCTCAGGGAACAGCTCTGCAGAACTCAGCAGCCCAGTCCAAACAAGGAAGGATTCTTTCGTAACTGCTCATTAGAGGACCCTGAGCATATGGCAAATGTACAGTCAGTGTCGACTGAGGAGTTTCCGACGTCAGCCCCATAGACTCCATGTGGCATCTGAGTGCCATGCATCAGCATGCCTCCGCCTTTGCTTCTAACCCCACTTTAAGACTTGTATCGAAGGCACAGCATCCTGGGATTCCTCATGTGTCTTCGGGATTGTCAAACCAGGAGATATATTTAGAGCTGTCTTGTGAAGAGCACAGAATTTCACTACATGCAGAATTGCCAAGTAGGTGGGAACCGTCACGATGACGCATGCAGCCAGCAGCTTTTCCCTCTGAATTACAAGGACAGCCTCAAGGCTGCCTTTGTCCTCAATGAGTTTTTCTCCTTTCGACGCTGCCCACAGGATCTTCTGCAACCGATCACCCTTGGCCCGTCAGTGACCAGAGAGAACGCCCCCCTCCATCCCTGTGCACCGAGGTCCCTGCTTTCATGGACACAGTTTTGTCCTTGCCTGCAGACAGTCTCATTCCCGTCTCAGTCCAGTGGATTCCTCCCATCCACAGTGACAAATAAACTATATTAAATCAAATAAATGTCGTTTTAGGATCTCCTGTACTGTTCTTTAAGGATGCCCTACGTTTTGAAATTCTCGTGACATTCATAGATGAAAATAAAATCTGTTCTTGGATCTGAAAATTGAAACCCCACTCCATCATTTTCAAGAGTTCTTTTTGCCTCAAGGATACAAATTTGTGTACAATTGTATTCAGAATACCGAATTTTTTATTGTTTGCATCCACTTAACCTCCTAATCTGGGAAACTATGTCCTAGTAACTATGGCCTGATTTGGGAGACTGCTGAGAATGGGTCCCTAATGTGTTCATAGGATTATTGAGACATTCCTAGGTCGTTAGAAGTTCGTGTGACCCCACGTGTATAAAACCATTGATTACAGGGCTTGTTCAACATCTCTTTCAGTATGCGCTTTCTAAGCCTTTGTTCTGCCTCTTGTGACTCGATGGGAAACCGTCTTTCCAGCCTCTTGGCCTCCAGTTCTCTCCTCCTGCCCTGTGTTCACTGAACCTACGAGTCATGACCCTGCTCAGCCCCAGCACCCTCTCCACTGCCCTTAAGCTGGACACACAACACCTGCCAGCAAATAGCGCCGTCTGACTGTGGCGTGTGATGTCCACCCAAGGCTGGGGAAGAGGCAGGCACTGTGTGCTGTAAGGAGCTGAGGCGCACAGATGGTGCCTCAGCAGCCTGGTTGCTTTGTGAGTCCTTCTTGGAGACGTGCTCAACACAGTCCCCCCTCCCCCTTCCTCTGTCTGTTTTTAGACTCATTCCCCAGGTCCTTGTTGGATTTCTTTCAATACGTGCCTTCCCATAGTTAAACTAAGGATGTAATTTCTCGTTCTCCCGTCAACAGGATCGCTCACGAGGCAGCAATAACGAGGGGAACCGTGTATCTTGGTTTGTCTTAAACGGGCGGTTCCAGACGAACAGTTTGTGCCTGTTTCTCCAACACGATTACCGATCACTCCACTTTCTCTGTGCCTGTTTGAGTGGCAAATTATATGGTCACAGTGGCGTTATGTTTGGTAATTCCGGATCAAGAAGACATCAGAGAGGCTGGTCAGGAGGATGATCTTCCAGATCTTGTTGTCTGGAAGTGTGGGGAGGACCCTGGTGGTGCCCGAATACCCCTGGGGTGTGTGTGTGTGTGTGTATGTGTGTGTGGTGTGCAGCTGAACCCGACCCGCCGGGTTCTCTGGAGTCACTCCGAGGGCTGTGACGCAAGCCGTAGCCTGTTGCTCACCCGGGATAAATCTTCCAGAAAGAGGCAGCCAAGGGGACGGAAAACAAGCTGGACTGAGAACAGGACACTTGGCCTCTGCCAGAGTGACCTCGTCCTTCCCTCAGTGTCCACGTGGCCAGGGGCTGCCTGTGTGTCCGAGGCGTTGACCGTCTCCTTTGCAACTGAAAAATGAAAGCACAGGCCTCTGAGAATTAGCAAAGGAGAGGCTGAGAATGGGTGAGGGGAGGGTCTCAAGAAACGGAAATACCAGCTGTCTCAGAGGTGGGGTGGGAGGGGGAGCACAGACTCGCCCTCCCACAGAACCTAGTAAGACGTGCACAGGAAGCACAGTAATGTGAGTGAGGATGGAGCCTTCAGAGATGGTCGTGAAAATGAGAGCAGACCGCGTGGGAGCCGAGCTTGGGGGCAGGAAGTACTGCGTGAAAGCGTGGCAGTGCAGACTGCACGTCGGCTGGGGCCGCTGGGCGAGAGGGCGCTCAACCCATTTCTACCCACTGGATTCCAGAATCTCCTCAGGTCACGGGCGCCTGGTTTATCATCTGTCTAACCCACAAAGGCTTTGTTTCAGTGGACCCTGTGGGTTAAGAGCTGTCGGCGTGAAGCTGAATCCACCTTGGATGCAGCATGCTGGGTTTCGGAGGTGGGAGTGCAGTTGTCAGGCATAGAGAAGCCTCGATCAGATGTGGCTGGGAGGACCACCCTCAGGACCCCGCAATTCGTCCTCTGGTGCTCAGTTCTGGACAGCGCTAAGCCTCCCCCGTGGACCGCTGTGCCCTGGCCCTGTCTTCCAGGAGCTGTGGCTCTGTGGCCATCTACCGGGAAGCCACAGCCCTCACTTCTCATCTGGCCTGATGCCGACGGCTGAGCATGGGGAGTGGCAGTTTTGATGCCTCCTCAGAGAGTCTGAGCAAGAGGTGAGCGGGACCACTGGAGTGGAAGCGGAGGTGAGGGAAGGGATGTGTCAGGATGCGCTGGGCAGATGGCACCGTGTTAGACAGTTCCTGACCGAGTAGGGGCGGGCGGGAGGGAGGGTCTGGGTCGGGTTCAGAGGGACCAGGAGGAAGGGAGTGAGACCAGCTGAGGAGACGGCGGCCCCGGGTCCAAACCTCCCCCCTGCGTGAGAACACCGAGGGTTCCTGCTGCAGGGCAGCGAGAGAGTCAGGAGGCGGTGGGACGACAGGCAATGAGTGGTCACCTGAGAGTCGGGTCAGCAGGGCAAGGTAGCCGTGGGATGATGGTGAGCAGGTGACGGAAAACGGAGGACTGGAAATATGACGTGAGCGTGGGTGGGGGAGGCGGACCCGCCGAAAATCAATCATCCATTTAGCATCACGTGACACACGCACATGCTACGGAGTAAAGCAGCGAAGGGAGAGGGGGGGCCGCCTGGACTTCTCAGCCCTGCCCCTCAGTGGAGGCCTGGAGTGGACACAGCTGGGCCCTGGGTGCACCCTCTTAGAAAGTGGGTACGGGCCGCTGCTGGTCTTTATGTTGTGCTGATAAAGCGCCAAGTGAGGCCTCCATCCGTCAGCGTCCTTTCCCAGAGGAGAGAACCAGACATTTGCGCTCCATCTCCCTGCTCTGTCCTTGAAGTGAGTCCCGTGCACTCACTGTTCGCTGCCACGAGGGACCAGGAGTCAGGGTGCTGAGATACACTCAGAGGCGGCAGAGAAGCTGGTGAGCTGCCGTGCACGGAAGTGGTGCAGAAGAAGCTCAGCCTGAGTAGCTGAAAGGGAGCGACCCTCCCCCAGTGACCCCTCTGTGACCTCCTTCCTCTCCACATCTCACTCTGTCCCCCGGGACCACTGGGGTTCTGGGCGGTTCCCCGAGGCCTTGGCGTCATCGGCTCACAGCCGGCCTTGGGCAGCGGGGGAGCTAGTTGCGGCTCTGGCGTAGACCTTCTCAATTCTTTTCTTCTTAATATTGCTTTCTTGAGTGTGGATCTGTCCGTATCCTTTCTGGCTACTAAAGAGGAGGCGGCTTAGGGTGGGAGAAGCTTTCTGACCAGCATGTTACAGTGGCAATGTGAAGCCGTGTGGTAAAAAAGACCCTGACTTCCCACGTCTGTGTCTTTGACATTACATGACCTTGAGCCGACCAGTTTGTGTCTCTGAGCCTCCCTTTCTTAATTTAAAAGAAGAATCAAAGAGAAACTTAGCCCAGTCATGGAAACAGGTGTTGTGAGGGTCACGTTAAAGGATACAGAAAATGGTTTGTAAATTCTAAAGACGTCCACAATGTCAGGAGGTTTTATTTATTCTTATCTTGCATCTCCACGAGGCTGATCCTACAGGCAGTATATGCAGGTGAGCAGAGACAGAAAGGCGAGCAAGAAAAAAGAAAACACTGTGTTCTCAAGCAAGATCAGGAATGAGTCGGCAGCACAGAGAGGGCAGAGAAGGAGAAGTCGGCAGCCAGGAAGAGTGGGGAAGTCGGGCGTCGTCTCTCAGTGGCCGCCACACTGAGGACAGGGAGTGACGGAGCCCGGGAGAAGTCAGGGCACGTGGGCGTGTGTCCTTGAAAATCAGCTAGGAAGGAAAGCCTTGTGAACCACTTCTGTCGAATGTCTTCCCAGCACCCTACGACTGATATCATTTGTCTCCAGAAGATGAGCCTAAGGCACATGGACACGCTCCTTGAATTGCAGTGTCCAAGTGGAGATGTAGGGAATGATTAAAGGAAATTACTCAGCTATTGCTGGATGTCAGAGGTGTTCCTGATATGGGTATTTGGGAACGTGACCGGAATCACACAGCTGGAAGTTGTGCTGTTCATCTCTGAAACTTAGGATCTTGATGTAGAGGCATCCTCAGTTTTAATCCTGTTGTTTTCAGGCTCAGATGTTCTCAGAGTCACTGATCGCTGGAGAGCTTTGTGAGTGAAGGACCCAGAGGATGAGACATCCTCTATTAAGAAGTTTGATGAATGGGGTTGGTCAAAACACAATGCATTAGAGTTTCCTGGGGCTGGATGTGACACCAAGAGCAGTACTAGACGTTTGCAGAGACTACAGGTTCGAGGGAAAGTCCACTCTCTTAAATTTTATGGACTTCCTGATGGTTCAGAGGGAAAGAATGAGCCTGCAATGCAGGAGACCCAGGTTTGATCCCTGGATTGGAAACATCCCCTGGAGAAGGAAATGGCAACCCACTCCAGTATTCTTGCCTCAAGAATCCAATGGACAGAGGAACCTGGTGGGCTATAGTCCATAGGATTGCAAAAGGTTTGGACATGCCTGTATGACTGAGCATACTCTCTTACATTTAGAAAGTCTGGTAGAAAAACAGTGATTCCAGGAGGAAAACAGCTGAGATACAGGTACTGAATACTGAGGTCTTTTCATTGCTTTTGTAGTCGCAGCTGTCTGCTCTGTGTTACTCTTGCCGGATGGTTACAGAAGAATAGCATATGCAACCGGGAGGACAAGGGACATTTTGTTTATGCGGAGTCATTTCCTAACATTTATCTTACATCAGAGGACCTAAGCATCTTTTTCTTTCTTTCACTAAATATTTCAATCTATTTCTAGTTAGTGGGGGCCTTCTAGAAAATGTTTCCTTTTAAATCAATACAGCATGAAGTTTGACTTCATAATCAGTCAGTGGATCAGTTCAGTTGTTCAGTCGTATCTGACTCTTTGCGACCCCATGGACTGAAGCACGCCAGGCCTCCCTGTCCATCCCCACCTCCCAGAGTTTACTCAAACTCATGTCCATCGAGTTGGTGATGCCATCCAACCATCTCATCCTCTGTCGTCCCCTTCTCCTCCCGCCTTCAATCTTTCCCAGCATCAGGGTCTTTTCAAAGGAGTCAGTTCTTCACATCAGGTGGCCAAAGTATTGGAGCTTCAGCTTCAGCATCAGTCCTTCCAATGAACACCCAGGACTGATCTCCTTTAGGATGGACTGGTTGGATCTCCTTGCAGTCCAAGGGACTCTCAGGAGTCTTCTCCAGCACCACAGTTCAGAAGCATCAGTTCTTCATGAGATGATATCAAACAAGTCGGCCGAGTGTGAGGAGATGTATACCAAGTGCAGTCGCTAGACCCCAGAGGCGACCGTGACCTTGTGCTTGGCGGAAGGAGCAGCCTCTCTGGGGGGACTGGGGTCTTCAGGAACTTTTCCATCGTCATCAGCCTCTACATCAGGACTTGAGATTCACAGCGACCAGGCAGGAGGTCAGGTGTTCTGGCCCGATGCCGAGTCACTGGGGGTGGAGCCCAATAAAAGACGTGAACGAAACAGGCGATTAAGAGTCGAGCAGAGACCGACTCTGGCGCGAGTTGGGATTTCTCCAGAATCTAGGAGAGGAAGCAGTGTGGACTCTGCGTGCCGGGGGGCATCACCAACTGTGTCACAGGCAGGGGCTTGTCAGACGTGATGCCCTGAGCCTTGAGCCCAGATCCCAGCCTCAGGCCTGCACGGTTAAACATATGCACCAGCCAGGACACAGGTGGGGAGGGCAGGGGCTGCAGTCCTCACTGGGACCCGAGGGGCTCTATGAACGGGGGGAGATGTCGAGTCCCCAGGCTCAGTGTCACCACGGCCTTCTCCCGGACGCCCCTGCAAACTCTGCTTCCACACTGTTACTAACAGGGGCCTGGAAGCCTTGTCAGTCAAGCTTTCATCACCAGCCGTCAGCATCGTTGGGCTGAGGTGGAGTTCCTCGTCACGTGCCCCTGTCAACACCATCCTCCCCATGGAGTAAATGAGAAGAGGCCTGTTGGCACGTACTCCTGGAGCTGTTTGAAACCATGAGTCAGCCCTCCAGCTCCCCTCGGTCTTGTCTCTTCTGGGCAGACCACCTGCCCCGGGTGTCCCTCACCTGGCTTTCTGTCCAGACTCCCGCTCACCTGGGCATCTTCTCTAGAGTATTTCGGCCGTGGATCTCACTCCTCAAAAGACTGACATGCTCAGCTGGGCCCGTTTCTCCAAATATTAAGTGAAAGTGTTTCCGGGCAGGATATTCATCATTTGTTCCCAGCAAGATACTACGAACTGGTTAGCTCTTGTCTCATCAGATATCAGAGATGTGCTCGCTTATTTTCATTACTCAGAGAAGGACCTGGATGGAATATTTGGGGAGCCTTTGGCAGACCCTGAAGCCCCCTCTGGATCACCAGCCGTTCTGCAGAGCGAGTCTTCGAGGGCTTCTCGGAGGAACGGCAGCTGCTCCATGAGGGTTGATCCTGACCCTGGTCTGACCGTAGACGGAGCCAGGAGGGCAGGTTGTTCAGAAGAATGTGTCCGGACTGAGTCTCAGAAACACACCGGGTGAGTGTGGAGACTCGTGACGTGCTTTTGAAAAAGCAGAGGGTAGGTTTCCTTGCCTCACTTCTCCCCACTGACTGAGGGGGCACGAGGGCTTCAGGCTTAATTACCTGATCTTTGCTGCTTTCCTGAGAGGTTGTTGGGAACACAAGGCAGCCGTGGAAGGTGCTGAGTGTGTCTGGTGCCTTGGTCCTGACGATGCCACAACAGTGTCACAGTGTCCAGACTCATCAGCTCAAATCACATACATGCAGTGCCTTTTTTGTAACTTTTAAAATTAATTTATTCATTTGGCTTTGTCAGGTCTCAGCTGCATCATGTGGGATCTTTTCATTGCAGTGAACAGACTCCCTCGTCGTGGCATGAGCTCAGTAGTTGCGGTGCTTGGGCTCAGTAGTTGTGGTGCTTGGGCTTAGTTGCTGGAAGGTGTGTGTGATCTTAGTTCCCCAACCAGGTATCAAACCCCAGTCCCCTGCACTCCAAGGCAGATTCTTAACCACTGGACCACCAGGGAAGTCACCTGCGTGCAGTATTTGATGTGTCAATTATTCCTCCATAAAGCTGTTTTCAAAAAGGTTTTGACATATACAGAATGTCACAAAAGGGTCATGAACAGTGCACGAGGATCCGTCATGGTCCAGGGAATGTTGGCTTAGGTTTGGGAGGAAGGTTGCTTGCTTTCTCCTGGGGCTGCCTGTGTGTTAATTCTCAGTGGAACTGGTATGGCCGGCTGGAACCTAATGGAATTCCTTCTCTTTCAGTAACAGAACCTTCAAAACTGTGAGCAGAAAGACCCTCTGGGTAAATGCTTTATTTTCTCCAATTTTAAAACCAAGAAATCTTACCTTTTCCAGCTACTTTTTTTAGAGTTTTTATCTTTTCCCTTCAGATTTCTACTTTTTTCACTCATCAGCATGCATCTTGTATGGATAATTTTCCTTCTTCTTCTTTTTTTACCATCTGGTTTCCAAATCTCACGTTCTTTCCCTGCCTGGCCTGACTTTTTCCTGTGTTAATCTCTCCTGGTACCTTTAGCTTCTATTCACTTCGCAGTCCTGAATCTTATTTGTTTAACCATGTATTATCCCATCCATGGTGTCCTTGGTTCGAGCTTGGGAGACTCTTACTCCAAGCTCTCTGTACCCTCTGATATGTTTAATTTCCTTGATAAATAGAAGGAAAAGTGAAAGTGTTAGTCGCTCAGTCGTGTCCGACTCTTTTTAACCCTGTGGACTGTAGCCCTCCAGGCTCCTCTGTCTATGGGATTCTCCAGGCAAGAATACTGGAGTGGGTGGCCATTTCCTCCTCCAGGGGATCTTCCCAACCCAGGGATCTAACCTGAGTTTCCTCCATTGCAGGCGGATTCTTTACCAGCTGAGCTACTAGCGAAGTCCATAAATAAATAGAATGTAGGATCAGACAAGAAAGAGGAGTCATGTCCACTGGAGCCATCTGCCTAAGGATGCGCACACCCATTCCAGGGCATCGCTCACAGTGGCTCTCCAGCCTCTGCCTGAATCCACCAGTGCTGGGGGGCTCACCCCTTCAGGGGACCATCCACCTCATTATTGAAATGCTTGTTCAGTCACTAAGTCACGTCTGACTCTGCAACCCCATGGACTGCAGCACACCAGGCTTCCCTGTCCTTCACTGTCTCCCGGAGTTTGCTCATGTGGGTATTTGCTTAGGAAATTCATGTCCACTGAGTCAGTGATGCCATCCAGCCATCTCATCCTCTGTTGTCCCCTTTTCCTCCTGCCCTCAGTCTGAGTGGAGAGGTGGTGCTGACCAGCAGCCAGTCCAGAGGGCAACAATCTCAGTTGTTTTCCTGTCTCCCACCCCTTGGAAGAGGTCAGTTCCAACCTTGCCATTCTCTGTGGAATTCCTGTTTTCTTACAGCCCAAAAGAGTGGGCAAAAAAAGAATTTCATGGATTCAGTACAGTGCTAGTAGCTAGACTATATAGTTCTTAAAATTTAAACACAAGCATTCTTGATTCCTTTCTCATGGCTTAGATTTCCTAAGCAAATACCCACAGCTCTTACTTCTCAGGCTCAGAGGTTAAGTAACTTGTCTGAGTTCGCCCATCAAATGATGAGCAAGCTGAGAATTGAACATATGTCTTAGTATAAAACTGTGTTGTAATTATAGTGGATACACAGGAGTGGCTGCATCCTACTCCAAAACTATTCCAAACCACCACAGCCACCCACTGCTCCCGACTCCTGTGCTGTGAAAAAGGACTTCTCCAGGCCTTGGGGAGGAGGGGTGGAGTACTGGCCAGAGGCTGGCGGGTCATCTGGAAGGTCATTGTGATCACTCAGGCATCAAACTAGGGCAGTGTTACTGAGGGTGGAAATTGTGCCGTAAATTTAAGGTTCATTCCAAAGTCACAAAGTCCAGTGAAATTTGGAAACCAGTTGTACCTGGACAGTAGGAAAGGAGGAAGGAATAGAAATGGTTGGAGCTGATTCTAAGATGCTTCTAGTGAGAGACCAGATACATGAAAGAACATAAAAGGGAATTCTTTAGGGGACTTCCTTGGCAGTCTGGTGGCTAAGACTCCACACTTCCAGTGCAGGAGGCGCAGGTTTGATCCCTGGAGGGGAAACTAAGAGCCACATGCTGCACAGTGCAGCAAAAAAAAAAAAAAGGGACACTTTTTAGGAGGAGAAGAATTTATTTGGTTTTTAAAATATCAAACGTGGTATGAAAGTTTGAAGCAAAAACATGCTGAAAGGCCCAACACAAGCCAAAAATATGAACTTAGAAGTCAGCAGATAGATCAAGCATGAAAATATGGACTCAGGAAGAAGTCACGTAAGGAAGCAGTGTCCTTCCAGACCAAGCATGCAGACCAACGAGGGGAACTTGCGTGGGTGGCAGGTTGGTGTCTGCATCCGCTCAAGGGGTCTGCACAGCAGAAAGGAAAGGCAGGGAGGAGACCGAGGCCACTGACCTGCCTGGGAATGAAGAGGGGAGGACTCCTGCGGCCTTTGTCACGCACTGCAGGGTGAGCCAGCGGGCTGGGGAATAGGAAGACGCTGTCGTACGCGGCAGTGGGACAGACACGCAGAGGTGGCTCTTTGAGACGTCGGGAGGAGGATGCAGTGGGCTTGAGGCGATGGAAAGTGATACAGTACAGACTTCCCTTATAAAGTGCCCTGCTAGCTAGAGAGAAGGGATGTGGGGGAGCAGGGAGACGACCAAGGATTTTTTTTCATATGGGAGATTTTAATTCAACAGATCTGAGAGACAGAGCCATGCAGAGGGAGTGATGAAAAATATGTGTGCGTGTGTGCGTGTGTGTGTGTGTGTGTGTGCGCGCACGCGCGCTCCGTCATGACCGACTCTCTGTGACCCCATGCTCCCCAACCAGTCACTCTCTGTGACTGTACCTGCCAGGCTCCTCTGTCCTTGGGATTCTCCAGGCAAGAATACTGGAGCGGGTTGCCATACCCTCCTTCAGGGAATCTTCCCCAACCCAGGGATCGAACCCTGCCTTGGCAGACGGGTTCTTTACCACTAGCGCCATCTGGGAAGCCTGATGAAAAATATAAGGCGGAGTCATTTCTGGTAGAAGAGTTGATAAAGTTCAACAGGAAGCAGAAGCGAATGGAGTCAAGGCCTCAGAAGTTAGTCTTAGAGAAGAACACGGTAGCTTCTTTCTGTAGGAGAGGCAGGATGGACAGGGGTCTGAAGCAGGGGACTTGCCTTAGGGATGAGGGGTGGGTGATAGATTTGAGAAGGACTTGAGAAATTATTTCAGCACAATTTGGGGATATACGGAATTGAGCCAGCGGAGGAAGGAGGCAAAGAACGGAGTTAGGAAAAACTAGGTTTTCAGTTCAGTTTACTGGGGGGATGAGGGAGCCACCAACCAGGATAGGAAATACGAAAGGAAAACCAGGTTTTAAGGGTTGTTGAAGAGTTTCTTTCTGAGAATATTGAGTCTGGCATGCCTGTGAACATAAGATGGAGATGTCAGTGGGGGCCTACCGTTGAGGAAACAGGTCCGTGAAATTAATATTCAGGTAATGATGGTTTAAGACGACGAGAGTGGGAGATTTCATAGCGGGAGAGGGCACAGAGTGAGGCCATGTCAGCGTGCCTGGTGAGGCTGTGGCAGGAAAGACCAGAGGGAGATCGAAGTCTGCGTCTCTCAGAGAGTGATGTGGGGGAGGACAAGAAAGCAAGTTGTGGCCAGAGTGATGTTTCAGAGAGATTAGCGACAGTGAACGTCGCTCAGTCGTGTCCGGCTCTTTGCAACCCTATGGACTATACAGTCCATGGAATCCTCCAGGCCAGAATACCGGAGTGGGTAGCCGTTCCTTTCTCCAGGGGATCCCCGACCCAGGGATCGAATCCAGGTCTCCCACATTGCAGACGGATTCTTTACCAGCTGAGCCACCAGGGAAGCCCTCAGATATATTAGATGCAGACCAAATATGAACTTAGCCCAAGACAAAAATTGGGTTATTTTTCCAAATTATTGAATGCCGATGTCAACTATATCGTATGATATATTAAAAAAAAAAAAAAGAATATGATGAAATTGTTTTTCCATCTTGTGAATGGTGTTTTAGGTAACAGATTTTCATGCATTTATTTTCCAAGAGAAATTTGATGGTGTGGGAAGAAACCTGATATTCATGAACTTCTAAAAGGTCACCCACACAAAAATAACAATGCAATCTTACTAACTTCCAGCTCTTTGCACTTTTTTCCATGGTCAGAAGTATTTCGAGTCTGTTTTAAAGAAAGATGCATAAATACAAGAGATAGAGTCCACACACACACACACACACACACACAGAAGGCTTTTATCTCGAATTCTTTCAGTGAGATGTAACTTTTTAAAAAAATGTCTTTCAAGATAAGGCATTGTGCAAATGAAAACACTTGAAATTTGTCCTCTTTCAAAGTTTTCTTTGTGACTGTGGTTCTTTTGGCTCCAGGTTGAGGGAATATTTTGCAGAGGAGAATGGTATTTGATTGTTTCATCTTGGAGCATTGAGAAAATCACTTCATCTTCCTCCCACTTCCCCGTTTTTTAAGAGTAGCCCTTGAGTCACATAATTGCACTTGCATGTTTAAGGCTTTTCATTTGCATGCACGGTTTACCCTGGAATGCTTCTTTCACATACATACTTGGCACATAGGAGGTACCCCAGCATCTCAGGTTTTATCTGTCTCTACTTCTTGACTCTCTTTCATCTTGTTTGAATCTTTCTAATTAGTGGCTTCGTTTTCTAGATATTCTGTTACATTTCCCACCCATATAGGCTTGTTTTTTTTTTTTCTTTCTGCCTGACAGAACAGACGCAGAATTGTAAATGGATAGCTCTCTCATCATTTTTATTCTATTGTCCTTATTAGGTTATTGGGTTCCACTTGGGTTTCACTCAGAATATACCCACAGAGTTGAATTTCAGGGTCATTTGCATGATATTTAAATAAGTATGAAGATGTAAGTCTAGGGGTTTGGGAATGTCATAACCAGAGAATGAACTGAAATCACTACTTCCAGATGGGTCAAATAAATAGGCCATCGACCAAGCAAGACAGCACGTGTCCTTACTTTGCATGTGTATTATAGCTGTTGGTATCCTGGATTTTTCAGTTGACAACAACCAACTTGGACCTGTAACTTGAGAATTAAGAGCTGTACCCTCTGTTCAGGCAATTTCCAGTATGTGCTTAGAGAGAAACGGATCTCAAGTATTACTTGGGTTTGATTCAGTTTTCCTATCTAAAATGTAGGATAATAATACCTAGCTCATACAGATTGAACGCATTCACGTATGCCAAGGAGCTGGCGTTCTGCCTAGTGCATAGAATGTGTTCCAAAAATACTCTGCCGTCAGTGTCACGACCACCTCATCTCCCGTGCTTTGGACTGTTCTCTATGGTAACCTCAGAGGCTTTTTCCAAGTGCTTTGGTCCATAACGCCCCCCACCCCTCACCTCTTCTATATGGACACTCTTTGATAATAATTTGTCTATGTGTTTTAGAAGTTGCTGAAAGTTTATAGGGAAGGAATCCAGAAACTCAAGTCTGTCCACTTCTGATTTAATAGTTAATCTTGATCATCTGGATTTAAACTAGATGTATTATTTACTGACTGCTGTGTGAGAAGCTATCTGAAACCTAGCGGCTTCTGTCTCACGGTTGCTGTGGGCCAGTAATTCAGGACCATCTCAGATCTGAGTGGCCCCAGCTCACGTTCTCTTGTGAGACTGTTAGTCAGGGCTGTGTCGTCTGCAGGCCTGACTAGGGGGTGAAGAATCAATTCCAAGCTTCCCAGTGCGTTGCTGGCTCGTGGTGATCTCATGAGGAAGAACCTCGGCCCTAGCCCGTACAGTTACTCGAGTGTCTTCCCGATCTGACAGCCATCCTCCCGCAGAGCAAACGACCCGAGAGGGAGCTGGGAGGCCTCAGTACCGTTTACAGCCTGTGCTCAGACACTGCTGGGGTCACTGAGTCCACCCACACTCAGGGTTGTGCAGTCAGGACCCAGCCTTCCTCCTCTCCTTGTGCCTCCATCACGGCTCCATCCTCCTCTCCCTCCCTGAGCCTCACTCTCCCATCTCAGCAAACAGAGGCGACCTTCTGCCTGCCTGGGGTCACTGTGAAAATGAAGTGAGACTTGTAGTAAGAAAGGGCACTGCTGGAGAGCCTGAACAGCCCAGCACAGACGCCGTAACTGTAGAGAAATGGAACAGGTCCACCCAGCTTCTGCTCCGGGGCCTGTTCACAGAGGCACCTCTCTGTCAAAGCTCCCGGACCTCCGAGGGGCTCTCTGAGCCTCAGTCTGCTCAGGACACAGGGGCTGGGACTCCAGCCCCTCCTTCTTCTCCTGGGGGAGCGGCGCTGCAGCACTTCAGAACAGCAGCTCGGTCCTGGGGGGGGGGGTCCTGCGCAAATTGCTCCAGGACCACATGCTATTCTTCTTCACGATTTTGCTCCTCGGAAGCTGTTTCTTCACACCTGGACCAGAGTTTCAACTAGACCCCCAGCTGGATGGCCGTCCCCTGCCCTTGAGTACACCATCCCAGGTCCCGGGGATCTAGTCCAGGAGTCCTGGGGTCACTGGAAATGAAACTTCTTTGGCAATTAAGTGCTGTTTTTTATTGTTATATCTGGGTCCTTTTTCACCAAATAACTGTGACCTCCTCGAGGTTAACCCGGGGGCCCAGACCAGGCGTGGAGTCGGGAGTGTCAGCAGACCCTCCCCCGTTCTCCTTTCTAGGCTCACGTCCGTCATCAGCACCAGGTGTGTCCATATTGCTCACACCCTGCGGTAGCTCTGTCTTCCTCGGCCTGCGTGTCCCTCGCCCATTATCTTTAGAAAGCTGGTTTTAAAATGCTAGTCAGCGAGCACTCACCCACACAGGGTGCCAACCCTCAGAAGTTTCCAGAGAAAGGGAAGTGAAATACGGTTCTCACTTCATCCTTGCAGGGTAACCAACCCATCACATTCCACACCCCCAGAGGATCTCTCTCCAGAAAGCTGGAGAGGACGGAGGCCACGTTCTCCCTTCTTTGGGGGCGACCCTTGCATTCTAGTCACTGCATTTATGGGTTGGGGAGTAATCTCCTGGCTCAAGAGTTGAAGAGGGACATCTGAGACCTGAGGATTACAGGAGTTTGGAAATGCTATACTGTTGTTGATACTGCCTTAGTTTTGAAAGCCACGTTCCCCTTGCAATGAGTTCTTAATTTACGGGCCACTCTGAAACTAAAACACGCACATCAAATTGTCCAGGGGACAAGTTTGCCCAGGTAAGCCTATCTTGGCCCCGGTATTACAGCTCACCGAGGGTTCAGAGTGGACTCTGCCGGAGATTTCAGCGACCTCCCGCCGGGCCTGGGTCTCCCCATCTCTGGTCCAGCTGGCTGTCAGGAAGCCTCCGATGAGCAGCGTCCATGTCAGTTCTGAGCTACATTAGTTGAGCTGGAAATTTCTGCCCCGATTTAATCACAAACCAGGTAGTCGTGGAAATGACACCAAGCCTCTGGCTACCCAGTAAACCACATGCAAATGGTGGGAATAAGACTGACATGATATGCAAATTTACTTCCTGAGTAAATAAAAGACTTGGATGCCTGGTCTCCTGACTACATGCATTTGGTCCAGGCTTGTTTATTAGGATTCACAGTGATTTGAAAAATATAATCACAACCATGATCTCAATGCTTGTTTTTTTTGTTTCTTGTTTTTTGTGTGTCTGTTTCAGATATATCAACACTCCTATACTGGATATTATGTCCTGAGCAAAATCCCTCATGGGTAAGATGGCTCTTTCATTTTCTTCTAACGAGAAATCTGCAGAACAGAGTGGAGCGCTGACTAGTTGCTTAATTCCTAGGGCAGGAAATATGGCACCTTAGCTTTTGACAGTGTAGTGTCCTGATGCTGTGGGAACCTCTGGGGTGCCCCCAGGCCCCGGGGTGGGGGTGGGGGTGTCACTGAGTCCAGCTCCTCGCCCATTAGTGAAGCTTCCTTCCCAGAGCAGCTCTGCCACCTCCTGCTCTGGTCCCCAGGTTCCAGGTCCTGCAGGGTAAGATGCTGCCCCGCCCCCATCACCAACCCCCCACCCCTACGCTTTGTAATCACCTGCAGCCCCCCTAGGGCATGGTGGTTCACCTTCTGACTCCCAGGAGGGTTCCCAGTTTATATACACAATAGAAAGGGCAGCACCCTAAGCTCATCTTTTTTCTCAAAATGGGAAGATTTGGGACTCAGAAGTGTGAGTGCAAAGGAAAAGACATGAGTGCGTGACTTTGCAGAGTTTTCAGCTCTGGGTATACACAGTGGGGTGTGTTATCAAGGGCTCATCTTTGGAATCCAGAGGTGTTGATTCGAGGTTAAAGTTGGATGAAGCCATTTGTTGAGTTGGCACGTGGGAAACCAGTTGCAGAACAAGGAGAGGGAGGCAAGGATGGTGTTTCCTTGCTTCCATTTCTGTTTTTTCTTTCTTCCCCCTCCTCCCTCCCCCACACCCCTACCCCGCCCCTCTTTTGTCCTCATCTTTACCTTCCATGGTTTCTCTCACTTTTCTTTTGACAAGGTGATGTGCTCAGGAAACGTTGTAAGACATTGGGTTGTGCTGCTGGCAATATTGTGTGGTTTCCCATGACTGCTTAGGGGGAGGCATCCTAATTTTGCTAAGCAAATGCAAACAAACAGCAGGAGTTGATAAAAAAAAAAATAATGTTCTGAAGGAGAGCATTGATCACAGAATGGATGTTTCACAACTATGTTGGGTAGAATATGGGCATATCTTTGGAAAACAAGCATGGAGAAAATAACTTCATTTTGGACTTCAGATAAATAAAGGATGCGTGTAAATATGCGGCAAAATGTGATTAATCGCTTCTGTTAGACTATTAGAAAAATCAAGCCCCAAGAAACTAAAGATGACCCCCTGTCGTGAAAATAAAGTATCCATGGGCGTGTTTTATTCAAAGCACAGTTCAGATAGAAACTCAAATGTCTTTCACAGAGGAGGGAGTATTCTATTATTTTTCAAGCAGATAATGCACCTTCAAAGGTCACAGCCAGCAGGGGTATAATTATGCCTTGAGATTTATCTACCCCTTCTGGGAGCAATAGAGTTTATCCTAGATGAAGAATAAATTTGTAAAACTCAAAACTCGAAAAGCATTTTGTGCTTGACACATAGTGTAAATACTTTA
This sequence comes from Giraffa tippelskirchi, assembly GCF_054371585.1. Lineage (NCBI taxonomy): Eukaryota > Metazoa > Chordata > Mammalia > Artiodactyla > Giraffidae > Giraffa > Giraffa tippelskirchi. The sequence goes on from NC_137284.1 coordinate 158,781,126, forward strand.
TTGCATCAGTTAACATGTAGGAGAAATATGTTCTCCTGGCATGAGAGTTTGCCAGGCGGACTGCAAACCTGAGGACAAGGTGGTCTGTGCTGAAGGCTTGGTTTCAGGGCTCACGATGAGGGTGATAATCCCCCCATAGAGGATGTCAGCAAAGAGTGAGCTGCTTTCTGTGTTTTTAAACAATCACGGTAATCAGCACGGCCTTCGCGGATAGGTTGAGTCTCTGTGTTCACCCTAGCACGTCAGTCTTGCAAGGAAATCGTCGTCCTCCCCTGTCCTGTCTTCTCATGGCTGGTGTCCAGGAGAGCTGGACTCCAACACAGCCTGGGCTCACTGTCCACCGCAAACAACCCCCTGGAGTGTTACACTGGAGCTGTAAATATCAGGCTTTTTAATGGTGCTAATTTATTGCTTTCCTAAATGTTACCGAACCAAATGTGGATTTGCTTGCCCAAGCGCAGTAAAGCCAGTCTATTGACACCAGGTTGTGGTGAAGGAAAGTGCACACTGATTGCAGGCCCCAAGCAAGGAGTGCAGAGAGCTGGTGCTTCAAAGGCCCAAACTCCCTAAAGGCTTCAGGAAAAGGTTCTTAAAGACAGGGTGAGGGAGGGGGATTGTGGGTTATGTGACCAGCTCATGGACAGTCTTCTGACTGACGGTGGTGAGGTAAGTAAGCGTCCATGTATCCTTTTGGTTCCAGCTGCTCTGGGGTCTCCCTGCTTGTGTGCAGCTTATGGTTAACGTCTCCCACCTGGTGGAAGCATCAGTATCTGCAAGACAGCTCGAGGGTGTGGCTCAGAATATGATCCGGAGCCCTTGAGGAGGAGCTAAAGGCCCTTGAGTTTGGTTAATGGCTCAACTGTTATTATGTTGCCTTGTTTGGATTTTTTCCTTTCTTTCTGCATCTTCTCACGTCTCAGATTAAATTTACTCTTGGGAACTTGAGGAAAACCTAAGTAGGCTACAGTTTTTCTACAGACAAGAGGCAGGTGGAGAACATGGGTTGGGGAGGGGTCTCTTCCAGGAAGGCCCCATAGGGTCCTGCTCAGGTGCATTAAGACTTTCATAGGATTGAAAGATGTAACTGAATACTTGCTGCACTTACGGGAAACAGCTCTGGTGGGTGAGGATGTCTATGGCTCGTCTCATCACGTAAACTGAAGCATCTCCAAAAATGGCATCCATTGTTTCACCCCCAAGTCCTCCTCTTTATCATAAGATCATTTGTTGGTGGTGGTCAGTCACTCAGTCGTGTCCCACTCTTTGCCTCTTTGTGACCCCATGAACTGCAGCACGCCAGGCTTCCCTGTCCTCCACCATCTGCCGGAGCTTGCTCAAACTCATGTCCATCGAGTCAGTGATGCCATCCAACATCTCACCTGCCGTCGTCCCCTTCTCTTCCTGCCTTCAGTCTTTCCCAGCGTCAGGGTCTTTTCCAATCAGTCAGTTCTTTGCATCAGGTGGACAAAATATTGGCGCTTCAGCTTCAGCGTCAGTCCTTCCAGTGAATATTCAGGGTTGATTTCCTTTATGATTGACTGATCATTTATGAACCATAAATGAATGAATTTTGAATATCATCAAAGTCTTCTTTGTATTAATGAGATGGTGGGTTTCCAAACTGGGTGAGCCTTTAGACCTTGAGCTTTTGCAGCTTCAGTGTCTGAAAGAGACTTGCTGAGCTCAGTCAGTTGTGCCAGGGCCCTGCCTGATGGCCAGGCAAAAGCATACCCCTGTAGGTGGGCTTGGGGTGGTGAGGAAGGCACAGTTGTCTTTTTGAATAGAAACATCTCTATGAAAATATTAAATTAACATTTACTCATAGCACCAAACATGTGAGAGCTTCTCTTGATATTTCTGGAGACACAGGTGTGTATTTTTCTCCCTTTTTCTCACCTCTCCTCTCATCCCTCTCTCCCTGCAGTCCCTCACTTCCAGCCCAAGGCCGTTCCGTCTGCAGGATGGGATTACTTGGCATTTATAACTTAGATTTTCTCCCTTAGCTTCAGGCTTTCCAAACAATCACAGAGGTGAACCGAATTAATTTTTCAGCGCCCTCTAAACTCTGGCTTCCTTCCTTTTTGCCAGTGACAGATGATTCTGGGGTGGGTGTTCCCTCTCTTCTGTCTCTCACAAGCGAGCAGGAGGCCTCCCTGACCCATGTTTAACTCCCTCCATCCCCAGCTCTGACCTCCGCAGCTGGAGCCTGGGGTAGACCCCAGGGCACATACAATGGCTCGAGTCATACGAGAACCCCGAGCCAGCTGAATGTTCATCTGTTCAAGGGTCTAGAGCCTCATGGTGGGAGTGTTTGACTTTCACATACTGAATTTTCAGAAATTGTGTTCTCAAAGGGCATGCATCTTTTACACAGATTTGTGTAATAAGCCAGAATTAAAGCTAGTTAATTTTTAACAGAGTGTTTTACTAAGTATTTATATAGGAACGGCAGCAAAATAAAGCAACACTTCATGATAGAGATTGATAGAAATGGTAACCAGTTGGATGTTCTCTGTTAAGGGTCCATCATATGTTTTCATAGCAGTTTTTGGTAGATTTGCTGTTTCTTGGAGTTTTCCTGACATGAGTTTTTTTCTTGGGTTAGTTTTCCCTTCAACTTGAGTGTTTTTCTTTAAAAAATTATATTTCTATGTAATTTGCAATTTTTCATATCTATTAGGATCATTCTGGAAATCATATGGGCTGGAGAAACTCAGTCCTTCCGTAACAGACATCAATTTTAAGAAAAATTTGGTATGCCCCTTAATTAGGTAGCGTTGGCATTTGGGGGTTTGGCAAACAGAGAAACGTAGACCAGAAACTGAGAAGTGTGTGACGGGACCTCTGTGAACACGTCAGGTCGTCTTCTGTGGGTGGTGCTGCCCTAACCTTGCTTGTTCACCTTTACGAAACGGTACAAAATGGTATTCCTTTGGGATTCTGGTTGACTTATGAAGTCACATCTGTGAAAGTAATGAACTGAGACATCGATTCCTTCTGCCCAGGGTTACTCTCTAACTTTATAGGCTGGGACATAGAAGAGCATTCCATTTATTTAGAAAATAGATACCTAGGTTGATGCGGGAGTTACAGACTGAAGCCCTGGGGTCACATAGACCTGAACATGAGTCCCAGTTGGCAGCTGACTCCTGGCTCTGTGACCTTGAGAGCCGCTGTACTTCTACGGAGCTTCGTGTTCACGTTTTTATAAAGATGTTAACAACAGTGCCCACTTCATAGGCACCCTGTAAGAATTAAAGAGAATGATACATGTGCGGTGCACAGCAGAGAATTTTGCTCCAAGTGACTGCCTGGGAATGTTATTTCTTCATATTGTAATATGTCCCCAATATGTATTTGTAGTCTCATAATTAAATTTTATCAGACTTTACTTCCTAGCCAGTTCAAATCCTTTCTGTTACAAGGAGAGGAATGATATAACCCCTACAATAATAAAATTCCCTTTAAAAATTTTTCAAAGCTAAGACCCATTCCATGACACTCAGGTGATTATAATGCCCACGCGATTTTAATTTCTCTCTTAAAAGTGATGTCTATAGCCTCAACGATCTACAATTCTCAGTGCTCAATAAGTTCTTTTTTTAATCTCATCTCAACCTGACTTGCTGCAATTAATTTCCAAGGCTTTCTTGTTTTGCTTCCAGTGGAAGCAGAAAGGATAAGTCAACACTGAAACACTGTATTGAGCAACAAAGCATGGTCTCTATCCTTAAGGAGCTCAAAGTCTTGTTGAAAAGGAAGGACATAGACATATCAGTTCAGTTCAGTTCAGTTGCTCAGTCATGTCCGACTCTTTGTGACCCGATAGACCGCAGCATGCCAGGCCTCCCTGTCTATCACCAACTCCCCGAGTTTACACAAACTCATGTCCATTGAGTTGGTGATGCCATCCAACCATCTCATCCGCTGTCCTCCCCTTCTCTTCCCACCTTCAATCTTTCCCAGCATCAGGGTCTTTTCCAATGAGTCAGTTCTTCGCATCAGGTGGCCAAAGTATTGGAGTTTCAGCTTCAGCATTAGTCCTTCCGATGAATATTCAGGACTGATTTCCTTTAGGATGGACTGGTTGGATCTCCTTGCTTATATAACAATATAAAATTAAATGCCTCAAATGGGTATTTTAAGCACTGAACACAAAAGAAGAAATGCCATAAAGAATCTCAAAAAGGAAGTCTGGCTTGAGGGGAGCCTTATAGTCGAGTAAGTTTTATTTTGTTTGGTTTAATAGATGGAGACTAAGAGGAGATTTTCCAGGCTGGGAGAATCATTAAACGAGCTTGACCTTTTCAGTGAGCCAGCCTCTTCCTGGAATTACTGGGGTGCCAGACCAGGCCCAAGCAGGGCTGTTCTCCTGGGACTCTGCCTGGGGGAAGACGGGATTGGGTGGGTCTGGGGTGAGTGCAATGGGTCTTTACAGGAAGAACACGCTGAACACTGAGCCTAAGAGAGACGTGGTGCTGACAGCAGGCTTAGATTAGTTCTGTGCGTGTGTGTAGAGCAGAGGGAAGGAAAGGGGTGATTAGGGCTTGGAGTCAGTTAGGAGGCCTGGTGGGGAGCAGATCAGGCGTGTGATGCGGGAGGGTTCAGCGCAGAAACCACCTGACTGTGATGGTGGGTGTCTGGTGTTCGCTCAGAAAGTGAAGACGGGTTCCAAGGGTTAATATTCCATGCTCCTCTAATTAAATCTTCAGCAGCCTGTGCCTGTTGTGAGTTGAGCCTGATGCGTGAGGAGATTCAAGGTAGTGAGTTCGTGAGGGTGGCGGTGAGAATCCCCAGCAGTGTGAGTGGCCCAACACTTCCTTCTCCAGGATGCTGCCACTGGACTCACTCACTCTGCAGAGCTGCCAGGAGTTGCGTAAACAGGATTGTCTGTATATCTTTAGGAAGGGCCAACGTGAGGCCAAAATATAACAGAAAGAGAGTCTTTAGAGTGGCATTCTACGTGCCTCTAGCAAGGCCTGCAAGACTTCCCAGGCGGCTCCATAGTGAAGAATCTGCCTGCCAATACAGGAGATGCAAGTTCGATCCCTGGGTTAGGAAGATCCCCTGGAGAAAGAAATGGCTACCCACGCCAGTGTTCTTGCCTGGGAAATCCCATGGACAAAGGAGCCTGGTGGACTACAGTCCATGGGGTCTCGAAGAGTCAGACATGACTGAGAGACTAAACACACGGAATGGGCAGGATCCTACCTTTACTGGCAGTACCAGCATTTCAGCACCGTGGACAGCTCCAAGACCTGTGGGGCTGGATCTTAGTTAAGCTGCTTCTCCTGCTCCCTTCCCCCAAGGCCCCCCCCCCTTCTCCCCCTTCTCCCCCTGCATTACAAGCAGTTAGCAAGCACTATCAAAAGAATGAGCTTTAGAATCAAATCGATGTGGGAATAAATCCCCAGTCAGCCTCTTTACCTGTGTAATCATAGAAGAGTTACTTTGCTTCTCTGGGCACTATTACTCCATCTATATAATGGAAATAAAATGCCTGACTCATGGGGTTCATGGAAAGGTTATGAAGTTCTGTAGGATATTGAAACGGTGCGTGTAAGTGCCTGTTTTGGTGTGCAGAAAGTACTACAGGGTTTCTTTGTGGGGGAACCAAGGCCTTCTATTATGCAGCCAAATCTAATTAATCACTCTCCCCACAATTCCCCTACCTCTGGACAGAAAGTAAATTTCATACTCGGTGCCAGCTCTGATCAATTCTAATGGCTTCCTGGAGCTCTGAGTTTAAAGCAGCGCCTGTGCTCTGTGGGGAAGGACACTGTGATCCATGAGTCTCGCCCGCAGTGCTGGGGGTGGAGGGAGAAGGATGCACATGATGGCTTCCAGGTGCCAGGAGGCAGTCTGCCCTGAAGGACCACTTCAGTGATGCGCTATCACTGCGTGCAGACAGAAGGTGGTCTCATCTTCGCTCGCTCTATCCTTTATCCACCCCCACAACTCGGACGCCAGAAACGTAGGTGCCGCTCACCGTGTGTCTTGTGTCCAAATCCTTCTGATCCTTCAAGCCCTGACATCAAAACCCTCTCCTCTAAAACCCCCTCCAGCCTCCCCGCGCTCCTGGAGTAGGACTGACTCCCATTTCACACTGAAATCTATCCTTGCTTTAAATTGCTCCTTTGTTGTCAACATGTAATTTTTTCTGAACAATGTGTTTAGAAATGTTTTAATATGCAGTTACTGCCTGACCCATTTCTCTCTTGAATTCTTAGGTGTCAGAGAGTGGGGTTTGCTAGGAGGGGCTTGGGCTGTGTCCATGTCCCAGGTGTCTGCTGCCTGGGGTGAGAACAGGGATGCCCAAGAATACCTGCCGGAGAGGCTGCACCTGCTGGGCTGAGCTGTTGGGAGAAAAGCCATCAGCCACAGGCAAAGGGGGCCTGTTTCAACCATTCTGTCCCTTTGAGTCCTTTTCTGCTCTTAAAAAACCGCCCTCCATGTCTAAAGATTTTCAAACAAGCAAACCTCATTTGGAAATGAGGTGAAAAGATGGGGGATGCGTCATTTCATCAGGCGCCTTGTGGAACCTAAACTTGCACCTTCACGTCCTTGAACTCTTCCCAACGCGGGGGTGGGGGGTGGGGGAGGTGCATTGATGTTGATTGGTGGAGGGAATTAATGAATTAAATGAGATTGTCAAGTATAAGGAGAAGCAGGCCTGGGCCCCACCCCCAAATCGCTCAGACCACAGTCTCAGAGGATGAGACCTCAAGAGAGCATTTTTAAGTGACTGGATTTCTAGTTCCAGTATCTGGTGTCAGCTGGTCCTGCCACCTTCTTCACTAGCTGTCAGCACCAAGTGACCCCAGGATTCTCTTTGAAGCTGAGAAACTTCTGTTTCTGTTTCTGCAAAGATGCGACGAACGTGAATTTCCTCGTCCTCTCAGCAGAGAGATGCAGGCAGGTCTCCGGTTGACAGTGTCCTTGGAGATTTACTTAATGATATGCAGTAAAGGCTCTAGAGCACGGGCATCCGCACCACGGAGATGAGATCGATCCTGTGTCTGGGCTGGAGCTTGACGTGAGCGCCACCTGGTGTCTCAGCTTGGAGTTGCCTGTTCCCATTGGTGCATTCTGGAGCCGAAGAACTGGTGCTTTTGAGCTGTGGTGCTGGAGAAGACTCTTGAAGTCCCTTGGACTGCAAGGAGATCCAACCAATCCATCCTAAAGGAGATCAGTCCTGAATGTTCACTGGAAGGCCTGATGTTGAAGCTGAAACTGCAATACTTTGGCCACCTGGTGCGAAGAACTGATTCGCTGGAAAAGACCCTGATGCTGGGAAAGATGGAGGGCAGGAGGAGAAGGGGACGACAGAGGATGAGATGGTTGGATGGCATCACCGACTCAATGGACATGAGTTTGAGTAAGCTCTGGGAGTTGGTGATGGACAGGGAGGCCTGGCGTGCTGTGGTCCATGGGGTCGCAAAGAGTCAGACAGGACTGAGCGACTGAGCAACTGAACGGACTGACCGGAGCTGTGTTGCTCTGTCTCTTCTGAAGTATCACAGGCCGCGTTGTCAGTCACGCAGAGTGAGAGGCAAGCATGTGGAACCCTTTCAGCTGGGCCTGAGAGCCAGTCACCTGAGAAGGCTCTGTCCACATCTCTAAGGTCAGCAACGCTCCCGCCCACAGGCCTCTTCCCAAAGAGTCCCCTGGAGGCCGAGCTCCGCGGTGTTTGCAGCAGAGCGCCCTCTCCACTCTGCTGCACCCCAGGAGCCAGTCTGTGCTAGCCCGGGGTGGAGAGCGGGCAGACCACGTGAGTCACCGGCTACGTCGTCTCTTCTGCTTTGTCTTCACAGCACCTCCTCTGCGCTCACTCCGGGCTGTTCCCTTATTTACGCTGGCGACAATGGCACAGATTAAACATCAAGGGTAGTAGCCTCGTCCAGAAAAGCAGGCCTCAAGGACAGCGGGACAGGTGGTCATCCAGACCCTGGAGAGATAAGCAGATACCTGTCACTGCAACATAACTTACTCATAGTAAAACCCCTATGTTTTCAGTGAGAAATTTTCATTAAGTTTTGACGGATGGTTCCAATCATAGAAGCACCTCCCCGACCAAGACAGGGAAGATTTCTGTCTCCCCAAAATAGCCCATGCGCCTGTCCTCCACCCACCCCCCCGGTTACCCTGGCGCTCACCCCTCTAGCTTTGCCTTTTCTAGACTGCCTTGTGGATGGAGTCATACTTACACAATCCTGGGTGACGGGATTCTTCGTTAGCATAATTGCTTTTGGTTTCACCCACGTTGTTGCCGATGCATGTAGGTCATTCTTTTTATTGCTGAGAAGCGGCCCAGTGAGTGGAGACAGTCATTTGTTTATGCCTTTGCCATGTGACATTTGAGTGGTTTCCAGCTTGAGGCTGTTATGAATAAAACTGTGAGTGTTTGCATACAGAATTTCTTATAGGCACATGTTTCCATTTTTCTTGGGTAAATAGCTAGAGGTAGAATCACTGGGTCGTACAGTGAATGTATGTTTCAGTTGGCGACAAACTGCCAGATGGTTATCCAAGGTGGCTGTACTGTTTAGACCCCCCCCCACCAGGCTGGGGGTTTCAATCCCCCTACCCTCTACCTGGTCCCCGAGAGAGGCCAGCTGACTTGTCTGCGCAGGTTCCCGCCCAGGATAGAGTGTCAGGCCTCCTCTCCTCCCCGAACGCAGGCACTCAGGGGCCTCACAGGCTGCTCCCCGCAGCCGTCCCCTCTGCAGTGCTCTGTAATGACAAGCCCTCGAGGGAGTCCGTGGCAGGGAGGGTGGAAACTTCCTGAAGAGGCTGTTCACGGGCGCCCCGGCACATGCCTCGCAAGCAGTTAAGAGGGCTCCGCCCCGAGCATCATCGCTCGCTTCTAAACAGATCTAGGAGGAGGGGTTTCTTTTCAAGAATCGCCAGTCCTGGAGGAAGGCCCAGGTCCAGGAGCATGGCCCTGCCCTGGGGCGACCTGCTGCTTCCTGGCTGAGAGGAGGAGCGGGGCTGCACGCCTAGCATCCAGCATCCTTCTAGCCGGATGCCTCTGACCTTGGGGTTCCCGGCTGGGCTGGCAAAGGGCATCATGGGCCTTCTCAGGCATTCCTGTCTGTTCTCTTGCTGTACCTTGACTGCAGCAGTGTGAAGGAGACAGCAGGCAGCGTTAGCCCTCCCGGCGGGCGATGACTTTGCACTGTCTGGCTCAGCCAGACTGTGTATGGACCAATATGTATTTCTGGAGCTGCTGGCGATGGACAAAAGAGCAAAAGCTGTGGCATTTCGTCATTGAGAAGCTCTGGTTCCCAGGCCTGAATAGCACAGCCTTCGGTGGAGATGACACAACTCTTTTCTCACATGAGGCTTTGGGCTCCCAGGACTCAGCTTGGCCCGCTGCATGGCCTGCCAGGCTGCTGGACACTCAGGGGCGAGGTCGACGCTCTGCCAGGGCTGAGGCGCCCAGATGAAGAAGCCACTCACGCTTCTGCCTGTCTGGACTGGAAGTTAACAGCATCCCCTGTAGCTCTGTCTCCTCCATCCAGCAAGACAATGGACGTTCCCACACTTTGGAGTGAGCACCGGAGCCCAGGACATGTCGCGTTAGCCTGCTCTGTGAACACAGACCTGTGGGCAGCCGGCGCCCAAGTATGAACAGAAAGTCGGGGTTTTGCCATCTCTCTGCATATCTTTAATTCATCGCGTAACGCCCTCGTATACATTTCTATCCACCTTCCAAGCATTTGGAGGGGCTTCCAGGGCAGCGCTAACAAGCACGGCTTCCTCTGCAGCCCCCTTCACAACCAGCCCAACGTCAAGGATAAGGAGAGAGCAAGATCCAAACCCAGGGCTGACCTGAGACTCGCATGTAATCATCGGTGGTATCAGAGCTAGAATTCCTGAGCCAGGACTGAAGCTCAGGGCAGGCCTCCTGCTGAGACCTGAGAGCGTGGCCCCTGAGGGCGCTGCTGGCCCCGGGCCTGTCCCCTCCTTATGTCCACAGGTTAGCCCTCAGGGTCTTTTCTCTGCTGCTCTCCCTGCAGTTCCCTCCGGCTTACCTCAGGACGTCTGAACGCCATCCGGCTCCCGGGCTCTGTCCACTCAGCTGCTCACCGTCTCATCCAAAGGCCCCTTACCAGGCTCTCTCTCGCCCCACGCAGGAGTCACCCTCATGCCACTTTAGTTTTGTTCCCTTGGTCCCTGAAATGAAATTCTTTCCTTGTTCCTCTATTTTGTTTTTGTCGTTAAGTCACTAAGTTGTCTCTGATTCTTTTCGACCCCATGGATTTTAGCACGTTAGGCTTCTCTGTTCTTCACTATCTCCCAGAGTTTGCTCAAACTCATGTCCATTGGGTCCATGATGCCATCCAACCATCTCATCCTCTGTCATCCCCTTCTCCTGCCCTCAGTCTTTCCCAGCATCAGGGTCTTTTCCAGTGAGTCAGTTCTTCGCATCAGGTGGCCGAAGTATTGGAGTTTCAGCTTCAGCATCAGTCCTTCCAATGAACACCCAGGACTGATCTCCTTTACGATGGACTGGTTGGAGCTCCTTGCAGTCCAAGGGACTCTCAAGAGTCTTATCCAGCACCACAGTTTATAAGGTTAACTGAAGTCACTCAGTTGTGTCTGACTTTTTGAGACCGCATGGACTGTGGCCTAACAGGCTCCTCCATCCATGGAGTTTTCCAGGCAAGAGTACTGGAGTGGGTTGCTATTTCCTTCTCCAGGGAATCTTCCCAACCCAGGTATTGAACCTGGGTCTACCCACATTATAGGCAGACGCTTTACCGTCTGAGCCACGAGGAAAGATCCCACATAAGCATGGTTTATGTGTGTCTTTAAAACCCTACTGTGCAGTTTCTACCATATTCCTTTCTGCTCCCATGGCTCTTTATTTCATTTATAAATGAATGAGTGAACATTTAACCGCATTTAAAGAGCCTCTTGATGAAAGTGAAAGTGGAGAGTGAACAAGTTGGCTTAAAGCTCAACATTCAGAAAACTAAGATAATGGCATCCGGTCCCATCACTTCATGGCAGATAGATGGGGAAACAGTGGAAACAGTGGCTGACTTTATTTTTCTGGGCTCCAAAATCACTGCAGATGGTGATTGCAGCCATGGAATTAAAAGACGCTTACTCCTTGGAAGGAAAGTTATGACCAACCTAGACGGCATATTAAAAAGCAGAAACATTACTTTGCCAACAAAGGTCCATCTAGTCAAGGCTATGGTTTTTCCACTGGTCATGTATGGATGTAAGAGTTAGACTATAAAGAAAGCTGAGCGCCGAAGAATTGATGCTTTTGAACAATGGTGTTGGAGAAGACTCTTGAGAGTCCCTTGGACTGCAAGGAGATCCAACCAGTCCATCCTAAAGGAGATCAGTTCTGGGTGTTCGTTGGAAGGACTGATGCTGAAGCTGAAACTCCAATACTTTGGCCACCTGATGCGAAGAACTGACTCATTGGAAAAGACCCTGATGCTGGGAAAGATTGAGGGCAGGAGGAGAAGGGGATGACAGAGGAGGAGATGGTTGGATGGCATCATCGACTCGATAGACATGGCTTTGGGTGGACTCCAGGAGTTGGTAATGGACAGGGAGGCCTGGCGTGCTGCGATTCATGGGTTCGCAAAGAGTCGGACACGACTGAGCAACTGAACTGAACTGAACTGAATAGGCATTTAGTGAGTAACATTATGTGTCTGATATTGGGACTTGAACGTATCACAACATATTTTGTAGTCATAGGAATGATGGGGTGTAAGTCACAGCCCACTTCAGGGATGAGCACCCTGAGACTCACAGATGGAGTGAGCTGCTCCCGGTGCAGCTGGCGGTCGGCCAGGATTCCTGTCGGCACCTCTGGCTCCAAGCACAGCCTCCTCTTTGTGACATCACCTTGCTCTGCACTTCAGTCCAACAAGAGCTGCTAGGCAACCTCTGAGCTGAGTGCCACACCCTTCATCTTACAGAAGTAACTCGTCCTCCTCAGGCTGAGGGCCCTCTGAAGCGCATAGTAGGGGTGGTATTGATCAGGTGAGAGGTTGGCGGATGACACGGTGACCGGCGTTATTGGTCGGCGGAGGTAGATTTACTTGGTACATCTACTCTGCCTGGGTGCCTATACAGCCTCGAGCTACAGTCTACATTCTGTTTGATATCAGAGAGTAACGGTAACACTGATGCTGTTCTTCTGTTTTGATTTGACAAACAGACATCTGAAGCAAATAAGGCATCCCTACCCAAACAAAATTACGCAGCATCATGTATTAGGTACAGAATTGCTAAGAGGCCAGACGGAAGGATACCCCCCGAGCCCTGTGTGTAGCGATCTCGGGCCGCCTGCCAGGGAGCAGGGCTGCCGGCGAGCCCGCCCCAGGCCCTTGTGCACGGTCCCATCTGTGGGCTACCAGGACAGCAGTGCCACCTGGAGGAGAGGCTCCGGGGCTTGGAAGCAGTGAAGTCGTCTTCTTCTGGGTGGAAAGACACCCCTGAGAGTTTCCTGCCAAAAAGTGGCAAGCGTGTACCTCAGTGGAAGTGACCTTGCGCACCTGGACTGAAGGTCATGGAGCTGGGCTTCTCCTGTGTAACCTCAGCCCTTTGTCTCCTTGTTCCTAAAATGGAACTAAAGGCAACTGCTCAAGATGTTCCAAAGGCTGGGTCAGAGCCTACTACGGCTTTGGAAAGACGTCACTGTATTTTCTTGGTTTGGCATTAAAATCCCTTCTTCCGGGAGGGAGGGTCAGGATGGGGAAACACATGTACACCCATGGCTGATTCATGTGAATGTATGCCAAAAGCCACCACAATATTGTAAAGTAATTAGCCTCCAATTAAAGTTTAAAAAAATAAAACCCCTTCTTCCTTGCGTTAAGCAAACATGAACTTCAAAGTGCCAGCCCCGTCCCCCAACTCCTCCAGAGACCCCAAGAAAAGGGGGAAGCTCGTCTTTTGAGAGTTGAGGAAATCTGGCAGTGCTGACTGCCAAGGTCCTGGCGAGCACAGTCCAGGGATTCGTCTGAAATCACGTGGCGGGACCACCTGCTGGCCTTTCCAAGCACTCAGTCCGGGGAGGGAGCTCAAGCACGCTTGCTTTGTAGGGAGTAGAAATCCCACCTGTTGTGTGGAACCCTTTTGAAGAAAGACCACGTGGGCATGAAGGTCAGCAGGCAGATGAGCGAAGCCTGGAGAGGAAGAAACGGGCAGCGTCTCCACACTGGCAGACGACCGCTGTCCTCAGCCTGCAGAGGCCATGTCCCCACCTGAACCCCAAGTCTCATCCTTCAGTCTGTCTGGCTCCCCAGGCACCTCTGATGTCAGCTGAGCTTAGTGATTCACTCACATGAGCCTAGCCAGCAGACCTGTTGGATTTCTCATTAAAAAAATAGACCACTTTTCTCGGTTATGTACAGATTCTTAGGATTTTGAAATATGTGTAAAAATGTGGCTGTAAAAATTCATATAATCAAAGTCAGTTAAAAATGAAATACACCCTTTAAGAAAATTGGTTCTTACCCTTCGGTGGCAATGGCTAAGAACAGGTCTTACTGTTGGTGATGGTGGTTGTGGTTGGTCTTAGGTCTGACTTTCACCTTCAGATCCCTAACGATGTAGCTCCAGTCGTGGGAGTGTTTATTTTCAGAGACGGGGTGCCCTCTGCTGCTTTCAGCTCTTTGCAGGCGAGGCGCACATGCTGTCAACATCGCAGCATCAGCCCAGCCACTTGGCCTTTTGTCATCTGCTGCTCCTGGGGGCGTGAGTTTTAAACTCATGGAGAGGAAGGTCCTCTGGTGAAAGAGATCTTATTATCTTGTGTTCCCAAGAGCCCTTATTATCTTGACATGGATCAAAACCCTGACTTTAGTTATGTCAAATTGTCTGTTGCTTATTTGTTACCAAATTAATCCCAAACACTAAGTGGCATTAGAATAGAAGAAATATTTTTTTGCCACAAAGCAGAGAATTCAGTCTTGGATAAAGAATGTTTCCAAGTCCATGAAGAAAAATGATCTGTGTGTGTGTGTGTGTGTGTGTGTGTGTGTGTGTGTGTGTGTGGAGGAGGAAGAGAGGGAAAATGCTTCTTTAAAAAAAAATTACTGATTTAAGTCCATTGCTTTCTTTTACCCCCAAGTAAAGTGGCACTTGGAGAAGGAAATGGCAACCCACTCCAGTGTTCTTGCCTGGAGAATCCCAGGGACGCAGGAGCCTGGTGGGCTGCCGTCTATGGGGTCGCACAGAGTCGGACACGACTGAAGCGACTTAGCAGCAAAGTGGCACTAATGGTAAAGAGCCCACCTCCCAATGCAGGAGATGCAGGAGGCGTGGGTTTCATCCCTGGGGTCCGGAAGATCCCCTGGAGGAAGAAATGGCAGCCCACTCCAGTATTCTTGCCTGGAGAATTCCACGGACAGGAGCCTGGTGGGCTAACGTCCACAGGGTCATAAAAAGTCAGACACGACTGAAGCGACTTAGCGCGCACGCACAATCAATCTGAAAATAATTTTAAATTATGCAATTTGTCCTGAGACCCAGATCTAGGGAAAGATTTCTTTGAAAATAGAAGCCATTACTCCTGATGTAGTCATCTCTAACAGCAGCACGCTAGGTGAAATATTTCCATAAAGAAACGGCAAAAGATTCTTTTCCGAGCAATTTCAAGGATTCCTCACTAGATGAAATCAGCCAGAGATGTGGAAATAGGTCTGCAGAGAGTATTATCCCCACAGGACCTGCTCGGGAAACCCATGAACTCAGCCCGCTTCCTACAGGTCCTCAGAAGTGGCCCGCAGGCTGCACAGGGGAGATGGTTGGGAACCCTGCTGTGAAGCCTCATCCAGGTCATCCTCAATATGTTTCTCTTCTTTTCTACCAACGCGTTGAACTTTATTTAAAGAGCCGTGTTTTCAAACAGTTATTTCTTGACCCCAGATATTCTATTCAGTTGTAACGACAGCAGCGAAAGGCTCGCCCTGATATAGTCGTTTCTAGGTCAGATCGTCTTCCTAGTGCTTGACGCGTACCGCTCATTGAGTGCTCACAGAATACCTGTGATGTAGAGGTTACTATTAGCCGCTTCTATGAGATCAGACCCAGGCGTGGAGGGTGCGCTGGCACAGCTAGTCCCTGGCAGGGCAGAACGCAGCCGGTTCCTGCCTCTCCCGGTGCCTCCTGTCTGCATCTTGACCTCTCTGTTCGCCCCAGCTTTCTCCATGTTCAGATGTTCTCAAGCCCCAGCGATACAACAGAAAATACAGTTGAGCACATCACCCACAGGAGGGAAGAGAGGAAACAGAAACAGCAAAACTGGGGAAGTTGTAAAGCAAAGGAAGACGGGAAAATCATGAAGCCCAAGCCTAAGACAGCTGAATCGCACCCCAGGAACCGAGCTGGTTTCCCCCGCCCCTCCCCACCCCTAGGGTGGTCCTCAGCACCCCAGGCGTGGACAGCGCTCAGACTAGACCACGTGGGGCGGCTCCTGATTGGCTGTGGTCTGCAATCTGCTGGGTCAGCCCTTTAGAATATCACCTCTGATGAGAAGAAGGCTTAGGCCTGGGCCCTCAGGATGCTTTTGGAAGGTTGATGGGAGGGGCTGTGGGAGGAAAAACAGGATGATTTGAAAACTAAGAAGCCATCAGAACCCCAGCTTCCCCTCACTGACTCCCCTGAAGTCCGGAGGTGTGTTTCCTGGCAAGGGTGAGCAGAGGCCCTCGGATGGAGGAACATCAGGTCAGTGTGCCATCTGAACAGGGATAAAGGGACGTTTGCAGGGTATGGAGAGACTTCCTGCTCTTTCATCATCCCTGACACGTGGCAGCCACGCCTCACCCCCAGGGTGGGCACCAAGGGCTCCTTCCCAAAAGACGCTGGCAGAGCCAGGTCCAGAAGAAGCCGACAGGAGGGCCCAGGGGGACCAGGCAGGCCCTCCCAGGCTCTGCAGGACTCCCCATCAGCTCCTCAGTCCCAGCTTCCTCAATGTGGGGGCCCGAGGGAGAACCACCATCTGACTGCAGACGTCTTCTCGTCTTGAGAGACAGAAACCAAAGCAAAAAGCAGTGGCATTGTGGAGAAAACAGCGATCACAAGAGGAGAAGCCAGTGTTTGGACCAAAGCCTCTTCCTAATTCCTCAGATGACTTGTTACCCCACGAGACAAAACAGAACAACGCATACCGTTTTTGAATTTCAAAGAACCACACTCTTAGAAATGAAAAATATGATAGAAATGAAAACTCAGTAGAAAGGTTTAAAGACAAAGGTGAAGACATTTCCTGAAGGCAGAGACAAAGAGATACGAAAAGGGGGAAGGAATGATGACATACAGAGTGAAGACATGAAGATTTAGAGTCCCAGCTGGGAAATTTACAAGCGCATGTAGGAGTTAGCTAAATATAATTTTTAATGATACAAATGAGATTACTTACAAAACAGAAACAGACCCACAGACATAGAAAACAAACATAATTACCAAAGGGGAGTGATTAAAAAAAAACGGAGGAGGGATAAATCAGGAGTTTGGGATTAACAGATGCACACTGATGTATATAAAATAGATAAACACCAAGGTCCTACTACATAGCACAGGAAACTCCACTCAGTACCTTGTAATAACCTGTAATGGGAGATAACCTAAAGAAGAATATATATGTGTGTATGTACAACTGAATCACTTTGCTATACACCTGAAACTAACACACATTGTGAATCAGTTATACTTCAGTGAAATTTTAAAAATAAACACAGTCTTTGAGCTCCTGTATCCACTGCACGTGAGAATCTCGCCCGCTTTCCCCCCGTTGAAGCTCACTCTCTGTCCACATAGCATGTCTCATCTCACCCTGTGTGTGTTAGCCGCTCAGTCCTGTCCGACTCTTTGCGACCCCATGGACTGTAGCCTCTGTCCGTGGAATTCTCCCTGCCATGGGCTAAACGCATCCCAGAGCCCTGCTGGCTGTTAACCACAGATCACGGATCCCAAGCCAGAGCCTTGTGAGTAGGAAAAACCCAGGCTGCGGCGCCGGGTCCTCATTGGATGGGGTGCTGCCCAGGTGGGCTGTCTGTGGACAGGCTGCTGGATCCGTTTCTAGGAGGACTGGGTCTTCTCTCCAAAAAGCTCAGCAACAGGGATCGCCCTCAGCACGCCTCTGGGCTCGGCCTTCACAGCCTACGGATAGCAGCCCAAGGGCACTGTGAAGGACAGAGGGGCTGGCCCGGCCCAGACCGTGGGCCATGCTCTTGGACCAGGATCGCCCATGAAGGCTTCCTCTGACTGTGTTCTGCCCTGAAGCCCCACGAGGGCTGGACGACTATCTGAGAGTTGAAACCTCCGCCCAGAGCCCCCCTCATGCAAGACCAGCCTTGGAATAATAAGATTATTTCAGGCCTGGTTCTAAAAAGAAGCCCCCAGATTAATTAAGATGTCTGAGTTATGCCTTCCAACATGAGGGGGATGGCAGAGAAGATTGAGGGGTGAATCTGTGATCAGCAGAAGAGGAGATGAATCCTCAGATCAGCAGTGATATCTCAGAGAACAAGAAGAGATTTCTCTGCAGGCTTCAAACACGTGTGCTATTGATTCTGTTGAGCTTGGGGATGCTGGGGAGAGAGAGACGCAGGGTCACGGGCACTTGTCGTCTTCCTGGGCCCTTAATTAGCTAGAGAATCTGAGTCATTTCTGTTCCAAAGATTTTTTTCCTCTGTAGTGTTTGGTGGTGTTCTGCTTTCTAACTTACTGGTTCTCATTGCCCACCTGAGCTGTTGGAGATTTACTGCTCTCTAGCTTCTGCGGGTTGTGCGTTTTTATTATCAGCATACACAGTTGTGTGTGTGCTCAGTCACTTCAGTCGTGTCCGACTCTTTGAGACCCTGTAGACTGTAGCCCGCCAGGCTCCTCTGACCGTGGGATTCTCCAGGCAAGAATACTGGAGTGGGTAGCCATGCCCTCCTGCCAGGGATCTTCCCAACCTGGGGATTGAACCCAGGTCTCTTATGTCTCCTGCACTGGCAGGTGGATTCTTTACCACTAGTGCCACCTGGGAAGCCTGTACATATTTGAAAGTAAAAGTAAAAGTCGCTCACTCGTGTCTGACTCTTTGCGACCCCATGGGCTATAGAGTCCATGGAATTCTCCAGGCCAGAATACTGTAGTGGGTAGCCTTTCCCTTCTCCAGGGGATCTTCCCAACCCAGAGATCGAACCCAGGCCTCCCGCATTGCAGGCAGATTCTTTACCAGCTGAGCCACCAGGGAAGCCCAAATATACATAGTTAAACTGGCTTAAAATAATTCTGTGAAGGGCGTCATCAGTGTCTTAGGTTCACATACCCAGCTCTTGTTCAGAAGGAGTCTGGTTCATTGATGACCACGCACATGAAGCCGGGGAGCCGTGCCCCTGCACGCTTGTAGGACATGTGTGTGGGCAGGTCCTCAGGGCTCCATGGAGATGCCGTGGCCACCCGGCCATCCAGGGTGTTCATTCCCGGTGACTCAGCCCGAGGAGCCTCACTTCTGCTGCATTTGACTCTGATGCAGTTGAAAGCCCTGCCCAGCTTCAAGGATATAAACTCCATCTTTGGATGGAAAACACCTAGATTTCTGAAAAAGTGTTTGGGACCAGGAATACTGTTGTGGCCATGTTGGGGAAACCTCATTTGCCACTCAGGCTGAAAAGATTTGCTGGGTTTTCTTTCTATGGTTTGTATTTTAAATATGTAAGTATATATCAGATATGCATTTTTAAACTACATCCACACACTCTGTCCTAAAATTCAGATCTGGACTTACTTGAAGACTGTGGGCAGAGTGTATTATGTAACAGAGCCCTGCTCTCATTGTGTGAAAGGTAGCCCTCCTAATCCCAGCTTTCTGCAGGCTTAGATGTAAGAAGTACTGTGAGTTCCTTAATAGGTAAGATGCATAGCCTCCCATCCAGATATGTACATCCAGTCCACATTTAAATAGTATGACTTCTCACAGCAGATCTCCAAACTGTCTAACATTTCTACTGAATATCCTATCCCTTCTTGGAAGAGATGCTTGACTAGAAAAATGTAAATTTTTTTGAAAGCTTTTGAGAAATAGTAGAAGCAAATGTCTTAAGTGTACGAACAGGAAAAGGTGACCTTCCCGCCATATCTGTGATGATACTTGCTATTGATAACAAGAGTGTTTGGGACCCTGTGGATTCGTGAAAATTCATAATGAAGCAGTAACTTCCAGAGTCCCCAACTTTTAACACTCTAATCTGCTCATCCGATTGTTTATTATATTGACACGTTGACAGTTTTTCAGTCTAGCTAATGTTTTGGCAATTGCTCAATACCAGAAACTTGAACGGATCTTGTTATTAATGAACACCATCTTACGCCAGTACTGCATGCTCTTGAGAGAAATTCTGCTCATGACGTGTGTTTCATCCTCAAATACTGCGAGCTGATAAAGGGATGCGGACCACCCTGCTCCCTTACCCACCCAGAGACGCTGACCCAGTGGTGAGCAGTTCCCCCAGTGTGGCCATCACTCGCTGCCTTGCTGCCCTGCGTGTGACCAATGTTCGTTCATCAGCTGTTCATACCAGTGCCAACCTTGCTTCTAAATCACGAAGAAAACTCGCAAATAGCTCTGGAGTTTTCCAGGTTTGGATCACCTGTCTTTTGCACCATTTAGGTTCACTGAAACCACATCTGAGATAAAAGGGTTTTGAGCAATGTGTCTCTGGGCCAATAATCGCGCATTTCCCCAGACTCAGAACTGATGCCTGTGAGCAGGCAGAGGGTGAGAAGCTGCAGGAAGGGACGGGGAGGAAGTGCAAGCCCTCTGATGGGGAAGACGGACAGAGCACCCTTCTGAGCTGGCTGCTCACTCCATGCACTTCCTTACAGGGCTTGTCTCCTCAAAACTCCCATTCTCCCCATTCCCCACGGCGGGGAGCTCAGTTCACTCCTGACGCAGGCCGAGGAGGAATCACCGGCTTCCTTTAAGCATGGGTTCTATGGCATCCTTCTTCAGTTCCTTTGTTCTGTCATGGAATTTTACTAGAAACAGGAACGAAAGAGCCCTTGAAATGATCAAACACTTTTTTTTGCTTTAATTTTATTGAAGTGTAGCTGATTTGCAGTGCTGTGTTAATTTCTGCTGTACAGCAAAGTGATTCAGTTATACATATATGTTATTTTTCATGTTCTTTTCCATTACGGTTTATTGCATGACACTGAATATAGTTCCCTGCGCTCTACAGTAAGACTTTGTTGTTTGTCCACTCTATGTGTAATAGTTTCCATCTGCTAATCCCAAACTTCCAGTGCTTCCCTACCTCCACCCCACCCCACCCCCAGCAACCACTAGTCTGTTTATGTCTGTGAGTCTGTTTCTATGTGGTAGGTGAGTTCATTTATGTCATATGTTAGATTTCACATATAAGTGCTGTCATGTGATATTTGGCTTTTACTGACTTCCTTCGCTTAGGATGATAATCCCCAGGTCCATCCACATAAGTGCAAATGACATTATTTCATTCTTCTTATGGCTGAGTATTATTCCACTGTGTGTATGTACCACATCTTTATCCATTCATCTGTTGATGGACGTTTAGGTTGTTTCCATGTCTTGGCCAGAGAAGGCAACGGCGACCCACTCCAGTACTCTTGCCTGGAAAATCCCATGGATGGCGGAGCCTGGTGGGCTGCCGTCTGTGGGGTCGCACCGAGTCAGACACGACTGAGCGACGTAGCAGCAGCAGCAGCATGTCTTGGCTGCTGTGAATTGTGCTGCTATTAACATAAGTGTATGTGTATCTTTTCAAGTTAGAGTTTTTCTCTGGATCATATGGCAATTCTATTTTTATTTTCTGAAGGAATCACCATACTGTTTTCTATAATGGCTGCACCAATTTACATTCCCACCAACAGTGCAAGAAGGTTCCCTTTTCTCCATATCCTCACCAACATTTATAATTTGTAGACTTTTTAATGATGGTCATGTGGACAGGCATGAGGTGGCACCTCATTGTAGCTTTGATTTGCATCTCTCTAATAAATAGCAATGATGAGCATGTTGTCATATGCCTTTTTGCCGTCTGTAGGTCTTCTTTGGAGAACTGTCTATTTAGTCTTCTGCCCATTTTTTGATTGGGTGGTTTTCCTGTTGTTGGGTTGCATGAACTGTTTGTATGTTTTGCATTCTAAGCTCTTGTTGGTCACATCATTTGCAAATATTTTCTCCCAGTCTGTGTGTTGTCTTTTTGTTTTGTTAATGGTTTCCTTTGCTGTGTAAAAGTTTGTAAGTTTAATTAGTTTCCATTTATTTATTTTTGCTTTTATTTCTCTTGTCTTGGGAGAAAATGAAAGTGAAAGTCGCTCAGTTGTGTCCAACTCTCTGCGACCCCATGGACTATACAGTCCATGGAATTCTCCAGGCCAGAGTACTGGAGTGGGTTCCATTCCCTTCTCCAAGGGGTCTTCCCAACCCAGGGATTGAACCCAGGTCTCCTGCATTGCAGGCGGATTCTTTACCGGCTGAGCCCCCAGGGAAGCCTGTTTACTGACCTACAGAAACGCTGGTACGATTTCTGTCAGATACAGTTTTCCCTTTGTTCTCTTCTGAGGATTTTATGGTACCGTGTCTTCTGTTTAAGTCCTAAGGCCATTTTGAATTTATTTTTGTGTGATGTTCCAACTTCATTGATTTACATGTGGCTGTCCAGCTTCACCCTACTTGCTAAAGAGACTGTCTTTTGCCCACTATATATTCTTCCCTCCTTTGTCGAAAGTTAATTGACCATAGGTGTGTCGGTTTATTTCTGGACTCTCTATTTTGTTCCGTTTATCCATATGTCTGTTTTCGTGCCAATACCATGCTGTCAAAAACTTGTTTTTACTGCTGCAAGGTGTAAGGTGGAACCTCTGAGAAGGTAAACAAATGTGTTTATTCTAAAGGAGGAGTTCACTCAGACGCCCAGGCTGGCACACTCGCTGTGAACACAGAGGGCGTCCACGCCGCCACCCCACCTGCTGAAAATCGCCTGACCCGAAGGTGCCTGAGAGTCTGAGAGCCTCGGGCCACAGGGACCGTCTTACTTTGGAAAAGCCCTGAACGAGTGAACCGTGCCCCGTCCCTGTCCCCCAGCTCCTGCACTGTCATCAGCAGAAACATCACAGCAGTAACAGCTCTGCCGTGGTTTCCAGGGCCATTGCTGGGTCTGCTCACCTCACCGTAGCCCCCTGAGGAATGACCCCATCCCACAGAGAAGAAAGGGGAAGAGCTCAGAAAGGCTGAGAAACTCACCTGAAGGCGGTACAGCCTGGGCATGGGGCTCTTGGCATTTCATCCGTGTCTGATCCGAAGGCACGTTCCCTCCCACTCAGAAGGGCACTGAGTTAGGGCGTTGCTTCCGCAGACCTGCTGTAACTTCACCCCGGAGAGCGTGGCTTGGCACAGTGTGTTGTCACACTGCCTGGGTGTCTGCTCCTAGAGACCAGGGCCTGGAGGAGCGGGGCCAAGGGGAGGCCGGTGGTGACGAGGGGAGAAGAGTGTGGAAAGGCCAGGTCCCACCAGCCCTGCAGAGCGAGCAGCCCCGCGTGGCACCGTGGGGTGTTCGTGGAGCCCTCTCTGAGCATCAGACCTTCTGGAGGGCGTGGGGGCCAGGCCCTGACCAGGCGGGCCCTTTTAGGTTGGCTCGCACAGCCCACACTGACCCCTGGGTGTGGTGGGAAAAGGACGGGGGTGGGGCTCCCTCCTTGTGCAGATGCCGCCCCCTCCCTCCAGGGGGGCAGCGGGGAGCTCGGGTTTGCTGTCATCTCCTTTGAGACTGTCCACCCTTTCCAGGGGGAAGCACGGCAATTCTGATTCAGGGAGTGCATCCTGGGGAAGTATTAAGAGCGTGAAGGCTTGGCACCAGGTCATGAGCCAAACAGAGGCCACTGCCCTAGGCTCTGCCCGTGAGGCTTGATGCCTGGAGCAGCCGCAGTGAGGGCTCCTCCACCCCTCCTCCTCTCCCCCTCTTCCTCCTTCCTCTCCTCTCCTTGTATTTAAAACTAATCTTCCTGTGTGGTTTTATTTAATGCTTATGTTTGTCATCATGTGTATTAGAGTATGGGGCTTCCGAGGTGTCTCAGTGGTAAAGAACCCGCCTGCCGATACAGGAGACGTAGAGACTCGGGTTCGACCCCTGGGCTGGGAAGATCCCCTGAAGAAGGGAACGGCTACCCACTCCAGTATTCCTGCCTGGAGAACCCCCGTGGGCAGAGGAGCCTGGCGGGTTACAGTCCACGGGGTCGCAGAGGGTCAGACACGACTGAGGGACTGAGCTCACACTTACACGTTAGAGCGTCCCTGGAGGTGGGGCGGGTGGAAATGTCACAAATATTTCAGAACAAGCCTCCCCTAGGCACTCTCTCAGTGAGTAGAGCTGCTCCGCCTGGAAACTTCTATGTCCAGATCTTTCACAAGGAAAGGAACTTCCCATAGAGCATAGATACAGAAGCATCTTAAAATGAATGGTAAGACATGTACTCAAGTGCTGGCCATTCAGAAAGGGTTTGTGCCTAGAAGGATGCCTGCCCTAAAGGATTAAATTGTGTAATTTAAGATATACATAAAAATGATAACACAAATCTTTAAGTTCTGAATCAGTTTAAGATATCACAAACCCTAACCAATCAACAGTGGTAATTAGACTAGACCCTATTTTTCATCCATCCACCCATCCGTTTGTTCATTATTCAGTGAGTATACATAGACATCTACAATGTGTCAGACCCTATTCTAGGACTGGGAGTGTATCTTTTATTTTTATATTACCCGCCATGCAAAGTACATACTTCATTCCACACTGATAATGCTATTTTTTGATGTCTTTCGCCGTAAAAGTTTAGGAACCAAATAAGCAATTTTTTTATTTTCTTTGCCAAATGCTCTTTTTGTTGGGAAGCTTTTCAATCCCCTGAACTCGCCTTGGAAGATAAATGAGTAAACTTGGCTACATTAATTTACTTTTCAAAATTCAACATGATTTATCCCCTATTTTGTTTATTGCTCAAATAAGCAAAATCAGAGTGGATGGCATGATTATTTTGAGATACAGGAAGTCCAGATAACTTTATTCTTCCTTAATCATTTTTTAACCAGTTCATCTCTATCCTGGAGATGATTCATCACAAAGCTTACCATGGATTCTTTAAAATAAATAGTAAATAGAAAGGAAGGCAGAAAAAGGGTAGAAGGCACCAACCAATCCCCAAATAAATCCATAGCTTCATGCATTTTCTTTCTTATTCTCTCTCTGTATATCTCTCTCACACACACACACACATGCACACACACACACACACACTCATCCTTCAGAATAACCCAGTCTATGATGGAAAATCATTTGATGACAGTGAACCAGGTCTTGGGCTCAAGGCAGAGAGATCTGCCAGTGGTCCTCGCAGCTGGAGGAGCTGTGTGGAGCTGGCATCCTGGCCTCTGTGATGGAGGAGCCGCCTCCACGGGAAGCCATATGAAAGCACAGTGAGAACTCAGCAGACAAAGCTTCCTTGGTCTCCTCTCTGAGCGTCTTCCTGCGTTGTTCCTCAGTCAGTTGGAGACTGTTTTTTTCCCTTTGACCAAAGCAGGAGATTAATCTTCAAACAAAAGTTAATCAGCTATGTGTCCTTGAGCAAATCACTTACTACTCAGGGCTTCAGTTGCTCTGAGAAATGAAGTTTCTTGGGGCTGCAGTAACAAGTTACCACTAACCGGGTGGCTCAAGACAATGGAAATTTATTCTCTCCCAGTTCTGAAAGTCAGTGGTCCGAAATCGGGGTGTCAGTGAGATCGTGCTCCCTCTGACACTTCTCGGAGGGACCCTTTCTCGCCTCCTCGGGCCTCGGGAGGGTGCACTCGGTCTCTGGTGCTCCTTGGCTTGCGGGCGCATCACTCCGATCTCTGCTTCCGTCATCACGTGCCCTTCTCCCTCTGTGTCTGTTCTGTGCGTCTCATCATCTTATGAAGACTCCAGCTACCCGAGTTCAATCAGCCTCTCTCCTTTTCCAGAATGACCGTATTTTAATGTGATGATGTCAGCCAGGAGCCTATTTAAAAATAAGGTCAGGACTCAGCATCTCCTCTGGGGGAACAGAATTTGACCCACAACGCATAGCTTTGGCTGCTTGACCTCTAAGATGCCCTCAGCAGGTTCCAGCCTGCATGACCAGGCAGACTGTGGTACTGCCACCTAAGAAGTGAGGCAGAGAGGGCTCAGTCCACTCGTGTCAATGCTGAGGGCTAGGGGGATGGCCCAGTGGAGATGCCCTGTATGCCATCTGAGGTATGGGGGAGACCTGGGCTGGGATGTGATCTTGGTGCTCCTCAGAGTAGGAATTGAGATTGACCATGACTGTGAATGTTCAAACTACGGCACAATTGCACTCATTTCACATGCTAGCAAGGTCATGCTGAAAATCCTCCAAGTTAGGTTTCAGAAGTATGTGACCCGAGAACTTCCAGATGTTCAAGCTGGATTTAGAAAAAGCAGAGGAACCGGAGATCAAATTGCCAGCATCCGTTGGATCACAGAAAAAGTGAGAGAATTCCAGAAAAACATCTATTTCTGCTTCATTGACTACACTAAAGCCTTTGACTCTGTGGACCACAACAAACTGGGAAATTCTTCAAGGGATGGAAATACCAGACCACCTTACCTGCCTACTGAGAAACCTGTATGCAGGTCAAGAAGCAACAGTTAGAACCGGACGTGAAACAATGGACTGGTTCCATATTGGGAAAGAAGTACATCAAGGCTGTGTTTTGTCACCCTGCTTATTTAACTTCTATGCGGAGTACATTATGCAAAACATCGGGCTGGATGAAGCACAAGCTAGAACCAAGATTGGTGGGAGAAGTATCAATAACCTCAGATATGCAAATGACACTACCCTTATGGCAGAAAGCGAAGAGGAACTAAAGAGCCTCTTGATGAAAGTGAAAGAGGAGAGTGAAAAGGCTGGCTTAAAACTCAACATTCAAAAATCAAAGATCATGGCAAATAGATGGGGAAACAATGGAAACAGTGAGAGACCATTTTCTTGGGCTCCGAAATCACTGCAGATGGTGACTGCAGCCATGAAATTAAAAGACACTTACTCCTTGGAAGAAAAGCTATGACAAACCTAGATATTAAAACCTAGCATATTAAAAAGCAGAGACATTACTTTGCCAACAAAGGTCCATATAGTCAAAGCAGTGGTTTTTCCAGTAGTCATTTACAGATGTGAGAGTTGGACCATAAAAAGAGCTAAGCGCCAAAGAATTGATGTTTTTGAACTGTGGTATTGGAGAAGGCTCTTGAGAGTCCCTCTGACAGCAAGGAGATCAAACCAGTCAATCCTAAACAAAATCAACCCTGAATATTTATTGGAAGGGCAAATGCTGAAGCTCCAATACTTTGGCCACCTGATGCAAAGTGCCAACTCATTAGAAAAGACACCAATGCTGGGAAAGATTGAGGGCAGGAGGAGAAGGGGATGACAGAGGATGAGATGGTTGGATGGCATCACTGACTCAACGGACATGAGTTTGAGCAAGCTCCAGGAGATGGTGATGGACAGGGAAGCCTAGCATGCTGAAGTCTGTGGGGTCGCAAAAAATCGGGCGTGACTGAACAACTGAACAACAACAAAAATGACCATGAGGAGATCACCAGGGTGGGAGTGCAATGGGAGGAGCAGGTGCGGCCAGTGGAGTCCAGGACACTCAGTTCTCAGGAGGAGGCAGAAGAGCCCGCAGAAGGTGAGTTTGGCAACTTGGTGGTGATGGGGACCTTAGGAGCAGCCCAGCTTCACAGTGAATGGAAGCCACACTCCACTAGGTTGAGAACAGGGTGGAAGGTCAGAAAATGACCCCTACATGTGATCTACTTCGTGAGGTTCCGGAGAAAAGACAAGGGGGTGAATCGTAAATGGATGAGATGGTGTTTTGTTTGCTCCTTTGTGAGGCTTGTCTTGTACATAGATGGGAAAGTAGCCCCTTGGAAGGAAGTAACAATGAAGAGAGAGGACAGACGTAGAAAGAGCAGGTGGAGCCAGTCCTCAGGAAGCTGGGGCCCCACAAGGGTGACCCCACCAAGAAGGGAGCCCTCCTGCATTGGAAAGAAGTAACAATGAAGAGAGAGGACAGAGGTAGAAAGAGCAGGTGGAGCCAGTCCTCGGGAAGCTGGGACCCCACGAGGGTGACCCCACCGAGAAGGGAGCCCTCCTGCATTGTTGGTGGGGGGTAAGTTGCTGCAGCCACTATGGAGAACAGTATGGAGGTTCTGCAAAAAGCTAAAGATAGAGCTGTCATTTAAGCCAGCAGTCCCACTCCTGGGCATATATCTGGACAAAAGTTATAATTCAAAAAGATACATTCACCTCTATGTTCATAGCAGCACTACGTATACAATAGCTGCGACATGGCAATAAGCTAAATGTGCATCAGCAGATGAAGGAATAAAGACAATGTGTGTGGTGTATATACATATAATGGAATGTCACTCAGCCATAAAAGGACTGAAATAATGCCTTTTGCAGCAACATAGATGGACCTAGAGATTATAATATCATACTAAGTGAAGTAGCTCAGACAGAAAAAGAGTAATACCATATATGTCTCTTATATGTGAAATCTAAAATATGACACAAATGGACTTATCTACCAAACAGAAACAGATTCAGAGACATAGAGAACAGACCTGTGATTGCCAGAGGGGAAGGGGCTGGGGGATGTGGATTGGGAGTTTGGAAATAACAGACGCAAACTATCACATAAAGAATGAGTAAACAAGGTCTTCCTGTATAGCCCAGGGAACTATATTCAATATCCTATAATAAACCATAATGGGAAAGAATATGAAAAAATGTATTTATGTGTGTAACTTAATCCTTGCTGTACAGGAGAAATTAACACAGCATTGTAACTCAACTGTGTGTGTGTGTGTGTATGTGTGCTCAGTCGTGTCCGACTCTTTGCGACCCCATGAACCGCAGCACGCCAGGCCTCTCTGTCCATCACCAACTCCCAGAGTCCACCCAAACCCATGTCCATCGAGTCAGTGATGCCATCCAACCGTCTCATCCTCTGTCGTCCTCTTCTCCTCCTGCCCCCAATCCTTCCCAGGATTAGGGTCTTTTCCAATGAGTCAACTCTTCGCATGAGGTGGCCCAAGTATTGGAGTTTCAGCTTCAACATCAGTCCTTCCAATGAACACCCAGGATTGATCTCTTTTAGGATGGATTGATTGGATCTCCTTGCAGTCCAAGGGACTCTCAAGAGTCTTCTCCAACACCACAGTTCAAAAGCATCAATTCTGCGGCGCTCAGCTTTCTTCACCGTCCAACTCTCACATCCATACATGACCACTGGAAAAACCATAGCCTTGACTAGACGTACTTTTGTTGGCAAAGTAATGTCTCTGCTTTTAAATATGCTGTCTAGGTTGGCCATAACCTTCCTTCCAAGGAGTAAGCGTCTTTTATGGCAGAAAGTGAAGAAGAACTAAAGAGCCTCTTGATGAAAGTGAAAGAGGAGAGTGAAAAAGTTTGCTTAAAGCTCAACGTTCAACGTTCCAAGGAGTAAGCGTCTTTTAATTTCATGGCTGCAATCACCATCAGCAGTGATTTTGGAGCCCAAAATATTAAAGTCTGACACTGTTTCCACTGTTTCCCCATCTATTTGCCATGAAGTGATGGAACCAGATGCCATGATCTTAGTTTTCTGAACGTTGAGCTTTAAGCCAACTTTTTCACTCTCCTCTTTCACCTTCATCAAGAGGCTCTTTAGTTCTTCTTCACTTTCTGCCATAAGGGTGGTGTCATCTGCATATCTGAGGTTATTGATATTTCTCCCGGCAATCTTGATTCCAGCTTATATTTCTTCCAGCCCAGCGTTTCTCATGATGTACTCTGCATATAAGTTAAATAAGCAGGGTGACAATATACAGCCTTGACATACTCCTTTTCCTATTTGGAACCAGTCTGTTGTTCCATGTCCAGTTCTAACTGTTGCTTCCTGACCTGCATACAGGTTTCTCAAGAGACAGGTCAGGTGGTCTGGTATGCCCATCTCCTTCAGAATTTTCCACAGTTTATTATGATCCACACAGTCAAGGGCTTTGGCATAGTCAATAAAGCAGAAATAGATGTTTTTCTGGAACTCTCTTGCTTTTTCGATGATCCAGCAGAGGTTGGCAATTTGATCTCTGGTTCCTCTGCCTTTTCTAAAACCAGCTTGAACGTCTGGAAGTTCACGGTTCACATATTGCTGAAGCCTGGCTTGGAGAATTTTGAGCATTACTTTACTAGCATGTGAGATGAGTGCAATTGTGTGGTAGTTTGAACATTCTTTGGCATTGCCTTTCTTTGGGATTGGAATGAAAACTGACCTTTTCCAGTCCTGTGGCCACTGCTGAGTTTTCCAGATTTGCTGGCATATCGAGTACAGCCCTTTCACAGCATCATCTTTGAGGATTTGAAATAGCTCAACTGGAATTCCATCACCTCCACTAGCCTTGTTCGTAGTGATGCTTTCTAAGGCCCACTTGACTTCACATTCCAGGATGTCTGGCTCTAGGTGAGTGATCACACCATCGTGATAATCTGGGTCACGAAGATCTTTTTTGTACAGTTCTTCTGTGTATTCTTGCCACCTCTTCTTAATATCTTTTGCTTCTGTTAGGTCCATACCATTTCTGTCCTTTATCGAGCCCATCTTTGCATGAAATATTTCCTTGGTATCTCTAATTTTCTTGAAGAGATCTCTAGTCTTTCCCAATCTGTTGTTTTCCTCTATTTCTTTGCATTGATCACTGAAGAAGGCTTTCTTATCTCTCCTTGCTATTCTTTGGAACTCTGCATTCAGATGGGAATATCTTTCCCTTTCTCCTTTGCTTTTCACTTCTCTTCTCTTCCCAGCCATCTGTAAGGCCTCCTCAGACAGCCATTTTGCTTTTTTGCATTTCTTTTCCACGGGGATGGTCTTGATCCCTGTCTTCTGTACAATGTCACGAACCTCTGTCCATAGTTCATCAGGCACTCTATCAGATCTATTCCCTTAAATCTATTTGTCACTTCTACTTTATAATCATAAGGGATCTGATCTAGGTCATGCCAGTGAGTAAATGGGCATTTATCAAGTATGTACTAGATAATGGGTTTCCCTGGTGGCTCAGTGGTAGAGATCTGCCTGCAATGCAGCAGATGCAGGTTTAATCCCTGGGTTGGGAAGATCCCCTGAAGAAGGGAATAGCAACTCACTCCAGTATTCTTGCCTGGAGGATTCCACGGACAGAGGAGCCTGGCAGGCTACAGTCCATGGGGTCACAGAGAGTCAGACACAACCGAGCGAGTAACACTTTCACTTTCAAGTGCTGTGTTGCCTGCTGTCAGTATATACAATATCCTATCCTGTTGAAACACGTGATCTGTGGTCACGTGTGATCAGCCCGGACGCATGATCTGTGCATCAGGAAGCTGGAACCTGGGCGCTAGACTTCTGCTCGTTAGCCTGAGGTTCTTCCTATACCTTTGTTGCCTCCAGGCTGTGGACACTTGTCTGTTGTCTCTAGAGGGAGGAACGGTCTCCTGAGCACAGGGGAGCGGAGGTGATGAAGCTGGACACGTGGGTGTGGGAGGGTGCAGTGGCCTGGTGCTCACCCAGCCTTCTGAGACATTTTATCTACTGGAGATATGATTTCTGGGCAGCATTTATGGAAATTTTTACAGGAATTTACAGTTGTTAGATCAGAAGATAATCAGCTATTGTGAGTATCCTAGACACCTGCTAGAAATCATAATCGAACAAACTAATTTTCAGTAATAAGTAAGGCTACTTCTTTCTGATCTCCTACCCTGTCGTCTGTGCTTCGAAAATTCTAAATAAACCCAGGACAGGTGAATTCATTAGACCTTTAAACCTGCTAAAGTTATTTTCCTTAGTGCCATCCATCCATCTGTAGTCCATCCATCTTGTTTGTTTATTCACATGCGTGTATTGAGTGCTGATGCTGTGTTAGATACAGAAGTCATGGTTTTTCAATTCAGTATCAGTATCACAGTATGTCAGGGTTGGGGAAATTCTCTAACTTTTCATTACGTACTGTAATAATTTTCATAACCAGTGAGCTATAAGCTACTAAAATTCTTCAGAATAGTCTTAGCTTTCTATTTGGACGTAATTTTAGATGAACAAAAGTTGCAAAAATAGTACAGAGTTCTCTTCTATGCCCCACTCCGCTTCCCCTGCTGTTAATGGATCAGTGTTTCATACCCATGGTGTTATTATCAGGAACAGAAGATTAACACTGGTACAATTTATGCCCTCAACGGCTGACCTCATTTGCACTTGACCAGCTTTTCCATCAATGCTTTTTCTCTGTATCAGAATCCCACGTTCTTGCAGGTAGTAATTCCCCTCAGTCCCCTCCAGGCTGTGACATGTCCTCTGACTTCCCTTCTCTTTTGTGGAAAGAAAGGTCACTTTTGAAGATCACTGGTCAGCTGTTTGGCTGAGCGCCTCCATTTGGATTTGTCTGAAGTTTTTTCATGACTGGAGTGAGGCGATGCATTCTTAGCAGAGGTGCTGTTACCGACCCACCGCAGTTGGTTCCCAACAGCGGTCCTCATGCCGTGTGGAGCCTATAGAACGAGAAGGGTCTGAGCTCAGCAGCGAAGGGGCGCTTTGTCCTCCATGTAAGGACTGGAAGGACGCTGAGGTGGGAGGTCGGCCTTCAGAACACGGGCTCTGCCGGTCGGGACAGGGCTGCTTTATCAAGTGTGGTTGGGGCAGGGGGCGGGGCTCTCGGGGGCCGGGCTCTCGGGGGCGAGGCTCGGGGCGGGGCTCTCGGGGGCCGGGCTCTCGCTCCAGATCGCAGTGCCTGACTCAGCGCTTTTGCACACGGCCTGCAGGTGCCACCATCTTGAATCACAGAGATGTGTGCAGCATCTCTGCACACGCCCCTGAGGCGAGGTGGTGGAGCAGCGATTTCACACCAGAAACTGGTGGTCTGAAGGGCCAGGGGCGAGGCCTGTACATCTGGTGCCCTGTGAGCAAGTGGAATTACATGCAGCACAAGGGGAAAAAAAGATTAGGTTTCTTTTATTACCCAGATTCTATGTTTATTCCCTGGGAAGTGATAATGGGCTTTGCCAGTGGTGAGCTTCCCTGATAGCTCAGCTGGTAAAGAATCCGCCTGCAAGGCAGGAGGCCCCGGTTCGATTCCTGGGTCGGGAAGATCCGCTGGCGAGGGGATAGGCTACCCACTCCAGTATTCTTGGGCTTCCCTGGTGGCTCAGCTAGTAAAGAATCCGCCTGCAATGCGGGAGACCTGGGTTCGATCCCTGGGTTGGGAAGATCCCCTGGAGAAGGGGAAGGCTACCCATTCCAGTAAGAGTCAGACACAACGGAGCGACTTTTGCCAGTTGACGATACCATATATATGACGTTTGGTTTTCTCAGTGCATCTTGCCGGATGGTCCTGATGTTGACATGTTTTACTTCTGGTGATGCTGACCTTGATCTCTTGGTTAAGTTGCTGTCTGCCAGGTTTCTCTTTGTAAAGCTGCTATCTTCTCCTTTGTGGTGATAAGTATCTTGCAGGGGGTACTTTGAGACTATGCAAATCGTTTCTCTTCATACTTTCACTGCTAATTTTAGCATCCATCATGGATCTTGTCTGCAGCAGTCATCGCTCTGCTGTTCCCCCAAGGGTGATGCTCTTTCCTTCTTCTGCATTTATTGATTGGAATTCTGTTATGAGGAAGAGCTGCTCTCCCCCCCCCCACTTAGTTATGTATTTCATTCTTTATATTAGTAAGTATCATGAATATTTATTCTGTGGGTCAAGTCAATGTTATTGTTAATGATTTTGTTGCTCAGATTATTCCAACTTTGGCCATGCAAGCTTTAGCTTCTGCCTTCTGTTAACAAGTGCTATCTTTTTTAAGTCTTTCCCTACTTTCTGGTCCATAAGATGTTCCATACTCATCCTGTATTTTTGCTGTTCTAGCCTGCTTATAGTTTCTTCTCCTGGGAGCCCTATTCTTTTTTAATGGGAAGATGGTGCTCAGAGACCAAGATGAGGGTACTGGGTGGGTTCATTTGCTCCTGGGTGTCACTGGGTCTAGGCTTCTCCATGAACAGAGCAAGGGCATGTAGGTATGTGTACTAACCTGTAGATACACACATATCTGGATTTTGGATCTATTTGAATATGTGTGAGTGTGTGTGTGTAGGTGAGAAATGGTGTCAGTGTAGTTTCAGTTTATATTTCTCTAATTTCAAATGCATTTGAGTCCTTTTTTAATACATTTTTCTGTATTTTTGTGAATTATCTTTTCATGTCTTTTTCTCATGTTCTTTTTGTTTGTTCTTTTACAACCTTGATAGTTTAGAGTTCTTTATACAATAGTGATATTAGCCATTCATTTGTTATGAATATTGTCTCCCAGTTTGCCAATTATCTTTTGTTTGTGGTTTTTGTCATGCAAAAAAATGTACTGTTATGTAAATTTACCTCACTTTTATCACTTCTGGGTTTTCAGTCAACCTTAGAAAGCCTTTCCCTACAGCATGTTAGAGAGGAAAACACTTATGTCTATGAAAATACTTTGAAATATTAAAAGCATACAGAGGTAGGGTTGGTTAACAGTCACCTGGAAGCCAGAATGTTAAGACCCTCCCACCTGCCTGGGTGTCGCCTCTCGGCCGATCACTGTTCTCGTTGTCACTCCTACTTGGCTCCTTATCACCCACCTTCAGACGTCCCTGGTTTCTCCAGGCCTGGCTCCACAATACCTAAAACCCCTGGGCGCTTTGCAGACTATCCTGTCTCCCTTAACACTTTTTAGTCTGCAATGTACTCTGCTCTGCCCTTATAGTTTTATTAAGCATTTATTAATACTTTAGAATTTTCTACCGATTGAAGCTCTGAATCACCACATTCTTACCCATTTCATTCACCTCCCTTCCCTTCTTGCTTCATCTTGGTTCCGGCAGCTCCTAAAATTCAGCATCTGTCTTTTCCTAAGACCACTCAACTCTGGTCTCTCTAGACGAATGTGCACCTTCACAGCTGTGTCTTCTGCACAAGAAACGTTATATTTGAGTGACAGGTGCTCCTCTGCAGAGCCTGGCCTGTTCAACAGATATGTCTGAAAGAAACTCAGACTTCAGTCTTTCCCACATGGGTACACGGTGGTAGCTACAAAATATACCGAAATAGTTATCATTTATAAAAGTGTTAGGTTTTTTCCTTTTATTACTGTGACTTATTTACTAGGACCTTTATTTAAATACGTAGACAGGATTTGTTTAGTGTGGCATTTTGCATATCAATAAATTAAAAATGAAAAATGTGATGCTTAAAAGAAAAAAAAATCCTCCTCCTGTGCTTTCCCCCCTTCTCTCCTCAGGTCTCTGTCTCTCTCTTCCTCATTCCCTCCTTCACCACTTCCTTCTTCCCCCACCCCACCCTTCTTCTGTATCAGCACAAACTAAAGGGTGGACTCTGTCCGGAGGCTGCTGTTTGGGAAGGTCAGAATGACCCAGCATTGTGCTCAGGGGGAAACCTGTCTGCCAGGAAAGCCAAAGATGGAGATGGAAGTTAAGGGGATTTATCCCTGCAGAGCTGCGCATTTCCATTTTTGACTGCTAGAGATATTTTAGAACTTGGTCTCCACACCTCTCTGCATGTTCTCTCTTGATGAATATTTACTATGGAAGTTAAGCAATGACCAGCCTATTTCAGTTTCATGTAAATTATATATATATCTGAAAAAATCTAGTGGAGGCTGAATGAGATGTTTTAATTGAATAACACAAGCTCCTGAAAATGATTTTGTGGAAGAAAAACGAGTGAGCTACAGGTGGAAGATAATATTACATCATCGTAACTTATTTCCCACCTTTTTCTTTGCTTTTTTCTTTCAGGGACCCTCAGAGCCTGGATCCACCGGAAGTCAGCAACGCAAAACTTCAGTATGCAGGATGGGGTCCCAAGGGTCAGCAGCTGGTAAGCACGTCACGCTCAGTGACCAAGTTTCCACGTTGATGAAGTTTATGTTTTACAAACTGAATGTATCTCACTAGACTCAGAATCTATGTTTGTGTGAATTACATTTTGGAAAAGTACCCCAGGACATCTGCATATGTAAATGGCCGTCCCTTTTGCTAGAGAACTCTGCTGAAA
This sequence comes from Giraffa tippelskirchi, assembly GCF_054371585.1. Classification (NCBI taxonomy): domain Eukaryota; kingdom Metazoa; phylum Chordata; class Mammalia; order Artiodactyla; family Giraffidae; genus Giraffa; species Giraffa tippelskirchi. Next base: position 158,816,300 of record NC_137284.1, read on the forward strand.
TTGGAAGAGCGTATGCCTTGGTTCTGGTCCCTGCTATCCTTAAAGCAGTCCCTGACTGGGCCGTGTGTGTTGACTGTAGACTTAACGTGAATCTGAGATGGACCTCATCAGAGGACAGCAGATGGGAATGGTCAGAACAGTGGAGTCATGAAATGCTCTTTGGTTCTGCTCGTGGAACTCTGGTTCTTTCCTCGGGAGGGTTTCAAGAGAAAAGTTAATTTGCAGTTGCTATGGACCTGGGCTCCCAGCGTGAAGTGTCTGCAGAATGCCCAGAACTGGTGGGGCCATCTCTGCTTTATGCCAGAAAGCTCCATGGATTCCCACTCAAATTGGCAAAACTAAGACGTTTTGAGAAACCCAATGGCCAAGACAGTGTAGCAAAAAGGGGTCTGAACAAGTGGTTAAAAGACGTGGGTTCTAATCCTGGAAGTTCACGAACTAGATGCCACGCTGCTGTCGGCTAGCACAGCTCCTGCATGAAAGATCTGGGTGAGGTGACCACTCGGGTTCATCCCAATGCTAGCATTACTTCTGTCTAAAACCGGGTGATACTCGTCAGTCCCATTAAAAAGGTTGCATCACCCTTTCCTGAAAGAGCCTGCAGCTTGAAGATCAGGTGGCATGGTGGCTGACCATTTTCTTCTACATCTTTGAGCCAATTAATAAAGCTGCATTTTTAAAAACTCTTCCTAAAATAGCACAGAAAATGATCGTTTTAAAAACCTTGGGGTGAGATTCTGTTGAATAGGCTGCTTACTGTCTTAGGAATGAAAATTTTCTTCCTTTCCCCAATAGTACAATTATTTTTTCTCGGTTGCGTGTTAATTCCATTGCCTCGAATTGGTTTGAAGAAGCAGGAGGGTGTAGGCCACCCGGCTGTGTTTGCTGTCACCCAGGTGTTCCTTGTGCTGCACACTTACTGAGCGGAGGTTTCCAAAGGCACATTTAATGGATCTAAACCAGTGACGAGAGGGCAGGAGGGTGCCACGAGCTGACTCGCAGAGTGACACCTGTCCATCAGTCAGTCACAGCCAGAAGAGAAGAGTCATCTTTGCTCAAAGCCGCTGATGCTTGTGCAAGGAAAAATATCACAATTCCACAGGAGATTGTAGAAGGATGAAGTGCTTAAGACTCATGCCAGGTTGCACAGTGGTCAGGGCTGGGTTAGGTGATTGTGGAAGTTATTACCTTCATTTCCTAAAGAATAACCAGCAGCAGAACTAGGCGTCAGCTTCTCTGAGAAAGCTCCCCTGGCCCCTCTGCCCACGTGGCCAGGCCCCCTCTCTGGGAACCCCAGTGTCAGCACACAAACTCCTTTCACACACGAGTTCCTGCCCATACGTCTCTCCCCGGTGGGGGGTCCTTGGTGTAAGCCCCGAGTGTTTTCCATCTGTGAATTCTGAGCATCTAGCTCCACGCCTGGCACTCGGGAAATAACTGCTGAGGTCAAAAGTGAATGCGTGAGTGTGGACAGATGAATAATCAGCTGACATTCTTGTGGTTCTCAGCCACTTAAATATAAAATAATTAGACGGAGGCAAATAGCTAGCATCTGTGTGTGCAAGAAAATAAAGTGTAGTCACTCCATCACGTCCGACTCTTCTCGACCCCATGGACTGTAGCCCGCCAGGCTTCTCTGTCCATGAGATTCTCCGGGCAAGAATAGTGGAGTGGGTTGCCATTTCTTCCTCTAGGGGATCTTCCCAACCCAGGGCTTGAACCCGGGTCTCCTGCATTGCAAGCAGATTCTTTACCACTGAGCCACCAGGGAAGCGCTATGCATCTACATCTTCGTGTATATTTAGGATGTGACTGACAGTGAAGGAAGTTCAGCATCCTTTCTGCTTCGCGGAAATGAAGGTTCAGTCAAGTACAATTGCTGATACTTGGCCTTAGTACCAGGAGTATTCATGTGCTCCTGAAATCTGAGACTTTAAACTTTTTTAACTTTGCTGTTTTTCTTGTACTGAGTCTAGAAGGCAATACCTCTCAGCGCTGAGAAAACATCCTGTATGTTGGAGCAGGAGTCATCAGCCTTTCCCCAGAAGGCAACAGTGCATGAATGTTTAGGGGACCACATGCCCTCTTGGCTGTGCTCACGTGGGAAAGCCTGACCCCCGGGCCAGGTGCTCCCAGTGGGCGCTCTTGGCAGAGAGAGTTCAAAAGCCACAAGCAGGCCTTGCAAACACTAACAGATCTCTCATTGCTGTTTTATTTTTAAAAGTAAATATTGCTCCTCAAAGGAAATCGACTCTAATTATAATGAGTCAGAATGAAATGAGTACTTCTCCTCTGGGAGCAGAGAACACAGCTGCAGTTAAAGTCCACCAAGGCCTTTCCGGGCACCGCCTCCTCCCCTTGTGGCGAGATCCCAGCGATGCCTCTGGGCTGGGGACCCCCTGAACCACAGGAAGGCTACCCGGGCCACCAGGAGGGGCTGCAAGGCATTTTCTCCCACGCCTCCACGTGGCCTTCGATTAGTGGTTCTTGCCTTTTAGGGTAAATTTCATTTGACCTTCAGATCGCATCATAGGTGGTAAGCATGGCCTGACCGGCCCCTGCTAGAGAGGGGACAGGGAGAACCTTGACCGCGGGGAGGCGTCCATTCTGCCAGAAAGTCGCTGCTGAAGTGGTGCTGGCCTGTGGTCTTTGTTCTTCCTGAGGGATAACCAGGTGGTTCCCAGAACCCGGCATTATCTACCGAAAGCCTCAGATGGGAAAATGGATTTGGCTGGATTACGCGGGATTAAGTGAGAAAAGACGCTCCACACTGAACAGCTGCCTCCCCAGCTTCCTCTTCCTCCCATTCTTCTTCTTTTTTAAGTATTTGTTGAGGTTTGACAGAAAACAACAAGATCCTGTAAAGCAATTATCCTTCAATTAAAAAATAAATCCATTTGTTAAATATATATTTATTCCCTTATTTATCTGGCTGTGTCAAGTCTTAGTTGCAGCACGAGGGATCTTTTGGTGCAGCTCACGATTCTCTAGTTGTGGCGGAAGCCCAGGAGCGGTGGCGTGCAAGCTTAGTTGCTCTATGGCATGTGGGATCTTGGTTCCCTGACCAGAGATCGAACCTGAGTCCCCTGCGTTGCAAGGCAGATTCTTAACCACTGGACCACCAGGGAAGTCCCTGCTCCCTCTTTTTCAGTCAGTATACGTAGTGATTTACACTGAAATATAAACCGTATCAAAATTTCTCTCCAAACTGTATCTTTCTCCATTTATCCTCTAGCAGAGGAAGGTCTGCCTAGTGGAGGATTTCCGTTTTCTGTGATCATTTCATGACGTCCTGCCCACCCCTCCCTGCACGTTCATCTGTTTATGTGAGGCTTTGTCTCTGCTGATCTAGAATATGATTAAATTATCCTTTGATTTCCTCGTATGTCATCTCTGCTAGAAACGTCTAACAAAAACACAGACGCCAAGGGCAGCCTCAGGGGCCTGCTCTGCACTTACAGCTGACGGCACGCCCGGGTGCATCCCTGTTCTCCTAGGTGCCTCGTGGGGACCCCTTTGCAGGGACCTGGGCCGCCCTCTACCTCAGCCATGACTATGCCTGTCCGGAGTGTAGCAGCTGCAACTCTGAAGTCCTTTCCAACGAAACTAAGCCTTAAAAAAATCGACTTCTTAGGAGCCCTTTTGTCTCACTGCTATTTTCCCACCTACTTAACAGTACTGCTTTATCAACAGAGGTTATTTTTCTTTCTAAAATGTCAACAATAAAAAAAAAGACAGGAAAAGCAAGGGTCTTACTTCGCCCATTCATTGGCGCTGGCTCATGCCTCCTCCCCCCGGGATGGCATCTTGACTCGTTTCTGTGAGTTAGTGAAGGATTCAGGAAGATCCAAGCTGAAGGCATTTGCACTCACGCTGGGTCATTCGGGTCTTCAGTTGAAAGAAAGTGAATTTTTTTAAAACAACTCGTTAACCTTGTAAAAATTCATGCTACCAAAATATCAGTAATTCAACATGAGAGGCTCGATGAAGAGATTGTTCTGGAAAGCACGTGGTTGCATGGAATGAAGGGCAGAGAGATGAATGGAGATGAATGAAGGGCAGACTGAGGAATCGCAGGGGCGGGCGCCTGCAGAGAGCTTGGCAGCCTCAGGGGGACCCTCAGCTCTCGGGGTGGCGGCCAAGTTCACATAGAAGGGCCGGTGGGTGGGGCTCGCCCTGCAGCCGTGAGCTCAGATCGTGAGCGGTGCGGTCAGGACACCCGTCACCCCACCAGGACCCCAGGAACCAACTCCGATTGGAACCTAGAAGCCCCGATCTACCGTCACAACCACCTCATCCATCTCAGAACCTGAAGTTCCTCATCTGAGGCCGCAGAAGGATAAGGGAGTTTTCTTCAGTCTGTCTGGTTATCAAGGACCAGTCATAACAAAAACATTGGTGTCACAGGGTCACGTTCAGATGTTGCTTCTGACACTTTAAAGCCACGATCTAGATTAAAATGCTTAACCTCTCAAAGCCTCAGTTTTCCTTATCTGTAAAGTGGGGACAACAATGTGTATCTTGTAGGGGTCACCGTGTGGGCTAAGTTAATCTGTTTAAAGTACGTGTTATGGAACCTCGTATGAAGAAAGTGCTCTTTGAATGATGGCTTTCTTGTTGCTGTAGTTATTAGAATTATTACTTGGCTTAACCAAATGTAAAGAATGAGAAAATAAATAAGAATATTATCAGCTGAGGCTCTGGTCTGTGTAGGAAGGTGAGTGAGTCTGCGTTTGATAGAACAGAGAGATGCCGGCTACAACCAAGAGTCCAGGTGGGCGTCTAAGGCTGTCTCCTCCCCGACACTCCGCCAGCTCTTCTCGGGGAAGGGCTGCTGTTCACAAGACACACCATCACCTCACTAGACTTGTGGCTCCACCTATGTTTCCAGATGTCTGTGTCTTTAGAGAAGCCTATTCCCAGGGACAGTTCCCCTGCCCTGACGCCCCGCCAGGATGATCCCTGGAGAGACAGAGAGAATACGTTCCTTACAGGAAGCCCGGGCAGTGGTTCCCCAGTGTGTTCATCTGGACACAGTGTTCACCTGGAAGCTTGTTCCCTGTGACCGTCAGCTCCCACCCCCCCCCGGCCCGGCCCCTGGTGGCCACCTTTCTGCTTTCCGTTTCCGCAAGTTCAGATTTTTCAGACCCCACGAGTAAGTGAGGTCACACGGTATTTGTCTGTCTGACTTGGGAAAAGCTAAGTGACTGGATGGGCGTGGAGGCGTCCACCACGCCACGGTGGTGGTCGTTCTGCAGTAGAGAGGCGTGTCAGGTCCACACACTGCACACCTTAAACTTGCACAATTCATGTGTCAGTGAAGTGGCGGGGGGGGGCGGGGGCAGAGCAGGGAATCAAAAACTAAAAAAAACTTGAAAACTAAAAAGTGCGTGAGACTTCCTGCCTCCTCTCCCTTTGGGAAACCAGAGCCCCCGCCCTGGGACCTCCAGCTGGCTGACGGTTCTCTACCCTAACCATGCCCAGAAACTGAGCAGAAACAGGACAGCTCCCTCCCCCAGGTCACAGCCCCCCAAGGGCATCACTGCTCCCCCGGCTCTGGGAACCCAGGTGGCAGGGAGCGTCTGTCGATGCTGACAAGTCGCACGAGGGGAGAAGATGGATCTTTCCAGCAAGCGGAGATTATTTAATGAAACCGTCGTAGACGTGGAGAGGACCAGGCTGGAGTGACATCCCATTAATAACTTATAAAAGCCTCTAATCAGTTTGGGTTAATTTGGTATTCATTGTAAAAACATTCATCATGGCCACTGAAGCCCATGACAGTAGCCAAGAAATTAATTCACAGGGATGGAAATTGCCTGACGTGTCCTCAAATAATGGATGGAGCCGGTTTAGTGAGTGATTTACCAGCTCCACCAAGGGTACCCTTCAGATTTAACGCAATATGTTATCACTTCGGAGAAGGCAATGGCACCCCACTCCAGTACTCTTGCCTGGAAAATCCCATGGACGGAGGAGCCTGGTGGGCTGCAGTCCATGGGATCGCTAAGAGTCGGACACGACTGAGCGACTTCACTTTCACTTTTCCCTTTCATACACAGGAGAAGGAAATGGCAACCCATTCCAGTATTCTTGCCTGGAGAATCCTAGGGACGGCGGAGCCTGGTGGGCTGCCGTCTATAGGGTCGCACAGAGTCGAACAGGACTGAAGCGACTTAGCAGCAGCAGCAGCAGCAGTTATCACTTCACGGCTCTGAGGGACTCCGTCACTTTAATATTCACTTGCACTCAAGTAAATAAGCTGTTTCCGGCAATTAACCCGAATGGATGGCGTGGTAAGCAGAGCTCCCCAGAGGTCACCGTCGGTGAAAGGAGATGGTTAGGAAGTGGTTCCACGGCCTTTCCCTTTGACCCGCAGGGTCCCTGAACCCACGGGATTTCAGAACACAAAGGCGTGGTGTATGCTATATCCCAGTAGTGGGATTTCTGGGTCATATGGCAGTTCTATTCCTAGTTTTTCAAGGACTCTCCATACTGTTCTCCATCGGAGAAGGCAATGGCACCCCACTCCAATACTCTTGCCTGGAAAATCCCATGGACGGAGGAGCCTGATAGGCTGCAGTCCATGGGGTTGCTAAGACTCGGACACGACTGAGCGACTTCACTTTCACTTTTCACTTTCATGCATTGGAGAAGGAAATGGCAACCCACTCCAGTGTTCTTGCCTGGAGAATCCCAGGGACGGCAGAGCCTGCTGGGCTGCTGCCTATGGGGTCGCACAGAGTCGGACACGACTGAGGTGACTTAGCAGTAGCATACTGTTCTCCATAGTGTTTGAATCAAGATGGTACTGATGAACCTATCTGCAGGCAACGTAGAGAATAGACTTGTGGACACAGCGTGGGAGGGAGAGGGTGGGAAAAACTGAGAAAGTAGCATGGAAACATATACACGACCATATGTAAAAAAGATAGAAGTGGGAGTTTGCTATATGGATGCGGGGAGCTCAAACCAGTGCTCTGTGACAACCCAGAGGGGTGGGTTAGGGTAGGAGCTGGGTTCAAGAGGGAGGGGACGTGTGTGTACTGTGGCTGCTTCGTCTTGATCTATGGCAGAAAGCAACACAATATTTAAAGCAATTATCCTCCAATTAAAAAAATATTTAAAAAAAGAAAACATAAAGGCAACTTTATCACCATAGGATTATAGACAAAGTGGAGAGAGCAGTGTAATTAGTATTGACTGAAAAAAAATACATGCAACCTCAAAGTTGAGAGTTCTGCTTGTTCGGTAGGTATTCTTAGGACTTCAGGCCTGGGAGGCTGCGTCTCCAGTAGCCCTGAGAGAACTCCTCCGAGGAGGGGGCATGGGAGGCAGATTATATAGAACTCTGTAATAAAGAGGGGAGAGGCAGTCAGGATGTCAAAGATTATTGTTAATTAAGGAAAACCAGATATCTCAAATTAAGGAATGTAGTGCTCTTCTAAATGTGGAAAGTTGCAAGAGTCTGGGTTCACCGAAATCATTTCTTTCATTTCACCTCACCTGTCTGGGGCCAGCATCCTGCTTCTTGATTTTATTGCATCCTTAGGGAATGGTGACAGCTGACACCTACGAATCCCAGGCTTTGTTCTTCTCCCTGTTGGGCGCCCTCCAGGCTCAGAAGTTTACATTTGGCAGCCGGAAATCACTGATGGTTTTGTGACATCCTTGTTTACTGATAAGGCAGGAAATACTCCGTTTCACATTAGTAAGTTATGATTGGTGCAGATTTTTAACTTATGTCATGCTGTATGAATTCGGGGTGGGGGGGAGCCGAAGAGAAAATTCATTCCCAAACAATATGAGAATATGTAGTAACAGTCATAAAGACATTCCTGCCCTTTAGCACAGAAAGTGAAAGGTGCTCAGTCGTGTCCCACTCTTTGCGACCCCATGGACGATACAGTCCATGGAATTCTCCAGGCCAGAATACTGGAGTGGGTAGCCTTTCCCTTCTCCAGGGGATCTTCCCAACCCAGGGATTGAACCTGGGTCTCCCACATCGCAGGCGGATTCTTTACCAGCTAAGCCACAAAACCCTTTTAAAGAGAAGCCAAAAGCTGCATTACAAACAGACATTCATAATGCTGTTATCTATAATGACAGCTTTAAAGACTGGAAAATCAGTGTCAATAGAAGAGCAATTTGGTGAGGTATGGTCCATTGACAGGAGGAGCAATTATACAGCCATCAAAAATAGTAGGTAGACCGTACAGGAACATGGGAAATACACCGTCTATTAAATAAGATAACAACTAAAAATGTGCTGTTGGACATGTATATGGGGAAGGATACGTGTTTGAATCTGGCCAGGCAATGGGCATCTTACCCACTTCTAAAAGTTTGTTGGATAAGCCTCATTACATATTCGTTAAAAATTGAAAAGAAAATGATTGTCAAATGCAAGGCTTAGGAATTCCATTCAGTAGACATGTGTTCCAGCCAAGGGGTGCTCTTTGCGGGGCACACATGAGAATAAGCTGGCCCTCAGGACGACGTTGCCCCTGTCCCGCTGGTTTCCGAGCACTGTGCACATGCCTTTTCTCCTGGACTCGGCTGCAAACCCTCAGGAGAGATTTCCCAGAATTTACTTGTAAGCCAAAGCAATTAAGAAGAAGGTGGATATGGGGTTGAAAACCGGCCTGACCTAGTTGTGCACTTAGGTCTGTGGAGATAAACCATGTTCTCTTCCTCATCACAGCTTCCCTAATGCAATTGTGATGGAAGCAGTGTATTATTTTTTATGAAGAATCTAATTTCGAAGGGTGCCCACATCAGCCTTGGAAATATTAGGTTAGAGAAGTTCAGGATGATCTATCAAATAGAATTTAGAAGCAGGACCAGAGTTCTGCATTAAGAAAGAGTGCATTTAGTGATAGATTCCTCAGATAATATAACTAGGCGGTTATAAATTAAAATAACCTTTTTAGATATGAGGATGTGGGGCTGGAAGGTATGGTTGCAGTTGCAGCCATGGGCAAACCCATCAGTCCCCATTATGTGCAGATCTGGCTGTGGACATTTGGAGATTTCTTTTTCAGTGGCCTTGGGAGTGATCTACAGTATTTGTGCTGCTAAGAATTCTCTTTAGTGTCCGTAATGGGCTTTTATAGGCTACTTTGTGGACTTCTCCCACTTGGGTGGAGGGAACACCTCTTTATCATAATTCCTAAAATGTTTCACAATTGGAAAATATCAAGGTAATGGTTCCTCTCCCCGTCTCCATGGAATAACCATGACTTTTTCTTTCTCTAAACTGCTGTGATATTGTCAGCCCCACTTAGTGTGGCAGTTAATCAGCCTCCTCCTTTTATTGTTCATCTGTTTCACTTTTGAGTAACTTTATTTCCCAGACCAAACATAAGCTGTTCAAGGACAGAGTGTTTTTCATCTCACTTTGATCTTCCCCGGCCCACGGCTCCACCAAGCAGAATCAGGTTGTCACCAAATACCTGGTAAATGAATGGGATCCAGAAGGGAAAGTGAAGCTAGATGTCAGATGTACGGACGCATGGTCCAAAATTCATGGAAATTAGAGAAACTTTATGTTACAAACTAAAGAAATTTAAGATTTAACGAGTTTGTTGCTTCATTAACTGAGTAGCTCAGACCGTGAGCAACACTTGGAAGGAATTCTGGAGTTTTGAGTCACATTTTTTTTCTTAAAATGGTTGTTATGCTATGTTGTTGTTGTTTTTTAGTCGATAAATCATGTCCGACTCTTTGTGACCCCATGGACTGTAGCCCGCCAGGCTCGTCTGTCCATGGAATTTTCTGGGCAAGAATACTGGAGTGGGTTGTTACTTCCTTCTCCAGGGCGTCTTCCTGACCCAGGGATCGAACCCACGTCTCCTGCATTGGCAGGCAGATTCTTTACTGTGGAGGCACCTGGGAAACTCCTAATAGGTTGTTATGCTACAAAAGATCTCAATACAAAGCAGTGAACTTCACTATTAAAAACAAGGTCAGGAAGGACAGGCTGGCCTGAGTGTCCTGACCAAAGGGTTGGAACCCCGTGGTTTTCCCCAGGCGCGTCAGACTACAGAAGCACCCCCTTCTTGTCCCACCAGGCGTGGGTGTCAGAGGGGACGGCCAGACTCACTGCTGTGTGTCCTCACTGGTCCTCTGGGTACTGCGTCTGGGTCGGTGAACAACACGGAGAAGGCAGCGCACCAGACAGGAAACAGTTAGCTCACGTGAAACAAGATGCTTCTAAGAATGTTTGGAGGCAATTTAGCAATATCTCTGTCAATTATGTGCAAATAATTGATTCTTCCTGCCTTGTCTTCAAAACAGACTTCCCAGGACTCCTCCTTTGTAACATCATGTCAGCCCTTATTGATTATTGAAATCAATTATAAATTCTGAAAAGGGACAGTGCTTCACTTTTCTAAAGAACTTTTCTTAATACCACTGTCTTCTTTCTGCCCTATGACATAGTTATTCCCACAGTCCATGAGGTTTTATTTTACTCATCTGACACCTAGCGGATGCAGGCATCTCCTTAAGACAGAACAAAGATGTGAGTAAGCATAATTAATCCATGAGTCAGTTTAAAAAAAAAACACTCAGTTTTATGTACTTTACACTGTGTTTATTTTATGTATATCATGGCTAAAATCCATTTCAGTTCAGCCCTTTCCACTTGTAAAGGACAATTAGCAAATTTGTGATCGATTTTTCTGTTTGTTCTTCAATTTGGAAACCTAATCATTTGTCTGAATGGTTTGTTTTTACCATAATGGTTCTGACGGCCAGTAACAGCTGGAATTATGTTTTCACGTCCTCAGGTGGGCCTGATTTAATGAGTGTAGGTCACTCATGTTGGTAAGCCAAATCCAGGAGATACTTTAATTTGCCGTCTCCCTGGCCCCGGTCTCACTGTGGTCCTTGCCCACGTGAGCCGTGCCTGCCGTGAACTGACCCAGACTCAGAACTTGGACCCACTGTGGTTTCCCCCAGACCTCTGTGCTCCTCCTGCAGTAACCGCCCCTCAGTGAAGGGACCGCATCTCTTCCGCTGCCCAGGTCAGAAACCTGGCGTCCCAGACTCCGCTCTCCTCCTCATCCCTGCCCTGACCCATCCGGCAACAGGTCCTGCGCCTCCTGCTTTCCTGGTATGGTTGGACCCCATCCCATCCTCCGCGTTCCCACCATCACTGCCCACTGGGCCCTTTGAGAGCCGCTGGCGTGGCCTCCCAGCCCGAGTCTGCCCTGCTCCAGAACCTTCTGGAACGGAGGGGCTGTGTCGCCTCCCGTGTAGATCCTCCCCCCGGCTGCATCACCTGTAGGGGAAGCCCAACCCTGACCCCGTAACCCTGCTGCCCCCGACGCTGGTCTCCCCACCCCCAGGCTGAGCGTCCGCCCTGATGAAGGCTCTACAACTGCCCGGCTATCCCAGAGCCTCTCCCCTCTGCACCTGAGTCCCCCTGGTCCAGGACACAGGCCCCACCCCACCTCGGGTGCCCTGTTAAAGCCACCTTCTGCCCTCAGGAAACCTTCCCAGATCCGTAGCCACAAACACGACTGGACTGGAGCCCCTCGGCTCCTTCTCCGTCCCCCTGCACCCCTGCCTCCCACACTCAGCAGCCCGTGTGTCAGGTTCCAGGCCACTGTAAGCTCCTTAAGAGGGAGTACCTTCTCCTTTTCCCTAATGTGTGCTCAGCCCTGAAATACAGACTTGACAGTTCATAAACACGCAATGAGTATTCAAAGGCTAAATGAAGGACGTGATCCATTAAAGCATTTTTTTTAATTAAAGTATAGTTGATTTACACCAGTGTGTTAGAGTCTTCTGTATAGTGTATGTATGGTATGTAACACGTGTGTGTGTCTGTGTGTGTGTGTGTGTGTGCATGCACTCAGTCATGCCTGACTCTTTGCGACCCCATGGACTGTAGCCTGCCCACCAGGCTCCTCTGTCCATGAGATTCCCCAGGCAATAATACAGGTTTGGATTGCCATTTCCTATTCCAGGGGATCTTTCTGAGCTACGGATCAAACCAGCGTCTCTTAGGTCTCTTGCATTAGCAGGCAGGTTCTTTTCCATTTGTGTCACCTGGGAAGCCACACTTTCATATTCTTCTCCATGATGGTTTATCCTAGGATAGGGCTTCCCTAGTGGCTCAGATGGTAAAGCGTCTGCCTGCAGTTTGGGAGACCCGGGTTCGATCCCTGGGTCAGGAAGATACTCTGGAGAAGGAAATGGCAATCCACTCCAGTATTCTTGCCTGGAAAATTCCATGGATGGAGAAGCCTGGTGGGCTACAGTCCATGGGGTTGCAAAGAGTCGGACACGACTGAGCAGCTTCACTTCACTTTTCTTTCTTTCACTGAATATAGTTCCCTGTGTTATACAGTGGGTCCTTGTTTACCTGTTTAATATATGGTAGTGTGTATATGTTAATCCCAAAGTGCTAATTTCTCTCTCCCTCACCCTTTTCCCCTTTGGGAACCATAAGTTTGTTTTCTGTGTCTGAGTCTATTTCATAAATAAGTTAATTTGTGTCATATTTTAGGTTCCACATATAAGTGATATCAAATGGTCTTTCTGATTTACGTCACTTAGTATGATAATCTCTTGTTGCATCCATGTTGCTGCAAATGGCGTTATTTCATTCTCTTTTATAGCTGAGTAATATTCCATTGTATATAGGTACCACATCTTTATCCATTCATCTATCGATGGACATTTAGGTCGCTTCCAGGTCTTGGCTGTTGTGAGTAGCGCTGCTGTGAAAATAGGGGTGCGTGTATTATAGTTTTCACCTTTTCTGGGTATATGCCCAGGAGTAGGATTGCTGGCTCACACGGTAACTCTATTTTTAGTTTCTTAGGAAACCTCCATATGTTTTCCACAATGGCTTCCCCAATTTACAGTCCCACCAACCGGGTAGGAGGGTTTCCTTTTCTCTACGCCTTCTCTAGCATTTATCATTTGTAGACTTTTTGATGATGGCCATTCTGACTGATGCGAGATGGCATCTCATTGAAATTTTGATTTGCATTTCTCTAATCATTAGCAATGTTGAGCATCTTTCCATGTGCCTCTCAGCCATCTGTATGTCTTCTTTGGAGAAATGTCTATAGGTCTTCTGCCCATTTCTTGATTGGATTGTTTGGTTTTTTGTTATTGGGTTGTATGAGCTATTTGTGTATTTGGAAATTAAGTCCTTATTGGTTGCATCATTTGCAAATATTTTCTCCCCAGTCTGTGGGTTGTCTTTTGGTTTTTGTTTATGGTTTCCCTTGATTAGGTCTTATTTGTTCATTTTTGCTAATTAAGGCATATTGTTTACCCAAGGTGAAAGTCAACTACCTTTTCTGAGAGTAAGAGAATGAAGCCAGTCGTGTCCAATTCTTTGCAACTCCGTGAACTGCCTGCCTACCCCAAGTAGCCCGCCAGGCTCCTCCATCCATGGGATTTTCCAGGCAAGAATATTGGAGTGGGTTGCCATTTCCTTCTCCAGGGGATCTTCCGGACCCAGGGATTGAACCCAGATCTCCCACACTGCCGGCAGACTCTTTACCATCTGAGCCACCAGGGAACCCACCAGGGGCTTCCCAGTTCATGGGGTTGCAAAAAATCGGACACAGCCTTTTCTGATATAAGCATAAACCCGAGGTGCATTTTTCTTATTTTTCCTTTATTTTCATCTACTGCAGCAGGCCTTCCGTCTTAGGCCATCACTTGTGACACACCTCCCTTAAATCTTAACCTTGTCAGCCTCCAGATGAGTTATAATTACCCCGACATGAAGTTGAAGCCTGGACTCAGTGAAATTCCAGCAAGTTTCCAGATTAAAAAGAATTTTAATTACATATACACATATTTATTTAATTAAACTAATTTTATCCGTGGCCATACAAGCTCACATTTTTTTTAAGTTCGCTGAAAATGTGAACATTTAATCGAATTTGAGAATGTTTAATGGAATCTGAGTCATTGAAATGTGCTCTGAAATCACTGCTCTCTATTAAATATTTCCTATGGCTCTGATCACCCCAGGACAAGGTTCACGGTGGACTTGCTTAATGAATTCTGTCTTTTAAATTTCCTGTGTTACTGCCTTACAAGATTAACTGACTCCACAACCTTCCTATCAAAAGGCACAGAATAATAAAAGCATAAATTCATCAGTCAGTGGAAAAGTAAACTCTCGTGTCTGGCTGATGAAACGTAACAGAACGTCGCCACAGCATATCTCGCTGTTCTGCACCTCAGCCATCTCCCTGCGTCCCTGTTGACTCGCATCCGAGCAGTAAATCAGTGCCGTAACAAAGCAGCCTGTCGGGCAGCTGGTGGGCCTGCCTTTCGCCTCCTGCGTTGTGAGGAAATGTGTCAGTGTTTTAGTGATTTCCCCATGCAGAGTCTGTACATACTTCCTTCCAACAACCCTCAAATTTTAGTGGCCAAGAGTTCAACAGCCTAGTACACATGTAGTGAAAACAAAGGATATGGCGGTCGGTGTTTGCTTGAGCTAGTGGTTCTGAACTACGCGTTGACGTTTATAAAGACCAGCGCCTGGGCTCCATGCCCAGGGATTCTGGTGTGTTTGGACCAGACACAGCTCGGGCGCCACTAAGCACTATGTTAAAGCTCCCAGGAGCTTCTCGCTCGCAGCCAAATTTGATCATCGCGGGTTCAGATGCCAGCAGGCAGGGTGGGGACTGCGTGGCCTCTGTAATAAACTCTGAAGCCTCATGATCACCATTCTCACTTCATGAAGAAGCAAAGAATCTGTGAGATTATGTTTTTAATCATCAGGCCGGTAGCAAAGGAGTATGTTGCATATAAAATCGCCAGCCAGAACATTCCTGGTCAAAGCAACCGTCACTTCCCAAAGGCAGTGGCCCTGGTCAGGCCCATGGGCACGTGGGCATCCAGGCAGATGCTGCCTGCGCTGCAGATTACCTTGATCAGTCAGTTCAATTCAAAGTTAAGATCAGGATGTTTCAAAAGTATTGTGTTGTCTTTTTCTTCTAACCCTGAGTGAGGAATCATTGCCCACATTGCTAGATGTTTTATGCAGTGTTAATTTTTTTTGTGATTTTCTCCAATCAGATCTATAAGCAAAACAAGTCTACCAAAAAGACAGCCATGCAGACAGCGAGTTGTAACCACATGGCTGCTCAGTTTGGGACATAATAGCTGATAATATAAAGCAGAGGCTTCCCTGTTGGCTCAGACGGTGAAGAACCGCCTGCAATGCAGGGGATCCAGGTTCGATCCCTGGGTCATCTCCTGGAGAAGGGAATGGCTGCCCACTCCAGTATTCCATCTATTTAGGGCTGCCAAGGCACCAATCTGCAAGACAGGCATTCCACATAGACGGCCTTTTTTGTTCACTGTATCTCCATTTAGCAATGAGAAAGTTGAAGTTCAGAAAATGTAAGGTATTTGTCCAAGACCATGTATTCATGATGGTATCAGAACGGAAGCCCGGGGGCTGCTTCCTCCTATGCACCAAATTATATGTCTGGACTCAGCGTCTCAGCTGAAAAACCAGAAGGACTTATCTTGAGAACAAATGAGTTTGCCTCTGTGAAAAGTCTTTGAAAATCTCCTAAATGCCCTGAAAGTACAAAGTGTTATTATTGCCGTGAGTGATGGCATTTGTATTCAAGGCCACCCATGTGAACCATTTATGCAGTATCAAGAAGCTGTCTGTCTCCTGATACAGCCTCTGGCGTAATTAATCTAACACCCTTATCTTTCTCCTGCCTCGCTCCTTAAAGGAAAGGAAACATTGACCTAACTGTGATATTTTCATCTGAAATCTCTGCAGCTTCCATAAATGAGCTGCCAGGGCCCCAGAGCAAGCAGTGAGCCCCACCTGGAGTACAATGTCCCTCCCGTAAGAAAGGATCGTCAGCCTAGTATGACGTCCTCTCAGAAAGCCTTTGTAGAGGGTTAAACAAAGACAACCCTGAATGTTCCCTTCCCGGTGGCAGGGAGTAGGGGTAACACTTTTTTTTTTAGTTTTCTACCTTTAACTATTTTGTGTTTCAGATGCATTTTTATATCTTATGAAATATGCTGTAAAAGCGAAAGAATATATATGAAGTGTACCTGTGTGCTCAGTCATGTCCGACTCTTCGTGACCCCATGGACTGTGGCCTGCCAGGCTCCTCTATCCGTGGCATTTCTCATGCAAGAATACTGGAGTGGGTTGCCATTCCCTTCTCCAGGGTATATTCCTGACCCAAGGGTCAAACCAGTGTCTCCTGCATTGGCAGACAGATTCTTTTACTGACTGAGCCACCAGGGAAGCCCTTAACTGTTACTGAAATCTTGTAGGTACTCTTGTTCCTCACTTTCTGCACTCAACACTGTTTGTGATATTTGTGGATATTTGTGATACGTGTAGCTTTAATTGAACATTTTTCAATGCTGTGTTGTCATCTGTTGTACAAATAGGTCCCAAGGAGTTTATTCAGTCTCCAGTCCATCAATATGCAGGTCCTTTTCTAGTTAGTTTAAAATATTTTCAGTGTTAAGTACATGTATGTCACTCATTTCCTGGTACAAATGTGTCAAAGTTTCAGTGGGTTTTAATTTGCATATAATTGATTACTAATGAGGTTGAACTTTTTCACAGGCCTAATTATTCATATTTACATCTTCTGTAAAAATGCTTATTCATGCCTTTTTTTTCTTTTGGGTAGTGTGTCCCTTTTTATTGACATTATTATGTACAATTTCTTTGTACAGTCTCTTTTAAACAAAACTAATGTACAGAAATCTGGTGCATTTCTTTTTTATTGAAGTATGGTTGATTTACAATGTTGTGTTAATTTCTTCTGTACAGCAAGTGATTCGGTTATACATATATATATATATATTTCAGATTATTTTACATTTTGGTTTATCACAGGATATCGAGTATAGTTCCCTGTGCATCCTTGTCCTTATATATGCCAAATCGTAATTATTTGTCCATTTTATTATTGTCAATATTTCCTTGCATTTTATAGCTTTTCTTTTCACTTTCATTTTGATATTTTTAATAGGAAAAGATATTAACTTCAGTGAAATCAAATTTATTTATTCATTTACAGTTTGCATTTTTTATGTCTTTTTAAAGAAATGTTTCCTACCCTGAGATCATACCCTCCTATCTTATATCTTGTAACAGTTTTTCTAATTTCATCTTTCAAAACAGGTCTTTAATCAACTTAAAATTGATTTGAGTGTAGAAGTGAAGAAGCCTTACAGTTATTTTCCAGAGGAATAACCATTGTACCAGGTTATTTGTTGAAACAAAGCAGCCTCCCTCCCTCACTGACCTTTATGGCTTCCTCTACCATCATCAACCTTTGTGTATGTGTAGGTGTGGTTTCCGACTCCCTGCTACGTCCCACTGGTCTTTCGTCTGTCAGTGTGACGGAACCACACACGTTCTTAACTACCATAGCTTTACAAGCGGTATGGCGGCATAACCGTTATCAGTAGGTACTGTTTTACATGTTTTACTAGATGGCCATGTTGTTCTTGGCTGCCGTGGGTACTGTGTTTGTGTGTGCTTTTAAAAACACTTTTGGGAGATTAATGGGAGTTGCACTGAATTTACATACCATTATGAGAGAATTTATAACTTCAGCTATTGAACTTTCCCAGTGACACTAGCGATAAAAAAAAACCTGCCTGCAATGCAGAAGACATGGGTTCGATCCCTGGGTTGGGAAGATCCCCTGGAGGAGGGCATGGCAGTCCACTCCAGTATACTTGCTTGGAGAATCCCATGGACAGAGGAGCCTGGTGGGCTACAGTCCACAGGGTCACAAAGAGTTGGACTGAAGCAACTGAGCACGCAAGCACATTGAACTTCCTAATACATGGCATAGTTGCCAGTTTATTTACTTTTCAAAAAAATGTCTTCCACTAAAGTATTTTCTCCGTAAATTTCTCGCAAATATTTGACTTAAAATTATTCCTAGGTATTAGAATATTTTTGGAACTATTGCATATATTTAATTTTTTAAATATAATTTTCCTAATTTATATATGCTGGTGAATAGAACTGCAGTTGACTTTTTATGTTGATTTCATATCCCTCAGCCTTGCTAAACTCACTTAATTCCGATACTTTATCTGTGCTTTGTTTGGATTAGGGATTTAGGCAATCCTGGCCTCTCCAAATGGTGAATTTAGTTCTTCCTTTTTCTGTCTTGCTGTGCCGTCCCACCACTACCACATGGGACAGAGGGATGATTGTGGGGATTCAATCCTTGTCTTGTATCTGATCATAAAGGAGCTGCTTTCAAGTTCTCACCTTTCAGTGTGAAGTTGCTGCAGGCTTATTAGGTACATGCCCTCGACCAGGTTAAGGAGGGTCATTTCCATTTCCGGTTTGCTCTGTGGTTTTATTTATTTCTTTGTTTTATTTTTGTTGTTGCTCTTGTGGTTTGTGTTCTATGATTCATTGTCTTAAATTGTGTTTTGAAGTTTTGGAATGTGTTTTCTGCATCTACTAAGATGATCCATGTGGCATTTCTCCCTTAATTTGTCAGTGTAATATTGTACTGATCAATAGAAAACCAACCTTACTGAAGATTTTAATCAGAATGAACTAGTAGTGACTAGGATAAATCCAATTAGATAAATCTAGCTTTTTCTTATATGCATACATATTTTGCTGGTTTTTTAAACTAGTAGTTTCTCTATGGTTTTTGCATCTATGTTCATGAGTAACATTGTCTGCTAATGTGGTAAATATATTATTGAATTAGACTTAAATCACTTTATTAAAATGGTACTTGGGTACAAACACAAAGCTTGGTATATACTTACACAACTTATAAAGCCAAGTAAAATTTACCAATGAGCCTCAGCAAATCTACAAAGTCAACAGATTTAAAAACAGCAGCGCCTGGTAATCATAGCGCTGACTGCTCCTGCCTCTCCTTTTTCATGCCCGTGTCGCCCTCACGCCTGTGTTAGCCATGTTGTAGCTCAGTTTCCCATGACTTTTCTTTCTCTGGCTTCCCTGGTGGCTCAGATGGTAAAGACTCTGCCTGCAGTGTGGGAGACGCAGGTTCAGTCCCTGGGTGGGGCAGATCCCCTGCAGCAGGGATAGGCCACCCACTCCAGTGTTCTTCCCTGGAGAACCCCATGGACAGAGGAGCCTGGCGGCCCACAGGGCGCGGGGTCGCCCAGAGTCAGGCACGGCCGAGCGACTGGTAACGCTTTCACTTTCTTTATTTGACCTGCCAAGAAACCTTCTTTGGAGCAACAGAGCATGATATTATTTCTGCTTTTCCCATCGGAGATGTATTATTTACCCGTCAAATTCACTTGAATTCTTTTCTCATTGGCTCACAACAACTCCAGTAGTGTCACGGGCACTTTTGTGCTTGTGAATATTAAGTCAGGAACTAAAATTACGTGGTGGGGCTTGGTTACTAGATAGTCATCTTGGAGGTCTAGAACACGTCAGGTTCATTCGATTGAGATTCTCGTCAAAATGAACATGTCATGTGTTTGTGCGCTTGGTTGTGTCCAGCTCTTTGCGACCCCATGGACTGTAACCCACCAGGCTCTGCTGTCCATGGAATTTTCCAGACAGGAATACTGGAGTGGGTTTCCACATCCTGCTCCAGGGACTCTTCCCCACCCAGGGATCGAACCCACATCTCTCGCACCTCCTACACTGGCAGGCGGATTCTTTACCACTGCACCACCTGGGATGCCCAAAATGAACATGTGAGGCTGAGAAGTCTTTTAACAGCATCTGTGAGCTCAGATTCCTAGGTTATTGCCACTCCATCCAGAAGGAATCACCATCCCTAGATTGCGTTCAGCTGGAAACAGCGCAGGTCAACACGGCGATGGAACCTCCCTGAACCGTGAGCAGGGCTGTAGATGAATCCTCGTACCCTGGGGAGGGTGGGGTGGGGCCTCCTCCAAGACCTGACATGTAGACCCCACAGCTTTCATGCCGACTTTCAGTAGCTTCTCCTTCGTGAACGGCAAAGGAAAGTGAGCTGTGTCCGCGGACCCGCCATGCTCTTCCCACACGCAGCCGTCTCAGCCTAAGGGAAGAGGAGAAATGGTCCAGCCTTCCGGGACCAGTTACTTCCGCCAGGCCCCCATCCCAAGGCACCAGAAGGGGCTGGTTCCTCCCCACCAGCTCCAGCTCGTCCCTTACACACATGCCACTGTGACTCCCCCTCACAGCTGCCCGTGTTCTCACGTTAGCCTGATCTGCAGTAAGTGGGAATGTCGAGGACATGGAAAAAACAGACCTGGTTTCCTTTGCTCTGGTCCCTCTCCTCTCGTGACAGTGGCTGTAAGTCCTGTTCATTCAGCAGTGTTTGAGCACCTTCTGTTTGCCAGGAATCCCATAGCCTTGAGGACCACCAGCTGCTGTGTGTTCCTCGTACCCAACAAATAGGCCGGTATTTATTTACACAAGGCTGGTAAAGCCGGGAGCATCTTCCAGAGTTCTGCTTCCTAATACACCATCTTAGGCGGAAACAACCCGTGAGAAGCAGCTTTAAAGGGTTTTGATGCAACCAGACGTTTTCCGAAGGCTGTTTTCCCCCACACTCCCAGGTGGCGGTCCTTAATGTTATGGAACAAAGTGGCAAGTGTGTGCTGGATGGTCTGGGGCTCGACTCTAGGTACGATGTGGAGAGGTGGGGAAGGTGGCAACGTGGCAAATTATTCCATGTTACATGTTATTCCATTATTACAGTTCTCTTCCAGACTTCGGCATATAGATGAGGAGAAAGTCTTTGGCAGGCCCTGATGCCTGCTAACACTGCTTTTTAACAAAGAGACCTTTAAGTAGATCTTAAACAGGTCTTTAGGTAGACCTGGACAGAATTAGAATTCATGTTTGGTTTTGTTGCTGTTTGTTTTTGCCTACCACCTCTTCACTCCTGAGAATACTGGTGTTCCCTTCACAGTAGTGAGGCAAAATATCCCTTTTAAATGAAACTTAAAAGGGAAATGATTAAAAAATAACTAGTAAATAATAGTACTGTGCTGAGTTGCTCAGTCATGTCTGACTCTTTGTGACCCCATGGACTGTAGCCCACCAGGCTTCTCTGTCCAAGGAATTCTCCAGGCAAGAATACTGGAGTGGGTTGCCATTTCCTCCTCCAGGGGAATCTTCCTGATGCAGGGATCAAACCCACATCTCCTGGTTGGCAGGTGGATTCTTTACCACTAAGCCACCTGGGAAGCCCCAAATAATAGTACTAAGTGCTACTCAAATCAAAATCCAAAAACCATGGAGGTGGTTGGTGGTGAACCAGACTTTGAGAAGCACTCCCCCGGGGGAAAGAATAGATGTTAGAAGCAGCCGGAACTGGATTGACATGAACTTGGGCAAACTCCAGGAGACAGTGAAGGACAGGGAGGCCTGGCATGCTGCAGTCCATGGGGGTCGCAAAAATAGTCAGACACAACTTAGCAACTTAATAACAACAACAGCTGAGCTGGACTGAAACCCAGCCCTGCCACTCACAGGACTGTATGAATTTAGAGACCCCTCAGAGCCTCAGTTTCCTCATCTGTAAACAGGGTAGAAAGACCTCCAGGCATGCCGTGGAGGTTACTGGAACTACTCACGAGCAGCCTTCTTTGATATGGTCACTGTTAGTTCCCTTTGTTGGCCACTGAGTGGGAGGAGAAACCTAACAGTATCTTGAATCTGAGCCAAAGACATGATTTTTGCCCAAATGAAGAGAAAATTAGAAAATGGAAAAATGTAGACTCTGGAGCCAGGCGACCCTGTTAGCTTTCTCGACCTTGAAACTTCTGAGTCAGTTTCCTCATCCATAAAGTAGGGGTGATTAAGATGCCTAATTTGCATGTTTATTAGAACCCGGGTACTCTAGATGTTCAAATCACATAGTAGTGACCACACGGGGTGTGCAGCAGGCACTAAGTGACGGCTCCTGTTGTGGTCCAGCCTAGGGGATGACCACTGCTTCCCTTCCTCGTTTGGAACCGCCTTTGGTGCTTTGGGCAAACTCCTCTAGCGCCAAGCCTGTTTTATAATCAAGTGCTGGCTATCTCGTGAAATTTACTGGACACTGTAGTGAAGGTGAAACGCAGAATGGCCGTCTGGGTATTGTCGCTTCCCCTGGGGTCATGAGGCTGACCAGGCGCTGCCCTGCCCAGCATCACGAGAGAGGATCGGACCACACAGCACTGCCCAGAAAAGAGCAGATTTCAGCTTCCACGGGCAGCTTCTACTGCAGTCACAGCATCGTGAGTCAGGGGCCATCTGCACCGCAGTCCCCTTGCAGTTACGACGGCGCACTGGTTCCCATCAAGGGAAAGCAAGCGCGGAGCACCCTCAAGGAGGAGCCTCCTGACAATGGTTCCCTTAAGTCTTCTCCAAGTCACATCTCCATAATTCCAAGTGAGAGTTGGCAGCTTAAATGTCTCCTGAAATTCTAAGGAGCTTGAAATTTTGCTTTATTAATTAGCAGTTTCATTTTGCTAACATTGTACAGTGCACTGATTTTCCAGAAGTGCTAATTACCAAGCTCAGCACAGAAGACTGGCTGCATATTAAACTGTCCCACCACACCCTCCCCACTGGGCTCAGCCGTGTCCCAGTTCAGCAGAGCCAGCCTCCCGGACGGGTAGGAGGCCCTGGCTGGTGCAGCCCCTTCGGAGCCAGGCAGAGCACGGAGTGCCTTAGGCTGGGCTCCCAAGGCCGTGACCACCACATCTGTCTTTAAGCCACGTGTGTCCTTGGGTGCCAAACCTGCCTTGTGACCTCAGAGAGCCGCAGCCTCTCTGCTGCCCTTCCCCGCCCTCAGCTGCAGGCCCAGCTCCCAACAGGCGGCATGCCATGGTCCTGCAGCTCCTGGTGGGTCTAGGAGGCCTGGAAGGTTCTGGCTGAGTCTGAGCAGAAACAGAGCATGTGTGTGAAGTCAATTCAGTCGTGTCTGACTCCTTGTGACCCTGTGGACTGTACGTAGCCTGCCAGCCTCCTCTGTCCATGGGATTCTCCAGGCAAGGATACTGAAGTGGGCTGCCACGCCCTCCTCCAGGGGATCTTCCTGATGCAGGGATCAAACCCTTGTCTCTTAGAGATGCCCTAAAGCATCCTTCCTGGTGTCATTGTATTAACTGGACACAGACATGTGTGAAGGCTCGTGTGTGGATGTGTGTAACCATATAGGAAGACGTGGGAGTTGGGGTTTTATTTTCATAATTTTTCTCATTGATCATCCAGGGAATTTTCAACCCATGATACAGATAATAAAGACCAGCTAAGCCCTCCCCACCATCTACAAGTCACCTGAACTGGGGGGACAGGCCACCCAAGTTTTTCTGAGTGTTCAGTGTTAACACAGGACAGTCTCAGATGCACAGGCAGCCAGCCCACCTGCTCACGACCCCCGGGGGGCGTTCGTAGCCCACCCTCTCATCCTCAACCCCCAGCTCATCTCCTCCTCCCTTTCCCCACGCACCTGCCTGCACAAGATCCTGCCCAGTGACCTCACCTCACCAATCAGGTCAGTTAGTACTAATTTGCCTGTTCCCTACCTGTTCCCAGCATGCCTGGAAAAGTGAGATTTGCCTCCTGAGACAACATTTCAAAAGACATTTTCTGTTTTGTCATTAAAATGTGCCCTGAATCTATGGCTGGCGAGTGACAAGAGATGTGGCGCCGTGGTCCTGAGATGCTGGTGTCCCATTAGGGGATTAATTGAGGCTGTGTGAGGCTCAACCCTGGTGCAGAGCCTGCTGCTGGTTCTCCAGGAGCTGAGGGGGCTGCTGGGACCCCAGGCCAAGAGCAGAGAACTCTGACAGCTCAGATTCAGAGCATAAGCCCTGTGTTTGCCCAGAGCTGTGCCAGTGTTTATACGAGATAAAGGAAAAAGCGTGGCCTGAAGGAGATTAATATTTGGACAAGACGCACACACACGACATAATCTAGGAAAGTTATTACAGACTTTGAGAAGCTAAAGAGTCTTAACTCCCCGGTTTTTTCAAGACAGGGAACTGTGCTGGGTGATCGCTGCAGTTCAGAGATTAAATGATGCCCTTTATCACATAATAGTGATTGGTGCTCATGCATTAGAGGGAGGGAGATGGAGGTAGTCATGGAAGGCTTCCTGAAAGAGGCAGAACAGACTCGGGCTTTGCAGAGCAGGGTTGGAAGGCACTGCTATGGGACTGAAGGTTTGTGTCCCCCAAATTCATGCATGGAAACCCTTATCTCCAGTGGGATGGTGTCAGGAAGGTGAGCAGGCATTGGGGTGATTAGGTCATGAGGGTGGAGCCCCCACAAATGGGATTAGTGCCTTTATAAGAAGAGACATGAGAGATGGTCTCTCTCTGCCACGTGAGGACACCGCCCAAGCACCGTCTGGGAACCTAGAGGAAGGTTTTCATTAATGTGAGGACACAGCCTGAGCACCGTCTGGGAACCTAGAGGAAGGTTGTCATTAGAACCCGACCCTGACGGCAGCCTGATCTTGGACTTCCAGCGTCCAGAACTGTGAGCTATACACGCTTGCTGTTTAAGTGGCCCCATCTGTGCTATTCTGTTATGGCAGCCCGAGCCACTGAGACAGGCCTTAGTGAGGAGGAAGCTGGAGCGGCGTGACACAAGGTGTTATCAGCGGGGCGCTAAGGGGATGGGGCGTCTCCAGGCACGAGGTTGTCAGCCTGGCTCTACGCCACTGACCCTGGGACGTGTGGCCTTGGTGGATGGGCGCCTGCACACACGTCTTTAACACCAATTACGGAGGATTGCCCCGTGAGTGTCGGAGTGGGTGGCCCGGTGCAGAGAGGGCACAGAGGCGGATCATGGAGCCACAGCCTGGGCCGGACCTCAGCTTGGCCACCCCCGCCTGCCACGTCGGGCCGATTGCTTCACCTCCCTGCATCTCATCTTCCTCCAGCTGGGGATCAAAGCCACGCCTCCCCACAGCTTACAGGAGGATGTACCTGAAAGTCTCTGTGCCTCCACAGTGATATTTGTTTCCTGGAAGAGCTGTGGGGAGCCAGGGGCGGGCGACGGACTGAGGCAGGCCTGAGGGCTCCATCAGGACGGCAGAGCCCTGCCCTGATGGGGAGAGGGCAGGGGACATGGTGCTGGCTTCCAGAAGGTCCCCGAGTCCTGCTCTGGTCGCTGGGCCTCACGTGGTGCTGGAATGAGCAGCCCCACCGAGGGCTTCCAGCCCAGTATTCAAGAACCAGAGGGGACGTGAACACGGCTGTCCACCATGAGCCGAGGACCCTGCCAGGCACCCAAGGTCATCTGACAGGCAAGAAAGTTAGTCTGGGGACGTCTGGCGGGTCACCCGAGGCTGAGTTCCAGGCGGGTGGCGGAGCAGCTCTGCGTCCAGGCTGCCCTCCTTGAGAGCCGTAACTACCCCCTTGCCCCCTGCCCCAAACACCTACACATGCCCCCCGGAAGCTTGCCACCCCCCATGGCCCTGGCTCAGCCTCCCCCCAGCCAGGTGCCTGCAGAGATGCTCGTGGCCTCCGGTGGTCAGAGTGTGCACCGGAGCTGCGCCCACCATGAAGGGCGGGCCGGACTGCCCAGCACAGACTCGGAGCCGCCCCGTCTGGCTGCTCCAGCCTCAGCTGGGGTCGTCGCAGGACAGAGCCTGCAGACACAATGACCCAGCCTGCCGTGGGGGTGGGAAGACACAGGTCTCTCTGGCAGCAGTGACACAGATACCAGCTTCGCTCTGGGCCTGGAAGGCAAAGCCCACGCCCAGGACTGGAGGGCTCACTGCGTCCTCCGTCTCTGGAATGCTTGCTGACTCTAGAGCGAGTTGTCCATGGACACAGGGGCTCTTTTCAGACAGGCAGCCGTGAAAGACAGGGAGCGTTGAGGTGAGCAGGGGTCCTCTCTGGGGTCCTTGCACCCCAGGCTAGGATTCCATGCCCCGCTGGCTCCCCCTACCCCCCCCCGAATCTGCCGGTACCCACCTCGTGTGCTGAATGCTTGTTTCCAGATCCTTTCCCATCACGCATGATGCAGAGGATGAGACTGTTAGATAGCATCACCAACTCGATGGACGTGAGTTTGAGCAAGCTCCGGGAGATGGGGAAGGACAGGAAAGCCTGGGGTGCTGCAGCCCTTGGGGTCGCAGAGTCAGACACGACTGAGCGACTGAGCAACCGCCGCCTGACACCCCGTGGCCGTCAGGATGCTTCATGTCCCGTGTTTTAGCCCCGCTTCCCAGGGCTGGTGCCCGGGCCATTTTAGGTAGTTGGTTGATTTTTATTATTTATTTCCCGACTGTAAAAATAGTACAAAATATAGAAAGTAAAAAAATGTGGAAAGCAGGGGGAAAAGTCTTATAAAAGGACCAGTAGATCCAGTGTTCATAGATAGTTACTGTTAATATTTTAGTGTGTTCTCTTAATCTTGTTTCCCAGAGTAGAAACCTTTTAGTTGTAATAATAATATAGTTATAATAATTATTAGTATTTTATAGTTATAATAATTAGTTGTATATATCTCAACTTGTGCCTACTATGATTCAGTTAGCATTTTCTACAATTAAATACTTGTCCTAAACATAATTTTTAATAGTTACATAACAGTTCATAGAATGGATTTACAAAAATTAAATCATTTCCCTGTGGACATCTAGACTATTTACGATGTATATAATATTACACCGGGGCTTCCCTGGTAGCTCAGCTGGTAAAGAATCCGCCTGCAATGCAGGAGACCCTGGTTCAGTCCCAGGGTCGGGAAGATCCCCTGAAGAAGGGATAGGCTACCCACTCCAGTTTTCTTGCCTGGAGAATCCCATGGACAGAGGAGCCTGGTGGGCTACAGTCCATGGGGTCACAGAGTCAGACACGACTGAGTGACTAAACACAGCACAGCACATAGTATTACAGTTGATACCGTGGAGTATCTTTAGGCCTAGAATATTCCTAACGAGGAATTACTGAGTCGAAACAATGAGCGTTTTGTGTGGTTTTTTTGCCAATTGATTTTTTTAACTGAAGTATTACACACTTTTTTAAGGCTCTTGATACATATCTACAAATTGTTTACTATGTGCTTAATCAGTCATATATTTACTGCATAAAGCAGCAGGCTTTATCATTAAAAACATTGTTGAGTCTATGAATTTTCAAAAATCTTTGCTAATATAATTCAATTGCATACCTACTTAAATCAGCATGTATGTATTTACATACCATAGTTGATAAATTAGTATGTATTTACTAGTTGATTGATTATTTTCCATAAATTAACACCCATGGCATCTTTCTTGTGAATTTTCTGGTTTGACTCTGGGGCCGTTGATCTTTTATTGTCTTGGTGTGTGAATAATAGAAAAGGTCACTGATGAGAGCTCCACAGGTCGCAGAAGTCGGCCTTCAGCACCCGACAGGACAGCCCAAGCTGGTCCCAGCAGAACCGCGGCCGACGTCTCTAGCATCAGTGCCAAGGATGGTGGGCTTCTGAGCCGGGCCCTGACCCCCACGATGCTGATGAGCAGTAACAGGCTAGGAGGTGAACAGCCAGAGAAAAGAAGAGCTTCAAAGACCTCCAGCAATCTACAGACCAGATAATGAGCCCCTAGTGGCTGAAGAGAAGGCTGGCTGTTTATTTCATTGCCTTGGAGAAGAAGAAAGTTCTAAGACCCGTCACCCCGGGAATCAGAGGGGACATGTCTGATGGGAGTGAGCTGGCGGGTCTGGGAAGGTGTTAGAGGCCTCAGTGTCCCCTCAGAGCAGACCCTGCACACCTCACACAGCTGGCACCACCCGGTGATCCCACTAGCAAGGTCTGAATGACGTTTCAGGGGCAGCATTGCCGGCCTCATGTTTGGACTGTACACAGAAAGGCCCGGAAAGTTACCAAGAAAAAAAAGTGTCCTTTGCCATCCCCTTAGGAAAGTACTGCAGAATCCTTCCACTTCTTCAGAGTCAGAAGCCTGTGTCTGGCAACTGACGAGGCTTGAATGTAACTGCACAGAAAGAGATTGAGAGGCTGCCTGTTTTCTACCAGTCAGTACACTTGTCCCCTGTCTCGGTGCTTTTAGAGAGTTTTCAGTTCGCAATCTTTGTGTTTTTGTTCAGACCCCTCCCATGAAGGGGTGCAGCCATCCTCACCAGCAGACCGTCCTCACCAGCAGAGCTGCTGGAAATCATTTGTTATTTTTCATTGATATAGGTCACCAACCGGAGAGCCCGCTGAAACCCAGCTGGCCTGAATTCGCGGTTCCAGCTGGTTCTGCAGGCTGCTGGCACCGCTGGCCCCAGAGTCACAGGCATGTGGGTTAAGCAGTCCGTTTCTAACTCTGTCATGAGCACCATGACCTCAGGTCAAAGAGTAACCTCTCTGAGCCTGCATCTCATTTCTAACAATCTGGAATAACATTGTCCTTGCCAAGGTGTCTGGACAATGAGAGGCCACAGATCATGGGCTCTGTGTTGGTCTTCAGTCCTTCAGTCGTGTCCGACTCTGTGACCCCATGGACGGCAGCACACCAGCCTTCCCTGTCCTTCACCATCTCCTGGAGCTTGCCCAAGGGTTCGTGTCCATTGAGTCGGTGATGCCATCCAACCATCTCATCCTCTGCCGCCATCTTCTCCTTTTGCCTTCAATCTTTCCCAGCATCAGGGTCTTTTCCAGTTCTAAGTCAGTTCTTTGCATCAGGTGGCCAAAGTATTGGAGCTTCAGCTTCAGCATCAATCTTTCCAATGAATATTTAAGGTTGATTTCCTTTAGGATTCACTGGTTTGATCTCCTTGCAGTCCACGGGACTCTCAAGAGTCTTGTCCAGCACCACAGTTCAAAGCATCAATTCTTCAGTGCTCAGCCTTCCTTATGGTCCAACATCCATACATGACTGCTGGAAAAACCAAAACTTTGACTGTACAGACCTTTGTTAGTGTTAGTCGCCCAGTCGTGCCCGACTCTTTGCGACCCCATGGACTGCAGCCCCCCAGGCTCTTCTGTCCATGAGATTTTCCAGGCAAGGATACTGGAGTGGGTTGCCATTTCTTTCTCAAGGGGATCTTCCCGAGCCAGGGATTGAACCCGGATCTCCTGCACTGCAGGCAGATTCTTTACTGACTGAGCTACAAGGGAAGCCCTTTGTTGGCAAGAATGAAATAAACCAAATGTGGGTGAGCATCTGTCAGTGCCAAGCACACAAAGAGCCCTCAGCTAGTGAAAGTGAAAGTCACTCCGTTGTGTCTGACTCTTTGCGACCCTATGGTCTATACAGTCCATGGAGTTCTCCAGGCCAGTATACTGGAGTGGGTAGCCTTTCCCTTCTCCAGGGGATATTCCCAATCCAAGAATCAAACCCAGGTCTCCCACATTGAGGGCAGATCCTTTACCAGCAGAGACAGGGAAGCCCATTAATCAGCAAATATTTAGTATCAGCTCTCTGCAGGCGTTGATGTGGACATAAAACCAAGCACAAGCTCAGTCTCCCTCTTCTTGGAGATTATGATTGTGTGGGGAGACAGCATACACTGAATTTAGTGACAGGCAGTTCTAATAAACGCTCCACACACAGCTCAGAGAGCGATGGGCCAGCGAGGTCTTTCTGAAGGAAAACGCCACATGCAGCAGAGTGACCAGAGAGGGTGTCAGGGTCTGAGACTCAGACTGAGCCAAGCATTCTTGAGGCCGACAGGGAGAGAAAGCATGGTGCTTTGGGAGATCCTTGTGGTCGTGTGTGGATGGCTTGGGCTGATGCAGGCTTGTTCAAAGTCCAGTTCCAAAGCACAGTTCAGTTCTCGAAGTGAAACATCAAGGGGATGGTTCTGCCTTGATATGTAGACACGCTGCCCTCGAGCAGGGTGAGCGAGGCCACTTCGTTGGGGCAGGAGGGCACCCCACCACGTCTTCACGTCCCCTCGGCCCCCTCGGGTTCTCCAGGTGAACAGGAGCTCAGGGGCCCCCCACTGGGGGAGCAGCTCCAGCCCCTACCCAGGAGCTCAGATGCATCCTTGACCATTTACCCCCGCCCCCAGCCGCTCAGCATCACCTGTCCTCGGAAACCTTCCCAGCCCTGTGCGTTTGCCTCCCCCTCCCCCACATGACCCAGAGGTCCTGGCTCTTTCCTCCTCAGCACAGTCGTCTCTGATCCTCTAAGCGGCTGTGGGGCTGGGTGAATTCACTTGCGCTGAAGGTCACCTCCCAGTGTCTTCTTCCTGTCTGACTTTGCAGGTTTGTCCCCAGGGTGGGCTTCCAATCTCTGCCTTCCTGCCTCCCACCAGCGGAGCGGCCCCAGTGCTGCTAACCAGAGGCTGAGTCTAGTGCTCTGGTCAGCTTGGAACCCCGGCCTTTCCCTGGGCACCGTCTAGTGCTACCCAGTCTGGTTCCCCTTGAGTTTCCCGTGTGCCTTGATTGTGGAACTTGCTGTTTCTTCAGTGGGCATTTTGGGAATTTGAGAGCAGCACGCACTTCATCACTCACCCGGGAGGGTGTGACCCGTCTGGACTCCAGCCTGGGGCTGGCTGTGTGGGGAGTGTCCGGGGTGACCTCTGATGACCACATCACTGCTCTATCCCCCCCAGACCACCCGCCCTCTCCTCTTTGCTTCTGTTGATTTATCCTCACCCCTATGCCTGCCAGCCTCTGAGAGGTCTGTGGATCTCTGGATTGCATCAGCGGTCTCCTTGAGTGAGCCAGAAAAAGTTACTCTCTCAGAGCTATCACTTAGAAAGTGTAAGGATGAGATCTCCTCCAGAAAACAAAGGGCTGATCACTGGGTGCGGCACAGGAACTAGTGTTCATTATCTGCTGTAATTTTGTGCATCTCTTTAGGCGTAGATACGGATGTGCCTGAACCTGGAGCTCCTTGAGGGCAAAGACCTCATCATTATTCATAACACCTGACACAGGAGAGGGTTCAGACGGAGGGAGAAGGCAGACCACAGAAATGCGGTAACTAGTGAAACAAGAGTGTACGTTCACTAGGGTTTTTCAGTCACAAGGGACAGAATTCCCACTTGAAATGGAATAAACAAAAGAGAGACTCTCTTACTTGCACAGGATGGGCAGACGCAGGTTTGGCATCAGGCACAGCTGTATCCAGGTGCCAGAGTAAATCCTCAGAGCACGCATGTTTTCCCTCTACCTGCCTTTTCTGCGTTGCCTTTGCCTTCACTTCTCTTTAGCTCCACTTCTCTCTGGGTATTTGTTTCACTCTCTCACCGTGAAAAGACATATTCTATGGGACCAGGTAGATCAGTAATCCCTGGGCCTTCCAGCACCAGAACCCAGGGGCAGGAAACCATTAACTTCATAACTGTATCAGGGAGACGCTGAGGGATGACCTGGACTGAACCCACACTGAGGATCGCCAAGGCCAGGGTGGGGCGGGAGGGGGAGGCTCTCGGGGTGCACAGGCCTGCACTGCATGTCCGAGCTGGCATCCAGGGCAAAGGTGGTGCTCAGAGGCAGGCCAGAGCCACAGATCATGGGGAAGGGAGAGCTTCGAACTGGGCCAACGGAGCACAGAGATCTCTGCTAAGTGCCCAGCAAGAACATCCTGGAGTAAGACAGAAGCAAGTATTCCCTCCAATTAAAAACTTAAAAAAGAAATGCTGGAAGGAGAGGTGTAAAGTGAAAGTTGCTCATTTGTGTCCGACTCTTTGCGACCCCATGGACTATAGAGTCCGTGGAATTCTCCAGGCCAGAATACTGGAGTGGGTAGCCTTTCCCTTCTCCAGCGGATCTTCCTGACCCAGGAATCAGAGGGGTTACCACCAAAAGAATTCCCTCAAAAAAGTTAATATATATAAAGCACTTTGAACAGTGCGTAGGATGACATATCAAATGCTGCTCCCCCAAATTCATCAAATATAAATGAATATCTACCGTAAAATCAACACTTTTTCACTTACCTCCAAGAAAGCATAATACACTACGATTTTAACGTTGACACACCATCAGTTTTAAAACATTTGAATTTTGGTGAGATTGAAATGTGAATAATTTGTGCATATTAGATTTTGAAAAGTTAAAAGCCCATCTTTATATGTGTCCCCACCACAAAGGACTGACAAATACTGTTCTTCCTCTATAAAAAAAAGCAAATGTGCTCCCAAGACTGGTGACCCGGGAAATCCTCCTTTTGTTGGAAGGGTGAGCACCGTCGCTGCGGGGCAGCCGCACTCATGACCATGACCACAGCGCCACTGAGGGCCATGCAGCTCGGCCCAAGAGGCGGTCCCCCCAGGGAGATTGGGGGCCCCTCCAGGAGCTGCCAGCAGCCCTGAAGCCCCTGAGAGAGGCCCTCGTGTGGCTTTGAAGGTCCCTCCCACCCAAATCCTCTAAAGAAAGGTGACTTGCTCAGTGGTAGATGCTGACCCCAGACGGTGAGTGATTCTGGGGGCTTTTCCTGGGGGTACCGAGAGTTCCCGCCCCTGGGAACTGGGGTGCCCCAGGGACAGGGTGGCCCTGTCCAGGTGCGGCCATGGGCAGCACCGGCTCTCCGGCAGAGGCCAAGCTGCGGGCCACAGGCAGCAGAGGGTAGGAGGCCTGCGGAGGCGGATCCCACGGTGGGCTTGGCGCACTCGAGGTTGACGAGCCGCTGCCCACCCGCCCTCCCTCCACGTCCCAGCTCGGAAGCCCTGCATGACCCTGCGCCCAGGCGCCCTGTCCCTGGCCTCGCAGCCCTTCGCTCACTTCCTCCCAGCACTCCCCAGCCTGGCGTTTGGGGAGGCCGACCAGCCCATCCATAGGCAGCCCCGAGACTTGGAGGCCCACGGGGAGGGGAGGGAGCTTGGCATGTTCCCCCCGCCCCAGCCCCACGCTCCGCTGGGCAGACCCGCCCGAGGTCCTGGGTGCGGTCGGGGCTCATCCCCGTGGCCGCTGTGAATTTGCTCAGCTCCCATGCTCCCGGGGACTGAACGTGGCCACCAGGTGGACAGGAGCATAATTTCATTCTGAGGCTTTTCCCTCAGCTTTGGAAAAGCAGCGCCTCTGAGCTCTGCAGGTTACAGTTCCAGTTCAGCAGTGGAAGAGATCCTGAGGGCTCTTCCCGGGGGCCCGACTCTGAAAAGGACGCTTTTCCTCCGTTTGCGCCAAGGAAAGGGTCTGTGTGGTGATGTTTCAGATGCTTCTCCTAGATTGTGGTTGATATTTGAAAGGATGAGCAATGTGAGTACTTTCTAGTAAGAAGGATGGTTTTAGATGGTGTGCAAGAGTTTCTCCTTCTTGGCACTGAACTCTGCTCTTTGGCATTAAATCCCGTGTTATTTTGCTGCAGTGAAATGTGACGCGACCCTCAAGTTTTTCTGCAGCACAATTGTCTCTCCTTTTATCCTCCCGATAGCATCATAAGGTAGACACGGCATGTGTGATTATCTGTATTTCACGGGTGTGAAAGCCTAAAGGCAGGACAATTGTGTGAATTTTGCCAGGTCCCACCGCTGCCTGGGCAGGAACCAATGTGAGAGCCAAGTGTGCTGAATCTGGGGCGATGGGCAGACTGGAACGTGAGCCGTTCACACAGCACAGTTGTGGCCCCAGCACCACTCAGACGAGAGCTTGCAGAGCCAGTGCCCAGTGCCCTGCCGGCTCTTTGGAGGCGCCCACACGTGCGTCTGTGGGGTTGATGGATGCTCCCGAATTGTACAGGAGCCACTGAGAGTCTGGAAAACCCTAGCTTATTCAACAGTGTTGCCACCACCAACCACCCCACCCCCACCCCCACCATCAGTGCATTTGCAGACTCAGACACCAACTAGAGGAACAGACAGTCACTTCCCTGCCCAGCTGAGCAGTAGAATGGCCAAAGCAGGGGCTCGGAGAGCAAAACAGAGTAAGGAAAGAATTGCTCAGCTCCCGAAATGAGCTTGAGTAATCAGCGATTCTCAGCACCTTCACTTGTTGACCTGGGAGACGGTGCGCGTCTACACACAAATACGTCTGTTGTTCCCCTTTAGGTCAGAGGCTACAGCTTCCCACTGCCGTCAGGTTCTGTAGACGCGGTTTGAGAAGGCCATGTGTTCTGTCCAGCATCTTTCTCACGTAATCTACCCAAGAAAAGTCCTTTTCAACGTGGTTTTCTGACTGCGTGTGCAGCCACCCTCTGCCCCCGCCAGGAGAGCACAGGGCCTCCTGAGTAACTTGGGTATCGCTGTTCAGTCTGAAAATCTGATAAACAAAATATTCTCATTGATATAAGATTTCTTGCTGTTCTTGGTATAAACACTTCTGTATGGTTAGTCTTTGTGTGGTTCTCTGACCCACCTGTTCCTCTCCTCCACCCTTTTTTTTTTTTGCGCAAGGAGCATGATTCATAGTTTCTACTCATAGGAATTTATCCTTGGGAAATGGCAGAGATCCCACCAAGTCCTAAGACGCACACAAGAGCATTTTTATTGTGATAAAAACCAGAATAGATGTCAAACAGCAGGGGCATAATTAAATAAGCTACGGTGTATCTCCTAAAAGGCACATCTCAGAGCATGCTTAATGACACGGAAAAGCACTTCTGATATAGATTCTCAAACATTGTGCAAAACCATATGTTATGTAACCTTAGTTTTATTAAAACTAAATTTTATACCCACCCACCAACCCTCTCACGTTCTCTCTCATCTAGACGGGAATAAAATAGCAGACAGTCTGTTTTACTGAAGATAGTCGTGTACCGTCTATCTGCGTGTCTTGCAGGGCTGTGACTCTTAACTTGTCCCGCACACACCGTGACAATGGTGACTGTGCATCGTCCCAGTTCCCACCTCATGGTCGGCCAGGCTGATGTGTGATTTCCCACCAGCCAGTCTGCTTTTCAAAAACAAGTCCCAGCAGTGTTTCATTCGCCTTCCCGTGGGTGTTGGTGGACATCCCTCTTGTCACTGTTGCGTAATAACATCGCTCCAGTGGAGACCCAGGAGCCCCACCATCCCGGTGTCTGCTGACCTGAACCCAGGGAACATGGGCTGTCCCAGGAGCCTGATGGCGGCTCGGAAACACCCACAGGGACTCTTGCATCCGCCAAGCAGACGGGTCGACTCACGCCTGGCACCTGCTCGGCTCAGCAGGGTGTGGACAGCGGCCGTTTGTCAGCAGGCGCTCCTGGGTGTAGCCCCCCCACGGGACTCCAGCAGCCCTGGGGCTTCTCCTCTGCGTACCCACTGCCAGGTGGCAGCACAGCACTCAGGACCCCCGTGGGGGGCTGTGGAATCCCTCCTGACTCCTCTCCCGAGCCCCTGGGTGCCCGGAGGGATGTGCCTGGTGACCGGAATCGTGTACTCGGACAGGCCACGGCGACAGCTTCCTCCCGGTGTGTGCCGTCCTCCTCGGCCAGCTGCAGCGTGTCAGCAGCGGTCTGCCCCCCTTCCAGCCTGCACCCACCCTGACCAGTGTCCAGGGCAACAAACAGAAAGTTGCCAGAAAGCCAAGTTCTGTGCAGACGCCATTCAGCTCTGAAAACAGGAGGGCTGTCCAGTCCCTTAGTCACGGTTGGTGCTTCTGACTTGCTGTTCTGTGGCCCGTGGACAAAGCCCTTCAGGGGACCAGAGGTGACATCTGTAATACACCCAGAAACTAAAGCCAGGTGGACACAGGAACCTGATGGGCGCCAGCCTCCCCAGGTCAGCCGGCCTCCGTCAGCCATTTGCTTCTCCTCCACAGTCTGCTGAGGGATGTGTTGACCAGGTTTCAAGAGGCAGAATTTCCATGTTCTGGTGTCTTGTTTTGTCCATGTGCAGTGTTCCAGTGATGTGGGTCAACTGTGTAGAGTTTCCAGCGGGAACAGAGTGAACACAACAGGGACGATCCCGTTTGCTGTAGGAATGCAGTGTATCGTCACTGCTGAACCAGTGGGCACCCCATGACCAGCCAAACTATTCCATCTCAACCTGTAAAGTAAACCTAACGTCCTATGTAACAGGATCTTTCATCCTCCTTTATTGTGGAAATGTTAGTAAAATTGTGCTCGGTCAGAAAGTGGGGGAACTCAAGAGAAGAAGCAGGAAAGAAGGGGAAAAGCGATCAGTAGGTCGTGACCACTCCCGGGAATGTGTCTCGAGAGGGGCAGCTGCTGTGCCGTGTCAATTAAAGGAACCCAGGATGAGTGATATTTGGGGGCTTCAGCTGGAATCCAGAGACTCTGTCTTCCCCTTAATAGTAACGTGTTGGGTTCACCGTTAATGTTGAATTTCCCCTTCAAGATAAATAGTCTCCTTTCAATTATGAGTTTGGTAGTGGCATCACTAATTAGTTTGCTGAATGTCTTCTCCAGATGTCAGATACCTTTGGACTCAGTGGGGTTAAATATGGAGGAAATCTTAGGATCATCCAGTCAACCTTGTGTTTTGTAGTGAAGGACATGAGGTTAAGTTATAAAGACAAGGTTAAGTAACAGACCCAGAACTGGATGTCCGGTAGTCTCAACTAGAATTTAAGCTTCTATTTCAAGTGCAGCGTCCCTTCTGTTTTATCATTCCACTGGAGCTGTGCCGCTGCCTTTTAGTCAAGCCCTGAGCTGTGCAGTACGGCTCCCTTTGGGCCTTGATTTTCCAGAACCGATGGCTAAGCTGTACCCAGTCACGGTGACTATCCCAGCCCCGGTGTCCTGAGGTGACAAGCTCCCCTTTTGGCTCCATGTGTTTCTGGGCTTTCTGGTAACCACCCTGCGAACACGTGGCTGTTCTTCCTGGTCACTTCCTCCAGGAATCCTCTCCTAATCCCTCCAGGCAGAATAAAACTTTGTCTGATGAGAGTAACCACAACAAGACTAGCAGGTGTGTTACTGAGCCCTTCCTTTGTGCCAGGCACTGTCCTCAGTGCTTTGCAGTTGTCAGCTCACTCAGCCTCACGCCCACCCTAAGACTGGGCTCTGCATTTATCCCGTTATTGTTTAGTCGCTTCAGTCGTGTCCAACTCTTTGTAACCCCATGGACAGTAGCCTGCCAGGCTCCTCCGTCCACAGAATTTCCCAGGCAAGAAGACTGGAGTGGGTTGCCATGTCCTCCTCCAGGGCATCGTCCCGACCCAGGGATTGAACCTGTGTCTCCTGCATTGGCAGGTGGATTCCTTACCACTGAGCCACCTGGGAAGCCCATGCCTTTATCTCCAGTGACGGATAAAGGGACCCCTGGGAGTCCAGCCCTGGCCCAGTCCTGCAGCAGGTCTGTGGTGCTCCCGGAGCACAGGGTGCAGACACTCTTGCAGGGCCTGGAGAGGACTGAGCCGTGTAGAAACCAGACTCGCATTGTAAACGTGAACATCTTCAAAGCAAAACACGTTCCCTACAACTTGTTCCCTTTTGTTTTCCTTCCATTAAAAATGCAGCCAACGTGAAAATGGATTTAATGTCTATCATAGCAGATTTTACTTATTCAGAATATTAATTGGCTATGGTCTGACTTGATTCAAAACTGCATTGTTAGGCTTAGAACTCATAAAAAGAAGTTAAAATTTCATAATACATCTTTACCCTTCGGCAAACTCGTAAGAACAGCTGCAGAAATTAAACGAGGATGTGTACTTGTGTCTGGAAGTTCTCCAGCTCATTTCTGGTTGAAGTGAATGTTTAAGAGGCAGGAGGCCTGAGCAGGAAGCTGATACTTGACGAGTTTTCAGCTCCATCCTTCCGTGAGAACCGTCTGTGGGAAATGCCCTTTTGGCATAATTCTGTTTAAAATGTCAATATTTGCACTGTTTCCCATGCTTGCAAAATACCCTCTCACTGGTCTCGTCAATGACACTGACAATATATTTTTTAGAATTTCTTTTAAAAAGATTGAGTCCTGTTCTTGGTCCACGTAGCTCCGCTTCTATAGACGTTGGAGATTTGCTTCCCCGTGGGGGTGGGAGGCAGAGCATTCAGACCCAGAAGCACAGGCAGAACTGACCAGGGCCTTGAGAACAGGCTGATTCGTGCTTGAAGGGCTCCGGGAGACGCTGGGTTTTTTCCTGGGCCGCTGTTTCATAGATTTGGCTGCACTTTGGAATCACCTGGAGTGTTTCTTTAAAAAACTGATGCCAGGGTCCCACCCCTAGATTCTGATCCTTGGGCTGGGCTCCTGGACCTGGCAGTAGGGTTTTCAGAGCCCCTCAGATCACTCTAATACAGAGCCGAGTTTTAGAGCCACTGACCTAGACCGCCCAGAGAATTTGGGGCTGACCCAAGGTCAGAGCTGTAACATCCTCCAGGGCACCCCAGTGCTGCACACGGGTCACCCAGCCAGCAGCCGGAGGACCTCTCTACCTCCTCCACGACTGCACTGGCCACACTCAGGGTGTCCTCCCCGCTGTCCCTGCCGGTCCGCCTCTGTCCACCTCCATCCTCACTCCCGCAGTGACAGGCTGACGCCTGCCCATCCTCTCTGCATCCTCACGGCCTGGGGCTCACCTGCAGAAGACTCACCTCTAGCCCTGGTGCTCCCTCCTCAAGCCTCAGCCAAGACTTCCCGCTGCCCCTGGGGTCCTGTGCCTGGCAGGATTCTGGTCACTGGGAGCTCGCGCCCTGTTCCCCCAGTCCCCCAAGCCCACGCCTGCCTCTGGTTTCTCGCAAGCTGTTTGCTCCGTGTCATCTCATTTCTCAGCCCCCTTTCCTCATCCTGCTCCCTGTTCAGATCACAGCCTAAAACCCACTTTCTCAGAATATTAACTCCTACTCCAACCCAGGTGAACCTTGAGGACATCGTGCTCTGTAAAATAAGCCAGACACAGAAGCACACACACTGCACTTTTCTATTCTACGAGGTCCCTGGAGTCGTCAGGTGCGTAAGACGCAGACAGTAGAATGGTGGATGCTGGGGGCAGGGAGTGCAGTTAGTGTTTTATGGGGGCAGGGCTTTAATTTTGCAGGATGACAAAGAGTCCAGGAGATGATGGTGCTGACAGTTGCACGACAGTGTGA
Source organism: Giraffa tippelskirchi (assembly GCF_054371585.1). Classification (NCBI taxonomy): domain Eukaryota; kingdom Metazoa; phylum Chordata; class Mammalia; order Artiodactyla; family Giraffidae; genus Giraffa; species Giraffa tippelskirchi. Next base: position 158,855,110 of record NC_137284.1, read on the forward strand.
GTGCATTTAACGCCATCAAACTATGCACTTAAAAGTAGCCAAGGTGGCAGATTTCATGTCAAGTGTGTTTTACCACAATTAAAAAATTGATATTTTTCAGTCGCTTTCTCAGGCCTGTCCTTTGGCCTAAGCTAGTGGTACCGTCACATGTCCCCGCGTCTCCACTTGTCCCCGTCAGAGCATTCTCCTGTTAAAGTTTGTCTTCTTTGCCAGGCTGTAAGTAGAGTAAAAGCACATGCTGCGTCCCACCTCATTCATCAATGCGCTGTCCCAGGATTGGCACAGAGTAGGTGCCCACTAAGTGGTGGTGGTCTTGTTCGGTCACTAAGTCGTGTCCGACTCTTCGCAACCCTATGGACTGCAGCACATCAGGCTCCCCTGTCCTTCACTGTCTCCCAGAGTTTGCTCAGATTCCTGCCCATTGAGTCAGTGATGCTCGCTAAACATCTCATCCTCTGCTGCCCGCTTCTCCCACTGTCAGTCGCTCAGTCATGCCCTACTCTTCACGACCCCATGGACTGCAGCCCCCCAGGCTCCTCTGTCCATGGGATTCTCCAGGCAAGAGTACTGGAGTGGGTTGCCGTTCCCTTCTCCAGGGGATCTTCCCGACCCAGGGATGGACCCTGGGTCTCCTGCACTGCAGGCAGATTCTTTATCGACTGAGCTTCCAGGGAAGCCCATTAAGTAGTTTTTAGTAAACGTTGAGTGACTAAGTCTCAGGTTTCCAGTTTCCCAGCCCCCCCCCATTCATAACTGCTGGGAAAATGCAATTGCTAAGACAGTCAATGCAACTTGATGTTAACACCCCCAAGGGTATCCGACCAATTGTCCAGTTGTGGTAAATGACAGCATTGGGTGAACTGTGTGTAGTTTGAGGCTCTGACTGACCCTCAGTGTAGATGGTGCTGGAGGTGGGTGAACCCCAAGGGATCTTGAGACTCTTGTTCTGTCAAATAAAGGCACCAGGAAAATGCAGACCAAATGGCTGGTTTGAGGTTTTAAGAACAGCCTGTTTGTAACCGCTTCCTTGATTAATGCTGTGTTTTTTTCTCTTTCCAATTAGATATTTATCTTTGAAAACAATATCTACTACTGTGCGCACGTCGGGAAGCAGGCCATCCGCGTGGTCTCCACTGGGAAGGAAGGTGTGATTTACAACGGCCTCAGCGACTGGCTGTACGAAGGTACGCGGGGGGCGGGGGCATGGTTCCTGTGGTCGCGCTGCCGCTGCTTCATGGTGGTTCGTGGTGGTGATGTGGACTCTGTGTCAATTAAGCTCCAGTTTCTAGAGCTTCGGCTAAATTCCAGAGGGACTATGGGGCCCCAGGCAGCAGCAGGCAGCTGGCGGGAGCCTGCAGTGTCGGCCTCTCACCTGATGGCCAGGTGTGCTGGGCCCCCGCCAGCCTGTGCTGTGCAGGGGGTCACTCCGGAACAGGCAGGGTCCAGACTCCCAGGTCCCCCGCTCCCTTTCCGAGAGGCGGAGCGCCTGCTTCTGCCTGGGGAAGACGTCAGAGGGTGACCCCCCGGGTCAGGGTGACGTGCTGGCCTGCGTGCATCCGTCCACCTCCCTGGACGTTTCCTGCCACTGGGTGCCAGAGGACTCCGGCGGTGGGCATTACTGAATCTCTGAAATCTGAGTGAGCTGCTCTCTTCTGAAGCACTTGTCATCCATCTCCATGCTAATGAGAACTTTGCTAGGACGGTAACGGTCATGTACCGATTGCTGCTTGCTGCCAGGAGCCATGCTAAGTGCAGTCAGCACCTCATGTCCGCTGCCGTAGTCCAGGCTACTGTGATACTAGTAGAACACCACAGTCTGGGCGGCCTGATCGACCTCTACGCAAAGTGCTTTGGTGCCTCCTAGCACCTCATGTCCGCTGCAATAGTCCAGGCTGCTGTGATACCAGTAGCACACCAAGTCTGGGTGGCTTGAGCACCTTCTATCTATTTCACTTGGTTTTGGAGGCTAGATGTCCAAATGAGGGCTCCGGCGGTGCTGATGTCTGGTGAGGGCTCTCTTCCTGGCTTGCAGACGGCCGCCTTCTCCCTGTGTCCTCACGGGATGGGGGTGCGGGGGGAGAAGGAGGGAGCAAGCTCTGGCCCCTTCATCCTGCTGGTGGAGCACCATCCCATCACAGAGGCTCCGAAGGCCCTGCCCGCAGACACCGGTACCGCGGGGATTGAGGTTCCATGTGAATTTTGTGAGGTCACGGACATCCCGTCCAGGGCGCCCTCGCAAATGCATTCTAAGATGAGCATGTCGCAGACGTTTCACCGCGGAGGCGGTGGTGAGGGTAGGTCAGCTGTCCGAGTTGGCACGAGGTCAGGGGAGATGCCCTGGGGGATGTCACTGTTCAGCTACAGGACTGCCCTCCCTGGAAATGCAGGTGTGGACGCGCTTCTTCCACCGTCTCATCCTTCCCGCCTGAGAACCCATGATCACAGCAGGAGTCCGCCGTGCTGGGCTGGACCGGGGGTTCTGGGATACCGGGGCGTGACCAAGCCCAGAAGATGTCATTTTGTTGGGGCGGTGCGTTCCTTAATCTGGGCTCTGCGTTGCAGGGGCTTTTATATCCTGAAGGATAAAGCACAGAGACACGTATGCTCAGCTCCACTTCCTGCTGTGATCTCACTGAAGCCACTGAGGCTCAAGGTTCTGTGACTTGGTTTCCTTTCTTTGTTTTAATCGAGACGGAAGTCACCGACAGTTAAATGCACAGTTGCAAGGCCGCGGTCTGATGGGCTTACTCCCGTGCACTGTGCACCCCCATCAAGACGCAGAGCGTGGGACTCCCCTGGGCTCCAGTGGTTAAGGACCCACACTGCCCTGCGGGGTGCACGTTCTGTCCCTGGCTGGAGAACTGAGATCCCGCGTGCCACGTGGCATGGCCAAAAAATAAAAATAAATGGTAAGAATAATAAAATAATTTCTGAAAGGAAATCCTTTAAAAGACACAAAACATTCCCTCATCTCAGAAGGTCCTCCCTCCGCCAAGCCCCTTCCCAGAGGCCACCACGGCCCTGATCCTGTGCAGCTGACTTCCTGGCTGAATGCTGGAACGCCCATCATGACCGTCCGTGTCCGTGTGGTCTCCCCAGAAGCCCCATGCTTATTCCATCATGGCCACCACTGCTCAGAGCACCCACGAGTGTGGTTCTGAGCTGCATTCCGGGCCCCTGGGAGAATCGACCTTGAGGTTTCACTGGGCTCACACGAGGGTGTCACTGGACGAAACAGCAGTGTCCACCATGCTTCTGCTGTCCTGCGGCAGACAGCCCTGTGAGTGGCAGAGGGGTCAGGGCAATAACCCCACGGCCCCCAGAGGGGGGGGGACTGAGGTCCCAGCAGGAAGAGCCTCGACCCGCTCTAGGAATAATCTTTTTTAAAAATCCATCACCAGGAGATTGAGAATATCTTTTTTAGTATCTTCCTAATAAAAAAAAAAAAAACTCATTGCCTTGCAATTCAAGGTAAGCTTTTGCTTGAGCAAACTGGTTGAAAAGAATGTTTCTTTAGGGCATTTACAGGGAATTGTGTTGGTGTGATAACAGGGCCCCAATATTCTAAATCGATCATGGTTGATGTACAGCTCCGTCTGCTGAGTGCTGTTCCCTGGAAGGTTATATACGCTGATGCTTAGACTCCTGGAACCCGCGAGGAATCTCGGCTCCTTGTTAACAATGGGAAGGTAAACTCTGAAGGCTACCTTTTTCTAATCTGTGACTTAACTGCTTCACCTCCAAGTGCTCCTTTTAAAAACTGGTAGGGGGCAAGATTAGGAGGAAAAAATACCCTGAAAGCGTTTGCAGGGTGCCTGACTCACTCGGAGACGTTAGTTCTGGGAAGAAGCAAAGCTTACATGAATTCTAAGCCACCCCACAGCCCATAGGCCTGCTGGCAGTCAGATGCCACACTGATGTGTTTGCTGGCAGTCAGATGCCACACGGATGTGCTTTGTTTCCCAGAAAGGATCTTCTGAACATATTGAACATTTCAGAATATCAAGGGCTGAGGAAGAGAAGGAGACATGGGGGCTGCCGGGAGCCCCCAACCCTTGAGCCGAGGTTTATACTCACTCTGTAGGAACCCCCTAATTTAGTGAAGCAGCCCCCACACCGGGAAATGTGCCCTCAAGGCCAGCTGCGACTTCAGACCACGAGCCTCACTGACTGCAGACTCCTGCCCTCACAGCAGCCACGCACTTATCTTGATGAGCGAATGAGCGAAGTGCATATTCTTCTGGGCAAATGTCATGCAGTTACATAGCATTTTTATTTTATTTTATTTTATTTTTTTATTTTTTTCTTAATGGTGTAGTTTATTTTATTTTATTTTTTAATAAATTTATTTATTTAAGTTGGGGGCTAATTACTTTACAATATTGTAATAGTTTTTGCCATACATTGACATGAATCAGCCATGAGTTTACATGTGTTCCCCTTCCTGGACCCCCCACCCACCTCCCTCCCCATCCCATCCCTCTGGGTCATCCCATTGCCCCGGCCCTGAGCCTTTGTCTCATGCATCGAACATGGAATGGTGTTCTGTTTCACATATGATAATATACATGTTTCAATGCTATTCTCCCAGAACGTACCACCCTCACCTTCTCCCTCAGAGTCCATAAGACTGTTCTATGCATCTGTGTCTCTTATTCTGTCTCGCATATAGGGTTATCGTTACCATCTTTCAAATTCCATATATATGCATTAGTATACTGTATTGTTGTTTTTCTTTCTGGCTTACTTCACTCTGTATAATGGGCTCCAGTTTCATCCATCTCAGTAGAACCGATTCAAATGTATTTTTTTAATGGCTGAGTAATATTCCATTGTGTATATGTACTTTATTTTAATATGAGGTTAAAGATGACTTAAAAGTGTCCCACAACTCTTTTAAGGTTTACTAAGGTCAAGTTGGGCTTCCCTGGTGATTCAGATGGTAAAGAATCTGCCTGCAATGGGGGTGACCTGGGTTTGATCCCTGGGTCGACAGAAGATCCCCTGGAGAGGAGAATGGCAACCCACTCCAGTGTTCTTGCCTGGAGAATCCCATGGACAGAGGAGCCTGGCAGCCTACAGTCCACGAGTTGGCAAAGAGTTGGACATTACTGAATGACTAACACTTTCACTTCAAAGTTGGTTACCCGTAAACTAAAGGTGTATTTGTTTTTTGGGAACTGAGAAAGGGAGATTTTGTTAAGAATTTGTACTTTCATGCACATCTTAGTGATTTTTCAAAACTCCTAATATGTAAGCTTATGAGCAAAGGGCTGGATTGTCCAAATTTTTGTGAAAGGTTCATGGTTACCAGTGTTACAGAGATGGTTGTATTTTCCAGTTGCTACTGTTTATATTATTTCCATTTTGATCATTGCCATCATATACACGAGGTATAGTGGGCTTCCCAGGTGGCACTAGTGGTAAAGAAGTTGTCTGCCAATGCAGAAGATGTAAGAGATGTGTAAGAGAAGATGTAAGATACCTGGGTTGGGAAGATCCCCTGGAGGAGGAAATGGCAACCACTGCAGTATTCTTGCCTGGAGAATCCCGTGGACAGAGGAGCCTGGTGGGCTACAGTCCAGGGGGTCACAAAGAGTCAGACACGACTGAGCGACTAACACTACTACTACTATAGTGGTACAGCACAGACTTTTTTGGCCAATAATTTTTCAGTAATGAAACTACCTGTTTTGCCATCTCATGAGACATCCGTACCTCTGTTGCCAAGGCAGTCAGATGCATGTGTGTGTGTCGTTTAGTCGCCCGGTCGTGTCTCTTTGTGACCCCAAGGACTAGAGCCCACCAGGCCTCTCTGTCCACGGGATTTCCCAGACCAGAATACCAGAGTGGCTTGCCGTGCCCTCCTCCAGGGGACCTTCCCAACCCAGGGGTCCAACCCATGCCTCCTGCATCTCCTGCATTGGCAAGTGGATTCTCAAGGAGACAGGGGGTTGACTGGGGAATTGGCTCACATGGGAAGAAATATTGTCATGACCAAATTGTAGAGCTCCATGGGGTGGTTTTGAATATGTCTATTTTCCAATGGGAAATGTGTTCCCATAAAGAAGAATTCTTTCCAGATCATCTGGTCACCCCAGTCTTTCCAGATTCCCTAAAATGAAATTCTAAGTCATAGATTCCATGGGACATGCCTTTGTCTTTGACTAAACTCGTGGTTTCTTCCATGCTTGGTGGGCAGTGTGTGTGTGCTGACCTGCATACCTGAGCTCCCATGTCCCCTGCCCGAGCTCTGCCCTTGCCGTCAGTGGATCTAAGCCTGAGGGGTCCACCATGGCCACAGCTTCCAGGGCACAGCCCTCGCCCGGGGCTGTCGGTGCAGGTCGAGGACATACTGCACGCCGGGTGTTTATCAGCAAGAAAATATCTCTGATGCCTCTCGCACTGTTATTAAAACTCCCCCCTCCACATACACATTTTCATCCTGCTATTTTGCAAAGTTCATGGAGCCACTCTGAGTGTGCATTCTTGATTGAGTTCTTCAAATGCTGATGTCTCTGAAGTACCTGGATCCTGCATCCCGGTGGTAGACACGCCCGTGGAACCTCACTCTGGCTGGACTGATGGTTTTAGAGACAGTTGCATGGCCTGGAGTTCGGTGGACTTAGAGGCATGTTCGCTTCTGTATGCTCTTATTCAGACCTCGGATTTGTAGTTCTTTGGATGTGGTTGTTGGTTCCTTCTCCGATTTACCTGATGGGAAATCTTGGTCAGACCAGGAGATCTCCCAGAAAATTGCCCGCAGCTTGTGGTGGGCTTCACAAAGCCCTTTCATGTGCGGGCGGCAGAGCTGTGGGGGAAGGGCAGGGTCTTTGCAGCCGCCGTGCCTGCCTTTGAATCATAGCTTCACCACGTAAAAGCACTGTGAACCAGAATGAGATTTGAACTCTTTGAGTCTGTTTTCTTATCTGCAAGACAAGCATGAAGACCATCTAAGTTTCCTCAGGTCATCTTGGAAATTAAATGGACTGATACACTTACAATTCGTAGAACAGCGCCTGGGACTAGTGAACCGCAGCTGTTGCTGTTGAAACTACTGTTATTCTTTATCTTGTCATGTTAAAAAACCAGTGGCTTCCCTGCTGGCTTAGATGGTAAAGAATCCGCCTGCAATGCAGGAGACCCAGGTTCGATCCCCGGGTCGGAAAGATCCCCTGGAGGGGGCTCAGCAAACCCCTCTAGTATTCTGGCCTGGAGAATCCCTTGGACAGAGGAGCCTGGCGGGCTACAGCCCATGGGGTCACAAAGAGTCGGACACGACTGAGTGTCTGACACTTTCACTTTTCAAAAACTAGTCACATAGCAGGCACACCCCTCTCTTTCTCGTCTGGCATTGACAGCAACCAGAAGCGCGAATGTGTGGTCCATTCTCCTCCAGCATCAGTGTTGAGAACTACTGAACTATTCACTCGTGAGTTACCATCTCCATATGTCTGTGCAGGAAGCGCAGGCTTCCTGCTCCCCCTGGTGAGGATGTCTGTGCAGATACGAACGTCACCCTGGAACCTTCTCTCTACCTCAGCGTCCCTGAGCTGGAAGCCTGACAGCCGTTCACCCGTGAGCACCACGGTCGTGTCACTCGGTAAAGAGTGTGCTTCAGGGTGGCTTGTAGACATTACATACTTAAAAATTCATATTCCAATTCGCCTGTGGCTTCTAAAGAGGGGACGGACATGAAAGTGATGATGAGAATACCAGAGTTTAATCAGCCTCTGGGAAAGCCCTCGACCCGGGAGGTACTGCCTGGACCAGCGGCGGCACCCGGTGGCAGGCAGTAGACCCTCTAGTCCAGTAAGGCAGCACTTTGAGGATTTGAAGTGAAATGAACGTTCTTCCTGGGTAGCCCCTTCTCCCGCTCCATGAAGTAGCAGCAACCTTGGCTTGGGCAGCAGGGGGTCTTACCTTGTAGAAAGACACAGGAGAGGCCACGGCTGTTGAGTGGCGACCCTCTCAGGTCTGACACGGGGCTGGACGAGATGCGTCGGTGTTGGTTCACTCCTTCTATGCTCTCTCTGACCCCCAGCGAGACACCCTCCTGTTCCTAGGCCTCTGCACGTCAGCCCAAGGACAGTGGTCCAAGGCAGGGAGTGAAACTGTCAGGCCTGTGGGGAGAAGCCGCCGGCCAGGCCGCATCCAGCTGGCCCCCAAGGGTCCCCTCGCCCTGCAGGCAGGTCCAGCCTCATCTGGATCCTCGCTTCCTTCTCCGCCTTCGAGTCCCGTCACACCCACCCCTGCCCGCACGCCTCCCACCGGGATGGTCCCGACACATGACCGTGCTGCCCCCTCCTCGCCGTGCGGCCTGGGCTCCAGGGTTCAGGTGCAGGATCCCAGACGCCCCCCAGGAAACTCAGCTGGCCTCCTTTTCCCACTGCCATCAGAACCTCCACACACTTCCTTCAGCAAAAATAGCAGGCTGATCACTGAAGAGCCCCAGGAACGGTTAATCTCACTGTAACTATGAGCTTCACTATTTTTTATCCCCAAAGGAGGCAGGAGAGGTGTTGGGAATGCAGACAATCCCCTTACTCAGGACCGAGGGCGATGAGGGAGCATCACTCCAGACCGCCTGCTGATAACACCGCCGGTCGGGGCCGGCCCGCTGCGGTTGTGTCTCACTCTCACCCACTGTCTCTTCCATGGCTTGCCCGACACGACTAAACAGCAACGAAATTCCTGCCGCAGCCACGGAAACTTGGGCTCAGAAGCGTTGCGTGACTTCTCTGCAGCCACACGGCCAGTAAATGGTTCAACTTGGCCTCCTCACCACACGCCCATCAGGTGTAAAAAGCTGCATGAACTTCCTGCAGATAAAAATAGGCCTGATTGATGCCCGAGGGATGAGCGGACCACCCATCACCTCAGCAAGGTCCACTCGCACCTCCAACACCCCCAGCTCTGTGCCAGGTGCTTCTCAGCATGGGCGTGAGGGCCCAGGGGCCGGCGGGTGCATCCCTGAGCTGCCACACAGCCACCGGTGACCTTGAGGAAGTCACGTACCTCGTCTGACCTTCAGGTTCATCATCATCATCATCAGATACTTTCCCCAAAGTGTGAGGCTGGATGACAGCATATCCGTGCCAGCGAGGCAGAACCACGTGGGCGTGGCGGGACATGTCATCCGGTGTCATCACGGGACTGTGAAATGTCCCGTGAGAATCCACCTCCCTCCCGGCTGCTGGCGGACATGGCAGGGTCTCAGATGGCCGTGTGTCCAGGGTCGGACGAGTGTCTTCCACAGAGCGGCAGAGGTGTTTGTAAGGCGAAGGTCAGACCCGGAGCCCCCAGAGCGCAGCACCCCCAGAGCGCACAGCGAGTGCAGGGGAAGGGTCTGGAAAGTGGTCTGGATTTCTCCCGAGAGAAGCCCGCAGAGGCGTCCTTGCCCATCATCTGCCTCGTCTTGCTCCTTGGATCCCCCACCCTCTGAGCAAACAAATAAAGAATTAATTTAAAAAAACAGAAAACAAGCCAGCAAAGCAAACCAGACACCACCTCCGGGACTCACAGCAGGAAAATCGCTCTTGCCCAGCATCTGGGCAGAGGTGGGCGGGTCTACTCCCCCGAGCTCACCCAGGGGCGCAGGCTGCGGGCCCCGCCCTCTGGCAGCAGGCCCCGCCCAGCCCAGCGCGGTGCTCAGAACGGAAGTGAGTCTGCTAGGCGGCCCTGCTGTAGCGAGGAACAGGGCCCAGGATGCAATGCCAGCAGCCGGCCAGACGCCGGAGAGGCCTCAGATCTGGAATCAGCAGGAGAGGAACTCTCGCAGGGCTGGGGGGGGCCTGAGGGTCAGTGAGAAGACCGAGCAACAGGTTTAGCGGCACCCAGCGGGTGCGGGTAGTGGTTGCAAGACTGCTGCAGCAGCCATCCCCCCAGATGCCAGGCGTGGGGGGGTTGGGGGGGGCGGACTCTGGGTGAGGGCGGCTCGGCCTGCCCAGAGCACTCACGAAGACATTAAGGAGTCGCTGCAGGTAGCAATGCTGTGTCCCCCCATTGGACCACTCAAGAGACAGCTACGGGTGTAACTTTTTGTCGTTGCAAACTCACCTAGAATGCGTGGTCACTCGGTTCAGTTGTGTCTGACCCTTTGTGACCCTATGAACTGTAGGCTCCTCTGTCCATGGGATTCTCCAGGCAAAAATACCGGAGTGGGCGGCCATTTCCTCCTCCAGGGGATCTTCCTGACCCGGGGATCGAACCGGCATCTCCTGCATCTCCTGCCTCGGCAGGCGGGTTCTTTACCACTAGTGCCACCTGGGAAGCAAACTCACCTTATTTCACACTTAACGGCTGATAGCTGAGGGGCGTCGTCGGAATCACTAGCTGGTAGGTCTCCCTCTCCCGTGAAAGGTTGATCAGTGACCCACGTGCCTTGTGATCAGCACTCTTCTCGTGTCTCCTTGGAGTCCTTAAATGAACAGCTGTGGTTCCCACTGAACAGCCCCCGACAGCAGGGGAGAGACCGCTGGAGCTGGCCATCGTGTGACGCCGTCGGGTTTGCTGCAAGCCCTGGGCTCACAGAGTCAGAAGCCGAGTCTGCCCTTGATAGCCCCGCGCGGGCCTTGTTGGTCCCCAATGGTTCTAATTCAGCGCGAAGCAAACATCAGGAAAAGGAGAACGGAAAACGTTCTCTCCACGTGTGGGAAAAATTCCCACTGGTCTTGAGAAATGTTTCTCACAATTAATTACCTAATCCTGAGAGACTCTGATAAATAACATACAATGCTCAGTGGTTATGCTTTTAAAGCTCTTTAATTATGCATCGATGGTGAGATTATGACTGACACATCTCCATCTTTTGGTTGTGGAGTTTTAATGAAACTCGGGTATCGCTGGCTGAAATCTTGACGCTCCTGGACACCCCAGTTCCTTTTAGTCTTTTCTGTTTCCTAAAATCTCGTAAGGACTTGAGACCCTTTGCCCCAGTGTCGAGAGTTTTGTTAATGTTCGCGTCCCACCGAAGGCAGACAGCAGATGCTCGAAGGAAAACGTGTCAGGCCCCCTGCTGGCCTGGGCCCCAGAGGCCGGGGTCCCGCCCCCGCCCCTTCCCCCCCGGACGCGTCCTCACCGCTCTGCGCTTCCTTTCTGTCTCTCAGCTCTGCAAACATCACGGACCGACCGGGTAACGCGGCCCGCCTCCCTCAGCGGTGTTTTCATACTTGAATGTCAGGGGGGAACGCTCAGTATGACGGCGTGAAGTTTGTATGCGCACGAGGTGACTTTGTGGTGCGCTCTCTACCTGTCCTCGGCTTTCCCGGGTGGGCGTCAGGAAGAAAACGCCCCGATTATAGACGGGGGACGAGCAGCACAGGGCGCCCCCGTCGTCTGCCCCATTCTGCCCCCCCCCCGGACACGCGTGCGCTGGGAAGTCCATCGGGTGCTCACCTGCCTTCTCCCGGCCCCTGGGGAGGGGCCTGCCCCCCTTCCTGGGACCCCCTTTTCCGTTCTTGCTGTGCGACTTGCGTTTTCAGTGTCACTTTCTCTTTGCTCAGGGCTGCCTTGGGGAAGCTTTGGGGGGCAGGATGGGGGTGAGATGGCAGCTCAGCTTCTCCACGTCAGAGCCCCCTGGACGTGGAGATGCGCCCTTGTTACTGTTAAGTCGCTCAGTCGTGTCCAACTCTTTGCAACCCCATGGACTGTAGCCCACCAGGCTCCTCTGTTCATGGGATTCTCCAGGCAAGAATACTGCAGTGGGTTGCCATTTCCTTGTTACAGATCCTATGAATGAGGACTGGTGCCTGGAAAGAGATCCAGGGCGTAGGTCTCAGGTGAGTCGCACCTTCCTGCTCAGTCTCCCAGCAAAAGGAGAGACCATCCTAGGGAGGTCACCTTCGTGGGGTCAGGGTGCCCCAAAGTGACTCCTGCACTGGGCAGAGGGCAGACACGCAGGCCCGTGTCTCTACCGCACACACTATGGCTCCGAGCCCGTGAGCAGGTCCCGGAGCCCAGGGCCCGGTGTCCCCAGCGTCTGCCCCCCTCCACCCTGGCTCCTGCGGATGGGTGGGCCCCTCGGTGGGCCCCTCCCCGGGACACAGCGCCTTCCTCCCAAGGCCATGACTTGTCCATTCACTGAAGATGGGCACCAGGCCTGGGAGCCCCCAGGTGCCAGCCATCCCCAGAGAGCAGATGACCTTGCAGGTCCTGATGGAGAACTCCCGTCCAGCACCTTGTTGTTGCCGCAGGAGTTCGTGCATATGGCACTTGCTTTATTAATAGCAAAACCAACAGCTGTGGGAACACGAGCCCAGAAAGTGTTGGGATTTTAAATAGATGTTCCCGGGAAGGAGCCCAGCCTTCTAGGAGGTCACTGGGTCACGTCTGCCCAGCCCTCAGGACCAAACCACCGGGCCACAAGGTTCTAGATCCGCACGACACCGTATGTTTTTGGTTCTTCTAAGCATCCAAATGACCGTTCCCCGTCGCACAGCTTCTATTGAGGGTTGAATCTCCGCCAGTCCCTGTGCCCGTGTGCCTACCTGAGTGTGAGGCATATGAAGAATCCACAGGTAACGAAGTCCATTCCACAAGGAGGCTGCGTGGACACCTAGCCCGGCCTACCCAGCCCACTGGTTCTAGAACGATAAGCCCCACCTGTCCCGTGGACCCAGAACCCATCAGTCTCCAGAGAACCCGGGCTGGTGACCCGCAGTGTGACGGGGTGGACGTGGGCCTCCCTCGGGAGCCAGCACGGAGCAACCCCACCGGGAAGCCAGGACGCACCATTGGAAGCGGGCTCCAGGGACACACCCGTTCATTCTGCACCAGGCTCCACAGGCCCCCGTGGCACGAGGCTGCATTGTGCCCCAGACTTGGCTTCAGGACGGAGCTGAATCACACCCTCGCCACGGGGTGCTCATCTCCAGCGCCATTCAGACACTGGCAGAGTGACTCGTTCTGGTTGAAGACCGCAGGCCCATGAAAAGCAGAACACCAAGCAATCGCTAAGCCCTTAGGTGACTTACGGAACCCAGAGCTGATTCCTTAAACATTTGTCCCGTTTCCTTCTCTCAGGACATTATCAGTGCCTCGCCCCCAATCCCTTTTCCAGTTTCTGTCTTTTGTGATCTACTGCTGACTTGAGATCCTGCAAGATGTGAGCCCACGTAAGCTTGCCCTAAAGGGGAGATTTTTGAAATAGCTGGGGAACGCTGATGGGTAGAAAATCCACGGCCACCCCTCCGCATCGTGACACCAGCTGGTAAAGTCGGGGGGTGTTCTGGGCCCTTCCTCCCAGCTCTGGCGAGGGAAGTGCTCACTCCCGTGAGCCAGGCATGGATGGCGGGCGGGGCAGGCAGTGCCCTCCCATCCAGGAACCGTGGCCACTTCCACTTGGACATTCAGCGCTTCTGGCCTCTGGCCTCTCCACCTGCCTCGCATGGAGGAGGCTCTGGGCCCTACAGGTGTTGCGGTCAAAGCCCCAGAACTGAAGGACAGAGGCACAGACCTCAATGCCTGGGGACTCTTCCGGAAGCCCCCAGACGGCCCCCCGTGTTCCTGGGCCAAAGGAAGGTTCACAGGACTCTTCATAAAGCACAGAACAGCATGCCTTGGTGGCCATGCAGGTTGAGAGGATGAAAGCCCGAAATGAAAACCAGTCCTGAGTGGTCACAGCTGAGGTTTGCGGAAGACCAGGTGGGGCAGAGGGGCTTGCCACCTGCCGTGATGTCCAGCTGCTCTCTACTCCGGCTGAGCCATGCAAGTCCCTATGCGCTCGAGCTTTGTAAAAATAATTTTGTTTCATTGCAACATTTAACTGAGTCTGGAAAGTCATCGTTAAGGGGACATAAAGCTGAAGGAGGAATGGAAAACTGTGTAAAAGAGACCTTTCAGGCTGCCAGGGAGATGGCCTTCTGGGGTAATGGGCCTTTATTGACCCTGACGATGTAGGAACAGGGAAATGGAACTCGTTTCTCCCACACTGCGATCTCCCAAAGCAGAGGATGCTAAAACAGATGAGGCTCAGCCAGAGATGCAGAGTGTGTGTGAGAGAGGAGAGAGACAGAGTAAAGCAGAGACAGAGACTTCCAGTTCAGTTCAGTCACTCAGTCGCGTCCGACTCTGCGACCCCGTGGACTGCAGCACGCCAGGCTCCCTGTCCATCACTGACTCCCAGAGCTTGCTCAAACTCATGAGAAAGAGAGACTTTACCAAAAGAAAAAAGATTTAACAAAAGTTGGAGGACTTTCCTTGCCCTCGGCACGTCTGTCTCCTTTCGGCACGGCTGGAGTCCCGAAACACTGCCCTTCATGCGGGACAGTGACAAGAGGAGCTGCTGGGATGCTTTTATGCGACAGACCGGTTTGCAGGTGGTCATCACAGGGCCCATCAGGGGCCTTGGGCCTCCACCCCACGGGAGCAGCTTCTTGACAGTTTCCTCCTCAAAAGTCCCCAGCCCCTGGAAATGCATTTGTTGTCTTTTTCCCCTGGAATGAGAAAAAGGAGGACGGGAGAACTGAGGCAATCTATCAGTGTTTGGAGAAGCTGCAGATTAGCAGCCAGCAAGGTTATAATGAACATCTGAGCGATCGCGGCCGTGGAATAAAAATCAAGCCCAGACTCCTGCCTGTCTCAGACGTGAGGACGTGGAGGGGTGGATGCTTCCCCCTGGTGGTCAGCACAGGCATGGTGGGTCCACTGTCCCCGGGCTCGGGTGCTGAATTGTGGGGGTTGTCAGACCACCGGGATGGTGATGAGGTGTGTGCAGTGAGTAATATGCAAGTCACACGGCGCTGATTAGCCAGGGAGGCTGTGGGCGGCAAGGGAAAAGCTCCTTCCGCCTCCTGGCTTGACGTTTGCCAATTTCTTCTTTAACCCCCCATTTAATTCCGCTCTCGGCACCTCAGATAAAATATTTAGTGGCAGGAAAAAGGCTGCAGATGCAGGCGGGAATAAATAAGATGGCTTGTATTTAGAACGAGGCCATTTATTTCCGAGTGCAGATCTATCAGGCATGGTATTTATGTCTTTTGCAATTTTCCAGGACCCAGATTTCTCCAGACGCTTTGATTTTTTCCCAGTCGGCACAGCAGTGGGGGTGCAGGCGGCAGGCACTTATTAACAGTGAGAACACACAGGCCTGTGTTTTAGGAGTGATCCCAAACCCTGTCTCAACTGCCCGCACTGTTTTGATCTGCTGCTTGTCATCCCATCCAGAGGTGACAGTCGTAATGCTGACGTGACTCAGGCAGATGGAGCCTTCAAGGCAGAGACAGCTTGAGCTGCCGGACAGCGCAGCGTGGGCAGGGGAGACGGGCCGGAAGCATAGCGCCTGGTTGGCAGGGCGCCGGCAGCGTTGGGATGAGCTGTGGACCAGGAGTCAGGACCAGAGCCAGCCCCACCCTCTGCCCTTCTGTGAGCCTGCTAAACAGCCTCACCTCCTTCTCATGGTACTGCCCACTCCACACACCCCAAGACCAGAATCCACTCAAGGCTCTGGCAGGCCCTTTGGGTGAGCCGCCTCTGCCTGTGGGTCTCAGCTTTCTCCTCCATGATGTGGAGTCACAGAAGCATGGTTGCAAGCTTGGCAGTAGGGTGGTCATGGTGAGCATTGGGTTCCTAGTGGGACAGATGACATACCTGCCCTGTGCATCCCACCAGGTCACGCACGGCTCAGCACACGCAGGCCCGTTGGTCCCAGAGCCTGGGTGCTGGCTGGTTGTGAATGTAGTCCTTCCTGCAGCATTCCTCAAGGCGAGGAGCTGCAGCCCGACTGGGAGAAGGTGAGCTCAGACCCATATAAGCGTGGCCGTGAGACACAGGGAACCTAAGGCGGGTCGGACCCTGAGGAGGACCAGGGCGACGTGCGGAGCTGGGACCTCTCTTCACGGGGAGGCACCTCCCCTCCAGGCTCCAAGGGCACCGCGTGGGAAAGGCACCTGGAGGATGGCGATCCGCTCTGTAGGGTTGGGACGCCCGATGCCCTGTCCCTCGATCAGGAGAGAAGCCGCCCCCCCCCCGGCCCCTGGGAGAAAGAGGAGCCCCTTGCTGCAGTGAGGATGCAGCCCCAGTGGATTCTGCCTTCTCTTCACATCATTTGACGCCCCGTCCAGTGGGGGCCTGTTGACAAAACCTCTCCTGTGTAGATCCTCCCAACCCCAGAAGTACTAGCACACTCATCTCAGGCTTCTGGAAACTTCTCCCCATGGTCATTGTATTCCCAGAGAGACTCTGGCAGTCCCTCGCTTTGAACCACTCTTGGCCAAAGAGGGCTAGAGAAAACAAGGCAGAACTCACTTGATTTTTGACTCCGGATGCTCTTTGGATTTTGGCAATGGGAGAATTAACTCATGATGACTTGCTTTTCACTCTAAAGAGAAATTGGCATTTTTTGCCAGCTACTGAGCAAGTTTGAGAAGATTCATTTGAAGAACCGCTGACCCCACAAAAGAGCACTAAAATATACCGTATCTCAGAAGCGCACTCCGTTGGAGGATGGGGTGTCCCTTGGGAGCACTTCTCTGACTCGGGGGAAGTGCCTCGTCACTGGAGTTCTGTCTCCTGGCCCCGATTATTCCCAGGGCCCACAGGACCTCACGCTTCCTGCTGCGTTTAGAGCCGTGCAGGAGGTTGGCCGGGGACGAGCGCGCTGGAAGAAGGCAGCAGGCAGGGTACCCCAGAGCCATCGCCACCTCACCTGTCCACATCACCCGCCTGGCCCAGGGGCCCGGGGGAGGCAGATGCCAACCTCAGCCTGCGGAAGAGCTGCTCTTTAACTGGCCTCGAGTCACTTCATCTGCATTTGCCTTCAGGGGCTGTCTGCCTTCCATGGATATTTGCATTTCACTCCATCACTTGGCCCTCAGATCACAGGCTCTCCGAAGGCTGCGGACCTGCAGTTGTCAAGGTGGAGCCGACTATCCAGTGAGACGGGTGTCGTGGGAAGACTGCCTTCCCCGGTTAGCCGCTGCCCGAGCTGGCGCGAATTAACCCCGTGCAGGAGCCTCAGCCGCCTCCTCTGGGAGGTAACTGCGGCCAAGAGCAGAGCGAGCGCGCAGCGCCAGCTCCCAGGCACGGGTCAGGCTCTGGCTGAGTTACGGCTGTTAGTACTCATCCCCTGGCTCCCGGAAAACACCATAGCTGTAACAAAGAGAAGGGTTTCCATTTCACCTGTCTGACACCGGGTGTCCGAGACCCTCCCGGAAGCAGGCCTGTTAGCACGGCCACCACGGAAGGGACCAGGGTGCTCAAGGCCCGAGGGGTGGGGGTGGCGGGGGCAGGGGGCAGCTGTCACACCCTGTGGGGAGACCTCATGGCTGCAGGCAGTGCCAATGCTGCCGCTCTAGTCCGGTCGGTGCTGCCCAACACCCCCGTCATCGATCCAGTGCCGCGATGAGTGTGAGCACGCAGGGGGCCCTCAGTCAGCAGTCGTTTGCTGGCCTAAGGGGTCTTCTGTGAAGGGGAGGCGCCTGGAACCCAAAGCCTCCCCCTGCCACTTTCTGGAGGTGTGGGCAGGTGTGGAAAGCCGTGGAAGTGGGTTGGGGGGGAGCCCGTGACTCACGTGAAGCACAGGCAGGTTGGGGTCCCCCAGGGCAGGCGCAGCCCAGAGCCCCGTCCTCGCCTCCTCAGTGTTCCCGCCTGTCCTGCCCACACCATGCTCCTTGTGGCCAGAACGTGAAGGGGCCTGAATGTCCCTGACATTCTCAGCAGTGAGCACCCCCTGGAGCCACTGTGCCTGGGGGCGGGGAGGGGCCCCAGGCTGGGGGGACACTCTCCCTCCTCGCGTGGCTCACAGTGGGGCCGTGCTGAGCTCTCCCTTCTCCCAGGTGAGGAGTGGGGAGCAGGACCGGAAGGGCTTGGTCAAGGCCAGCTGGCCGGCGCCCTGCATGGACGGACCCGTTTCCATGACTCCCAGCCTCAGGATGGCTGTGAGCAGCTTCAGGTCGAGGCCACACGCAGCCCTGGGACATCCTGGGGGTGAGATCGGGTGGGGACCAGGGCGGGCTGGGGGCTGTGGCTCTGCCATCTCCTGTCCATCCTGATGGCATCACCACGGCACCTGCGACTGGACCCGTGGTGACGGTACCTGTGATGACTGTGCCCGTAGTGACCCTACCTGTGATTTCTGTACCCGTGGTGACCCTACCTGTGATGACTGGACCCGTGGTGACCCTACCTGTGATGTCAGTACCTGTGGTGACCATACCTGTGATGACTCTATCCATGGTGACCATACCTGTGATGTCTATACCCATGGTGACCGTACCTGTGATGTCTGTACCCATGGTGACCATACCTGTGATGTCTATACCCATGGTGACCGTACCTGTGATGTCGGTACCCGTGGTGACCCTACCTGTGATGTGTGTACCCGTGGTGACCGTACCTGAGATGTCTGTACCCGTGGTGACCGTACTTGTGATGTCTGTACCCGTGGTGACTCTACCTGGGATGTGTGTACTCGTGGTGACCCTACCTGGAATGTGTGTACCCGTGGTGACCAGGATTTCCCTCCCCTCAATCACACTGAACCCCTGAGCTATGTCTCCAGAGTCAGGATCTATTTGTACAAGTCAAAAGGCAGACTCTTGTTCTTTGAACAGTAGAACCAAGAATATTTAATAATTCAATGCATTTGGGTATAGAAACTGTTCTGAGTGCTGTTTATAATTCACAGTTAATTAACCTTCCTCTTCAAAAATAAGTACAAAAACTTGAGACCTAATTTCTTGATACACATTGTTTTTGATATCCATTATTTTTAAAATATGTTCCACTGATATTAAGGAATAATTATGCAGACTCTCAGACTGATTAAGGTGACTGTTGCTCTGTTAGAATTTTCTTTGAAAATATGTATTATAATGAGCTTTTGTGCAGTGCATCCTACAAGAAAACATTCCTGTCATCTAATTTTAAAGCTGAAGCCAGTGTATAGAAGAAATGTTACATATAATTTTAAGGCAATAATTTTGCTTTGTGATGAAAAATTCTAACTTTCAGAAGAGGACACAATCAAGTCAGCACTTTTAAGAAACCCTTCATAAATACAAACAGTTTTGGTTTAACGGTTGGTAGTTAAGTCACTGTCTCATTAAAATTCCAATTTCAGAATCTCAATCATTTTTAACTTCCTTGTGAATATTATTAACAAGATGATCAGCTTCAGCAAAATATCAGGAAGAAAAATAAAACTGTCTAAGAGAATTAAAAATCATCGTAGAGTTGGGTGATAACATTCTACCTCAACCAATCACTATTATAGATTATTAAGTTAATATCAAAGAGTATTATGGCGGAGCATTCTCTTTTAAATGGAACAGTTTTAGGAGCTGAATTTAAAACCATTTTTGGTCAGCACCCGGGCACAGGTGGCAGGCTGTCTGCAGGGCTGCCTGCCCGCCTGGCAGGTGGAATGGCACAGGGTGGGGAAGGTCTGAGATCTGCCTGAAGCCCCCACTGGCCCAGCTCATTCATTTCACCTTCAGTGGCTCAGACAGTGTCTGAAATCTCCGACCCTTTGCGACCCCATAGACTGTAGCCCACCAGGCTCCTCTGTCTACAGGATTTTCTGGGCAAGAATACTGGAGTGGGTTGCCATTTCCTTCTCCAGGGGATCTTGCCAATCCAGGGATCGAACTCGTGTCTCTTGCATCTCTGGCATCGGCAGGCAGGTTCTCTACCACTGGCGCCACCTGGGGAGCCCGATCAGGAGCTCAGACCCCATCCAAAACCACAGGTGAGGGAGAGACGGAGCAGAAGGAGATGGGAAGATGCCAGAGACGATGTCAGGTCGTCTCTCTCAGCGCTGCCCACAGACAGGCTTTTCTCAAGGCCTCGCTCTGTGATGTGGGCCAGTTATTTACACTTTTATCCCTTTAATTTCCTTAAGAGAAAGGTAAAGATAGTAACACCTGCTCAAAGTGGTTGTTTGAAGGAGTAAATGAACACTGAAGCACACACATGCACACACACACACATACACGCATACACACATGCATGTGCTCACATGTGCACATGCATACATGCACCCACACGTGCACCTACATATGCACAGATACGCATGCACACACACACATGCATATGTGCAAATGCACACACGCATGAACATCTGGCCTATACGTTTTGATGGGAAGAAGGAAAGAAGGACGATTGACCCAGGCTGCCAGGCTGGGGGTTAAGGGTCACAGTGAAGTGCTTTCTGCGTTGGGGCTGCCAGACGAGGTAACCTCCGCTTTCTTCTCCATTTTGCCTGGATCAGCCCCGCTTTCCTAGGTCCTGTTAATTATAAAATAGAGAAGTGGGGGGACTTGCATGGGGGGTGGTCTGAGGGTTGTCCTGTGGCAGGCAGGGTCAGCTCCACGGGCGCTTTACAAAATGAGCACTGGAAAAGCAGCCACCCTCCCTGCCCTGAGCGTCCGGTGTGTCCACTGCCCTTGCTGTTCCCAGCGGGGCAGAGACAACCCGCCAGGGCCTCCAGGAAGCCTGAGCCGTGTGCTCTTTCTCTCCTCCTGGTAGGAGCCTCCTGGTAGGAGCCAGAGCAAGGGTTCAACAGTGAGGGTTCCCTGATGGCTTAGTGGTTCTGTCCCCAGGTGCCCGGGCTTGCCAGGCGTGAGGCCATGCCGCAGTGGCCCACGGTTGGCGGCCACATCAGTCCAGTCCAAGCTCATCTTCCAGCTTGTTCTGTTTCCTCAGTGGGTCCCTGACTCCAGCACCCCAGGCTGACACGCGTTCCATGATCATAATAGATGTTGTGGCAGACTTGCTAGTGCATTTATGTATAAGAACTAACATCACTCTCACAACCACCCACGAGGTAGAGATGGATTTTGCAGATGAGAAAACTGAGGCAGGGACTTCCCCAAGGTCACACAGTCGGCGAGTGACCCTGGAGAGGCTGGCTCGGGGGTCCCTCCTCCTGAGCGTCACACGTCTGTAGGGCGGGTGCATGCCGTGCACACGGCTCCCTCCAGGTCCCTCTCCAGGATGTCTTCTAGGGTGGCCAGGGTGGCTCTCCCGTCCCCACCTCCGCCCGGGTGTCAGCCCTATGTGATAGCTGACTCCGCACGCCTGCTGCGCTGAGAACATCAGAGCAGAGGAGAACGAGGTCTGGCACCTCGGGCAGCCCCGTCCTCCCTACCCAACCTGTGGTCCCTTCAAGGATCGGAGACAGCCTCTCCCCCTCCCCAACCCCCCACGACTGGGAAGGGGACTGCCCTGCTGGGAAGCCGCTGGTGGCAGCAGAAAGCCCTGCTCGGTTCCCACGGGCTCCCCCTTCTCTCCCACACCCCCGCCCTCCACACCCAAAGACAGTGCACAGCTGGCACTGGACTGACGGGCTTGGGGTCTTGCGTGACTTTTCTGTAGCACAGAGTCCTCATTGCTGCTGCGCGGGCTCCTCTCCAGTTGCAGTGCTCCGGCTTCTCGAGTTGCGGACCGCGGGCTCCAGGGCACGTGGGCTTCAACAGTTGCAGCTCACAGGCTCCAGAGTGTGGGCTCAGCGGTTTTGGAGCATGACTCAGCCACTCTGTTGGAATGTGGGATCTTCCCGGACCAGGGGTCAAACCCACGTCCCCCGCGTTGGCATGCAGATTCTTAACCACTGGACCACCAGGGAAGTCCCTTGAACAATTTTTAAATGCAGGCCAAGATCCTGCAGCAAGAGCCCCCCTTCCCTTGGCCACCTGCCCCGAGGCTGAGGGAGAGCAGACGCTTGTGTTCAGGGCGCATTTTTCCTGGTCCCTTGTATGGTTTCCCCTCTTGTGTGAGATCCTCAAGGCAGAAGCCAACTTCCCAAGCTTCTTCTGCCCCCAGAGCTTGCACCCCAGTGCCTGAGTAGCTGGTGCTCAGGGTGGTCTCCGGGGGAAGGTCCTGGGCACACACACGGGAACATCGACCTTGAACATGGGCCCGTGACCCCACTCGCTGATGCCAGCACGCTGGGAGCTGCAGAGCTCACCGGAGGCCATGGGTCGTTTGAAGGCCGCCTCCAGGTCCTCCAGGTCTTCGAGGGCGGGTCAGGGGGAAGGTCAGGAGATGCTCAGAGAGGCCGCGAGCCCGGGAGGAAAGGCCTGAACGCATGTCCTCCCCAGGCACCTGCTGTGCTCTGTGCCTCCTGCCACCTCCCGACTGTGCCCGCTGCGGCCAGGCTGGTCCAAGCTCACCATTTTCCAGTGGACACGGCCTTGGCAACCCTCTGCTCGTGGCCGGCGGGTACTTTGCCAGGAACTCAGGAAACAGGATGTTATTGGCTCTGGTGGTGTACGTCCTAGAACCTGCTCAAAGGTAGCTGGTCCATATCTAAGCCAGGGAGTGAGAACAGGCCGTGGCACAAGGTCAGGGCATCTGAGGACCCATGCCCACGACTCGTCATACATGGGACCAAATGAACTATGTGTCGATGTACACTTAAACGTTGGTGCAGTCTGTGCAGATGCTGTCGTGATGAACACAACAAAAATTATTTTAGAAGTTGTATTAGCAGCTCAGTCGTGTCCGACTGCAGCCTCATGGACTGTAGCCCACCAGGCTCCTCTGTCCTTGGGATTCTCTAGGCAAGAGTAGTGGAGTGGGTTGCCGTTGCCTCCCCCAGTGGATCTTCTCAACCCCGGGATCGAACCCTGGTCTCTCGCATTGCAGGCAGATTCTTTACTGTCTGTGCCAAGACCCGTGGACTATTTCCAGCTGAACTAAAATGTGGTGTCCGCAGTGTTTTCCTTTAAGAAGGGGTGCTTATGTAAAAAAAGGTTGAGAAAAAGTGACGTTAGCACCCCCGGTTTCACAGGTGAGGAGGAGAGGCCCCGATGGGGGTGGGGGTACCAGAGGTGGGTCAAGGTCTCCCCGAGTAACTTCTGGCCTGTGGAGTAGCAGGTGGAAACAGTTTTTCTGGGCGATGCTATTTTTGTGTAGGTTTTTCTCCCCAAGTCACTTTTCTTTCTACTAGGACATGTCTTAACTTTGTGGGGCTTTGTGGGGCCCAACACTTACATGCTCTGGGGGACCCCCTTTGGAAATAAAGACTCTGATACTGAACGTAAGACTGGGCCTGAGGAGGGGTCCTGGGGTCCGCTCCTCCTCTGGCCTGCATCCCCCCGGCTCGTCTTCCCGCGAGTTCTCCAGCCGCGGCCTCCTCCCCCCAGAAAGCCAGCCTCCAGCTCAGGGCTCCCTTGTCCTGGTGTGTGTTTCATCATCACTCAATGATCTTCCTGACGAGAACCTGCTTGTGTCTTTCAGTTTCATCAACGGGGATGGAGACCAAGGGAGGGATGAGGAGCGGGAATCAGGGAGGGTTTTTTCTTACAAATGAGGCCCATGGCTCGAGGGCATGGGACCTCTGTCCAGGGGTGGCTGCCTTCTTGCCCAGCACGTGGGGACAGGAGGCCACGGGAGACACAGCTCTGACCCCAGGGCTGGACACAGGACAGCGCAGAGACCAGAGAGCGCCTGGCCCTGCCCACCACCTCCCCCAGACCTCTGGAAGTCCAGCTCTTAGCAGCATCTCCTGCCTTCCTCACTCGTTTGAGTCTTGGCCGGGGACCCCCTACTTCAAAAGTGAACTTGGATCCGGACTGTCAGCGCTGTTCTAAAGCGCTTCCCCAGGGGTCTGTGTCAGCAAGGGCAGCTCCTGTTCTCGAGCCATCATAGGACCGTGAGCCTGGAGCTTTGGGACTCACAGTCCTCTGAACCTCCTGCTTTAAGTGAGGGTCGAACAGCTTCTGCGGCAGTTCTGCTCTCAGGAATATCTCATCTTCTGCCTTTGGAAGCCGTCTATGACATCACATTGTGTCTCTAAGGAAACACAGCTGCTCCCAAAATACCACGTTCACGGGGAGTCCACGGTGTGACTCACCCCCGGCGCTGAGCTGCAGCCTCAGACACAGAGAAGTCAGTGCCCTGTAGAAACGACAGATGGCTGGGCTGAAAGCGGGAGGACGAGGATTTTTAGTCTTGCTGGGCTGGCGTCGGGCTGTCTGTGACCCCTGGCCATTCAGAAATGCAGAGATGAGGTGAGCTGCACAGCTCCTAGATGTGTGTGCCTGGTCGGGTTTAGAGGCAAGGCTTCCCTGACAGCTCAGTTGATAAAGAATCCACCTGCAATGCAGGAGACCCCGGTTCGATCCCTGGGTCAGGAAGATCCGCTGCAGAAGGGATAGGCTACACACTCCAGTATTCTTGGGCTTCCCTAGTGACTCAGCTGCTAAAGAATCCGCCTGCAATGTGGGAGACCTGGGTTCGACCCCTGGGTTGGGAAGATCCCCTGGAGAAGGGAAAGGCTACTCACTCCAGTCTTCTGGCCTGGAGAATTCCATGGACTATATAGGAGGAGCTGGAAGGAGCTGGACACGACTGAGCAACTTTCGCTCTCACTTTTGCCCCATGCCCCGATACTAATAAGAGTGAGTCTCGCCCCCCACCCAGAGGGTGAGGCTACAGGAGCCCATGCGTGGAGGAGTCCTGGGAGGACATGGCAACAGGTTCGCCGAGCACGCTGAGGCTCTCATTTCCCTTCTGCTTCGTGTCTTCAGGCCCCTCAGGTCATGTCTCATGTCTGCCTCGTGGTTTCTTTTCAGCCAGACTCAGTGCCCCGTGGCCTGCTGGCCTGGGGAAGACTGGCTGCAACATCAGGGAGGCGGCAGGACAGCCTCAGTTCCTAGCCTCCGGGGACCCTCCCCACTGCCCTCTGCCCACACCCATCCACATCCACACGACCCTCCATCACCTCTGTGGATCCTTGCCACCAGCGTGGACACCTGGTGCAGAGCCCACTCCCTGGGGATGGCAGGTCTGGCCTCCGCTCATGTGTAGAAATAAACATCTCTCTTCCCTCTTAAAGCGCTGTCAGAAGACAGATGGGGGGAGTCCTTTTCTGGGTGCGGGTCCTTTGCAGACCCATAAAGTGGCTGGCGCTCTGTCTTTTTCTTATGGCTGATGTTGACCTACAGCTCAGACCCAGTGAGCTTGTCTGACGTTGTCCTCAAGAACTTTGTGGCTTATCTGGACCTCCTGGGTCCACCCTGCTGTTCGTCATCTGCCTGGTCCATGGTGTCAGCTTGTGTCTCCAGGCAGCGGGACAGGAAGGAGGTGGCCACACCAGGTGCCATCAGTGGTAAAGAACTCACCTGCCAGTGCAGAGACATGATTTCAATCCCTGGGTCAGAAAGATCTCCTGAAGGAGGGCTAGGCATCCCACAACAGTATTCTTGCCTGGGAAATCCCATGGACAGAGGAGCCTGGTGGGCTATGGCCCAGAGGGTTGCAAAGAGTCGGACACGGCTGAAGCAACTTACCATGCATAGAGTCATTGAGATCTGTCTTGGCCTACGGACAAGAGTTCTCCCACCACCCCTGAGTTCATGGGACGCTGAGAAGGGTCTGTCTTCTTGAAGGCCGTGTGCCCAGCCTTGATGCATCGCTTCTTTTCCTAAAAGAAGGGATGGGATCCTGGAGAACAGCTAGCATGCCACCTCCCCAAGCGCCTTCTCTAATTTCCCCCCAGAGAAGACCTTCTGTGTCTCCAGCCCCTCCAGTCCTGAGGCCTCTGCTCACCTGCACGAGGGGTGAGGGTGGCGGTCGTATTTCATTTACCACATTTCAGATGTCTGAGCCCGTCTCTACTGTGCTCTGGCATCGGGTTTAGGACGTATTGAGTCCTCGGTCTTCATTCAGTCAAATTAATGTCTCTCAGCCTTCAGTTTCTCGGCTGTAACCCGAGTCTTAATCCAGGGTTCTCATGAGTATCTAAAAAAAGGAAAGACAAGTGAAGTACGTGGTGAGGCTGAGTGCTGTAGGATTAGAGATGACAGCAGTAAGCACACACTCACTGGTTGATCTCCAGGCCCAGGAAGGGCTGGTGGAGGTTCCCGTGCCAAATCGTGAGCAGACCCACGTGAGGCCCGCGGGGCCTCAGGACCACAGGGTGAGAGAGGACCCTGGGCCAGGAGGACGGCCGTCCATGGATCGAGGCCGCCTCAGCGTGTTGGTTCCCTGCCCTGATTGCCTGGGACTCTCCTGGTCGAAGACCGCCGGGGCGAGCTCGGCAGTGACACGCCAGCCCCAGAGGATGGGTGGACCTCCTCAGCCTGTCATTGCAGGTGGTTAAATCTGAAGGGGAGCAATTTATCTGGTGCCGTGAGGGCCGTCAGGAGGAGTAAATGAGCTGTTACCTGAAATGTGCGCAGAACAGTGTCTGGTGCACATTAAATGTTTGTTCGACCAAAAGATGTACCTGAATCTGATCGGGGTTCAGCAAGGGTCCCAGCCAGAGTGGGTCCCCGGCATGTTGGGTGGAAGCTGAGGCAGCCAACCTGATCAACCTGGAGGCTGGAACGTTGCAGGTCAGGGCCTGGGGACGCTGCCCAGCAGACTCAGCATCGTGTGTGTGTGTGCATGCATGTGAGCACCTGTGTGCATGTGTGAGCACCAGGGAGGGGGATGCTGGGTCGAGCCCAACTTGTGTTTAGGGCTGAGGCCAGAGTGCACCCCCATCCTGGTCCGGTCTGGTGTGGAAGGTCACCCCGTTGAGTTTCAGGGCTGAATTCGGCTGACTCTCTCCTACATCATCTTCCTGGTGAGGAGCTGGCTCCCTGGAGGGCATGACCTTGTGCGGGTTCCTGCAGCTGCTGTAACAGAAGACCACAAACCGCATGGTTTTAAACTGCAGGGATTTATTGTTCCAGCTCCAGGAGCTGAAGGTCTGAGGCTGAGGTGTCTCTTCCAGCTTCTGGTGGGGCATCCTTGCTGTTCCTCAGCTTGAAGACGCGTCGCTCCAGGCTCTGCCTTTGCCCCCAGAGGGCACTGTCCTGCTTTGTGTCTCTTTCCTTCTCCTTAGGAAGTGCCAGTCACGTTGGATTGGGGCCCCCACCCTCCTCCAGTGCGACCCCGTCTTGATACACACCTTACTTACATCTGCAGTGACCCCTTTCTGAACAAGGTCACCTTGACAGGTACCAGGGGTCAGGATGTCAAACCTTTTGGGGGCACAGTTTCACCCACGACACACCTTTAAGTGGAACCTACTGTTCTTCTGTTCAAGATGGTATGCTCCCCCAAAAATCTGGAAGCCTGTTTCTTATGTACTGATGGACCCGTCAGCTAAAAGAGAGCACAGCCTGAAAGGCGCCTGGGTGGTACTCAGTCCTGAGTCGTGGCTGACTCTCTGCCACTCCATGAACTGTAGCCCGCCAGGCTCCTCTGTCCATGGCATTTCCCCAGCAAGAATACTGGAGTGAGTTTCCTCCTCCAGGGGATCTTCCCAAACCAGGGATCAAACCTGCATCTGCTGCATTGGCAGGCAGGGTCTTTACCGCTGCACCACCAGTTGTGTCTTATTCAGGGACCTTACTGAGGACAATAGCCTGGGAGACAGCCTCTCAGTGGCTCTGAGGGACTGTTCCAAGGAGGGAAGGAAGGAGCCAGGATATGTAGGAGTTTTTGCTGGAAAATAATGTAATCAAGTGTCAGAAGAATAACGCTCATCGCAAAGACCAGACCTCTTGAGACAGTGATCATAGTGCGTCTCTCTGTGCAGACGAGGCAGGAGTCTGGACTCGCTGAAGCCATTCTCAGATAGGTGTCCTCACTATCTAGGGGCAGCGTCCTGTCCTCCTCCACCCTGAATCCCCTCGGGCGGCACCATCAGGCCAGCTGCCCTGCTTCTGGCCTCACAGCTGCCACATCCTCTGTTTACTGCCATGGGGGGGCGACATTTTTTGCCACAGACCATAGACATGCATCTCCAGAATGCAGGGCCTGTTTGATCAGATGTCACGTATCAACCAGCCTGCGAGCTTGTGCAGGAAAGGAGTTTGTGCCCTTCCCCCACCCACTAAACACCGACCGTTCTGCCTAGAGTGGGACCCGGGTGTCTGTAACAAAAGCACACGCCGTTCCCACGTGCTTCCCTGAGAACCTCCCTAAGGGATCGTTGTTGCTGTTCAGTCGCTCAGTTGTGTCCGACTATTTGCGACCCGATGGACTGCAGCACGCCAGGCCTCCCTGTCCATCTCCAACTCCCGGAACTTGCTCAAACTCATGTGCATTGAATCGGTGATGCCGTCCAACCATCTCATCCTCTGTCACCCCCTCCTCCTTTTTCCTTCAACCTCCTTCCCTCCATCTTTCCCAGCATCCGAGTCTTTTCCAGTGAGTCAGCTCTTCACATCAGGTGGCCAAAGTATTGGAGTTTCAGCTTCAACATCAGTCCTTCCAATGAACACCCAGGACTGATCTCCTTTAGGATGGACTGGTTGGATCTCCTTGCAGTCCAAGGGACTCTCAAGAGTCTTCTCCAACACCACAGTTCAAAAGCATCAGTTCTTCAGTGCTCAGCTTTCTTTATAGTCCAACTCTCACATCCATACATGACCACTGGAAAAACCATAGCCTTGACTAGACGGACCTTTGTTGGCAAAGTAATGTCTCTGCTTTTTAATATGCTGTCTAGGTTGGTCATAACTTTCCTTCCAAGGAGTAAGCGTCTTTTAATTTCATGGCTGCAGTCACCATCTGCAGTGATTTTGGAGCCCAGAAAAATAAAGTCAGCCACTGTTTCCATTGTTTCCCCATCCATCTGCCATGAAGTGATGGGACCGGATGCCCTGATCTTAGTTTTCTGAATGTTGAGCTTTAAGCCAACTTTTTCACTCTCCTCTTTCACTTTCATCAAGAGGCTCTTTAGTTCTTCTTCACTTTCTGCCATAAGGGTGGTGTCATCTGCATATCTGAGGTTATTGATATTTCTCCCGGCAATCTTGATTCCAGCTTGTGCTTCCTCCAGCCCAGCGTTTCTCATGATGTACTCTGCACATAAGTTAAATAAGCAGGGTGACAATATACAGCCTTGACGTACTCCTTTTCCTATTTGGAACCAGTCTGTTGCTCCATGTCCAGTTCTTACTGTTGCTTCCTGACCTGCATACAGGTTTCTCAAGAGACAGGTCAGATGGTCTGGTATGCCCATCTCTTTCAGAATTTTCCACAGTTTATTGTGATCCACACAGTCAAAGGCTTTGTCCTCTTGGACCTGCCCATATATATGCGACCTGAGTGACAATGCCCGCTTCTTTAAGATGTGGTGACAAGACCTAGGGAAGTGGGCCCGGATCCTGCTGTGAGCTGAAGCTGCATGGATGGAAATTTCTTCCTGTTCAAGTGAATGTCCCAAGAGGTGTCCTTCTTGCTTGATTCCGAGAAGGTCCCGGGACGGGTCAGGGAAGGTGAAGGAAA
Organism: Giraffa tippelskirchi; assembly: GCF_054371585.1. Taxonomy (NCBI): domain Eukaryota; kingdom Metazoa; phylum Chordata; class Mammalia; order Artiodactyla; family Giraffidae; genus Giraffa; species Giraffa tippelskirchi. The sequence continues at coordinate 158,884,282 of NC_137284.1, forward strand.
ACTGTACCCTCTCGTTCTCGCGAGTGGTCTGTCTTTGTTCAGAAGGCAAGTTTCTCCTGTTGTTCCAAGGCAGGGGCTCATGCAACTAATTTAGTTGATGAACTGAGGTTTTTTTTGCCCCTGCAAAACTCTGCCCATAAACTACATTTGGTTCACAGCATTTAAACCAACTGCATCATTAAGCTAGAAGCCTGAAGAAAACGTTTGCGGAATGGGGATGTTCATAATGAACGGGGAAATGTCACGGTTTCATCTGCCTGGTCCTTTTCCCTGTAGTTCCTTATACTTAATTATCTCTTTAATGAGTAACTCACTCACAGGAAAATAAAAACGCTGAGGAACAATGTGTTTAAGAGCACTTGGAGAGAATAAACCGAAGCCACCTTTGTGTATGGCCTGCCTTTGGCATGGAGGCATTTCTCTCTCGTTAGCGATCGTCTCGCTGTGGGACATTGAGTATTTGCCAACAGACACCAGACCCTTGTCACCCCGGGGCGCTCTGGTTCCCGAGTTGCCCTCTGGCCAGCACGTCTCTCTTCTGAAGCCTGCAGTCCTCTGCATCCATGCCCTCCGAGCAGTGCATTGAGCTCAGCCACGGACTCAGTGTCTGCTAACGGACGGGGCAGAAATAGTGCTTCTCAGCCCAACCTGGGGGCTCCTTTCTCCCCGATCCGGCTCGCATCCCCACACATGGGACCCCCTGCCCCATGCTGGCCAGACCGCAGCAGCAGTGTTTCCTTTGCATCCGAAGACAAGTTCTGGAAACGGGGTGGACGCATGACGGACGGATGAGAAGCTTGCAGTGTGCCCTCCCACGCTCGGTGCCCCTCACCAAGCCCCGGACCCGTCTGGGGGTGAAGGTGGTGGGGGGCGGGCCCCGCAGGCTGCTGATTCTGTCCCTTCCCTCTCAGGGGATCGCTTGGGGTCAGAGAAGCCGCGGACGAGTTGCATGTCTGCAGGGCTGTGCTGTTGGTCTGCTCCTGGGTGACGCTTCTGTCTAGGCGCCTTAGTTGCACCCACCGCTGTTCTGCTGGGATTTTCTGCCCTGAAGGAACAGGCTGTGAGCACCGCGGTCAGGCTCAGGCCCCTGATTTCAGGTGGACGCTGCACGCGTGTCCTCGCCCTGGCCCATGTGTTCCGCTTGTTCCTGGTGACCTCCCCCCACTCCCCGCCCCCCACAACGTGCCCATGCCCCCAGCCCCCAGCACAGGCGCCGTGGAGCAGGGTCTCCCACAAACTGCACTGCAAGTGGAGCCCGTTTTCTCCAGCAGCCCGTCTGCTGAGTCCATCACTCCCTGTCCCCACACGCCAGCCAGACAAGTCAGGTGGTTCTGCAGAGAGTCATCTCTGCGTCACCTCTTCCCAAACCCACACCTGAAAGTCACTTTGCCGGCTGCCAAAGACACTGGAAAATTACAACCCCTGGAGAGCTGGCTGGCTTGCTTTTTCTTTTGCCTCAGCAGACCTTTGGGTTTTTTATCGGCTCTGCCAACACTTCTGAGTCGTTTCCTGGGGTGCCTTGAGGTCACAGAGGGCTGGCAGGGTGGGGGTGTTAGAGGCAGTGCTGTGCCCCTCGGGTGACAGTGGGGGGCTCATTCAGGGGGGCCCCCGGTAGGTGGCAGGACGGGGGCAGAGCCCAGGACCGGGGCCCCTTCGGCATCCTTCACGGACCCACCGCGCCCCAGGCCTGGGGTGCGTCTCGTGATGGGAGTCAGATGTGCTGGGCGCTTCCTGGGGGACGAAACTCTGCTGTCTGGCACTGCTCCTGGGTCACAGGGGTTGGGGTCTCAGCAGGCTGCTGGAGACCAAGGGGGAAGCCCCCGGGGTGGGGGGCCGGGGGCACCGGAAGACTTAACCCCCCAGCACCCCCCACTCCATATCCATCCTGCAGTCGGCGGGTCCCCCACCCCTGGGTCGGGCCGCTCGGCTGGCCCAGGCCCCCGCCTTGCCGCCTGGCTCCTCTGTGACCCCGCCTCCAGCGCCACCTCCCTCGCCCTTATTCTCATTCTCGCCGTCTCCCGTCTCCTGTGGGTCTAATGCCCTCAATTTTGTTTCCTCCATGTGATTTCAGGTGTTCCTACTGCCTTTCTGTCGCTGCGAGCTCTCAGAGCTGGTTTATGGTCTACCCCAAATAATGACCGGTGAATGGGACTTGCATTGTGTGGTTGTAGAGCTGTGCTGACCGTCATTTTAAAAACAAATCCAGGGGAATTCGTTAATAAAACACATACACAGTGTCCAAGGAGGACCCCAACCTCAGAGCTGTTCGGCCCTGAGGTGCTTCTCCAACCCCAGCGTTCTGATGAGTGGCACCAGGGAGGTGCCCTCTCTCGGCTTGTTCAGAAGGCCGGGTGGGATCATTCTTTCCGGAATGGACATCAGATCCTACAGGACTCATCCCCAGTCAGAGCTCTAGTTAACCAAGACGCCGTGACGGGGAGGAGCGGTGGGAGCACTGTTTCCACCTCGGTCTCCCTGAAGGAGGGGCCGTTCTGAGTTTCTGCCACAGGGAATGCGATCCCCTCCTTCCGTCAGAGTGAGGGGCCCGCCGGGCTCTGAGCATCGCCCCCCACACGGCAGTGCGCCGGGGGCCTGTGTGCAGGCCTGAGCCCTCGGCGTCTCCTGCTCACTGATTTCCTGGGATTCAAGCTCCAGTTATGTCCTCACTGGGTGCTGCCGGGTGCTCCCTGCTTCAGACGAATGGATCGCCTCTAGTTGTGGTTTTCTGATCCCTTTAAAGCAATAACCCACAACAGAACAATAGGAAGGCAGCTCAGAAAGGACCTCATGGGCTCATCGTGGTCAAATTTGTGCAAAACAAGGGAGTGGTTTTTAGATGGTTCGCCTCTGTTTGGTCAGTCCTTGATAGCCTGGGGTGGACTGATTGGGTTTGCTGCACTGGGGTTCAGTGGTCAGCCCGGGCACGTCCGGAATAAAGGTGCACCCGGGTGCGGGGAGGCTTCCTCAGAGGCTGTGAGGAGGGCGATGTCCCCGGGGGGCTCCCGGGCGCCCCCACCTGTGCCTTCACGCGTCTCTGCTTTGTCTGTTCCCTTAGAGGAGATCCTAAAGACCCACATCGCCCACTGGTGGTCTCCGGACGGCACGCGGCTCGCCTACGCCACCATCAACGACTCGCGCGTGCCGGTCATGGAGCTGCCCACCTACACCGGCTCTGTCTACCCCACCACGAAGCCCTACCACTACCCCAAGGTAGGCAGGAAGCCGCGCATGTATTCCTCGGCTCCCCACCCCCTCGTGGAGCTGTGGCTCTCCCCTGTGCTGTGAGCAAGGCAGTAAACAGAGGCAGGATTAATTACGTCCCATTAAACTGCATTAAATTCCATCTTTGCGGAGTTGGATTTGTCGGCAGGTTTACTTTCTTTTAAATTATGGACCTACCGTTAGCCATTTGTCTAAGCTTCAGTTGCAACCAAAATACATCACCTCCCTTGTGATTCCAGGGTGAAAAAAACACACACTGCCCACCCTGGAGCACTCTGTTTTCAGGTTCTGGAAGGTCCGAGGGTCCCCCTGTCTGCCCCCAGCCCTGTGGCTCCGGGCTGTTCTGTGCCTGGCTGTGTGCTGACCCGTCCTGTTTCTAATTGCTCCCCAGACCAGTGTGTTGGCACAAAAAGCCAGCAGAACAGCAAGGCTGCAGGTGGGCAGCAGGGGGTGAGGACGGGCGGCACAGACGGCCACACATGGCTGTGTAGCAAACCGCATCCTGCCAGTGTGGGGGGAGGGCCTGCCACTCACTCAGCTGGACAGAGGCCGGGGCCCTGCCTGGTGACAGGGTCCCCGTGTCCCTCCGGGGCTTCCCCAGAAGGCCCGTCCAGCCTCTGCTGACCCGCCCTGGGCCTGGATCCCCAGCCACCGGAGGGCTATGGGAGCTCACGCCTCCTGCCGTCATCCAGAGATACAGGACGCACAGCCCACAGGGGGCAGTGGTGCCCAAGCAAGGTTCCCAGGGTCCCAAGCCAGAGGAAGGAAGCGCCAGGTGTATCAGTCAGCTTGGGCTCCGTAACAAGCACCATAGACTGTGCCGCTTAAACAGTGGACATTTGTTTCTCATGGTTCAGGGGGCTGGGAGCCAGAGATTGCCTAGAAACGGAACAGTTTCCCTGGTGAACCCTTTCACGAGGGTCTCCACAACCTAGGAGTGACGAGATGACCTGAAACCTAGAAAAGTGCAGCGCCCTGATTTTACCGTGAACTCTGGGACAGGTCTGTGTAATTGGAATTATGACATCCCAGATGGCTCAGGACGGGGGGTTCCTGTTGTAGTAGAAAGTCAGCATGTTCTGACCAACAGAATTCAGATGCCCATTTCCAGATTGGAGACAAGAGCTGGTGACCTGTCTGAGCCCTGCCCTGTGTGGGTCTGCTTCCCTCCTCACACTGACATGCCATCTGCAGGGGCAGAGGAGCCAGGAGTCACACCAGCAGCCTAGTCTTCTGCCCTGCCGGCCAGCGCTTGTCCACAGAGGGGACAGAGGAGAGTGGCATCTCCCCGCCGTCTACTGACACTCCCCTTGAAGGGCTTCATCCTTCCTATGCTGAGCCTCTCAGGTCTCCTGGCAGACTCAGCACCCAGACCGGTCCAGGCAGGAGGCGGCTCTCACACCCTTGTCCCCTTTCCTCCCAGGCCGGCTGTGAAAACCCCAGCATCTCCCTGCACGTCATTGGCCTGAACGGACCCACGCATGACCTGGAGATGACGCCGCCCGATGACCCAAGGATGAGGTTTGCATCCTTCCTTCAGTTATGCAACCACAATAACCGTGAGATCCATGTCCACTTATGTGGTCTCTGTGGGCTCAGACTGCCAATTTAAACATCCAAGGAAAAGGCACATTTTGTAACGTTTTCCTGACTGCTTTATGACTTGGTATTCTGGGAAAGGAGTACGATGTCTTGCCTTATGTCATACTCAAGTCCTGCTCCCCAGAGGCTGGGCTTCAGGGGGGCAGAAGGGATGGTCAACCACACGTGTCCAGTGGGGGCACCTGGCCTGCACGTGGAGGACTTTGGGGGGCACCCATCAGATGAACAGATGCACCTTTCCAAGAAAGTCCAGGTAATCGGACCTACTGTGCACAGGACCCCATTTTCAGAGCCTCACTTTAGAGCAGGGGTCCCCAACCCCCAGGCCACAGAGCCATAAGGCTCCAGTTAGGAACTGGGCTGCACAGCGGGAGGTGAGTGGCAGGCGGTCGAGAGAACCTCTGTCTACATTTATACCCGCTCTCCATCACTCGCATGACCACCTGAGCTCTGCCTCCCCAATGAACTCAGTAAATGCACTCGAATCATTCCAAAACCATCCCCCCACTCCGTCCGTGGAAATACTGTCTACCGCGAAACTGGCCCCTGGTGCCAAGAAAGGTTGGGGGGCGCTGCATTAGAGCATTACTGTCCTTTGCCAGGTCTAGGGACCAAGTGCTAAGTCCTGTCCCCGTTCAGCCAAATCTCCCAGTTGGCGTAACAACCACATAGTTGGTGGAACATATAGACAAAGGCAACCGTCCTGTTGTTGGTAATGACTGGTTCAGGTGGATTTCATTTTCCAATCAAGAAAGCTGAGTGGAATCTAAATGAAGGGGTCTGGATTTCAGTTTCATTTTCATTCAGAGTCCAAGCGGCCTGGGGACTGGTTATACTTCCTGAGTTTACTCATAGCAACATTAAACCCCACTCTGTTGAGAGTATTGCTGGGAGACGCAAAAAGGGAAGGGGACTGGGCTGGGCCCAGCTTCCACTCACTCATCGATTCTGCAAGCCTGTGCACGAGCCCAGTTAAGCCGAGAATGATCCATCCGGAGGCTCAGCAAATACCCAGCCCACATTTTGCTGTAACGGTAGCTTGGGTCTTCAATGTTCACTTACGGAGTTCTGCATTACTAGTAGCTTCTGGCAACTTCCAGAAGGGCAGGTGCAGTGGCCTCAACCACTCTGGCTTCTCCAAAGGCCTGGCTCAGGGCTGGACACACGGACGCTAGGAGCCGCTGGTCTGTAACGACGTGGGCTTCTCCTGTGGGGGCTTCATTGCTGTCCCTGGTAGAACCCATCTGCCCGTGGCCTCTGCAAGACACGCTGAGGTTCTTTCAGCTCTCCTGTCTCCAGAGGTGTGTAAAATCACTGGTTCTCAAGAGGACAGACCCAGCCCAGGGCTCCCTGCTGCCTGTCCCTCCCAGCTGTCTGTCCGTCCTGGCCCTGGAGTGGCCGCCCCACTCGTGCAGCGGATCCCAAGGCCTCCCTCTCGGATGGCCCCTCCTGGGTGATCGGGCCCTGGGTGTGTCCCAGTGGAATCAACTTGGGCGATGCTCTTCTTGCCAGGACCCACTCCGGTATTCTTGCCTGGAGAAGCCTCTGGACAGAGGAGCCTGGCGGGCTACAGTCCGTGGGGTCACAGAGAGTCGGACACGACTGAAGCGGCTTAGCACTCATGCACGCATTCTTGCTGGGATAGAAGAAACTCTGCGATCATTGCTTCATCTTCTCTCCTGAAGATCCGGGCATTTTGCCGTCTTCCTCCAGCGCCATCCGTCAGGCTGCCTGGGGCCTGGCCCAGCACTCTCTCTGAATTAATATGGAAAGTCACCTGGAAAATTTAAGCCGTCTGTTTGAGTTAATTGAAAATCTCGTTTAGTCCATTTGGTGATGCTGTTTCCGCAGGCTTGATTAGCTTCAAGGACAGTGAAAAATTAGCCTCTGTCAGGGCTGCCGGGATTCAGGCCTCGGGCCCTCTGCTCTGCAGTTTCCCGAGCTCAACACGGCGATGCTTTTCCGGCGCCCTGTAACCTGAGGTGTGTTAATGGCACACTTTCTCGTCTCCTTCCCCGTCACAGTCTTCGGATTTTTCAAGTGGGCGCAGATCTGTCAGAAATCACGCAGTAAACGTGAGCAGCTGTTTAGCAAGCGTTTATTATTTGCGTCCATTAGGCTGAGAATTTAGTGTGAATGAAATATGGAGGTTATTATGTAGAGGAGGGATTGGCCTTGAAGGAAGCATTACAAGCACGTGGAGGGCTGCAGGCGTGAGAGGGTCTGTGCTGAGAGCAGGGCCTGGATGAGGAGCCCCCTGCCCCCCACCAAGTCTGAGGCTTTCTCTCCCCGGCATTCAGGGCCTGGGGACCCTTTGCGGTGGGGGCTGCATTCTGCATCGCAGAGACTTCAGGCACATCCCCACCCCTCCCCACTGGATGCCAGCGTGACCATCGAAGACGCCCCAGAACCAGACTGAGAACCACTGGTTACGAGTAAAGGTTCGCAAGCCGCTGCCTGGGTCCAGATCCCAGTTCCATGCTCTGGGGCAAGTTCCCCTTCTCCTGCCTCGTTCCGATTCCTCATCTGCAAGACGGGGATGCATGTTAGCAATCAAGGTTCATCCTGTAGGTGTCGTGAAGATTAGACAGTGCACACAGCACAGGCTGGTCCTCCCTTCTCGTGCCCGGGAAGCCTGCCTGCCGGCCGTTGGCACTCAGCCCTGCCCGCAGAATTTCAGGTCCATTTCTAACTGCCGGTCCAACAGCTCCCCTTCAACTGGTCAGGTTGTGATTCTCAGAGAAGGTAAATGAGCAGGTGTCAGAGATTTTATTTAACTGACTAATTAACCAGTGGGGCATTAGAACCAGCCCAAGGAAAGTTGAGAAGCTCGGTGTGTGTGGACAGTCTGACAAGAAATATAAGGACAAGCTTGAAGGTTATAGATCCCCCAGGGCCCTGACTGTAACCTTGGGGCTATCCGACCCACTGGACAAAAATCCATGTGAGATGTCCACCCCAGCAGGGCTGCCCAGGCCATCGCAAGGCAAGCCGGGCGTTGCACAGGAAGATACTCGGTGACCTTGCTTGCTCTTTGCAGGTTTCATATAAATCCTCTAACTGTCTCTAGTGATACCCTAAACTGGGCTTTCCCGGTGGCCCAGAAGTGAAGAATCTACCTGCCAATGCAGGAGATACAGGTTCGATCCCTGGGTTACGAAGATCCCCTGGAGGAGGGCATGGCAACCCACTCCAGTATTCTTGCCTGGAGAATCCCATGGACAGAGGAGCCTGGTGGGGTACAGTCCAGGGGGTTGCAGAGAGTCAGACACAACTGAAGTGACTGAGCGTGCATGCACATGTGAAGCTCAAGCTCCAGTTCTGAGCTGGGCCAGGCACGTGGTATGAGCTGGGTTTGCTGAATGGGCAAATTAAGTTTAAAATTAACCGATAAAGTCCTGTTTCAATAGGATCCTTGTAGATATGGATTTCTTTGGTTGTCCTGGAAGCAAACTTGACAGATACTTGGCCCTTGCTGACGTTCTGCCGTCTCAGTATAGGATGCTGTAGAGGAGACCACCCTTTACCCGTCCTGGGCTTGCAGCTGGGACCCTCACAGCAAGACACATTAACAAGAGGGAAGCACAGTTTATTCACACGTGCCGTGCACATAGCGTGGGAAAACATCTCAACCCAAAGCAGCTCAAAGCATCGATTTACAAGTGCAGCTTTTGCAGCATCATCTACCAGGAGCAATAAACTCGTAGAGATGAGGAAGCAGGTTTAGGGTTCCCAGGGTGGCAGCTGCTGGTGGTACATAAACCAGAGGGCCCAGTGGGGACGATGGGCCTACAGGTTCCCTGGTGCATCTCTGGGCCAATGAGAGTCTGTCTCCAGGAAGAGGATACTATTTCCTGCCTTGAGGCAGAAACGGGAGCTTTGCTGGGTTTGCTCCTTCCTAATTGCCTTCAGCTCAAAATAATTGTCTTGTCAAAAAGGCATATTATGGGGCGACCTAGTCTGGTTTCCTTCAACACTAGAGGAAGTAAATCTAGAAAACGTAAAAGGAAGACACTTACTTTGTGGAGGGATGAAAAAAGGACGGGAACCTACGAAATGCCCTCAACAATCTAGGCAAGGATTGACTGACAAGGAAATATGTAATAGTCAAACGCTAAGCACCGCAAGATAGGCATCAGTTCTGTTCAGAATTTTGCTGAAAGACCGAGAAATCCAGGTAGGAAGAGGGGCATAAGCAGGCGAGATTTGGCCGCTTTGGGACACAGAGCTATTCCGGATCCAGGAGGAGCGTGCAGGGTGGCTCCTGGATCAGTGTGGGCCCGGTCTGGTTGTGTGTTGTTTTCACGCTTGTCCTTCCCTCTGCCCTTCTCTCAGGAGCCAGGGTATGTGTCTCACAGACGCGGCTGTACCCCTGGGGCCTCACACAGCCCCGCCGTGAGCCCCCCTGTGCTGTTCCACAGAGGCAGGGCCCAGAACCCAGAGGTTAAGGGCAGGGTCTGCAGCTTCCCTGGTGGCGCTGTGATAAAGAATCTGCCTACCAATGCAGGAGACGCGGGTTCCATCCCTGGGTCGGGGAGGTCCCCTGGAGAAGGGACTGGCACCCAATGCAGGATTCTTGCCTGGAGAATCCCGTGGACAGAGGAGCCTGGCGGGCTGCAGCCCATGGGGTCGCAAAGAGTCGGACATGACAGCACACAGCTGAATCCACGCAGAGCCTGAAAGGTGCCCTGGGACTCAAGCCGGGCAGGGCCATGCGTCTCTCCACAGGGAGATGCAGCAAGTCCCAAAAGGCCAGGGGCCACTTGCTGCAGACAGGTCAGGGCCCTTCGAGAGGAGAAAGCAAACGTTTACTGTGTCAGCCATCTCCCCTTCACCCCGCGCACTCCCCACCCTCTGCTGTGGCTCCTCAGCCAGCCCGACTCCCCTGCAGGGTTCTCGGGGGGCGGCTGACATCCGGGCTCCCCAGCCCTTGCCCTGGCAGGCACCTACTGCCTTCTGCATGTGCCAGGGGCTCTGGGGGGCCCGTGACGGCCCCTCCAGCAGGTGACCGGGGTCCAGGCGCCGTGGCAGCTCTGGACCTGTGGCCACGTGCAGGGTGGCAGGGGGCACAGGTGGTGAGTGCTGGGGAGGGCGAGGCAGCCCCGCGCTCGCAGAGCCGGAGCAGAGCCGGGGCCTCCGTGGGAAAGGGTGCCCCACAGAGAACTGAGAGTGGGGGGCACTGCGCCCAGGGATGGGGCGCGTGCTGTTACTCCGGGCGCAGCAATCCCCGCCTCTCCAGCAAGAGCGCCTGCGGCAGGGCCTGTGGTTTCTGCAGCTTCACGGGGAAGCCCGGCTGCACTGATGAAACAAGCGCGGTTGCCTTTTGCTGGTTTCCTTTGCGGGTCTGTCGAGCTGGGTGTTGAATGGAGACGTAGCAGAGCCCTGACAGGGTCATTCTGAACTGGCGGCGAAGTGTGCTGATGTGTGTGTGTGTGTGTCTGTGTGTCTATGTGTGTGTCTGTGTGTGTGTGTCTGTGTCTGTCTGTGTGTGTGTGTGTTCTGTGTGTGTGTGTGTCTGTGTGTGTGCGTCTGTGTGTATGCGTCTGTGTCTGTGTCTGTGTCTGTCTGTGTGTCTGTGTGTCTATGTGTGTGTGTGTCCTCCTGCAAACACTCGGTCAGATCCCGGCCAGCCGCTGGCCAGGGCTCCCGTCGGCATCTGGCTGTCGCGGGGCTGATCACAGAGGCTGAGAAGGAAGGCTGGTGCCCCGTGCCCACGCTCCTGGGCCAGGCGGGCTCTCCCCACCCCCCCACCTCTCACTTCTGTTCTGTTTCTCGTCCGTTTGTTCACCTTACGGTCCAGCACCGAGACCTAGATCTGCCTGGCGGGGGGCTAACCATCCTCGGTCAAGGGCAGGAGCTCTCGTTTATTTGTCCTTGTCCGGCTCACTCTCTGCCCCCTGCCCAGCCCCCACCCCTTAGGCCTTTAAAATGCCGAAAATGTGCTTTGAGCAGCCTCTCCCCGTCAGTGCTGGTAAAGCAAACGGCGGGGTGTGTGCTTGCCTCACACACACGCTGGGATGTAGATACAGACGCGCACGTGCACACGTGTGGGGGCCTGCCTCTTTCTCTGCTGGGGCCTCTGTAAAGACCTAGCACACGGGTGTGTGTGCGCCTCACTGCTTCCAGCTGTGCACTTTCCCGGAGGCTGGCACTCTCAGGGCACCCCCCCTCACCCTCACCCGCTGCCTCCAGGCTCCTGCTGCACCCTCTCCACCCGTGATGCGCCCCCTTCCAATCTCGAGAGGAATTGCCGCTTCATCTGCCCGGTCAGTAGGAAGTGTGGGCTGCCTGGGAGACCGGCACAGTGGATCCGGAGCAAGCCTTTATTCAGGATCAGAGGTCATCAGAGCAATGGAAACATCACGGAAAAACAGGGCCTTTGTTCCTGAGGACCCGAGCACCACCCCAATCAACAATTAACCACCACCTCCTCCCTGGGGGCTCGGCTGGTAAAGAATCCACCCGCAATGCGGGAGACCTGGGTTAGATCCCTGGGTTGGGGAGATCCCCTGGAGAAGGGAACAGCTACCCACTCCAGTATTCTGGCCTGGAGAATTCCCTGGACTGTATAGTCCATGGGGTCACAAAGAGTCGGACATGACTGAGCGACTTTCACTTTCTTTCCATTTTCACAACCACCCCCACCCCCACCACCAACACCCCCACCAGTACCTCCACCTCTGTCGTCACCATCATCACCTCCATCTCCTCCACCAACACCTCCACTTTTGCCATCAACACCAACCACCACCTCTACCACCATCATCACCACCACTGACGTGCCAGTTGTTGCTTTTAATTAGGGGTAGAACCGAGGCTGGAACACAAGATTCCTGACACCTGACCCAGCGCGCGTGTCCTTGTCCCAGAGCTCTCACATCTGCCGTGTTTCACGTGGTGCTGACCTCTCAGGCGGCACACAGAGGACCGTTTCTGTAACTCTCCCCTTCCTGGTTTTCTCCCCACTCCACGGGGGGTGTGGCCTGCGTTTGGGGGTTTTTGAAGCTCCTCAGGTGATTCGGAAGTGTGAGCAAGGCAGCAAGGCCCTTCTTGGGAGCGGTAGTTTTTCACCTGGAATGGAAGGTCCGTGTCATTTTCTATTTTTTTTAATAACTTCATTTCTCTCTTTATTTTGGCCGTGCTGGGTCTTCATTGCCGCACAGGCTTTCTCTAGCTGTCGCGAGGGGAGGCTACTCTCTAGCTGCAGAGTGTGGGCTTCTCATTGCGGGCGCTTCTCTTGTTACAGAGCACGGGCTCCAGGCAAAGGGGCTTCGGGAGCTGCAGCATGTCAGCTCAGGAGTTGCGATTCCCAGGCTCTGGAGCACAGGCTCAGGAATCAAAGTGCCCGGGCTTAGTTGCTCCGAGGCACGGGGGATCTTCCCGGACCTGGGGTCGAACCCGCGTCCCCTGCATTGGCAAGTGGATTCTTTACCGCTGAGCTGCCAGGAAAGCCCCGTGTCATTTTCAAATCAAAGATGCTGCCCCCCACCTCCATCCCTGAACCTGCCATCCTACTAACATTTCTAATCTTTTGTCTTTATACGAATGACTGTGGGAAGATACGTGTTTCTTCTGAATTTTATTTCCAAATTTATTTGAAGGCGTTTGGGAGATTGATTAGAAATGCATAATGCTCTCTAATGCCCACAGAGTTAGAACTCACTCCGTTTCCACCTCATATATTAAGTAGTGACCTGGCACCAAAGCATTCACATGACTTCATCTCAGGGAGCCGTTCAAGGGGCTTGGCTCAGCCGGACAGCTGTTGTGTTTGTGGTATCAGATTGGCGTGTGCTTTTTGTTATCCACGAGGGCAAGAAGCTCTTCATAGTGACTGCAGAAATATGGAAGGTCCAGTCTGGAGAAGTGCTGCTTCTTTATTCCACTGATGCTTCGGAAAGGGGGTTCTCAACATTACTGTTGATCACAGGTTTCCATGTTCTCATCCGTCAAAATGTCTCATGCTTTAGAATCCTGGGAATCTGGTCGTGGATGTCCAGAAAGATAAACTTCTGGTGAAGAACACGTGTTCTCCATGGTTGTGGTTTGTGTTTAAAGGGAAGCGAGATCATTCTGAAGACCGCGTCCCTAGATATGCAGGGACTGAGTCATATTTGGCAGACTTACGCGGAGCAGAATAACCTGTGCTCTCCTCCTCATCTCAGCAGCCAGCCCTGCAGTGCAGCCAGCCCCTCAGCTGGAAAGGAAAGGTCATGTGATCTCTTCCTATGTTGAAAGTGAGATTCTGGGGCATCCCTGGTGGCTTTGTGGTAGAGAATCCGCCTGCCAGTGCTGGGGACACGGGTTCGATGCCTGGTCCGGGAAGATCCCACATGCCGGGGAGCATCAGAGCCACAGGTGTGGAGCCTGTGCTCGAGAGCCTGTGAGTCACAACTATGAGTGTGTGAGCTGCAGCTCCTGGAGCCTGGGCTCTGGAGTCCAAGGCCCTGAGCCCGTGCTCTGCAACAAGAGAAGACGCCGCAGTGAGAAGGCCGTGGATCACAACTAGAGAGGAGCCCCCACGCGCGACAGCTGAAGAAAACCATGCATAACAGAGACTCAGCACAGACAAAAATCATACAAAAACCTGTTTCTAAAAAAAGAAAGTGAAATTATGGAACTCTTCATCAGATAGTAACTTGTCTTACAGTCACATCGTCCTTATATTTTGCAAAGTGCAATCTGCCTGCAGATATTTTTGTACAATTAAGTGGCTGCTCCCAGGGCTCAGGTGTGGAGCCATACACTTGATCACAGCAGCATTTGCCATTTGATGTCGTTTCACTTCAGTGATGCTTTCTGTTACCATCATCCTTGTTTTAAAATTGTCCTCTCAAAGTATTTTTCGCTCCAGCTCCACGCAGAGGCTGAACCTAACTGGAAACACCAGCATCAGTCGTAGGCCCTTGGTTGCGCTGGATCATCAGGCCTTTTGCTCCCCTGCCCTTCACGGCTGCATGACTGTCAGAACCTCTGCCAGAACTTGGAAAGCCGAGAAGTGACACGGCGCATTAATCCCTGCGCAGGAGACTCTGCTCTATTAATATTTCACGGGAAACAAATGGACAAATAAAAAATTCATACGCTGCTCGTCAGGAGGAGTCGCTGTGTTTTGACTTGAAGGCCCGTTTGGCTGGAGATTCGTGAGGAGGCTGTGGTATTTTCTCAGCCAAGCTGTGCTGTTTCAGCAACTGCAGCTCCCACATGGCTCCTCCTATCAGGGCAGTCCTCACCCTGTACTGAAATTTGGGGATTCTCTGTCTCCCCACAAACCGGGAGCTCCCCTACAACCAGAGTTTGGGCCTCTGCATGCCAGAACCTGGAACCATGTCCACGCTGAGCCCTGACTAAGTAAATGTTCTTTGAATAAATGGAAGTATTTTAGGCAGATAAAGCGCTTTAGGATAAAGAAAATAGGTGGCATTTCTTCCAAGAACCTTTGAATCCTGTTAATCATTTGGTTTCACGTTTTTTGTAAAACACAATTTGTCCAGCCCTCGAAGCATGATTTTCTATTTTCTGTGATTATCAAAATGCTTCTGTGTCTTAGTGCATCTCGACATTGGATCAACTCTGGTGTCTCTCACAGCCCAGCTCCTCGTGTTCTTAGATTCAGTTCAGTTCAGTCACTCACTCGTGTCTGACTCTTTACGGATTGCAGCACTCCAGGTTTCCCTGTCCATCACCAACTCCCGGAGAGTACTCAGATTCATGTCCACTGAGTCAGTGATGCCATCCAACCAAGTCATTCTCTGTAATCCCCTTCTCCTCCTGCCTTCAATCTTTCCCAACATCAAGATCTTTTCCATTAAGTCAGTTCTTCACATCAGGTGGCCAAAGTATTGGAGTTTCAGCTTCAGCATCATGCCTTCCAGTGAATATTCAGGACTGATCTCCTTTAGGATGGACTGGTTGGATATCCTTGCAGTCCAAGGGACTCTCAAGAGTCTTCTCCAGCACCACAGTTCAAAAGCATCGATTCTTTGGTGCTCAGCTTTCTTTATAGTCCAACTCTCACATCCATACGTGACCACTGGAAAAACCATAGCTTTGACTAGATGGACCTTTGTTGGCAAAGTAATGTCTCTGCTTTTTAATATGCTGTCTAGGTTGGTCATAACTTTCCTTCCAAGGAGTAAGTGTCTTTTAATTTCATGGCTGCAATCACCATCTGCAGTGATTTTGGAGCCCAAAAGAATAAAGTCTGTCACTGTTTCCATTGTTTCCCCATCTATTTGCCATGAAGTGATGGGAGCAGATCTTAGTTTTCTGAATGTTGAGCTTTAAGCCAACTTTTTCACTCTCCTCTTTCACTTTCATCAAGAGGCTCTTTAATTCTTCACTTTCTGCCATAAGGGTGGTGTCATCTGCATATCTGAGGTTATTGACACTTCTCCCCGCAATCTTGATTCCAGCTTGTGCTTCCTCCAGCCCAGCGTTTCACATGATGTACTCTGCATATAAGTTAAATAAGCAGGGTGACAATATGCAGCCTTGATGTACTCCTTTCCCGATTTGGAAGCAGTCAGTTGTTCCATGTCCATTTCTAACTATTGCTTCCTGACCTGCCTACAGGTTTCTCAGGAGGCAGGTCAGGTGGTCTGGTATTCCCATCTCTTTCAGAATTTTCCACAGTTCAAATCCTGTTTTCTCCTCTCCTTTACCAGTGACCAGGTTTCTCTTTATTCTTTAGAGCTTTGTCTGCCTACCCGTTCGCTTACTAACTCAGAGAGCCTCTAGGGAGAGGGGGATGGAGGCAGACACGGTCACACGGGGCACGGATCTAGGGAGAGGGGGACGGAGGCAGACATGACCACACGGGGCACGGATGTGTCACCGCCTGGTCCGCCCACCAGAGTCGCTCGGCTCACTCAGTCTGGTGGTTCTCAAACTGGGGCACCAGTGAGCCCAGTTAGGTGCCTCGCTCACCCAGAGTCTCAGATTCAGTTTGTGTTTCCAACACTTCCCAGGTGCTGCTGGTCGGGGGCGCCCACCTGAGGACCCCTGACTCTGGTCATTGAACGTGGGGGGCCGAGAAGGTTTCTCTTCCAGGGCCCGGGGTCAGCACTTCCGCTCTGGTCATCGCTCTCTGGGAAGACCCCGCCTCCCCGAGTGCGGGTGACAGCAGGGGTGCCTGCTGCCCAGGTGTGCCCAGGCCACCCTCGGGGCCCGGGAGATGGCTGCCTCCTCTCCACCCCGACCCACGCTTCTCGCAGCTGGCAGTGTGTGTGTGCATGTGCATGCTCAGTCGTGTCTCAACTCTTTGCAACCCCATGGACTGTATCCAGCCAGGCTCCTCTGTCCGTGGGATTCTCCAGGCAAGAATACTGCAGTGGGGTGCCATTTCCTCCTCCAGGGGACCTTCCCGACCCAGGGGGTCAGACCTGCAACTCTTGCATCTCCTGCATTGGCAGGCAAATTCTTTACCACCTGGAAACTAATCTGTATGTGTGTGTGTGTGTGTGTGTGAATATGTATGTGTAAAAGTGAAAGTCACTCAGTCGTGTCCAACTCGTTGTGACCCCGTGGACTATACAGTCCATGGAATTCTCCAGGCCAGAAGACTGGAGTGGGTAGCCTTTCCCTTCTCCAGGGGATCTTCCCAACCCAGGGATCGAACCCAGGTCTCCTGCATTGCAGGCGAATTCTTTACCAGCTGAGCCACAAGGGAAGCCCAAGAATCCTGGAGTGGGTAGCCTTTCCCTTCTCCAGTGGATCTTCCCGACCCAGGAATCAAACCAGGGTCTCCTGCATTGCAGGTGGATTCTTTACCAACTGAGCTATCAGGGAAGCCCTATATACATGTATATATGCATTTTATTTTCTCTACTGGTTACCTTTATAAACTGAAACAATACTCATACAACCTTCTCTTGTATCACATTAACTACAGGCAAGAATTTTTAACAACCCATTTGATAAAATGGATCTGAAAGTCCTGCCCTTTCCTACAGGTCCATTCTCTGCTGCTCCCACCTAGAAAATTCTGTCTTTTTAATATTTTTATATCCCTGAAGTTGATGCCATTTGCGTTCTTCCCCGAACCCATAACTAAACTTTCCTTATTTATCTATAGGTTGGTTCTGAAAGACTGCAATCAATAGATAGCATAACTTTATCATAAGTAACTGTCTGTCTTCGTAGTGCTAAGTAGCATCCTATGACTCTGTCTCTTTTTTGTTCAGCTTTTTGTTTTTCCCCAAGTTTTAAGTTGCCTTTATTTTTATTTGAGCTATTTTATTTTATTTTATCACAGCCTCACCATTTTCCCCCAGGCTCTATCAGGTACCCTGTTGCTTTGCCTCCTTCCCCACTTGCGTCTCTGTAAGACCGCTCCACTACCCCAGCTCTAGTCTGGACTGGTTATTCTTTTTAACCTTGGCACGGTGCCACTTGGGGAGACCCCCTTCCTGCTCTCCACATTGGAGCCAATGTTCCTCAGATCTCACATTGTCTTCTTTCTTGATTTGCTTCCACTTTCGTCTGGAGTACACCCTCCAGATGCTTTCCTAAGAAAGAACTATGGGAGGTAAACTTTCTGAGTTCTTGAATATTTAAAAATGTCTCTCTCACATCTGTTGAAAATCTTAGTTGTATGTAGAATTGCAGTTTGAAAACCACTGTCCCTCAAATTTGGGAATATAATTCCATCTCGTGTCCAGTGTTGCTGATGACAAACCTGAAGTCAGTCTGACACTCATTCCTCTGTGAATTATATCTTTTTTTTTCCCTGAAAGATATTTGGATGAACTAACGTGTCTAAATGTGGGTCGGGTTTGTCTGTTTTTCCTTGCACCATCTGTCTCATCCAGACACTCTCAGATGGCACTCCTGTTCAACCACATCTCCCAACCCCATACTGACTGCACCTCAACCTCCAGGTCCCCAAAATTCCCTCTGGGGTTAACTCTGCAGGTGTTTTAATCTGCTGCTTTTTCAACCAGCCTCATCCCTCAAGACTCTTACATCTGAAATGTGGTGAAACCATTCCTGTAATCTTTATGTGGGTATATACCTGCTTTATTCCTTCATTATCATCATGATTGCATTTATGGGGAGAGAAGACAGAAATAAATGTGATAGATCCACCACTTAAATTGGAAACTTCCAGTTATCGTTAATAACCTTTTTCTTATTTAAAAAATCATCTCTGCATTATAGAGAATAATAATCACTTGCCATTCCACTACCCACAGGTAACTGTTCTGAGTATTTTGATAAATTTTCCTGATATTTTTATCTAGAAATGCACACTTGTTCTTTATTTGCTCTTTTTTTTAAATAATCATTTTCCCAGCACTATTTATTGTATCAGTCTTCCTTTCCCCGGTGATTTGGGATGACACTTTAATATTATTAAATATTAAATTCTTAGATAAACTATTCTGTTCTAATATAAACTCTTGTGACTTAAGGCTCCCCATCACTGATGGATCTACTGAGTGTTATGTGAATTACAAAGTCTATAGCTGCTCTGTATCATTAGCAATAAATCCCTTCTCATCAATCTTCCTCTTTAAACTATCTTGTCATTTTCATCCATTTCTTCTTATATGTGAACTTTAGTATTATTTTATTAGCTGCCCCCCCCAGAAAAGAAACTCATTGGTCTTTCTGTTAGAAATAAATTCATTTCTTTAAAAAATATTAAGTATTGACCATAGGTGAAGCACTGCCCTCATGGAGCTTGAATACTATCAGTTCAAGTGTCTCCAGACTGATAATTGTTTTGAAAGTTTCTCATGTTTAGTTTCCTATTCCAGGGATGTAGCATGTTTGTGTCTTCAATATAAGATTCATCATCTGTGATGGCTGCTACCTTTGTTTTTAATCTTTGTTTAAAAGATTTACTAAATGTTTATAATGCTATGAAATAGCCACCCAGTGTTTATTTTATTTTATATCATTTTATCACTTGATAATTACTTTTGATATTTGGATTCAAATTTATAATCAGATTGATAGTAGTTGAGGACTGGCTATGAATGGATTGGTTTCAGAGGTCATTTTCTTACATGTGAAGCTTTTCATTTTAAGCCTTTAATTTTGAATTGCTTTTAATAAAGGGTATATTCAAGTAGAAGACATGCTTTAAACAAGAAGATACTGGTTATTAAAAGCTCATTGAGATATTAAATACCATTAGACTTAAAACACCTTTGCCAACAAAGGTCCATCTAGTCAAAGCTATAGTTTTTTCAGTAGTCACGTATGGATGTGAGAGTTCAGTTCAGTTCAGTCACTCAGGTGTGTCCAAGTCTTTGCGACCCCATGGACTGCAGCACGCCAGGCTTCCTTGTCCCTCACCAACCCCAGAGCTTATGCAAACCCATGTCCATCGAGTCGGTGATGCCATCCAACTGCCTCATCCTCTGTCATCCCCTTCTCCTGCCTTCAATCTTTCCCAGCATCAGGGTCTTTTCCAATGAGTCAGTTCTTCGCATCAGGTGGCCAAAGTATTGGAGTTTCAGCTTCAGCGTCAGTCCTTCCTATGAATATTCAGAACTGACTTCCTTTAGGATCGACTGTTTTGATCTCCTTGCAGTCCAAGGGACTCTCAAGAGTCTTCTCCAACACCACAGTTCAAAAGCATCAATTATTTGGTGCTCAGCCTTCTTTATGGTCCAACTCTCACATCCATGGCTGCAGTCACCATCTGCAGTGATTTTGGAGCCCAAGAAAATAAAGTCTGTCACTGTTTCCATTGTTTCCCCATCTCTTTGCCATGAAGTGATGGGACCAGATGCCATGATCTTCATTTTTTGAATGTTGAGTTTCAAGCCAGCTTTTTCACTCTCCTCTTTCACTTTCATCAAAAGCCTCTTTAATTCCTCTTCACTTTCTGCCAGAAGGGTGGTATCACCTGCATATCTGAGGTTGTTGATATTTCTCCTGGCAATCTTGATTCCAGCTTGTGCGTCATCCAGCCCAGCGTTTCACATGATGTACTCTGCATACAAGTTAAATAAGCAGAGTGACAATATTGACATATTCCTTTCCCAATTTGGAACCAGTCTGTTGTTCTGTGTCCAATTCTAATAGTTGCTTCTTGACCTGCATACAGCTTTCTCAGGAGGCAGGTCAGATGGTCTGGTATTCCCATCTTTTGAAGAATTTTGCACAATTTGTTGTGATCCACACAGTCAAAGATGCAGTCAAAGATGCACAGTCAAAGATACAGACAGTGACTGCGGCCGTGAAATTAAAAGATGCTTGGCCCTTGGAAGAAAAGCTATGAGCAACCTAGACAGCATATTAAAAAGCAGAGACATTACTTTGCCAACAAAGGTCCATCTAGTCAAAGCTATGGTTTTTCCAGTAATCACATATGGATGTGAGAGTTGGACAGTGAAGAAAGCTGAGCGCCGAAGAATTGATGCTTTTGAACTGTGGTGTTGGAGAAGACTCTTGAGAGTCCCTTGGACTGCAAGGAAATCCAACCAGTCCATCCTAAAGGAAATGAGTCCTGGGTGTTCGTTGGAAGGACTGATGCTGAAGCTGAAGCTCCAATACTTTGGCCACCTGATGGGAAGAACTGACTCATTAGAAAAGACCCTGATGGTGGGAAAGATTGAAGGTGGGAGGAGAAGGGGATGTTAGAGGATGAGATGGCTGGATGGCATTACCGACTCGATGGACATGAGTTTGGGTAAGCTCCGGGAGTTGGTGATGGACAGGGAAGCCTGGCGTGCTGCAGTCCATGGGGTCACAAAGAGTCAGACACGGCTGAGCGACTGAACAACAATAGACTTAAAACAGCTGAGAAATCTGAGATCAGCATAAATCTGTATCTTTTCTCAAAACTTATTTCCTTGTTACTGGATTGTTGTGGCATTTCTTTTCCTATAGACTTCTAAGATTCTGTAAGAATATTTTTAGGCGTTTTGTTAATTTCCCTGGAATTGTAAAACCCTTTAATCCGTATGTTCACTTCTGTACTATGTAGGCGTCTTGTGGTGCCTTTAGCAATTGCATCTCTTCCCATCACTCCAGTTCCTCCATGAGAAGCACTTAGATTCTCAAATGTGAGGACCATCTGCTGTCTTCCATCTCTCCCCCGCCAGGACCCCTTCCTCTGCCTTCTGGGGGAGCTTCCCAAGTTTTCTTCCATTTGTCTGGATCAAATTTCTCTCATTTTCAATTCCAGTTTCTTTACAGTCTCCTCATCTTACCTCTTTCGTTGCACTTCTAAATAACAAACCTCTGCAGCCTGTCTCTGTGACCTTCCATCACACCTTGACCGGAACACCTGCATCAAACAGGTCCAAAGATGAAGCCCTTCAGCTGCACGGCTCGCCACAATGGCTGTCCAACAGGGACCAGAGCTCATTTATGGTGTAACTGGAAATTCATTGTGTTCTGTGTGCAGCATGGGCTGCAGACACACACAGACCTACATGGCTTTTTAAAGAGCAAAGCTGAGTACACGTTTCCTGGCTGCAAACACCCAGGCAGACGGTCACCAGCTATCGTTACAAACGCAGCTCCCAGCCTCGCAGCGGTGACATGACAGCAAAGCGGCAGCCATAGAAGCTGCCAGAAGGACAGTGCCTCTCAGAGCTGGAACCACCAGAGGGCAGGGTGGGAAAGTGGGTCCCGTAAACAAACACGCAAGCCCAGGTCCCCGGAGCCCGAGGGCTTGCGGAGTGGGTGGTGAGAACAGGAACAGCCATATTTCAGAAAATCGCAGAAACCGAGGCAGTGGAAAAGCATGGGCTGGGCTGTGCTGAACAACTCTCCTCCGTGTCCTCAGCGAACCTCCGGGGACTGTGTCGGGGGCTTCAGGGCCCGTTCCAGCTCCAGCCCCGCGGGAGCTGGTGGCCTGGCTCAGGGGCCACCCTGCCGTGGTAGTCGTGTGCTCGCGGCTTTGGTTGAATTAACAACTGTGATTAACGGCCGTGAGAAATGGGGGACACAGTGATTTAATCCCCTGATTAGCTGAAGCCTGTTTCAGTGTGCCGGGCTGTTTAGATCCTTCTGCTGACAGTAATTACTGAACATACCGGTCTCCCTCTGCTCGCCCCGCATCGTCCAGCAAATGCACAGCATCTTAGCGATAAGGGATCTTGTCAGACGTGAAGTCATCACTCTGAACACGAGATCTCACTACAGATATTCGGGCGGGCAGAGGGACGTGTTTTTGTGAAGTTGCTTGTTTGTTGTTTTTTTTTCACGTGCTTCTAACTCATCAATGTACATTTTTTTCCTAAAAGTCCTGTTTGGGGGTGGGGGGGTGCTCTGGGTAATTGAATTAAATACCGGAAGCCCCAGTACCCAGGGGCTGAGTACAGAGTGGCCCAGAAGACTCTGGGGTTTTCAGGTTTGGGTAAAAGCAGGTGCGTGACAGCTCAGATGTCAGATCAAGTCCACCACGTGCCCAGAGCCGTGCACCCGTTTCCCCAGTTAGCGCGAGAATGGCCCTGGGGATTTGGGACTGGAGCCCCACGGCTCCCTCCCTCAGGGTCCAGGGGGAGGGGAGGGGGGCAGGTGTCCCCCCCCCGGAGCCCTTCCCGGCTCAGGAGACGTCCTGGCTGCTGTCCCCACGGCAGGAAAGCCTGGGCAGCAGGCAGCACCACCCGCCCACTTACAGAACCTGGGTGGGTGGGCAGCTGGGAGGTGCCAGCGCAGCAGTGCACAGCTCTCGGGGCAGCTCGGAGAGAAATGCACCCGTCCCTTGCTGCTGGGTCCCCCTGGGGGTCTGGCTGGGCCGCCTCTGGGGCTCTCTCCATCCCAGCACCGCGCCGCCCAGCGCCGCCCAGCGCCGCCCGGGGCCCTCACCACGCCCTCACTGCGGGGGCCTCACCCCGGGGCCCTTGCCGTGCCCTCACCGCACCCTCACCCCAGGGCCCTCACCGTGCCCTCGCCGCGCCCTCTGTTGCAGGGAGCACTACGTCACCATGGTCAAGTGGGCCACCAGCACCAAGGTCGCCGTGAACTGGCTGAGCCGGGCCCAGAACGTGTCCATCCTCACCCTCTGCGACGCCACCACGGGGCTCTGCACCAAGGTAGGGGGCGGGGGCGTCCCAGGGGGCGGGCACGTCCCAGGGGGTCTGGGTGACGTGAGAGAGGGAGAGACACACAGACACACACACAGAGGGACACACACACACACACACACACACACACACACACACACACACACACACACACACACACACACACACACACACACACACACACACACACACACACACACACACACACGCACGCTGAGCGCCGGCTGGTGGCTGGCTTGAGAACTGCTACAGACTCAGGGTTCATCGGCGCAGCCGCCAGGTCCCAGAAGTGTCCCTTCCCTTCCCCTCGCCCCGGCCACTCCACACAGGCGCTGGTCCCCGTCCTCCACTTGGCGCTGGAGGGGGGAGTGGCCCGACCTGCGTTCCCAGGGCCCAGCACCGCAGCCAGGCCTGGTCATTTCAGAGTCAGCGCCCCCAGCCCAGCCAGAGCCAGCCGGTCCCCTGGGCAGTCAGCCTGCTGTCTGCAAGTCACCTCTGTGTTCCTGTGGCCCAAAGCTGGCTCAGTGGGAGATTGGAGGAGGCGAAGGAAGGGACCCAAGGAGCAATGAAAATGTAAATAAGGAGGCCTGGCTCCCCTGCAGATGGAGGGAGTGACCGGCAGCCAGACTTCCCCTGCCCCTGGGCCACGTCCTCCACGCTCTGGAGCCCCGAGAAACGTCCACTCAACCCAGGCTCGTCTCTTGGAAACCCTTTTTTGGTCCTAAACTTTTATTTTTATTTTGGGGGGCCCTAAATTTTTATTTCCTCACTGGGGAGGCTACAGGCTTGCAAAGCAGCTGTGTTGTGACTTGGGAGATGCCCCCCCAAAACAGTCTGATCCCGCAGCGCAAGAACGTCCCAGGGAGCTGCGGCTGGGACTGGCGTCCTCCACAGGCTGCTGATTTACTTTGTCTGTGATACAGTCTGGAGCAGGTTCCGGGTTGTCCTGAGGGGAAGGAAGGGAGGAGGGGGTGCAGCGCAGCTGGGAGGCTGGAGCGGCTCATGCCCCGGGGTCCTGGGGTCTGTGCCCTGGCCTTGTGGGGTCCACGGTGACAGTCCTCCTGCCCGTGGTCAGAGTCCACGGATGAAGAGCAGACAGGCCACGGCACGTGC
Source organism: Giraffa tippelskirchi (assembly GCF_054371585.1). Taxonomy (NCBI): domain Eukaryota; kingdom Metazoa; phylum Chordata; class Mammalia; order Artiodactyla; family Giraffidae; genus Giraffa; species Giraffa tippelskirchi. The sequence continues at coordinate 158,908,215 of NC_137284.1, forward strand.
CGCTACGCAGCTGTTCCTGGTGCAGCTGATGTGTTCGTCTCCCTTTATATGTTTTTCCACACAGTTCTCAGATTGGCTTTTCACCTGTGTTCTAAGTCCCTTTAACGTTTTGCTCTGCCAGGAGGGTTACTCAGAGTTGTGAACTGGAAATTTGACACATGTCCACACACACACACACACAACGCATCAGGAGATTTGCCTTTAAATGGGCCTGTGCCTGCTCAGGGGTGGCCGCCGAAGGGCAGTCTGGCAGAGGAGTCTCACCCCAGGTGTTTGTCCTCGTGGCCGGGAGAGGGGCGTCTTTCCTGCTCGAGGCCATGTGCTCAGCTCTGAGCCGCAGCGCCAGATGAGGCAGAGAGCAGGCAGCCTCCTCCCGGAGCCCATGCGGCCCCCACAGAGGGAGCCAGACTGCTTCTGCCCCACGGATCACAGACCCAAGACGTGCACAGACGCCTTCCTCTAACACTCTTTATTTCGTTTCAGAAACACGAGGATGAAAGTGAAGCCTGGCTGCACAGACAGGTAACTATTCCGTGTGTAAATCCCACGGTCACTGTCTCCACAGTCACCAGGTCCTCCTTCCCCAGGTTTTACAACATGGCTTCTCACGTTAAATCCTACAGGAAGCTCCAGGAACGCGCGTCCATGCACGTGCACACACACACACACACGTGCAAGGTTCCATGGGGCGGTAGGGCCGCTCAGCACCCTCTCGTCCCCTGCCCCACGAGGCCCAGCAGGGCCGGCTCCGTGGAAGGGGCTGCAGGAGCCGTGCCCCGGGGCCCTGCAGGGCCGGAGGGCCGTGAGCTCCGTGGAAGGGGCTGCAGGAGCCGTGCCCCGGGGCCCTGCAGGGCCGGAGGGCCGTGGGCTCCGTGGAAGGGGCTGCAGGAGCCGTGCCCCGGGGCCCTGCAGGGCCAGAGAGCTGTGGGCTCCCGCAAGTCGCCTGGATTTAACCTGTGCTCGGTCGCTCGGTCATGTCCAACTCTCTGCGGCCCCATTCACTGTAGCCCGCCAGGCTCCTCTGTCCCTGGGATTCTCCGGGCAAGCATCCTGCAGTGGGATGTCATCCCCTCCTTCAGGGGATCTTCCCGACCCAGGGATCGAACCTGCGTCTCCTGCACTGGCAGGCGGGTCCTTTACCACTAGCACAACCTGGGAGGCCCAGTTTGGCGAAAGAAGGCGACGCGTGGCTGGTGTTCCTAACTTTCTCAGCCTGGTTAAAGGAAGCCTCCTTCGAGGGGGGACTCCAGACGGGTCCACTGAGTCTTCCCTGGATTTCCGTCCCCGACTCGGCTAAGAGATGCACCTGAACCAGGCTTGAGGAACTGGAAGCGATCGGATGAGTCCTGCAGTCAATCACCCCGACAAAAAAGTTCAACTCCCACAAGAAATAAAGCCCTCAGCACTGCTACTTTCTTTCTTCGGTTACTTTTTTCTCATCGCACAGCCTGACTTAGAAAACACAAGGGGAAGGTTTTGGAAGCTCACTTCTCATCCTACCGAATGGGACGAAAATCGTCTGAAAATCCTGTGGGAAAAATCAAACTGGATGTGAGTCTCAGAATGATGGTGGGGATGGCAGAGGCACTCTTCTTTATTGACAGGATAGAGTCCATTCATGGAGAATCCCTGAAGCTGGACTGTCCACAGTGGCTCCTCAAGGACATCCTAGAAGCTCCGTGCGCACCCATGTTACCTGCGGAGTCAGCGGTCTGGCCTCGCCTTCCGTCAGTCATCTCGGGAGGACGGCAGCCTCATCAAAGGAGCGATGCTTTAGATACATCCGTGTCCTGCCCTGGGCCCGCCTGATGCAGAAGAGGAACACTCATGTGGCCGCTTTTTTCCTGTGTCCAACTTTGAATGCCAAGTCCCTGCTAGGAAATACCCATCATGAGACTGTGCTTGGGCATCATCAGGTATTTGCTGGGGAGCTGGGGAGTTCTTGAGTACCACCTGGACCAATGATACGAGCACAAGCACCAGACATAATGTTATGACGTGCATCTTGAAATCACACAAAATGCCCAAGTGGTTGAAGTGAAAGAGTCTGGAAAAATTCACTGTCTGCGTAAAGTCATTTGTTCAACTAATGAGATCATGCCAGACGGCATGCTTTGTGGATCTCAAGAATTCACGTCCACCACGTCCACTTGCTTCGCGGCTGAACAACGTGCCCCGGGTGGACATAGCGCAGTTTGCTCTTTGGTGACAGCGTCTGGGCTGTTCCTGCCCTGCGGCTGGTGGGGGTCACGCTGCCAAGGGCACAGCGCCGAGTGACCGGGGCCGCCCGCCGTGCGACTCCACATCCCTGAGATGCCAGGGATAACAGAGTCAAGAAGCAGAGGCAGCGTGGGGGCTGCAGCGGTTGGCAAGCTGGAGGCGGGGGGGGCAGGTAGTGGATTCTGGGCTCCCCCGGGAGATCTAAACCAGCTGAGGGGTGTGCCACACCACGAACGTGCCTGAAGCCGCGGGGAGGGGCGGTCGCTTTTATGAACGTGTTTTCGTTTGTGTCGTCCTCGACTTTGTAAGAAATGAATCTGCTGGAGCAGCAGTCTCCTGGATGTCTCAGTGAAGACAGGGAGAGGGTGCCTGGGTCCCAAAGCGGGGAACGTGGTGGAGTCTTAGACTCTGTGCCTGGGGCGTGAAAGGGCTCGGCCATCACAGGCGGGGAGCAGGGTTGTGGGGGGCCAGGCCTCCCACCACGGGCAATTCGTGTCTGAGCCAGAGGAGGGGGGATGGACTTAACTGAAGCGGGGTGCAGTTTGTCTCCTCATGGGCAGAGCGCTGTAGGGAAGCCGGGGTCAGAGGGTCCCCTCCTCGCCCCTGCCTTCCCAGTTCCATCCCCGGGTCGGGAAGATCCGTAGTCCGTGGAGTCCCAGAGTCGGACTGAAGCAACTGAGCACACACACACACTCCTCGTCAAAAGTCATTGCACTTTTCCACTAAAGATCCATCTGCTCCGTGAGGTCTCAGCGAGGTTCAAAGGCTGGTCTGCCCCCTTCCCGCCGAGAACCGTTCCCAGGATGGATGTAATGATGACATGGCGATGTGTGGGGCCTTCTCAGTGTAAAAGCAAGGCTTCGGGCCAGGACTAATTATTTATTACATTTACTCATAGTATTTTTTCTCTGCCCAAAGTGCAGACATTTCCCCCCAGAAAACAGATGCAGTATTGTGGTATCCATCCTGCAGTTGGCAAATAAAAGTGCCTGTAAAAAGCCAGATTTACTGCTGGGTTTTTCCATCGCCTCTATTTTTAAATACCATGCTTCCAACTCTAAATAGAAAAATAAATATTTGCAGATTAGAGGTTTCATTTTACTGCAAATATTCATGAAGATTAAATGTCACTTTAATCACATGTTGGTTTATTTCTCTGGGCATATCACATTTGCATGTGTTCACTCACCGCGGGGAAATGAGTTCTCCTCCTGCCAGCTGGGGTTTATTTACCATTTGTTCCCCTCCGCCTTAGCGTGGAGCTCCTCGAATCAGAAAATGTATGTTGTGGCCAACTAATTGGACACTTTCAATCTGCGGCTTCGCAGAGGCTGGGGTGTCGCCCCCCAAAGCGAAATCCCTTTCTGCCCATCCAGGCGACCGCCAACCTGAGGGGCAGTGGCTGGGCACCGAGCAGGAACTCCTCAGCTTTGGGGGGGGCAAACCAAGATGCAGGCACACGGCCCAGGCGCCGGCTTCGAGTCCAGCCTGGAATTCTCTCCCCCAGGGAAAACTGGGGATGCTGGGTTTGTCTCCAGGGGAAAGAGACCGTGTGTGCGTGCATAGTTGTGTCTGAGTGTTTGCAACCCTGTGGACTATGGCTCTCCAGGCTCCTCTGTCCGTGGGATTTCCCAGGATCTTCCCGACCCAGGGCTGGAACCCGAACCTTCTGAATTAGCAGGCGGATTCTATACCTCTGAGCTCCCTGGGAAGCCAACAGTGACAGAGGATCCAGGCGAACGCGTGCCACCTATCGAATGGGCGTGGGGGACGCCCCGCTCCTCAGACAGCGGCTGAGAAGCACAGTGAGGCCCAGAGAACACTGTGCTCCCACCCACGTCGTACCACACACAGAGTCTGTCCTTGTTTGCTGGGCTTTTTCCCTTTCTTTTTTGTTGTCTCCGTGGTGGGCTATTCAGTATGAGGTGGACTTTATTGAATAAAAGGTCAAAGGATGGAAAGAATAGAATCCATTTTTAGGCAAGATCAGGTTTGTGCTTCTTCAGAATTATGATAGTTAACTCCCTGGATGATAGAGACAAACTTCTTTAGAAAATAGAAATAGACTCACAGGCATAGAAAACAAACTTATGTTTACCGAAGGGGTGGGGATAAGTTAGGAGTTTGGGATATATGTTAATCACACATACATCCTTCTGTATATAAAATAACAAGGACCTCTGATAAGTTGGCCACCTGATGCAAAGAATTGACTCATTTGAAAAGACCCTGGTGCTGGGAAAGATTGAAGGCCGGAGGAGAAGGGGATGACAGAGGATGAGATGGTTGGATGTCATCACTGACTCAATGGGCATGAGCTTGAGTAAACTCCGGGAGTTGGCAATGGACAGGGAGGCCTGGCGTGCTGCAGTCCATGGGGTCGCAAAGAGCGGACACGACTGAGCAACTGAACTGAACTGACCTGTACAGCAGAGGGAACTGTGTTCAGTGTCTTATAATAACCTATAACAGAAAAGAATCTGAAATATATATATATATATATGTACAGATACACACACATACATAACTGAATCACTTTGCATACCCCTGAAGCTAACACAATATTGTAAATCAACACATTGTAAAACTATACTTCAGTTTTTTAAATGGTTTAGCAAACGCCCCTGGAGAATTTTTCAGGGCACCCTGGATCTCGTGGCCCCAGGTAAGTGGGGAGCCCGAGCCTGCGCTTCCCGACTGCTGAGCTATCGTCTCTGAAATCCTCACTTCCTTTTAGGAAGCTGGAGGGTTGACGCGTGATTCCCAAGGAAAGAGAAGGCCCCACACAGACTTTATCCCTTCCACTGTATCTCTCGTTGGAAATGACACAGGAAGTGTATTTCAAGATGTGCTTTATCCTAGTTCAACCTTTTGAAACCAAATGAAGCAGTTTATAGACTTAATCAATGGCTTCTGTCGGCAGAATGAAGAGCCGGTGTTCTCCAAGGACGGCCGGAAGTTCTTCTTTGTCCGAGCGATCCCGCAGGGTGGGCAGGGGAAGTTCTACCACATCACCGTCTCCTCCTCGCAGGTGAGCCCCCCGGTCAGGCGAGCCCCCCTCCCTGGTGAGACACCCCCAGGTGAGCCTCCCTAGTTTTTGCTCAGCGAGTGGAATTGGCCCCCAGGGGCCAGGGCTGAGTGCACATGTCACCTTCAAGGTCTGCACAGGGGAGCAGGGCCCCCAAACTGGCAGGTGGCTCCCCCGTGGGGCCAAAGAGGGCCCTGATGAGCCAGCCGTTCTGAGCGGGTGGAGGTGGTGTTCCCCCTCCTGTTGCTGCTCAGGAACACAACACGAGTGATGCTTCTGGGGATGTCAGGGGAGACCCCAGGCACTTTGCTGGGTCTGAGCCCAGGACACGTAGACCGCTGTGTTTGCTAGTCTGCCTGGTCAGCCTGGCCTCCCTCCTCTGGGTCTTGGGGGCTGGCCCCATGCCGTCGCGGCCCCCAGGGCGTCCCACCTCCACGGTCAGCCAGAGGCACTGCTGTAGCCTGCACTGGAGCTGCGGGCAAAGGGCAGACGGTCACCGATCATTGAACGTGGGAGCTGAATACAGTGCGTTTAGACAGAGCAGGCCGCCAGCGAGTCTGCCCCCTGCAGGGGGGGGCACCCGGAGGCCTGCCCCCTCCCCGCAGGGTGCTCCTCAGGGCTGCCCTTCAGGGGCCCCGCTCTTAGGAGGAAGGCCCCGCTCTTAGGAGGTGGCACTGGCCTCCCACCTGCACCACCCTCGGCAGGTGGGTCTGCATTGAACCAGGTCCAGAGCTGTTCAGGATCAGGACATGTGAATGAAATTGTTTTTTAAAAAGTTATCAAAAACATCCCATGAGTGTAAAGTAGTTTCCTATTCATGGTATGACCCTAAAGGTAACCTCCAAGGAAAACTAAGAATGTCCTAGATGGAGTAGCCTTGATGGGACAGGCTCCAGGGCTGGGTGCCCGCTGGTCACCCAGCAGGAAGCATGTCCCCCCAGGAGGGCTCCTCCCCGGGGCCCTCGGTCCCCACTGCCCTGTGGGTCCCCTGACCCCCCGCTTCTCCCGACGGGCCCTGCCCCCACTGGCGGTCCCTGGTCCCGAGACCACCCCTGGGGTCCCCGCTCCTGGGGCACCCGCGGCTCATGCCTCACATCTCGCACCCCGGCCCTGTGGGGACGGCCACGTCTTTCTCCACGTGTTATGGTTTAAACTGTCACAGTCGTTCTGCTCTGGGAGGCCCTTGGGGACAGACAGTGTGTGCAAATGTGCAACACGCAGGAAAACGCCTTCAGACTGTCCCTGTGACGAACAGTGATGAGGACCAAGGGCCAGGGCGCCCTTCCCGGCCTCCCGCCCCCTGCCTTCCTGGCTTTGTTCTTTCTCTCTTTCCCCGCCCTGTCCTGTCCACTTCCCTGCATCGCTCTCTCCTCTCTCCTCGTCCCCCTGTAGTGATGACCCACTAACTAGATTAAGCTGTGAAGGCACACTGTCCCCAGCCTATGAGACACTGGCGGTTAAGACGCAGAGCTCGCGACTGGAGTCGCTGGCCATGTAGTCCCTGGTTGGCCAGCACCATGCCATGGGTCCTGCCCGTCACAGCAGCACTCAGAGAATCGGGGATGGCAGGGTGGGGGCAGACGAGGGGTCACCCCAGGGAGGCCCTGCTCACCACCTCCTGTCTAAGGCCCCAGGGCTGAGAAGGGAGGCTGCGATCCAGCCCCCTCCCCAACCCACACCCCCCACCCTGCCCCCGCCTGTGTTGCAGCCCAACAGCAGCAACGACAACATCCAGTCCATCACCTCCGGGGACTGGGACGTGACCAAGATCCTGTCCTACGACGAGAAGCGGAGTAAGATGTGAGTGAGCATCCACCCGGCCGCCCTGCGTCCTTCTCTGCTTGCACGGCCCTTGGCCCCGTCCCGCCTGGACGGCGTCTCAAGGCCCCCGTTCCCACCACGCCACGTTCTGAGTCGCCAGGTCCTAGTGACAGACGATGCCGGGCCTGCAGCCGTGTGGGGTCGCTGAGCCTCTGCTGGCTCCCGGAGCTGGGGGTCGGGGGCCAAGTGCCTCCCCAGTGCAGGCTCACTGCTTCCCCCGCTTCTGAGAGAGACGGGCCGAGACAGAAAGAGGTTATGGGACTGTCGGGCCGGTAACATCAGGAGCTAGGGCTCCACTCAGGCCGTCAGGGGGGCCAGGCGGGACGCCATCACCCTGCCTGCTCCTGGACCAGAGCCTGGGTTCCCGCGTGGGGCCCCGGGCGGGCATCGGCCGAGGAGTCATGGAGTCGGGCTGCGTGTCTGGACTCCTGGCCCTGGCCCTCCAGAGGGTTAGTCCTGTGAAGGGATTCCCACATCCGGACCCAGCTGTGCGCCCTGCGGCCGAGCCCTGGGCGGTGCGGGCACACCCGGGCCAGCGGAGGTCTTCCCGGGCACAGCGCCTTCAGCCCGTGGGAGTGTAGCCGTCCCCTCCCGCCCACGGGGAGCTGGCCCCGGGCAGGAACTTGCCAACTGTGGGCCCTGAACAGTGCACGATCCCCGGGGCCGGGTGGGGGCGGGTCTGCAGAGGCCGGGCCTGGCATGCCAAGTACAAACCTGCCCCAAAGCCAGCTAACCGCCATGCCCCCACCGGTCTTCACAGCTACTTCCTCAGCACGGAGGACCTGCCAAGGCGGCGCCAGCTCTACAGGTGCGTCCCCACCCCATTCCCCATGCCGCACCCCGACCCCCAACCCCGGCCACCCGCCCACCCTCTCCCCCAAACCCGCCCACCCGCCCACCCTCTCCCCCAACCGTGGGGCACTGTTACCACCCCCCGCCACGCTTTCCAGATGGGAAGGAGGCGGCGGCTGGTTCCTGCTGCAGGCTCAGGGCCACCTAAGGGGACTCCGGGGTGTGAGGCCCCCGTGGCCTGGGTGGTGCCTGCCCCCCGGCCCCGTCAGGTGATGGCCGCCCCCCACAGCTGCAGAGTAAGGACTGCACAGGGGGGTCCTTTCAGAGGCAGAGAAAACTTGGGCACATCCCTGCGGTCACAGGCCGCTTTTCTCCGTGGACGGGTCACCTCTGCTTGTCCACCCGGATAATCCCATCCATCCTGCCCCCAAATTCGCAAAGCATGATGGAGGCTGGCTGCCCACCTGCCTCTGACTTGTCCCGTCAGGACGCTGTCCCCTTCCCACCAAAAGGTCTTCCGTCCGGTGGACGATTTTCACGTCCAGACCCTTCCTGTGCCAGCAACTCAGACCGGGACTTCGTCCAGGCTTCTGGAAGGCACCTCGGTGTCTGTAGCCTCTGAGAACACCTGTTGGCTAAGCCTTCAGGGCGTGAAATCGTGCTTGATCAGCGAGGCCCCGAGTGACAGCTGTGGGTCGCCCCCTCCTGTTCTCGGCCACTGAGCGAGCAGCCCCCTCCCGCCCACTCGCTGGTCGTGGAGGAGCCCAGAGACCAAGCCCTGCAGCTTCGGGAGCCCCTGTCTTGCCCTGCCCCGGTGGCAGGCTCTCCGAGGGGGCTGCAAGACCCCACAGCGCATAGATCCTGCTCCCAGAGCGCTGGTCGTCTGCTCAGAGGGACACAGCGCTGGAGACAACACCCCACACTCTCCCACCAGGACTCACCCCACCAGGGTGACCCCCAGAAGCAGCTGTGCTGGGGGGGCTCGTGACAGCCGAGCCCGGCACCCAGGGGGTCCCAGCAGGGAGACGGGCAGGGGAACAGCGCCCCAGACCTCCCCTGTAGGAGAAGCCGGCGGGCCACTCGCAGGGCTGGGAGTGAGGGTCTTGCCTGCGGTGACCGCTCACACCTTCCCCTCCCCACAGTGCCAGCACAGTGGGCAGCTTTAACCGGCAGTGCCTGTCCTGTGACCTGGTGGACAACTGCACCTACTTCAGCGCCTCCTTCAGCCCCGGTGCCGACTTCTTCCTGCTCAAGTGCGAAGGTGAGTCCCAGCCACCGGGGCGTGCGTCGTTCTTAGCCTTCGGGGACCTAGCAGGTACCTCCCCCCAAGGAGCTCCGGGACCCCCGGGACAGGAAGGGCTGCCTGCTGAGGACGTCGGCTCGCAGAGCAGTGTTCCTGGATCACCTCTGTCTGGAGCATTCCTGATGTTTTACATCTTATAGAGGGTCACAGCTTATCAGAATCTTCTCTACATGCTATGCCGGTTAATCCTAAAATTCACCAACATTTTCCTTTAAAAAAAAATATTTATCTTACACATGGATGGAGGCAGGTCATCTAAAAAGGTGGTAAAACAGTTTCAAAAAATTATTAAGTATATGTAAAGATTGAGATATAAAAGAGCCTGGAAAAAAAACTTATTTTCCTAGGACCCAGTGCATGGATAATTTACCCCACACTTCAAAAAGTTCTTGATCACAGCAGTCAGCATATACAAAACAGCAGGCAAGTCCCATCATGGACAAAAAGAAATATCTTGGCATCTTGTCCTCATGTCTTGGAAAGATAAGATAGGAACCCATAGAAAGGTGAGAGATAATAAATACAGTTGTAACAAACTACGTCTCAAGGAAGAGCTTGATCTACTGAGATCACCTCATGGGAGGAAGCTACACTGGGGGCAGGAACAGACTGACTCCAGGAGCAATTCGATCCCAGGGTCTCAGGTGAGGCCTGAAGAGCCTTCTTCAGGCTGTGATAGCCTTGATGGCCACTCAGTACCTTGAGACCTCATCCTCTCTTTATCAGCGTCATCATCTGAAATCTCAGCCCCTTCACCACCCAAGCTCAGTCCCAGACACTGTCCTTGGATAATGTGATGGGAGAAAATGGCATTTTGGTGGTGGTAGGGAATCTGAAATGCAACTCTAGGCCCCAATCCCCTTGAAGCATCCTACCAGACTCCTCTTTTCCCATCAAGACCTGTCGCCCCAGGGCAGGACCTTTGTGAAATTACGTGTTGGGAACATGCAGAGGTGCACAGAGACTGGGGTGTGTGGTCAGCAGACCCACCAGGAGCGGAAGACAAGGACCAGAGCTGCAGGACCAGAGATCTGACTCCTTACCTCTAGGGGAGGATGTGGCCTTACAGTGTGGAAGGTCGTGATGAAATACAGAAGGGAAATGGAAGTCAACCTAAAGAGGAAGTCCCAGAAATAATGGCTGGATGGGAAATGTGACAGAGCCTCCCTCAAGGAAGGTCTAGAAAAGAAGGCAGATGTCGTTTTCCAGAAATAGGTTTAAATTCAAGGCAGACAGTGAGCCGGGGGCTTCAGGCTCTGTGTTGTCACTGGCCGAGGTGGTCATGGTTTGGGTCTCGTTCTTGGGTTCTTGCTAACGTTCCCCAGAGGATGAGGTGGTTGGATGGCATCACCGACTCAATGGACAGGAGTTTGAGCAAGCTCCAGGAGTTGGTGATGGACAGGGAGGCCCGGTGTGCTGCAGTCCATAGGGTCGCAGAGAGTCGGACACGGCTGAGTGACTGAACTGAATGTTCACCAACGTTTGCTCCTGCTCGGTTCCGTGGGGTCTTCTCGCACCAGAGCTCAGTGGGAAGGGTCTCGTGTGAGGATGGCAGCCTCTCGCGGACTCCCACCCAGGGTTGAAACTGAACAGCTCTCCCAGGATGTCTGTGGCCCTGGGTTTGGGCACGGAAGCTCCTGTGTGCAGGTGGTGGGTGTAAAAATGGTGCCCGCGTTGGGAGGCCCCTTGGACAGAGCGTGGAGGTCACTGGATGGTCACTTGTGTGCAGATTTCCTGTCCTTCTGCTGGCATCCGTCCTGAGTGGGGAATAACGTTTCTTTTTATGTTTACGCTGCAGCCAGCCCGGGGACTTCTTTTCTTTATAAAGCTGCCTATATGGTGGTCTGTGCGTATTCTGGGTGAGGAGATGGCTCCTCAGTGGTCACTGTGAAGGAAAACAGAAGCGGAGAGCCAATAGGGCTGTCCCAGGTCACAGACACGACTCGGCCCCTGACCGCCCCGTGATCTCAGCTTCAGAAGGACAGGCGTCCCTCCCAACACACATGCCTGGACCCACTAGTGACAGAACTGATTTGTAGAGTTTGAAGACAGGAGACCTCAGAGACCATCTGACCTGGTCTCCACCCCCTGCTGTGTCTTATTAAGAAACTTAACTCTTAACTGATCGTGGAGTTGTCATCTCAGGATTCTTTGAATCATGGAAAAGTAGTGTTAGTTGCTCAGTCGTGTCTGATGCTTTGCGACCCCCATGGATTTTAGCCCGCCAGTCTCCTCTGTCCATGGAATTCTCCAGGCAAGAGTACTGGAGTGAGTTGCCATTCCCTTCTCCAGGGGATCTTCCCAACCCAGAGACTGAACCCAGGCCTCCTGCACTGCAGGCAGATTCCTTACCATCTGAGCCACCAGGGAAGCCCAGTAGATATAAAAGTAGACCCCAATGTGTAGCCCACAACAGCGTTTATTAAACCCCATGCCCTCTCCTGTTTGCTTCTTCCACACTCCAAAGCCACTCTGATAGACTTTTTATTTATTTCTCTGGCTGCGTCGGGTCTCGGTTGAGACACCTGGGATCTCCGTCGTGTCCTGCAGGATCTTCGGTTGTGGTGCACAGACGCTAGTTGTGGCATGCTGGCTCTGTTGCTCCGCATGGCATGTGGGATCTTAGTTCCCCAACCGGGCATCTAACCTATGTCCCCTGCACTGCATGGCAGACTTTTAACCGCTGGACCACTTTTGTAAACCTCCGAGCAGCATTTTACTGCTCCTCCCGCCCTGCAGGACTCTACTATGTAGGTAAACTTAGCTTCTCAGATGCAAGCAGAACTGCAACTAAAATCTCTCCTTTTAAGGCTGAGGGGAAATGTAAGGGCAGCTGGACGATTCTCGTAGGTGAATTGGGAAAGGAAAGTCTGTGGATGCTCCCAGGCTCAGAAGTGTCCAGCCCATCGTGTCAGGAACCATGGATGTTTGTCTTGGTCAGAGATTGTGGTCAGAGGATTTACTCACTAGTTCAAGGTGGGCCCTAGCCACTGAAATAGAGGCCCAGTCGGAGCAGATGCAAGCTCACCGCACATCCGTACGTAAGGGCTGGGTGTGATAGCCACTGTGAAACGGTGTGAGCCCCATGTAAACCTGTCCTTCTTCCTTTTTGTGGTTTCCATTATGATGGTTTTTTCCATTATGATGGTTTCTTCCATTATGATGGTTTCTGGTAAGCTGACCTGCTATGGGTCTGTCACCTTTGCTTACACTGCAGTGCCCAGCGGTGTGAGCCCATGATGACTGATCACAGCTCATCAGTCATCAGTAGCTCATCAGTAGCTTGCAGTCAGAACTTCTGCTTCATCAGCCCTCTGGCATATAGTTCTTCTCCTTGTTGTTGTTGTTCAGCTGCTGAGTCATGGCCGACTTTTTGTGACCCCGTGGACTGCAGCACGCCAGAATCCTCTGTCCTCCACAGTCTCCCGGAATTTACTCACACTCACGTCCATTGCACTGGTGATGCCATCCAACCATCTCATCCTCTGCCTCCCCCTTCCCCTCCTGCCCTCAATCTTTCCCAGCATCAGGGTCTTTTCCAAGGAGTCAGTTCTTCACATCAGGTGGCCAAAGTATTGGAGCTCCAGCTTCAGCATCAGTCCTTCCAGTGAATATTCAGGGTTGATTTCCTTTAGGATGGACTGGTTGGATCTCCTTGCTGCTATAGTAGATTTTTTCCATCTTCCTCATTGTAGAGTTTCATCTCGTCTTAGCATCATGTACTTTCTCCTCTAATTTTTCATTAACATTTCCTCTGTGGTTTCTCAAAGATTGCCACTTTTATATTTCTTTATAATTTTTAAATTTTTAATTTTTATAATGTGACCACTTTAAAATATGTACATTATTTTTATACCTTTGCACACTGTTAGATTAAACATAGGCTAAAATAGAATATAAGTAAGTAAAGACTTGGGAATGTTTGTAATGCATTTATCCACCCGTTATATGGCTGGATCCCATCTATCAGTGTAAGTATTTATATCTAAACGGCAAGGGTTTGAGGCCATCATGGAATACTTCCATGAGGTACATGTGTCAACCGAGTTCAGTAGAACTTTGTGGAAACTCACTTGCATATTTAATGTAGGGATTAGGTTCCTTTCCAGATCTCTTCAGTTCAGTTCAGTCGCTCAGTCGTGTCTGACTCTTTGCGACCTCATGAACCACAGCATGCCAGGCCTCCCTGTCCATCACCAACTCCCAGAGTCCACCCAAACCCATGTCCGTTGAGTCGGTGATGGCATCCAACCATCTCATCCTCTGTCGTCCCCTTCTCCTCCTGCCCCCAATCCTTCCCAGCATCAGAGTCTTTTCCAGTGAGTCAGCTCTTCACATAAGGCGGCCAAAGTATTGGAGTTTCAGCTTCAACATCAGTCCTTCCAATGAACACCCAGGACTGATTTCCTTTAGGATGGACTGGTTGGATCTCCTTGCAGTCTAAAGGACTCTCAAGAGTCTTCTCCAACACCACAGTTCAAAAGCATCAATTCTTAGGCGCTCAGCTTTCTTTATAGTCCAACTCTCACATCCATACATGACCACCGGAAAAACCATAGCCTTGACTAGACGGACCTTTGTTGGCAAAGTAATGTCTCTGCTTTTTAATATGCTATCTAGGTTGGTCATAACTTTCCTTCCAAGGAGTAAGTGTCTTTTAATTTCATGGCTGCAGTCACCATCTGCAGTGATTTTGGAGCCCAGAAAAATAAAGTCAGCCACTGTTTCCCCATCTATCTGCCATGAAGTGATGGGACTGGATGACATGATCTTAGTATTCTGAGTGTTGAGCTATAAGCCAACTTTTTCACTCTCCTTTTTCACTTTCATCAAGAGGCTCTTTAGTTCTTCTTTACTTTCTGCCATAAGGGTGGTGTTATCTGCATATCTAAGGTTATTGATATTTCTTCTGGCAATCTTGATTCCAGCTTGTGCTTCCTCCAGCCCAGCGTTTCTCATGATGTACTCTGCATATAAGGTAAATAAGCAGGGTGACAATATACAGCCTTGACGGACTCTTTTTCCTATTTGGAACCAGTCTGTTGTTCCATGTCCAGTTCTAACTGTTGCTTCCTGACCTGCATGCAGGTTTCTCAAGAGACAGGTCAGATGGTCTGGTATTCCCATCTCTTTCAGAATTTTCCACAGTTTATTGTGGTCCACACTGTCAAGGGCTTTGGCATAGTCAATAAAGCAGAAATAGATGTTTTTCTAGAACTCTCTTGCTTTTTCGACGATCCAGCAGATGTTGGCAATTTCATCTCTGGTTCCTCTGCCTTTTCTAAAACCAGCTTGAACATCTGGAAGTTCCTGGTTCACGTATTGCTGAAGCCTGGCTTGGAGAATTTTGAGCATTACTTTACTAGCGTGTGAGATGAGTACAATTGTGCAGTAGTTTGAACATTCTTTGGCATTGCCTTTCTTTGGGATTGGAACGAAAACTGACCTTTTCCAGTCCTGTGGCCACTGCTGAGTCCTCCAGATTTGCTGGCATATCGAGTACAGCCCTTTCACAGCATCATCTTTGAGGATTTGAAATAGCTCAACTGGAATTCCATCACCTCCACTAGCTTTGTTCGTAGTGATGCTTTCTAAGGCCCACTTGACTTCACATTCCAGGATGTCTGCCTCTAGATTTAGATGTGTTATTTAGTTGCTAAGTCATGTCTAACTCTTTGCAACCCCGTGGACTGCAGCACACCAGGCCTTCCTGTCCACCACCAACTCCAGGAGCTTACTCAAACTCATGTCCATCGAGTTGGTGATGCCATCCAACCATCTCATCCTCTGTCATCCCCTTCTCCTCCTCTGTCATCCCCTTCTCCTCCTGCCCTCAATCTTTTCCAGCATCAGGGTCTTTTCCAGTGAGTCAGTTCTTTGCATCAGATGGCCAAAGTATTGGAGCTTCAACTTCAGCATCAGTCCTTCCAATGAATATTCAGGACTGATTTCCTTTAGGATGGACTGGTTTGATCTCCTCACTGTCCAAGGGACTCTCAAGAGTCTTCTCCAGCACTGCAGTTTGAAAGCATCAGTTCTTTAGCTCTCAGCCTTCTTTATGGATCAACCCAGTATATTAATATTTGCCACAAGCTCTGTGGTAGGAAAAGCAGTGGGAGATATTGGCAGGAAGGCGACTGGGTGCTGAGCACGTTGGGAGCTGGGCCATGAGCAGTACGGGCTCGGAGGCCATGACAGCAACCCCGGCCACTCTCGCGGTCCTGAGCCAGGCTGACGTCGCACTGAGAGCAGCAGCAGCAGCAGCGGGTGAAACTCCGAGCTGTATTTGCCTGCGATTCTAGCAGGAGCCACACACGGCACTTGAGGGGGCAAGAGGCTTGCTCCATCCTGCCCATGACCCTCCCCCGCCCTGCTGATGCTGTCTCTGCTCCTGAGGTGGCATCTGGACTCACCTTCCAGGAGCATCGCCCACGACTCTCTATAAAGACCCCAGAGCACGTCCCAATCCAAGTTTTAAAGCTGCCTGGACCCTTCCCTCATCTGTGTTCTATTCTTGCTCCCATCTTTGCCACCTGACGGTCCTTCCCAATCTTTGAAGCTGCCACAGCTGTCCCCTCCCTGAAGGAGGCTCTGATTCACACCAGCAGGCCGGTGGAAGTTTCCTGAGCAGTTGTTAAGATTCTTGACAATTCTTTTAAAAACCTCTTCCCGCTGTGCCTTGAAACCCCCTCTTCTTTCTCTTTTCCATCTTGGAAATCGACACCGAGCGCTTCTTGCCTCTGACTCCCGCTCGGTGCCCCGTCCTGCGTCCTCCCCTGCGAGCTCACCCGTGACACTGTCACTCGGGTGTCCTCCTCCCAGAGGTGAAAGCCTCTAACTCAGAGAAGAGGGGTGAGCAGGGCAGGGCAGGGTGGGAATACAGGGGGGGAGGAGTTCACTTCGGTCTAATGAGGAGAATAGTGGAAACTTTTTGGAAAGACAGATTGAGGGGAACGGATCCATGGATCCCTGTAAACACTGCAGCGTAAGGTAACCCTGAATAACGTCACATGATTTCACGAGCACACACCTGGAAGAGTGTCTAGTGGGAGCGCTTCACCAGCAGGCTGGCTTCTTGAGGAAGAAGAAGTTTGCCATGAGAAAAAGGAGAGCATTCCGAACAAAGGGAAGAGTCTAACCAAGATTTGGAAGCATGAAAGAGACTCACAGGTTCGTGGAAATACAAGGTGGGGAAACGGCATATAAGGTGGGGTTGCCCCCAGGCAGGACACGGAGGGGCCGGGTTTCTGGAACCTCGCACGCCCTGCTCAGGAATTTAGACTTCAGCCTGTAGGTTAATGTTTGCACTGACCTTCATTTCTCATATAAGTCACTTAATGGGCTTCCCTGGTGGCTCAGCAGTAAAAAAATCGCCTGCACGCAGGAGCTGAAGGAGACCTGGGTTTGATCCCTGGGTCAGGAAGATCCCCTGGAGGATGAAATGGCAATCCATTCCAGTATTCTTACCTGGGAAATCCATGGACAGAGGAACCTGGCGGGCTACAGTCCATAGGGTCATAAAGTGTTGGACACAACTGAAGTGAGTTAGCATGCATGCAATGTATAATGCATTACACCAATGTGTAATGGTGTCATAAACATTTTAAGATAGATACCAAGCAGGTTTCTGGTGTTTAACCACGTGTATCTAGTGAGAAAGCCTCATGTGAACGGAGGCAGGTCTGAGGTGGCCAGGCCACCTCGAGAATCCTTGATTCAGCTGCAACAATGTGACTGCGGGCGGTGTTTACAGAGTCTCCAGCTGTGCAAATGAAAATAGAGAAATGGTGTTGAGACTGAAATAAAACTTCTTTAACTCTACTCTCTCATTCATTTATAGTCTAGTTTTTTTTATAGACTGTATATTGGGAAGTTATAAACTACACTGTAAATTTAGAAAGAGTTTATTCTAACAAAATACAGCTGTTGGCGATTTAACGCATGGAGTTCAGCGTTACCTTCTGTTTTAAACAGGGTTCCGCTGCTGAGACATTGAAAGTCCGCTGTTGGTATAACAGGGAGCCAGTTATGAGGTGGCTTCAGCAGGTGTGTGAGTCAGGGAAAGGACAGCCGGATGTGAGCGTGCGAGGGTGGGCCTGGACGTGCCCCCCTCCCCTGGTTGTTCTTGTTGTCACAGCCTAAGGACAGGATCACATGCGTGAGGGCAGCTCCAGCGCCACGCCCCCCAGCCCAGGCATCCAGCCTTTGTGAGCCTCGGTCTCCACATCTGTGAAATGGCTTGTTTTATGGGTTGTGTTTCCATTTAAGTAGCATCTCCCGGAGCCTATGAAGTGCAGCTTCGCCCCCATTAGTTCTTGGACAAGTGACCACAGCCACGCCAATGTCCAAAGTCCGCAGGGAGCACCTTCATGCTTGTCTAGCCAGTTAGTTAAGCCAACATCCAGCTTCACAGTCCCAGCAGAAACTTTGAGGTGCTCCAATAAGTTAAAAGTAATCTTTTGTTTTACCTCAAGCAGGTCATTTCTCAGACAAAAATAGAGAGACAGAGAAATTCTTGACCTAGATTGGTTCTCATTTCTCATCAACTCCAGAATTCTCTGTGCCAGTTTAGAAAGCCAGTCATGTGATTTTTTAAATTGAAATCTAGTTGATTTACAGTGTTGTGTTACTTTCTGCTATTCAGTGAGCAGTGATTCAGTTACACTCATATAATTATTTTTCATATTCTTTATGGTTTATTGCAGAATGTTGCATATAGTTCCCTGTGCTATAACAGTAGGACCTTGTTGTTTATCCATTCTGTATATAATAGTTTGCATCCATCTGCTCATCCCAACCTCCCAATCCTTCCCTCCCCCACCTTCTCTCCTTCAGCAACTGCAAGTCTGTTCCCGGAGTCTTGTTTCTGTTTTGTAGATAGGTTCATTTGTGCGGTATTTTAGTTTCCACATATGTGATATCATATGATGTGTATCTTTCTGACTTACTTCACTTAGTAGGATAATCCCTAGGTCCATCCATGTTGCTGCAAATGGCATTATTTCATTATCTTTATGGATGAATCATATTTCATTGTATGTATATATATATATATATATAAAACATCTTATCATTCATTTGTGGATGGACACTTAAGTTGTTTCCATGTCTTGGCTGTTGTAAATGGTGCTGCTGTGAACACAGGGGCGTGTCTTTTCAAAGTAAAGTTTTTTCTGGGTATACGCCAGGAGTGCGGCTGCGGGATCCACGTGGAAACTCTCTTTTCAGTGTTCTGAGGAGCCTCCGGACTCCTGCACGGGGGCTGCACCAGCTTCCGTTCCGCCCCCAGGGCTGGAGGCCCTCGCCCCGCCCCCTCGCCCCGCCCTCGCCCCGCCCCTCACCCCACCTCTTCGCCAGCTCTGGGTCACGGGGTTGTGCGCCCACACGTCATCACGTTGAGTTCTCCTCGGTGCCCGGGCGAGGCCTCTGCCCTCGTGAGTCCGCAGGATGCATCCATGCACATTTCAGAGGCATGTGCACACCACGCGGCACCGCCGCCGTGGAACCCGGGAGGCCGGCGCCCGCTTCCCGGCTCGGGCGGAGGCCCCGCGTTTGTGAGCAGCCTCGCTGCCCCTGGGCCGGGGACCGGGCGCTTGCTCCGGGCTCTGTAGGAGGGTGCGTGGCGGGAGGACCTTCCCTCCGCGGCTCCCGCCCGACCCGCTGGGGCCTCCTGTAGCTCCTGCAGCGTCCTTGCTGCCGGCCCGTGGCTCTCAGCGTACAGCAGGGACCCCGGGACTGTCCATCCAGAAAGAAAAGGACACGCTGAGAACGAGAGAAGGCTGTGCCGTCCACTGAAGAGAATGTTCCTGAAGGTTCTGGATCACACGCCGTCACATCACAGCCCAGAGCGGGTCCTGAGACTCAGAGTGCTCTCCGTGGACAACTTTGAAGCTTCCTTCAATCACTGGTTGACATACAGGCCTCTATGCTCTGGAATAAAGCCTCTGAAATCCAGACGCCCCTGATTTAGTTACTGAGAACACGGGCAGAGCCCAGTAGACGTTGTAAAAGGGAAAAAAAATCTCTTGAAGGAACAAAGCAACAAGAAAAGCCTGCTGAAGGGTTGTTGTTGGTTCTGTTTAAGAAAACGCCTTCTGAGTGTCCTCTCTGCATTTCGGTGCTGATCTCTGTTGAATTTATATCCTCATTTCAGCAGGTAGTGATCACTTAGAAAGTTGCAAAACATGCTCTTTCTAAACAGTCTCTTGAAATGAGGCTTCTCACAGGTTCAGTTGAGACTTTCCCACTTGGTGCGACTGGGCGCATTTTATCAGTTTTCCTTTTCACGACAAGGAAGCTCGCAGAGACTGGGAGCCTCTTGTCACTGCAGCTCATTTCCTTGCAGGTTCGAACCCACAGCCGGGTCCCCTCCCCTCTGCGGCTGCCTTCAGGGGGCTGACCCCTGCCTTCCAGCTCCAGAGCCTTAGCTGTGCAGCATAAGCTACTGGCAGGAGGTTTTGGCGTTTCTTTACAAAAAATAACGCAGTTTGTCTGTCCTTTATCACAAATGAAACTCATGTGGAATAATTGATTAGGAGTCCTTGCAAAGTAGAATGCAAACCGTCTGACTGGAAAAGCCAAACCTGGCTGGTCTCCCTCCCAGGAGAGTCACGGCACCCTCACGCCCCACCCTGAGCCCCCCCCAGATGCTTTCTGACCTTCTCCTCATGGGTCCACGCAGCTCAGTTATGAGCAGCTACAGGGAACGCTAAGAGCACAAGAGGGTCCCCGCCTGCAGGACTCGTGTTTGCAGGAAGACACCTGAATGGAAAGGTCCCTCCCAGAGTCAGAGCTGTACCACTCTGTGCGCAGGGCCGGGAGAAGCTGGAGGGATTCCCCAACTCTGTGCCTGGGACGTTGCTGGAACCAACACTGGAATGAGACGCTGCTACTGACCTCGGGGCAGCTACAGACTCTGGAGGCTCCCCCTGACCAAAGTGCCTGGATTCAGAACCCGGATGCTACTCTAAAAGTCAGTTGTTCACCCTGTCCCTTCCCACCAGCAGAGCCACCGCCCGTGTGACAGCCGAGGACACCCAGACACCCAGTCCCTCCCCCACAGGCGTGTGGCCCGTAGGGCAGAGCCAGGAGCAGAGTCTGCCTTTCATCCATGCCCGCGAAGTCCAGGTGCCCATCTCGTGTGCTGCGGAACCCTGATCTCATTGCTGATCGCTTTCCACGAGAAGCTCCTCTGCAGACCTGAGTGCACTGAGCCCCGGTGAAGCCCCAGACACAAGAGGGCACTGCAGCCCCGCGCTTTAGCGCCTCTTCCTAGAACCGCTGCGGGGTCAGGTTTCTGGTGATTCACCGGGCGCAGCCTCGTGTCTCCGCTGAAACCAGTGTCCAAACTGCCTCGTCTGAATATGTCAGACCACCGAGTGGGCCACAGGGGACCGACCCGTCCACTGCGGACAGAAAGTCTTTCTTTGATGCCTGCTAAGTGCCAGACTTTTGTTTTTTGTACAGTTCTTCTGTGTATTCTTGCCACCTCTTCTTAATATCTTCTGCTTCTGTTAGGTCCATACCATTTCTGTCCTTTATCGAGCCTATCTTTGCATGAAATGTTCCTTTGGTATCTCTAATTTTCTTGAAGAGGTCTCTAGTCTTTCCCAATCTGTTGTTTTCCTCTATTTGTTTGCACTGATCGCTGAGGAAGGCTTTCCTATCTCTCCTTGCTATTCTTTGGAACTCTGCATTCAGATGAGAATATCTTTCCTTTTCTCCTTTGCTTTTCGCTTCTCTTCTCTTCCCAGCTATCTGTAAGGCCTCCTCAGACAGCCATTTTGCTTTTTTGCATTTCTTTTCCATGGGGATTGTCTTGATCCCTGTCTCCTGTACAATGTCACGAACCTCTGTCCATAGTTCATCAGGCACTCTGTCCATCAGGTCTAGTCCCTTAAATCTATTTGTCACTTCCACTGTATACTCATAAGGGATTTGATCTAGGTCATACCTGAATGGTCTAGTGGTTTTCCCTACTTTCTTCAAGTTAAGTCTGAATTTGGCAATAAGCAGTTCATGATCTGAGCCACAGTCTGCTCCTGGTCTTGTTTTTGCTGACTGTATAGAGCTTCTCCATCTTTGGCTGCAAAGAATATAATCAATCTGATTTCGGTGTTGACCATCTGGTGATGTCCACGTGTAGAGTCTTCTCTTGTGTTGTTGGAATAGGGTGTTTGCTATTACCAGTGCGTTCTCGTGGCAAAACTCTATTAGCCTTTGCCCTGCTTCATTCTGTACTCCAAGGCCAAACTTGCCTGTTACGCCAGGTGTTTCTTGACTTCCTACTTTTGCATTCCAAAAGAGTGATCTAGGTGATCACTCACCTAGAGCCAGACATCCTGGAATGTGAAGTCAAGTGAGCCTTAGAAAGCATCACTACGAACAAAGCTAGTGGAGGTGATGGAATTCCAGTTGAGCTATTTCAAATCCTCAAAGGTGATGCTGTGAAAGTGCTGCACTCGATATGCCAGCAAATTTGGAAAACTCAGCAGTGGCCACAGGACTGGAAAAGGTCAGTTTTCGTTCCAATCCCAAAGAAAGGCAATGCCAAAGAATGCTCAAACTATCGCACAATTGCACTCATCTCACATGCTAGTAAAGTAATGCTCAAAATTCTCCAAGCCAGGCTTCAGCAATACGTGAACCAGGAACTTCCAGATGTTCAAGCTGGTTTTAGAAAAGGCAGAGGAACCAGAGATGAAATTGCCAATATCCGCTGGATCATCGAAAAAGCAAGAGAGTTCCAGAAAAACATCTATTTCTGCTTTATTGACTATGCCAAAGCCTTTGACTGTGTGGATCACAATAAACTGTGGAAAATTCTGAAAGAGATGGGAATACCAGACCATCTGACCTGTCTCTTGAGAAACCTGTATGCAGGTCAGGAAGCAACAGTTAGAACTGGACATGGAACAACAGACTGGTTCCAAATAGGAAAAGGAGTATGTCAAGGCTGTATATTGTCACCCTGCTTATTTAACTTATATGCAGAGTACATCATGAGAAACGCTGGGCTGGAAGAAACACAGGCTGGAATCAAGATTGCCGGGAGAATCAATAACCTCAGATATGCGGATGACACCACCCTCATGGCAGAAAGTGAAGAAGAACTAAAGAGCCTCTTGATGAAGGTGAAGGAGGAGAGTGAAAAAGTTGGCTTAAAGCTCAACGTTCAGAAAACTAAGATCATGGCATCTGGTCCCATCACTCCATGGGAAATAGATGGGGAAACAGTGGAAACAGTGTCAGACTTTACTTTTTTGGGCTCCAGAATCACTGCTGATGGTGACTGCAGCCATGAAATTAAAAGACACTTACTCCTTGGAAGGAAGGTTATGGCCAACCTAGATAGCATGTTTAAAAGCAGAGACATTACTTTGCCAACAAAAGTCCGTCTAGTCAAGGCTATGGTTTTTCCAGTGGTCATGTATGGATGTGAGAGTTGGACGGTGAAGAAAGCTGAGCGCCGCAGAATTGATGCTTTTGAACTGTGGTGTTGGAGAAGACTCTTGAGAGTCCCTTGGACTGCCAGGAGATCCAATCAATCCATCCTAAAAGAGATCAATCCTGGGTGTTCATTGGAAGGTCTGATGTTGAAGCTGAAGCTCCAATACTTTGGCCACCTCATGCGAAGAGTTGACTCATTGGAAAAGACCCTAATGCTGGGTAGGATTGGGGGCGGGAGGAGAAGGGGACGACAGAGGATGAGATGGTTGGATGGCATCACCGACTCGATGAACATGGGTTTGGGTGGACTCCGGGAGTTGGTGATGGACAGGGAGGCCTGGCGTGCTGCAATTCATGGGGTCGCAGAGAGTCGGACACGACTGAGCGACTGAACTGAACTGAAGTGCCAGACTTGGGCTGATTGCTGGGCATGCAGACGTGAGCAAGGCAAAGGCTGCCCTCAAGTAGCCCAGTGTCTGCAAAATTACCAGCTGGCCAAGGGGGCAAAGGAACATGGAGGGGAACCGGCTTGTCAAGCACCTCCGCTGGGGGTGGGCTGCCTGCACTCGGGCTTCTGATGACGGGCAGCAGCAGTGTGTGTTGTGGTCAGTGAATGACGGCTGTGAAGTTTCCAAACTGAGCAAAAAATAGGCTCAAATGACCAAAGGTTATCACTGAACATACCTGTGGAAAAAGGACTTGACTTTATGGGTGCAATAACAGTCCAGGTGGCCTTCAGGACTGGCTGAAGTGGGTGTGGATGGTCTGGGCTGGGGTCTGGACCTTCAGAAGCTATGTTTGCCTGTCTGTAGGTGGGAGAGCTCCAACAAGACTTGAGTCTCCGCTCTTAACTAACCCCTGTCTATGCTGCAAACATGGGATGGTGATGTCCAGGGCTAAGAGGTAAAATCTGATCTGTTAATAGGAGAAAGGGTCATCATTTGTGGAGCCTGGAACCTGGATGAAGTCAAGTGTCAGTTGCTCAGTCCTGTCCGACTCTGCGACCCCATGGACTGTAGCCCACCAGGCTCCTCTGTCCACGGAATTCTCCAGGCAAGAATACTGGAGTGCGTTGCCATGCCCTCCTCCAGGGGATCTTCCCAACCCAGGGATCGAACCCATGTCTCTTAACTCTCCTGCATTGCAGGCAGACTCTTTACCATTAGCGCCACTTGGGAATCCCCTATATATGAGGCACGTAACATATTTTAGGCTTTTTGTTTGTATCACCGTTTGGTTCCAGAACAACTCTTTAAGAGGAAGATGCCAAGGGCCAGCTAATAAAGGTAACCTGCATAACTCCACTCAGCTAGCCAGTGTTGCTGCTAAGATGAACGCTGAGGTTCACTGCCCTTTATAACTAAGAAATATATATACATGAGCAGCCACATGGATGGACTGTGCCTGCTGTCGGTCCTGGCAATACCACAGGCAATTCTGTACCTCAGTTACTCGTCTGTGAAATGGGAATATAGTGCCTACTTCACAGGATTATTTTAAAGACTAAAGGAGTCACTGCATGTAAAACACTTAGAACAATGCCTGATGTGGTGATCATGGTGTAATTATGACATTGTTGCTATTCTTATTATTGTTATCACACTAATACCTCCAAAGCCAGAATAGTCAGAGGAAGCATCACAGAGAAGACGCTGGAACTGAGCCTTGCAGGCAATGCGGAGATTAGAGGAGACGAGGTGGGCAGGGCATCGGGGGAGGGGGGTGAGCAGGCACAGAGATGTGAAACAACACAGCTTCTCTTCTAAAGGACAAGGCGTTGGGAGGTGTGTGTTGGGTGATAAGAGATTGTCTGAACAGGTCTTTGATTTCGTGCCAAGGGTTTCAACTTTGTCACGTGGGGATTGGAGAGCGACTCGAGGGTATTAATCAGAAGAGTGCCAAGGTCAAAACTGTGTGGGAATCCTTGGGCGGAGGTGAGGAGGGCAGCGCTGAAAGTGTTACCATGGCAATGGGAGGTGGTGGGAGATGCTTAAGCGGGTGCGGTTGAGGAGACCTGCTGAGGAATCAGTGTGAGGCGAGTGTGGGTTTACTTCCCTTTGAAAGAACCGATCTGCTTATTCTCCATCTTGAGTCCAAAAGGAAGAGCAGGCAGCTCTGTATCCGCCAAGTGTCAGGGGCCCCGATACCCCACAGTCAGGTGGCACCCCCACCTCACAGATCCTGCACCAAGAACTGAGGCCCCTGCCCCCGGGATGCACACGCCGCGTTTGGCGAGTCACTCCTGCTCACGTTCAGGGCACTGACCATGGGGGCGAGGGGAGGCGACACAGGCCGGGGGCCAGCGGGGGGCAGAAGCAGGCACACCGAGGGATGCGTCAAGAGTCCCACCAGCCAGAGTCCTCCAGTCTGAGTCAAGACTTGATCGAGTTCAAAAAACAAGAAGACTTAAAGCGTAGCCTGTCCTCGCTGGGATTATGATAGAAGTCTCCTTTCTTTGCGTTCTGGGACGTGCGCAGCCAAACAAAGATCGTCCTTCTCAGGAGGCTGCACAACTTCTTCTGACAAGAGGGTACTGCTCAGAAGGGTTTAGGGTGTTCCTTGCAGTACGACCTTCTTGGACCAGACTCCCAAGGGGTCTGTAGTTCTTCCCTTAATAATAGACTTGATTGTTGACAGTTATTGTAATCATCAAACTTAAAATACCTTTCTTACATAATTTAGCTCTAGGTGATCTTTTGCACTTTTTAAAAACCAGAGCTAACACCTAAAAAAGGTAATTGGCAACTTTGAGGTTGTTCAAGAGAACAGGCCACAGCCTCTGGACCTCACAGTTTCCCAAGGCATACATCCTGTCCATGAATACTTTGTCCTTCATTTATTCAGCAAATACCCATTGACCACTTACTCTGAATAAGACACTATACATTTTCCTTTGTGGGATACAGAGTTGTATAAAATGGGTTCCTAAGCTCCACAAATAGTTGGAAAGATAAGACATGAACGTATCATTAGAGCTCCAATCAGAACTTAATCACATTGGTTGAAATTCATCCCAGAACTATCAGATCACAATACCAGCAGAAAATAAGAAGTATTATCACAAGTGTGAGAGACAGGACAATGCAGGAGCTGTGGGAAGTGTGCTCATAAGAGCCTTGACCCCGCCCTGGTCCAGATCCAGCTCGAACACGCACAGGGATGAATGCAACAGCCAGTTTCACTATTTCTCTTGTAGTTTGCCTAACTTCACAAAACTGATCAAACTAAGCTCCTTCCTTCACATTCATACTTTGTATTCTGTGAATTATGCTAAACATCTAAAAACTTCACCCAGGGTGATGCATATGGGGCATAAAAGTTCTGCTATAGCTCACAGGCAGAAGAGAAGTGAAAGGCAAAGGCAAAAAGGAAAGATGTACCCATCTGAGTGCAGAGTTCCAAAGAATAGCAAGGAGAGATGAGAAAGCCTTCCTAGGAGAACAATGCAAAGAAATAGAGGAAAACAATAGAATGGGAAAGACTAGAGATTTTTTCAAGAAAATTAGAGATATCAAGGGAACATTTCATGCAAAGATGGGTACAATAAAGGACAGAAATGGTTTAGGCATAACAGAAGCAGAAGATATTAAGAAGAGGTGGCAAGAATACACAGAATAACTATACAAAAAAGATCTTAACGACCCAGATAACCACGATGGTGTGATCACTCAGCTAAAGCCAGACATCCTGGAGTGCTAAGTCAAACAGGCCTTAGAAAACATCACTACAAACAAAGCTAGTGGAGGTGATGGAATTTCAGTTGAGCTATTTCAAATCCTAAAAGATGATGCTGTTAAAATGCTGTATTCAATATGCCAGCAAATTTGGAAAACTCAGCAGTGGCCACAGGACTGGAAAAGGTCAGTTTTCATTTCAATCCCAAGGCAATGCCAAAGAATGTTCAAACTACTGCACGATTGTACTCATTTCACATGCTAGCAAGGTCATGCTCAAAATTATACAAGCAAGGCTTCAACAGTACATGAACCAAGAACTTTCAGATGTTCAAGCTGGATTTAGAAAAGGCAGAGGAACCAGAGATCAATTTGCCAACATCCGTTGGAAAATTTTTCATAGAAAAAGCAAGAAAATTCCATAAAAACATCTGCTTCATTGACTACAATAAAACCTTTGTGTGGATCACAACTAACTGTGGGAAATTCTTAAAGAGATGAGAATACCAGACCACCTGACCTGCCTCCTGAAAAATCTGTATGCAGGTCAAGAAGCAACAATTAGAACTGAACATGGAACAACAGACTGGTTCCAAATTGGAAAAGGAGTACATCAAGGCTGTATATTGTCACCGTGCTTATTTAACTTATATGCAGAGTACATCATGCAAAATACCAGGCTGGGTGAAGCACAAGCTGGAATCAAGATTGCTGGGAGAAATATCAATACCCTCAGATATGCAGATGACACCACCCTTATGGCAGAAAGCGAAGAGGAACTAAAGAGCCTCTTGATGAAAGTGAAAAAGGAGAGTGAAAAAGTTGGCTTAAAACTCAACATTCAAAAAAACTAAGATCATGACATCCAGTCCCATCACTACATGGCATATAGATGGGGAAACAATGGAAACAGTGAAAGATTTTATTTTCTTGGGCTCCAAAATCATTGCAGATGGTGACTGCAGCCAAGAAATTAAAAGATGCTTGCTCCTTGGAAGAAAAGCTATGACAAACCTAGACAGCCTGTTAAAAAGCAAAGACATTACTTTGCCAACAAAGGTACATATAGTCAAAGCTATGGTTTTTCCAGTAGTCATGTATGGATGTGAGAGTTGGACTATAAAGAAAGCTGAGCACCGAAGAATTGATGGTTTTGAACTGTGGTGCTGGAGAAGACTCTTGAGAGTCCCTTGGACTGCAAGGAGATCTGACCAGTCCATCCTGAAGGGAATCAGCCCTGAATATTCATTGGAAGGACTGATGCTGAAGCTGAATCTCCAATACTTTGGCCGCCTGATGTGAAGAGCTGACTCATTGGAAAAGACCCTGATGCTGGGAAAGATTAAGGGCGGGAGGAGAAGGGGACGACAGAGGATGAGATGGTTGGATGGCATTACCGACTCAGTGGACATGAATGAGTTTGAGCAAACTCCAGAAGATGGTGAAGTACAGGGAAGGCTGGAGTGCTGCAGTCCATGGGGCTGCAAAGAGTTGGACATGACTGAGCAACTGAACGACAACAAAAGGCAGATAGTTCCTAAAACCTCACACTTCTGTGGATCGATTTCCCAAAGATACTGGCTGACTTTGGGGAGCATACAGAGGCCCCTCCCATTTTATTACTGGGATGGTTTCTCCTACTAAACATGCCTGTCATGTGCCTGAAATGTGACATGTAATTTCTCGAGCAAGAGGTCACATGTGACTGTGAAAAGCTAATGTGACACTTTTCACCACTATTTGTGAGCAGGTGAAACCACCCCTGGTTTCCGTGAAGCCCTCTGAGGGATGCTCCTTACCCTGCTGCATGGGATGTATGGTCACTTTCAAGTGGCCCCATGAGCCTGGATTGCAGCAAAACTCAGTGCTGTGAGGCATGGCAGGGGAATCCCCAAATCCCATGCTCAATGTCAGCTGTAACAAGGTATCGAAGTCAAACACAACAGTATCCATCTGCAGTGTGGGTGAGGAAGTCACGTCTTTGGAAACAAACATTTTCATTCTCTGCAGTAGTTCTGTGAAGCTTGGCTAGCCCCCTGCTTATTAGTCTGATAATATCATCTCAACGTATAAACCTTGTGCTTCAAGCATACATAATTCATGAACTGGCAAATAAAGAGATCCGGATGCTGCGCCCAGCAGGGCCCATCTTCTGTGCTGGCCGGAGCCTTCCTGCACTCACCCGGCTGGCCGCTGGCCTTTGAACCATTCATCCGTGCTCAAGAGATATTCAGGTGGTGATCACCAGTCTGCCTGAGTCTCTGTTGTTCATATACCATGAGTTTAGCTTCTGGTGGGAATTATCCATCACACAAATTCCTCTGAGGCACAGATGAGAGCAATGAGGACAAGCACTGTCTCTGTGGTTTCCTTTTAGTCTGACGATTTTATTCTTTTCCGGCCTGTATCATTTTTCATTACTTTATTCTCATCTGTAATTGTTGCATGTCTCCATCCAGTCAAGCAGGTATAAACTCATGTTCTGAAATGAATGGGACTGGAAACTGAGAAAAAAATAAGTATTGTCTGTTTGCAAGTCTGTGATGTACTTCAAAGCTTTTCCGTTTATAATTTGAATTTCTCCCCGTCTGGCAGCAGGATCTTTATTGACCAGAACTACCTTATGGGCTGGTTGTGAATTTTCTTGCTTCAGTGTGGTTATTTTCCCACTCAGAAACAATATAAACTTGGAACTGAGATTTTTTTTAACTTGAGCCAAAATGGTCTCTGTCGCTACCCAGAGTTTTTAAAAGACCAAATGTTGTTCTTATGGCAGTTGTGTCTTTGTAAGCAAAGGCTGAGCAAACAGAACTGTTTTTGTGTAATTTCAGTTTGAGCAAAGCGGCAGCAGCTGAGACACACTTAACCTACCAAGGACGTAAGAAATCTCAGGAAGGGGCAAACAGACTCATAATATTAATAAATATTTTTGTGACTGCACATGTGTGTTCACAGGTGCCTGCTCACGTGAGTCTCAGTGTGTGTGCGTGAGTGTGTCCATAGGTGAACACATGGGGAATCAGGTGTTTAGTAAATGACCTGATTGACAGAGGCATTTACAGTGGGACACGATTATCTGCTCTCATTTCAAAGCGTGTCCCGTGTCCTAGGCCTAGCCGAAAGGGGTGACACGGAAGGGACGCTAAGAGGGAGCAGACGGTGGTCCTGCTTCTCCACTGTCCCCCCCCGCCCCTCCCCGCCCTCCGCGTCAGGCTGAGAACAGCGCCTCCTTCCGGGCACAGGTGTGGAGCATCTCCCCTCCCCAGGGTCCGTGTTTGTATCTCATGGGGAGGCCACAGTCGATCACAGCATCCTAACGTCTGTGCAGACAGGCTGCCCCGGCCTCCCGGAGCCAGTGAGGTGAGGCAGCACCCAGCCCCGCACCTGACAGGCACCCGAGTGGTGGTGTCATCGTTTTTGCTGTTCCTCTTATTAAGAATAGACCTTAGCCAGCCCGTATTCCACAGTTGGGACCCAGGTGAGAAACACCGCTTGGCTGGAACCACAAGTAGCTGGTGGCCGAGCTGAACCAGACAGGACTGGGGAACACGTCCTGACTTCTGGGGCCGTGTGCAGACCTCGGAACGGGGACTGCTTCTGTGCCTGGCTGCCTTCCTCCGCTAGCCTCTGAGCTCCTGGTGGCAAATACTTCTGTCTTCTTCTGCCCCTATCCCCGGTACCTGGCCCTGCTCCCTGAACGTGGTAGAGTCTCAGTATACGTTTGTTGGGTTGAATCACATGCAAAGAAAGAAGAAACTGCAAATAGGAGGTGTTGGAAGGATGGCAGTTAAACAGAGTGCTGTCGGATTCTGACCATCTAGAGAGATTTGGGCCACAGTAGTCTGTGCAGAGACAGGCGGAAGGGAGGGATTGCAGGCAGCAGTGACGAACACGTGAAAGCTTCCTGCTGTTCAAAACAACACATTTAATCAGGTAAATGTTGGCTGTTGGTTGGATGCGAGTGAGATCGCTTGGAAGAAGAGGAAGAACAGTAAGGAAAACCGACTCAAAGCTTCGGTGGTGAAGCCCCTCCGAAGGCTGTTTAGTAAGCGTGTCCTTAACTGTTTAAAATGAGTTTAGCAGGCTGCCCTTGAAGTGTTGCAAGCTCCGCGAGCTCATGTGTGGGGGCCTTCTGGGTTTAGCATGTTGCTTCTCTTCTTACAGAAATCCTCGGCAACACTAACCCAGGTCTGGTCAAAGGATCACAAAGCCCAAATATCTCACTCCAAATTGGGAATCTCCTGTTTTTTTCTCCATTTCTTGTGAGTTTAAGTGTTTTCCTAAATTATCTGCCAATTTTCAGGAGCCCAAGCATCATAGAAATCTCAAAACGATGGGTGATCTTAAAATTCACACAGAGCAGTGGGTTGAGGCCACCTGGGCCAGAGGAGCGTGCGGGATGGCACGAGAGGAGGAGGACCCAGCACCTCGACCACGACGCCCATGGACCCGGGGGGCGGGGCCGCCCAAGGAGGTCTGGGGAGTTGGACGGGATTGGGTTATAATTAATCTGTTTAAGTTATACGTACAGGCTGCTTTTTAACTTTGGTGTCCGCCCACAATGCAGGAGACCCCGGTTTGATTCCTGGATGGGGAAGATCTGCTGGAGAAGGGATAGGCTACCCACTCCAATATCCTTGGGCTTCCCTTGTGGCTCAGCTGGTAAGGAATCCGCCTGCAATGCTGGAGACCTGGGTTTGATCCTTGGGTTGGGAAGATCCCCTGAAGAAGGGAAAGGCTACCCACTCCAGTATTCTGGCCTGGAGATTTCCATGGATTGTATAGTCCATGGGGTCAGAAAGAGTCGGACATGACTGAGCGACTTTCACTTTAGATGTAGTTTTTATTTGTATTGTCCTGTTTGGCTATTCTGAAGAACGTGACCTGACATGTATACTCAGTCATGTCCAGCTCTCTGTGACGCCATGGACTGTAGCAGGCTCCCCTGTCCATAGGGTTCTCCAGGCAAGAATACTGGAGTGGGTTGCCATTTCCTCCTCCAGGGGATCTTCCAATCCAGGGGTCAAACCCAGGTCTCTTGCATCTCCTGCATTGGCAGGCAGATTCTTTACTACTGCGCTACCTGGGAAGCCCATTCTAAAAAATATTCTATATTAAAATAACAGGAAAGATGACTTGGTTGTGATGGGGCTCTCAGATCCTGTAAGTAGAGATAGCTACCCTTGGTGCTTAGAGAAAAGGGTTGAGGGCAGAGGGTTTGCTGAGTATCAGGAAGGAAACCATGACCAGAATGAAACACAGGACCCGGAAGGCGGTCTTAGGGGTCCTTCTTTGGCTGCGTTTAAATTTGCTGATACACGACAGCCAAGTATATGCTTAGGAAGTCGTCCTTCATGAGCTGCTAATGCACTCAGCAAATGTTTTGTTCACGACATTGACTCCCAGGTTCAGAACAGGCTCTGGGATGACTCAGATCCCTGGCCTGAAGATTCGTGTGTGTGTGTCTGGGGAGTAGTGGGAACTTGGTAGGAGCAGTTGTGTTGTGTGTGTGTGTGTGTGTAGTAGTGGGAACTTGATAGGCGCAGTTATGGTTTTTAAAAGTGGAAATCAGCGAGCTCGTTTGTTTGCATCTGGTGTAACTGCCCTGTAACATTGTCCCAGTTCATTCACCTTGCTGGTAGATGTCTGTATTGTTTATAGTATCTATCTGTAACAAATAAAGCTGCTATGAATATTCCTAGAAAACGCCTAATTACTAAATAACATGAACGCAACAGCAATGTGATTGAAGTGGGCCACGCATGAGACAGGCAGTTTGCAGTCCACACACATGAATTGCACAGGCAGTTGTCCGGCATCAACCCACTCAAGATTTGAAGAAGGTAGATCAAAGCAACACCAAGATAAATACGTGCCTGTAAGGATGGTAAAAGCAAACAAAACAAAAAAACCCACACGTACCTTTTTTAACTTATAGCGTAGACCTCCGTCCGCCTTTAGCCACAGGCTGACGAGACCATGTGGGCTGGCTTCCTGGTCTCTGCTCAGTGTGGTAACGCCCTGCTGTTCACCCTCCCATCACGTGTGACTCACGGCCCCTCCTCTGGAGAGGTTTTCCAGCTCCATCGTCGAGGGCACCAGAGTGCGCGTGAACTAGGCCCCGGGCCTTTTTCTGCAGCTCCCTCTGGTTTCCTGTGGCCGTGTGTTCGTAGCTTCCAGATGAAAGCTGCCCTCTCAGCCTGGATCCCGGAGGGGGGCCAGCACGGCCGCAGCTGACCAGTTCCCCAGGGCATCACAGCCGTCAGGCTTGAACTCCTCCTGTATTAAAGCACCGAGATTTGAGGGTTTGTGTTTGAAACCACGAGCCTATTTAGTGAAAACTGACTGTACGGCCTTTTTAACACAGCAGTTGCAATGCCATTAATGAGCTTAACCAGCCCAGTCTTACCTGTGTGTGAAGACACATGTTAGAGGATTTCTGTGACAGCGTTTTTAGCAACAACAACAAAAAAACAAAAAAAAAACCAAAGAAACAGTGTGAATATCCATCAGTAGGGAGTAGACCAAAGAAATATGATGTGTCCACATAACAGAATCCTGTAGACCTGTTTAAAATGAAGGCTTACCTCTTGTGGAAATCATTTCTGTCATCGTGGTATTGCAGCATCTACCATTCTGCAGCCTGATGTTTTCATGTAACATGGTGCAGTAAGTCCCCTACATACGAACCTTCAAGCTGCGAACTTTCAAAGATGCGAACGTGCATCCATCAGCCTCGGGCGTGAGAGACCCTGCAGCTGGCCCTCCGTCTCCCGTCGCTGACCATCCTTCGGCTCCACCGTCTCCCACCCCCACCCCCCAGTCAGTCACTCTTCCTGCCTGTTCGCGGATGCCAGCCCCTGAGTGCCGGCTGTTGTGCTGGACTGCTGTGCTTTTCAAGGTACTGTCCTGTGAGATTTAAAGTGTTTTCTTTATTTTGTGTGTGTGTGTTTATGTATTATTTGTGTGAAAAGAATTATAAACCTGTTGCAGTGCAGAATTATGTAGCCAATTGTGCCGGCTAACTTTGTTGGACTTACAAACAAACTAGACTTACGGACGTGCCCTCGGGGTGTAACTCGTTCGAATGTAGGGGAAGCATTTTCCAGACTCGCCCGTGTGCACAGGTGTCCTCTGCTCATCTCCTGCACGCTGCGGCCTCCACTGGGTGGACAGACTGCGGTCACACCGTCCCCTCCCCTGCCCACGGCTAGCCCAGCAGCTGTTGCTCAGATGCAGTGGCGGTTAAGGGCCGTCTCCATGCCTCCGTGGGTCCGTGCGCAGGGCCCGCTCTGAGACGGGGCGCACTGGTGGGACCCTCTGGTCGCGGGTCGGGCGTCGTCAGGTTGCACACTGTGGCTGAGTTGTCCTCCCAGGTGGCTGTGCCCACTCACCTGCTGGGCGTCGGGCTTCGTCGTCCTGCTGTTGTCAAGCTAGATATCAAGGCAGTTCGAACCACTGAGGTGTGCTGTGTTACACCCCGTGTGGCATATGTATTATTATTAACACAGTTTTGTTGTTCAGTCGCTCAGTCATGTCCGACTCTTTGTGACCCCATGGACTGCAGCATGCTAGGCTTCCCTGTCCATCACCAACTCCTGGAGTTTGCTCAGACCCATGTCTGTTGAGTCGGTGATGCCGTCCAACCATCTCATCCTCTGTCGTCCCCTTCTCCTCCCGCCTTCAATCTTTCCCAGCATCAGGGTCTTTTCCAATGAGTCATTTCTTCGCATCATGTGGCCAAAGTATTGGAGCTTCAGCTTCAGCATCAGTCCTTCCAATGAATATTCAGGACTGATTTCCTTTAGGATGGACTGGTTGGATCTTCTTGCAGTCCAGGGGACTCTCAAGAGTCTTCTCTAACACCACAGTTTGAGATCATCAGTTCTTTGGCTCTCAGCCTTCATTATGGTCCAGCTCTCACATCCATGTGTGACTACTAGAAAAACCATATTTTTGCCACATGATATGTATTGTTTTATTAACACCTGTCATGTGGCAATAATATCTTTTAAATATGCATGGAAATGATAAACGCTAACTCCAAGGTAAGTCAACCTCTTAGAAGGGAGCAGACTGAGATTAGGGGACACAGGTGACCTCAAATCTGTGTGTTAAGTTTTATCTTTAAAAAGTGAGGCAATAAAAAGTGAGGCAATAAAAAGTGAGGCAATGTGGCATAACTTAAAGACTTGGTAAAGCTGCATATTTACATGAAAGGTTTTTATGGTTTTTTTATTTTTATGTTTGAAATAATTGCTTATTTGTGAATTTGACCACCTACACACAGAGAATACTGGAGTGGGTGGCCTTTCCCTTCTCCAGGAGATCTTCCCATCACAGGGATTGAACCCAGGTCTCCCGCATTGCAGGCAGATTCTTCACCAGCTGAGCCACCAGGGAAGCCCAACATGCAGAAAACATTTTAGGACCTTTGAGAATCATTTAGGTTGCTTCTGGAAGGTGGGGTGAGGACGTTTCACCTGTCACTTTATCCTTTCCTTGGTGTTTGGATTTTTTTTGAAATGTGTACCCAGGTTACTGGGCTTCCCCGGGGGTCAGCGGTAAAGAGCCCGCCTGCCAGTGCAGGAGACATAGAGACTCGGGCTCGATCCCCAGGTCGGGAAGATCCCCTGGAGGAGGGCATGGCAACGCACTCCAGTATTCTTGCCTGGGGAATCCCAGGGACAGAGGAGTCTGGCGGCCTACAGTCCACGGGGTCGCACAGAGTCAGACATGCCTGAAGGAACTTAGCACGCACGCACGCATCAAGTTCATGCATTTGAGAATAAGAAGGGCCCCATCCAGGCTCAGCAACCTTCCCTCTGCACTGCTGGGACAGAAGACTTAAAGCTCTCCAAGCCTGTGTTTTCTCATCTTTAAAATACGGTTGGAAGCCCCTGCTTTGTAGAGCCGCTGGGAGGACTAGGAATTATTCATACGAACACCTAGCAGCGTGCCTTTGACATGGTAGGCACTAAATAAATGATCACTGTTTACATTATTAATATGAATGGAGGATGTGCTCTGTTTGCAAGTTTACTCGCCCCACAATGTGCGGAGGAAGGACACGCAGCTTGTCTCCCAGGAACTGCTCTGTTCTTCCACACGCGCGCCTTGTGGGGAAACGGATCTTCCAGCCAGAAAACTTAGTTTGACTCAATAATTTAAACCCACCGCCAGCGCTTAGCCCCCCTTCAGTGAGCGCCGTCCCTTTAGGCTAAATGCAGTCTCACAACCCTGCTGCTCCCTCCCCACCCTGGGTCAAAGGTGCCTGGTTCAGCAGATAAAAAGGCAGGACACCCAGTACCACTTGATTTCAGGTAAACAACAAATGCATTTTTAGTCATAAATCCTAATACTGCCTGGGACATATTTATACTGAAAATACATATTGTTTATCTGGAATTCAAGTCTAACTGGATAACCTGCATTTATATCTGCGCAGTCCTACCTATGGGGAAATGGGGGAGGGGCACCCGGTGGGCCAGACGAGGCCCCGGACCTCCTGGGCTTTGGACAGTGTCTGGGTCCAGTCCCAGGCTGGGGACTCAGCCCCTTGTCACCAGGCCCCTTGGAAGTGGGCAGGGAGTTCTGACGGTGATCCCGGGGAAGCTGCCCAAATAATGTGAACTCCCAGCTTAGATGCGGCCTCCCCATGAGCTCCGAGCATCCCTGAGTCCCCTGACTGAGGCAGAGGAACGCCAGCCCCCACCCGCCAGCCCCCAGGACACAGCCATCCCTCTCTGCCCACTGCCTCCCACCTGCCTTCACGCCCTCTCTCCCTGCCATCTCCCCAGACCACCAGGGCCGAGGGGCAGCCTCCCCGGCTCCTTCCTGTGTGGTCTGGGGTCCTTTGCTCAGCGTTCAATCCACGGATATGTGATCAAGCCCCGACTATGTTCCAAACACCATTCTAGATGGTGGAGATAATGGCAGTAAATAAGACCAAGTTTCAGAATTTCATATAAATTCTAGGGCTTCTGTTCTAGTGCAATTGAAATGGACAGTGGACACATATGCTGAAAATTCATACTCTGGGGTCCTGATGTCATGGCAGGAGGCAGCGCTCTGTAAAGAAGACGGGAAGGGGGGCCGGGCGGAGGGCCGGGTGGGGGATGGGAGTTTCTCTTGCATTGGTGGGGAGGGTTGGAGGAGGTGTGTGAGCAGAGACTTCATGAAGACAGAGCCTGTGTCTGGGAGGAGAGACTTCAGGCAGAGAGGACAGTAGGCTGGGGTGGGGCTGGGGAACAAGCCTGGCATCCTTCACATCCCGCGGGAAGGCCCCCCACCACCACACTACCCCGCAGTGAAACAGGAGTGCAGAGAAGGTGCAGAGATGAGGCTGGAAAAATCCACGCCTGCCTCTCAGTATGCCTTCAGAATATCTAAAAAGAAAGTTTGGAAGCTGTTTTCTCTTACCGGACTCTCCTTTTGCTAAAGAGGGTAACACAGTTGGCCTACAGACGACCCACAGCTGGCCAGGCCCCCTCCTCGCTCCAGGCCTGCAGCTGTGGGACAATCTAAGAGCTGGAAGCTGCCTCAGGGAGCACGGAAACAGGGCTGAACACCTGCACAGTGATTGTATCACCCTAGAAGTGTTACCAGGCACTACAGGGGACGGCGAGGGGAGGGCCTCCCCGGGAGGAGCCAGCACGGTGGCCTCGACGGGGGACTCAGGACAGAGGCTGCAGATCGACCAGAACTCAGGGAAGACCCCGTAGGACGGCCTAGAGGGTCACAGTGAGGTTCTAAGAGCGTCGATGATTTATGTCGTTATGACCACCTAAAATCATGCACTTCTACTTGGGTTCCTTGTAACTGACACAGACACAAACTTAGGAAGATGTGCCCTTAACCCCCAGGGACCTGGCCTCTGCCGTCCACACTGATGACCCCTCCATGGAGCCAGGCGCCCAGAGCCCCGACGAGCGCGTGGTAACCAAGGCTTGGTTCTCTTTCGTTCTCAGCTAAACTCACGGCCTCCTTGTCTCTCTCCCCACTGCAGGTCCTGGGGTCCCCACGGTGACCGTGCACAACACGACCGATAAGAAAAGTAAGTGCTCTTTGGTCTTGTCTTAAATCTCCCTGCGATGTGTGAGGGGGAAGCGGAAAGGCTTTAAGAGATGATCCAGGCGCAGTTTCTGTTTGGAGACCGTGATGGTCATGTCCTAGCAGCTCCAGATGAACCCGCGTCCCCAGTACTGGTTAGATGTGATGGACGTGAAGATCTCCCAGCCAGTGAGGGCCCGCAGGCCCACAGGTCTGAGGCCTGGAGGCCGCCTGGGGTGAGCCAGCCTTATCTGTGACCCCCTAGGCAGAGCCCCGCCCGAGGTGGAGCCCTGGGCTGCATGGACATGCACCTCCAGTGCCGGGCTCTCCAACCGGGCCTGCCGAGCCCTCCTGGCTCTGAGAGCCCCCCACCACAGGCCAAGGCTCCATGGACGCCTCCAGCCCATCTGCCTCTGTGGGTCTGAGAGCACCTCCCTGCCACAGGGGTCTTCACGTCCAGGCCACTGCAGGGGTGGAGCTTTCCAGAGACTCTCAAGGACCCACACAGCTTGGGGTGACATGTGCACATGTATGTTCACACGAAAAGGTGGAAACAGTGGGTGCAGGCAGACAGGCGGGAGAGCTCAGAAGTAAGGAGCCCTCGATGTCTTGGTTGCTCCCTGTCTCGGCCTTCCTCTGCCCTAATCCCTCAGGAGTCTGAGCCTCCATTCTCCCCGATCTGCCCCCCTTCCTGGGTGCCAGCACCCCTGTTGCAGCAGCCCTGGTGGGACCCTGCTCAGCACCCTCCCTCATACAGCGCCAACTCACGGCAGTTCCTTTAATTCTCTCGGCAAGGGACTGCTGCTCTCTCGATGGCAGGGTTTCAGGCACCAGGGAGAGCTGGTTAGGGGGAAAGTTTCGAAAAGGAGATGGCCAGCAGCACATTTAGACAGAAATCCAGAATCAAAGATCAATAATGAAATCAAAAGCATATAATTAAGTCATTTAAATGCAAAGAAAAAAAGCCAGAAAGCGGATGTGAGAGGGGATGGATACAGAGTCCATTCCTTATATATATTCGTTAGCGTGCTCCGCGCCAGACGCTGACACCACAGGAAGAGCTGGGGGCCGGTCTGGAAGATAAGACCCAGAGGCAGAGGCTCCCAATAGCGCATCAGAGCTGGAGCGTGGAGTCCAGCCTCCAGGCACCGCGGTGGGGAGTCTGGGGCGTGGGTTTTCCTGGGTGTTTAACTCCTGACTCATTTGAAAAGACCCTGATGCTGGGAAGGATTGAGGGCAGGAGAAGGGGACAACAGAGGACGAGATGGTTGGATGGCATCACTGACTCAATGGACATGAATTTGAGCAGGCTCCAGGAGCTGGTGATGGACAGGGAAGCCTGGCGTGCTGCAGTCCATGGGGTCGCAAACAGTCGGACATGACTGAGCATCTGAACTGAACTGAACTAACTCCTGACGGGTCTCAGGTCGGCTCCAGAGCCTCCCGACCAGTCTTGTCCCTCGCTGCGTCGGCACAGAACACAGTGCCCCCGGGTTTGGGTCTGTCTGTTGAACTGGGTGGGCTGCCCCCAGGCAGGGGTAGGGCTGATGCCCTGCTTCCCGAGTCACTCCCGGCCGGAGACTCAGGCGAGGTGCTTGGGGGGCCCATCAAAGCCTCCTGGCGCCTCTACCGAAGCCCACACAATATGCCTGCCCTGCCCAAGGCTGCACTGTAACCATCTTCCAGAACCAGGGCGGGTCTGGGGCCCAGAGACCTTAGGAGTTTAGGTGATGGTGACAGTGACCTGGGCCGGTGTCACAGAGCCAGCCGCAAGCCGGAGCCACTGCTGCAGATTCTCTGTGTTTTATCCCATCCTCTCCCCCAGCCACCCGGGAGGCAGGCGCTCCCGTTACCCCAGAATCGATAAGGAAACCCGAGGCAGAGGGGCACACCTGACGTGCGCCCAGCCGGAGAGCGCTGGTCCCACCTCCAGCAGGCAGCAGGGGCACAGCCCGGCCCCCACCTCGAAGCACAGCACTGACCACCACAGCCTTGTGGCCAGCATGGCTGGGGGGCTACTCAGGCCCAGTGGCTCTGTCCTGCATCCGCCCCGAGACA
This sequence comes from Giraffa tippelskirchi, assembly GCF_054371585.1. Classification (NCBI taxonomy): domain Eukaryota; kingdom Metazoa; phylum Chordata; class Mammalia; order Artiodactyla; family Giraffidae; genus Giraffa; species Giraffa tippelskirchi. The sequence continues at coordinate 158,947,612 of NC_137284.1, forward strand.
GGCCAGGGCAGGCAGGCCGCCCCCCCGCACACCCCGGCCTCCAAGCTGGCTGGGTGACCACAGCCTCGTCCTCTCCCTGCTCCAGAGATCCCTGCCCTGCAGTGAACCCCGCTCAGCCTCGGTGTGCAGCTGGGGAGGGAGCTCTGAGAAGGGGGGAGATTCTGGGGGAGGGTTCTGCAGTCAGCAGGACTGAGCCCTTGAACTGTACCCCAAATGCCTAATCCCCGTTGGCACCACGCTCACCATTTTTTACATGATCGAGTGACCAGCTAATATCAAGGGCTGGCCTGCCTACGGCTTCCAGGACAGTCCTGGGCACCCGCCTCGCAGCAGCTTACCCGAGGTCACACAGCCTGGCCGGGCCAGACCTTGGTTCATGTGAGCCCAAGCACAAGGTCGTGACCTTGGGGCTTGCTTCGGTTGCCAGGGGCTGAGGCCTTTGTTCTGCTGTCACCTGAGTGACCTGCTCACAACCACAGCCTCCCCAGCGGTCCCTCCAGAAACCGCCCCGGTTAACCTGACGCAGCATTGAGTCCCTGCTGGTGTTTGAGCCCCAAGCAGAGCCAGGGCCACCCCACTCGTCTAGAAGGCAGTTCCGACTGGCGTGCAGATGGGAGACGGGGCGTGGGGGCCACCTGCCTGCAGCCCAGCAGCCCAAGGGCGAGCAGGCCCTGGGGATTGGCCTTTGGAGACGCTGTGGGGAGCCTGGACAACCAGCCTGTGGCCTGCACTATGCGACAGCCCCAGGCAGAGGGGCCATGTCAGGCAGGGCCCTGGAAGGTCCCATCCGTCTCTGAAGGCAGCAGCCATTTCCCGGATTCCTGCCGCGCTCTGGAACTTGAAATTACTGTTCGGAATTCTTCGCCTTCCCCCTCCTCTGCCCCTTGACCCCAGGGCCACCCTGGGACTATCTGATTTCTCTCCCTCTAGAAAATCTTCTTTACAAACAGAGCATGCGGCGTCACAGATATGACTGAATTATTTAGAAGCTGTTTCCTGAAGAGCGTAATTGTGGTCGGGGCCGAGGTGTACTCGTTAGGTGCTGGGTGTTCGGGCCGCTCAGGCACTAGGGTGGCGGAGGCGACACAGCCGTGTAAATAGACGCTTTGAGGGGAGCGTGAGGGGTGTGAGCTCGGGGAGGGGGTGTGATCCAGGTGCAGAGGACCACCAGCTCCCTGGTCCCCCCAACACAGCCCAGCCTGGGTCCAGAGCGCCTGCAGGCGGGTCCACCGTGGTCTGCCCCCAACGGCGCCCATGGCGTCGTGACCGCTGCTCCCGGACTCGCGTTCCTGGGCTGCCCGGCGCCGCTCCTCCCCAAGATCCTGGCCAGCGTCTCTCCCTCCGCTCCCTTCAGTCGGCTCTTTACAAAGAAGCAAAACCAGCTCGCATGGCGGGTGGGGTCACAGCAGCTCTCGTTTGAGACTGTCCCAGCCAGCGGCTGTCTGGTGCCAGTCCACTTACTCTCTTGGTCCTCTGCCTGGTGACCGGCCCGCCCTCCCCACCTTCCTCCGAGTGAGCACGCAGGGGCGGCAGCTGTGCCATCAGGCATATCAGGAGCCAGGACGACCGGCCGGGAGATGAAGGAGGGGTCAGCACGAGTACGCCTGGCCCCGTCAAGCCCAAGGTCGTCCGCAGGACTCTGGAGGGCGGTGGGTTGGAGGCTCCGTGTCCACCGCTACCGCTTCCTGAGCGAGAATGGAGTTGCCTGGGTGGGGGCCACACGTGGCCCCTCACTGGTGCCAGTACTGTAAACACACTCCATCATCATGCCTCCAGGTTGCTTATAATCCGACTGGAGAGAAACAGACATGGCAAACAGAACAGTGACCCCCAAACCGTGTGACCACCTTTAGGATGGCGTCCGTACCGCACTGGGCTTGAGCCGCACATCCCCGGGGGGCAGGCCGCTTCTGCGATGCCGTGCTCACTGACGCTATGGGGACAGCGGCCTGACACACACCAGGGAAGGCCCGGGCTGCAGGGGGCCTGGAATCCAGGCAGGTGCCCAGACCCCGGTGACGGGGTGGCGCTGCCCAGACCAAGTGCCCTCCATGCCAGCAGCAACCCCAAGACAGGGTGGGCGGTGCTTCTCTCCACCAGCCCAGCAGCTCACTGGCTTCCATTTGACGCTCAGGCCCCCAAATGCAGCTAAGGGGCAGTTCCACCACAGACCTGAGCCACCTGGGTCTCGGAACAGCCACGGCCACACAGCGCCTGCACACAGGGGCCCAGCTGGGAGGCAGCCCTCGTGAGCCATCCGGCTTCCTGCAGGCTCACCGTGTCCAGATCTGATAATAGCTAATTCCGTCAAATATTAGAGGGGCTCACATTTAATTAAGGCGCGGCCATTTGTCTGCTCCTGACGGCAGTTCCCCACGGCCCCCACGTCAAAAGAGACTCCTTGGGGAACAAGCCCATCTTTTCTTATTTCCTCCACCAAGCCCCTGCCCTCTTTGAATGCAATTATGGGAACAAATAAAATGGCTTAACTCAGCTCCCTGGTGGGACAGCCAGCTCTCTGCTGATAAAACCAGTTGTGTGGGTAATCATTAAATGAGAAATCTAATATTTAACTAAATTTAATAGTCTGTTGCCGTGGTGCCTTTCTGTGAAGGGTGGGATTTTGTACAGAGGGACTAGCTATTCACACGCGGTCTGCCGAGGCCGTGTGCCGGCAGAACGCTGTGTGCAGTTAGAGCACCCAGGGCTCCCCCTCGCGAAGCCACGGCTCCCAGGTCCTGGAACCAACCAGAAGCTCTGTGTTTTGGTGGCAAGTCTGCGTGCTCCTCAGCTCCACACGAGCCTCGCTTGTAGGCTGCACGTCAGCCTGAGCACAAAGCTCCTTCAAGCTTAGCTGGTGTCTGCAGTGTCGAATCCCCATGCAGACGCGTGGAGAGAAGGTGACAGCCAGCCTTGAGCGGCTGCTCCAGGTCTCCTGCCTGGCGCTGTTTGCCCATCCAGGTTGCCCCACCCCACCCCCCGGAGCTCCATCCAGCCCCAGGAAGTGGGAGCTCGGAGCTGTTTCTCTGACGGCAAAGAACCCGTCCCCAAGGACACTCCTTCTGTGTTCCCGCTGAGCCCCCACCCTCGTGCGTCTCCATCCCTCCGGTCTGACCCACGGTCCCACCCCCACTGAACCCCTTAGCTGCCTCCCCCCGGGCTTCTCTGGTCTGACCCATGGTCCCACCCCACTGAACCCCTTAGCTGCCTCCCCCCGGGCTTCTCTTGAGCAGACACAGAGGTCCAGATCACAGGCTGGAGGGCTGAGGCTTCTAGAAGACCCTGTGAGGTCTGTGCTCTGGCTCCTACCATAAGCTTGGGTTTGGGTAGCATCAGTGAAATTAGAAGACGCTTGTTCCTTGGGAAAAAAGCTGTGACAAACCTAGATAGCATATTAAAAAGCAGAGACATCACTTTGCCAACAAAGGTCCGTATCGTCAAAGCTATGGTTTTTCCACTAGTCACGTATGGATGGGAGAGTGGGACCGCAAAGAAGGCTGAGTGCCAAAGAACTGATGCTTTCAAACTGTGGTGCTGGAGAAGACTCTTGGAGTTCCATGGACAGCAAGAAGATCAAACCAGTCAATTTTAAATGAAATCAACCCTGAATATTCACTAGAAGGACTGACGCTGAAGCTCCAATACTTTGGCCACCTGATGTGAAGAGCTGACCCTGATGCTGGGAAAGATTGAAGGCAGGAGGGGAAGGGGACGACAGAGGATGAGATGGTTGGATGGCATCACCGACTCCATGGACATGAGTTTGAGCAAACTCTGGGAGATAGTGATGGACAGAGAAGCCTGACATGCTGTAATCCATGGGGTTGCAAAGAGTCCGACACAACAGAGTGACTGAACAACAACAGTGAATTTCCTCAATTCCCAAAATTAAATAGTAACTTGGGTGTTCATTAGCCCTTCAAGCACTGTCAACTTTTAAATCAGTTGGATTAAAATGTGCTTTTGTTTTGTTTTGCTTGGTGTGAGAAGCAGGGGTTAATAAGCCTTGATTGCTTCGACTCTTACCAGCAAGAGGTCTGAACACCAGGATCCTCAGAGCCCCATGGGGTTTCGGAAACCCCCAGGGGGACCACTCAGTCCTTTCCATGTGGGAGAAGAAAGAAAGACTTGGGCAAAAACCCAGGCTCGGCTACTGTGAAGATGCATCATGTCCCGGGCGTGAGTCATATTTCCACAGGCAGGTCGACTCTTGTTACTGGAAACTGGTATGTTTTGTCCCCGGGATGGGACTGAGCCCCGATGCCCAGCATGGGATGGGGCAGCCAGGCCAGTGACCGAGTCTCTGAGAGCTGGTGTAGCGTGGACCTGGAGGGGGACCTGAGATTGATGGTGAGGGCTTCTTTTGGAGGAGGTGACCTTTGACCTGATGGTGGGGAGGAGCCAGAACACAGAACAGCAAGTGCAAAGGCTCAGAGGCAGCAGAGAATGTGGGAAATAATAGTTCCGTCGTCTGGTGGGGCTCCCGCCCGCTCTTCCTGCCCTGAGAGTGTGGGGAGAGCGTGGAGAGGAAGTAGTTAATAGCTCATAAACGGGCTCCCCTGTGTGCCTGGGACGCTGTGTTAAAGGGCCAGGGCTGTGCGGACTCAGGGAAAACAACTGCTCTCTGCTCTGTTAGGAGCACGAGCGGACCGTGGGGCGATCACGCCACACTGGGGTCAGGCGTCCCATCCCTCGTGTGTCTGCAAGACTGCAAGGTCGGGAGGGTGCCCCCTCCGGGCTGGGTCTCCAGGTCTCCGAGCTGAGGTCAGGTCTGCCAGGACTTCCAGGCTTCACAGGCGGTGCTAGTGGTAAAGAACCCACCTGCCAGTGCAGGAGACCTCAGAGATGTGGGTTTGACCCCTGGGTCAGGAAGATCATCTGGAGGAGGAAATGGCAACCCACTCCACTATTCTTGCCTGGAGAATCCCATGGACAGAGGAGCCTGGCGGGCTACAGTCCATAGGGTCACAAAGAGTTGGATGCGACTGAGCGACTAAGCATGCACACACGCACTGTTTGGACCTCCGTGTGTCAACACAGCCCTTGTGGACACACCTTTCCTCTCTCACTTTCTACAGAGGACCGGACTTCTTGCCTGCCGGGTGGTGGGGTCCAACTTCACAGTTTTTAAAGCTCCATGTATTTGAGAGGTAGTCTCACCATTTCTCCCCTCACCTTGTCACCAAAGCTAAATATCCAAATATGTGCTCGGCAAACTCGTGAAGCACCTTCTGTCTTGTTTCTTGGCTTGTCACCAGCCCTGGGAACCTTCGGTCGCCTCTGCCCCCAAGGAAGTGTGGAGGTCCTGCTCAGAGTGGTCCCCGTGGCCCCACAGACAGAACACTGAGTGCTGGGGGTCCCAAGTGCTGGCTCACCTGCCTGGCCTGTTCTTAAAAGCAGTTATCAGCACGCTTGTGAGATTAGGTTCTTCTTTAAAAGGTTCACACCCATTTCCAAGTGACTTGTCTACCCAAAGATCAAGCCCCTTGGAGATAAAACTTCCTCTCGAATGAACCACAAGTTGTCCCCAGGTAGGGTTGTGGGGAGGGGGAGGAAAGAAGTCACGTGTCAGATGGAGAAGTCGAGGGGAGGGCCAGTTCTGCAGGGGATGGAAGAAGGGGGCTTTTGCAGGGACAGGGGTCACTGCCAAGGCCTTCGTGAGCTGGTGCAATGTAAGGGTCTCAGAGCAGCCCCTGAGGTGCAGGTAAGGGTGTGGGCACCTCTCTGACCTGGAGGGAGACAGGCCGGTCCCCCTGCACCGGGACTCACACGGCCACGCAGCCACCTCGAATGAAGGTCTCCAGAGCCAGGCCACCTACAGCTAAGGCAAGAAAGCCCAGTCCATCCTCCTTTCCTGGACTAAGTGGCAAAAGTCACCTCCAGCTCCTGTCCTCTGTTCCAGTGTGTCATTGTGGCCACTCTGTTTGGAAACCACTTGCCTTGACAGACATGATGTCAATTCCCCCCAAAACCAGCAGTCCTGAGACCAGCCACACCCCCGAAATGATCCCTGTATGTGAGAAATACCGTGGAGCGTGAGTGTCGCGGGCAGGGGCGCCGGGCACGGTGGAGGAACCCGCCACCCGCCCGGAGACCCCGGGCTGACCTGGACTCGCCCCTGTCCTGTGACCTGAGCTTGGGATCTAACATCTGCGGCTCTTGGCTCCCACCATGGAAGCATGATCCTGCCCTCCAACACAGGAGTCAGGAGGCATGTGAAACCCAGGGCGTCCGTGAGCGGGGACTGAATCTGAACGCGTCATCTTTCTCTCTGTTTCAGAAATGTTTGATCTAGAGAGAAACGAGCATGTACAGAAAGCCGTAAGCGAGCGGCAGATGCCGAAGGTGGAGTACAGGGAAATCGAGACCGATGACTACAGTGAGTGCTTCGGGAGGACCAGCCTCTGCTCCCCCGCGATTGCTGTGCCGCTGGGGGGGTGGGGGAAGGGGAGAGGCTGCCCTTCACCAGCCGGGGGGCCCAGCCAAGCCGCTCGCTCTGGGCCAGACAGAAATAAACAGGAGTGCTGATTTCTGTCCCCCGGAGGCCGACAGTTTAGACGTGGTCCCGGATGGAAACTCTCTCCCTGGCGGAGAGCAGGCCTGGACACCACCCAGGGCAGAGGCTCCCCCTGGACGTTGCCTTTCTGTGCCATCGCTGCCCTTACTGCTTTGTCATCTCACCTCTCCGAGTCGTTCACGGGCTGAGGGGCATCCTCGCAGCTGGAGACCCACAGCGAGGGGTTGGTGTCCGGGGCGGCCGGAGACCATCAGCGCCCTTCCTTGGCCCGTGTCCTCCTCCCTCTGAACTTTCCATTCAGTCCTTCAGTGGGCTTCTGTGAGAGCCTGTTCTGCGGCGGGCACCCCCGAGAGCCCCGGGGCCCCAGCTGGATGGGACCCAAGCTACAGGTGGGAAGCGGGGTCCTAGCAGCTTCATCACCTCTGCACACGGTCCCCCGCTCACCCGGCCCCGGGCCCCACCGCCCGCTGGGCATCCGCCCTGGGGAACCTCCACTCCCCTCAGCACTGTGTCCCTCCATGCTGTCCTGCGTTGGGGATGACATCCTTAGTGTGTGGACTGGTTTCAGGTCATTTAGACCCCAAAGCTCGAAGTCATCTTTGAGTCACCCATCGGGGTACCATCTGCCCATCGTCTCTGTGGTCAGGGAACAGACTTCATCTCCGAAGGTCGCCAGGGATGGATGGAGGGAGTGATGCCTGAATGCAGGCCCTGGAGTGGTGGAGGCTGGGTAGCCGGAGCCTGTGTCTGTCTACCCAGATGGCGTCTGGGAGCTCCTTGTCATCTGCCCTTTCCCTTCAGTGGGGCAGTGGCTCGTCACTGGGGCCCGTGAGCCCTGGAGTCTTGTTAAGCATCTGTCAGGTGGGACCTGGCCGCCTGCCGGCCTGTGAGCCCCTGAGGGCAGGAACCAAGGCTTTGCCCACGGAGCACAATCCATCTCCCGCCCAGACTGCACATCCCATGAAGCCAAGTCCTTCAGAGCAGGAAGGCAGGGCCCAGGGGCTCCAGGGAGAGCCGGGAAGGGGACTGGGGTCCCGTGGAACATCTCAGGAAGGCGGGCTGTGAAGGGGCTCCTGGCGTCGCTTTCGGTGGGCAGAGACAGAGGGGGCGTCCATCCAGGGTGTGGCAGAGTGAGGAGGCTGACCGGTGGTTCCAGCCTCAGGGCTGTCCCCACGTGGGGACCTCACCCGTCATCTCCTTCACCCGCGTCCTGTTGTTGGGCGCACCGAGTCACATGGTACTGGAAGCTTCCTAATCACTGCTAGAGGTGCGGGGGGGGGGAGGTGCAGGGGGGAGAGATATGGGGGGGGAGGTGCAGGGGAGAGAGATACGGGGGGAGAGGTGCAGGGGGAGAGATATGGGGGGAGGTGCAGGGGGAGAGATATGGGGGGAGAGGTGCAAGGGGGAGAGATATGGGGGGAGGTGCAGGGGGGAGAGATATGGGGGGGAGGTGCAGGGGGGAGAGGTGCAGGGGGAGAGGTGCAGGGGGGAGAGATATGGGGGGGAGGTGCAGGGGGGAGAGGTGCAGGGGGAGAGATATGGGGGGGAGAGGTGCAGGGGGGAGAGGTGCGGGGGGAGAGATACGGGGGGGAGAGGTGCAGGGGGGAGAGGTGCGGGGGGGGAGGTGCAGGGGGGAGAGATGGGGGAGAGGTGCAGGGGGGAGAGGTGCAGGGGGGAGAGACATGGGGGAGAGGTGCAGGGGGGAGAGATACGGGGGGGAGAGGTGCAGGGGGGAGAGATATGGGGGGAGGTGCAGGGGGAGAGATATGGGAGGAGATGCAGGGGGGAGAGGTGCAGGGGGGAGAGATACGGGGGGGAGAGGTGCAGGGGGGAGAGATATGGGGGGAGGTGCAGGGGGAGAGATATGGGAGGAGATGCAGGGGGGAGAGGTGCAGGGGGGAGAGATACGGGGGGGAGAGGTGCAGGGGGGAGAGATATGGGGGGAGGTGCAGGGGGAGAGATATGGGAGGAGATGCAGGGGGGAGAGATACGGGGGGGAGAGGTGCAGGGGGGAGAGGTGCAGGGGGGAGAGATGGGGGGGAGGTGCAGGGGGGAGAGACATGGGGGAGAGGTGCAAGGGGGAGAAAGGTGCAGGGGGGAGAGACATGGGGGAGAGGTGCAAGGGGGAGAAAGGTGCAGGGGGGAGAGACATGGGGGAGAGGTGCAAGGGGGAGAGATATGGGGGGGAGGTGCAGGGGGAGAGATATGGGAGGAGATGCAGGGGGGAGAGGTGCAGGGGGGAGAGGTGCGGGGGGGAGAGGTGCAGGGGGGAGAGATGGGGGAGAGGTGCAGGGAGGAGAGATATGGGGGAGAGGCACAGGGGGGGAGAGGTGCAGGGGGGAGAGATACGGGGGGAGAGGTGCAGGGGGGAGAGATACAGGGGGGAGAGGTGCAGGGGGGAGAGGTGCAGGGGGGAGAGATGGGGGGGAGGTGCAGGGGGGAGAGACATGGGGGAGAGGTGCAAGGGGGAGAAAGGTGCAGGGGGGAGAGACATGGGGGAGAGGTGCAAGGGGGAGAAAGGTGCAGGGGGGAGAGACATGGGGGAGAGGTGCAAGGGGGAGAGATATGGGGGGGAGGTGCAGGGGGAGAGATATGGGAGGAGATGCAGGGGGGAGAGATACGGGGGGAGAGGTGCAGGGGGGAGAGGTGCGGGGGGGAGAGGTGCAGGGGGGAGAGATGGGGGAGAGGTGCAGGGAGGAGAGATATGGGGGAGAGGCACGGGGGGGAGAGGTGCAGGGGGGAGAGATACGGGGGGAGAGGTGCAGGGGGAGAGGTGCAGGGGGAAGAGATACGGGGGGAGAGGTGCAGGGGGAGAGGTGCAGGGGGGAGAGATACGGGGGGAGAGGTGCAGGGGGAGAGGTGCAGGGGGGAGAGATACGGGGGGGAGAGGTGCAGGGGGGAGAGATATGGGGGAGAGGCACGGGGGGAGAGGTGCAGGGGGGAGAGGTGCAGGGGGGAGAGATACGGGGGAGAGGTACAGGGGGGAGAGATACGGGGGAGAGGTACAGGGGGGAGAGATACGGGGGGGAGAGGTGCAGGGGGGAGGGGTGCAGGGAGGAGAAGTGTGCAGGGGGAGAGACTGAGCGGCGGCAGTGACCTCTCCCCAGGCCCATGGGCAGCTCGGTTGCTCTGGCCCCGTGAGTGCTCACTCTGTCAGGGGCTGATGGAAAAGAAACCAACCCAGGAGGAATGTGAGTGGAAGCTGTGGTCACGCCCGGCAGGGACATCTCTGCCCACGGGGCCAGGGCCACGCCACTGTCTCTCTGCATCTGGATTTCCCTCAACGTCTCTGAAATGTTTGCGGATCCCGGCAGGACACGCTCGGCCCTGGAAGCGCAGGCAGCCTTGTGTGTCCAGGGGACACATCCAATCCCAAGCGGGAGAGAGGCCATCAGTCAGAAAGGGGACGGGAGAGCAGGGCAGCCCACAGATGCTGTCATCAGGGTGTGGGGAACCACAGAACAGAAAGCAAGTGGCAGGAAGGGCGGGAGTCCGGGCCAAAAATGAGGCTCCTGAGACCCCAGGAGTCGAGGCTCTTAACAGAAGGAGAAGAGACGCAGGCAGCCCCCTGCAGGGTCTGTGTGCGGTTCACAGGGACGGGGCAGGCACCCCTACGTGGGACGGGCCTGAAACCTGCCCCCATTGCCCTGAAGCCTGTACGCAGGTCCTATCTGCCTCGGGTCCCACCCCTGCCCTGCCTGAGTCTGACAGCTCAGGGTGGAGCCTCCATATCTCCAGGAAGGGGGGAAGGGAAGTCTAGGCTGCCCCCAGGGAGGGCGGCCGTGACCGGCCCAAACTGTCATGCAGCGTCTGTCACTCAGGACAGAGCTATGTTCACAAGCACCCTCTCATTAACTGGGTATTCATCTTCCTGCTTTCCTTTTGTAAGGAAGAACCAAGGCAAACACACAAGATGACCTTAGATTGATGGAGGGATGGAAGGGTGGATGGATAAGCGAGCAGGCGACCTCCACAGGTCTGCCCCTCCCCGCTGCCTCTCTCTCTCCACGCAGACCTCAGGCAGGCCCCGTCATGTGCAGGGCCCGAGCAGAATGAAAATGGGAGGCTTAGGGTGATGGCAGGCCTTCCAGTCCATCTGGGGCCTCTCAGGGGCCCCAGGACAGCACAGGCCGCGCCCTCTGAGGCCGGCCAGCCTCCCTGCTCAGACCTCAGCCTCCTGCCCCGCCCGCCCCTCCTCTCAGCCAGTTTTCTCCAAGTTGGTTACCTGGAGGCCAGATCCCCTTCTTGTCTAGACCCCCCTCATCTCCTAGCCCAGGCCCTCCTCCTGCTCCTCCATCCGTGCGGGCTCACGGGCTCTCACAGGAACGGTTCCCACACCCCAGAGCCCAGAGTGGTGCTTGCCATCCCCTCCTCCAAAAAACGCAGAGAAGGGGCTTGAGAATCAAAGAGCCGACCCCTGCCTCCTCCGCCAGCGCCCGAGGTTTCCTCAGGGTGAGGTCTTTCCTTGCAGCTGCTCAGGGAGACAGGGCACAGCGTGTGCGGGCCGGCTCCACACAGCACCCCTTGGGGGTCCTAGCAAACCCGAACGCGGTCGCCCTGCTGCCTGTTTTTATTTTGTCTGTCGTTGAATGCTACTGGAGGCTAAGGCCGTCCTTGGGGAAGCCGCCCACCTCTGGGAACGCTCTCCGAATGAATTCCGGCCCCTGGTGGCCAAAGCCTGCCCGTGGCCTTATCAGCGGCAGAAAGCAGCCCAGACCATGTTTTATGGATATTTCAGTGATAAAGTCCCCAGGTCCCTGGGCCATTGATCTAATTTGCAAGCCATTAACATTCAGCCGGAATCAGTAATGAGACCCGGGTCAGAGCCTGCTGCTAAGCCAACCCTCCAGCCTAGGATGTATCTATTGGTATAATGACTGTGCGCGGGGAAAGACACCCATTCCAGTTTAGTTGTGATCTGGGCTGTAGTTAATGTCAATGAACAACTTCTAACTGGGGCAGGAAGGTTCGTTTCTGGGAAAGACACAGACAGCAGTGAGGGACACGCCCGTCTCCCTCCCTGACCGCATCCTGGTGGCCAGGGGCGACGTCCGAAGGGCTTTGGCCACAGGACCCACGGCCACACCGGCTCCCTCCTGCTGGCTCCACGGGTACCCGGGCCCGCCCAGCTCCAGCCCGTGAACACTGAGGGCCCCCCCACCTCCAGCTCTCCCTCTGGGCTCTGCCCCGCCTCACCACCCGCTCCCCACCGAGTCTCTGCCTCCCGGCATCCCCACCACCACTCCCCAGCGTCCTTCCCCACTTCCCTGTTTGTTGCCACAGTCCCTCGTGACAGAGAGCGCAAGCTCCCCCTGGGGCTGGAATTCTGCTGTTAGCAAGCACTCAGCTCACGGTGGTCCAGGCATTTCTGTCTGTCCACATGTTCCTCTGCACAAGATTTCCATTAAGCCTCAGGTGGAGAAAAGTGTACATCGCTCAGTCATGTCCAACTCTTGGCAACCCCATAGACTGTAGCCGGCCAGGCTCCTCTGTCCATGGGATTCTCAGGGCAAAAAGACTGGAGTGGGTTGCCATTCTCTTCTCCAGGGGATCTTCCCCACCCAGGGATCAAACCCAGATCTCCTGCATTGCAAGCAGATTTTTTACCGTCTGAGCCACAGGGAAGCCCTCAGTAGAAGAAACTCCGCCTCAAGGAGACTGACTGGGTGCTTTGTCCAAGTCCAGAGGGAGCTGGAGTCGCCCTGTCTGTGGAGGACCGGCCTTGCCCCTCCGAGGGCCTGTCTCCCAGGCCCTTGGGGGCCCATCCCGCCCCTCCCTTCCCGGCCACACTTCCTGGCCCCTAAGGTGCGGCCCTGCGTTCTGTTTCTGCCTAGAGCTGCCCGTTCAGATCCTCAAGCCGGCGACCTTCACCGACACCACCCACTACCCCTTGCTCCTGGTGCTGTAAGTATCCCGGGGAGAGGGCCAAACTCTCAAGAAGGTGGGAAGGGGGGCCCGGTCCCGCTGCAAACTCAACTCAGTAGCAATTTGAGCCCCCTGTCTGTCACTACCGGTGACCCTGGCTGTTAAAGGAAAGCAGGGCCCCGTCAGCCTCGGGGGGCTCACGATACTGAACACGGTGCTGAGTCACGTCCCACGGCTGAGGTGCCGTGGCGGCTCAGCGGCCCAGGGACGGCGGGAAAGCTGACTGGGAGTCTGACCTCACAGGGCAGGGCCCGGGGCCCCCAGGAAACGAGGTGGGCCTGGCAGGGGCTCGCAGGGGCCAGTAGCCCCTCCTGCCCCAGGAGCCTTGAACACCAAGTGTTCACCCACAGGACGATTTCAGATCTGCCCCCTGCTAACTGGCAAGCCTCTGGTTCAGATTTCGAGAACCCCTTTCCAGAGCCTTGCAAGCCCCTCTGACGGTGTGCGTCTTGACACGGGCTCCGGTGTGCACGGGGCCGTGGGGCGAGGGAGGCTCTGGGAAGAAAGGGCCAGGGGAGGGCCTGCACTGGGGCTTCGCCAGGAACCTCAGTGACGTCACCACCCAGGAAGGCGCCCAGAGCCTGCCAGCCCTGTGCATCACCCCTGGCATCCAGCCAGGCCCTCAGTGACAAGGCTGCACCCGAAGACGCCCAGCTAGACACACGGTCCTGCCCAGCTTGTCACTAACACATGCTCCTCACTGTCTGGACACTTCACCAGCAAGCAGACACACATACACATATATATGGACACACACACACACACACAGACATACATACACATATACACAGACACAACAACACATAGACACATATATACAAACATACATACACACACATATACACAGACACAACACATATATACAGACATACATACACATATACACAGACACAACACATATATACAGACATACATACACATATACACAGACACAACACATATATACAAACATACACATGTATACAGACACACACATACACATATATATACAGACATACACATATACACAGACACAGAGACACATATATACAGACATACACTCATACACGTATATACAGACACACATACACAGAGACACAGACATACACACATGCACGTGTACACAGACACACACATACACATACATACGGACATACACACATACACATACACACAGATACACATACACACCACACAAATGGACATAACACACAACAGCACATACACACCCACATGTTCACATACACACGCCAGTACACATAGCACACACACACACAGCACATGCACACACATGGAATTCTCCAGGCAAAAATCCTGGAGTGGGTTGCCATTTTCTTCTCTAGGGGATCTTCCCGACGCAGGAATGGAACCTGGATCTCCTGCATTGTAGGCAGGTTCTTTACTGTCTGAGCCACCAAGTTGGCCCCCTAATTCCCTCAAACCAGGGGCCACCAGAAGGAGCACCACAGCGTGGTCACTCACGTGATGGGGGCCAAGCGGGCAGCGTGGGAACCCGCCCAGAAAGGACGGGAGAGGCAGGCCGTAGTGGGGGCCCAAGCAGGAGGGGAAGGGGAGGGATGTTCAGGGTCTCGCCTCAAGAACGGGCCCTTCAGCACCCTCATGCTGGGGGGTGCAGACGTGTGGAGCCAGGCGTGGGGGCAAGCCCCGCTCCAGGAGAGCATCCCCGGGCTCCCGAGTCTGCAGGACCTGTCGCCGCACCCCCGCCCCCCGGCCGCGTGCCCAGGCATGGCCTGTCTCTTCCAGGGACGGCACCCCGGGGAGCCAGAGCGTGGCCGAGAAGTTTGCGGTGAGCTGGGAGACGGTGATGGTGAGCAGCCATGGGGCCGTGGTGGTGAAGTGCGACGGCCGCGGCAGCGGCTTCCAGGGCACCAGGCTGCTGCACGAGGTGAGGCGGAGGCTGGGCTCCCTGGAGGAGAAGGACCAGATGGAGGCCGTGCGGTGAGCACCCCGGCGGCGCCGTTGGAACGGGGCGGGGGAGCATCGCATCTCTTCCTGGGATGCGTCGTGGTCCTGTTTCCTGTGGGTGCACACGTTCTGCCTGCGCTTTGCTGGTACCCCCAGAAGTCTCTGGTGATTCCCCAGTGAATTCCTGCTAGCAGTATGCTCCCAAAGGCCAGGATCCTAGTCATTGCATGGCTGGTGGCCTGTCCGCTTTGCAGATTGCAGCAAGGTGCAGAGACCGTGATGTGGGTCTTTGTGGGTTCCCAGTGCTGTGGTCACAGACCTTGGCTACTGGTCATGGGGGAAGGGCAGGGAGGGGGAGAGAGAAGGTGAGCCATGTAGTCAGTCACCTCCTTCCTGAGAAGGGACCTCTCTGACTGCAGCAGGCAGGTTGGCAGCCCCGCTCCGCACGTTTTGTCCCTTGGCTCTGCCACGTCCTGCTCGCAGAGGCAGGGCTGGTAGAGTATCTGGGGACAGAGGGGCTGAGGCTCAAAGGTGTTGACTGGATGTTATTGTCGGCCCGGAGTGAGAGCCGTCAGGGACCTGTGCCGCTCACTGGCCTGCGGGCACGTCGGTCAAGGTGGGGTTTTCCCAGTTTACCGCACACGCGGCAGACTTCACCTGGGAGAGGCGTTAGATGCACAGACTCAGGTGCTGCAGGGACAGGAAGGGCGTGGGCACGGCGGTCATCCTCCTTGAGATCCAGGTGTGCAGTGTTGGACCCTGGGCCTCGGAGAGTGTGACATAGCGCCCAGGTGGATCAGTGTTTGCTGACTGAAGGGCTGTAAGACAGCATGACATCCCAGCCCATCTGTCATCACGACTGCACTTTGAAGGTTTAAAGGATTTCACTCTCCTCACTTTTCAGAACATTTTCTCTCTTGTTTTTAGAAAGATTGATGGCATGTGATGTGTGCATACGTATGATGTGTATGTACATGTGATATGTAGTCAGTAAGTAAGTATTAAGTGGATGAAACCATGAGTGAGTGGGTGAATGGCATCCTCTCCTCAAGGGAGTTGTGAGCTGGTGAAGAGAGACAGGCCATGCAGCCAGACCTACACATGCTACAGGCAGAAAATAGGGGCAGGAGAGATGGCTGAGGACCCAAGAGTCTGGGAAGGTGCATCCATCACCATACTTTTGCCTGAAAATCAACAGCACACACAAACACACACATCATCAAATACACACAGCATCAAACGTGCTTTACTGACACAGCACTGTATTGGCTCTGGAGTCCAGATGGACATCAGGCATCAAGTCCATTGGTTGGAGACCCGGTGATGAGGGTCTGCCTCAGGCCTGGCTCACTCCAGTTCTCATCTCAGCCAAGCACTGAGCACTGCTGAAACTCTGCTCCTCATGCTCACAGGATGGCTGCCAGAGCACCTGCCTTCAGTACATTGATCCACCTACAGAAACTTTCAGAAGGGAAGGGAGAAGCCTCCCCAGGAGCCCAGAACCATCACCCACCAGAGCAGTAGGGCAGCACCCCCGACTCCCGAGACCCAGAGAGCTGGGCAGAGGAAGGAAAGGCGAGTGACAGCTCAGCCAGCCTGGGAGGAGGAGGAGCAGTTGGCGCCCGGTCGGCACTGGTGCCGCAGTGTCTCCAGGGGAGAAGTGTGAGGGCCCGGGCTGGGCTCCGGGGGAGGACGGCTGTGACAGGGCGACGGCGGAGCCCTCTTCCCCTGAGCCCCCTCTTCCTGTCCTTCCCCACCTGCCTCCTGTCCTCACCTCCCCTGGTCTGACCCCCCCCAAAGCCCAGAGGCCTCGGCGGAGGACGCAGCGTCCTTCAGGCACCCCGCCGGCTGGCTTGGCTAGCCTGGCCGCCCCCCTCTGAGCAGAGACAGAGGGCGCACGGCTGTTTCACACCCACGGTGTTTCCAAAAATAAGGGACTGATTGGCCATCTGTTCAAAAACAAGGCAGAACCGGTTCCAGGAAAATAATAGTAAAATAGAAAAAAAATGGCCAATTCTTAAGCCACTGAGGCTTCGGGGGTCAGGAGTACAAACCACACCAGCCAAATGGACCTCGGGAGGCTGCTCCCCATGTGCCTGGAGCCGTGGGAAACTTACTCAGCTCTCTTAGGATCTGGGTCTGTATTCTCATTAGAAAGACATAGCCCAGTTTTCTCAGTTTAAGGAACCATAAGGCCAGTCCCTGACACTGACTTCCCAGGGATCCCATCCCTGGGGGCTCTCCCGACCTCCTCCACCCCTGCATCTGTCCTGGAGCCCAGCGGGTCTCCCCTTCCACGGAGGAGGAGCTGGGCATGTGAACGGGTGCTCCGGGCACCAGTGGGAGCACAGCCTTGCCCGGGGGCGCTCCTGCAAGGAGATGGCTTCCGGCCAGGACCTCACCTCAGAGGATTAATAAATAAGGACGTGTCCGCAGGAAATGAGAGGTGCACGTTCCACACGAAAAACACTGTGAGCGAAGGTCGAGGTGACGCAGGGGTGCAGCCCGCTCAGCGCCCGTGAGCACCACGTGGCGTGTAGGCCGGGGGTGCGGGGAGAGGTGAGCGGCTGGACTGGGCGCCTCCCCTCCCGTCCTCCGAGCTGCCACCTGCTCTCCAAGCAGCAGCGTCCCCACAGAGGGTTTTCAGCCAGGAGACGGCAAAGTCACGTTCATCTTCAGAACCGAGATCCTGGTAGCGGTGTAGCGAGTTTTGCAGGTGAGAGTCCTGGCAGGAGACATTCAAACAGGGTGATTTAAGGAGAGAGGAATAACAGAAAGCTATGACAAACCCAGACGGTGTATTAAAAAGCAAAGACATCATGTTGCCGACAAAGGTCAAATGGTCTTTCCAGCAGTCGTGTACAGATGTGAGTCAGAGCCATCAGAGGTGCAGGATCACTGTGTCAATGGTGCTGACTGCAGACCCCGTGGGGTCTCATACCCTGCTTTCTGTCACATCATTTAGTTTTTCCTGGAGTGTAGCTTTGTCTTTCACTTGGATACCTTCACCGTCTCCTGGAGCTTGCTCAAACTCATGTCCATTGAGTCGGAGATGCCATCCAACCATCTCACCCTCTGTCGTCCCCTTCTCCCGCCCTCAGTCTTTCCCAGCATCAGCGTCTTTTCCAATGAGTCAGTTCTTGGCATCAGATGGCCAGAGTATTGGAGCTTCAGCATCGGTCCCTCCAGTGAATATTCAGGGTTGGTTTCCTTTAGGATGGACTGGTTGGATCTCCTTGACGTCCAAGGGACCCTCTAGAGTCTTCGCTGGGACCACAGTTTGAGAGCATCAGTTCATCCCACCTGCTAATAACCCGTCGATTCCAACGCTCTTTTCTCAAGGTGCAGCCCCCTTTCTCCTGCTCCATCTGGACCAAGTGTCTGCAGGGTTACCCTTGTTGCCCTGTAACAATTTCCCTTTGTTGGGTGCTTTGCACGCACCCCAGGTCTCGTGCCAAAGAACGACAGATATATACCCCCCTTTTTATTTACTTTATCCTTCGTGAATCTAGAAAACATCACAAAATGTCTTTATTCTATTCCCACATTTGAGGTTATTGTTTATCTAGATGTCAAATCTACATAGAAACTAACCTCTATCTAGAAGGCCCTGGAATCGTCCACCATCCAGTATTGCTAGTGAGAAACGTTTGCTGATCTTCCTGTTTGCTGACCCTCAGAGACGGCCTATTGCTCCCTTCCAGGAGAAGGGCCTCTTCACTCCTGGCATGCTGAGACGTCAGCTCTCGGTGTGGGACTTTTCAGCCCGGAGACTAATTGTTCTTTGTCCGCGGACAGTTTTCCCTGTAGTGAGCCGCTGACTTCTCCTTTCTCTGCTGTTTCTTTCTGGAGCTTTTATTGTGCTGGTTTTGGTGCTTCTGGGTTTATTCTCAACATCCCTTTATCTCCTATTTTCCAGCCTTTCCCTTAATGTTTATTGTCAGGCATGACACTTCAAACTCCATAACCTTCTCTCTTCACCCAGGAGCAAAGTCTTCTTGTCTTATTGGTTCAGTATTTCTTCTCTTTCTAGATATGTTAGTGATGGTTTTCTTCTGTTTACTGTCTTATCTCTGTTCCTTCTGGATTCCTGAATTTTTCTGGGTATCTTTTTTGGGGGGAGGGGTTGTCAATACAATGTAAATGCTGTATAGATAGTTGTCAGAGTGTGGCAAATCCAAGTTTTGCTTTTTGGAACTCCCTGGGTTTCTTCCTTAATATTTTCAACAAGCATTTGGTTGAATCTGTGCATGTGAAGCCCGTGACTGCAGAAGGCTGACTGTACCGAGGGCACAGAAGTCACCCGAATCCGTATCACGGCAACAAGTCAGAGCAGCTGCTGCTGCTCTCTGGACTCTCCCGCCCACCCCAGGAACGGGGGTCCGTGGGCTTCCCACATCACCGTAGAAGCGCTGCTCTAACCATGAAGGGCTGGCCGGGTCCAGGGCGTGGGGGCCCTTGGAGAGTCAACTGGAGAAGGACCGTGCACTCTTGGGGCCCAGGCTCGGGAGCTTTAGAGACCCCCAGACTGAGAAGGGCAGTCAGAAGTGACGGGGCGGCTCCAGCAAGCAGACACAAGAAAATAGCCACGGGCAATCCCTGGAAAGGGGTGATGGGAAGCAGGGGAGGGAGGCTTCACAGTGGCAACAAGTGGACAGAAGCAGCAGATAGACTCCTGGAAGGACTCCTGCTGCTGAATGAGGGTCCAGAAACCAGGACGATTCCAGCCACTTCGTGGGGGAAATGAGGGGCCCTGGGGGACAGCAGAGAGATGCGGGTAGGGACGAGGCAGGATCCGGGCAGCACCCCCAGGCACCAAGCTGGGCACGTCCAAGGCAGAGCCCTGCCAGGAGGCTCAAGGTGGGAAAATGCTGCCCCTGACAGGCCCATGACAAGGACCCTCCCAGGATCTGGGGACGAGGGCGCCCAGGTGGAGGGCCCAGTGCCCCGACTCAAGCCAAGTCACCCCGGAGAGCCCTTCCCCACGGACCTCAGAGCTCCTCCCTGAGCCTAAGGCTCACGTGGTCCAAGCGAGGGGTGACTGTGGCGGAGACGGGACCCAGCCGGGCCCACGAGTCTCCAGCATGGTCTGCGCTGCTGCGAGTTCCTGGTTCTCAACCTACACGCCCAGCCGCCCCACGGCGACGCACAGGAGCCTCGAGTTCTTCACGTGGGCGTCTGATGCACTGCATAGGCGTGGCCAACCGCTAGAGTCTCAGTACTTCCTCTAAGAGGGGGCTTTCATCTTTGAAAAGGGCGGGAAAGCCCGGCTCCAGCCCCCAGGGTTGGGGTCCAGGCCGCACTGACCCCTCCCTCTCTGCCTGGCCTTGCAGGGTGATGCTGAAGGAGCCGTACATCGACAAGACGCGCGTGGCTGTGTTTGGGAAGGTGAGCTGCCGGCTCGTGTCTGCAACCCCTGCTCAGGCCCCTGCCTGCATCACCCGGCCAAACCCTGATGTGTAGGGAGCATCTCTGGTCCCGCCGCGGGCGAGCGGTTCTTGTTTAAAGAGAGTTTGGATGTTCATCCCGGCGCAGGGGGTGTGGGGGTGTGGGGGGTCTTCATCTGAGCAGCCTCGGGAGCTTCTCACATCATCTGGAAGGAAAGGCAGTAAGAAGCAGATCCCTTGGGCATGCTCCGTGAGGCTCCTGACTGCTTTCAGGACCAGCCTGCTGGGTTCTCAGGGTGGTGCCAGGAACCAAGGGGAGGCAGGGGTCTCTATTTCTGTGTCTTCATGAGCAGTACTGGCTTCCCTGATGGCTCGGCTGGTAAAGATTCCACCTGCAACGTGCAGTACTGAATCTGCGTGCATGCTCAGTCGTGTCCGATTCTTTGCGACCCCATGGACTGTAGCCCCCCCAGGCTCCTCTCTCCATGGGATTCTCCAGGCAAGAGTACTGGAGTGGGTAGACATGCCCTCCTCCAGGGGATCTTCTCAACCCAGGGACCAAACCCAGTCTCTTTTGTCTCCTGCATTAGCAGGCAGATTCTTCACCACTACCGCCCCCTGGGAAGTCATTATGTGCAGGGGTCATGCTCATTTTGAAAGGGCTTCCCTGGTGGCTCACACGATAAAGAGTCTACCTGCAATGCGGGAGACCCGGGTTTGATCCCTGGGTCTGGAACATCCCCTGGAGAAGGAAATGGCAACCCACTCCAGTATCCTTGCCTGGAAGATTTCATGAATGGAGGAGCCTGGCGGGCTACCGTCCATGAAGTTGCAAAGAGTCAGACACAACTGAGCGACTTCATTTTCACTTTTCTTCTTTCATGTTCATTTACTAGGTTCCCTTACATGGAAGGGAGGGGGTGGGGCGACTCACACCCTGAGCTGTCAAACCAGAGAAGCTTCCCGGGTGGCCCACATCTGCGGGCCGGAACCGGGTGTGGGGCCCATGACTGGGCCTCAGGTCCCCGGAGGACCACCTCCTATTGCCGTGGCCCCCTTCCCACCATGGTTAGGCTGCGTGGACCATGGGCTCTTGGTCTCACTGCAAGAGCACAGAGGGACAGACACAGAACTGTCCTCCCTCTGAGAGAACAGCCCCTGCAGAGGGGCCTGGGGGTGGCCTCACGGCAGGTGGGGGTTTGAACAGGTAACCAACCAGAGGGCTACTTCTTGGGTCATCACCTCTGAGCCCAGCGCTGCCCGGGAGCCGCACGCATCTGAGATGCAACACCGCCCCGTGGAGGGTCCCAGAATGCATGCCATGTATCCTGCGCCCCCCACCCCAGGAGGGGCAGTGGTGAAGGGCCCGCCCCGGGGCTGGACCCAAGCCTGGACAGAGTCCCCAGGTCAGTCTGTCCTAGCGCCGCACCCCCCACCCCAGGAGGGGCAGTGGTGAAGGGCCTGCCCCGGGGCCGCACCCGAGCCTGGACAGAGTCCCCAGGTCAGTCTGTCCTAGCGCCGCACCCCCCACCCCAGGAGGGGCAGTGGTGAAGGGCCCGCCCCGGGGCTGGACCCGAGCCTGGACAGAGTCCCCAGGTCAGTCTGTCCTAGCGCCGCACCCCCCACCCCAGGAGGGGCAGTGGTAAAGGGCCCGCCCCGGGGCCACACCCGAGCCTGGGCTCCGAGGAGGCTGGATGACCCACAGCAGACCTCGCCGTGATGGCCCTACCACCCACCCCACAGAGATGTTCCTGCCCAGCAGACTAACCATGGCTCAAGACCAGGCTCTGGGCGCGGCTCAGCCTCTGTCCAGTCTGGGAATTTCCCTCCAGCGTGCCCCCTGCTGCTGGGAGCCTGGCCTCCGCCCGCTGGCCCCTTCCCATGGCGGGCACCTGCCCCTTCCCGAGTCCACTCCGGGCACGGGTGGAGGGTCGCAGAGCCATGGAGAGGCTTCCTGGACACGCGGGCGACCCCGCCGGCTGTGTGCAGACCCTGCCTGTGCGATCAGGAGCCCGCACACCCCTCAGGATGCAGCTCTTACCCTAACCCTGAGATGGGCGAGGACCCTCCTCGGTTGATTGATGGCTGCGCTGCGCAGGCTTGTGGGACGTTAGTTCCCCGACCAGGGATTGAACCCGTGCCCTCAGCAGTGAGCGCACTGCGTGCTGACCACTGGCCCTCCAGGCCACCCCCGGTCACCTTCCTCGGCCACTCTGCCCAGTGGGTCCCTGGCCTCTCTGGATAGTGCCTCAAATAGAGGCTCATGGACTCAGTGGCCGCGTCTCTTCAGAGGAGCAAACCGTTGATCCTTGTGGCTGGTGGGCATGCTATCCTCTTGCTCCCTTTTTTATGTATGTTTTAATTTGGCTGCATCAGGTCTTAGTTACAGTGTGTGGGATCTTGTGTCGTGGCCCATGGACTCTAGTTACGGCTCTAAGGCTTGGGACTTGCAGTTTGGGCTTTAGTTGCTCCAAGGCAGGTGGGATCTTAGTCTCCCAACTAGGGCTGGAACCCTCCACCCCTGCATTTGCAAGGCAATTTCTTAACTGCTGGCGCACCAGGGAAATCCCCTGATTCCCTTCTCGGGCCCACCTAAGTGAGTCTGGGCCTCACCCAGGCTCCATGTCCCGCTCATCATGAAGCCGGGGAGGGCCCAGCGGAGCCGCAGGTGTCCTAGACTGGCTGTGTCCTGCAGCTCTGCCTGTGGACTGCTCCTCACCCCGAAAGACAGCACAGGGCCGGGGCCCAGAACGTGCTCGCTGAGATCCTAGAAGGCCCTGAGGGCCTCCGGGAAAAATGTGTTCCACGCTTTTTTTTTTCCAGAAGACTTTGTTTAACACGGTCTTAGGTCCACAGCAAATTGGAGAGGTTTCCTCCCAAGCGTCACAGCCTCCTCCACCATCGCCATCACCACCATGTGGTCCCTTTCTTTTTACACTCGGTGAACCTGCACTGACGGGCCACGATCACCCAGAACCCGTCGTTCACACCAGGGCTCACTCCCGGGGCTGCACCTTCTGCAGGTTCAGACATAATACGATGACATGTGTCCATGACTGCAGGGCTGCCCGAGGCAGCCTCACTGCCCCGAGGGTCCCTGTGCTCCAGCTGCTCATGCCTCTCCCCTTCCCTGACGCCTGCTCCTCGGGAGAGAAGCTGTGACAAAGCTGTACTGGGGACTGTCACTCAGTCGTGTCCGACGCTTGGCAGCCCCATGGACTGCAGCCCACCAGGCTCCTCTGTCCATGGGATTTCCCAGGCAAGAATACTGGAGTGGGTTGCCATTTCCTTCTCTAGCATATTAAAAAGCAGACATCATTTTGCCAGCAAAGGTCCGTGTAGTCAAAGTTATGGTTTTTCCAGTTGTCATGTATGGATGTGAGAGTTGGACTATAAAGAAGGCTGAGCGCAGAAGCATTGATGCTTTTGAACTGTGGTGTTGGAGAAGACTCTTGAGAGTCCCGTGGACTGCAAGGAGATCCAGTCAGTCCATCCGAAAGAAAATCAGTTCTGAGTATTCATTGGAAGGACTGATGTTGAAGCTGAAACCAGTACTTTGGCCACCAGATGGGAAGAGCTGACTCAATGGAAAAGACCCTGATTCTGGGAAAGATTGAAGGTGGGAGGAGAAAGGGACGAGAGAGGATGAGATGGCTGGATGGCATCACCGACTCGATGGACATGAGTTTGGGTGAACTCCGGGAGTTGGTGATGGACAGGGAGGCCTGGCGTGGTGCAGTCCATGGGGTCACAGAGAGTCAGACACGACAGAGCGACTGAACAGCAGCTCACTTTCTCCAGCGCGTCACAGCGCTGGGACCGCACAGAGTGGGCCCTTGTCAGATTGGCTTCTCTCACTTGGCGATGTGCATTCAGGGTTCCTCCATGTCTCTTTGTAGCTTCACAGCTCATTTCTTTCTAGTACCAAACAATCACTGTCTGAATGCACCATACTTTATCCACTCACCTACTGAAGGGCATCTTGGTGGCTTCTGAGTCTCTGTGGCAGAGACGAATAAAACGGCTGTAACCATCCATGTGCATGTTTTTGTGGACATCTAAGTTTTCAGCTTCTTAAATACCAAGGAGTGTATGACCGTATGAAAAGGGAGTGTTCGGTTTTGAAGGAATCCACGAAGCTGCCTTCCACAGTGTTTGTAACACTTGGCGTTCCCACCAGCGTTCCTATGCAACACGTGCTCACCCGCATCTGCTGTTGGCAGTCAACGGTAAAAAAAAAACAAGCTGCAAAATGACCTGTAAGGCTTGGCGATTTCATTGACCATGAATAGTATTTGCAAGAAACCAGGAAGACTCATATCATTAACAGAAAGATAGTCCTGTTTTACTGAAGGAGCATTGTTATAACACACTTAAAGTTATTGATCAAAAACCATTAATTCTACAGTGAGTTTGGCATAGATATCAGGCCACCCTCCCGCCCCAGCACACACACCCCTGCACACACATCCACACCTTTAACACCTGCCCACCTTTGCTCATCCAAGCATCCCATCTGTGCCCCCTTCCCTCTGGGTCTTTCGAGAAACAGGAAGACATCTGGGCCAACCAGCACCCACGGCAGGCCTGCTGTCACGCTTGCTCTCTCCAGGAGGCTCACGCTGCGGTCTTTTGTCTCAACCCCAGAACAAGGGCGACACAGGAAATGAAGGACTGACCATGTACAGGACACGTGTGGACATCTGTCCCATGCATGCCCCGGAGCAGGGCATCGTGGCAGCTCTGCCCGAGCCCTTTGATGCTGACTCCTCATGGGCCCTCCCTCAGAATCGCAGAAAGCGGGGATCTCCCTGGCGGTCCAGTGGCTAAGACTCCGCACTCCCAATGCAGGGGGCCTGGGCTTGATCCTTTGTCGGGGCGCTAGATCCCACAGGTCACAGCTAAGACCTGGTACAGCCAAAAAAAGTCAAAGAAAATGGGTTGACCCCGTCTGTAGACAGGGACGGCAGGAAACAGTGGTATGCTGGAGACGCTGGACTGAAAGGACTTGACAGTCGCCCACACTCACACAGGGTTCTCTAGTCCATGGACACACTCCACCGTGACCATCATATTCCGCCTTCATGGCTCGTGAACGCGAGGCCCCGGAAGGGTACTCGCCTCATGTCGTGGTTAGTTGGGGAGCGTTTGCTTTCCCTCTTTTTACGCCCCTTGGAGATGTTTAATGTCGACCTTTTTAAAGAAAGGGCCCCGTGGCAGCACTGCTGAGCCCCCGTTGTCTTCCGGCTCGCTCGCTGACCCCCGCCCCCGCCCCGTCTGTCTCCCCCCCCCCCACAGGACTACGGCGGGTACCTGAGCACCTACATCCTCCCGGCCAAGGGCGACGGCCAGGCTCCAGTCTTCAGCTGCGGCTCCGCACTCTCCCCCATCACGGATTTCAAGCTCTACGGTGAGGGTCCTGACGAGGCAGGCACACGCCCTCCCCACGCGCTTCGCAGGGCCCCCTCACCTGGCACTCGGTCTGATACCCCTTGGGGAGGTGTGGGCAGCAGTGATGCTTGGCAGACAGAGCCTGGGTCTGGAGGGGAGGACGGGGGGTTTCCAAGCCGCTCATTCTGACAGTGGTTGACCCACCCCTGTCCCTGAACCGTCCTCCCCGACATGAGACCAGGAGCTGAAACCCCACCAGCAGTTCTGCCTGCAGCGTGGGCGTCATGGGAGCGGACGGAAGGGGGCTCCCTGCATGCCACCCCCAGCGCCAGCCTTCTGCTTGCGCCCCAGGGTCAGCTGGCGGGGGCCCCATGCCGTGTCTCTCTCAGCCGGGGGGTGTTCGCCCCTCTCTCCTCCCCACACCTGGGCCCCCCTACACCATCCGACCCCAGGTGTGGGAGCCGGCCCCCTGCCTGCACGGACCTGGCTCTGTGGTCACTGATCCTGCCCGAGGCTCCCGGCGCCCCCACCCTTTGGTCAGCCACCCTCTTTTCCCGAACGCAAGTGGTTCTGTGACATCACCGCTGGGTTGAGTGTGGGACAGGCCTTCTCTGTGGGCTCGGAGAGCCGGCACTCGGGTCAGGGCCGCAGGGAGGTCAGCTGTCAGCCCCAACTGCCCAGCGCTGAGCCAGGCTGACGGGGGCCCGGGTCCTCTGCTCGCTGGTCTGCGGAGCCCTGCTGGGGCCTGAGGTCCATTCAGGGCAGAGGGACCAGCGTCGCTCCCACGGCTGCAGCCTCCCCCGCCCCGGCTCAGCACCCACAGACCTCAGGGGATGGCCCAGGGACACAGCAGCAGGGGCTGGCGCCCGGAGGCTCATGGCAGATGCGTTCATCTTTGGGAAGTAATTAATACACATTTCAGCTGAAAACCATACAGGAACTCGCCCAATTCCAGATTTTAATAACCTAGAATGATCGCCCCGTGAAATACATGTGACATACTCTGTGTTTTTCAAATTCAGCAAGGCTTTCTGGGGGCTTTAATCCAGCTATTTCACAGTCCGAGGGGCCGAGGCCAAGGGCTAACGCTCCCCTCTGCTTCCGTGCAGCGTCCGCGTTTTCTGAGAGGTACCTGGGCCTCCACGGGCTTGACAACCGAGCATACGAGGTACGTCTGGGCACGGCCGCCGCTTGGGACGGCAGCCTCTTCTCCCCCCGGCCCCTCTCAGCCCCCTGCCCGCCCACGTCCCAGCAGAGCTCCCTCTGAGAAAGCCCCTGGGCCTACCCCTGAGAACCGGGGTGACCGAGCCCTCTCCCAGGTACGTCTGTCCATCTGGAGCCGGAGGGCAGAGGAGGAAGCAGGGAAGGCTTGGGTGGTGGAGTCTGTCCTGGAGTCCATAGGCTGGCGTATGCACGGGCTCCGCCCCCCAAGGCCGCTTCTGCTGCGGGAGCGGGAGGGCCCTGGATGGGAGGGGGCGGGCAGGATGCTCCTCTGACCCCCAGTCCCCGCGCAGCGGCTCAGAGCAGAGGTCACCCAGGCCTCTCCTCACCTGGGGCCCCGGAGGCCGCTGAGGCTTCAGGGCTGAAAGCCGCACACGGACATCGGTCCGGCCAGGGTGGGAGGGGACCCTGTCTCCCTGCCCCCCCCATATCCCTCCCTCCCGTCATCTCCTGCCCCGTCCTCTTCCTGAATGGGTGAGGCCGGGAGGCCAGGGAGAGAGCGCCCGCTGCAGCACCCGGCCAGGCCCCGTGCTGACCCCCCTCCCCGCGTACAGATGGCCAAAGTGGCACACCGGGTGTCCGCGCTGGAAGGGCAGCAGTTCCTGGTCATCCACGCAACCGCGGACGGTGAGCGCCTGACCGGGGTCCGCGGGGAACAGCGCCCTCCGTGCTGTCACGGGCTCTGACAGACCCTGTTCTCTTTCTTTTAACAGAAAAAATCCATTTCCAGCACACGGCAGAACTCATCACACAGCTCATTAAGGGAAAGGCTAATTACAGCTTACAGGTAAAGGGCTGGCCCGAGACACAGCCCCTCCCCACCCCCGAGGGAGGAAGCCACAGCGCCCGGTCCTCCCACTCCGCAGGGCCTCGCTGCTGGGCCTGGTCCTGGGAGGCGGTCGGGGACACGTCGGGTGGGATGAGCTGGACTTGAGGGGACGACGGGGGACGAGATGGTTGGATGGCATCGCTGACTCAGTGGGTGTTAATTTGCGCAAACTCCGAAGATAGTGCAGGGCAGGGAAACCCGGCGTGCTGCAGCCCGTGGGCTCGCGGAGCTGGACACGACCGAGCGGCTGAGCACAACAAATGGCAGCGCGGTTCTGCTCTGGGGCCGCTTTCATGCCCTTTAGAACAGCACTGCCCCCGCCCTGCCCCCCGCCCCCGGGGGGGCGCTGCCCCACAGGACAGAGTCACAGAGCTCCCGCGTCATCTGAGCTCCGCTGAGAGAGCTCAGCTCACACTACAAGGCTGAGTGTATCGTATGACACGTCGCAGCCCCACTAGGTCCAGCGGCAGAGCTCTGAGTGCCGGAGTGGGCCACGCCCCACATACAGGTGGGGCCCAGCCCAGGCCCCCGGGATACCGCTGCAGGCACAGAGCGGCTGAGATGCTCAAGCCTGTAACAGTGACAAGGCCAGCTGAGGACTCCAGGGCCCAGGTCCCGGCGAGGAGGAGACATGCTTCCTGCTCTGTACCCCTCTAAGCTGTTTGAGGTTTAAGGCACAGGCACTCGCTCAAGGACCACCTTCCTAAATACTGAGACCAAGGTGGGTGTCACCCTCCGTGAGAAGGACAGGGTTCACATGCAGGAGGCAGCCTGGTACCCTGGCAAGATCACAGACTTTGGGGCCAGTGAGACTTGGCTTTGCATCTCTGCTGGGACCGGCCCTTCGTGTGGAAGTGGGGCGGTGTCCAGGGTGCCCGGTGTCATCGCACTTGGGGAATGATCAGCTGCCATCTTTTCAGCCCCGTGGTGTCCCAGGGCTTCCCTGATGGTGCAGCAGTAAAGAATCCACCTGCCATGCCTGGATGGACCCGGGGTCCATCCCTGGGTCGGGAAGGCCCTCTGGAGAAGGAAATGTCAACCCACTCCAGTACTCTTGTCTGGGGAATCCCATGGACGGAGCAGCCTGGTGGGCTACGGTCCACGCGGTCACAAAGCGTTGGACGCGACTGAGCACAACGTTTTGTGATCCAGGCCTTGTTCGGAGCCTTTCAGGGGACCTTTATGCCGTTTAATCCTCACAAAGCTTAATGAGCTAGATTTGACGATGATGATCGTCTCCATTGGACATCTCTGGACACTGAGGTCCGGGAAAGCCCCTGTGCTCAGCACATGGCGAGCCGGGAGCTTTCTGCACACACTGGGGTCACCGAGGCACGGCTCTTCCCAGTCCTCTGGGAGCCCTGACCCCTGCAGGCCTGGCTGCTGCCTCTGTGGCCCCCGAGCCTGGATCCGCGTTGCGAATTCAAACGAGCAGAGCCAGATGCGCCCAGTCGACTAAACAGAGTGTCGCCCGATTTCTTCCCTGGTGCTCTGAGGACACCCTCTGCCGTCGGAGCGAAGAGTCTGGCCACGCGGGCGGTGGGGGCCCCGCGTCTCCCGGGCGCCCGGCCCACACGCGCGGCGGTGGCCCCGTGGGTAAGTCCTCTGCCCCCTTGCAGATCTACCCGGACGAGGGCCACTACTTCCGCAGCGCCGCCCTCCAGCAGCACCTGTACCGCTCCCTCCTCGGCTTCTTCGTAGAGTGCTTCAGGATCCAGGACAAGCTCCCCGCAGCCACAGCGAGAGAGGAGGAGGAGGAGGACTGAGCCCCGACGCACCGCCCGGCCCATCCTGGGACCCGGCGCGCGGCCCCGGGCACCCTGCGGCCTGTCCCGCGGAGGCCGGGGCGCCACCTTCATCGCATGCGTGTCTCGGGTCCGAAGGCATTTCTGCTCCAGAAACAAGCTCCTTGCCAGGGTGGAGGTGCGTCACCGCCCACGAGGGGCTTCCTCGGAGCCTGGAACCACCGCCTCCTCCCCCCACTCCAGCGTGACCGGGGCCGCCCCACGACCCTCCCCAAGGAACGAAGCGGAGCCTGGACGGCAGTGCAGAAGCTGGCCCTGGAACTGGAGCTGGCGAGCGGCAGCGTGAGACCCGGCCTCCCCCCGAGTCCCGCACCCACTCGGGAGCATCACCCCCCCGTGACGTCACGCGCCATGGACCAACCAGAGCACAATTATTTTCACAGTACCTGTCCCTAGATTGGCCCACTCCCTTCTTCTGTAATTAGGAGATTCTGCATTTTAAGGGGCTGTACAAAGTGTCACTGTAGCTAATGCTAATGGTTAACCTTCTGGAATTAATTTGTATTTTTCTATGGTTTTTACCTGGCACTGTCTCTGGTCACAGGATTGTTTTGCTGTGCGCTTTTTTTTTTTGCTTTTGCTTTGTTTTGCTTGGTTTTGTTCAGTCAGTATGTAGGCTTTGCACTTGTTTGGATGAAAAAAAAAAACAGATCAGAAGTAACGTCTCTCCCCTCAAGGTCGTGTCTAGACTTTGTGGGGACCTTTCAAAATACTGCAAATGACATCCGGCACTGTTCACTAAAAGGTCGTAAATAAAAACCCGTCTCCCACCAAGTGCGTTAGGATCTGGCTCAGATTCACAGCGTTCATTTCCATGTGTTCTGAAGTCCATCCTTCTCCTCCTGGATGGGTTGTCTTTTCAGATGACATTTGGTTAAAAAACATGAAAAGACCAAGCATTGACTCCACCTCCAGGCCCGTCACGTGTGCTCGGGTGACAAGAACCCTGGAGGAAAGCGGGGGCCCGCGCCAGCATCGCTCCCCCCGCCTCGGGGGGTGGCCATGTCCCCCCCACCTCCTGCACGCAAGCAGCCTCGGCGACGTTCCAGCCCGGCCTTGTGAGGCGTCCTCTGCTCAGCGGCGCAGCCAGCATCCATGTGTATTTCACTTCGTTGTATATAGAGACAGGACTGCGGTCAGTCATCTCGCCGCTGCCCCCTGCCCTCCGCCGAGTCCGCGTCGTGTTTCGCCTGCATGCCCACAGCCTGGCCAAGCTGCTGTCTCTACAAGTGCAGTTGGAAATGCACCGAAGACCGTCATCGCCTCTGGAGCTTGTTGACAGCCTGAACGTGAGTTCCGATGTCTCCCAGTCCCGCTCCTGCTGGGGAGCGGGGGGCCCCTGACATCCTCGTCTGCAGAGAAGACAGGTCCGTGTCGCTCTTTGGTGTTCAGGGGTTTGAGTTTCATCTCCACGAGCTTTGAATGTCAGTTGCACTTGGTTCGACTTGAAGATCTCCGTCACGGGACATTTTGTTTCAGGCGATGCATCGCCATTTGGGAAAAGGATGAAGGTGCCGCCCGCAGGACTGCTCCGAGTGCTACCTGGCCATGCTTTTTGTCTTGTCAGTGGGCCTGACCGACTGCACAGCCAGCTCAGTCTGAAAGGGGAGGCCGGCTCTGGCCACGAGGTCTGGCAGGAGGGAGTGAGGTGTGGCATGGTAGTGTTTGTTCATCCATGGAATAAAACATTATTTTACCACTCGAGAGCTCTTTTCTTGCTTAGCCTCCACCCCGCTTCACCTCAGAAAGCGTTCCGATGCTTAAGGAGTCTTCGAGGTCCTCACTGGGCCCTGACCAGGTCTGAAGTATCCTCAAGGGTTCGTTTGCAGCTCCTAAAACCTGCATCCACGGTAGCATTGGCACCAATGGTAGAAAGGGCGGGACCGGGTAAGTCCATCAAAGTGCCAGATCAACCAGAGAAGTGAATTTGAGTTTCATGCCTGAAGTTTCAAAGTGAAGCCGTAGAGGCACTCCTCAGCACTAGGAGTAAACCAGCTCTCCGTTGAGGCCACTGCATTGCTCGCTCGAAGGCGTTAGGAAACCTGCATCTGCTAGAAAGTCATTCGCTTTGTTGTTGAGTCAGTAAGTCTGATGAAGCCCAGCCTGGAAGCAGAGAGCTCGATTAAATAAACCTTCCAAACCATCGAGCAGCTGCTCAGAGAAACCGGCCATCAGTCTGGTCACCCCAGCTGAATGCCGGCACCCTGCCCGATCAAGAGGCAGGACGCAGCTGGGCGCACCCCAGCCGGGCATGCTCACCCTGGCGCCCACAGTCACGCTTGCAGCCCCTCCTCTGCCCCCTTCCCAGAAAGGACACCACCGCCTTGTCAGGCGGGAGTTGATGGTTTTGCACAAGATCGCATGCTCCCCACTTTTGGAAACACTGGGTGTAAGGTGATAAGACGGGCCCTGAAAGCAGACACTGGCCTTGACCCCTGGGTGGGACCACCCCGGTTCCACTCAGCTGCCCTTTTCCCCCCCAAGGATGGAGGAGAAGGCCTCGGGGGAGGCCTGGACCCGGCGCCTGCCCTGTGTGTTTGAGATGGCATGTGCGACGCACCTGAGTGTGGCAGCTTATTTCAGGTTTAGTAAGTGAAGTCGCTCCGGAGAAGGCAATGGCAACCCACTCCAGTACTCTTGCCTGGAAAATCCCATGGACAGAGAAGCCTGGTAGGCTGTAGTCTATGGAGTCGCAAAGAGTCAGACACGACTGAGCGACTTCACTTTCACTTTTCACTTTCGTGCATTGGAGAAGGAAATGGCAACCCACTCCAGTGTTCTTGCCTGGAGAATCCCAGGGACGGGGGAGCCTGGTGGGCTGCCGTCTATGGGGTCGCACAGAGTCGGACATGACTGACGCGACTTAGCAGCAGCAGCAGCAGCAGCAAGTGAAGTCGCTCAGTCGTGTCCGACCCCTAGCGACCCCATGGACTGTAACCTACCAGGCTCCTCTGTCCATGGGATTTTCCAGGCAAGAATGCTGGAGTGGGTTGCCGTTTCTCTCTCCAGGAGATCTTCCCGACCCAGGGATGGAACCCGGGTCTCCCGCATTGTAGGCAGACGCTTTACCATCTGAGCCACCAGGGAAGCCCACGTCAGGTGTAAATTAGCTTTAAAATGTTGTAATAAAGACCACAAAGCTGCGGCCCCCCAGCCCCCAGTGCAGGGAGCACAGCCCTGACCCGGGTCATTTCTCCTCCACGGCGTCTCCTGGGACAAGGCCGCCCCATCCAAAGAGGTGCCATGGAGGTGGGCAGGGGGCCATGTGTACCCCTGGCCTGGAAGCAGGCCCCTTATCCCCTTCCTCTCTTGCCTGACCTGGCAGTCCCAGAAAAATGAGCTCACGGAGGATCGGTCACCTCCCCCAAAGCCGTTGGGAACCTCAGGGTCCCAGGAGAGGCTGGAGGGGCATCCCAGAGAGGCCCTCGGTCCTCCTCCAGCAGCACATGGCTGTGTGCTCTCGGGCCAGTCACGGGGGGAAAGAGCAGGAAGCCTGTTAGCACCCGGTGTGGACGCTGAGAACGTCCAGACCGTGTGTATAGACCAAATTCTGCCCCCACTTCCAACGTAGGACCGGCTGGGGAGAGCCTAACACGTTCCCCTCGGCGGTCACGTGGGAGCCCCAACCGCAGCCTTGCCCCAGCCCCCGCCGCGGCACCCCTAAGCCCCCCTCCCACGACGGAGCTATCTGCTCCCCACCCGCCTCCAGCATCCACCGAGCAAACGCTAGGGCAGCCGACCCCCAGCTCCGGGAGCCCTGAGGAAGCTGCCTCTGCTGGATCTGATGTGGGTGGGTATCAGTCCGCTAGCGATTTGGACAACAGAAATCCAGTTCTCAGAGCTCTGGAGGCTGGAAGCTGACAATCAGGGTGCTGGCAAGTCAGGTTCCTGGGGAGAACCCTCTCCCCGGTTCATAGATGAATCCTCTGGCTGTGTCTGTGCCGAGAGAGACAGGGAGAGCTCGGGACTTCCTCATCTGATAAAGCCCCTAACCCCATCATACTGGAGGAGGAAGTGGCACCCGCTCCAGTGTTCTTGCCTGAAGAATCCCCATGGACAGAGGAGCCTGGCAGGCCACAGTCCATGGGGTCCCAAGAGTCGGACACGACTGAGAGACTAAACCACCACCACCAGTCCCATCATGGGGCCTCATCCAAACCCAGCCACCTCCCGAAGGCCCGTCTCCAAGAACCATCCTGTTAGCATTAGGGCTTCAACAGGTGAACGTGGGGCGGGAGGGAGACACACACGTTCCATCCAAAGCCTGAGTTCTCATCTTTACCTGGCATCCCTGAAAGGTTTCAGCAGAGCTGCTGAGCAGAAGCAGGGACGCTGAGGCTGGAGGAGGAGCCAGCCTCGGGGACACGGCCTCCCGGAGGGAGCTTCTCAGAGGGTCAGGATGGGCGGGCCACCGGGTGCTGGCCCTGAGATGCCTGGGCTCCCTTCTGCAAACCACAGGCTCAAAGAAGCCAACCACCATCTGAATCCCGTGACTCACTACATAGGTAGGGGCTCAGAAGACCAGAGAAGGCAAGGGAGTTGCCCAAAGTCACACAGCAAGGCAGCCGCAGCCCTAAGGCAGCGCATTCACCGTTTCTTTCTTGAGGAGTGACCCCCAGGCCTCCCTCCAGGGTCTAGCACAATTCTCTGGGTGTGGCAGGGGGGAGGAGTCCGGTGGGGGGCGACAAGCCCAGCCCCCAGTCGGGAGCCAGGTTTTCTGGAAATGGGTGTCATGATCTCGGTTCTGAGCAACCAATCCGTGTGGATGCCTCCAGTCCCCTTCTGTTCAGCCCTCTTTCCTGGGATCTCAGTGGATCAGCCTAGGAAGTGGTATACACTGTATCTGTGTCCCAAACAAGGATCTGAAGCCCCTGAGAGTTTGGGAGTAACGTTTGGAAGCAGAGCACCCTAAGTGGGTCACACGTCAGCCTCCATTGTGGCTCTCTGTAACGTAGACCCCCCAGCCCCAGGATGGTGATATACAGTGGGACACAGGCAAACACACACGTTTGAGAAGCACTGCACTGAATGATATGGCCCCACAGGACCTGAGCAGGTGTCCCCAAGGCGTAGGCTTTGGCCCCAAATATTCAACATGCTGGATGACCATCTGTGATCACAGGAACAGCCCCCAGGAGCCAGCGCCGCGGGCCGGACTCCACCGCTGGAAGATATGTGGAGCTGCCACAGGGCAGCCAGCACCCGCGACACCCTCAAGAGGCCCCATCTGCCTTCTCCTTCCTCCTCTCTGGCCCCTGGAGCTCAAGCAGACCCTCCGGTCACGAGGCGGGAGCTTCACGCTGGGAGAGGCAGACGGAGGAACACGCCTGGGGTCCGGGAGTGTGGATGCACCCCAGCCCCGGCACCCCCCCACCCTGGCCCGGTCCCGCTCTCCTTGGGCTTCTCCACTTCCCATGGGAAGAGCTGGTGGGGGCGTTGCTCCAGGAGGTGGGACCCCCCACTTGGCCTGTTCCCTGGGGAATCCCAACCCACAGGGGGAACCCGCTGCAGTATGCGGGGACAGAGCTGTATTGAGCGCCTGGGGAGCCTCCTGCCAGTCACAGGCCGGGAGCGGTGGGTGGGTAACAGCCCCCAGACCCCCGCGGCTCGCACTCCTGCATAACTCATCAGGCCTCATCAACATCACAACACACGGCCCTGGGCACTTCAGTGCAAACCGCAAGTCCCTCTTCAATGATTCAAGCACCAGGCTTGGGGACCAAGCAGCGGCTTCAGAGCTGGTGTGACACGCGTCAGTTGCAGGGGAGTTTCTGGGCTGAGCTCCTGCCCCTGGAGAAGTGACAGCCTCTCTCTGCCCCTCTCTCCCCGGTTTACCCTCCCCCCAGAACGGCCCTGCTTCATCCACAGCCCGGCTGGAACGGGGGTGGGCGGGCACAGGGGAGCGGGCGGGCTCCGTGGGCGGCCTTTCTGGGCCGGGGTCAGCTTGCCTCCCCTGTGCCCTGGCGGCGGGACCAGGAGCTTGACTGGTCTTCCTGCACTCGGGTCCATCATTCATCAAGATGAATCTGGCAGGGGTCCTAGCTGCCCAGGGCTGCCCTAACAAAGCGCCCCAAACCGGGCAGCTTAAGTGGCAGAAATACTCGCTCTCGGGACTCTCGAGGTCAAAGTCTAGGATGGAGGTGTTGCAGGAAGGGGGACCCCTTCCAGGGCCGGAAACTGGGCTCTCTTGTCCAACACTCGGAAATGAATTGCCCGAGGAGACACATGTCTGACAAAGCAAGCGAGTTTATTGGGAAGGGGCGCCCGGGCGGAGAGCAGGAGGGTAAGGGAACCCAGGAGAACAGCTCTGCCTCATGGCTCGCAGTCTGAGTTTTATGATGAGGGGGTTAGTTTCCGGGTTGTCTTTAGTCTATCATTCTGACTCAGAGTCCTTCCTGGTGGTGCACGCCTTATTCAGCCAAGATGGATGCCAGAGGGGGGATTCTGGGAGGCGGTCGGACCTGTGGTGTCTCCTTTTGACCTTTCCCGCGCTCTTCCGGTGGGGGGTGGCTTATTAGTTCCGTGTTCCTTACCAGGACCTCCTGTCGTAAAACAACTCATGCAAACGGTTACCGTGGTGCCTGGCCCGGGTGGGCGGTTTCAGTCAGCCTGCTTCCCCTAACAGAGGTGTTGGGGCGGGGAGGGGGGCCCCCCTGTTGGGCTGGAAGACCTCCGACCTTCCGACGGCCTCGCCTGGCCTGTCTGTCCGCGTCCACGTTTCCCCCTTCCGTGAGGACGCCTCCCCCCTGGTCAGGGGCCCCCCTGCCGGCCGCATCTACGCTTGATCACCTGTGATGGTGGAGCAAAGACCTCCGGAGAAGGTCCCATTCGGAGGCCCTGCGGGGGAGTTAGGGTGGGGGTTGGCGGGGGCAGCGACGCAACTGAGCCCCTAACGCGGGGTTTCCTGCCAAGGACAGCTTGGGTGTGGGGGAGGAAGGGGTGACCGGGGCCGAGGGGGCGGCAGGCCTGGCGGTCCGTGAGCCGGCCTGTCCTCCCACCCGGACCCGGGCAGGGAGAGGCCGCTCCAGCACCCAGGCTGCCCCTGGAGGGATCTATGCGCTCTGGGAAGGGGCGGCCATAGCCCCCCGGACCCTGCAGGCTCCCCACTCCCTCCGGGCTCCCGTCGGGATTCTCCCAGTGTGCACCTCGGTGGAGCCGGGAAGCATCCGCGGCCCTGCCAGCGGCTCGCCGCTCAGGGAAAGGCTGTGGGGCCCGCGGCCCACACCCGAGCGGGAAGGCCCGCAGGAGCGGGGCTGAGGGGCCTGCCTGCCTCCAACCCCAGGCAGGTGCTCCTGAGTCTTTCAGGGCTTCCCACGGGCAACCGAAGTCCTTTCTTTTAATTCTAGAAATAACAAAAAGCAGCTTACTGACCCTCGGGAGGTGTAGCCGCCCCCCGCCGCCAGTTTTGCCTATAGACGCCTTCCCACCAGGGCTTCGGGCTTCCTGAGCGGGACTGCCCACCCACCCTCCTTCCTGGCCCGGGCTGGAAACCTCTCTCTGCTCCAGGTTCTGTCCAGCCTCACTGGACGTCAGGCGTGGCCTGGGAACCTGGGTCCCATGGCAGTTTGTCCTGAGGGATCCATCTTTGCCCCTGACATTGTGATTTCTACCAGAATACCCCGCCGGGCGCAGGGGGAGATTTCCTAGGCAGATACCAGGGAGAGGGGCGAGCTCGCTGCTCATGGGGACCCGTCACTCACTGGACACCCTGTCCCACCTCCCAGGATGGAGTGGACAGAGGCCCTTCTGATGGTCAGCGAGCAGCAGGGTATAAACCCATGCAGCAAGAATGGGCTGGCCCCTGAGCAGTGTCCGGTCCCCTGGCCTCCCTGAGAGGCTGTGAGGGCAGACGGGCCGGGTGGAGGCTGCCAACCACAGGCTCTGCAGTCAGAGGGCCACCGTCCGCCTGCCTGCCAGCTGCTGTTTGTCCTGGGCAGGTGTCCTGGCCTCTCTGGGCCCCCATCCCCCCTCAGGAGGCAGAGGCCAGCTCAGAGGGAATGAGGATGTGGGCAGCATGTGATTCAGGATGCCTGGGATCTTCGTCTCACCCAAAGAGCTGGAAGGGTGCCTGACAGTTTGCATTCTGAGTTTCTTAAACTGCAACCCAAAGAACCTCTGGGAAACAGGTTTCTGGGCGCAGGAGGTGGGCGGGCTCCAGCCCATGGGGAAGTGCTGGGTGGCCCAAGGGTCCCCGGGGTACAGTCTGAGAAGCTGGGCAGGGAGGCGGGACTCCGCGGGGGACTGAGGGCCGGGGTCACAGAGGGGCTGCCCCGGGCCTTCCAGATGCCGGGTGAGTGGCGCACAGATCCTGCGCCCCGGGGGAGGGCCCCCCACCAG
This sequence comes from Giraffa tippelskirchi, assembly GCF_054371585.1. NCBI lineage: Eukaryota > Metazoa > Chordata > Mammalia > Artiodactyla > Giraffidae > Giraffa > Giraffa tippelskirchi. Next base: position 158,984,929 of record NC_137284.1, read on the forward strand.
GCCTGAGTCAGAGCCGCCCCCCCACTGCCCAGGGAACACCCACCTGCCGCCCCCAGGCCCCCCAAGGCCGCACGGCTGCCACCAGGACCCTGCGGCTCAGCCACCCAACTCTGAAACCGCACCCCTCAGGGCGGTGAGGACCCATGTGTCCGGCAGGCAGCTTGGCGCCTCCACAGGAAGGCGTTTGCCTTTGCCCAGCTGTTTCCTAGGAACTGGGGGAAATGGTCAGCTGTGCCCAGTTGGCGCTGAGCTGGTTGCGGCCGGATGGGACCAGGGCCGTTCCAGCTGGGCCTGCACGAGCGCCCGGGCCTTCGGCGCCTGGGGCAGCCTGAAGCCCCTTGAGCCTGCGCAGAAGGACCCATCCGCACCTTTTCCCAATCACCTCTCCCGCGCTCCCCGCGTGCTCGGCTTCCTAATTCCTTATCTTGTAAATGCCCCAGCCCCAGGCCTTCTGGGAGGCAGACTTGATTTGTTCCCCGTCTCCTGCTCAGCAGCCTTGTGAGCAAGCCCGGCGTCTCTGCGTTTGGCTGAGCGTCCGCCAGGAGGAACCGGCCGGGGCCCGGTGCTCAGGCCCACTGACTCCCGCTGTCTCCCCAGGCTTGCCATTTTGGAGACATCAGGTAAGGTCGGCTCCGGGCAGACTTGACTCGTTTGGGCCTCTCGGCGAGTGCCACCTGCATTCCCAGGCCTTGGGGGTGTCCGGGGGGCCCCTGCAGCCCTTCCTGAGGGCTGTGTCCTCCCCCAGGCCTCGCTGCTGCTCCGGCCGGCCCTTGGCACACCTGGTTGCTGCCGTGTGTCTGGTTCTTCTTTCTGGACGGGTTGTGTTCTTACAGGCGCTTCTTAGGGAGACTGAGCGGTGGACTCTTGTTGTTTGGTCGATTGAGTCGTGTCGGACTCTCTGTGACCCCGTGGACTGTAGCCCACCAGGCTCCTCTCTGCCCATGGGATTCCCCAGGCAAGAATACTGCCGTGGGTGGCCATTTCCTTCTCCAGGGGATCTTTCCCACCCAGGGATGGAACCCGCATCTCCCACGTCTCCTGCATTAGCAGGCGGATTCTTTACCGCTGTGCCACCTGGGCCGCCGGAGCAGCTGACCGGGCTGTGAACTTGTCAGTCTGCGCTGAGACTTGCTGCTGTAATTGTCTTCCGGGTGAGCGGCGGGCCCTCTCCTCAGCGCGTCTGAGGGTATCATCTCAGAGGCTGCTTTTGTTTCCCGTGCTTCACTGACCCCAGAGCCGCTCTGTTGCTGGTTTTCCTGGGCTTTTAAAATGAGCGTTTTACAGTTTGGTTGGAAATTGTACCCTTTCCTCACCAGTTCTTAAACTCTTGATACTCCTGTATCCAAACTTAGTAAGCTTGTTTCTTATTATACACAGGCTTTCAAAAGTTCAAGCCTTTTTCTGGACAAATTGTGTGTGAGTGTGTAAAGGTGACAGGGTGATTAGCTTGGACTTCTTTCACAGTGGACGATAAAAGGTTCTTTGACGTGGGTTCTAATAAATATTTTCCTGAAGTAAAATAAACATTTATCCGAGCTGCCCCATCTGAAAAGGATGAACACACCCTCATTCGGTTTTCATAAGCAGCTACCATGGGACGCTGTCCCTTGAGAAACCGCAGCAGTTGATTGGAGAGGAGAAGCATCACACAGGTTTTGTCTCAGAGGCACTTACCCGGCCTCCCAGGCTCCAGCGTGCAGTGCCAGCACCCTGCCACAGAGGCGTTTAAAGAGTAAGCCTTCCCCGATGGCTCGGTGATCAAGAATCCGCCTGCCAAGCCGGAGACACGGGTTCCATCCCTGGGTCAGGAAGGTCCCCTGGAGAAGGAAATGGCGACTCGCTCCACATGCCTGGAGAATTCCATGGACAGAGGAGCCTGATGGGCTACAGTCCATAGGGTTTCGAGGAGTCAGACACGACTTAGCAACTAAACAACAACAAACTACCCTTTATAGAAAACTTTCCTTAGGAAAGGACACTATTCTAAGAAAGATAAATATTACTGCCCACAATCCAAGGCTTGGGTCATCTTCGTTTTATTGTCTAATGATACCAGGTGGTAGTGATGACAACCATCATATGTCATTTCTGTATTAGGAAAAAAATCTGAAAATCATAAATTGAAATAGTAGTCAGTTCAGTCGCTCAGTCATGTCCAACTCTGTGACCCCATGGACTGCATCACGCCAGGCCTCCCTGTCCATCGCTGACTCCCAGAGCCTACTCAAACTCATGTCCATTGAGTCAGTGATACCATCCAACCATCTCGTCCTCTGTCGTCCCCTTCTCCTCCCACCCTCACTCTTTGCCAGCATCAGGGTCTTTTCTAGTGAGTCAGTTCTTTGCATCAGGTGGCCAAAATATTGGAGTTTCAGCTTCAGCATCAGTCCTTCCAGTGAATATTCAGGGCTGATTTCCTTTAGGATGGACTGGTTGGATCTCCTTGCAGTCCAAGGGACTCGCAAGAGCCTTCTCCAACACCACAGTTCAAAAGCATCAATTCTTCGGTTCTCAGCTTTCTTTATAGTCCAACTCTCACATCCATACACGACTACTGGGAAAACCGTAACTTTGACTAGACAGACTTGGTTATAATTTAATTCTGTGTGTGAATTTGAGGTTTTGAAAACTTGGTTTCAGAGCATTCAGTGACCCTCTTGAGGAAGAAGAAGGAACTCACGATAGAATCTTCCTTCCCGATCTCCTCTTCCCCGCTTGCTGGCTTAACTAGTGTGGTCTCCTTTATCTCTTTTTCAAAAGTCGTGAAACACACATACAGTGGCCCACATTAACCTCTTGGAAGTGTGTGCTTAAGCTGCATCAGGCCCATCCGGGTTGTCCGGTGGTCTTCCCCACCCCCATCTCCAGAACTTTCCATCGTCCAAACTCTGCCACCATTCAACACTGGTTCCCCTTCGTCCTCCCCAGCCCCTGGCCTCACCGCGCACTTCCTGCCTCTGCGGAACTGACCACTCCAGGCCCCTCACGTGAGCAGAGTCTTCCAGCCTTTGCCCTCCTGTGACCGGCGTATTTCACTTAGCCTTACATTCTGGAGGTTCGCCCACAGTGTAGCAGGTGTCAGAATTTCCTTCCTTTTTAAGGCTGAACCATATTCTGGTGTGTGTATGGACTACATCTGTTTGCCTGTCAGTGGGTGTACACTTGCTTTGCTTCCAATTTTTATTTATTGTGAATAATGCCTCTATGAACAGGGGTGCATACATGTCTCACAGAGACCTTGCTTCCAGGTCTTTGGGGTATATATCCAGTAGAATTGCTGGATCATATGGTAATGCTAGTTAAAAATTTTTTGAGGAAGTACTATAATATTTTCTACAGTGGTTGTACCATTTTTTCTTTTATTTTCTAAATTGGAGAATAATTACTTTACAATACTGTGTTGGTTTCTGCCACACATCGACACGAATCAGCCATAGCTATACATAAGTCCCCTCCCTCTTGAACCTTCCTTACGTTTCCACCAACAACGCACAGGTTTGAACGGGTCCCATTTGTTTATTTTTGTTTTTATTTCTACTGTCTGAAAACCTTGGTATGACTGATGTCAGAGACTGTTTGCCAGTGTTTTCTTCCCAGAGTTTTATGGGGTCATGTGTTTTAAGTCCTTAAGGCATTTGGAGACTGGCTTTGTGTGGTGTACGGTGAGAGGGTATGTTTTAACTTCATTGATTTACATGCAGCTGTCCAGCTTTCCCAACACCACTTGCTGAAGAAACTGTTTTCTTCTCATTGTATTTTTTTGTAGATTGTAGGTGTGTGGGTTTACTTCTGGGCTCTCTGCTCTGTTCCATTGATCCATATGTCTGTTTTTCTGCCAATACCAAGCTGTTTTGATTGCTGTAGCTTTGTAGTATTATCCGACATCTGGGAGGGTTAGGTCTCCTGCTTTGATCTTTTTCTTCAAGATTGTTTGGCAGTTCTGGGTCTTTATGTTTCTATATAGATTTTAGGATTATTCTAGCTGTGAAAAATGTCATGCATAATTTGCTACTGATTACGTTAAATCTATAGGTTGCTTTGAGTGGTATGGCTATTTTAACAACATTCGCTCTTTCAATCCAAGAGCGTGGGCTATCTTCCCACTTTCTTTCAGCCATCTTCAGTTTTCTTTATTAATATTTTTTAGTCCTTTTATTGTTTTAAACCTTCTAGTTTATATTTGGATATGGCCAATTAACAACATTGATGATAGTTTGAGGTGAACAACAAAGGGATCCTTTATTAATATTTGATATTCTCAGTGTATAATTCTTTCACCTCCTTGATCAGGTTTATTCCTAAGTATTTTATTTGGGGTAGGGGATGCAATTTAAAAAGGGAGTGTTTTATTTTTAACATTCCCTTTTTGATATTTCATTTTTAGTGTAAAGAAATGCAACCAATTTCTGTAGGTTAATCTTATATCCTGCTACCTCACTGAATTCACTTCTCAATTCTAGTAGTTTTTGTGTGGAGTCTTTAGGGTTTTCTATATATAGTATCATGTCCTCTGCACATCATGACAATTTCACCGCTTCCCTCCAATTGAGATCCCCTTATTTCTTGTCTTTTGTGGCTAGGACTTGCAATACTGTGTTGAATAGAAGCGGTGAGTTCTATCTTTGTTATAAATTTTTAGGGGGAAGACTTTCAGCTTTTCACTGTTGAGTATTATACTGTCTGTGCATTTGCCATAAATAGTTTTTTATTATGTTGAAATGCAGTCCCTCTATACCCACTTTTGTAAGTTTTGTTAAAATCATGAATGGATGCTGAATTTTTGCAAAGGCAGTTTTTGAATCTACTGAGAGAATCATGTGATCTTGGTTTTTGTCTTGTCTTTTGTTGATGTGGTGTATGACATTAACTTTGTGTATGTTGAATCATCCTTGCAATACTGGGGTTTATATGACTTGGTCATTGTGTATGATCCTTTTTATGTCTTGTTGGATTTGGCTTGATAATTTGTTGAGAATGTTTGCATCTATATTCGTCAAAGATGACTCAAACAACAACAACGTATTCACCAAAGATACTGGCCTACGATTTCCTCTGTCGTGTCTTTGATTTTGCTATCAGGGTCACAGTGGCTTCACAGAGTGTCTTTAGGAGTGTTCCCTCCACTTCAGTCTTTTGGAAGAGTTTGAGTAGAATTGGTATACGTTCTTTGCATGTTTGTTAGAATTTCCATGTGAAGCCATCAGGTCCTGGACTTCAGTTTGCAGGGAGTCTTTTGTTTTTTAATTTGCAGATTCTATTTCACTTCTGGGCTTCCCTGGTGGTTCAGTGGTAAAGAATCCACGTGCCAATGCAAAAGAGACGAGATGTGGGTATGATCCCTGGGTCAGGAAGATGCCCTGGAATAGGAAATGGCACCCCAATCCAGTATTCTTGCCTGGGAAATCCCATGAACAGAGGAGCCTGGTGGGCTACAGTCCGTGTGGTTGCAGAGAGTCATAGACATGACTGAGCGCACACACGCACTTCACTTGTCAGATCAGTTCAGTTGCTCAGTCGTGTCCTACTCTTTGCAACCACATGGACTTCGTTGTCCATCACCAGCTCCCAGAGGTTGCTCAAACTCATGTCCATCAAGTTGGTGATGCCATCCAACCATCTCATTCTCTGTCATTCCCTTCTCCTCCTGCCTTTTATCTTTCTCAGCATCAGGGTTTTTTGCAGTGAGTCAGTTCTTCACATCAGGTGGCCAAAGTACTGGAGTTTCAGCTTCAGCATCAGTCCTTCCAGTGAATATGCAGGACTGGTCTCCTTTAGGATGGACTGGTTGGATCTCCTTGCAGTCCAAGGGCCTCTAAAGAGTCTTCTCCAACACCACAGTTCAAAAGCATCAATTCTTCGGTGCTCAGCTTTCTTTATGGTCCAACTGTCACATTCATACATAACTACTGGAAAAACCATAGCTTTGACTAGACGGACCTTTGTTGGTAAAGTAATCTCTCTGCTTTTTAATATGCCATCTAGGTTGCTCATAGCTTTTCTTCCAAGGAGCAAGCGTCTTTTAATTTCATGGCTGCAGTCACCATCTGCAGTGATCTTGGAGCCTAAAAAAATGAAGTCTCTCATTGTTTCCATTGTTTCCCCATCTATTTGCCATGAAATGATGGGACTAGCTGCCATGATCTTAGTTTTTTTAATGTTGAGTTTTAAGACAGCTTTTTCACTCTCCTTCTTTCACTTTTATCAAGAGAGAGGCTCTTTAGTTCCTTTTCACTTTCTGCCATAAAGGTGATGTCATCTGCATATCTGAGGTTATTGACATTTCTCCTGGCAGTCTTGATTCCAGCTTGTTTTTCTTCCAGCCCAGAGTTTCTCATGATGTACTCTGCATATAAGTTAAATAAGCAGGGTGACAATAGACAGCCTTGATGTGCTCCTTTCCAATTTGGAACCAGTCCATTGTTCCATGTCTGGTTCTAACTGTTGCTTCTTGACCTTCACACAGATTTCTCAGGAGGCAGGTAAGGTGGTCTGGTATTCCCATCTCTTTCAGAATTTTCCACAGTTTGTTGTGATCCACACAGTCAAAAGCTTTGGCGTAGTCAATGAAGCAGAAGCAGATGTTTTTCTGAAACTCTCTTGGTTTTTCTATGATCCAGTGGATGTTGGCAATTTGATCTCTGGTTCCTCTGCCTTTTCTAAGTCCAGATTGAACATCTGGAAGTTCTCGGTTCACATACTGTTGAAGCCTGGCTTGGAGAATTTTGAGCATTACTTTGCTAGCATGTGAGATGAGTGCAATTGGGCGGTAGTTTGAGCATTCTTTGGCAATGCCTTTCTTTGGGATTGGAATGAAAACTGACCTTTTCCAGTCTTGTGGCCACTGCTGAGTTTTCCAAATTTGTTGGCATATTGAGTGCAGCACTTTCACAGCGTCATCTTTCAGGATTTGAAATAGCTCAGCTGGAATTCCATCACCTCCACTAGCTTTGTTCATAGTGATGCTTCCTAAGGCCCACTTGACTTCACATTCCAGGATGTCTGGCTCTAGGTGAGTGATCACACCATCGTGATTATCTGGGTCGTGAAGATCTTTTCTGTATAGTTCTTCTGTGTATTTTTGCCCCCTCTTCCTAATATCTTCTGCTTCTGTTAGGTCCATACCATTTCTGTCCTTTATTGAGCCCATCTTAGCATGAAATGTTCCCTTGGTATCTCTGGTTTTCTTGAAGAGATCTCTAGTCTCTCCCATTCTATTGTTTTCCTCTATTTCTTTGCATTGATCGCTGAGGAAGGCTTTCTTATTTCTCCTTGCTTTTCCTTGGAACTCTGCATTCAGATGGGCATAGCTTTCCTGTTCTCCTTTGCCTTTCACTTCTCTTTTCTCAGCTATTTGTAAGGCTTCCTCAGACAACCATTTTGCTTTTTTGCATTTTTCTAGGGGATCGTCTTGATCACCACCTCCTGTACAATGTCATGAACCTCTGTCCACAGTTCTTCAGGCACTCTGTCTATCAGATCTAATCCCTTGAATCTATTTGTTACTTCTACCGTATAATGGTAAAGGATTTGATTTAGGTCATAGCAAATTTGGAAAACTCAGCAGTGGCCACAGGACTGGAAGAGGTCAGTCTTCGTTCCAATCCCAAAGAAAGGCAATGCCAAAGAATGCTCAAACTACCGCACAATTGCACTCATCTCACATGCTAGTAAAGTAATGCTCAAAATTCTCCAAGCCAGGCTTCAGCAATACGTGAACCGTGAACTTCCAGATGTTCAAGCTGGTTTTAGAAAAGGCAGAGGAACCAGAGATCAAATTGCCAATATCCGCTGGATCATCGAAAAAGCAAGAGAGTTCCAGAAAAACATCTATTTCTGCTTTATTGACTATGCCAAAGGCTTTGACTGTGTGGATCACAATAAACTGTGGAAAATTCTGAAAGAGATGGGAATACCAGACCATCTGACCTGTCTCTTGAGAAACCTGTATGCAGGTCAGGAAGCAACAGTTAGAACTGGACATGGAACAACAGACTGGTTCCAAATAGGAAAGGGAGTATGTCGAGGCTGTATATTGTCACCCTGCTTATTTAACTTATATGCAGAGTACATCATGAGAAACACTGGGCTGGAAGAAACACAAGCTGGACTCAAGATTGCCGGGAGAAATATCAATAACCTCAGATATGCAGATGACACCACCCTTATGGTAGAAAGTGAAGAAGAACTAAAGAAGAGCCTCTTGATGAAAGTGAAAAAGAGGAAAGTGAAAAAGTTGGCTTAAAGCTCAACGTTCAGAAAACTAAGATCATGGCATCTGGTCCCATCACTCCATGGGAAATAGATGGGGAAACAGTGGAAACAGTGTCAGACTTTATTTTTTTGGGCTCCAGAATCACTGCTGATGGTGACTGCAGCCATGAAATTAAATGACGCTTACTCCTAGGAAGGAAGGTTATGGCCAACCTAGATAGCATATTTAAAAGCAAAGACATTACTTTGCCAACAAAAGTCCATCTAGTCAAGGCTATGGTTTTTCCAGTGGTCATGTATGGATGTGAGAGTTGGACGGTGAAGAAAGCTGAGCGCCGCAGAATTGATGCTTTTGAACTGTGGTGTTGGAGAAGACTCTTGAGAGTCCCTTGGACTGCAAGGACATCCAATCAATCCATCCTAAAAGAGATCAATCCTGGGTGTTCATTGGAAGGTCTGATGTTGAAGCTGAAACTCCAATACTTTGGCCACCTCATGCGAAGAGTTGACTCATTGGAAAAGACCCTAATGCTGGGTAGGATTGGGGGCGGGAGGAGAAGGGGACGACAGAGGATGAGATGGTTGGATGGCATCACCGACTCGATGAACATGGGTTTGGGTGGACTCCGGGAGTTGGTGATGGACAGGGAGGCCTGGCGTGCTGCAATTCATGGGGTCGCAGAGAGTCGGACACGACTGAGCGACTGAACTGAACTGAACTGAATGGTCTAGTCATTTTTCCCTACTTTCTTCAACTGATGTCTGAATTCGGCAATAAGGAGTTCATGAAATGAGCTACAGTTGTTTTTACTGACTGTATAGAGCTTCTCCATCTTTGGCTGCAAAGAATATAATCAATCTGATTTCGGTGTTGACCATCTGGTGATGCCCATGTGTAGAGTCATCTCTGTATCGTTGGAAGAGGGTGTTTGCTATCACAAGTGTGTTCTTTTGGGAAAACTCTGTTAGCCTTTGACCTGCTTCATTTGTACTCCAAGGCCAAGTTTGCCTGTTACTCCAGGTATCTCGACTTCCTACTTTTGCATTCCAGTCCCCTATGATGAAAATGACATCTTTTTGGGGTGTTACTTCTAGAAGGTCTGTAGGTCTTCATAAAACCATTCAACTTCAGCTTCTTCGGCATTAGTGGTCGGGTCATAGACTTGGATTACTGTGATATTGAATGGTGTGCTTTGGAAACAGAGATCATTCTGTTATTTTTGAGATTGCGTCCAAGTGCTGCATTTTGGACTCTTTTGTTGACCATGATGGCTACTCCATTTCTTCTAAGGGATTCTTGCCCACAGTAGTAGATATGATGGTCATCTGAGTTAAATTTCACCCATTCCCGTCCATTTTAGTTCACTGATTCCTAAGATGTCAGTGTTCACTCTTGCCGTCTCCTTCTTGACCACCCAGCCCCCCTCGGGTCAGGGACCCGACAGTCCAGGCTCTGTGCTCTGTTGTTCTCTGCAGCGTCGGACTTCACTGTCACCACCGGACACACCGTCACTGGAGCGTCGTTTCCGCTTGGGCCCAGTCGCTGCATTTCTCTGGCGTTATTAGTAATTGCCCTCTGCTCTTCCCCAGTGGAGTACTGGACACCTTCAGACCTGGGGGGCTCATCTCGTGGCATCAGGTCTTGAGACGTTTCCTCTCCTTCCATTCTGACAGTCATCCTGGGTAGAGTGTCCTGGGCTGCAGGGTGCTCCCGTTCAGGACTCTGAATTTATCTGGCCGCTCCCTTCTAACCTGCAGTGTTTCTGGAGAGGAGCCTGCCAGCAGCCTTGTGGGGGCTCTCTTGTAATGAATGCTTTAGATACCTCTTTCACGTTTGACATTTTTGTCCCCTCTGTCTTGGTGTGGGTCTGTTGGGACCCCACCCTCTGTGGGGTGCAGGCAGGCGGCCCTCGGGTGCTGTGTTCACACAGCCACCAGTGCAGATCCTCGGAAATCAGTAGCTGTGCACCCAGACCTGCCGTGGGAGCTGGGGAGCAGCTCAGGCCCGGCCCGGCCCCCAGGTGCACCCACAAAGCCCACGGCTGCCCGGGCCCGACCTGTCCCAGCCAGGGAGCCACCGCTGTCCACAAGCATGTCCTGCAGGCACCGAGTGGACGGAGCCAGAGACCAGCCGGTGGCTCAGCCGCGGGGAAGCTGACTCCAGCCCCGCCTCCGCGGGTGAGGGCCCTGTCCCAGCACTCCCGGAGCTCAGGGGGGTGGGGCTGCGCTGGGGGCCCCCTCTGCCCTTCGCACGCCCCTGAACATCAGTGCTTTGCTTCTACGACAGCCAAGGCGTCTTCCACGCCACCCCAGCTGCGGCCACGCCACACTCCAGCCCATCAGGCTGTTCACGCAGCCAGCCACGGTCCTCTCCCGGGGCCTGTCCTGCACGCACCAGCCGGCACGTATCTCAGGCTGGAGACCGCGTGCAGGTAGTGCAGAGCCGCTCTGCCTGCTGCATGCTCCTCCGAGTCTCTGAAGACCCCCCGTCTGTCCCAGCTGGTCCTTCCGTGGGTGAGGGCCTTTCCAGGGGGCCAGAACCTGTCCGCTATCAGAGCTTCCTCCCAGGGCGCAGGGCCAGTCCTTCTTCCATTTTTTTCCCTTTATCGTCCTGGGTTACGGGGAGATCTTTCTTGTGCTCCTTGGTGCCTGAGCTTTCCCACCAGGGGGTATTGTGAGAACTGTTCCGTGTGTAGACATATTTGTGGGAGGAGGTGAGTTCCACGTCCTGTTCTGCTATCTGGATTCACAGTCTCGTACTTGTCTGCGCAGAGGTATGATGTGATCCTGGACTTGTTCGGATACTGAGTGTGCCGTCCTCAGGGGCATCCACGTGTCTCCCACCCCAGTTTGCAAAGGGAGACAGTGGAGACCAGCCACACCAGCTCACCATGTGCGGGACATAGGCCTGGCGGGAGAGGAGGGCTCAGCTGACAATCTCAATGCTAACTTTAAAAAACCTACACTTAGAATTACTTGGATATGTAAATCTACTTCATGAACTGTTAAGTGGTGTGAAATCTAAAGTATTTTTAAAAATCTAAAAAATATTACTTATAAATGAAATAACACTTCGGATCTATTAAACTGTAGAAACTAAAATCTAAGAGCTTTTTCACTGTGGCTACTAGAAACTTTAAAATTACATACATGGTCTGCATTATACTTCTACTAAATCTTGAGTCAGACCAAACAACAGGACCAACTGAAAGACTTCCTTTCTTATGAGAAATAATTTTATAACCTAATCAGCCCAACATGTTGATTTATCTTTTTCTTAACTCTTCATATGTGATTTCCTCTGAGCCTCCAAGTCAGTGCGCAGCAGCTCTGCAGGCCAGTTGGCTGTAGACAGCTCCCGGAGCTTGTACGGAGTATTTCTTGGCAGCTTTTGAGAAAACACTCATTGAAAGGTTAATCAAATCAGTCAGACTTGCATGTTGCTTAAACAAACCCCCGTCTTCACTGAAGACTGAACAGATGCATAGACTCTACCCAGAGGCTTCCATGCCATCATCAGGTTCACTTTTCTTCAAGGGTATAAGCAGCAGGCCCACACTCTGAATACTGAGCAATCAACATTTCGTGCCAACTCATGAAACTCCTGTGTACTTCCAGGACCTTACAGATTCTCAATTCTTTCACATCAACATTCATTCCACCTGTGGTTGATGAGAAGAGTCAGTTCTATAGGTAAGTTTGTTTGCTTAGGTACACAAGTAGGAACTAAAATGGACACACATTGTGAGACAGTCTGTTAAAGATGCAAGTAAGTGCCAACAGGGTGTGTTTTAAAGAGCCTGACAGATTCATGTTTCCAGGAGACCATCAGCGTGTCATCCCTGAGTGCTAAGAGACGGGTCACGGGGAGGTTGCCACAGGTCAGGGCCTAGGGCACAGGTGAGGTCGCAGGTGCAGAGCCTCACTTCACAACTGTGACACCGAGTGGTGACCTGCAGGACTGACCACGTGGCTCCACGTCAGAGCCGGGGGGACATCCCACGGAGCTAAGCGACGCCCGAGCCTCACGGCAGGGCTGACAGCTCCTGTGCCGTGGAAGTCCTAAGGTGTTTAATGCACGTGCTCCACCTAAACTGTGTTCAGGAATTAAACTGTAGGCATCACACAACTGGAGAACAGACTGGAGCCAATTCCAGCTCCTTCTAGGAAGACACCTCAGCAACTGCTGTGGAGGCAAGTTCAGTGTCTGAGGAGCGCGCTGGTGGGCGGTGAGGTCGGGGCAGGGCTGAACCTCTGTGGAAGCACTGGTCTGGGGCATACTGATACCTGTGGTATGTTAGACACGCGCATACGTCAGTGGTCACTGGTGAGAGGATGGTCTCCGCTTACATTTTTGTACCTACAACCCGACAGGAAGTGTGTTAGAACCGTATCTGGAACAGAAGGAGATGCGGGTTCCTGTGGTATTAACGAGTCTGGCCGGTTGGTGCGTGTGCTGTAGTAACTGCTAATGTTCTGAACGTATGTCTGTTCAGGAGTTTATGTCTCACCTCGATAGAAAATTACTTCCACGAGAGAAAATTCTACCAGAAAATATTTTGCCTTGAAATTACTTAAAATGTGATCCAGCTTCATGCAAATCCTATAAACTATACAAAAAAAAGTGTCATAAGAAAGGATCACTCAATTCTAAGTTCAAAAGTACATTTATTTAAAATGTGGGCAAGATTTCAATATAAAAGAAAAAGAGTATAAGAAATAAAAATAAAAGTACAAAACATTTGAAATCTTTAACATCCATAATTTAGAGATAGCAAGGTCTTTATTTACATCATTTCTATTTGCAGCTAGAGTTCCATTAACAGTGTTGTGAAAACATTTAAAAACCCGCAAATGAATCATAAAACCTAATGTGGGCTCTTAAAAGTCGTATAATACAAAACATAATTTATGTTTCCTCAGAATAAAATTACACATCTTAATAAGATGCAACATATTTAATATATTTGTCTTCCTGCTTTAAAAATGCTTGTCCCGGAGAAAGCAGCTGGAAAACAAGGGCGTCTGTGGGCGCGGGGCCGAGGGCAGGCTGCGCGGCTCCTGGCACCAGCGCAGGGGCTGTCAGTTGAATTTATATGTAGGCGTGTTGAGGAAAACAACTCCCCACAGCAGTGCCGACACCCAGCCCAGCTCGAAGCCCCTCCCTCCCCCTGCAGGGCACGCGCCAGGCCCTGCAGCCCAGGCCTCCGCCTGCCTTCAGGCTGCAGACGCGAGGAGAGGCCCGAGGGGTCACCCGCTGACGGCTCGGGGGAGCTTTACGCCACGTCTTCCTTCCACAAGGAAAGGCGGCGCAGACCGGGCTTTCGGCTCTAAACATGGAGAGCAGGAGAGAGCCTGGAGAGCGGAGAGCACCTCCTCTGGAGGAACGGCCTGCGAGACTCAGCAGGCCTCTCGGCGGCTCTACCACCAGCCCTGGCAGTGGCGCCCTAGCCTGGGGGCTCCCGGAGCGCAGAGAGGGGCCCACTCACTGCCGTCCCAAAGGATATGACTCGTAGTCCAGTGTCTGAGTGAGCACCCCAGTGAGAACAAACTCCGCATTGTGAACATCTGCAAGGAACAGAGACAGACCCCGTCAAACACGCGCCTGCGTGCACCCACGCACACCGGCACGCAGGGCAGTGAACGTACCAATTCCTCGGGCAAAGTATTCTCGACACAAGTGAAGGTCATTTTCACAGGATATTAAAATGATTTCTGACAAACTCTAAGGAAAAGAAAAGCAGCTTCTTGGTTACTGAGCCTCATACACGACAGTGAAGCATTCAACAGTGTTTCACGTCTGTGCACCTTATTCTGCTTATGTTCCATGAGTTTCCGGAAAGACGGCTGTTTAGACAACACTTTGCCTCCTGCACATTCCACAATCGCTTTCATGGTTGACAGACTTGGGCAGATCCCAGGAGTGATGTAAAAGTATTTCGCCTAAAAATGAAAATACGTGTACTGGTTTCAAACTGAATTTTCAGCGTGTGTAACTTCTCATTCTATCCAAGAATTTTGACTAAATGCCTAATTTCATGGAGCTACACGGTGCTAGACCCCCCAGTCCCCCACATGAAGTGGGCCTGGCAGAGCCCAGACATGGAATTTCAGAAATAAGCACCCTCATATGCTCGGTGTGACCTATAATTATTAAAAAGCGACTACAACTTTAATTCCTGTAAGACATGAAGTATTCTGTGATAAGAGCAAGAATAAGAATATTTTTCACAATTTCTAAAGCTCAGATGGAGTACAAAATGATTTTGATGGTTAAAATTTCCTAACACCCTTACTCTTAAATGTACCAAAAATACCATTTTGTTTTAAACTCCTCAAATATTTAGAAAAACACAGACTATTTTAGGTAATGTACTCTTAACTCAGTACTGCAAATCTCTTTTGATTCCTAAGTTGGCTCCTTAAGAGTAAAAAAAAAGTGATTACCTCTATTAATCTACTAAGCCACAGTTTGATACAAAAAATTTTTCTAAACTGTTCTATCTTAGAAACATTTAAACACTGTAGTCTAGAATTATTAGACACATATTCAGTTAACATGTTCTCAAGAATGGTCTCCATTTTCCAGCTGAATATACGTTTTATGAGAATAGAGTTGTTAAAAGCAAAAAAAAAAAATTAAATCTCTTACAAATTATTCATAACATACTCTTTGCACCCGGGTTACTCGTACTGCATCTCTCTCCGTATTGAGTCTCTTAGACCCAGAACACACCCTGGAGGAGGCCCGACTGTGCAGGGGGAGTGGGGTGCGCCCGGTTCTCGGGGTGCGAGCCGCCCGCTCCATAACGCCCGCCCAGCTGCAGCAGCTGACCGGAGCTCCCGTCCAGGCGTACCTTGAAGAGCGGAGAGGCGTGGGCCCTCCTCAAGGACTCCTCCAGGCTGAAGGAGAAAAGCACCTCGGCCTCCGCGTCTCGGAGAAGGTAGCTCTGCTCGTCTGGGAAGGAAGACAGCACAGCCTCAGAACGTGCCCGGCACTGGGGTGCTCCGTGGGCGACCGGGCCCAGGCGCCCCCGGGAGCCGGGTGCAGGCATCCACCTGTGAACGAGTAAGCCTCCTCGACTGTATTTCAGTTACTTTCCTCCCGAAAACAGCCAGGCCAAAGACACTCTTCCTCCTGGGGATCAGGGTTTCTCAGCTTTTGGGAACAAATGTCCTGAAAGCCGTGGACCCTCCTCTCACCCCTGGGCGGCCCCCCGTCCCCCTCAGCTGTAACTTCACAGTGTTGGGGGGCCACAGCGCCCCAACCCAGACCCACGTGAAGAGCGCCTGTGCGGAGGGACAGCCCAGGAACCAGCTTCACAGCCAGCGTGTGCTCGCAGGGACCAGTGACTTCAGAGCCACTGGACTCCGGCTGAGAGTCGATCAGCCGCAGTTTACAGATGCACCAAAAACAAGTTCCTTTTACACACGAACACGTACAGCGATTTAGAAAGAATGGTTTTACCAGATTTTGAGAATCTAAGAATTTTTAAATACCTAATTTGGCAAAAAGTAAAGATCACAAAATGTTTTAATTGTCTTATGAATACATCTCATTCAGAAAAGCGTTTCCTTTCACCGTCGTAACCAAACTAGCAGTCCAGGGTCGGGCTGAGTTGGACGACAGGCTGTAAGGCTGACGGCCACACGCTGGGTCTGTCACTCGCCCTTCTCTTTTTAAAACAACGCCTTAAAAACGAGAAAACCGTTCTCAGGGACCCCAGTCACTGACTCCACGTCACTCAGGAGACACTGAGATTTAACAACAGCTAGAAATGCAAGTCCATCAGCCACCAGCAGGAAAAAAAGGCACTACACTCGGTGAAAGAAGAGAAGAATGTCTAAAAAATGAAGTTAAAAATGAACAAAGAAGTACTGTCATGCATGAAGTGGTATATCTGACATGCTAGTGTCTACAGCAGAATGAAGGTTGCTGGCCTGCCGCAGAGCTGTGACGGAGGGGCAGCCGTCCGCGTGTAAGCGGAGAGAGGGCCCTGAAAGGAACGCAGGAGGTCCAACCACCCTGGGCTTCCAGGAGGAGCAGCCGAGTTGCATTAACTTGGAGTTGTGGCAAGAGTCAACTTAAAAATCAAACTTCCCACAGCAGTGCAAAGGGCATGTGTATTACAGAAAGAAAGAACCTATACAATTGGTGTCTCAAACTATGTAAATACAAATACAAAAGGTCACAATGCCCCTCCTCCCCCATGACTGGAAGCGCCCAGTCTTAAAGCTGTCAGAGCCCAGGCGGGGGCCGCGCTGCAGGGCTGGGGGTCGCAGGGGTGGCCGACGGGGGCTGCCTACACACAGGGGACTCATCCAGGAAGCTAGTGCATTTACGACATCGGGAGCAGGCGTCTCGCTGCTGGAGTACAGACGCGGGAAGGGAGAGACGAGCGTGAGCCCTGTGCTATGGGACTGGAGCCGGACAGACGGACACGAGATGCACCGTGGGAGTCGGCCTGGCGTAGCCAGAGCCCACGGGCCTGAGTGCCATCAGCTCCCCGGGTCTGCCCTGAGGATCCGGGGGTGGTGGGGGTCCCTGGGACGTGCTGGTGCCGGGGTCAGGGCAGAAACGACTAAGACGAGCCCAGGACGCTCTTGTTTTGCCAAAAGCTACCAGGTGGTCACGACGGACAGGAAGAGCGGAGGGGACATGGAAGCCAGCATGGCCGGCGGTCACTGGTCACAGCGGGGCAACGTGGGGACGTTGACGAGACAGAGGAGACGTGTGAGGAAGCGGGAGAAACGAGAGTCGGCCAAGGGATAACTACAGACTTCAGGGTGCTTCCCGCAGATGAGAGCAGGCGGGGCGGAGAGGGGGCCGGGGTGCACACCACCCAAGCCCAGGTCCGCCCCGCGCAGCCCCCGGCAGGAGGCGTGCGGGGGGGACACAGCAGCAGAGTGAGGTCCCCCCACAGATGCCCTGCCTGTCCTGGGGTGGGTGTCCCACACTGACCCCCAGGCCGCCCGCCCCGTGTTCCCAGGACACTCCTGGGCTCCCTGGCCCTGCGCCGTCCACCGTCCCACGCCTGGAACCCCGTTCGACAGCCAGTGTGACAGGACAAATCACCAGGAAACGGCAAGGCAGGGCCACAGAGCTCTTCCCCAGGACTTCCCCAATCACCACAACCTTCCTATTTCACAGCAAAATGCAAAGGTATCAAATAACTCACTGGGACATGAAATAACCTGTTATTTATCCATTTAAATTCACAGACTTAAAAAATGAACTCGGTGTTTGCTAGGATGAAAACGGAGACAAATTTCAAGGCAAACCGCTCCTACCTGGGCAGCCAGTCCCCAGGGTGCGGCCGGGCCACTTACCGACGAACTTCTGGCACTTGAAGCACTCCTCCAGCCACTCGGGGGTGACGATGTGCTTCACCACGGAGATGGCCGTCAGGAACTTGACCGTCCGCGTCACCTTGCTGGCGATGAGGTGGGTGCACTTCGGTGCAGACTCGGCGACCTCGCCGCCCAGGATGTAGAGCTTCTGGGGGCCGGGAACACAGAGCAGAAGTGAGGCCATCTTGTCTGCAGAGCCGCCTGCCCGCGGCCTGGGACTTGTCTACACCATGAAGGGGGCTCTCAGCCACACAAAATGCTGAAAGTGGTGACAGCAGACCTACGCCACCGTGCGAGCAAAGTGGAAACTGCAAGTGACGACGTACATTTCCCTAATCCATGCCACCCGAGTCAAGAGTAACGCAGGACTTCCCCTGGACACCCAGAGGACACCCCTCTGAAGAAGCAGAAAGCTCTGAGAACACGGCAGCTCGCTACCTAAGGAGCGAACCTCCCAGCCTGTCTACGCCGAAGTGAGCGTTGATAAGGCACGTTAAGACAGTTTCTAAGAAATGATGACATAAAAATCGATTTAAGAGATAGACATGTAAAAGATGATCTCTTTATACCCAATTTTAAAAGTAAAAAAATTTTATAGTAGCATTTATAATTATTTCTCTTCCATAAAAAAATAAAGGGAAATGTTTGAATCCCTGTGATACAGGTCAACTATGCTTTAACCATCCCCTCCCCAGACACAAGCCCACAATCCACAATTTACATTTATGTAAATAAATACATGACCCAAGACGGATGGGTCATGGTGGAGAGGTCTGACACAATGTGGTCCACTGGAGAAGGGCATGGCAAACCACTTCAGTATTCTTGCCTTGAGAACCCCATGAACAGTATGAAAAGGCAAAAAGATTGGACACTGAAAGATGAACTCCCCAGGTCAGTAAGTGCCCAATATGCTACTGGAGATCAGTGGAGAAATAACTCCACAAAGAATGATGGGATGGAGCCAAAGCAAAAACAATACCCAGCTGTGGATGTGACTGGTGATAGAAGCAAAGTCTGATGCTGTAAAGAGCAATACTGCATAGGAACCTGGAATGTTAGGTCCTTGAATCAAGGCAAATTGGAAGTGTTCAAACAGGAGATGGCAAGAGTGAACATCACCATTCTAGGAATCAGCGAACTAAGATGGACTGGAATGGGTGAATTTAACTCAGATGACCATTATATCTACTACTGTGGGCAAGAATCCCTTAGAAGAAATGGAGTAGCCATCATGGTCAACAAAAGAGTCTGAAAGGCAGTACTTGGATGCAATCTCAAAAACAATGCAAGACCTTCTAGAACTAACACCCAAAAAAGATGTCCTTTTCATTATAGAGGACTGGAATGCAAAAGTAGGAAGTCAAGAAACACCTGGCGTAACAGGCAAATTTGGCCTTGGAGTACAGAATGAAGCAGGGCAAAGGCTAACAGAGTTTTGCCAAGAGAACGCACTGGTCATAGCAAACACCCTCTTCCAACCACACAAGAGAAGACTCTACACATGGACATCACCAGATGGTCAACACCGAAATCAGAATGATTATATTCTTTGCAGCCAAAGATGGAGAAGCTCTATACAGTCAGCAAAAACAAGACCGGGAGCAGACTATGGCTCAGATCATGAACTGCTTATTGCCAAATTCAGACTTAACTTGAAGAAAGTAGGGAAAACCACTAGTCCATTCAGGTATGACCTAGATCAAATCCCTTATGAGTATACAGTAGAAGTGATAAATAGACTTAAGGGACTAGATCTGATAGACAGAGTGCCTGATGAACTATGGACAGAGGTTCGTGACATTGTACAGGAGACAGGGATCAAGAAAATCCCCATGGAAAAGAAATGCAAAAAAGCAAAATGGCTGTCTGAGGAGGCCTTACAGATTGCTGGGAAGAGAAGAGAAGCGAAAAGCAAAGGAGAAAAGGAAAGATATTCCCATCTGAATGCAGAGTTCCAAAGAATAGCAAGGAGAGATAAGAAAGCCTTCCTAAGCGATCAATGCAAAGAAATAGAGGAAAACAACACATTGGGAAAGACTAGAGATCTTGTCAAGAAAATTAGAGATACCAAAGGAAAATTTCACGCAAAGATAGGCTCGATAAAGGACAGAAATGGTATGGACCTAACAGAAGCAGAAGATATTAAGAAGAGGTGGCAAGAATACACAGAAGAACTGTACAAAAAAGATCTTCATGACCCAGATAATCATGATGGTGTGATCACTCACCTAGAGCCAGACATCCTGGAATGTGAAGTCAAGTGGGCCTTAGAAAGCATCACTATGAACAAAGCTAGCGGAGGTGATGGAATTCCAGCTGAGCTATTTCAAATCCTGAAAGATGATGCTGTGAAAGTGCTGCACTCGATATGCCAGCAAATTTGGGAAACTCAGCAGTGGCCACAGGACTGGAAAGGTCAGTTTTCGTTCCAATCCCAAAGAAAGGCAATGCCAAAGAATGCTCAAACTACCGCACAATTGCACTCGTCTCACACGCTAGTAAAGTAATGCTCAAAATTCTCCAAGCCAGGCTTCAGCAATACGTGAATCGTGAACTTCCAGATGTTCAAGCTGGTTTTAGAAAAGGCAGAGGAACCAGAGATCAAATTGCCAATATCCGCTGGATCATCGAAAAAGCAAGAGAGTTCCAGAAAAACATCTATTTCTGCTTTATTGACTATGCCAAAGGCTTTGACTGTGTGGATCACAATAAACTGGAAAATTCTGAAAGAGATGGGAATACCAGACCATCTGACCTGTCTCTTGAGAAACCTGTATGCAGGTCAGGAAGCAACAGTTAGAACTGGACATAGAACAACAGACTGGTTCCAAATAGGAAAAGGAGTCCGTCAAGGCTGTATACTGTCACCCTGCTTATTTAACTTATATGCAGAGTACATCATGAGAAACGCTGGGCTGGAAGAAACACAAGCTGGAATCAAGGTTGCCGGGAGAAATATCAGTAACCTCAGATATGCAGATGACACCACCCTTATGGCAGAAAGTGAAGAACAACTAAAGAAGAGCCTCTTGATGAAAGTGAAAGAGGAAAGTGAAAAAGTTGGCTTAAAGCTCAACGTTCAGAAAACTAAGATCATGGCATCTGGTCCCATCACTCCATGGGAAATAGATGGGGAAACAGTGGAAACAGTGTCAGACTTTATTTTTTTGGGCTCCAGAATCACTGCTGATGGTGATTGCAGCCATGAAATTAAAAGACGCTTACTCCTTGGAAGGAAGGTTATGACCAACCTAGATAGCATGTTTAAAAGCAGAGACATTACTTTGCCAACAAAAGTCCATCTAGTCAAGGCTATGGTTTTTCCAGTGGTCATGTATGGATGTGAGAGTTGTTGGACAGTGAAGAAAGCTGAGCGCTGCAGAATTGATGCTTTTGAACTGTGGTGTTGGAGAAGACTCTTGAGAGTCCCTTGGACTGCAAGGAGATCCAATCAATCCATCCTAAAGGAGATCAATCCTGGGTGTTCATTGGAAGGACTGATGTTGAAGCTGAAACTCCAATACTTTGGCCACCTCATGTGAAGAGCTGACTCATTGGAAAAGACCCTAATGCTGGTTAGGATTGGGGGCAGGAGGAGAAGGGGACGACAGGATGAGATGGCTGGATGGCATCACCGACTCAATGGACATGGATTTCGGTAGACTCCAGGAGTTGGTGATGGACAGGGAGGCCTGGCGTGCTGCAGTTCATGGAGTCGCAAAGAGTCGGACACGACTGAGCGACTGAACCGAAATAAATATAAATACATCACTGAGCCCTGGGCCTGCCCCACCAGGCAGAACAAGTGTTGAGAAGACGGGTTCATTCCGGAAACCGTAAGGGGCACAGCTACGTTCGTAAGCTAATGTCCTTATGAAAATGGTATTTGCGCGGCTTTGCTAACGTGTGACTACAAGGCTGCCCTGGTCTCCTCACCTGAGTCGTCCTAACAAGAAAGCAAGCGTCTGAGGAGGAAGCAGCAGCAAGACGAGGCGGGAAGGCAAGGTAAGGATGAGGCAGTTTATAAACACACACAGAGGAACACACAATATTCCTGATTACATATCAACTTAATAAAACAGCTAGCCTAAGGCAAATATAAACAAAGGGAACATTCCTAAAAGTCCTTATGCAGAACAGAAGGAAATTTCACCTTTATGTACTGCTGAACTTGAACAGGCTCAAATCCAGTGAAAAGCACAAAAGGGGTCAGCTCTGGGGTCAGCTTCTTGGTGGGAGGTGGAATATCTTCGATTCTATCAAACACACATGGAAGAGAACGGTTATTACTTCCCTAGTATGTTCTTTACCAAACAAGGGACTTTAGCAGCTTTAACAGCTCTGAGAGCTTTCCCTGTGTGTGGTTTTCTTTCCTTAAAGGTAAGTGCAGTGACTCACCTGCCCTTTCTTTCCCACCATTTACACAGTCACCCCAAAGGACTCTCGCCTGGCACCCCCAGGGGAGGGGGCCAATCAGGCCCCACCCCCACCCTGCGCTGGCCCTGGGGGTCTCTGAGGGAGGCAGGGGCGGCTCCAGGGCCCCCTGTGGTCCCGGCCCCCCACCGTCTCCCACAGCCCCCATCTCACCCCAGAAGCTCTGATGCAGGACAAAGCTGGCTGACTCAAGCACACACTTTATATTAAACTTCTTTTTTCCCTTTCCTTTTTTCAAATCCTATTTTTAGCTTATATTTGAGACAGTCTATTAAATAAAAAAACCCGTAGCATTTTAATGACGTATATAGTCACATAATAAGGCTTTTACTAAAGAATTCAACAACCTCCAGACTGGGTGGCTGTGGGGACCGGAAGGAGGGGACTGAAGAGCAGGGAAGAGAAGACCTTGCTCAACGCAGCCCAGAGGGTCTCCCGGTTCTAGATAAACCGCCGGCTTACGTCACCAGGTGAGACCAGGACACGTCGGAGCTCACCCGCGCCGGCCCCGCAGAGGGGCTCCACCCCCTCCCGACCCGGGCCAGGGGTCGGACGCGGGCTCCCGGGCCCACACTGATGCCGCCTGGCGCTGGGCTCCGGCGCCCCTGCCCCCGCCCCCCCAAGCAGCTCCTTCCACACAGCGGGGGTTCTGGACTGCTGTCGCCTCCGTAAGCAGGCGGCTTCCTTGCCACCAGCGTCACTGGGGAAGCCCTTCCAGTGGGGATCTGAGAAACCTCCCCAGCTGCCACCATTCCCAGAGCACAGGGTAAAGATCGCCGACCACAGAGAGCAAGGCGACCCCTCCTACCTGGCTCTTTTGGAAGAAGGCTGGATGCCAGTTACTTCACTCTGCTTCGGTTTGGGAGGGAGTCTCACACCCTGTAATTAAAGGATGATTTAGCTCAGTCAGCCTCCCCAGTAACACGTCCGCTTCCGAGCACCTTCCACCCACCTCGACTCACACTAGAAACGCTCCCCACTGCACAACCAGCAGAGACCACAGCGCCCGCGAGCTGTCCAGGGAGGCCCTGGCGCCGGCCACCCTCTATCCACCTGAGCCAACAGTGCTTTAAGATGTCTTCACCCCTCAGCTCTGGTGACAGATGTAATCCTCAACCTTGAACTTCGCCCAGGCTCCTACCACCAGCTGGAGGCCCTGACCTGCGGAGACGCCGGGCCCGGTGGGGAGCCGGTGCCTGAGGCCCCTCAGCCAGCCTCGCACTGCGCCTGCTGCCCCCTCACCCCGTCCCGGCCTCTAACACAGACCCTCTTCCACAGGCACACTCATTTATGTTCTACTATCGGAAGCAACCACCTCTCCATCTGAGATGGAGATGACCCCGCTGCCCCAAGTGAAAGGCAGCCCTTACTCGTTTGGTACCAACCAACCCCTGGCACTCCAGTGCAGAATGGCCCCCCCGAAGGCAGCCCATCAGAGACCCCAGCCAGCGGGCTGGAAGCCCACCCGACTAGCGAGGAGCTGTGGTCAGGGCTGACACTCTGGCGCCCCAGTTCCCGCCTCCCGAACCCCACGGAAACACACGGCCCCCCCGTGCTGCTCTGCGCCTCTGGAAGCAGTCACGCAGCTCTCTGAACAAGTCATGGGGCTGACGTGTGTCGTGTGAATGACGAACTCCCGATACCATCAACGAAGAGGAACAAGGGTGCACGGAACAGCTTATGACCGGTGAGAAGGTTCAGCCCTCGCTGGTCATGACGGCCAATTACTGACAGAATCAGTCACAGACACAAGCCTACCCCTACTGCTTCACACCACAGTAATGCCAAAGGAAGGTGACTAACTTGACATACCATCAGCAACTCTGCTGACACTTTCAACGGAACTCGCCAAGCATCTGAAGAGAGAAAACAGGTTACTTTTCCGAAACACTATGTAAATAAAGGACCCATAATCAATATAAAAAGCCTTTTCAGGACATGTACACACTATTACATATAAAACAGGTTAACAATAAGGACCTGCTATATAGCACAGGGAACTCGACTCTATACTCTGTAATAGCTATATAGGAAAAGAATCTAAAAAAAAAAAGATATATGCACAAGTATGACTGATTCACTCTGCACAGCTGAAACTAGCACAACACTAAATCAACCGTAGTCCAATAGAAAAACAATCAAAATGGAGGTGTATCAGTGACAACAGAAATGAGAGGCCTCTCCAGGTGTGGGTCACCCCGGACACGCAGTGGCTCGGGTGACGGCCTCCAGTAAGGGGGCCGTGAGGACTCTTCCTGAGTCACAGGGAAGCCTGGCAGGGGCCTAGCGTTCCGTGTGAGACAGAGCCGAGCAAACCACCCGCCCGTGGCCCAGGGCAGGCAGCGCTGAACCCCAGACAGTTCTGGGAGCCCCGCGGGCTGGCATCCCGGCTGGGCCCTCGAGGACACGCGTCCACCGAGGAAGGGCCTGGAGCCTGTACCACGGCTTCAGAGCGACATCACGGCCGGTCTACCCCAGGGAAGCAGGCAGAGAGGATCAAGACCAGGGAGGGCTTTCTTGCGACTGAGGCCATTAGGACCAGAACCGGACGGGCTCCTCCAAGAGAGCGCGTGTTAAAGCAGCGTCCGAATGACCACCGCCTGGAGCGACGCTCAGGTGGGTAAACGGGGTTAAGCGCCATCTGGAGTCCAGTCGGGGCGGTGGGCCTTCCTCGGGTTTTGTGCAGTAGAAAGCAGGGGGAGGTGCCCCGTCTCAGAGAGCAAGTTAAAGGAGAGCTGGCTCAAGAGACAAGATCAAAAGGCTTTCGAGTGTTCCTTCCACCTCTGAGAGTCCATTAAAAAAAGTAACCAAAAATACAAGCCAACAAAACTCCTGAGCCCAGCGCAGAGGGAGACAGCATGGAGAGGAAGCAGGAAACGAGAGAGCAGCGCCTGGAGCACCAGCCCGCGGCCGCGGGAGCCGCAGGCTTACCCAGAAGGTTCAACACCAGGTGCGGGGTCGGGGCGAAGGGGTCCTGCAGGCCGAAGGCGGTGTAGCGGCTGTACTGCGTCTGCCGCAGGGCCTCGAAGTTCCCCAGCAGGATGTCCCCCAGCCACTGGGCGTTCACACACGGGATCCGCCACTCTTTGGCCTTCTCGTACTTTAAACCGGTCGGTCTTTTTTGGTGTGGGGGGCGGGGGGGGAAGAGGAGAGAAAACACATTCATTAGAGCTACTGGTGTTCAAATCTGCACTTCTGTTAACACAAACCGGCCCACACTGGACGTGGCAGGGACGGTTCTGCAGAGCTGACCGGGCTGTAAGGAGGTGTCCTCTCGACTGTGAGGTCATCACCCGGCCTGCTTTCACCTCACCACTGCCACCTAATTTGTCTGCAGCCTCCTTAATCATCCCACTTCATTCTTCTGCTAGCGTTACTGCGGACATCTCTGCCATTCTTCCAACAGACTCTGACGTCCACCACAGAACTCTGACAGCTAAGAGATCCGGGGCAGCCCCGTGTGGGCCCAGACGGAACCCCGGCTGACCCAGGGACCCGGGGCAGCCCCGTGTGGGCCCAGACGGAACCCCGGCTGACCGAGGGACCCGGGGCGGCCCCGCGCGGGCCCAGACGGAACCCCGGCTGACCGAGGGACCCGGGGCGGCCCCGCGCGGGCCCAGACGGAACCCCGGCTGACCGAGGGACCCGGGGCGGCCCCGCGCGGGCCCAGACGGAACCCCGGCTGACCGAGGGACCCGGGGCGGCCCCGCGTGGGCCCAGACGGAACCCCGGCTGACTGACCCGGGGCAGCCCCGTGTGGGCCCAGACGGAACCCCTGCTGACCGAGGGAGCCGGGGCGGCGGCCACGCTTACTCTCTGCAGATGAGGACGGTGTTGCTGCGGCACAGGTAACCCGTGTACTTGGCGCCTGCCAGGTACGCCATCAGCTTCAGGTCATCCCTGTCGTTGTCGATGAAGCCAGTCACAGAGATGATCTGGGGGAGAAAAGGCCCAGTGAGATCAAGATGTAACGACGGTTTAACCCGGTTAACATGACTCTTCTCCGTTAGTTGTGCTACAGACACACATGCTTCCGTTCTCCCTCTGGCGTTGAGGGGCACTTGGCGACGTCACCTGTGAGAACAGTTACTGGCTACAGTGCTGCACGTGAGCCAGCAGGGGGGAGGGAAAGCGCCTTCCTGTGTCAGCTCGACACTGTTCCGATCACGGTGACGAAGTCACGTTATTAAGCATGTGAATATTGGTCAGTTCTTACTGATCCCAGTTTTGGACTCATCTGACCAAGAGAACCGACGGGAGATGACGTCTGGCCAGCTGCGGCCACTGCTGGTGTCACACGGTTAACTGTCAAGTGACAGTGAAGTCGCTCAGCCGTGTCTGACTCTTTGCGGCCCCGTGGACTGTAGCCCTCCAGGCTCCTCTGTCCATGGGATCTTCCAGAAAAGAGTACTGGAGCGGCTTGCCATTTCCTTCTCCAGGGGATCTTCCCAACCCAGGGATGGAACCCGGGTCTCCCGCACTGTAGGCAGACGCTTTGCCATCTGAGCCACCAGGGAGCAGGCATTTATTAAACAGCGTCAAAGACTTGGGAGAACCCGTTAAATGTCAGGAAGGTGTGACTGTTACAGGGGGACAGAGAAGGAAACAAGATGCTTATTCCGTTCAGGGAGGCGGGGGGAGCCTTACGTGCTGGGAGCACGGCTTGCCCCCCGGGGGGAAGGCCACGGGGAAGTGCAGGGCCCGGTGGGGCGGCACCAGCTGCTTCTTCTTCAGGACCGTGTTCAGCCAGTGAGCCGTGATGCACCTCTTCCTCTCCTTTATCGCCTGTGAACACAAGAGCACGGGCCGCTCGCTGGGGGCTGTACTGCAAGGACACACAGAACTAAGGCTGTGTAACCACAAGGTCACTGTTATTGGAAGTCCTATAAATACAGGAATTTCAGGAGCTTAGCACTCAGTTGACTAAACTAATCAACCACAGCAGTGTCACTGGTCAACTTGAACACAACCTGAAACTGTTACTGTTCACACAGGAACAAGAGCCGACCGCGGGGAGGAAAGCTGACAGCCCAGGAGATGACTGCGGTCACGGAAGGAGATGACACTCCCGATCATCAGAATTAGAACTGCCCCGTGAGAACGCAGCACGTTACGAAAGCGCTTAACTGCCCCTGAAGCTGAACTGCAGGGCGGCCCCTACGTGCTCCGCACCAGGCGTTTCCCGGAGGCCAAGGACACACACCCCTAACAGCACGCAGTCTACAAACAAGAACCTCTCAGAGAAGCAACGAGCCCGGAGGGGACGAGCGCAGGCAGCTCCGGCGGCCCTGCTCCCGCCGCCCCGCGCTCGGACGGCCCTGCTGGGGCGGACAGTGTCCACCTCCCCCTCACTGGGAACATGCCCTTCCTCCCCTCCTCACGGACAGAGAAGCCGCGGGCCACAGAGGTGTCCACACACCAAAGGCGGGTGGAAATCAGCGAGAAGCGGGTTTCTGTCTTCAGAGGTGGGAGAGAGTCCTTTCCAAGCACGACTATCGCTGCGTCGCTCAGAACCCCCCACCGCGGTCCCAGCAGAGCCCAGCGCTCACCTGTGCGAACAGCCCGCTGACCTGACTCTCGCAGAGCAGGTGGGTGCAGCGGCTCGAGAATGTGGGGTCCACGGCTCCTCCATGCGCCTGGATGATCTGTGCACACACGAGGCCCAGGGTCAGTCAGGTCCCGCGCCCGGGGAAGAGGGCCTTGTGATCTCCAATGGGGCAGCAGTTCACGAGACCCACCACGTATGTTCACAGTATCTCCCAAAGCGTGAACGAACCACCAGTTATATTCACGGGCTTTCCCACCCAGCACTACACAGCAAAAATGAACTCTAAGCCCCATTTCATCTGAACTTTCGGAGGAAGAGTGGGATGCTCTCTTTCTAAGACAGGGTGCTACGGACGTTTCAGATAAACCAGCTGTTCTGCGCTGTGGGGCGTCCCACGTCTCACGGGGCCGGCTGCACCGCGACCCCCAACCCAGATGCCAAGTGCACTTCCCCCGCTGGGACAGGGAGAAAGGTTTCAGACATCGCCAACTGGTCCCTGGGGCCAGAAGCGCTGCCTTTAAGAAACTTTATTCTGAAGAGAAAAAAAGAAAGCAAAGCAAGATGAAGTTCAATTCAGTTTCTGAATCCTGAATGTTTTCACACCGTCCTGTATCCCAGCCGCAGCGGTTACACGGTCGTGTGGCACTGAGGGGGGCGCCATTACCAAAAGGGCGGGAACTTTCCTGGGCTGGCCAAAAAGCTCCTTTGATTTTTTAACTAAAAGACATATTTTTATTGTGCCCCAAGAACTTTACTGAACAATGTGTTCACCGTTTTGTTCCACTACCTTCTGCCATTTTTCAGGCAACTTCATAATTCCATTTTCCCAAGACTTTTTATCATTTTGAGCAAAGAACTGTTCCAGGTGCCTTTTACAGTCTTCTAGGCAATTAAAATTTTTTTCCAATACGAGAATTTTGTAAAGACCGAAATAAATGGAAATTCGAAGCTGCAATGTTTGGTGAACACGGTGGATGAATCAGAACTTCCCAGACAAGCTCTAACAGCTTTTGCCTGGTCATCAAACATCACAGAAGCATGCAGTTGTGAGTTATCTGGATGAGAGAGTGTGAGTTTTCTGTTGATTTAATTCCGGGTGCTCTTCATAACGTGCTGCTTTCAGATGGTCTAATCGGGAAGAGGACCTGTTAGAATTAACCGTTTGGTCTTTCAGATGGAGCTCACAACAGAGGACTCCCTTCCACCCCCTCCATACACACAACATCACCTTCTTTGATGTGGTTGGTGGTAAGTAGTTCATTTCACTTGCCCCCAAATCTCTTCTGTTCATTATCGTACAGTTATCTTTTCATCGCTGGTCACAATTTGTTTTAAAAACAAAACGCTTTTTGTTATGTTTCAGTAGAGAACTGCATGTGGAAAAAAGGTCAAGAAGGCTTTTTTTGCTTCACTTGTGTGGAACCCAAACATCAAAGTAACGAACATAGCCAAGCTGGTACAACTCATTCCCAGTGCTGGATCTGGACGTTCTGAGTATGTCCGCTACCTCACACGCGGTATAATGTTGAATGTGCTCAGCTAACGTCTCGATTTGATCGCTATCAACTTCAACTGGTCTACCCAGCCATGGGGTACCGTCCAGCAGAAACCTCCGGCAGGGAACTTTGCAAACCACTTCTGGCACGTTTGATCAGTCACAGCACCTTCTCCACACACTGTACAAAGCTCTCTTTTTTCTTTTCAGTTGTGTTTTTACCTTTCTTGAAATAATTAAGCATAATATGCCAAAAATATTCCTTTGTTTCTCTCATCTTCAATATTAAAATGGCTACACAGAAATTCACCAATTTTGATAACTTTTTAAAAAAATGCACGCTGATAAGACAGATGTCACAGAACAATCTAACAAAACTGTTTTGCATGAAGTTAAAGTCAATTAAGCACTATCAGAGCCGTCTTATGGAAAAAACAAACAAGCTTCTTGGCCAACCCAGTGTGTGTATAGGTGTAGGTACACATCTATGTGTGTGTGCAGGTATGTGTATCTCAGTGACCTCACCCTTTTCCAAGTGGCCAGCAGCTGCTTGTCAGACATCTGCTCTGGATAATCCGCGATTGCAAACACACATCCCAGTAAGAAGCCTTCTTCTGGGACTAGAATAGAATTATATAAGGAAAATGAATTAGAACCCGCACTCTATGAACGTGTGCACAAAACATGAAAAAGCTTGTTTTGCAGAGTTCAATGTGAATTTATGAAGTTAGTCACGCTTGCCCATGATGTCTCCACCAGTAATCTGAGGACCTCTGCAAAAGGTCCTACAAAAACAGCTGCTACAAAGGGAGCTACTCGATCACCGGTATTACGTGATTCAAAACAGGGAACCACTGTGGCTTATGTCTGGGCGGCGAGCGCTTCGAGTGGTCCTTGAAGCAGCCCACCATTCCAAGGACAGCGGTGTTCACCTCAGGGTAGGGACAGAGGCCCAAACCACCGGAGAAACCTAACGATTCCTAACTGTGGTCCCCAAGGTCTAAGTGTTTCTCTGAGGCGAATCCTCAGCCTGCCCTCAAACGCTCTCAGAGCAGGTGTAAGGGTTTCGGGAGAGGGAAGGAAGGATGCACATTACTAACTCTCCACCGCCGGGTCGTGTCCAAACAGCTGGGGCTGCGCCTGTGCCTGGGGCGGCGGGGGCTGCAGGGCCTGGGCTGTCGGGCCGGGCGGCTGCACTGTTGGCGTCGGCTGCACCTGCTGCATCTGCTGCAGGCGCTGGAGGTGCTGGAGGTGCTGCTGCTGCAGGTGGGCAAGCTGCTGCTGCTGCAGGGGCAGCTGGGGCCGCTGCAGGGGCTGCTGGGGGAACTGGTGCGGGTGGGCCTGCGGCGGTGGGAATGGGTGCGGCGGGGGCGGGGGGTAGGGCTGCTGTGCCAGGTGCTGCTGCTGGAGCTGCAGGAGCTGCTGAGGCTGCAGGTGCAGGACGGGGTGCGGGGCCGGGGCCGGCTCCGGGGCCACCTTCACCTGGCCGAGCAGCACCGCGCTCGCGGGGCCCTGCTGGCTGTGGTTCACCTGCTGCTCCAGCGTCTTTGTTGGCGCCGAGAGGGACTGCAGGATCTGGAAGCAGAGATCAGGCAAGGGCACGTCAACCGCTGCTGCCCTCAACTCACAGGCCCCTACAGGCCCCTCAGAGAGCGGAGCTGCACGCCCTACACGCCGCGGGCTAACCCTCACCAGCGGGAGGCTTCAAACACACCTGCGCTCTCCCCCGTGCATACGCACTGCCAGCTCAGTGAGATGGACATACGCGTACTTGAGACCTCTTCACCAAAACGTGAAAGGGAGTAAGTAAAATGGAAGAAGCTAATGAACAGACGTGGGCAGATACACTGACCCGCTCCAGAGCAGAAGGACTGGGGGTGGGGGCTGCTCTGCCCCGCTGACCCCACAGTCCTGCTGCAAGCACAACGCCCCGCCACCCCCCACCTCTCCCGGGCCATAGAGCCTGACCAAGCCTCCCTCCACAGCTGCCAGTTCCCAACAAACAAAGGGTCCAGAGGCCGCCAAGACCCCACCGCATGAAGGCACGGACAGCGCGGTCCCAGCCGGCAGCCGCCAGCCCTTCCGGTCTGCAGCCGCCCAGCTCCGCCACGTACAAGAGACAGGAGAGCCCCAGCCCCAGCCGTGTGCGTGCGGGCGGCCCCCCCCCCAAGCCCGGCGGCCGGGCACAGCTGTCCATTCCCCGTCCTCAGGGTGACGCAGGGCCCTGCACACCCTGGACAGAAGGCCTCAGGCTGGAGTCCCCGCCGGCCACGGCGTCCCCCGAGCTCACCCTGCCTCGGGACAGGCGTCAGCCAAGTGCCCGACAAGCTTCAGGAGCCAAGGGCATCACCTCGCAGAGCGTCGCACCCCATGTGACTTTACTGCCCTGCACAGCGGTGGATGCAACAAAAGAAACCCATCTTACGATGAATGTTCCCAACATGCCCCCAAAATTGGAAGCCAACTTCCTATGATCAAGGAAAACAGTAACAAACAGATTTTACTAAAAGGCAATGCCAAAGAATGTTCCAACTACTACACACTTGCACGCATCTCACATGCTAGCAAAGTAGTGCTCAAAATTCTCCAAGCCAGGCTTCAACAGTACATGAACCGTGAACTTCCAGATGTTCAAGCTGAAGGCAGAGGAACCAGACATCAAATTGCCAACATCCGCTGGATCATAGAAAAAGCAAGAGAATTCCAGAAAAACATCTACTTCTGCTTTATTGACTACGCCAAAACCTCTGTGTGGATCGCAACAAACTGGAAAATTCTTAAGGAGATGGGAATACCAGACCACCTGACCTGCCTCCTGAGAAACCTGTATGCAGGTCAGAAAGCAACAGTTACAACTGGACATGGAACAACAGACTGGTTCCAAATTGGGAAAGGAGTACGTCAAGGCTGTATATTGTCACCCTGCTTATTTAACTTATTTACCAAGTATATCATGCGAAATGCTGGGCTGGATGAAGCACAAGCTGGAATCAAGACTGCCAGGAGATATGCAGATAACACCACCCTTATGGCAGAAAGCAAAGAAGAACTAAAGAGCCTCTTGATGCAAGTGAAAGAGGAGAGTGAAAAAGCTGGTTTAAAGCTCAACGTTCAGAAAACTAAGATCATGGCATCCGGTCCCTTCACTTCATGGCAAATAGATGGGGAAACAGTGGAAACATTGACAGACTGTTTTCTTGGGCTCCAAAATCACTGCAGATGGTGACTGCAGCCATGAATTTAAAAGACGCTTGCTCCTTGGAAGAAAAGCTACAACAAACCTAGACAGCATATTAAAAAGCAGAAAAACTATTTTACCAACAAAGGTCCGTATAGTCAAAGCTATGGTTTTTCCAATAGTCATGTATGGATGTGAGAGTTGGACTATAAAGAAAGCTGAGTGCCTAAGAATTGATGCTTTCGAACTGTGGTGTTGGAAAAGACTCTCGAGAGTCCTTTGGACTGCAAGGAGATCCAACCAGTCCATCCTAAAGGAGATCAGTTCTGGGTGTTCATTGGAGGGACTGATGCTGAAGCTGAAGCTCCAATACTTTGGCCACCTGATTGAAGAACTGACTCATTGGAAAAGACCCTGATGCTGGAAAAGATTGAAGGCGAGAGGAGAAGGGGCCAACAGAGGATGAGATGGTTAGGTAGCTTTACTAACTCAGTGGACATGAATTTGAGCAAGCTCCAGGAGTAGGTGATGGACAGGGAAGCCTGGCGTGCTGCAGACCACAGGGTCTCAAAAAGTCGGACATGATTGAGCAACTGAACTGAACTGAAAAGTCAACCAATACAACTAATCGCTATTTTTGTATCCCTGTCATTTGAATGAAACTCTGGAAATTCAACTTTCACATAAACCAAAGCTATACAAAAATCTCAAATATGTTTTTCAACATACATTTTTCACTTAAATAGACTCCAAAACATAAACATTATATATATAATTTGCAAGAGTAACAGGCCTTGCATTCAGTGATGAAACAAACTAAAACTGAAATAAGTTAAACTCAAGAGTTTGAGTCCATCCGTCTTAGCAAACACCCTACAGGTAAGAGGAGATTCTCTGGGTACTCTGAAAACTTCACAGTTGAGCTCTGAACAAAAAAGCAGCTTTAAATACATTTGCAAGTAAGAGGATAACTCTCTTTTCTCTATGCAAGTATTAAAAAATACCCAGTCAAGTGGAGGAGAAATGGAGCCCACCACAGACCCAGCCGAGCAGAGAACAGTACTTGGGATGCTGACCCTCCACAGAGAGGCAGGCAGGAATGGGGGGGCCAGGAGCCCGCGCAGAGGACACACGCTGGTTCCGGAGCTGGGGGGGGGTGTCAGGGAGGTTATTACCACTTTATAGCCTTGGGGACCATTAGAATGCACTTCCCTTGTAGCTCAGTTGGTAAAGAATCCGCCTGCAATGCAGGAGACCCAGGCTGGATTCCTTGGTCAGGAAGATCCCCTGGAGAAGGGATAGGCTACCCACTCCAGTGTTCTTGCCTGAAGAAGCCCATGGACTGTAGCCTGCCACGCTCTTCTGTTCATGGGGCCGCAAGAGTTGGACACGACTTAGCGACTAAACCACCACCACCATTAGAATGTAAAACTGTGTATACGAGTTACTTTTTCCCCCTCAGAAGTACCAGCCCGTGTAAACCTGACAGAGCCTGCCTGTGTGCCATCAGCAACCAGGTGAACCCAGGGGGCTCCCGAGGGTGGCAGGGGGGCAGCTACACGGGCCTTGGACGGCTGACCGCCCACCCCTGACAGGGCTGGAGGAGGCCCGGCCGGCACACGGGGCACCTGGGCGGGCGGAGAGGCAAGACTAGGGCCCAGCCGGGCTGGAGGTGGGCGTCCGCCTGGAGGGCCTGCACCTGCCTGCCAGCCACCGCGAGGCCCCGAGAGCACCCTCCACGGCCATCAGACGCCAGGTCCAGCTTCCTCCTCTGCCTCTGGCTGGAAACCCGCGTGAGTCCTGAAGAACCAACCGTTCCTACCTGCACGAGCTGTGACGTGCACACTGCAAACTACAGTTTTCAGGGGCCGTCAAGTTTGCCTCTCCGCGCAGCCACAGTCCTTATTTAAGTCCCTCGATGCTGAGCGCCGCATCTGACACACACCCGCACAGCTCCTGACCGCCAGGAACATGCAACTTCAACAGGAGTCTGACGGATGCTGTTTCCCCAACCTCCTGATCCAATTTCAAACTAACCCTTCCACTTCTAACGTTCAAAGATTCCTCTTCTCCCCATCTAGCAGTGAAACGGCCCCGTGTTCCGACACTGCCGAGGGGCTCCCGAGGGTCCACTTCTAACGCTCAGACCCCCCCATCTAGCAGCGAGGCGGCCCCGTGTGCCGACACTGCCGAGGGGCTCCCGAGGGTCCACTTCTAACGCTCAGACCCCCCCATCTAGCAGCGAGGCGGCCCCGTGTGCCGACACTGCCGAGGGGCTCCCGAGGGTCCACTTCTAACGCTCAGACCCCCCCATCTAGCAGCGAGGCGGCCCCGTGTGCCGACACTGCCGAGGGGCTCCCGAGGGTCCACTTCTAACGCTCAGACACCCCCATCTAGCAGCGAGGCGGCCCCGTGTGCCGACACTGCCGAGGGGCTCCCGAGGGTCCACTTCTAACGCTCAGACCCCCCCATCTAGCAGTGAAGCGGCCCCATGTGCCGACACTGCTGAAGAGCTCCCGAGGGTCCACTTCTAACGCTCAGACCCCCCATCTAGCAGCGAGGCGGCCCCGTGTGCCGACACTGCCGAGGGGCTCCCGAGGGTCCACTTCTAACGCTCAGACCCCCCCATCTAGCAGCGAGGCGGCCCCGTGTGCCGACACTGCCGAGGGGCTCCCGAGGGTCCACTTCTAACGCTCAGACCCCCCCATCTAGCAGCGAGGCGGCCCCGTGTGCCGACACTGCCGAGGGGCTCCCGAGGGTCCACTTCTAACGCTCAGACCCCCCCATCTAGCAGCGAGGCGGCCCCGTGTGCCGACACTGCCGAGGGGCTCCCGAGGGTCCACTTCTAACGCTCAGACCCCCCCATCTAGCAGCGAGGCGGCCCCGTGTGCCGACACTGCCGAGGGGCTCCCGAGGGTCCACTTCTAACGCTCAGACACCCCCATCTAGCAGCGAGGCGGCCCCGTGTGCCGACACTGCCGAGGGGCTCCCGAGGGTCCACTTCTAACGCTCAGACCCCCCCATCTAGCAGTGAAGCGGCCCCATGTGCCGACACTGCTGAAGAGCTCCCGAGGGTCCACTTCTAACGCTCAGACCCCCCATCTAGCAGCGAGGCGGCCCCGTGTGCCGACACTGCCGAGGGGCTCCCGAGGGTCCACTTCTAACGCTCAGACACCCCCATCTAGCAGTGAAGCGGCCCCGTGTGCCGACACTGCCGAGGAGTTCCCGAGGGTCCACTTCTAACGCTCAGACACCCCCATCTAGCAGTGAAGCGGCCCCGTGTGCCGACACTGCCGAGGGGCTCCCGAGGGTCCACTTCTAACGCTCAGACCCCCCCATCTAGCAGTGAAGCGGCCCCATGTGCCGACACTGCTGAAGAGCTCCCGAGGGTCCACTTCTAACGCTCAGACCCCCCATCTAGCAGCGAGGCGGCCCCGTGTTCCGACACTGCCGAGGGGCTCCCGAGGGTCCACTTCTAACGCTCAGAGCCCCCCATCTAGCAGCGAGGCGGCCCCGTGTGCTGACACTGCCGAGGGGCTCCCGAGGGTCCACTTCTAACGCTCAGACCCCCCCATCTAGCAGCGAGGCGGCCCCGTGTGCCGACACTGCCGAGGGGCTCCCGAGGGTCCACTTCTAACGCTCAGACCCCCCCATCTAGCAGCGAGGCGGCCCCGTGTGCCGACACTGCCGAGGGGCTCCCGAGGGTCCACTTCTAACGCTCAGACCCCCCCATCTAGCAGCGAGGCGGCCCCGTGTGCCGACACTGCCGAGGGGCTCCCGAGGGTCCACTTCTAACGCTCAGACCCCCCCATCTAGCAGCGAGGCGGCCCCGTGTGCCGACACTGCCGAGGGGCTCCCGAGGGTCCACTTCTAACGCTCAGACACCCCCATCTAGCAGCGAGGCGGCCCCGTGTGCCGACACTGCCGAGGGGCTCCCGAGGTTCCACTTCTAACGCTCAGACCCCCCCATCTAGCAGCGAGGCGGCCCCGTGTGCCGACACTGCCGAGGGGCTCCCGAGGGTCCACTTCTAACGCTCAGACCCCCCAATCTAGCAGCGAGGCGGCCCCGTGTGCCGACACTGCCGAGGAGTTCCCGAGGGTCTCCTGCTTCGCAGGCTTCCCGTCAGTATCGCAACCCCGGCCTGGCGAGGACGGACCCCACGCCACCCACACCGCAGGCAGAGCGAGGCTGTCTTCCCTGGAGTCATACCTGCCGAACGACAGACGGGAAGGCAGGCGCGCGCCCCGCCACGGACTGCGCGTTTCCAGGTCCAGTGAGACAGATTCCAACATACAGGGAACCTGGGATTTAAATCACCCTCCACTGTACTCAAGACACAGAACCCACTGGAAATGCCCTGTCACTGATGAGCAGGGCCCTCTGCCCTGCTGGCGAGTGGGCACCGAGCACGCCTGTCCTGTGTCCATGGCTGAGGAGGAGGAGGCTGGCATCACCCCCCCAGGCAGTCCCAGGAACAGAGCCCTCGGAGGTGTCCGCCGGCCCGCAGGGCAGGTCCCC
Organism: Giraffa tippelskirchi; assembly: GCF_054371585.1. NCBI lineage: Eukaryota > Metazoa > Chordata > Mammalia > Artiodactyla > Giraffidae > Giraffa > Giraffa tippelskirchi. The sequence continues at coordinate 159,021,668 of NC_137284.1, forward strand.
CCAGCCTCCCCCACCCCGATTTCTGACTTCCTCCCCGTCTCTGCCTCTGGCCCGGCATCCGCACCCCGCCCTCCCCGTGGCCGAGGCGGGGTTGGGTGCTGACCCGGGGACCCGCCGCCCACAGGGGCGCCCGCCCTTCTGGGCTCCAGCTTCTCCCTGAGTCTCAGGGACACCACCTGGCCAGGCCTGGCCCTGCCGTTCTCTGGCTGCCTCCTTGCTCCCCCCGCCACGCCCCGCTCACAGCCAGGCCCGCACACGAAATGCAGGTCCTCTGAGCAAACCAGACGCCTCAGCAGCTGCGGTGCTGACCTCGCCCCCACCTGCCCCCTCCGAGGCAGCCACGCTCCCGAAATCGCCTGTCCGAACACGCTGGCTCTGCCCACTCGGGCTTCCCCTGCAGGCTGCAGGTGCCAGCCCCAGCCCCCAGCCCTCCCCCTACGGGCAGACCCCACTGCACTCCCTCTGCCAACACCCCAAGGCAGGGGTGCCCACTCACCCCGCCTCCGCACCCGCTCCAGCACACATCCAGAACCTTGCGTCCACGTCGGGACACTCGCCCCCCAGGTCCCAGGTGCCGCCCCTCCAGCGTCCCAAGGACCAAGTACTATCAACTGATCACTGTTTACCCCGAGGCAGGGAGGCAGGAAGGGACACTTCTTACATACTTTTAACCAATCGGGACTCTCTTAAACTATCCCCGCGTGACTGATTCGTGAAAAGTAGCTGCTGTTGGTCACCTGGACGAGGGCCCCCCGCAGTCTCCCTACCATGGAAGCCGAGGCCCGGCCTGCCAGGCCCCTTCAGTCCTCAGGACACAGCCGAGTCAGCCTGCTCGGGGTCTGAGTGCTGCCCCCCACCCGGAACTCGCCTTCAGCTCTGCCAGGGCCGCCTGGAGTTAAGTCCCCAACTAAGCAGCCTCCTCCCCCGGCGGCGGTTACATGACCGGTCATCGCCATCCGGACACCCACGCCGCGAGGAGCCCTTCTGCTCACGTCTGTCCGCTCCCTGCCCAGCTTCTGCACCTGAGACGGGCCCGGCTCCTCTTCCTCACTCAGCACCTTGTCTCCAGGGCCCCCACACAGAGCCGGACCCACACACACACACACACACACACACGGGGACACACACACACACACGGGGACACACACACACACACGGGGACACACACACGGGGACACACACACGGGGACACACGCACACGGGGACACACGCACACGGGGACACACACACACACACACAGGGACACACACACACACACGGGGACACACACACACACACACAGGGACACACACACACACACGGGGACACACACACACGGGGACACACACACGGGGACACACACACGGGGACACACACACACGGGGACACACACACACGGGGACACACGCACACGGGGACACACACACGGGGACACACACACACACGGGGACACACACACACACACGGGGACACACACACACGGGGACGCACACACACGGGGACGCACACACACGGGGACACACACACACACGGGGACACACACACACGGGGACACACACACACGGGGACACACACGGGGACACACACACACGGGGACACACACACACACGGGGACACACACACACGGGGACACACACACGGGGACACACACGGGGACACACACACACGGGGACTCACACACGGGGACACACACACGGGGACACACACACACGGGGACACACACACACGGGGACACACACACGGGGACACACACACACACGGGGACACACACACACACACGGGGACACACACACACACGGGGACCCACACACACGGGGACGCACACACACGGGGACGCACACACACGGGGACACACACACACACGGGGACACACATACACACACGGGGACACACACGGGGACACACACACACACGGGGACACACACACACACGGGGACGCACACACACGGGGACGCACACACACGGGGACGCACACACACGGGGACACACACACACACACGGGGACACACACACACACGGGGACGCACACACACGGGGACGCACACACACGGGGACGCACACACACGGGGACACACACACACACGGGGACACACACACACGGGGACACACACACGGGGACACACACACGGGGACACACACACACGGGGACACACACACACGGGGACACACACACACACGGGGACACACACACACGGGGACACACACACACGGGGACACACACACGGGGACACACACACACACGGGGACACACATACACATACGGGGACACACACACACGGGGACACACACACACGGGGACACACACACGGGGACCCACACACACACGGGGACCCACACACACACACGGGGACACACACACACACGGGGACACACATACACACACGGGGACACACACACACGGGGACACACACACACGGGGACACACACACACACACGCGGACACACACACGGGGACACACACACACGGGGACACACACACACACGGGGACACACACACGGGGACACACACACACGGGGACACACACACACACGGGGACACACACACACGGGGACACACACACACGGGGACACACACACACACGGGGACACACACACGGGGACCCACACACACACGGGGACACACACACACGGGGACACACACATGGGGACACACACACACGGGGACACACATACACACACACGGGGACACACACACACGGGGACACACACACATGGGGACACACACGGGGACACACACACACACACGCGGACACACACACGGGGACACACACACACACACACGCGGACACACACACGGGGACACACATACACACACGGGGACGCACACACACGGGGACACACACACACACAGGGACACACACACACACGGGGACACACACACGGGGACACACATACACACACACGGGGACACACACACACACGGGGACGCGCACACACGGGGACGCACACACGGGGACACACATACACACGGGGACACACACACACACACACGGGGACGCACACACACGGGGACACACACACACGGGGACACACACACACACGGGGACACACACACACACGGGGACACACACACACACACACGGGGACGCACACACACGGGGACACACACACACACGGGGACACACACACACACGGGGACACACACACGGGGACGCACACACACGGGGACGCACACACACGGGGACACACACACACGGGGACGCACACACACACACGGGGACGCACACACACACACGGGGACGCACACACACACGGGGACGCACACACATACACGGGGACGCACACACACGGGGACACACACACACGGGGACACACACACACACACAAGGACCCACACACACAGGGACACACACGGGGACCCACACACACACGGGGACCCACACACACACACGGGGACACACACACACACACGGGGATACACACACACACACACAAGGACACACACACATAGGGACACACACACACGGGGACCCACACACACACACGGGGACACATACACACACACACGGGGATACACACACACACAAGGACACACACACATAGGGACACACACACACACGGGGACCCACACACACACACGGGGACACATACACACACACACGGGGATACACACACACACAAGGACACACACACATAGGGACACACACACACACGGGGACACACACACACAGGGACACACACACACCCCTCAACTGCCTTCTTTTTGTCCTGAGTGGAAAAACAGCTACTGAAGAGTTTAAGGCCCATTCTGTACAGCAAGCTCCCATCACAAAACCGTAAATTAAAACTGAGGCTTCTTCAATGAACGAACATGCCCTTTATCGACCCACAGCTCATCGTAAACACCAAGGCACAGCTGGCAGCCTCGGGGTTCCCTCTGCCGCCACTGTCCGGGCAGCCTGGCCACGGGGCGTGTGCCGCTCAGCAGGGTCAGGGCCTGTTACCGCTCTAGTCTGGAGTCAGCGACACTGAACACACGCGTGTGTGCACACGAAGACGGAGACTGCAGAACACGCCCTCGCGCAAAGCAACACTGCTCGTTAAGTTAACTGTTCTGAAACAGCAGAAAATAATCGAATATTTAAAAAAGACTGAAATCAGACATTTACATTTCTGTCTCTACAAGAGTGACTTACATGTGCCACGTTGGAGGGGCGGCTGATCTGCTGGATGTCGGCATTGTTCGTAATGTTCCTCAGCGTCCGCACGGCCGGACTCCACGCGGCCATCACCTCGGGCCTCTCGGAGCCCTGCAGGCTCTGTCCTGGCACCAGTAAGCTCCCGCGGACCTCGGGGGGCAGGATGCCCCCGGGGACGGGCGGCACATTGGCACACAGGTTAATCAGCCCGGGCTCCTTGCCAGGGGGCAGCCGGCGCTTCGCCACTGCCAGCTGGGGGACCTCCGCGGGGGTCCAGTTTAAGTTCCTCTCTTGCTTCTCGGGTGAGGAGTCTGAGGAATCGTCGAACATCAGCTCCCCTCTGGACTTCTCGGCGCTCGATCTGGGTGATAACGGCGGCTCGCCGGAGGGGGAGCCCTCCTGAGAGCTGGCCGGGCTGGACTTCTCGTCCGTGCTGCCCTCGTTCGGGGAGCCCGGCTCCTCGTTGCCCGCCCCCTCCTCCTCCTCCTCCTCTTCCTCCTCGTAGACGATGAGGCGGGGATGGTAAAGGGCTTCGTCCTTTCTGGTCTTCTCGGAGATGCAGTCCAGGACCCAGTCGGGGGTCACGATCTTAATGCTGGCTCTCTTCAGAGCACACTCGTACTTTTCCTGTGGGTGGAGCACAGACACAAACAGAAACAAAGCTACAGGCTTTACCCGATTTCCTAGAACTGCGCGCTCGAAGCGAGAACTTTAGTAAGAGGTGTGTCAGCTCCTGCTGTGGCCACTTCTCCCACAGGGACCACTCCAACCCCTTCAGACAGCGGACAAGAACCGCCCATCAGGGGTCACAGGACGCCTCGCATGTGCCGACAGCAGTCTGAAAGGACTGTGCTTCAACTCTCGTTTACAAACGCAACTACAAACACAACACACAAAGCTAGGGCTCCTATGAGACTCTCAGGAGCGAAAGGCGTATCTGCCGTCCAGCGTGGTGAGCGCTGACCACCGCTCAGAGCTGTGTTGCGGTGGACGGAGCCCCCAGGCCCACAGGCAGTCGGAGGGGCATGAGGACCGTGCTCCGTCAGGCAGCCGACAGGCACCAAGCCCGCTCTACTGAAGACCAAAGGCTCAGTGACTCTGACCCCACGCGGCCTCCGACGGAGCTCTGCACAGAGGTCAGACAGGCGACCGGACGACGGCGGAGGCCAGCGCTAAGCCGCGTGGGCCCGGGCAGGGTCTGTGGGCAGTGGGCGGGGGCGCCCGGCAGGCGGACAGGCGGACGCTCCTAGGGGACAGGGCGGACCGGAAGGCACGCCCGAGGGGAGAGAGATGAAGGAAACCCTACGTGAGTGCAGTGTGATAAAGCAGCTTTACGGAGACCCGTGCATAAACATGGCTCGGTTAACCGACCGAGTCTGACCTCGGCTAACAGCCATTCTCCGGAAAACACAGACTTTGGGCCCTAACCTACACCCCCTTCCTGCTGCGGGCCAGGGCCAGGGGCGGGCTGGAGGACCCAAGGACCCGCCCCAGCTCTGCCTTCAGCCTCCAGTGGAGGTGCAAGCACTAACACCCAGAAACCAGCTCCCTCCTCCAAATACTAAGCAACAGACCCTGTTTTTTGGCTGTTATTAAATTCCTCCATTCTTCTCAATTTAAAACATTTTAAAAATTCAACAATCAAAAAAGACAGTTTCATCATGCCATTTATATATTTTCTCCATAAATTTATCAAAAATGAAAAAAATTACTTTATAAAGTGCCATTTATTTTTGTGTATATAGTCAGCTAGCTCAGTTGGTAAAGAATCCGCCTGCAATGCAGGAGACCCAGGTTCAATTCCTGGGTCAGGAAGATCCCCTGGGGAAGGGATAGGCTACCCACTCCAGTATTCTTGGGCTTCCCTTGTGGCTCAGCTGGTAAAGAATCCGCCTGCAACACGGGAGACCTGGGTTTGGTCCCTGAGTTGAGAAGATCCCCTGGAGAAGCGAAAGGCTACCCACTCCAGTATTCTGGCCTGGAGAATTCCATGGATTGTACAGTCCATGGCGCCACAAAGAGTCGGACACGACTGAGCGACTTTCACTTTCAGCTAGTCTGCCAAATCCACTTGATTCATATACTGCCTCCAACTGTAATTTGACCCTTTAGAAGTATTCTCTCATAGTTTTAAAACTTATAAACATTTCATTCCCCTTAAACTAGCTACCAAAAATCAAAGGATTTATTTTCAGCCATAAACCAATGTTGATAAAAAGAAAAAAAAAAACCCCGACATTCTTTAACCATAGCATACTACTTATCTCTCAAAATGTCACTTAAGATACAACTTTTTACTTAAGTAGACTTTCAGATTCGCCCCACATTTTCAGTTTCTCCTCGGATTGTGTGGCTTACTAAGTTACAAGCACACTCACCAGCCCACGCTCACTTTCTTGTCAGAGAACGAGGACTATGGACGGCAGCATCCACGGGCTGCCCCTGCGTCCAGGGCCCCACGGGAAGGGCCCCCCACGGGCTGCCCCTGCGTCCAGGGCCCCCCACGGGCTGCCCCTGCGTCCAGGGCCCCCCACGGGCTGCCCCTGCGTCCAGGGCCCCCCACGGGCTGCCCCTGCGTCCAGGGCCCCACGGGAAGGGACCCCCACGGGCTGCCCCTGCGTCCAGGGCCCCACGGGAAGGGACCCCACGGGCTGCCCCTGCGTCCAGGGCCCCACGGGAAGGGACCCCACGGGCTGCCCCTGCGTCCAGGGCCCCACGGGAAGGGACCCCACGGGCTGCCCCTGCGTCCAGGGCCCCACGGGAAGGGACCCCCACGGGCTGCCCCTGCGTCCAGGGCCCCACGGGAAGGGACCCCCACGGGCTGCCCCTGCGTCCAGGGCCCCACGGGAAGGGACCCCACGGGCTGCCCCTGCGTCCAGGGCCCCACGGGAAGGGACCCCACGGCGGGCGGACCTGTCAGCTCCCGCACCCCCTTCACCCAGACCTGGCCGCACGCCCCCCCACTCAGCGGGGCAGTGCACCGAGGCGAGACATGCGTAGTGCTGATCCAGACTGCAGGCAACAAAAACACGGAGGGAACGACCGACGGGAACCTTGTCAGAAGACCTTCCTACTGTAAATACACTGCACTTAACTCTCAAAGCTCTGAATAACTGTCCACGGGAGGAAAAAAGCTTGGCCTCCACACGACAGCAGTTCTCGTACTTCGTGTGGGGGCGCAGCAGAAGCCCCGGGCTCCCCACCCCAGCGGGTCCCGTTTCCCTCGGTCTGGGCAGGCGGGCGGCCAGCCTGCGGCCCTAACACGTCCTGGGGGGCTGCGCTGCTGACCCGCACCCCACTCGGGGACCCCAATCCCCACGGCCCCCCCCGTGCTTAGAGACGAGCCCTGGGCTTCAGCAGACAAACACCGCTGAAATCCTCCAGATCATCAGGAAGGACAGTACACTGCCCACTGCTCCAAGTGCGTGGTTATAATTATACTCAATACGAGCCTCTATAAAAACTGCAAAGAGCACTAATACAATTTTCACAAAATTGACGTTTTAGTCGATGTGAAAGGAAACCTAAAAATTCAAAAATCTGTCCAATCTTCAACAGGAAATAAACCCAAATTTCTTTGTATTTAAAAGTCACATCCGGTTCAAAGTAAAATTCGTCATCTCCCATCCTTTGTGGAATGAAGCTGTTTTATAATTAACATAAACTCACATCATCAACTTTTGCAAACAGAATCCAGTTAATTTAAAAGAAGTTCAAAGAAGACATGCGATTACTGGAAATGCTTAGAAGACATTTAAAAAGAGAACGTACATGGGTCGCTTACCCCCTTTGGCTCAGGAACAACCAGGTGTGTGCACTTCTTGTTGAGGTTCAGCTGGCAGCCGCCCCCGTGGAAGGTAAGCATCGCCCACAGGGCGCTTCTGTCCTCAGGTGACACCTGGCAGGAACCAGAAATCAAGCTTCCATCACACTCACCTACTTGCTTGCCCACTTTATGTGACATCGTAACCACTTTGCTTATCCACTTTCTTCCTTCTTAAATGACATTAACCTAAGCGTATTAGTGGGAAAAATAGATGAGCTTTCAGCTATGTGCTTGTTATAGTAACTTCTACTCCTATCGTAAGTTTTGTAAACATCTTTTTTTGCCTTGTCACCAAATAAATTAAAAAATACTTATGTCCACACGCTAGGGGCTGAGTGGAGGATTACTTCATTACATAACAAAATGACAGGGAAAAAAAGAACAGGTACACCACACTCCGTCTTCCAACTCTGTCATTTTTTAAATGTTTAAAGACAGTAGTATAACAATCATATTCAAGGGATTCCTTAAGAATTAATGGATAGCAAATAAATGCTTATTATGAAATGATTAAAAAATAAAAGACAAAAATACAGTGGTGTATAAGCTCAGGGGAAAACGTCATTACCAAGCACATGAAAATGAGGCAAGCATGAAAGGCGTAATTCCTATGCTTGCGCAAGTGATGAAGTTGAGACTCAGACGTGATGGCTTATGCTGTGACAGAGGCTTTCACTACAGAACCAACAGCTCCATTTATTGCCTGCCTACTATGTGCCAGGAACTGTGCCAAGGGCTCCTCGTCCCTGCGACCCGGTGGGGGACGCACGAACTCACAAAAGTCAGAGCTGATCATCGTAAAACCTACGTCTGCCTAAGCCCAGGCCTAACTCCAAACTGTGCTTCTCACTGCTCTAGACTGCTTTGCTAAGGGCAGGTCCTACTAAAAACAATTTCTAAAAAATAAAACTTGATCATCTGAAAGTCAAAAGAAACATAAGGAAAACAAAGGTGTTAATTCTAAGATAATCATTGAAGTCAATTTTTTGCTAGATAACATACTATAAATTGTGAGTTACGGTTAAGAATTCTGAACTTTGTCTCAAGCTAATTTTTTTTAAGTTTGACAAAATTTTTTCTTTTTAACTGTCATTATTCAGATTGCCGAAAATCTAACATCCTGTATCTACTCTCCATTTTACAAATTATTTTGCATTCCACACTACTCTGTGAATACTAACAAGAACACATTAATTTTACAAAGTCACCTTAAAATCATTCTTTTGTATCTCTTTAATTTAGTCAGTGACACATCTCAGGAGACTTGATCAGAAGGTGTTATTTTTAATAGTGACTTCCACAAAAACATACCCTGCAGCATTTGGTGGTGAGATTTAATTACATGATAATATAAATGACTCCAATAAATCATTATATAATCTTTATTCCAAATGAAATAAAACCCACAATCTAGACATGGCTTTATTATTTTTATTTCACTGACTAGTCCTCCGCCCTAGGGCCTGGACCCTGGCTGGGTTTCAGCAGAGCACAGCAAGCTGCTGTGGAAAGAACGTCGTACGGGGGAGGCGAGGCCCTGGCAGGGACAGAGCCCCCACACTCTAGCTTGTATCAACTTGGAAAACTTCCTGGAATCAGTCTTCATCGACCTGCGTTTGCATTAAGTGCCGTGAACATATCTGCACCAGCTCATCCAATGAATCTCTAACAGTGTGATGGAGAATGCTCTTTCCACACCAAACTGTTAACAACAGCTACCTAGTGAGGACAGGGTTATGGGGACATTTTAATTTTCATTTTTATACTTTTCTGTATTTTCCAAATTTTCAAAAGCATTAATTTTATAACTGGGAAAAAATGCTGTTCTTTTTTTAAAAAAGCAATCTTCCTAAGCTAATCTATCAGCTCAGCTAAACAAGCCTGGACCCTCCTCGACCCGTAGGGCTCAGACCTGAGCGCTTCCGGAGGGTCTCGGGCGCCCCCGACCTGTGCGCAGCTGCCCCCTCGCTGCGCCCCCGCCCGCCTCAGCTCGGTGCCCATGACCCTGCACTCCCACAGCAAGCTGCCCCCGAGGGGCACCGAGCAGAGGCGGGGAAGGACCTCGCTCTGCACCAGGACGGCCCCCTCTCCAGGTCGCCCGCCCAGCACTCCTGGGGTGCAGCTCCGTGAGCCCCTCCTTGTCCCTCCTGCGCATGAGCTCTCAGCCTGCCGACCAGGGAGGAGCGCCTGGGGTGCGAGTCCTGTCCTGACCTCGGAGCCTCAGCTGGGACCTAGTACAGTGCGAGGCACAGGGTAGGCAGTCAAGAAATTCTTTGTTGATTGAGATAGATGGAAAGGGCCTCCCAGAGCGCAGTCAGGCCCCTGGCAGGCTCTCACACACCGGGGACCTCCCCACCACCTACCCAGCACATGACAAGCGCAGCCTCAGCCTGCGTCAACACCGGCTCGGGAGAAGGCGGGTGACGGCTGTGCTTCCCAACTTCTGCCGGCACAAGCGCCCTTCCCTACCTCTCCCTGGAGCGCTCTGGAAGACTCCAACAAGAGCTCCAGCGTCTCAACACCCTGACGGGAAAAGACAGAAGGTCACTGAGAACCGCCAACAACAGTCCCTCCACGGCGGTGGAGCCCCGCCTGCCTGCCTGCCTGCCTGCCGGGTGCACGCGTGCGCGTGTGCCCGTGGTCCAGAGGCTGCTTGGGGCAGGTTACCCGTGCGGACCCCCCACCCCAGTGCTGCCCACACCCTGCGCCCCCCCTGAGGGCAACTGTCTCCCGCTTCACAAAGCACCACCACAGGCGCGGTGGACGGGTCCTTCAGCTGCACGCTGGACGGACGCTTGTTAATATATCTCACAACTGAAAGAGCAAGTTTTCGCAGCCACAGAGCGTTAGTGTCCCCAGCGTGCTCTGAGCCTTCCTCGCTCTCAGCTGAGCCATCGACTCCGATGAAGCAGAGCTTCCTTCACCACGAGTGCCGAACAGTGACAGTAAGTGCAGTGAGCGATGGGCCCAGAAAAAGCGTACTTCCACCTCAGTGAAGACCGCACGGATGTTCTGGGGTCTGAACGGTATTCCTAATGAATCTGCGTCAGGGACATAAAACTATCCAAGATCTCGCTAAATCCACCATTTTGTCCACCACGGCCCCAGCCACCCCAGCCGTGAAGTGCGCACCTGGACAAGCCCCCGGCCAGGCCACCTCCCAGACACCCGCACATCGACCCCAGCTGCCTCTCAGGTCTTTCCCGGGGTCCCCGCTCTCCCCTCTGCTGACCTCACCTGTAGCTTTCTCAACCCAGAGCCAGAGGTCCACGCAGACCCCCAAGCCCGAGTGCGGCCGCAGAGCCAGCACCCTGCCCGCAGCACTGAGCCGGACAGAGGGGCTCAAGCTGACACCCCACGTGTCCCTCTGCTGGCCCTGGCGAGGAAGCCACGCGGCATCTGACCCCCCTGGCTCCTAGAGCTGCCCCCGCCCGCCTCCGCTATCATCTCTGCTCACTCTGAAGCCTCCTGTCTTCCCACTCAAGGCTCTCTTCCTGACCCTGTGCCTCCCTCCACCCTCCTCTGCAAGGACGCGCTTCTCAGCCCGTCACGCGTGTCCCAGGTCCCTGAGCTTGGACAGTACTGGGCTTCAGTCTGACTTCGTCTCTTCCCCTCTGCGGCCCACATCCAGCGATGCTCCTAATTTGGAAATCACCTGGCCATGCCCTTCTGTGGAGCACCCACCAGAGGCCCACGGTGAGTGTCGGCTCCTCTTCCTTTGCACCCCCGCGTCACCCAGACCCTCCGACTCCCGTCCGCCTGCTCCTCAGGTCTGCGTTGTCTTCACGGACACAGTGCTAACCTGGGTCCAAGCCCCCGTCTCAAGCCCGCACCCTCATTCCTACCCCACCTGCTATTCCTGCTCAGGGCTCTCAGATCAGTTTCACCTACAGGAATGCAAGTGATTTTAACTTGTTTGCTTTTTTCCTGTGTTTTCCAAATGCCCTGACGTAAACATCTGCAATCAAGACTAAGTATGTAAGAGGCGAAGGAGAGCGGCCGGCTACCCCGTCGAGCTCACTCCTGTGCCCAGGCTTCGGGCCTCCTGTGTCTCCCAGCTCTCCTCCTCTCCATGCAAGCAGGCAGCCCTGCTCGGAGCCCGGGGCCCTCACAGCGCTCTGCGCCCTCCCCTCCCCTCCGCGTCCTCTCCCCTCCAGCTCCTCCCGCTCCTCTCAGATCTCCCCACCTGCACCAAGGCCGTCCGGACCCTGCCGTCTACCCGGCCCGCCTTCTCCAAGCTCACAGGTGACCATTTGCGGCTCAACCACGCGCACTTACCCTCACACACCAAGGGTACTGACTACGTATAACCCGCTACATACGCCAAAACCTTTGTCAAATGTAACTGCAGTTCTGTTTCTCCAAGACTAGAAGGCTCTCCAGTACCAAACTCAGATCCCTAATTTAAAACCCTGTAATCGCCTCATATTTACATACTCTAATCAATGAATAATCTTGTTTATTTTTCCAAGTCAGGTCTGCTAAATACCATGTCACTATGACCCTGATCCTTGAAAGCAGCCATAGGACTCCCCGCCTTGGCCTCTTCCTCTCTTGTCTGGCTCTGAATCATGAACCCAGAGATCCCAATCAGTACAAATATAATTAAACGCAAATTTTACATTTTAGCCACAGTATATTGTGTTTATGCATAAGGAATTATAGTAATAAAATGTTTTCATTTAAAAAATTTTTCCAATGCTGCTTATAAATTTGGAACATACAGAGAAGTATAAAGAAAACAATAAAAATTACATGTAACCACAGTACTCATAATAAAAGGTTTTCATTTTAGCCAATTTTAAAAACCATCATCATATAAATATACATTTATAACAAAGGTGTGAAAAACACTGAAAAATACAGCTATCAACAAAATCCCTATTCTTAAGGGAAAAAAGCCAACTTTTCAAGGATCTCTATTAAATCGATGTAGCAAAAACAAAAAAGAGAGGATTTTATAATTTTAAAGAAATTCCAGAATTTACAAGAAACACAAAATCACTCAACGTACTGTCTGGGCAGAGAAGGGGTCATGGTGACGCTATTTGTACAAAACACTCAGTCTGGCTGATAATCCAACAGTATTAAACTAACATTACCTGGATCCATAATCCTGTCACAGAGGTGTAAGAAGGCGGCAGGATTCTAATCGAATCCCTTCTCATCTCACCTAACATCCTGGACACCCCGTTCCTGAAGGCCTCCGCAGTGACGGGGAGACCCAGAGTGTCATCATAAGAGCCTCAGACGGAACGAGGTCCCCGGGCTACAGAAACCAGATCGGGCTAACTGAGCCTCCTTCTGCCCAGTGGCTACGCCTGACTCCGAGTAAGCTGAGAGTGAGCTCGACCACCATCAGCCTGATTTTTCACAAAAGCTGTTCACAGCCTGAGGGTTTTCCAGCTGGGGACTGAGAGACTAGGACAGAACAACACTGAACATGCGCTGCTCCCAAAACCTATCACTGCTAAGGTCTTGGTCCCTCTTTCAGATGTTTCTTTTCTTCCCGGATATTTCTCACATATTTTATTTGGTTGATGTAATAATACTGTACGTAACTGTTATATCCTGCTTTGTCCCCCATTTAAAAAATTACCCATGTCTGTACATACGTTTATAAAACAAAATTCAAAATTGGCTAGTAGCTAGGTTACTGTGTATTAATAATAGACCAGGATAGTTCCTTAAACATTTCCAAATTGTGGATATCTGATTGTTTCCAATTTTACCCTCTCATAAATAATGCTGCCTTTATGCATCAATCTGCCATTATTTCTATCAATTTGGGATAAACGTCTAAACCCACGAGACCTGCAAGGAAATCAACTGAGTCTTCTACAGCTCTGACATGGCTTAACTTTTCTGGAAAACTGCTCACCGATCTGCACTCCTGTGGGCGCGGGGAAGCCCGTCTACAGCTCAGCCAGCCCTGAATCCACTGTCACACCTTTGAGAAGCAATCTCATCTCAGCGCTATTCACAGGCACACAAAGGGTATCAAATGCTTTGCTACTCTTACGTGAAACTCCTCTTCATAAAAAATTTTTACTGATCTGCATGAGCCTCCTATTTACTACAAAAAATTCTCTGCTTTTACTTCGGAAAGAAGTTTCTTTGTCATCTTTTAATTTCATTTTTAACGTGTTTTCATATTCAAGTTTTAAATCTCGGTAATTCTTTAGATTAGAAAGACCATTTTTTCCCATTAAGGCTTTGAATCTTAAGACTGGGTATGAATATTTAAATAATTGTTGTAAGGTCACACTGAATATGCAGTTTAGTTAAGCAACACTGGTTTACACACACAGCATATGTCCAACCATATAAAAACTCAGCACTGTTACCTAAATAAGACGAGAGGAACCGCGCACCCTTACCTGAGAGAGGCAGGCTGTGATTCCAAAAAAAATCTGGCCCGCCTCTGGGGAGAAGCCGGTCACTCTGTTGTGCACGTATTAAGAGTCCAATGAAACGAGAGCAGTGCAGCCCCTCCTCCACCGGGAGGCAGCCCCGACCTGCCCGTGCAGACACCCCCTCTGCTTCCCGCTCAATCCACTCGGCGAACAGGCAGACTTCCGCTGACCAGAGAAGCGTGCAGGCAGGTGGGAAAGAGAGACACTGACAGCGCAGAAAGAACCGAGGGGCTCGGGAGAGCACACTCTCAAAGCCAATCTCTCCACTGGGATCCACAAGATGGGCGTCACACGCACGTGGGAAAAGCACCCAACTGCACACACACATGAGCACACACATGTATACACAGCCACACACGGCTAACTGCACACACGTATGGACACACACACAGAGCCACACACGGCTAACTGCACACACACATGAACACACACACAGCCACACACAGCTAACTGCACACACGAACACACACACACAGCCACACACGGCTAACTGCACACACATATGGACACACACACACACAGCCACACACGGCTAACTGCACACACGTATGGACACACACACAGCCACACATGGCTAACTGCACACACATACACCCAGCCACACACGGCTAACTGCACACACATACACACAGCCACACACGGCTAACTGCACACACACATGAACACACACACAGCCACACACGGCTAACTGCACACACATACACCCAGCCACACACGGCTAACTGCACACACATATGGACACACACACACAGCCACACACGGCTAACTGCACACACACATGAACACACACACAGCCACACACGGCTAACTGCACACACATATGGACACACACACACAGCCACACATGGCTAACTGCACACACATACACACAGCCACACACGGCTAACTGCACACACGTATGGACACACACACACACACAGCCACACACGGCCCGCATTATCCTAAAACACTGGAAGTCTGGAGTTTACTTTAGCATGATTACTTCTGTTGCCTAGAGGAATTTTTCATAAAAGAACCCAAGCTCTAGTTTTAGCCCCATCATACTATGTGAATTTGGGCGAGACAACTCTGAGCTTCAGCTTTCCCTTCATTAAAACAAGGGTTAGAATATGTATGTAATTCCCAAGGTCTGCCCCAGTTCTGAAGCTCTGGCTCTTAAAACTCAATCAACATCTTCTTTGAGCACTCACAGCATGCAGCCCGGGCATAGGGTTCTCTGTCAGCACACGTGACCTCCGGGGGCCTGAACTTCAGTCTGTTCACAGCAAGCGTGACTTTTTAAGGAATCTGGAGTGTCTGGACCTCGAATCGGTTACAGCGTTACTTCTGCACGCTGAGCCAACACACCATGCAGGGGCAGCTTCCTGGGGGCAGAAATGTGGTCCTGGTGACCCACTGCTGCTGTGCGTGAGTGGGGGACGGGGTGTGTGTTCCACAGTCACCCTCGGGAAACGTCAAATGAACCAACACGCGGTGCGGGGCAGCTCCCCGGGGCAGGAAGGCAATCCTGGTGACCCTGTCTGCAGAATTAGGCCCCAAGCAGGCGCTCCACATTAAGGGTGGAATCAGTGCAGAAACAGATTAATACACTTCCATCCAACCTAATGAAAAGAGTAACAGTGCATGACATCAAACTAAAAATGTCCTCTTCCCCAATCTATCCTTCAAATACTTCGTGACTGGGTTCATAGCCTGAGAATTTTAGAATCAGTCCATCCAACCAGACACCACAGAAGCCATCTGTTCCAAAAACAACAGAACTGAGGTCCAGACTGCCTGGGTCCCAAAGCCAATCTGTGGAACGAGAACTCCGGCCTCGGGCCCAGGGTACAGCTGCTTCCACCCAGCTGGCCCCCGCCCCCAGGGGGACCGCCAAGGATCAGGGACCAACGACTGGGTCCCGGAGGGCCAGAGCAGGACACACACCACCTCCCGACTCACGCGTAAGCGCAGGAAGTGAGGCTCACTTGAGTCTTAGACCCAGAGTCACCCTCTCCCTCCCTCCTTCCCCAGAAAGGATACGGGAGGAGAGCTCCACACTGGACGGACAGGATCACCCAGGAAGGCTGGAAGAGAAAACAGAAGCGCAGATCAAAACACAGCTCCAGTTCACACTCAAAACGGCACCAGGTGACCAGTGCTGCTCCTGGAAATGAAAGGCTCTGTCACAACCAATGATACAGCATCCAGATTAGTCACCAGTCTTCAAGCATTAGCGTCAAGTGTTAGCTATTAGTCCCCAAGGGGAAAGCCCAACTGTGGAGTGAAACACTACCAGCTCTTTGAAGGCTTATTATATATAGAAACTTAAATTCTAGGTTTCCACACTTGCTCAGCTGCTCCAGTTGTGTCCCAGTCTCTGGGCTACTGCGTAAGCCTCTAGTCCAGCTAGAAGCTGTCTTCACAACCGGAGGCTTTCCCTACCCACGTCCCAGGTACACACAAACCCCTCCAACTCTCCTCTGGAGTCCTGAGTCCTGGCTGGTCTAAAGGTGGGAGTTTTGGGGTTTTTCTTCAGGAGGCCAAGTACATAAAACGTTTGTAAATCACATGACGCCTTTCTCTCTGGTGATCCTTTTATGAACTGCAAAACACATTATTTACTACCTTTTTGGGTAAATTATATTTTTGAAAAATCATCTTACTTTGACATTTAATTTTGAAAATCACATTAACCATTATCCTGGTAGGTCTGCTTTACCGAATTACTGTGTAAGACCACACAGTAGGCAGCTGACTTCAGAAACCTCAGCTGCTTGTATGACACTCACTTCTAATATATCACGTACACCTTGAAAGAACCTCAGAAATCAAAGTGTCCTCTCCTTATATGCCAGGTAACATCAACAATTCCTCAGCATAAGTCTATATACATATGACATCTGTGAAGAGTTACTTCACACTGATTTCACTATTTTATCAAAGCTGTAGCTTTGTGGCTCAGCCACTAAGCAGGAAGGAGTCTGTAACGTCGTCCATGACTCTGTCCTGGGAAGACTCCAGTGACAGGGGAGGGAACTGGCCCCCCAGGAGCCTCCCACGGGCTCTGCCTCCCACTCCACTCGGACACCCTCTCAGCCGCAACACCAAAGCCCTCAGGGCCCACCGTGTGTGGAGCACCACGTGGCTTTCCTGAGACCAGTTCCCCAGCCACCCTTGGTCCGCGTCAGGAGGATATGGCAGAAAGCCAGGTCAACACCCTGAAACGGACTCAGATGGGTGGGCTGGACCAGAGGAGCTGACATCGTGGACAGGCACCCTTACCCCTCTGCCTGCAGCAGTCTCCCCGAAAGCTGCCCCTGGGGGCTGCAGGAGGGGTGAGTATGGGCGCACTGAAGAGAGTGCTGGGCTGGCCGCTGCAAAGTCGCCAAATCATAAACAGACTCGCCCTGAGCCCCTCACCCAGGTAAGTCTAGATAAGATACTGCAGCTAAGAAGAACAACGCTCGTAATAACGCAGAAATGGAGAACCAGAAAAGCACAGTAATAGGGAGCCATTTATCCCCAAAGCAAGTAACAATACATAAAATAAAGCCACTGCAAGTCAGCATAATTAACACTTCTAACGAGGCCTCCAAGGCCACTGGGGAAAGCGTTTGTACCAAAAAAAACAATTAAAAAGTCTTGGTGCCAGGCTTCCCTGGTGGCTCAGTGGTGAAAAATCTGCCAGTCAACACAGGAGACACAGGTTCGATTGCTGGTCCAGGACAATCCCGCATGTTGCAGAGCAACTAAGCCTCTCCACTCCAGCTCCTGAGCCTCTGCTCTAGAGCCCCGGGCCCCGAGAGCGCCAGGCCCCGCCTTCAGCTGAGCGCACACCAAGCGTGCCAGACGAGGCCTGAGTCTCTCGCGCTGTCCCGCAGTGAGCGCAGACTGCTGCACTGCTCTGGAGACTGCTCCATCCCGTCCCCACACCGCGGCCCTGGACAGCACAGGGCGCAGGCCTCGCGCTGAGAGGGAGAGTGAGCAGCGTGCCCAGGAGCAGTGGGAGACGAGTCGGGGCCGTGGTCAGCCCACTGGCTGATGGCTACTTCTGGGCAGCTGCGTGGTGGACGGCCTTCCTGGGAATGCTGCCTCTGGGAGGGATGTGCTGATGGGCTCGGAACTTCAGCAGCGCCCAGTCACCAGCCTGCACTCCCCTCAGAGCTGGTGCTGGGGGGCAGGACAGAGGACCAGGTCCCCCGGGACCCACCCCCACCCCTAGGGTA
Organism: Giraffa tippelskirchi; assembly: GCF_054371585.1. Classification (NCBI taxonomy): domain Eukaryota; kingdom Metazoa; phylum Chordata; class Mammalia; order Artiodactyla; family Giraffidae; genus Giraffa; species Giraffa tippelskirchi. Next base: position 159,040,236 of record NC_137284.1, read on the forward strand.
TCTCCACTGAAATGCCGACTTCTGCCATCTGCCTCCCTTCTCTTTTTTTGCATTCCAGTTTGGGCAATTTGTACATAAATACTAATACGTATTTATGATATATGATGTTATCTTACATAACAATTTCATTTCAGGGTAATAAAGGGGGTACTACAAAACATTTGCTACAAAAAGGGGCGTGAGGAGGGGCCAGACTTAAGCAGCACTGCTGTAACTGGGCGGGGGTCAAGGACCCTGGCACCCCAAATTTGTTACCAAGGGGTCGCCCTTTGATGGCTCATGAAGAGTCCACACGGTCTGCCTGGAGTCACTGTGACCACAGGCTGCAGGATACCATGTGGGGGAGAGATGAGGTTTGGTCCCCACAGCCACGAAGGATGGAAGCCAACCAGGGCCCCAAGGAGCCTGGTGCCTGAGGCAGGTCCACTCTCTTCCAAGGTGGCACAGGGGAGGCAGGCAAGACACCTGCTGACATCAGGCTTCACGAAGGACCAGGTGGAGTAAGCCCGCTGGCCAGGCAGAAAGAAGCGGCCAGCCAGAACCGCGACCACTGCGCTTCAACTCTGCAAAGCAACCGCGCGTGGTTCTGACGCACAGCGGCTGCGGGAGGGCCTGACGGGCGAGGACCTTCCTGCGAGACAGACCTGCCCGCAGGCTCCCTCACCAGCCGGGCTTCTGCGCCTGCAAGGCAGCGTTTCAGAGCCTGCACGCCAGTGAGGCGGACAACCACAGCAGCAAGCCAGCCTGCAGGCTGCCTGCTGCAGCCTTCGCCCCTAACTGCCAGGCTCTCATTATTAAGCCAGGGTAACTTTCATACTGATTTTTTTTAAGGTAATACATGGAACAGCATGAAAAAGAGAAAAAGAAGGAAAAAAACTGGAATAAAACCATTTTAAAACAAATGCATAATATGAAACTGAAAGATCCAAATTACAAACCTAAATTCAAAAGCCCACATTTAACAGCAGTCAGTTCGACCCTCAGCAGCAACAGGGCAGCAACAGGACCCAGACCAGCAATCGGCCACCAGCAGGCACTCCCCTCTCCAGAATGAACGACCCACAGCTCTCAGTCGGGACAGTGGAGGCGAGAGCTACCATGGGGACAGCGAGACCAGCGGTCACTGGGACCCTTGTTGGAGGGCAGTGAGCAGCCAGACGGCACGGGGCTCCACCTGACCTGCCTGCCTGGAAATCAGGGCCCCTGGCCAGCACGGGTGCGAGGGAGCCCTGCTGGAGCATCTCGGGGAGTCAATCCAGTTTCCGAGCAGAATTCACCAGCGTCGTCTCCATCAAGATAGCACATCCACTGCCTGCGACATGTTTTCCTGGCTTAGAGAACTTCCAGCCCGTGGCAAACGGGGTCACAGCCCGTGGCAAACGGGGTCACGGTAGCAGGTGCGTAAGCTGTAACGTGCAGGACCAGGCTTCTGCTGGCTGGTCTCGGAAGTGTCAAAGTGCTAAAAGTGCTTCCCACCGAGACCCGAGCCAACAGCCTGAGAAGAGCCGCACAGAAACTTCAAACACACCCCTTTCAAGAAACACGACCAAGGGTGTAAAACTGGGTAGATGTACCACCAACCTTGACGACAGGCAAATCAAAGACTTCGCGGGCCTCTCCCACCTCCGGATTGTCCCCATCTTCCGAGATGATGTGCGAGGCGAGCGCGTTGTACGACACTTCCTTCGCTTTCCCAGCTTTCAGAAGCTGAATAACCTACAAAAAAGCATACAAGTTACAACAGAACACGCTACATTTCAATGCATACAAGTGCTTACCAAACGTGAAAATTGTAATAAACATCCACCACGTTCCCCACACAGGATTAATAACCTGCCACCGAGTCATTTGCAAGGAAACCTATGGGGACAACAAAATGCAGCAAGTCTTGATTCACCGACAGGGAAGCACCGAGCTCCTGTGACCGAGGTACTGGACAGTGTCCCTCTTGAAGACAGAAGGACTGACAGTCAAGGCGAGCACTGGACACACAGTGTCTCAACAGAAAGGCACGGGGACAGGCACTTCTGGTACACGGAGAAGTTCTGCAAGAGATGCTCCAGGAGCCGAATCCCGAGGAACGCAAAGGCGTCAGCCACGCAGAAACACAGTCATTGTGCAGAGAGGGCAGCATCTGACACGCTGGGCAGAACACAGATCAGACCATCGGCAGTGTTGCATAGACGCTATGCTTTGTATTTTACCCCAAAATAAAATACAGAGTGTCTTCTGAAAGAGAGGCTGAGGGCCAGGCAGTCAGCAGGGAAGACCATGATCAGACACGACAGGAAGATCACCGCCAGTGGAAGAAGGACAGGTTTACGCGGCGGGAGCGGAGGCAGGACAGGCGTTAAGAAACACCTGCGATGACTCAGGTGAAAGAAGCAGGTCACTGAGCTGGACAAGAAGATGAGGCAAGGGACTCAGCAAGACCTGGTGACGGAGGGGGGCGTGTGACAGAAACTGTGACCCACAGCACGGCTCCCAAGCACCACCAAGAGCCGACAGGGAAAGAAAGTTTTAGTTTAGGGCATGGCTTTCTCTGGTGCCACTGTACGACCTAGGAGGACACGCGGCGCATTGAGGAGGAGACCTGGGTCCCCCCCGAGCAGAGCCATGAGTGCATGACAGAGATGGGGCAAAGCTCTGAGCGAACGAGGCCCCAGAGCACAGGAGGGCGGAAACGGAGGGCGCTGGAGGCCTCGGGCTGGGTCTGGGGAACACATCGCAAGCTCAGGCCGCGAGAGCGTCCACGTGTGGAGGTGAACGAGAAGTCCATCCGACACACGTGAACTCCTGGAATCCACATTTTAAGATTCAGAGAGTCAACTATCTTTCAGAAAATATAGTTTCAGACCTAAGTGGTTTGCAAGGACATTTTTAAGCCCTTAGACTTGATTCACCATTGAGTAAACATGGCTCCAGCTCCAGCTTCCTCCAGGTTTTAAGTAACATTTGCCTCAGTTCTCTGTTTAGAGCCAAAGTCTTAAAATGAGCCAGAGGGTAGGAAGCAGAGGGCAGAGGAACAGCGGGCAGTGAAGAAAGGGAACCCACGCTGCTACAGGCGCGCACTTTCACCTGAGTTCACCACCTGTTTATGCTTCAAGTCAAAGCCTCTACTACTTGGGGGCTGCCAAGCGTTTAGTTACTAGGACACCAGCACACAAGCCTCTAGAAGGCCAAGACCCACCAGCCTGCCGCAGCTCTTCTGTCTCCAAGTTTATCTATTAAGTCCCCACCTCTACTCGGGAGGCCCAGGCCTCAGTTCTCCAAGCTCAGCACTCACAGCCAAGGGGACACCCAGGCGCTGTAACTGTCAGATAAACTTTACGGAGGAGAACACCTGGAAACCCAACCCAGGTCATTCCCACAATGGAAGCATCAAATTCTGACGTTCAAACAGATGCACTACTTCAAAAAGCTTAGGAAAAACCAGGATATCTTTTAGCATGAGCCCAAACGACAAAAATTCAAATGTGTACGGTGACTGTTTTACCAGCGTCTTCTTCCACACTTCTTGCATAATTCACCCAACTTGGAAAATAAAAGACCACCAATCTGCTGGCAACAAACCGAGCGTTCCCGGGGTGGGGGGCGCGCACAGGAGAGGATCGAGCTGCAGACCTGCGAGCTGGGTCCGGGGAGGGGGGCTGCCACCCCGGGGGCCGCTAACTGTCCCCTGAGCAACCCAGGGCCCGCGTCCCTACTGGCTCCACCCTGCCGAAGCTTCCACCCCGGACCCACCCGTCGCCCGGGGGCCCCCGGACCGCCGGGGCTGCCGCGGGAGGGTGTCCCCGTCCGGACTCCGCCCACGAAGGAACGGAGAGAGGGGGTCGGGTGGAGGGAAGCCGGCGAGGCGCCGCGCCACCCGCAGGCGGGTCCCCCCACGGGGTAGGGACGGGGACACCCGGCGCTGGGCTCTCCGCGCAGACCCCCTCCACGTGCCCGCCTTCCCCCGAGTCTGGGCACAGCACCCGCCGCGGACCCCGTAGATGCGCCCCAGGTCCCCTCTTAGGGTCCCCCCCAGCCCCGGGGTGCGCTCCCGCGGGGGCTGCAGACCCTGGTGCCCGCTCCGTCCCCTCCGGCCTTGCTCGGCGCCGGGCGGCCGGGCCTCCGCGCAGCCGGACTCGCGGGCTCCCCGGGACCCGGACGCGCGCGCGGGGGGCGCGGGCCGGGGCCGCGGGGACGCGGCGGGGTGGAGGCGGGGTACCTGCGGGTCGAGGTCGCCCACCGCGTAGTACTTGACCTCCTTGAACATCTCCTCGGGGACGCGGGGCGCCTGGCCCGACATGGTCGCGGCGACCCCGAGGCTCCGCAGCGGCGGCTCCCGCCCGGCCCCGCGGGGCCCGCTCCCCAACGCCGCGGCCGGCGCGCGGCCCCGGCTCCGGCGCTGCGAGTAGGACCCTCGGCGCCCCCGCCCTCGGCGCCGCTGGAGCGCGGGAGCCGCGCGCGTCCCGCGGGCCGCACCATCGCGCCGGCCGCCGAGGGGGAGCCGAGGGCCGGGGGCCGCCCGGCCGGCGCCGCCCGGAGCCCTCCGCCGCCGCCCCGGGGTCGGGGGGCGCTCAGCACAGCGGGCCGCCCGCCGCGGAGCGCGGGGCGCGGGGCAGCCGCCGCCCCCGGGGGAGCGCGGGGGTCTCGGGGAGACGCGCCCCCCCTGCGGGGCTGCAGTGGGCCGGCCCCGGGGAGGACGGCCTCGCGGCGGGCCCTCCCGTCGGCCCGCGCGGCAGCACGCGCTGCGCATGCGCACGCCGGGGGGCGGGGCCCAGGCGAGCAGAGCGCCGCTGGGGACCGCCCAGAGGGAACCTGAGGAGACGGTCAGGAGTAGGGTGAGGGTGTGGGAGCGGGAGGCCCGGACTGGAGGGCCGAGGCCGAGCGCCGCGGGCTCCTGGAGGCGCTCCGGCCCCGGGGGCGCGGCCACTGGGCTTCTCCCCATCGCCCGAGCCGGCTCCTGCCCGGGGACCCCGAGCCGTCGGAAGTAGCCTCGGTCTCCTCACTCGGGGCGCCGCTGACGACACCTGGCCGCGACGCGCGCCCGCGCTGTGACGTAATCGGGCGGCGCCCGGAGAGCCGCGCTGGGCGCTCACCTGCGCTGGTGGGGAGCGGAGCCGAGCAGCCGGCGGGACCCCCGCGTCCCCCGGGCCTCACGCCGCGGCCGGGGCCTGGGGATGGAAAGGCACGTGAGGGAGGCCCGCTGCTGCTCCTTGCTAAGCGGAAAGCCGTTCGGTTCAGTCGCTTGGTCGTGTCCGACTCCGCGACCCCATGGACCGCAGCACGCCAGGCTTCCCTGTCCATCACCACCTCCCGGAGCTTGCTCAAACTCATGTTCGTCGAGGGGGTGATGCCATCCAACCATCTCATGCTCTGTCGTGAAGTAAATGTTAATGGAAGTGGTCGGGGGGAAAAAAACCTTTAAGAATGACTGTGGCAGCCTCCTGTAACCTTCACTCATTTCTGAGGCCTTTGCCGTGGCACTTTTTAGTCTGCGATCATACTTAAGTTCTGAAAGTGAGTTGTGGTTGGTTCATCGACCAGGGCGCAGTACCGGGGACACTGGCTGTGTTGAATCAGCGAACAGATTGTCTGTGCACTCGTTATCTGTGTAATAAGTGGTTTTTGTATGGGCAGAAAGTGAGCACATTGTGTGTTAGTGGCTCAGTCGTGTCCGACTTTGCCACCCCATGGACTGTAGCCCGCCAGGCTCCTCTGTCCATGGAATTCTCCAGACAAGGAAACTGGAGTGGGTTGCCATTGCCTCCTTCAGAGGATCTTCCCGACCCAGGGATGGAATCTGCATCTCGTGCATAGGCAGGCGGATTCTTCCCCACTGCACCACCTGGGAAGTCCAAGCACCTATTTAGTCTTTTAAATATCCTTATGTTTAATCATTCTGATGTTTTCTCTTTTTTCATTTGTCTTTTGAATAGTCTGAAACAACCCTGTTCTAATGCTAACAATTTTTTTTTTTTTACAAATAATAAAAACATTGGGTACTTGGCTGAATGAATAGAATATACTGTCCTCCTCTGACTACCCAAGCATAAGTTGGGTATTGGTCATTGTAACATTTTACCTTCTATGTGAAGAAAATGTAGGAGTGATAAATTCCTTCTAAATATCAAATCAAAATTAGCATCCCCTTTTATTGACCTGTGTGAGAGAACTTACTAGCTTTTTTCTTGCTTGGTTAAATAGGAACTAAGTGTGTACTTTTATAATAAAAGACTTAAAGCATATCTCAACCAGGTATTTTATTTTGTAAGTTAAAAAAAGAACTTGTAACAGCAGGGCAGCTTTACTGTGATTTCTGATAGTCAAGAAGGCAAATTATGGAACTAAGAAATCTGTTATTTAAAATCTCATCGACCTGTTGAGATAGTTAAACATTAAACTGTGCAAGGTCAGTGTTGTACACGTGTGTGGGCCTTATCTCACCAACATCAGGAGGGTCTCGCTCAGTGGCCCACACAGAAAACATTCAGTAGAGTGTATCTAACACATTGCTGCTTTGCCAGTAATAAAAGAAACTTCTTTAGATGAAATCTAACTTCACCTGGGTAAGGCATGTTCTGAGGAAGTATCAGTTCATTTAACGAAAGCTTTGTACTTCTTTAACTTCGGTACATGTATGACCCCAAACGCGACATTGAGGATTAATATATTTACAGCTTCTCCCAACTAAGTTCAAAGCATGGTCATTTTGTTGGTAATCAACCTTCAGAGAACAAACAGCCTGTTTCATACTAATTTGATAAATAGGGTAACACACTTCTCATTTTTTATTTTGCAAAATTAGGTATCTTGTGCTAGAGGGAAAAAGTGTGAAATTAGAAAATGGAAAAGGAAAGTTGAGAACAATTCAAATTGTACTTACTGGCAGGAACTTGAGGCCATTATTAGTATTTACAAATTTTTTTTAATGCATGTCTTTCTGTTCTCTGCAACAGTCTCAGTCTTGTTCTCATGTTCAGTTCAGCTAGTCACATACCCCTTAAAGTTAGGTACTATCAATGTTTAGTAAACCTTTAGTTGGGGTTTATAGACTACAACATTTGACCTTTTTTTGCAAGGGAGTACTTAAGTTAGAGGCATCAGAAAGCCAGCATTTACTTGCAGGAGAACCTGGGAGCCAAAAAACATGTGCTTCTTTATGGGAGTGGTCAGTCAGTCGACCCACAGGGCACAGTTGCCACCAAAAGTCACGCATTCATTGTAGAGAAACTAGGGAACACGAGTAAGGGAAAAAAATAAATTATCTCAAATCTTATCCTGGAAGCAGCGTTTATGAATCCTTCCTGACACTGTCTCACACAAATACATTTTTCCTTGAAAAAAAATGCTACTGTTCTGTTGCTGGCCTAAAAACAAAAACAAAAAGGTCCTTCCAGGTCGATAGATAAAAGATCTACATCATTTAATGGATACATAATGCCCCGTTTTTAAATGTACCTTAACTTACATAACCAACTCTGTATCATGCTTTCGTTGTTTTCAGTTGGGCAGTTTCAGGGCTGTAAAGCCATCATACAGTTAGCCCACGCGTGTGATCTTACACTCTTCCTTCCGTGCTCTGACGTCACGGCCTAGCAACACCCCTCTCCCCCCCGTGGGCCGCGTGCGGAGCACAGAGTGTTCATCACCAGGACTCTGTCGCTGGTTCCGGCTCTGGCGGTGGCGCCCCCCGGAGGCATCTTGACTGGAGGGTTAGGGAAACAACCGGCCTCCAGGGGCAGAGGCCGGGAAGCTGCCCAGCACCGAGGAAGCCCAGGGCAGCCCGCACGGCCACCGCCCCGTGCACAGGGCCCAGCGTGCCGCTGGGGGGGCGTGGCTGGAGGACAGGCAGCGCGTGCAGGGCGCTTCTGAGCGGCTTCGGGGCTTGCTCAGTTGGCGTTCCTGGGGGCTGCGGTGTTGCTGTCTGGGAGCCATTTCCTGCCTGCTCTCCAGAGGGGAGGAGTCAAGCAGAACATCGCTTGGGAGGCTCCCCGGCCGCCAGGCCTGCAGAGAGCCGCCGACCGCCCAGTCCACCCACTTCCACTGGCCAGAACCGGGTCTTGTAGCCCCAGCCTACCCTGCAGGGGAGGCTGGGAAACGTGGTCTTCCTGGTGTCCAGGAAAAGGAGATGGGATTGATGGCACTCCGCCAATTTCTGCCGTCTTTAGTTTCAAAACAATTCTAACAAACTAAGATCATACTAATAGACTACAATAAAACATTTAAAAAATTTGTTAAAGATAATTTTAAAAAACCAGGCTTGCACCTAGCCACTTGGTAGACATGAGTTGGGAAGTCAGTGGCTCTGTGTGGAAAGGGTGAGCAATGGATGTCCTCTTAGCCTCAGGCGTTGGTTGGAGGCCTGGGTCGGAGGCCTGCAGCGGCCTCCAGCCCCCTTCTCCCTCAGGCCTGCATCCCGTCCTCGGCCATGTTCCCTGCCCAGGATGCCGACCTCACCAAGTGACGATAACAGGCCCCCAGTTGAATCTGCTGAACAAGGAACCCAGCACAGCTGAGAGGGCAGCAGGGAGGGACTGCTGTGTTTATTTCTTGGACCTCTGGGCAGGCTTCCTGGAGCTGGCAAGGTCACCTGACCTATACAGCTGCCTCCTCCGAGGCCCCGGTCACCTTTCCTTCCTCTCATTCCTTTGGGCCTTGGTTCCCCCACCACCTACACGTCAGCCTACACCTTTGTAGCCATCCCTTCATAAATCAGCTTTCTCGGGTGATGCTAATGTGAGTAGGCTGCTTCAGCCGTGACCCTAGTTACATAACGGACATGGAGACCTGATGGAACATTGAGAAGTCTTTTCTTGCAAATAAATGTTATGCCTGCCCTCGAAAAGCTAGCAAATACTTGGGTACACAAGCCTGACAGTGGTGGAATTAACGAACGCAGCAGAGCTTTCAAGAAGCGCTCCCTTCCGTGGGCCAGGATCGATGGGACAAACCTCGGGTGGAGTGGGTAAGAAGCGGAAGCCACGGATAAGGGGGATGAGGGCAGAATGCTCGTATCGCTGAATGAAAAGGTGCACGTTTTAGATATTAAGTAATTGGTTATTTGATATAAGGCGTAAATAGGAAATAATACGAAATAAATGCCAAGTATATGAAGGTCCTTAAGTCCCACCAGAGCAGGCTGTTGAGTTTGAGGTGTAGTATAAACCTGTAGCTGTGTTAACAGGAGAAAAAGAGAACAGCTTACTAGCTATTGAAGGTGAACTACTTCGTGGCAGGCTGGCTATAGAATCAAGTCTTGCTTCATTTACAGCCTTTAAAGTGTATAAAGACAAATTTCATTATGAAAATAATGTACCGGCCATCTGATGGGAAACACCCAGTAGCACTGACATGCCAAGGAATCAGAACACGTTCGTTACAGCTTTGGGGCATCCACGCGGACTCACCGCCCCCAGAGTGGAGCCCCAGAAAGGCCCTGGACCACAGTGTTCCCTGTCCTTGTCAGCTGCGTGTGGAGTGAGAGCAACGTAAAAAGGGCGGGGAGTCCAAAGGCGTCCAGCAGGGAACCCGCTCAGATACCCTTCACCCGAGAAACACCGCTGCCAGTGGCCCTGAGCACGACCTTAATCTAGTTCTGTGGTGGCTCTGAGGCGTTTCCTGGCCGTTAGAAACTATTCCCAAAGGTAACGCTGAGGGGCGTGACGGTCTCCTGCCATGGAGAGCGAGCTTCTTTGAAAAATGTATCCTTAGTTTCATCTCAGATTGTTCACCAACTGATTAATGAAGATCCTAGTCTAGGACCTGGTTCTGTATTATAAAACACTGACAAAGATTTTGACAGTCTTCTCTGACTCAAGCTTCTGAACCCATTCCTCCTATTTAGATGTATTTCCGTCTTAGATGTGCTTCCATCTGCAAGATGTTGTGAGTCAGTCTCACTTTTTAGTAAATACACCGAGGATGAGAAAACAGGCCCAGAGAGTTTAATTGACTTGTTGATGATGAGAATTGCTAGCAGATTTGAGGCTAAATCCATCTTTCTATATTTACTAGAATTCATTCTTTTAAAAAACAGAAACAAGATTTAATTTCACATATAATAGAAGTAGAAGAAAACTAAGTGGTATGGAAGATATAACTTGATAGAAGTTGAAAATAGTCCATTGACTTATATTTTTGCAGCTAATACATGTTAGTTGCAGAGGCAGCTCAGTGTGCTGCCATGAGATCAGTCTTTGTTTCTTCACATATACCATCAGACCATCACCTTGTCCTTACCTATATACTACATTTTTGTTTTTTAAAAGTTTAATCAATTGTAATTACCCAAGTAACGAGTGAATTTTCTTTTTAAGAAATTAGATTGTTGCAAATAATGGTAGTCATTCAACTACCATTCCCCCGTCCCATCTTAATTGCTGTAATGTCTGTTGTACATCCATCTTAACTTTAAGACTTTTACATGTGAATTCATTGAATATATTGTGTTTTATGCAGATGATATATTGACTCATTCTGCGGTTTTCTTTCTTTGCTTAGCTATATTTTTGAGATCTATGCATGTTGCTAAATGTAGAAGCAGTTCATCCTTTGTAATTGTTAGGTAGATTGCCATTATGTGACTCTACCACATTTTATTTACCCATTTCTCATGTGATAGGGAGAAGGCAATGGCACCCCACTCCAGTACTCTTGCCTGGAAAATCCCATGGACAGAAGAGCCTGGTAGGCTGCAGTCCATGGGGTCGCGAAGAGTCAGACACGACTGAGCGACTTCACTTTCACTTTTCACTTTCATGCACTGGAGAAGGAAATGGCAACCCACTCCAGTGTTCTTGCCTCGAGAATCCCAGGGACAGCGGAGCCTGGTGGGCTTCCGTCTATGGGGTCGCACAGAGTCGGACACGACTGAAGCGACGCAGCAGCAGCAATACATATTCAATCCTCTCTTGGAATTGATGGAAAATGAAGAGATGATTGTTAGCTCTAAGTTCAGAATTTCCCTCTTTTAATGTCTTGTGTCAGTTTTAATTTTCTGATTTAATTAGTTTCCTAATTAGAAGGGGTTAAATTAATTAACCTCATTATTTACTATATATTTAATGATTTCTCCTCTATAGGGAGTTACTTCATTTTCAATAATTGGAAAGCTATGTCAAGAGGGAATACTGCCAAGTTCTATACTTATTGCTTTACGATCAGTGGCAAGACAGGCCAGATTGGAGGGAATTTTAGGTGAGATACCAGATACTTGCAAAGGCTACTACTTCTCACTTGTTCTGAAACATGGTACAGGTAAAAACATGAGCTGGGATTCAATAATTTCTGCCAAATTAGAACTCAACGGATATATCCTCTCTGTAAGGTTAAAATATCCTAGAACATAGGATTCGATGAGAAATAGCCCAACCACGTGATGTTAGTTATAGACGTAAGACAGCCATGAATCACCGAATACTGCTAAGTAATGCTGATGAAAAGGAGAGTCTGAAATCACCACCCGGTCTAGCAGCATATTAAAAGATCATTTTTCCTCAGACTTGTCAGGGGGCTAAATGGAAAACATTTTGGTAAGTCACAGTAAAATCTTAAGCCTAACATCTGCATGACTTATGGAAATCAAATAGGCCTTGTTCTTTCATGTTTATAGATGCATAAATATAAACAATTTGTGGATAACTATGTTTTAATGCAGTGATACCCCAAAAAGATGAAATAACTGCTTTTTAGAGAAAATGAGGCTGTATCCACAATACGTCTGAGTTGTTCTTTTTCCCACCAAGAAGCACCTCCCAGGGTCTGAGCCGCTGGGCACACGGGCTCTGCACCAAGCCACGTCCCCCCGCAGGTCTGCAACACCGCCGTTCCCCAGCTCCGCTGAGAACCCCATGAGAAGGCTTGGGCGGGGGCGAACCCAGACCTAACGTAGTAGTAAAGTGAAGCGGTCTGGTTCTCGGACGCTCACTTCAGCTGAACAAGCACAGGGCACTTAGGAGCCTTGCAGATGGGCTTATGAAGCAAGGCCCAGCAACATGCACCCATGGGAGGACCGAGCTCCGGTCTAGAAGCAGCGTGTTCCGTGCCAACATGAATAGTAAGGTGAAGTCAAAGCAGGGAGCTACCATGGGGACTGGGAGGAACACAGAGGGCTTCTCGGAGGAGGTGAGTCTTGAGAGGGCTCTGAAGGATGACAGGAGGAGGGAATGGAAGGAGGGGATCATCGGCCACTTGGAGAAGCAGCCTGAGCAGAGGCCTGGGCCTGGAGGGAAGGTGGAGCGGCAGGACCAGGCCAGACCTCGGAGCAGAGGACGTCACCGGGGAGCCACTACAAAGAAGCAGGCTGAAGACCTTCAGGAAGAAACCGCAGGAGGACACAATACCGCCCACATGGCTCACAGTGTAGAATCGATCACAAACCCTCATCCGAAGATGGAGAGGCTGAAATGGAGGCAGAGGAAGCGTCTCTCGTTCGTTCCCGTTTGGAAAATACCTGCTCGTGTTCAGTGTGGAGCAGGGCAGCACTCAGAACAGCACCAGCCAGACAGCACTTCCTGCCCTTGCCCCAACTCTCCAGCAGCTCCCACGGCTGGCGGAGGAGGTCCAACCCCACCAGCCTGCCGTCCGTGCCCCCATGACCTCCTGTGACCTCCTCCATACGCCTGCTACACACTCCAGAACCCAGCACCCTAGCCTGTCTCCTCCACCCCGCTGCATACATACCTCTTCCCACCAACCAGCTGCCCGAACCCCCTCAAACACATCCACCACGCACCACCCCCCCGCTTCATACAGACTCTGCTCCCCCCTGCCTGAAACGGCCCTCCATGTGCACACCTGAGCTGACCACACCTTTCCTGTGTCCAGGCACAAATGTCCCCTTTCGTGAAACGTCTCTGATGCCTTGCAACAGAACTGTCTCAAGGTCCCTTCTCTTGGTGATGGTAAAGAAGTCATAGAGTGGGGGTTCTCTGGACAGACCGAGGCTGACTAAAGCCAACCAAGTTGTGAGACAGTTCATCTCCGCTCTGTGGCATGGCTGCTCGATGCATCTGTTTTCAAGACAGGGGACCTAAAGTGTGGGCGCTTGCCTTCCTCCCAATGCTTCTATTTAAAATTCCAAAAGACTTGATTTTAAAATACTTGCCCATCTCACACAGTACCCCCACCCAACTCCCACATAATCCCGCCACTGCTAACTGAAATAGGTCTTACTGCTCTGAAGAAGTATATCCCCAGCTGCTCAGGATGGTGCCTGATGCCAAGTGGATGATGGATACATACTGAAAGAGTAGGTGGGTGCGTTTCGAACGAGCTAACATCACCGCTAGGGATCTTCCACCTTGGCTTTAAGGCACCACCAAACACAGTCACAGCTGTGCAAAACTGAAACTTCCCTCTTCGACTGGACGTCGCTCCACTGTGACTGACGACCGCACTTTGCTTTACAGATGGAGAGACAAGTCCAGAGAGATTAGGTCAGGGGTCAGCCAGCTTGTCCTGTGATGGACGAGATAGAAGACACTGCAGGCATTGTGGTCCAGGACACCCGTTCTGACTTCTTAACCCCGCCTCTGCAGCGTGACAGCAGCTGTAGAGGAACACGGGGACCGATGGGCGGGGCTGGCTCAAGGCACCCCTTCCTCGAAGGCGGACAGCCGGCCAGAATGAGCCCGTGGGCCCCAGCTCACCGACTCAGGGGCATCCAAGGTCACAGGCTCACAGACTCCATCCCAAAGACCAGCACTCAACAGGTGTGAACTAACTCACGGGTCCCTGGAGCCCCAGCCGGCACTTCCTCCACTTGGCTGTGCCAGGTCTGTGGTCTCCGGGGTCTGTCTGAGTGCTTGACCATCAGGAAGACAGGGGAATTAGGGCTAATTAATTAGTCCAGACTTTGAAGTCCAGAGAGGAAAGGGCCTCATATTAACTGCAAATGATCATCCTAAGTAATATATATACGTGTGGCACTTTCATTAAATTTTCTCTCAAATCTTGAAAAATCTGTATCTCCTGGCTGCCAACATTTTCATCTTAGGATAATTATGAAGCCTCCCCAAATAGTCCTTTCTCAGTTTGCGATCCACAGCGGGGCACAGTGCCAGCTGCTGAGACTTGATGGAGCTGTTTAATTTGAGACTTACTAGCACAGCACAGGTGAAAATGAATAAAGACAGTGAAATTTATTCAGAATGTACCCAGTGTAGATGCCTATTGTGTAGTGACGTTCATGGGGAAAAGAAATAATATGAATCTAAAATTAAGATACTGCAGTGTCTATCAAGATAAATTCAGGGATTTTAGGAACATCGTCCAAAGATGATAATAATCATTTTACTGTAATAAAGGCAGACATTTCAACATGAGACAACCATTCTTATGAACATTTATTCACAAAAAGAAAATAATCACAAAATAACATGACCAAGAATCCTCAACTTTAAGCTTGTAACACATTTTTGTTGTTCAGTCACTAAGTCGTGTCCAACCCCATGGACTACAGAAAGCCAGGCTTCCCTGTCCTTCACTATCTCCTGGAGTTTTCTCAAATTTATGTCCACTGAATTAGTGATGCCATCCAGCCATCTCCTCCTCTGTTGTCCCCTTCTCCTCCAGCCTTCAATCTTTCCCAGCATCGGGGTCTTTTCCAATGAGTCAGCTCTTCTCATCAGGTGGCCAAAGTATTGGAGCTTCAGCTTCACCATCAGCCCTCTCAATGAATATTCAGGGTTGGTTTCTTTTAAGATTGACTGGTTTGATCCCCTCGCAGTCCAAGGGACTCTCAAGAGCCTTCTTCAGCACAATACAAAGGCATCAATTCTTCGGCACTCAGCCTTCTTTATGGTCTAATTCTCACATCTCTACGTAACTACTGGAAAAACCATAGCTTTGACTATACGGACCTTTGTCGGCAAAGTAATGTCTTCACTTTTTAATACACTGCCTAGGTTACTCATAGCTTTCCTTCCAAGGAGCAAGCGTCTTTGAATTTCATGGCTACAGTCACCATCCGCAATGATTTTGGAGCCCAAGAAAATAAAATCTGTCACTGCTTCCACTTTTTCCCCTTCTATTTGTCATGAAGTGATGGGACCGGATGCCATGCTCTTAGTTTTCTGAACGTTGAGTTTCAAGCCAGCTTTTTCACTCTCCTCTTTCGCTTTCATCAAGAGGCCCTTTAGTTCCTCTTCACTTTCTGCCATTAAGAGTGTGGTGTCATCTGCGTATCTGAGGTTGCTGATATAATTTAAGGCTGTGAATTAAAAGTGTCATTCTTTGTTTATTAACGTTCGATTCCCAGCCAAGTCTGAAGATAATTTTTAGAGATATTAAAACCTAGCTACACAGCAATTCTAATATCGCACTCTATTTCCTGACTTGGGCTCAAAGTAATTCCTTCGTTTTGTAAACAAGTCATTTTTCTCACTTAAAACACACTATTCCGTAGAAAGACGAAGACAAGGCTTAGGGTGTTAATGGTCAGGGACAGGCGGCCACAGGATGAGTTGAACAGAAAAGCAGAGGAGAGAAAGCCCCAGAGTGCTCTCACTGATGCCAGAGTGTCTGCCATTTCAGGTGTCGTGTAAGAAAAATCCAACAGGTGGACGTCAGGGATATTGGTGATCCTTCTGCTTCTGTTACTCACCTGCTCATGTAGAACAAAGAATCTGCTCCAAACCTGTGCAGAGAAAGAAAAATCAGACTATGGAGAGGAAAGAACCACCTCACTGAGTACAGAAGCCATTTATATTTACAACCCTTTGCCCGGCCAGCCATTTCAAGGATTAAACGATTTCATACGAGTCCTGGATAATTCTAATAGGTTTCTAAGTGGGAGGATTTATTCAATCTATTTGCCTATGTCTGGCAGCTCTGAGAACTTTCATAAAAGTATATTTTTTAAAAAAGCAGAGGGCTTTGCAGACAGAGTTGAGTCCCATGTTCCACTCCTATAGAAAAATTTCAATATATTGGAGAGTATGTGTATAGTATGATCATAAGTGGAAGCTCTCCATTTTGTTTTGGCCTTTGTGCTTGATGCATTTTATCCCGCTTGTCTACAACACGCTCACTAGCGTCCGAGAAAGAAGCTTCATGGATGCTTTCGCTGTGTTAGTCACTCAGTTACGTCTGACTCTTAGCGGCCCCATGGGCTGTAGCCCTCCAGGCCCCTCTGTCCATAGGATTCTCCAGGCAAGAACGCTGGAGTGGGCTGCCATGCCTTTCTCCAGGGGATCTTCCTGACCCAGGGATTAAACCCGGGTCCCCCACATTGCAGGCGGATTCCTCACGGTCTGAGCCACCAGGGAAGCCAGTGAAGGTTCCCCTTTTCTCCCTTCCTCCATCCTTCTGTCCTTGGCTCTGTCTAACCTCCAATGGCACTCTTGGTTATTTACAGCGGCTCTAAGAAATGACTGCAAAGTAATATAAAGCAGCAGGTGGTTGTGGTAGGCACACGGCATTATGACTTTAAAATTTGGCTATTAAGACTAGTGAAGTAGGATAAAACAATATTGCTATGAGGAGGGCAATGTGTAACATTCTTAATATTTTAAAGTAAATCAGTTCATAACAGTCATGGGGGCTCCATCCTGCTTCAGGTGGAGGCAGGTAATTCACCTGAAAAAGATCATTTTAAACTGGAAGATATGAGCTGCTCCTACTGTTGAAGTTTTTTTATTAAAGCATAATATAGAGCATTATACATATATAATATTACATTATATATATATAACATTACATTATACATATTACATTACTGTGCATACAGTAATGTGCACAAGCCCTGCTCGGAGAGCTCAAAGACCCTGAGGAGGTGGATACACCTGTGTAACCAGCCAGAGACACGGTACGGCCTGTATTACACTCCACCACAAACCACAGCTCCCTGTCCTGACTTCTGATACCCTAGAGCCATTTTCCTGTTATTAAGTTTGTATAAATGGATTCACATATTTTGCGTCTTGTCTTTGGCTCAAAATTGTAGTCTGCGACAGCCATTCATATTCCTGCATCACTACAGGCTCTCCATCCACACAATGATCTGTGGGATCCGGGCAGTTTTCAGTTTTCGTTACTGGAACGAGCATTTCCATACATGCCATTTGGTGGATAGATGCACGTGTTATGTTGGATACACGTGGTCTGGCCATGGAATGGCTGGGTTGGAGGAAAGGCACGTGTTCAGTTTAACAGATGCTGCCGAACGGTTTTCCCCAGTGGCCGCACCGTTTCATCCCCGCCAGAGGTGGCGTGGCTTTTTCATTCTGGCCGTCCTGCTGGGTGAGTGGTGGTGGTGCAATATGATTTTCATTTCTTTGATTAATGAGGTTGAGGACTTTGTTTAATACTTACTGGCATTTGGCTATTTTCACATATGAAGTATCTGGTTTGTTTGTTTGTTTTTAGCCTTTTGCCCTCACCACAGGGCATGTAGGATCTTAGTTTCCATAGCTCCTGCGTTCGTAGCGTGGAATCTTACCCACCCCTGGACCATCAGTGAGGTCCATTCAATGTCTGCTGTATTTTGACTCATGTTTAAAACTCCTCCTCCTATAGCTTCCGAGCACAGGGATGAGCCCCGTCCTCTCTTGCTTCCAACCTGCCACGTCCCTGCGAGTCCCGTCCATGGCCGCCGCAGTCCCAGGCTCCCCAGCTTCTGCGGAATCCTTACCACAGCCGACAGGTTCTCTCCGAATGCTCCCGTCTCCTCTGGGACTCGGGGATGCTTAGCCTCAATTACATAGAAGGCAAATATACCAGTAGTTGTTTCAGAACTATTATCCCCAACACATAATTTTGGTTAAAGTTGTTAAAAGTTAGTTTCAGATTTCTCTTTACTGATTTCTGATCAAATAAAAGTGTTTTGCTGAAAATTTATATTTTGTATGCAAAGTATTTCCCCCTTTTACACTTAAATGCAGTATAAAACTGGTAAGGAAAACATACAGCATTTGGAATTGAAAACATTGAGACATCATGTTCTAAATGGTTAGAACCATCTCTTTGATTTATACAGATTTCTTTTTCCAAGTGAAGTACTGAATACATGAAATTCTGAACTATGGAAACCTCAAATGTTTTCTCTGCGAAAAGTGATTTTTGGAATACTAATGTCAGCGAGACATACATTGGTTTTGTCGGCTTTGGGGAACCTGAACTCAAACACTTCAAAGTGTAATTTCTTAAATATTTTATGCATATTTACAGATGCTATGTATATATATGGATATATTCAACACATACACACCATTTACTTAGCTGTACCAATAGATCCTTTCTTGGAATGGCTGAGCTTAACCTTGGGGGCATTCTAGTAAGGCGCATGCATAGCATGTAAGATCTTGACCCATTTTCACAGTTTCACTTCATTTTCTACTCAGATGAGCATCAGCCCCTCAAAGAATGTACTCAGAGCTCTCTTCCTCCTGCAAGAGCTGGAAGGAAAGGGGACCTTTCGGGGCTGAAAACAAGGCAGCATTAGGAGTGTGTGCAGCTCTTGTTCTGAATCAGAGGGTGGGAGCCTCCATGGGGCAGGGAGAAGACGGCGCAAGATTGAAAGAGACGAAATTAACACCCGGTCACTCAACACAGACCCAGAGGGAGCCAGGAGCTCCCGCACCGTCCATTTACTGAGGAAGGCGGCAGGCGCCTGGGCGCAGGTGAGGATGAGAGACACGGACATGAGGCTTTTCAGCAGACAAGGGTACGGGTCACCTGTCAAGAAACCCTCCACTAGACAAGGTCCAGCGACCCTCCTGCCCGCGTGTGGGCCAAGTCCTGGAGGGGCGAACATTTCAGACACTGCCTGGGGCGGCCGTGACACTGACTGTGTTTATTTTCTTTCTGGTTTTAATTAGATTTTCCAACCAATTCAAAAGAGCAGGTACTAGTAGCACCTGTATTTGGCATGTGCAGCAAATGCTTATTTCTGCGGAGGAAACTGTGCCCATGGCTGTGGCTTGGTCTTCCGTGTCGCAGAACCATCTTCCCGAGCTTGTCAGCCCTCAACCAACTGTGGTCCCTGCCAGCAAGCATGGTGTGGAATGGTTGGCACTAATGAGGTGAACTTAAGAGAACTGGAGGACTTGGGAGTCAGGGAGGGACCCAAGAGATTATCAAAGAAAATGGTGTTCAATTTTTTTTATAGTTTTTTTTTAATACTTTTTTTTTTTTGGCCACACCATGTGGCATCAGGGATCTTAGTTTCCAGACCAGGAATCAACCCCATGCCACTTCAGTGGAAGCTCAGAGTCTTAACCACTGAACTGCCAGGGAAATCCCCTGAGGTTCAATTATTTTTAAAACAAGGTCTTATATAGAACTCCAATTTGGCTCTTGGAGAAAACACTCTTATGGGGAAGAATTTCAAGATCTAAATAATTTGAATTGGTGGAAACCAAGACAAGATTTGGGATTCCCTGGTAGCTCACCTGGTAAAGAATCCACCTGCAATGCAGGAGACCCTGATTCGATTCCTGGGTTGGGAAAATCCCCTGGAGAAGGGATAGACTACCCACTCCAGTGTTCTTGGGCTTCCATGGTGGCTCAGACGGTAAAGAATCCACTTGCAATGCAGAAACCTGGGCTCGATCCCTGGCTTGGGAAGATCCCCTAGAGAAGAGAAAGGCTACCCACTCCAGTACTATGGCCTGGAGAATTCCACAGACAGAGGAGCCTGACAGGCTACAGTACATGGGGTCGCAAAAAGGCGGACATGACTAAGTGACTTTAACTTTCACTTTTCAAGACAAGCTTTGTGGAAATGCACTCCAGGTGCCAGACCAAGAAAGATAAAATACATGATTGGGTTGGGGTGACTTCGTTGATGCAAGCATCCTCTCCCGGGACTCAGGACTCACAGAGCCACAGGGAATGGCTCCTGGTCCTGGATCCCTCAGCCAGCGTCAGTGAGGTGGAGATACTGGACATTCCCTGTCTTACCCTGGCACTGAGATGTTCAACTGAAATAGTATGTGAACACCAATGTAAGCCACTATGGAATTAAAATTTTTTTCTAGTAGCTACATTTTTTAGAAAAGTACAAAGAAAGAGGTAAAATTAAACTAATATATCCAAAATACTATTACTTCAACTTCTAGTCAGCATAAAAGATAATGGGATATTCTGAATTCTTTTTTCACAGTAAGTCTGAAATCTGGTGTGCACTTTACACTTGGTAGCACATCCTGATTAGGGCTAGCCACACTTCAAGTGTTCAAAAGCCAGAAATAGAGAGGAAGAATGGATCACTTATTCTACCTATGCCAACTGTACTTCAGGGTATTCAATAAACTAACTGTTCATAAACATTTTTTGTACAAATATTCCAGCTACTAATTGAAGAAGAAATTATAGAATATCACCACGTTGCAACCTAAAGTGAGATAAATGGAAAAAACTGATAAGTGAAAAGCCGAAGGGGACAATTATAATGGATTGATCTGCTTGACGTCACCTGAACCCTGATTAATCTTATCACAGTTTATTATGTGTCTCTTATAACACAATCCAGAAAGTACTCTCACCAAACCCCACATATACACGTAGGCTAAACAATATGCTACTAAACAACCAATGAATCACTGAAGATATCAAAGAATAAATTTAAAAAAATATCTGGAGGTAAGATAAAAACACAACGATCCAAAATCTATGGGACGCAGCAAAAATAGTCCCAAGAGGGAATTTTATAGCAATACAAGCCTACCTCTGGAAACGAGAAGAATCTCACACAAGCAACCTAACCTTACACCTAAAGGAAGTAGAAAAAGAACAAGCGAAACCCCAAATTATTAATAGTAAAAGGAAACAATAAAGGTCAGAGCAGAAATAAATAGAGGCTTAAAAAACAACAGAAGAGATGAATGAAACCAAGAGCTGGTTTTTCGAAAGGAGATAAATTGATAAACCCTGAGCCAGCCTCATCAAGAAAAAAAGAGAGTGATCAAATGGGATTTATCCCAGGGATGCAAGGATGGCTCAGTATCAACAAATCAATGAATGTGATACACCACATTAACAAATCTAAGAGTAAAGAGCCTATGCTCATCTCAATACATGCAGAGAAAGCTTGTGACAAAACTTAACATCCATTTATGAAAAATTCTTAACAAAGTGGGTACAGAGGGAATATACCTCAACATAATAAAGGTGATATACAACCAGCCCACAGCTAAGATCATTCTCAATAGTGAAAAGATGAAAGCATTTCCTCTAAGATTAGGAACAAGTGAATGCCCACTCTTGCCACTTTTATTCAACATAGTATTGGCAGTCCTAGTCACAGCAATCAGACAAGAAAAAGAAGTAAAAGGAGCTCAAACTGGAAAGAAAGAAGTAAAACTGTCACTATTTGTAGATGACATGATGCATAAAAAACCCTCAATATGCCACCAAAAAACTAGAGCTCATCAGTGAATTCAGTAAAGTTCAGAATACAAAATTAATAGGCAGAAATCTGTTGCATTTCTATATACAACAATGAACTATCAGAAAGAAAAATTAAGAAAACAACTCCATTTATGATTGCATCAGAAAGAACAAAATGCCTAGGAATAAATCTAACTAAGAACATAAAAGGCCTGCACTCAGTAAAATAGCAGACTCTGATGAAAGAAACGGAAGATGACACAGAGGAAACGATATAGCTAGTTCATGGATTGGAAGAATTAATATTATTAAAATGATCATACCACCTAAGACAATCTACAGGTTCTGTACAATCTCTATCAAAAGATCATGAGAGTTTTCAAAAAACTAGAACAAATAATTCTAAAGTTTGTAAGAAAGCACAAAAGATGCTGAATAGCCAAAACAACCTTAAGAAAGAAGAAAAATGCTGGAGGTATCATGTTCTCTGACTTCAAATCTACAGTAATCAAAACAGTATGGTACTGACTCAAAAACAGGATCATAGACCAATGAACAGAGTAGAGAGCCCAAAAATGAACCTACATTTACCTGGGCAATTAACCTACGACAAAAGAGGCAAGAATATACAAGGAGGAAAAGACAGTCTCTTCAATAAATGGTGGTGGGGAAGCTGGACAGCAACATGCAAAAGAATCAAACCGGACTACTTTCTCACACCATGAACAAAAATGAATTCAAAATGGATAAAAGACTGAAATGCAAGTCTCATAAAACTTCTAGAAGAAAACATAGGCAGTATGTTCTCTTTTTTAATTTATTTGGCTGTGCAGGCTCTTAGTTGTGGCACGCAAGATGTTTGATCTTCATTGCAGCATGCAGACTGTTTAGTTGTGGCTTGTGGGATCTAGTTCCCTGGCCAACAATTGAACCCGGGCTGCCTGCATTGGGAGTTCGGACTCTTAGCCACTGGACCACTAGGGAAGTCCCAGGCAGTATGCCCTTTGACATTGACCTTAGTAAATTTTTTGGATATGTCTCATCAGGCAAGGAAAATAAGAGCAAAAATAACAAATAGTTCTACATCAAACTAAAAAGCTTTTGCACAATGAAGGAAACTACCGACAAAATAAAAAGGCTGCCTACTGAATGGGGGAAGGTATTTGTAAATAATATATCCAATCCAGGTTAATACACAAAGAATATACTTGTATATATCATACTCATACAACTCAACATCAAAGAACAAACAACACAATTTTTAAAAACTTGGCAGAACGCCTGAATAAATGTTTTTCAAAGAAGACATACAGACTGCCAACAAGCACATGAAAAGATAAACATCACTCACCATCAGAGAAAGGCAATCCAAAACCACAGCATGATAATGCCTCACACATGCCAGAATAGGTATTATCAAAAAGCCAACAAATAACAAATGTTACTGAGGATGTGGAGAAAAGAGAACCCTCATGCTGATGGGAAGGTAAATCAGTGCAGCCACTGTGGAAAACAGTGTGGAGGAGCCTTAAAGAGTTAACAGGAGAACTACCATACGGCCCAGCGACGCCACTCCTGGGCATTTATTCGAAGAAACTGAAAGTACTAATTAAAAAGGTATACGCACTCCGACGCTCACTGCAGCATTGCTTACAGTAGCCAGGATGTGGGAGTGCCCGTTGATAGATAAGTGGATACTGGTGTGCTGTATAAATATACATATTTACATGGTGATAGATGGTAACTTTACTTACTGTGGTGATCACTTTGAAATGTATGAAAAACCCGAGTCTCTATGTTGTACACCAGGAACTAACATAGTGATGTAGGTCAATAATACTTCAATAACAAACTCATAGAAAAAGAGATTAGGGAATTCTCTCGCAGTCCAACGGTTAGAACTAGACACATTCACTGCTGTGGGCTTGGGGTTCAATCCCTGGCTGGGGAACTAAGATTTCACACACCTCATGGTGCAGCAAAAAAAAAGGGGGGGGGGGGAGAAAGAAAGAAAAGGAGATCATATTTGCGGTTATGAGAGGTGGGCATAGGGGGAAGGGAGCTGGACGAAAGAGATCAAAAGGTATAAACTTCCATTACAAAGTACATGCATACTAGGAATATAATGTACAATGAGATAAAGCCAACTAACACTGCCGTGTGTTACATTTCAAAGTCCTTCAGGGCGTAAATCCTAAGAGTTCTCATCACCAGGAAAGAAGTTTTTCCTTTTTCTTCTCTTTGGTACCTATATGAGATGATGGATGCTCGCTAAACTTATTGAGGACACCATTCTATGACATATGTTAAGTCAAATCATTATGCTGTACATTTTAAACCTGTTAACTACATGTCAGTGAAGCTGGAGGAAAAAAGAGTAGGAAAGTTTGACCAGTGGACTAGTAGCTGGGACATCCCAAGGGAGCTTGCCAGAAATGCTAGTGTTTAGGTCCACCCCCAGACCTACTCCATCAGAAACTGCACTTTTCAAATTATGTTGATTTCCTTTTGGCTGTGCTGGGTCTCCGTTGCTGTGCGGGCTTTTCTCTGGTTGCAGTGTGTGGGCTGCTGCTTGCGGAGGTGTCTCCTGCTGGGGAGCTCAGGCTCTAGGGAGTGTGGGCGTTGGTAGGTGCAGCGTGAGGGCACATCAGCTGTGGCTCCCAGGCTCTAGAGCACAGGCTCAATAGTTCTGGTACAGCACACATGCTTAGCTGCTCTGTGGCACATGGAATCTTCTGGATCAGGCATTGAACCCGCATCTCCTGCACTGGCAGGCAGATTCTTTATCACTGAGCCACCAAGTAAACCCAGAAACTGTGTTTTCAAAAGATCCCTAGGTGATTTGCTTAAACTTTAAATTTTGAGATGCACCGATGTATAGAACAAATGATCAAGCCTTTTCAATAAATGTATTGTAAGAATTTTAAAAAGGTGATAGGTTTAAAGAGATATAGGTTTAAAAGATTTCAGACATATACCCCAAATATAAAGTGTGGACCCTGTTTGGATCCTGATTTCAACAACTTTAAAAAGCTTCCAAATTTGAACACCACCTGGAGATTTTATACTAAGGAACTGGTGTTAATCTTTTTATGTGTGATAATGCACATGATTATGTTGTTTAACACAGTCTTTGTCATAGAGATATATGCTCACATAATTACAGATGTAATAATATGATGAGGTTTGCTTCAAAACAACTCAGGAGAGAAAGCACCCAGGTTACAGCAGGACTGGCCACGAACTGTGTGCTGAAGTAGGCTGAGGGGATGTGGGAGGTCGTTATTCTAAGCGCTTCAGCCTGCTTTATGTATGCTTGAAATTTTCCATAATAGAATAACTTCTCAGAAGTACACTGTCAAAGGAAACACAGACATCCTTGAGAAGTTCTGAGAGAGAGAGGACGAAAGGAAAACGGGATATTGAAATAAGCTCCCTGCTTCGAACTGAAAAATTGGGATCCCAGAATGGAAACACTTGTCAGAGACACGGTTGACATTTGTCTAACAGACCTTGAGGACAGAAAGCTCATCAAAGTTTCCTGACCCACGGGATCCCATGTGGTAGCTAACCAAGCGTAAGGTCCCTAGGAATAACCACAAGGGCAACCCAATAAGAAGCTACTTTCATCAGACAAAAGTCCAGGTCTGGTAGGCAGAGATCCAGCTCCAGCTGCCGTGGTGATGCTGCAGACTCCCTGAGCCAGTTCCCAGACCTAGGTCTGATCACAGACCAGTGCCTCCTGACCACGGAGCAGGCTGGGCCCCTTTGGGGAATCTCTGCAGCGTGGCCACGCATGTATTCTATAAACAATCTTCAGGCCTCTTCAGAAGGACCTGTGACTTTACAGGAAGTGCTGGTCCTGGCTGGCTCCAGCTCTGATCTCAGCTGTGGACAGGTGGACAAAGCCTGCACACAAGGACCACTGATGGCACGGTACTTTGGGCTCCCCACTCTCCTCTCTGGGGGGCTTTTTTTTTTTTCAACTTTAACTTTTTTATTTTGTATTGGGGTATAGCCAAAGAACAATGTTGTGGTAGCTTTTAGGTGCAACATCAAATGGACTCAGCCACACATATACAGGTACCCATGCTCCCTCAAACCCCCCTCCCATCCAGGCTGCCACTCTTGAATGGAGCTCTGTGTGCCGGACAATACTGTTCTGGGGCTTTTTTTACTGCTAGGGGGACTGAGCTGGCCTGCATGCGAAAGAATGAGGAAGGTGGTGAAGCTGACAGCCCCAGGGCAATTCCACCAATGCACTGAGAGAGTCGGTGGATGAATGTTTGACTCCGGTCCTAAGGTGAGTCCACCTTGAAGGGCACTCCTCATCTCCAGGTGAGTGGAAGGTGGATGTCTGGGCCGTCAACTCTGTAACGAGCTCTGGACCACTCTCTCTGGCTTACTGTCCCCTCTTCCTGCTCCTCCACTCCTGCTCTCTGAGATCGACTCCCCCAAAATTACTTGTACCCAGGTCTCCATCTCAGCCTTGATGGGGAGCGACTTGGATAAGAAACTGTATCCTCGTTGATGTGAATCTCTCGGGTGTCCGCGTTCCATCGTGGTCCCCCAGCCAGAGGGTTACAGAGGCCAGATGAGAGAACTGAGCCCCAGTGCATGGGGGCTGGGGTGTCCAGTGAGCATGCAGACAGTTCCTGAGTGCTCAGTCAGAACGGAAAACCTACAGGCTGCAGAATATCCACATTGACTCCCTGACCCAGGAAGTAAAATCAGGATGAGAAGCAAGAGAAAAGCCAAGGTCTGTGCAACTGCCCCCCCCCCCCGCCGCCCACGTCAGGGAGGGGGGTGCGGACAATTCAGAGACTGGCTTGAGAAGGGCCCGTCTGTGAGCTCAGGGCTTCAGGGATTCTCAAGAACCCATGTCCTTTTCTTCTCTCTTTTTTGGCCGCGTTCTTCACCACCTGTGATCTTAGTTCCCCGCTCAGGGATTGAAGCCACACTCCTTGCATTGGAAGTGCAGAGTCTTAACCACTGGACCACCAGGGAAGCCCCCAACAACCTTTTATGTGCAAAGGAGGCATAGATTTCCCCCAACAGTGCACTCAGCCATTCTTCAAAAAGCCAGACGGCTCCAGTAACTGAAAACAGACTTGACCTCACCAAATGCCATGGTCACTGCTGCTTGCCCCACTGCCAGGCAGAGAAAATGCCAGCTTCCTCAAATATGCCTGGTCAGCCAGGGGAGCAGGACGCCGCCTGTTCCTCCCTCTCCCCGAGTGGTACTGTTTTCTTTCGCTTTCATTCAGACACTTGAGGGAAAAAACAGGGGGCTGGGGGAGGCAACCTAGGAATATCTATGTTCTCTGCACCTGTTCCAGGAGTAAAACATACTTGCTCATTTACAGGAGATGAAGTTACTCATCCCATTAGAGACTTCCCAAGGTGGTAATTTAACTTTAACGATGTAATGGTAATTTGAGCACTCATGAACAGTCCAGTCAGAACATAAGAAATTTCAAGGCTGAAACACGTAAGAATTGTCCTCTTCTTCTGGCATACACTAGTTCAAAAGTGTCTCACCGTCAGTAGTTCATTAGTTTCAGGCTAGTGAGTAACTTCAGCCAGCAGAATAAAAAATAGTAAGTACCAAGATTTTTCTTCTTCGGAAAACTGGCTCTCTGGGGCTTCTGCTCCCCTAAGCATTTGCACTCACCAAGCCCTCTGATAGTGGTTAACAGCGTTGTTGTTGCTGTTCAGTTGCTCAGTTGTGTCCAACTCTTTGTGACCCCATGGATGGCAGCACGTCAGCTTCCCTGTCCTTCACCAACTCCCAGAGCTTACCCAAATTCATGTCCATCGAGTCGGTGATGGCATCTAACCATCTCATCCTCTGTCGTCCCCTTCTCCTCCTGCCCCCAATCCTTCCCAGCATCAGGGTCTTTTCAAATGAGTCAGCTCTTCACATCAAGTGGCCAAAGTATTGGAGTTTTAGCTTCAGCATCGGTCCTTCCAATGATTATTCAGGACTGGTCTCCTTTAGGATGGCCTGGTTGGAGCTCCTCGCAGTCCAAGGGACTCTCAAGAGTCTTCTCCAGCACCACAGTTCAAAAGCATATCAGTTCTTCGGTGCTCAGCCTTCTTTATGGTCCAACTCTCACATCCATACATGACTACTGGAAAAGCCACAGCTTTGACTAGACGGACCTGCGTTGGTAAAGTGATGTCTCCGCTTCCCTAGGTCGCTGTCAGTGAGCCCTGTGGAGCCCCCTCTTCCTGTGAGCGCACAGCAGTGAGAAAGGCCCGTGACCACTGCTGCGGTATCACACGGCCGCTCTGCGCATGCGCTGGGCAGGTCTCCTCCCCATCCACCCGCACCCTCAATGAAACGTCATCACCGGGAGAAAAGCCAGCGATATCTTCCGGTTATTGTGAAAACAGTTTGGACCTTGCAGACCCGCTGAAAGGGATGAGGAGCCACACTTTGAAAACCACTGATCTAGACGACCCAGGGCCCTTCAGACCAGTTGAAGGCAGAGGGAGGGAAAGCTAACCTCGCCCTGGTGCAGGAACCTCGTCCTGGTTGCCATTGGCTGTTCCAAGGGAGTCGGAGCTGCTCTGATTCTCCAGAGTGATAGGAATGGAGCCGGATCAGTGGCTGCCCGCCAGGTACTGAAGGCTGTGCTCACCCACGCTGGCCAAGACGCGATCCAGCAGTCCTGCACAACCAAGCTCGGGTGTGATCCCTGTCCCCCCACCCACCACCACCACCCCACCCCCGCCAGGACCCAACTGGGGCTGCCAGGACCAAGGACTGAAGCACACGTGGACTCCCCTCAGCCCTGTGCTGCTCTTTCTGCTGTCTGCTGTCTTGCCTGCCAGGTCGGAGGAGATGTTTTGGAGACTTTCTCTTGGCCTTCCTGATTACAACAGCTTCTACCCGCCCAGGTCAAGGAACCGGTGTGGGGGTCTGCCCGCTGCCATTAAGTGTATTCCGATCATGAACTTGGGAACTGGAAAAATAACCATTGAGGGAATTCCTGATAGAAATTTCTCAGGTACGATCACACAGGGATATCATTTAATATCTGGTATATAATACAGATTTTCTGTAAGAAGGATTATCTGTTAATGAATCGTTGATTTCATAAAATTGTGGCGGTTAGGGTGGGTAGCAAAAAATCTTACCCATCAGATCCTTCCAAGTGGAGCAGAATTAGGTTCTATTCTGCGTTTCTAATTTTTTTTCTTACTTTCAAACTTTCAGTTAAGAATCAGCTCCTATGTGAATGAAAGAGATGCATACTTTCCCACTAAGAAAATAAGAAAATGTAAAATGAGCAGTCTTCTATATGCTTCTTTGGCTTAATCACAAACGATAAGTAACTTCAATAGACAACTGAGCCTGCAATCTAATTATTGCTAGAATGGCCACAAATTACATTTTATAAAGACATGTTTTGGTAGCTGCCCTACAATTTGTTAATGTGTCTATAAAATCACCACACAGCCTATCACCCTAGTTAGTTGTCTGGCTGCATCTTTTTAGCAAGTAGCTTTTGTTGATGCTCTATTCACTTGCCAAAGGGCCGTATCAAAATACAGAAATTTACTTTATGTTTTACAGTTCTGCAGGCTGGAAGCCCCAGAGCAAGGCGTCACTGGGTGTGGCTTCTCCTGAGGCCTCTCCCTGGCCTTTGATGGCCACCTCTTTGCTCTGTCTTTGCTGTCTTTCCTTGGTGCACCGACATCACTGGTGTTGCTATGTGTCCAGCTTCCTCTTCCTATAAGAACACCAGTCAGATTCAATGAGGGCCCACTCTAATAGCCTCATTCTAACTTAATCTTATCTCTCAAGACTCAAGACTGTATTTCCAAATACAGTCACATTCTGAGGTACTAGAGATCAGAACTTCAAAACAAGGGTTTAGAAGAGAGGGAATACAGACTACAGGCAGTAAACAAGAAAATCCTATTCCTCAAAACTGGCATTTCTGAAGTGCTTTATGGCTGATGGGAGCTTTACACCTGTTTGCATTTTTTCAAGCTAAGCCTGTGGCCATGCTTTAAGATTAAAAAGCTGAAATGTTCTGATCTTTCCTTTGTGTCTGTGTAAGAAAATAAAACAGGATTTCTCAACAGAAATTGGCTCTTCTGGAAACATTCCATTGGCTCCCCTCTTTGTTGGAGCATTCCCATCAATTCACAAGTTCATGATGCTCCTGTTTACACAAAACATCCTCAGTTATCCCTGGCTTGGTCCCTTATTGGACAGCTGCTCACTTAATGGTCCGTACAGACAGCTGTGCCAGGCAGTGCTGGGGGGTGGGGGGTGGGATATCATTTCAAGCCCATGATGTCTTCCAAGGGCTTCCCAGGTAGCACTAACGCTAAAGAACCTGCCTGTAAATGCAGGAGATATGGCTTGGGAAGATGCCCTGGAGGAGGGCATGGCAACCCACTCCAGTATTCTTACCTGGAGAATCCCATGGACAGAGGAGCCTGGTGGGCTACAGGGTCACAAAGAGCTGGACAGGACTGCAGTGGCTGAGCACACACGGTGTCTTCCACATCTGTTCTGACAGATGTCATTATCCAGGCCTTCCTTACCGTAAGTACAGCTCAGCCATTCCACCCAGCCATGGACCCCCGAAACAGAAGGCAGAACTGTTCAGAGCACTTTTTTTCCCCAAAGAGACTGTCTACATCTCATTCTAATTAGCTCTGTGACTCCAAAAAGGTGACGTTCTCTAAACAACCATGTCTGCCCCTTGACTAGAGCCACACGGAGTAGCAGTGCACAAGGCAGGCACCATCAGCTGTTTTTAGGAGACATTTGGGAAAGCAGCTCTGCAAATAACCTTTATTTAATGAGCAACGTTCTCATCAACATTCCCTAGCTGTGTCCTCTCCTCTGAGCTCGGGGGGGGGGGGGGGACTTCTCTCTTGTCAGAGCAGTCTTCTGGGGCTTGTTTCACTCCTTTAGAAGCAGAATCTGGTGTGTGTGTGCTCAGTCACTTCAGTCGTGTCTGACTCTCTGCGACCCTATGGACTAGAGCCCACCAGGCTCCTCTGTCCATGGGATTCTCCAGGCAAGAATACTGGAGTGCAGTCCCATGTCCTCCTCCAGGGGAATCTTCCCTACCCAGGGATCAAAACTGCATCTCTCATGTCTCCTGCATTAGCCGGCAAGTTCTTTACCAGTAGTGCCACCTGGGAAGCCCATGTTTTTCTCATTTTCAAATAGCTAAAAAGTTTCCAACCAAATTTGTGGACAACCACTTGTGAATGAATAGGATTCCATGATGTCCATGGTATGCACTTTAAAAAAAGAAAGCTTAATACCATCTTACTTTTCTGTCATCTCACTTTCCTGATTTTAAGTTATTTTATCTTGCTATATCATGTGTCAATTTGTGAATGCTTTAAATCATGACTTCCGTGTAGGAACTTCAATGTTTTCTCAGTTACTGTGGGTTTGTGTGTGTGGCTATGTGAGTGCGTTGGGGGGAAAGAGTTAAATGTGCCCTCCTCCTTTTTGTGAGTGAGATGGAGCTTTTATAACAACTTGCATCCATTTTTTCCCTTCACAAGAAGCAAATGTGGTAGAGCTCACTGGAGACTGTGCAACTTCTCTATGACTTGGAGAAAATGGCCTAAACATTCTAGCTCCAATACCTCAGCACCTCTAGGACAGCAGCCAACTGCTATCCTGCCCTTCCTCCTTAAAGGAAAACAACCCTCTAAGGGAAGCGCCAGGTGTTGTGTAAGAAACGTGCCCTCAAGTACTGAAATCTTTCAGAGCCGAAAAGCCAGTGAAATCATATCAGACCCTTAACTCGGAAAGTGAAGTCGCTCAGTCGTGTCGGACTCCTTGCAACCCCATGGACTCCAGCCCGCCAGGTTCCCCCGCCCATGAAATTTTCCAAGAGTACTGGAGTGGGTTGCCATTTCCTTCTCCAGCGGATCTTCCCGACCCAGGGATTGAACCCGGGTCTCCCTCATTGCAAGTAGACGCTTTACCATCCGAGCCGCCAGGGAAGCTTTTTATTCCGAAGCTTAACTCGGAAGACAGGTATTAAACGTAAGACCCGTGGAAAGGGAAGAACCCTCTCAAGGTATCAAGACCACCCCTAGAAAGGCCATGAGTGTGGAGTGCTTAGGGGAATGTTTCAAGGAAAGTTCTTGGGTAAGCTCGTTCCACGAGGGGCGCTCGTTTCGGAGGGAAGCCGGCAGAACCATGGACAGCAACACGCCCCGCGCGCGGGCCGGGGTTGGGGGGCGGGACACAGCCGGCAGCACCCAGTACAGCGCCAGCGCGGCGCGGGTCGGAAGGGAACAGCGGGCAGCACCCGGGACAGCACCAGCGCGGCGCGGGCCAGGCGGGGACAGCCGGCAGCACCCGGGACAGCGCCAGCGCGGCGCGGGCCGGGCGGGGACAGCCGGCAGCACCCGGGACAGCGCCAGCGCGGCACGCTCTGGGCCGAGATGCGCCCTCATCAGCTGATGCTTTACGTAGGCTGGCTCCCCAGTTTGATGAGGCGGGTCCGGGTGGGCGCGCCAGCACTCGGGCTGCGGCCCCACACGGGGTGGGAAGGGGCCGGGGCCGAGCAGGAGGCAGGTCCCTGCCGGGCTTCCCTCAGCACTGAGTTGCGGCTGCAGCCCGCGGCCGCTGCGGGGAGAGAGGGGCGGGCGGGGAGGCCACGCGGCGAGAACTACTGCGCTGACGCACCAGCCCTCTCGGCGGCCACACGCCCCGGGGCCGCGCAGCTTGTCCCCGACATTTGGGGGACGCTCGACCCTAGGCAAACAGACTGCTGTGTCTCCGCCGAGGCGAGCGCCCTGGGCGTGCGACCCTTAGGCGGGCCCTGGCTGAGAGACGCAGCCCCCAGTCTCCGAGGACTTCAGATCTGCCGCCGGCTTGCAGCCCAGCGCCCACCCCTCCGCCACATCGTCTCCCACGGATGCAGGAGATCGGCCCGTTTCATAGGCGCTCCCCAGAAACACTGCCGCTGGCCAGAGGGGACAAGCCTCCGGAGTGGCTTCCGATACAGTGGCCACCGTGCGTCCTCCTGAGCGCCCCTTTCCTACACGCCACGGAGCCGGCCTCCTGACCCAGAGATGGACCCGCCTGCGAACCTCACCTACTTCACCCTCTCCACCCCCGCCCCTGGGGAAACCAACCGCAGCAGCTTCGACGCAGCAGACTCGCGCCCCAGCCTGCCCCTGCTCTCCGTCTTCGGGGTGCTTGTCCTGACCTTGCTGGGCTTCCTGGTGGCGGCCACGTTCGCCTGGAACCTGCTGGTGCTGGCGACCATTCTCCGCGTGCGCACGTTCCACCGCGTTCCGCACAACCTGGTGGCGTCCATGGCCGTCTCAGACGTGCTGGTGGCTGCTCTAGTCATGCCGCTGAGCCTAGTGCACGAGCTGTCCGGGCGCCGCTGGCAGCTGGGCCGGCGGCTGTGCCAGCTGTGGATCGCGTGCGACGTGCTCTGCTGCACGGCCAGCATCTGGAACGTGACGGCCATCGCGCTGGACCGCTACTGGTCCATCACCCGTCACCTGGAATACACGCTCCGCGCCCGCAGGCGCGTCTCCAACGTCATGATCGCGCTCACCTGGGCGCTCTCCGCAGTCATCTCCTTGGCCCCGCTGCTCTTCGGCTGGGGGGAGACCTACTCGGAGGGCAGCGAGGAGTGCCAGGTGAGCCGCGAGCCCTCCTACACCGTGTTCTCCACCGTGGGCGCCTTCTACCTGCCGCTCTGCGTGGTGCTATTCGTGTACTGGAAGATCTACAAGGCCGCCAAGTTCCGCGTGGGCCCCCGGAAGACCAACAGCGTCTCACCCATATCTGAAACCGTGCAGGTGGGTGTTAAAGGGAGCCTTAAAAAACACTTTGCTTGCATTTGCACAGGCCTCTTCTCTGGCACACCTTCCCCCACATTTGTGGGAAGTGGAAATTTTTAGTATTTTGGGGCAAGGGAGAGGAGGAAGGGAAGGGGGTCAAGTGGGAGAGAGAAAGCATCACCCACTCTGCTCTGATTTGCTCTGCTCACAGAGCATGCCATCGCTCATGCATTATTAATTTCCTCATATGTATGAGGGTCTGAACTATAGAATTCTACGGGTTCCACTAGGCTTGAAAATTCTGTGGATCTATAACTGCCTTTAGAACGTCTGAAGAAGCTGGTGTCCAGGGCTACACCAGATAAACGTGCAGACTCCTGTGCTTAAGAAAGGATGTTTGAGGGGGTGGGAAGGGGGGCGGTGATCTGACTTAGCAGGAAGACTTCTCAGGAATATACCAGGCAAAGCACGTTACTGTTTCAACCCCATCTATTTTTTTCTTTGCAAATTATAGCAATTAATTTTGCAAAAATGTGGTATCTTGTGGATTACCGTCATTCTCAGTGTCCTCCTCTCCTGATGCAAGATCAGAGATGGTGCTCACACACCCGTCTCGGGGCCTGCATCTGTGATCTGCTCCCGCGGGCCGTGGTTCTTTCTGGGGCTATCCCTGTCCCAGCCCCACCCTGTCAGACCGCACATGCTGAGGACCACTGGCTTGCCTCCTGGCACAGGGGAAAGCTGAAGGAGGAAATTAAAACCTAAGGCAGACAAGCCCTCAGCTCTGTGCAGGGAGCATTTAAAGTCCAGCAACTGCTCCAGCACCCATGAGAGCTCAGTCCCTATCTTCTCTCCAACCGCACTTTCCTTTTTGTTAGCTCTTAGTAACCTGACCCTATGATGCAAGATTCAGGAACCACGGAAGTTCAACTCCTCCCACTCATTGCCAAGGGTGACCCCTTGAACCTAATTCACATGTGTAAGTTAGATCAGAAATCCACGCAGCACCCATCTCTGTTACTGGCTCTGGGACAACGAAGTCAATTCAATGAGCACACTGAGTGAGTACCACCGGCTGGCTGCTAGGGCTAAGAGGATGATAAAGACATCATCTTTGCCTATGAAGAGTCCGACACAGGGAGAGAGGCGTGTGTTGTGAGCACTGTGATATGATTGTGTTTTTCGAGAGTCGGCAGCTAATTCCAAGCACAACCAGTCAATCAAGCTTAGAGGAACCAGAGGTGAAGGCAGGGGAGAAGGGGAAGGGCATCATTCTAGAAGAAAGAAGGAAAAGGGGGTGAGAGGCTATCTGTCCTTTTATCTACAACAACAGTCTCACCCAAATGACCCTCCCCTACCCCAGGAAATATTCAGAATGTGTGGTTATCTGATAATGTTTCTGATTATCAACACGTGGGACAGGGTGCTATTGCACCCGGCATGTAGAGACTGGGATGCTGCTAAGTGCGGTACGGCACGGAGGACAATCTGAACAGCAAAGAATTAGGGACAAGTTAATGTCAACAGTGACAAGTTTGAGAAACTCTGACCCTTGAGATTTCTAAACTAGACAAGGAGTGCTGACAAGTGGGAGTGCCTCCAAACTGCCTGGAGTGTCCATGTGTGTGCACCCCCGCAGTTCCAGGTCAGGAACAAGGGTGCTGGCAGACGGCCCACCACAGTCCTCCTTATATGGATCCTCTTCTGCCAGGATGCTCACCCAGGCAAACACAATTTGTGATCGACACCAAACAGCTTTAAAAAGGAAAGGCAACTATCCTTGTGTCCTGGAGGGCTTAGTACAGAAGGAAAAGGGGCTTTCACTGCTCAGGTCTGGAGACAGCAGAAGTAAA
Organism: Giraffa tippelskirchi; assembly: GCF_054371585.1. NCBI lineage: Eukaryota > Metazoa > Chordata > Mammalia > Artiodactyla > Giraffidae > Giraffa > Giraffa tippelskirchi. Next base: position 159,075,212 of record NC_137284.1, read on the forward strand.
GCACTGCTTCATGCTCTTTCTCTGCCAGGTAACTTTCAAAAATGGGTCCCAAGGCTTTGCAAGGCTTCTAAGCGATCCAGGGCCCCACCTAAAACGTGGAGCTGCCCTTGTTCTCACGTTACTGGGGAGGGTGGATTAAAAGCCAGGCTTCCTGATTTCTTGGTGGTAGAAGGTGCCAAAGTTTCTAAATACGGTTCTACCACCAACGGGCCCTGTTGCCTAGGGAAACACAACATTTCTTCTCTGCTTCTTTACCTTCTGAGTTTTACTCAGATACACACTGAAAGCTTAACCTCTGTCAGGCACGGAGCTGAGAGCAGGAAACACACGAGAGGCCCTGCCCTTGACACAGTCTGATGAAACAACTACTGAAGATCTGACGTGAAGACAAAGCTGAATTTACCGCCTGCTAGTGTAAGGGCCTGGGGGACTTTCCAGGTTCTGAGCGGGTTGACATCAGTTGTGTGAGCAGCTCTCTTGGTTGGGCGTTACTGGAGTGAATCCAGGCCTGGCTGCCTAACTTCCAGAAGTGAGGGGCTGACACGGCACGGGGGGCTTGTAAAACTGAGCCCCATGGAGCCCATGGAAGCGAACTGTCCTTGACTGACAGGAATCTAGGGCTGGTTCCGGGCTGCGGAACAGGCAGACTCGCCCTAAGTTTGAGGAACATGTGGTTCTCATTCCCCGTCTCTTGGTCCTCACTCCGGAGAGACCGTCAAGACTGTTCAGATCCTCACCTCTGTGCCAGTTCTCCTTCAAATTTCATCCTTGGAGAGCTGATGTTCAGACGCACATCGATCAACATGCTCAGTCACTTGTCAGGACAGTGCTGGGTAGAAGCATTCAAAGCTCTGGATAACGGACACTAAACCATGATTAACCAACTCATAGAAAAACGCTGGGTGGTTTCAGTTAGCAATGGGGATTTACTGTGTGTGGTAACATAAGGTTTAAAGGCTTAATGTAAAAAAGCAGCTTCTGAAGATGTGTTGACTAGTTTAATTGATGCGAGTAATGTCTCTGAGGCATGGAGGCAAAGCCTTGATCACTGAATCGAGGGGTGGGCTTCAACAGGCAATAGTCCTTAGGTGTCATGTGGTTGGATTAACCCACCTGGAGTGCGCCCCAGCACGTTCACATCAGGACAAAATGGCAAATCCATGACAGACGAGGGCGAGTCCGTCGGACTCTCACACGCTCCGCTCTCATCCGTCCGTCTGTGCTGTCTCTTGTCCACAGGGACTCTAGGATCACTGCTTTCTCCAGTGATATCCTGAATTACACGCAGCGCAGATACTCTCACAAACAGACCAGTTATAATCTGATAATGTTGAAGGACGGCAGTACGTTTTATCTGGAAGCAGATTCCACTCACTAAATGTGTGCTTGTTACTGAAATGAGAGGATTCTCATAAGGATCCTGAAATACCAGCTACAAGTTGGCACACAGGATTATTCAAGATTCTCACTGAATTCTTCCATTAACTTAGGTTTTTTCCCTCGAGCCTTTTCAATAGCCACACCATAAACAAGAAAGCTGTACTTCTGTACATCCATAATTAAAGGCAATTCCCCTAGACATTTGGAAGGACAGGAAGCTGTTGGGTGATAATATCTCCCTTGGGGTGACTTCACTGGGCAAATTTTAGATGGTTGTCATTTTGATTTTTAGCCAAAAGGGGATATTTCTGCTTTCAAGGTTACTTCTGCTGTCTACATTTACTGCAGGCCTTATCTAGGCACCCAAATCTTTGAAAACAGGTGCTTCTCGATGTTTTATCTAGAGAGCCATATCTTGTATTGATTATCTGCTTTCTTTTTTAACTGATTTTTAACTGAGGACAATTGTTTTACAATGTTTGCTTGGTTTCTACCTGCATCAACATGAATCAGCCATAGGTTTACACACGTCCACCCCATCCTGAACCCCTCTCCTACCTCCCACTCCCTCCTACCCCTGATTACATACTTTCCAAGGGTATCAGCAAATGTCTAGCCCCATACTGGATATTTTCTAAATTGGCAATTTCACATTTAACTTTATTTTTTTCTTATTAAGGTCCCCAATTCGGGTTTGAGCCCATTTAGGACAAGACCACATGTCAGTTGTTGGGTTTATATCAGAATACTGCTTTTGAATTTTCTATATAGTTTACAATTTTGAATCTTCATTCAATCTTCTCTAAAAAAAAATGGCTTCTGAAATTGCTTTAGTTTACATTTTAAATTTTCATAGCCAGGTTATATAGCTCTTCTCTCTTCTATCCTTCTAGTTTTAAATATTTTTCCTCATCTAAGGGAAATTTTAACTAATTTCACTAGGTGCTGCTGATCTGCAGTCTAGGACAATAAGGATTTTGTTCAGTACTCTTTAAAAATTCTAAATTCTACAACAGTTTTTTGCCCTTCTCCCTGAAGTTTAGGGGCTTCCCTGGTGGCTCAGATGGTAAAGAAACCACAGGCAACGTGCGAGACCTGGATTCGATCCCTGGGTTGGGAAGGTCCCTTGGAAAAGAGAACGGCTACCCACGCCAGTATTCTTGCCTACAGAACTGCATGGACAGAGGGGCCTGCTAGGCTACAGTCCATGGGATCACAAAGAGTCAGACAAGACTGACTGGCTTTCACTTTAGAAAAATTCTTACTTATAGCGTGTATCTCAGCTCTCGATCAAGGTTTTAACTGACTTTCTTGCCTGGCAATTTTACAATGTGATTTTGTTTTACCAAGCAAAGTCCTAAGGAAAAGATAGTTCATTTAGGAGGTTAGGTAAAGCTGAGTAGAAATATGGGGGGTGTAGATATGTAAGGTGGGGAGGTTTTCAGTTCAGTTCAGGTCAGTTGCTCAGTCGTGTCCAACTCTTTGTGACCCCATGGACTGCAGCACACCAGGCTTTTCATTCCATCAGCAACTCCCAGAGCTTGCTCAAACTCATGTCCGTTCAGTTGGTGATGCCACCCAACCATCTCATCCTCTGTCGTCCCCTTCTTCTCCTGCCCTCAATCTTTCCCAGCATCAGGGTCTTTTCAAATGAGTCAGTTCTTTGCATCAAGTGGCCAAAGTATTGGAGTTTCAGCTTCAGCATCAGTCCTTCCAATGGATATTCAGGGTTGATTTCCTTTAGGATTGACTGGTTTGATCTTCTTGCAGTCCAAGGGACTCTCAAGAGTCTTATCCAACACCACAGTTCAAAAGCATCAGTACTTTGGCGCTCAGCTGTCTTTGTAGTCCAGCTCTCACATCCATACATGACTACTGGAAAAACCATAGCTTTGACTAGATGGACATTTGTCAGCAAAGTAATCTCTCTGCTTTTTAATACGCTGTCTGGGTTGTTCATAGCATTTATTCCAAGGAGCAAGCGTCTTTTAATTTCATGGCTGCAGTCACCATCTGCAGTGATTTTGAAACCCAAGAAAATAAAGTCTGTCACTGTTTCCATTGTTTCCTCATCTATTTGCCATGAAGTGATGGGACCAGGTGCCATGGTCTTCATGTTTTGAATGCTGAGTTTTAAGACAGCTTTTTCCCTTTCCTCTTTCACCTTCATCAAGAGGCTCTTTAGTTCCTCTTCGTTTTCTGCCATAAGGGTGGTGTCATCTGAATATCTGAGGTTGTGATATTTCTCCTGGCAATCTTGATTCCAGCTTGTGCTTCATCCAGCCTGACATTTCGCAGGATGTATTCTGCAGAGAAGTTAAATAAGCAGGGTGACAATATACAGCCTTGACATACTCCTTTCTCAATTTGGAACCAGTCCATTGTTCCATGTCCGGTTCTAACTGTTGTTTCTTGCCCTTCATACAGATTTCTCAGGAGGCAGGTAAGGTGGTCTGGTATTCCCATATCTTTAAGAATTTTCCACTGTTTATTTTGGTGATGGACAGGGAGGCTGGCATGCTGCAGTTCATGGGGTTGCAAAGAGTCAGACACAACTGAGCGACTGAACTGAACTAAACTGAATTTTGATCCACACAGTCAAAGGCTTTGGCATAGTCAATAAAGCAGATGTTTGCCTGGAATTCTCTTGCTTTTTCTATGATCCAATGGATGTTGGCAATTTGATCTCTGGTTCCTCTGCCTTTTCTAAATCCAGCTTGCACATCTGGAAGTTCTCGGTTCACATGCTCTTGAAGCCTGGCTTGGAGAATTTTGAGCATTACTTTGCTAGCGTGTGGGATGAGTGCAATTGTGCAGTAATTGGAACATTCTTTGGCATTGCCTTTCTTTGGGATTGGAATTAAAACTGACCTTTTCCAGTTCTGTGGCCACTGCTGAATTTTCCAAATTTGCTGGCATATTGAGTTCAGCACTTTCACAGCATCATCCTTCAGGATTTGAAATAGCTCAGCTGGAATTCCATCACCTCCAATAGCTTTGTTCGTAGTGATGCTTCCTAAGGCCCACCCCAGGATGTCTGGCTCTAGGTGAGTGATCACACCATCGTGGTTATCTGGGTCATTAAAATCTCTTTTGTATAGTTCGCCTGTGTATTCTTGCCACCTCTTCTTAATATCTTCTGCTTCTGTTAGGTCCATACCATTTCTGACCTTTACTGTGCTCATCTTTGCATGAAATGTCCTCTTGGTATCTCTAATTTTCTTGAAGAGATCTCTAGTCTTTCCCATTCTACTGTTTTCCTCTATTTCTTTGCACTGATCACTTAGGAAGGCTTTATCTCTCCTTGCTTTTCTTTGGAACTCTGCGTTCAGATGGCTATATCTTTCCTTTTCTCCTTTGCCTTTAGCTTCTCTTTTTTTCTCAGCTATCTGTAAGGCCTCCTCAGACAACCATTTTGCCTTTTTGCATTTCTTCTTCTTGGGGATGGTTTTGATCACTGCCTCCTGTACAAAGAGTCGGACACGACTGAGTGACTGAACTGACTGTTCAAGGGGTTCTCAAGGCAAGAATACTGAAGTGGTTTGCTGTTCCCTTCTCTAGTGGACCACATTTTGTCAGAACTCTCCACCATGACCCCTTTGTCTTGTGTGGCTCTACACAGCATGACTCAGAGTTTCACTGAGTTGGACAAGGTTGTGATCCATGTGATCAGTTTTGTTAGTTCTCTGCAATTGTGGTTTTCATTCTGTCTGTCCTCTGATGGATAAGGATAAGAGGCTTGTGGAAGCGTCCTATCAGAGGAACTGGCTGTGGGGGAATCTGGGCCTTGCTCTGATGGGTGGGGCCATACTCAGTAAATCTTTCATCCAATTTTCTGTTTTTGGGTGGGGCTGTGTTCCCTCTCTGTAGTTTGGCCTGAGGCCAAACTATGGTGGGGGTAATGGCATCTCCCTCAAAAGGACTTGTGCCAGGACTGCTGTCTTCAGTGCCCCTGACCCTGTGGCAGGCCACTGTCGGCCCACGCCTCCACCAGAGACTCCCAAACGCTCACTGGCAAGTCTGGCTCAGTCTCTTGTGGGGTCACTGCCCTCTCTCCTGGGTCCTGGTGCGCACAAGGATTTGTTTGTGCCCTCCAAGTGCCTGTTCCCTGTGGAAGTTCTGTGCAAATCCCACTGGACTTCAAAGTCAAATTCCCTGGGTTCTCAGTCCCTTTGCCAGATTCCCAGGTTGGGAAATCTGTTGCGGACCCTAGAATTTTTGCAACAGTGCAAGAATTTCTTTGGTGTAATTGTTCTCCTGTTTGTGGGTTGTCCCCTTGGTGGCTCTATGGTGGGGCTAATGGCGACCTCCTCCAGGAGGACTATGCCACACGCTATGCCTCCCCAGGTCTGCTGCAGCCAGAGCCCCTGTCCCCACGGCAGGCCACTGCTGACCCGTGCCTCTGCAGGAGACACTCAAACACTCAAAGGCAGGTCTGGCTCAGTCTCTGTGGGGTCCCTGGGTCCTGGTGTACACAAGGTTTTGTTTGAGCCCTTCAAGTATCTCTGGTAGGTATGGGGTTTGATTCTAAATGCGATCTCCCCCCTCCTATCTATCTTGCTCAGGCTTCTCCTTTGCCCTTGGATGTGGAGTATCTTTTTTTGGTGGGATCCAACATTCTCCCATCAAGGGGAGGTTTTGGAAAGTTACAAAATCTTTGAGACCACTCAAGAGTTAGCGGAGAAGGCAATGGCACCCCACTCCAGTGTTCTTGCCTAGAGAATCCCAGGGATGGTGGAGCCTGGTGGGCTGCCGTCTGTGGGGTCGCACAGAGTCAGACACGACTGAAGCAACTTAGCAGCAGCAGCAGCAGCAAGAGTTAGACTTTAAGGCCTTAGCAGAACAACTAAAAAAGCTGACTCTCAGCCTTTCAGTGTTTGTCTTCTAATTTTTCTAAAGCTGATCTTATATATGTTAGTTTACTGATTTTGACTTTCAGAGATTATTAAGTAAAAAATTTTTTCACATTTAACAAGAAAAGTGTGAGAGTTAGGATTATAGTGCAATTTAAAATAGAAGTTCACAAAGAAGAAGGTTGAGACATTGACTTAAGGCAAACCACGACACACAAGAAAAATGCCACCAGGGTTGGCCAACAGTCTGTGCTAGTGAATGGTTTCTCAGATCCTTGACAAGAGGCCAAGAAGGGGCCATATGATGACCAAACCAATAATCAATGAGCTGGGATGCCAACTAGACAAGGTGACATTTATTCCATAAACGAACAAGATAAGGAATGCTTGCACTTAAGTTTTGTGAAAAAGTAGAAGCAAAGTTTGAGCAATTGCTTTTTGACAAATTGGTTATTAAGTCTAACAGTCTGCAAATCATTAGCCTTCAGGTCTGGCTTGGAAAAGATTAGAAGCTTATAAAGCCAGCACCTTATAGAACAATCCTTTTTATATTCAACAGAAAAATAAATCCAGGACAAAAAATAAGCCAAAAAAAAATCTATGAAAATAAGAGTTTGCATATTTAGACAAACAACAGCCAGAACAAAGAAAACAGCAATATAATAAGTAGGTTATGGCATAACATTTTTGCTAAATGGTATACCTCCAGCAAGAGACCTAGTAGCTTTATAAGATGTAAGTCAACTTCCAAACAGTGCACCTTTCTAACAAAGGTCCAGTTATTTGATACGAACAGCTAAGCTGAATGATCTTATTCAAAGACACATGTGTGTGTGCATGCTTAGTCACTTGGTCATGTCTGACTCTTTGTGACCCCATGGACTGTAGCCTGCCAGGCTCCTCTGTCCGTGGGATTTTTCAGAAAGAATACTGGAGTGGGTTGCCATTCCCTTCTCCAGGGGATCTTCCCGACCCAAGAATCGAACCCGCATCACCTGTGTCTCCTGCATCGCAGGCAGATGCTTTACCCTCTCAGCCATCAGGGAAGCCCATTCAAAGACACACTTGGTTGCAAATCCTTGGATAATGAAACCCAGAGAGTGAGAAGAGCCCGGTGGAGCGAGCTGCACTTAGCTCACCGAGACCGATGTGTGTCTGCAGGTCCAAAGGCTGCTGGGCTCTGGGGCTCAGTGAATGCACCTGTGGTCCAAGTATTCTATCGAGGGTCCTCAAAATGACCTCCATGGGCCCTCTAGAACTGCCGAGGATGACACAACCACCACATAGCACCTGAAATAAAAACACGGCTTGCTACAGATTGAGAGAAAGCTACACCTGTCTGGCACCATCTCCCAGAGCAGAGCAGCACACCCGTCACCTATGGGGACAGCGCTGAGCTTGGGGACGGGAGGGCGTTGAGAGGAGCACTGAGCAGGCATCCCCACACAGGGGTGACTCAGTGAGACGACTGTTGGCTCACTGCTGCTCAGGGGCGCGTGCACTGGGGCACACCTTGCCCTAACTGGCTGACTTTCAGAAGGGAGGGCTGACACCGACTGGTGGTCTGCAGGTGCATATCCACAGAGCTGGACTGTCCTGGATTCACCGGAGGAGTTTAAACAAGCAGCAAGGCTCTGTGTTACCACAACTACAGGACAGATGGTCTTTTCCTAAGCTTGTGGAAATGTTATTCTGCCCCCTTGTAAAGCCCTCCCTAAGTGGGTAGGATCATTCCCAGATTAAACATCCTGACTCATTGGTACATACTGTATGTGACAATGGTCTGGTCTCACCTGCAATCACCTGAAGCCACACTTTCCAGGTGAGACCCTTCACCCTTAATTTCAATATCCACTATTGATTATAGTCTATTGATTATCTGTGATATTAATAGGGAGGTGAAACAATAGTTTGAGGAAATAAAAGAACATGCTAGATTTCTGATTAACTAGTGAATAGTTATTTAACTAGGCTTCCCAGGTGGCTCAGTGGTAAAGAATCCACCTGCAATGCAGGAGATGTGGGTTTGATCCCTGGGTCAGAAAGATCCCCTGGAGAAGGAAATGACAACCTACTCTATTATTTGAGCCTGGGAAACCCCATGGACAGAGCAGCCTGGTGGGCTACAGTCCATGGGGTTGCAATAGAGTTGGACACAACTTAGTGCCTAAACAACAAGTTCAATTCAGCCAGTCGCTCTGCCGTGTCCGACTCTTTGCAACCCCATGGACTGCAGCACGCCAGGCTTCCCTGTCCATCACCAACTCCTGGAGCTTGCTCAAACTCATGTCCATCGAGTCACTGAAGCCATCCAACCATCTCATCCTCTGTCGTCCCCTTCTCTTCCTGCATTCAACCTTTCCCAGCATCAGTGTCTTTTCCAACGAGTCGGTTCTTCGTATCAGGTGGCCAAAGTATTCGAGTTTCAGCTTCAGCATCAATCCTTCCAATGAATATTCAGGACTGATTTCCTTTAGGATTGACTGGTTTAGATAGCAACAAGTTATCTAACATATAACCATCTTCAGTTTTTTTTTAAAGTTTCACTTTTTAAAAAACTTTTAATTTTGTATTGGGGTATAGTCGATTAGTGATGTTGTGATAGTTCAGGTGAACAATGAGGGACTTAGTCATACATATGTACATGTATCCATTCTCCCCCAAACTCTCCCCTGCACACACACATCCAGGCTGCGACATAACATTGAGCAGAGTTCCATGCGCTATACAGTAGGTCGCTATTGAACACATAACCATTCTGGAAGAATGGGAAGTCTAACTCATAGGCACACATCCCCCAAATAATTCATTTGTTTGGAGATACAAGGCCAACTGTTCACTTAGAAAATTTTTTCCATGGGAGTCTTAAATTGTGAGGCTTGTGCTTTAGAAATGATACAACACTACAAAGATAAAGGGAAAAGTGAACCTTGGCTTGAATGCTTTCACTTATTTTTACCCCATTACCTCTCTGTGAATCTACTAACAACCATGCTGAGTAACTGACAGAGTAATCAATCGAGTCTACACACCAGACCTGATTAAGGACTTTATTGCGATCGTTGACAAGCAGAACTAAGGAGTCCTTTAGTCAGAAAGCCACAGGGTAAGCCACAAAGCCAACCATCTGCTAACGTCGGGAGCTGAAACTCCTCCACAGCAAAGCCCCTCCTCCCAGCAGAGCCCCTCTAGACCAATGACACTCTCACCAGATGAGCTGGTGTTGGATGACTCCCAAAATGGTCAACATCTCTCATCAAAGTCGTAGAGAGTGTGCTTTTCTGAGAAACAAGGAGTTCTCTAACCTATAAAAATTCCTGACTCAAAGCAAACCATAAAAACAATGTATTTAGGAAAAAAGTTTAACTTGAATTCAAACTAGAATTCTAAGAAGTGGGAGACGACCCCATGGAATATGGAAAGAATTGTTGAAAATGAATGTAGGTTCTCTGCTGCACAGGGGCCCCATGAATGTGCTGCCCGCCTGCTGTGCTAAGAACTCAGAGAAGGTGATCATGGATAGACCCCCTGTGGGTCCCTGAAGACAAGCTTAGGAATGAAAAACTGGGAAACCTTTAAGAGAAGACTTACACGTCAACTCTCATACAGTGGGGAGTTCTCACAAATACAATGAACACATGCTGTGCATGGGGACAGTTCAAATTCAAAAGAACCCAGGTACACATACTGGAAGAATCTAGGACTTCACACTTGTTGTTCAGTTCCTCAGTAGTGTCTCTTTGCAACCCCATGGACTGCAGCACGCCAGGCTTCCCTGTCCATCACCAACTCCCAGACCTTGCTCAAACTCATGTCCATTAAGTCGGTGATGCCATCCAACCATCTCATCCTCTGTCACCCCCTTCTCCTCCTGCTTCCAATCTTTCCCAGCATCAGGGTCTTTTGTAACGAGTCGGCTCTTTGTATCAGGTGGAAAAAGCATTCGGGATTTCGTAGTGCAACTGCCAAACACCTACACAAACAGGCCCATGTGTAGGGCATTTAATATTTCTCTACGAGGACCATGACCTGAAGGGACAGGTTTCCATAAAACTGTCTTATGACACTTGGGCTTCCTTCCCTAATGCTCACCTTTATAGGAATACTCATATCCTACACTTGAATGTACGGCACACACCTGGATAACAAATAGCTCTGTGATCCCTCGTCTCTCAGACGAACAATGAGGTACTGTGCTGTCCCTTTGGATACAGGTCAGGACTGGGTCTGAATATCCCAGCAGTCTCAGTCAATAGGAGGAGAGAAGGTGGCCCCTCAGAATGGAAACCTTGTAACCTTCCCATTATGCAGTAGGAAACTTCAGACAGAAAGCACAGCACTGGGGGTGTATCTCATCCCTCACAGAGGCAGTCTCACTGTGGGGCTCACAGCGTCTCTCAACTGGACTCTGAGTATCTGAAGGGCTAAGGCGGTCTTCTGGAGGTGACCTGAAGTGGCACTGACCACCACGGGGCGGGCAGGCAGTGGGTGGGGATGGGGTGGGGGTGGAGAGGCTCCCTAGAGCGGGCCATGGTTCAGAAGCCACAGTATCTAGCCGTGTGTTGCTGCATTCATTTCTGTCATTACCACAGAGCCTGGAGTCTGGTTTACATGCTCCACCTCTACACCTAGTGTGCCACAGAGAATTAAGGGGTGGTCACGATGGCCTCAAAACCCTGAGCGGCCAGCGTTGCCCATGAAAAAGTCTGAAAGGAAAGAGAACTTCTCAAGGACTTAAGAGTCTGGACTGCAATTACTCTTCCATTGCCACCTTCGGGAAATGGGGGAAAGTGGCTTCCTTGATGACATTCTGAGGTTGAGTTTTACTAAGGGAATTAGTGGGTTTTCCTCTTTTCTTTATGCTGAAAAATGAAACTAAATACTGTGCTTGCATTTCTATAAATTAACTCCCTGAAATGCATTCCAAGATAGACACTACGAAAGTTAACTGTGGTTCCACCCAGGGGTGAGGCTTTGGAAAGAGACAAGTGAAAGTGTCAATTTCACCTGCTGAAGAATAATGAACTACTTGTTTCAATATTTATGAATCTTCTGTTTAACTGTATAATGTTTGGGGTTTCGCTATCTTTCAAATAGATGACAGGAAGGTTATCATATAAATAGTAATTCACACATGAACTAACATTCCCTTAACTACAGCGTTCCTATTTTCAGCTCCATTATTCTATATGATAAGTTATGAATGTTCCTCTTGACTGCAATTTGTAGATGCAGCCATGAACTGGTTTCGTGGGTTAGAGAGACAGACCTTGTGACCTAGCCCCCTGCCTAGAAGGTTGTGCGCTACTAGGGCGTGAGGGGCACCTCTCCTAGTCAAGTGTACTGGGGTCATAGAAAGCTGGAGTTGCAGAGAACCGAGTTTGATGTCAGGGTAGTCTCTCCACTAGTGAATGATGGATCGACCCAGAAACTGCCCCACATTGTGACTGGGTCAACTAATTTGCTCATTTAGCACATCAGCCCACTGTTATTTCCTCCTGTTTCAGGGGCCTCGTCATCAGACACACCTTATTGCAGTTCCCCAAAGATCTGGAGAAAAAAAATTAAAAAGCTGGAATGGAGGCAAGAGCCTCCTTTCCCAGGAATTCCACCTCCTTAGAGAAGGGCCGTGAAGCTGGAGAACCTGGTTCAGTGGGAACCTGCCTTCCAAGGAACTTGGGAGAACCTAGGTGGAGGGAATCTGAGTTTAGCATCTCTTGTTTTCTATAAAAGTCGGGGCAGGGGGTAAACTAGAAGGAGATCAACAAGATGTAAGATGCCAGAATGTGAGCAAACACCCAGCTCTGTTGGCCCGGTGGGGACCCCATAGGGTCCCTGCTTCAGACAATTAAGAACTTTCTCTTGAAGTGCACGTGCGGGAAACCAGGCCCACCCGTGTCTCGGGTCAGCCCACCTAGACCCGGCGGGCGTGAGGAGGGGGCAGCTCCTCCTGACGCTTCTGTTTGCCTTCTCCAGGTGAAGGGCGCGGCTCAGCAGCCTGAGATGGTCCTCAGCGTGCGCCGCGCCACGGTCACCTTCCAGGCCGATGGGGACGCGTGGCGCGAGCAGAAGGAGCAGCGTGCCGCCCTCATGGTGGGCATCCTCATTGGGGTGTTCGTGCTCTGCTGGATCCCATTCTTCACCACGGAACTCCTCAGCCCCCTGTGCGCCTGCGACGTCCCCACCACCTGGAAGAGCGTCTTCCTGTGGCTTGGCTACTCCAACTCCTTCTTCAACCCCCTCATCTACACGGCCTTCAACAAGAACTACAACAGCGCCTTCAAGAACTTCTTCTCGAGGCACCGTTGAGCACGAGGCTGGCAAGGCAGGGGGTACTCGCCCATCTCCCCATCCCCATCCGGCAACCGCCTGCCAGAGACAGGCCTTCGAGGTCCCCAAGGTGGCCCCCAGAGCCGACTAGGTCACTGCCACACACCCGGCAGGAACGTGCGTCTCCACAGGCAGGTCCAGGGACCTCATTTTCTCCCATTTATCTGCTCCTCCTCACTCTGCACTGAACAGCCACGGACTTGGCCCACCAAGTGCCCTTTCCTCTCCAAAGTCCACCGCAGCATGATTTATCGTCCTCAGGCCAGAAAAGTCAAACCAGCCAGAGGGGAGGGAGGAAACAGATCAGTCCAGGCAGGATGAGAACAGACAGGAAGCGATGAGTAAGGAGTCACAACGGGGACATCTAGGGGGAAGGAAACCATAACTGCAAGTTTCCTGGAATAGTCCCCACTTCCAGGGCTCCATTCCATGGTTCCAGAAAGTTCACCCTAGTACTGACTATGTCCCAATATTTGCCCACGAAACATTCTCTCTGAACATATCAAAGTACACAGACACATCTGCAAGACCAGTCAGTATGGCCCCACACACGTGCACACTGAACCTATGGAGGCGGCAAATGTTCCCATTGGCCAGTTTATTCTAAAATGCAACCCAAGAGCTTGGAACTGGAACTAAAACTCAAATCAAATACCGCCTTCTATTTTGAAGCAACTGTCCACAACACTGAGATATCTACTGGCTCCACAGAATCTGTCAAACTTGCTTATTTGCTATGGGTTCCATTTGTATAGAATTTATTCAAACGTTGCCAAACAAAGCCTCAGATCATGAGATTAGAATAACACAACTGTCATAAAGTTGTTGACTTCTTAAATATACTTTCATCACTAAGGGCTCTGAAGGCTTATTCACCAAACAGGGGCACTTGAAGGTGATGGCTGATTGATCTGCTCGCTGCTGCTGTTCTCTAGTATATAAATGCCCGCTGTGAGACCGATGCTGGCAATGATGAGAGCAGCAAAGTGGCAACACTTGAATGAGTACTTAGTGTAACTGGTGAGGCAAGACAATTAAGTGATGATGTAGTGTTTATGTGATCATAAAAAACTTTAAAAAGGTCCTGGACAATAAAACTGCCTGTGGTTTAATATATCCCTGATTCTCTGAATGCATGAATTTAAACATTATATATTATGTCTTTGAATTATTACAATACAGATATGTTATATGTTTTATTTTGTACATACTAAATTATATTAATTAACATATTAAAAATAGGAAATCTATGTCCATTTGTTTAAATGCTTGCTCCTTGGAAGGAAAGCTATGACCAATCTAGACACCATATTAAAAAGCAGAGACATTACTTTGCCAACAAAGGTCCGTCTAGTCAAAGCTATGGTTTTTCCAGTGGTCATGTATGGATGTGAGAGTTGGACTATAAAGAAAGCTGAGTGCCAAAGTATTGATGCTTTGAACTGTGGTACTGGAGAAGACTCTTTAGAGGCCCTTGGACTGCAAGGAGATCCAACCAGTCAATCCTAAAGGAAATCAGTCCTGAATATTCACTGGAAGGACTGATGCTGAAGCTGAAACTCCAATACTTTGGCCACCTGATGCGAAGAACTGACTCACTAGAAAAGACCCTGATGCTGGGAAAGATTGAAGGTGGAAGGAGAAGGGGATGACAGAGGATGAGACGGTTGGATGGCATCACCAACATGATGAACATGAGTTTGAGTAGGCTCCAGGAGATGGTGAAGGGTAGGGAGGCCTGGCATGCTGCAGTCCATGCGGTCACAAAGAGTCGGACACGACTGAGCGACTGAACTGATGTTCACTGGTGGTCTTGGTCTGAAGTTCGGTCTTGCATTCCCTGCAAAGATGGCTCTGACACCTCAGTCAGCACTAAGTTCCACGGAAGCAGTAGACAGTAGGACTAAATTTATTTAGAAATCATGAGGGCACTTCCTGTAGGGAGATCTGGGCACTGCATCTCCCACCGCATGGGTGACGATACCCACAGCACCACCCTGTGCACGCCCCGCCCCCACCGATCAGGGCCACTCTACAGGGACCATGCCTGGGACGCTGGGCCTGAGGTCCCTGGCGGGGGAGGAGAAGCAAGGGGTGTCGAGACTTCACTCTCGCGGGATCAGCGGGGAGCATCTGGAGCCTGGCCTCAGAAGATACATGAGCCCTGACGCGCAGGGAGGCTCAGGCTGGGAACGGGAGCGGAGCGGTGCCTGTTTACATACATGGAAAGGAAAAGCCATTTAAAAGAAGACCCTCTACAGTTGTACCCTATGGTCAGAAAGGAGCAAGAAGTGATGATTATAATTAAGTTCTGTCTGACCACAGCGCTCCATCCCCGTTTTTCCTTAAAGCCCAGGCTGGGTGAGACGTGGAGGGGAGGATCAGGGGGCAGGGGGCTCCCCTCCCAGGGCAGGTGGCTTCTATTTCCCGGATGACTCTTTGTGATGCTGCGGAGCAGAGATGCTCAAGCGGCCGGCTTTCAAGCTGATTTAGCAACAGGACCCCTTCATCAAGTGCACGCATTCTCTGGGAGACCCCCTCACAGAAGAAACCAGACGCTGTGTGGTTCAGCCAGGTTTGTTCTTTCTCCCTCCACTGGATGGCAAGGAGCCGCACAGCAGGCTGGTCCAGTTACTGCCTCACTAACAATGCACTTGTTCCCTGGTCTGTGTGGCTGAAATCCCAACGGAGACTTCTCTGAGGCGACAGGATTCTAAAAATCACATATTTCCTCTCTCTAGATACAAAATAGAGTAGGTTTCGGATATGAACACCTTGGGAAGAGAAGAACTAGCCTGAATTGGTATCTTCTCCCTGGTGAAAACCAACAACGTAAATAATACACATATTTCATTCACCACTTCCTAGCTATGCTTCTGTGCTTTAATTGAAGTGTTAAGTTACCAAAAAAAAAAAAATCACCATTTCCCTCCTTGGTCCCTGGAACATTCTGAGGCAGCTTATAAGAAAACCAGACAATAAAGTAATTGTCCTAATAAAATCTGTAAGCTCTTCAGAAGACTTAGCAGAATGCCAATGGGGAAAAACTGGTTTTCTGGAAGTATAGAGTTCACCTTCAATTACTTCTCTCCATAAATTCCAAGAAGCCTGATAACTCACCCCCAGCCCACCAAGCACAAAGAGAATAAAGTCAGGGGCATAAAGCAAACCCCATACACAGCCCAAAGCCCTCTGACCTCGTTGTTTTGTGGGTGCTGCCCTTTACATTGTTAATAACACGGACATGTTGGCACCCAGGCTGAGCCCACGCTGGTGTGAACGCCTCTGAGGCATCAATTTTGGTCCTAACGAACTCTGACTCTATATTCCTTGTGACTACGGACGCCAGTCTCTAGCCCTGGGGCAGATAATGGCGTCCCTAGCCCTGGGGCAGATAAACGAGCTAACCTCCTCCTCCTCGGAAGCCGCCAGAGCCAGCGCTCTCCTGCGTTCTGAGGGTCCTCCTGCAGCGACGTGGGCAACGGTCAATGGACAGGAAGTCATGTTTATGCCCAAAGCACAGACTTAGACAAGTGTCTCCAAAAATGGAAGGTGCCCTTGCTAGCTGAGGCCCTAATGAGAGAATTCAGTTTACAGATCTATGGTTTGAACAAACAGCTTACCAATGGCCCTATTCACAGAGCTTGCAGAAATAATGGGACTCAGCCACACAGAATCTTTGCTTTAGAAATGATGGGTTTGTTGTTTTCAACTAGTCACATTTGCACATGGGTCTTTGAAACAAGGTAAAATGCCTTTTTAAAAACTGAAGGAAAAAAACCAATCTCTGATATTTCAACAACAAATTGAAAACCAGTTTCTATAGTGGTCACTGGAGCTGGTTCCAAGGAAAGACAAAATCCAACTTCACCCAACTAAACCTTTCCCTCGATTTCATCTATTATTTATAACTTCTATTCTATGCAAAGTTTGTTTTCAAACTTTTCTCCTAAGGCGTAAACCCATTATGGACTGAATGTCCCCCAAACACACATAAATTCAAACAGTGAAGCTCTGACCCCAGATAGTTCTGGGAGACAGGAGGCGATTAGGTTTAGATGAGGTCATGAGGGTAGGGCCCACGAAGGGATTTGTGCCCTCATCAGAAGACACGGCGGACAGCTGGCCCTCGCTCGCCACGCACACAAAGAAGAGACCATGTGAACACAGTGGGAAGGCGACCATCTGCAAGCCAGGAAGACAGCTCTTACCAGACACCCAACCGGCTGGAACCCTGACCTTGGACTTCGCCCCCACCCCCTCCACCAGCCTCCAGGACTGTGAGAAAACACATTTCTGCTGTATGAGCCACTCAGTCTATGGTATTTGCTATGGTAGCCAAGCTAATTCAACGAGTGTGTCACTTGCTTAAAATGAAGAGTCAGGAGGAACTGGTATGCTTTTTAAAGGAAGTATTCATATGCCTTGTTCTCATACATTTCTAGGCAAACAGATTTGTATCCAATCCACCAGGACTGCAAGTTAAAGCTGTTACAGAAGACTGGGAAGATCCATCCAGCTTTGTATAGGCATTCTGAGAAGATGACATCAGCCTTGAAAACGCTGAGAGGCACTTATTTTCTAGGTATTAGAATTAGGTTTGTGTAGAGAGTTTATGTCAGTTAGAGTTCCCCAGAGAAATGAAATCCACAGAAGAGTGTATACATGTGTAGGAACAGAGAGGAAGAGGGAGGAAGAGGGGGAGGTAGAGAGGGAAAGGGTGTTGAAGGAGTTGCTCAGGTGACTGTGGAGGCTAGGAGGTGTCCGCAGCATCGACTGGCAGACTGGAGACCCAGGAAACAGCTGATGTTGCAGCTGGGATTCAAGGACCTTCTGACTTCATGGGATCTCAGTCTTTCCATCCCAAGCCCCTAAACTGACTGCATGAAGCCTACCGATATTATGGAGGGTAATCTGCTTTATGCCAAGTCTACTGATTCAAATGTTACTCTCATCTAAAAAATACCTTCACAATAGCCAGGACATGAAAACAAACTAAATGTCCGTCGACAGATGAATGCATAAAGAAGGTGTGGTACATACATATAGTGGAATATTACTTGGCCATAAAAAAGAAGGCAATACTGCCATTTGGAGTGACACAGATGGACCCAAACTGTCATACTGAGGGAAGTCAGTCAGACAGAGAAAGACAAATATCATATGATAGTGCATATATGTAGAACCTGAAAAAAATGGTAGAAATGAACTTATATACAACACAGAAACAGAGTCACAGATGTAGAAAACAAACTTACGGCTACCAAGCAGGGGAGGTGGAAGGGATAAGTTAGGAGATTGGGACTGACAAAAACACACTACTGTATATAAAACAGATAATAACCTACTTATAACACAGGGGACTCTATTCAATACTCTGTAATAATCTACATGGGAAAATAATCTAAAAAATAGTGGTATATGTATAGTTGATTCTGTTTGCTGTACAGCAGAAACTGATACAACATTGCAAATCAACTATACTCAAATAAAAATTAATTTTAAAAAATTTAATTTTTAAAAGAAACTTCAGAAACCCCTAGAATGTTTAGCCAAATATCAGGGACCAGATGGTGCATAAAATTCATGAGCCCAGAGGATAACTCTCCTGTCTACAGCTGCTAAGCTATGAGACTTGGTGCCCACAGAGGAGAAATGCATTATTACGGATTCTCTTCCATAACAATATTAATGATGTATCAGTGCTGGAACAACAGTGAGCTCTCAAATGTTTTTTGAATGAAAGCAGGAAGTATAAACCCTGCCTTCCCCACTGGAGGAATTATGAAAAGTGGACTTGGACGTAATGCAGTGAGGTGAAGCACCACAGCCCTCGGTTCTCAGCCCTTTCTGAGATGCTTTAGGAAGATTCAGCTAACATGTGGGAGACTGAGGAAGCAATGTCCTTGGTATCTTTGCACTGGAGCATCAGGTATGAGCTCAGCCTTAGGTCCCACATGGAGCCACAGTGACAGAGACTTGGTGCCCACAGAGAACAGATGCGTATGATGAATTCTCTTCCACAGTGACACTAGTGATGGGTGACAGAGTTGTGGCTGGATGGGTGGGACAGCCTTTTGCGCTGTTTTGAGACAACACACAGCTGTCCAGAAAGATGATGAACTGACAGAGGCCAGAGGTGGGGATTGTAAACTAAAACGTAAGCAGCTGAGATGGCAGGCCCAAGGGGTTAGCACCAGGTTTCAGCACATAATCTCGAAGGAAAGAAGGGACCATCTCAAGTCAGAGGTCAATGATCCAGGAAGAAAGCCTGACTAGCTATTTCAGAACCAAGACAACTGTGGATCCAGAGGATACATCCTAGACTGTGAGCTCATCCCTCACCAGGAATGCCTTCTTTCAGGGGGAGTAGGGAGTGAGAGGAACACATGTTGAGACCATGGGCATGTATCTCAAGAGGTTGAGTCACCCAAACAAGTACTCAATATACTGCGGAAGACACGTTAAGTTTAAGCGGACTGCACACTTCAAAACATGCCAAGGACTAGATGGCTCCCCAATCCATGAGGCATGTTGCTCCTCCCTATTCCTCTAAGTCCAAACAGTCCCAACAATGGTTCCAAACAGTGACTCCAAGCTTTCTGTCCATGACTCTCAGCTTCTGCAGACCTTCTGAAAGGTGGTACAGCGAATAATCTCAGAACAACACTGGACTTAGACTAAACCATCCTCATTCTAAATCAAGTGCTGGTAAACTTTCTCTATAAAGAGCCAGAGAGTACACGTTTCAGGCTCTGCAGATCATACAGTCCTGCCGTAACTATTAACTCTGCCACTGTGGCACCAGGGCAGGCATACTCAACACGGAGGTCGGTAAGAGCGGCTGTGTTCTAACAAAACTTTACTTAGACATTAAACTCTGGATTTCATATAGTTCTCACGTGTCATAAAGTATTATTTTCATATTTTTCCAACCATGCTAAAAAAAAAAAAGAACAGTTAACCAGTATATCACACAAGAGTAGGTGGAAAATTTGGCCCACAGATTAACTTTCTAAACTATTAATCTTTAAAGTCTTTAAATGTCTTGCTTCCTGAAGAATAATCATCTCACCTGTTTCATTGTAACCTTTTAATAAAAGCTTGCATTTTGTCCTTAACTTTCATGAAATGTTACACTACTCTTCCTTTCTATGTATGCTGCTGTTGGGAGTCTGATGCCAAACTAATTTTCCTTATTCTCCTTTTGGCCAGGAGGCCTAGGGATCTTTTCATCTTCAACATTTGTTTTACTAGGTTATATTTCAATTTTCCCAGCTATACAGTAGTAGGACCTTTCAATGTGTATATTCAGTTCATCTTTTTTTTTTCAGAAGAACTTCTTTGAATTAAATTCTAAATAATGTTTTCCATTGTTTTATTTTTCTAAGGGACTCAACTTATTTGTATGTTGGATGCTTTTTGCTAGTATTCTGTACCATGAACTCTCTGATCATTTTTTTCTCCTTGGCATTTCTTACGTTTCTCCATTATGTTTCTTATTGTGCTTTTGGTTATATATCATTTCCATTGTTCATTTCTGTAGTTTAGTATTCACTTTTGAATTAACTTTGTCTTTTTCTTCTGTAGCTTTTTTGCATTTGATCAGTGCTCACTTCATGCCCTACTATTTTGTTTTTGTTGAGTTTGAGTTTTTGACTCATGGTGACCTTATTTTCTCACTTAATTATATATAATTACATTATATATAATGACATTAGATTGTCATTGTTTTCCATTAGCTAAGTGTCTTATACCAGAAAAACATCTGAATAGAAAACTGAGAATATCAGGAGGCAACTCAAAAAAGATACGTATCACCAATACTGTTATATATTAAATATAATATATTGTAAAATACTATTCAATATGCTAAACTTCTCTGTCCATGGAATTATTCAGGCAAGAATACTGGAATGGGTAGCCATGCCTTCCTCCAGGGGATCTTCCTGACCCAGGGATTGAACCTGGATCTCTTGAATTGCAGGCAGATTCTTTACCATCTGAGCCACCAGGGAAACTCCAGTAAAAGAATCAGAAAGTTGAAAAAATTGTAACACCTTGGCATAAATGAGCCATGGCCAGTGCTAGGATGGTTACGAGCACCCTCATTCCCAGTTGGTGAGGGTGAAAAATTGCCTCAGTATTTTTGAAGGTCCGTTTGGTTTTATTTAACAAAAGCTTGAATATTCTATTTAACAAATGTTTGAAAATGTGTATATTCTACTTGTTCTTCGCACTGCCACACTGAAGATGAGTCCCCAGGAAGCTATGAAAAGCTTTCTGTTCAGAGAAGAAGACATTTCTGAGAAGGTGGTGCTTGTGCTTGAGTACCTTGCTCTTAAGTCCAGCCGCGAATCTGACCCAGAAGTACTGACATCGTCAGGAACTTATTTCTTGGTTTCCCTGTTCATTGCCTGCAGTATTGCTGGAAGATGAAAATGAATTCTTCTTCGGGAGAGGGGATCTTTTCTTTGGAACGAGTCTTTGGTTGAGTCTTTGGGAAAGAATGGAAGGAGTGGACAAGACTTGCTGAGAGGCCTATTTTATGAAGATCAAGCCCCCGAAGTGTGAAAATGAGTCGGGGTTTGTCTGCACCAGGAAAAATTACAGCTTTGCTGGGGGACAGCAGGTGGACACAGAGCAGCAGCAGCAGCAGCAGGAAGCAGCAGTGCAGGGCAGCAGGACTGCCAGCGGAGCCCACGGTCAGAGGCCTTTCCTGGCCTGGGTGACCCTGTTCTGTTCACGTCTGTTACTGAAAGCTCTGACACTCTTTGTTGTAAGTCACTGAGAAGACAATCTGGATAGCCATCAACACCAGAAAAATGTATTACAGCATCAAAATCCAGTGTTCGTGGGTTAGGATCCAAAGTGCTCACATCCTCAATTCAAGAAAATCCCATCACAAAGGCTGAGCTCCCCAGAGTGATCATGTGACTAATTTCCCAACCACTTCTTTGAGCAGGACACCAAAGCCACAGGGAGTTGGCCTGGGCATGGTTATCCTGCAGTCCCTTCTTACTGCTTCTGGGTCTCACAGTGGGAGGAAAACTATAAAGTTTAGGTATAGTGATCAAAGCACCATAACCTGCTGGTCCACATTCACTGGAGTGAAGCGGGACAAGGTTACATCTGTGGACACAGACATTCCCCTATCACGATGGGGTACAGGGACAAAAGGAAGTCCTCACAAGACATGGCAACATTTTAACAGTAGGAAAACGGAGGTGCAACATGACTATTAATCAGCAGGGAATCTGACAAAACCTCACAGAAAAATATATACAATGGAAGCCCATGGAGTCACTATACTGTGTCTGTGTAAATTATAGGAAGTGAGGACAATGTATTTCTACTGAATGATATTTATAAGAACCAAGAGTATAATATTAACACTATTTTTTGTTTTTAAATACACATTTATATATGTAAGGCTGTACATCCTAGAAAGTAACAGAGCAAGACATAAAGGACATTTTCCTCCACGTGTTAGGATTACCAGTGACTTTTTCTTAATTTTTAAAATAGCTTCTAACACTCTGGCAGTGATTATATTCACAATCAAAAACAAAGGTGTAATTTTGAGAGCTTTTCAGCTAGAGACAGAGCTCACTTCTAGAAGGGAGAAAGCTTCCTTAGTATTCAAAAATAGTAATTTAGCAACAGCATTTGGCCCAATAGTAACAAAAGCAGCCAAATGTTCCTCTTAGAAGTCTGGCTGGAAAAGCACAGCTCTTTTCCTGATGATCACACCCCGTGACTTATTAAAGTAATAAAGGCTTGTTGTAGAAAATTCCAACAAAGTGTGTTTTATTATCTGTCACAGGGTGATCCAAGCAAGGCGTGTGGCTCCCCATCTGTCTGCTTCGGGCGCTGGGACTTCCAGGGAGGGGAGGAACAAGCCTTTCTGTTCCTGCTCCTCGCCTGGGCAGCCTTGCTGATGGGTAGACAGTGCTGTGCAGGATGAATTATTCATGGAAGAAGCTGTGCGACCATAAATATTCAAGGGGATACATCTGGTTTCTCTGATGCCCTGTGTAGGGCAGAAACAGTACATTTGTACGGAGTAAAACAACTTGTCAACCCCAAAACTCTTCCTGCCTGGGCCCAAGATCTACAGCAGAAAAGCAGCTTCTGACACCTCACATGAAATCCATAGCTGAGACATGTGGGCATGTGAGTCCATGTGCAGGCTTTCACCCGGATAAGATGCTGCTAACACACACCTTCAGCCGTGTTCCCCTTAGCAGATTCGAGGCTGTTCTTGGCGTTTTGAATGGTAAGGGGAACCACCCCACATTTTTCTACAGTAAAATATGGCCTCTAAGACACCAGTTGAAGCCTCAGAAGTAGAAAAAGGAGAAGAAAAGTGTCCCCAAGGGGGTTGCAGTTAGAGGAGAGCATCTGGGTGCTGCGTGGGGGATGGAGGTCCCAGGAGGACACAGACAGGATGACTTCCTCCTACAGTCTTCCACCTTGGGAAGAGAATGAAAATTGTCCCAACATCAATGTGCCCAGTCTCTGGGCACACCTACTCTTTCACACTCACCCCCAGGAGTAGGGGGTTCCCAGGTCTGAAGGAAAGCAAGCCTGGGGAGATGAGCCATTCCCCTTACTACATCTGCTTCAACAAAGTCCTCGGTTGCCCACCCTCCAAGTAACACTTGGCAGTATTGTGCCCCAGCCATACGACCCTCCACCATAATCTTTATGGATGGGGATAGGTAGGTAGGTTTAGTTGCTCAGTCGTGTCCGACTCTTGCGACCCCATGGGCTGTAGCCCACCAAGCTCCTGTCCATAGGATTTTCCAGGCAAGAATACTGGAGTGGGTTGCCATTTCCTTCTCCAGAGGATCTTCCCAACCCAGGGACTGAACCCAGGTCTCCTGCATTTCAGAAAGACTCTTTACCAACTGCACCATCAGGGAAGCCCAAGAAGCCCTTTTCAAGGTGTTTCATAAAACCCTAATTCCAAGGAATGTTAATAGCTACTATGTGAACATATGTGTTCTGTATCTACAGCCAAATAAGTTTTAAGAAATATTGAGTAAAATAGTATTTTTCAGTTTCTGGAAAAAACCTACAGAAGCCTTCACTCTGAATCTCTTAAGATTCCATCAGGGACTTCTGCCCTAGGGAATCTGTGTGGTGCCAGGAGATAGGTTTCTGTTGTTGTTAAAAATGGGGGCTGATGGGGGGAAGGGGCGCTCTACTGACATCTAGTGGGTGGAGCCCAGGGAGGCTAACACCCCTCAATGTGCAGGACTGCCCCCCTACCCCGCCCCAACAAGGAATTATTGTTAACTGCTCTCCTGCGGCAGCCAGGCCCGCTACAAGGAGCCCAGTGTGTTCTATGACAAAAGGTTAGAGAAGGACTGGAGGCCGTTATTTAAGCTGCCACATCCACTTTCTGGCACGGGGACCCTCCAAAGCCCACTGCTTGTCACAGGGCTATGAGCCAACGACTTTTACATTTGGAAATGCTCACATCTTACAGGATTCTGTAAGTACCAGCCCAATAGCCTCAGTTTTGCCTCTTTATCCATGAAGGCTTTAATATTTACTATCTGGCCCTTTAGAAAAAGTTTGCCAACCTTACTCAGGAGGGCTGTTTTAGAGATTATTACACAGAAGTGTCACAAGCTGGTTAAAGGCTGACAGGGCAATTAAACCGTAACCTTGGGGTTGTCTCATCTACCAGAGGGAAACCAAAGGTAGGACAGAGACTCCTTCAACTAAACACAGACACAGTGGCCACGTGGGCGGCAGGCAATCAGAATACGGACAAGGGTTCCAGGCGTGTGCCCACTAGAGTGTAAAAAGGCGATCATCTGCGAGCTGTTTTAACTCCAGTGCTTGGAACAGTGTCTGTCCAGCATTCAGTAGATGCTCAATACACGTGTTAACTGAATGGCAGCCGGAGTTCGATTCCTCTCAGCAACACCCTGCAGAACTTATAGTGTAAGGAATCACGTGTAGAAATAAAACATACAAGGACATACAGCACTTAAGGTCAACCCACAAACTTGAGCTTGCTCAAATTATCACTTTTATTACAGTTCAAACCCTCTTTCCTCTAGGTGGGTGGCTCCCTTCGACTGCCAAGCTTCAGTGCGACTCTAGCATCTTAGCCAGCACGAAAAGAAGGGGAAAGAGCCTGCCAGGGTGGCCGCAGCCAGGGTCCCCATGGTGATCAGTGAGACATCGTGCCCTGGGGGTGCGGCAGCCCTTCCCCCTCCGGTGACATGCCTGAACACGGACAGCCACATTTCTTTCCATTTGATCTGCAGGTCTCAGCCACAACTTCAAGTTCTTATAGCATGGAGGACTTAAAGAAAAAAATACTGATGCCTGACCCCGTTCCTCTGAGTTCAACTGGTCTTGAGGGTGAACTTGTTTTTATTGAGGTGAAATTCACATAACACAAAATTAGCTAAAGCAAACAACTCAGCAACATCCGGTGTAAGATCACCCTCATAGAATTTCAAAACATTTTCATCTCCCCAAAATAAAACCCCGTACCCATGAAGTGATGAACTGCCATTTCCCTCCCCACAGCAACCAACCTGCTTTCTGCTTCTATAGATTTACCTGTTCTGCACATTCCTTATGGGAAACAGATGAGGAAACAGTGGAAACAGTGTCAGACTTTATTTTTTGGGCTCCAAAATCACTGCTGATGGTGACTGCAGCCATGAAATTAAAAGACGCTTACTCCTTGGAAGGAAGGTTATGGCCAACCTAGATAGCATATTTAAAAGCAGAGACATTACTTTGCCAACAAAAGTCCGTCTAGTCAAGGCTATGGTTTTTCCAGTGGTCATGTATGGATGTGAGAGTTGGACGGTGAAGAAAGCTGAGTGCCAAAGAATTGATGCTTTTGAACTGTGGTGTTGGAGAAGACTCTTGAGAGTCCCTTGGACTGCAAGGAGATCCAATCAATCCATCCTAAAGGAGATCAATCCTGGGTGTTCATCGGAAGGACTGATGTTGAAGCTGAAACTCCAATACTTTGGCCACCTGATGCAAAGAGCTGACTCACTGGAAAAGACCCTAATGCTGGGTAGGATTGGGGGCGGGAGGAGAAGGGGACGACAGAGGATGAGACGGTTGGATGGCATCACCGACTCGATGGACATGGGTTTGGGTAGACTCCGGGAGTTACTGATAGACAGAGAGGCCTGGTGTGCTGCAATTCATGGGGTCGCAAAGAGTCAGACACGACTAAGCGACTGAACGGAACTGACATTCCTTATAAGCGGAATTATACAATATGTGACTTTGACTCTTCTGCCTAGCTTCTTTCACTTTCAGCATAAGGTTTTTGAGGTTCATCCCCGTTGGACCACGTATCCATACGTCATTCTTCATATGGCTGAATAATATTCCAACATCTGTAGACACAATTTGTTCATCCATTTGTCTGCTAACGGCCATTTGGGTTGTTTCCATCTTTTGGCCATTGTGAATAGTGTTGCTTTGAACATTCAATAACAAGTATTTCTCGGAGTCCCCATTTCCAGTTCTTTGGGGTATATACATGGCAGTGGAACCGCTGAACCATACGATAATCTTGTTTAACTTTCTGAGAAACAGCTAAACCGTTTCTATAAGGATGGACTAGTTTACAGTCTCGGTAGCCACGTGTAAGGGTTCCTGTTTCTCCACATCCTTACCAGTACTTGCTTTCTGTTCTGTTT
Source organism: Giraffa tippelskirchi (assembly GCF_054371585.1). NCBI lineage: Eukaryota > Metazoa > Chordata > Mammalia > Artiodactyla > Giraffidae > Giraffa > Giraffa tippelskirchi. The sequence goes on from NC_137284.1 coordinate 159,101,475, forward strand.
CTTGTTATTTTATTCTCGCCAACCCAGAAGGTGCAAAGTGGTACCTCACACCCCACTGTGGTTTTGACTGACGTTTCTCTAATGCCTTGGGACATGGAGCGTCCTTTCACATGCTTATTGGCCACCTGCACATCTTCTTTGGAGAAATGTCTGTTCAAGTCCTTTGCCAACTTCAGATAGGGTTGTCTTTTTATTGTGAGATGTAAGAGTTGTTTATAAATTCTATACACTTGACCCTTTTCAGACACATGATCTGCAAATATTTCCTCCCAGTCTGCTGGTTGTCTTTCACTTCCTTGATAACGGCCTTTGCTACACAAACGTTTCTGATGTTAATGAAGTCCGATTTATCTACTTCTGCTTCCATCATTTGTTCTTCTGCGTCACATCTAAGAATCCATTGAGAAATTTAAGGACATAAAGATATAACCCAGTGTTTTATTCTGTTTTTCATAATTTCAGCTCTTATATTTAGGTTTTTGATCCATTTTTAGTTAAGTTTTTTTTATATCATATGAGGTACCATTGAGCTTATTTTTGCATATGGACATGCCATCGTCCCAACAGCTTGTATACTCATTCTTCTAAAGCTCCTCCCAGGAAGTTCTTACATGCAGCCAGACAACGCATCGCTGACCACTAACAGGTCTGCTGCGTGTCCCCACTCATAGGGTTTAGCAGGAACCTGACAGGTAAATTCCTTCCATTTCTACCCCATACATTCGTAGTCTCCCCCCACCCCATCCCCATCATGGAAAAATTTTTCTAGTCTCGGGGTGGGACAGTTTCGTGCTAAGGTTCTGGCAGAGACAACCTGTCCACACCCAGCGCCTGTGGAGCCGAGCCTTTGGAGTCGCGCACGGAGGCTCAGGAGTGCTGTCTGCCTTCAGCAAGTACAAACTCGTTCTTCCCTTGAGGCAGTGAGCATGGGTTTAGCTCGGGCTCCTGCAGGTTCTGAGGTTGTCATTCACTGAACCTCTTCATTAGACCCGAGGGCATGGCTACTGACCTGGGCCACCGTCTAGCATCACTCACTATGTTCTCTGGTCACAGTATGTGAGTTGGGGCCATCCAGATGGGTTTCTTCCAATTCCCTACAAACAAGTTCGCTGCCCAGGCTCCAAGTCCCCAGCCTGAATTTGCGAAGAACTGATTTATAAGACAATGCTGCTGCTGCTGCTGCTAAGTCGCTTCAGTCGTGTCCGACTCTGTGAGACCCCACAGACGGCAGCCCATCAGGCTCCGCTGTCCCTGGGATTCTCCAGGCAAGAATACTGGAGTGGGTTGCCATTTCCTTCTCCAGTGCATGAAAGGGCAAAGTGAAAGTGAAGTTGCTCAGTCATGTCCGACTCTTAGCGACCCCACGGACTGTAGCCTACCCGGCTCCTCCATCCATGGGATTTTCCAGGCAAGAGTACTGGAGTGGGGTGCCATTGCCTTCTCCGATAAGACAATGACATGACATTAACATTGTTTTACAGTTCCAAAATACATTACAGTCCTCCTGCACGCTCTCATTTCAGAATTATGAGGCAGGCATGGCAAGTGCTGGCTCCACCCTGCAGAAGGGAAACGGGGCGGTGGGCACGGGAGATCTGAGCTGGGCTCCTCCTGCTCTGTGACCGTGGGGACACAGAGGAAGCTGGGAAATAGCGTTGGAGCCAGAGGACCCACTGATCTAAGCAGCAGCTAGGTGTGGAGGAAGGTGAGCATCTGGACATCAGGCTGAAAGAGTGGGAGCACATCTCCACACCCAGGAATCTGCGCCCTGCAAAACCAGGGTGGGAGAGGGGACAGGTGGGCAGCGCCTGGTACCTCAGGTTATCTTTGACTGTGACCTGTTCATGGAGTGACCACCTTATTTCTGCGTGCATACAGAGACTCAATCTAGAAGGCTCTGCTTGTTTGTAGCTGTGAGATTCCGTCACTGACCACCTCGTCCTCTAATCATGCATGACCTGATGCCCAATTAAATGCAAGCATCACCCAGATCAGTCTGCTGGCATTTATACTACACAGTAACCAGAGTTCTGGATTCATGGTACAAATTCTTAATCCAGTGCCACGTTTAGTGAGGGACTGTCGACTGCATTGATTCAGTCTTCGGTCTGCCTTCTCTCTGGGCCCACTTACTCTGTGAAACCAGTCTATTTTTGCTTTCTCCTAAAAAATAAAGGGCTCCTCTCATCACTGGAAGGGGAACTGACAATATCAGTTATTCCTGTGGCCATTCAGGACTCAGTGACATTTCTGGGAGCTGCTGCTCACTCTTGAGGGAGCAATTAAAATTCCAGAGGGGCATCCTCCTGATGCTGGCAAAACTGACACAGGTTGGCTCCCGTTCTCTTAAGAAATGGTGCCATCCTCCATCACAGTGAGGGCAAGGAGGACGTACATGCCTCGGGACCTGCTCCGGTGACTCAATTCAACAGACTTCACTGACAATTCTCCAACTTTGTGAGTGTGCACTCTGTGGAAAAGCTACCAACTCCAGGGCAAGGCCTTTTTTTTTTTTTTTGCTGAACCTCTGTGGGGACTGCCTTTAAGTCCCCTTGTCCCTCTGCCCAACACTGCTTCCCTTGCTCACCTGCAAGGATGCACCCAAGGGCACATCCCAGGGACTGCCCTGCACACTCACCTCCATCACAGAGTCTGTCCCCAGAGAACTCCAGCTGCGGCACCAGGGACTCCCCTCGTCCTCTGCTGTCCTCTACTGAGTCTCAGGCCTTTCTCTGAATCAACCTGTGCTCCATCAGAGCACAGGGGAGAGAAAGCCCCAGGCCAGCTTTTCAGGACTAACCAACATCAGTCTCCAATGGCAGGCTCCAGAGCAAATGCCTCTTCCCACCTTTCAGGACAGTTCTGAACCTGGGCCCCCGTTCTCAGGGTTCAGAGGAGAGATGTTTTATCTGGGTCCAATGACGACGTAAGGCTGAATCTTAGCCTTGCCAGGAAAACGAGGGGGAGAGCATGGCTCCTGTTCCAGCATCTGTGCGGTTTGCACACATCTGTCCAGGTTCCAGGAGCCCAGGCTCGTGCAGACAGCAGCACCTGCTGGGGCTTTTGTTTGTTTTTGTCCGATGGCTGATGCAAACTCCCCAAGCACAATTCAGGAGCCACCTGTTTCTCTGCATCACTGTTTTTTTCATTTTTTGCCCTTTCCTCTGTTCAGGAGCATCTGCTCTCTGAAAATAGCATCTAGCTGGCTTCTATGGAGCCCACTGCTGCATCTGGCATTGTAGCAACGTCTGAACATTAGAGATACAGATATAAACACATTTCTTAATTAACCCTTTGTCCTGAAGTGAGTTTTGTGGGCCTCAAGAGGGAGGGGTAATGCCTCTTAAAACAATTCTTATGACAATCTTCTTGTCCAGAAATAGAGGTGACATAGAACATGAATGGTGATTTACACACGAGAAGTGGACAGGGATACATCTCAATATAATCAAGCTGACTTTGTAAATGAACATATACCTAGGGTTTCACACTCAGCATCATATACCATCATCAGCAGGTATAAATAACCTTTACATATACACAACAAAAAAGGTCAATTTATACTGACATGTACCCCCCCCCTTTTTTCTTAATATACTGTGGTGTTCTTTCCACATCAGCATATGAGGAATTCCATCTTTGTGTGTGTGTGTGTGTGTGTGTGTGTGTGTGCGCGCGCGCGCGCACTGGGGGGGGGAGGCAGGGGCTCTGTACTGCACGTCATTCATTCTACTGGTGGATAATTATACAATAGTGCAAGTCGCTCAGTCATGTCCAACTCTTTGTGACCCCATGGACTGTATAGTTCATGGAATTCTCCAGGCAAGAATACTGGAGTGGATTGCCATTCCCTTCTCCAGAGGCTCTTCCCAACCCAGGGATCGAACCCAAGTCTCTCACATTGCAGGCAGATTCTTTACCGCCTGTGCCACCAGGAAAGCCCATTTATACAATAAGTCATCTACAATTCCTAGGAGAGGAATTATTTGGTCAAGGAGTATGAGTAGAGTTTTAGTAAGCATTACTACCTTGACTTCCACAGCTGCATCTATTTACAGACTGCAGGCAGGCACCTCTTTCCCTACTTTAGCCAACGTTATCAAGCATTCAAATCTGTGCTAGTATCAGAGGGTAAAAAATGGAATTGGAAAATAGTTCTATTTGCATTTGTTGTCTAAAGTTGAGCATGTTTTCCAAGTTTATGAGCCTTCATTTCCTCATTTTCTCACTTTCCTGTTGAGACATGAGTCTTTATAGCAACTTGTGGACACTCTTCATATACTACAAAAATCAACCCCCTTTCTAGGATGTTATTAGCCAAGTGTTCTTCCCACTTGATCTTTTGACTGTATACAAAGATGCAAATTTCTGTATGGCAAAAGCACCATGAGCAGTCAGATTAATTTCATGGCTTCTGGGTTTTATGGTCTTAGGCCCTGCAGCTTCAGACCAGGGAAGAGCTCTCCATTGACTCTCCCGGTCCTTCAGGTTCTATCGTTTTTGCCTCTAGGTTTCTAACCCGTTTGGAATTCATCCTGGTGTCAATTGCTCGACAGCTGTTGAACCGTTTTCCCACTGTGGTTGTTTTAAATTCTTTGACCCTCCTCCCTTCAAAGGGTGAGGCTAATTTCTTTCACCTTGAGTGAAGGTCAAACTTAAAAGAGACTCACTTTTAAGTAAGAGAACATGGCAGAAGTGAAAGTTTATAGCCTCTGAGACCAGGTCATGGAGGAGACTGCAGCTTCTGTATAGCTCTCTCTTGGGTCATTGCTCTGCGGGCACCAGCTGCCACGCTGTGAGGACACTCAAGCAGCCCCAAGAAGAAGTCACACGGGGAGGAACTGAGGTCTCCAGTCAATGGCCAGCAATCAACACACACATGTGGACAAGCACCATGGAAAGAAGTGCCCCAGCCCCAGCCTTCAGCTGAAGCCCCAGCCAAGAGCTGCACTGAGCCTCAGAGGAGACATTAAGCCAGAACCGCTCAGCTGGGTCACCAGTAAATTCTTGACCCGCTACAAACCATGCGAGATGCGCACTGCCCATGTACTGTGGCATTTTAAGACACAAACTTGGGGGATGAGCTGCTCTGCAGCAACAGAGAGCTAACACACACAACACGCCATTTATTGAACAATCTACTCTCCCTGCTAATTTGAGATGGCACTTTTTTTACACTAAGTTTCTATATGAATGAACGTGGGTCTAGTCTGGATTTTCCCTTATGTTCTATTGATCTATTCCATTGGTCTAATTTAACCATAAAAGGCTTTAAGTTTGGTATAGGACAATTCTTGCCAACCAACTTTCATTAATCTCAAAATTATGATTATTGTAATTACTTTAACTTTATAAATTGTTAGGGAGGAATTACATAAAATCTGATGACACTGTGTAATCCAGTTTCCCCCGGGAACATTCTGAGATGAAGATCTGAATCCCGAAAAAACTTCAGGGTGTGCTCTCGGGATCAGCATCTTTGAGAGAGTGATGGACTCCTCTCAGATCAACGGACAGAACAGACTGGACAAAGGGAGCTGACTGCGGCAGAGAGCTCAGCCATCCCACGGCGAGCTCTGAAGCTGGGATAGCCCTTCAGAGACACGCTCGAATGAGGCAAGCGGGGCTCGGCCCTTATACCCGAGATCAGCCACTCACTGGTGAGGAGAGCTGTCCTCGTGGAGAGAGCTACTCTCGGGTGAGGCCAAGGGCAGCTTCTGAGGACAACACTCCTAGTAGCTCAGGAAGTAAGTGCCTTAGTCCTGAGAGGGAGATCTAGGCTGGATGCACCAGACACTGGGTCTTCCTACCCAGGACCACGGCACAACTTTCAGTTCGCTGAAGTGTCTTTTGTATCCCTCGGGAGTATTTAAAAACACCCCTTGCAGGATTTTGTCAATTCTTTAAGCTTATTTCTCACGGTTTTGTGCTGTCAATGTAAATAGGATCATTTCTTCCAATCATTTATTATCTTTGAAATGTGAAAGCTATTGATTGTTGCATTATAGTTTTGTACCCTTATGCCTTACTAACTTCTCTTATTGTTTGCTTTTGGGCTTGGATTGTTGTCTTGGATTTTTCAGGTACATAACCTAAAATATTAACCAATTTTATACTGGTTCTGGGGTTGAGATGCACCTATTTTTGTTAAAAAAAATAGGTTAAAGAAAAAATCCCTTGATAACTTCTTAGAAAATATATCCAGAACTGTGTTTGACTGCTTTTCCAGCCTTACCCTAAAACTTCTCAAAGATAATCATAACTGATTTTTAATTCAGGACTTCTTCTGATTAACTGCACCAGCGATCATCTCAAAACAATACAATGTAGGAGATAAATGGGACCTGACAACTAGGTTCTCATTCTGGTTCTGCCACTGTGGCACAGGGCCTTCCTGGTGAAGGGAAGGAGACGTGGCTTCAGCCATCTCTGTGGAGGTGGCAAGTAACTCCTTGTTCAGAGACAGGCCCCAACTGTGTGAAAAAGGTGCAGATGCTGGGGATGTCCACCAACCCAGCCAACCATCATTGATCCTTTCTTCACTCCTTGATTAGTGAGAAAGGCCAGAATATACTTTCAAAGTATGAAGTGCTTCCACTAGGAAGCAAAAGGTGATCACTAACACTGTAGAAGTTCCAAGGCTGCAGCTTTTACAGACCTGCTGTGACCACACGGTATTTGAACAGCACCTACTGATGAACATAAACGGTGTTTTTTATCCACAGAGTTTAGCCAATGTTTCCCTTAGGACGGGCATGAACAGAAATCTTTGTTATCAAGTGATATCTACCTAGAAAGTCAGTGGGTTCAGCGTGCCCTCTGGAGAAGAGCCCTGGGTCAGCAACGTGTTCACTCACTGGTTTGTGCTATGGGGGAATTCCGCTGGGTCAGCACTGTGTTCACTCACTGGTTTGCACTGATGCAGAAATTCCCCATGACATTTGGGTGCTTCCACTTTGGCGCTATTGGGAATGGTGCCTCCACGAACATGAATGTACAAGTGTCTCGTTGATATCCTGGTTTTGATTCTTTTGAATGAATACCCAGAAGTGGAATTGCTGTATCATATGGCAGTTTCATTTTTAACTTCTTGTGGAATCTCCATACTGTTTTTCATAGTAGTGACACCATTTTACATTCCCACCAACAGTGTCTAACGGTTTCAATTTCTCCACATCCTTGCTGACACTTGTCTTTTACTTTTTTGATAACAGGTATCCTGACAGGTACGAGGTGGTATCTCATTATGGCTTTGATTTGCACTTCTCTGATGCCTAGTGACATCCTGCCCTTTTCCATATTACCAGTTGGCCTTTTTCATGTCTTCTTTGGAGAAATGTCTCCTCAAATCTTCTCCTTTTTAAAATCAGGCTGTCAGTTTCTCTAGTGTTGAGCTGTAGGAGTTCCTTTTGTGTTTTGGAAAGTGACCCCTTAACAGACATATGATGCACAGATATTTTCTCCCACTCAGCAGGCTGTATTTTCACTCTGTTGACTATTCCCTTCGCCCTTCGGTGGAGGACAGTCTTCAGTGTTTCCCTAGTTCCCTTTAAAAGCAAGTACAATATTCACCCCCTTCCTACCCTGCTTGTAGGTGTGGGGAGAAGTGAGATAAGCTGCCACCCTCAACATACAAGGTTGGGGCACCCGATCACAATCACAGCCTTCTACCATGACACAAATGCTGCAGGGTGATTTCACTTCTGTGAACGCTCAAGTCCAGATGGCAGGCAGCACCTTTTTTTAGAACTGACGTTCTCACATGTCTAACTCAACAAAACTGCTATCACTGCTAAATTTTTAGAGGTAACTGTTAAGTTAGCACTGGACTCACGCACACAGATGAGCTTTAAGACAGCACGTTTGCACTGGGAACCATGAGGGAATTCCAGCAGGGCATTCTGTCTCATCTGTGTTGTGCCCTGTCTGAGTGGAGTGACTGTAATTTACTGTCCAAACCAAGACACTTTTAAGACAAAGAACAGCAAGAACAATGCTGGAACAGCATCTGAAAACAAGGGTGGTGAAGCCTCGGTCTTCAGAGTGAACTCCAGTGTGTCTTACAGAATAGCGTGAGGAATTAATCTTCACCGGGAAAGCGAAAACCAAAGACTGTCGGCAACGGCCTCCTCCTTCCCTGTGCTCCCCAAGAACGGTGTGCTGGGTGGGGTTCTGCCGGGCCCCAAGTCAGGTGCCGGTGGCAGAAGAGGAGCACCGCTCCTGCTGGTGACCTCTGTGCGGGGCAAGCATGAGAAGGCAGCTCTGTCCACGGGAAGCACATCAAGATGCCAGGCAGCAGGGGCTGGAGGTGCCTGCCCTAGAGGTAGAGGCTTGCGGCACCCCAAGGCCTGGGCTCAGGGTCCATGACAGTTGCACGCCCAGGCCTGGAGCGTGGCCCAGTGTCTGACCCCGTGCAGCTCTTCCTGCTGGGGGAGTGAGACAAGTCCCCACTTTGGAGAGGGGTCCCCACATGACCCAGAACAAACTCTTGGGCCTGCTCTCAAAGGACTCTCTTCATTTCAGAACAAGTTTACAGTCAGAAATGCAAGAGAGAAGGTGAAGGGGAGCAAAGAGAAAGAGATGGAAGGGGTGGGACGGTGTTCCAGAACTGGTCAGGACTCAGTCGGGGTTCCTGTTGCCCCTTCAGCAATGAACAGTGGGTCCCTGGGAGTTCCCCAGAGGTCTAGTGGTTAGGATTCTGGCTTCACAGATGTGGCCTGGGTTCAAGGCCTGGTCAGGGAACGAAAATCCTGCAAGCCTCACAGCGAAGCCAACAAAATAAAACAGTGAAACCGGGCACATCAGGCAGGAAGACACTTATGGCAGGGGCCTGGAGAGGGGCCTGAAGAGGGGCCTGAAGAGGGGCCTGGAGAGGGGCCTGGAGAGGGGCCTAGAGAAGGTGTGGAATTGAGAGCAATTCCAGAGAAACAGGTGGGGAGGAGGAAAGCCCCCCGGGCGCAGTGGGTGAATAGAAGCTTTCCTAGGGCCTCCATGCTGCAGGGTACACATCAACACCAACTGTGTTTTGGTCACTCTGTTCTCATTGTGCTCCCGCTGCAAACTGCAGGACAAGCATCCTGTTGGCCTACTTGGGCCACATGCCCGCCACTGGTTAAAAGGATTTTGACAGTAGCCCTGCCTGATCGCAGCCAAAGAGAGAACAAACAAAGGAACACCTCGTTTCAACAGAAAAGTCCTGCTAAGCGGAAAAAAAAAAAAAAAAAAGCCTAAAGCATTCTGTGCTTTAGGAGCTCCGCATCAATGGGTGGTAGGAAGCCAGCCTCCCTCTAGCAAGTGCAGGGGAAGCTGCAGAGAACAGAGATGCCAGTGAACGCGAGAGGAAGCTGAGGGCCCGGTGGATGGTGGGGACAGGTGCACAGAGGGCCTCCCCAAGCGCGGAATCCGTCCTGGGTTCCCGCGGGAGCGGCTCCAGATCCCTCTCCCACCTTCGCCCTCTCCTTACGGCCACCCCTCCTCCTGCTTCCCTGAGGTTCACTCCCCCTGGGCCTTTCCTCCTCCCACCGCACCACGTCCAGGCCAGCATGCAAGCATCCCCACCACACACACACACACCCCCGTGAGAGTCCAGGCGAGCGTCCCCACCACACACACCCCCGTGAGTGTCCAGGCGAACGTCCCCACCACACACACCCCCGTGAGAGTCCAGGCGAGCGTCCCCACCACACACACCCCCGTGAGTGTCCAGGCGCCCCACCACACACACCCCCGTGAGAGTCCAGGTGAGCGTCCCCATCAAACACACACCCCCGTGAGAGTCCAGGCGAGCGTCCCCACCACACAAACACACACCCCCGTGAGAGTCCAGGCGAGCGTCCCCATCAAACACACACCCCCGTGAGAGTCCAGGCGAGCGTCCCCATCAAACACACACCCCCGTGAGAGTCCAGGCGAGCGTCCCCACCAACCCCCACCCCCCCCCACACACACACACACGCACACACACTGGCTCCCGCGCCTCCTCTCCAGACCCCAGCGCATCGCTCTCCCCCACAACACTGCCTCACCAGGGCCTCAGCTTCCGTCTCTCTGGACTCGCAGCTCCATCCATGCGCGGCGGGCCTGCCCCCTACCTGGTGGGGCCTGTGCGTCCCCCGGCGGCACAGCACAGATGTGACCGACCCTTCTGCCCCACACGCGGTGAGCCCCCTTTTGAGACCCAGGTTTGCCCGAGGAAGGAAGCCGGGAGAATAGGCCGCCTGGGGAAGGCCAGGGGCCGGGATGTTTTCGGGAGGGACACAGCAGGGTGGCGGGAGGCTGGGGAGCCGCGAAACGTTACCGGAAAGAGAAACGAGCCCAGGGAATCGTCGTTCTCCGCTGGCGCCCCTGAGCTCCAGGTCCTTAGCAGGCGTCTTCGGAAATGGCGGTGCCCTGGCCTTCCGGGGGAACTTCCGGCCGTGACGGCAGGGAGCAGGGCCGCGCATGCCCAGTGAGAGGGTCGGGGGAGGGTGGGGGTCCCAACCTGTCTCAACAAGTCAGACCTCCTGGTGCACTCAGCTGATCCTAAGGTGCTGAGAAATGGCAGGACAGACATGCGTCTGTCTGGACTTCTTAAGGCTTCGAGGGCAGGCACGTGTTTGTAAAGATAATTAAAGCGAGCTTGGTGGGTGAAGGCGGGTTACAGCTCAGTATTGATGAAGCAAGTCCCAGGTCCACAGGGTAAGTGGGCTGCCCTCCGTGTCAAGGCAAATCTCCAGATTTGCGGGGCTCAGGGTGACTCCCACCACAGCGCCGTTTCCTTTCGCTCGTCAGGCCTTCACAGCCCTGCTGCACGTCCCTGTAATACCCCTTCCTGTGCTTGTAAGCCTTAGTTCTCCTTGAGAGCTCAGCGCAGACGTAATGCCCTCGGGTGGGCTCCTGGCTCACACACATGTGCACTCGTTCACAAACGTGTATAGGCTCGTGCCTCTTCACACAAGTGTATACGCTCACATCTGTTCACACGTACACACTCACACACGTTTACACGCTCACACCTCTTCACACAGTGCACACGCTCACACCTGTTCACATGTGTGCACACAAACCTGTTCACACATGTGCACGTGCTCACGCATGCTCACAAACGTGTACAGGCTCACACCTGTTCAGACGTGCATGCTTACATCTATTCACATAGGCACACACCTGTTCGTGTGTGCACACACCTGTTCACACGTGTGCACGCTTGTACCTGTTCATACATGCACACACTCACACCTGCTCACACATGTGCACTCACACACGCTCACAAACATGCACACGCTCACACCTCTTCACACGTGTACACACTCACACCTATTCACACACATAGACACAGTCACACCTGTTCACACACATGCACGCACTCACACATGCTCACCAATGTGCACATGCTTGCACCTGTTGACATATCTGTACACCTTCACACGTGCGCAGTTCCCCTGCACAGAGCTGTGCCCTAATGTTGCAGTTGCTCTTTGTCCGTCCGGGTCCCCACCCGGAGGCATAGCAGCGTTTCATTCATCTTCATGCTGGGTGCCTAGCCCACAGCCTGATACGAAGGACTCAATCAATGTTAATTAAAAAATCTCTGACTGCACAATGGCTGGGTGCAGGGCCATCTCAGAAGCATGCCCTCTCTTAGGGTCTAATGTCAGAGGAAAGGAGCAGATAAGTTGAAAGTTAACTGGAAACAGGTAAAAGGCTTGGCCCATGCAGTGTTCATCCTTGTACAGAGGTCTGTCTCAGCTAAGGCAGTAAGGCCCTGCGTGCCCCGAGGAGGGAGGGATGGGTGCGGGGAACTGAGGGGAGGCTTTACTCCAGGGACTGGGAACCTCCTGCCCCCTGCTCGCCTCCAGGAAGCTCTTATGTGATTGCCGTTCAGCTCTTAAGTCTGCTCAGTCCTGCTAATCAGTTAGTGCAGGATGGAAGGGCACACAGGGTCAGGCCGAGGCCGGGGCACGCAGCGTCCACCGAGGAGCACACAGCACCTAAAGTCACCAGTGATGAGAGGCTGCGGCGATGCTGTGCTGGCTGCGGGGGCAGCCGGCGGGGGGGATTGAACACAGCTGCAACTGTGTTCAGACAGCTGACACTGCGGGAACCCCCAATGCCTGGACTCCGTGCGGGATTTCCCACTCTCTGTCCACTGGGGCTGCCCTGGGCTGCAGGGCAAGGGTGCCCCTGTAGTCTCTTGTCTTGCCATTCCCCAGTCTTCATGGGTCTTTCATACTCGCCTGGTTATCTTGGCACAATCCACGTTCTGTCAGTTAGATCAGATAGGGATGATGATCAAGTGAGGAGCTCGGTGTGATGAGATGACCGCAGCCTTGCAGACGGCCTCTCTGCAGCCGTGGGGCAGAGCTCGTCCTCCCAGCACCGCCCCTCTTGGGGTGCTCTGTGGACTCGTCTCCACCTACCCCAGTCCATCCTCCGCCCTCTGCTCCCCACACCACACAGGCTGACCGTACCCCACGGCGGGGGAGTGGCTGGTAATCTGGCTGCTTCCCCTGTGCATCGCTGTGGGCTGCCGTCAGCGGGCAGTGCTGTCGGCACCTGGGCTGGGCCGGGCTGGCCTCGATCCTGGGGGGTTCGGACGCCACTCCATCCCCTTGGAGGCCTGCAGGTGGAACCGCTTCCTGCTGTTGTCCATCCTGGGGGAATTTCACCCTCCCCTTTGGCTCTCATTTTTGTGGAGTGCATGCGTCACGTTTTCTTCTGTGCTGTTGCTCTAACTGCGACCTCAGGGACACGCGTGTCACTGCTTTTCCACCCAAGTCGGTCCTGGGAGAACACCATCATGGTGCCCTCCACCCATGCGACCCAGCCCAGCGCCCCCACACCCCAGCGTGTGACTGGCTCTGGGGTGGCAAGCGACCCCACCAGGGCCAGCAGAGTCTTGCCTGCAGTCTGGGCATGCTTCTCGTAGGAAGAGGGACTGTCTCCTGGTGGGATTCCGAAGTGTCTCCTGGTGGGAGTCCACTGGCTCTGCCAGTGGTCTGCTTCTCCACCCTGTGGAGCAAGTCCGCCTGAGAGTGAAGCTGTGACGAGGAGGGCCCAGAGACGACGAGAAGCGTCTGTGACATCGTGTAAGCATGTGTCCCCACACCTGCCGAACGCCAGCCCCCCGTCACGGCCGCCTGGAGCCGAGCTTGCGGCTCTCCTGGTCGAGGCCTTGCGGTCCCCTGGGATTTCTCCCTCCTGATTCAGCAGCTGCAGCACAGTCCTGCGAGGATTCGTCCTCCCTGGTCCCAAGCCTTTGTGACCCAGCTCTCCAGGGTGCGTGTTGCAGGGAGAGAAATAGACGGGACAGGATCTGCATTGTCTTCCTAAAGCAGAGGTCAGAAGGGCTCTTACTCCTCCTGGGGCAGCTACTGTGGGTTTGTTTGTTTTTTTTTTGCCACGTTCCAACCAGGAGAATTTTCACCAGGATGTTAAACAGCTCCTGGCCCGGGAGCTGTCTCGCCTCTCTCCCCTCCCCTCCCGCTGATCCAGACCGAGCTGAGCTGGACGTGTCCATCCTCACCCGCCTTCCCCAAATCAGAAGTGACTGCGCTGCTGCTGTGATGTTCATTGTCTTGGGCAGTGACAGATGATGTCGCAGTTTCAGAGAAAATTAAGTCATCAACTCCCAGGCAGCCCTGACATCATCAAAACATGTCCAGGCTGGAGAGCCACAGGCCCTCGACTGACTGTTGGAAATAATGGGCCAAAGGCAGGCAATTATGTGTTGACATCGGGCTTGGCCGCCGTGAAGGGGTGCGGAGTTGTAATTCCTGCCCGTGGGTCATATCAAGATTTGGAACCAGAACCCAATTTGAAATAACAAAAACTCAAAGAATTGATTAGACGGGGTGTCATTTGGGGTGCTTCTCTCTGAACTGCCCACAAATCCCTGCAGGTTATAATCTGATGCACAATAATTACACCCACTTCCAGGCGGCCGCAGAGGGTGGACGACGGGCGGGTGACGGACGCTTGCAGCCCCGTCTGGACTCCCCCTCCCACCCGTAAGACCTCTCCTTACCCTGTGCTTTCAACTCTGTTGCTTCGTGCAGGCGGCAGCCGCTGGTGCAGGTAGAGGCCCTCCGTAGTTAAGGCAGGTGATTATAAGCATAGGTGCCCACTGGACTCCCCTAGAGGCATGTCACGGAGGAGACAGCAGAGGTCTGGCTCCTGGGCAGCGGTCCCAGAGTCCCAGGCAGGCCCAGGTGAAACAGACAAGGCTGAGGGCAAAGCCGGGCCCATGGGGCCCAGCAGGGCTTGGGCTGGCTTCAGCCCAGAAAGAGGGAGGGCAGAGGTCAGGAAGAGCCCGCCTGGCTTGCCAGGGCCACAGTAGACCTTAACCTGAACACCCTTTGGGGGAGCGGATCGTGCACATTTCCCTCATTTTCAGGGACTCAGAATTTCCACGTGGCGGGAGAGCCACCTCCCCGGCCTGAGACTTACCCCCCACCCCCGTATGCCTTCCCTTGTCCCGCCCACTCTCCCCTTGCTCTGTATCTGGGGCCCTGCCTAGGCAAGGGTCTCCTGAAGGTCCCAAGGCACACGGTTAACCTGCGAACCTAGAGAGCCATCCCCGCGGGCTCCCAAGTTCATGCACCTCCAGGCTCAGCCCCTCCGCCCACACGCTCCCTAGAACACAGTCAGACCTCCCCAGGGGCCCACCGAGACTCTCCCCTTCACTGACTCGTGCAAGAAATACTTACAGACCCTAGTGCTGTGCCGCTTACCGCCCCTGGCCCTCGGGAGACAGGGGCGAGCTGCCATCTAGCTCAGGGAAAGCACACGGCAAATGAGAGGACAGACAGAAACGTCGGTTGGTCATAGTGACTTAGAGACGCACCCCATGAAGTGGTGCAGAGCTACGGAAGCGGAGCTGCCTTGGGGCGTAGGTCGCAAGTCTTTATTGATACTAGTGAGCGGAACACATTTGCTCGTTCCAATGTTTTGTCTCTTCTATTAATATTATCTGTCAGCTTATGAAGCATGAATGTCTACTTGTTTCCATCTGTTTAAGCAGGAAATACACCCAAGAAACTGTGAGTCACCCCCAGAAAAGGTGAGAAGTAGCCAGGGGGAGGGCAAATCAACACCAGCTGTCACATAGAAGGACCAAGTAAGAGAAGGTGGTGCAGACGGCCAGTTAGCCAGAAAGGTGGGCGGACCTCACGTCACACAAGGCGGAACCCTCAATCCCTGCTTGCCTTAGTCAGATAGATGCTTTCCCCTAAACGGCTCATATAGCAGAATGCAGAGCAGAGGTCAAATCACACCAGTCATTAAAAAAAAAAGAAAAAGTTTAAAAATACATTCTTGAGAAAACCACAAAATCTCAAAAATAAATAAATAAAATGTTGAATAAAACAAAGATGAACAAGAGCAGCTTCAAAAGACCTAAAGTATCACCAGCAAAACTAATACAGGCGAGAAGTCAGCCAGCCGGCCGGTGGCCGAGGCTGGAATTCTGTGGACTGCAGGACAAATGTGAACAGGTGGGCCGCCTGTGTTCCAATAAAACTTTATTAACAAAGACCAGAAGGTCCGCACCAAGGAGACTCATGAAGAAAACCAGAAGGGAAAAATCAGTGGACTGGCACTGGCTGGGAGGTGGGGAGGCGGAGAGGGGAGGGGAGTGGACTGTAGCCTCTATGTAAATTCGGGTACCATTTTATTTTTAAAACTGTGAAAACTGTATGGGTATTTTGAAGATGGAAATTAACAAAGTTCTATTAAAGATTCTAAATATGTTCTCTTTACAAAATATAATGAGTAACTGATAAATCATTGATTTTTATACTTTAATGGCAACTTACATTGATATTTAGTATATACATGCATGGGTTTCCCAGGTGGCACTAATGATAAAGAACCAGCCTGCCAAGGCAGGAGATGGAAGAGGCACGCATTTGATCCCTGGGTCGGGAAGACCCTCTGGAGGAGGGCATGGCAACCCACTCCAGTATTTTTGCCTGGAGAATTCCATGGACAGAGGAGCCTGGTGGGCTACAGTCCATGGGGTTGCAGAGAGTTGGATACGACTGAGGCAACTTAGCACCCACGCACACACATATACATACATATCTTTTCAAACAGTTGAATAAACATAACATTTATCCTCAAAGTATAACAACATGATGTTTTATGTTACAGAAAGGAAGAATTTGAGATCCAGATCCATCATTCTGTAAAATACAAGTTTGCCAAACCTTACTTTGGGAGGAGTGGCGGCCTCTGCAGGGAAGCCAGGTGATGCAGAGCTGAGCTTACACCCGGGGTCGGTTCAGGGTTCGCTGGGAGGAGGCGGGAAGGACGGTGGAGTGGGACCAGTGTGGATAGCATCTCAATATGTCACAGGGGCAGAGGGTCCCTGGGAGGGGCGACGGGCAGGTCAGGGAAACTAGTTGGGATCCCAGACTGTGTGATTCTAGCAGCTGACTTTCAAACTGGCATTCTGGGACGTTTTTACACAAAATGGCACTGTTGAACAAGAGTTCTTTACAGAGAAAGGGCCTCCTTCAGGATGCCGCGTAGCCATGGAAACCGAGGAGGGGGTCCCTGCGAGGACCCCTTTCCCGGAGTGGAGTCAAGTTTACGCTGCCACCTTCCCACGCTTCATTTTCCCTAAACTCATCCTGTCTGCTCCCTGACCTGCAGCTTGAAGTAAAAATATCATGAGACGCACACGCTTGCCCCCCAAAGATCCTGATACCCACGGGATGCTGAGGTCCCTCAGAACCAAGGCTCCTGAAAGGGTCAGCATGTACCAGAGACTCAGGAGGGGACGTGCCGGCCGACCTGGAGGCGGCCGTTGGTGACGATGAAGATGTCTCTTTTCAAGTCCGTACCCCAACCCCCGGCCCCCGCCCTGCCCCGTCCCTGCCCAGTAGAGACACGGAGGTTCTCTTGGGTTCACGCAGCGGGGACCAGCGCCCCATCGCACGCAGGTCTCCCCTCGTCTAAGGAGACCTCCAGCATCACTTCCTCCGTGCTGGGATGCTCCTAGCTCCTTCCTGTCTTTACTCAGGACCCCCAAGGTCTGGGCAGACCCCACTCTGACCTGAATCTGGCTCGTTCCTCTGGGTCAAGTTGGCCTCATGTTCTCAGTGCCAGTGATGTCCTAGTTTAACGCTGCACTTAGCGGGAGCTCGGTCCTGCCCTGACTATGGTGGGAAATGAGGAGATGAGAACAAGCCAGCGTCTTCAGCGACCCTAGAGAGAGGCTGAAGCAGACAATAGAAAGTTCTCTATTTGCCTCATGTTTACAGTTCGAGTCAAGGAAGGGTCAGTGCCAGAGCACTCTCAGGGGGCGAGTCTTGTTGAAAGAGTCAGAATGTGAAGGAAACATAGAATGTGGAAAGGTAGAAATGACTTGCTGACAGCAGTTTTAAAATAACATTAGCTCATGTTTGTATGTGGAGAAGGCAATGGCACCCCACTCCAGTACTCTTGCCTGGAAAATCCCATGGACGGAGGAGCCTGGTAGGCTGAAGTCCGTGGGGTTGAGAAGAGTCGGACACGACTGAGCGACTTCACTTTCACTTTTCACTTTCATGCATTGGAGAAGGAAATGGCAACCTACTCCAGTGTTCTTACCTGGAGAATCCCAGGGATGGGGGAGCCTGGTGGGCTGCTGTCTATGGGGTCGCACAGAGTCGGACACAACTGAAGTGACTTAGCAGCAGCAGCAGCAGCATGCTTGTATGAGGGCTTCCCAGGTGGCACTAGTGGTAAAGAACCCACCTGCCAATGCAGGAGACATAAGAAATACGGGTTCAATCCCTGGGTTGGGAAGATCCCCTGGAGGAGGACATGGCAACCCACTCGAGTAATTTTGCCTGGAGAATCCCATGGACAGAAGAGCCTGGTGGACTACAGTCCATGGGGTCGCAAAGAGTCGGACACGACTGAAGGGACTGAGCACGTATGCTTGTATGGGAACTTCCCAGGTGGCGCTAGTGGTAAAGAATCCACATGCCAGTGCAGGAGATGTAAGGACGTGGGTTCAATGCCTAGATCGGGAAGGTCCCCTGGAGAAAGAAATGGCAATCCATTCCAGTATTATTGCCTGGAGAATCCCATGAACAGAGGAGCCTGGCGGGCTACAGCACATAGGGTCAAAAAGAGTCAGACACGACTGAAGCGACTTAGCAGGCACGCACACATCCTTGTATGAACTCTTCAAGCTCTCCTCACAATAGAACACAGTGGGGAAAGCATCGACTTTTGAGACCAATGGGCCTGATTGAACATCTGGACTTGTCTACTTGGGGCTTCCCAGGTGGTTCTAGTGGTAAAGAACCTGCCTACCTATGCAGGAGACAAAAGATATGCATGTTCGATCCCTGGGTCCAGAAAATCCCCTGGAGAAGGAAAAGGCAACCCACTCCAGTATTCTTGCCTGGAGAATCCCATGGACAGAGGGGGCCTGGAGGCTCACAGCTCATAGGATCACAAAGAGTCGGAAACGACTGAAGCAACTTAGCATACACACACACACACTTGTCCACATACACAAGTGCCTTAAACATCCGTAAACGCTTCTGGCCTCAGGAACACGAGAGTGCTAATGGCATCCGCCTCGTGCCCGTTTAAGAACCGCCAGAGCCCCAGCCCTGAGGGCAAGGACCACACGTGCTCTGACCCACCTCTGCCGTCCCAGCTCCTCCCCACTCGGCCAGGCCCCCGTCCTCCGTGCCCGGCGCCCGCTCTCTGAAGCCCCAGCGGCAGCTCCTCTGCTCTGAGCCCTGCCTTCATCCTTCCTGCCTCCCTGCCTGGGTGCACCCTCTCCAGCAGCCCCCAGCCTGCGGGGACCAACTGCCCGTCCATCCCCCTGCTCGTGCACTCTCCATCAGCCCTCTCGCACGTCACAGACGCCCTTCCACCATTCACGCTCTCATTATTCACTGGACCCAAGTGAAGTTTCTGATATGCGGCCGTTTGACCTACAAAATGGCCATTTCATAAGTTTTAAACAAATCATGAAAAACGGCAATTTTCCAAGTAAGGACATCCCGGACCTTTGGATTCCCAGCTTCCAGAGTCCTGGAAGGTGGATTCAAAGGTATGAAAAATGTACTCGGGCTGATGGCACCCCTGGGGCTGCCAGCGCTGGGCAGCTAGAAGGGCCCCGGCTTCCTATTCGATCAAGAGCATGGCTGACCAGCGTACTGCTCCTTTGCAGGCAAGGGGTGCTCACTCTACACGGGTACTTGGGCTTCTCTGAGTCCTGGTCCTGCAGACTGCACCAGTGCCTAGTGAAAAGAGCTCTGGATAAAGATTCGTGAGCCTCAGACCTTACTTCCATCAGAGTCCTGCTTCACCACCCCATCCTAGATGTCTCTGAATCAACAGGGTTTTATTTTTTTTGGTCATGCCACACGGCATGCAGGATCGAACCCCTGCCCCTGCAGTGGACGCGCAGAGTCTTAGCCACTGGACCACGAGGGAAGTGCTTGGATGTCCCTTCTTTTTGGCACGCACGTGCCCGCCAAGATCCCCAGCATGCCCCTCCTCTGAGCTTCCGTGTCCACGCAGCATCGCCTCAGGTGGCTCCCTCCCCTTTGCCTCTGCGGTTTGCAACACCCGGCATCTTAGCACCCCTTCCTGAGAAGAAAATGAACCTGCCCGGGAGTTGACGTCACCATATGGCCAAAGCTGCTGGAGCCAACAGATGGAAAAAGGGAAAATAGAACCTGACTCCAGGGATTCCAGAGAATGACGCGACCCTCCAGGGGCCCTGGGGCCTCTGGCTCATTCATCAGCAGACCGGAGGCAGCCTGCTTCCAATCGTGGACGTCCCCTCACCGTCTGGGTGACCTTGAGCAAGCTGCTTGTCCCCTCCGAGGCTGGGTCTTCACCTGTAAAATATTAGCAACAGCAGTTTTTTCTTCAGAAGGCGGTTGAGAGGATAAATGAGAGAAGAGCTTAAGGTGTGGGTACCAGAGCAGCCACGCTCGCTGCAGGGCTCAGGGATCCTCCCTTGGAGTGGGCTCCAGTGGGGACAAAGGACTGAATCTCCAAAAGCTGTGCGTGAAGCAGACACACGGAAAATCCCCCGCAAGGCCTCTTGCCCTGCATCCGCCCGTGCACACGCCCCTGCACTGCTCTCCAAGCTCCCTCTCGAGCCCTTGCTGACAAGGACAGTCCTTGGGGACTGTCCACCCCAAACCCTGACCTCCTCATCCTCC
The DNA here is from genome assembly GCF_054371585.1 of Giraffa tippelskirchi. Taxonomy (NCBI): domain Eukaryota; kingdom Metazoa; phylum Chordata; class Mammalia; order Artiodactyla; family Giraffidae; genus Giraffa; species Giraffa tippelskirchi. The sequence continues at coordinate 159,121,643 of NC_137284.1, forward strand.
CACGCCCAGGACCGGGTCCACACTGCTCAGCCCTGGACGACGTACAGGCTGACCGTTTGCTCTGTGCTCGGGGGGAAGGAAGGGAGTAAAACTTATGGCTCCTCTTTAGAAGTGTCCCTGAAAAGGAAGCATCCTATCAGTGGGAAAAGTACTGCCCCCAATCCTAAAATGTCAGGTTAGCTTTTCATGTTTGCAGAAGGGCACCTCACACCCTGATGGCTGTAGCTTTCCATCCTACAAGATTCTTGGGAAGGAAGATTTAGGATGTCTGCACAAAGCCGTGGACCCTCCACCTACAAACTCCCCTCCTCTCCACCCCTGAGGACACCTGGAGAGCCGCCGTCCTTCTGTGTGGAAGAGAGGGCTCCAGGGGCAGGCCGACCTGAGCCCCACCTTTCAAACTGCCGTTCTGTAGGAAATACTTACTCTTGCTGCAGCTTGGCTTCCTTATTTGTCAAACAGGGATGCAACTCGCTTTCAGGGCCGTAGTAAAGATTAAATGAGGTCATTCTGCAAGGCACCCAGCACATGGGAAGAGCTCCGATACACATCGCTGCAGCTGCTGCTTACCCGCTTCGGTCGCGTCCGACTCTGTGCGACCCCACAGAGTGTAGCCCACCAGGCTCCTCTGTCCATGGGATTCTCCAGGCAAGGATACTGGAGTGGGTTGCCATACCCTCCTCCAGGAGTCTTCCCAACCCAGGGATGGAACTGGGTCTCCCACATTTGCAGGCAGATGCTTTACCACTGAGCCACCTGGGAAGCTTCCAATAGTCACTACCTGTCATCATCTCCTGGGACAGCGTTTTCCAAAGCACATTGTTCCCCAATAAATTACCAGGTATCAGATCAAGAAAGATAAAGAAAGAATGTTGTGAAATAAAGACACGTTTGGGAAAGCTAGCTGAAAATATCAACCAGCTTCTCTAACACCTATTTTTCAGGGGCTTTGGTTTGAAACCACTGGTGTGATTCTCCAAGTGGAAGACAAGGGATGTGGCAGTTTACCTGACCTTCGGATCTTGTTTTGTCGGCCCTCGTCTGGACGCTGTTTGGGGAGTGTGGCCCTGAAGGGTAAGCGTCCCCCTGGACCATCTGCTGCTGAGGGCAGACTCTCATACTCTCACAGTCGGTGAAGAGTCAGCCAGCTGATCAGTTAGAGAGAACAGTCCACAGAGGACGCCTCACTGCTGATGTCAGCTGTAAATTTTGAGGTTCCCCAAATCACCCACAAATGTAATAACTCACTAGAAGGACTCAGAGAACTCATAAAATCTGTTACACCCACAGATACCATGTGTTACAGGGAGAAGCTGCAGATAAAATCAACCAAGGAAAAGTCCGGGAGGGGCCCCAACACGGAGCATCCGCCGTCCTGTCCTGATGCAGTCAGGACAGGGCGGCCCTCACAGCATCAGCGGGCAGCATGGCTCAGGGAACACAGGCGCGCCCAGCCTTCAGAGCTTTCACGGGGCTCCGTCGCGTGGTGTCCGGCCCTTATGACCCCACAGACTGTAGCCTGGCAGGGTCTCCTCTGTCCACAGAATTTTCCAGACAAGAATACTGGAGTGGGTTGCCATTCCCGACCCAGGGGTGGGAGCTGCCCCTCCTGCACTGGCAGGCGGGTTCTTTGCTGGCTGAACCGCGTGCATCACTTCATTGGCCACATGGCTGGTTTCGGTCACCAGTCTCCCTGGGGATCTGCTGCCACTCCTCGGCCAAACCCCCATTCCGAGGACGTTGTCAGACTGTCCAGTGTGACCAAGGTCCCAGGCCAACAGGCACTCCTATCAGGCAGGACACTCTAAGGGCTCTGAGACTGCACCCCAGGAGCCCAGAGCAATGACCTGACTGAACCGCCAGGGAACCCAGGGACCTCTTTTCCGGCGAGTGTCAACTCCTTACCACGCACTATTGTATCCCAGTAACTTGGTTTGTTGTTGTTTAGTCTCTAAGTCATGTCTGAATCTTTTGTGACCCCATAAACTATAGTTCACCAGGCTCCTCTGTCCATGCGATTCTCTAGGCAAGAATACTGGAGTGGGTTGCCATGCCCTCTTCTAGGGGATCTGCCTGACCCAGGGATCGAACCCATGTCTCCTGTGTCTCCTGCATTGGCAGGCGGGTTCTTTACCATCGAGCCACCAGGGAAGCCCATCCCAGTAACTAGCAGCCAGTAGACCTTCAATCACACTTTTTGAGTGGATGAGTAAATGACACACACTTGTTGAAATCATGGGACATCCTGTTAGTCCCAGCCTGTTGGGCTTTCCTGATCCCCAACTTTTCTGTTGGTCCCCAAAACCTACTTTTAATGATAATTACTGGCTTATATCTCTCTCATATAGCCTTACCCTAATCAAAAGCTGTTTGAACATGGCAAAATGTCCAATTCAATATCCTTTCATGATTAAAAATAAAACCTCTTATAATTAAAAAAAAACAGAATGTCTTTAATCTGATAAAGAATAGCTACAAAATACTTATGAAAAAGTATGAGAGCTTTCCTTCAGAAATCAGAGACTAGATAAAGATATTCACAGCTCACCATCACCATTCCTATTAACGTTGTGCTAGAGGTTCTTACCAGCACAATAAGGCAAGAAGAGGTAATAAAAATCACACAAATGGAACACAAGAAATACAATATTATTATTCACAAATAACATGATTTTATATGCAGAGGATTCAAAAGAATCTCATCTATTAGAATCAACAATAAAATTTTTCAAGGTCACTAAATACAAGGCTAATGTACTAAAATTAATTGTATTTTTATATACAGCAAAAAGTAGTGAATAAATGTAAAACACACACACACATGCATCAAAAACTTCAAATACCTGTGAATAAATCTAACTATCTGCTCTGAAAACTGTCCGACATCACTGAAGTGAAATAAGACCTAATGACTAGAGACATACTCCATGTTCATAGAATGGAAGATTCAATATTACAAATAGCTCCCAATATGGATTTAAATTCAATGAAGTGTCAATAAAACCCTAGCAGTGGGTTTCATAAAGTTGACAAACTAATTCTAAAATATATTGTAGAATGTAGAAGACCAGAAATGGCCGAGGCAATCCTGAAGAAGAACGCTGGAGGACTTATGTAACCAGATTCTAGGACCTGATGTACAACGGCAGTAATTAAGATGCTGTGGTGCTGACACAAGGATGGAAACTAGGCCCACAGACCAGGACACAGAGCTATTTCAGTGGTCCGTCACTGAGTGACAAATTTCCCCAGTGGTCATTGGTCAGGAATTTCAGCCAGAGCACAGTGGGCAGCTCACTTTGCCCCACAACAACTGGGCCTCAGCTGGAGTGACCCAGACTCCGTGGAACTGGCTGGAACAGCTGGCTCCGGCCATCTACCCAGGCCTGAGCTCTTGCCCTTGGCTGTGGCATCCATTCCCCACTGCCGTCTCCGAGTGGCTCACTTGAGAGCTCTTCCAGCATGGTGTCTCAGCACTCAGACTCTTTACACAGCAGCTGGCCTCCCCTGGCATGAGGGTAGATGTGCCAGGTGTCTCGGGGCTGAGCCCGCAACTGGCACAGCTGGGCCCACCATATTCTCTGGTCAAGATGGGTCACAAGGCCTGCTCGGAGTCAAGGGAGGGAAACAGGGCCATAGCCTCCACTCCTTGCTGGATGAAGTGTCTGCCGCTGACACGTGTATAAGTGGTCACCTCTTTGAGCCAAAGCGACCCCACGACACAGCGGTGAGAGGATTGTTGTTGTTGCTCAGTCGTTACGTCATGTCCAGCGCTTTGTGACCCCATCGACGGCAGCACGCCAGGCTCCTCTGTTCTCCACTGTCTCCTGGAGTTTGCTCAAATTCACATCCATTGAGTCAGTGATGCTATCTAACCAAAAGGATAGTCTTTTAAATAAATGATGCTAGTTAAATATTGACAAATATCCAAATACAAAACAAAATGCATCTTGATACCTATGTTACAAAAGACTCAGAGAAATCAATTCTAGGACTGCTGTGGATCTAAATATGAAAAAAAGTAAGGTTTTCAGAAGAAAACCTAGGAGGATACCTTCAAGCTTTTGAAACAGGCACATTTTTCTTAAACAAGACCCACAAAGTACTAATCATAAAGAAGAAAGATGGTAAATGGAACTATATTAAAACTAGGAACTTCTGTAATAGTCATAAAAAGGTACTATTAAGAGAGAAGAAAAAGGAAAGCCACAAAGTGAGGCAGATATTTGTAATGCGTAAAGAACTGATATTGAAAATACATTTTTTAGCAATTTGTAAATCAATAAAGAAATGACAGCCAAACCAATAACTAATAGAAAAATAGAAACTTTACAGAAGAGGGTGGATGGCCAACACACATGAAAAAGTGCTCAACTTTGTTAGTCATCAAAGAGGAACAAATGAAAACCACAACAATTAAATTTCCGCCCAAAAGGGTGACAGAATGAAAACAGACAGCACAAGCATTAGCACCAATGTGAAGACTTTGGAATATGCACGCATGGCAACCCACTGCAGTATTTTTGCCTGGAGAAGTCCATGGACAGAGGAGCCCCGAGGGCTACAGTCCATAGGGTCGCAAAGAGTCGTACATGACTGAAGCGACTTAGCAGGCACGCACGCACATTAGTGGGTGTGAACTGGTACGATCACTTCAGAAAATTGTCTGGCAGGATATACACACATATCCTCTCTCCCACAAGTTTTACTCCCAAGTGTATACCCAACAGGGAAGTTCACTCTTATGCACCAAAAGACACAAAAATGTCACAGCAGCAGCATCCCCCATAAGCCCAAGCATAAATAAATGAATGTCTGTAACAGTAGCAGACATCACAGGCATTACATAGATAAATAAATTGTGGTACATCTGTGCGATGGACTACCACACAGGAATGCAAATGGGTGAAGGCCTGACATGCAACACAGTGTGGGTGAATTTCACAAAACCTTTCTGCTGAAGTTGGCATGGTGGGAAAGAACCTACCTGCCGTGCAGGAGACCTGGGTTCAATCCCTGGATTGGGAAGATGCCCTGGAGGAGGGCATGGCTACCCACTCCAGTATTCTTGCCTGGAGAATCTGCATGGATAGAGGAGCCTGGTGGGCTACAGTCTTTGGGTTTGCAAAGAGTCAGAAACGACTGAGTGTGCGCGCGTGCACACACACACACACACACACACACACACACACACACACACACAAGTCAGAACAGCGCCACCCCTGGCGGGGACAGGTAACTACTGAAAGGGACCAAAACAGGTCTTGAGCAGTAATTTTTGTTTCTTGATCCAGGAGGTGGTTATGTAATGTGTGCACTTTGTGAAATTCATGGTACTGTACACTTATGGCTCATGCATTTTTCTGTATATGTGTTATATTTCAACTAAAGTCAGTAAAGAAAAAGGAGAAAGTTGAATTTACTCAGATATTTGCTTACTCACATTTCTTCATTTTCACAATAAACTACAAATTCGAAGAGAGAAAAGGAGGAAGTTGGTGTGTGAATCCAAAAGAAAACAGAGAAAGGAGAAAAAATGAGAAATCAGCATTTTTACTGAAAGCAGCAAAACCAAGACATAAAAGGAAAATAGTGACTGCATCCCCAGTCACCATTGTGACGAAATTAAGCTTTCGCAATTAGAGTTGGAAATGTCTCACTCTCATTATGTTTCTTATATAGGCCATGAAATCACCCTTCCAGGACACAGGATACATTGGAATTATTTTTAGTTCTTATAAGGGCTCCAACTTCAAACAAAATGTCAAGTTTAATGATTCCTCCAACTGCTAAGCTAGAAATCAATTTTTAAAACTCATTTATGGTGCCCACAGCTAGGTCACCAGTAGACAATCAGTATTTTCACAAGAAATTGCAGCTACCAGCTATGAGAGCTCTGATTTTCTGTACAAATTGTACCAATCTTTTTCCAGGAGAAAAATGATAACTGCATCTATTAGAAGGGGGAAAAAAAAAAAAAGACTTTCCTTAGGAATAAATTGAGAAATTACAGTGTAAGTAACTTCATGAATTAAAATTGATTCTCCTGAAGAAAAGAAAATTAAAACTGGATCGGACCCTACCAGACCCTACACGAGAAGATGGACTTAGGTAAAAGAAAAACCTCAATGTGAGACATGAAACTATAATGTTCATGGTAGAAAATTTAGATGAATGTCTCTGTGACCTTGAAAGTAGGGAAGGACTTTTTAAATGAAACTTCTAAATAAAAATCTATGAGGCACGATAAAAGGAAATTACATATAAATTAAAAATAAAATGCGGAAAAAAAAGAAAAAAACTGTGAGGAATAGACAGCAGGGATGGAGGAAGACAGTGTAATGTCCAAAAGTGACAAACAATTAAAAAGCATTCTTGCACCAACTAGAAAAGGATGACAACAGAAAGATGGGGAAAGAGTCTTAGGCTAATTTACAGAAAGGAAATCCAAAGAGACGTTAAGCAAATAAAGAAACGTTCTTGCCACAACTTATCAGATAGACACAGATTAAAACATAGTGATACCATCTCATACCCATTTGACTGGCACAAGCTGGAGACTTGGAGGTGCCAAGCATCGCCCAGCCCATGGCACTGTAGGGCCCCCCGCAGCACTGGTGGCCGCGGGGCTGGGGGTCACCTGGCATTGCTTGGTCAAGCGGGGTCTGCACACCCTGTGACCCAGCCGTGACACTCCTGAGTGTACCCTCTGGAAAGCGGGGGGCCCGGTCCCATTCCTCCCCCTTCAGTGGGATTGTGTCTCCACAGCCTGTCACCTCGGCACTCCCCGCCAGAGCGGAGGCGTGCATACCCCGCTCCATCCATACTGGCTTGTCCAGGTGACGGCTTTGAGGGACAGGATGACAGCAGAGACCTCAAATGTGCCTGAGTCTTTTGTCTTCACCTCTTGAGCTCCAACCGTCCACCATCAGAAGAGCCTGCCCTGGGTGGACCCTGGTCCAAGGGGAGGACAGAGACACGTGGGGCAGACCTGAGCCCAACCCACAGCCCGGAGGGGTTGCGGGGCCAGTCCTGCCACAGCAACTTCAGGCCTGGAAGCAGGAGAAATGAAGCTCTGTCGTTGCAGCACGGTGTTTAAGGACACTGGAGCCCCAGGCAGGGGGTTCACCGCCCCATCGCTTGGGCTGACCGAGTGCTGTGGGTGGAGAGGGGCCTCCCAGAATGTACGTCTGCTGGGAATCTGCAAACGGGGCCCTAATCGGAAGAAAGGTCTTGGCCGATGTCATTCAGTTAAGGCTCTGGAGATGAGATCATCCTGGCGTGGAGGGGAGGGGGTGTCCTGACCGAGGAGAGAAGAGGGCACACATGCTCGGTAAAGACGATCTTGTGACTGTGGAGGCAGGGCCCAGGGCAGCGCGTCTCCAGGCCAGCGAGTGCCAAGCCTGCCAGCTCCACCAGAAAGCAGGAGCGGGGCCTGGACAGACTCCCTGCCGCCACTCCAGCCTCCGGAGGAGCTGGCCCTGCCAACACCTTGACCCTGAACTTCTGGACCTGGAAGTGAGGGAGAATAAGTGTTGTGCTTGAAGCCCCCCCGCCCCGTTCGTGGTCCTTTGTCAGAGCAGCTGCAGGTTGCACTGTCAGGGGACTTCAGGGACCGCTGGCCCCGGGAAGGACCACCAGATGCCCTCCGGTGCCACCACCCTCAGCTGGCACAGATGCTGGATCCTCTCCTTCTCCGGATACACTCAACGAGGTTCTCTGTTGCCCCTCGGGGCCCAGCCGCATGGCGGGTGAGGTGCCAGGGTGGTGTCAGGGATGGACGAAGGATGGGAGTGGGTCGGAGTGTCAGAGGGGTGCCACTCCCCGATCCAGTCCTGGGGGAGGGTGCTGGCCCCCAGACCCGGGGATGGGCTCGGAGATGCGCACATGGCCGCGGGTTCAGAGGCCTCAGCCCCGGGGGACACGTGCCAGCTGTCACCTGGGGAGCCAGTAAGATGCTGCTAAAGCGCCATTGTCACACAAGGCGGGCCCCCTGTCACACGGGCCACCAGGGCCCTCGGAGCTGAAGAATGATGCTGTAGATGAGCTAAAAATGCGTGTTCGAGTCCCGGCCTGTAGCAGATCCATTTAAACTGACTCACAGGGAATTGCCATCTGTGCAAATCAGTGAATGAACGCTCTGCTAACCCGAGTCTCTTCTCCATATGTGACACTGGCTTTCTAGTAGGAATCGCTGGAGAACACACGAAAAGTCTTCTGTTCATGCCCATTCTAAGGGAAACCTTGGCTAAATTCTGAGAAAAAAACAACATTCATGGTCATCAGCAGGGGCTGTTTAAATACCACGTGGTCACGGCAGGGCAATAAACACAGCTTGGGTGGACCTAAAGGAGACACTCCACTTCTTGGACAAATTAGGACAAGTTTTCTAGGGGGTTGTAGTCTGTCCAGGCTGCTATCATGAAGTACCAGAGACTTGGTGGGCTATAAAGAACAGAAATTTCTTTCTCACTCTTCTGGAGGTTGGGATGTCCAAGATGATGGTGCTGGCAGATTCCGTGTGTGATGAGAGCTCACTTCCCAGATGGCTGTCTTTTGCTTCATAGGACAGAGTGAGAGTCCCTTGGGCTGCAAGGAGATCAAACTAGTCAACCCTAGAGAAAATCAACCCTGACTATTCATTGGAAGGACTGATGCTGACGCTGAAGCTCCAATACTTTGGCCACCTGATGTGAAGAGCCGACTCATTGGAAAAGACCCTGATGCTGGGAAAGATTGAGGGCGGGAGGAGAAGGGGACGATAGAGGATGAGATGGTTGGGTGGCATCACCGACTCAATGGACATGAGTTTGAGCAAGCTCCGGGAGATGGTGATGGACAGGGAAGCCTGGCGTGCTGAAGTCCATGGGGTCGCAAAGAGTCGGACAAGACTGAGTGACTGAACAACAACAGCAGCAACAAAAACACAAGACAGAAGGGGCCCGGGAGCTGTCTGGGGGTTCTTTCATGCAACACCCTTCTGCTCAGGGGGCTCCACCCCTGTGACCCATCACCTTCCACAGGCCCCGCCTCCTAGCCCTGTCACACTGGCCATAACGTTTCAGCACATGGATTCTGGGGAGGCACAGACATCCCCTTGGCAGGGCTGATATTTCCATTTTTCTTTTCCTTCCCTTTTTTTGAGGGGGGGGAAGGGGAGAACCATGTTTTCCTTATTTCCTCTGTTTCCTTTAACCATTTAGTGAGTTATAGATTCTATTTCTTTTCTTTTCTTAATTTTTTAACATGCATGTAATCTCTGCTTCACCTGCTGCTGTGAGAACCCAGCTCGTCCTAGGCTGGGCCCTCCCTTACTTTAATTATTGTGTTTTGTATTTGCTCTGCCAAGGAAAGGGCTGTGGCTTTTCAGCACTCAAACATGGGTGGAGACATACTGATTATATTCATTAAAGCTATGGCAGGTCGTGGGCTGACTGAGGCCGGTCCAACCAGAACTGCTGTGAGTATCTTGACAGTGAACGGCAGGTGAGCTGGTTGAATATCGCCATGTTACATAGGGACAAGTACTGTTTTTTCCAATCCAGACATGGATTCTTTAATTTCTCTTTGTGTCTAGACTTCTCATTTGGGAAAACAACTTTACTGATCCTTTTTTTCCCTTCCAGAAATAAAGGTCCTATGAAGGAATTGCCAAATGGCTCTGTAACTATTCAGGTCTGTGCTATGGGCCTATTCACATCTCTGAAGACCGTTTCATTTGGGAAAATGCTTCTTTCCTTCTGGAAAATGTTTCTTTATTAAAAAAAAAACTGCATTTATAGCACCTTGTCCCTGAAATTTATGCTTTGCTCTTGGGAGACGTGTGTGTTTATTCAGTTAGTGATCCCCCAGGAGCCAGGCAGGAGGGGGGACCTGGTGGGAAGGTGTGTCAGTAAGACTTCTCTTCCCTCTTAGGGAGAGGAACCCCAGGATGGGTCAGTCTGGAAGCTGGGGACTAAGAAGCAAGTCGGGGGTTATGGATGTGGGGTCCTGATGCAAGGCTAGCCTCCCTGGTGAAGGCAGAGGGCCTGACTGTCCAATGTCTGCCAAGGATGCTGATGTGAAAATGGGATGAGGTCCTACCTGTGCCCCGACACACTCAAAGCCCCACGCCCCCCAGCACTGTGGCAGGCAAGGCTGAGGGAGGCAGGGGTCCCCTTGGAAAGCCTAGGCTCATGGCATCTCGTGACAGTCACCCCTGTTTTCAGCAGCTGCATCTTCTGTCCGGGATTTAGGAAGGAAACTGGCTGTCATGGTTTTCTGCAATGCAGAGAGGTCCCCTTGGACATCACAGAGTGACTCAGCCTAGTGATGTTCTAGACGCTGCAGCCTCGTCACTATTTTAGGTTTTCCTGGAGGCTAGTGATAACCAAGCCGCCCAAAAAGAGCATGTTCATTCTCGTTTCAGTGATACATCTAACAAACATGAACTAGAGAATTGCTGTGAAGCTCCAATCCTTTGGCTACCTGATGCGAAGAAGCTGACTCATTGGAAAAGACCCTGATGCTGGGAAAGATTGAGGGCAGGAGGAGAAGGGGACAACAGAGGACGAGATGATTGGATGGTGTCACCGACTCAATGGGCACGAGTTTGAGCAAGCTCTGGGAGATAGTGAAGGACAGGGAGGCCTGGCATGCTGCAGTCTGTGGGGTTGCAAAGGGTCAGGTGGCAAAGAGTCAGATGACTTAGTGACTGAACAACAGTTAATTCAAAATTCTCAAATAAGTTTTGTTAGCATGAGTCAAAAAAAAAAAGTTTCCCACTGTCAAGAGAGAACAAGCAGGAAGGCAGAAGAGCTGGTCCAGGTGGTACTTAAGGACCAGAGATTCACAGTCATCCCAGAAAGGGATGCCTGGAGAGAAGCTCCAGAGGGTCTGACCGGGTAACGTCCTGCAGGGCCTAAGGATGCTCTGTGGTGGCCTTCTGTCCAGAGCTAGGAAATAGCGACTCACCAGTGCATGCAGGTTAACCTAACCCCACAGGCCTGTAAAGTCTTAGCACTTCCAGGGCTTGTAGATTTTTAATCAGATAGATGAGAACGACAGTCATGTGCTCCAGGGGGGTGGGATGAGTGTTCATGGATGAGCAGCAAGGTACCAGATTGTTCTAGCAGGTTTATTAGGAAGTGCTCTGTGTGGTACCGAACATTAAGCAATTAAACAGCATAAGCGACTGCTTCCTGCAGGTCTGGGGTGGTTTCCTCCTTCTCCCTCCTTTGCAGCGGGCACTGAGGAGAGGCCTGGGCTTGGAAGGTAAAGAAGGCCCTGTCTCTGCTTTGGGGGATGGGGCGGGGGATGGGGAGGGGCTCAGAGGCTGGAAACACTCGTTAGGAGGGCTGAAGTCCAGGCCGGCGGGACAGGGAGGCTCATGAATACACAAGCAGGTGCAAAGGCACACACACACACGGGAAGCAGAGAAGTACAGAGGTGTGTCACAGCAGGGCTCCGTGTGACCTGAGCTCAGGGTTCAGGATGGTGGCTGACAACCCAAGTTCTGGGGGGCACAGCCAGGGTCTGACCTGGACCTGCCCCCTGCTGTGTGTGACCCTGAGCGAGACACTCCCTCTCTGTGCCAGGTAAGTCTCTGCTCACCAGCCTCCACCTGCCGGGAGGGGGCCCCCACCCTGAGCATGAATGCTTGATGCCACTAGATTGTCGGGTCTCAGAATTCCCAAGTTCTGACTCCAACTGCCCTCGACAACTTTGATAATTTGGGCCTGCTTTGAGGGCGGGCTGGTTTTTATAGAGACTTGCTTCTCACTTTAACGTAATACAACCACTGGCATTTGGTTTTATACATCAGTCTCTGATGTTTGGCTAATGTGAGTTGTGTCCTAGGGACGGAGCCCCACTACCCGTGTTTCTGGACATGCCAGGCTCCGGGTCTGCCCAGTTTCCCAAGGAGTCAAGGGCTTGCCAGGAGGACCCCCACTGGTTCCACGCTGTCCTGACTTTGCAGCCCTGCAGCCTGAAACAGGAGCCACAGGACTTTCCTCACCTATGTGTGAGTATCCAGCTAACCCTCCCCACCAGAGGCCCCACTGAAGGTAAAGACCGCAGGGAAGTTCAGCCTCAAGGATGGGTCTGACCTCTGGGGAGCCAGGTTGCAAACTTGAGTGTTCCCCAGGGTCGGTCCCTGGCCGGGCTTGTTCAGATATGATTGCTGCCCTGCCTCGGGGTTCTGACTCGGCAGTTCCAGGGTGGGTGGAGTCTGAATATTTGCATTTTGAATGAGTTTTGCTCTGACTCTTCTAGGACTCCTTCAAGGCAGGTAATTATAAGTGGTATGTAAGCCACTTACTGTTGCCTTCCTGTGTAATCTAACTGTGGACACAAACTGGGTTTGTAAAAGGCAGGACTAATAAAAGTCATGAATGCCCTGTTTGGGAAAAGCATCTTAGGGACTTTTTTTGGAAGTCAGTGAATTTTCAGAAGATGGCTGTTCTCGTCTACAGATTCCGCGATTTCCGCTGTAACAGTTCCAGCCTCCCACCAACCCTGTTCTCTTCTGTCTGGGCCCCACAGTCCGAACTGACGTGGGCCAATCTATCCTGTTACTGTTTGTCCTGAATTCAGTGGGTTTCTGGTACACTGACAGACTCCCTCGGTTCATCTCAATCCTGAAGTCAAGTCAGCAACCAATGACCTCTGCCCAGTCCTGAATGGCAGATTTTCCTCCCAGTTCCAGAGCTTGGCCCCATACTTGTGCTCCAAAGTGTACAGTTACCCCACCCCCTAGATAGTCCAGCTGGTGAATATAGTGTGCAGCGTTACACACACTGAACCCTTAAAGCTGTTTGTCTATTTCATCTTCATTTCAAAAATCAAAAACACAAAGAAAAAAAAATATGAGGCTAGCATATACTTGCACTCTCGGTGAAATTTAAATGTTAATAAAATAGCATACCGGTTAAAAAAAAGTCAATATTGAACTTGATGTTCTGCTCCCTAATCTGAGGGACAAGAAACCCAAGCTTGAAAGGAGAGGGGGGGTACTGATTTGGAGAAACAGGTGTGGGGGTGATGAAATAAAAATTCATATATTAGGACAAGACAAGGAAAATTTAAATGCAAATTTTTTTTCTGCTTGCCTGTGCCTCCTTTCCCTACCTCCATTCCCCCACGATGCACTGAGCATCTACCTTACACTTTAACCAGAAATACCTGCCTAACCATAAAGACCAATTTATCTTCTTCTGGCACCAGAAGGTAACATTCCTTTCTCAGTCCTGTAAGGGGTCATAATGACCCACCGCTCACCTTGAACACACAGACAGCTTTGGTGAAGTTTATGTGCAAAGTCAATACATCGCTTCCCTGAAAGAGAACAGACTGGTCAGGTGACCTGGGGAGACTCTGGGCCACACCTCATGGAGGTTTTCAGCATAAATGCTATACATCACCTTATTAGTGTTACTAGCTGTATTATTTGAAGTCTGTTTTACATTTCTTGCATTACCAAATATGTGACTGAGCCTCAGATAGAATTAATAATGTTTAGGCAACTTAAGGACTTCCCTGGTAGTTCAGACAGTAAAGAATCTGCCAGCAATGCAGGAGACCCTGGTTTGATCTCTGGGTTGGGAAGATCCCCTAGAGGAAGAAATGGCAACCCACTCCAATATTCTTGCCTAGAAAATCCCATGGACAGAGGAGCCTGGCGGGCTACAGTCCACACAGTCACAAAGAGTTGGACATGGCATAGCGACTAAACGAAGGCAACATTCTCTGAATGCACACGGAGGAAAGGCCGTGGGCACAGACCATGAGGAAACACTCTGTGCAAGACAGAAGGACAGGGTTCACCTGGACCCACCCTGACAGCATCTTGAGCTGCCAGCCTCAGAGCTGTGCGCAGCCTGGTCCAAGGTCCTTTGTGCTGGCCTCCTGAGCTGACTGAGAAGCCACGGACTCTGCAGTCCTGCTGTCCAGCTTGGACGGCTTCACCGCCTTCTAGGAGCTCAGCTCATCACAGTCAGCACAGCAGGTGCTTAAGGACCCAGATGTGACTGCACACGTGGCCTGCAGTCACCACGGTGATCTGGGAATCAGAAGTGATCCAGGAAGATGCCCTGGAGGAGGAAATGGCGACCCACTCCAGCACTGTTGCCTCGAAAGTCCCGTGGACACACATCACTACTTTTCCTCAAACTTCTCCACACACCCTCCTCCCACTCTCAGAAGTGTGTGTAGAAATTCAGGCGCACAGTCACAGCCGGCTCTCAGGCTGGCGTCCAATCCCAGGCGTGGCCACTAGGGGGCACCCCACACGCGGTTCGCGGCTCTCGAGAGTCAGCCTGGACCGAGGCCAGCAAGGCGGAAGCCAGTTCTTCCTTTCCATCAGTTCAGCCTGAAAGATGGAAACGGCGCGAGTTATTTTTTATTTAATGCACCTCTATTATTCTGGTAGAACTGCATTTCTCTTTAATGGTTGAAAATTTAGTATCTGAACTGAGATGCACTGTAGTTGTAAAACACATACCCGGTTCGAAGACTTAACACCCAAAATATGTGAACTAGCGTTGGTTTATCTTTATACTGACTAAAGGATGATTGGTTACACTGGATTACACAGCGAGAGAAAGTGAAAGTGTTAGTTGCTCGGTCATGTACGACTCTTCACGACCCTATGAACAGAGGAGCGTGCCAGTCTCCTCTGGCCATAGAATCCTCTAAGCAAGAATGTTGGAGTGGGTTGCCATTTCTTCCTCCAGGGGATCTTCCCGGTCCAGGGATTGAACCCAGATGTCCTGCATTGCAGGCAGATTCTTCACCCACTGAACCGCCAGGGAAGACCTGGATTACACAAGATGCTGGTTATTTCCCGTTTCTTGTGATTCCTTCCGTACGGTTACCAGCTCGTTCAAATTACACGTGCAGCCCACAGCGCGTTTCTGTAGGAGCCAGACCTGGGGCTGCCCGGGACCCTGGGGAGCGGGCTGTGGGTAGCAGCAAAGGCCCGATCCCCAGGTGGAGACTAAACTTGGGGTGATATGCCCTGTCTGGGAAATCATATATTCTGTAGGATGTTATAGAAAAACCCAGATGAACTTTTTGCCCAACCCTGTCTCTAAATATCTATAGATTATATATACACACACATATATATGTATATACATACGTATATATGTATATATATATGTATATATGTATGTATGTATATATATATATATACACACACACACAGATGGAAAGAGAGAGAGGCAGAGAGATTTATCTTAAGGAATTGGCTCACACGATTGTGGAGTTGGCAATTCTGAAATCTGGAGGCTGGAAATCCAGGAAAGAGCTGATACTGCAGCTTGAGTCTGAAGGCTGTCTGGAGGCAGAACTTCCCCCTCTTAGGGAACCTCACCCTTTTCCTTTTAAGACCTTGAGCTGATTGGATGAAGCCCATCCACATTATGGAGGGCAACCTGCTTTACTCAAAAATCTATTGATTTAAATGTTAACCTCATCTAAAATGGGCTTCCCAGGTGGTTCAGTGGTAAAGAATCCACCTGCCAGTGCAGAAGGGGTGGATTTGATCCCTGGGTTGGGAAGATCCCCTGGAGAAGAAAATGGCAACTGACTCCAGTATTCTTGCCTGGAGAACCCCATGCAGACAGGAGCCTGGTGGGCTACACTCCACGGGATCACAAAAGAGTCAGACACGACTCAGAGACTGAACAACGACCACATCCAAAGTACACTTTCACAGCAACATCTGAACTGGTGTTTAACCAATTATCTGGCACAGTGGCTGAGCCAAGCTGACACATGGAATTCACCATCAAATCACCCTGACATCCAGGAAATCAAGAGCCAACACTCATCGCCTCAGGCTGCGGGTGAGCACCTTCTGGTTGACTGTCTCTCTTTCTCCATCTCTTTCTCTCTGGAGAGACAGGTAGGTAGCTAGATATCATTTGCCTCTCTACTGATTTAAAAAATCCACAACTTAACAAGTAATGTCACAGAGTCTGAGGCCCCAAGCCGTAGTCAGAGCAAGGCAGATGCGGGTGCAGCCCCGGATGACTGAGGATCTGGGCTCAGCGACAAGACAAGGTGGGAGGCACGTCCTCTGAGAAAGCCGGCGGCAGGTGCTCACCTGCTATTAACATAGTTGATCACACACACGCCCCTGGGAGCAGACACCACAGTCAGACCTTAATTAACCTCTGGGCCGCACACTTAGCGTCTCATTAATGGAAGTGAACTGGGAAGACGGGCCAGCAGGCCGGCGCAGACAGCACCAGGGTCAACCAGGCTCCTCGCAATGGGTTGGGTCCTTGCAGCCCAGGAGGGGAAGAATAACTAGCTCAGGAAAGCGACGGCTGTCAGCCCAGATGGAAGGCCCTGTCACTCGGGACTATGTCCTGGGCCCTGACGTGGCCAGAATCTCATTGGTAAGCTGGACAAAGATTCGGTAGCAAAGTTAATGAAACTGTCAAGTTGAACAAAGCTTGGAGAGAAGCCTCAACTAGTTGGAGACCCCGAAGGTGGAGATGTGCAGGGACAAAGGCGAGTTCTCTGCGTGGGTGCAGAACCCCTCCAGACTTGCCTCAACAAAGCTCCTGGGATCACTTTCCTGACCTCTCACCTATAAACTGGCCTATTTAGCAGAAAGCCAAGCCGGGGTGCAGGCGGGGCTGTCTCACACACCCGCGCTCTCTGACATGGCGTGGACTTTACCCCACGTGTCACCTGCACCAGCCGGTCTGATCAAGCCTAAAACCAGGACGAGGCGGACAGAGAGGTTATTGAACTCACTCTACAGATGCAGCTCAGAGAGCCCACCTGACTGCCCAGTACTAGCAGACCTGGGGTGGGAACCCAGGTGTTTTCCCCCCAAATCCCGAATTCCTCTCGCTTTGGCTGGAGTCCCAGGAGGGACAGGACACGCCCGGCTGGGGGTTAGAAGGAGCTGCCCCACGGCCAGGCTGGCCCCCGCGTGGATAATTTGCCCTGTGGAATTTCACGCCAAGGGAAAGTGCTGTAGACATCCAGACAGAAGGCAAGCGAAGGAAAGCCAGGCTTCCTCACTTCAGTGCATGTCCCCGCTTTGCACACGCGCCACGGCCCCCACCACCATCTGCTGGTCACAGGGCAGCTCCTGCCGGTGCTGGAGGAGATCCCCCAAGGGAGCAAGACCGCCGGGGGAGGGGCCCGGGAGCCCTGGCGGAGGCTGGCCTTGCAGGTGGGTCAGGAAGCGGGTCCGCCTCTGCAGTTGCCATCGAGAGATTCACCCAAAGTTCACCCAGGTCTTTAGGCAAAGGCATACCCCACCTCCACCCAAAGGGCTGCAGTCTCAGTCTCAATACGGGACAAGGTAGTTTTTCAGCCAAAACACGTGCAGTGAGGTCAAGCAAAGGCACTTTGAGCTTGTGAGCATCATAATTTATAGTAAAGATGTAGCGGTTGTGAATATTCTTACCCTAAATACTGTAAAGCTTTCCAAGAGCAGCCGTTGCCGAAGACGCAAGGAAAATAGGCAGAAACACAGGATTTGTAGAAGCTGCTGCTTGTTTCTCCTGGCCGTGCTCCCCTTTTCCTGCCTCCTCTGAGTTCTCTGAAAGTTTTTTTAGTGTTTCAAGTGCTCTAACGTCTTCTCGCCTCTTTTTGTGTTATTCTATCAGCAGTTGCTCCGGGGATTACAATACGCTTACCTAACATCTCACGCCTGCTTTCAGGTACTGGCTGTCACCTCCAGCTAACCGCAGAAGCCTCCCGACCAGACTGTTTCCTTCCCCTCCCCCGCTACATTTCAGGTGCCATGTGTATCCCGTCTCCAGAGTTAATAAACCCGGAAGATGTCATAATCTTGCCTTCAACAGTCACACACATTTTAAAGAATTTAAGAGGAGGGAAAGGGCCTATCATAGTGTCCCAGGTTTTATTATTCACAAGAATTGGGAAAGTTATAAACCACAATATAATTTTAATTAATTTCAAAAGGGAGAAATAATGCAGAAAATGTTTTGAAGTTTAGTGAAATAAAACTAGAGGCTGACAAAAATCACAAAACCGAAACAGGCCTTCACCCAGAAATTTTAAAAATCTCTATTAATCAATGTTTGAGTCAGAGGGAAATACAAAGCGAAAATGCAGAACTTCTGGGGACAACAAAGATAAAACTAGACGGAGTGTATGGACCGTAAATAGAGCACATGCAGAACTTCTGGGACAACAAAGATAATACTAGACGGAGTGTATGGACCGTAAATAGAGCACATCCATCGACTTGAATATTTACATCGGTAAAAAGAAAGTACTCCTTCTTTCTGAGTAAATCCATCATCTCACTTAGAAAGTTGGAAGAAGAATAAAATAAACTGAAGCAAAGCAGAAAAAGACTCAGTAAGGACAACAGAAAAAAATGAGTTATAGATAGAATAACAGATGAATTTATGAATCAATGTGAAAAGCTGGTTACTTCCTAATCCAAGAAAAAAGGAGAAAATGTAGAACCACAAAGGGAGGAGCAACACAGGTCGGGTGACCCCCAGGCACTGAGCTAAGTGCTCGCCACAGGCTGCTGAGCTGACTCTAACAACAGCCCCATCATAGCAGCTGTTAGCATCACTATTATTATATTTCTCCCCATTTACCGGTGAGACCCTGAGGCCCTACGAGGCCCTGTGACTCACTGGGTGGGGCCGGAACCCCGCCCCCACTGGCGCCGGGATGCTGGCCTCTGGTCCTGATGATGCTGATGGGTTGGGCATAGGAGCAGATTCGGACAATTCCGGCATCGGCCCGCCTCTCCTTGAGGTCACCGCGGCAACTCCCTCTTTGGGACTGGACCACTTTGACCTGAGAGTGCTCACTGCATCAGGAGGAAGACAGGTACTGATCTTTCAAGGTCCCAAACACCTGCCTCTTTCTTAGGCAGGAAAGTGGTTTGCAAGAAGGAAGCTGAAAAGGAGGACATGATACCCAATATTCCATGTTTCTCTTACTGGACTGAGCTAGAGAACAGGAAACTGTGGGTTAGAAAAAAACATGAATACACGAATGCCCTTTGATCTTTGTTGCCAGTCACCCGAGGAGACTGTGGCAGGGCGTCAGCCTGACTGACAGCCCTTCCTGCCCCTTCGAGTCCCCTCAATGCCAATGGTGATCCTGACTCAGAGCCGCTTGAGGCTCCAGGCCCACACCCCTCCCAGGGGAAGGCATCAGGAAGACAACAGACACGGAGGGGCAGGCCTCCATCAACCCCCCCACTTCGCAGAAGAGGACATAGAGGCCCTTCACTCCCACAAGGATGCGCAGACCGCGGGTGGCTGGGCAGTGGTTCTCTGCTCCATAGTTTTCCTTCAAATCGCTATTTCCAGGTTGTCTTTCCAGGCTGAACCCGGTAACTTTTTTGTCAGATAAGGCTGCCCCGAACATGCCAGTTACCTGTTTATCTCCTCTCATGAGTGCGGGAAGCTGGTTGCGCTCCAGCTGTGCTCAGAGCAGGGCAGTGGACCGTGGAAGTGAGCTGAAGTCACTTCTCTTCCCAAAGCCCGCCCCTGCCCAAGTCCTTTCCAGCGAGGGCCCGGGGAGCCCTTGAAATTCCCCACCACCCCCCCTCCGCCTCCCCCAAAAGCTGTTACGGGACCGGGAATGGCTTTGACCTCAGCCCGGCTGTGGCTGGGCCTCCAGGTAGGACAGTGTGGGGCGGGGGAGTTACAGGGGGCTGCCTGACCCTTACGCCTTGGTCCGGTCCCAGGAGGAGACTTCTTGACCCGGGGTGAACATGCCCCCGGGGACATTCCACAATCCTGGGGAGGTATTTCTTTGTGACTGCTGCAGGGCAGTTTGCTACCTGGGCAGAGGCCAGCTGCTCGCGTCCAGCTGTGCACAGGCCGGCCCAGGACAGAACCGCCCGGTGCGGACTTCCAACAGTGCTGAGGTTGGGGCCACGCGTCCACCTGCCAGGCCCACAAGCTCAGATTCTCGGGCTCCGGGGAGACTCACACGGATAAACACACTTTCAAGGGAAGAGCCATGTCGGTTTTCCCATCCACCAAGTATTGAAGAGGAAAAGCTAAAATTTCACATCACCTCCTGCTCCTCCAGCCTCTGTAACTCAGCTTGCTCCTTGCCAAGTCTGCATCACACAGGTCTCAGAAAGCGGGGACTCACAATACTAGGAACTGGAGCTTACCTCAGTCACCCTTGTCCTGCTCCTTGCAATCGCCCAGCCCCTGCAAACCCACAAACCCGCTTCATCATGACTGTCCGTGTAATAAACACCCTGTCACCCCTTTATTCAGAGCTCAGAGCTTGGTGTGTTAACCCCTCCGGACCAGCCGGCGTAACAGACCTGAGCTCTCTGACTCTCCGACTGTGGTGCTGGGTTTCTCGAGTACTGGTGTCTGCAACAGGGTGAGATGAGAACCCTGACCCCGCAGCCCTGTTGTGAGGGCTGAGGTTGCAGAAACCCGCTCTGAGCCAAGGACCTCCAGGGCGCCTTGCCCCGGGTCTCCCTGCAGCCTGGAGAGACCTGCATTTCTGGATCTGGGATGGTCCCCAAGAGCGGCCTCCGGATCTTCCCCACCGTCAGGGGTGATTACGCAGAGCTCTGGCAACCAATGATCACCTCTGTCTGTACTGCTCAGGGAGGCTTTCTGTCCTCCTGGCTGGCTCCATGGTCCTTATGCTTCCAGACTGGCATCCAGGTGTGTGAGCCTCAGCTATTCACACAGCTCAGCTCACACCATCCCCAAAGACCCGAAAATGCAACAGGAGGAAACAGCTCAAGCATTTAGGCATAACCTCCCCTGCTCAGCTCTCTGGCTGCCCTGGGGGATCCCAGCAGGCCAGTGAATCGCAGGCTGCAGACATGAGTTATGGTCCAGGAGGCTGCACCGCTGGTAACCAGCACCATTGTTGGTGATGCTGTTCAGTCACTCCTTCTGAACTTAGGGTAACCAGCCCGGTGGGTGCATTACTCCAAAGCAGAGACTCCAGACCACCTTTCAGAACCCTTAGATGGGAAGTCGTGAGAAGGTGCCAATCTGCAAGCCAGGGGGAGGGTCCTCACCAGAAACCGAACCAGTCAGGACCCCAATCTTGAACTCCAGACTGCAGGACTGGAGGAAGATGAACTTCTGTTGTTCAAATGGCCCATGCAGGCTTGCTCAGTCGCTTCAGTTGCGTCTGACTCTTTGCGACCCCATGGACTGTAGCCCGCCAGGCTCCTCCTCTGTCCATGAGATTCTCCAGGCGAGAATCCTGGAGTGGGTAGTCATGGCCTCCTCCGGGGGATCTTCCCGACCCAGGGATCGAACCTGGATCTCCTGCACTGCAGACGGATTCCTCATCCACTGAACCACTGGGGAAGCCCTCAAACCACCGGTCTAGGATATTTTGCTCCATGGCCAGAGCTGAGACAGCGTCCATCTCGCCTGGAGAGGATCCACAGGCTGTTCCGCAGTTGCCTCCCCAGCTCCCATCCTGTATTCCAGGATGGTCCTTGTGGTCCTCACGCCAGCAAGCTCATTCCTGCCCCCTGCTCCGCCCTCTGCCCGCAGCCTCTCCCCGCGTCTGGCCTCCCACCGTCCCCGCACACAGCCCCTCTTCACCACTGAACCTGAAGTCTTTCTCCTGCTGCCCTGTGTTGTTCTCTACCGGCTCTGTCAGCTCCTGAAGTCACACTGCAGGTCCGCGTCGTCACCCGCTCCCAGAGGCAAGCGCTGGGTGCACACTGCCGTCAGCCCTGGGCCCTGATGCCAGGGACGAAGCCGGAGCTCAAAATTGCAGGTCAGGTAGGTTCCTTAAGAGCCAAACGACACGGAACTGACACAGAGAATTCTCACTCAATGCCTGTGACATCCTTACTGTGCGGTTGGGACCCAGGGGCTTCCAGGTCTCCTCGGAACCCGTGAGGTCAAAGCCACTGTCGTGAGACAAAGATGTTACATGTCCTCTCCATCCTCCTTTGCTCTTGAGTGTCAGCGGAGCTTCCCAGCACCTCCACGGTCTGCGAAGTCCCTGCAGATGGACACAGGGCAGATGGGAGAACGCAGACACGAAGGTGATTTGCAACAATATGAGACAATACCACTCGCCTTGCTGAGTTTGTTTTGGAATACAGTTCATTTTCCTACAAATGTGTTATTTACATGAATGGGTCATGTGTCTGTTTTTATTTTTAAATGGATGAATATATTTTGGTTTCCCAGCTTTATCTTCCATTATGATAAATAGCAGTAGGTGTCATCCATGTCAACAATGTCTTTCTGGGTCCCCAGTGGTGTTTAAGAGTGAGCCAAGGTCCCGACACGAAAAGTTTGAGAAGTGCTGCCGTGGAATCTTCTGTAGCAACGGCGGGATTGGGTAGATTGCTCTGCTTCATTAATCTGAAAGCTCTCGTGTCATCTCGTTACACGAGATGAGATTACAGACCCCTGGTCAAGGCTATGGTTTTTCCAGTGGTCATGTATGGATGTGAGAGTTGGACGGTGAAGAAAGCTGAGCGCCGAAGAATTGATGCTTTTGAACTGTGGTGTTGGAGAAGACTCTTGAGAGGCCCTTGGACTGCAAGGAGATCAAACCAGTCCATCCTAAAGGAGATCAGTCCTGGGTGTTCATTGGAAGGACTGATGTTGAAGCTGAAACTCCAATACTTTGGCCATGTCATGTGAAGAGTTGACTCATTGGAAAAGACCCTGATGCTGGGTAGGATTGGGGGCAGGAGGAGAAGGGGACGACAGAGGATGAGATGGTTGGATGGTATCATCGACTCGATGGACATGAGTTTGGGTAAACTCCAGGAGTTGGTGACGGACAGGGAGGCCTGGCGTGCTGCAGTCCATGGGGTCGCAAAGAGTCAGACACGACTGAGCAACTGAACTGAACTGAACTATAGACCCCTCTGTCTATGGCCTGACATCAGTTATATAAAGTCAGAAAAACCATCGTCGTGGTTTGTTTAGCTGTAATGATACATGCAGGTATCTTCACAGCAAAATGTGTGGTGGGAAAACTGGTCATACTTCATGCTGGCCACGTTGGGGAGGAGAGCAGATGGAAGGCATGGAAGAAGGGCTTTTACTTTTTCTTACATGTATTTTATGCATTTCTGTACAGTGATGTTTGTTCATTTACTACACACACTTTTTAGATTAGAGAATGGAGGGAAGAAGCAGCCTGGAGAGGCTGGGCTGGTGAGCAGAAGGAGCCTCACAGGGATGCGGGAGGCCATACAGACAGAAGGGAGTCTGGGGCTGTGGGGTCGGCCACCAGGAGCTCGGGAGGCCTCCCACCTGGGGGCCTGACAGTCGACGCTCATGGGTAGCTCAGAAGCCGAGCTGCAGCTTGAGAAGCGGGCAGGGTGGGCAGGGGGCAGGCGTCTGGACGCGGCAGCTCCAGGGGCCTTCGCTGTGCGGTCACGCCCGAGCCCCGGGCCCGGCTGGAGTCTGGGGGCGCGAGCCAGTCCTGGGGGACGCCGGCGATGTGCCGGGATGGCCATAGCGACCGCGTCCTTCCACCATCCGTCTACGGGGCAGCCGCTCTGAACAAGCCTCGTGCCTCGGTTATTGATACAGTGTCTTCTGCCTCTTTTGACTTCCCTGGTGGCTCAGATGGTAAAAGCGTCTGCCTGCAACGCGGGAGACCCGGTTTCCAACCCTGGGCCGGGAAGATCCCCTGGAGGAGGGCATGGCACCCCACTCCTGTACTCTTGCCTGGAGAATCCCGTGGATGGAGGAACCTGGTGGGCTACAGTCCATGGGGTCGCACAGACTGGGACATGACTGAGGGACTTCACTTTCACTTTCTGCCTGTATATAATGAACTCCTGAAGGCAGACTGTGCAGAACTCTCTCACCGAGGAGGAAGCCTGGGCTCAGACAGACGCTGGGGGCGCCCCGGGGAGGACAAGGGCCCAGCCAGGGGCTCCAGTGGACAAGCAGCACCAGGCTGCCCTCAGGAGGGGCATGATCTCGGGGGGCAGGGCCCCTCCTGGGACAAGGGCCTTGGTGGCAAGCGGTCAGCAGCTGACGTGTAGCCTAGGGGTGGCGGCCCTGGGTGAGAACCTGCTGGACTTGGAGCAGGAAACTGTGACCTTGAGGACAGGGAACTTCTGGCTCTCTGGATGGTTGTCTGTCTGGTGAAGGGTGGGGAGATGGAGCAGGGTGGGCAGACACACTTCCAGGACGGGCGGCGTGGACAGGCGGGCTCAGGACCACCGCCCTTCAGAATGGACCAATGTCAACCTTTCCCCCAAACCACAGCTGGGGGCAGGGGTCATTAACAGGTAGAGTCACCCAACCTGAACGCTTGGCCTCTTTCCCCGGATAATCTTTCCTTCCTCGTCTGCACCTGCCGTGGCTTTTCTTTCAAAGCCAACAGTCCACGCCACGGCAGAGACTGTCCCCCGGAGCGGAGAAGCCTGGAGACAGGGGGACGCCCAGCGATGACATGCCAAGCGGCTGCCGGCGACAAGGCCAGGCTGGCGGGCGGGTCCTTGGTGCGTTTCTGGTGGGAAGCGTCATCTCCTCTCGGGTGAATCCCCCCCAAAACGTGCCGGTTGGTCTCTGCTTTGCTCCGGGTGTGCCCCCTCAGACCCCAGCCCCGTGGAATCAGCGGTCAGTGCTCCCTCGCAACTTAGGGCTCCCGCTGGCACTAGGGTCTGCTGCCTGCAGAAATGGACCAGCACCGCATCTTCGGGTTTTCCAGGGCTGCTGGAATGGCCCGCACCCTACCTGTGGACATGGGGAATTTGTGGCTGGGTTTAAGCACATGAATCGCAAGTGCACTTTCAGCCTGGGTCGTCCCTAGAGGGGAAGATTGATGTGGTATTTAAGCGCTGTCGATATTTACCTCTTAGGTCAATAAACTTGATGTTTATCTCAATTGACGTTGATATCTGCTGAGAGTTTGTTCTGCTTCCCGACCTTTTATCGAACAGCCAGGGGAGAGGGGGGCGGCTTGGACGGAAGGACCCAGGCCTCT
Organism: Giraffa tippelskirchi; assembly: GCF_054371585.1. Taxonomy (NCBI): domain Eukaryota; kingdom Metazoa; phylum Chordata; class Mammalia; order Artiodactyla; family Giraffidae; genus Giraffa; species Giraffa tippelskirchi. The sequence goes on from NC_137284.1 coordinate 159,146,570, forward strand.
GCCTTCACTTCTCCGGGCCCCGTCCCCTGGCGGCTGGGGGTGCCCTTCCCCTGGCACTTAGGTGCCTCGCTGGAGTTAGTAGGCTGTTTCCCGAGGCCTGTGAGTGGCAAAGCCTGGGAACGGAAGCCCAGTTCTCCGTTTGGATGGACTAAACAGATGTCTGCACTGATTTCAGCTGGGGCTTCTTGGAAGCAAATTTCTGGGGAAGGTTACCAGAACAAGCAGATGCCTGGGAACTGGGACCGAGGATGGAAGGATTCTGGCTGCCGCGGGCGGTACCAACGGGGTGCGAGGGCCTGCCTCTCGGCTGGAAGGAACTGGTGGTCAGGGCGGCGCCATCCTGCTCGCGGGTCAGGAAGGGGGCAGGCAGGTGGACCGGCCCAGGCCCCGCCGCTCACTGAGCCTGGGACCGCCTCCACCGCAAGAGGTGGTCGATCCCACACTTGAGCTGGGCTGGACCGCGGGTGCCCAGACACTTAGAGGGTATGCTCGGTGTGTCGGGGAGGGTGTTCCCGGGTGAACACTGAATCTGTACCTGACTACAGCAGACAGTCCTCCCCACGTGGGGGGACCTCGTCCAACCTGCTGGAGGCCGGGACAGAACAAAAGCAGGGTGAGGGGGGCCCCCCTCCCTGCCTCTATTTGCAGCGGGAACCTGGGTTCCACTCTGCACCCAGACTGCGTCTCACACCCGCATGGCCCTTGCAGGTGGCCGATCGGGGGAGCCGACAGCCCCCACAGTCACGAGAGCCAGTTCCTTACTACGAAGGCATGAACTTGCGCGGTGATCTCTGCTACTGGTCCTCTCGGGAGAATCCAGCTCCCTGCTGGGCTCTGCTATGAAGCCCGCAGCTTCCACGGCCTCCTGACCCCGCTCAGCAAGGATGCGACAATGACCTCCTGGTCACCGAAGGGACCGGTCAGCATGAGCCCAGGGCCCTGGGACACTGGCCGCCTCCAGGAAGCCAGTATGGACAGCAGGCTTGACACAGCGGGTCTCAGCCTCAGCATGGACTGAGCCCCCGGGCCTGGAAGCGGCCTGCAAGGCCATCCCAGCCCAGGACCCGCTCACACATGTCAGTGGGGTCTCAGCAAGCTGCCGCTGCTGGGGGCACTAAGGGACCTGCCTAAGGGGGCAGGTCCCCGGCGGGGAGCCAGGTGTGGAGTCAGGTCATAGAGATTGAATCGGTGTTCACTCTGGACAGCTGAGACGGTGGGTGTGGGGCCAGCTACAGGGAGGGTGAGCTCTGGGGACACGGGGGCTCAGGGAGGGTGAGCTCTGGGTGGTGTTGAGGCCCAGGGGAGGGTGTGCTGAGGGTTCCTGGGCCACCCTGGAGCAGGCGCGCTGTGGCCCTGTGTGAGCCCGCAGCCACCACCTTTGCCCCACTGTCCTCTGCAATGCTGCCCATGGCCGGACGGAGGCGCCCCAGGCGGCGCGGGGCTCTGCCAACACACACAGCTGCCCCACCTCCCTCTCCTGGGAGCACCTGGAGGCCTCTAGCCCTCCCCTCCCGGGGCCCCAGTGGTTCCCTGGTGGAACCTCCCCAAACAGCCCCAGGCTCCAGATCAGATGACTCAGGAGACTAAGGGGGGAGCTTGTCGGCAACAGAGCTGTTCTGACTGAAGGGCGGGGAGCCCCCCCCACCCGCCACCTCACCCCCTCAGGCTCTGCGGGGCACCTTGGAACCTCGACCCTGGGGCCCGGCAGCCTCCAGGGGGCCCGCAGCCCTTCCCAGCCCCGCAGGATGTCTGCAGCCCTCAAGATCTGCACCTTCTCCAACCAAAGCAACGTGTCAAGGTGGATGGACTGCAGAGCAGACAGGAAAAAACCCAGTATCTTTTGTTAAGCCAACAGGAAAGAGACTTACAAAATTGCAACTATTGCTGTTTGTCATAAAATATTTATGTTAAAATATAAAGGGTTTATGATTGTTATTTTTAAATAAATGAATAAGAGTTTTAAAATGCTCTGTTTAATTTTGTAATATGGTAAAACTCTGATTGGTAGTTTCTAATATGATAAATATCACGGGATACCACTCACATACACAGATGTCCTCTGGGGCCCTCGGGCACTTCTGAGTGTGAAGAGGTCCCGAGACCAAGCACTTGAGGACCGAGCTGAGGAACCCTGTTCTGCACGCACCCCCCCCCGCCCCGCCAGCAAACCAGCGTCCTGTGCTCCTTGTCACTGAGCCCCTCAGGTGAGGTGAGGACAGTAAACATAGCCCGCTTCCCATTCTCCAAGCGCTCTTCTAAGTCCTTTGCAAATATTAACTGACTTTTTATAATGCCAAGAGGCAAGCGTTATTATCAACCCTGCTTACAGAGGAGTTCAGGACACTTGCTGCTGGACACGCAGCAGGCAAGGGACAGAGTGAGGGTCCAGTCCAGGCAGGCTGGCTGCAGAGTCCAGGCTCAGCCTATGGGCTGTGCTGCTCACACAACAAAAGTGCCAGAGTGACTGCTACGACCTCCCGGACCCACATCTGCTCTGAACCACACTTGTCGTTTAAGAATAGTCTGTGATGTCCTGGCCCAGGGGTTTCCAGTCACAGATGTTACTGTCTCCCGTGGCTTAAAGATGCCTGGCATGTGTGTGTGTGTGAGTGAGTGTGTGTGTGAGTGAGTGTGTGTGTATGTGAGTGTGTGGGGGGGGTTGTGTGTATGTGTGTGTGAGTGTGTATGTGTATATGAGTGAGTGTGTATGTGTGTGTGTGAGTGTATGTGAGTGTGTTTGTGTGTATAAGTGAGTGTGTGTATGTGTGTGTGAGTGTATGTGAGTGAGTGCGTATGTGTGTATGTGTGTGTATGTGAGTTGTGTATATGAGTGAGCGTGTGTGTATGTGAGTGTGTATGTGTGTGAGTGTGGGGGGGTTGTGTGTGTGTATGTATGTGTGAGTGTGTGTATGTGAGTGCATATGTGTGTGTATGAGTGTGTGTATGTGAGTGAGTACGTATGTGTGTATGTGAGGGTGTGTATGTGAGTGACTGCGTATGTGTGTATGTGACTGTGTATGTGAGTGAGTGCGTATGTGTGTGTACATGCGTGTGTATGTGTGTGTGAGTGAGCGTGCGTGTACGTAAGTGTGTATGCGTGTGTGTGAATGTGTGTACGTGAGTGAGTGCGTATGTGTGAATGTGAGTGTGTGTATGTGAGTGTGTATGTGTGTGTACGTGCGTGTGTGTGTGTGAGTTTGCTAGGCTGCTGTAACACACCATGACTGAGTGGCTTACTCACAGAAACGTGTTTTCTCACATTTCTAGAGGTGAGAAGTCCAAGAACAAGGTGTGGGCAGAGCTGATTCCTCCCAAGGCGTCCCTCCTTGCTGTGTAGACGCCGTCTCCTCCGAGTCCTCACGTGGCCGTCCCTCTGTGTGACTCTTCTGATTGGGGCCCACCCATAAGACCACATTTACCTTGATCACCTCTTGAAGCCACATCCCGAGGCACTTGATACTTGACTTTCAAAACCTCAGATGGTTGTCTGATGCTTGTCCTGGCGGTGGGGGGTGGTGGTGCTGAGCCCTTTTTTGCCTCCTGGGGAAACAGACGCAGCCGGTCTCCAGGCACTTGCCTCTCTTTCTTGGTCCAGCATCTTTCCCTCTGCAGGGTCATCTGTGTGAGTGGCCAGCAGACTTTCTGGGTTAGCTGGTTAGAGCCACAGGCAGGGGCCGCTGCTCAGATGAGGCGGTGGGGATGAACACCCCCAGGCGAGCAAAAGCACTGGCCGGTCTCAGAACCGGACGCCTGTGATTCAGAAGTTTCGCTTTACCAGGAAACCCTGAGACATCCTAGGAGGGGGAGGTGCGGGGGGAGAGACAAGACAGAGATGGGAGCGGCGGGGGCGGGGCCCGCGGGCCTTCCCACTCTGGGAGGGGAGCACGTAGGAAAACGGCTAGAAATCTCTCCCAGGAAGCAGCTCGCCGCTTTCACTCTGCTTCTCCGTAAGTTCAGCTCAGCTCAGTCGCTCAGTCGTGTCCGACTCTCTGACACCCTAAGGACTGCAGCACGTCAGGCTTCCCTGTCCGTCACCAACTCCCAGAGATTACTCAGACTCATGTTCATTGAGTCCGTGATGCCATCTAACCATCTCTCCTCTGTCGTCCCCTTCTCCTCCCGCCCTCAATCTTTCCCAGCATCAGGGTCTTTTCAAATGAGTCAGTTCTTCGCATCAGGTGGCCAAAGTATTGGAGTTTCAGCTTCAGCATCAGTCCTTCCAATGAATATGCAGGACTGATCTCCTTTAGGATGGACTGGTCGGATCTCCTTGCAGTCCAAGGGGCTCTCAAGAGTCTTCTCCAACACCACAGTTCAAAAAGTATCAATTCTTTGGCGCTCAGCTTTCTTTATAGTCCAACTCTCACATCTGTACATGACCACTGGAAAAACCATAGCTTTGATTAGACAGACCTTTGTTGGCAAAGTGATGTCTCTGCTTTTTAATATGCTGTCTAGGTTGGTCACAACTTTCTTCCACGGAGCAAGCATCTTTTAATTTCATGGCTGCAGTCATCATCGGCAGTGATTTTGGAGCCCAGGAAAATAATCTAGAAATCTTTTCCAGGAAACACCTCCCCACTTTCACTCTGCTTCTCCGTAAGTAAATACTCCAAAACCCGAGGTCAGGATGTTAGTACAGCTCTAGTGGTCATGGATGGCTTACTTAATCAGAGCCATGATTTCAGGCGGCTGGCCACCAGGAGAACGTGAGATCTCAGCCTGGCCGCCCCCCAACCCCACATGAGGAGGACTCACCCCTGACCCTGGAGGCTATTTTTATCAACCTGATGTCGGTGTGATTAGTAAAGGCAATCAAGCAGGCAGATCAAAGCTGAGGGCCGCAGCCTTTGAGATGCTCCGTAACAACCCTGGAAAGGTTTGCAGAGATGAGCCCAGGGGGTGGGGGTAGGGGGGCGGGGGGAATCAATCGTGCCATGAATAACCATCACTGGAGAGTTAGGACGCCCTCATCCCGCCTCTGGAAGAACTCCGGAAGGCAGAAGCAGAAGTGTCTCGGGGGAGGGGAGGGCCGGCCGGGAGGGAAGGCAGAAGCCCCTCCTCGCTTGCCTGTGCCTTGCTCAAGTCGTGGGGCACATGATACCTGGGAGAAGTGAACCCTTGAAAGCTCGGGACACACCTGGTCTGCTGTCCAAATCCAGTGAGAGGCGCTACTGTCTGCTTTCCTGCAGCAATAAACTGAACGCACCAGCAGAGGGGCCTCTGGGGCCCACCCTGTGTTTAGTTGGGGTTTTATATACATAAGGGGCTTCCCAGGTGGCGGTAAAGAATCTGCCTGCTAATGCCAGGGACATAAGAGACTCAGGTTTGATTCCTGGGTCAGAAAAATCTGGAGTAGGAAATGGCAACCCACTCCAATATTCATGCCTGGAAAATTCCACGGACAGGGGAGGCTGGCGGGCTACAAAGACCCCCCAGTCCTGTCCTGCACAGGAGAGCGTGAGCGCTGGGTGAGCGAACACGGTTGGAGAATCTCCACACCTTTTAATGCACGAGGCACTAAGGCCCTGCGAGTGGCCAGACCAGGGGAGGAAGAGGAAGGTGCAGGCACACAGAAGCAGGGGAGGGCTCGGACCATCACCAAGGGCCGCAGAAGATGACCTCAGCCTCTGCTGAGTGGGTCCAGGAGCCACACCAGCCAGGCCACTGAGCGGCCCGGGGCAGACACCTGGGCGGGCCAGGCACCTCCTGGAGACCATCCTGGGGTATGGGGCAGGGAGGTCACGGCAGGTTCAGGCTGTGAAGACCCCATGGGGCAATCCCCAGGGGACAGGGGGCCGCTGACCAGAGGAAGCAGGCGTGCAGAGAGCCAAAGGAGTCAGAGAAGCCGAGGGAAGCAGAGACAGAGAGACCGGGAGAGACAGAGACAGAGAGAGAGAGAGACAAGGAGCGCCTGAGGCAGGGAGAGGAGGAGGGGAGGGGTGGGAACTGGGGGGAGGCGGGGCATGGGGGCTGCTCTGGCTTCTGTGGTTCCCAGGCCCCCGGGCACGGCGGTGCCTACCGCCCCCATCCCTGAGGCCCTTTCCCTGGCACAGAGTCGCCCAAGCTCTCGGGAAGGGGCTGGTTTCATTTTAGCCACAGGTCCTGGTTCAAGGTGAAAGGTCAAACTGCAGAAACTGTTCGCGTTGAAACGAAGGGAGCCCGTTCTGGGTACAGGCAGGTGGGCACTCTGTGTGTGGGGGTGGGGGCGTGGTGGATAAGACCCAGGGAAGGGGAGGCACTCGAGTGGGAGCCAGGGTGTGCGTCTCTCACCTCGGCCCCAGGAGCCTCTGGCCCAGCGCCAGGCGCGCCTCATCCGAGACAGCAGGGACATAGCTGGGGAGGGTGTCTAGGGGCCGGTTTTAAGGTGGACACGTCCTGAGATGTGTGTACAGCGTGGCGACAGCAGTTCAGACACGGAGCTGCATATTCAAAAGCTGCTAAGAGAGTAGGTCTTAAAGGCCTCATCACCAGGGAAACAGTCGGTATCTGGGTGAGGAGATGGTGTCAACTTGACTTATCCTGGTGATCATTTCACAAAACAGACAAATCTCAACTCACCCTGTACACCGGAGACGGACGCGACATCGTATGTCAACTGTATCTCAATTTAAATTTTTAAAATTTGAAGAAGAAGAAGAGGAATAGTGAGCATCACACACTCAAACACTGATCTCCTGGGGAAGTGAAGCCGGGCTGAACCTCAAGGTGCCAGCTGGCCCTGAGCTCTGATCCCGGCTGGACGAAAAAGCAGAGAAAAGCCTAAAATACTGGCCGTCTGGTGCCCCCGCCCCGCCTCCTGTTGTGCGACTGTCAGATCCGGAATGCCATCTCCCCAGGACCAATGCTCCGTCTGTCCACTCACCAACTTCCCCAGCTCACCGCGTGGTGATGGGCTGGAGTGAGGTGGGGGCTGTCTGGCCCATGAGCTGCCTGATCCTGTACCCACAGAGGCATCCTTTGTAGGGTCAACGTGATTGATGTTCATGAAAACGTCTAAATTCTGGTTAGCTTGGCAATTCTACATGACACACCCTAAACAACATCGGTCTAGACAAAAGGGAACGAATTCCCTGTTAGGTAACCGAGCAAGATCTACCACAGACTGTCATGTCCACGTGCGTCAACAAAGCCTTGGTCAAGAAGAATATGTCACTCAACTAAAGACCCAACAAAAGGGATGTTTAGGTCAATGATGACTCACTCATACAACGGCATAGTCTGCAGTCCTTATGAATTATGTTCAGGACGGGTTGGCACAGGCAATGCCCATGAATCTTAATGTGAAAAAGATTAGAAAAGATTGTCTCTACAAACAAAAGAAAGAAACACATTGACACCACAAAAATATTTAGGAAGGAGGAAGTTCTTGCTTGTGGCCAATTTCTTCATGACTCCAAAAATGACTAATTCCACCCCAAACCCTCATGATAAAGCCACATGGACGGTCCATTTTCTGCAACACACCATGGATCACCACACACCCTTGCTTTTAAACTGGCTCCAGATTAACCTCAATCCAAGGTTCAGGAATTTGTGAGGTGTCACCCTCACCCTTTTCTGATAAAGGTCCATCTAGTCAAAGCTATGGTTTTCCCAGTGGTCAAGTATGGATGTGAGAGTTGGACCATAAAGAAGGCTGAGCGCTGAAGAATTGATGCTTTCAATCTGTGGTGCTAGAGAAGACTCTTGAGAGTCCCCTGGACAGCAAGGAGATCAAACCTGTCAATTCCAAAGGAAATCCACACTGAATATTCATTGGAATGACGGATGCTGAAGCCAAAGCTCCAACCCTTTGGCCACCCGATGTGAAAAGCTGACTCATTGGAAAAGACCCTGGTGCTGGGAAAGATTGAGGGCAGGAGAAGGAGATGGCAGAGCATGAGATGATTGGCTGGCATCACCAACTCAATGGACATGAGTTTGAGCAAATTCCAAGAGATGGTGAAGGACAGGGAGGCCTGGTGTGCTGCAGTCTGTGGGGTCGCAGAGTCAGACACGACTTAGCAACTGCATGACAAAAACCCTCCCCTTGATCCCTGTTATGCTAGCAGAAATGGATGAAATAGCACGTTGAACATCTCTTTTGGAGGACATGGCCCAGTACAGCCCCCTGGGCTTCCTCTGCTCATGTTCGACTGTGCCAGGCCCCTGGCTAACTTGCCTGGGGGCTCTGTCCATATGCTAAGGCTCCTAAACTCCCTTGTGCATAAGAATCACACAGAATGGTGGCAGACTGAGTCTTCCCAGCCCCATGGAGCAGAGACCTTGACTCTGCAGGGCTGGGGTGGGGTTAGTGGGCAGGGCTCTGCCTGTTAACCCAGCACCCTGGGGATTCAGACACTGGGGCGTGTGCACACCCCAGGGCACTGCAGAAGATGTAACAGGATGCCCCAGACTGCAGTCTGGATGCCACTCCGTCTGCGTGTGTTTCAGCAACCGGAGTCTGTCTTCTGGAGGAATAACACCCTGGCTCTGGGTCTCCACCACGGAGACTGAGGGTATTGGCTCCAGTGAGGGCCAGAGCAAAGATGAACGGGCCTCAGCCACTGCAAAGCACAGGATTCCTCAAGATTTAACAAGAAGCAAGCCATGGGGACAGCGCTTACCAGGCGGCGCAGTGGTAAAGAATCCGCCTGTCAGTACAGGAGATGCAGGAGACTCAGGTTTGATCCCTGGGTTGGGAAGATTCCTCTGGAGTAGAAAACGACAACCAACTCCAATATTCTTGCCTGGAAAATTCCACGGACAGAGGAGCCTGGCAGGCTACAGTCCATGCGGTCACAAAGAGTCAGACATCTCTGAGTGACTGAGCCCAACACAACACACAGTAAGTCATGGGGACAAGTCCAGAGCGAGGAATTAACTGCTTGACCAGAGCCCCGAAGTGAGGGACAGACATGGTCATTCCTGGCTGGCCACCGCAGCTGCTTTGGCAAAGCCACGTGGTCTTTCCATCTTAACCAGCAGAAAGTGAAATGGCGCCACCCGAGTCTGGTCCAGTGGTTGGCTGAATAACGACCCTCAAAGGGTCCACGTCCTGCTCCCCAGAACCTGTATCTGAGGTTGCATGGGAAAAGAAAACTAACGATGCAGTTTAATTCAGGGTGCCAGTCAGATGATCTTAAGTAGGGAGAGTCTCCAGGGCCCTGAGGAGGGGAAAAGGGAAGCAGAAGGGAAGTCAGAGAGACACCCTGTGGCAGGAGCCGGGGCAGCAGCTGCTGCTGCTCTGAAGATGGAGGGGACCACGAGCCAAGGAATGTGGGTGGCCGCTAGAGGCTGGAGAAGGCCAGGAGGCAGTTCTCCACCAAAGTTTCCACCAGCAGCCAGCTCTCCGATGCCTTCCTTTCAGCCCAACGGGGACCTCACTGGACTTGTGAACGACAGAACTGTGAGATAATTCGTTTACGTTGTTTGAAGCCGGAGATCTGTGATAATTTGTTAAGGCAGCAAAACCCCCAGACCCCCCTTGCCCGCCCCAGGAGTGTGTTACTGAGGTTCAGAGGAGTGCTGGCAGGGACAGGAGGCTGTACCCGGTGGGTCCGTCCCACTTTCCTGCCTCATGTTGGGCTGTTTTCTGTTCATCCCTATGCTTGGCCATTTATTTGTTTCTTGCTGGTTTTATATCAACACAGCGCAATAACACCATTAATATCACTGACAGCAGAAATTGGCAATGCCCTTTGCATGTTTCCCCAAAGCAGACAGACAGAGCTCTGGGTGGTGGAATCAAAGCAGAGGCGGTAGCTTGAAAAGTTTATTACGGAGCCTTTATGCTGTTCAGGGCTGATAGCGCCTTTGAAGTGACTACCCTCCCATGTGACAGGTGAGTAAACAGCTCCGAGGAATCAAGGCCAGAGGGTCAGCAGGAGACAGCTCCCGGACTCAATTACCACACTCGGTTGTGCCTTAGCTGCGCCCTTGCACCTCTAATCAACTAGCATTTCAGGTCAGACATTCAAAGATTGCTTATAAAGGACTTGAAAACACATTGCCGAATAATTTAGATATTTGCTGGCAAATCTTATACCATCGACAGTGATGAAGTCAATTCAGACCAACTGGTATTTCATCCTATGTCACTTCCGTCCTGTCTGACTCTTTTCGACCCCATGGACAGTAGTCCCCAGGCTCTTCGGTCCATGGAATTTTCCAGGCAAGAACACTGGAGTGGGTTGCTATTTCCTTCTCCAGGGAAATCTTCCCAACCCAGGAGTTGAACCCATGTCTCCAGTGTCTCCTGCTTGGCAGGTAGGTTCTTTACCGCTAGTGCCACCTGGGAAGCCAGAGGTATTGGTAACTGAATTATCATAAATTCTGAACCTGGCCCAGTGTAATAAAAATCATTCCAGCTGTGTTTCTGGAAGACTTGTCTGGGATGTTCTGGCCAGAAGGACTTTGCAGCAATCTAAGGCAAGTTCCCTCCTACTAGAATGTTTTAGCCTGTTAAGCGAATACTTGTCTGATAGTTCACAAACGCAAAAATACACAAAGCTTTCTTCAGGTAACTGTGGACTTGACACTGGTCAGACCCGAGCTTGCTGGCTTCTGTTGCTTCAGTCTCTGGGCCGGTGACTGGTACTGCCTTTCAGTGACTTACCCACCGATGGTATTTATGCTCTTACCAAGGACCAAGAAAATAGAGATGTCAGCCAGGGTCTTGGGTCAGGCAAGGAAGGCAGGGCCTACAGGCAGAACCCCAGATCAAGTTTACCAAACAACAGGCCCTGTCATGTGGGATGGGCTTCCTCGAGGAATGTGGGCGGTGCTGGGTCAGAGGGAGTTGGTGGGCACTACCCACCCAGGAATGAGGCCAAAGGCAAGGTGTTGGGGAACTGGTTTCTCGGCCTCCGTGACTTCTCTGCCTGTTGTTTACTTGGAGTGACAGGCCTCAACCTGGGTCAGGTGCTCAACCTCTTACTCATCAGAGAATTGCACCTTCAGCCCAATGCAGCGCCTCCACGCTCCTACCGGGGCACCTCGTTACCTCCTTGTCGAAAACTAGATCATCCAAGAAAATGCAGACACGAGCAAGCATAGCCACACTCAAAAACACTGAAACGATAATCATGGAAAATGAGCCCTCGCCTGCACTGCGTCTGAGCAAAGTGTGGACTTGGGCAACCGGCGCTTCGTCTGACTTCTGCGGTGACCCCTGAGGTCGCTGTAGCATGGACACCCCGTGCTCCACCTGAGGGCACCTGTGGGCCAGGGATGTGGGCTCAACCCTGCACCTTCCCAGCCACGTAAGTGTAAGGAGGAAACCTCGAGAAACCAGCAGGAAGCATCAGTTCGGTCTCAACCTCTGGACTCCACTTCTGGTCATCAGATCCCTGTCTACAGCAGATGTGGCTGTGGGACACAGTACTTTCTCAGACTTTACTGCCTGCTTGTTTAAAATATGACATTCCAGACCCTGCACCCAGAGGTTCTGCTGGCTGGATCTGAGCGGTCGTCATCGCCAGTTTTGTTGTGTAGTTGCTAAGTTGTGTCCCATTCTTTGAAACCCCACGGACTATAGCCCACCAGGCTCCTCTGTCTGTGGGATTCTCCAGGCAAGAACACTGGAGCGGGTTGCCATGCCCTCCTCCAGGGGATCTTCCTGACCCAGGGATTGAACCCCTGTCTCCTGTACTGCAGTGAAGTGACAGTCAGTCGTGTCCGGCTCTTTGTGACCCCGTGGACTGTAGCCCACCAGACTCCTCAGTCCATGCAGTTCTCCAGGCAAGAATACTGGAGCGAGTAGCCTTTCGCTTCTCCGGGGGATCTTCCCAACCCAGGGATTGAACCCAGGTCTCCCGCATTACGGGTGGATTCTTTACCAGCTGAGCCACCAGGGAAGCCCCCCTGCCTGCATTGCAGGCAGATTCTTTACTATCTGAACCAGGGGAAGCCCGGATCTGAGCTGGAACCCAGAAACCTTCATTTCCTGTAAGACTCCCAGATGGTCACTGTCCACACCAGCACTCTCTGGAGAGCAAAAGTGATGTGCTTAGTAACCACGCTGGGAGAGCAGCTTATGGGGTTAGCCAGCGGGCTGTGAGGTCACACGGAGGTGGCCCACACTCAGGGACGAGTCCTCTGGAGCATCACTGGAGAGACGGCACTGGCTGCCCCAACTGGATTCTGACTCATGCCCATTATAAACATCAGAAGGGTTCATGGTCCGCCGTGGATAGAAACAGAGACCGGACATCAGAGTGCCGTCCTTCTATCCCATGCCTGGGAATTATTTTCTAGTACATCGGCTGGCTCAGATAGACTCATTCTTTCAAGGGTCAAGGTTCATCAGCATCTTTTTTTATTATTATAATTATCACCCACTCTGTTTCCAAAAAGCATCTGAAGCAACAGCAAATTTTAATCATCTCTTATCATTCTAAGACACCATTCTTCCAGTCTCTGTTGGGCCACAGTATGCATTGTCTGTCTGCCTCCGTAAGGGAACACTCGATTCTTGGCCCTATCTGGGGCCACCTAGAAGAAAGAGCGGAGAAGGCAGTGGCACCCCACTCCAGTCCTCTTGCCTGGAAACTCCCATGGACATAGGAGCCTGGTGGGCTGCAGTCCATGGGGTCGCTAAGGGTCGGACATGACTGAGCGACTTCACTTTCACGTTTCACTTTCATGCACTGGAGAAGGAAATGGCAACCCACTCCAGTGTTCTTGCCTGGAGAATCCCAGGGACGGGGGAGCCTGGTGGGCTACCATTTATGGGGTCGCACAGAGTTGGACACGACTGAAGCGACTTAGCAGCAGTAGCAGCAGCAGAAGAAAGAGTCCATCTCTCAGGTTCTCAAGCATGAATTGTGTTCGTGTCCAAGGTCAGGTCAGTGAGATGAAGATAGACTTGCCCTGCAGATCTTCCAGGAAATGTACTTATAGGTAACATCTTCCTCGCCCTCTCTTCCTTCTGGCTGGAACATAAACCTAATAGCTGGTGCTCTGGCAGCTCTACCGGGCCATCAAATAAACTTGGGACTGGACTAGTAGGGTTAGAAGGAATGGCGTTCCCTAAACCGAGAGGCACTCTTCTAGCCGTGGACCCTGTGTTTCCAGGCTTCTTGACTATGAGAGAATCTTCTATCTTTTTCATGCTGTTATTAGTTAGAGTTCTCCTTTACTTGCTGCTGCTGCTAAGTCACTTTAGTCGTGTCCGACTCTGTGCGACCCCATAGACGCAAGCCCACCAGGCTCCCCCGTCCCTGGGATTCTCCAGGCAAGAACACTGGAGTGGGTTGCCATTTTTTTCTCCAATGCATGAAAGTAAAAAGTGAAAGTGAAGTCGCTCAGTCGTGTCAGACTCGTAGCGACCCCATGGACTATAGCCTACCAGGCTCCTCCACCCATGGGATTTTCCAGGCAAGAGTACTGGAGTGGGGTGCCATTGCCTTCTCCAACTGCATAGCTAATTCTAACAGATTTAGAATTTTGCCCTTTTCCTCCTGTCTCAATCAATGTTGGGGTGTACTAAGTCGCTTCAGTCTTTGTGACCCCATGGACTGTAGCCCGCCAGGCTCCTCTGTCCATGGGATTCCCCAGGCAAGAATACAGGAGTGGGTTGCTATTCCCTCCTCCAGGGGATCTTTCTGACCCAGGAATTGAACCCACGTCTCCTGAGGCCCCTGAATTGCAGGCAGATTCTTGAAAATTGAGGTTCTCTAATGCTGAGGGTACCCGGACACACAGGGGTGGTGAGGGGGGACGATCTGCAGGTGGCATCCCTTAGAACCCCTTCTTTATTTCCTTTTGACTCGATTGAACACTTACTAGGTGTCTTTAATGTAAGTGTGATAACTTGAGATAAAAGCACTTAACGAACAGAAAGCTTTTACAAAGGTGTCTCATTTGATTCTGCCAGTGGGTCTGTGCAGGGGACGCGGCTGTTGCTTTGAACCCACAATGGGTAAGGAAACCAGAGCCCAGAAAGCGGCCTGTGCTCCTCGCGGGGCTCCCGCACCTTCTGCATCACCCCGCCATTGTGGGGAGCACGAGAGGCCTCACTAGCAAAGCGAACAATCTCCAGCATCTACTTCTACCCCCTCCAGAGATGCAAGACTATGGCCGGGTCTGTGACAGGCCTGGCTTCTGTGGTCCACCCAGGCCTGTCATCTCCACGAACTGCCCCATCCCTGAAGCCATCAATTCTGACTTCCACCTCCACAGAGCAACCTCTCTGTTTACAGGGTCCCAGCAGTCCTGCAGCCTCCATCCCACCTCCCAGCTTAGTGCCTCCACCCCGACATCTCACTCCATAGCGTTTCTCAACAAATAATGGTCCAGCATCCCATGTGTGGGTTTACGCCTAAAGGAGCTGAAAGCAGGGTCTCAAGGAGATATCTGTGAGCCATTTTCTTTATTCACAACAGCCAAGAGAGAGAAACAACCAGTGTCCACAGATGAATGAATGGGTAGGTGAGATGTGGCCCATCCAGACAGTGGAATGCTTATGCAGTCTGTAAAAGGAAGGACATTCTGACACCTGCTACCGCCTACCAGTGAAGGAAAATGTAAGAGACCTGGGTTCGATCCCTGGGTCGAAAAGGTCCCCTGGAGGAGGGCATGGCAACCCACTCCACTATTCTTGCCTGGAGAATCCCGTGGAGAGAGGAGCCCGGCGGGCTACCGTCCATGGGATTGCAAAGCCAGACACGACTGAAGTGACTTAGCACGCACATGCACACACAGTATGGATGGACTAGAGGACAGGATGTTGAGTGAAACAAGCCAGTCGTAGGAGGACTGACACCGTGTGGTCCCAGGTATATGAGGTCCGCAGTGCCGTCAGATTCACGGAGACAGAAAACAGACGGTGGAGCCACGGCCTGGGGGAGGGGGAGCTAGAGTTGGACGGGGACAGCTTCAGGTGAGGAAACTGACCAAGTCTGGAGACGGGCGGTGGTGAGAATCTGCAGGTCCAGCCACAGAGCCCTGCACCGGACAGTGGCTGGGCTGGCAGGTGCCACATGGTGTGTGTGTCCTATCACCACTGGAAACAAAACCCTAAGCTCATCTCTTCCCCCAGCCTTGCTCCCCGCCTACATTTCTGACCCACTGGATGGCACCACTGTGCTCCTGCTTGCTCCAGCCAGGGGTCGGGGATGCAAGCCTCACGCACACCCAGCAGGTCCCCGGGGGCCGCACCCTCCGCCCGTGACGCGGTCTGCATCTCCCCTCGCCCAGGCCACTTGGAGCCTCCAAGCCGCTCTCTGGAGCCCCATCGGCTGCCCTGGGTCCATTAGCCGCACAGTCGTCTGTGATTTCCTGCTTCCAGCCTGCCTGCCCACTCGCCACTGTCTGCACCCCCAGGGCACCTTGCTGCCCCCACTCCCGCGTCCAGCACCTGCTCAGCATCAGTCCCCAAAGCACCCCCAGAGTGCCCCGCCATCCTCCCCGAGGTGAGTAAGCCAGCCTGGCCCAGGCCCCAGCTTCCTCGGTCCCCTTAGCACCTGGAAAGGACGCAGTGGCCCCAACACCCACCGGTTAAAGCTCTGAGGTGTTGGAGGAATTCTGACGGCCACTCTCCAGCCTTCCTGTCCTCCTGCCGGGTGAGTTCCAGACCAGCACGGCAAACCTCGGGGCCGAGGGGAGCCACGTGGGCACTTTCTCAGAAGTATGGATCTTTCTCAGATGGCTCCAAAGAAATTCATTAGCTTCAGAGACCCAATGTGCTCTTAAAACTTAAAAGCAACCCTGATCATGAGTGTTAAGAAAGCACATTAATTTACAAAGCCAAAGGTGGTAGCTTGGACAGAAGAATCTAACTGAGAAGATCTCTGGGCAGCGCTCTTCTGAGAAACTTTAAACGTGAAAGACGTCATTGACGTGTTCACTGCATGGAACAAGCACTTGTTGAGCCCTCAGTCCGTGCAGGGGCTGAGAGCGCAGAGGGCAGCCTCCCGACTTGTGGGGTTGGGGGTGCCTCTGTGAAGGGAGACGGCCCTCGTTTCTCCTGAAGGGTCTGCCGCGTGCATCCATGTCCCAAGCATCCTTGTAGGAACCGCGGCGGTGGAGACAGTGGCCTTGTCTTCCCAGAGTTTGCGTCCACGGAGGCAGGGAGACAATTAGCTCGAGGGTAGTTAAATCACACAGGACAGTTGCAGGTGGTAGCCAGGGACGTGAAAGGAAGATAAAGCCAGGTGAGGGGGCTTCCCTGGTGCTCCAGTGGTTAAGACACTGTGTTCCCAATGCAGGGGGGCCGGGTTCCAGCCCTGGTCAGGGAGCTAGATTCTAAATGCCACAACTAAGAGTTTGCATGCTGCAACTAAAAATCCTGCAACTAAATGCCGCAACTAAGACTGGGCACAGCCAAATAAATAAAGAAACACACATCAACATTAAAAAAAATAAAGCCAGGCGAGTGAGTAGAGATGGGGGAGGAGCCTCTCGGAGGAAGGATGAGCATCCTCTGAGCGAGGATGGCGGGATGGGAAGAAACTGGTCCAGAGGCGGGAGGGGTATCGGGCGCGGAGATGGTGCTGAAACTCCTGGAAGAGGGGAAAGAACCCGGTGGAGAAACCAAACCACTTGAATGCTTTTCAGATGAACGTCTTCTTCAGGATAAGAGAGAGGCTGGCATCAGGCCCTGTCACGGGTGCTGCAGTATCTTTGTTGAAAATCATTCCTCACTTTCATGTTGACATCACACCCGGGCACAGAAGCACTGTGTTGACCTACAGGGAAATGTTCTGGGTGCCTCCAGGGGCCCCGAGCAGGGTGAGCACAGATGCCCAGGAGACTGTGCAAGCACTCGCTGACTCTCCAAGGTGATGTCAGTTACTGGTACAAATGGTTTAAGGGCCCCCTCTCTCCACACAGACCCCCAGAGCTCACATTCCTTTCGGTCCTTTAAATCAGTCTGCTAGGATTGTATCCAATCTTCTACTTGATATGTGTAATTATAAATGATGCTTTAATACACTAATTTGTTATAACTTTAATACTTGCTATTGGCAAAGCAGGAAGAATTGTTCTGCAGCTGTAGACGTTATGTGTTGGGTAAGCTCAAATATTTATAATGAAGAATCAACTGCAAATTTGAAGATTGTCCTTGTTCCTGTTTAGCTACAAGAAAAATGTTAGCTTCTTATTAAGTGTGAACTTTTGTACCGGTGCTTTTGAGGAAACCAAACTGTGACTTAAAATGGCCTCACTCTGAGTGAATGTACCAAGTGTTCACAGAGATTAGACTTAAAGGAACAATATATAGTCAAGGGTTTATGCAATGAAGGAGAATTTCAAAAGAATTTCTCTAAAGATTGTCTTTTCTTCACTTTCTGAAATAGGTTTCTGAGAAGCTCTTAAATCTAGCCGTGTGTCTATTTTTTTAAACTGCAGCACTTTATTTTTGAAGTTAAATAAAAGCCTGTAAACTTAATGAGGTTTTATAATGAACTAGAGACATAGAAATACTGAGAACCCTAAAAATTGATCTCAGTGTGGAGAGCAGAGACACACTTCTGTTATTCTCTACTACTACAAATTTTAGTGTTTTGTTCGCGTGATTTTTTTCAGATCTTTATATTAGATAGTCTAACATGTTGCTACTCGAAGTGTGGGCCGGGGACAAGCCACATCCCGTCCCTGGAGCTCCTCGGACATGCAGACATTGGCCCACCCCACACCTGTGGGAGTCATTTACATAAGACACCCAGCTGCTTTGTTTGCACAGTAAAGTTTGAAAACCACCACCAGCTTGATGGATGCTGTTTGTTTATAATATGACCTCAGGGAAATTAAATCTGCTCCAAGTTTGTGTTGCTTTGTTTTTGTTTTTTTAATTTTCTTGAGTGTCTTCTGTCATCTTTTGCAATGCGTTGGGTCGAGCCACATGAAATTGCAGTTTTTATATGTCAAAAATATCTGAAGGTTACATCTGGTTCAACTTAAATTAACTGTTATAATGAAATCTCACTTCAGAGGCATTGAATGTGCCCAAGAAGTTTGTAAAGGAAATGGCCCCCTGTCCAGCACTGTGTTAGCACAGCTGGTACATTCTGTGAAACAGTCTGGGGCTTGGGCATCTGAAAGACTTGGCCTTTTCCAAAGAGGAAGGCGAGCCTGTGCGCATGTCCACCTGTTCACATGTTCAGAGAGATTAGCAGGGAGGGAGCGGAGTGTGCCTGGCTAGCAGAGACCTGTACACAGCTCCACACCCAAGGACCTGTGCTCTCCTGGATCCTGAGGTCTGGAGGGTTATACCTGGAGCACGGAAGCAGGGGGCTGGAGTGAGGGGCTCCTCTGCCCTGGCTCCATGTTAGAGTCACCTGATGCCCAGAGCCTGCCCTGCACCTCAGTGTAGCCCCAGGTGCTCAGCACACACCCAGAGCTGAGCATCGCGGGGTTAAATCACCAAGGGCTTACCCGCCAGGCTCAGGGTAACCTTGTGTGCTAACACGACTGGGAGCCCTAAGCATTCATGCTGGATGGTGTTCCAGGGACCTTCACATTCCAGGAAGCCCCCTCTGGCTGCAGGGAGGAGGACCAACTGGAGGCAGGGGAAGGAGTAGTCTGGACTGAGGAACAGGGGGAGAAGGGGGTGTGAGGCTGGAGGGAGACCGAGGGAGGGAGAGTCCCAAAGGCTTCAGGGAGACCTGGGAGGGGCTGTGGTGCCGCTCAGGTGTCTGGTCTGGTGGAGCTCTGCCAGCTTTGAGAGGCTCCTCCCAAGTGTCCAGTACATTGTGCCCTTCCTGTGTTACCTGACAGGGAACATTTATGGAACATTCAGAACACTGAGAAGGCGTCTTCCTGAGGACACGTGTAAAATATGTAGCAATCTGTCGGGGTGAGAGGCAACCCACTTGGGGCAATTTTAGGCATTTGGGAACTGCTGGAAGAGAAGAGCTTTTCATTTGGAATCCACAGTAAAAGCCAGCCTGGGCTTCCCGGGTGGTGCAGTGGTGGAGAATCTGCCTGCAGTGGAGGAGCTGAGGGAGACCCAGGTTCAATCTCTGGGTCGGGAAGATCCCCTGGAGGAGGAAATGGCAACCCACTCCAGTATTCTTGCCTGGAGAATCCCATGGACAGAGGAGGCTGGTGGGCTAAAGCCCATGGTGTCACAAAACAGTCAGACACGACTTAATGACTAAACAGCAACATTCTAAAATACATCTTGATAGTAAAAACAACAAGCCCTTGGCTTGTAAACTGTATCATATCCAGTATATACATAATCTGAAATTTATTCTATACTGATGGTGAACCGATTGTTTTCAGATAACAGGTCATCACAGAATTTATTTCTAATTTGATATAAAAATACTAACGTATTTAAAAGTGAAAGTCACTCAGTCATGTCCAGCTCTTTGCAACCCCATGGACTACACAGTCCATGGAATTCTCCAGGCCACAATACTGGAGTGGGTAGCTGTTCCCTTCTCCATGGGATCTTCCCGACCCAAGGATCAAACCCAGGTCTCCCACATTGCAGGTAGATTCTTTACCACGTGAGCTACTAGGGAAGCCCAACTTACTTAAAAACATTATTTTTACTTTAGATCTGTTTTTCTCAAGTGTCTAAACTCACCATTTTACAGATAACTGTGAAAACAAAACTAACAAAATTTCTACTGTGTTCTTGATTCAATCCATGTTAAGTGTGCCGATTCTTATTTTGAAAACAGATACTCTCAAACAGTTTTGTGTTGTTCCTCAAGGGGAAAAGATAATTATGAACATTAAAGATTGTTAATTATTACTAATGAACAGTATAAAAGTGGACTGTAAAGATCTTGTTAGAAAAAAAAAAAAATAAATGCCACAACTAAGAGTTTGCATGCTGCAACTAAAAATCCTGCAACTAAATGCCGCAACTAAGACTGGGCACAGCCAAATAAATAAAGAAACACACATCAACATTAAAAAAAATAAAGCCAGGTGAGTGAGTAGAGATGGGGGAGGAGCCTCTCAGAGGAAGGATGAGCATCCTCTGAGCGAGGATGGCGGGATGGGAAGAAACCGGTCCAGAGGCAGGAGGGGTACCGGGCGCGGAGATGGTGCTGAAACAGCACCTGGGGCTTGCGTCTGGGGGGAGGAAGGATGCACAGCGGCAGGTGCCAGCCCCTCTCCCGAAGCACAGCCTCTGCTTTTGGCTCAAAAGACCTCAAGGACCACCAGTCCACCTCTGGCCGTGCTGCTTGGCCCAGGCTGGGCGTCATCTCAGGCCCAGTCAGCCAGCTGTAGAACCTCACCCCCCTGGGAACCGGGCACTGGTCCAGGGTTGGTGGGACACAGCTGGACCAAAGAGAGCCTCCCCTCAAGTCTCAGAACTCTGAGAGCCAGTCCAGGCCCCTCTGTCATGGCGACGCAAGGACGGTAAGTGGCCCTGACTCCTCCCTGTAGAGAAGGCAGGTGGGAGACCCGGCCCAGACAGGGCAACACATAGACAGAGGCAGAGATGCAGGCGAGGGGAGCTCTTGTGGCCCCAGAAGACGGTCGTCCCCCTGCGTCTCCTGGTATCACACGACTGTTGCACGGAATTTCCCCTCCTATCAACATTATTTGAGTTGACTTTTCTTTTATTCACGCCAAAGGAGGGCTCCCAGGTCCAGTCGTAAGTAAAATGACTGTGGCACGACTTTTCATCATGATGTGATAGCTCACCGCATCCTTCGGGGTCTCTGGCGTTCCTCAAAGTCCTCCTGGGCAGGGAAGCCCTAGGGCCACCCCTGGCACAGCTCAGCCAAGGTGCAGAAGGGCAGAGGCCTCCAAGGTCTCCCAGGACCCTGATGACCATGAGGTTCTCCAGCAGGAACAGGGTTGTCTTGAGAAGTGTGGGATCCGGGCACACGACCCATATCCAGGGGTTGGGGTTAGACTTGACATGAGGTTCTCCCAACTGGCCGTCTGGAACTTAGCCAACCAGCCGTGGCCAGAGGTGGACTAAGGGTCTTCAAGTTCTTTTGAGCTAAGCTGTTACACAGTTTCCAGGCTGTCTGCTATGGGCTAGGTCGTGGGCAGTCATGGTTAGACTCTGAGCTCCCAGCAGCAGGCTTCTCTCACTCAAGTGTGGTTTTTGCTCAAGTTATGGGTTGAATTCTGTCCCTGCCTCCCCCCACCCCACCCCCACAACATTCATATGGTGAAGTCCAAACTCCCAGAACCTCAGAAATAGAGTCATTGAAGATGTGATTAGTCAAGACAGGGTTATACTGGAGGAGGGTGGCTCCTAGCCCACTGTGGTTATCGCTTATAGAAAGCCTGTATCCTGTGAAGAGGGAGGTGCACACGAGGGAAGACAGTGTGAGGACGCGGGGAACGGGCCGTCCACCAGCCAAGGGACCCCCATGATGTCCCAGGAGCCAGGAGCCAGGAGGGAGGCCTGGGAGAGGTTCCCCCACTCAGACTCAGAAGGAGTCCCCACCGACACCCCTAGCCCCAGGGCCGGGAGACGAGCGTCGGCGGGGTTTAAGCCGCGCCTTCACGGTGCTTCGTGTCTCGGTGGCCCTAGCACCTCTTCCAGCTCCCATGGCAAGCTTCCCAGGCCTGGGGTCAGGGGTCTCATTTGTGACAAGATCAAAGAGGCTGGAGAAATCTCGCTCCCCACCACCCTCCCCACTGGGGTCCAGGTTTGAAGGCTGGGCGGGTGGGGCAGAAAGGATCGTGAGAATCTGCGCAGGTGGGATGTCACCAGGTGAAGACCAGGGCTCTGGACACCCTGGGGGGAAGGACGGCAATAGCGGCGATGAGCCATGCAGGAGGGGGGAGAGGGCGGGGTCGCGGCCAGCAGAGGAGCTGTCAGAGCAGGTGCAGATCTAGGACCCCTGCCTTGCGGGGCCTCGAGGCAGAGCCACCGGGACTGCGCCCCGGGGGTGGTGCAGAGAAGCCTGCACAGTAATCTTGTGCGCCAGCTGGCAGCCAGCCCCTGCCAGCTGACACCTGGGCTCCGAGAAGGCACCTCCCCTGCCACGCCCACTCCGGTTCTGGGTTCTGGGCTCACAGTGGAATCAGGATCGTGGGGCAGGGTGGGGAGAGGGCAGAGCCAACCACCTCCAGCCCCCAGCCGACCACGTCTCATGACCCAAGGTGGCGTGACTTGGTAAGTGTTCCAGACTGGCACCACCACCCCCGCCACGCTGGGCGATGGCAAGTTTCCGAGAACAGTTTCCACACTTGGATCAGTTGGGCCAGGGAAGGTTGCACAACTGGGAGGAGAGGGGCATGCCAATGGCTCCTGGGACCCAGGCCACTGCGGGAAACCAGGGCGGACACCAGGGGGCAGGGGAAACGGGCATCAGGCACCCCGGCTTCCCTGAGGGCTCCAGCATCACGAGGGCAAACGCTCTCGGCCGGAAACCTGGCCCTGCCCCGCGGGGTCAAGCGTGCTGAGGCCGAAGAGCGCTTGCAGGGAGTGAAGGGGTCACCACGCCAGGTCTGCAAGTAGCGTCCGGAAATCAAGACGCTGCGACTCAGGGACCCTAGACAGTCTGTGGGCTGGAATTCGCTGCTCGAATTCCGTGAGAGACGGCGAGAGACAGCCGATCCCCCCCCCAACCCATGACACATGTTAACATGGGGCGGGGGGTGCCAGGGGTCTGAAACTCCTAAAAACATGCACTTTCACATAAACACACTCTTTCCACACCAACCCCACAGTGGAAGGGCCCCCAGCCGTGTCCCCAGCCTCCACCCGGAATGCAGTCCTTCACTCTGCAGAGGCTACAGGGAGCTAGCTAAGCTGCTGCAGCAGACCCAGACACAGGAACGGCATGAACTGCTCTTCATTAATAATATTCTAATTTGCATGATTAATATGTCATCGTTAATAAACGCAGGCGACGACAAAACAGCTGAATGAAAATGCCACCCGCTGAGCAAAAAGAATCAGACAAATAAGGGACGCGACACAGCCAAGTGAGCAGGAGGCATGGCCTCTCCTCCCAACAGCATCCGAAACGCAACATCACCCTTGTTGGGACAATGGGGGAGGGAGCCAGAGACAAGCATCCCAGACCCTTGCTTGAAGGGACGAGCCTCCGGCGAGTCACCGCGAGACAACTTCAGTCATTGTGGACAAGGCCACTCCTGCCTGCTCCGAGCTCTGTCTGTGCCTTGCCCTGCCCGCACCGGGAGGAACATTCCAGGCCAAGTGGTGCCACCATCAGCTCAGATCTGAGTCCTCCTCCAGCCGCCAGCCTCCATGATTTACGCCCAGAACTGGGGGCGGGGCAGTTGCTAAGGGCACAGGAGACCTCAGGCAGCAGACAGGAAGGGAGTCAAGGAGAACCTGAAATGGCCTTGGACCTAGAAGGGCCTCTGTCCACGATGACTGGCCAGACCCTTCACTGGACGTGGCCCCCAAGCTGGACACGGGGCCAGGAGCCCAGTGCTGGGTCCTGGGTGCAGACGGTGAAGTGGAGGGAGCCACGGGGGAGGGGGGCCCATCCAATGGAACTTCTGGAAATGATGGGGAATGTTCTAGATCTTCAAGGCCCAGCACGGAAGCCCCCGGCCACATGCAGCTCGAGCACCTGAAGTTTGGCCGGGGTGACTCGGGAGCTGGATCATCCGTTTCAGTTCATTTAGTTAACATGGCAGCCCACTCCAGTCCTCTTGCCTGGGAAACCCCATGGACGGAGGGGCCTGGTGGGCTGCAGCCCATGGGGTCTCGAAGAGTCAGACACGACTGAGCGACTTCACTTTCACTTTTCACTTTCTGCACTGGAGAAGGAAATGGCAACCCACTCCAATATTCTTGCCTGGAGAATCCAGAGATGAAGGAGCCTGGCGGGCTGCCGTCTATGGGGTCGCACAGAGTCAGACACGACTGAAGCGACTTAGCAGCAGCAGCAGTGGCTGCTGCACCCGACGGGCCGGAAAAGATGCTCCTTCTCTAGCAACGAGGCAGCTTGGAGCCCTCGGCCCTTCCTGGCCGTGTGACCTCGAGCGACCATTTCACCTCTGGGTTTCTCTGCTGGAGGCTTGTGGGGGTCGGGTCAGCTGATCCTTGGGGTCCACACACTGCGTCCTGACTTAATCCCCAACCTGCCTGCTCCGTTCGTATTCACCACCATCCCCTAGGCCGTCGCGGGCTCCCCACTGCCTCCTACACACCGCCTCCAGGTGCTTGCAAGCTGCCCTGATTGCACGGCCACGGCCCCTGCAGCCACCACATGACTCTGGTCATGCCTGCTGCTTCCTGCCTGCACCTCCTTTCCTGCCCCATCCCGAGGCCCCTCACCTCCCCACCCAGTCCTAGCTGCAGACCCACATGGAGTTGGAGTCTGTCTCGGCCTCCCGGGTGGGGAGCAGCCTGCAGCTTGTGCTTGGCTTATTTACCCCTCCGTTTCTGTTTATTTGCAATTATGTTGCAACCTATGGCAAGAGCAAAACAGCAGCTCCCAGGCAGCTGACAGGCAAGACGGAGGTCTGGACAGGAGGCAGAGCTGGGAGGAATCTTGCCCTCCCCCAGCAGGGCCTTAGGAGGCTGCGGATTCCTCCCACTCTGCGTTCCTCCTCCTGACCTAAGGACAGCGACCATCCCCCGGTCTGTGCCCTGGCCCCGAGCTCCCTGCGCTGGCCGCACCCGGCAGGTCCTCAGCCCTGTGGGCTCCTCTTCCACTCCAAAGGCAGGGGATGAAGAACTCTGGCCGAGGATGTGTTTTGTTTTGTGAGTTGTTGTGTTCAATCCGTGAGAAATAATGCCTCAAACGGTTTTTATCTCCGCCTCATTTATTAAACTGAATCTGAGCTTATGTGGGTGCTCAGATGGAATAAGAATTGTAAGAGTGTTTTCCATACCATCTCATTTCTATTTGGAATTCGCTCTGCCTAACCACCTTTCATTCCTTTTCTCACCTTCCTGAACTTCTCCCTGGTGGCTCAGATGGTAAAGCGTCTGCCTGCAGTGTGGGAGACTCGGGTTGGATCCTTGGTTCAGAAAGAGCCCCCGGAGAAGGAAATGCTCTTGCCTGGAAAATCCCGTGGATGGAGGAGCCTGTTGGGCTACAGTCCATGGGGTCGCAAAGAGTCGGACAGGACTGAGCGACTTCACCCTCACCTTTCATCTAGGAGGAGGCAGGGGAGGAGGAGGAAGAGGAGGGGGAGGAGCTGGGCGGAGCAAGGAGCTCTGGAACTGTCTGCCTTCCCTCTGACACAAAGGTAACAAAACTGATTCAACAGACAGTTTCACTTCCAGACCCTTCCCCTGGGCCCCAGGCTCCAGACCCTGGTGGAATTTTCTGCAGCCTGTGTGTACAAGGTGGCCACAGCGAAGGCTCAGAGACAGCTGGACGAGAGTCTGGCAGTCCACAGCATGAGCACAAACCCAGGACTGGTCACACTTGTCACTTTGACCTCCACCTCCTTCCTGCATTTCCGCCGTACTGTGTATACAGGAAGCTTCCATTCACTGACAGAGAGTTCTGTGCCTAAAAGGACTACGTTTGTTTCGGAGCTGCAGCAGCAGGTCCACAGCACCCCACCTGCCCTTCCCAGTTCTGCCGTGCCCACCGCTGCCCACTGGTAGATGGTTTTGCTGTTGAAAGATCATCAGCTGACACAAACAAGAACCACAGCCAAGGTGAAGATTGTCCTGGTGTCTGAGGCTGTACTAGGGGGACTTCTCCTCCCCCAGCTGTTTCAAGTTGTGCCTAGGTCCCCATATTGGTTTGTTCCATGTGTTTCCATATACTACCTTTTCCTACTGGTAAAACATAAAAGAATAAAGAAAAAAAATAAAGGTGCAAGGTCTTGGAATCGTGTTTAAAACTAATTGCTCAGTTCTAACCTCAGTGACCAGAGATCTAAGAGATCTAACCAGTCCATCCTAAAGGAAAGCAACCCTGAATATTTGTTGGAAGGACTGACGCTGAAGCTGAAACTCCAATACAGTGGCCACCTGATGTGAAGAGCAAACTCTCTGGAAAAGACCCTGATGCTGGGAAAGATTGAAGGCAGGAGGAGAAGGGGACGACAGAGGGTGAGATGGTTGGATGGCATCACTGACGCGATGGACATGAGTTTGAGTAAACTCAGGCAGATGGTGAAGGACAGGGAGGCCTGGAGTGCTGCAGTCCATGGGGTCGCAAAGAGTCGGACACAACTGAGCGACTGAACAACAATTTAACAAACCTAAGTGACAGAAAAGTTCGAAATTTCCACAGGGTCAGGATTTTGAGAGTACAAGGGGAAATCTATAGAATTAAAGGAAGAAAAGAAAAAAAATTGCCTCAAGTTATCAGCCATCACACAGGTGGTTCCTATGGGTCAAGTTAAGGCACATCAAGGGACTCCCATGCTTCAGAGCCATAAAAACATTAGAAAATGATTAGCCAAAAGGATTAGAAATGCCTGGCAAGGTCAAGGTACCAGGAAAAGTCCTTAGGTAAAAAGGACACTGGGATTAGTCCGAGCACAATCTGAAATATCTAACACTCACAGCTGGCACGGGAGATGGTGAACTTGGCAATAGCATCGGAGTGAAACGTGCAACCGGGCTCACCCCTAACACCCTGATAAGACTTAAACCGACTCTGAGTCTTTGGGGGGAGCGCGCATAAGCCTCTCTGAACAGAGTAGACAAGAGTAAGTTTAGGAGAGAAAAAAACATTACGAACTGTGGGAAAGGTCTCCTGGAGAAATAGCCAACTGTGAAGCAAGGGACAGCCCTGTTGATCTGAGAGCCAGTCAGGAACAGCTGCCAAGAGGCTAAACCACAGAAAAATAATCTGGCCACAGGGTCAGGGTGAGGCTAGAGGAGAAAGTCCAGGTCTCTGGAGGCCGCATGGTCATGGAACAGTGCCGTTCAAGAAAAGCAGGTCAGGATGGACCGCCTGCCCCCAAAGGTCCATCCAGCAGCGATCCAGCCAACTGCATAGACTCGGCCCAGAGGTCCAGCTCCGTGACCCGACGCTTGCTCAGGGCCCTGGGACCGGCCGATCCCCGTAGCGCAGGGAGCGTGTCCAGCTACCCCGCTCCCCTTCTTCCTAAGTCTCCTTCGGAGGCGGCCTCTCTCCGTCTGAGGACTCATGGCCTTTCGGGGCTTCCGGGCTCTCCCCAGGCCTTTCCTCCCACTCCACCTGCCCCAGGGTCCAACCTCATCCCTCTGCCTTGTACCTAAATACTCCCTCAGGAGCCGTCCTTCCTGGGAGACAGGAGTCGCGCTTTCTCATGGGGATCTTTCAGAGACGCTACTCTTTAATCCAGAGGGTGGTCCCTAATGCTGTGCGTTTCAGACATGTAACAGGCCCAGCGGAAGAGGCTCTCTGAGAATGAGGAGGCTCCTTGGGTTCTTGTAAGCCACAGTTTAAGACTGGCCCTGCCTAGAGTACAGTTGAGTAAAGACTTTGGATAATTCATGTTGAGAAATGTTCATGTCACTTTCATGGAATATTTCCCCTTAAACTGTTTGTATCATAATTACTTTTTACTGATTACAAAAGTAATGCAATAGCATTGTTCAAAACCTTTTTTCTGGAAGTGTTTAAATTCACCTCTAAGAGGGACCTCCTTGGTGGTCCAGTGGTTAAGACTCTGAGCTTCCAATGCAGGGGCTGTTGTTCTAAGATCCCACATACCGAGTGGCACAACCAAGAAAAAAAATCACCTTCAAGAAATACAGCCTAAGTTTACATCAGTATCCTTCTAGCTCTTTGCCTGCATAGCTGTGTGCATACACACATATGCACACACACATTTATAGATCACACAGAGACAGAGGAATATACAGTTATGTAATGTATATAATGTATAATTGCAATAGAGCCCCCCCGGGGTTCGGCGGTAAAGAATCGCTTGCAATGCAGGAGATCTGGGTTCAATACTTGGGTCGGGAAGATCCCCTGGAGAACCAGCATTCTTGCCTGGAGAATCCCAAGGACAGAGGAGCCTGGTGGGCTACAGTCCTTGGGGTTGCAAAGAGTCAGACAGGCCTGAAGCAACGTAGCACACGTGCATGCATAATTACAATAAGGAAACTATTGCAAGCTTCTATTTTCCAGGCCGCCGTTTGATTTTCCTTTCCTACGTCAATGCAGAGCAGCTTCACATCTGTGCTGGAGACAGAGGGACGGATGGGGACAGTTGGGGACAGATGTCCTGCTGCTGTTGCCCAAGGGGTCACATGGTGCCAGCAGTTGTGCAGCTCTCCACACACCCACACACACCCACACACACACTGACTCTCTGCAATCGCACGGACTGTAGCCCAGCAGGCTCCTCTGTCCATGGGATTCTTCAGGCAAGGAGATGGAGTGGGGGGCTTCCCTGGTGGCTCAGTGGTAAAGAATCTGCCTGCCAATGCAGGGGACATCGGTTTGATCCCTGGTCCAGCAGGATCCTACCTGCCCTGGAGCAACAAAGCCCGTGTGCCACAGCTATCGAGCACGTGCTCTGGAGCCGGGGAGCCGCAACTACTGAGTTCAGACGCATGACTCCTGAAGCCCGTGCACCCTAGAGCCTGCGGTCCGCACGAAGAAACAGCACTGCAGTGAGACACCGACGTGCACCGTAACTAGAGAGTAGCCCCCACTCACCGTAACTGGGAGAAAAGCCTGCCCAGCAACAAGGACCCAGCACACTCAGAAACAGATAAAATAAAAAAAAAAAAAGAATACTGGAGTGGGCTGCCATTTTCTTTTCCAAAGGATCTTCCCAATCCAGGGATGGAACCCACGTCTTCTGCGTCTCCTGCGTTGGCAGGCGGATGCTTTACCGCTGCTGTCGTAAAGGCTCTGCATTTACTATGTCATTTTGCCAAGTAAGGAAATTGATGCCACAGGCTGGAGAAGCTGTGGATATTTGGGTTCCTTGGATCATGGGCATGGTGTAGTATGTCACTGAAAAGAAGGTTTCCAAAATGTACTTTTACAAAAGTCAAAACCCTTGGTTAAGGTATTTCTCCAAGGCAATGAGTGGATTCAGCCCTGGGAAGAACCTTAAGTCAACTGGGAGAGGAAGAAATAAAAGCACTGTGAAGTTTGAGAGCACTTTTAAAAATTTCCCTCCCGAAAGGGCTTCATTCAAGTTTAACAGTGGGTGTTTCCCCTCTGGTTTTCTCTCCTCTCTTCTAAGAGAAAACAGGCTTTTAAATGTGTGGATGTTCGTGCAGAATCAGGACTACAGCAGCTGACCCCATGCCAATAAGCATGTGGTGAAACAGCCAAAGCTTCCGGAAAGCAATCGATATTTTGTTTTTCTCAATTAAGTTTAGGAACACAGTGTACGTCTTTCAGATGTCAATAACATCCGTGTGGCAGCTCAGTCATTGACATCAAACATCACCCAGCAGCCCCTACGTGCTTCCACCCTGAGAATCGGCCAACACTTCCCGGTCTGCCACACCCCCTAAGCCACAAACCTCTCCACCAGGAGGCGTTTAGTTGGGAGGCGTCTTTCTAGTCGCACAACCCTGGGTCTGAGACCACAGGGCAAGGGAAGGGGGGAACCCTTCTCCCCTTTCCTGTTGTCCAGCTGGTCCCCTCTAACTCTGGTCCAGAGCAGGGAAACGCCAAGCTGCAGGGCGCAGTGGGCACCATCCAACAGGGCTTTCTGAGCATCTCTTTGTGACAAGTACTGCGGGGAACCACAGAGGCTCAGACACAAACCTCAGGTTCACAGGGTTTATGGTTTAACAGAAGCACCCACATGCCACCAGCGCTGATTAGTGAGTGCTTCAGAGTCAGACAAGTGTGCTCAGACAGCGAGGAGGGGTGTCCTCTCCTCCAGAGGGGGTCCCGGCGGGAAGCCGAGCAGAGCCTTGAAACATTCTGCCAGTTCTGGGAGCACAATGTCAATAATTACAAATTAAATCTTCATGTTTGCCTTGTAAGATGTTATAGCATGGAGCAAACTGGGCGTATATGTCTGTCCTAATTATTTAACACCTAGTGAGAACTATCTGTTTCCTACCGTGATCCCACCAAGGTAGCCCATTAAGGGTGGGGCCTGAACACCTAGCACAGAATGTAGCCAGGAGGGGTCCCCAATAATCTGTTGATTGATTATCCGATGACATTCACTATGTAAGCGTTACATGCAATATATAAACTCATGGGCAATCTTGACTTCCTAATTCACAAGGAAATACATGAGAGAGGAGGATTTTTTTTTTTAATTCTCTCCCAACTTGGTTTGCTAGGATCTGAAGGGGAAAAAATCCAGGAAAAGATAAGGCTGAGGGAAAACAGCATAACGCGTATTTTTGGATGAATATTTTTATTCAGGAATGTATGCTTACCGAGAGTGCTCAAGTTCACACACCAGAAGACAATTCAAAAGAAATCACAATGGATTATCACGAGGTTTCTGCTGAAGCCTTGCTCCTCAAAGTGCAGTCCACGGACCAGCACCAGCAGTGCCGCCTGGGACTGGCTTAGGATGGAGAATCTGAGCCCGCCCAGCCCTGAACAGTGCCCACTTGCAGGCTGACAAGGTGCCCGGGGGATGTGAAAGAACCCCGAAGTCAGGACAGCACTGTTTTAAAAAAGCAGCAGCTGGGACAAGTGCAGACACCTGCGTGGCCCCTCTTCATTCACCCCCAGCAGCACGCTGGCCTCACCAGGAAGGGGACCTCCTGGCCACGTCCTGGAAGGCACCCTCCCTTGAATTTGCTGTGTTGACACCTCCCAGCTTGAGGAAGGGCCACCACAGGTTCAGTCAATAACGCTGAGCCAAACAAACGCTCTGACACAAGCCCCGGAGGTCATCACAGGGGAGGGCAGGAAGCAAACCGCCTGCCAGACACGCTCCAGGGGACGCCCATCCTCCAGTTTCGCTCCAACCGTCGAGTGCCCCAGAGCAGTTGCGTTTCATATAGTGCATCTGCTTCGTTGCTTTAGAGGAGGTTTGGTTTTTGCAGCCATGTTTTTACTCTGAGTCGGGGTGGGGGCTGCAGCAGGCCCGCAGGGGCTTGGGGGGTGTCCTGAGCTGTTACCAGCAACCCCCCCAAGCAAATGCACATTCTGAACACCCTCCGTGGGCACAGGACCGTTAGGGACGGACTCTCACAAGAAGCCCGAGGCCGCCAGACGGTACACGCTGGAGAGCGTGGGAGCCGGGCGGCGCAGGTGCGTCTGTATCACGGGGTGAAAGGCGTGCGGGCGGGGAGGGGCTGAGGGGCCCGGGGCGCAGGAGAAGAGCCCTTCTAACCCGACTGAGAATTTTTCAGTGTTTTAATTATAAACACAGACACACGTATTCTTCTCTCTTCTTTCTGGGAGTTTATTTAAAAAGAAAAAAAGGCCTAAAATCTCCAAAACCGAGAGGGGAGAATGATCAGACTCTTAGAGCTGGAAATGGCTGCAGTCTCATCTGGTGATTTCTGGGTCGTCTCCTGATGTTTGAGGAAACTGAAGTTCAAAGAAGCCTGTAACTTATTCCAGGTCATCACATGGTGTGTGGCTGAGTCACAGCCAGAACTCAGGACCTCTGATTCACAGGCTGGGCTTCCCCCACACCCACGGCCTTTCAGATTAAAGACACACCACACACTGCGCACACCACACACACACACCACACATAGAACACACACACATACACCACACACTGTGCACACCACACACACACCACACACACACACACACACCACACATAGAAAACACACACACACCCCCCACACACACCCCCCACACCATACACACACCACACACACCAAACACCACACACACACATACACCACACACATACACATACCACACACACACATACATCACACACTCACATACACTACACACACACACCACACATAGAACACACACACATACACCACACACTGTGCACACCACACACACACCACACACACACACACACACCACACACACACACACACCACACATAGAACACACACACACACCCCCACACACACACCCCACACCACACCACACACACACATACACCACACAGATACACATACCACACACACATACATCACACACTCACATACACTACACACACACGCCACACACACACACACACCACACATAGAACACACACACAGACACCACACACTGTGCACACCACACACACACCACACACACACACACACACACCACACATAGAACACACACACACACACCCCACACACACACCCCACACCATACACACACCACACACACCACACACCACACACACATACACCACACATAGAACACACACACACACCCCACACACACACCCCACACACACATACATCACACACTCACATACACTACACACACACACCCACACACACACACCACACACACACACACACCACACATAGAACACACACACAGACACCACACACTGTGCACACCACACACACACCACACACACACACACACACCACACATAGAACACACACACACACACCCCACACACACACCCCACACCATACACACACCACACACACCACACACCACACACACATACACCACACATAGAACACACACACACACCCCACACACACACCCCACACACACACACACCACACACACATACATCACACACTCACATACACTACACACACACATACCACACATAGAACACACACACACCCACACACACACCCCACACCACACCACACACACACATACACCACACACATACACATACCACACACACACATACATCACACACTCACATACACTACACACACACACCACACACACACACACACCACACACACACACATATACACACACCACACACACACTCACATACACCGCACACACACACATATACACACACCACACACACACATACATCACATACACACATACACTACACACACACACCACACACACACATACACACACCACATACACACATACACACACCACACACACATACATCACACATACACACACACTCACACACACACACCACACATCACACCACACACACACATCTGTTGTTATGGACCTACAGAGAGTTCTAGTAATAAAGCGACACCCTAGCAATGACCCCTGGACACGTTCGCAGGAAGCGCTGAGCAGGGAGGAGTGCTGCTCTTCCTCTGTCCTTCTCTGGTAAAGGGGGAAGGGGAGGTAGTCTAAATTAAACATTATTCTATTTCCTCGGCAAGAATCTGATGTCTGAAGCCCATTAACAAAAATATTTAGAGTTCTCCAAGAAATGTTTTGGAAATAGGAATATTTTAAATAAACTAGCAATAAAAACCGGAAAACAATGTTTACTGTTGAAAACATAGCCTAGGGTGGGAGATGACAGAAGACTCGTGCCAAGCGCTGTGCAAATAACATCCTGAATGAATGGTTCTCAGAGTGAGGTCCCAGGTCCCAGGCGAGCATGTCAGCTTCTTCTGGGGATTTTCAGAAATGCAAGTGCCAGGGCCCCACCCTACCACGGGGCTGGTTGAAGGTGAGAGGGACCCAGATACCTGCATTTTCACAAGTCCCCCACTTCCTCGATCAGTGTTCCCATACAGGCTTTGAGAACCTCTGGCCTGATACAAATGAGGTTTCTGTGTAAGATAGGTCTGAGATAAGCGTAGCTCCTACCAGACACCTATTTATGTTCCCTGTGGTCTGATGGTGTCCTTCATTGGCGCTTATAATCAACTATTTTTACTCCCACAAATACCACAGGCTTCTCTCTGGTTAAGATTTTTGTTACCCGGGTCAGTGATTGAATTGTTAATAACGGCATCAGCCAGAAATAATTTTCTGCTAACATGCTCCACTAGCATCAGTATTATGTATTGAAAAACAAATAAACAACAAAAACAGTCATGAACTGTTGCCTCACTCCATATCAAGAGCTGAAAATTAAGACTCAAATAAAAAAAAAAAACCATAACAAAAACCACTGGGGCTTCCCTGGTGGCCTAGTGGTTAAGCATCTGCCTGCCAGTCAGGGTACATGGGTTCGATCCCTAGTCTGGGAAGATCCTCCGTGCCTCGGAGTCGCTAAGCCAGCGAGCCGCAGCTTCTGAAGCCCGAACGCCTAAAGCCCGTGCTCTACACCAAGAGAAGTCACCGCAACGAGAAGCCTGCACACTGCAGTGAAGAGTGGCCCTGCTCACCACAACTAGAGCGAGCCACACAAAGCAACGGAGACCCAGCACGGCCAGAAAGAAATACATAAATCCTAAAAAAAACAACACTTGGAAAATTCTGTGTTCCCAAGCAGACAGGGAGTGGTTTAATGCTCCAGTAACTGGATGCCTGCCCCCAGGTTGCAGCAAGGTACTCCCGCGTCCACATGTCCTGGGGTCTGCAAGGAATGCAGAGTCTCAGGCCCCCACCCCACCCCGGCACCAGAATCTGCATTTTAACAGGATCTCCCTGGTGAATTTGCATTCACATTAGACTGAGAACAACACGTTCGATGAGAAGTGGTGACAGGCTGGATTTCCTAGTCTTGCACCTCCTTCTGCAATGAAAAACCAACTGCTGTCAAAAGAGGTATACTATTATCCACAGCAGCAATAGTGCACAATTCTTAAATGCTTTCTGTCAGTATGACACTGTAGTAGGCATTTGAAAACAAAAGAGGAACTTGATTTACCCTTTCTAAATAGACTGATTTAAATTAAAATGACACCTGGCCACTTTGTCACATCATGGGAAAGAAATTTTGAAAAGTCTCTTGAAGACAGAAGACGAGTCACTCACTCGTATTCGACTCTTTGCGACCCCGTGGACTGTAGCCCACCAGGCTCCTCTGTCCATGGGATTCTCCAGGCAAGAATGCTGGAGTGGGTTGCCATTTCCTTCTCCAGGGGATCTTCCTGACCCAGGGATTGAACCCTGGTCTCCCAGATTTGCAGGCAGATTCTTTACTGTCTGAGCCACCAGGGAACCCCTTGAAGACAGAAAAGTGAAGTGAAAGTGAGGTCGCTCAGCCGTGTCCGACTCTGCGACCCCATGGACTGTAGCCTGCAAGGCTCCTCTGTCCATGGGATTTTCCAGGCAAGAATACTGGAGCGGGTTGCCATCTGTTTTGAAGACAGAAGCCTACACCAAATTTATTTAAGGGAAAACTGAAATTTAGAAAGCAGCCGGGAGAGAGGGGTGACTGGGGGCCTCTGAGCGCAGAGCAGGGCTGTGGACAGAGCTGAGTAGGGAAGTAAGAAAACAGGCCAGCCTGGGCGTCAGGCGGCCTCCGTGAGATCAAGTCGAGGCTGAGATCGTCTGCCCAGGAAACCGGACGCGGCTGCCATCGCGGTTAATTTCAGACTGTACCAGGCTGGGGGTGGAGGGTGTGGGCGGGAGCACGGCCCAGCAGTGGGGCTGAGGGAAGCGGGGAGCCCCTCCGTGGGGCAAGCTTCTCCCAGCACTGCTCTGCCTCCCGGAGATGAGAGCCGGGAGAGCAGGCAGCTTTGCCCCGCGATGAAAACCCATGTTTTATGCAGCAGGGCCTCAAAGCAGCCCTGCTGAGCGACCCGGGGGTCCCCCTTTGCTGGGAGGGTTGCTCCCTGCTCAGAGTAAACGCAGCTATGATATTCTCTTTAGTGAGAAAAATGCCCTCGCCATCTGCTGCATTATTGATGGCCTTCCCCGGGCCTGGCCTACTATTTGGATGCCTTTAATAGTTTCATCTTTTCATTTGCTTGCAGCTTGCTGGGTTTTGTTTTCTGGCAGAAGTCCTGGGACACGTGTGCTGCACCCTCAGCATGTTGCTGGTCCATCAAAGGTGTGAGTAGCCCTGGTTTAAGGATAACATGTACTGACTGCAGGAATATAATAAAATCCTTATATACAAGGCTCCATCTCAAATGCCTTTCTTACCACACACCCTTCAGAACCAGTTTGGATCAACCACATGACTTGTGGAGACAAGTTTCACCAGACCCCCTCTGCTCTGGATCGTGCTCAGCCATGTGGTCATCACAGGTCTGTAAGAGAACCCCCCAGCCCTGCCTACACTTGCAGGGTGCCCATTACAAAGACTCTGCGTGCCTGCCCAGTTGTGTCCGACTCTATGAGACCCCACGGACTGTAGCCCACCAGGCTCCTCTGCACATGGGATTTCCCAGACAAGAATACTGGAGTGGGTTGCCATGTCCTCCTCCAGGGGATCTCTTGATCCAGGGATCAAACCCAAGTGTCTTGCGTCTCCTGCACTGGCTGGAGGATTCTTTACCACTGTGCCCCCTGTAACCGAGTAAATATGTGAGGGGCAGACCAGGGCACCAGGAGCCGACACGACCCAGAAAAGGGCTTTGTGCGGCTCCCAGATCCTGGCACTTCCTCTTTATCATGTGTGCAAATAAACAACCTCAGCGCTGTGGGGTTTATACCAGTGCATACGTAACACGTACAACTGTAGTATAAGTAGGGTGGGGTAAACAGGCTTTGCTTACAGTTGCAAATCTTTACATTTATGTGAAATAATACATGTTATTTCATGTAATACATATAATAATATGTATAATTCATATAATATATATAATAATACGTGTTATTTATGTGAAATAACTCTAAAGAGACAGAGACCACCGGGAATGTACATTGTAACCCCTTGTTCAGTTGCTTTGTGACTCTTTGACCCCATGAACTGTAGCCCGCCAGGCTCTTCTGTCCATGGGATTCTCCAGGCAAGAATACTGGAGTGGGTTGCTATTTCCTTCTCCAGGAGATCCTCCTGGATCAGGGATCGAACCCAGGTCTCCTGCATTGGCAGGTGGATTCTTTTAACACTGAGCTATCAGCTGAGCAACCACTAAGAAAATGCAAAAAAGATACAGCGCCAAAGGATACATTTAAAGGAAATTCTAAAAATCAACCAACTTTTAAACAAGGACTATCAGGCTACAAATAGCAAAATGACGGACTTCATATCACATCAATAATTACAATAAACGGAGAGGATCAGACTCTGCAAAGAAAAGACAGAGATATTCAGAGTGCATTTTAAGAAGTGAGACCCAGTTGATACGCTGTCTACAGGAGACGCACTTTTTAATACACAGATAAGCTGAAAGTTCAGGGTGGGAAAGGCGCGTACCGTCAGTTACTATGTCAACATCAGATCAGAGACACTCGAAGACAGAGTGTCCCTAGGGATAAAGAGGGGCATCTCACGATAACAAAAGGGTCAATTTGTCACAAAGTCCTAACAGACACAAAGGTGTATGCGCTTCATGACAGAGCTTCAAGCTACGTGCGGCAAGACTGGACAGAAGGAAGGGAGAGGTGGACAGAGGCCCAGGGAGCCTGCGTACTGCTGGTCAGCACAGACACAGGGCCCCAGGACAGCCGCCCCGGGCGCATTCTGCACAGACCGCCTACAGCTCAGGAGAAAAACCCTTCCCCTCTGGAGACGAGAGCTCCCAATGCGATCAGGTGAACGCGGCCAGCTGGGGAAGTCCCCTGCTCCTCACCGCTTGCAGGGGGGTTCTTGGTGGTGAGTTTGGCTGCAAGAGGCGTGTTGTTTTCAGCTGCTGATGGGTTGCTAGGTAAGCTGACACCGACACTGGGCGTGTCAGGGGTTCGCTCTGGAGGTGGTCCCATCTCCCTCAGAGGTGGAAGTCATCTGCTCCCTAGGTGAGGTCACAGGGCGTCCGCACACCCAGACTCCTTGTGGCTGGTCCCCCTTGGGGCGACCCTCTGATTAGAGCATAGCAATGACCCTGAGTGTGGGAAGGCAGGGACTCACCTCTTTTCTCAGCTCTTAATACAGAGAAAGTTTACACCCAGGAAACGAGTCCAATACTCAGTGATAATCACTGAATTACAACTCCCCAAACTTTACCTGGGATTCCCTGGTAGCTCAGCTAGGAAAGAATCTGCCTGCAATGCGGGAGACCCCGGTTTGATTTCTGGGTCGGGAAGATCTCCTGGAGAAGGGATAGGCTACACACTCCACTATTCTTGGGCTTCCCTTGTGGCTCAGCTAGTAAAGAATCCACCTGCAGTTCAGGAGACCTGGGTTCGATCCCTGGGATGGGAAGATCCCCTAGAGAAGGGAACAGCAACCCACTCCAGTATTCTGGCCTAGAGAATTCCACAGACTGTATAGTCCATGGGGTCACAAAGAGTTGGACACAACTGAGCGACTTTCACTCATTCACTCAAAGTTTACTTATTGCAAAGGGAAGAGGTCCACTAGCAGATTAAATTGCTTTCCAGCAAAATTAAATATGTAAGGAGAACAAACTAAATCTGGCCCCAATGAAGTGTGCCTGCCCTGTTCATGGATAGCCACAAGTTTTATACACTCATTTTAAAACAGCAACCCAATGTCTAAAAGTATAAGCAGTGGAAGAAGTTCCTATTAAACCACAGGTCAGCTCTGATTAAAAAAAAATAAAAAAATAGGGAACCAGGAAGTCATTGCAAATGAAAAGCAGAACAAGAACCATCTGTCCCGGGAGGGACTGATGGAAGGTGAAGAGGAGCGGTGAGATTATCACTCATACTCCTTGCTCACATCTGAGGGGCCGGAGCAGGCCCTCAGCAGAGAGGAGAGCGGAGAGGAGCAGTAATCCCACGGTCGGAAATCAGACGGGCTGGGAACACGCCATCAGGAGCGGCACACATCCGGCGGGATGTGTGGTCCAATTATTTTATGGGTGAGTGTTGGAACGCATCCCGAGGAAACAAAGGTAACGATGCACCTAGGTATTTAGCTATGAAGATACCGGGCTTCCCTGGAGGCTCAGTCAGTAAAGAACCCACCTGCGATGCAGGGGACTCAGGTTGAACCCCTGGCTCAGGAAGATCCCCTGGAGAAAGAAATGGCAACCCAGTCTGGTATTCTTGTCTGGGGAAATGCCATGGGTGGAGGAGCCTGACGGGCTACAGTCCATGGGGTCGCAAGAGTCGGACACGACTTAGAGACTAAACCACCACCGCCATGAAGATACCGTTGAAGCTTTGTTTATGATACTAAAATATATGAGGCTCTCTATAAATGTCCAGTGATAAGACATGCTAAGAAATCACACACACAAACATACACACTCACACATACTCACGCTCACACACACACACATCTCTGCAGCAGGAAACTTATTGCTGAAAAATGTGTATTTCTTACCCTGAATGATGTTTACCCTGGATTGTTGGAGGTGGGGGTAAGTTGAGAAACAAGACAGAATATCACATCCTGTAGCGTTCTCATAGTAAAATCTTTTTCTTTTAGGCCGTGCTGTTCGGCATGTGGGATCTAGTTCCCTGATCCAGGATCAAATCGGGGCCCCCTCCGTTAGGAGCGCAGAGTCTTAACCACTGGACCACCAGGAAGTACCATAATAATAAGATCTTGTCCGTAAACTTACAGGTGTACTTGTGCATATAAGATGCTATCCATAACACATTCCTGGGTCTGGGGATTATGGGTGACTTCTGTGTTCCGGTTTTTACTTCTGAGTTTTCTACAGGAATATAACCTACTCTCTTAACCCTATTGGACCTAGTAACCAAGCCTGGGAAAAAGACAAGCAAAAATTTGACCCTGCTTGGGGCTTTCCTGGTATTATGGGATAGCTCTCCTCCTCTGATCCTAAGCCCCCTAACTCAGGAACTCAGTGACCAGTCCACTAGGCACTGGGGAGAAATGGCCGTGTCCCTCATGTCTCCTGGGAAACCGGCACCCCCATAGCAGCCCTGGTGGAGACTTGAGGATGGTTTTCATAAGCGTCGCTGCTGGTAACCTGAAGTGAGGGCTAGCGGTCTTGCAGAGACTTCTGGAAGCCTCTTGCTGGGAGGAGAGGCGCTGGTGGTCCCACAGAGCCCCAGTAGGACTCATGTCTCCTGGGTCATTTAAAGAAAGAAGCTTTGCTGAAAATACTCCCTAGAGAGGAGGCCAGGGTGAAGAGAACAAACGAGGGAGGGTGGGGGTCCACAGACCAGCAGTTGAGGGTGGCCGTTCCCACCCCAGAGCCGGTGGAGCTGGAGGGGCCCCCGGGGGGCCCGCATGGTCACGAGCAAGAAGGGAGCAGGAACAGGGCACCCCAGCTGGCCTTTCAGCAAATGCTGGCGTTCGGTGTGCAGAGACCATTGACGTTCAGAAGTCAGGCACCGGGAGAGCAAGGAGAGGGCGACAAGGACAAAAAACAGAAAAAGGAGCTTGAAGGGCAGGTGACTGGTAGCAAGGGCCTTGCAGCCCCCACGGGCAGTGCTGAGCACGCGGCAGCCGGGCAGCCGGGGTGAGGGCCCCTCGGTCGGTCCCTCTCTCTCGTCAGTGCACCCAGGGGCCCTGGAAGGCAGACTCCGGTGTCACCAGACGCAGAACGAAAAACCAGGCCATGGGCAGGTGTGCCTTCTTCTTCTTTTTTTGCACATTTAAACGATTGTGGTCAAATATGCATAAAATTTACCATTTTAACCACTTTTAAGTGAACTGTTCAGCGGTTTTAAGTACATTTGTGTTGTTCTGTACCCATCACCACCATCCATCTCCAGAACCTTCCTAACCGTACCTCTGTCCCCATTAAACACCAGCCCCCGGTAACCACCATCTTAAGTGTGCTCAGTCGCTCAGTCGTGTCTGACTCTTTGTCACCCCATGGGCTGTATCCCGCCAGGCTCCTCTGTCCACGGGATTGCCCAGGCAAGAATACCGGAGTGGGTTGCCATGTCCTTCTCCAGGGGATCTTGCCGACTCAGGCATGTCTCCTGCATTGGGAGACAGATTCTTTACCACTGAGCCCCCTGGGAAGCCCAACCACTACCTACTTTCCACAAATGTGCCTCCTCTTGGGGCCTCATGTAAGTGAATCTCAGAGTCTTACTGTTCTTGTGGCTTTCATATCAGCATAATGTCCTCCAGGTCCATCCCTGATGGAGCAGGTGACATAATATCCTCGCAGCTCCCTTTGAGGACCACCGTTTGTTTATCCAGCATCCATCAGTGGGCGTGTATGTTGCTTCCACCTCTTGCTATTGCGAAGAGCACTGTCATGAACACAGTTAGCAGATACCTGTTCCAATTCCTGCTTTCCCTTTTTTTCATATAAAATCTGGAAGTGGAATTGCTGAATTGTATGGTAATTTCGTGTTTAACTTTTTGACAAGTCGCTCTTAGGTTTTCCATGACAATGGTACCACTGTACATTACCACCACCAAGGTGCAGGGTTCAGAGTCTCCAAAATCACTGCAGATGGTGATTGCAGCCATGAAATTAAAAGATGCTTATTCCTTGGAAGGAAAGTTGTGACCAACCTAGACAGCATATTAAAAACTAGAGACATCACTTTGCCAACAAAGGTCCGTCTAGTCAAGACTGTGGTTTTTCCAGTGGTCATGTATGGATGTGAGAGTTGGACGGTGAAGAAAGCTGAGCTCCGAAGAATTGATGCTTTTGAACTGTGGTGCTGGAGAAGACTCTTGAGAGTCCCTTGG
Organism: Giraffa tippelskirchi; assembly: GCF_054371585.1. Lineage (NCBI taxonomy): Eukaryota > Metazoa > Chordata > Mammalia > Artiodactyla > Giraffidae > Giraffa > Giraffa tippelskirchi. The sequence continues at coordinate 159,187,799 of NC_137284.1, forward strand.
ACTGCAAGGAGATCCAACCAGTCCATCCTAAAGGAGATCAGTCCTGGGTGTTGATTGGAAGGACTGATGTTGAAGCTGAAATTCCAATACTTTGGCCACCTCATGTGAAGAGCTAACTCACTGGAAAAGACCTTGATGCTGGGAAAGATTGAGGGCAGGAGGAGAAGGGGGCGACAGAGGATGAGATGGCTGGATGGCATCATCGACTCGATGGCCATGGGTTTGGGTGGACTCAGGGAGTTGGTGATGGACAGGGAGGCCTGGCGTGCTGCGGTTCATGGGGTCGTGGAGTCGGACACGACTGAGCGACTGAAATGACTGACTGACATCCTCGCCCACACCGGACCTCTGTTGTTGTTTTTAATGATAACCAACCTCATGGGTGTGAGGTGGCATGTCATGATGGGGTTGATTTGCGTTTCCCTGGTGATTAGTGATGTTGAGCCTGTGTTCGTGTGCTCGTTGGCCAATGGTATGTCTCCTTTGCTTCCTCCATCTTGTATACACATTCCTGTTGAAATCTGCTTGGGTCCAGACCCCTACGTATCCAACTGCCTTCCCACCATCAGCCACTTGCTGCCCATGGCCCGCTAGACGTTCATGTTTACAGTAAACCCACTCCTCTCCCCACCCCCGACCCCACAGCCCGAGCTCCTTCTTCTCCAGGACCCAGGGGCACGAGCCGGGTGGAGGCGCCGCCACCTGGGCCCACGGGGAGCCTCACCCCTTCCTCTGCCTCCCCAGGAAATTCCAGGAACCTTTCCCGTTAGGCACCCGGGCAGCCTCTGTCCTCCCTGTGTTCCTACCATCACCCACTTTGTCCCCTGAGGCCCATGTCTCCTGTCCTCCCAGCTCACCCCAAGCCTGGCTGGAAAACACGATGTAACTTTTTTACTTTTTCTCTTTCTTGTTCATCTTGAACAAGGGCGCATATGGATGCCCCCTTTTTTTTGTTTAAAGATTTTGTTGCCGTGCCGTTCTCCCCACACAGCTACTGCTGCACCTGGTCTGGGCCCATCCAGGTCTCCAGTCTGATCGTCTCCTGGAGCAAACAGTGTGAGTGTGACCCCCCCCATGGCCCCGAGATCATGGGACACCCCACATCTGGAGCAGCAGGCACCCTAGGGCTGCACCAAGTGTTTCCAAACAGAAATTCAGTTCTGCTAACATTTACAAACAGGTTGACAGGGGCACCTCCGCTCAGCCAGACCATCAGGTGCAGGCCACATCTGATGTGACGTGTCCAGGCACATGTGGTCACACCACCGTGAGGAGCGTGACAGTAGCATCACCAGTGTGTATCCAGTCCAGAGCACCACAGGCCCTGCTTAGAGGTGTGCCTGTGTGCTGTTGGTTTCCTGGGGCCTCTGGAACAAAGACAAACCTAGACAGCATATTAAAAACTAGAGACATCACTTTGCTGACAAAGGTCCGTATAGTCAAAGCTATGTTCTTTCCAGTAGTCACGTATAGATGTGAGTTGGACCATAAAGAAAGCCAAAGGATTGATTCTTTTGAACCGTGGTGCTGGAGAAGACTCTTGAGAGTCCCTTGGACTGCAAGGAGATCCAACCAGTCCATCCTAAAGGAGATTGGTCCTGAATATTCATTGGAAGGATTGATGCTGAAGCTGAAATTCCAATACTTTGGCCACCTGATGCAAAATGCCAACTCATTGGAAAAGACCCTGATGCTGGGAAAGACTGAGGGCAGGAGGAGAAGGGGACGACAGAAGATGAGGTGGTTGGATGGCATCACTGACTCGATGGACATGAGTTTGAGGAAACTCCAGGAGATAGTGAAGGGCAGGGAGGCCTGGCATGCTGCAGTCCACGGGAGTCGCAGAGAGTCGGACACGACTGAGCGACTGAGCAACAGACACCTATCCTCTCACAGTTCTGGAGGCCAGAAGTCTGAACTTGAGGTACACCGGTCCGTGCTCCCTCTGGAGGCCCTAGGGGAGGGTCCCTCCTGCACCTTCCAGCGGCAGGGGCCCGGGGCCGCCCTCGGCTTCCTGGGCTCACAGCCACACCCTCCCTCGGCTCTCTTCCATCACGGCCTGGCCTTCGCGGGCGTCTCCTGTCTCTGTGGCTCTTCCCCTCTTCTTGTGAGGACACCATCATGCTGGGTTAAGGGCCAGCCCTGCTCTGGGATGACCTCATCATGACTAATCACAGCTGCAGTGACCCAATTTCCAAACAAATCCTGTATTTGTCTTCTGAAGTCCCAGGAAGGACATGAACATGGCAGAACACTCTGGCCCGGGGCACCCTCTCAGCTCCAAGCCCACCCCAACGCCGAGCCGAGCCACGGGGCCTTGAGGGCGGACCCAGGCCTCCTGCACAGTCCCTCTGGCCTAAGCAACTCCATCTCAGAGGAGCCGACCCGCCTGGCCTCCGCCTCTCTGACCCCTGACCTTGTGAATCCTCTGCACCACGGCTGCTGCCCAGCCCCAGGGCCACTCCATGACTTGTTACCATCTGCAGCTGCTGTCCGTCTGAATCCTCCTGTCTGGCTGGAGACTCTCCTCCTCCAGACTGTATGCAGTAACGTGTGTGTAGGTGCCGGGTCACGCCAGTGGACAGAGCACAGATGCCCGCACGGAGAAGGGAGCACCGAGTTCTCTGCCTGACACCCCGTCCTGGGAGGGCAGGGGGTGTCACTGTCCCTTCCCAAGCCCACTCTCGGCTTCCTCCTGGCCCTGTTTGGACTCTGAGACCGCCACAAACCACTCCTCAATATGACCCTTCCAGCCCTGGGGTTCTTCCTTGGTTCCACCCGGAAAAGCCCAGCTTCTCATGCCAGGGATAGTGGCATAAAGGACTCACCTTGCCACCCTGCAGACCTTGTGCAATCACATCTCAAAAGGCCGAGGAGGCCCCCAGGCTGAAACACAGACTGCTCTCAGTCGGGCAGCTCCTCCCTCCTCCCCCAACACCTCTCACCTGCCTGAAACCCTTGAGGGCAGGCCTACCCACCAGGCCCATTGCCTGGCCCCAGGACTCCCTGAGGGCACCCTCCTGGGCACAGCAAACATGTCACCCAACAGCAGGCTCCTTGGGGGAATTGCCCACACTTTCTCTTAGTCTCCTGGAATCTTCCATCAGCGCTGAAAAGCGTGTCTCTCTCCACACCACGCTCTGCTCCAGCCTCTTCTCCCCTCCTCGTCCACGCCTGCCTCCTCATGAAGCACCAGCATGACTCTTCGCCGTCCCCCCAGCCCACAACACTGCGCCCTTCCTCCAGGAGCAGGCCTTTGTCTCTGCCAACCCCCCTTCCTGGAACACACCTCCCTGGATTTCTTCTTCTTTTTGTAACATGGAACAGATGTCTACAAGTTTGTGTGTAACCCTTGCTCAGGGACCACGCTGATCTCTGCATCCTCCCAGGTTAGTGTGCATGCTGCCAAGGGAGCGCCTCCCTGGCTTTCTCAACCAACCTTTCTTCCTGCTGTGGGACCTTCCACCCCAGTGCCCTCTGCCGCCTCTCGGCCTCCTCTCCACCCCCAGGCCGTCGTGTCTTCATCCTGCGTCCCACACACTCTGCCTTGGCCCGGCCTTCCCAGTGGCTGCGGTCACCGTAGGCAGTGGTCTCAGTGAGACTCACCAACAGCTTCCACCTCAAAGCATTTGAAACAGGGGGGAAGGGGGCAGGGCACAACTTTTGAAGGAACGACACGGCCCGAGGACACAACAGAAACTGTTGTGTTGGTCCAAGATGGCAGGCAAGTCGACTGGACCTTGATCCTCAGTGTAAGATCAGTCCTGGGTGTTCATTGGAAGGACTGATGTTGAAGCTGAAACTACAGTTTGGCCCCCTCATGCGAAGAGCTGACTCATCTGAAAAGACCCTGATGCTGGGAAGGATTGGGGGCAGGAGGAGAAGAGGACGACAGAGGATGAGATGGCTGGATGGCATCACCGACTCGATGGACATGAGTTTGGGTAAACTCCGGTAGTTGGTGATGGACAGGGAGGCCTGGCGTGCTGCGAATCATGGGGTCTCAAAGAGTCGGACACGACTGAGTGACTGAACTGAACTGAACACATCAGCAAGCTAAACGACATACCCAGTCGTTGGAACGCCATGACAGTTCCAAGGTCAACCATCTACGATCGAAAGGGGGGCGGTGGCCCAATTCCTGGAAATCTCCACCCCTTTCCCAAAATATTGTTGCTGTTGTTCAGTTGCCAAGTCACATCTAACTCTTTGTGACCCCATGCCCAAATTATTAATAGTTGGAATAATCCTCCCACTCATTAGCCTATGAAATCACCCAACCCATAAAAACTAACTATACTACATTTTGAGAAGCCCTCGCCCTCTGCGATGGCCCACACTATGTGTGTGGAGTGTGTTTCTCTCCGAATAAACCCACTTCTTACCTCTCACTGTGTCTCTCACTGAATTCTCTCTGCAATGAGACATCCAAAACCTGAACCACGGCTGTGATCTCAGGCAGAAGACCATGGTTTTGGCCCAGCTTGAGTCCCAGAACATGGGTTCAGGGTTTCCCAGGTGGACTAGTGGTAAAGAACAGCCTGTCAGTGAAGGAGACTAAGAGATTCAGGTTTGATCCCTGGGTTGGGAAGATCCCCTGGAGAAGGACATGGCAACCCCCTCCAGTATTCTTGCCTGGAGAATCCCATGGACAGAGGAGCCTGGGGGGCTGTGGTCCGTAGGATTGCAGAGTTGGACACGACTGCGCGACTCAGCACACATGCTCATGGGTTCAAGGCCCAGTCTTGGCCCAGTCAAGGCCCAGTCAAGGCCCAGTCTGAGGTAAAGGGATTCTCTCTAGGTTCTTCTGTTCCCTTTCTGAGTGACTCTGACCCACCTGGACCTACAGCAGCAGCCCTGGCCACCTCCCACCACTGCAGAATCTGAGCTGCGCTCACTGTCGGCATGGACCCTGGCTGCCCAGTGGATACACAGAGGAGCTGAGTACCAGTCAGGACAGCAGAGGACACAGTGACTGCGAGGAAGATGTGACCAGCCAGAGGAGGGAGTCAGAAGGCTAAAAGATACTCTTTCTTTTCTCCAAAAACATGTTCCTTTTTTACAAAACATGTTTCTCCATAACCCATATGGGCGACTTCGTTGGCGTGACCAGCCCAGGGGTTGGGTTTCCTCGACGGCGGCAGCCATGTTGGTAAGGCTCGGCCCTGCGTCTCCCCCCTCGCCGGCTCACTCACCTCATTCCCTCACTCTCCCGGGGTGACACTGACAGGAAAGTCTCAGCGAGCAAGCTGAGACGCTCCCCAACACCCCAGAATACCACCCTGCTATCGAAACAATGCATGCACTTCACACCCATGGGGACAGCTAGAATCAAAGAGTCAGCTAATGACCAGAACTGGTGAGGATGTGGAGAAACCAGAACCTTCCCACGCAGCTGGTGGGGATGTAAATGGTATGGCTGCTTTGGAAGAGAGTCCACAGTTCCACAGTTAAAGACAGTTGCCAGATGCCAGCAGGTCTACTCAAGAGAAGGAAAAAGATGTCCACACGGAAACTCACACACAAATGTTTGCAGCAGCATTATTCATCGGAGCCAAACAGTGTCCATCCACTGGCAGGCTGGTTTTTTACCACTAGCACCACCTGGGAAAAAATCCGACACAATCCGACACTGGTGAATATACAAAATGTGGTGCTTCCATAAAATGGGATACTACTCAGCCATAAAAAGGAAGGAGGTACGGGTATCTGTACAATGAGGATGAACCTTGAAAACATTGTGCTAAAGTGGCGGAAGCTAAACACAAAAAGACCAAAGGCCGCATATTATATAATTCTACTCATATGAAACTCCAGAACAGGAAAATCTGTAGAGACAGAAAAGAGGTTAGCAGTTGCCCAGGGCTGGGCTTTTCTAGGGCTCGAAAAATCACTGCAGATGGTGACTGCAGCCATGAAAATAAAAGATGCTTGCTCCTTGGAAGAGAAGCCGTAACAAACCTAGACAGCACATTAACAAGCAGAGACATCACTTTACCGATGAAGGTCTGTCTAGTCAAAGCTATGGCTTTTCCAGTAGTAAAGTATGGATATGAGAGTCGGATTATAAAGAAAGCTGAGCACTGAAGAACTGATTTAAACTGTGGTGTTGGAGAAGACTCTTGAGAGGCCCTTGGACTGCAAGATCCAACCAGTCCGTCCTAAAGGAAATCAGTCCTGAATGTTCATTGGAAGGACTGATGCTGAAGCTGAAGCTCCAATACTTTGGCCACCTGATGCGAAGAACTGACTCATTGGAAAAGACCCTGATGCTGGGAAAGACTGAAGGCAGGAGGAGAAGGGGACGACAGAGGATGAGATGGTTGGATGGCATCATCGACTCGATGGACATGAGTTTGAGCAAGCTCCGGGAGTTGGTGATGGACAGGGAAGCCTGGCGTGCTGCGGTCCATGGGGTCGCAAAGAGTCGGACATGACTGAGCGACTGAGCTGACTGACTGAAGGCTGGGAGGGTGGGGTGAAGGATAAAGGGAATGATGTCTAGGTAGTTTCTTTTCAGGTTGATGAAATGTTCTCAAATCGACTGGGGCTTCCCTGGTGGCTCAGATGGTAAAGAATCTGCCTGCAGTGCAAGAGACCTAGGTTTGATCCCTGGGTCAGGAAGATCCCCTGGAGAAGGGAATGGCTACCCACTCCAGTATTCTTGCCTGGAGAATTCCAAGGACAGAGGAGTCTTGTGGGCTACAGTTTATGGGGTCACAAAAAGTTGGACACAACTGAATGACTTTCACTTTCTTCTCAAACTGACTGTGGTGATGGTTTCACAATTCTGTGGATGTACTAAAAGCTACAGAATTGTACACTTTAAATGGGTGAATTGCATGACTTGTGAATTTTATTTCAATAAAGCTGTTAAAGAGTGATGATGTAGTCTATGCATACTGAAAGATACTCACAAGGTCCAAAGGACTAATTCCACTGTATATGAAGTATGATCCTACTTGTGTTTTGTTTGAAACACACATACATGCATAGGAAAAATATCTGGAAATACCCCAAGAAGTTACAGTGAGTATCGCCAGGTGATGGCATTATGGATTTAAATATATATTTTCACATACTTTCTGTATGTTTTACAATAAGCACATAATCTCTATTAAAAAAAATACACTTAATCATCTACCCTATTTTTAAAAATAGATTATTTAAATAGGTTACTTTTTAAATGGCTATTAATGATATTATTAAAAGTATATCAGGAATACAGACTAAAGTCCATAGATTGCTCACTACATACACATCTCAAAGTCCTTAGAACATGTCCCACTACCCGCCCCCCCCCACACCCATGATCCCACATTTGTCTGCGTCCAGAAGACCTACTCAGCATTGTGCCGTCAGTGACTGGTCTGGGGAGACAGCACAGCACTGGGCTCAGTTCATAAAGACGGTAAACTCCCCTTGCGTAACAGCACATCTATAATTGAGAACTGTAATAAGTGCTACCCTCATGAGCACATTTCCTCAGATACTCAACTCCGAGTCACTGACTGGGGCTGGAGAGAACAGATCCCATTACACTCAACAGAGAGGCTCCATCAATAACAGCCTCACTGTAGATGATGGCATTTCAAACCACTGAAATGCCTAGATATGGTTTCTGGTAGCGAGGCTATGGTCTCCAAGGCAGTAAACTCAGCTCTATCCATTGCCATTTCCCTGGACTGACTTCATTCATGGGCCCAGACTCCACAGGCATTTAGGCAAACCACACACCTGGGGGTGCAGTGATGAATGCCAGGTGAAGGCAAGGCCACACTGACAACCCTAGTAGGATCTGGCAGAATGCAGCCCACGGGCATCCCTCCTGCCTTCCCCCGGACCCGCGGGGTCTCTGTGTGACTCCAAGAGGCCCCTGGTTCAGAGTACCACACAAGAGAGGGGATGGAGAGGCAGAGGCAGGGCTGTATTAACCTCGGCTTGGGTGGAGAGAGGAAGGTAACTGAGTGAACAGACCTTGATACACCAATTAGCTAGCAGAATTGATAGCACTTTCCCAAACAGCAGAGACAACGCAGGAGCCCATACCATTTTTATAAGTTACGTACTTGGTATTAAACAAAGATATTGGGATAGTCTGGATAGCCAGGCAGAATGGCCGAGGAAAAAAAGATAAAGAAAACAATCTCAGATCCCACAAGACAGGTACACTGCAGTCTACGCTGCCGGGAATTCCTGTGAACAGCAACTTGGTAAGTAAACACTGACCTGTCACCTCGTTGTCTTAAACCTCAGACATCTGAAAATACCAGGTTTTGAAAGCAGATGTGTGAAAGAGAAGCTTTCTGCATTTTCTGGTGTTTTCCAGTTGAATCCATGGCACGCCTACATTTCAGAGTCATGGCCGTGAAGCACATTCATCTCCCTAAGGTTAAGAGCTTGATCTCTCAGTGCTTCCTAACCCATGTGCATGGGGCTGAGCCTGAGGATGGAGCAGGGCAGACCCAGCATAGGCTTCTGAGGGTTGAATGGAATGACTCAGTCACACAGCACCCCAGCATATCAGTGTGCCATCATTTATCGAGCCAGTTTCCTGTCGGTTGATAACTGGGCCAGCTTTTTGGAACTTTGTGGGTCCCAATGATACTGCGATGGTATGTATGTATATATACGTGCACATGTATGTATATATACATGTACTCTTTGCGACCCCATGGACTGTAGCCCACCAGGATCCTCTGCCCATGGGATTTCCCAGGCAAGAATACTGCAGTGGGTGGCTGTTGCATTTTCCAGGGGATCTTCCTGACCCAGGGATCAAACTCGAGTCTCCTGCATTAGCAGGAGGATTCTTGACCACTGAGCCACCTGGGAAGCCCACAGACATCCTTGTTGTTGTTGTTGTCCAGTCACTAAGCTGTGTCTGACTCTTTGCAACCACATGGACTGTAGCATGCCAAGCTTCCCTGTCCTTCACTATCTCCTAGAGCTTGCTCAAACTCATGTCCATTGAGTCGATGATGCCAGCCAACCACCGCATCCTCTTTCACCTCATCCTCCTCCTGCCTTCAATCTTTCCCAGCATCAGGGTCTTTTCCAATGAGTCAGCTCTTTGCATCAGGTGGCTAAAGTATTGGAGCTTCAGCATCAGTCCTTCCAATGAATATTCAGGGTTGATTTCCTTTAGGATTGACTGGTTTGACCTCCTTGCTGTCCAAGAGACTCTCAAGAATCTTCTCCAACACCACACTTCAAAAGCATCAGTTCTTTGATGCTCAGCCTTCTCTACAGTCCAATTCTCATACCCATACACAACTACTGGAAAAACCATAGCTTTGACTATACATCCCTTTGTTGGCAAAGTGACGTCTCTGCCTTTTAACATGCTGTCTACATTTGTCATAGCTTTCCTTCCAAGGCGCATCTTCTAATTTCGTGCCTGCAGTCACTGTCCACAGTGATTTTGGAGCCCAAGAAAATAAAATCTGTCACTGTTTCCACTTTTTCCCCCATCTATCTGTCATATGATAATATATTACATGTGTATACAGGCTCAGCAGTAAAAAATCCTCCTTCAATGCAAGAGACACAAGTTCAACGCCTCGGTTGGGACGACCCCCTGGAGGAGGGCATGGCAACCCACTCCAGTATTCTTGCCTGAAGAATCCCATGAATGAGGGGCCTGACGCATTACAGTCCACGGGGTCGCAAAGAGTCAGACATGACTGAATTGACCGAGTGTGTATATATGTATATATATATATATATATATATAAAACATGTATTAACATATGTATATATACCTACAGAGAAAACTGTATCTCCATGGACTTAGGCAGGAAATGGAAAGAATGGCCAGGATCCCAATTCCCTTAAGTCAAAAGAGCTTTGAACTTTTGGGAACAAAGTACATAGTGGTGACCAGGGCAGAGATGGGAAAGCTGTCCTGCCCACCCACAGGCAGAGCAGAAGACTGAAGACCCCTCTGCACACACTCCCGCTTTGGCTGGGTCAGGCTCAAGAGATGAAAATAAGTCACATTATTTGCAAATGCTGTCCTGATTGAACACAACCATTCAAAAGAAACTTTGGTTATGATCCAGTGTCAACAGTCTTTTACGCATTTATAGAAGTAGATTAGGTGAAGTTCATGCCAGGTTGGCACCTTCGACTTGGGTGGGGGAGGGGGTAAGGGGAGAGGTGGGGGTGTATGACATCCACACAACCAGGCTGTGTCTAGCCAGTCAGGCGGAGGAGATTTAGCGAAACCAGTTCTGACCCTGGAGTAACAGGAAATGTCTCCTCAGCACTTCTCAAGTTACCTAGTGAAACATCCTTATGGTCCAGGAGAGTAAACACACCCCCTGAAAGCATTCCTTTTCCTTGAAGTCTCTGGATTATCATTCAATTCATGTGAATCCCATCCTCACCTCCACCCCCAAAACGAAGTTTGAGAAATGTTGGTACCTCAGGAAGGCTTTTTTAATCTTCTGGCATTAAGTCAGAAACCCCAGTGTTGAAGAGATCACACAATATGGCATTTCACACTGTCTAAGCCTGTAGGGTCTCTTGGCTGAGAGCGGATTTGCTATTTAGAGCACAAACTTCCTCTCAATTTCTGCTCACCCGCAGACAGTGGGAAAAGACTAGGGTTTTTCTACTGTTGTTCAAGGACATCTTAAATAATACAATCTTGCTCAACAAGATGTGGGTTTTCAGTTGGCATGGGGCCTGCCCTCCTATTTAGACGGCCAGACTTCTGTGGCAAATAGGATATAAATACATGACATCAACAAGATAAAATAATATCTTATTTTTATCCCGAGTGGTTCTGATGGCTTGTTGTCCACTGAGAGACAGTTGGAAACTAGAAGAAACTATTTTATGAGTGAAGATTTCATCATTTACGTTTTCGTAAAGGGGCTCCTGTCAGAAAGGGTTTCGGAACCACTCTGGTGGCTGGGAAACACGGATGAGCCCTTAGACGTGCCAGCAGCTTCTAGTCACTGCAGGCACTCACCCACTTTATATATCAGCAGGTGTGGTGACCGGTCAGGAGACTCCGACAGCAGGGCATGGAAGGGAGGTCAGAGCATCATCATGTGACACGCCGGGGCAGAGAGTGACCATCTGGAGGGGGGGCTTTTGAACGGGTCATGCCTGGGACAGGGTCCGGAGACTAAGGTCTTCCACCACCGGACGCCAGGCCCGCGGCTGCCAATTGCTGGGAAACAGCCCTCCCGCGGCCGGCGTCCACCCGAGGCCCCGGGCGCTCTAGGCCAACCCCGTCCGTCCGTCCGTCCGCCAGTGCTCCCCCCCTCGGCCGGCCCATCGGTCAGTCAGTCAGTCCTCCCTCCCTCGGTCCGTCCAGCGGTCCGTCCGTTACCCAGTTCCCCTCCCCCGCTCCATCCTCTGGTCAGTCCGTCGGTCCCCCCGTCTGCCGTCCTCTCGCAGCTCTGTCCGTCGGCAACCCGTCCCCTCCCCGCGAGCCCGTCGGTCAGGCCGTCCCCCGTCACCCCCGCCCCCTACCCGCAGCTAGCGTCCGGCCCCCGGGCGCGCTCAACCCGCCGTCCGTCCGTCCGCGCTCCCGAGCCAGCGCGCCGGGCGCGGGGCGGCGGTGGCGTGTGATGACGTCATATGGGCCGCCCGCCCGCGATTGGCCGCGGCCGCCTCACCAGACCCCGAGCGGACGGGCGCGCGGGCGGGGCGGGGCGCGCGGAAGCCACGCCCCCGAGCGGCGGGCCGGGCGGCGGGCCGGGTGCGGACACGTGACCCGGGGCCCCGCCGCTCGCCTTATAAGTGGCGCGGCGCGCGGACCGCCGCGGGCCCGACTCCAGGCGGTCTGGGCTGGTACCCTCCTCTGCGTCCCTCCTCCCTCAGCTAGCCCGCGGGCGGGCGCCCCTCGGCCAGGTACGCGGGGCGCGGCGAGGGCGGCGGGGTGGGGGCTCCGGGGCGGGCCGGGCTGGGGTGTCCGAGTGCCGACCCCTCCGCTCCCGGCAGCCGCCCCTCTCGGCCGCCTTCCTTTGGGGGTCCCTCTGGCCTGGGCGCCAGCCCTGACCCCAGCCCCGGTCCCTGCGCGGGGGGCCAGCACTCCCGACCCCCAGGTGCGCTCTGCCGGTGCGCCTCCCGGACAGGGAGGACCCCAGCAACTTGTCCTGGGGCAACGTGCCCCAGGTCCTGCCTGGCTGAGCCCGCCTCCTGCAGACGGACGGGGCTGGAAAACTTCTGGACTGGAAGGGCCAGAACTTCAGGGCTTCTGTGGAGGGGCGTTGTGGCGGGAGCGCAACGCTCAGGTGCACCCAACCTCCCTACCTGCCGCGGAAAGCAGTGGGTGCATCTGCCTGGCCGGGGCTGTGGGCAGGGTCCTTGCAGCCGCTCCCCACCCGGGGGCACCTGCCTGGTGTGACTAACTCCCGGAGGGCCTTGAGGGTTTTCCTGGACCTGCTGGTGGTGAACCAGAGCAAAGCCCTCCTTGAGTGGGCCTCCCTGGACCAGAGGTCCTTAGGAAGTGAACTTGATCAGGGTTCCACGTCCACGCCCCCTTTTCGTTCTAGGAAAGCCTGCAGACGGGTAGCTCATGCCCAGGCTGGACGACCACCTCTGGAGAGGTTCCTGTGCCAAGGGCACAAAGCACAGAAGCCACTCGAGGGCCAGTGCCAGAAGGCTGGTGGCCAAAGCGGGAGAGATGATCAACTCCTCGGGGTCAGGCCCTTCTCTGCTGGTGGCCCACGGCACCTGGGGCACTGACCCCGCTCACAGGCCTCCGAGCACTGGTGTGGGGGGCCAGGGCAGCCGCGGCCACGTCAACAGCTGGCATCACCACTTGGTACAGAGGAGCCTGGTGCTGTTCTCGGTGGGGGTGGTCCTGGCCTTGGTGCTCAACCTCCTGCAGGTCCAGAGGAACGTCACCCTGTTCCCGGATGAGGTCATCGCCACCATCTTCTCCTCCGCTTGGTGGGTTCCTCCGTGCTGCGGGACGGCAGCGGGTGAGTAGACACCGGAGATGTCTGTCGGGTTAGCAAGTGTGTTCAGCCTCTGAGAACTGTTTATTTGAGAATGGAACCATCCACAGAGGGGCGGTGTGCATCTCCAGTGAGCGTATCTAGGGGAGAAGGGGCGAGAGGAAGGAGCCCAAATGCCAGGACTCTGGACGCCGGAGGACGCCGGTGATGGGGACGAGGTGGGCGGTGACTGGCTGCTGTTCGCCCATGCCAGGCTGACCGAGGTCCTTCCCTCTCTCTGACCTGGCCCTGAGGACAGTGTTGAGGGGCCCGCAGCTGTCACCCCGAGCGAGCCGCGCCATTGGCCAGCGGCGAAACTGGTGAGCCGAGGAGCTGCCGCGCGATTGGCTGGCCCTGGGAACACGCTACCCGCCGGGCAACCGAAAACAAACCGTCACGTGGGCGAGTGGGCAGAGCTGCCCCAGTGGCCTCCCGCACTTCCTTTTTCAGGATGGCCCCGTGAACGTGCCAATGCCAGGCCTCCCCTCCCCCTCCCGCAAAAAAAAAAAAAAGCCGCCGGGGTCCCTGGATGAAGGGAAACAAATGTTTTGTTCAGAGTTTAGATTTTAGTGTACCTGGCCAACCACAAAACCTGCCCAGAGTCTGCAGTCTTTACAGACTAGACAGATGGACTGTATCTTTGAGTAAAATTTCTTGGTCGTCTGGCTGGTTTTATGAAAAAACGCTAAATTGATTTCAGCCCAGTAGGGCACTTAGGACTTCTCTGGTCACCCAGCATTCGCTGTGGCCTCAGGTCTGCCGGTGGTTGAAGTCCAGAGTGAGCAGCCTGCCCCTGGCGGGCATCCTGGGCTGGTGGGCAGGACAGGTGTGAACCTGGGTGTCCAGGCCGGCTCCTGTCTGCTCCGTGGCCGGCATTATGGACTGTTTTATATGCTTTGCTTCCCTTGGTCTTTACAAGACTCTGCTGCAGCTCCGTTTCACAGACGTGGAAACCCAAGGGGACACACCGAGTGGCGGGCCCACCGTCCAGAGCTGGGCCTGCTGCCCCGCAGCAGGGTGTGTCCCCTGCTCTGAGGACGCGGCGCCTTGTCAGCAGCCTCCCTTAGCGCAGCGGGGACCCTCAGGGGAGGGGTGCTGTGGGGAGAAGGTTCCCGTCATTCTCGGGAAGCCAGGCTCCTGCCCTGCTTTCTGAGCCCCGTCAGTGTGCCTTTTTACTATTAAGACTCCTTTTTGGGCACTAGATCTGGGTGCGCACTTCCATTTTTTCATTCTCATGTGATACAGTAGTTTCTTTGACTCAAAGCAGTTGATCTCAAAACCACTGAACCATTTGGTTTAGGCTTTATTTGTAACAGAAGCTTCAAGGAATTCCAGGGATATCTGATACACAATGTCTGGTACCCCAGCTCCTTTTTTCAAGCCATCAGTCAAGAGCATAAAGGGAAAATTCCATAGTACATTTTCACTTACTTGAGTCTGAAAAGCTAAGATGAAGGTATAGTGACTTAAGTGATAGAACTGTTTGGGTTCTGTCTTTCAAGACTCCAGAATTATGGGGATTCCCTGGCGGTCTGGTGGTTAGCACTCGGTGCTTTCACGGTGGCCCAGGTTCAGTCCCTGGTCGGGGAACTAAGATCCCACAAGTTATGTATGCCATGTGGGTCCCCACCCCCTCTACCCCCAAACAGTCCAAAATCAGAACTTGATAAAATGTAGTATGGAATTGAAACTGTTTCATTGACTCTTGGGCTGAAGCTGTGTTCCTTGTTTCTCTGTTCGGGACCTGAACTGGGACACAGGTGTACCGTGCCTGTCTCTCAAGCCTCAGTACCTGGCTGGCTTCACCTGGCCTGCCTCCCGGCCAGTCACCATGCCCCCTGGTCCCTCTTGCTTTGGCTTTTTCCACCTTACTTTGCTCGGGAACACCGAGCCTTCCCCCATCTAAATTCTCTGGGAACTCTCAGGCTTTAAAGTCCTGTATCTGTGAAAACGGTTCCAGACCACAGTAAGCCCTTCCTCCTGCGCCCTCTGGTTACATAATCCTCATCGTTTTACACATGAGGGGACAAATACGAGCGCCAGGTTCCAGCAAGGCGAGCGGGGGCTGAGGCCATGTTTCCTGTGCTCTGCCCCTGGTTCAGGGCCTGGATGCAGGGACGGTGGGGCGAGGTTGTCTTGTGCACTGACCCACAGCGAGGGCGCACGGTGCCTGCACGGGTCTCCTACAGAAAACGCTGCAGCCCCTTAACCATCAGGGGCAGGGCCGCCCTCTGGGAGCGTGGCCTGCGTGACCCAGACGGCACAGTCGGGTCAACACGAGGGTGCCGGGCCTGGGTGGTGTCAGGACTGGTGCCATGGCCTTCTGGCCCTGTGGGTGCTCCCCTCTCACTGGGCCGGGAAGGAGCACTGAGGCCCCCAGGGAGGCGCCCCCCCCAGAGGTGTGAGGGTGCTTCCCATGTGGATAATTAAACCCCCCGGCTCCATTCCTTCTATAGGGCAAGCCAGACAACCTCAATTTTATTTAAAATTGTACAAAATGATGTGGATTTTTTTGGTTTGTATTCAAGGAGAACAAAGATGTAATATTAGTTTAAATACAAAAGATGTAAAGTTAGTTTAAATATGTGATGGCTGGTAAATCCAGGAAAGGGAATGGTTTGAATAGTGCATTAATGATCGCCACTAGCAGTCGCGTGGACTCTGCTCAGGTGCGGCCGTCTTGTCTTCTCCGCAGCGGTGGTCGGCCTGCTGTACCCCTGCATCGACAGTCACCTGGGAGAGCCACACAAGTTCAAGCGAGAGTGGGCCAGCGTGATGCGCTGCGTGGCCGTCTTCGTTGGCATCAACCATGCTAGTGCTGTATCCTTCCAGAGCAGCTGCTCACGTTACTGTTAATGGGTGTCTATCACGTCCTGGGTCAGCTGACTGTCCTCTTACAAGTATGATTTCAAACCACATTGTTCAGTTTCCTCTCGGCAGACCTTTCAAAATAGTGCGGAGAAGTCCTTTCAGTTCATTTCAGGAAACAGTTAAAAGGACCCTGGGAACAGAATGGATGTCTTTATATTCTGTCCCTTTCTCGGTCACTACCTGTTGGATCCTCGGAGGTCGTTTGGTAAATTCCCTGTACGTTTCTGCCTCCCATCCTTCCACGGTGCAGACCTGGTTCCTGTGGTGCAGTGAGAAGTGGCGAGAGCTTCACTGTTCATGGCTGACTCTTCCAGAAGGCAGAGCAGAAGCCCATCTGCTTCTCCACCCTCCCCGGTCATGACCAGGGAAGGCCCAGGGCTGATCAGAGGAGGTGGCCTCAGGAATAGAGTTCCCAGTGGAGGTTAACTTCAAGGTCAGGTTCTGGCATCCACCAGTGGGCTGCTTGGCAAAACAGTGCAGTTTTCAGGAAGATGGGCCATGGTTTACCAGGTCTCAAGAGATTTATGGTTTCTTTATCACAGCGAGATTATATTTTTAAATTCTAGAGAAAGCTGTTTCTAGAGTTTTTGCTGCTTAAATCTTCTCTACCCTGATTTTAATGATAAGAATGTCAGGAAAAGGTATTACAAGAGAGCCTGGCTCGGACGAATTTGTTTTGTCCCCAGTTGATTCAGCAGTGTTGTGAAGGAGGCCAGCTGTGTCTCCATCAGCTGTAACCGGGTCACGTTGAATGCCATTCCGATGAGATGTCTCCTTGCAGACACGGAGGAAAGACTGTGCCTGCTCAGTTCAAACTGCTAACAAGAACAAGAAGTAAAAGTGGGACTGTGGATGACTTACTAGAATATAGTTGTTTTGTGGTTGAAATAAACCCAAGCAGGGTTTTATGCATAGTTTTTAGGACACTGACTGGTAAAGTCAAGTTTTTGATGCAAGGATCCCAGAGACGCCCCAGGTCATCCTGATCAAGCAAGTAACCTTGTATCCAGCACATGCTCTCTGCAGCTCACCCTGCAGCTTCTGTGGGTGGAGAATTAGGTGGTGCACACGTGTAGGCCCCAGGGTTGGCTTGTGTGTTTTTGACCGTATTAAAAATTGTTACATTTTTCCTTAACTTTGCATTGCCAGAAACTGGATTTTGCCAATAACGTTCAGCTCTCCTTGACGTTAGCAGCCCTGTCGCTGGGCCTCTGGTGGACATTTGACCGTTCAAGAAGTGGCCTGGGGCTGGGCATCACCATCGCCTTCCTGGCCACCCTGATCACGCAGCTGTTGGTGTACAACGGAGTCTATCAGTAAGCACGCCCTCTCGAGTGTCCCCTCTGTTGGAAGCTGTCACTACACTTTTACTCAGAACACCCACGGAGCTGAGATGCCGTGTTCTGTTTGTAATTACACGCATGAGCTTAGACGTGAAATCTTGAAAAGTGCTGCTTAGTGTTGATTCCCATAAAAATACACAGTCTGTAATTTAAGGAAAACCAGGCCATGGTGGAGAGCATTGCATTGTTCTTCAGTCTCTTCAGCTGTGTCCAAGTCTTTGTGACCCATGCTGGACTGTAGCACACCAGGCTTCCTTGTCCTTCACCATCTCCCAGAGCTTCCTCAAACCCGTGTCCATCGAGTCGGTGATGCCATCCAACCATCTCATCCTCTGCTGCCCCCTTCTCCTCCTGCCCTCAGTCTTTCCCAGCATCAGGGTCTTTTCCAAGGAGTTGGCTCTTGGCATCAGGTGGCCACAGTGGGTGGTGAGCGTAGGTGTCACATGTTAACGTGGCTGGTGTGCTGTGTGCCTGCCCACCGCGCCAGGGGAGCCACTGCCCAGGGCTCATGTCTTTCTTTCCCTCCAGGTACACGTCCCCAGACTTTCTCTACATCCGCTCCTGGCTCCCCTGCATATTCTTTTCGGGAGGCGTGACCGTGGGAAACATAGGGCGACAGCTGGCCATGGTACGTAAAGTTGTCACATTTGCACCCGACGGTAGCTTTCAGCCTGATCAGCTTGGTTTACATAAGACGTTATGATTTGTGTCAATAAATGTCTACTCAGGAACAACAGTTATTCAGGTAAGCATACAGTTTAAAAAAAGGCACATCCCCAGGTCATTCTTTGCTAAATTGTAAAGGTTCAGGGATTTGTAAGCTCACAGTGAGAGCTGCAGAGGAACCAGAGTTCCCCTCACATGACAGATGCTTTCAGCGGCTTTTCTGAACTGCCGCTCCTGTAATAACTGGCATAGACGAGTTACAGAAATGGCTGAATGATTTATGATGAATTTGGTTCACGGCACAGGTACAGATGACGCCGTGCTAGGGAAAGGGCGCAACGCCAGGCCCATGAGAGCATGGACGGGGTGGGTGGTTGGGTAGGTGGACTCCGGCCTGGACCCTGTCTAAGGACTAACGGGAGAGACACTGAGTCCCGAATGGAGCCATTTCCCAAAAGCCAGAAGGGCACACACAGTCAGGGTAACTTGGCAGTTCTGTTTGGGAGCGAAAGATCGCGACCCTTGAGCAGTTTGATGAAGGAGCATAAAACATGGACATTCAACTGTTTTGAATGGACTTCAACTCGAAGGCTTAAATAAAATGAATTTTAAAAAGAAAAGGAAACCAGAGTCTCGTAAGGGCCATTTGTCTCAGAGACACGCTCCGGGACTTCCTTAGAAGCTTGTCTTGGTCCCTGACGCTTGTTTTTCTTAAAAAGAGGACGTTTATTTGTGCCCACTGAGCCTGGCTTGGGAGCCGCCTGCTGGGCTGTTTGAGAAGAATGGAAGTACCTTAAAAACGAGAATTTGGGATGTGCCCCCCTGGCTCCTGAGTCCGTCCGTCCTTCCCCCCGCAGCCGCCCTTGTGGTGGTCCGGACAAACACTGACGAAGGGTTGTCTCCGGCCCCCTGTGAGCGCGCGTGGCCCTGCCCTGCAACCACAGCCTCGCGACACCCCCGTGCTGATCCCCGCGGCCCCTGGTGGCTCCGGGGAGAGGGAGGCAGCTGCGTGCTCACCGTCTGCCTTGAGATGTTCACTTCAGTGCTGTTTAGTTAGGATTCTTGATAAGGCTTTTGAGATGAGGTTGTCTTCAGCTCCTGTGACTCTTCATGGAGTTAAAATTGACAACATTCAGCCAACTGGGTATTACTTCAGGAGGAGGCGCGGATGCTGTCATGTGTTTATGATGAAGGGTTTTTGAACAAATTTTGTAAACAAGCGTCCTTTCGATAGAGGTAGACCCTGCACACCACGCTCAGGTTCGGAACAGCAGAGATGGTCGGAGGAGACTCACAAGAGGGGCACTGCCACCCTTGGCGACAGCACTTGGTGAAGGAGGTTTTACCGGCCGGCCGGCCATCCTCGTCTTGCTGCTTGGTTCGCTCGCTCAGGCGTGTCCGACTCTTTGTGACCCCATGAACCGCAGCACGCCATGCCTCCCTGTCCATCACCAACTCCCAGAGCTTGCTCAAACTCACGTCCATTGAGTCGCTGATGCCATCCAACCGTCTCATCCTCTGTCGTCCCCTTCTCCTCCTGCCCTCAGTCTTTCCCAGCATCAGGGTCTTCTCCACTGAGTTGGCTCTTTGCATCATGTGGCCAGAGTATTGGAGCTTCAGCATCAATGCTTCTAATGAATATCCAGGGTTGATTTCCTTTAGGATGGACTGGTTTGTCGTAGAGATTTTCTTTTTTTTTTAAAAGATGAGTGAAAGCTTTAAACAGAACTTAAGATAACTGGCATAATGGTAACTCCTCTTTCTTAAGGTGTTTCTTTTTTACTCTTCAAAATTGGGGACAGTCTTATCTTTGGATGTTACTGTTGTGTTTTGAAATTGGAAGAGGCTGGTGAGCATCACAGTCATCAAAGGGAAAGAGCCCCCGCCCCCACGGTCTCTGAGTCCAGCTCTGCTGTCTTTCCATCCGTGCACATTTATTTATAAGTCTACTTGGCCGCACCTCACGGCTTGTTGTATGTTAGTCCCCAACATGGCCTGGACCCCGGCCCCAGCAGGGCGAGCTGCCGACGGGGAGACTGGTAGACACGTCAGGCATGTGAAGCCGGAGGGGCAGTCACAGCTGGTTTTATAGATGCCCCCTCCGCTGCCAGTCGCTTCAGGGAGGGCAAGAGCGAAGCCCCTTTCCCCGAGTCCCCAGAGCCCAGCAGGGGACACAGTCTGCACGATCACAGCCCAGGTGGTCACGGCTCGGGTCGCAGCCATGTTTCTGGTAGAGTCGGGGAGAGGATGAGGAAGGGTTACTTCTGTTACAGCTACTCGGGGCCCAAGAGTGAGGCTCGGGGTTCAGATGGTTTTAAAGGGTCGGCTGGTCGGACTGGCAGGGGCGGGCAGTAGTGAGGAGCTGGGTTGGTGGGGGCGGGTGGGGGGAGCGCTCTGCAGGAACGAAGTGGCCACTTCTGACAAGCAGGTGGTTGGGGTTGTTCTCTTCTCTTTTGCAACTTTAAAGTTTACCATTGTTCTGCAGTTGACCCTTGAAGAACAGGTGAGTTAGGGGCACCAACCCTCCGAGAAGCTGAAAACCTGGGTGTACTGGATGAATCCTATATTGACGGATACAGCCAACCAGGGACTGTGTTAAAAAGATGCGCCTAAGTAAAGCCTTGCTCTCAAATCCTCACTGTTCGAGGGCCAGCTGTCCTTGGCAACCACAGCACTGGCCGTGGTCTCTGCAGCGGGCAGACCTGTGTCAGGAGCGGGGCAGGCCGGTCGGCTGTGTCCTGTGGAGGTTGTCCACGGGGCGGTCACCGCAGGACTGTGGCCCTCTGCCTTTGGGAGCAGATCCTTGGTCCTGGGTTGTGGGTGACAGGAAGGCAGAGAATCGGTCCCCCTACCCCTTGCAGAGCCCCCAGACCCTCATCTGCACCCTGGCCTCCCCTCCCCCAGTCTGTCCAGCCTGGTCCCCTTCTTTCTGTTTGTCTCTTCCATCCTTCAAGGCGTCATAAATGAAGTGAAGTGAAGTGAAAGTCGCTCAGTCGTGTCCGACTCTTTGTGACTCCATGGACTATACAGTCCATGGAATTCTCCAGGCCAGAATACTGGAGTGGGTAGCCTTTTCCTTCTCCAGGGGATCTTCCCAACTCAGGGATTGAGCCCAGGTCTCCCGCATCTCAGGTGGATTCTTTACCAGCTGAGCCCAAGAAGACTGGAGTGGGTAGCCTATCCCTTCTCCAGCGGATCTTCCTGACCCAGGAATTGAACCAGGGTCTCCTGCATAGCAGGCCGATTTTTTACCAACCGAGCTATCAGGGAAGCCCTCTGTAAATGAATCTCCCCTGAAAGCAGTAGGGAATCTTAAAAAGCCCCGCTTTGTCCGGCAGGAATTACACAGCCTTCACAGCCTATTTGAACCTGACACCGACCCCTCCTCTTCACAAACCCTCCATCCATTTCAGCCTTTCCTGCCATCTCTGTGGGATGGCAGACTGCCTTTCTGCAATGTCCTGTTGCAGGAGCAAAAAGATAAGTGTGTGGAACCAAAATTGTATTTTTCATGAGACTAGAATTGAAAGTGTAGGAAATTATATTTGCTTCAAATTGCATCAGGGCTGAAGAACGAAAAATATATTTATAACAAGGTTTGTCTTAGAAATCTATGACTGCCCGTGACAACGGCTGTGATGGGCTGGACCAGGGGCATGGCCTCTGCCCTCTGCCCCTGCCTGACCACCCACTGCCCAGTGCGGGTCCTCCGGAGAAGTGCCCAGGGCTGCACACGGAGGCTTGTGCCCCCAGCGCCCTGGGGTCTGTGCCCTGCACAGCTTGGGTTTGTGTCTCTGGAGTCTCAGAGCTTAGCCTGGACAGAGCGGCACCTCACTAGACTCTTTCTTGCCCAAGTCTTTAAAAAGAGCACGTTAAACTTTTTTTTAAAGAAAGAGTTCGAATACTTTAGCCAGGTTTTTATTTTCTTTCTTCAAAGAAAGGGGAAAAAACTAACACGTGCTATGTGAAAGTGAGCTTACTCTTCGTTTAGAATTTGAAAACTCACTTCCAACCCAGAAAATGACGCGGTGCCTTAGAAATGGGGTGGGTCGGCACCTCAGTGAAGGTCCTGTTCGCGCGTCTGTGGCCACCGTCCTTGCATTCAGAGCAGCTTCCCTGCAGCCCCCGGACAGAGGGCGCTTCTGAGGCATATTCCTGCAGCAGCGCGTCAGGGTGAAGTTTGGCTTCATCTTCTCCCAAGTGAGGCTTTGTAGTGGAACCTGATGTGCGTGCAGAAGACAAAGAGCTGAAGGCGTCGGCCCGAGGTGGGCGCCGGTCAGCACGGGGCCAGGGTGCCCGAGGCCAGTGTGACGTGCCTGCAGCCCGCCCCCTCCCATCCGCGCAGTTCTGCCCTTAAACGTGCTCCCTGGCAGGGGCAGGCGTGCCCCAGAGCTACAGGCTGGCTTTGCTCGAGTGTTCAGTGGTTCACATTGCTTTTTCTGTGTGATATTTGTTGTCCGCCTGTATGTTTAAATGGAAGTCTGTAGCACCATTTTATTGAGTTCGTACCTGTTTGCAGATGAAAGTCTCTTCTCAGAAAAAGTAAGGCTTCCCACTGCCGCGTGAGAAGCACGGCCCTGTTCCCAGAGCCTAGGCCCCAGACGCCGGGTCTCCAGTGCACTTCCCCGGCCAGTGGGGCGCAGTGTGCCTCTCCCGTCTGCGATGCGGCAGCTCCTGGCCGTCATGACGGTGGTGTTGTCAGGGGCTGACGTCCATTGGCACTTGGCCGCGTCCTGTAGCGGTGGTGTGGGGGCAGGACTGTCATAAGCCCGCTTTGGAGACGGGGGTCGGAGCCCAGGAGGCTGAGCGCCTGGCATCGTGGTGCAGAGCAGGGCTGCCCCGTGTGGCTCGCTCGGCCTCTCAGCAGGGGTCAGGGTGGACACGCTGGAGCCCCGGCTCTGGCAGGAGGCAGGGGGCTCTCCTCACACAGCCCCGTGACCTCAGGAAGGTCACCCTCTGGTCTCGGCCCTGCTCCTCCAGTGGGGTGTCCGTCCTCGGGTGAGAGCCCACCAGGCCAGGTGCAGATGGCGGCCGCCGGTGCGGGTGCCCTCCCTGAGTATCCGCGCCGGTCGGTGAGGAGGCGTGTGTAGACACGGCTTCTGGGTGGCAATGCCACCTCCCCTCTTGCCTGCTACACCCCCGCCCTGCCTGAGCGGGACTGACCGTGTCTGCTGAGCCGGCGGCTCCCAGCTCAGGGCTCCGAGGGCGTCGCCGTGGGGCCGGGGGAGCCCGCCTGCCACTCCGCGGTTCTGGTCCCCATCCTCGCCTCCGGCGCAGAGGAATTCTTCATCTCTCAGTTTGTAGGGTCCGCTTAAATTGCTGATTAAAACATGCACACGTCCAGCGCTCACGTCCTTGCCTTTTTCTCTTTCTCCACATAGGGTGTCCCCGAAAAGCCGCACAGCGACTGAATCTTCAGACCCATGGATCCTGAAGAGTGGCGAGGTTTGGGAAGAAAATCCGTGATACTGGATAGTGACGAAGACTATCTCTTTTGCTCAGTAATCTTTTCAGATGGGGCTGACTGTACCAGGGACTCCTGGAAAACACTTCCCCTGTTTCAGCGCGGGTGGATGGCCGCTGGTGTTGAGACGGCACCTTGGGGGATGGTGTCCGGGCCCGCGTCCGCCCGGAGGCACCACAAGCAGGCTGGCCGGGCACAGGGTCCCGAGGACTCAGTTTCCCGTGTTATTAAATGCCAAGTTGCCATATTTCCTAGCCTCGAACTAAAGCCTAACTACCAGCTCTGGTTTCGTATCAGCGCCCCAGGGATGGCTCGATGGTGCTTACAAAGATGAAGTGTGGTAAAATAGGAATATTACTCATCCAAAAGATTTTAAAAATAGGGCTGTGTGTGAAAGAAGAGAAGGCAGTGGTGGCAGCAAGCGCAGGGTGGCCGTGCCGGGCAGGCGGTCCCGGCATGCCCTCGGCGCCCACGTGGGTTGCCACGCAGACAGTCTTGCAGAGAGGAGGCAGTGAGTGGGAGGTGGAGGCTCTGTGCTGCGATGGGTTGGAATTTCCATCCCGGTATTCACAGTTTGCCTGGAATCCGCGTCATCTCGAAGGGGGCAGCTGCCGGCCACACGTCTCTGTCTTGGCCCAAACCTTGTGTTTTCTTTGATACTCGGCAAGAAGAGACAGCTTTTTCCCCACAGCCCTATGGGATTTGCAATCTGTGATTGCCTTGTAAAAAGAAGAGTGCGTACGTCACTGCATTAAACATTCGGTGTTTCTAAATACTCAAAAGACGTGGTGAGCACAATGTATTCATTTAATGGCATAGACCACGTTGGACCCAGTTTGCAAGTCCTGGGTCTTCAACTTCAAGTGCAATGTATAGGAAAACCAATCTGAGCCTTGTATTCTCTTTAAATATTTATTATTTTTTTTAAACATATGAGATGTTAAAGAGGGTTCTCCATTTCAGTGCTGCATGGAGGCAAAATTCAGCAATAATTTCTTTCCAGTTATGAAGTTACTTTGTTGTCGTGCCCTCTCGCTGAGCCCCAGTCCTTTGAAATACTCCCAGTTTTGTGGGTTTAGTAAACTTGTCATTTTTACTTACAAATTCACCCTTTTTGTATTTTGCAATTTAAAACATTTTGGTTGTTTTGAATCCTGTGAATATGGCTTGATGATAAGATTCCTCTGGCAGCCAGCAGTCCGGGGCCTGGGGACATGGGAGCCCCTGCCGGCAGCCGTGGACTGCGCGTTCCCGGCTCCTCTCACCCGATGGTCCCCGTTTCAGTTTGCTTTTGTTTTAAGGAGAATATCCTGGAGTAAATTTTAGGTTACTGTAGCGACTTTGTTTTAGAGGAATTTCGTTTAAAAGAAAATAGGACCACTCTGAACTTTGCAATGACCCCCTTTACGACATCTTCTGAAAACGAAAACCATCAGCTATGTGAGAAGATTTTTCAGTGAGGATGTCAGCGTTTTTGTGAAAAAATCAGAAGTTATTAGATGAAAGCTGTCGTTGAATCTTTCTGATATACTTGATGTACAATGAGGATTTTTCTCTTAAACTGGAAATAAATCTATGTCCGTTAGAAGCAGTGTAGCCAAAAGATGTGAATCTGAAGGATTTCATTGCCAATATTTTATAGCAAGTATATGAACCAAAGTCATTTGAGTTTGTGAAAATGTTAAATAGTATGAGCAGAATTTGCACTATACCAGATTGGAACATCTAGTGAGATTCACATTCATACTAAGTTTTCAGCATTGTGTTCTTTTGCATTCATTTTTTTATTTTTATTAAAGGTTCAAAACCAACCATTGCATTTATGGGTTTTTCTTTTAAAGGGAGGAGGGGAATTCCCTCTGTAGGATATCAGATTTGGAATGGAAGAATATTTTATAGCTTTCCAAAATTTACTAATTTTCAACACATCTCTTGGGAAAAATATTTTTTCCTCGTGGTGGAAATGGGGGTGTTTAACCTCCCGCCCCGCCCACTGATGCTGGGGAGTGGGACGTCTTCTCTGGCCTGCCCTCCCCCAGGAATGCTGTCCTCATCTTGAAGTGAGAGGGTCCTTCTCCCCGTGCTAGGACACGGGGTGTCTGGGCACCCAGGAAAAGGGCAGAGGGAGCGCCCAGGCCGTTAACAGCCAGTGCGTCCAGGGGCCCCGAGTGAGGGCCCATGTGGCAGAGGTCCACTGTCCCTGGCGCCTGCTGGACAGGGTCACCCCAGGTGACAAAGGTGTCGCGGACCCGCTGTGTGCACACATGCCGCCTGGTGCGAACGCCAATTTAAATCTAAGCTTGCCTTTTCTACTTCATGTTTTAAAATAGACCTTTTGCTAAGAAGGTTCACCTTCTGAGAGTTTCAGATGATCTCTTTGTAATACTATAACTAGCAGATAAAGTCTTAGAGTTGGAATATACCTTTGAAAAGTATTAATATTGTTGTTCAGTCACTAAGTCATGTCCAACTCTTTGTGACCCAGACTGTAGCACACCAGCCTTCCCTGTCCTTCACTATCTCCAGAGTTTGCTCAAATACATGTCCATTGAGTCAGTGATGCCATCCAACCGTTTCATCCTCTGTCGCCCACTTCTCCTCCTGCCCTCAATCTTTCCCAGCATCACGGTCTTTTCCAATGGGCTGGCTCTTTGTACCATGTGGCCAATATCATAAAGTATTAATAAAGATATTCAAACTCAGCTCTAACACATCATATCTCACACAGAAGCTGGCCAACTACCCAGTTACCTACCATCACACTTGCTCCTGAAGAGGCAGCAGACGAACCAACAATAAACTAGCCACAGGGGGAATTTGATCCCAGAACACAGCCCAACTATGCAAAGAAAGAGATGTGAGATGTGCCTCCAAGTCCTAGTACCCACTTGGTCCTCTGTGGGTTTTCTGTATCAATCTTCAGAGACGCAAGTGTGAAGAATCTCGTCCTGAACTATTGTTAACAGCGAGTGTCTGGCTCAAGGCTGCTGGCTCTGGGAAGAACAGAGCTGCTGAGACGGTGTCTTGGGTGTGGGGGTTCTTGCCTAGTCTGTGACTTAAAGACGGTGGCATGTGAAAAGCAGTTACCACATTTTCATTCATCAGCCACCGTTTTTCCAGTGCTTCGGCTCAGTCTTACGAGTTCTCTATGTAAGAGAGACCATGTTGTCCCCTGTGATATGCCTCCCCCAGTTCAGGGTGTAGACAGGCAAGGACAATGAGTTGAAAGTTCACTCATTTTCTCATAAGAATCTGGCCCCTTGTGTTTTTTCTGTCTTCTTTCAGGTAGGTTCTCTATTGAAAATTTTAGAGTTTAGCTTTGGTGGAAAGTGGCCTCAGTTCAGTTCAGTTCAGTTCAGTCACTCAGTCGTGTCCAACTCTTTTCGACCCCATGGACGGCAGCACGCCAGGCCTCCTTGACCATCACCAACTCCTGGAACTTACTCAAACTCATGTCCACTGAGTCGGTGATGCCATCCAACCATCTCATCCTCTGTCGTCCCCTTCTCCTCCCACCTTCAATCTTTCCAGCATCAGGGTCTTTTCAAATGAGTTCTTCGCATCAGGTGGCCAAAGTATTGGAGTTTCAGCTTCAACATCAGTCCTTCCAATGAACACCCAGGACTGATCTTTAGGATGGGCTGGTTGGATCTCCTTGCAGTCCAAGGGACTCTCAAGAGTCTTCTCCAACACCACAGTTCAAAAGCATTAATTCTTCGGCTCTCAGCTTTCTTTAGAGTCCAACTCTCACATCCATACATGACCACTGGAAAAACCATAGCCTTGACTAGATGGATCTTGGCAAAGTAATCTCTCTGCTTTTTAATATGCTGTCTAGGTTGGTCATAACTTTTCTTCCAAGGAGCAAGCGTTTTTTAATTTCGAGGCCTCTAAAAACGGTTTGCTATTCACTCGACCCAGAAAACCCCACGAAATCATGCCAGTCAAGAGGTTCAATCTCCATGTTTGCTTTAGGAATCGTCGTGACGCTGCCTGGGCCGTGAAGGGTGTGTGGACACTGTCCCTGGGCCCGGGGCGCCCCCGGCTGCTTGCTGTCCTCTGCGCGTGCTGGGACCCGTGGCTGGCGTCCTGCCGCCCTCCAGACCGCGTCTTTTGCCGTCCGATGGCTCCCAGGCCCATCGTGACCTGCCTTCCCGCCCAGGGGCCCTGTGACCGTGCCAGTGGGGACCATGGTATCACCCTTTCCCCTAACTCAATCTTGTTAGTTGCAAAAGGACCCAACTAGGTCGGGGGGCGGTGGGGGGGTGGTGGGCGCGAGCAGAGAAGCTCTGAGGGAGTCTAAGATGAGGGGGCGGCTTGACAGGAGCCCCTCCAGTCTACCCCTAACGATCTGCTCTGTGGCCCCAGCGTGTGCGGGCAGACCTCCAGCCCGCCACGTGACCGACTGTCAGCCGGTTCCGGGGGAGCCCGCCGACGAAAGGTCAACATGCCAACAGATGCCCGGAAAGATCATCCCAAGCTCCCCAGGTCCGAGGCGGGAGTCTGCACTTCACTCCCCTCACGGGATCAGAAAGAGCCCTCGGGTCCTCTCGGAAACCTGGGGACATGGGGAAGCCCTGTCCGGGGGCTTCTCATAAAGGAAACCCTTGTTTCCCGACATCCACAGACAGCTCTTTGCACTGGTTTAAATGGTTGTCGAGAAACAGAAAAATGTTCCCAAACACTCAGTCAATGTGTACCAGCAAATACAGCGTGTGCGCCGGGGGCAGATCAGATTCCTGCCCTGATGTCGGGGTCCACCTGTTCACCCAGGAGGTTCCGTTTACGCTTCCAGAGACACAAAGCTCTTTGGGGACCCTGTTTCTGCTTAGCAACCCTAATCCTTCTCAGTAACAGGTTTTCAAAAGGAATCTAAGAAGGAGGAAGATGGGTAGGTAGATAGGGTGTCAAACACTCAGCTGCCGGTCATCATGAAACCAACTTTTAAGTTAAAATAGCCTAAAGTTTTAAATCCAGCACCTGGACCTAGCTCTTAGCTGTTGGATAAAGGCACTGGAGGACCTTGGCTCTCTGCTGAGCAAGAAGAAAAGTCAGCAAAAGCTTTCTTTTTTGAAACAGTGTTGCCTCCTGTTTTCAACCCAAAGGCTATCTCCTCACAGACCCCAGGGATCTCGCCATCCTTCACCCTGTGTGTCGTGGACGGCATTGACAGCATTGTGTCCCCCAAGAGAAGCTATGTGGAAGGCCTACCCCCAACCTCGGATGGGACCTTACTTGGGAAGAGCCTTTGAGGATTTAAGCTGACCCAGCGGGAGGAGGGCTCTAGTCAAAAGGGGAGCCGTGGGGGAGTTCCCTGCTGGTTCAGTGGCTGGGACTGAATGCTCTCACGGCTGGGGCCCCAGGTCCAAGCCCTGGTTGGGGACGGTGGACACAGACCAAGTGGGGGCGGCAGGGAGGACTCCGCTGAGGACAGTGGATTGGCCCCAAGGAACGCCGGAGGCTATCCCGAGCACAGGAGCCTGGGGCCTTCGGAGGGAGGGTGGGAAGGTGGTCCTACACCTGGACTTGAGATTTCTGGCCTCCAGAACCAGAAACAACAAATCCCTGCCGTTTTCTCTTATTTCCTGCAGCTCTTCCTTCTCCAGGAGCATAAATGGATGTTCTATGTGTTCAATCATTTCATCTGAACTTGGAGAGCTTCTTTTTCTGTACAGTATGTTGAAATCTGGGAGTCTCTTGTGGCTCAGTGGTGAAGAATCTGCCTGCAATACAGGAGACACAGGTTCAGTCCTGGGTCAGGAAGATCCCCTGGAGAAGGAAAAGGCAACCCACTCCAGTATCCTTGCCTGGAGAATCCCATGGACAGAGGAGCCTGGCAGGCGACGGTCCTTAGGTCACAAAGAGTCGGACACGACTGAGCGACTAAACCACCAACCCCTACCATGTTGAAATCTGATCTGAATTATCCACAGGGTCCTAAGGTGGGCTATCCAGGCTGCACTACAGATGGCTGAAAACGACAGAAGTGTCTGCCACAGAATTGACTGTGCCAGATTTCCTTTTTGGAAGTCTCTCTTGTGTGGGCCCACTTTATTTCTCAGGGAGGGAAGAGAGACAGGTGGGAGAAGGCTGCCCAGTAAATCAAGTGGAACTAAGAGGCTCTACTTAGTCAACAAGGAAGAGTTTGCTGGTCTCTGAAAACATAATTGGTTTAAACTAAAGCCAGCACTAACCAGGTAGGATTTCAACACCCAGGGCCAGATTCCCCTGCCGAGAAGCTCAGTTAATCTCCTCTGTGCAATTGGCCCTTAGGGCAGCTGACTTGAAAAAGTAAAACGGGGAAAACAGGGGCCAGGTTGACCTCCCCTTGGGGCCCTCACCCCAGGCTCAGTCCAGACCTGGCAGCCAATCCCTCTCCTCCTGCCCTGCAGCTGCCCAGGGGCTCACAGACGTGCCGCCCGACCGTGGCGACACAGGGCTGGAATGCTCCTTTATTATTGGGTACATGATCACGGTAGAGGGGACTATCTCAGGAACCGTCCACACCCTCCCCATCCCCACTTCCACATCACAGCCGAGGAGCTGACCGCCCAACAGGAGACTGGGCGAGCCGAGCCTGTCTAGCCAAGGTCCCTGGGACCTTCTCAACCCAGGGACTGAACCCGAGTCTCCTGGGTCTCCCGCGCTGGCAGGCGGGTTCTTTACCACCGTGCCACCAGCGCTTTCCCCGGTTGTTTGGTCTTCGTGCTCAGTCGCTCAGTCACGTCGACGCTTTGCGACCCCATGGACTGTAGCCCACCAGGCTCCTCTGTCCACGGGGATTCTCCAGGCAAGACTACTAGAGTGGGTTGCCATGCCCTCCTCCAGGGGATCTTCGTTTGTTCTTTAAATGTTACTATTTCTCACTCGTAGGGCCTGCTTGTGTATTAAGATGCTCACTCTGTCTTTCTGTTCAGGGGACTGTATGTTCTGCTTCCTGGGACAGTCCCAGCTCCTGCCTGTTTTCTTAGCATAATTGCTAGTATCTCTCCCTTCATGCCCTGAAGCGTCTGAGTTGAAGGGAGAAACAATATCTAACCTAGCACCCTTGTTCTGTATGTCTCTCTCTGGGTTCCCGAGTCTTATTTACAAAGGCCGAGTATTAATACACAGTAGATTGTCTATAAACTGATGAAGCTCTCTGTCGCTGGAGGTAAACATTTCAGTTCTTCTTTGGAGCAGCTCTTAGTTTTAAGAAAAATCACCAGGACAGACCCTTCAGTGATATAAACACAATACACTATTACAGTACTTAGCACAGATAATCAGTCTACGTCTGTAGAATCAATGACCAAATAGATGGAGGAATCGAGAATTAGGGTGTTTCTATTACGTCTTTAGCTGAAGGTGAAACAGTGGGAACAGACCAAATTAAAATCAGATCTAAACCAAGGGCTCCAGACTAAGCAGAAGGAAGCACCTCTAACCTCCCCTCCTCCTAAGTGTTCTGAAGAACAGAGCCTGCCCGGGACCGTGCTGCCAGCCATACACTGTGTTATGCAATCAACAATCTCAGAGAAAGCGGAGAAGCCATGAAGTGCATGAAAAGCTTGATGGGTGGGGAGTCAGGGCCTCCTCATCACCGAGTGCCCAGGGACACAGTGGCATTTGCTCTGGAGCCTGACAGATATGCATGCTGAACAGGCTGGTGATGAAGGCCTTACCTAAAGCCATGGGTCACTCCAAGTGACCATGGAGTGGCCAGCACAGAGGTGATATTGACCAGCACGCTCACGGAGGATCTACTGGGACCTAGATGTGTGCTGGCGACTGTTAGCACCTGGTCCGTATCATCTCGTTTAACCCTCCCAATAACCTGATGCTTCTCAATTATGGTGCTGAAGAAGACTCTAGAGAGACCGTTGGGCTGCAAGGAGGTCAAACCAGTCCATCCTAAAGGAGATCAGTCCTGAATATACATTGGAAGGATTGATGCTGAAGCTGAGACTCCAACACTTTGGCCACATGATGCGAAGAGCTGACTCATTGGAAAAGACCCTGATGCTGGGAAGGATTGGGGGCAGGAGGAGAAGGGGACGACAGAGGATGAGATGGCTGGATGGCATCACTGACTCGATGGACATGAGTTTGAGTAAGGTCCGGGAGTTGGTGATGGACAGGGAGGCCTGGCGTGTGCAGTCCACGGGGTCGCAGAGAGTCGGACACGCCTGAGCGACTGAACAACAACAGCACCCTATCAAGTGGAGCCTGGTCCCATTTCAAGATCAGGAAACAGGGCACAGGGCGGTCACGTAACTTGCCTAAGGAAACGCAGCAACCGTCAGGGCCGGGGTTAGAATCCAGACAGTCTAAGTCGTAAGCACAGGTCCAGAGAAGGGTAGTTAGAGCGCTTAAACAGATTGTGAGCGTAGATGAAAACCTGGGCAAAAGCAGAACAAAGAAGACAAGTGAGTGCCTGCACTAAAAGCTTCACAAAGGACTGACTCATGGCCCAGTTTCATGGAAATGGCTCTTCAGATGGCGTCTTCTAAGTCATATTAACTTTAAAAACAGCCTGCAGAACCCAGGCCAACATAAGTCAAGGAATCCTTAAGCCCTAGAGCTCAGGCACCAGTAATCAAGATCGAATGCCTGGCCAACTTAACCACTTACATTAAGGGAGAAAAAGTGCGTAAGACTCAAGAACAAACGCTCGTCAGCTGCTCAAGGCGTGCCCTCTGGCCGTCCGGGGTCAGTTCAGTCGCTCAGTCGTGTCCGACTCTTTCTGACCCCATGAACCGCAGCACGCCAGGCCTCTCAGTCCATCACCAACTCCCGGAGTCCACCCAAACCCATGTCCATCGAGTCAGTGATGCCATACAACCATCTCATCCTCTGTCGTCCCCTTCTCCTCCTGCCCCCAATCCTACCCAGCATTGGGGTCTTTTCCAATGAGTCAGCTCTTTGCATCAGGTGGCCAAAGTGTTGGAGTTTCAGCTTCAACATCAGTCCTTCCAATGAACACCCAGGATTTATCTCCTTTAGGATGGATTGATTGGATCTCCTTGCAGTCCAAGGGACTCTCAAGAGTCTTCTCCAACACCACAGTTCAAAAGCATCAATTCTTCGGCACTCAGCTTTCTTCACCGTCCAACTCTCACATCCATACATGACCACTGGAAAAACCATAGCCTTGACTAGAAGGACTTTTGTTGGCAAAGTAATGTCTCTGCTTTTAAATATGCTATCTAGGTTGGCCATAATCTTCCTTCCAAGGAGTAAGCGTCTTTTAATTTCATGGCTGCAATCACCATCAGCAGTGATTTTGGAGCCCAAAAAAATAAAGTCTGACACTGTTTCCACTGTTTCCCCATCTATTTCCCATGAAGTGATGGGACCAGATGCCATGATCTTAGTTTTCTGAACGTTGAGCTTTAAGCCAACTTTTTCACTCTCCTCTTTCACTTTCATCAAGAGGCTCTTTAGTTCTTCTTCACTTTCTGCCATAAGGGTGGTGTCATCTGCATATCTGAGGTTATTGATATTTCTCCCAGCAATCTTGATTCCAGCTTGTGTTTCTTCCAGCCCAGTGTTTCTCATGATGTACTCTGCATATAACTTAAATAAGCAGGGTGACAATATACAGCCTTGACGTACTCCTTTTCCTATTTGGAACCAGTCTGTTGTTCCATGTCCAGTTCTAACTGTTGCTTCCTGAACTGCATGCAGGTTTCTCAAGAGACAGGTCAGATGGTCCGGTATTTCCATCTCTTTCAGAATTTTCCACAGTTTATTGTGATCCACACAGTCAAAGGCTTTGGCATAGTCAATAAAGCAGAAATAGATGTTTTTCTGGAACTCTCTTGTTTTTCGATGATCCAGCGGATATTGGCAATTTGATCTCCGGTTCCTCTGCCTTTTCTAAAACCAGCTTGAACATCTGGAAGTTCACGGTTCACGTATTGCTGAAGCCTGGCTTGGAGAATTTTGAGCATTACTTTACTAGCATGTGAGATGAGTGCAATTGTGCAGTAGTTTGAGCATTCTTTGGCATTGCCTTTCTTTGGGATTGGAACGAAAACTGACCTCTTCCAGTCCTGTGGCCACTGCTGAGTTTTCCAAATTTGCTGGCATATCGAGTGCAGCACTTTCACAGCATCATCTTTCAGGATTTGAAATAGCTCAACTGGAATTCCATCACCTCCGCTAGCTTTGTTCGTAGTGATGCTTTCTAAGGCCCACTTGACTTCACATTCCAGGATGTCTGGCTCTAGGTGAGTGATCACACCATCATGATTATGTGGATCATGAAGATCTTTTTTGTACAGTTCTTCTGTGTATTCTTGCCACCTTTTCTTAATATCTTCTGCTTCTGTTAGGTCCATACCATTTCTGTCCTTTATCGAGCCTATCTTTGCATGAAATGTTCCTTTGGTATCTCTAATTTTCTTGACGAGATCTCTAGTCTTTCCCAATCTGTTGTTTTCCTCTATTTCTTTGCACTGATCGCTGAGGAAGGCTTTCTTATCTCTCCTTGCTATTCTTTGGAACTCTGCATTCAGATAGGAATGTCTTTCCTTTTCTCCTTTGCTTTTCGCTTCTCTTCTCTTCCCAGCTATCTGTAAGCCCTCCTCAGACAGCCATTTTGTTTTTTTGCATTTCTTTTCCATGGGGATTGTCTTGATCCCTGTCTCCTGTACAATGTCATGAACCTCTGTCCATAGTTCATCAGGCACTCTGTCTATCAGATCTAGTCCCTTAAATCTATTTGTCACTTCTACTGTATACTCATTGGGGATTTGATCTAGGTCATACCTGAATGGACTAGTGGTTTTCCCTACTTTCTTCAATTTAAGTCTGAATTTGGCAATAAACAGTTCATGATCTGAGCCACAGTCTGCTCCCGGTCTTGTTTTTGCTGACTTTATAGAGCTTCTCCATCTTTGGCCACAAAGAATATAATCAGTCTGATTTTGGTGTTGACCATCTGGTGATGTCCACGAGTAGAGTCTTCTCTTGTGTTGTTGGAAGAGGGTGTTTGCTATGACCAGTGCGTTCTCGTGGCAAAACTCTATTAGCCTTTGCCCTGCTTCATTCTGTACTCCAAGGCCAAACTTGCCTGTTACGCCACGTGTTTCTTGATTTCCTACTTTTGCATTCCAGTCCCCTATAATATAAAGGACATCTTTTTTGGGTGTTAGTTCTAAAAGGTCTTGTAGGTCTTCATAGTACTGTTCAACTTCAGCTTCTTCGGTGTTACTGGTCGGGGCATAGACTTGGATTACCGTGATATTGAATGGTTTGCCTTGGAAACGAACAGAGATCATTCTGTTGTTTTTGAGATTGCATCCAAGTACTGCCTTTCAGACTCTTTTGTTGACCATGATGGCTACTCCATTTCTTCTAAGGGATTCTTGCCCACAGTAGTACACATAATGGTCATCTGAGTTAAATTCACCCATTCCAGTCCACCTTAGTTAGCTGATTCCTATAATGTTGACGTTCACTCTTGCCATCTCCTGTTTGACCACTTCCAATTTGCCTTGATTCAGGGACCTAACATTCCAGGTTCCTACGCAATATTGCTCTTTACAGCATCGGACTTTGCTTCTATCACCAGTCACATCCACAGCTGGGTATTGTTTTTGCTTTGGCTCCATCCCATCATTCTTTCTGGAGTTATTTTTCCACTGATCTCCATTAGCATATTGGGCACCTACCAACCTGGGGAGTTCATCTTTCAGTGTCCTATCTTTTTGCCTTTTCATACTGTTCATGGGGTTCTCAAGGCAAGAATACTGAAGTGGTGTGCTATGCCCTTCTCCAGTGGACCACAGTCAGTGACCTGAAGTCAACCACGTAATCCTTGGTTCATTCAGGATTATATCCAGGAGCGGTTTGGGGTCTTTTTTGCTGTGTTTTCTAAGGTGCTGGGGTTTGGCCAAAAGTTCATTTGGTTTTTTCCCTAAGGTAGCACTTAGTTATCTTTAACTTCGTCCGGAACAGTTTTGTTAGATTGTATTGTGACAGCTGTTGTATCCGCACTTAAAAAAACATATCAGAAGTGGTGAATTTTTGTGTGGCCATTTTAATTAAAGATGGAAGGAAGAAAGCAACATTTTCAGCATATTATGCTTTATTATTTCACTAAAGGTAAAAACACAACTGAAATGCAGAAAAGGAAGCTCTGTGCAGTGTTTGTGACTGGTGGAACACGTCAACGGCAGTTTGCAAAGCTTTGTGCTGGAGACTTCTCGTTGGCCACTGCTCCAGGATCGGGTAAACCAGCTGAAGTGATAGCAATCAAATCAAGACACTGACTGAGAACAATCAACGTTATGCCACGCAGGAGATAGCCGACATACTCAAAACTATCCAGATCAAGCGCTGAAAATCACTTGCATCAGCCTGGTTGTTAATCGCTCTGAGGTTTGGGCTCCACATAAGTTAAATGAAAAAAGTCACTTTGATCATATTTCGGCATGCGATTTTCACTATGGTTTTGAAACAAATTGTGATAGAGGTAGACCTGGAAGCCAGTTCTGTGTCCTCCCCTGAGTGGACCGTGCTTTATGGAGATGCCCTCTAGAGAGAGCCCCAGCCTCCCCAGTGCAGGGGAGGAGGGGCCGAGCTCTTTGGGAGGGGAGAGGACTGCTCTCTCCTGAAGCAGCGGACATGTGTGGGTTTCAACGGGCTTCAGGCCAAAAAAGGGGGGCTTCTTCCAGAGCGGGAGCTCTAGAGCGAGACCCCCTTTGCCCACTGACCCAGGAGGCCCTCTCCAGCCCCCACTGCCGCTGGCCCGGCTCCATCCCACAGAGCAGGGCTGGCAGTGGGGCCGGCCAGCCTGGGTGATCGAGAGAGCCCCACCCGCCATTCAGGACCTACAGCTGAGACCCCATACAACCAGGCTCCCAACACTGCCCTAAAGCTCACACGCAGACCTCCCAGTCCTGGTCACTGCACCAGCGGTTCAATTCAATTGTTCAGTCATGTCTGACTCTTTGCGACCCCATGGACTGCAGCACACCAGGCCTCCCTGTCCATCACCAACTCCTGGAGTTTACTCAAACTCATGTCCATCGCATCAGTGATGCCATCCAACCATCTCATCCTCTGTCGTCCCCTTCTCCTCCTGCCTTCAGTCTTTCCCAGCATCAGGGTCTTTTCCAATGAGTCAGTTCTTCGCATCAGGTGGTCAAAGTATTGGAATTTCAGCTTCAGCATCAGTTCTTCCAATGAACATTCAGGACTGATTTCCTTTAGGATGGACTGGTTGGATCTCCTTCCTGTCCAAGGAACTCTCAAGAGTCTTTTCCACCGTGGTTCAAAAGCATCAATTCTTCAGTGCTCAGTTTTCTTTATAGTTCAACTCTCACATCCATACATGCTGCTGCTGCTGCTGCTAAGTCGCTTCAGTTGTGTCCGACTCTGTGTGACCCCACAAACGGCAGCCCACCAGGCTCCGCTGTCCCTGGGATTCTCCAGGCAAGAACACTGGAGTGGGTTGCCATTTCCTTCTCCAGTGCATGAAAGTGAAAAGTGAAAGTGAAGTCGCTCAGTCGTGTCCAACTCTTAGCGACCCCATGGACTGCAGCCCACCAGGCTCCTCCGTCCATGGGATTTTCCAGGCAAGAGTACTGGAGTGGGGTGCCATCACCTTCTCCGCATCCATACATGACTACTGGAAAAACCATAGCTTTGACTAGACGGACCTTTGTTGGTAAAATAACGTCTCTGCTTTTTAATGTGCTGTTTAGGTTGGTCATAGCTTTTATTCCAAGAAGCAAGTGTCTTTTAATTTCATGGCTGCAGTCACCATCTGCAGTGATTTGAGAGCCCCCCAAAATAAAGTCTGTCAGTGTTTCCACAGTTTCCCCATCTATTTCCCATAAAGTGATGGAACCGGGTGCCATGATCTCAGTTTTCTGAATGTTGAGTTTTAAGCCAGCTTTTTCACTCTCCTCACTCACTTTCATCAAGAGGCTCTTTAGTTCTTTGCTTTAGGCCCAATGACTTCAACCAGTTCAGGGGCCACATGGTGGGCCAGAGAGGGGCTGTCCCAAAGACGTGGAGTCTGCTGGGAGTGCTCCTCCCCAGACAGGGGACCGCCTGTAGCCCTTTCTGCTGCAGGTGAGGGCAAGACAGGGCCTAGTGAGCGGGGGAAGTGGAGAGACAGGCACGGTGACCACGAGGTTCTGACCCCGGTTTCCAGGCCGTGGGGACAGATGCTCAGCCAGACCCTGTCTCAAACCTACTCCTTGGGCTCCAACTTGGAACCTGGTCCACTTCCTGGAGAGCGCCAAGGCAGAGACGCCAGCCCAGGGCACCTCAGGCCAGCTCCCCCAGCCCAGCGGCCACCCAGAGGGGCCTGCAGCTGATCTGTTTGACCAGCTTCGTCCCGGGTCCTGCATAGAGCCTGGGAGCACAGAACCAGAGAGTCTCCGAGATGGAGGGACCTTCCCTCCAGAGGTCTGCGTCCAAAAGCCCAACTGTGCAGAATGCCTCGTTTCCTGACAGGGACCCAGTGGGCACTCCTCTCGCCCAGCCTGGCACAGAGCAGGTGCCCACAGGAGCGAAGGTGGGAAGAGTCCAGGTGGTGCTAGAAAGGGGCAAATCCAGTGCCCAGAGCCGAGGGGTGAGGGCGCTGTGCCCCCTGCCCAGACAAGGGGTGCCTGGAACGCAGCCCCGGTGCCTGCCCAGCCCTGGGGACCCAACGTCAGGACACCCGCCCTAGATCGGGGCTCCCCGGCCTCAGCGCTGGACACGTGGACCGGGGACCCGTTAGCCGTGGGCTGCCCTGGGCCCTGCCGGTTATTGACAGGCATCTCAGGCCTCTGCCCAGCTCCCCCTTTCCAATGAAGAATGTCCCCAGATGTGCCCAATGTCCCTGGGGGTACAGTCTCAGGGACGGAAGCACAGATCTGCCACCTGTGTGCCTGGCAGGGCCGACCCCACACCAGCGCCCGAACCCTAGGCCTCCCCTCCCCGCCCCCCTGTACACACCTGCGGAACCGAAGGGGACCTTGCTCCAGAAAGACCCCCCCTTCCCCCCCTCTCCTACCAAGCCCACGTGGATTTCTGATG
Source organism: Giraffa tippelskirchi (assembly GCF_054371585.1). Taxonomy (NCBI): domain Eukaryota; kingdom Metazoa; phylum Chordata; class Mammalia; order Artiodactyla; family Giraffidae; genus Giraffa; species Giraffa tippelskirchi. The sequence continues at coordinate 159,226,129 of NC_137284.1, forward strand.
ACCCGGGACCCACCTCCCCGGAAACTACTTCCCGCTACTGCGGGCCCGTCCGGGCCAGGCCTGCCTCTGCTTCTCAGACCTGCCCGTGGCTGCCCCCAGGAGTGTCCCCGCTTCGTCCGCGGTCAGCGCTCTCCGTGCAGCTTGGGCTCTCCTGGACACCCGGGCGGCCGCATTTGAGGGGAAAGGGGTTCCTGTCCAAGACCGCCTCCATCACTCACACCCCTTCACCCCCCCTGGAACCCGGCCGCCCCCACAGACACAGCCCCCAGGATCCCGGCTGACCCCGGGGCGCCGGCGGGAAGGCCCCCAGGTGGACGCGCGGGGCTCATCCCGGATAACGGATAACGCCGAGATTCCCGCTGACGGCGGTGGGGCCCCCTAGTGGCCACTGCGGCACCTGCGTCCTCCCCCACACCCTCCACCCAGCCCACTCCTCATCAAAAACCAACTGGAGGCTTAGAGGTACTTTTTTAAAGGCAAATCTCAATGGGAATTTGATGCTGAAAAAAAAAATGTGGTATATATCCTATTCTATTTCTTAAGCTGCACGCAAATTGGATGGAGCTTTTGGCAATTTATTCACTGAGGTTACAAGGGCTGGGGCTGGGGCTGGGGCTTGGGGCTTGGCTTGCCAGATTGTTGAAAATGAAAGTTTGACAAAGGGATGACATGTCAGCGGCCAAAACGTAAACCCGCAGAAAGCCAAGTTCTTAATGCAGCGGAAAGAACTACCGGATCCACCCAGACCACAATCCCGCCACCTCACAGTCTGCCGGGTTTTAAGCAGCTGCCGCACCACGCTGCAGACTGACTCCCTTCAGCGGGTTACCAGGGTCTGCAGGATCCCCGCAGGGAGCCCCCGGGCACCGCAGGGTCCCAGGAGGAAAGTGGATTCTCACCTAAGCCCCACGTTGAGGACTCAATCAGGAGGAATCAGTAACGAACAAAGGGAAGGGGCACCAGGGCCCCCGCCAGGCGTGCACACCTGCCCAGGTGTCCCTGGGCCTCCGCCAGGCGTGCACACCTGCCCAGGTGTCCCTGGGCCCCCGCCAGGCGTGCACACCTGCCCAGGTGTCCCTGGGCCCCCGCCAGGCGTGCACACCTGCCCAGGTGTCCCTGGGCCCCCGCCAGGCGTGCACACCTGCCTCCAGGTGTCCCTGGCTGCCAAATCCGGCTGTTTGACCTGGCGGGGGAAGGGGGCCTCCGTGACTTCCCAGCGGCTCCTGCCTGCTGTCGACACCCGGGAAGGGAGAGTAGACGCTTGTGCACGACCCTCTGAAGCCGGCAAGGTAAGAACCTTTGCCCGTGGGGCCCAGGTAGAAGCGGCAACAGATGCTGCAGCCTCTGCCAGAATGAATCCTAAATGAGTCGCTCTGGAAGCAGGCACATTAATGAAGGAAAATGGACTTGTTTTTCATTCATGGAGGCAAACAGCCGGAGAGCATATTAGTAAGGGGAAAACACAGAGAAAAGGCTGGGAATTCTTCCCACACACCACCGACCAGGGAGGGGGTCCCGCAGTGCCGGAGGGGAGGGGGTTGTGACTCCTGCCCGGCCCCCCAGACTCCAGCTTGGCTTTCTGCTCACGTCGCGGCCATGTCACTGCACAGCTTTGCCCTCTGCAGCCAAGGACAGACCCGGACCAGGCGGATGACGAAACCTGGCCAAGCCTGACGGGTAACGGTGGCTCTCAGTCACCAGGGTCCACGGAAGCCTGAGAACACAGAGAGACCTCTCTGGCAAAAGGCACAGGGTCCCCAGATGCTGTCTACAGGTCCCAGGAGCCTATGCTGGGTGCCTCTCCTCCTGCCGGCAAAGGGTCAGCTGCCCGTGGGCAGGGATGAGCTCCCTCCAGCCCTTTCCGATGGGACCCTGGTCCGAGGGAAGCTCAGCGAATCCTGGTGTTGGGGTGTGACTGAGCAGGGGGAATGTCCCCTCAGGAGCGGCTGTTGGACAGGAGAGGCTCCTTAGGGGCTGTGGCAGAGATCAGTCCTCATCCCTAGAGAACTTTTCTCCTCTTAGAACCTTCTAGAACATGGGCCGCCCCTGGGGCACACCGCAAACAGCCTCACTCTCCACCCCGCCTGCAGCCAAGCACATGCTGAGAGCTCCCCGGGGCTAGCGGGTGGACATCGAGCTTCTGGGCCAGGATTTCCAGGAGGAGGCTCCTCTGCTATCTTCTGCAGGGACTCAGACACCCCTCCAGACCTGGGGAGCAGGGTGTCAGCACCCTGACCGTGGGCTCGGGGGAACCATCTACACGGGGCCCACACTGCAAAGGCTGGGGAAGGAGAGGGGTTTTCTCTCTAACCTGAACAACTGTGATGAGAACTTCCAACACAGCAGAAAGGCGAAGCCATTCACTGTTTTCTCATTAAGAGTCTAAATTACAGATAGGAGCAGGTGCGATATTATCATTTAATTTGTCTCTATTCCATTTTTCAGGCTGCAAGGGCTCTCCTGGGCCCTGGGAGGTACCAGTCAGTTCAAGTGCTTTTCACAATTTCAAAGCAGCGAAATAACAGAGCCTCCCACCACCAAGACATCAGCACGTGAAGCCGCTGGACAAGACAGTACAGGATGTTACTTAAAAGAGCGCTTCATGTAGACACAAACGCAGGTCCCGTCTCAAAGGAAGCGACAAAAACAATTTTCCCCGGCGCACAGGCAGTCTCGCCTACAGATGCTAGACGTCCAGGAGCAGGTCTGAGTGCTGACCTTCGGAAAGGCTCTGCCTCTGCATTGGGTCCAGGCAGTAGACCGCAGCTGGGCGGGGCACAGTGGACCCCAGAGACCACCACCCAAACCGTCTGCTAGCCAGATCTCGCCAGCTGCTCACAGGACAGACAGAGGGGGACCCCGAAAACGGGGCCCCATCCTGGGACCCAGTACAGACCTCGCAATGAAGGGATGTGCCGGGCGCCCTGACTCAAGGGATGGACCTGGGGGGTGGGCTGCTCCCAGGAGAAGAGCAGAAGGGAGGCCCACGTGGGAGCCCCCACTCCTCGGGTGCTGCAGTGCCTGTTGTATGTGGAAGGCGACCCCCACCTTTTATTAGATTTTAATCAAGAACGATCCTCTTAAATATTTCAGATTGCCTGCTGAGGATATTTTTAAAGGACTACGTGATGAAGAGAAGAACACGGGAAGCATAAATTTTTAAAATTCATTCCCTCCATATAATAATCCACGGGGCGTTCGCGGCTGCTCCGCACAGGGAGAGTCAATGACTAGCGTCTTTCACGTGGCCAATTACTCCCGTCCCTCCGCCCCGTCCATCCGCCCACCCAGCTCTGCCAACATCCACAAACCAACCCAGACTGTAAGAGGGCCTCTTTGCAGCCCCGCCAAACCCACGGCTTCTCTCGGGGAACTAAAGATTCTCTCTGCTGACACAGGAAGGCCCAATCAGAACACATGCACGTGTACCCACACACACGCGTGTGCCCACATGAACACGTGCACGTGAACACTCACGGGCCTGCACACACAGCCTCCCCTCACAGGCTTCGTCTTGCACCCGTGAAGCTTCGTCACCAGCAGAGCCCATTATCAATGCCTGAGAGATAAACACAGAATCTGGGTAATAAAAAGAAATCTTTTTTTTACATATATGCGTGTTTATACAGAAACACAATTTTCTTCCTGGTGTTTCCTGTGATTCCACCTGCTCACAGCCGGCCGCGTGCTCAGGCCTCGCCCCACCCTTCAGAGTTCCTGCTCAGAAATGGCCGCGTGGGGCACCTCACTCAGGGCCGTGTGCAGACACACGGCGCACGGCACCACGGTTCAAGATGGCAGCGGCGGAGGGCCGTGTGCAGAGGCGCTGGGCACGGCAATGCCATCTGGAGTAGGAGCCCCGCCCCCCGAGAGCCCCGCCCCCTGCTCCTGAAAGTGAAAGTGTTAGTCGCTCAGTTCTATCCGACTCTGTGACCCCCTGGACTGTAGCCCACCAGGCCCCTCTGTCCCCGGGATTCTTCAGGCAAGAAAGCTGGAGTGGGTTGCCACTTCCTTTTCCATGGGATCTTCCTGACTCAGCGATCGAACTCAGGTCTCCTGCATTACAAGGAGATTCTTTACCGTCTGAGCCCCCAGGGAAGCCCTCAGCAGACCCAATAAGGCCACCTGGCCGCCGCCTGGCGGGAGAGCAAGGGCCCTGGTGCCTGACTGGCACCTCCTGCCCTTCCATCGGAGGACGGAGCTCTCCTCTGCTGCTGACTGAGCTCTGTCTCGTTCTACCGCCTCTAAGGACACCAGGTGGGAGACCCTGGGCTGGGGACCAGCTCGGGAGGGTCGGTAACAAGAGCAGGACAGAAGGGCAGGAACCACAAAGGGTCACTTGCTCCTGTCTGGGTGTCCAGGCTGGAACCCAGGGCCCCCCGCTCCAGCTTCCTCTCCCACTGGGCAGGCAGGCCTCTGACACCCCCTTTATCCACCATCCTTGGCCACAGAGGCACAGACGCAGACACGCCACTGGAATTTGGGGACATCTGTGGTGGGCACCCCTCCTGTCCCCACCTTTCCTGACGGGCTCTTCCTGCACCATTGCCCTCCCCCTGCAAACACCACTGTTCAGACCTCATTTTTCCCCCAGCTGGCAACCCTGAACCCCCACCAAAGTGTGACAGACACCCAGGACAGATACCCAGGATGTCGGCCATACTGATTCAGGGGAGCATTCCCTGGATGCTCTCCTGAGGGATTAGTTGGAGACTGTTTGTCTCCCAAGTGTGGTGGTGGGATGCAGGGGTAAGGGGGCGCTGGTGGTTCTGCCCCTTGAGGTGCCTACTGCAGGGGCCGCCCTACTGGGTCCTAGGGTCACCGCCACCCCCAGTGCATGTGGCACACGCCAGCCAGGAGGGTGGAAAGAGGGTAGGGCACACCTGCTGCCCACCTGCCACACGGCCTCCTAGGCTCATCCAGCTGAGAGGGGATCAGAACCAGGCCCCTGTGAACAGCTGAGCCCCCGACAAACAAGAGGGAGTCCACCGTCCAGGGAGAGACGCTGTGTCCACGGAGACAGTCCCTGTCTCTGCCACACTGAGTAAGAACGTGCACGGGCCTCTGGGTGATCGCCACACCACGGACACAGTGGAGAAAAGAAAGACGAAGGCCCATCTGTACTTGAACTTGTGACTCAGAAAGGAAAAGCCCTCCTGCTCCCAAACACCAGATGGTGGGTTCGGGGAGCTGCCTTGGAGACCCCAAGGGCAGCTGGGGAGAGGGAGGGAAGCTTGTAGGTGGACACACTGGAGCTCCACCCCCTCACCCCTCCTCTGACGGCTGTGGCACGTGGCTGAGACCCAGATTGTACTGCTGGGCTGGGCCAGACAACCTTCGGTGGCCCCAAGGCACAGGGGGGCAGGGAAGCGGAAAATAGCAGGTGGTCCTCTGTTGCAAAGCAAACAACCCAGGGCCTCTGGGTGGTGTGCAGAAAGCCTCCTGCCCACACCAAATTTAAGCACTATCAGTGGGCTAGTCATTTACACACTAGTATAAGCAAGCTTTCCATTGTGGTCATGAAAGGTGATTTCAGGGAGCAGAAGGACGGGCAGAATCACAGCACGGGGGCGATGAGCAGGTCGAGGAGACGGGACACCGACAGGGAAGAAGTGGACAAAGAGGGAAGCCCATAGGCAGTGGGGACAGACTGACTCTACTCCATTACTTCCCCTGGGATCGGCCCAGACGACAGCCCTCCAAATCTCTCGGTGGCCAGAGCTGCTCGGCTACAAGGTCACAAAACAGAGATGATATGCCCGTCTGATTTGCTCTCAGACCATTTCCCATCCACGTTGCCAAACAGGATTCTCCCAGACAGTTCCAGACGCGGAGGTTTCAGTATTGCTCCCTGGGGAAAGGTCCCAGGGAAGATGCCTGTCTGTTTACATAAAACCACACGGGCGTGTTCACCTCCAGCCTTCTCAGAGCCTTTACTGTGCGTACAGGAGGAGACCCTGACCGCGTCTTCCTCAGAAACCTCCCCCCTCCCTTCTGCAGGACAAACAACATCAACACCTAGAGAAACTGGGGTTCCGAGGGACGCTGTTTGGGAAACACTGACACAGAGGTTCGTTCTCTGCAGGAAGTTCCCAGGGATCCCGAGGAGGCGCCTCTCCGTGAGGGTAATTGGGCGCAGGGAGGCCTAAGTGAACATCAGCTCAGTGACAGTTTCAGTCATTCTGATGGAGACACTGCAGGCCGGAGCCCCACGGCAGACAGAGACATGCAAGCTTTGAAAAACCAAACGAAGCCGGCAGCGAGTCGTGACGCGGGGGAGCAAGGAAGGGGGCTGAGGGGCGCGGCCGGAGCCGTGGGCCATCCTGGACGCGTCCTGGGCATGCACACGGGCCCACCCGTCCCCGGCCCTCGGTCCCGGCCCCCCGCATCACAGCAGTGGGGGGGACCGCGCCCTCTTCCCTGCCCAGACGGCACCTTGTCTCGTCCACATATTTCCTAACAGACTTGCAGCCAGACCCTGTCTGCCCCCGAGAAGGGCGCCTGGCATGTTCCAAAGCTGTGTCCCCCTTTCAGGGTCACATGGCCCCAGCTCCTGCCTGCTCTAAGCAAAAGCCCACAGAATGCTGAGGGGGTGGTGAGCAGCGGGCAGATGGGCAGCAATGTCACGTCCTCACACTCCTCCTGTGGGCTCCGCCACGCCACGCCACCGCTGGGGACACCAAGGTAGGCCGGGCAGGAGCTTTAGGTGGGGACGGGGGTGGCCGAAAGGAAAAGGCAGAAGGCTTTCAGGGTGCTCAGAGCACATCCAGCTCACCCGTCACGGGTGCACAGGGCATCAGTGGGCACCAGACCACAGTGCCTGAGCCCCTGGCCTCGCGGCCACCTGCCAGCCACATGCCTCGTGCTCTCCTGCAGGGCATTTCAGCCTCGCACGGGGTTTCCTGTAGCAAAGCCCCACCGGCCGGGCGCCTGAAACAGCAATAATGTGCTCTCCACGGCTGCAGGCTAGAAGTCCAGGGTCAAGGTGTGGGAGGGCCACGTGCCCCTGAAAGCTGTCAGGCCCGCTTCAGCTCCTGGGGGTGTCACGTCGTCAGATTCCTTAGCTTGGATGAGCCATCCCAGTCTCTGCCCCCACAGTGCCCACAGGCTGCGTCCTCTGGGGGTCTCCTTGCGTCCTCTGTCCTTCTTGTAAGGACACCAGTCAGTGTATTTAGGGCCCACCTACCTAGTGGCATCTGCAAATGCCCTAGTTCCAAGCGAGGTCACCTCTGAGGTTCGGGGCAGGACGTGACTTGGGGGGGGGATACCACTCGCCCCAGGAAGGGCACGTTCATGTCAAGCCCCCACCCCTCCAGGAGTCCTTGGCGGCTCCTCCACCGGAGGGACGGTTAAAAGCACAAAGTGGGGCCAGAGCAGGGCCGGCTCCGCCCTCGGGCCTCTGGAAAACGAACAGCTGCAGGGAGAGAGAGTCTCTGCACTCCCCCAGGCCCCAGGCTCCCACTGCACCCCCTGAGGGAGGTGGGCGGCCGGGCCACGGATGCGACCGGCCTGCCCGAGGTCACATGGTCGGCCGTGACAGGGCATGGCCCTGGGCCAGTGTAGGCTCATGGCGTGGGCCGCCTCCCCTCCTGGCACCCCGAGCCTGTCCCCAGCACCCTGGGCCTCTGTCCAGCACCCCAGGCCTGTCCCCAGCACCCCCGCATCTGTCCCCAGCACCCCCAAGCCCATCCCCAGCACCCCGAGCCCGTCCCCAGCACCCCGAGCCCGTCCCCAGCACCCCCGAGCCCGTCCCCAGCACCCCGAGCCCGGCCCCAGCACCCCGAGCCCGTCCCCAGCACCCCCGAGCCCGTCCCCAGCACCCCGAGCCCGTCCCCAGCACCCCCGAGCCTGTCCCCAGCACCCTGGGCCTATGTCCAGCACCCCAGGCCTGTCCCCAGCACCCCCGCATCTGTCCCCAGCACCCCCGAGCCCGTCCCCAGCACCCCGAGCCCGTCCCCAGCACCCCGAGCCCGTCCCCAGCACCCCCGAGCCCGTCCCCAGCACCCTGAGCCCGTCCCCAGCACCCCCGAGCCCGTCCCCAGCACCCCTAAGACCGTCCCCAGCACCCCAGGCCCGTCCCCAGCACCCCGAGCCTGTCCCCAGCACCCCTGAGCCCGTCCCCAGCACCCCTGAGTCTGTCCCCAGCACCCCGAGCCTGTCCCCAGCACCCCCGAGCCTTTCCCCTCCCAGTGCTCACCCCTCCTCTGTGATCCTCCACCTCGGATGCATTTCTAGTCTCTGGGTGTGGCCGGCAGTTCAGCTCCTGCCAGTGGGTGTTTGCAGAATGAAGACACAGCGGGAGAGGAGTGAAGCGGCCACTGCAGGGAGGCTGGTGGTCCTCCCCCGGCACCTCCCAACCTCCAGGGGCCAGGGCCCCACTGGGTCACAACTGTCCACGGACACCGAGGCAAAGCTGCCTGGCATCCACTCACTGGTCTCCCGACAGGACGGAATTACCCCACAGCCTGCAGCACCCACCCCGATGCCCAGAGCATCGTCGCAGGAGAAAGAGGCCACCGGCTTCCGGAACCAGGGAGGCCAGCACACCGCCCATTTCTCCGCCGCCCGTCTCTCTTTGGCCTTTTCGGTTCATCCTCATGGTCTGTTTACTCCAAGCGCCTGGGAATGGGTTCGATCTAGGCGAGCTGTCGCCACTGGTTACAGCCAAGCGCTCCCCGTGCGGACGGCACAGGGAGTGACAGGTCACCGGAGCTTCTCCAGGGATGTGGGAGCTTCACGCCTCTTCGGCCCGTTGTCGGACGAGACTGAGGGGGACCCTGCCCTCAGGAAGCACAATTTCCCAGGAGTCGTTGGAAGTGTAGCGGCTACGTATTGGAGCTCCCCAGGTGCCGTGGGGACCCCCAGGGGCACCTCTGAGACCTCAGGAGAGACTCTGCATGAATAGACCGTGTTTGGGTTTCAACACCCTCGTGGGATGCTGAAGCAGAGGTGGGGCCGTCAAGTTCCCGCCCCCCCCACCCCGGGGCTCCTGCTCCGGGGACGTCTCTGGGAAGAGGGCGGAGAGGCAGGGCACTTCGGGGCTCAGGCTGGGGGCATGGGGCAGGGCAACACTGCCCCCCGGAAGCAGTCCCTCTGCCCCCCGACAGCCAGACGTCAGCGTGTGCCCAGCTTCTCATCTGGGCACCCTCTCGAGGGATCTGATTTTGTCTGAATGAAAATCCATTTGTCCACCTGCAAGGTGCACGAGTGCTCAGCCCCCAACTTCAAAGGCTCCCCCCGCACCCTGTCCCAGCCCCCAGCCCCGCACAGCCTCCCCGGCACAGCGAGAGCCGGGCCCCTTTTAATTTAACTGTAATTTCCCATCTGGGTGCAGTTGCTGTCGGCAGGGTTTTCCGTTTCCAGGAAAGGTCGTGGGAGGCTGGGTGGTCGTTGGAGGCTGGGTGAACAAGACCGAGGATTTCCGTTTCTTTTACACCAAAGTGAGACGACACAGGCTCCAGAGGCGGGAGCAGGGGCGTGGAAGCTGTTCCTTGGGGGCCCCCAGCCTGGCCTGCACCCCACACGCTGTGCTGCTCACCAGCGCCTCCTCTTGGGCTTCCAGAAAAAGGCCACGAAGGGGAAATCCGAGCCGGCCAGATTCCCCTCCAATCAGAGGTCCGGATTCCGGCCTGGCCACATCCCTCCTGCGTTTTCAGACACAGGAAGGCTCGTCCACCTTCGTGGACCGGGCTGAAGGAGAACTCGCTAGAAATAGGTCCTCTCCCCAAGACTCACCAAGGTTCTTTCCATCTCAGGCGGCCTCTGACTTTGAAACCTGGAATCTGAACAGAAGCGCGGTTTTGTTTTCCAGGCAACTAGGGTGCAGCTGTCCAGCCAGCAGGTAAGGGGGACCCTCCTGCGTCCTCTGCCTGCCCCTGCTCCTCCCAGGCCCACCTCTCTCTCCAACCTCTCCTCCCCTGCCTGCGCCTGGCCCTGGCATCCGGGCCTGCTGGGCCCAGGTCCTGCTGGAGCATGAGGGCTGGCAGAGGACTTCCCTGGTGGTCCAGTGGCTGAGACTCTGTGCTCCCACAGCGGGGTCCCAGGTTTGATCCCTGCTCAGGGAACTAGATCCCACGTGCCGCAACTAAGACCTGGTGCAGCCAAATAAGTAAAAATAACGTTTTTTTAAAAACAGAGTGGCCAAGAGGAGAGTGGTGACGACAGGTATCGAGCCCCAAGCATTTCACAGCAACCCGATTACTGCTCCTGCCCCATTTCACTGCAGGAGACGAGACTCAGAGAGGGTGGGAGACTCAGGCAAGGCCACACAGCGAGTGAGGAGCAGGGCGGGTCTCTAAAGCACATCAGCTGGGCCCCAGAGCCATGCAGGGAGCCACTGTCCCGGAAGCCTCCTAAGTCTTCACTGGTATTTTCAACTTTGGGGTTGAAAGCCTTGAAATGAACTAGAGCAAAACGCTTTGTTTTCGCGGGGACCTAAGTTTTCTAGAGTGAGTGAGTGACTGAAGTCACTCAGGCGTGTCCGACTCTTTGCGACCCTATGGACTGTAGCCTGCCAGGTTCCTCCGTCCACGGGATTTGCCAGGCAAGGATACTGGAGTGGGTTGCCATTTCCTTCTCCAAGAGTCTCATAAGAAAGTGCCTAACTTTTAATGCTATTTTACCCACTTCGGAGGAAATGATCTAATCTGTTATTAAACACACCGCCTGGCTCCTCTCTGCTGTGTATTAAATATGCTTGATTTTTTCTTGACTGTTTAAGGGACATTTACTTGGGGAGGCAGGGTCTGGGCCACCCTGGGGGAAGGCGGGAGGTTTGGGGAACAAGAGTTGCCGGTGGGAACAGGTGTTCGGGCCAGAGAATCCCAAAGAGGCCAGCGCTGCTGCCTGGAGAGTGGACGGAAACAGATGGACAGAGGCCGGGTCATCAGCGGGGATTAAGACTCATCAGATCAAAGAGGGAGCCGGGGTCAGCGTGTGGAACCCCTCCCAGCAGGGGGGACCAGGCATGTGGGGCCAGCTGTGTCCCTTTGTCTGGGAAGATTCGAGGCATCCACCCTCCTGGACAGGATTGGGAGGCTCTGAGGACAACAGGCCGGCTCCCGGCGGCCAGGTGGGTGGGTGGACTTCTGCCCACTTCTCCTGCCCCCACTCCCCGATGGACTCCCCGGTGGTGGGGCTCCTCCTGGGGACAGGGGTGGCCTTGCCAACGGGGGCGCCACACAGGGCCAAGCTGGGCACAAACCAAGGCTCCACCACTTACCAGGCTCTTGGTGGGCTCTTGGGCAAGTCACCAGACCTTGTAGTGCCTTGGTTTCCTTGCTTGTAAAATGGGAAGAATGAGCACAGGCACAGTCTCCCGGGCTCGCTGGGGGCTGCACCCATAAATGCAAAGAGGGTGAGGTGTGTAAGGGAGCCATCCTGCCACAAGTCAGCGTTACGGCTGGGCTCCACCCCTCCAGGCCCTTGCTGGCCTCCTAAGAGTCACTTGCTTCCTCTTTCCAGGACCCCGTCTCTCCCTCTGTAAGACGGAGATGGGTGGACAGACCGCTTCTGCCCAAGGCAAAGCCCTGGCAGCGCCGGGCCTCCACCTCCGCTCCGCTGCCCCATTCTCCACGGCCATCTCCGGGCTTCTCCCCAGCGTCCGCCCTGCCAGTGTTCTCCGTCCACAGAGGGTGAGCCTGCGTACCTGGAGTGGTGTCGTGGGGACACGCTTGTCTCCCAGGCCGGACACAGCCTCTGCAGGTCCAGGGACGCGGTCCCCGGGGTCAGGACTTACACGCGGGCTGGGTGGGGGAGGCGGAAGGTAAGTCTGCCCTGGGGCCCTCTACCTAGAGAGGCGGGACTCAGTCCCTAGGGAGATGCTCCAGGCAGTGCTGCGCTCAGACCCCGTGGGGATGGAGAGGCTCTGTGCTCCCGGGAAGATGGCAGAGTGATTGCTTTGTGCACACAGCTTACACATCTCCCAGAAAGACCGGCCCCTCACTCGTCCTTCACTCACAGTACACACAGGAAATACTGCAGCCAGACAGCTGCCCCTTCTCTGGACCAGCCGCGAAGGTGGGAGAAGAAGCCGCTGATGTGAAACGCAGGCAGGCCTGTTAGGGAGGTTCCGGATGGGCGGTGGGGGCAATTCGTGTCCAGCTGTGACTAGGAGGCTGGTGGGGCGGGAAGGCACCTCTTCTGGGAACACAGAGGCTGGAACAAGCATGGGGGCTGCCCCCATCACCCTGCACCCCACCACCACCCTGTACCGCCCCCCCCCGCAGTGTGCCAAGTGCAGAATCGGACCCAAGGGAACTTAATAAAACCTGTTGGTCGCAGACACCAAAAACCTGGGGGTCGAGATGGCGTCGCCCACAAGACCCCAGCTCACCCTCCCTCTAGCCATCCCAGCTGTGAGACTCCCCAGCTGAGATTCTCTGATGACGTCAATAATTGAAAGCTATCAAGGTGCAAAGTGCTGTCTGCAGGGTGGGGCCCCCACTGCTCCAAGGGGGCCGGTCAGGACCACCACACTCACCCACATCCTGTCTGACCCACCCCGGGGCGAACCTCATAGGCTAAGACAGTTCTACTTCCGCAGAGTCTGGGCTTCACTCCACGATGAAGTCAGCAGGGTGGACGGGTCATCGTCATGTCCCAGGCCGGCAGCCTGAGACCCCGGGCCGGAGCAGGCCCCATTGTGAAGGGTCCCTGAGGGCGTCAGGGGAGGAGCAGTTCAGAGGCCAAGTCTTGCTCAAATTCAGCCATGCCTAGCTGTGCGGCCCGGGTTCCTCAGAGGTGCAGGAGAGACAGTCACGTACCCACCTCAGTGAGTGTCTGGAAAAGTTTAATAAAATAAATCGGCTCCCCTTTCCCCACAGTCCCGGAAGGACGCACACACCGCCAGCCCCGCGGATGGCTCTGTTTTGGGTGGGCTAGGTACTTTTTGCCAGGGTTCTGCAAAAGCTCTGGCAGGCTCAAGGGAACAGTTTGGGGCCCCAAACGAACATGGTCAGGATCCGCAGAGGTGCCCCTAACCCAGCAGCCCTGAAACCTGCAGAGGGGCGCGAGGACCCCACCCGACCCGGACGCTCCTGGCGGGTGAGCGTCCAGGTCTTTGTCAGCCGAACAAAGGCTTCTCCGCTTTGTGCGCCCGGGAATGTGGAGTTTCGAGGAGTAAATGAATCGTAACCCGAGCTGCGGTTGTTGTCCGAGAGTTGAACAAACTCCCCTTGGCGTCTTCTGGCTCCGTGATCGTAGATGATAGAGCCAGACGGGAGAACAGGAAAACCACCCCCCCCACCCCGTCCCCTCGCCCCTTTTTCTCAGAAGGCGCTGCGTGTGCTCCGTGCCCCTGGGGCACCGAGGTGGGGCTAAGGGTGTCACAGCAGCCAGGGCCCTGGGTCGGGGCGTGTCACGCCCCAAGTGCAGGGAGCACCACCTGGGCACCCAGTCCACCCTTTTTGGGGAGCCATCAAAGGCGCCAAGGCCTCTTCCAGCACGATGCCAAAGGCTCCGTGGTTCCCCTAGAGGTTCTGGAAAATCTGCACCCCTGCTTTCCAGCCTCCCCAAGCTGGAGGCGCCCTCTCTGTGGGGCCCGCCCAACGTTTGAGCAGGTTCAGGAGGACAAGAAAGGTCAAGCTCGGTGGGACAGCGGCACCAGGCCACGGAGGAGCCTCTGGGTGCCCCCCCCCCGCCTTCCTTCCTCCAGCTCGAGGGGAATCGGACTAGCTGTTCGATTGGGATTTATTCTCTAGAGAGGCGGCAGATCCTCCTCTAGATTTGGCCCAAGAGTTTAGTAAGGAATGGCGGTAGGGATGCGTGAGTGCCACAGAATGTGAGTCTGGAAAGATCCAGGGTGCGTGTCCTGGTGGAGCCCTAGACCTAGCACCTTTTCTTCCCATCCTGGGACAGCAGGGCAACGGAGCCGGGCTGCCCTTCATGCATCACCAGCTCGGTGCCAACTCCCTGGTCCTGCCCACTACTCCAGCCAGCCTACTTTCCCCACTGGGGCAAGCACTCCCTCCCCCAAATCTACAGGAAGTGACCCCACAGGACAGATGCCCTTGCGGTTCAGTAGAAGCACGCGCCCCACCCCCACCCCCACCCCGCCTGCCCAGACTGGGCCAACTTGCTGGAGAGAAGCTGGAGGCTCCCTACCCCAAGGGTGGCCAGCGGGGCTGGAGGCCGATGGCACACAGTGGGGGCATCGCCACCTGCCCTGGGGAGGCCTGGTTCCAGCTGCAGAGAGGAGGAAAGCACTTCCGTTACCAAAGACTATTTATTTGGTTTTGGAACAAAATCTCCCAAACTAAGAAAAACAAAAAACCAACCAGGAGGGAGGGAAGCACACTCAGTGTTTCCCCTTGTGTCCATCGGCCACGGGGAAAATGTGTGGCCAGGGCGGGGGTGGGGTGGGGGACAGAACTCCTGCCCAGCCCACCTCCCCCAGCAGAGCTGGAATCCTCCTTTGCCTGTCTACCCCACCCATCGGCGTCCCCCATTAATCGGGCCTCCCACTGAGTCTACCGCTCAGACAAAACTTTAGGACTCGGGGCATCTGTGAAGTGTGAAATTTCAATAAATTAGAAAGCAGAAACTGGGTTTCAAAGGCCACCTCGCCTCCAAACATCGGCCACACCACTGGCCTGCCCCCTAAAAAGGGCCAGGCTGCTCAAGCAAACCGACCAGAATCTGTAACTTGGCTGGGACCCGTCCACAGCCCAAGGCAGCAAAGATTTCACCATCATCTCACTCCTTACACTCTAGGCACCAAAGGAGAATCGCCACCACGCGGAGTTTTGCAAATCATGTTTGCTGCATTCCCTGGTGTTTCTTCTGGAGAGTCTGTCCCGGAGACCTCTCCTCTGTGCCCACACCCCCGCCCTCCCAGCCCCTTCCCAGGGAATAATCTGCTTGGAATGCTTGCATTCAGGGGCCTCCTTCCGGGTCCTAAGTCCCCTGGAAGACCCCTGGGGCGCACATGGCCTCTGTCTGGTCTCGGAGGTCGCTGAAAATCGCGCCTCCGCCGGCCTCCCCGCGCGGAGACCTGACTCGAGGCCCGAGTCCAGCTGCTCGGGCTTCCTTGCAGCCTTTTCAACCCTCTGAACACAGATTCATTTATTTATGTTTTTTAATGTAGTAAATGGGCAGCTAAATGAATTGCAATTTGTAATTTTTATGGTTAATTTGAAATCTCGCTCTTGTTGGCTAATCCTGTTAGTTGGTGGCAAAACAAGGGGGAAGTCGTGTAGCAGCAGCAGTAATTCTGATAGGCATTTTATGTTAAATTACGGCCACCGGCCAGAACAAAAGGCGCGGCCGGACTTTCGGGCGGAGCAACCTCGGCGGATCCGCGCGGCCTGCGGCAGACAGAGCGGAGCGCTCGGGGCGCGGGGCTCGCGCGCTCCCAGGCACACCGGTCCTCCCCGCGTTCGAAATGAAGAAGCCAAATTCGGCACCCGACTGTGTTTGTGAATAGCCTACGCGTCTCAAATCCGCGACCCCGCGGTCTCAGAGCGTCCCCAGCCTCGCACTAAGCGCGGGGCTTTTGGGGTGCGGAGGCCCAAGGGCGGGACGCACGCCAAGGCCCCTCTCCCCTCCCTCGTCGCCTCTCTCTTTCCCTTTCCCTCTGCGTCTTGGTCTGTTCTTCGCTTGGGTCCCCACAGGAAGCGAACTGGGAGCGCGGCTGTTGGGGGGCGACGTCCTTTCCCCCACCTCCCCGGCACTCCAGCTCCGGACTCGCCAAGGACAAGCGCCCGCCGGGTTTGCTACGGAGACTGAAGCGAAGGGCGCGGGAGCGCGGGGCGGGACTCAGGGGCCATCCGTGCGTCCGGGGGCGACCCCGCGGGCCCCAGCTCTTTCGGCGATCGGCGCGGGCCAGGTGGGGTCCCGGCGAGCAGAGCGCGCGTGGTCGAGGGCGCTGGAGCGCGCGGCTCGGCATGTTCGCGCGTTGTCGCCCGCGCCGTGTTTCTTGTCCCTGGCGCCTGCTCGGTGCCATCCCAGTGAGTTTGATTGAAACGCGGCTGCGAGAAGGTTCGTCGAGCGGGGAACGCGGGTTGCCGGCGGGAGGGGCGGGCGAGGGGCCCGAGCGGCCCCGGAGGGCGGCGGCCGGTCGCCCCCGCGCCGCGCTGCTCGGGGACTGCTATTTTGAAACCTGGCTGCTGTCCCCTCCAGGGCGCAGGATGCAAGGGTCAAGTGTCACTTCCTCTGGCAGTCAATCTCCAATATTCCTTGTAATGTTTCTAAATGGACGAATTCATTACGCGAGGACGGGTGAATGGGGGAGAGGCCGCCAGCGCGCTCGGTCAATAGCGTCCGCTAATGGTTCATTTTGCACAGCGGAGCGCGGCCCCGTGGAACCCAAGGAAGAACCTGATCAATATTGTTTACTTCCTCGCCGCCACGGGCGTAAAGGTCACTTAGGGAAGGCGGGAAAGTGCAGGCACCCCGACAGGTCCTAATTGTCTCTCTTCTTTCCCCTGGACCCGCTGCCCCTTCGACCTCTTGCACCCTCGCCTGCCTTTCAAACGCAGCCCCCGGCTGCTGCGCCTGGAGGAGCCAGTCTGGACCGCGGACGCCTCGCACGGTGCCCGTGCACACGCGTCCCCGTGCACACGCGTCCCCGTGCACGCACAACGCGCCCACGCCCGGACCCACGTGCTGGCAGCCAGTGCAGCTCGATTCAGCCTAATCTCACAGACGCCTTTCAAGCAGTGGAGGGAACGGGGTCGCTTTTTACAGTACGGGGCAGCTCTTAGCTGAGGCAAAGGCAGCGGGGATGGAACGCTAATAGGGGAGCTCTCTGTCTACCCCCCGCCCTGCGGTCTTTAACAGGCAGCATCAAGCAAAAGTGAAAGGGAGGTACCCCCTTGTCCCTTCCTTTCCCACCCCTTTCCATCACCAGCCCCACCAGGACAGGAGCGAGCCAGGAGTGGGAGCGCACAGGACTTGATGAGTCTCCAGTAAAATCACGGGGAGGAGATTCACAATGGTGCCGGAAAGGGAAGTCTGCCTACTTTGCTGTGTGCCAGCGAGGGCTTCCCCAAGGCCGTCCTAGATCTCAGAGAGAGAGGGAAGCTTCTCTTGGTACATTTAAAATGGTGTTGGCTACAGAGTACGTTGTTGAACGAATTACCTGATGACTTGCTAAATCCCAGAGTTTGGTGAAAAGAAATGACCCCTAGAAGCCCTGCCATCCCTGCGCACCTCGGAAACCTGAAAGCTGTGTCTCCCTTTCCTTTCCGCCCTGGGGTGGAGAGGGCTTCGTGGACTCAAGCTGCCGGGGGGGACCACAGATGGTTGTATTCGACCCGCTAGAAGCTACGTAGCTCTGGTTATACATGGCCACCTTCTCCACCTGTGCGTCATGCAGGGGACACGTGGATGCCATAAAGGGCAGACTCCACGTGAACCCTGCTTGACCGAAAAGAGAGGTAGGCAGTTCAGGTCACTCTAGGAGGTGCAGGGGGCGTTAATCAGGACAGTTAACACCTGGTCTAGGGGAAGAGAGCATCCTTAGTGTGCGTTCCACAAGAAAGGGAAACGAGCTTCCCCTTGAAGAGGCAGGCAGGCGGCATCTTTGTTTCCTTAAGAATTGGAGGATAAAGCAGAGACCAAGTAAATAGCTCGCCAGTTAAGACTGTTATTACATGACTGTTGTGTGCCTAACACAACATCTCCCCAAGCATTAGATGCATCTGTTTCCCAAAAGGGCCCTTTAAAAAAAATCAGATATGAAGATGTGGGAACACTGATTCTTTATGATGGATCCTGCCTTGGTTTATGGTCAGACGGCACCTCTTCCATCAGACGCGGATGTTAGTTTGAGCAGGATTTTTAAACTGTTTGCAATTTGATTAGCCTGGAAACACCCCTCCGCAGAGAAGACAGTTCTCCGTGGTTCCATTCCCAACGATGTCTAGGTCAGGTGTGAGGTTATTTCCAAACCTATTCATTTTCTCTGTTACTCAGTTACCCTCAGTGAAGAGCGATTTGCTAATTCAAGAAGGTGACGTGTATAAATAGGTAAATGAAAAAAATGCAACACAGCTAAAATGTTTGGCAAATTAAACCCTGAAATTCTTTACAAAATGCCAAATTTAATTATCCAATCTTCTCTTATAATATTGAAAAGGACAACTGTTAAGAGGACTTTGGTGCCAATATTTTCTGTGAAGTAAGCCCTTTTACAATTTCCCACAAAATACATTCTTTTATTTAAACTGCTCGATAATCAAGCTCCTCAAATAATAATATGAATGCTGTGTTCTCTGTGTCCTGCCTCCTGGACCAAAGTACCCTGAGGTCAAGCACTTGCTCTTTATTTGTACATATTAAAATTTCTTCTAAGAATGGAGTTTTCAAGCACAATGTGTCAGGGCAGGAAGCAAATGCTGTTTTAAGGGAAGGTTCTAATAAGAAGTCCATTTTTGCATGCACATTAGAGCAGAAAGAATCATTTCTGTTAGTTAACATGTTTGAGCCAGAAAATTAAAAACAAATATTTAACTTCTCAATTTGGAATTTGGGCTGGCATTTGGCTGTGAAACTTTTACAGTGCATACCTGATGAGTTAAAGTCTTTACAAGCCGAATAAAACTGCCTTCAAAAATAAGTTTGAATAAACTGAAGGGTAAATAAAATGCATGGAGACACCCGGGGAGAAAGCTGATGTGTGTGAACTTGGCCAAGAGACAGCTTTTGGACTCTGCTCAATTCAGGGGGTTAAGACACCCAATGGAGCTATATTTAGAGAAGACTAATATGAAGTAAGTATATATACTTACACACATTAATAGTTTTTGCTTTGTTCTCTTCAAACCTACTTTACAGCAGTCCAGTGGAAATGAATTTGCCTTCCCCATCCTTCATCACTGGAGTG
The DNA here is from genome assembly GCF_054371585.1 of Giraffa tippelskirchi. NCBI lineage: Eukaryota > Metazoa > Chordata > Mammalia > Artiodactyla > Giraffidae > Giraffa > Giraffa tippelskirchi. The sequence goes on from NC_137284.1 coordinate 159,244,955, forward strand.
GCAGGTTTCCAAAGCTCCCCATCTCTCCCTTTCAGATTGGGGTTCCCCACCTGATACAGGGGTCTGTAGTTGTGCAGGGCCTTGATCTCATTTCCTCTAAGCGGACCTGCAGCGGGAAGCAGGGCTCGCTGGACTGCCTGAGCCTCTCTGTGCTCAGTGCCCATCCTCCAGGCTTGCAGAGGAAGGGGGTTCCTGATGTGGGGGTCCACCCCAAAGTGTCAATCCTGCAGGCCCAATGTGGTGTCTCTCTAGCACCCACAAACCTAACCGGGGCTTCCTAAAGCCTGGCTTCGCTGACCTCCTTGGCGCTGGGGCTGGATTCTTGCCAGCATTCTCCTAGGCTTTGCAAGCATGTCATGTCTCCAAAACCCCTCTCTGAACAAAAACAAAACCCCTCGGAGCTCAGGCTCAGGCCTGAACCATGGTTTGGGGAAGCCATGCTCCTCGAGGGCCTTTGCCAAGGAGAGCTGCTGTGACACCTAGCACCCCCAGCCCTGCAGTCAACAGCAAGCGCCCAGAGCCCGGAAGCAGTGCCAACAAAGGCACACAGGCAGTAGCCAAGGGCCTGCCCACCTCTCCAGTGCTGGTGGGAGGGGTGTTACTATCTGCAGTATCTGTGGGCTGGAGATGGAGAGGCAGGGGGTGCAGACCGAAGGTCCTGAAGGGAAAGGCCTGCTGCTCGTCCTGGCCCAGGATTTTCTACAAGACACACCACTCCCAGGAGCGAGTGGGGGCCGGCGGTTTCCGTTCAGGGAGTTTGGGCTGTCCTCTTTCTCCCTGGAGGATGCTCCATCTTTCCTTTTAATTTCTAGGTAAAGGAACAATGCTGCTAGTAGGAAGGAGGACAATATCCCCCTAATAAGTACATCCGCTGGTTACAAACCAGCTCGGGGAACCGAAAACCAGCAGAGGGGTCTGAATCCCAAGCTCAAAGCTGGGTGTGCGACCGAGTGTGCGCGTTGATACTTCCTGCATATCCGTCAGCACACAGCGGCTCTAGAACTCTCCTTCAGTCCTCTTCTACGGGGACATGTGTGCAACGTGCTCCAGTCTGGGGACCATAAGCTCAAGGCTCCAGCACCACGAGGCAGAGGAGGAGGGTGGGGAGGAGGGGAGTGGACCACGCCTCCTCCCGCTGCATCTGGGCTGGGGTACTGGAACTGACATCTGGGAAAACGGAAACCTCACTTACAGGTATGGACTCTGGGAAAGGAAAACCCTTGAAAGATGTTACAGCCTAAAGATAATGAGAGAGAGAGGAGGAGGCAAAAAGGTCCAGACTCTCCAGGCCTTTAGAACCGTCTGCCATCGAACGGAAATACATAACTTTAAAAGTGTAGGTACTGGGTAACCAGAGCGGAGTTTGGACTCAAAAGGTGGTGAGTCTTATTCCCACCTAAGAGAAAATTACAGGTCCTGGAGCTCTGCGGCCTCCGCAATGAGCTAATTATTGATCAGTTGTAAAAGAGGCATTCGTGAATGAATCCGCAGACCGAGCCACTAAAACAAGGAATCAGCGAGATCTGGCCTTACAAAAGTTCATTCCTTCTCATACACACACATATCTGCATTCAACCCGAAAAAGAGGCAGAAATTTAAAAAAAAAAAAACTGAACAAAACAAACCCGGACTCTCTTTTCACTAATCAAAATGGAATTGTAGACTTGTTGGGTTTACTAAACGCATCACCCAGAGAACACTATAGAAACACACAATCAGGAATTCTCCAGCTTCACTGCGGGAGGCCCGCAGGTAACAAGGCAGGTCAGAGCCAGCGCTCAGACGGAACAAACTTCTCTGTCGCTTCTGCAGAGCTGATGGGAGCCCAGAGTTCTGGCCCTGCCCAGTTCTCCTGGGGACCCTGCTCTGTCTCTGGAGATTCATGTTTCCAAACCATGCCCTACCGCCTATGACAAGTCTGAAATGGAGGCAGAAATCCTGTGACTATCCTGGCCTCCTCCAAAGGGGAAACGCTCATCAAGCAGAACTTTCTTTTCCTTTGGCCTTGAGCTTTCTCAAACACGTTTCCCTCTCAGCCAGAACCTCGAAAGCCTTTGGGGTGGACTCTTTCCCCTTTGGCTTTCTGTCTGCGGTTGTCTTGGAAAGGACCTTCAGAAATGCCCCAGACAGTGGCAGAGGCAGCGACTTCCTTGGGGGGACTACCCAGGGAACTGAAGCCCCCTGCCAAGTTTATTGCTAAACGATCTGTAAACTGAAACAGTGATAAATGCCCCCTTGCCTAGCCCCAAAGAATTGCATTAATTTATGACAGAAGGAGGACCCTGATTAACAAATTAAGACTAAATCTGCATCAATGCAGGGCAGAGCTCTGCCTTTCCAGTAGTACAAACAACCAGTCTTTGCCACCAAACTCTTTGCTCCCCTGGCTTCGCGATCGCCAGCCCCTGTTCATAAGTGTTTAAACACCCAACTTGGGGTATTTAAAAAACGGCTGGGCCAGCAGGCATCTCCCCGGTTGCCTGCGGGGACGGGAACGGAGCCGGCAGGCAGACGCTCTGCTGCAGCGCGAGGGGGTGTCCTTCCATCAAAGCGACGCCAGGGGGCAAGAGGCGTTAACAAAGAGCGGTCGTCGGCACTCTGCCTTTATCTGCCCGAGCGTGTCACACTCTACAGGGCGAAATGTCATTTTGCAAGGTTATACGTTTCCAGTTCCACACAGAGCCTTATCGCTCATCGTCCACCTCTTGGGCACAAACAAACAGCCTCTTTAAATAAAACCGGGGAAGGGAAACATATACCTTTGTAGAATTAAAACCTGCACAGGACCGCCAAAATGTATTGAACCTTGCTGTTAATCCGACTTACCTTGCTGATACTTTTGCCTAATCCTATTTTCTCCTCACGTTAGCATGATTCTGGAAGGCCTGTTTTGTTCTTCCAGAGGACAGCTTCCCCGGACAGAGGGCGGAGGGCCGCGCGGAGGCCCAGCCCGCTGGATGTCCAAAAGCGGAGCCTGCTCGGCGAGACAGAAAGCAAACGAAATCACTCAAGGGCAACTTGACTGGAGACAAAACACATTCAATTTCCTGACTCCTCCGCTTTCTCTCCCGAATTATTTGCTTTTGCAGAGGCACATTAAACAAATTAAACACTAAAAATGGAAGCTCCTTTGCTCCCTGGCTCAGAAAAGTGTGTGTGTTTTTAAAAGGATATAGTAATAATAATAATAAAAATGAGAGGAAAACAATAGCACTCTAGCACTTTAAAATAAACTCATTTTGTCACCTAAAGTAACAAATGTCACCTAGACCTTGACAAAAATCTTGTCTTGCTGGGCAGTGCAGACAATGGGAGCTTGTGCTAATGGCTGCGGGGCTTTGCTAATAGTCCTGGAAACTTCCACGGTGCTTATTTGAGCATCTTTTCACACCTTCACCTTGCAAATGGCAGCCCCTGGCGACTCCGACTCCATCAGCCCGGCTCCCAGCGCAGTTGTGTCTTGAGAAAGGGACTTGGTCTGCAGGGCTCTGAAGGGGGCCGCGGAGGGCGGAGGAGGACCCGGTCCAGGAGGCAAATTTTGTTATCTCCTTTTAGGATTTTGTTTCTCCTGCCAACCCCGCCCTCCTCCTGCCCACCCCCCACTCCCAATATCGTTTCTCTTTGAAATGTCATGAACTTGGCGCTTTCAGACCAAACCGCTGCGCTCAGGCCCCAGACAATGGGATTGTCAGAGGGCCAGCGCTGAGCTTTTTCTGCGTGTTCACCGAGCGTTAAGCCTTTATCCCACAAAACGGCTGTCTGACCAGGTCAGACAAAAGCCAGCTTCCATCTTCCGCCTCCAGGGGATCTGGGCAAAGCCAGGCGGACAGGACTGTGTTGCCCGGGGCAAGGCAGGGAGGGGGCGTCGGCGCTCAGGCCCCAGCGCCCCCACCCCCGCCCTGCGCCCGCGGGCGGAGGCCAGACTCCGTCAGTCCTACCACCCCTCGGCTCCTCGAGCGCCGACTTTCTGCGTCCCCTGCCCGAGGCTCCGGGGTCCCAACTCCGGTGCCTGCCTTCCGCCCGCTCGTGTGATTGGAGGTGGACCGGCTGAGCTCTCTGTGGCCGCGGCCCCTCCGGCCTCGGAGTCCCCTCCCTTCCTGGAGCCCTGCGCAGGGAGGCCCGTGGACCCTCCGCACTCCAAGGGCAGTGCCTGCGGTCCCCCCCACCCTGAACCCAGCCTCTAGGAGCCAGCGTGATGCGCGGGGCGTGTATGCAAGTGGGCCAGTGTGCCTGTGTGTCTGCGCGCGTGTGTGTGCACGTGTGCGTGTGTGCGAGGGGCGGGTGGCGAGCCGGGCGGAAGGCTGACTCAGACACCAGCTCTCAGAGGGGAAGGAAGCCCCCGGTTCCAGAAGGAGCGCCTGCGGTGAGTGTGGGGGCGACCCTCCTTTTCCGGCCCAGGCCCGTGGCCGCCCCTGCTGGCGGGTCCCGGGCGGGCGGTGGGTGGGGGCCGACACCCTGCCCCAGCCCCGAGCGCGCCCAGGGACCACCCGCCGGACACTGCTTGGTCCCGGCTCGAGGTCGGATGTCCAAGGCCGCCGAGGCGAGTGTACGGGACCGACCCGAGCTAGGGTCGCGACTGGGGCGCGCCCCGGGAGCCCGCAGCCCACCACTCCGGCGCCTTTGAGCGCGGGTGAGCCGGCGGGAAGCGCAGGCGGCGGGCGGGAGGCTCAGGGCTGGTCAGTCCGTGTCCCGGGCGGTAAGGAGGCAGGGCCTGGCCGTCTTCCCCCCTCCTCCACCCGGGCCTTGAGTTTGTGTGATGGGCCGGGGGCGGGATGCAGGGAGCGGAGCGAGAGGCGTGAGCTAAGACCATCCGCCCCCACCTGCAGCCCTACTTGGATTCAGGCTCACGTCCCAAAGCCGCGTCAGTAGGTCTGGGAGAGAGAGGCGGGCGGGCTTCCTGGAGGCCGCGCCGAGGAGCGGCGGCGCTGGCAGGTGGAGGGGCCCAGGCCGGAGGTGGGGGCGGGTGGGAGGATGGGCTGGAGACCTGGTGGGAGGGGGCGGGGTGGCCGTGAAGGAGCTGGAGAGAGAAAGGGGAGGATGAGCAGGCGGGAGGGACCCGCTCCTGGGGGCGCCTGGCTGTCACCAACCACCTGGTGACCCTGAGGGTGACCTGTGACTCTTGGTGTGACCTTGAGCCGGTCTCATCCGGAAAAACCCTGAGTGCCTGGCCATTTCTCAAGTTGCTTTTGGTGGGAACATTTTGTTTTCTGTGCAAAGTCAACCCGCCAGGAAAGATTAGTGCAAACATTTTGCTTAAACCCCATTGCGCGGGGGTGGGGGGGTGGGGGGTGTGGTCCCGGAATGTTCCCAGAGGCCTTAGATACCCACGTGGGGGATGGACCACCTAGCGTGACCTGGGGTGGGGGAGGGGCTCGTGTAAGAGATGACGGAGTGAAGCTAAATCAAAACAAAAGTGTTTCTCCAAGCAAAACAAATCAGGGAGAGTGGTGCACAGGCTGGAGGGGAGGCGAGAGGGCCAGGGGGGTCCGGGGCCATCCCCTCCATGGAGTGGTCCTGGCTGGGCCGGACTGGGCAGGCAAGTCGTAAGGCCGCATGGAAATAAAGATATACTTTGTCTCAAGCTCCTCCTGTCCCACCCCAGAGGCTGAGCCCCTCTCACTGTCTGGCTGAGCGGCTGGTTTCATTTCGGGAGGGAGTACCCTGGCGCTGTTCTCAAATCTCGCAGGCTTCAGGGTTTCCAGGGTGGGATGGGAAGGGGCTGGGGGTCACGTGGGTGCCGGCCAGTCCAGGGGCCACAAACGGGCTTCGACTTGCTCTGATCCTCTTTTGTCGTCCAGACACCCACTGGGGGCTAGGGAGGCCAAGAGTGCAAGGGTCATCTTCCGGGGGCTCACACCTGCCCTGCTTCCCAGGAGGGACCCCCAGGTGGGGGCTCTGGCCTCAGCCCTCTCTACCCTGGTGCCCTTGCTGAGCTGTGCCCGGCAGTCACACGGGGTTATGGGCTTGGGCACCTCTAAAGGGTCCCCCGCCTCCGTCCGTCTCCCTGCACAGCCTCCCCACAAGTGTTGGGGTTGCTGGAGGTGGCCTGGACAGTCTTCCCTGGCCTCCTCACGGTTCCATCCAGCGGCACTTTACCCATGTCTGTTAGCTTCCTGGGGCGACCGTGACAAAGCCCCGCAAACCGGATGACTTGAGACCACAGACAAGAAGTTCTGGAGCTGGGCGTCTGAGAGCCTCTTCCAGGGCCTGGGGGTGGCCGCTGGCCCCAGCGCTGCTCGGCCTGTGAGCACAGCACCTCCAGACCAACCGCCTTCTCCCAGGGAGCCTCTGAGAATCATTTCCCATCTGTGCTCTGGTCCTCTCGGGCCTGAGGGTGGCCCTGGGGGCCCCTGAGAGACGACCGTGAGTCCTAGCGGCCCCCTTTCCTCCAGGAGACCCAGGATGCTCCCGCCGGCTTTGCCCTTGGTGCCATCACCCCAGCCCCTCGCCCCTTGAGAGCTGGAGTTTGGGGGAGGCCAAGACTAAGCATGGCAGGCCAGGCTTGCGGCTCCCACGAGGTGTCTGTGACGCAACAGCTCATCCCAGGGAGGCGCGGGCCCTGTGGGCCCCTCGGACGCAGGGGCTCCCTGGGAACTCACGACAGTGCCCTCGACAGCGGCTCCACTGAGTCCGGAGACTCAGCCAGGACCTCCGGCCGGCGGGGGTGGGCAGGCACTGGGCTCGTGGACTCTACTCCACGCCTCTCGTCATATCTGTGATGCTTGACAGGCCACTTGGCCTCCGGGAATCGGCCTCCTCTCTGAAACAGGAAAGCCATCCTCTGTCCCAAACACCCAGCAGGCTGCACACACCAAACAAGACACGGGAGTGAGCAACAAGGTCTTCCTGTAGAGCACAGGCGACTATGTTCAATATCCTGTGATAAAGCATGGTGGGAAAGAATATAAAACAAGTGAATGTATATATTCCCATAACTGAATCACGGCTGTACAGGGGAAATTAACACAGCATCGTAAATCAACTAGACTTCAATAAAAAAAAATGTTAAAACTGAAAATAAACCCGGACACGGGATATCTGGTTTTGTGCACCAGGCTCAGGGCCTCTGGGTTCCAGCACCTTCTGGCTGCACATGGAGCCCCCAGGGAGCATGTTAAAGCCCTTCCGGTGATTCTAAGCAGCACCAAGGTGGAGACCCTCTGGCTTACCTTTGGGGTCTCTGCCCCCTAAGCCTGCCCCTGCTAGCTAGTCCCTGGCAGGAGGACCTGGGTAGCCACCTTCCCTCAAAGCCCTGGGAGCGTGAGTACGCCTGGTGGGCCCAGGAGGGGGGAGCCACCTGTGAGCCACGCCTCTCACTTCTTCTAGAGTCAGTTTTTGTTTTTCTTAACTATCCAAACGTCCTGAGCACAAAGGTCCCGTTCAGTTCAGATTCTGGGAATCTGTGTCATAAACCAAAGCTAGATGCCTCCCCAAGAAGGCCTCCTCCTGGTACTGTTCCCCAACCCGCTTCCCATCCAGGCTGGGACGGGCCCCGCCCCTGGGTGGGCTTCCATAGCACCAGGACCACGGTCTGTCATGGCGGGCACACCAGGGTGCCGTGGCACTGTGGTTCCCGGCCTGTCCTGACACCGACCCTCGCTCCTGTATCCCCAGGTTGACAGGGCCTTTCATAGGCATGCATGCGTAGCTGTCTAATGAATGCAGGTACAAGCATCTCTGGGCTTCCCTGGTGGCTCAGCTGGTAGAGAATCTGCCTGCAGTGCCCGAGACCTGGGTTCGATCCCTGGGTTGGGAAGATCCCCTGGAGAAGGGAAAGGCTACCCACTCCAGTATTCTGGCCTGGAGAATTCCACGGACTGTATAGTCCATGGGGTCGCAAAGAGTCGGACACGACTGAGCAACTTTTTCACTTTGGCAAGCATCTCTACTACCTCTTTCTCCATGGGGATAGAAGGGGCCTTTTATTGATGTAAGCCCCTTTGCCTGGAAATTGTGTCCCAAGAAGACAGGACTTATGGTAGCATCAATTCAAACATCTCTTTTTCTACCCTAAGCTCTGGTATACAGGGAAAATTAAGTCTTGTTCCCATATGGAAGGAGAGGACGCGGATTAAAACCTGGACAAGAGGTCCCCAACCCAGAAAATTCAGGATTCCAGCCTGCGTGTGCTGGAGTTCATATCCTGCCTGAGCAGGGTGGTGTTGCCGATGGCAAGCAGGTAGACCAGATGGCTGTGGTGGCTCTGTAGCCAGGATTTCTGCACCCCTGGTAAACAACACATGAGATCAGTGGCTGGAGTGAATGTGAGACTTGGCCCCCAACTACGGGTTGATGCCTCAGGCGGAGGAAGTGTTCTGATCTCAGATGGAGCATCTTCACCTCCCAAAGAGCCTGCTCTTCCCTGACAGCTCATCAATTCCCCAACCTCGCGCACGGGTGGAATTGTAGGGACAGCAAGGCTTGTGCACGCACAGCAGAATTCTGAGTGCGTGCTTGTCCGGAGCTGAGACGCTGCCACCATCATTCAGACACTCAGGCAGCAGGTACCGGGGACCAGCGGTGTCCCACGCACACTTCGTGGATCAGCTCACACGGTCCTCGTGGCAAGTCTGTGACGGTGGCGTTTTCATCACTCCCCGCTTTCTAGAGCAGGAGGCAGGTGTGTGGGGGTTAAACGCCACCAGGCCAGCTCCTACAGGAGCGTCAGCTCTGCTGATGGGAGTGTAGGGTTCTCACAAGCCACTGCTAAGGCTTTGATGCCTGGGCAGACCTCTCAGCCGGACTCAGGGGCCACCCCGGCCCCCTCCTCGGGTCTCTGAGACTGGACACTGGCGTTCCTCTGGGGGAGTGTCTGCACAGAGTGTGTGGGTCAGGGCGGATCCACCCGGCCAGCACAGGGCGTTCTGCAGAGCTCGGGAAATATGCCAGAAGGGGCCAGGGCTGGGCTGCTCTGCCTGCATCCAGGTATGGAAGGGGCATTTCCTCTCTTCACGTGGCCTCTCAGGCAGGCTGTTCTGTCATCGCAGAACAAGGCTACGAAAGCCAGCTCCCTGGGTTGTGAGATGCCTCAGCAGGAAAATGGAAGGGACTTTGAAGGGTGTTCAGCGGTGTCCAAAGGCAGCTGTTTGCCATCGTTACTGCGTGTCATCACGGAGGCGTCCTCATGAGAGAGCGGATGACCTGGGGTTGGGGTTCTGGTTTCTTGGACCAGAGCTCTTGGCCTTCCACCCCGGCGCGGGGAAGACAGAGCTGGTCTGTGGGTCACACCACGGGGTTTCAGCCTGTCGAAGCCTTTTGAGTTTTCTGGCCTGTCCATGGGCGTTTTAAGTTAGCTTACTTTAAGGGTTCTTTTGGGCTTCCCAGGTGGCACTAGTGGTAAAGAACCCGCCTGCCAGTGCAGAAGACATAAGAGACTTGGGTTTGCTCCCCGGGTGGGGAAGATCCCCTGGAGGAGGACACGGTAACCCACTCCAGTATTCTTGCCTGGAGAATCCCATGGACAGGGGAGCCTGGCGGGCTATACTCCATGGGATCACAGAGTCATACATGGGGTCACACAACTGAAGTGACTTAGTGCACAGCACAAGGTCTCTTGTAGGAAAACTGTTTGGCATTTTTAATTTGGAGATGGGGCTGTGGATATACCCTCATCAGAGCTTGAGTGCCTTGGGGCTGTTGTGCTAAAAGTGGTCAATTAAACTCCATTTCATCTGTTCTCTTTCCTTCAGTTCCCCTGTGTCTAAAAAGCAATACATTCTTTTCTTTTCTTTTTTTGCTGCAAAGCATGAGGGATCTGAGTTCCCTGACCAGGAATCAAACCCTCGCCCCTGCATTGGAAGCATGTGGTCTTAACCACTGGCCAGCAGGGAAGTCCTGGCGATGCATTCTTCCTGGGGATGCAGTCGTGGTCATGGAAAAAGCCTTTGGCCTAAGATTCCTGGGGCCACAGGACCGTTGGATGAAGGAGTGTTGGGAGGAGGCAATCTGAACTGTGAGCCAGAACAAGATGAAAAGGACGATTAGCTCTAGGAGGGAGAAATTCAGATCGGAGGGAAACATAAGGTCCAGCCCCGGGGGGTGCCCCCTCTGATAAAAGGTCAGACACTCCTCCAATGCCATGGTTTCTCAAAGAAGAAACCGAAGTTCTGAGTGGTCCCATGATACCTCAGACTATTCCTTTCAGCGTCTTTTTCACTCTTACGGATGCCACCATCCCGTCGTGTTTGTGCCATGTGCCCAGCTCACACATTTGATAGTCTTGTTAGGAAAATAAAGCCAACCCACAGGAAACAAGGAGGGCGGGGGCAGGGCTGATGCAGAGCTGTGAACTGAGGTGTGTGCTCTTGTTGGGGGCGGCGGGGGGTGGGCAGTGGTCTAGCAGGTGCTGCCGCTCCTTCCACGGGGCAGGAAGTTCCGCAGTTCTTACTGAGGCTGGAGCCCCAGAGGCCGCCCAGGTCACAGGGCCAGTGCAAGGGCCTCAAGCCAGGCCACCTCCTCCCTGGGTCAGGTGAGAGTGGGGTGGGGGTCGCCCTTACAACCCTCCAAGGCAATGCGAGGAATCCCAGACCCGAAGGTCAGGTCCAGGTCGAGATGCCCAGCCAGCAAGGTGTGGAGGCAGAATTTCAACCTGATTTTTTGAGGCCAAAGTCTGTGAACGCTCCGTGATTCTGCTGACTCGACCTTCGATCCAGTTGCAGCCCCCGGCATAGGAGGCTTGTGGTGATGCCCTTCTCCTGAATAGAAGGAGCCAGCCCTCATACGCAGGAGGGTCCAGAGGCCAGTCAGCGCTGTCCCCCCACCCAGCAGGGGGACCTTGAGCTGTCTGTGCTCGGGGGGCTGGGAAGGGGGCTGCTTCCAGGAATGTGAACGTGACGCTTGCCTTAGTACCTGGTCTGAGATCAGGGAAGGATTCTGGCAAGAAGGGACATGAGAACCAGGTGCCGGGTCATTAAAGGTGCTACCGGGGTGACCAGGCCAAGACGGGCCAGTTCTGGCCAAGGAGCAGCGTCAGGGAGGCCGAGAGGAGGTGGATGTGGCCTGTGGGCGCTTGTGGAGGAGGTGCACCCTGGCTGAGGTCAGCGTGGACTGGTGGCTTGGGAGGCACCCGTGGAGAGGGCCTGTGAAAGGGGGATGCACGTGAGCGCCAAGTCGCTCAGTCGTGTCCTACTCTCTGTGACCCCATGGACTGTAGCCCGCCAGGCCTGTCTGTCCGTGGGATTCTCCAGGCCAGAATACTGGAGTGGATTGCCATGACCTCCTCCAGGGGATCTTCCCGACCCAGGGATTGAACCCACGTCTCTTATGTCTCCTGCATTGGCAGGCAGGTTCTTGACCACTACACCACCTGGGAAGCTGTGAAAGGGTGGGCTTCACCCTAAAGATAACACGTTGTCTGTGAACGACTTTGACTTTATCATCAGATGGCAGGAAGTGCCAGCCGGTTCCTACGGGGGAAAACAGAGACATGTTGAGACGTGGGTTCGGTGTGGGGAGCCCAGGTGACAGTGTAGACGGTGTGACAGGGAGCCGTCACCACCAGCAGCCCGAACCTCGAGGGAGGGGCGGGGGAGCAGGCGGTGGCCCTGCAGACACCTCCTCACTCTCCTCCAGCTGCCCGAGCCCGCCTGGAGCCCAGGGCAAGGAGCTCACTGGTTGCCCAGAATGTCCATCCTGGGCTGAGAGCAGGTGGAGGAGGGCTCAGGGCAGGGTGAGCCGCGATGCTCAGCCCCTGACCCCTGCCCCCGTGATGGGGAAGGGAGAAAAGCCCTGGGTCACTTACTCACTGGCTCTGGGAGTGACCGTTCTGCCAAACCAGTCCTTCAGTGACTCATGCGAAGATTAACAGTCCAGAGCCGGGCCCCCTGCAGGGGCGCTCGTCCACCACGTTCCCCCTCCCTCCCCTATACGTGGTACCGTGCTCCTCCCCCCGTCACCCCTGGTGCTGGTGGACAGGCAGGCTAGCGGGTCCCTGCCCCCAGCATGGGGAAGCTCAGAGGCGTGCTCAGCGTCTTGCTCGGCACTTGGGGTGCGGACTCCCCGTGTTCAGTGGAGGGAGCACGCGTGTCCCAGGGTCGTCACACTGAAGTCATCACCCCCCTGCCCCACCATCAGCCTGCAAAGGGACCTGATGCTCTGAGCCAAGTGAGGGAGACCCGGACTCCAATCCTGCCTGGGAAGCTCCTTCTGTGTGTTTCTCCTGCAGAATGAGAAGGGGAGTCTTACAGACATGCTTGGCTTACGCTCAGGAATCTGGTCCTGGAGCCCATGGCGCTCGGCGTTTACCGGTTCTGTGATGTGGACAGAGAGGCCGAGGACGATGGATGGACGGATGGATGGACAGACGCCAGGCCGCCTCCCTCGGGTCAGGAGTCCACTCTGGGACCCAGCACCGAGCCGGTGGGGCCAGGGATCCCTCTCCACGGGAGTGAACTCCGAACCAAAACACACCCAACGTTTCTTGCGAACAGGGAGAGTCTCTTCCCAAATTGTGCCTGTGTGAGTTGGGAAAAGCCTTAGCCATACAAACTCACGGGATGGTGGCTCTTGGAAAACATGGCGGAATTGAAAAGAGGAAAGCAGGTATTTTGCAGTTTTATTAAAAAAAAAAAAAAAGCAGCTGTGACAGCCCCTGAATGTGGGGCAGAGGGCCGACCTGCGGGCTGGCCGGGCTTGTGAGCTCCCCGTCCCCAGCGGGGAGGACCCACGGCCGCCGGAGCCTTTAGGATGTCAGTCAACCACTTTCAGTACGCAGGGCCCGAGACGGATGCTGCGGGATTAATAATGCACGGCCTCACGGCCACAGGTTCCAAAGCTGCCCGCGGTATTCAGAGAAAAGCAGCCGGTGAGGCCCGAGGAAGCAGCCTGCCCGCAGCCTGGGGTCGGCGTTTACAGACCAGACGGGACGGGGATCTGTGAGTCTCCCAGGAACCCGGGTGTCTGCGCCTCCATCTCCGCATCAGGCCTGGGGGCGGACGGCTGCGGGACTGAAATGTCTGGGAGGTCTAGGAGTCCCCGGGGCCTGTCTCCAAACCCTTCCCCATCGTGGCTGAGTTGGTCCCACTGGGACCCCATCCCCTGGGGAGGGGGGTGCTTTCTCCGTGTGGTCGTTGGCGTGCGCCCGGGTGGTGCAGGTGAAGACAGGGGACAGAGGGCGGGGTCCTCCAGGGGACGGAGGGGACGGGTCCTGAGGGCGAAGAGAACCTCAGAGCAGAATGCTGGTGCGTCGCAGGCTTCGGAAACAGGAAATAGGAGCGCTGCGGAGTTTGTCGAGGTTTTGGGCATTTGTATCCTAAATGTTGAAAAGAAGTTGTAAAAATATAGAAATATGCAAAAAAAATCAACAAATGTTTAAAAAAAAAAAAGAGTGATCCCCCACTACTTAGAGTAGACGCATTTGTTTTCTGTAGAAAGTAGGAAAACAAAAAACCAGCTTTGGGTTTTTTGGTTTTGTTTGGTTGGGCTTCAGGAACTGAGCTTCAGGAATTAGGCTGGACTTTGAAAGATGTAAAAAAAAAAAAAAATGAAAATTAGATTTTAAACGAGTGATGCTGTCTGTAGAATCTCCATTCTGAGCCCATTGCTCTAGCTGCGAGAGAGCGTGTTTTCTTTCCATGTCAAGGTAACCGCTTTACTCAGAAGTCAGGAATCACCCTTGGAGAGTTCAGGGCTGCCTTCTCCACGTATACCAGCGACCGCTGGGGGCAGCCAGCCCGCCGTGTACCTGGGACAAGGGGGGGACCCGCGATTTTGTGCAGACTGGGTTTGAAATGCATGCTCCAGGCTTGCTTTTGGAAAGACCCGGATTCACCTCCAGAAGTTCTCAGGCTGACCCGAGACTGCGGCCCTAAAGGGACCCCAGGTGGCTCTTTCTGTGCTGGACTCCCCGGCAGGACCGGAGGGGGCTGCCTGGCTCTCCCTGCCCCAGTGATGGAGACTGGTCAGCGGCCACCGAGGCCCAGGGAGTCCGGACCGGTGGGCCCTGTGTCTCCCCAAAGCCTGGAAGCCCATCCTCGCGGTCCTCACACTGCTGTTCCTTCTCAAGTCATCTTCCGGGCACGGTGGACAGGGATGGAGGCCTGGGGAGATGGGTGGGTTCTGGAGCGGGCGTCGCCCCCAGCAAACGTTCTTTTCTATCGCAAGTATTTTGCTCCAGCGAATCGGGCCATGAGGGCTTGCTGCTCCCACCCCCGCAAGCCAGCCCCGAGGAGCGCTTGTCCGCCCGTGTGGACCCCAGGGATGGTCCCGTAGCCCCTCCGAGGACGTAGCTGCTCACCTGGTCTCTCCTTTCCCCTCAGACACCTCACGGCCACCTCTCTGAATGCTTTGCTTCTCTGACTGCTGTTTCGAACCTACGATGTTTGATTTTAGCTTGACGGGAGAAATGACCCCTGCTTGAGGAGCGCCTCTCAATGGCAGTAATTGAGCAGCAAGGGGACCGGGGTGACTGCGGCCGGGTGGAGGGCCTGGGGCAGCGGCTCAGGGTCCCCGCGGTCCTGGGGGCCCACGCGCTTGACGAAAACCCTCCTGGAAGGGAGTCCCGCTCGGCTGTGCTTTTAATATCCGTCTTAACACGGTTATGCTTTTAATATATGTCTTAACACGGAGACGAGTGCTGGGGGTACACCCCGACGGCTTCCTCGGCTTCATCCACAGCTGCAGGCCATCCAGCTGCCAAAGGGCCGGGGTGGGGGGTGGTTATCACCACACACCTTCCCCAAGCAAGGGCCTCCGTGAGTCTCTTAGCAACACTACTCCAGTGCAGGAGCAGGGGAGAAATGGACCCCTTAGGCTGCTCTTCCGACACACACCCCTACCATTGTCCTCACCATTTATATTTCAAGGCAGTCTTGATACTGGGGACAGCGACGTCGGCCGTGATGCTTCATGCTTGGGCTTTCTTTGAGCTAGGGAGGCTGCTCTGTGGTGGGACCCAGCAGTGTCTAGGAGAGCCACGGGCAAGGTGAAACCAGCCCAGGGCAGATGAATATGTATGGGCTTCGCATCAGCCAGACTGCGTCTGGGTCCTCTGCTTACTGGCTGTGACACAGCAACTTAAATCTTTCCGAGCTCCCCCGTCCTTATCTGTGCCATCAGGTTAAACCCAAGAGTCGGCGGTAACGATTAGACGAGACGCTGGCTCTCCCTCAAGTTCACAGTCACGCTCAGCACATGTGGTTTTACCTGCTGCCCCTCTGATCATTCCTAGAGCAAGTTTCAGCATCTTTCTGCATCTTTACTGAGCACCTGCTAGGTGCTGGTGGCCGTGCGCGGAGAACTCCTCCCTGGAGGAGCTCACAGAGCCGAGAGGGATGTCAGGACAGACAGGTGACAAGGCAGGGTGACAAGTGCTGGCTTAGCCAGTGATGCCCGAGGGGACGGTGAGGCAGGAGGGAGCGCTGGAGAGGAGCTGACCTTCCAGCTGCATGTTCAGGAGTGAGCCAAGCTTGGTGGTGTGGATGCGGTGAGGCGGGGCGCTTGGTCAGAAGGAATAGCTGGGAGGTCAGAGGGTGGGCAGGGCTTGAGGGGGAGATGGGATGGGGGACCATGGCCGGATCTCTGTGAGCAGCAGGACACCAGACAGGCTTCCCATCAGGGAAGTGATAGTGTCAGCATTTTGTCTGAGGACGGTAATTCTGCCAGGAGTGTCTGCGTGGACGGAGGTGGAGACCAAATCACCCAGAGGGTGGGAAGGATCCGGAGGAAGGGCAGACCTGGGGGCTGGGGGGGAGGGCGTGGGAGAGGGGATGCTGGCGCCTGGCCCAGCTGCGGGGGCTCCGGGGGCGGGCACCGTGGGCGGGCACCGTGGGCCAAGGCAGTGCTTCTACTTCTGTTAGGGTCAGGTGTGTCCCAAGGACTTCGCCTGGTCTCATCTGAGCAGCCCTGTGGGATTGGCTGGGTGTTGGGTGTTTTATACCCATTTTAGAGATGTGACTGCGGAGGCTTGGACAAACGTAGCCCTCTGTCTAGGAGCCTGTCGTGAAGAAGGGCAGAAGGCAGAAGGCAGCTTCCTGCTCCCAGCCTGGTACTGTGCAGAGTCCTCCAGGTTTGCTTCCAAGGATTTGAAAACAGTGGTGTAAGGGGTGTGTCTTGACCCACTCCCTCTGGGACCTGTTCCTCTGTCCCTCGGAGACACGGTGGGGCCTCCATCAGGACTGCCGTGGGGCTGGCTCTACCCTGCACACACAGAGCCCCTCCGCTGGGGCCCCCCGTCCAGGGTCCCCACAGGCTTGCTTGGCCCGCAAGCAGCCGGCACCCTGGCTGTTGGTGAAAGGAACGTCCACTCGTGAGAGGGATGCGGGTCATCCCGGTGTTGCTCAGAGGCTCTCAAGGAAGCTGGGAGAAGCTGTTTCTATACTTAGTGAACGCAGTCTGGGAACTGCTGGGGAGGTGTTTTTAAAGGGGGTGGGATGATGAGAGGATGGAGACTCTCGGCCGTGGCTCCGGAGCTGGACCGGCTGCCCCTTCTCAGCTCTTCTCACTTGACTCCCCGTGACCACCTGCCGTACCTGCCGGGGGCTGGTCCCCTGAGCGGGACGGAGCCCTGGATGCTGTCTTCTCTGTCCCCACAGCCCCGGGTCCTGTGCCTCAGAGCCGTGGTCCACGCTGAGGAGGTCTCACCTGGGGAGGGAGGGCGGAGCTGCCTCAGAATCACCGGGGCAGTTCTTTCCACCCACACCCTCAGCCTCCGGCGGACGCCCCAGACAGGGAGGGGCTGGACACAGACGCTGTGGTGCCCTCTGCTGCGGGGCCAGGAGCCAGGCGGGCGTAGGCGCGGGGAGGTACCCCAGAGGTGATGCTTTCTTCTCTGCATCTCTCTGTCGCTCCTTGTTCGGTCTTCCGTCTTTTTTAACTTACTTATTTTTATTAAAAATTTTTTAGTTCATCCCAGAGTGTAGTTGATTTACAATGTCGTGTTTCAGGTATGCAGCAAAGTGACTCAGTTATACATATATATATATACACACATCGGGGCTTCCCCAGTGGCTCAGCAGTAAAGAATCCACCTGCCAGAGCAGGAGACGCAGGTTCGATCCCTGGGTTGCGGAGATTTCTGGAGGAGGAAATGGCAACCTGCTCCAGGGTTTTTGCCTGAAGAATCCCACGGACAGAGGAGCCTGCTGGGCTGCAGTCTGTGGGGTCGCAGAGAGTCGGACGTGACTGAAGTGACTTGGCATGCACCAATAGGTGGTGTTTATTTACACCCAACACAAGCCCTGTGCCAGAAGACTGCACGTCCCCTAACTATTTCATCCGCTTCAAAACCCTATGAGGTCGGTAGTATTTTTCTCACCGTAGATTTGAGGACACTGAGTCTTACGAGCTGAATTGTGTCTCCAAAGATACACTGCCGTCCTAACCACCAGCACCCAAGAATGCAACCTTGTGTAGAAACGGTCACTGTGGGTGAGATTGAGACCGGG
Organism: Giraffa tippelskirchi; assembly: GCF_054371585.1. NCBI lineage: Eukaryota > Metazoa > Chordata > Mammalia > Artiodactyla > Giraffidae > Giraffa > Giraffa tippelskirchi. The sequence continues at coordinate 159,262,336 of NC_137284.1, forward strand.
CCATCCTGGCGGTGCTGGACTCTTAATCCAAAATGGCGGCTGTGCTTTTCAAAAGAGGGAAATTTGGACCCAGATGCCCAGGGAGAAGGCTGTGTGATGATGACGGCAGAGACTGGATCGGTGCATCTACGAGCCGAGGAAGCCAAGCGCCTCCAGCCTGGAGAAGCCTGCCGGATGCCATCTGTTCCTCCCTCCCCATCCCCCACTCTGCAGGCCCAGCACCCCTGAGCCCTCCGCCCCCCTGCAGGTGGGTCTGAAGGCTCTAGGGTTCTCCAAGAAGAAATAAACAGGATGCTTTCTCCACTCTGTGACCATCTTCCTCCCCACAACTCTCTCCAGTCCGTTCTCTGTTCTCTGTCCACCGGGAAGAAGACTGGATTTTACCTGCCTCCTGACATCCGACACTCTCCCTTTGACTCAGGAGAGTCCAGGCGGCCACCCGAGAAGGCTCAGGTGGGGCAGACTGAGGGCTGAGACACACCCTACGGTCGAAGACCCAGAGGGGCACCCACACCCCTGGCAAGCACCTTCCTCTCCCTCGGAGATTCCCACCCCACCCCCACCCTGGGCACGTTCCCCCAGGTCTGACACTGGCCACACCCAGCGGCTGGGCAGCTTGGAACGGGGGGCTGCAGTCAGTCAGTCAGTTCAGTCGTGTCCGACTCTCTGCGACCCTATGGACTGCAGCACGCCAGGCCTCCCTGTTCTTCACTAACTCCCGGAGCCGACCCAAACTCATGTCCGTTGAGTCGGTGATGCCATCCAACCACCTCACCTCTGTCATCCCTTTCTCCTCCTGCCCTCAATCCTTCCCAGCATCAGGGTCTTTTCAAATGAGTCAGCTCTTCACATGAGGTGGCCAAAGTATTGGAGTTTCAGCTTCGAAATCAGTCCTTCCAATGAACACCCAGAACTGGTCCCCTTTATGATGGACTGGTTGGATCTCCTTGCAATCCAAGGGACTCTCAAGAGTCTTCTCCAACACCACAGTTCAAAAGCATCAATTCTTCTGCACTCAGCTTTCTTTATAGTCCATACATGACCACTGGAAAAACCATAGCCTTGACTAGACGGACCTTTGTTAGTAAAGTAATGTCTCTGCTTTTTAACATGCTGTCTAGGTTGGTCATAGCTTTTCGTCTCACACGGAGCCTGAGCCCACATGGAAGCTTCATGAAGATCAGCCTCATGCTCAGGGCTCCCGTCTGTTCTGCCACGTGCCTGCTGCGACCTTCACTGTGTCCCCCACGTGCGCCTCCGTTGCCTCGTGCATAAGGGGCGGCGATAGTACTGGCTTCAAACAGCTGCTGTGACGGGAGAGGGTTAACGTTTGCAAAGGGCCTAGGAGGCTGGAAGCGCCAGGGCACCACGCGTTCATGGGGCAGGGGAATGCAGGACAAGTGGGGCTCCCGGAGGACGCAGGCTCGTCCAGGGCTGGGCACCCCGGCGAGGCCTGCCCACTCCCCCCCCAAATGCCCCCACCCGGGGAAGGGGGTCCTCGGGAGCAGCAGCTGCGTCCACCCCGCGGGCTGAGCAGGGTCCAGGCCCGTCTGCCCTGAGGCTGCGAGTGCCATGTGCTGGCGTCTCGTCCGCACCTGGTGGCACATGTCCTCCAGGAGGGGGACGGGGACAGGACGGTCCTGGTCTAGGTGCAGTCTCTGTGCGGACAAGCTCTGGAGGTGACGGCGCCTGCCCTTCCCGCGGCCCGGTGCCCCTTCCTGGGCCACCTGGCCACGGCCTCTCTCTCGCCGGGTGTCCAGCAGACACTCGCTGGCGAGCTTCTGATACCAAAAGGAGGAAACGGAGACTGAGCACTGGAGCACGGTCCGGGGACTTGGCCCCAGGGTGTCCAGCGTGGGAAAGTCATTTGGAAAGCAAGTGAGCTTCGGGTTGGGGGTAATGCAGGACTGAGGGGAATGGGTGGGGTGGGGTTCGGTGTGCCCCCCACCCTGAAAGAAAGAAAAGAAAGGGAAGTCCCTCAGTTGTGTCCAACTCTTTGCAACCCCATGGACTGTAGCCTACCAGGCTCCTCCGTCCGTGGGATTTTCCAGGCAAGAGTACGGGAGTGGGCTGCCATTTCCTTCTCCAGGGGATCTTCCTAACCCAGGGATTGAACCCAGGTCTCCCACATTGTAGGCAGACGCTTTACCGTCTGAGCCACCAGGGAAGTCGAGCCCACACCCTGAGGACTTCCCATTTCCCGTTTAGATCCATCTCATCAGCGGATGCATGGCCGTCACGTCTCGTCTGGCTCACAGACGCCAGGGAGGCTGAGCGCCTCCCATTTTCCTGGTGAGTCTTGCAGTGGAGTGGTGTTCGTTCACAGTCACACAATTTGCATCCCTCAGAGTCAGGGTTTGAACCCAGGCCCCAAGCCAGTTCCCTGGCTCCCGCCTCCCTCGACTCTGCTTTGTACGTAAGAATCAACATAACCACAACTCACCGATTTACAGAAAACCAGCCTGATTCGACCGGACTTGAGCTGAGACCTTTAGAAGGAGCAGTGATGGGCACTCCAAACGTCCCTGGAAATGCACTTCGCCCGGTCGGTTCTTCATCCCCAGAGCCCGGCTTCCACAGCAGCCCCGCTCAGAAATGCAGGTCACGGGAGGGCCGGTGAGATGCTGAAGGCGCTGAGCGCGCTGCAAGAAATCAAAGTTCCCCGACTCTGCCAGCTTGGCTATGCTGCCAGGTGCCAGCTTGTGGCATTTCTGTCAGAAATCTAGCTGGCATGAAAGTGGGTTTTTAATCCAGCCTGGAGTAGCCTCCCACACTCAGAAATTCTTTGCCTGACTCCAGAAGTCTAAACCCAGCCTTGCTTTCCCCGGAGGGAGAGGAGGCGGGGATGACAAAAGCCAGCCCCACTCTGGGAGCCAGATCAAGGCACCCCAAGACGGGGTGGGGGGCGGGGGAGGTTCTGCAGCCTTCCCCAGGACCCCAGCCCCTCCTGGATGAAAATGACAGCTTTGCAGGGCAGGAGGATTATTCAACTTGGTATTTAAGCACAGTATTGAAACCAAAGAGGGAAATTCTTTGGAGAAATGGGATGCAACTGAATTTAAGAGAAATAAAATCTGCGACCAGGGTTTCTGCCTCCGTTTGCTCCCTGCCCCGGCCTCCCCAGCCCCCTGCCCCCCATACCCTGTCCAGCCTGCAGGCCTGCAGAGGGGTTCCCCTACAATCTCGTGATACATCCTCCTGCTCAGAAGAGTCCGGCTCTTCCTCTTTGCAGGCAGAATCGAGTCCAGACACCTTGACTTGATCCGTCCTTCTTTTCTTCCTCAAATACAAAACACTTTTAAAACTGACGGTGATGGCTATGGCCATCCCAGCCTGCTTCTGTGCCATTTCCACCCCCTGGCCAGCCACTGGGGCCTCAGCTGGGGCCCATCCGTTGGCAGGGACACCAGCCTGCTGCCCGGGCCTGGCCAGGTTCCTTGAAGGACAATTGATCACTGGGGCTTCCCTGGTGGCTCAGCTGGTAAAGAGTCTGCCTGCAAGACGGGAGACCCGGGTTCAATCCTTGGGTCAGGAAGATCCCCCAGAGAAGGAATGGCACCCCACTCCAGTATTCTTGCCTGGAGAATCCCATGGACAGAGGAGCCTGGCGGGCTACAGTCCATGGGGTCACAAAGAGTTGGACACGACTGAAGCGACTTAGCAGACACGTTCTCTAAGAGACCCAGATCTGCTGTTAAGGCCCCAACATGGCAAGTGGCTAAATCCTGAGTTTCTCTGAGTGGGCCCCCACGGCCTAAAAATACAGTTCTGCTCTGGCACCCAGAGTCCTCTAAGACCCCCACCCCCACCCAGCTCTCCTTGCCCTCAGCTCCCTGCCCTCAACCTGAGGGTACGCAAACCTTGCGCCCTCACACAAGCGATGCCCTTTAGCCACAACATCCTCTCCCATCCCTGCTGAGCCCCCACCTGCACAACCCTGCTGCCTTCAGGGTCCAGAACCAGTGCCCCCGCTTCCGAGAAGCCCTCCTGCTCCCACAGCCACAAAACCCAGTTTGCTGCCCCCTTCCCCCGGGCACAGCCAAAGACAGCCTGCTTTTACCTCTCCTGGGGCTTCCTGTCCGTCTCCTGGGAATGTGTTATTGTCTAATAGACTGTAAGTCCCTGAAGGAGAAAGATCACGTGTTGGTCGCCTCTGTGTCTCCTCTGACTTGTGCGTGGACGTGACCCAATCGTCTTTACAGGTGGGTTGTCGTTGTTTAGTCCCTCAGTCGTGTGCAACTCTTTGCGACCCCATGGACTGTGGCCCATCAGGCCCCTCTGTCCATGGGATTCTCTAGGCAACAATACGGGAGCGGGCTGCCATTTCCTCCTCCAGAGGCTCTTCCTGACCCAGGGATCAAACCCGCATCTCCTGCATGGGCAGGTGAATTCTTTACCACTGATTCCCCTGGGAAGCCCCTTACAGGTGGGACAAAGCACATAAGACAGATGTGTTAGGGGTTAAGTTGTGTCCCCCAATTCCTATGCTAAACCCACAGTCCCAGCACCTCAGGCTGTGGCTGTGTTTGGAGTGGACCTTTAAAGAGGTGATTAAGGTAAACTGAGGTCATTAAGGTCGGCCTTGATCCAATGTGACTGGTGTCCTTATAGGAAAAGGAGGTCAGGACAGAGACACACAGAGGGACGGCCACGTGAGGACACGGGGAGGAGGCAGCATCTACATGGGGAGGAGAGAGGCCTCAGGAGGACCCGGTCCTGCCCACGCCTGGACCTTGACGTCTGTCCCCGCGGGCCTTCCCTGTGGGAGGCCGTCCTCATCCTCCTCTGGACTGTCAGGGACGCGGGAGAGGGCCCTGACAGTGGTACACCCTGACCCCTGCCCAGAGTGACGGGCCTGGCCCTCTCCAGACACGCGGGTCCCTCAGGAGCCCCGAGCATCCCTCGTGCCCACAGGCACCCCCGTCCTGAGGCCAAGACTCTGGCACCCGGAAAGGCAGGGGCCTGGGGAAGAGCAGCTCAGAGGAGGGGCGGGGGCCTGTCTCCACCTTCGGAGGCCCCTGAACCTCCCTGCCCTGGGACAGCCCGTCCTGGTTCCTCGTGCACTCACACCCGGCCTTGACGCGCCCGGCCACACCCCTGCAGGACAGCTGCCACCACCAACTAAGGGAACAGGAAGCCAGAAGCCTGCTCCGTTTTGAAGATGTCAGCATCCCGGTGGATCAAAAGTTGAGCCCGGAGGCTGCTGTCAGCTCCTCAAGCACATAACTTCATACAGTTCCTGAGACCGAGGCACAGGGCCCACAGCAGAGGAGGACAGGGAGGCAGGGCGGCTTAGAGGGAGGGGAAGAGGGACTAGAGGAGGGAAGGGAGGAGGGAGGGGAGGGAGGGGAGGGGAGGAGGGAGGGGAGGCAGGGCAGCTTGGAGGGAGGGGAAGAGGGATGGGGAGGGAGGGGGAGGGGAGGGGGAGGGGAGGGGGAGGGAGGGGGAGGGGAAGAGGGATGAGAGGAGGGAAGGGAGGAGGGAGGGGAGGGGAGGAGGGAGGAGAGGAGAGAGGGGAGGAGGGAGGGGAGGGGAGGAGGGAGGGGAGGCAGGGCAGCTTGGAGGGAGGGGAAGAGGGATGGGGAGGGAGGGGGAGGGGAGGAGGGAGAGGAGGAGGGAGGGGGAGGGGAGGAAGGCAGGAGGGAGGGCAGGAGGGAGGGGAGGGGAGGAGGGATGGGGAGGTGGGGTGGGAGGATGGAAGGGGAGGAAGGAGGGGAGGAGGGAGAGGGGTGGGGAGGGGAGGAGGGGAGGGAGAAGGGGAACGGAAGGGTGGGGAGGAGGAAGGGGAGGAAGGGAGGGGGGAGGAAGGGGAGGAGGGGAGGGGGGAGGAAGGGGAGGACGGAGGGGTGGGGGCGCCTGGGCCCCGTATAGGACGGCAGGCGTGACAGCTGGGGGGTCACCTGGCACGTCCCTCCCCGGGGCGCCCAGCGTCGGCTGAGACACTGCAGCAGCATCACCTGTCAGCGCGTCCTGCTCCTCCAGGGTCCCCCCAGCACTAGGGAGAGGGCAGCTGAGAAGACAGGCCCAGAACTCCCCCGGGGAGGGCCCGGACCCGGAACGTGGCTATGTGCCCGCCCACCCTGGGAGCGGGGACCGCTGGCCTGGGAGCTGGGCCAGGGGCCGCCCGTCAGGGTAAACGCAGGACTGAAGGCGGGGGGCTGGGTCAGGTGTGTGTCCCCCAGCGCCTCGACAGCCGCGTCCTGCCAGGGCTCTTCTGTGCGATTTGCGGGTGTTCACACCGCCTACCAGCGTGCACACCCCTAGTCTACCTCTGTCCCCTCCCCTCCCCAGCTTTGTCCTCAGCAGGTACTGGGCTCCGGCCTGGCGTTCCCACCCCGTCTCACTCAGGACCAGAAAACAAAGATCGGAGCGGGATGCATCAGGTTGAGTATGTCCAGATACTGGCGTATCTTGTTTAACAAATATGTATGTAGCATTTACCATGTGCCAGGCGCTATGCTAGGTGATTTACAAATACTAACTCATTTTATTGACTCCTCCCAATAACCCTGAGAGTCACATACTACTACCATCCCCATTTGAAAGTGAGGCACAGAGAGGTGAAGACTCTTGAGGTCCCATAGCTGATAGCCGGTGGAGGTGGATTAAAATCCAAGCAGTCTGGATACAGAATCTCTCACTTTAGCTTGACGTTCTTTGCTACAGAAATAATTCTTCATTTTTAAAAACATTTTTAACTGTGCTTCCCTGGTGGCTCAGAGGGTAAAGAATCTGCCCACAATGCAGGAGGCCTGGGCTCGATCCCTGAGTTGGGAGGATCCCCTGGAGAAGGGAAAGGCTACCCACTCCAGTATTCTTGCCTGGAGAATTCTGTGGACAAAGGAGCCTGGCAGGCTACAGTCCATGGGGTCGTACAGAGTTGGACACGACTGAGCGACTAATGCACAGTTGTAAATACCTGTACAGGAACGCGTTACCACAGGGCCTGTGTTTTGCTTTTGAGGAGAGCTCCCACCAGCCTGAGGCGAACGACTCAAGGTCCGCTCCATGGCGGGGGCGGGGTGGGGGCGGTCTGGAGCTGGACTGTTGACTTTGGGCTTCCCGTCTCCTCTCACCCCCCCGCAGCCTGGACACAGCTCTCCTCAGGGTCCCAAAGCCCTCAGCCCTCAGCAGAGGTGCTGTGGATCAGCTGCAGCTCCTGGGGGTAGAGGAATGTCCGTCCTGAAGGACTGAGCCTCCAGCCACAAAACTCCAGGCCCTGGGGCACCAGGAGAGGCAGTGGCGCAGGAGAAGGACTTTCCCACTTCTCCACCCTCGGAGCCCGAGCAGGCTGCTCCTGGCTGCATCTGAGGACAGCCAAGCCCCAAATGGCCTGGGTACATTGGGTCAGCACGACCATGAAGACCGCGGGGCCTGTGTCCTGCTGGAGGAAACCGCACCTTGCCCACGGTATCTGAATGCGCTCGTGTGCAAAGTCCCTGATGCAAAGCACCAACTCATCGGAAAAGCCCCTGATATTGGGAAAGACTGAGGGCAGGAGGAGAAGGGGCGACAGAGGATGAGGTGGTTGGATGACATCACCCACTCAGTGGACATGAGTTTGAGCAAACTCGGGGAAATAGGGAAGGACAGGGAAGCCTGGTGTGCTGCAGTCCACGAGGTCACAAAGTCAAACATGCCTTGACTACTGAACAGCAACAAATGCAGAGTCCTGCGGTTGTGCACTTGGGTTTGTGCGGGCTGTTGCGTCCCGTCCCTCCTCCCCCACCAGCCTCGCCCTGGACTCTGCCCCAGGTGGGTGTGCTCACACCTGACCCAGGGTGCCAGGAGCCTCAGGGAAATCAGAGTCCTAACAGTGCAGATGCTGGATTTGAAAAGATCAAGAAAGAAACCCAGGCTGGCTCTGCCGTTTGCAGCCTTTGGGTCACAGCTCTTGAGCGTGGGTCCCAGCAGCTTGGCAGTTCTAGATGGTTTCAGGGTGCATGGGAGCACTCGTGAGCCTGTCTGCATGTGGGTGAGTCCTTGCCTCGCAGACCAGCCTCCTCTAACAAGGATTTCCTATCCCCCAGGTGAATCTCATAAGCCCGATGGTCTGCAGAGCTGGTCTTTCTGAGAAATTGGCCACTGAGATTTGCTCTGCTCGGCTGGTCTCCAGGACCCCGGATCTCTCTAAATCTCGGCCTGGATGAGGCCCGTTTGATTTGCCGCACTTTCAGTCACCCCTCACCTGCGTCTGTTCAGCCGTGACTGCACACGGGTGCCCTTGGAGACGAAAGGCTCCGCCGTCCGAGCTCCACCCCACACGCCCTGCGGAGCTCCCAGGCCCAGCAGCTGCCCTCGGCCACACTGGGGCCTCCTTACAGCCCCGTGAACTCGGGATGCTGCTTCCCATTCCAGGGGCCCAGGGAGAACTGCCGGAAGGCCCCGAGCTCCTACCCTTCCCTGCCCCGTCACCTGCCCAAGGAGTGCCAGCAGGGCGAGTGCAGAGGAGATTGCTCAGCCAGCACCAGCACCTCCCCTCTAACCTGTGCCTGGAACTGAGGTTGGAGCCACTGGCCTGGGCAGCCCACCCACTGGTGCCGTGTTCTGGACGGGGGCTCGTCACTCACTAAGCTGCATTGGCTGGAGAGAGGTGAAATTTCTCACCTGATCTGCATCCTATCCCGACTGCCATCAACAGTGACGCAGCCCCTCCTCCTCCAGGCCTCGGCCACCAGGAGGAAGGAAGGAGGCAATTCCAGGCTTTATGCCTGGTTCTGCGTTGTATTCGTTCCTGCTCTAACAAACGACTTACCACAGACTTCATGGCCTGAAGCAACAGATTGCTCATCTTACAGTTCTGCAGGTCACGTTCAACTCTGGGTCTCACTGGGATGGTCAGTGGGACCCATCTCGTTCTTCCTGAAGGCTCTGGGGAGAAGCCGAGTCCTGCCTTTTACAGGACTGATGTTGAAGCTGAAGCTCCACTACGCTGGCCACTTGATGTGAAGAGCCAACTCACTGGAAATGACCCTGATGCTGGGAAAGACTGAAGGCAGGAGGAGAAGGGGTTGACAGAGGACGAGATGGTTGGATGGCATCACTGAGTCAACAGACATGAGTTTGAGCAAGCTCCGGGAGTTGGTGACGGACAGGGAGGCCTGCTGTGCTGCGGTCTGTGGGGTCGCAGGGAGTCGGACACGACTGAGCTACTGAACAACCACAGGGCCCCACGCCCTGCAGCACCATGACCCTTCCTCTGTCTTCAAAGCCAGCAGCGCTGGCTCGCTGTGACCTTCCTCCAAGGTCACATCTCCCTCTGTCTGTAGCACGCGAGGCTCTGCCCTGGCAGGGACCTGGGGTCTAGATGGGTCTGGATGGGGCTTGACCAAGTTACTTGTCCCTCTGTGTACTCTGCACCCGCCACGCGGGGTGACAGTGCCCGCCTGTGTCACAGGAGGGGGAGAACCAGCCATGCCGGGCCAGACAAGATTTGAAAAGCTGTGAGCCCTGTGAACAGCCCGGGACAGGGCGGGCCTCTGAGCCAAGGCCAACAGAACCCCTCTCAGGTCCTCCCCAGCTGGAAGCTCCCTTCCTTGGACACCTAGAATCACCCATCGCAGCTGCCGGAGACTGGGGACATGTGGGCAGGGTGGGTACTTCCGCAGGGGGCTGCACGCAGGGCAGGAGCCTCGCATCACTGGGTCACCCTGGAAGACACCCGGCTCCCAGGAGGGCCGGCTCAGGAGGAGGCGCCTGCACCCAGATTGGACCTGATTGCCCCAGGCACGGTCCTCGGGCTGGAGAAGCTCCCAGCAGACGCCTGTCCGGGGATGGAAGGTCCTGATGAGCTGTTTGCAGGCACAGGAAGTGCCCGGAGGGGAAGGGAGTCGGAGAAGGTGAGGCAGGACTTTGGGATGGAGGGTGATTCCCAGGAGAAGTCACAGCAGGTGTGGCTGCGGGTGCTCCGGAGCTGGTCCACCTTCCAGAGCAGCCTCACCTGCAGGCAAGGCTGTGAAGGAAGCCCCAGGAGTGACCTGGGCACCTCGGACCTCTGTGTCTTTCTCAGGACGCAGGGGACGTCCCCCGGGTAGGAGCCGGCTGAGCTTGGGGATTGTGGCTTTAACTTACGAGGTTCATTCATTCTGCAGAGGCCTTTCCACCCCAGCCACGGTTCATCGGTGCCTGAGGGGGACATGAAAAACCCGGGACCAACTTAACTGCCTGATTAGTTCTGGAGGGTACAACCAACCACAGGTGAGGCTGAGTCCAAAACTGGGGATGAACACTTGCTGCTGCTGCTAAGTCGCTTTAGTCGTGTCCGACTCTGTGCGACCCCATAGACAGCAGCCCACCAGGCTCCCCCGTCCCTGGGATTCTCCAGGCAAGAGTACTGGAGTGGGGTGCCATTGCCTTCTCCGGGATGAACACTTAGAAATAAACAAAAATGTAGCCTCTCTCCCCCTCCTTACCCCTCTCCCACCTAAAATCTTTGTGTTTCTGAAGACATGGAAACATTTCACTTACTTTCGTTACTGCAGGCGGGGGCTACTCCCTAGCTGCGATGCGCGGGTTTCTCACTGCGGTGGCCTCGCTTGTGGACCACCGGCGCTAGGGCACGTGGGTTTCAGCAGTCGTGGTTTCCAGGCTCTGGGGCACAGACTCGGTGATTGTGGCGCACGGGCCCAGTTGTTCCACGGCGTGTGGGATCTTCCTGACTCAGGGATCGAACCCATGTCTCCTGCATGGGCAGGTGGATTTTTTACCACTGAGCCCACCAAGGAAACCCTGTGTCTGGGCCTTTAACTGCCTTAAGGTGATCTCCAAAATTATGCTCTTTGTAATGAAGAGTCCATGTGCTATTACAGTATGTGAGCAAAGAAGGAAGGAGGGGCAGGCGTCCGGCCAGCCGGCGTGTCTGCCCTGGGCACTGCCACTCCTCCACGTGAGGGAGGTGCCCGCCACGCCCTGCCTGGGGGCTGCCTCTGGACAGGCCAGGCAGGGGCGCTAGGGTCACTCCAGTGGGAGAGGAAGCCAGACGTCCACGGGGCGTCAAGGCCAAGGGGATGAGAACAGTCCCAGGGTTTGGGGCAAGAACGGCCTTCCTCTCAAGCCTGCGACCTTGAGATTCTCGGAGGATCTGCCGGGAAGTGTCCTTTTACTGAAAGACAAAATATGTTAATTTTATGACCACCTTATAAATACACAGTGTCACCATCCTAGCGCGACGAGCACAGATTTACTCGGTCTGAAAGAAGCATCAACAAAAGAAATGGGACGTCTGACCTTTTTCTCCAAATTTCTACTTCCCATACCCAACTAAACTGGCTTTTTTAAAATTCAGTTTTATGCAGAATTTCTGGAAATTCACAATCTCAATTGAATCCAGTCTCCTGATACATGGTTCAGAAACTTTTTTCTGTATGGCTCTCTCTCTCTTTTTTTTAATTCTCTGACAATACAGAAGATACATTGTTTTTTCAATGGCAAAGGTAATGTGTGGTTGATGTGAGGAAATGCAGAAAATGCAAAAGTAAGCTGACTTTCCCTGACCCCCACACACCCAGGATATCGGCTTTAGGAGCCTGGCTTGTGGCCTGCGACCCACTCTCCACTAGCACAGACATGTAGCAGGGCTTCTGCTGTTATGTATTTTTATACAAATGGGGTTAGTGGATCAGTTTGCTAGGGCTGGCGAGGTACTGGGCCATCTCCCAGTCTCGGGAGCTGGAAGTCCAAGAGCTCAGTGTCAGCAGGGCTGTGTCCTCCTGAGGCCTCTGTCCTTGGCCCGGGGACGTGGTCCTCCCCACGTCCTCACACCGTCCCTCCGTGCGTGCCTGTGTCCTGATCTCTTGGCACAAAGACCCCAGTCATCGTGGATTTGGGCCTATCCTAAAGACCTCACTGTAACTTAGTTATGCCTTTAAAGGCCTTCCTTCCAAGCACGGTCACGTTCTGAGGTTCTGGGGGTCAGACGTCTGGCTTGGGGCCACAGCAGCTGGCCCTCCGACCGGACCCCAGCCCACACCTCCCACCAGTTCACCCGTGTCCACCCCGGGACGGGCCGCGTGGCCGCAGCACCCGGCCCACCTCCTTGTGTGCGAGCCCTCAGGCGCCTGTTCACGCAGAAGTGACCTGCCTCCACAGGTACGCCTGTTTTCACTTCTCTTGTTAAAGGTGCCAGATCGCTTGCCCCAAACCTCGAGTCACCTGCCCTAGATTGTACGAGAGAACCCGGTCCCCACATTCTCACCAGACATGCTTGAGGTTCTGCCCTACCCTTTTTAAATTCTCATTAAGGAAAATCTCAAACACATGGCAAAGTCCAGAGAATAGAACAATGAATCAAAATATGCTCACCCCACCCCCAGCTTTAACGACCCCTTCATGGATCACTGCTTTGTCATGTCAAAGGGGCTTGCGTATGAAGCTCTGAGCCACGCCATAGGAGGATGAGATGGTTGGATGGCATCGCCGATTCAATGGACATGAACTTGGGCAAACTCTAGGAGATGGTGAAGGACAGGGAGCCTGGTGTGCTGCAGTCCATGGGGTTGCAAAGAGTTGGATATGACTTAACAACTGAAAAACAACAAAACTTGAGCAACCCTCCAGTCTTCACTGGTTGTATTCTGTCCATTTCCCTCCCATGTTTGTGGTTGGAATACAGTTAGGACAAATTTCAGTCATCAAGGCATCGTACCCAGATACATCCATATGAATGTCTAATGGGCAAAGACAGCTCAGCAACATAACGACTATCTCGTCATCACCTCTAACGAACTAAAGTGAGTTCCTTCCTACCAGCGAGTGTAGAATGGCTCTTCTCAGCTGATGCCAGTCAGTCTGCTGGGCCAAAAACCGCGTCTCATTACTTTTCTCAGAGTCAGAAAGTCCTCTGGGGAGGCTGACGGGTGCCCAGCACCAGGTCCCCTCTCTGCTGCCTGGGGATCACCGTTAGAATTGCTCCCACTGCCTCTGGAAAGCTTAAGTGTTACTGCTCAGTCATGTCCAACTCTTTGCAACCCTGTGGACTGTAGCCCGCCAGGCTCCTCTGTCCATGGGATTCTCCAGGCAAGAATACCAGAGTGTAGCCATCCCCTTCTCCAGGGGATCTTCCCCACCCAGGGATCAAACTCAGGTCTCCTGCATTGCAGGCAGGTTCTTGACCATCTGAGCCACCAGGGAGCCTCCCTTAACCCCTATCCCAGCCCCTGCTTGTCATTATTCTGCTTAGAAATCAGCGCCTCCATCTGCCTAGGCCCCCATGCCTGACCTACCCACCCAACCCCCCGCTGCTCCCAAGAACTCCCCCCTTTCCCCCACCCCTGGGCGTGTTCCCCTCTGCCTTTGCACTCAGCCCCCAGTCCTTGCCCCTGTGTTCTGACCTCATCCTTACGGCCCCAGCCCTGGCCCCTGGCTGTGTGGAGATGAAGCTTGCAGTGCTGGACACCTCTTAGCGTCCAGCCCAGGGAAGGGGGTGGACAAAGAGGCAGAGCTTGGACACAGCCTGACCGAGCCTGGCCGTCCCACAGGGGACTCTGGGACTGTGTGGCCTGTGAGAGGTGCACAAGTGGGCTTTGGTGCCACAAGCAGCCCCCTTGGGAAGGGCGTGCAGTGAGGCTGACCCCAGAGGAGGTGAGTCAGTGGGCGCCCAAGGGCCCCTTTGAGGCCTGCAGGCCGCCTTCTCCCACCCCGCCCTGGAAGATGTGTAGTAAGCACCTAGTCTTCACCAGGATTTGCAACCCGCTCTGAATTGAGCTTCCTTGGTGGCTCAGACGGTAAGGCGTCTGCCTACGATGCGGGAGACGTGGGTTCCATCCCTGGGTTGGGAAGATCCCCTGGAGAAGGAAATGGCAACCCACTCCAGTACTCTTGCCTGGAAAATTCCACGGAGGGAGGAGCCTGGTGGGCTACAGTCCATGGGGTCGCAAAGAGTCGGACACGACTGAGCGACTTCCCTTTCACTTCTCTGAATTTTAGGTTGAACGTGGTCTATGTTAAAAACCAGTACCTAACGGCACGAGGCTTTGTTCTCCAAGCTCTGCCCATGAGCCGCGGGGCCAGTCCTCTGACCTGTCAGGGTTTGGGTGTTTCCTCCTCTGAACAGGCAGGGTCTGCTCAGTGGTCCTCAAGGGTCACTGCCATCTGGCCTGCTGGGGAGGAGGACAGGCTTATCTGCCTAAGCCCGAATCACCTCGGGACCGTCCCAGGTGTTCTGTACCTGGGAGGACGTGGGTAAGACCCCCGGGGCCATCTGAAGTGGCCACCCCTCTACCAGCACCCCAGGCCCTCCCGGGGGCCTCGTGAGCTTGGGCTCCAGGACAGTCCCTGCTCGGACGCTGCCTGCAGGCCCGTCCTGGTGAAAGGCCAGCCTCGGCTCCGTGAGCGGTGGGGGGGGCGGTCAGTCTGTGCCCTCGTGGTTCCCCAGGAGACGCGTCTCCCAAACCCGTTGGGGTTGATAGACCTGCAGGAGCCGGTCCCCGCCCCCACCATCGTGAGGGGGCTCACGAGGGGCCCTTGCTCCTGTGCCTGTGGGTATATGCTCACCCACATGCACACACATACACACCCACGGGCACACACACGCCCAGATCCTCAAGACCCAAACAAGCAAAGCAACTCAACACGCGAGCTTTCTAGAGAGACCAAGGTTCACGCCCGGGGTCGGCAGGGAGTCTGAAAGCCAAGACGGATTGATGGCCTCAGCCGCCTGAGTGGGGTCTCTAGGAGCTCAGCAAACCAGGACAGGGGATGTTTCACAGCGAATGCTACTGGATTTTTTTAAAAGATATTTTTTTTCTATAAGGCCTCCAGTTTGATACATATCCAGGGCTTACCTTAAACGCAGCAGGCTCAGAGCAGAGGGCTTTGTGACAGACTTGCTCTTCCTCTGAGAAGGGGCCGAAATCCCGGCTGTGAGAGCTTGATGGATGGAGTCATCGCCGCCGGGCTCTGGGGCTCCCGGGGGCAGACGGGAGCTCCAAGAAGCCGGGAGAGGCTTGGGAGGATTAGCCATGGGAAGACAGGCCACGGAGGGGTTTAGAAGCAAAGCATCCTGGATGGAGGGTGCCTCCAGTTATAGAGAAGGTGCAGGAGGCCATGGGCTTCCCAGGGGAGGAGGAGCGGACCCCTGATCACAGGGACGCCCGCTGCCGGCATCCTCACTAAGGACAGGGACGTCTGTGGTCACACACAGCCGCCCGTGTGGGCCTCTCTGGCGCGCTCTCAGGGCGCGTCTCACGTTGGGCACAGCAAGGGGCGCGGGCTCAGCTCAGGTCCCTGACATGGGGCCTCCCTCCCCCGTCCTCCTGCAGCCCCTCAGCTGGCCAGGGGCCACCGCGCCGTGTCTCTGCCCCAGGTCCTCATCCCCATTCTGCCCAGGACTTCGCCCACCCTAGAAACCACGGCATTCTCCATGCCTCCTCTCCGCGGATCCCCGAGCCCATCAGCTCTGGTCTGAGATGCTACATCTGTGTATGTGGATGCTGCATACTGTGTAACACAGTACTGACTGTGTTCCAAACCAGTACTCTAGCTGGGAAGCCTGACCCCCAGGATGACGGCGCTAGGCCGGGAGGGCCCTAGGGAGGTGACCAGGCTGTGAGGATGGAGCCCACAGGAACTGAACCTGTTTCCGTAAAACGGACCCCGATCCTTCACCCCTCCCGCCAGGAGAGGACACGGTGAGAAGCCCGGAAGAGGGTCCTCCCCAGACCCTGCCATGTGACACCCCGATCTCACGCCTCCAGCCTCCAGAACCGTGAGAGAGAAACCTGTGTTGTGTGGAAGCCACCCGGCCTGTGGGGTTTGTCCTAACATTTCTCAGCCAGACCTTCTCCAACCCACCGCCCACCACGCGCCCCTAGCATCTCAGGTCACTTCAGGACCCAGGGAGGCGTCAGACTGTAAAGCGGAGGATGAAGACTGAAGCGGGTGTGCTTCTCCTGATGCAGGGGGATCTGTGCTGCACTCAGGGTTCAGGGGGCTTTGAGGAGACGGACGGATGGGGACCCAGAGCTCCGGAGCGAGAAGGACCTATGTTGACTTCTACTCCCCGGTTCCCTGGTGGCTCAGGTGGTAAAGAATCTGCAATCAATGCAGGAGACCTGGGTTTGATCCCTGGGTTGGGAAGATCCCCTGGTGAAGGGAATGGCTACCACTTCAGTACTCTTGCCTGGAAAATCCCATGGACGGCAGACCCTGGCGGGCTACGGTCCAGGGAGTCGCACAGAGTCAGACACGACTGACCGGCTAAGCACCACCCTGGTTGTGTAACGGTAGTTGAGTCATTTACATTTCCCCGTCTGCAGAGTGGCCATAAGGCTTAAACATTTTACATAAGATGATGCTGTTGTCTAGCACAACTAAATGCTCAATGAGCATGGTTAGAACAGCCATTATGACCGTTCCATTATTGTGGAACTCAGAACTGTGGCCCTCAGAACCGTCAGACAGTGCATTTCTGTTGTTCTAAGCTACAGAGTCTGATGATCAAACCAGTGCATCCTAAAGGAAATCAGTCCTGAATATTCATTGGAAGGACTGATGCTGAAGCTGAAGCTCTAATACTTTGGCCACCTGGTGCGAAGAACCGACTCATTGGAAAAGACCCTGATGCTGGGAAGGACTGAAGGCAGGAGGAGAAGGGGACGACAGAGGATGAGATGGCTGGATGGCATCACCGACTCAATGGACCTGAGTTTGAGCAAGCTCTGGGAGGTGGTGGAGGACAGGGGAGCCTGGCGAGCTACAGTCCACGGGGTCACGGAGAACTGGGCACGACTGAGCTACAGAACAACAGCCACAAGCTGTGGCCCTGTGTCCCAGGACACTATTAAGAACAGCCAGGGAGCAACTTTGAAGCCCAAGGCGCAGCCCAGAAATGCGGCTTTCCCAGCTTTGGGGTGAGGCCAGGACCCTATGTTTTCACGATTCTGCAGCGGAGTTCCGCTTTGGGGGGAAGCACTCTGGCAGGCCGTGTGCTCAGTAAGACGACCCTCTGCGATGGAAGGCTCCTGGGGAGGGAGGCAGTGCCCCAGAGTGAGCTGCGGCCTCACCCTGGTCTCAATCTCCCTGACCCCCCAGCCTGGACCCCAGCCCTCGGCCCGAGTACCTTTGACCACCTCGAGGCCTCTCTGAACGCCAAGTTTTCCTATGCCTCCTTCTGTCTCCATCCCTACAGCACCTACTTGAGTCAGATCACAGCGAGGCGGTGGGTGCCTCTGTGCCTAAGACTGAAAATTAATTAAATTCAAGGCTTCAGGTGATATAAAACAAATTAGGTCTCCACTTCGTCAGTGTAAGCCCCCAAAACTTGGCACTAAGTTTACTTCGGATGTGAGTAAAATAACATATACCTTAAAAAAAAAAAAAGGAAACCAAGTATGTGTGAAAGATTACGTGAATGGATTCAACTTTAGGAACTAGGTCAAAAATGAGGGTTTTGCCCTGTGCATGGGAGAACGCAGCAGCAGTTGAATTATTCATGCAACGTGAGCCATGCTGTTTTAAACTAGACAATTGAACGCTGGTTTGGAAGGTCATTAACACCCAGGAAAAATGCAAATGGTTTCTCCATCTTTTTAATTGTCATAGCAGGAGAAGCTCTACCCCATGGAAATGAGATGGGAGCAGGTCCCCTCCCTGGTGGGGGAGACGGCGCCCCCCCCCCAGATCTTCTAGGAGGCAGACCTGTTCCCCTGGGCACCCACTCTCCACAGAGACCCCTGGATGGGTGAGGAAGCAAATTGAGGTGCTATTTAAAGCCACGTTCTCATACGTGAATAATCAAGAGGCTTTTTCTTGGAGAGAGTGGAATTGGGGGCAATGCTCAATTAGCCTAGAAAATATCCCTTCTGCCCAGCCACCTGTGGACGGGAGCTGTCTCAGGCAGAACCACGGTCGCAGAGGGACTCTTCCCAAACTTTGTCTCGGGGGCACACAGGGGCGTGGGGATTCGCCCAGACTGCGCAGTCACTGACTGGCGGTCAGAATGGCAGCCCTTCTAGTGCCCGGCCAGGCCCTAGTCCCTGGGAGGCACAGAGACCAAGAGCTTACACGCGGAGTATGTACGATTAGTAAGTGCCACTTGAGAAAAATGACTTCTACTTTGCACTCCGATCTTCAGGAGGTTCTGAATACGCATCACGATCAGTTTTTGTTTTCTGAATCCCTCGGGTGACTGGGCTGTGGGCATTGAGGATGCCCCCTGGCTGATCAACATTGCAGAGGGCAGCCAGGGGCTTGGGCTCCTCCACCGGGTATCTGCAGGCACTGTGGCAGTGGGCACTGTGGACGGACTCTGCCCTCCTGAAACCCACGGTCCAGTTGGGCAGGCAAACACACACGGGGCGTGGGGCCAGGGAAACAGGGTGCCCACTGATGCCCCTGAGGTGAATGCAGAGGGGAGGGGAGGCCTGGGCATCGCTGCTCCCTGGTTGACTGGTCCACGCCTCATTTGGTCTGGACAGAGTCAAATCCTAGTGAGTGTGGGGGAGCCGCCCTGCTGGTTGCAAATGCAGCTTCCAGAGTCACAGCCTGGGCTGCAGAGAGCTGCTCCTGACTCAGGAGGACTCGATGAGACCAAGGCTCTGCTCAGTGGACAACCTCCCAGGCGATCTCGCATTGCAGGAACCCCCCAGTCCAGAGAGAATCCAGTCTAATATCCAGAGACGCCAGCGTGGCTCCGAGATACTAGCCCGTCACTCTGACGCGTGGTAGGACGTGTGGTTCTTGGAACACCCCTGCTGGACCCCTCAGACTGGCTGTGTTAGACAGCACAGCCCCCAGAGATGTCCACCCCCAATCCCCAGGAGCTGAGAACGTGTTACAGTCACAGACTGAACGTTTGTCCCTCCAGCCCCCAGATTCACATGTTGGAATCTAACCGCCAATGTGCTGGTGTCAGGAGGTGGGGCCTTCATGTCGGGATCAGCGCCCTCATAGGAGAGCCCAGAAACTCCCTGCCACTTCCCCAAGTGAGGACATGGTGAGAAGCGGCCGTCTGTGAGCCCGAAAGCAGATTCCCACCAGACCCGAAATCTGCCGGGCCCTGGATCTCACACTCCCAGCCTCCAGACTGAAGGATAAACAGTGGTTCAGCTGCTCTGTGTTTGGTGTTTTATTACAGCAGCCAAATTGGACTTAGGACAGTTCACTGACCCGACCTCCTAGGCGGTCAGCCCCCTGTCCCCTTAGGGCCGAGCAGCAGGCTTCAGGCAGATGGGGACAGAGCTGGAGGACCCGTCCAAGGTCCCCAGATTCACAAGCCCCGGTCTGTCCTCTTCCTAGGACCCTTGTGTCTGTGAGTCAGCCCTTTGCGTGGAGCTGTTAGCTCTTCCCCTGTGAAATCGTGAGGCCATGGGATGGGGGGAGCAGGCAGGCACTGACCAAGCGGAGACCATCTTAGCCCAGGATGAGAGGGGCAGGGAGGTGCCCACGGGACCCGGAGTCCCAAGGGCAGGGGCACTGGGAGGGGAAGGCTGTGCACCCCCAGCGTGAACACCGACACTCGGTTTCGTCTCGGGCAGGCGGGCCAGCACCCCAGTGGGTAGACTGGGTCATCCCGTCTGGGACCCTGCGGGCCGCACAGGGTATGCTTCTGTTTTCTTCGTCACACACCCACGGGGTCGCCCCGGAGGACTCGCCGGCTGGTTCTCGTTCACTCATTCTGCCCAGTGCGGGGCCACGGTCCATGTCACGCACCAGAGGGCCCGCGGCGGACGATGTGGCACACTGCAAGGGAGAGACCGCCCAGCCCACCCTTCCGAAGCTTCACCCCTGCCAGGGGAGCCGAACCCCGGGGGGCCTCTGTCATCGGGCACCTTGGTTGAAATGAAGGTTTCCAGCCTTTCCTGGAGGCTCAGGGGTAAAGAATCCGCCTGCCAGGGCAGGGGACTATGAGTTGCTGTTCCAGGAAGATCCCACACGGCATGGAGCAACTGAGGCCATGCGCCAGAACTACTGCGCCAGCGCTCTAGAGCCTGGGAGCCCCAACCGTGAAGCCTGCGCTCTCTAGAGCCTGGGAGCCCCAACCGTGAAGCCTGCGCGCTCTAGAGCCTGGAAGACCCAACCATGAAGCCTGCACGCTCTAGAGCCTGGGAGCCCCAACCGTGAAGCCTGCGCGCTCTAGAGCCTGGGAGCCCCAACCATGGAGCCTGCGTGCTCTAGAGCCTGGGAGCCCCAACCGTGAAGCCTGCGCGCTCTAGAGCCTGGAAGACCCAACCATGAAGCCTGCGCTCTCTAGAGCCTGGAGGACCCAACCATGAAGCCCGCGCACTCTAGAACCTGGGAGCCCCAACCATGGAGCCTGCATGCTCTAGAGCCTGGGAGCCCCAACCGTGAAGCCTGCGCGCTCTAGAGCCTGGGAGCTCCAACCGTGAAGCCCGCGCGCTCTAGAACCTGGGAGCCCCAACCATGGAGCCTGCGTGCTCTAGAGCCTGGGAGCCCCAACCATGAAGCCTGTGTGCTCTAGAACCTGGGAGCCCCAACCATGAAGCCTGCATGCTCTAGAGCCTGGGAGCCCCCCAACGAGAGGAGCCACTGCAAGAAGCCTGCACGCGGCAGCTAGAGAGCAGTCCCCGCTCGCCACAACTAGAGGAAAAGCCCTCACAGCAATGGAAACCCAACATGGCCAAAAGTAAATAAATATTATTTTTTAAAAAAAACAAAGGTTTCCAGGTCTCTCACCCAGAAAATCGGGCCCAGGCTGGGGTCCAGGAGCCTGCATTTCAATTCCCTTCCTGCAGATCTGATCACACCACCCTGAGCCTGAATGCTGGATTTTCAGGGTCACTTCATGAGGCTCCAGGACCCGGTCTGGAAACACCAGCCCCTAGGAGGCCAGGGTGGGGCATTTTGTAAAGGTGATCACCACCTACAATCAGGTGACTTTAAGTGAAGAAGATGACCCTCCATAACGCAGGTGGGCCTCACCTGGCCAGCTCAAGGCCTTGAGAGCAAAGGCCGAGGTCTCCCAGAGGAGAAGGAAGCTACCTGGAGACCACGGCCTCTGGTCCCGCCGGAGCGTCCAGCCTGCAGCGGCCCCCAGGATTCTGGACGAGGCAGCCTCAGTCTGCAAACCAGTCTCTTAGTGAGTTCTCTTTGGAGAGGGCTGACGGGTACAGAAGCCCAGGGGCTACTGGGCATTTCAACAGATCGTTCCACAGGAAGGTTCTAAAACAGTCCCAAGGACACAGCAATCACTCCACAGTCATGATCTGTCACCGCTGCCATGTGCTGGGGACAAGCCGCCAAGGTCTCTGTCCTTGGGGACGTCTCCCCGAGATGGTCCACACTCTTGCAACCACAGCGAGGTCTGTGGGCCCAACGCAGACACCAAGGGGGTGTCTCTAAAGGTGAGTGACCGTGAGCGTGGGTGAGAAGTCGGAGGTCCCAGGGGGCTGGAGCACAGGGCGAACAGACCCCGAGGAGAGGGTGGGGACAGCCTCCAGCCCCCTGCCTCCCACCCCCGCCACCCCTCTCGTCACCTTGACCTCCCCGTCCACCGCTGAGGACCTAGAGGAACTTGGATTCTCAAGGGTGAGGCTGCAAGAAGACAAGTCTAGAGGCTGGAGGGGGCTGGGGTGTTCAGGAATCCGACAGCCTTGAGCGGCTACAGAGCAGCACGTGCAGGACACACGCCTGAGCGGGTGGGAGAGGCCCAGGGCCGGGCGGAGAGGGGGCTGGAGTGCCCCCCGGCCTGGATGTCCGTGATGAGCCCTGCGTGGGGGCTGCACCTCCGTCCCAGGGGACCGGACCCCAGGCTGGACCTCAGGCCAGCCTCTGTGCGCCGGCTGCCCCTCTGTGAGTGCAGAGAGTGACAGAGGTCACCAACTCCAAAACCAGAGCTGAAAGTCACTTGTGCAACTTATTTGGTAGCAAAACGCAATCTGAACGGACGTGCGGTTTCTCACGGCTGCTTTCCCACGGCTGCTTTCCCACGGCCATGACTCCTGAGACGCTCTCACTGCGAAGACAGTCATGTGTCCGAGTATGGGAGTCGGACCCACGGGCCTAGGTCACACACGCTGCGCACACCCTGTCACCTTCCAAAGTCAATGGAGTTCTGGGTCAGGACCGTATATCCAGCTCTGGAAGCCCCAGTCGAAAGCACTCGTTCACTAAACCCCCTGGGCACACAGCAGTTCTCAGAGTGTGGTCTGCGGATCCTCATGACCCGGGCAGAGGGTCCACACACAGCCATGGTACAGCTGTGCTGAGTCATCGCTTATCTTCATCACCGCCTGGACATTGGTGCAAGGTACAGAGACACAGGCGCGCAGAAGGCTGAGGCCCCTCGACCCCGATGGAGGCCACAGCCCCAGCAGCCATGGACCCAGAGCTTTGCTTAAAAGAGGCCAGTTTCAATGAACAATGTCCCCGAAAAAGCAGTAGAGGGTATGAGTGTTGTTAAAGCTCGGCCCCTGAGTACCTATCCTTTGACTGTTCCGGGGAAGGAAGCGGGGGCTCGTGTTCACAGCGCTGCCTTCGCAAGGGTGGGAGCTAAGGGGAGCTCCTGTGGGTGAGCTATGACCAACCAGCCCTCTGCCGTGGAATTCCATCCTACACAAAACACGCCTGGCAGACATGCCATAGCTGTTCAGACGTTTTCTCGAAAGTAAATGAAATGAGCCTGTCACGTCAAGTAAAAGAGTAGTTGTGGCCAGTGATAAAATTTGAGTTTTCAAGTGAAAAGTAAAATTCTGGAAAACGTGTGTCTAATACTGTAAGCCAGACAACTTCCCAGAATTTAAAGACCTTTCTGATGAACTCGGAGGTGACATTAACAAATGTGATTTTGTGATATTGTTTAAGAAAATCTGTCAACTCTTGGGAGAATGGCACAACCCCAAGAAGCACTATTTTCCAAATGACCAACGAATGACGTGGGTAAGAGATCCATTCAACATGTAAGATAGCTCAATGGATTGTAACGGAACAGAGTATGAAGCAATTGTTGATACGGTTTCAGCTTCCATATTGAAACTAATCTTCCAGAAACTTCTACCTGTTGAATTTTGTCTAATATTCAGAAAGAAGATCCACAGCCATATGACAAGGGTAATAAAACATTCCTCCATTCCCAACTACATATCTGTGAGAGGCATTTTCTTCATATCAGTTCAGTTCAGTCGCTCAGTCATGTCTGACTCTTTGCGACCCCATGAATCGCAGCACGCCAGGCCTCCCTGTCCATCACCAACTCCCGGAGTCTACCCAAACCCATGTCCATCGAGTCGGTGATGCCATCCAGCCATCTCATCCTCTGTCGTCTCCTTCTCCTCCTGCCCCCAATCCTTCCCAGCATTAGGGTCTTTTCCAATGAGTCAGCTCGTCGCATCAGGTGGCCAAAGTATTGGAGTTTCAGCTTCAACATCAGTCCTTCCAATGAACACCCAGGACCGATCTCCTTTAGGATGGACTGGTTGGATCTCCTTGCAGTCCAAGGGACTCTCAAGAGTCTTCTCCCACACCACAGTTCAAAAGCATCAATTCTGCGGTGCTCAGCTTTCTTCACCGTCCAACTCTCACATCCATACATGAACACTGGAAAAACCATAGCCTCGACTAGACGGACCTTTGTTGGCAGAATAACGTCTCTGCTTTTCAATATGCTATCTAGGTTGGTCATAACCTTGTTTCCAAGGAGTAAGCGTCTTTTAATTTCATGGCTGCAATCACCATCTGCAGTGATTTTGGAGCCCCCAAAAATAAAGTCTGACACTGTTTCCACTGTTTCCCCATCTATTCTCCATGAAGTGATGGGACCAGATGCCATGATCTTAGTTTTCTCAATGTTGAGCTTTAAGCCAACATTTTCACTCTCCTCTTTCACTTTCATCAAGAGGCTCTTGAGTTCTTCTTCACTTTCTGCCATGAGGGTGGTGTCATCTGCATATCTGAGGTTATTGATATTTCTCCTGGCAATCTTGATTCCAGCTTGTGTTTCTTCCAGCCCAGCGTTTCTCATGATGTACTCTGCATATAAGTTAAATAAGCAGGGTGACAATATACAGCCTTGACGTACTCCTTTTCCTATTTGGAACCAGTCTGTTGTTCCATGTCCAGTTCTAACTGTTGCTTCCTGACCTGCATACAGGTTTCTCAAGAGACAGGTCAGGTGGTCTGGTATGCCCATGTCTTTTAGAATTTTCCACAGTTTATTGTGATCCACACAGTCAGAGGCTTTGGCATAGTCAATAAAGCAGAAATAGATGTTTTTCTGGAACTCTCTTGTTTTTTCGATGATCCACCGGATGTTGGCAATTTGATCTCTGGTTCCTCTGCCTTTTCTAAAACCAGCTTGAACATCTGGAAGTTCATGGTTCACGTATTGTTGAAGCCTGGCTTAGAGAATTTCTTCATATACTTGAACCAAAATAATGGATTACATGGAAGAAATGAGGGTCCAGCCACCTTTAACCTTTAAGCCAGAGGTTAAAGAAGTGTGTAAAAACGTGAAACACGACTCTCCTGATTAATTTTGCTTTGTTTGGGGAAATAGATTGTACTGTATTGTTAGTCACTCAGTTATATCCGACTCTTCGCAACATGCGCAACTCTTCGCATAGCCCGCCAGGCTCCTCTGTCCATGGGATTCTCCAGGCAAGAATACTGGAGTGGGTTGCCATGCCCTTCTGCAGAGAATCTTCCCGACCCAGGGTTCAAACCCTGTCTCCTGCATTGCAGGCAGATTCTTTACCGTCTGAGATATAGGGGAGTCATTGGGGACATATAGTAAGCAGCATTAAAATATATGATTTAAGTATACATAAAGTGGGTTTTTATTGTCATTATCCATGAATCAATCACCAACAGGCATATCCCAAATACATACAGCTCCTAAGGTCTCACAGCCCGAAGTAGCCATGAGTGCTGTGGAAAATACACCTGCGGCAGGAGCTGCTGTAGAGACGTGGTTTCAGGCTGAGGACATCTGTATCCAGGGGTCTGGGAAGGAATTCCACAGAGGGGAGAGCAAGGATGGGGGGGTGGGGCAGGGACCCCCTGAGGCAGGAAGGGCTTGGCGGCAGAGTCAGGGTGCCTGAGCTTGCTGAGTGAGGCCAGCCTTCTCACCTCAGGCGAGGGAGGAGGCCAGGGCAGGTCACACGGGGCCCCGGGGTGTGGTTCAGGATCCTGTCTAATTCTCAGCATTCTTGGAAACCACTGGTGTGGATGAAGTGTGAAGAGAGAAGAGACTGAGGGGCCAAGGGAAGTTGGAAGACCAACCAGCCCTCCAGGTGGGGAGGAAATGGCCGCCAAGGGAGAGAGAGAGGTGGAGGCGGGTAATTGTGGGGTGGACGCGTGGGCAGAGCCCGCAGCCCAGCTGAAGACCAGGGTGTGGCCTGTGAGGGACCAGGAACCTGGACCACCTTCCAGGGTCTTGGCCAGAGCGGTCGGGGGATGGGAAAATTGGGAAGGAGCAAACTGAGGACCAGGGAGGACGGTTGAGTCCGAAATGCCCATTAGACCTGGGGTGGAGGTGGCCAGGGGCAGTCAGGTGCCTGGGTCTCCTGCTCAGAGCTGGAGAGGAATCTCCAGTGTCCTCAGGCAGTGATGCTACACAGCTCAGGCCCGGTCCCTCCCCGGCTGGGCTGGTGGGAAGAGGGCTGGTGTGGGGTTGGAAGAGGGTTAAGTGGGGAAGGAAATATCCCTTTACACTTGGCTCCGGTAGCTTTGGGAAGTTCCCAAATGTCAAGGCCCTTTGGTGGCTGGGGGCAGTTCACCCCAGGGCGAATTTATTCTGGAGAATCTGGGGAGGCGGGTAGAAGCAGACGGGGGCCTTCTGGAGGTCCTCCCAAGCAGATAATGGAGAGGGGCCAGGCGGGGGCAGGCCTGACAAGAGGAGTGCGCATTCCCCAGGTGGAAGCCGACAGGGTGGACAAGGTGCAGAGACTCCCCAGGGGGCCTTGTCAGGGTGGGGGTGGGGGGCGCAGTCCTGAGAGTGAGCCCAGCCCTCTCGTCTCCCGGTTCTCTTCCTCCTGGGCTGTGCAGCCCGACATCCCGGCTCCTCTGCGCGCTTCCTTTTCGGACCTTTCGGTCTTCATTGCTACCACGCCCTCCTCCCCGATCCCGTTTTCTTAGATATCTGGACTCCCTGCTTCCGCCAGTCCCTCTCTGGGTGAGAGGGGCCGCCAGCCTTAATCCCTCCTAACCTCTGACCTCTCCCTCCCTTTAAGCAAACTTCCCTGCCATCCCCACCCCCACCCGTGCCCCAGCCTCCCTTCCCCCTTCTCCACTGCTCTCCAGAAAAAAAGAGCGCGCACATTTGGGACCCTCGAGGCCGGCAGCGCACGCGGAGATCGCGCGTCTTTAAGGCGCGCGCACCTGGAGCAGCCGGGCCCGCCAGCTGGGAAAGGGCGCGCGGGGCGAGCGGCTTTACCCTCCGCTTCCTCTCCGGGTGGCCCTCCTGGAGCCTCCACCCGCGAGCGGAGAGGTCCGGCCTCTCCGAAGGGCACCGGCGCGCGCGCGGGTGTTGCCCCGCCCCCCAACAGCTGAAACCGGAGGGAGGCATCCAAAGACTTTGGGTGGGAGAAGGCAGTGAGGAAACCTTCCGAACCACACAGCTGCTTAGGGAAGCGGGTGCGGCGAGACCTGCGAGGCCGTACGGGGACGAGACGACGCCCAGGGGCCCCGGCAAGGGCACGCGCGGGGAGGGCTGGAGACGGCCGGAAGCTCGGGTCACCCGGGTCAGAGCTGCCTGTGGGCGGGGTGGGGGGAACGCAGTTTCAGACCCTGCCACCCTGGAGCGCCACCCTTTCACTCAGTCCGGAAGAGCGGCTTTGAAGTCGCTGCCTGGCTCGCCCCTCCCGCGTCCCCGCCGGGCGTCGCGCGGGACCGCCTAGTCCGGGCCGTGCTGGCTTTGTCGCTAAGCGCTATTGCAGCGGCTCACTGGACCACGTCGGTGGGGCGACCGCAGCCCTCTGATCTGTGAGCTGCGAAGCGCTCTGCGGTTCATTCACAAATCCGCGCTGGGCCGGCCCTCGCGGTGCCCCAATCCGGGGCCCGGAGCTCCGGGCGAGCGGGGCGCCGCGGAGGGTGCCGCGCTCCAGCCGCGCGCCCTTCGCCTCCTCGCGGGCGCTCGGTCTCGCAAGGCTCGGAATTGGGGGTCTGGAGGCACAAGCTGTCACCTCGGTGGAAAGTTCGTGGCCTAGGATTCCTCTTCGTGGGCCCGGGCTCGGACCCCTGGGACCTCGATGCTGGGTGGTGGAGCCTCGAGTCCCGACTGGGCCGGGGTCCCCTCCTGGCCAGAAGGCTGGATCCTGGCTCGGGGGCATCCATCATCCCCAGGGGCCCGCTCGGAGCCCGAGGGGCGCGTGTAGAGCCTTCCAGGTTCCCGGGCAGGCCTGGCGCCGGAGCCACAGCGCCGCCTCCCTCCCTCTCGAGGTGCAGCGGGGCACCCGGCTGGTCTCTAGGAATCCCTCCTAAAACTCATCGGATTCGCAGCTTACTCAGATGTACAGGGGGAGGGAGACCCTCTGAGGAAACCGCCCTAGGGCCCCCCCCCCGGGGGCTCTCTCACTTCAAACTCCAGCGAGGAATCCCCTCACCCAACCAGAAGGCGCAGTGAGACAGGGAAGCGAGTTGGAAGCGAGTGGAACCAAGCCCCCAGCAGAGGCTGCCAGTTCTGGAAGCCGGAGACCGGGTCACCCCCGAGCGAGCAAAGGCCACACCCGCGCCCCGACCCGCACAGTCAACTACCGCCCCGCGTGCGCGCACGAAGGGAAAAGTCCGGCGTGGGGCGCCCCGTCCCTGCTTGCGAGGGGAACCACGGCCCCCTGGGCGGAGAAGCTGGGTGCTGGCCGAGACCCATCTAGGCGATTCCGGGTGGGGCGGGGAGCGCGGAGCCTCTCCCCCGGCCCGCTGTGGGGAGCAGCGAGGACCGCAGCGGGTGCTAGGGCGCTCCTGCCCCGCCACCCGGAAGCCCAGCCAGGTGGCGGGGCCCCACGCCGCCCGCCGGCCCGGATGCGCGCGGCGCCTGGGCTCCCGGGGAGGCGGCTCTGCTCGCGCCCGGGCTGTGACGGGCGTGCCGCTTTCTCTTGGCTCGATTTCGTGCTTTCTAGGAGTTGGTTTGCCCCGAGGATAGATTTCCGCCCGAGCGGAAAGGCTCTAGCCGGCGTTCGGCCTAGTCTCATGGAGCCTGGCCTCTGGGTTGCTTCTCCATCCGAAATCCATTCTGGCCTCCGACTTCGGCGAATGTCCCCGAATCGAGGCTTCCTGGCAGTCGAGTCTTGCTTTCACATTCTACCTTCAAGGCTGAGCTTTGCCCGGCTGCTTTGCACGAGCTGCAGCCGAACTTGCATCTGGAAAAAAGAGAAAAGCGTCGCCCTGAAGGTGTCGTTTGTTCGGGGGAGTCCGCGCTTGACCCACCTTGCCACCAAACCTTCAATCCCCACTGGCGCCTCAGATCCTCGCCCCCGGGGCCCCCAACATCTGAAACCCAGAGGCTGCCCCTGGCCGCCAAAGTTAGCCTTGGCCCTGCTAAGCGAGAGCTGAGCCGGGTAGTTAATTAGGACAGCTCGCCTCTCTGGCTCCCAGCAGCTGGGGAGGTGAAAATCCCCAGGAATGTAGGGGCATTAGCTACACACATGGGAAATTCGCCTGCATGTCCGCCTCTCCGACCAGCCTGTGTTTATGCTCCAGCTGGGACCGAGTTCCTGAACTTTGCCGCCTTCACAGAGGCTGCTTGTGTCTTAGGGGATTAACTGATAGGAGATACACAAAACCCTGAAACTCCGTAACAGAAGATGCAACGAAGAACTGCCTGCAGAAAACTAGGAGATTTTTAAAGAGGGATTGAGGAGAGAAGAGTTTTGCGGGGGAGGAGAAAGAGCGCTTCCTTACTGTGTCTTGACTTTGAAATGCTGCTTTGGTGGGCTTTTCCTTGAGTGGGTGAGGTGGGCTGGAATGAGGCACAGAAGCAGAAACAAAGGCTGAGGGTACCGCTGAGGGCAATTCCCTGGCCCTGGGTCCTGACCGGAACAGTTGGAGCTGCCCGGGAGGGAGCCGGCGAGTACCAGCCACCAAGAGCAAGCACCCACCAGGTGGTGACCACGCCCTCGAGCTCCTCAAAGGCCACCAATCCCCCAAGAGTGTTCTCCTGTCCTGGAATGTAAAGGGGACACACCCTCCATACTAGACGCAATTTCTGCTGAAGTGAAAGCCTTCACTTCATGACTGAGGCCCCCAAATGCAGAGCCTTGAAAGACCCAGGCCCCGTGAGGAGAAAGGACCAGCTTTGCTCAACTCAGTGGAATTGATCAGTAATTGAATCCAATGTAGGGAATGTTTTCAGCTCGTTCACACTTTAGTTTCACTCTTTTACATGAAATTATAAATTTTAGTATTTCTGTTTGATAAAGGAAAAAATTAATTTCATGACTAACTTGAACATAGGTTTAAAAAGACCTCTCTCCCCAACTTAACCAACATGTATATAACTCTCCGTGTGGAGGGTTCCCCCCGAAGCTCTATTCAGTTGCTGACATTTGGGGATGATGGTTTAGATATTTTCTTGCTGATATAAAACCTGGACTCATGAGTTATTTGTCTCCCTAGCTATTAGTAGGTTGGCTGGACTAGATCCAGGTCATTTAAGTTAAATCTAAATTTGTGTAAAATTCTGGAACTCTCTAGCCACTCAAATCTTGCTTCCAAAAATAGTGTGAAGTCAGCATATGTGAGTTTACCCTCTCTGTGACTTTCTGTGGCTTTTAGGGCAAGAACAAGAAGAAAAGAAACCTCTTTCGCTCTGTGAAGGAGGCAGCTACTCCCAGAGTTCCTTCTGAAGGTCTCATTTTCCTTGCAAAGATCAAAAGGAAGACAGTGGGTAGATACTATAATTTCTTCCACAGTTTGTACATAATTGTAAGGTTGGAGAGGGTGGCTGATTATCTTCACAACTCATTATCCGTTTACGTATCTTTTCTTCTCTCTTTTGTGTGCTTACCCTGCTCTTCAAATCCCAACCAAGTCCACTTATTCACCTCTGGATTATTTGGACTGTGTCACTTTCTTCTGGGTTGCCGCAATTCCGAGGGGACATTTCTTTACCATGGAGGCGTGAGGTCAAGGAGCAGTCTGTGTGACTCCCAGCCATGACCCTGCACAGACGCCTCCGTCAGCTTGGTGAGGACAGTGAGTGGAAGTGGGCCCAGCTTCCAGAGGCATCTGTGTTTTACTGGGATATAGAACAGCAGTGAAAGGGGCCCCCAGGGTGCACGGTGATTCCCAAGCAATCCTAGGGCAGGTCGTTTGAGAAGAGAGTCGCCTGGCCCTGGAGAAAGCCAGTGGAGGGTGTGCCAAGGCAGAGGAATGAGTCGGGGTGAGGGTTTCCTAGCACAAGTGGGGCGATCCTACGATTTCCCTTTAGAAGCCTCTTTTATTCCTGAGAAGTCAGGTTAGGGAAGATTTCTGCACCTTAGTCTCCAGCTCAGAACTGCCTACCCTCCTCCTGTCTCCCAGCCCTCTGCCCATTTCCCCAGGCCTCCAGGCATCTCCTCAGCCCTCCACGCATCACCCCAGCCCTCCACCCCTCTCCCCAGCCCTCTGCCCCTCTCCCCAGCCCTCCGCCCTTCTTCCCAGCCCTCCAGGCATCTCCCCAACCCTCCGCCTGTCTCCCCAGCCCTCCGCCCATCGCCCCAGCCCTTCACGCACCACCCCAGCCCTCTGCCCATCACCCCAGCCCTCTGCCCCTCTCCCCAGCCCTCCACCCATCTCCCCAGCCCTCCACGCATCACTCCAGCCCTCTGCCCCTCACCCCAGCCCTCTGCCTGTCCCCTCAGCTCTCGCAGGCTGGCACTGAGGCTAAGCATCGGAAGTAGGCCCTCTCCCCATGGCCTGGACAGGAGGGCACCCACTTCTCGCCCCCAGCTCCCAGGGGGCTTTAGCTGAGCACAAGCCGCTTCTTCTCCAGCTCTGGCGGCAGGGTCCAGACAAGCAGTGCGGCTTGCTGCCCACCCCCTTCCTGAGCCAAGCCTCCACGGGCACCGACCCAGCCACCAGGCTCTCCCGGGTGCCTTGCCACCCCAGGCAGGGAGAGACGCGGGGCCCGGAGCGCAAGGGTGGGTGCGTCCCATCCCTCACCACTCTGCAGGCCCCTTCCAGGCCCTCCGACTGCTATGCTTAACCCTTTCCAGGGCTACTCAGCGAGGTCCCTGACCCAGGCCCCCAAGTTCGCCCAGTGCGTCTGCAGGCCAGCGCGTGGCTGGGAGGTAAGACACCCGCCCTTCCTCTGCGCCTCCCCTCCCCCGGCCCCGCCTGACCAGCCCCTTCCTCCGCCTGCCCCATCATTTAGGCCTTTGTCTGCAGGCCGGGGTCTCGGCTGCAGCTCCGGGAGCTGAGGGCCGAGGGGGGCTCTCCGCCAGGTCGAGCCCTTTCTCCTGGATCGGCCCCAATTCCCGGCCAGGCACCCAGGACCGGCCGCGCGAAGCTGGCTCTCAGCCACGGGCGCGCGGCTCCCCGGCCTGATTCTGCGGGGGGCGGGGGTGAGATTTCACTCTCCGGAATTGTTGGGCACCTCTACCAACCGAGTGACAGGGACCCTGAGAACCAACACCGCTCATATTACATTGGTTATTTTTTTCCAGTGTCCCCACGCCCACCCAGAGAAGTGTGGGAGTGAGGGCACAGGACAGCGGCCGGAAAAGTCAGCCTCTTCTGGCCTCGCTTTGAGAAAAAACCGGGAGGCTCGGATCCTCAGCCAGCGTCCCCAGGACCTGCTGCAGCCGCAGATTTCGTCGGACTCGCGTCGGAGCTGGGGACACACAGGTCCGGGAGCCGCGTCTCCCCTTGTTGTGCTTGGAGGTCCGCCTTTGTGCAGCCCGCCTGGGGAGGGCAGGGGGACGGGTCTCCGGAAGCGGGAGGGGGGGGGGCTGCCGACAGTCTTCTTGGCCTGGTGGGAGGAGATAGGATTGGGGATCCCGGGCGATCGCGGCCTCACCAGGTTGGGAAGAAGCAGATGTCCAGCGCCGGGTCGCCTGGTCACACGGAGAAGCTTCCCACTGCGGGGCGGCCGCCGTGTGGGTGGAGAAGCCCAGTGGCGTGGCGGGCTGGGCGCGGGCCCGCACCTCCAGAGCAGACACTTGGAAATGTGCCTTCCCCCTCCGCCCCGCCTCAGCGCCCCCCCCCAACAGAAAGCACAGCCAGGAGGGGTCCCACATCCGGCAGGGCCTGTCGGGCCTAAAGCATGTTTTAGAGCTTTCAGAAACGGCTTGTGAGATTTTTATAAGATTTAGGATTTCCTCCGCCGGGAGCAAATTAACTTTCTGCAGCTTCCACCCAGAATCTCCCATCTTCCATGCTGTACCTTTGGATGGTGCCCACGCTCCAGGGGAGCTCTTTTGCAGAATTATGGTGTGGTTTGGGTTGGCTTGTGTGGCCCGATACCCTCTAAAAATTTCTTCCTCCCCTCCTCTTTCCTTCTCCTGCAGGCCTCCCCTCTAATCACTGGAGGCGAGCAGCAGGCCATCACTCAGGAACTGTCCTGCTTCCTCAGACCAGCCTCACCTGCGGCCTGGAGACCAGTGTCCGCAGGTTGCTGCCCCCCTCTCCCCGCCCCCAATAAGCAGAGTCGACCTGGAGGTGACCGTGCTGCGTTTGCAGAGTTCATGCTGCAGCCAGAAGTTTGGATCTGGACCACAGCTCAGTTAATGCCACGGCAATCAGAGGCAAAAGTGCCCATGGCATTAGGGAGTATTTCTCAGGAGCCAGCCTCAGTGCTTCTCAGGGGACAGGTGGAGAAATTAACCTGGGGTGGCTTTGCAGGAACCAGCGAGCCCTGGGCCCTCTCCCTACCCATTCTGTGATCAGGAGACCCCAAATAATTGGACATTCCCTGATGATTAAGCATCCCCAGAGTTGCAGGAAAACTCCCCTGCACCCCTAAACGTGTGTAAATAGAGTGTTGCCATAACCTCCTCAGTCTCGTTTTTTCCAGGAGCAGGCAGACTATGGGTTTCATTTTTTGAGACCCAGGGAGAGCTGCTGGCAGGAATGTGCCTAGCCAGGTAATTTGGTGAAGATCCCTCCACTGGAGGGGGAAGGGGAGAGAGATGTGAGTCACCCCAGTGAAAAGGGTTTCCCCATCCTGACAGAGTCTCACCGAGGACCAATGAACCTCCCCACCTGCCTCCAGAGCCTGCCCACACCCAGCCACTACCTGCATTTAACAGCCAGGTGACCCAGCCCAGTACTTTCTTCTACCCACTTCATGCCTCTCTTCCGTGGGTTAAATTCCCCCAGAAGCACCTTGTAACTGTTGCTTCTAGTTCAACCCAGGACTCACCCTGGAGCCCGCAGTGGGTGGACCGGTCTGGGGTGGAGAGACGATGGGACCCGGGTGCGGACCAAAGGAAAAGTTAAGCAAGTCAAGCCTTCAAGCCTCAAGGTGGCCTGGCGGTCACATTGCCAGGAGGGCTGCTGGGCCATACCTGCTCCATCCTCCCAGCCTGACAGCCTCCTGCTGGCTGCCCAGGCCCAGGGTCACCGAAAACAGGCCTCTGTTGCTGGGCACCCTGAAGCCACGTGGGCTCTCCCTTTCTCCCCATCTTTCCCATACCCCCTCCGGTGTACTTTTATCGTGCCAATGCTCCAGCACCCTGCGGTGAGTTGCCCTTTTGGATGTTTCTCGAACTTCAAAAATATCCATGAAAGTACCTTTTAAATGATGGACAGGTGTGCCTCGGGTCACAATGGTGTTTGGGGGGGTGTCTGCAGCTGGGGGCAAGGACAGAAGAGTGACCAGGAAGGAGCCACAGTAGGAGGCGGGAGAAGAGGAAACAGAAATTCCAGTTGGACTTTCTGACAGCCTCTGGAAAGGAAGCTTAGAAAGGGATCTTGGAAGGAGGGGAGGGGAGAGGGGAAACAAGTTGGGGCCCCCACCCCACCATTTGATTTATAATTTCCCTTTCATATGGGCCCTCCAGAAAAAACTAATTTGAAAAATTTTAAGACAAGAAAAAGAGGTGGATGTCCTATAGTCCCTCGGACCTTCGGTGGGGTAAAAACTGGGGGTGGGAGATGAGAGTGGGGACTTGGGAGGAGGCAGCCTCTGGGGAGTAGTTTGTTCCACGTGGTTTTGAAGGCTTGGCTGAACCATCCGATTCCCTTCTCCTTCCAGAAAGAAGATTCGGTTATAATGCGCAGTGCTCCTTTATTCTCTTTCCCCAACACGGAGTTCCACCTCGCGTTCCTGAGCTCTTCCGGGTCTGCATGCACGTTTCAGGAGGACTGGTGGCCAGGGTGGGATCCGACTGCATGCACGCGGCTCCCTGCACTCGCGCGCACACTCGCGCGCAGACTTACAGTGAGCGTCTGCAGGAAGAGGGGCCTGCGCGTCAGCTCTGCGTTAAAGACGGGAAGCTGCCCGGTTTACCAAAGTCAAATGTAAGTGACAATTCCCCTCTCCAGCAAGGTGGACTTCCAGAAGTCCCTTTGTATCTCGGCAGCTCATTTAATGTTATTTATGCATTTTGTGCAAGGAATTGTGGGATTTTCCCCCCACGGTAAACAATATGGAAATGTTAAAAAAAAAAAAAAAAAGCACCCTTCCAGCGCTTGTCCCCGTTCGCATGTGGGCAACCCGGCGGGACTATCACGGGCGTTTCTCAGATCGCCGAGAAGCGGCGGGGAAAACGCGAGCGCGCGCGCGCGCGCGCGCAGAGGACGCGGCGGCGGTCTCGCGGGTCCGGGCTCCGCTCCCGGAGCGCAGGGACGCGGCCCCTTTAACGGGGGGGCGGGGCGGCGGGCGGCCGCTGTCACTGAACCGGTCACGTGGGCGCGCGGTGCCGCGACCATTGGCTCGAGGCACGTGTCCAGGAGACCGGCCCGCGACGTCACTCGAGGGGTCTCGGTTAAAAATAAGAACAAAAATCCAGAGTCCGAGTGTCTCGGGTTGCGCCGAGTGGCCTGGAAATTTCCTGGCCGCGCGGAGCCGAGGCGCGAGGGCGCGCGGACGGCGAGGAAACGCGGGCGGCCCAGCCCGGTCCGGCCCGGCCCGGCCCGGCCCGCCGCTCACCCATGCGACTCGGGCCGCGGGGCTCGGCGGGGCTCGGCGGGGGCGCCCCGGCCCGCTGCGGGGCGGCGGCCGCGCGCAGGGGCCCGGAGGCCGGCCGAGAGCAGCGCGGGCCCGCGGGCTTCCATGTGCGTGCTGGCGGCGGCGGGCGCGCTGACCGCTCGCGCCCCGCACCCTAGAGGGCCGGCTGGGGCGCGCGGGCGGGGGCGGCCGGGCGGCGGCGGCGGCGGCGGCGTTGGCCCGAGCGGGCCCCGGCGGGCGTGAGCGCGGGCGAGCGCGCTGCCTGCATGCGCGGAGCTCCAGCCCCGGGCGGCCGGGCGGCGACGGCGCCGGAGCCGGAGGCAGCCGGAGGCAGCCGGACGTGGAGAGGCGCGCGGAGCCCCGAGGCGCCCCGGGTCCGCGCCGGACCCTTGTGACCGTCTAGCGCCTGGGTGCGCTGCGAAGACTCGGACCAGACTGTGTTGAATCTCCCGGCGTCTGGGCGCGGGGCGACTCTTGGTATTTTCTAACTCAACTCGTGGATCAGAACGTGGCTTCGGCTCTGAGCGCGGCTGGCGACGTGTAGGACCCCAGCCCTGGCTGCGACCGCCGCGCTTGCCCTCGGGAGAGTCGGCGGGGAAGGGACACCGGCTGGCTGCGGGAGTCTCCGCGTGCGGAGCGGAGGAGCGGAAGGCTGACTGGAGGTTCTCCCCGGAGAGCCGACTCGGGATTTGTTGCGAGCAGCATGGAGGAGAATGACCCCAAGCCTAGCGAAGCGGCGGCGGCGGCGGCGGCGGAGGGGCAGCGGCCGCCGGAATGCAGCCCCAGCGGCGGCGCCGGCAGCACGGGCGACGCGGACACTGGCCGCCGGCGGGCTCTGATGCTGCCTGCGGTCCTGCAGGCGCCGGGAAACCACCAGCACCCACACCGCATCACCAACTTCTTCATCGACAACATCCTGCGGCCCGAGTTTGGCCGGAGAAAGGACGCGGGGACTTGCTGTCCCGGCGCCGGAGGAGGCAGAGGCGCTGGGGCAGGCGGCGAAGGCGGCGTGGAGGGAGGCGGCGGCGCGGAGCAGCTCCTGGGGTCGG
Source organism: Giraffa tippelskirchi (assembly GCF_054371585.1). Classification (NCBI taxonomy): domain Eukaryota; kingdom Metazoa; phylum Chordata; class Mammalia; order Artiodactyla; family Giraffidae; genus Giraffa; species Giraffa tippelskirchi. The sequence goes on from NC_137284.1 coordinate 159,298,363, forward strand.
GCCGGGAGCCCCGGCAGAACGCGCCCGGGGCGCCCGGGTCGGGCGGGCCGCTGCCCGGCGGTGGCGGTAGCGACTCTCCGGGTGACGGCGAAGGCGGCTCCAAGGCGCTCTCACTGCACAGCGGCGCCAAGAAAGGCGGAGACCCCGGGGTTCCCCTGGACGGGGCGCTCAAGGCCCGCGGCTTGGGCGGCGGCGACCTGTCGGTGAGCTCAGACTCGGACAGTTCACAGGCCAGCGCCAATCTGGGCGCCCAGCCCATGCTCTGGCCGGCTTGGGTCTACTGCACGCGCTACTCGGACCGACCTTCTTCAGGTGAGCCCTGGGGACCTGGGACCCGTGCCCCGGCCCGCTGTGGGGAGGCCCGCGGGGTTGCGGGGGCAGCGCTGGGGCGGGAACTTACCGGGAGGAAAAAGACACGAGCATCCCTCGCTCCCAACACAAAGACGCGCACACAGCGACATTGTGTGCGGCCGACGCTGACCTGGGCCGCGGCCGGGCGGAGATGGGCAGGGTTGATTCACTCGGGGCTACAGACTTTCTAGAACGGCGAAAAGTACCAGGACCTCCGTTCTCCCTTGCCTTTGGGGGCCTCTCCTAGCCCCTAGCCCATCCCTGCCCTGGCCGGAGTTTATTTGGTGGGAACGGGGATAGCTGGAAAACAGGCCAGGAAGCGCACACCCTCGCTTGTTCTTCCAACTCGGTCCAGACCCGGACCCACACCCAGCCCGCCCGGAGACCTAGACTCATGCTTCCGCCCCAGTTTCCCAGAGGTGTCCGGGGAAGAAAGCGAGGCTCGCTGCTCGTCCTCAGCTGGGGTTGACCAGGGGCCGGTGGAGGGATCCGCAGAGGGAAGGATAGGAGGTGGAGGGGCCCTTCGCCCTGTGCCTCGTTTTATTTGCCAAGAGGTGCGCACACAGCTTGGAGGAGGGAGGCCTGCTGTCCCCAGATAGACTGGACTTTTACCGAGCTTTCCTGGGTAGGAAAGGAGCAGATTTCAGAGGAAGTGCGCGGGGGAGCCGGCGAGGGTGTGCAGAGCTTCTGGGCGTCTTTTTCATAGACCCGGGATTTTTAAAAGCTGAGTCCCCGTCCCCAGAGAAGCATGAGCTGCAGTAAATGCGGGTCTGCGGCTGCGAACCGCCATTAGGCGCAGACTCCGTTTGTCCCCGAGCTGGCCGCGCAGACCGGACTCCCCTGTCCCCCGAACCCTCAACTGTTTTTGCGGGGGTCGTTTACACAGTTCACAGCGCAACTAAGTCACCCCCTCGTTGCCTGCCCGCAGAAACGATCTGTGTGTATCTCTGATGAAACCCCAATTTCTCCAGCTAGATCTGAAATTTGCTCCATTGTTCTCGCCTCTCTCCTTTGTTAATATTTAATTAACATATAGGCTCACAATGCGGCCGGCGAGGAGCCTGCCCGGCTTTGTGCGGCGCGGGAGTCGCGGCCGCGCCAGGCCCCAGAGGCCAGAGGAAGCCCGAAGTCGGGCCTGGCTCAGTGGCTGGTCTTCCTGGATTAAAAAAAAAAAAAAAAAATCCTCGTAAGATAAGATGTGTGTTTCCGGACGTTTAAGAAACCAGCGACGCAGAGTTTGTTTTGTTTTGTTTTTTTGCGGAGGTTTGGTCTTTCTGAGACTCCTTAAGTATTTGCATTTTGAACGAAAGTCAAGAAGGAAAAGGAAGTGAAATCTCTGATTTTAGGGAGATTTCCTTTCCATAAAGTGGCCCGGGGCTTTTGTGGGCTGATTGGCGTGTGCGAGCGCCCCGGGACCGGGGGAGTTTGAGGGTGGGGACGGCGGGCCGGCGGCACCAGGCGAGGCCGCGGTGGGGGCCTCCGCCGGGCCTGTCGAGGCCTCGCAGGGCCGCCCCCTGCCCGCCTCGCGCGGCACTCCCGGGCCGTGGGCAGCCGCCCCGAATCCGCACCCTCCGGGAAAAAGCCAGGCTGGGCAGCCGAGGAGCCGGCGACCTCGGCGTGTGAGCGAGTGTGTGTGCGGTGGGGGCGGGGGGCGCAGTGAGCCTGGGTGGGTGTGCGCGTGAGTGTGCTTCCAATCTTGAAGGCCCGGGGCTTGAGCCCAACAGTCTGGTGCCTCCTCTCCATCGGCCCGGCCCTCGTTTCCCCGTGGGCGGAGGAGGGGGTTCCTGGGGCCTCCTGGATCTTCGGAGGGCCCCAGATCCCTAGCTAGGGAAGGCCCAGGTGATGATCCACCTTCCTGGTCCGAGTGCCCCCCGGGGCCTCACCCGGCAGAGTCCGGTTGGGCGAGGGGCGGGGACCTGGGTGCTCCGGCTGCCCGAGGTCTAGCCTTCTCCAGTCTCTCAGTCAGGGCTCCTCGGAAGAAGCAGGAGCCAGCCCCCAGCATGACTTCACACACTTCACAGATTAAGACCCCCAGACCTGCAGCCACCACCCCTTCCTGCAAAGGCCTCTTCCCTCCCTGAACCCCTCGCCCCCTCTGACCTTCGGAAACCCGGAAAAAGACACTTTCTCAGGCCCTTTCCGACGCGGGGGTCCTAGGACCCCGCAGTGCCAGTGTGCCGCACCAACCTCACGTCCTGTGGGGCGGTCCATCCGGGGAGAGCGTGGGGGTGAGACGTGTGAACCTTCTGCCCAAGGTCAGCGGGGTCCCCTGAGGCCTCCTCAGCTCCTGGGCTGGCAGCGTGTCCCCTCTGCCGAACAGGGGACCGCGGGACACCTGGTGGGGTGAAGGGTGGGAAGCTCCTGCTCCTTCCCCTTAAAGGAAAGGGTGACGGTGCGCCCACAGGGCCGGCTGGGGGAGGCAGACCCCTCCTGTTCTCAGCGCCCACCTGACGCTGGCTCCCACAGCCCCCGGACCTGTGGGGAGTCCCCCCTGCACCGGGGGTCTCTCCCTGCTACTCTGACTGCCCCACCCCCTCCTCCAGTCTGTCCCTCTCATCTGTCTCCCCACAGCCACCCCATCCTGTCCCCATTCATGGACAGAACCTCAGAAAGGACTCAAAAAGGCCTGGCCTCAGAGTTTGGGGTTTTGCTGTCCTGATCTTTCCGCTAAGCCTGCCCTTTACCCCCAAGCTCACTGCTCCGGCAGACTTCCCGGCCCCCTCCCCGCCCACCCCCTCCATGAGAGCTCTGCCCAGTCCCACCTCAAACGCAGCCCTGCTTTCCTCTGGGTCCGCCACCGGGCCAGGGCAGCCTCCCGTGCGGGGTGGTGACCCCCGCCCCCCAGCGAGCAGGCCGCCCGGAAGCCCTCCTAACCGCGCTCTCTGTGTCCACCGCGCCTGCCCAGGTCCCAGGTCTCGCAAACCAAAGAAGAAGAACCCCAACAAGGAGGACAAGAGGCCCCGCACGGCCTTCACGGCGGAGCAGCTGCAGCGGCTCAAGGCCGAGTTCCAGACCAACAGGTACCTGACGGAGCAGCGGCGCCAGAGCCTGGCGCAGGAGCTCAGCCTCAACGAGTCGCAGATCAAGATCTGGTTCCAGAACAAGCGTGCCAAGATCAAGAAGGCCACGGGCAGCAAGAACACGCTGGCCGTGCACCTCATGGCGCAGGGCCTGTACAACCACTCCACCACCGCCAAGGAGGGCAAGTCGGACAGCGAGTAGGGTGGGCGGGCGCCACGTCCCGGCCCGCCCAGGCTAAACGATGCAATAATTTAAAATCAGAAATCAAGGGCCAGTGCGTAAAGATTATACCAGCATTAATAGTGAAGATATCGTGTATTAGCTATGGTTCTGCAATATTCTATGTATATATAATTTACAGGAGGTGTAAAATCCAAAATATCTGACTATAAAATATTTTTTGATTTTTTTATGTTTATGAGATTATGCTAATTTTATGTTGGTAATTTTTTTTTTGTTTTTTGCAAAGGGGGCTACTTAGGGTTTCATCTTTTTTAATCCCCTAAGTTCCATTATGGGACATCGGACACTTTTTTTTTTAATTTCAAAAGATGAAAAAATTAAAACAACTTGCTGAAGTCCAAAGATTTTTATTGCTGCATTTCACACGACTGTGAACCGAATAAATAGCTCCTACTTGGTCTATGACTTCTGCCACTTTGTTTGTGTGGGCTTGGTGAGGCCAGCAGGAGGGTCCGCGTGCCCAGGCCTGCCACCGCCATCGCAGGGAAAGGGCCCCGGTGGGTGGCCGTGGCTGGGCCTCCGTCTGGTGCCCTGCACCCCAGGGCTGCTCCGGCCAGGCCCACGCCAGCCCCCTCCTCCCCTCTTCCTGCCTTCCCTCCCTGTCTCCTCCTCTCCAAGGCCTGGCCCGTGCCTCCCTGCATCCTTCTGTCTGCATCTGCGTTGTTGTCCCCTGTCCAGCCGCCTGCCTCCAGCGCCGGAGTGTCCCACCTCCGGCACTGCTCCGGGGCTCTGGGCGCCAGTGGCTGGAGGCCCACAGGCTTTGGGGCCGCCCTGTCCCCCCAGACCTGGGCCCAGAAGCTCCCCTGCGGCTCCATCAGCTGCCCAGGCGGTGCCCGGGGGCCCCCAGAAACGCAGCTGAGGTCCGCTGTGTATGCCTCGGGGGCTGCAGAGACCTGGAGAAGGAGCTGGCAGTTCCCGTCTTTCCTTTTTCTTTTTCTTCACTTTATTTTCTTTTTTCTAAAGTGGCCGCTTCTGCTATAGAGAGCATTCTTTCATGGTAAATATGTGTGTGCATGTGTACATATATCTACGTGTGTGCTCATATAAACACACAAACGCAGACTTGTAAGAGTCCACAGTTCTAGAACATGTGGCTACCTTGACTTTTAAAGGAACTCAGAATTCTCCAGGATCTAGAGGAAAGAAGAAAATGTGTAAATAATCGTTTCTTATCACTTTTTGTCTTTTCTTGTTTTTTTTTTAAATATACATTTTATTTTTTGAAGTGTGGTACAGTGTAAATGAAATATATTCAATATATCCCCACCAAGTACATATATATAAACAAACACATTATCTATATCTGTAGCTCCGCACTGTCTTCTGTTTATTGTATGGAAAAAGAATTGTGTCCAAATGTCCGTCTGTGCCCCGGGCCCTGCCCCGAGGACTGAGGGTGAACTTCTCTCTTTGCCTTAAACCTCTTTATTTCACTGCGATAATAGTTTCACTTTGTACATATTAGCGTAAACCTTTTTTTTTTTAAGAAAAAAAACTATAAAAGCAAAAGTTGTAATTTAAAATTCTGTGAATAACCATCTGCTGCTTAGGAAACTCAATGAAATGATATGCCTTTTTAGCAGGAAGCAAAGTTTTGGGGTTTTTATTTTTTTATTTTTATTTTTTAGTTTATTACACATGTGCATTTTACAGTTCCAGTAGCAAATATTTATAATCTTATAAGAAATGAATGTTTCTATTTACGACTGTGGTTATCAAAATTGTGAACATTCCCCCTGCATTTTTGTGTGTTGAAATTCTTGAAAGTTACATTAAATAAAAAAAAAACCACTTTATTGTAAAATATCAGTTGTCCAAGGTGGAACGAGTAGGTTTTTTTTAAGTGTGTTTCTGAGCTCGGCTGAGCTGCCGCGGCCGGCCTCGGCACTCAGGTGCTCAGGTCTTTCCCTCCAAGGCCGGCGTGCACATGCCTACCTTTGTAGCCAGAGGCATCATTTTTTTTTAAATAATGAAGACACTTTGGATGTTTCCTGTATGAGTACAGAACAACCAAAGGAATTTAAGTACACATTTCTTTACCAGAAGGAAGTGTTCCAAAGTTCGGTGCTTTTTCTTTGAATAAGTATTTAAAATCCTGCAGAACGCAACAGGTCTCCGTGCTCCCGAGCTGGACAGAGGCACTCAGCCCCTGGGGAGAGGAGCTGTCCCTTGACCTGAGACAAAGAGGCTCCTCTCTTTTATGTTGGGTTGTTGTCTTTTCCCCAGAGCAGAGGACATGGACGGATGGACGGACGGACGGCATCCCAAGGCAGAGGCAGGGAAAGGACTGGAAGTGGATGGGATTTTTGACCTCGGGACCTCAACTCACCTGGCCTCAGAGGACAGCTGACGTGGCCCTGTGAACCCAACTGCTCTATTTCCAAACCCTCTTGGTTACAGTTTTCTTCTCCCAGGAAAAGAAGCTCGGAGACTAGAGAGGATTGTCTGTTCCCAAGGCGACCTTTTAGGCATTTCCGTTCCTCACTGGCTTCCCAAAGGGAAGTACGCTGGGCCTCAGGGCAGGAGCTGAGCTGCTTCCGGGTTTTGCAAAGACATGTTCTGGGGTCTCGCTGCAGAGACTCCTGAGCCTGGTCCCATTGCCTGGTCCCAGGAGCATTAATGGAGTGGGATTACGTCTTTCTTAGCCACCACCCTGGCCCTGCACAGATCTAGGGGTTCCTAAAGACAAAACAAAACCACACTAGCCCAACTTGTATTACCTGATTGGCCTCTCCTTCCTTTTAATAAAAAGATCACATAGCAACATTCAGCAATCATTTTTAGCTTTTGTCTTTCATCCCGTTGGCAAATCATAGCGCTGTTAAGGGGCAATGTATGGTTTTGTAAGGTAATGAGCTCCTCATCCTCAGAGGTGTGCGAGCAGACACTAGGCCTACAGTGGCATAAGGTTTTGGTTTTTTTTGCTTTCCCCCCCCCTTCCAGTAGGAAATTGGACTAAAGGAACTCTCAGACCTTCCAAACAGTGAGATTCTGGTTTTGCTCCTATGTTTATTACATGTTTTTAAATTCTCTCATAACTCATGGAGAGCCACTTCGGCGCACACCAGCCACTTTCACCAGGAGCTGGGCTTCCCAGGTGGCACAGTGGTAAATAATCTGCCTGCCAATGCAGGACACACAAGAGACACGGGTTCCATCCCTGGGTGGGGAAGATCCCTTGGAGAAGGAAATGCCAACCCACTCCAGTATTCTTGCCTGGAGAATCCCATGGACAGAGGAGCCTGGCAGGCTACAGGCCATGGGGTCGCAAAGAGCTGGACACGACAGAGCAACTGAGCGCAGACAGTGGAGACCAGAGTCAGGCTGCAGGGCAGGGGATACCCCTTTGTGAAGTCCGGCCGCCACTGAGTTCCACCTGGGCACCCCCAGCTCTGCCCAGCTCTGATCTGGACCCAGACTGCAGTACCGGTAACACCCCACCTGGACCCCACCAGACTGTTACCCCCACAACAGGCAGGTTTCCTAAATGTTCTTGGAGGAAAGCTCCTTTAAGAAGGAAGTCCTTTCTGCTTGCAGCTGCACAGACCCCACCCTCCGGCTTGGCTGTGTCCCCAGGCCTCCTTAGCTGGGAAGAGACTAGGCTAAGGCCTGGGAGCTGAGCGGGGAAGGTCGCAGCACCCCCAGGCCAGTGGAACATGCTCCCCCAAAGGTGCAGGATGATAGACCCAGCAAGATTCCTTAGTGCTTAGCCTCTCCTCCAGCTGCCCAATGGGGCTGAATAAGTGAGCCCCGAACCCTTAGGCTGGAGTCAGAATCCGAGGGTCAACACCCTCTCTGCAAAGGTCCCAGGAAGTGGACCGCCAAGGGCTTTCTTTAGGGGGCAAAAGCGGGGGCGCCACCAGTCTGATCTCCAAAAGGTTCCATCCTTTCTGTTTCCCCTTGAGTGAAAAGGGCAAATCGCTGGGGTCTCTGGACCACTTGGCACAGGTGTGCCCGGCGTGCAGCGGGCACAGCAAACGTCACACACTATATATGCAAATACGCCAGCCAGCCACGTGGGGCCTGCCAGAAAGCCGTGTTTGCTCGCTCTGTCTCCGCTAAAAGTCATTCTGTCTCCCGCTGGTTTAATATCCGACCTCTCCGGTCTCTGCCCGCCCGGGGAAGCTCCCCAAGAGCCCCCACGAAGGTCCTGGCTCTGCTGAAACCTGCCGCTTGCCAGGCCGAGCCGCCATGCCCTGGGAGATTAATAGCGACTGGCGCCCAAGGCCTCCGGGGGAGACCGACCCCCCCCACGCCGCCTCCAGGCACGCACTGCAGCCCCGCGCAGGACCTCCGGGTGGGGACCCCATTTCCGCGCGTGCTTCTCTCTCCTATCAGGGCCGAGGGCGAGGCCTCTGGCTTCAAGAGTAGGCGGGCGGGGTGGGCTGGGTGGTGGGCGAGGGGCGGCCGCAGGCAGGCCTGGCGCTGTGCCGAGTCCCTCGACCTCGTGGGCCGCCCTTTGCGGGGGAGACCCACGCGCCCGCAGTGCCTGCTCCCTGACCACCAGGGCACAGTGAGCCGGGCTGCGCAAGCCCGGTAGACGGTTCATATTTTCATTATTAATCTCATACAGTTCATTCTGTTTATGCTCCCCGCCCACAGCAAATAAAAAGCCATTCTCGAAATCGCCTGACATGTAATAATAGTCATTAAAGTGACTCCTCATTATGAGATTTAATTGAGTGGTCCGCCGCACACCCAGCCTGGCTGGTGAGGCTGAGGAGGACCGTGTTATTATTACTGTTGTTGTTGTTGTTAGCCTCCTGCTTAGCCATCTGGGTGACTGACCACCTCGTCATCTTAGGCCAGCACAGAGGTGGTGGGGAGCCCCAAGAGTCTCTGAAACAGGTGTGGCCCAGCTTGCTGCCCTGCCGACCCGGGCCCCAGCCCTTGCCAGGCCTCGGCAACGCCTCTGGGCGGAGGGAGGGAGTCCCCAGGCCCCCTAGGCTCTCCGCATCCAGGGGGAACGCTAGGACCAGAGCCCTGGACGCCCCACTGGCGGTCCCTCCCCACCCCTCCTTCCAGGGCCGAGTCCAGAGCTTTGCCCAGAACAAAGAGTGGCAGAGACCTGCCTCCTCGGCCGCCTTTTCGCCCCCTCGGGCTGGAAGGCTCCCAGGGAGCCCCCCACCCCCAGCCCAGTCTCCCGGAGACGGAGACACCTGGGGAGGGAAGAAGAGCACGGGGCCTCAGTGGACCGCGTCCGCGGAGGAGGCCCGAGTGGGGACCGCGGCCGGGAGGGGCCCGCCCCCGTCCAGGGTCCTCCGTGGGGCCGAGGGCTGGTGGGGGTCACTGCGCGCGCGGACCGTCTGGTGGGCTGGGCCGGGCGAGCGCGCGGCCCCATCTGTCGCGCTGAGAAACTTGGCCGCGCGATCCGAGCGCGCGGCCCGCGCCTTTCAGCCGGCGCGTTCGGGGTTCACTCCTCCCGCCAAGTCCTTTGTCTGCGAGAGGACTGTCAGGCTCTGCGCCGGGCTTTGCCCTCCGCCTCCCCTGGCCCTACCCGCTCCGCTAACTGCCCTTTCTCCCCTCCTCCCCGCTTTTCTCTCCTCTCTGGATGGGTAATCACAGGCTCCAGCTGCCAGGCGTGCCGAGAGGAGTTGCTGCCCGGTTCGGGGGTCTGCCGCCCCTCCCGGCCCCTCCAACTTCGCCAGGACTCCGGCTCCCGGCTCTCGGCCTCAGGGAGCCGCCGCACCGGTCCATCCGACTTTCCCTTTTAGGCCACAAATTTCTCCGGAGGATTTTGACTCACACTCCCCACCAACAAAATGTGAATCCGGAAAGCTGGCGTTTCTTTGGATTCAGGCAGCTGGGGGACACGGCAGGGTCAACAGACTTTTGCAGAATTTACTGCTGTGGAGGCCAGTTCCACACCTCTGTTCCTGTGGGAAAGGTGCCCGGATAAGTAACTCAGAGGCTGTCAGTTTTAAGTCTCAGATTGTGCCCCTGCCCTCAGTGCCAAAACACCTGGGTTCAATCGGGCCGATTTCAGTCTCTAGGAGGAACGGCTGACATGCTGATCTCCAAACACCTGTTTGTTGGGGCTTCCCTGGTGGCTCAGTGGTAAAGAATCTGCCCGCCAGTGCAGGAGTCACAATAGATGCAGGTTCGATCCCTGGGTCAGGAAGATCTTCCTGGAACAGGAAATGGCTACCCACTCTGGTATTCTTGCCTGGAGAATCCCATGGACAGACGAGCCTGGTGGGCTGCAGTCCACAGGGTGGCAAAGAGTCGGACACGACTTAGCGACTGAGCAACAGCAAATTTGCTTGGCGCGAGACTGAAGCCTGCTAAGAAAGCATTCGGCTGAGCTCTCCATCGTGTGCAGGCTCAGCGTATGAAGTTCCATATTTTTCATGCAAATACTTATACAACTGCACTTCTCCCTGAAAGAAAGTTGGGGCAAGGAAAGGGCTGAGTTTTGTGAACAGGCAGTCCTGTGCCCCGAAGCCCAATCATTCATGTCTCAGGCAGAAAAGAACTGCTACCTAAAGTCACACTCTCCTTCTTTAGGGGAAACTGGCCAGGCCAGCCCAGGGCCTGATTTTGGTAAAGCCGCCTGCATAGTGTCCACTTCTGCCATCGCAGGCGGCCTCTGTATAGTGGTTGAGGGGAAGGGGGAAATGATGAAATATTCCCATGGCTGTGAAGAGTGGGGACATGACTGAGCGACTTCACTTTCACTTTTCCCTTTCATGCACTGGAGAAGGAAATGGCAACCCACTCCAGTATTCTTGCCTGGAGAATCCCAGGGATGGCGGAGCCTGGTGGGCTGCCGTCTATGGGGTCGCACAGAGTCGGACACGACTGAAGCGACTTAGCAGCAGTAGCAGCAGTGAAGAGTGGGACAGTGATGGGAGCCCTCCTACTAGAGAGCCTCGGGACTCCTGGTAGCACTTTCTAGAATCAGGAGTCCCTTCTCCTTCCAAACACTGCTAGGTGTGCCCTTTGTGATCACAGGGCTCAGACACATAGGCATGCCCATTCACATCAGGCTCTTTTCCCGAGGTTTTCCCCACAAAAATGAGCAAGACGCTGTGATTTGAGTTCCCACACACGCTCAGCAACCTCACACACCACTCCCCTCTCCATTCCAACGGATGATTGATGATTACCGTGCGGAGCGGAGAGCCGCAGTCACCATGAGACAGCGGTGGACTTGGCGCCTAGGAGGAGGGCATCCAACGAGCCAGGGGGCTGGGAGGAGGCCTGGGAGTCCCCCCGCCCCGCACCCCGCCCCACCCTCGCATCACAGCCGCCCCAACCACCGCTCCTCCTCCTCCGAGAGCCAGCCTCCTGCTCCTGGCCCGATGAGCTATTTTGTCTAGATAGTGAAGGGTCTAAGTACCCCCTTTGAAATTAATTGCTGTTCCTATAGCTAAAAGCATAACAGGCTTTGATTACATGCTAACCAGAATGAAACATAATCCTGAGCTAATTATGTGGAGATAATTTTATAATTATATCATTCATTTGAAGAAGTGATATGTTGTTAACCTCCCATTTCAACAAGATTGATGATTTAAAATAAAGATGGCTCTAAATTTGGACCTTTAAAAAAAAAACGTATCAGGGTTGCCTCTTGGTTTTCCACACATGCAGAAAGTGAGTTCCAGCTCAGTCTAGCTACCGTTTATACCTGCCTGCACCCCTACCCAGAAGGAGTGGGGGGCCCTGGGAGACCTCGGACAAAGGGGTCTGTCCGAGGAGGAGAGGTGGCCCAGGGCCAATCTGCTCTCAAAGGCTCAGGAAGCCCATCTGCATTTCTATTCTGTCCGGTTGGCTTGTGGAAGTAAGACCCAAAGACTGGCGACCCGGAGAGTGCAGGGTCCCCGAGACACTCCTGCGGGGGTGTGAGCAGAGCCTGGAGGCCTGGGGTGAAGGTCAAACGCCAGCCACGCCTGCAGGGGCTTCACTTCCTCCCCCAGGACCGAGGCCTAGCCAGGCTTCCCTCCCCCGGCCCGCCCCCCCAACAGGCCGCCTGGGAGGCCCTGGTGGCCCTGGGCGGGGAGGTATTAGGAGGTGCCCCCCCCCCCACACGTCAAGGCCTGTCCTGCAGTCAGGCTCGCCTTCCCAGCAGTTCCGGGGGATTCACCAAGGGCTAGAGGGCCAGAACTTGGCATCTGGATGCAGAGTTCAACTCTGATTCCTTTAAGGTGGTCAGAGGTCAGCCAGACATGGCCCTTTTGGGTACTGAGAGTGCCCTCGAATGTTTTTTGGTTTTTTGGTGATTGCACAGGACCGACCTCACAGTGGGTGACTCCTGGGTGACATGTCAGCTCGGTCGCCGAGAGCAAGGCAGCTTTTACTCAGCAAAGGGAGCGCCCCGTGTGGATTTCAAGCCCCAGGGGAACAGAACCAGCTCGGGGAGAATGAATGTAACACAGACCCGCAGAGGCACAAGCCAGTGGCCCCGGACGCCACTCACGGGCGTCACAATGGCTTTTGCGCCCAGCTCAGATCAGGCCCGGTGGGTGCACATTTCCACGCAGGTGAGGGCGTCTGGGGTAAACCCAGGGCTGGGGCACCACGAGGTGTGCGGCTCCCTCCCTCCCCCACAGGGGTATTTCATTCGCACCTTTTTTCTTTTTTTTAAATGCTTCCTAGTCAAACTTGAATATGCAATGAGGCGCCGGAGCTTTGTGGCGGAAATATAATTAAACTGGTGGAAGATGTAAAAGATGAAGACTGAGGATGACATCAGGCCGATTTCACACTTGGCAGTCGGATAGCTGGGCCCAAGCCGCGCTCTCGCCACGCAAGGCAGATCAAAGTGCCGTGCCATCGCTCCAAAGGGGAAAGGGGCCTTAAGTATGCTAATCCCCAGGACAAATATATTTTAATCTTGTTAGAATACAAGTTAATGCCGCAGCTCAGTGGCTGAACTTGGTCAGACTGTAGAGATCCATTTTTATTTTAGCTATGAATGAGGTAGACCTCCTGGTTTATTCATAGGTAGTAAACAGTACATTTACAAAACGAACCCCTCTTCGGGCCCACCTTGAGCTTTCTTTGTCGGGAGGGCGGGGAAATTCCGGAGGCTCCCAGATGGAGGTGGGATGATCCCTGATAACCGTTCAGCTCTCCCGTCCCTCTCTGTGTCTGCACCAGAGCCTCCTGCCCAGGAAAGGAACTCAGCTCATTTGGCAGAGAAGAAACAGGGAGACTCTGGAATTAATTAAAAGATTCTCCAAAGCAATGTGTTTCCCTTTAGGCCTGAGGTCTGACAACCAAACCAATTCCTTTCCATCAGCCCTCTCCCTTTAATTTTTACAACGTCAATTTTCATTACTATTAATTATGCGCCGAGCTCCGACTGTACATGCGGTACTGCCCTGGTTAGCAGCAAGTCTGCAGGTTCCTGGCTGCCTAACTTGCAGTTCTGCTCGACGTCTGAGCTGTGCAGGAGGGCGTATGTAAGGCATTCGGCGGGGTGAGAAGGAGGGGTGTCAGCCTGCAGGGCCGCCTCAAATAAAACCATCGTGGTAAAAACTTGGAGATGATCACAGGCGTATCTGTGCCTCTGACTGTGTGTGTGAGACAGAGAGAGCTTGAGCACTGGCCGGTGAGCCCACTGCGAGGTCACAGAAGGTTAAACTTCCCCCACAGAACCTGCCTGCTAGGCATTGCCGGTGGCAGCCATCTGCAAGGCAATCTCTGTCTTTCTGCTCCAGTGTCTGTTAGAATCCCCTCTGCCTTGGGCATAAAACCTGATTCACGCTGAAGCTCGCCTTGCATCCTTGCATTTGGAAGACCCTCATTGGCCCTCCGGACCCCAGCGGAGGCAGCTGGCCGCCGACTGGGGCAGGGGCAGCCTCCACCCCTCAAACTGCCCCCTGGTTTCCAGGACTAAGGAATGTCCCTCTCCGCTGCGATTCTCTCCAGGCTCCTTCAAGATAGGAGGCGAGGGGCACGCACTGCAGCTACTATAAGCCCACAGCTGGTACGTGGTGGGAACAGCACCGTGGCCAGCAGCCACGGGCTCCCAGGGAGACCCTTCCGAGCACCTCCCCTCCCATCTCTCTCAGCTCCTGTGTGCTTGTCCTTCGGCCAATGGCTTCCTTAGGAGACATCCCAGCTCTTCCTTTGGGTTTCCTGTCCCAGCAGTCAGGTTACCTGGCCTTTTGGTCCACTGTGTCTTTCTCTCTTAAATCATGACTGTACCTAGTGCTTGCTGGAAAGAAAGTGTTAGTTACTCAGTCGTGTCTGACTCTTGCGACCCCATGGACTGTAACCTGCCAGGCTCCTCTGTCCATGGGATTCTCCAGGCAAGAATACTGGAGTGGGTTGCCAGGCCCTCCTCCAGGGGATCTTCCCAATCCAGGGATGCAACCTGGGTCTCCCGCACTGCAGGTGGATTCTTTGTACTGTCTGAGCCACCAGGGAAGCCCTTGTGCTTGCTGAGGTCCCTCTCAGGGCCTGGCTTCCTGTGGCTGCCCCAACCAAGCATCGCAAACTGGGGGCTTTTGTCTCAGTCCTGGAGGATGGACGTCAGGAGTCGGTGTCAGGGGCCAGCAGGGCTGCTCCCTCCTGAGGTTCCAGGACAGTCTGTCCTTCACCTCTGCCAGCCTCGGTACATCAGCCCCTGGTGTCCTTGGCTTGTGGGCACACACGGTCTTTTCCCCATGTGCCGGTCTGTGTCCAGACCCCCCTTTTACAAAGACACCAGTGACATCGGATTGAGGGCCCACCCTAATTCAGCATGACGTCACCTTCACATCCATCTGCAAAGGTGCTATTTTCAAAAAAGGTCACGTTCACAGTGACTCTGGATGGGGGGACACTCTTCAGCCCAGTCCAGCCAGTACTCCACAAGTAACCTGTATTCTCTTAAACCATCTCCCAGTAAAGCCCCTGCAGCGGACTCCGTTTTTCCCACCCTGGAAGGGCCGGGAGACTGAGCCGTGGAACGCTCCCTGGCGGCGAGCACGAGGTGGGCCTGGGTGAGTCCTTGTCCTCCAGTCACTGGCCCTCAGCTTCCTCTGTTGGTCCGTGGTATCTGTGACATAGCCCCCCGACTTTAGCATCCGTGTAACCCAGCGAGACGCTGTCCCTCCCGTAAAACAATCCATGCAAAGGCGCTTGGTCCCCCGTGGGTGCTGCACTATGCTGCTGTTGAGTCACTCGGTCGTGTCTGACTCTCTGCAACCCCGGAGACCATGGGCTCCTCTGTCCACGGGATTCTCCAGGCAAGAATACAGGAGTGAGTTTCCATCCCCTTGTCCAGGGCGTAGCACGTAGTTATCCTGTTGAGAGTGTTCCTTTCCCCTCTCAGCCTCCGTCTCCTCCTCTGAAACCTGGAGGGAAGGGAGCAGAGAAGACGCCTGCAGGAGGCCTTCAGGATGGTGCCCGGAGCGAGGGGATGACATGCAGGGTCCTGATGGAGACGTCGAGGGGGTCCTGCAGGGGGCCCTGCGGTGTGGGGTCCCAGTGGGCACCCACTGGGTGCCCAGGACCCCTGTTAACATGGAGCTGTTATCACAGCTGATGTTTCTACCATCTTGCCAACTCCCAGGAGAGAGAGTCTAGTTCACTGCAGTGGGTCCACAGAGTCCGGACTGAGCCTCTCAAACCGGAAGCACGGGCACTCTTGGTGAGGCTGCAGCATGCCAGCACCGAGGATAGGAAAGGAGCGGACATCGCTGTCATGCGACAAACCCAGCACCCTGTGTTCTAGATTCTGCTTCCAGCGGAGAACAGACGTTTGTTTGATGGGAACACTCGAGGGAAGCTTTAGATGGAGGCCCCTCATCCTGTACTTTCTCAGAGGACTGGCTGTGCATCGTGAAGCCATGAAGGCAGGCGGAGGGCCCTCCCTGGGCACGGCTCACCCAGGTCCCACCCTCTGGCCACTCCGGGGCCTGACGAGCTCTGAGCCCGACCACCCATCTGTCTCAGCACGAACCTTCCTGGGAGCTCTCTGCGGTCCTGTCCCACAGCCCCGGGAGCACAGTCCTATTCCTGGGAAGGCATCCGTGAGGCCTGGAGGGCATAGGTCACCCTTCCAAAGCTGCCACGTTGGCAATGGCAGAGCTGAGGTTTCGGGTCCAGCAGTAATCGCATTTTTAAGGTGGGTCCTGGGCAGGCAGAGGTGTGGCTGCTCCCAAGGAGGGAGCCTTGGTAGTGGATGCCTGGCACCGGGGCACAGGACGAGTGTGGGAGGACCGTGGGGCAACGGCTCCCCAAACATTCCGCACACACCCGGCATCTCCCAGCCTCCTGGTGGGCAGGTCAGGGACAGTGGAGTAGCTCTGACCAATGGTCCTGCGGCAAAGTGACCCACTTGGACTTCAGGTCCAAGGCTCGTGAGTTGTTGAGATTCCCCCCATCCTTCCTTTCCTGCCTCTGCAGCTCTCGATGCCTCGGGTTAGACAGTGACCTCACAGGGCAGCAAGCCCACATCCGCCTGGACCCCTAAATGACCAGGGATCACAGCCCGCCTACTCGCTTTGGACCCAGAGAGTTAGGCCAACAGGACAGTGAGACATGCAGTTAGTTTGTCAGAGCAGCACAGGCCGGCGACCAAACAGAAACCCCGTGTGTCCGATCGGTGATGGTGGCCGGTCCTTCCTGACTCTGGGGCCAGCCAGTCCTGAGAACAGAGACAGTCTCCCTGCCTGGGACCCTTCACCTCTGGTTCCTCACCCTTTCCCACTTCTCCCTGTGAGGGCATCGACCCAGAATGAGGAGGAATATTCAAGTGCAAACATCGACAGCCCCCGGGATGCTAAAGGATGCGTGTCCATTGTTTTAACTGTTTAATATCTACAGTTGGGGCTTCCCTGGTGGCTCAGACAGTAAAGAATCCGCCTGTGATGCAGGAGACCTGGGTTCGATCCCTGGGTTGGGAAGATCCCCTGGAGGATCTGAAAGGGCAGGAGGGCCCACGTGGACATCTGGTGGGAGAGCTGAGAAGGCAAAGCTAAGAATGAGGTTAAAGATATTGTAATGTAAAGTCTCTGGTACAGAGGCTTATCTACAACTAGGTTCAAAGCTGGCGAGCCACACGCCCCGTCATCAGACGTTCTCATGTAGCAGCATTCAGATGTATTGATATTGGCACTATTCTTATAATCTTTGTATAGTAAATATTCAAGGCTAAATGTCAATATTGCTATTCCCAACCCTCTTTTGTGATCACCCTGGGTTACACTGTCCAACTCAAGTAAATTTGCATTCTCATCTCTACTATCTCAGGAAGAGAAAACTATCTGAATGAACTTGTATGAGCCCTCCACTCCAAGATAGAAATAAGTGTTTACACACTACTGAATATGGAAAGCAACGGGAGTCTTTTCCTACTTGTTTTTCAGAGAGCATCCACTGACCTACATGTGTAATTTCATGTTATTTGCTAGTGCAGAGCTAGAAGAGTGATATAGACACAGGATGACATGTACAGTTGAGTAGGTTGCTCACTGCACAAGGACAGCCTCTGAGGTGGTTAGGTTAAAACTCATCCTGTATTCTGTTTGCCAAGCTCTCTGTCCTAGCATAGAGCTGCATCCACCTCAAGAAAGGATTGCCTTTTTCTAAATTGCAGAAAGGTGCCACCCTCTCATCAAGGCTTGTACTCAGTAGGGGAGCTTTTCTCTAAACTACACAAAGACAGCAGTGGCAGCCTTAGTAGAAAAGGCTAGGAGATCTCAGAAAAAGAAGAGGTAAAGGAAATATAATCTCTGCATGTCAAGACAGGAGTGCCAGCACCTTAAGCTTATCTCAGCATAAACAAGGCAAAACTCAGAAACAAAAATTGTAGCAACAGAAAGCATTGCCTACATCTGTTGATTGTTATACTGTTTTTCAGTAAAGACTCACTTTTCCTCCCCCTCCTCTTTGCATGGAGTGCACGCCCACTGCTTTGACGTTGAGCTTTAGATGTGAAATGTTCTCAGGGTGCAGGCTTACTTCAGCGCTCAGGATCTCCAGGTGTCCTGGACTCCAGATGAACCTGTGTGATGCGGACCTGGACCCACCCATGCATAGCCACCTGGCTGAGCCCATCCCTGGGCAGCTGAACTGCTGCTGAGTCACGGATCAAGGAGCAGAAGGACACACGCTTTCTCCTGTGAGCCGCTGCCTCCTGCAGAATTCTGGGGTGCTGTGTATACTACACAGAAAATAGCCTGTGAAAACAGCCCCTTTCAAGTTCCTTCCTTGCCCACGCCTGAGATTTGGGGACCATTTCTGGAGGGTTTTCCTTGATCTCCCTGTTCTGGTGTTTATTTATATTCTATGCAAGGTGCGTGCCTGAGCTCTACCTAAATTCTTGGCTCTTGGTAAGGTTTACATCAGTCCTTCCAGCATCAGTCCTCCTAGCATCATTGGAAGGACTGATGCTGAAGTTGAAGCTCCAATACTTTGACCACCTGATGCAAAGATCTGACTCATTTGAAAAGACCCTGATGCTGGGAAAGATTGAAGGCAGGAGGAGAAGGGGAGGACAGAGGATGAGACGGTTGGATGGCATCACTGACTCAACGGACATGAGTTTAAGTAAATGCCAGGAGTTGGTGATGGACAGGGAGGCCTGGCATGCTGCAGTCCATGGGGTCACAAAGAGTCGGACACAACTGAGCGACTGAACTGAACTAAACGTTTACATTCTGCCATTCAGAGTCACCGGGCATCTCACCATCCCTCGCCCACTATAAAATCCATTCGCACTGTTTGGCACGTTCCCTGTGGGCTGGCTAAAGCCGATGTGGTCTCTGAGAACATCTGTCAAGATGTGACTCCCACAGTCACAGCAGTGACTCCCATGTGCTGAGGCTGAGCCCCTGGCAGGCGAGCCCACCCTACGAAACCCTTTTGTGTTTTGGGCAGTGACGTTTTGTTGTGACCCGTGTTGTCTGTTTCAGCCTCAGCTGAGCTCTGCGGATGGCACTTCCTCAGATGGGAGCCAATGGTTCCCCCAAGTTGTACCTGCTTTAGAGCATCTGCACGCTCTTTCTGCAACCTTGGCCCCTCTGAAGGGCCAGCTGGGCTCCAGAGCCCCCGGGGGTCACCTGGGGTCACTGTGGTGGCCGCCCCACAGCCCAGCCGCTCCCCAGCCTCGTGCCACGTGGACGTCGGCGCTGGAGGACACTCACCCGGCTCAGCACTGCTGCCCGGGAAGCCCCACCCATGACAGCCTTCAAGGACGGTTGGGTTTTCCACTTCCTAATTCAAGTCTCTCTCCAATACAAGGATACTGTCTCTTGGAAAACTTAAGCATACCCTAGAGGCAGAAGAAATGCCAGAGTTTTCATTGGGGGCCTGATAGCCTTCTATCTGGCATGTGAGCTAGGCGGTGGGCGGGGGTGGGCACAGGCATCTTGAGGGGTGAGCGGAGAAGCATCCTGCATCCCACATATATAGAGGGGCTGACCCAGGTGTACAGCCCAGCTACGCACACCCACATTGGTATGGTGCGAGTCTGTTCAGGCGGGTGTGCATGTTTGTGTGTGAGATGCACACCCAAGTGGTATGTGAGTGTGCAGCCTACAAGGGAGCCTCGTGTGTGTACACACCTGCATGCAGCCCATGCGATGTGTGTGTGTGTGCACATGTGAACCTGCGTGTACCCGCCCACGTGTGGATGCAGGTGCTTGTGGGTGCACACCCACTTGTGCACACTCACATATATACCTGATTGTGTGTGTGTTATGTGAGTCGTATGTATGTAGGGGGCAGCTTCTGTCTGTTGCTGCGTTTGATGCCAAATGCTAATTGCTTGCAGATCTGAAATCAAGCCATGATGGAGTGAATTGGAGGTCGGAGTCTTTTCCTGCTGGCTTTTGGGGACTGACTGGGCATCTGCTCAGAGCATCTGAGGTTAGAGCCTCGCTGTCAGCAGGATGGGGGGAGCTCCCTGCTTCCAGGACTCAAACCAGGGCTGGGTCGTCATCAGCGGCATGGCTGAGGCTGCGGGGGTCAGGCCTGAGGACAGGAACCAGGCATCCAAGGCAGAATGGGGTCATGGGGACACCCAAGACCCTCTGACCAGTCTGGTGCCTCTGCCATGGGCCTGGGAAGAGAATCCAGACTCTGCAGTAAGATAAGCAGTCCTCCAACTCTGGGAGAGAAGACATCAAATCAGGATACGATTCCAAAGACTATCACTTTTTTCTCCCTCTATGCAAATTCTGACTGTCCTTGTTGGTCTGGCTGATTCTTACGACCAACAGGAGGCCTTTTAAGCATCCAAATGTGAGGCCCATAGCGTGACGGTCACTGTCCTTTACTATTTGTTCACTGAGATAGTCCACAAGGGGAAATGAAGTAAGGTTTGTAAATGTGCTGATCACAATAGCATCTCAGATATTGTTATAAACATGAGACCCTCATTTATCTAGCCTGTCAGTTCAGTTCAGTCACTCAGTTGTGTCCAACTTTGCGACCCTATGGACTGCAGCATGCCAGGCCTCCCTGTCCATCACCAACTCCCAGAGTTTGCTCAAACTCGTGTCCATCAAGTCGGTGATGCCATCCAACCATCTCATCCTCTGTCATCTCCTTCTCCCCCTGCCTTCCATCTTTCCCAGCGTCAGGGTCTTTTCTGATGAGTCAGCTCTTTGCATCAGGTGGCCAAAGTATTGGAGCTTCAGCTTCAGCATCAGTCCTTCCAATGAATATTCAAGGTTGATTTCATTTAGGATTGACTGGTTGGATCTCCTTGCAGTCCAAGGGACTCTCAAGAGTCTTCTCCAACACCACAGTTCAAAACCATCATTTCTTCAGCACTCAGCTTTCTTTATGGTCCAACTCTCACATCTGTACTCCACTACTGGAAAAACCAAACCTTTGTTGGCAAAGTAATGTCTCTGCTTTTTAATATGCTGTCTGGGTTTGTTATCGCTTTTCTTCCAAGGAGCGAGTGTCTTTTAATTTCATAGCTGCAGTCACCATCTGCAGTGATTTTGGAGCCCAAGAAAATAAAGTCTATCATTGTGTCCATTGTTTACCCACCTATTTGCCATGAAGTGATCAAAAGGGATGCCATGATCTTAATTTTTTGAACAGCCTGTCGGTGTTGTTTAATATACAATGGATTTATAGCTGTGTCATGATGCTTTCAGTCACAAGAAACAGAAAAAAAAAATTGGCTTAGACAAGCCCCAAAGTCCAGCAGTAAGATGGCTTCAGGTAAGGCTTGACCAAGGCTCACTAATGTCACCAGGGCTGGCTTTCTTTGTCTCTCCCTTTGACTTCCAAGATGTTGGCTTCATCCTAATGCTTCCTTTCTGCATGGATACAATTTGACTTCTGGCCGAAACGGGGGTCTCAAGCTTCCTGGTTCACACCCAGAGGATGCCCACCCCTGGGTCTCATGCTTGGAGAGAGGGAAGGTCCTTCCCAGAGGCTCCCAGTGTACATATCTTGATGCCTCACTGGCTCACTTCGGGTTCTGTGCTTTTCCTGAGCCAATGACCAGGAGCGTGGTGACTGACCTGCCCAATCAGAGCCCTCCCTGGAGCTGGGGGTGTGTCAGCCCCTTCCAGGAGGCACCCATGGAAAACCAGGGTCCTGGGTGGAAGGAAGCGTGTGGGTGCCGAATGCAGGAGGGGCCCACTAGGGTGGGGCTGCAGGCAGGCCACCGTCCCGGCCCTTCCAAGCCCTTTCGTCCCTCTCCCCTCTCTCCACCCCAGACCTGGCTCAGACCTGCCAGGTTAGCGCCGAATTAGAGCTTGTCAGCTGTTCCTCTCGGGACATGCTCATGTCCAGATAGGGGCTTCCCAGCTGGCTCGAGTGGTAAAAGAACCTGCCTGCCAATGCAGGAGATGTAAGAGACATGGGTTCGATCCCTGGGTCGGGAAGATCCCCTAAAGGAGGGCATGGCAACCCACTCCAGTATTCTTGCCTGGAGAATCCCATGGACAGAGGAGCCTGCTGGGCTACAGTCTGTGGGGTCACAAAGAGTGAGACACGATGGAAGCAACTTAGCACACAGTGTCCAGATAACTCCTCCAGGGTTTCTGGTCTCTACCTGGCCACCCCCCACACACCACGTCCATCGTGAGCCCCACTCGAGGTCAGGACCCCCGCCTTTTCGCTGCAAAGCATGATGCCTCCTGCTACGAGACATGCCGAGTTGTGCCTTGGGGCACCATTCACTAACTCTGCTGGCCCGACGATGACTTTCAGGGTCTCCCACATCCCTTGCTCCAGCCGCCAGCTCCTTCTTGAGCTGCGACCCAGGGGGTCACTTGCCTTGCTGCGGGTCCCCTGGGGCCCCCTTCTCCTCTCAGGGGAGCACGGCCACTTGCCGTCTGGACCCCCAGTCACCAGGGCCAACACCGGCCTCTGGGCACAGGCGTGATGGAAACGAGCCCGCCTGCGACAGCCAGCCGCCCAGAGCCGCTCCGCTGTGACCCCCGGGGTCTCCTTGGCTTTAGGAAGCTGGTGGCTCCTTAGCCGTCCCTGCAGCCAGCTGTCCCTTTCCCGCAGCGCAGCCGAGCTTCCTCCAAAGTCCCCTCCCACCCTGGGGCTGGCACTTTCCCCATGGGCAGGTCTGCCTCTTGGCAAGCCCCCTCCCTGCCCCTCCATCATAGCCCCCCCACCGCCCTGCTGGGTTGTCCGTCTTCTCAGCCCACAATTACTCTGAGAAATTCAGGGGCTCCCCAGAACCCTGAGCTGACCGGTGGCCCCAGCCTCACCAGGGCCCCACTCCCATCTCTCCGAGAGGCCTTCCGAGGCTGCTGTCTCCTCCAGGAGTGTTGGGTGGAGCCCTAGATGGGGGTCGAGGAGGGGTCTTCTGAAGCTGTCCGTCACAAGCCAGGGGCTATGACCCAGAGACCCTTCTCCTGGGGTCCCAGGCCTGCAGGGGGAAGCGTGCTGGTCCGTGGGTCCCCATCACTGAGGCCGGGGCAGGCCCGGGAGCTTTCACCCCTCAGCAGAGGGTGCTAGGCTACCTCTGCAAATTAATTTCTTGGCTGCCGCTGTGAATTTCCAGGGGGTGTGTTTGCACATCAGAGAGAACTCGGAGCACAATTGCCTGTAATCTGACAGGCCGAACAGGAGCCCGGATGGACCAGGAGACCTGGGTAACTGGAGGTTTCACTCCTGGGTAGACAGCACTGTCCTCTCCCCCGCCAGGTGGCCTCTGGGGAGGCCACGGGCAGGGCCTGGCTTTGGATCTCAGCCCCACCACTGCCCAGCGTGGGAGCCGGTGGTCTCTGGTCTGTGCCTCGGTTTCCCCATTGACAGTGCTATTCTGGGATGGCCGACTGCACGCCCAGGCCAGACAGCTAGACGCCCTGAGAGCCAGTCCGGGCCTGCCTGTCCCCCCGACCGAGGCCCAGCGGTCAGAGCCTAGCCGTGCCCACACAGCTCTTTACGCCGGCTCGAAGGAACTCACACCCCGCTTCCTCCTTTCCAGCCTGACTCACCCCTTTCAGCTGGGTCAGTGATTCCTGGCCTTTTCAAGCAAAAAGATCTCTTTTTAAATCTGAAGATGAGATCCGCAGCCTAATGGTTGTTACGGTTGTAGCGCTTTCTGAGAAAACATAGACAAAAAAACACAACGACAACTTTCAGCTCCATGGGGCTTTTAAAAAAATAATTTAAAACTTATTTATATTTGGTTGTCCTGGGTCTTCATTGCTGGGAGAGCCTTTCTCTAGTTGCGGCGCGTGGGCTTCTCATTGCAGGGGCTTCTCTTGGCACAGAGTTCGAGCTCCAGGGCACGTGGGCTCTGGTAGTCGCGGCTTCAGGGCTCTAGAGCGCGGCTCAGTAGTTGTGGCTCAAGGGCTTAGTTGCTCCAAGGCATGTGGGATCTTCCTGGACCAGGGATCGAATCCGTGTCTTCTGCACTGGCAAGCGGATTCTTCACCACCAAGCCACCAGGGAAGCCCTCTGTGGGGCTTTTAAATGACATTTTATCAACCACGTCAGCACCCGCATGCATCTGAGGCATAATTTATATATGTGTACATATACATCCACTCAAAAATACATCCATTATGTGTATGCACTCCCACAAGAGTATCTACCTCTGTGAGAACAGGGCGTTACAACAAGGAGGCCCCCAAGCACAGGGTGTTCTGCACAGGACACAGAAGGCACTTCTCTGGAGACCCTTCTGCTGCCAGCAGGGCCTAGATCCCTGGGCAGCTCTGTCCCCAGGGGCCGTGCAGAGACCCAGCCTCCTTCCCAGCGTGGTCCAGGAGGGCTTTCTGTGCCAGCTGATGTGGAAGCCACTCACCCACGTGCCTGTCCGGCATTTGAAACGTGGCCAGGGCAGCGGAGGACCTGAATTTTAATTTCATTTAATTGTAACTAATTTAAGGGAACTGTCTGCAGAGCTCTTGGCTGCTGCGCCAGGCAATACCCTCTGTGCTGGGCACTGCCCTCGCCGGGGGCCTCCCCGCCGTCTGCCTGGTCCAGACTACACGCGGTCTCCCAGTGTAGACGATGCTGGAGATAGCAGGCAGCCTGGAGGAGGCGGCCCAAGGGTTCCTGGCTCACAGGCCCTTAGAGGATTTCCTCTCACAGGGGTCTTGGGGGGTCGGAGGTGGGGCTGTGAAGGGAGAAGGAATTCCAGGGGACGGTTGTGGGTCTCCACTGTGCTACTAACACCAGATTCGGATGCAGTATTTGTCTGTAGAACCAGCTGGCGAAGGATGGGTTGGAGGTCCCTTGCAGTCACGGCATCCCCCAGGGGTGGTCCGGTGACCTGGTTCATCCCCCGGCTCAGGTCCTTCCCCGCCCACACGACACAGCCAGCCTAAGCTTTGAGCCAGGCTGGGGTCCCTGCCTGCCCGTCACTGGCCTGTCTGCGACCCCCTCAGCTGGGCTCCCTGCCCCCCTGGGTCCAGCTGCCCTGGTCACTGCAGCCCCAGGTCACACTCCGCCCAGCAGCGCAACGCTCCCGCCTGTTGGTGCTTCCATCGTTGGGGGGGGGCTCTGATGATTCTGGCCTCACTTCCCCTCCCCGGCATCCCTGAGAGGGACAAAGGGGCCACCCCGCTGGCCTGAGGGGGACACTGAGGAGGGGTACAGCCCCACCCCGACCCTGTCCTGATGCGCAAAGCCGTGGGCAGGACAGGAAGGGCCGCTGGACAGACTAGACAGCCCCTGCGGGGCGAGAACGCACAGGCACGCGTTCTCGCGATGGAAGCTGCCTGGGACTCGGGCGTCCAGCCCCAGCCCACGCTCCCTGTCCCTTTGTCTGTGTTTCTGTCCTGCCCCCCGCGAGTGCCCCACCACCGGGATCCTGGGCGGGGAAGCCATGTGAGAATTCATGTATGTGGAAGTGGGGTCAGAGATGCCGGGGGAAAGGGAGGCAGGCGTGCCCAGGGAAAGTCAGAACCACCTGCCAGACCAAGAGGTCAGCCTCAGAAAGCGATGCTGAAGGTGGTGGCAGGGCCTGATGGCGGGGGTGGCGTCAGGGACGGTGGTGAGAGGTCCCTGGAGCAGATAAAGGGTGGGCTGCAGGGGGTGGCCTCCAAGGGGCCAGGAGAGAAGACATGAGGCTTGCACCCGGGCATTGGTAGGCGAATGCCAAGAGAGGCGCCTAACAGGCAGCGGGGTCAGTGGGCAGAGTGGTGCTGGGGGCAGCCTGGCTCCCATTCGGGTCTTTATCTCTCTACCCCCCCAGGGTCCAGAGTGTCCTCCCTGGAGCGGGCAGAGGGGCCCCACACAGCAGCCCTCCCCTTCCCCCACCCAGCACAGGCCAGGAGGACCGAGGTTCCAGGCGGGCATCGCCGCAGGGCAAGGACCACGCTCTCTGGCTGAGCCTCGCTGTGTTCTCAGCCGGCCCTTCCATCCCAAGCCTGCGTGGGCCACCAAGTCCCTGGGAAGGAGGGATGCTTCCAAACAGGAAACATGAGCCCAGGACCTCCCCCCGCTCCCCCTGGGTCCTTCCCTGCCTCCCTCCCCCCACTCCCACTCCAGGGATGGTCCTGAGCACCGCTGACCAGGACTTCATGGTTCAGAAGCCACCAGAAGGCAAAGGGTGAAGGGGCCAGTGGCAGGCGCCCGCCCCCGGCACGCTCGGCTGCCGGCTGTGTGTGCGCGCTGGGAAGGGCTGGCCCGCGGAGGGCCGGGGGCACACCCCAGGAAGAGCCGGGCAGCTGCTCCTTTACATTTCTAATCAGGACCTGGAGCCAGGACGTGCCCTGCCCCGGCCCGCACAGGGCTCGGTGGGGACCAGAGTCTACAGGGGGCTCACACGTCAGGAGGCTGACGTCCCCGGAAGGAGGACTGTCAGGAGTGTTAGCGGAAAGGGCAGCCAGGACCCCCGGTCAGGACCTTCCATGGTATCAAGGAGGTATTTCCAGTTGCCTGCTAATTTTTTTTTTTTTTTAAGCAACACTAGAGGGTGGCGCTGGGGATAAAGAGCCTGCCTGCCAATGCAGGAGACACAAAAGATGCGGGTTTGATTCCTGAGTCGGGAAGATCCCCTGGAGGAAGAAATGGCAACCCACTCCAGTGTTCTTGCCTGGAGAATCCCATGGACAGAGGAGCCTGGGGAGTCCGTGGGGTCACAAAGAGTCAGATGCCACCTAATCGACTCAGTACACAAAGCGCAAAGAGCTATTTCTCCACCGGCAGGCCCCAGAGCCCAGCACGCCGGAGGACTACCTAAGCACCTGGGCTCGGGGCTGGGTGTCCAGAACCTTCTTCCTCCCCCACCCCTGAGTCCGGCTGCTCGTTCTAGCCCCTCCTCTAACAAGGAGGGGAAGTCTTGGCCGGGGGGGCTGATCCGAGGTATCGCTTTCCGGTCCCTTCTGACGTTGCCATGGTGGGCCTCAGGCATCCACGCGCTTGCAGGAAACAGGGCTGTGGCCTCGATACGGCAGGAGAGAACGGGCTGACATGGAAGACGGAAATTTTTTTTTAATGTGCAAACAGACTGGGGAACCCACAGCAACAAAGGGAAAAAAAGAGGAGACAACCCAACAAAGACTGGAAGGGCGGAGGGGGCTGAGAGGCTGACAGGAGGCGCAGGGAGAGGAGTGGGCCGCCGATTAGCATCCGAGCCGGGGGCGAGGACCAGGCGGCGGAGGCCTTGCTAGGCCCGGGGGCTCCCGGGACGTGGGGGTGGGCCCTGGAGGGAGGACGGGTCGCCCGATGTGGGGACGTGGGGACAGAAACACGGCTGAGACAGGCAGACCGGACAGTCCAGGCTGAGGGCCGCAAACTGCCACGGCGACAAATACTTCCGCGATTGCCGTGGGCGGAGGCGTCGGGAAATCACAGAACCGCGGGGCGGAGCCACCGCCCAGCCGGGCCTGTGCGCCCAGGGAGGACGGGAGATGATCTCAGAGGCTGAGGTCTCCTGGGTCCGACCCTCTGTTGCAAGCTCTCTCTCCAGCCCCCCTTACCTGCCTCTTGTTTATTATGACTGAGATGTAATTGGCAGGTAACATGCTCGTCCCGGGTGTACAGTGTAAAGACTCAGTATTTACATACATCGCAAAACAGCGTGGTGTACGGCTTCATGCCTAGAGTGAAGAACCCTGCCTAGGGGAAGGCGACTGAGAGGGCAAGCCTAAGAATCCTCATCACGATGGGAAAAAATGTGGCGACAATGGGAGGCAGAGGGTTTACTAGACTTATCATGGCCAGCATCTCACAGTATAGTCAGCCTGCTATTCAAACACAGAGTCATGCCCAAATACGGGGATCCAGACACCCCCGAGGGGCAGGAAGAATGTAGAGAGAGCTGGACGGGTCAACCCTGGAGAGAAACTCCCGAGAAGCAAGCAGGGGCCGAACTCCGGCTGAGAGAGGAGGACGGGGGGCAGCTGGAGGCAGGCTAGAAGGCATCCTGGCCCATGAAGCCTGGAGCACCCAGAGCGGGAGTTGGGCAGGAGGGGATGGGTTTGGGGTAGGGGCAGTATGGTGACAGGTGAAGCAGCAGAGATGCAAACGCCAGGGGGAGGTAGCACAGGGGAAGATGCCTCCAAGGAAGTGGCAGGCGGTTGTTAGCTTCCTCCCTGAGAGCTCGCTGGGACGCTCAGAGCATTCTGGGCGATGGAGGCAAGACCATCCATCAGTGTCAGTATACTCTGCTGCCCTGGGAGGTAGGAACACGTGACCCGAAGGGAAAGTCCTACTCTTGATCGATGAAAAGGGAGACCATCCAATTGCCCACTTTTCATTCAGATGATCAGTTAGGTGAAGAAATCACCATGTACTGTCCCACTCTCTTTTTTTCCCCCCGTTTTTAAATTTGGGGCCGTGCTGGGTCTTCGTGGCTGTGCGGGCTTTTCTCGAGCTGTGGCGAGTGGGAGCTACTATCCGGTTGCGGTGCAGAGGCCTCTCGTTCTCGGGGCTTCTCTTGCTGTGGAGCTCCGGCACTCGTGCGCGTGAGTTTCAGGAGTTGTAGCCCATGGGCTCAATGGTTGCAGCTCCCGAACTCTAGAGCACAGACTCAGTCGATGGGCACGCACTTAGTTGAGCGGCATGAGGGATCTTCCCGGACCGGGCATGGAACCCAGGTCCTCTGCCTTGGCAGGTGGATTCTCATCCACTGCACCACCAGAAAAGACCCCATTCTTTCCGGTATTTATTACTGGAAATGTGTGAGATTAGTCTATTTGAGGGGCCCACTTTCCCCCAGAGCGCTTCATTTTGTAAGAGTTCTGGCCACACAAGACCTTAAGACCTTACAATCACATCTCCCGTTGCCACCAAAGTATAATAAGTGGAGCTTACCATTGACTTATTTGTCAATCCTTCCTTTCAATCTGAACGCTGGTCTGAAGGATTTCTTCACGCAGGCTCATTACTGATTTGAGGGTGCTCCCAGAAGGACGCACTGGTGGTGGGCTTTTTTGAAGCGTTTCTCAGGTGAAATGAATCTTCTAATCCCCCTGGATGGGACAAGTCTGTTTATGGGGTTCGGATTTGGGCTTTGTATTATCCATAACATTTTTCCTATGAGATGAGGTGGTTGGTTGGTATCACCGGCTCAACAGACATGAGTCTGAGCAGGCTCCGGGAGATGGTGAAGGACAGGGAAGCCTGGTGTGCTGCCGTCCGCGGGGCCGCACAGAGTTGGACACGACTGAGTGACTGAACCACACAGCGCTTTTGAGACCACTTTGCACCTTTACTGATAGCAGGGGGTGCAGCCGACTGATCTCTCGGGAAGCATTCCAGGGTGGAACCTGGGGTCACTTTGGGACTGGAGGATAAGGCGAGGAGAGGCTGAGCCAGACCAGCAGCTCAGCCCCTCTGGCAGGAGCCCAAGAGTGGGGCTCTAACTTGCTGTGTGGCCTGGGACCAAACAGTTAGCTCCTCTGTTCCGCATTTGTCCTCTCAACAAGATTGCTTATTTCTATTTCCTTTAGGGCAGGAGTTACTCGCCTGGGTTCAGTGAATTTGGGTGGGAAAAATCCATCCTTGTTCTCCTCATCTATCTCAAACTAAAACAGGCTAGTTCGTTTCATTATGAAATAGGCCTAATGATGCTATGGCAAGGGTTGCGTCGCCTGTGACACTGTTGCAGTATAAACCACAGACGCTTCTGTATCACGCTACAGTTGTTACAGATAATCATACAGATTCTGCTCTGTCTGCTGCTTCAAAATTGGTGATGAGACCTTGTTATTTAACCTATCAGTAAAGAAGCATACATCACAAGTGTATTTTATAGCTATTTTAAATCTAATTGGTTTCCTAGAGGTCCTGTCTATTTTGCTTTATGCATTTAAACATCTTTGCCTAAGGAGGGTTCCGAGGGCTTCCATGGCATTTAAAAAAAGGTTAATAAGCTCTGCCTAGAGGGGTACTGAGGGGGTTGAATGTTGGCTACAGGACAAGTAGCTCTTCAGGGCAAAAGAGGGGAAAGTTCAGTTCATAGACAGTGCTCCTATGGCAGCGGTGAACTCAGGGAAATGGCTCCGAGGGGTGAAGGGCTGATGTGGGGTGACTTCATGACCTGCCCGTGTTCACAGTGGCCGGTTCCTGCAGGACGGTGTTGGGGCCACTCCTCCCGGGTCTGGCTGACCTGGCACTGGTGGGCACCGCATCAGCCAGCAGCACCCGGCTGTGTCAGCGACCCAAACTGGATGGCACAGCCCCGCTCACCACCCACGCCACCACCCACCCACCTCTCATTGGCACCACGTCCCTGCTGTGGTCGTGAAGAGAGATGTCGCCCATGGACAAGCCTTCGGGGCTGCCCCCATGGTCCTGCTTGCACCGATGATCGGGCGGGGCTGCCCAGGGGCCCTGGACCTTCTTCCCGGGTGTGACACCGGGGCGCTCCAGGGAGGCACGCTGGCTCTGCGGTAGGGACACCTGGGCCTTTGACCCTGGTCACAATGTCTCTCCAGACCCTGATTTCTTTCTTTCTTTCTTTCTTTCTTTTTTTATGGGAGGAGAAGCCAATGTAATGGCTAGTCTTTACTGGAAAGAAGAAATTCCACATCATATTCTGAGTGCATTAGTGCAATGGCTCAGTGGGCCAGCTGGCGTGGCACCGGCTTGTAATGGGTTCCACAGCTGGGGCATCGCTGGGCCTTGCCTTTGTGCAGCCAGAACCAGATGACAGTACTGTTGCCTTCTTCACAGAGGCAGCCCACTATCCGCTTGTTGGTGATGGAGGGGACTAAGTTAGGTCTTCCTTGGTACCTGAAGCTGCCTTTGGGGCAAGTATATTGTATGGGTCCTGTCCCTTGTGTGCAGCCACCGTGACCTCCCTCTCCAGCCCAGTCGCCTGCTCTTCATCAGTAGGAACACCACCTCCAGACGCCATAGAGCGCACCATGGAGACTCCATTTGGACCGCGGACCCTCAGGGCCTGGGAGGCCAAAGCTCCAGCTCTGCGGAGTAACCTTGACGCGATCACACCTGCTACAGACACCCCAGACCCTGGTTTCTTTGTCTTATTTCTTGGCCGCTCTGTTTGATGTGTGGGATCTCACTTCCGTGACCAGGGATTGAACCTGTGCCTCCTGCAGTGGAAGCTCAGAATCTTAACCACTGGACCACCAAGGAGGTCCTAGACGCTGATTGCTTCACCTTCAAGTGAAGGCGGTAACTGTGTTTCTGAACCAGGTGGTCTGAGGGTGACACTGCCGGTGCCCATGGAAGGGTCTGGAAGCATCACCAGGACTGCAGCTATCAGAGCAGTGCAGTCCTCCCGGGTCCAGACAGGGTGGGGTGTGGCAGGGCTCAGCCTGACTCTGGGTGACCGGCTCCAGCCCACAGCTTGGGAACCTCGCCAGGCGGGCATGGGTGGGTCCAGGTTCTGTTGTCTTTGGAGTGAAGATGCAGGAATTTGCCAAGCAGGGCATAGCCCTCCTGGATGCCAGATCTCCCTAGGAAGACAGCACCACCCTGGACTCCAGGGCATCATGGATACCAGAGACTCAAGGCTCCCTAAGGCCTCCCTGGACCATGAGGAACCTGGTCCAGGTGGATGGGGACGGTGCCTGCCTCGCAAGGGCCACACAGAGACCCCGGCGATTCACATGTGCTAATGCCAGAAATCCTGCTTCCAGAAACTCATCCACAGGAAATTTCCTTGAATATGCTAAAGACTCAGCTACCAGGTGGCTCCGTGGTAAAGCATCAGCCTGCCAATGCGGGAGAGGCAGGAGGTGTGGGTTCGATCGCTGGATCGGGAAGATCCCCTGGAGGAGGGCATGGCAACCCACTCCAGTGTTCTTGCCTGGAGAATCCCCTGGACAGAGGAGCCTGGTGGGCTACAGTCCGTGGGGTCGCAAAGAGTTGGACACAACAGCACACATGCACGCAGTTACCAAAACGCACCTCCGTCTTTTTCACGACGATAAAGACCCTGAAGATAGTCCACGTGAGCCGGCACCGGAGACTGAATGAAGGCGGTGTGTGTGACTCACGAGGCGACACTTGGCAGCCGTCAGAGTCACGGTGTTAAAGGGGGCGAGACGGCAGGGAGGGGGCTCACCGCACGCTGAGGCCAAAGGCTACCCACAAGCACTGCAGGGAAGATGTCTGTTTCACATACGTGTACACAACACGTGTGCACAGACATACAGATGTGAGATGAGCAACTAGCTGAGTGATGAAGCTGAGAAAAGTTTTATTTTCTTATTTTTTTAATCTGTAGTTTCTAAATACAGGTATTTCTTTTTACTTATAAGGAGGAACATAGGGTTTTTTTGTGTTTTTCATTTTGTTTTGTCTGGATTTTTTTTCTTGGCCGCACGGCCTGAGGGATCTTAGTTCCCCCAATCAGGGATCGAACCTGCACCCCTTTCTGTGGAAGGATGGAGCTCGAACCGCCGGACCACCAGGGAAGTGCCCGTTTCGTCTGGTTTTAACAAAGGAAAGCTGAATTAAAGAGGCAGAAATGCCCCTCTCTGCAGTTTCCCTGGTCAGGGCAGACTGAGGCGGCCCTGGGCACCCACCTGCCCCGGCCCTGCCTGCTCTGGTCTGAACCACAGTTTCTGAGCCTTCGAGGACCGAGGACTCCCACAGCGTGGGCCCCGTGGACCCCAGAAAGGGGGAGCCAGTGCGGGGCAGGAGGCACTTAGGTGGGCTCGAATGTGGTCTTCCAGGTGAGGAGAAGACCAGCAACGTCCACTCGGGGGCTCACGAGCACGGAGGGGGGCCAGCAGCTAGAGCAGCGGAGCAAGGTTGGAGGTTCACCCCCCACCTCTGGACGAGGGAGGGTTCCCAGCTGGGGGTGCCGCCAGGATGCAGGCTGGTCCAGGGGTGTCATCCGACACAGAGACTCTAAGGGGATCCGCGAGCGCCAGCTCCTCCTGGACACCTTCTGCTCCATAAGAACCTAAGGTAATAAATAAAAACGAAATGCCCTCTCCCTTACTGCTGCTGCTGCTGCTACTAAGTCGCTTCAGTCGTGTCTGACTCTGTGTGACCCCATGGACTGTAGCCTACCAGGCTCCTCTGTCCATGGGATTTTCCAGGCAAGAGTACTGGAGTGGGCTGCCATTGCCTTCTCCGCTCCCTTACTGAAATTTACCCAAACTAGATGAAACAGCTCCACCATCGGAGCTTGCGCATAGTCTGACACTCAAGCAGTGCCCACGTCCCCAGCACACCCCAGGAGGTCGCAGGTCTAGGAAAGCCCAGAGGGAAGGTTCCCCAAGGTGTCCAGCCCTGCGTGGCCCCCAGGGTGCATAGCAGAGGCCCTGGGGCCAGAATGGGGCCCCATAGTTCCTGCCGGTCCCCCTGCAAAACCAAGAGCAGACTGAGATCAGGCTGGTCTCTTTCCCCTAGCTGAGGATCGCAGAGGCCCCTGCACTGAGGTGTCCCCGAGGGGTATCCAGCTTCCTCCTCTGCGTCTCTGCTTCTTCATTCTCAGATGGTTTCCTACCAGACCCCTTCTCTCAACCCTACCAAAGGCCACAGGCCAGGGAACGTAGCTTCCCAGTCCGAAAGCTGTCGCTGGCCGCGTTTCCCGTCGGTGTTCCCCAGCGTCCAGCCGGGTCTTCACCCTCTCTGCACCCGCTGCCCCCTCCCAGGGGCCGGTCGCCCTGGAAGAGGTGGTCCTCGCGGGAGGACGACAGATCCCAGCCCGCATCCACCTGGGGGGACACCAGCTCTCATGCCGAAGACCCCGGCAGAGTCTCCCTCCACACACACCCTCCTTTCCACGTCGGGTTCTGGTTCCAAGGGCGCGGTGCCCACGGTCATGGACACCTTTCCTTGGATGCCTCTCAGTGCCCGCTGCACCCAGGGGCCCGCTGCACCCAGGAGGGGACGAGCAGGGCAGGGCCAGGCATGTGGAGAGAGGGAGGGGGGTCGTGAAGGGGCTGGCTGCCGCATGGTGACCCTACGCGGGACGGGGCGCCAGGCGTCCAGCCACGGTGCCAGCTGATGAGGCCACCCGGACCGGAGACCTGGGCCTGCGGGTGGACGAGGGGACTTCAGGGACGGGCCGGCCCGGGGCGTTGCTCACTCAGGTCTGACCACGAAGCTCCATTTCTCAGCCAAACGAGAGCAGGGCCGCGAGCCGGGCTGGCTCCCAGGTTCAGACCAACGAGAACGAGCCGGAGAAGCTGTCAGGCCCCCCTCCTCTCCCGCGGATTTCCCTCAGCCTCACAGGCTGGCTGGCAGAGGAGCCTGCTCCCCGGGGCGTCGGGTCAAGGACAGCTGGGCTCAGGGGCCTGGGCTGCTCAGGGCAAGAACGCAGGACCTCCCAGAGGGGCTGCTCCCCCGGGCTCTGCTCCGCTCGCCTGCCTGGGCGCCCCCTCAGTGCCAGGGCCTGGGGGGCCCCACCTGGGCCACGTGACGACCTTGCCTGGAGGGGAGGGGGCCTCTGGTCCCACCGCCATCCCGAGCCACGGGGTGACTGCGGGCCCTCAGCAGTCGTGGGAACGCGGGAGAGAGCTTCCACCACCGGGTATGTCGTGGGGCACCAAGGCTCCGCTGGACTTGACCCCAGGCACCGACGAGAAGGCAAAGGATTTCTGAGCGAGAAGCAAGTATTCCTTCCTCAAGGCTGAAGATCTCACACACCCTTAGTTCATAAGGACAGTCAGCAGCTCGTCCTCGGGTTTTTTAAAACACAAACACTGCTTCGGATGCTTCTCTTCCTGCGAAAGGATCTTGCACAGCACCAGGAGGAGGTGCAAGACCGGATGAGCTTTCTGTGGTTTGACGAGAAAGAACACACTTCCAGCACACAGGGCCTCAGCCCATGCACAGCTGGCCCACACCCTGGCAGTTTTCACCCTCAAAATTGGTCCAGGTTTTAGCGCCCACAAAGTGTACAAAAGGCAGCTGATTTGCAACATCTCCTATTCACCATTTGGGGGTATTGCTTAAAAAAACCTACTCAAGTGACCCTTTAATCTTAGGGCATTAATATTTAATCACGGCTTTGATTGCATATAAAGGCAGTTCGCGGGTATATTTTCACCTAAAGGTCTAATAATTTAATAACACTTATTGAAGCTGCATTTGTATTAGATCTTGCTCTGTTTTAATACCATGTTGCTTTAAATAGGGTCCATTTTTAATGGGGACGAAATAGTCTATTTTTTGGTTCTCTGCTTTCTTCTACAAACCACAGGGCATGAAGGTGCTTAATCAAGGTCCTTTGATGAAGAACAACAAAGCCATAAAGAGCATTTCTATCAGACAGTGAAGATCACCTGACTGAAGTCTTCTCTCTGTGGACAATGGCATCCCCCAGCCTTACCAGCACCTTTTATCGGCCACTATCAGATCACGCAGCAGAGAAACCCCCACTGGTTCAGAGAGCAGCTTGGGGCAAACCCCTAACATGGGATGTCGGGAGGACACGGGCACTCTTCAGGTGCCAACTTCTCTGCTCACAGAGTCTGAGGCCGGTATTAGTATTTTCACTTATCACTTAGAGGATCTTTCTGACCCTCAGGCAGGCTCTTCATTAGCTGACAATGGGCTTCCAATGTTTCATTCCATAACCTGCACTCCCTAGATACTGGTTTAGTAACAATCCCGAAAGGAAAGAAGTCGCTAGAATCTCTGCTCTAAGGAAAGGCCTGTGTGCCTCCGAGTTGCACCACAGACCAACCAAGTCTGCAGTTAGGAAACTGGGTCCTACGCTGTAGTTCAGCAGAACACAACTCTATTCTAATCGAATGGCTTGCCCTGCTGCGTCAGGCTTCTGCTTTGCGCTATTATGTTTGGGGGAGGGAATACAATTTTGACCCATGGTGCCTTAAAATTTTGTTCCGTTAACACTAAGCCACAGTATAGTAAGACTCAAATACATTTTCCATGTAACCTTGTAGCTTATTTTGTTTCCTAGTAACTTTTTTCTCCTTTTTACTTTTTAAACTATCAAAGTATAATAACACACTTACAGGAGACTTAGGAAATATAGAACAAATTACATGTTGTGGTTCATTGTTCAGTTGCCAAGTTATGTCTGACTCTTTGCGACCCCACGGACTGAAGCACACCAGCCCTCCCAGTCCTTCACGTGTGGTTCCACTGTGTATTACAATTATTTAATAAATTGAGCTTTCTAGCTGGAGTTTCAATATCAAACTCTCAAAAATTAAGAGAATGAATATGCAGAAAAGTGGGAGCATATAGTAGACCTGAAAAGCACCATGAACCAATTCAGCATAATTAAGATTTATATAATTTTCACACAACTCTAGGATATAAATTCTATTCAAGTTCTCATAGACTATACACCAGGAGACACTGGAACATATGCAGGGACACAAACCCTGGTGCAAAAATTCCATGGTCTCAAGGTATTGAAATCATACGGAGCCTGTCTTCTTTTGTCTCTGTACGCTTCCCACTAACCTTGTAACAGATCAAACGTGTCTCATGAACAGTTTGCTGTTGTGGGGTGGAACTTTTTCTATGTGTGTTATGGTACGGGCTATCTTTTTTCTTTCTTGAAAGTCAAGATGGGAGTATAGAAATGATTTTTTTTTTGCTTTAAGGAATTAAAGAAATTTCTGGACACTTTTTCTCTGGGATCACCCTGATGCAGTCAAAGCTGTAGCTGGCCTGAGTCCTGACTTGACTCCTATCTATGTACGTAGGTTTGTAGGCTGCATCTATGAACCTAGGTTTCTACCCACCCATCCACCTTCCGAGTCCCCCCAGGACTGGCAAGGGCACAGAGCTGTATCTGATGCTTTAGACTCCACTTCCACAAACTGTCCTTACGAAGCAAAGCTTGGTTTTTCAGGTGATGGTCCTACGGACAAATGAGCCAATGTTCTATTCAATTTAATCATCATCTGTTTGAGCAGGGCAGGTCCTGAAAATAGATGAAAAGGGTGGATCCTTCCTTCCCAGCAAATACATGTTTCAGGCAGGAGGCACCAAGCATGGTTCCCAGAGAGAAGCACGTCATTTCCTGCCTCTTTTTCTGGGTAATTCATGGGCAACGAGTTTCTATGACTTTCATATTTCAATTTCATTTGTTCTGTTTGACTTTTCATTTATTTAAGTCCTTGCTCTAAAAGCAAATAATCTGAGGAATTTAAGAAACTTATAAAGGGGGATTAAATTATGGGCTAAAGATCACAATAAAAATGCACATATCTAATGGGTATCCTTTTTATCGTGACTCAATAATATTGTTAATTGCATTTTGGTATAAAACTATGGAATATGCTATGGATTGGGTGTCAAGATTTAAGATTACCTCAAAGATTTGCCTTAGAGCTTAAAACAGGATACGCAATCACATCAAAGGCTGGCTTTTTCTCATATTCATTACAACATGACTTTTTAGATTGATATACAGTTTAAAATATTTATTTAATCATACTATTACATATATGAATAAATGTCAACCAAGCAGAGAAATAGGTATAAAAAATATAACCAGCTATTGACCCTATTTTCCAGGGCTTGTCTTAGTAAATCACGTATTGATCGCTCCCATTTGGGACGTCGCGCTATCCCACTCTCCACTCCTCAGTGAAATAGATTCATTGGTCTTGGCTTATTCTTTGCAAATAGTAATCCACATAACAAAATATAAGCTGTGCGTCTCAGCCAATTTGGCCTTTTTCTTTATGAGAAGAGGCTCACAGAAGTCTTCCATGGAGACCCAAAGAAACCATCTCATAAAAGTGCAATTTGGAACCATCCACCTCAAACACGTCTTCTCTCCTCATTATTTTAATAAGCAATGTAAACCTCCCCCCAACATTTTCTCCAGGAATCTCTCCTCAGTATTAGGCTGCTCTTCAGAGACTCTAAGAAACTTTGCGGTTACACCCTAGGTGTGGTTCTCTTTTTCCTTTTTTTCTGGCTTTTTGCTTTTGTTTTATTTCTTGGTCGGTAAAAGTCATTAAAAGGCAGGGACGTGGTTGGAGGGACGCAGAGCCAGCGGCTCCTCTCTCATTCTTTTTCATTAGCAAATGCAGCGCGGCCTCACCACGACCCAGAGGGAAACCTAAGAGTTGTTGCAGCAGTAAGAAACGCAGTGACTCATATCCAGGACTCAAATGTAGTTTTAATCAGTAATCACAAACGCTTACACGAGTTTAACAAGTTTGATCTGGAAAGAAAAATACCTAAGTCATGAGATACTGAAAATCTTGTCAGAGACAAGATTATTTTTACTAGGAAATAACAGAAAAACTGAATAGCCATATTTAGCAAAACCCTGAGTTATTCACCATCAGAGGCAAGGCTTGTGGTTCTCACTGGTCACAGCAGAAG
The DNA here is from genome assembly GCF_054371585.1 of Giraffa tippelskirchi. Classification (NCBI taxonomy): domain Eukaryota; kingdom Metazoa; phylum Chordata; class Mammalia; order Artiodactyla; family Giraffidae; genus Giraffa; species Giraffa tippelskirchi. The sequence goes on from NC_137284.1 coordinate 159,336,055, forward strand.
CATCAACATCCATGAGAAACACCATCCATGGAGTGAAGGCAGACCTCCCCATGGTCACTTAGGTTGGAAACCAAAGCCCACATTCTCTTAGATTCTATGACTGGCGTGAGCACTGTCTGTGTGTGGGGGTTTGTCAGCGACACCCCCATCCACACAAATGTTACGGTTGTAACGGGGCCTTCGTGCCAGCGTCTCTGCCGTGTTCCCGTGAAGAAACAGTTTAGTGTGTTTACCAAGGAAGCCGAAGGTAGAAAAGTGTTTATGACTTAGTATCTGATATGCAAAATGAAACTTAAAATAGATGTTTACTAAAGTTATAGGCACTATGTTTTAAGTCCCAGTTTTCCTACTGTCCTGAAAAATGACACTAATGATTCTTAAATCCCATTTCCATTTTTGTCAGTTGCAGGCAGTGCAGACTCATCGGGTTATAATATATAGGCTCCACACTACTGAATCAGCTAAAAAATCAGAAACTTTTTCAGTGAATGAATGACATTAACATAGAAGCCTGACTTTCAATACAAGTTGAGGTGGGAAAGGGAGAAAGGAAACCTCCTTCTCTTCATGTTGGCAAATTTTTCTAAACTTACAAATTGTTTTCTCCCGAAGTGTCAGTTGAACAGTTTAAGTAATGTGCTTTCTGGGTAACCATGTAACACACAGCAAATAGTTTCTGCTTTTGGAGGCGGAACATCAACCCACTTCGTAAACTTCTCAGAGATAACAATGAGAATTTATTCTTTAAAACATGTGTGTGTAAAGCATGCCCTGACATTTTAAACAATTAAAGTTTTATTCCACTAAATGTAATTTAACAGAGACAATGAAATCTCCAAGAAATGAGATCTCCAAGACAATGAAATCTCTACGAGTGAGATTACTACACTCCATTATTAAGGTGGTCAAAAGGCAATTTTATGTAACTTTCCACCTCTCCTTCCATCTCCACACCTACAAAAACACCCGTAGACAGAACAATAGTTGGTTAGTAGTAAAATCTACATGCTAAGTGTTAGGTGAAAATCTTTAAAAAACAAAGCTTGACAGGAGAGTTTGCACCAAAATAAACGTGTCCATTGGTGTCAGCCTTTAAGAATACATGATAATAAATACATGAATAATAAATCAACTTTCTAAATCATTTCAATTTAGAATGCATGCATTAGAAAGGCCAATATAATTGTTCACTATAAAAGTATTCACTGCTTTTCATGCATTTGGTTAAATTTTAGGAATTAGAAAGTATTTAAACTTAAGGTTTCTAGAAATTGAAATTTCATTCTTGACATAAAGTGAACTCATTTCTTTCGGTGATAGCCATACAGCCCAGAAAAATTAGCCTGGAATTTTGCAATCATTTTCTTAATTTCATGACTAATCAAGTACTTATGAAATCAAATCAACTCCTTATCAAACAGGACACTATACTTCTATACGTGCATGAACTATGCAGTACATATTATTGAATCCTTACTTCATTTCTGAAATGTCTTCACGTTTGTCCTATTACTAAACTAAATGCTTTCCTGCCGAGACTGTTAGTAAATATCAAAATCCACAAAGGTAATTTGTTTCATGCACTCCTCAACTGCGCCTGGAGAAAGAAGCGGGACTTGTCATGATGCCAAAGAAGAGATTTTCAATAAAGTATCAAACATGAGACCTTGCAGTATGAAAAAGAGACACATAGTTTCTTCTCGTGAAGAAACATGGAGACAGAAATGCAGACATTGACCTTGGGGGCCAGGACGTGACTCCTCTCTGCTAGCAGCACCATCATTCCTAGAGTTCAGTATGGTGAGTGGAAGTTTCACACAGACCTGGGGAAAAAAGTTAGATGGCATCACTCTCACATTTAACATCAGCCCATAAGTCACTTACTTTCTGCAAAAGCACATTCTTGTGGAAGCACATTAAAAAAAACAAACAAACAATTTTCCTAGGGACATTTTCAAATACACACAAGGAGAGAGAAGAATGCAGTTTATTCTGGGGCAGACTGGCCAACCACTGCTATTCCAATGGCACTGCCAGCCTTTTTTCCTGGAGCATTTTGAAACAAAGCCCATGGGTTGTGTCTTCCTGCCTGTGGCCATGGGAGTATTTAAAGAATACTGGAGACAGGAATCAGTGTTTAATCCAAGGTGCGCGGAGGCTTGGATACATAGTACATTTCCCACTGGAAGCAATGAATGCCAGCTCTCTAGACTGGGCTATGGATTATGCCAGCTACATAATTTATTTAAAATAGGAAATAGGCTAGTCTTTGTGTTATTTTTGTATCATGTATTAGCCTTGAAAGTAATTATTTTTAATATTAGAATTTACCAACCTCTTTAATGCTTGAAAGTCTATACAGAAAGGTCAAAATGCTTTTAAACCATTTCAGAATACTTGAGGCCTTATTCCTTAGGTGGCCATTCAAAATGATAATGTCACAAATTCTTATTGGTCTCATGTTTTTTTAAATGTTAAGATTTGATACCAAAGCAGAAGTGATATGTATACAAAACATATTTATGTATTTATATTTATAAACTCACTCTTCCTAATGAATACCTCCACAAACCAAAGAGTCCATTCATCCATAATCTAGAGTGACATGTTTAACCTTGAGTGAAATATAGCCATCTTTTAAATCATGACCTTGTATCTTATTAAGATTTTAAAATACCATTTTTACTTTAAGACATTAAAATGACAATCTGGAGAAGCCTAGGTCATGTGGTACAAAACATTCAACTAGGAAAATCTAATGAACTCTTATTTTCTGCCTAGGAAAAAAAGGAGATACGTAAGAAATACCCCATTACCACTATTGCTGTCTCATGCCCCCAAACAGAGTGCACTTGATAACTTTTCTTCTATCCACTGAATAAAACTACAGTGGCATCTGCAGGTCTACCTGCAAACCCATAGCACTTCACCGAGATGTTTTTCACTCATCGAAAAGATAACACGTTTATGAAAATCTCACGGAAGTATTATTTTTAAAGCCAAACACAGTCATCTTAAATTTAACATATGTTTTCTCCATTATTCCCCATCCATTTGTGTGTAGGGGTTGGCCTTAGACTCCTATATTTTAAACAATCATACATGTGTTAATTAACTAGATGCATGCACATATCAAATCACCATGATGTACACTTTAAATACCTTAGAGATTTTCTAGGTCATTTATGCCTCTAAAGCTGAAATGCTGACGTCTGGGAGTGTGCACGGAGTGTGCACGGAGTGTGCACTGACCTGCTCCTGTGTTAACTATTAAAAGTAAAGTGAAAAGGTCTACCTCAACTAGAGAAAAAGCAACCTTCTCTCCCCCACACACAAATATATAAGGTGTATATAAAGTGTATTAACCTTCCAACCAAACTGCTAGTTCTAAAAATATCTATCTTTGAAAAGATTATTAATCTGCCTAAAAGCAATGCAGACATTTTACGAGCCCTCAGTATAGTGTCTGTTCATAGTATATGGGTAAAGTATCGGCTAATGTAGTTTCATAACCTCCAGTACACATACGCGCACACACACACACGGCCATCTCTTTAAAACACCATTTAAACGTGCAGAGGGATCACAGTGAAGCTGTGGCAGAACAGGATAAAATAAAGCCTCATCTTTACAGAACAGAGGCTGACTCTCACGCTGCCATAGGAAACTTACTGTGCTTGTATTTCAGATTATATTAAAAGCATCTGGCGTTTCTCTACGATACGAGAGTCTTACCTTTTACACAGATTTCTAAAACCATCCCGATATGTTAAAACATACTATTTCTTTGTTGGCTGCAGTCTTGAATTAGGATTATTCTCACTACTGTGTCATTCAGCTTTTTCCTGACAATACTTTTTAAGTTTGGAAAACCCTTGACCTTGCTATGTGGTTTACTTACTTCAGTGATGGGGGGGAGGCAGTTAGAAGGGGCAGGGACTCTTGAGTCTTTTTAGGATTAATGGATTCCTAGTTTTTATTTATAAATTGTTTAGAGTACCCATAAGTATTTTTCACAGAGAAACAGCCTGAAAAAGCTCATCCCACTTCACTAGGCAGCAGCCATGTGGGGAGAAGCCTTTGGGGTGGTTACCTTATGTTCTCAATAGGTCTGGCGCATTGATACTTCTGTTTACAGTGTAAACACCTAATCAGTCTTTTAAAAATCGATGCTATTAAGGATGATTTGATGTTTTATTTTAAGCTAGTAATACTGCACATATCTTAAGTTTATGCTTTACATTGTATTGTCTTTAGGATAATATTAATTTTTATTTCCAATTACAAACATACAGAAGGAATGAAAATAGATACTTAATATAATTAAGCCAAACTGCTGCACTTGGAAACAGTGTTTCCTCAGAATCTTATTATCTGAAGCAACTCCTGCCATAAAGAGTTGGTGAAACTTTCTAGAGACTATCTGAGCAGGTCTTCATACAGCAAAGATGATTATGACAAGCCCAAACCCTTTGAGGAAAAACAGAAAAGCAAATATTCCCAATCTCGTTCATTACATTTTTGCTTACATCCTAACACACACATTCATCTCTGAATTGCTTGAAAACCTTCAAAAATAATTTCTTTTGGAAATTGTGATGATGTGAAGTTCACCACTTACAACAGCACACATCCAAAATCAAGGGAAAAGCTCTGGCCTCCTGGCTGTATTCTGACTATGGCACCTCACTGTGCTCTTCCAACTCCCAGCCAAACCGGACTTTAAACCGAGAACAACCCCATTACCTACTCAGTGAGAAAACTTCATCATGTTAATGCAAATCTATTACTTTCTTCTTCAATAACTTCGATGACAAATATTTATCTTCAAATCCCAGTAACTATTATTTTAAGGACTTTGGCACTAAATTTGATCCTATGGATGCAGGTATATTATATTTTATTATAAACAATTGCTGAATGCTAAACATCTGAAGCTTCCATAATTGCATAAAAGTATTTCCCCAGCTTTCAATCAGTCTCCATATATTACATTCATTTTTTTAAAGATATCTGAAAACAATGTACAACCTGTACCACATTCTTATAAACCTATTTTAAAAGTATCAAAATGACACAGACTAAAAGGCCTGTGTTTAAGCAGAAGGGAGGGTCAGGGTGACCCTGTGTTTCAACTCTGTATACAGGAAATAAAGTTTGGGCAGTGTTTTCTAGCTTGTGGTTGTGTGTATGTAGGTGTACATACATACGAATCAAATATTATTTTCCACACCAGAAAAAAATGTTTTAAGAAGTAGATATTTGGGGAAAGGAACTTGAAAAAAAAATTCCAGCACCAAATAAACCAACAGGAAAACATTAGAAATTTCTGACTAAAGAGAGACCCCCCCACTCTGTTGGTGCAGGTGAGCAGGCAAGTCATAAAGAAATACTTCCCTGGTCCGGGGTGGAGAGCCCAGCTGTAAAAGTTTAAAAGGAGAAGTGCTTTGGATCCAGGCAGGGCTGACCAAGCCTGCCTCCTTCCCGGCTGGGAGTCAAGTGTGTTTGAATTCACTTAAAAATGTGGAGGAGAAGAAGTGCCAGCAACAAGGCCACGCAGCCCTGGGTTCGTTTGCTTGCTTCCCTCACATGGTGTCCTCTCTGATTCAGGGAGACAGAGGCTCGGTTTGAAAAAAATAAAAACAGCTGCTGAGCGGGAGAGGGTGGGCCTGGGAGAGGGGGCATGCCACATCAGACACAGTACCTGACTCTTCACCGCAAAGCGTGTCAGCAAGGTGCTGTGCCTCCTGGGCGATAAGGGAAAATATTTCATCTTCGTACTCTTCCATTATAGTCTCACACTGCAGAAACAGAATAACAACAGACGTGGATGGATGTGCGCTCACAGGACATCTTGCTAGGAAGGGCTTGTCACAGTTTTATTAGCTAAAAACAGAAAATCATGTTACCAAGGTGGTCCATTTTTATTAGCCCTTTTGGTTTAAGACATCATTGCATTGGATTAACCCTCTCCCCAGAATGCTAATTGCATCATTTTCCCCGAGACTCAGCTGACTGATTAGTCGTTGAAAGCCGAGGGTAAGGCAGGAAAATGGTCCTTTGTATTTGTTTCTCTTCCTCAAACTGGAATGGAATGCAAGGAACAGGAAGGGGGGCGCTCCTACTTATGGAGTTGAAAAGTCTCTGCTTTTTTGGTGGGTTACTTTTGTTGGTGTTGCTGTTGTTATTTTGTTTTTTGGAAATTTTAAAGAACATGGCTCCTTAAAATGGTTAAACCAGTTTCCTTTAGATTTAACGTTAACAATCCATTTTGCGGTTCTAAAGCAGAGTCTGAAATATGAAAACTATTAAGCTTTCTCAGCAATGAAAACACAAACGCATCTTCCATTGCACTCTGGATAACGGCTTGTCGGTCATTCACTCGGGAAACTTTCTTTTCCTAACAGTTAGAGATCCATCTATAATTTCACTTCGTTCCCCCCACCCTCTGCCCCCATATCTGACATTTCTGAAAAGACGGTGCTCAAATGTACCCATGCCTCTGAAACCCTTAAATTCTGACTGGAGTATGTGTCTTCCTTGGGGAAACACAAGCTTACACTCTTAGGAACTGTGATGTTAAAGGGTGTTCACTGGAGACTTGGAACTCATTTTCCAAGTTCATTAAGTGAGACTCTAAAAAATTTTAAATGGCATTTAAAAATATTTAACTTCCACTATCACGTGTTTATGGAGGACCTGTGAAATATAAGCATACTTCCTCTCTGCAGGCCCCATGCTATAGTATTTTCAGCCCTGAATTATTGCCTTGACTTTTTAATTAAAACGAAACCTTCCAAAGTCAGCTGCAGCCCTTCTATCAGGGGGTTGGCATGTCTGACATTTTGGCCACCGCGTGAACCACAGACATTTCTTAAACAGGCTTTCCCATCACTGGGTCTGATTTAACAGCATAAGCAAAGTGAAATCTCTTGCCATATATTTGGTAAGCACATTCTGAGTCAGAGGCCACGTTCACGTAAAATTAACATTATGAAAGAAGGAAATGTTCCACAAGGCTGAAGATCATACCTAAGCCTTTGTTTAACCCAGTCTGTGCTAAAATAGTTGAATTAACTCCAGAGAAGAAAGAATTCTCCCTCTTCTGTGAAGCCCGAGGAGAAAAATGTGATGTGCGTCACTCTCCCTCCATCGCGTGGCTATCCATATTTGAAAACAGCACTCATTTTAATTTAGGTTTTAATCTCAGAACCACAGCCCCTGATGCCTGACAAGGGAGTCTGTACAAGAGCTGCCCGCCCATGGGACCGACTGAGTTCCCTTCCCCACTGTCCTCGGGAGCAAAGCAACCTGCAAACGGTGCCTCCAAGTCACTGGGACTTGTAACACACTTTCTGGAAAATATCACTTAAGTGTCTCCACGGAGATGAAAATACCATGGCCCCCCAGTGATGTGAAAGGCAAGTCACTGAGTGAGTGGTTAACACCAAGAAAGCAGCAGGAAAACAACGCTAATAGACAACATTTTAATAGGCCTGTCTTGAAACTCAACAAAATCCCAAAGAGCAAGAAATTTCTTTCAAGTACCAAAAACACGTTTAAGGAGCACAGAATTCCTCTGCGGAAAAAGAGCTTACCGCGAATTTCAAAGGTCTGTAAGCATCTGAATAAAAATAGAATTTTTTAAATTCTTTGTATATTTCGTCTCCTTTCCTTGGAGCAAATCTCTTGAAGGTCTTCTCCTTCGTCACGGGGTCTTCTTCGAGTCTGTAATCATTCATCCTCTCGCACACTTTGTCCAGGAGGTCCGTGAGGAATGCCTCCGACTGGGCTAAGGGAATCTATGAAGAAAAACGAACCAAAAAAAAGGCAGGAAACTTGACTTAATGTTAGTATTACTTAAGAGCGGGTCCCCTGAATGCAAGTGGCAGCACCCCACCCCCACCCGTCACGCGTGCAAACAATATTCCTGTCCGGTTACTGCCCAGTTATATTATTTCCAGCACTTAAGAGGTTAGCTTTAAATTCCGGTTTTTAACAGGTGCCTATGTTTGAAAGTGGCCAGAAGAAAAACTTCTATTCGAACTGGCAACTATCCTTCTACAGGAGACAATTTCTGAAAATCACGGAATATGCAGAAGGCACTGAGCCACAGAGAAGGGCTGTTATTATCTATTCACTTGCGCGAGACCGCCAGACAGGAGCCGGAGCGCGCGGGGGTCTCTCCGGCCGCGCACCCCCTCGAGCTGGGCCCAGGCCCGGGCTCGCGCTCCGCAGCCGCCGGCCCCGCGCGCCTGGCCCCTGGGCAGCCGCCGGGGTCCGGGGCAGGGCCGGGGAGAAGCCGGGCGCACGGCGTGTCCCCGCTTGCGGGGCGCGGCCGCGGGCGCGTTGTCTTTGGAGCAGCCGGTGCGGGGGTCCGCGCGCCCCTCTCCCTCCGGAATCCGGCGAGGATTCAGGGGACCCTGTGACCACCACGTCCGCCCCGCGCGGGGGTCAAAGAGCACCCCGCGCCCTTGGTAACCGGGACAAAAAAAAACCCACCAACTCGGGGGCGGTCTAGACAGGTCAAGGTGCAGGAGGCCGCGTCCCCGCGGCTCCTTCCGGAAGGGGGCGGGGACCCGCCAAGGGCGCCGCGGGCGCGCCGCGGCCCCGGCCTCCGCGGGCCTTTCTGCCTCTCCACCCTCTGCTGATCAAAGTAGGAAGTTTGCCTGACAACCGGGGTGAAAGGGGCCGGATCACAAATGAACTCGATTTCGGCGCTGTGCATATACCGCGCCTCCATTGTCCCCCTTTCAGACGCAGTGTGAACCCTTCCGGTGCCGGCGACCGCGCGGCGCTCACGGGCGCGCTCCGGGCGCACAAAGGCCCCGCGCCCCGCCCACCGCCCGCCGCCCGCCGCCCGCCGCCCGCGCCCCGAGCCCCGAGCCCCGAGCCCCGCGCCCCGCGCCCCTGCACTCAAACCTGCTGGCAGCCCCGACCGCGCCGGCGGCCCTGCGCTCACCCCCGGTCTCAGCAAGGAGCCAACTCTGTGCGAAGGGAAAGGGCGGTGCGGGAACGTTCCACCGCCCCCACCACGGGCGTGGGGGTATTTCCCACCTTCTCCCCGCGAACCTGGAGACCGACTCCGAGCTGCCTTCAAGGCCCCTGCGGTCGACTTGGCAATTAAATCGTTTGTTAAACTGGAGTCTACTGCAACATCCTTTATTCGCTAAAATATCGTTTGTTTTTTTAATGAGTGATTTTTTAAAATGTCTACGATCAGAAGACCCTTTAAAAAGTAGCTGAAAGTGCACAGTCAAAACACAGTAAATACAATGTGGTCACACTTTTAATTGTGCCATGTAAGCCTCGTAAGTTGTAAACACAACCAAAAACATAGGTTGACCAACAAAATCTGTTTTATGGACTTACGGAGACGAAAGATTAAATACGTGTTGGGACTTAAAAGCTAGAAAAGAGAAGTCAGTTCTTAAATTACAATTAGTCAAGCAGATCGTGAACAGAATGAGTATGGTCTTCATTCTGCTAGGCGAGTGCTGCCGTGTATTTCCTGGTCTGGTCCATACGAAGAGGCTCCGAGCACTTTCTGGATGTCAACAAAGCGGCACTTTAACCTCCAAGTGAAGAGCTGGCGCTTTCTTTTAGAAATCTAACTGTCATCAGGAATGCCTTCTCTCTGCCCCTCCCTATCCCTCTCCCCAGTCTCACCGTAAGCATTGGGGAGACGCTGTCACTGGAAAGAGAGGCTCTGCGGGCTGGAGGGTGCTTTTGGAACCCTGGACGAATACACCACACTAGTTCCCGCGGCACCGAGACTGCTTTCGAAAACGTTTTTTAAAGCAAACCTGACGTTCTGAGCGGCGTGCAAAAACCCTGAGTATATAAGATATGAACAGATCAGAATGTTAATAACGTGAGACCTTCCACAACTTACTTTTGAGAGCCATTTTATTTATTTCCCGGTTGGCGCTTTTTAAAACAAAACAAAACAAAACCATCCCCACGTGATAGCTTTCTACGAAACAGGGTTGTTTTTCTTGTTTTGAAAGTGGGATTTTGTATGTCTGAGTAGAGTAGTATTGCACCAATTTTAACACAAATACGTTATATCTAGGGATCAACACGTGACTTTTGTGGATTTCATACATCTTTGAAGGCTAACTGGCTTTTTGATGTAATTAGCTGGCTCTTTCTAGTAAACATTCTTCAATAGAAAGAGTAGGAAATGTTGCTGGCAGAGAGCTCAGAAAACGCCTTTTTACAATCTTCACTGAGAGCAAGAAAGAAAAACACACAGCAGGAGACTAGTACAGTTCGTTCTACAGAAATAATTTTTTAAAAATTGACCTAAAATCCCAATCAAAGCATCTGATTTTGCACGAAAATTTTAAAGAAAAAATGCTTATGCATGGTAGGTCTTTATACGTTTATTAAAATGCACAATTAGGGTTTAAAATGATTCCACTTTTAAAATGCACACAATTAGGGTTTAAAATGATTCCACTTAGCTGAACTACTTTCACTAAATTTAAAGACTATTCGGGGAATAATTGAGGCTTTTTCTCCCCTCAAAGTGTTTTGATTTTAGGAGTGCAATAAGTATTGAGACAAGTGGAATAAAACCGAGGCTTTCTTTCTATACTGTGAAGATTTTGAATAGTACTTGTCAATAAAGCAACTCCTATTGTAGTCTTGGGGGAGCCTTGCCTCCGTCCTGGAAGGAGGGTCTCAGAGATACTAACCTCATTAAAATATGAATGAAAAAAGGCCGCCATCATTGTATCGGGAGAAAACCGATTCACCAGCCATTACTTTTACACATAGACTCATTTGGTATAAGTTATAAATACAAAAACAATCCGTTACGATTTCGTTGCTGTCTCAGTGCACTCTCAGAGTAAAATCCTAACTTTTCTCATTCTGAAACCTAGCGATGACTCTTTTTTTTTTTTCCTTTCGGCCCCTTCTGACCATGTGCTTGTTCTGTGAGGAATAACATGGGGATAGGAGGAAGTACTCATATTCCAACTTTAAAACAGAAAAAGGTAGCTAAAAGTTTTGGCTTCAGTTTCTCTAGAAAGCTAGAGTTAGGGAATTATTCCAGACCACTATGACAACACTTTAATAACAGTCAATTACAGGGTGCTTTCCGTGTTCGTTCATTACTATGTCTCTGTTAATCTTGTAGCAAATTTCTTGCTTGATAGCTATCACAGTCAGGCAGCAATACAATTATGTTACAGTGTACAGTCGGACGTGAAAACTGTCCTTGTGGTATACTGTCTCCTTCATAACAGTCTGACAATCTCAAATAAACCTTACTTATCTGGATGCTTATTTTGGAATGTCCCTGAGATAGGGACTAAGCACTCAACCTTCTTAGTTTCCCATTGTTGCAAAGGTTTTCTTTCTAGAGGTTTCATTAATGTAAAAATTTTAATTGCGTTACAGCAAATATTGCATCTACTTTAATCACTAACTTTTCATCCATAAAGATACTGAAATCACTTCTGATATTAGTTAAAAGTCAATATTTAGAAGTGAAAAATCAAACCTCCTTTGCTTTAGGCTACAAGAGGGAGAGCATGAATTCAGAAACTCTTGTAAGTTGATGAGATATATAATTAGCTTTTATGTTAATTGACTGCTAGGAGTTTGTTGTGTGACACTTCTTCATATAATATGCAAATAGCATTGACTATTTAGTTTTATTGGACAATATAATTAGAAATCTAAAGAAACTCATTTCGATGAAGAATAATAAAGGTTGGTAAATTTTCCAGTGTTCTGTATATCAGAAAAAAATTAATCCCATCTGGACTTAATCAATAAGAGAGATTTTAAGTAGCCTTTGTTCAGAGAGCCAAAGCCAGCCAACATATAACAGAATTAATATTAGCTTTTTCAGTTACATAAATTCAATGTTAAAACAGGTGAATTTGTGCAATCAATAAAACCTTGCGGGCAAAAGTACAAAGACTGCAGCACAATTTACCACAAATGACACAATAAATTTATGAAAACAATATCAAAATTTTGCCTCCATTAATCTGAATACTGAGAAAAAGTCATTATTTGAAATAAATATTTTGCAAGTGTTTCCTATTTTTATTCCTAGACATATTATGTCAACATAAAGTATATGCTCAGATTGTGAGAAAAATAGAAATAATAAAATAATAATGTGATTTTGGGGGAAATTTTTCCTAGAATTCAAAACTATTAAAATTTCAATCCCGTTTTTTAAAAATTCTGGAGCCTGTTTTCAACTAAACAATATAGAAAACTTGAAAGTATGGAAAAATTGCATAATGGATCACCGTTAATGAACTCCAAATGGGGGTCATTGAACTCAATTTGACTTCCTAAAGTTAAAAAATCTATACTTTCTTTTCATTATTAAATACAAAATTGGCATTGCCATTTGATTTCTCATCTTAAAAAGTATTCTATTAGTCATTTAAGAAAGTTTAGTTTTCAAACATTTTTAGGTGAACTGAAATACAACCGTCCATGTGAAAAATGTTACAATTTTTCAATCTTTGTTAAAAATCACTCCAAGAGAGGATTTAGGGCGACCTTTTCACGCTGCTTCTGAGCTTTGACCTCTGCTGGCTTACCCCGGAAGGATTTTGCAGATTAGAAAAACAGTAATGGAAGAAAGCGACAGCGCTTCAAAGGGCGAAGGCGGTGAGAACGGTGGCCGCGACCGAGGTGATGGGGGTGCGCTCCTTCAGTCAGCAATATTTATTCAACTCCGTCTCCTATCAGACAAACTTACCTCTTTAATTCAGGCTTTTTAAAGGGGACTTTCCTGTGATTCCGAACAAAAATTCAAAGAAATACTTGAAAAAGACTGCCTGGAAGAGAGCCAATAAATCCCAGTGGATGATACTATGACTCCTTGTCTATCGATGTAGCTAAAGATCACATAAATACATATCCATGTCTTTATGTTACAATTTTCTGCCCCCCACCTCCCAAATCTGCTGTCTTTCACCATCTTGCTTCTGAAAACACAATAGGTATCCATTTCTAACCACTTCTGCAAACTGCTTTCCTGGAATAGAAGAAGTGAAAAGTCGGTGACTCTTGTGGCATTTCCCGGCTGTGTCATCCCTGCGAGCTCTCCTTTGGAAGTCTTGGCGCTCTCAGAGGAGAAGGACGAAGACTGGGATCGGCTCAGAAGCTGGAGGTGTTTCACCTCCCTCACTGAGCACACAGACGTGCCCCCGCTGGACGCAAAGAAAGCCCTTTCTTTAAAAATAGTTTTAAATTGAAAAAGTAAGACATTCACTTGATTTTTTTTTTTTCAAATCCAAAAGGAACAAAAGGATAGAGTAAAAAGTAAGACTGACGCCTCCCCCAGAACGCCTCCCCAGACCCCAAAGCCCAGCTCTCCATCTTCCAGAAACATTCTTGGTGCACGGCTATGTGTATGTGAGTGAATGTGTGTCCGTGTGTGTATGTGTGTGCATGCAGGTCTGTCTGTGTGTATATCTGTGTGTGTCCATGGGTGCCTGTGTGTCTATGTATGTCTATTTGTGTGTGTGCACATGTGCATTGGGTCTGTTCTCACGTGTGCCTGTGTGTCCCTGTGTATCTGTGTGTGCGTGTGGGTCTGTATGTGTGTGTCTGTGTGTCCGAGTATATCTCTGTGTGCGTGTGGGTCTGTATATATGTGTCTGTGTATCTGTGTGTGCGTGTGGGTCTGTGTGTGCATGTCTGTGTGTGTCCCTGTATATCTGTGTGTGCGTGTGGGTCTGTATGTGTGTGTCTGTGTGTCCGAGTATATCTCTGTGTGCGTGTGGGTCTGTATGTATGTGTCTGTGTATCTGTGTGTGCGTGTGGGTCTGTGTGTGTGTGTCTGTGTGTGTCCCTGTGTGTCTGTGTGTGCGTGTGGGTCTGTGTGTATGTGTCTGTGTGTGCGTGTGTGTCTGTATGTGTGTGTCTGTGTGTGTCCTTGTGTATCTGTGTGTGCGTGTGGGTCTGTGCGTGTGTGTCTGTGTGTGTCCCTGTGCATCAGTGTGTGCGTGTGGGTCTGTGCGTGTGTGTCTGTGTGTGTCCCTGTGCATCTGTGTGTGCGTGTGGGTCTGTGCGTGTGTGTCTGTGTGTGTCCCTGTGCATCTGTGTGTGCGTGTGGGTCTGTGCGTGTGTGTCTGTGTGTGTCCCTGTGCATCTGTGTGTGCGTGTGGGTCTGTGCGTGTGTGTCTGTGTGTGTCCCTGTGCATCTGTGTGTGCGTGTGGGTCTGTGCGTGTGTGTCTGTGTGTGTCCCTGTGCATCTGTGTGTGTCCCTGTGCATCTGTGTGTGCGTGTGGGTCTGTGCGTGTGTGTCTGTGTGTGTCCCTGTGCATCTGTGTGTGCGTGTGGGTCTGTGTGTGTGTCTGTGTGGGTCTGTATGTATGTGTCTGTGTGTGCGTGTGTGTCTGTGTGTGTCCCTGTGCATCTGTGTGTGCGTGTGGGTCTGTGTGTGTGTGTCCGTGTGTGTCCCTGTGTATCTATGTGTGCGTGTGTGTCTGTATGTGTGTGTCTGTGTGTGTCCTTGTGTATCTGTGTGTGCGTGTGGGCCTGTGTGTGTGTGTCTGTGAGTGTCCCTGTGTATCTGTGTGTGCATGTGGGTCTGTCTGTGTGTGTCTGTGTGTGTCCCTGTGTGTCTGTGTGTGCATGTGGGTCTGTGTGTGTGTCTTTGTGTGTCCCTGTGTGTGTGTGCGTGTGGGTCTGTGTGTGTCCCTGTGCATCTGTGTGTGCATGTGTGTCTGTATGTGTGTGTCTGTGTGTATCTATGTGTGCATGTGGGTCTGTGTATGTGTGTCTGTGTGTGTCCCTGTGTGTGTGTGCATGTCTGTGTGTGTCGCTGTGTATCTATGTGTGCGTGTGTGTCTGTATGTGTGTGTCTGTGTGGGTCTGTATGTATGTGTCTGTGTGTGTGTGTGTATGTGTGTGTCTGTGTGTGTTCTTGTGTATCTGTGTGTGCGTGTGGGTCTGTGTGTGTATGTGTGTGTCTCTGTGTATCTGTGTGTGCGTGTGGGTCTGTGTGTGTGTGCCTTTGTGTGTCCCTGTGTGTGTGCGCGTGTGGGTCTGTGTGTGTGTGTCTGTGTGTGTCCCTGTGTGTCTGTGTGCACGTGTGGGTCTGTGTGTGTGTGTCTGTGTGTGTCCCTATGTGTCTGTGTGCACGTGTGGGTCTGTGTGTGTGTGTCTGTGTGTGTCCCTGTGCATCTGTGTGTGCGTGTGGGTCTGTATGTGTGTGTCTGTGTGTGTCTCTGTGTATCTATGTGTGCGTGTGGGTCTGTGTATGTGTGTCTGTGTGTGTCCCTGTGTGTCTGTGTGTGCATGTCTGTGTGTCCCTGTGTATCTATGTGTGCGTGTGTGTCTGTATGTGTGTGTCTGTGTGTCCGAGTATATCTCTGTGTGCGTGTGGGTCTGTATATATGTGTCTGTGTATCTGTGTGTGCGTGTGGGTCTGTGTGTGTGTGTGTCTGTGTGTGTCCCTGTGTGTCTGTGTGTGCGTATGGGTCTGTGTGTGTGTGTCTGTGTGTGTCCCTGTGCATCTGTGTGTGTCCCTGTGCATCTGTGTGTGTGTGTGGGTCTGTGTGTGTGTGTCTGTGTGTCCAAGTGTATCTGTGTGTGCATGTGCATATGTGCATGAGCATGTGTGTGTCCCTGCACATGTGTGTATATGTTGGTGTCCATGTATGCACTCCTGAGCGTCCTCCTCTTCATACAAGAGCCAAGCCCAGCACAGCCCGTCTTTCTCACTTGGGGGCAAAAGGGCTCGGGCACGTCCAGAAGGCTGAGGACGTCTCCCCTTGGACCTCGGATGAAGGACGCTCACTGCAGAGGCGGCTAAACTGAAATCCATGCAGATTCAAAGACGCCCCAGGTCCTAAGAACGGGTTCAAAAGGGAGCTGCTGGCCAGTGTGAGCTACGGCAGAATCCCTCTGGATTTTTGTTACACGTCAGTTTGGGGACACGTCTTCCCTTATTCTATCCTGAAACGATAGTTTTGAGGGGGTCAGGTGAGTGTTTCGCCCCCTCTCCTGGCTGAGTAGCCCCAGCCCGGAGGCTTCCTTCCGTGGCCGTGATGTGGCCAGACCATCGTGCTGAGGACACAGCCACGCAGACACTGGGACCGGGAAGGCCTTGGAGACCCCCTCCTGGGAGGGGAGGCTGAGGCTCCGACAGGGGCGACTTGCCGGGGCCCCACACCCCGTGCTGCTCCCACCAAGCAGCCAGCAGGGCCATCCCCCAGCCCCCCGGACCTCAGGCGGTGGGGCCGGTAAAGAGGTGATTAAGGTAAAACCCTGATGCTGGGAAGGATTGAGGGCAGGAGGAGAAGGGGGCGACAGAGGATGAGCTGGTTGGAAGGCATTACCGACTCGATGGACATGAATGAGTTTGAGCAAACTCTAGGAGATGGTGATGGACAGGGAAGCCTGGCTTGCTGTGGTCCACAGGGTCACAAAGAGTCGGACACGACTGAGCGACTGAACAATAACAACACAGGTAAGCTAAGGCCACCAGTTCCGAGCACCCTGATCTGCCCAGCGTCCTTCCGAGAAGGGTTCAGGACACAGATACGCGCAGAGGGACGACTTGTGAGGACGTGGCGGCGGCGGGGCGCGGGGAGAAGGTGGCATCGACCGGACAGGAGAGACGCCCCAGGAGGAGCCGGCCCTGCCCACACCCGGGTCGGGATTCCCAGCCCCGGATGGCAGACAGTACCTTTCCGCTGTTTAAGCCACCTGGCCCGTGGGACTTTGGCCGCCAAGCCCCTAACACAGTCCCAGACCGCGTTCAGCCCCAGCCTGAAGTCTTGCGAGTGCAGCCCATGCCCAAGAGGTGACCAGGGCTGCTCGAGGGCCTGCCGTCACGAGGGGACAGAGCGACAGGAGACACGGGCTGGCGCCTTGGTGCATGCGTGCTGTGACCCCGTCTGAGCCGGGGGGACCCTGCACAGAGCCCCCAAACACCTCCACCCTGGTCCAGCACCACCTACAGCCTTCGGAGGGCTGGACCACACGCTGGTCTCATCGCTCGCCAGAGGCCAGGCCTGTAAACCTGGGGTGAAAGCACCAGCTGCTCGCGTGGGTCTGCCCAGGGCAAGTAACTGGTAGGAAGACGCTTCAAGAGTTTGGCACGACACAGAGATGTAAAGGGACGTGATTTCTTCCCCTCTGAAGGACTGAGAGCCGGGTGTTCAGCGTGTAGAGACCTTACAAGTGGACTGAAGGCGCACAGACCGATCTCCGCAGCCTCCTTACCGGTGTGCTAGTAGACAGTCCTGGGACTTCGAAGCAGTGCCTTGAAAAGTCAGCCTGAGGACCTCTCACCCTTCTTGCCCCTTCCCATCCTCTCAGAATCTGAGTGCTGCCAGCCATGGGCGTCCAGACCCACGACACGCAAAGCGTGGTCCGTGGCCCAGCAGTCTCAGCCTCAGGATCCCGTCCCCCACAAGACCTGCTGCCACTCTCCCTGTCCCCGAGCGCCTCGGGCAGCCGCGTGCACGGCAAGGGGCGTCACGGCCTAGGATCCTGCTGGCGCTCGGGGCGGCGGCGGCAAGAGGGGGCTGGCCGCTCTGATTTTCCATCTTCTGCTTCTGTGCTCCGCCTAGAAAGAGCAGAGGCTGGAGGAAGGGCCATTTGTACAGAGAGACTGAATCAAAGGCCTGTCCTTAGAAACGCATGTGGGGTGACCTGGAAAGAGGCCTGGGTCCTCAGACTGCACCGTGCCTCTGGGCGGACCTTACCCCCACCCATTACCATGACGAGCGCTGAGCTGATGAGACGGCAGGTCCAGGACACAGATCGTTCATCCACAAGCAGAGGAACCTGAAGGGGCCAAGGAGGACGGCGAGGGGCACAGCCTTCCCGGACACCTGTCCTGAGGGGAGGTTACAAGGCTGAACATTGGGGAAAAAAAACGAGCTCATTCTCCATGGCATTATTTTTCTATCACGCAGTTCTGACCTTCCCTCTCTTCTGCAAACCCATACCAGGCAGGGGTGTGGTCCCCACTGTGACTTGGCTGGGAGGCCCTGGTGCCAGGAGGAGCTTCCCAAGCTGGGAGTCCCCATCAGGGCGCACCCTCCTGCCCCAGCACCGCGCCCAGGCCGTGGAGGAAGAAACAGCCGAACAGAAGAGGGTAGTGTTTTCTCTGATGTGCCAAACTCAGGCCACCCAACGCTAGCAGCTTTACAACATCTTTAACATGACATTTAAGATCTTGCATCTCCTCCTGGCTTGGAAGTTCCTTTGTCTCAGAAACAAACAAACAAAAAAGTTTGGGGACTTCCCTGGCATTCCAGCTGAGCTATTTCAAATCCTAAAAGACGATGCTGTGAAAGTGCTGCACTTAATATGCCAGCAAATTTGGAAAACTCAGCAGTGGCCACAGGACTGGAAAAGGTTAGTTTTCATTCCAATCCCAAAGAAATGCAATGCCAAAGAATGTTCAAACTACTGCTCAATTGCACTCATCACACACGCTAGCAAAGTAATGCTCAAACTTCTCTAAGGCAGGCTTCAACAGTACGTCAACCAAGAACTGCGAGATGTTCAGGCTGGATTTAGAAAAGGCAGAGGAACCAGAGATCAAATTGCCAACATCCGCTGGATCATAGAAAAAGCAAGAGTTCCAGAAAAACATCTACTTCTGCTTTATTTGCCATGTCAAAGCCTTTGACTGTGTGGATCACAACAAACTGTGGAAAATTCTTAAAGAGATGGGAATACCAGACCATATTACCTGCCTCCTGAGAAATCTGTATGCAGGTCAGGAAGCAACAGTTAGAAACAGACATGGAACAACAGACTGGTTCCAAATTGGGAAAGGAGTACGTCAAGGCTGTATGTTGTCACCCTGCTTATTTAACTTATATGCAGAGTACTCTGGACTGGATGAAGCATAAGCTGGAATCAAGATTGCTGGGAGAAATATCAGTAACCTCAGATATGCAGATTATACTACCCTTATGGCAGAAAGTGAAGAAGAACTAAAGAACCTCTTGATGAAAGTGAAAGAGGAGAGTGAAAAATCTGGTTTAAAACTCAACATTCAAAAAACGAAGATCATGGCATCCAGTCCCATAATTTCATGGCAAATAAGTGGGGAAACAATAGAAACAGTGAGAGACTTTATTTTCTTGGGCTCCAAAAGCACTGCGGATGGTGACTGCAGCCATGAAATTAAAAGACTCTTGCTCCTTGGAAGAAAAGCTATGACCAACCTAGACAGCACATTAAAAACAGAGACATCACTATGCCGACAAAGGTACATCTAGTCAAAGCTATGGTTTTTCCAGTGGTCAAGTATGGATGTGAGAGTTGGACCTAAAGAAAGCTGAGCACGGAAGAATTGAAGCTTTTGAAATATGGTGTTGGAGAAGACTTGAGAGTCCCTTGGACTGCAAGATCAAACCAGTCCATCCTAAAGGAAATCAGTCCTATTCATTGGAAGGACTGATGCTGAAGCTGAAGCTGAAAGTCCAATCCATTGGCCACCTGATGTGAAGAACTGACTCCTTGGAAAAGACCCTGATGCTGGAAAAGATTGAGGGCAGGAGGAGAAGGGGACGACGGAGGATGGGATGGTTGGATGGCATCACCAACTTGATAGACATGAGTTTAGGTGAACTCCGGGAGTTGGTGATGAACAGGGAGGCCTGGCGTGCTGCGGTTCATGGGGTCACAGAGTCAGTCAGGACTGAGCGACTGAACTGAACTGGCATTCTAGTGGTTAAGACTCCAAGCTCTCAATGCACGGGGCACCGGTTTGATCTCTGGTTGGGGAACTGAGATCCCACATGCTGCACGGCAATGACAAAAACAGAAAAAAGGAACACCCAGTTCTGAGCCAGTCAGTCCCAGGGTGGTGACAAGACGTGTTGTAGCTTCAGGTACAATGGGGGCAGGTGATCAGTAAACTCCTGAAGTGTGTAGGGAGCTACCACCCCCTGTCCAGGGGGAAGGGTCATCGGTGTTCCTGCCTTCCTGCTAGTTCTTGGGTTCCAAGTCATAGCATCTCTTAAAGGCTCAAAAGAATAGGTGCAAAACACGGGCCTGATTGAGATCCCCAGCCTCTCTCCACAGAAAGACAGAGAGGGGACTTCCCTGGGGGGTCTAGTGGCTGGGAGTCCACCTTCCATTGCAGAGGACAGGGGTTCCATCCCTGGTCTGGAAGGATCCCACCAGCCGCGGAGCAGCTGGGCCCGTGAGCCACAAATGCTGAGCCTGTGCTCTGCAACAAGAGAAGCCACCGCAGTGAGAGGCCTGCTCACCACTAGAGTAGTGCCCGCTTGCCGCAACTAGAGGAAAGCCTCCGCAGTAACAAACCACCCAGCACCGCCAAGAAAATTTTTTTTTATTTTAAAAAAAGAGAGACAGTTTATAAGTCAGCTTTGTTCTTGTCCCAGAGAACGTTTGTCTTGTTTGGTTTGGTTTTCCTCCTTGAGGGCCGCCATTGAACTCGAGTCTTCCCAAATCAATGCCTTCACAAGCTAAGTGTGCAAGGAGGTGCTGTTCATTCAAGTGTGCAACGAGGTGCTGTTACATTCAAGCAACGGGGCTCAGACGCAAGGGGGGAGCTGCCTGCCATCTGAGCACCCGCCCGGCCCTGGCCCGGCCCTCTCCTGCCTCCCCACTGCCCCCTTGCCCCATCACAGGCCTTTCTGGGAGTCCCCAGCCCCATGATCATCCGATCCTCCGGGTGATGGGAGCCCATGAGAATCCACAGCCTCCTTGAAGCCCCTTCACTTCAGACATGTAGGGAGTTGCCCACGTGTAAAACGAGATGAATGATTCTGCTCTGAGCATTTCTGCACATGAAGTACTTCTTCTCCTATTGTATTATTTTCTCAGGCCGTGTTCCTTAATGTAGGCTAGCTAAGTCGTATTTGATTTTATCTACTGATGCTTCTGGTCAGACCATGAACCTCAGTCTGCCTAACAGAGAGACACCTGTGAAAATAAGCTACGAACCCAGTCGGGGCAAAGTTCCTCAGCGGTTTCCCTAAAGAGGAGCGGCCCCCTCCAGGCCTGTGTGCTGAGTTCCTCAGAAACCTGCTCCAGGGAGACGGTGAAAGGAGGAAGGGCTGGGGTTTATCAGAGGGCCTGGGGCATCGCTCAGCACCCGCGGGGCTCTGCTCCGTCACAGTAGTGTCTCCACTTTGTCCCCTGCTAACGTTTCCAAAAGGAGCTGGGCTTGAGGTCATTTTGTTTCATTTGAGCCGAGTTTTCTTTTTCACTATTGAATAAAAATGAACAATTCCAAGAGGTAACCCGAAAGCTCTTTCTTCCCAATTTCTGTGCATTTGGATAAATGTTATCTTTCTGCTCTTTAACACCCAGACCTTGGAGGAGGGTTATATTTCTACATATATTCTATATTTCTAAATTGGGAGTAAGGAACTTTCCCCTATTTCTCCCAAAGGGAAGCTGTGGGTGGGGCCTGGGCCGTGGGTGGGGCCTGAGGTGTGGGTGGGGCCTGGGCTGTGGGTGGGGCCTGGGCCATGGGTGGGGCCTGAGTTGTGAGTGGGGCCTGAGCCGTGGGTGGGGCCTGGGCCATGGGTGGGGCCTGAGGTGTGGGTGGGGCCTGGGCTGTGGGTGGAGTGGGCGTTCCGGGACCTCTCCACTGGGCTCCAGGATCGCAGAGGCCATGGGCATGGCTAAACTCCGCTCAGCGAGTGCAGCACTGGGAAGCAGGACAAGTGGACTACTCTGAGGACAGGGCAAGTTCCCTACCCGTGCGGGAGCCTGGAGAACGGTGCCTGAGGAGATGTCTACAGACCCAAGTGGTGAAATCTATCAGGCGACCGGTGTTTACTGAGCACCTGTTGGGTTCCAGATACTGGGTTAGACATGAAGACACAGCAGTGAACAAAATTAAGGTGGCCCCTGTCCTCCCAGAACCTGTGGTCTGGCCCCCACCTGAAATCACACAGGGCCATGTTGGCCTCGAGGTTTGTGTCCATGAGCCAAGACTGGTTTTTACATTTACAAATGACTGGAAAAAAATCAAAAGAGTATTTTGTGACACGTGTAAATGAAATGCAATTTGAATTTTAGTGTTCACAGTGAATCTGTCTGGTTCTTTCCAGAAGACTCTTGCCCAGCCCTCCTCCTGCGAGCTGAGCCCTGGTGCCCAGGTGGGCTGCCGAAGCTGCTCCATCCCTCACCCGGCCCCGGCCACTGAGTGATGCGGTCCAGGTTCCACAGCCCCCACCACCCCAGCATCCTCCGTTCTCTGGTGGCCCACAGTGCCTCTCTCCCGGAGGACCCGACAACAGGTCTCCCAGACATGTTTACACAAACATGCGTGCACACAAGCATATACACACACACACATGGTTACACATGCAGATACTAAGTGAGCCTAATGGCGCCCAGGGAGCCTAGAGCATATTCTGCCTGGGTCCTGCTCTTCTCCTACCCAGAGTGACACCACAGTCACTACAGCCGTGGAGCTTCCCGCACGCTTTGATCAAGGAACCGCCCCCCCACACACACCGCGCGCACACACACACACTTACACCGCTGGGGTGGGTATTGTTATCTCATATTGCAGGCCAGGAAACTGAGGCCTCGAGAGATTTACTCAGTGATTTCAGGGGGCCAGGCTTGCCTCGCCCCCTGGTACCACACAGCTGGCCCCACAGCGGACACAGCAAATGTCTGTGGCTCCCGTGGCCTGCTGCCAGGGGCCTCTCCCAGTGAGAGGCCCTTCTCTCCATCCACGAGGCTGTCCGTCTCCTGTCTCCTTGCCCCAAGGCTGGGGGCCCCATCACACTTCCCCAGACGCACCACCGAGAAGTTGGTCTCTTGCTCCAGGTCACAGAACTTGGGTACATGCTGAAGCCAGAAGCTAGTCAGGTCCATTTGAGGCTAAAGCCCTTCTCTGAGTGTGGGGGGCCAGAGGGAGTGACCCCTCCGAGCCTTCATGGAGTGCACACTGCCCTGGGCAGACACCTGTCACCACTGGCACCAGGGTGGGGCCCCGAAAGCTACTGTTTTTAGAGAACAACCAGTGTCAGGGGCCTCAGCCTCACAGCTCAGCTGCCTTTCTCATGGCCATCAGCACGTTGCTTTCCCTCCAAAGTTTCCAAGGAGAGAACAGTTTGAAACTGCAGATGCAAAGCTGTGGTGCATTCCACCCAGCTCCCTCGCCAAGGGCTGCATGGCGCCCACTGCCAGTCCTGGCTCCTCTTGCACTGGGAAAACGGCGCAATCCTCTAAATGCATCCCTTTATCCCTCCCCGATTGTGGAGTCGAACAATTCCGATTCGGTGGAATAAGGAGCAATTAACGGGACGAGGGATTTATTAAGGATAAGTCATGCCAGACAGTTTTGACAGCTTGTTTTGAGTGTGACAGAATTACAAAATGCATTATGTATTTAGACTTTTGTGTGGCGTCTAATTCCAGGCTCGTGAAGTTATTCTTGCCAAATGGTCTGAACCAGCCACCTGGAGAACAGTCTCACATACTGGAAATGAATGCAGAGATCAGAGACAAAAGGTACAGAGGGCGCTCAGCTGCAGGCCCAGACGGAGGCCAGGAAGGAGGCTGAGCTTCCTGAGGGCCGTGGGGGTCAGTGTAAGGGTTTGTTTCCCTAAAGCCTTTATTGTTGATTCCATCCACCACCCTTCGTGGAGCGGGACGTCCCAGCCCCAACCCCACGGCCCTCGGCCTTAGCAGCCTGCAAACGACTGTGAGGAGGGGCTGCAGAGGGTCCCCACCCACCCTCCGGCACCCTTGTCACCTGAGGGCCCTCAGCAGAAGGGCAGGGTGGGAAGGCAAACCCACTCAGCCTGGTGGAATCAGAAAGACAGAGCTGGGAGGCCCCGGGGTCGCCGAGTCTAAACCTGCAGGGGTCAAACTGTCTCTGGAAAGATAAGCTCACGTCCACACACCTGGCTCCTGTGAGCGCAGGAGCATCTTTGCAGAGGTAAGTAGCTGCGATGAGGGCATATTCCGTCCGGGTGGGCCTGATCCAGTGTGGCTGATGTCCTGCTAGGAACTGGGGGAGAGCACAGACGCCCAGACAGGGGAAGGCCGCGTGCTGACCGAGCGGAGACCCGTGGGGGACACGTCTCCAGGCCGAGGAACGCCAAGGACTGCAGCGACAAGAGGCAGGAAATCCATTTTTCCCCGAGTCCCCGAGAAAGAACAGCCGCCAACACCCTGGGTTTGGACTTCTGGCCTCCTGAACTGGGAGACAGTTTGTCCCTGAGGCCTGGTCTGTGGTGCTTTGTGACACAAGTCTCAGAAATGAAGAGCTACTGAGTGAGTCCAGATGCCCCAGGGCAGGAGGGGAGCTGTGGACGGAGGCGCTGCGGAAGCCACACTCCCATCTCGTCCCTCGGGGATCTGAGTGGGAGAGGGGGGCGTTCCCATGGTCTTCAGTGTCCTGGGAGGACTCAGGCCGGGGGAGAGGGAGCAGCCACCAGGCCGCTAGCCGGTACCATGAGTCGGTATCACTCCTTTTGTTTGTATTGATCAACTGAAACGCATGCGTGGCCAGAGTTTGGTTAATTAACCTTAATTCTGTGCTAAGCTACTGTAATCTTTAATTCTCTCCCATCACTTTCTGCCCTCTGATAATTATTATTTTTATCTGTCCATGGTTACTGAATCATCTGTTTTATCTCCTCTCCCCAAGGACAGCATGGCGTTGAATCGTTCTATACGCCCAAATGCTAACGTCAGTGTTTTCTCACTTAGCCAGAATATTTGACTAGTCGGACCACGGTGCCTCTGTCCGGGTAGTATATACGGTCCAGCAGTACCAGTGACGGCGGAGGACATGGGAGCCGCGGGGGCGGGTGTTGGGGACACAGAGCTGGGGGCTGGCCGTGCCCGGCTGCCTCGGGGTGCGCAGGGCTGAGGGCACAGGGCAGCCCTCCCAAGTTTGCAGACGCTGATGCTGGCGTCACAGGCTCCTTTCATGCCACCCTGAGCTTGATCAGCACACGCCTGACACCACAGACACTCAGAACATCATCAGATCAAACACCCAGGACGCTCACCGGTGGCGATCCTCTTCTATTAAGTTTTTATGTATTCATTTTTTAACTCTTTGGCCGCACCATGCAGCATGTGGGATCTTAGTTCCCTGGCCAGGGATTAAATCCTCATCCCCTGAAGTGGAAGCAGGGAGTCTTTACCGCTGGACCACCAGAGAAGTCCCCGAATACTGTTTTTTTTCCTTGACATTCTATCATCTTCCCGGGCTCTTCATAAAATAGTGGAAACAGTCCCCAAACACCTCGCGGAACCAAAGGAGAAGTGACATATCTGTCAAGCAAGCAGTTATTCTTTTATTTCACGGAAATTGAGAATGAACCCACTATGAGTCAAACATTCTGCTGTGAGGGGTGGGGAACATGAGCTCAGGATGCAGCGCGTCCTTCAGGATAGAGGGGAGACAGGACACAAGTGACCAGGATAAATCACGGGCTCTAACAAACGCTCTGAGAAAGCTGCAGAAACACTTCAGATGCTCGGATCTTGCGAGGGAACGTCTGTATTTCAGTTTCTGACAAATACATCCTTGAAAAGCTGACAAAGTGTCATTCTAATGCAACAGGGAGGGGGAGTATGGTTTGTTTAATAAACGGTGCTAACACAAATGTCTTGCCAGAAGGAAGGAAAGCTGGACCACACCTCACACCATATCCAAAAACCGAGTTCCATGTAGACTCAATGTTGAAACAAGAAAGCACAAACTATTGGAAGAAAATTCAGAAAACAATCAGTACAAAGATGGGGACGCATTCTTAAATGAGATGAGACACCCAAAGGCATCAAGAAAAGAGACCGTGTGTGGGGCAAAGGCGCCAGGGCCTCAGACAGATGCCACCAAGAACACGCGTGGGTGGCATGGAGCCAGCAGTCCCTGCACAGTCACCCGGGAAATAATAACATGCAAGACAAGCAGCCTCACAGAACATGGGGAAAGGGCATAAATAAGCAACTCGAAGTACAGGAAATCTGCTTAACATCCTGGGAGCCAGTGAAGGGGAAACTAAGACAGGAGTGAAATGCTTTTTTTCATATACTCAGTTCAGTTCAGTTCAGTCACTCAGTCCTGTCCGACTCTTTGTGACCCCATGAATCACAGCACGCCAGGCCTCCCTGTCCATCACCAACTCCCGGAGTCCACCCAAACCCATGTCCATCGAGTCGGTGATGCCATCCAACCATCTCATCCTCTGTCGTCCCCTTCTCCTCCTGCCCCCAATCCTTCCCAGCATTAGGGTCTTTTCCAATGAGTCAACTCTTCGCATGAGGTGGCCAAAGTATTGGAGTTTCAGCTTCAACATCAGTCCTTCCAATGAACACCCAGGACTGATCTCCTTTAGGATGGACTGGTTGGATCTCCTTGCAGTCCCAGGGACTCTCAAGAGTCTTCTCCAACACCACAGTTCAAAAGCATCAATTCTGCGGCGCTCAGCTTTCTTCACCGTCCAACTCTCACATCCATACATGACCACTGGAAAAACCATAGCCTTGACTAGACGGACTTTTGTTGGCAAAGTAATGTCTCTGGTTTTAAATATGCTACCTAGGTTGGCCATAACCTTCCTTCCAAGGATTAAGCGTCTTTTAATATCATAGCTTTTTTAAAATTTCATATATTACCAGGAATTAAACAATGACATCATCCAGTTGGCAAAAGCACAGAAGAGCTCGCACGCATGGCCAGCAGGAACATACAATGTGGCAACAACCTGTGAGGAGAAAAGCTGGCGGCAAGGATTCAAGTCAAGATGTGCCTGCCCTGGGAGCCCTACCCTGTGGGGAATCTGTCCTGCAGAAATCACGGGAACCACACATTATAATAGGTTTCCCTGAGGGCTCAGACAGTAAAGAATCCGCCTGCAATGCAGGAGACCCGGCTTTGATCCCTGGGTTGGGAAGATGCCCTGGAGGAGGAAATGGCAACCCACCCTAGTATTCTTGCCTGGAGAGTCCCATGGACAGAGGAGCCTGGAGGACATAGCCCATGGGGTCGCAAAAAGTCAGACACGACTTAGCGATTAACACACATACACACACGTAATCAGGAGGCTTGTTGCAATGTTGCTGTAGTGGCAACAACCTGGAAACAGCCTGTGTGTGCATTTGTAGGAGAACAGTCTCAGTGGCCAGGCTGGGTCTCTGTCCCCTGACCTGGAGGACATCCATGACGTATGTTCATTAAGTGAGTGTCTTAGCGTGGGCCACCATTACCAAACACCACCAGCTGGGTGGATTATGCCAACAGAAGTATTTTGGCACAGTTCTGGAGGCTGTACATCTGAGATTCAGGGCCCCGCTGAGTCTGATGACTGTCCTCCTGCTTGGCCCATGGCCACTCCTCTCTGTGACCTCACACGGCTGAGAGAGGGCTGGCGTCTCTGTCTCTTCTTACGGGGACACCAGTCCCATGCGATTGAGCCCCCACCCTGTCACCTCACTTAACCTGAATCCCCTCCTCAAAGACCTCAACACGGTCACATGGTGGGGAGGTTAGGTTTCGACATGTGAATGGAGGGGAGGGAGTGGACAACCATCCAGTCTACAGGGAGAGAAATGCATTTAAACTTAACATTTAAATTGGTTTAACATTTCCACTCCCTTCACGGGAATATATATATAGCATGATTTTACTATTATTTTTAAATGATAAAAAGAGGAAAATGAATACATATGGGATGTGTGTGTTTGTACAGGTTTGAAGAGCGTGGAGGATGCTGAAAAAAGCAGTGCCCTCACCCTGGATTATTTGAGTGGGTGGGAAGCCAGCAGGGGAGGGTGGAAGGGTCACTGACAAACTTTTTGGTGCGGCTCTCAAGTTAAAATTACCATGTTACTTCTGTAATTTAAATTTTCTAATGAAGAAAAAAAAAATCGAAAACCCCAAATAGTCAGCAGACACAAGTGCGTCTCATACCACCTGGAACCCACTGCTCCCCACTGTCTGGGGGACCCTGCCCCCAGGAGCCCCTGGAGCCCCAGCCTCTGGGCAGCATCACCAGACCCTCCATCGAGAACTTGACTCCTTCCCTGAAACACCGGGAGAGCTGCCCACAGAGGAGCTTATTAGTGGACCCAGCAGCCTCTGGACTGTGAGAGGCGACGCTTCACCCCATGTTTTCCGGAGAGCTCTCCAGACAGACTGAACTCCGACCACTTGAGTGGCCAGAGACGCCTCCTTCCCTCTGATGTTCCAGAAAGTTCAGGAGGAAGAGCGTGAGAAGAGCCCAAAGAGCCTAATTACTTTTTTTTAACTGAACTTAGCAGACAGGGGAATATATTCTCTCTTCATATAAATTTTAAAGCCTCTCGATTGGTGCTGTGTCCACCCCAGCCCTTCCGTTCGTCCTCTCCCCTTATCATGAGCAGGGCCCTGACTTTTCCTTCTGTCCCACGTCAAGCTCGACGGGGGGTCTCAGGGGCTGTCCCCACCGTGGAAGTCACGTGGGACCGGAGAGGCAGGGCGTTCAGGTCCAGCCCTTGAAAACCATGCATCAGAGCCCCCCGTTCATCCCCCCAGAAGGCTGTGTAAGCTGAGGCAGTTTTTGCATCCAGAGCTGAACCCTGCAGGAGAGGAGGTGGTCTTTACGCCCACCGAGAGCCCTGCGCAGCCCTCCGCCCTCCAAGCACCGTCCTCTGCATCCCCCAGGTCTCTCCTTTGTCAGAGGCCTGCTTACAGGCAAAGATTCTGCCCCTGCCAGGAAAGCGACTGCCCTCAGCAGTGAATCCTTGCCTGCAAGCCTGGGAGGCGGAGGACACCGCGTCTCTGAGCAGGGTCCCTCCTCCCCTTGCTCCAGCCTCAGTGCCCTTGGCCGTCCGGGTGTCCTGCCTGCGTCTCCCCTCTGAGCATCTCCAGGTCTGTTGGTCCTCCTGTAAGGACTCCAGTCACCAGATCAGGGCCCATCTGAGTCCAGCATGACCTCATCTTAACTGCAAACATCTCCTAAGGTCCTGTTGTCAAATAAGGTCACATTCTGAGGCTCTGGGTGGATGTGAATGGGGGTTTGGTGGTGCTATTCAACCCAGAGCTTATCACCAGACTCCCATGTGATTTTTTTCCATGCACCTTCCTCCCTGTGTGTTCTGCAAGGGTGTCACTCATTCCAGACTGGACCTGACCACAGCTGAGGTCCAACCCAGGCAGCCGGGGTTTCAATCATAAGAGAGCCATGCAACTCCAGGTGGCCCTCCTTTGTAAAGTGACAGCCACAGCTTTCTCTAAACACTGGAATTCCAAGTCTAAGTAACTAAAACTCCTGGGTTTCCCTGGTGGCTCAGTGGTAAAGTATCCACCTACCAATGCAGGAGACTCGGGTTCGATCCCTGGTCCGGGAAGATCCCACAACTAGGCCGGTGCACCCCAACTGTTGGGCCTGTGCTCTAGGGCCCGGGAGCCACAACGCCTGAGGCCCCTGGAGCCCGTGCTCCACAACAGGAGACGCTCCGCAGTGAGAAGCCGGCGCACCGCAAGTGAAGGGCAGCCCCTCTGGCCCCAAGCAGAGGAAAGCCCGCGCAGCAGCCAAGACCCGGCACAGACAGAAAGCACCGACTAACTAACAAGAAAGGACGACTCCTGTACAACGGGGCTTCTCAAACTCAGTGCCGTGGACAATGACGCCCAGCGAATCCTTTGTGCCGGTGGCTGTCCTGTGCCCACAGCGCCTGCCTCTCCCCGCGAGGCCGCGTCGCTCCCTGGACGCCCACTTGCCCCGCCAGCCGCGTCTCCAGTGTTGCTCCGGGTCGCCCCCCAGCGGAGAACCGCGGCCGCAGACCGGGTTCCGAGCGGAAGCGTCTGCTGAGTCACCGTGATGGGGAAAGAGCCAGTCTGGCCGCCCTGGGCTTGCTGGCGGCTGCGTCCGGGCTGACCCCGGGGCAGCACGTGGGCGCATCCCCGGCGGACGAGCCCAGCCCCACCCCCTGCCTCGCCCACAGGTGCGCACCAGCCTCCAGGTCTCTGCTGACAGCAGGCACTGCAAACTGGGTGACCACTCACATTTTATTTGTAAATAGGCTTCGCATCATAGATAGACTCTTAAAAAAAAAAAATTGGGTCATACTAGACCTAAATTCTTGATGCTCAATCTTCTCTGCCTTCTCCTTCACATTTATGTTTTTAAATTGAAATTCAAGGAATAGGGTCCGTATCAGGGCTTCCCAGGTGGCGCTAGTGGTAAAGAACCTGCCTGCCAATGAGGAGATGCAAGACGCGTGGGTTCAATCCCTGGGTCTGGAAGATTCCCCTGGAGTAGGAATTGGCAACTTGCTCTGGTATTCTTGTCTGGAGAATCCCATGGACAGAGGAGCCTGGCGGGCTACAGTCCATGGAGTTGCAAAGAGTCAAACGTGACTGACCATGCATGCACTTCTTTTGTCGGGGACACTAGCCACTGCTTCCCTCATAGCTCAGTTGGTAAAGAATCTGCCTGAAATGCAGGAGACCCAGGTTCAATTCTTGGGTCGGGAAGATCCCCTGGAGAAGGAATAGGCTACCCACTCCAGTATTCTTGGGCTTCCCCTGTGGCTCAGCTGGTAAAGAATCTGCCTGCAATGAGGGAGACCTGGGTTCAATCCCTGGGTTGGAAAGATCCCCTGGAGAAGGGAAAGGCTACCCACTGCAGTATTCTGGCCTGGAGAATTCCATGGACTGCATAGTCCATGGGGTCGCCAAGAGTCGGACACGACTGAGCGACTTTCACTTTCACTAGCTGCTGATGCTTAACATGAAGCTAAACTAAAGAATTTCTTCCCCTCAAGACTGTGTGAACTTAGCATGTACCTCATTACACTAGCCACGACATTTGAATTAAGGAGGTTCAGATAACACTTAGAAGGTTAAACATGCGTTTGGACAGCAGGAGGGCTCCTTGAGGCTTAGACCGAGGACGCGCTGAGCACACGGCCAGGTCGCGGTGTGCCCACGCCTTCGGCCGGGGGCCCCTGGTTTCTCATCAGCCCATCCATCCTGCCGTTCTCATCCTCTCCCTCTGCACTGGGACACCAGCTCTCCCCTGTCGGGGGTGTTGGCCGGTGATGCACGGTCCGCACTCTGAGGTGGGCTGGTCCCTGATTTGCCTGTTTCCTAATCACTCCTCAGCTGAGCCTTCAGGAACCCTGGCTGCTTTCAGCGCCTCACAGCCCATCAGGCAGACACGGCCAGGAATCCAAGCAAGACGCAGGGCCACATGGGTGGTGGCTAGAGAGGCAGAGACACAGGGAAATGTGCGGTCATCAGGGAAGGGGAACACTGTCCGTCAGGTCCCGGGAGGGCTGAGCCCTGAGCCCCGCATGTCCCAGGATATATCAGGCAGACCAGGGAGAACGAGTCCTGCTCACTCGCTGTAAATCGCCCAACTCCCTGGAGAATTTTGTGTGAACGTGTGAGACCCAAGTCAGCTTGGATCTCAATGACAGCTTGAGCAAATAAACCAGAATGCCTGTCAACATCTGTTCAACATCATAAATAGGAGTTTACTTCAATCAGATCAGTGTCTGGTAGGACCCTCTGTAAGTGAAAATGATGCTAAAATTTAGAGAAGGGGAAAAAAATTGGTTCTGAAAGTCCTCCTGATATTCTCTAACAGCTGATTTATAACAGAGACAGCTCCATCTGCTCTGCCTGCAAATTCATGCGCAGCCCTGAGGGCTGTTTCTTTCTCTGGGTCATTGTCCTATTAAATGGTTCTTTGACTGTTTGGGGACCAGGACACCTTTATATGCCGTGGCTTTATGTTATATTACCAACCATCTCTTCCTCAGTCTATAGTCAGAAAACAAAATATGCTAATTTCTCCTTTATCACTCAGTAAAACCAAAAAGATCTGCAAAGGATATCCATTCAAGCCTGCTGACATACAGATCAAAGAGAGCGGGACATCTCTGGGGGATCGTCCATGCCGTTAGAGGAGCTAAGAGTAAACCACATGCAGATCATGCGTGAGTGGTGACCTGGGACTCGGTGTGACCAGGTACAGGTGACCCGGGACTCGGTGTGACCAGGTACAGGTGACCCGGGACTCGGTGTGACCAGGTATAGATAAACTGGAACTCAGTGTGACCAGGTACAGGTAACCCGGGACTCGGTGTGACCAGGTACAGATAACCTGGGACTCAGTGTGACCAGGTACAGATAAACTGGGACTCGGTGTGACCAGGTACAGGTAACCTGGGACACGGTGTGACCAGGTATAGATAAACTGGAATTCAGTGTGACCAGGTACAGGTAACCTAGGACTCGGTGTGACCAGGTACAGATAACCTTGGACTTGGTGTGACCAGGTACAGATAAACTGGGACTCAATGTGACCACCTACAGGTAAACTGGGACTCGGTGTGACCAGGTACAGGTAAACTGGGACTCAGTGTGACCAGGTACAGATAACCCGGGACTCAGTGTGACCACATACAGATAACCCGGGACTCAGTGTGACCAGGGACAGATAGCCTGGGGCTCGGTGTGACCAGGTACAGGTAACCCAGGACTCGGTGTGACCAAGTACAGATAACCCAGGACTCAGTGTGACCGGGGACAGATAGCCTGGGACTTGGTATGACCAGGTACAGGTAACCCAGGCCTCGGTGTGAGCACCTGACTTGGTGTGACCAGGTACAGGTAACCCGGGACTCGGTGTGAGCACCTGACTTGGTGTGACCAGGTACAGGTAACCCGGGACTCGGTGTGAGCACCTGACTCGGTGTGACCAGGTACAGGTAACCCGGGTCTCAGTGTGACCAGGTACAGATAACCCAGGACTCGGTGTGACCAGGTAGAGGTAACCCGGGACTCGGTGTGACCAGGTAGAGGTAACCTGGGACTCGGTGTGAGCACCTACAGGTAACCCGGGACTCGGTGTGAGCACCTGACTCGGTGTGACCAGGTACAGGTAACCTGGGTCTCAGTGTGACCAGGTACAGATAACCCGGGACTCGGTGTGACCAGGTAGAGGTAACCCGGGACTCGGTGTGACCAGGTGCAGGTAATCCGGGACTCAGTGTGAGCACCTGACTCAGTGTGACCAGGTACAGGTAACCCGGGACTCAGTGTGAGCACCTGACTCGGTGTGACCAGGTACAGGTAACCCAGGTCTCAGTGTGACCAGGTGCAGATAACCCGGGACTCGGTGTGACCAGGTAGAGGTAACCCGGGACTCGGTGTGACCAGGTAGAGGTAACCCGGGACTCGGTGTGAGCACCTACAGGTACAGGTAACCCGGGACTTGGTGTGACCAGGTACAGGTAACCCGGGACTCGGTATGACCAGGTACAGGTAACCCGGGACTTGGTGTGACCAGGACAGGTAACCCGGGACTCGGTGTGACCAGGTACAGGTAACCCGGGACTTGGTGTGAGCACCTACAGATAACCCAGGACTCGATGTGAGCACCTACAGATAACCCGGCACTCGGTGTGACCAGGTACAGGTAACCCAGGACTCGGTGTGACCACATACAGATAACCTGGGACTTGGTGTGACCACCTACAGGTGACCTGGGACTTGGTGTGACCATGTACAGATAACTGCAGAGTCAGGTCTCCCAGGGCTGCGCCCACCACGGTCCTCCCTGCATGGGCTGAACCCCGGACAGCACGTGTCTCTGCCTCTCTATCTCAGCCTCCCGTCCCGTCCACAGCTTGGAAGTCGGGAGGAAGGAACAGGCCAGGGCTGGCCATTCAGAACCTTGACATGACTTCAGTTGGCCAAGTGGAACTGCTGTGGACTTAGACCTCGAGAGCAGACTGTGGTTGCCAAGGGGGTGGGGGTGTGGGAGGGCGGGGTTGGGAGTTTGGGGTGAGCAGACACACACTTGGGTACATAGGCTGGATAAACAAGAAGGCCCTGCTGTGTAGCGCAGGGAACTATAGTCAATATCCTGTGATAAACCATAATGGAAAAGAATACAAAAAAGAATGCATCTATGTATATATAACTCAATCACTTTGGTGTACAGCAGAAATCAACACAACACTGTAAATCAACTATACTTCAGTAAAATAAGTACATAAAAAGGAACTGCTCTATATTCAATCCTGGAAGGTGCCGATCAGTCAGAGAGAGGGGGGGAAAAAAGGAAAGTTTGTGAGGTTTGGGGGAGAATAGATACATGTATATGTATAGCTGAGTCCCTTGGCTGTTCCCTTGAAACTACCACAGCATTGTTAATTGGCTATACCCAATACAAAATAAAAAGTGTAAAATTTGGATTAAAAAAAAAGGAAAACTCATGCCATCCGCAAAAAGATTCTCAAAGCAAAATGAATGCTTGTTCCCTGAATTTTTTAAGTACATGCCCAGGTGGCAGAGGCTGCCGATCACTCAGCTGACAGCTGGGAAGAAAGACTTCCCGGAACAAGGCCCAGAGCAGACCGGGTGGCCCGCATCGCATCAGGGTGTCCCTAGGACGCATGGGATGCTCGCCTTCCGCAGCGCACCCCCAGAGGCAGGAGTCGACCTCGGCTCTGAATTCCACTCGCCAACAGTGTCAAGCGCAGTGAAAATCTGAGCACCTTTGACCGCAGAAGCAATCTCTGTGGGATTAAAGCAATTCTCTTCCTTAGGTGGCGATGTCTGTCCTTCCAGCCTCAGTCTAAGGCGACCAACTCAGCGGCTTGGCCCTCCCCGCGTTGTTTGAACACCTACCAAGAGGATTAAAAATAATCTCCTTCCCTTTTAATTTTGCTTCACCCCTCTACCCTGCATGCCCTGGGGACTCTGTGAAGGTTTAATCCCCGTGGTTTGGGGGTGGGGGAAGGTCAACCCTTGTTGACGCGCCGGCTGGACGGGAAGGCCTGGGGGAAAGGGCCCCCTGGTGGCCCTGCCCGGAAGAGCACTGAGCGCCTGGGCCAGGGCTCAAGGTTCCTGGGCAGAGCTGTGTCTTTGCCATGCTCGGGGCCCCCAGTATCCCCCTCTGAGTGGGTCCCAGCCAGGTCTGCCCACCCTGGTACCTCCCAACCCCTCCACCACACTCAGGTGACCCAGTCTCCCCTCTCCGCTCTGAGACGGGCGGCTGCCACCTCCTGGGTTTGTGTCGTGTATGTGTGTGTGTGCGTGCGTGCTTCCCTTCCTGCACACGCAGTGCACACATATGTATGCACATGCTCATGTGTGCACACGTCCGTGCACATGCATGTCACACACACCTGCACACACTTGCTCCTGCCCCCCAGGTTTGCCTTTGCACCCTGGCCTCTCGGGGGATGGCTCTGGCTGAGGAGGAAGAGGGTTTGGCTGATGAGGGCAGTTCCAACCTGGGGGTCCGGCCAGTGGTAGCGCTGCCCTGGGGACAGGCCCAGGGTGACTCAGACAGCTCGGGGCCCTCCGGCAGGGGAAAGGGGCTGGCGTGGAGTCTGCAGAGTGGAGGGGATGCCAGCCTGTCAGCTCCGGGTAAGAAGAAAGCAACTGTCCTACAGGGCCCGGATGTCCACCAGCTGGGCAGGGGCAGTGAGCATGCAGCCAGGCTGTGCCCTCTGCTGACCCAGGGCTGAGGAATCCAACCTCCTGCCCTCATCCTGATGTCCTGGCCCCAAGGCCAGAGCGGCCACAGCTCCGCCCACTCAGCGCCAACCTTCCTGAACCCTCTGGGTGCCTGGCCTTGGCCCCCGACCCTCCTTCTCCTGGCGGCTGCGTGGGAGCACCTAAACCCCGAAACCCTGTATTCAATTCCTCTCTGTTTAAAATCACCGCCAGGGTTCTTATACTCTTACAACCCTGACTGAGATGTGATGGGTGCAAGGATCCTCTGCAGATCTGGGCCGGCTGGCCTTACCCTGTTAGAGGCGCTGAGATCGGGTCACATGTAAAATGGGACTCTGCCGATCACAGGCCTGCAGTGGCGTCCATCTGGGGCCACCTGGGACCTTAGTGTCTGTGGAGCGAGGCTGGGCTTCGACAAGCCCAAGGTGGGTGACTGACTCCACTGCATCGGGAGATTATAGGCTTTGAGCTGCTCTGTGCTGGGGCTGCAGGTCATCGGTTAGAGGAACCCTCACTTGGGTGACACCGTAGATCACCAGATGAGCCACCGCAGCACAGCCTGTCCCAGCGGCCACAGGGTGGCAGCTCCCTGGCAATCAACCAGGTAGGCACGGGTACCAGAACCCGAGCCGGGGCGTGTGGGCAGAAGGGAGACATTCCACTCTCAGGTCTGCCCCCCGGACCTTCCCCAGGAGTCCCCTGCCTGAATTTCCCACCCTCCCTCGGAATATGCAGGGGACCCTGAGGACTGGTCCCGGAATGACTACGGCCGCGGCCTCCCCCACCCGCCCGCGCTGGTGGGCAGGAGAGCAGCTCTCGTCATGGGAGCTGTCCCTGGACTCACACGGGAAAGATGCCCATGGCACTGTATCAGCAAATCAGCACAAGAGCCAGAGGTTTCTCTTTTAAAAAAAATGGAAGAGGAACTTCTCTGGCAGCTCAGTGGGTAAGAATCCACCTGCCAATTCAGGGGACACAGCTTCTACCCTGCTCTGGGAAGATGCCACAGGGCAACTAAAGCCTGTGAACCACAGCTACTGAAGCCTCGAGCTGCAGCTACTGAAGCCCGTGTGCCTAGAGCCTGTGCTCTGCAACAAGAGAAGGGACCGCGGTGAGACGTCTGTGCCCCCAACGGAGAGGAGCCCCTGCTGGCTGCAACTAGAGAAAGGCCGCATGTAGCAACGAAGACCCAGCGCAGCCAAAAATAAATAGATTTTTTTAAAAAAGGATTCTTTATAGAAAAAAGTTCGGATATGACTTGTTTAAACAAAAGAAAGAAAAGGAGGGTAAGAGAGCAGATGGCACACAGTCAAAGCCGTCAGCCAAACGAACGGCAGAGGTGCGAAGAGCCCCAAGTGTACAGTCTTGAAAACTGGAAAGGCCGCCCCCTCTCCTCGTTCTTCTCTGGGAGAGAAGGAGAAGGGAGCCTGGAAGGAAAGCAGCCAGGCTGTCGATGGCTGAACACACGGATTCTGCCCGTGTCCTCTGGACGCCTGCGACAGGAGAGCCGCTGTCTCGGAGACTAGGTCCTGGTCCCCGCGGTGCACAGAGAGAAGAACCAGCCACAGAGACACAGGTGACAGCCCCCTGACTCCAGCGCTGCCTTCCCGGGACTGTCCGAACCTCCAAAGGACGGGGATGGCAGGCGGCCCCCACCGCTGGCCCGGTGGGCCACCAGGAACCAGGAGCAGAGGCCGCACAAGCCCGGGGGTGGCCGCCTGCCTGCTTCCGTGTAGCGGGTAACTATGTGTGCCTTCCGCCTCACTGAGGCGAGGCTACTTTTGAGAATTGGAATTCCTGAAATGACATGGAATTCTTTTGATTTCTCGGAAGGAAAAAAACCCCAAAACTTAATTTTTTTTAATTACACAGTAATAGTCTGTTCATGATGGGAAAACATTAGAAAGATGAGCAAAAAAACAAACAAACAAAAAACGAAGCCTCACGGCAATGCCAGGATGACCCCATCACCATCGAGCCATATATTCTGTGCCCCCGTCTCCCAAGACCAGATGCTCACTTATGGGGAGTGTTGTATACACTGAGTAGTCACTTCTTTTTTGTACTTAAAAACTGCACTACACCTTTCTGATTTTTTTTACATGCTGATTCATGGGTTCATGTGAACATAATTTTATCTACAATTGTCAAAGTAATATATTGGTTAAGGTGTTAACCACCACCTGAATATTCATTGGAAGGACTGATGCTGAAGCTCCAATATTTTGGCCACCTGATGGGAAGAGCCAACTCATTGGAAAAGACCCTGAAGCTGGGGAAGATTGAAGGCAGGAGGAGAAGGGGACGACAGAGGGTGAGTTGGTTGAATGGCATCACCAACTTGATGGACATGAGTTTGAGCAAACTCTGGGAGACAGTGAAGGGCAGGGAAGCCGGGCGTGCTGCAGTCCATGGGGTCACAAAGAGTCGGACATGACTTAGCCGCTGAGCACACACACAACCATGGGCTGACAACATCCATAAAACATCACGGTGTGGTCCCTCAGCTCCTGCTTGCCGGTGTAGTTTCCAGCCCTGCACCCATCTGCATACCATCTCTTTCTATTGCTTGCAGGAAAATTCGAGAGAGAACTCAGGACTGTCCCCCAACCCCGTTTCAGTCCCATCGCCACGCTAGGGTCTCCACACTGTCTTCTGAGCCCTCACACTCACAGCACAGGGCAGAAGTGTGGACCGCCGGGTGCCCATCTGCCACAGGACCACCACCCCCCGACCCTCAGGCTGGCAGACCCGCCTCTGTCGCCCCTCCTCTGCTCAGGCAGGAGCCCCCACCCCAGGGCTGCCCTCACCTCACGGGGACTCCCAGGGCAGGCACACTCCCTTCCCCAGTGATGTGTTGACTGTAAGATACCATCTGGAGTGTCTTGGGGCTGGGGTGTTGGGGACTTTTGGACGAATTCCCCACTTGTTGAAAAGGAGCCTAAGGCAACAAGCTTCCAGTTTTCTGTTCTCAATGTTATCTATGCGTGACGCCAGGAGACGGGTGGCTCACTGGGAACCACGAGGAGAATCCGCCTACCAGGCCGAGCTCTCTTTCTGCCAAGATCGGCAGACAGGAAAGGCAGAAAGGGACTTGGTCACCCCTGGGGTCCCTGGGCCTCCGAACTCACCCCCAGAGCCACTGGCCCGCAGACTATCTCCTGTGTAGGACAGGAAACGCTGCTTTAGCTGGTTGGCCCCGTTGTTTGACGCTGAGAGTTTCCCAGGGCCACCTTTTTGAAACGAGTAGCGGTCACACCATCAAGCTCTGATGCCAGGAGTGGGGATGAAGCCCAGATCTGCCTCTCACCACTGTCACACGCGGTGCTCATGGAGCTCCCTTCTGAGGCCTGAGAACTCCTCCTCTCGGCCACTCCCAGTGCGGGCTGAACACACATCGGGCATCCTGGTTCAGCATGGCCCTGGGACCGGAGCATAACCTCTGAGCTACAGCGGCTGGGAGCCAGGAGCCAGGCCGCCGGGGGCCCCCACTGGGCTGGGAGACACCCGCGGTGCCCAGGGCGCCTTGGTTCCTGCGCAGACCACCAACACCTAGCCCTGCTTTCTGCCGTAACCCCCGGAGGAAAGGTTCTGTTGGTTTCTGCTTGGGGAATAGCAATTCCTGTGGCGTTGTTTGGGTACAAATAGTCCTACCGAATGAAATATCTCTAGGCTGCTGTCTCATGCTGGGAAGGGCCATCTGCTGCCGTGGCTCTCAATGTTTGGGACGTGACCCAGTTTTTCCAATGCAACTCATTACATAAAGCGTCAGGAGACAACAGTTTCCTTTGTGAAGATGCACTCTGACACTTCACATACATGTTTCCACGCCAGTTTCACCCCTGGATGCTGGCTGATGGCTCGCTGGTTGGGGGGCGGCCCGCAGTCTGACCGTCACTACAGGACTGAATTCCCCTCTGCCCCACAGCTGGCCGCTGTCCAACACTCACCCTCTCATCTCGCTGGCAAACAGGCCTCCACGCCGCCGCGAGGATGGGGTCAGTTCCAGCAAATGAGGCTTCTCTTCTCCTCAGCGCTGCACACCACCCCCCAGGCCTGCCTGGGTCCAGGCCCCGGAGCCAGGCTGGGAGCCCCAAGCTCCACTCTCCACTGAGTCTGCGAAGCCCCCGTCTCAGGCCTTGCTTGGTTACAACTCAGAGAAAATGGAGCCTCTCCCCAAGGGTCTCCCTGCCCCTACGCCGGGTGGGGAGTGGATGGTGGCCTGGTGGCCCCCCTGGGGAGGGGGAACAGAGGGGCCCTTTGCCTGAGAGGGCCTCACAGTGACTGGGTCTGGGTTTCACTGGAGGTTCATTGCCCCCTCCCCTCCCTTCTCCAAACACGAGCGGGGAGGGGGCAGTGCCTGCAGAAGTGGGGGCAGAAGGTAAAGGTGGGTCTTCCGGGGGCGGCTGGGGCCCGAGTCCATTGGGGATATTCCAGAGCTGGGGGAGCGCTCCTGAGAGGCACCGCTCCCAGGAGTACGGAGCCCTCTCCTGCGCCGCCCCGCCCCCAGTCTAGCCCCTTTCTGCTCACTGGGAAAAACTCGCAGGAGAGAGCAGGGCTCCCGGAGTTAGTGGGAGCCCCTGGGGAAACGGGAGAGGCCTCATCTGCCATGACTGCCCCACCCCAACCCCGACCTCCCACCCCATCCCTGACCTTCCACCCCTGACCTCCCACCCCAACCCCAATTTCCCACCCCAACTCTGACCTTCCACCCCTGACCTCCCACCCCAACCCTGACCCCCCATCCTAACCCTGACCTTCCACCCCTAACCTCCCACCTCAACACTGACCTCCCACCCTATCTCTTACCTCCCACCCCTGACCTCCCACCCCAACCCTGACCTCCCACCCCAACCCTGACCTTCTACCCCTGATCTCCCACCCCAACCCCAATTTCCCACCCCAACCCCAACCTTCCGCCCCAACCCCGGCCTCCCACCCCAACCCCGACCTCCCACCCCATCCCTGACCTGTCACCTCAACCCTGACCTCCCACCCCTGACCTCCTACCCCAACCCTGACCTCCCATCCCATCCCTGACCTCCCACCCCAACCCCAAATCTGACTTCACCCCTGACCCCACCCCACTGAGTCCCACCCCATCCTCCCAGGGCCGGCCCTCCGGGTGTCCCCACCTCCCAGCATCCTACAGGTGGCCCTGCGAGGGGCGCATCCTGGTGTCTGTGGCCCAGCGAGCGGCCTCCGGGGCAGGCTGCCCTGCACAGGGGTATACGGAGCCGAGAGAGGAAAGAGGGGGCAGGGCTCAAAGCCAGGCTGGCCCAGGGCCAGGGGGCACACGAGGCCGCATGGCAGAGCCAAAGCTAGGCGGGGCCAGCCGGCGGGCGGGGCCAGGGCAGGTCCTAACCCAGCAGAGCTGGGCCTGCCTTCTGTAGCGGGTGCGGCCTGAAGACAAGCTGCCCAGGGTCCCCGAGCGCATCTCCCAGGCTCCCCCGGCTTCTGGACCAGGGGCCGGGGCTTCCCAGTTGGGATGCCCGTGGGAAGGGTCAGGGAACAGCATGGGGCGGGTAGATTTCTGCACAGGCCCCAGTGCTGCCCCTGCAGAGTGTGGAGAGCGGAGAAAAGGTCGGGGGGGAGGCGCACAGGGCACCCTGGCCCTCGGGCTGCTGAGCTATGGGGTATCAGAAGCCGCCGTCTGGGGACACGTGGCCCCTTGGGGCCTGCCCCTGCCCGCGCCTAGTCTTCCGAGCCCACCTTCACGAGGGACGGAGCACACTGGGCAGGGCCGGCTGCAGCCCGCACACCAAGCGCAACCCAGCCCAGGGCAGCTGTCCATGTCCCTCCTGCCACGCCGCCCTCCCCAGCGCTGGGCTGGACATGGGTGCGCAGGCTGCATGGACTCCAGCCCCTTTGTGCGTGAATCCTCCACACTGCGCTGGAAAGGCCAGCTCGGGCCTCTCAGCAGGGCCCTCTCCATCCCTCCGAGGGAGGCCTGTTGCCCCACCACCACCCCCAGACCCTCAGCTTGGAGCACGCAGCACACCAGTTAGAGCTTCCCCTCATCCTTGGAGAAACAGGACCGAAAAAGGAGATGAAAAAGCAGGACAGGGCAGGAGGTGGGTCTTGCTGCCCTCGGCCAGCAGTCGGGACACACCCTGAGTCTAGGCCTCTCCCAGCCAGAGCGCAGGCCTAGTCCTGCCGGGCGCTTCTTTTGTGTGTTTGTGTGTGTGTGTGTGTGTGTGTGTGCGCACTTCTCAAACACCACGCTGAGCATACGCCGCTTGCTTGTGGCAGAAGGACCGAGAGGTGCCTGCACACCAGCCCCACCGGCAGGCCCGCCTGGCCCGCATCCAAGGCGGCGGGTGAGGCCCCGTCTTCATGCCACACGAGGCCTCCGCGTTTCAAGTCTGGCTGGCTGAGAAAAAGACTGCAGGGCTTTGAAGCCGGGGAGCATTTCCTGAGTGGATGGGAGGGAAGGCCTCTGGGTTCTGTGAGGCGTGGGAGCCTCCGTGGTCACTGGCCTCGTGTTGACCAGAGGCTGGGAGACTGACCTCCAGCCCTGACCCCAAAGCCACATGGTTCCAGGACACGTGGCTGGAAGCCCAGCTTCTCCAGGCACCGAGGAGCCTCCCCGTGCCAGCCAGGAGTGTCCGGCTCTAGTGCCGAGGGTTGGACTTGGGGGGGACTCTCCTTATGACTGCTGAATGCGGCCCAGGACGGGGCGGGGCTTGTGGCTGCCAGGACTCTGAGGTCACCCTGGCCCGAGGGATGGACGTGGCAGAATGGCGGCTCTTGGGGCTCAGCAGACAGTTTGCGGTGCCTTCGAAAATGTGGTTTCAAGCTGATCGTCTTAGAGCTGAACCAAGCGGGGTGAGCAGGCCTGTTGCTGCTGGAGGTGAGTCCACGTGGGAGCTCAGGGCACTCCTCATGGACCCCAGGGAAGACCCCCAGGGACGCAGTGGGAGAGCTCGGAGGGTGCAGGCCCACATGCCCCCCGGCCCAGCCCCACGGGGCCCACTGTCTCCGTGGGACCCTGGGACACCGCTGACCTGCTCCGCGTGTTCGCATCAGAAGAGAGGTTTATTCTGCAGGTGGCTGTCAGGACAGGAAGTCACTGAAAGGCTGGCATGGCAGGGCTGTCTATCAACAGCTGCCACCTCCCCAAGGTCCCCATCCCACCACCTCCTCCGTGACCCTCCAGGTCCCCTGGGTCACTCTTGACATCACTCTTCCTCTGTCCTGGCCCAGAAGCATCAGCAGTGGGTCAGGTGACCCTCCCTTTACTTTAGAGGATTCCCCGTCCTGCTGAACGGTGGGAGATGGTGCGGCCGGTGGAGGGGCCAGGGCTGCTCCACCCCTGCAGGTCACTGTGACCACCGGGACCACC
This sequence comes from Giraffa tippelskirchi, assembly GCF_054371585.1. Taxonomy (NCBI): domain Eukaryota; kingdom Metazoa; phylum Chordata; class Mammalia; order Artiodactyla; family Giraffidae; genus Giraffa; species Giraffa tippelskirchi. The sequence continues at coordinate 159,378,844 of NC_137284.1, forward strand.
TTGTCACAGGAAATCGGCCTGAACGGAGCTGCTGGGGGTGCACGGTGATGCAAGTTATCATGGTCCTTCCCGGGGAAGCACCTGAGGTATCAGAATTATCCGATTATTCTGGTGAATTACCTGGTGAAATTATGGGAGAAGGGTTGATGTGGGAAGGAAGGCCCTTCTCTTCTTGGGGTGGCTCCTGACCCAACACATCTCTTAAAGACGCCCTTCAGAGTGCCCTGGTGGGCCTTGGCCAGCGCACTCCCACGCTCTCTGATGGGCAAACGCTCCAGAAAGAGGTGGAAAAAGCAGACGGCCCACCTTGGTCATTTGTTCAAGTGCTGGACCAAACCCACAGGAAATCCAAACTCAACTTCCATTCAGCCCTGAGCGCGTTGGGTGACTCAGTGCAACACCTTTTCCAGCCTTGTTTCACTTGTGTGTGTCAGTCGTGTCTGACTCTTTGCGACCCCGTGGACTGTAGCCCACCAGGCTCCTCTGTCCATGGGGATTCTCCAGGCAAGAATACTGAGGTGAGTTGCCATGCCCTCCTCCAGGGGATCATCCTGACCCAGGGATTGAACCAGGGTCTCCTGCATTGCAGGCAGATTCTTTACTGTCTGAGCCATCAGGGAAGCCCTTGTTTTGCTTAGGATGACTATGAAATTGCTTACTCTTCTGAGCACTTACCACCTGAGTGCAGGGTAGGGGGAGGAGACAGGAGCCCAGGTTCGCCCTGGCCCCATCTAGCCCCTCCCTCCTGGATCCTCAGACCCCTGCCATTAGACACTCAGGGTGAGGTGGGGTGAGGTGGGGGGGGTGCCCTCCCAGACGGTCTCCATGGAGGAAGCATATCCATCTTTCGCTCAGACAAGTGACTCTGTCTCAGAGACGGGTCTTGCATCCTTACCCCACGAGAAACCTCTGAGGATCTTGGTGGCAGGGGTGGGGAGCCTGGGGGAGGCGCTCAGCCTCTGAGGTCCCTAGGCAGCCCCCACAGCCGCTCTGGGTCCCCTGCAGGCCTCGCCCAAGAACCATGGAAGCGCTATTTTTATCCTGATGAACAATAGTGCTGAAACGCCTTCCGACTTGACAAGACACAAAATTTAGGTGCTGGGAGAGAGACTTCAATTTCAAGCTTAAAGATTACTTTGGGTCCCCCAGGACTCAGAAGCAATTTAGAGCTGATACCCTGAACAAGAGAAAGGTTAGAAGATTAAGACCAACTGCTGTTTGGATAAATGGCTGGTAATTGCCCACACCCGCAATTATACACGGGGACATAATTTCTTTTCTGCTACCTTTCTCCTCTCCTGCGTCCCGTCAGGATTTATTCGGAAGGAGCCCACCTTGGTCTTCTTCTGCCGAGCCTTGGTGACTTCGTACTCCACCTCGTCCATCAGAGCCCTGCACGCTAAACAAGGCAAGGAGCACGTTACTCCTGGAAGGGCCCCCCTCCCCGAGCCACAGTCCAGCTGCAGAGTCACGAGCCCACGGTCCCCAGGGCTGGGATGGGCTCCTGACCTCTGGTTGCTTCTGCACAGGCCGAGATGCGCAGAGCTTTCAAAGACAGCCAGACTGAGGCTTCCTTTGCTTATCCTTTTGCCCCCTGTGTTTTTAATAAACCGCATACGTTTTACGTTTTCATGTGAAACACACTTTTTTTTTAAAAGAATAGAGAGACCTCCGCTCCGAGTTCATCAGAGTTCCCTAAGCCCCACACTGGGTCACAGTCATTACACCCACAGAGCCTCAGCAAAGCGAAACGTTTTGTCCAAAATGGGGCCCTGTTCCCAAAGACAGCTTTGGCTGAATTTAAAATCTCAGGGAACCTCTGAAACTGACCTCCCTCTACCCGGCTCTATAGCTGATTCTGCACCTCTTCTCAGGCAGGGCTGCCCAGCTGAGAATTCTCACCGAGAAAAAGTAAACGACATGATGCCTCCATCATCAGCCTCGTTTGCTCAACAGGACACTGGTTTTGAACTCGCTGTCTTTGCCCCAGTTCTGACACGGATGTCGGAGGAGCCCAGCAAAGCCTGGGCTGCTCACAACCCCTTGCCTGGTGTTAAACGAGGCGTGAACACGTTTTCTGTCTGGTTTGAGCGCTGCATTTCGGGGGTGAACAGCATAACCTTTAAATTCCCAAATCTGAACGCTGGCACGGCTGACCCTGGTTTCAGCACTATTTCCTGGTTAGCATCACCGACTCGATGGACACGAGTTTGAGCCAACTCCGGGAGGTGGTGAAGGACAGGGAAGCCTGCTGCTGTCCATGGGGTCACAGAGTCGGACATGACTGAGCGAGTGAGCGACAACCTTGTTGTCCGTCAGAGTGGAATGGCATGGGCTCAGCCTGCGTTGGTGGCAGCAAGGACCAACCACAGTCACGCCGACGCTGACAGACATGTCCTGCCTGCCCCGTGCTGGGTCGTGAGCCACGCTTTCGACATTCCTTGGAGCCTGGAGAGTGACCCTGTGTCCCAGTGAGGCTTAGAGAGACGGCAGGATGTTCCCCAACCCCACTCCGCAGGCCGCCCAGTGCACGTCTGTGGGGGCAGGCGGGCAGGTCAGTGACTGAGAGTCAGGCCGTGGGTCACACGGCCCAGCTGCTGACCAGGTGACCCTCGGGCAGTGTGAGCCGTCCTTGATCATTACCTACGATGGAAGGGCCGGCCTCCGAGAACAGCCCGTCGGTCCTGGAGCCAGCAGGAGCTGGAAGGGCAGGGGGCGGTTGCCAGGAGAGCCGGCCCTGGCCTGCTCCTCCATCCCCAGCCTGCAGCTGCACGCCTCCTTCCCAGCTTCCAGGGCCTCGGAACTTGGCATTCCAGCACCTTCCTGAAGGCCCTTGACCCACTGTTGCCCTCCTGTCGCCCGGGACCAGCGCCCTGGGTGCTCAGGGCAGCTCTCCCGGTCCCTTGGGCAGCAGCCTCCCTCCTCTGCGAGCGGCCTCAGCCGCTGCCCTTCCAAGTCCGTTACAGTCCCAGGGCAGGGTCTCGGACCCTGACCCGCCGAGCCCACCAGCGGGGGTGGGGGCCACACCTCTCTGGCCTTGCAGCTGGCGGATGGCCCAGCACCTCACCTGGAGGCCTCTTGGGAACAAAGCATGGGTGACCATTGCAGCTGAGGACCACTCAGGATCCCTGGGGACGGACAGGTGTGGAGGAAGGATGTCCTCGAGGTTTCTGACCCCCTTCACTCCTTGCTCCCAGGAGAGGGAAGGGAGTGGGAACCAGTCTCTCGGCCGCAGGGAAGGGAACAGTCAGCGTGAAGGGGCAGTGGCTGGTGTGGCCACGGGGCCACGAGGCGGCTTCCAGGGGGTGATGCGGGCCCCCCCGCACCGAGAGGGCCGCAGCAGGACAGCCTGAGAAGCCCCATGGAGCAGGACCCGGGGGACCGGGGGCCCCATGCTCCAGCAGCACCCCCAGCCCTTCCTGATACAGCTGCCCGCTTGGAGGGCAGCGGGGTCCCTGTTCACAGCCCACAGCTTCCGAGCCTGCCCTGGAGTGCCTGCTTCACTCACTCTGCCACACTTAGCTCTCTCTTCATCAGAGGGTGAGGATAACCTGTAAGCCACCTAGCGTCTGCGTCCACTCAGTGGAACCCCCCCCCCCAACTGGACCCGGCAACCCTCCGGGACCCCAGTCCTGTGTGGCTCTCTGCTCTGTGTCTGCAGACTCGGGTTCCAGAATGTTCCAGGATCTGGCAGGTCTAGGATGTTCCAGGCTCTATGGAGCCCACGGGGTGGACCTGGCCACTGTGCCTACTCCCGGGCTATCGGTCCTGTTAACATCCTGCTCCTCCAGCTCGGGCTGAGTCTGGGGAGCCCTGGGACAGGCCAGGGAGAGGAAAGCGGAGTTGATGGCAAGGTTACCATGGCCCCCACGCCCCTGGCCCTGCCTTCTCTTCTGTGGCACCAGCTGCCTGGAGTCCCAGCCTCCAGGGGCCACACTCGACGGTCAAGCAGAGCACCTTGGGGCAAAGATGAGCCCCACCCACGTGGAAGGCCGGGCTTCCCAGACAGCCCAGGAGGGCGTGAGGTCATCCAGGTCTGTGTCCTGACCTCCCCAGCGCAGGGAAGGGGCGGCTCGAGCAGAACAGATCATTTCACATTTTCGCCCCAGGTCACAGAACAAGTTAACACAGTCACATCAGCGACCTGGGCCTCCAGATTTCTAGTCCGGCATTAATTTAAATGTTAATCTGAAATCTTCACTTAAGTCACTGGAGTTTCAAGTTTATTAGAGCAGGCGGCGGGCCTGGAGCCTCTTGGGGGGGTTGGCGGGTCACGTTGCCTGCCAGAGGGCGAGCCCTCCCCCAGCTGGGCCCGCCTGTCTCCTCCCTCCGTCTGCCTCCTCCTCTCTCCCGGCCTCTTCTCTCTCTCTTTCTGGGAGTGAGATTTGGGAACAGGGAGGAGACGCGGTGGGTGTTGGGGCCGTTGGGGCAGCCCTGGGGGCTGGAGAGGGCAGATTGTGGGCACACCTCTTCCCAGCCCTGTGGGTGGGGACAGTGCCCAGGAAGCCTGCAGCCTGCTGGCCCCATCTGCTGTCACCACCCCCGCAAGATAACAAGCATGGCATGGGGGTCTAGACCTCTCTCCTCATGGCCCACTCCTGCACCCTGCTGGGTGCACGCCCTAGAGGCTCAAGACTCACCCGTGTTCAAGCATCTGTGGTCTGCAAGGTGACACAAGGAACAGGGGAGTCCCAGGAGTAGGTCCCAGCCAGGCCCTCAGGGCACTTGCATTTGCCGGGAGGACAGCAAGCTCACCAAGGGGCACAGAAACCAGCAGTGCGGGGTCGGGGCTGCAGACATCTTGCCTGGACCAGTGGGGTGAGCAAGGCTGCCTGAACCCCCAGAGCCACCCGCAGCAGTAGGTCCCAGGCACCAGCGCAGTGACCAGCAGATTCACCTGGGCAGATGCTAAGACACAGAGCCGGGTCCCAGCCCAGGAAGGGCCCAGGCTCTGCCTGCATCCCACCATCAAGCTACCTGTCTCCACTTAGCAGGGCCCCAGCTCCTCCGGGCAGATGAGCCCTGACCCCCGAGCGGGGCTGTCCCAAAGAGGGCAGCTCCCCTACCCCGCCTGTCAAGGAACACTCAGTCTCCTGCAAGTGGAGGTGGTGGCCAGTACTTAAGTCTTTCTTGAAAGTTTTGTCCACAAGACACCAGAAGTGTGGGGGCTGGGGGGTGCTGTTCCACAAGGGGTGGGTAGGAAATGAGCCGAGAGGCCAGAGATGAGCTGCACCGGTGACCCTGAGCCGGGGCCTGGAGGAGCACAGCCCCCTGGGTGTCCTCCAGGGTTGGAGATCCCAGCAGCCCAGAACTCCCAGGGGAGATGTGAGTGCCAGCCAGGCGCGCGGGAAGCCAGATGGGCTTGGGGGCAAATTTCAGCTTCAGGTGTCCCGCATCTTGTAGCCACCTTCCTCCTCCCTTCCTTCTCCCACTGTCATGAGCAGAACTGTGTCCGCCTGCATTTGTGCCTGGCCCCGGCACCGGTGAAGGTGACCTTATCTAGAGACAGGGTCTTGGCAGATGGTCAAGCTCAGATGAGGTCATCAGGGTGATTGGGGTCTAGGAAGGAGAGGAGAGCCCCAGAGACTGTCGCCCGAGGGAGACATGGGCGGAGAGCCTCGGGGTGGCAGACACAGAGGCTGAGACTATGCACCTGCAAGCTGACGGTCATCAGCCACTGCTCTGTGCCAGTAGAGGCGGGAAAGGCCCTCCTCGGAGGTTTCGGGAGGAATGCCACGCCACCGACCCCTCGACTTCAGACTTCTGGCGTCCAGAACCGTGGGGAAATGCCCTTCTCCTGTTAAGCCCCCCGGCACCCCCGGGCACCACGTCTCAGCTGTGCCAGGTGCAGGGACATGGCACGAGGAAGGCAGACGCCATGGGCTAGGGCAGGGAGAGTCACGGGATGTGCGTGGCTGGGGCCTCAGGGCCTCCCAAGCTCCGGCACTTGAGCCAGGCTCTGAGGACAAGCAGGAGACAGCCAGGCGGGACCGACAGAGACCAGCGGCTCCCAGGAGGGGGTGTTTCCCCCGGCGGGAGCAGCTGCATTGGCCGGGGAGCGATGATGGATGACGCTATTGATGGATGACGCTATTGTACCGTCGTGTCTTCTTCGTCCCACTTTTCTCATTCAGTTCTCTACCATCAGTGTATTCTCGATGTGCTGTGCAGCGGCGACTTATAAAAGCTGCGTGTGATACCCCACCGAGAAGATGCACCGAAATCGCCTTAACTCTTCTACCCACTCCTGTCAAGTCATTTCATATGTTTAAAGGAGGGACAATTTAGCCTCGCAAAGGATCCTCATTAGCAAAATAGCTGCTTTTTAAATGAACTTGGAGACATCTTTGTGTCTCATTCATCTGACCATTCGAGAAATATTAAAGCCCTGACCCTCTTCTGGGCACTGTACCAGGTGCAGGATTACAATGGAGGGTAAGAGAAGACCATGGTCCTGACCACAGCCACTCAGGGTTTGCAGAGGACAGAGGAGTGTGGGTCAGCTCCAGAAAGGAGACCCTCAGATGCTCTAAGACGTTCCGAGATTAGGAAATTTGATGTCCTTCCGTCTTCCCACACTGCTGGGCTGCCCAATAGCAATGAAGGGGGTGATGTGTGGAGGGCAGGCCTCAAGGGGCCTGGGAGCATTCACCTTTGCCCTCTTGGAATGTCTGACTGTCCCGTTCAGAGCCCAGAAGGACCGCTGACCGAGAGGTCACGTGGGAGCAGGCAGAAGCCAAGGGCCAGCACCCAGGCCCCAGGTCCTCCCTGGGGAGCCGCTGCAGGACTCAGGCTACACAAGCTAGCACAGGTGGAACCCAAAGGCTGCCAGCCCACTCCTGCCCACCCCGGGAGGATGGTCAGTTCACCTGCAGGCCTCTGAGGGTGCGAGGGCTGCACACCGGTGGGTGCAGGCAGCTGGGTGTAGGTGAGACGTGTCCAAGGTCCTTGGAGAGAGCGACCAGCAGATGCTAAACGCCAGTGTGAGGTCACAGTGTGTCTGAGGCACAGCGGAAAAAGAAGCCCATCCACATGCCTAAGCAGAAGTGCATGAGAGGAGTATGGCTTGTGAGGAGGCCGCAGGCTGGGCAGATTTGTGAATGGGGCACTAGTCTCGGGGGTGCCCGGAACACATCATCAGTCTACATGATTGACTGCAGGCTAAGAGAGCCCAGAAGCCACCTGGACCTGATGATTGCTACACAGTACCTGTCCACCACAAAGCCCTTGATGACAGAGAAGAAATGTACTGCATAGTACAGCCCTGGGTGGGGTCAGCAGAACGACAGGTGGGGTGTACGGGCCCAGAATGGTGTCTGTTATGCTAACAGCCATACAGTAACTCATAATCCAATTTGACCAGACTCTTATAAGAAGAACTTTGGGCTTCCCTGGTGGCCCAGTGGTCAAGAGTCCGTCTTGCAATGCAGGGGACACCAGTTCGATCCCAGGTCCGGGAAGGTCCCACATGCCTCGGAGCAACTAAGCCCATGTGCCACAACTACTGAGCCCACCTGCTGCAACTACTGAAGCCTGAGCACCTAGAGCCCTTGTTTCGCAACAAGAGAAGCCACGGCAATGAGAAGCCCCGCACCACAACTAGAGAGTAGCCTCCACTCGCCACAGCTGGAGAAAGTCCTCACAGCAACGGAGACCCAGCACAGCCAAAAATAAGCAAAATTTTTAAAAAGACCTTACCTCCAAATACAATGACATTCATAGGTACAAGGGGGAGGGCTTCGACATATAAATTTTGGGGAGCACAATTCCGGAATAAAGTTTGTCTCGAGAGCAACAAAGACCCAGCACAGCCAAAAATAAATAAGTAAAATACAAAAAAAAGACTTTACCTCCAAATACAGTTACATTCATAGATACAAGGGGGAAGGTTTCAGCATATGAATTTGGGGGAGTGCAATTCGGGAATAAAGTTTGTCTCCAGATATGAAGACATCCCCAGGTTGGTGAGCTCAGCGTCTCAGCGACACCTTGACTCTGGTTCAGCTTCTCTGCTACCCTCCTGACTTTCCTGCACGGCGTGCAACGTCACCTGAGGTTCTCAGCTTCCGATTCTCAGACGTGGCACCTAGAGTCCCAACAAGCATTTCCTCGCCTGTGAACCCCTGTTTGTAAGGAAAGTTCCAGATACCCCTGGCAGGCTCCCACTGTCATTGGCCAGAACTGTCCTGTGACTTGGCCCAACTTGGTCACTGGCATGGAACTAAAATTATGATGTTTAGCTCAGATCAGAAGGCAGTGGCAACCCACTCCAGTACTCTTGCCTGGACAATCCCAGGGATGGGGGAGCCTGGTGGGCTGCCGTCTATGGGGTCGCACAGAGTTGGACACGACTGAAGCGACTTAGCAGCAGCAGCTCAGATCAACTGAGATCTACCCCCTGGGGCTAGAAAGGGTGCAGCCTGTCCTCAGAGGCACTTGGTCCCTCTGTAGGTGAACAAAATCTGAGTTCTGCCAGCGAGCATGCGTCGGGCCCGGGGACCCCACGAACATCTCAGTACTGGGCAGTGATTCAGGGAGGCAGCAGGTGAGGGCGGGGCCTGGAAAGAAGAGGCCCACCAGCTGGTGCAAAGACAGAGCCCAACCCAGAGGCTCCTGCCCGCATCTCCCTGCCCCAGCCTGTCACCACGGCAACCCGACTCCCCATCGAGTTTTAACCCAAATTATATTTTCCAGATCTAGAAACAGGCGCTGTGAGGATTCATGTTAACCACTTGAAGGTGCGCAAAGATGAGAGATGCGTGGCAGAAAAGGCAAACCTGATCCATGACACAACCCAAACTGACAGGCATTTTCCTCCCACACTCCTTTAAGAGAAAGAAGCAATCTTAGGGTTTTTAGCGGCAGTGTTTGTTTACCAGGGAACGGTCTAGCTTCACTGTAATTCTATTCACCTCTCGTCTCACTCCATCATCCTTGACGTCCAGGACAGCAGCCTTCAGTCACCAGGGGAAGCGATAATTACAGCCGGCAGATGCTGTTTACCCTGGGAGAAATGTGGGCAGGCACGCAGCTGGAAGATTTCTGGTACTAACAATACAAGGGTCTCTGGTCAGCCTTCAGGTGACCGGAAGTGCCACCAACCCAAACGCCTCTTAAATCTCTCTTATAATCTCTTTCTTTGGTTCAGGTCCTTCTCAACTGATTACTCTGAAAGTTTTTATTCTGCGCGTCTTGAGTATGAAATTTCTCTGAGACTTGGGAACGTTAAGAAAAGTCTGGGCAAAGCATAAAACAGGCTATGTGTCACTATTTTCACAAGGCATAGTCGGAGCTATTTGAGTGGGACTTCTGGCTCTCCAGTCCCTGTCAGTTAAAAACACCCTGATGTGATTAAAGATCGTGAGGGGTGCAAGCTGTTATATCAGTTCAGTCGCTCAGTCGTGTCTGACTCTTTGCGACCCCATGGACTGCAGCACGCCAGGCCTCCCTGTCCATCACCAACTCCCAGAGCTTGCTCAAACTCATGCCCAAGCTATTATATCTGGGATGGATAAACAGCAAGGTCCTGCTGTACAACACAGGAAACTCTATTTAGTATCCTGTGATAGTGGAAAAGAATACAAAAGATGTATATATATGTATTACTGAGTCACTTTGCTGTACAGAAGAAACTAGGTATAGTAAGTCAACTATACTTCAATTTAAAAAAGACCATTAGGGCACTGAATCCAGGCCTGTCTGGGGAGCTGGGGGCCACACGCATGTGCGGTGGCCTCCAGTGGTGGGCCCACTGCGTGCAGGATCTGTGCTGAGGCCTCTGCATCCCATCACAGTGAAGACCCGCAGAAACTAGAACAGCTGCTGTGGTATCGTCCCATTTTACAGATGAGAAAACTGAGGCTTGAGCAACTAAGCCATCTGCTTCTGGTCATACAGGACCACAGGGCAGAGACTCAAAAGCAGGTGCATCTCCAGAACCCACCATGGTCCCACCCAAACGCCCTCTGTAAGTCAGCGAGGGCGGGCAGGGCAGGCGAGAGCGGGCAGGTGGGGCCATCCAAGGACAGTGCGAGAGTGCTCACACAGCCAGGTCATCTGGGAGGGCTCCGCAGAGACTGCCACGGCCCCTGAAATCTCCATCATAAAAGGTGTGGTTGTAGAAAGAAGCTTAAATGCAAAACTCTCCTGAGTTCTAATGAAGACACAGCCCAGGCTGGCATCATCCTGGGTGCTCGAACCCAGGCTGGGTGGATGCTCTCCCATCACCAGGGGTCCCTCGGTTCCTGCCGGAAGGATGCCTGCCTCCCGCAGAGGACGCAGACACCTGTTCTCCCCAGGAAGAAACTGACTTCCTGATAAAGCACCCAAGGCTGCTCAGGTCGGTTCCAACAAGACCATAGTTCTCCTGCCTGCGGGTGGGGGTGGGCTGGCTCCAAGTGGGAGGTGGGTGTGGGGGGTGGATCTCATCAGGTAACCCACTCGGTGGTGAAGCCGCACAGTTAGCTGACTGGTTAAGAAGCCGTTGTTTCTGGAGCAGCGATACAAACCGCCCTGAGCGAGCAGAGGCTTGACTCCCTCTGCAGACACACACCCACCTACAGAAGGAGGGAAGGAGAAGACCCTACTCTGATGGGGACCCTGGCTCTGCCACATAACCTTGCAGTTCTTCTCTGCCCACGTGGGGCATTGGGTCAGCCATCTGACTCCAGGGGACAGAGGTGGAAGTGACAACCTGCCAGGCCTGAGCCCAGGCTTCCCGGGGCATCTCACGGCTCCACTAGTCTTCTTGCTGCCGTAACCTGGCCATAGAAGAGCACGTCCCTCCCAGCCCCAGGTCGGAGGAGGAGGAGTCACGTGTAGGACAGACCTGGACCCACATTACCCGGGAAAGCTGCCTGCTGAGCCTACACACTTGAGTTAGTCCCTCAGTCGTGTCCGACTCTTTGCACCCCATGGACCGTAGCCCAGCAGGCCCCTCTGTCCATGGGATTCTCCAGGCAAGAATACTGCAGTGGGTAGCCATTCCCTTCTCCAGGGGATCTTCCCAATCCAGGCATCAAACCTGGGTCTCTTGCATTGCAGGCAGATTCTTTACCATCTGAACTACAAGGGAAGCCCTCCTAGGCAGTTGGCCCCCATCAACCAGCAGACTTGGAGGGAAAACACCACTAAGACTTGATTGTTATGCAGCAGTAGCTGGCTGACAGTGTACACACAAATCAAAGAGGGATTTAGAACTTAGACACTAGGGGTGGATGCTAGATGCTGTCTTGGGTGTTTTGTTTTTCAGATCAAGTAGGTTATATAACAACACAGGGAAAGTGCATGTGAAGAAAGACCCCATAGTGGTGTCAGATGCTTTAAATGAAAGAGGGTGGGCCCAGGGTGATGTCCACGGCACTGTCGTGAATCACCGTGGCATCAGGGCTCTGGGCTCAGGCCTGGCTCAGTATCAGAAACATGGCATTAGCAACAGTGCTCAGGGAACAGTTCCGGCTGCTTCTTTCCCAGGCACGTGGCAAGAGGGGCTCGGCCTCCCCCGGCTTCCCACCCTGGCTTCAGATGGAGCCAAGTGTGAGTCACGGCTGAATCCCGGCATCTGCGTGCTGGCCAGGACCCTCTGGGGCTCTCCACCCTCGTCCCTGACAACTGTCAACCAGCCAGGCGGCCCACAATGCAAGGAGAAGTGCCTCACGATGGGAAGCACTGGGAGTGTGTGTTACCCAGCACGGCCTGTCCTGTCCTGACTGCCTGCCACCCGGGACGTCACCCCCCCCGGAAAGGGACCTCGCCCACACCCGGGCTCCCCGGGGTTCGGCCGGCATGGGCCTCTGGGGCTGGTTTCAGGATGCTCACTAGAAGGGACACCAGTGCAAATCATAAGGGCCGTGAGAAGCAGCGTATCGTTAGGGCTTGTGGGCAGGTGTTCCCTGAGAGTCCAGACGCACACTGTCCACGGCTGAGACCCTGCAGGGCTCCTGGGACAGACCGACGGGGCAGGGCCGCCCGTGCTGTCAGCTCTGTGGCTGCCTTGAAGCCCTGGCTTGTGAACGGGGACCCTGCCTCAGCCTTTCTCCTGGACCTCGCGAATTACACAGCGGTCCTGTCCCCGGGCCCTGAGTTACCAACAGCTTACCGCTGCCTCAGAATGGGGTCCAGAACAGAAGGCCAGCCCTCCATGCCAGGGGCTGGGGACCCGGGCCTGGGAGGAGGTGGGTACCAAGGGCAGGCGCAAGTGGGGGAGGCTCTGCCATCCGCTAGCAAGACCCCATGGCCAAGGTGCGGCCTCAGCACCCTGGACAGCGGCCCCGCCAGTGTGGCCCCGAGTGTGCCCCTCTCTGGCGCCCGGCCCCTGTCACTGCTCTGAACGTCCCCCACCTCCCTGAAAGCCAGTGGTGTCACCCAGCTACCTGTGGGCACCCGAGGCAGGTGGTCTTGGGACGAGGAAGCAGCCAGGGCTCAAACTGAGGTCAGCAACGGGGGAAACGTGAGCGGGAAGGACGGGAAGCCTCGTGGAACACACAGACCTCCCCACTCAGACAGAGGAGCTGAGGTCTCTCAAAGATGAGGACCGTAAGGGCCTGGGGAGTGGGGTGGGGTGGTGATGGAGACAGAATCAGGGCCCCGGGGACATGGTCACGGGGAAGCCCAGAGCGAGCCACACTGAGCCCTTCCCAGCAGAAGTTCTGATGGGGACACCGAGGGCTCCGGTCTCCTGGGGGCCGGCGGTCCCACGCCACCAAGCTGACCAAAGGGTAGTGGCTTCCGTCCTCAAGGTCCCCTACAAGTCCCCTCCTCCAGGGCACCTGGCAGGAACCGAGCAGCTCTTTGCCGTCGCCTAATTCCCAATGAACTTGTTAAAGCATTTTTAGTGTAATGGAAACATTAGATCAATCCCTTGCAGCAATGGTTGTCACTAAATCAATAGCCTGTGTGGTGCTGCCCGCGGACGGCTGACACACACGCATGGAGGTCTGTAAACAGTTGCGGATGACAGAGGGCTCCCCCACCACGAAGCGAGGGGCACAGAGGAGGAGGGGCAGGAGGGGAAACCTGCTCGGTCCGCAGGTCACAGCGCAAGAGGAGGGGGACCCGGGGATCGTCTCCATGCTACAGGTACCCCGAGAATAGCGGGTGATGGTGGAGGGGGTCAGGACCGGACACTCCTCACCGACGCTCGTGCAGCTGGGCCAGGGCAGGCCCACACCCGGCAGGGGTCTCCCACCTGCTCCACCTTTATCTCTTCTCCAAATGAGCCCAACAGATCAGAGAAAGGGTCGGTGAGAGTGGAGGAAGGAACAAATCCTATGACAGGGGGGACTGCCCTGGGAGTGCAGTGATTAGGACGCCGAGCTTTCAGCGCAAGCAGCGCAGGTTCCGCCCCTGGTTGGGAAGCTAAGGTCCCACATGCCTCGAGGCGTGGCCAAAAGTTGGCGGGGAGACGGTACTAAAACAGAATAGATGCTGGCTCTGTGCGGAGAATGGGGCGGAGGGTGCAGGCAGGAAGTGGGGCCCAGTTGGGAATGAACGAGGCCCGAAGTGCTGGTGGCTGCTCTGGCCTGGTGACCGTGAGGAGAGGACGGCTCCGCACAGCCGTGGAGGAGAATCATCGGGCGAGCCTCCGGCGGGGAGCGGAGGGAGGAGTCAAAGGCAGAGCCTGACCCTCTGCTCCTCAGCTGAGCGGAGGGTGGAGACACTCAGGGAGCTGGGCAGTCAGGGCGGCACGGGGCGAGGTCTGCTTCGGAGGCAAAGCCCTGGCAGGGTCGACTCAGCAGGGCGGTCTCGGGTCCTGTGACTCAGGCTGCCGCAGACAGAGGCCCTCAACCCCTGATCCCCACCCACCCTGGGGCCAGCTGGGTGTTTGCCTTTTGTCCTGAGGGGCCAGACTTCAAAAGTGGCCGCCTAACCATCCAGGGTGAGCTCCCCAAGCTCACGGACAGGTGGCCTGACGTTCAGCGGTTAGGACTTTGCAGCCAAAATTTAAGCATCAAATATTTAAACACACATGTACACACATACACACAAGCACATATACACACAGAGACACACAGATCCATATACACACACACACAGACACATGTACGTATACACACATATACACAGAGACACACAGACACACACATACACACACACAAACACATATACAGACACATATACACATGCATACATACACACATACACACAGAGACACAGACACACATTCATACACACACATACACACAGAGACACACAAACACGCGTATAGCGAGACACACAGACACACAAGCACATATACACACAGACACATATACACACACATACATACACACATACACAGAAACACAGACACATATACACATACATACACATACACCCATATACACAGAGACACAGGCACATATACACACACACAAACATATACACACAGAGACATACAGACACATATACATACACATACACACGTACATGCACAATACACACACATACACAGAGACACATACACACATACATACACATACACACCCAAACACACCGGGAGGCACGCACACACACACACACACACACACACACACACACACGAGCCTCACGCTGTCCAGTGCAGTAAAGTCACATCAGCCAGTCTCAAAGCCACGGCTGAGGTTTCAGCTGCTCTCGGAGGTAAAGAGGGATCGGGCTTCTGCTTCCAGGGCCACCGGAAGGGGAGGATGTAACCAAAGTCCTGGACGAGGGTGGTGGGGAACCAAGGGGTCACCGCGGGGCAGGCCTGAGCCCCAGCATTCAGACATGGGAGGGGGGCCACAAAGGAGCCGAAGAGGAGCTGGGAGAAACCGAGGAGGGCAGAGGGCAGGAGGGCCCACGATGCCATGGGGCTCGGGGATGGGGCGTGAATCGTCCTCCTCTGAATTCTGTCGTGGGCATCCCTTCCCCTCTTCTGACACTGGCACTGTTAGGGAACCTTGTTTTTTCTACAGCTTCTCCTCTAAGGGTTCACAACCTCTCTCCATGTCCCCTGGAGATGCCCACAGACCCAAGTGTTCACTGGTTCTGGAATCATTCAGAGACGCAAGACAGCACAGGGGGATCCAGACTGCAGAACCTGGCTCCGTGGAGGGGCCTGGCACTGCCCCTCATCGGCTGAATGGCCTCGGGAGAAGAACGTCAGTTTTGCTAGTTTCCTCCTCTGTCAAATGTGGGTGATAATTCGATCTACCTGTCTTAGGTTGAGTTCCCGCCAAAACAAAGGAGTGGGAGGGCCCTGAAGAGGTGAACAGAGAGGCTGCGTGGAGGCGGCCGTGAGATTCAGTCCTTTGAGGGCCTGGAGCCTGTACTGAGCAGGGCTGGGTGACTGGAGCCCAAGGGCCAGACCTGGCCCTCTGCTTGGTGTTATAAATAAATCTTTATTGGATCTCAGATGCATCCAATTGTCTGCACGTTCATACATTATGGCTTCCCAGGTGGTGCTAGTGGTAAAGAACCAATGCAGGAGACGTAAGAAACATGGGTTTGATCCCTGGGTTGGGAAGAATCCCTGGAGGAGGGCAGGGCAACCCACTCCAGTACTCTTGCCTGGAAAATCCCATGGACAGAGGGGCCTGGTGGGCTACAGTCCATGGAGTCACAAAGAGTCGGACACGACTGAAGGAGCTCAGCATGCAATGAGAGCCCGAGGTGGGTGGGGCCCAGCTCTGAGGATCCGGGGAAATGGCTCCAGTGAGCCTTTGGGGATTCTCAGCAGATCCCCTGCCCTCAGGCCTTGGGGGCACCGCCCTCTCCCGTCTCCCTCCTTGGTGCCCAGCTTGAGGTCCCTTCTCCACCATGGGCTCTAAGGCTCCACCCCACCTGTCCCTCTACACCCTGTCCCCAGGCACTGGCCCTAAGGGACTGCATCCTCCTGTCCCTGACCCCAACCGCATCCAGGAGCCCAGCCAGGGAAGCCAGCACAGGTCAGGCACTGCCCTCTAACTGCCCGCACAGGCGTGGCTCCCCCGTCTCCACCCAGAGACCAGGAGCCGTGTGATGGGTCTGCGCAGAAGCAAAGAGCAGAGCGGGGCTCATCCTTGACCAGAGCCAACAGACATTTCTGCTGGCGTGAATGGCCTCTCGGTTCCACGGTCACGTCCGCACTGAGATGGCCAGTCAAAGCCCACGTGCTCCTCCCCAGATCCCCGATTCTCATTAATGATGCCCCACCCCTCGGTGTGACTGGAGGACCACCCTAAGAAGACTAAAAACCACCTGCAGGTTCTACAGTCCAAAGGGCAAGCTTACAGCCAAAAACCTGGGTGCGCAAGTATTCACATCAGCTATAACTAATGGGTACCAGTAACTAGTCACCCCAGGAGAGATGTCACTAAAGTGCCCCAGGTCACACGTGCCAGCATGACCCCACGGCTGAGCTGACACGCCAAGTTCAGTTCAGTTCAGTTGCTCAGTCGTGTCTGACTCTGCAACCCCATGGACTGCAGCACGCCAGGCCTCCCTGTCCATCACCATCTCCCGGAGTTTACCCAAACTCACGTCCATTGAGTCAGTGATGCCATCCAACCATCTCATCCTCTGTCGGCCCCTTCTCCTCCCGCCTTCAATCTTTCCAAGCATCGGGGTCTTTTCCAGTGAGTCAGTTCTTCCCATCAGGTGGCCAAAGTACTGGAGCTTCAGCTTTAGCATCAGTCCTTCCAGTGAATATTCAGGACTGATCTCCCTTAGGATGGACTGGTTGGATTTCCTTGCAGACACCCCAAGAACGCACACAAACAAGGCGCAGAGACGGGAACCGAGCACCCAGGCTCAGGGTGGACCTGGGAGAGGCTCCATAGCCGCTGCTATAACCTCTGGGCCCAGGCCCGGGCCGGGGGCTCAGTGGGAACCCCAGAGAGTTTCTCGCTGGGGTGCCCAGGGACAGGGGAGGGGGGCTGTCCAGCCGCGGGGACGCCCGGCCTGCGCCACACCCCCCACTCACTCACCTCCACAGAACACGTCCGGTTCCCGGGGGTTCCGGGCCGCCTGCAGCCCCACCAGCAGGGCCAGCAGGGCCAGCAGGGCCAGCAGGGCCAGCAGGACCACAGGCCGCAGCGAGCGCGCCATGCCTGCACTGCCTCCTCTCTGCGCCCTCCGGCCTCCGGGTGTCCCGCCAGCAGACCCAGCAGATGCCTGGCCGCCCTGGTCACCCGGGAGACCAGCCCTCCCCTGGGTGCTGCACCTGTGCCCGCATCCCAGTGCACACAGCCGCCTCCTCTGCCAGGCGGGCCACTGCCCTGGCCCCACCCCAGCCCCACCCCAGCCTCCAAGCCCACCCCAGTCCCCATCCCGGTCCAGGAGTCCCACCTCCTTCCCAGATCCCTCACCCCCATACCGTGTCTGTGTCCCAGCCCTGGGTCCCCACGCCCTCTCCGGGTCCCCTCACCCCAGCCCTGGGCAGGAGTCCCCGTGAGCCAGACCGCCTGCACTCACACCCTTGCGTGCAGGGGTGTGACCCTCACCTTGTGGCAAAGACGTGAGGTGCCCTGGATCACTTGGCCCTGAGGGCCTTGCTCCCAACCCTGCTCCAATGGGCGAAAGGAATGTCCTCCCGGGCATTCTCAGAAGGCCCTGGGAGTGTCCCAGGCCTTCCCAGACCGTGGGGACACTGCTCCTACCCCCCAGCCCTCTCTCCCCAGTCCCTCCATCAGTCCTGTTTCTTCCCACCTTGTCCGCACTCACCTCACAAGCCTGAAAGGGGCGGATGAATTAAACATCACATTTACATTTTAACCGGAACTGCCTTAAACATCAGCAGGGCATCCTTTTTTTTTTTTTTGCAAATGAGTCTCATGCAAACCCCGTAGGAAAAGCGGTCAGGTGTGGGGCCCGTGGGGAACCGGGTCCCAGGCACACCCTGCCCACGTGTCACCCCACACCCAGCTGCAGGCTGCGGGCAGAGTTTAACGGAGAAAGAAGGATGGGTGCCTTGGTTCAGTGAGGGAAATGTTTTTTTTAATTTCCTCCATATTCCCCAGATCCCTGCTTTCTCTGAGCGAGCAGGAAATGCCAGCGCCGTAGTGTGCTTCTGAGCAACTGGTCTACAGGTGCTGGGCCATTGACGGTGAAACTGGGGGATATTTCGGGGGAATGGGGGGAGTGGGAGAGATGAAAGAGAGAGAAAAAAGAAGGGCAAAGGGAGGGGGCGGGGGAGGAGGGACACTGTCCTCTCGTGGATTCGCCGTTCCTCTAGGGAGCCTGGCACCCTTTAGTGGAGCAGAAGTTTTTGGAGACCAAGTTTGAGGTTCTCACTGTTTATTACTACTGGGGTGTCACTGCCCCCAGGCTGTCTGGGAGAAAGATGAGGTTTAGTACACATCGCTGTACACCCAAGTGGCACTAGTGGTAAAGAACCTGCCTGCCAACAGAGGAGATGTAAGAGACACGGGTTCGATCCCTGCATTGGGAAGATCCCCTGGAGAAGGGCACAGCAACCCACTGCAGTATTCTTGCCTGGAGAATCCCATGGACAGAGGAGCCTGGTGGGCTACAGTCCATGGGGTCGCAAAGAATCAGACACAACTGAAGCGACTTAGCATGCACACGTATAGACACACTCACCCCAATGCACACACGTCTCCATGGCTACATCGAGATGGATGAGTTGATACCATAACTCCAACCCAGTCTAGCGCCTCAGGTTCTTCATAACCTTCTCCCTTTGCAGCATTAGTAAACCCCTTCTCCAGCAGCAAGAACCCTGGCTTCCGTTTCCCTCGCAGGGTGTCTGTGGCTCAGCTTCCTGCCTGTCCCCCTGAGCGTCAAGTCACCTTGTGGCCCTGCTGCCCATCACTTGGCCCCCAGCTGTGCTGTGTCATCTGGGCCCAAGAAACGGTGCTTGGTTCTGATAAACAGTAGCCTCGTATTATATTTACCTTCGGAAGAGTGGCGAAGAATTGATACTTTTGAATTGTGGTGCTGGAGAAGACTCTTGAGAGTCCCTTGGACGGCAAGAAGATCCAACCAGTCCATCTTAAAGGAGATCAGTCCTGAGTGTTCATTGGAAGGACTGATGTTGAAGCTGAAACTCCAATACTTTGGCCACTTGATGCAAAGAACTGACTCATTTGAAAAGACCCTGATCCTGGGAAGGATTAGGGGCAGGAGGAGAAGGGGACGACAGAGGATGAGATGGTTGGATGGCATCACTGACTCAATTGACATGAGTTTGGGTAAACTTCAGGAGTTGGTGATGGACAGGGAGGCCTGGCATGCTGCAGTCCATGAGGTTGCAAAGAGTCGGATGCGACTGAGCGACTGAACTGAACTTATATTCGGCTTTCCCTCCCACGGTGTCACCTAAGGGAGATTTAGCCATTTGCTCACATGCACTGTTTGCATTCATAGGACCTTGAGTTTATGTTTAAACGGAGCAGCAGTGTGCCCAGCTTAGAGATTCCAGTTCCCAGCTCTGCTGATAGTAGGTATGGACGCTGGACTAATTTCTGGCCAGTGAGATGCAAGCAGGACTTGGGGGGAAGCAGGACTTCTGAAAAACTCAAAAGCAGGAAGACAGCAGCCTTGGGTCCCTCTTGCCTCTCCTTTGTTATTCTTGCTTCTTCTTTGGAATGTGGATCTGATGGCTGGAACTCCTGCAGGCCTCCTGGACTCAGAGGTAGCCTCGAGGCAGGAAAGCAGAGAAGAGAGCAAGCAGATGCAGACGGAGACCCCAGGAGTCTGGATCCTGACGCCGGAGACCCCAGGAGTCTGGATCCTGACGCCGTTGTGCAGCTTCCACACCAGCCCATAACTGCTGACTTTGGGCTTTCCCTTTATATGAGAGAAAAGTTCATTTCCACCAGGTTTAAGCCATTGTTACTTTCAGTATAAGTCAGTAGAGAGCCGAATGAAATCCCTAACTGAAGGAGCAGAGAGGTGATGTCCCCCTCCCTCTAGGGAAGCTCCTTGGTCCCCAGCGCAGAAGTGGCAACTCCAAGGGCCCCCGGCCCTGGGCCCAGCTGTTCGGAAAAGGGGACACAAAATGGTTCTGGATGATGCTGTAATGACGTCACTGCCATTTGTCCAAACCCAAGGAATGTACCAGAGCAGGAGCGAACCTCAGTGCAAACGGTGGACTTTGGGCAGTGACCACATGTGATGTGTGCTCGTCAGCCGTAACACAGTAAACCAGACATACAAGATAGTGAACGTAGGGTGCTGATAAAGGAGCGTGACTGCATTTGGGGGGCAGAGGGAATACAGGAAATCTTTGTGATGATGCTCAGTTTTTCTGTGAACCTAAAATCGCTCTGAAAAATAAAGGCTATTAAAAGCAAAACCAGAAAATTAAGTCTAACCACCTAATTGAAAACTGAGTAAGAATTTGAACAAAAGATGAGCAAAACAGGGACTTCCCTGGTGGTCCCAGGGCTAAGGCTGCACTCCCGATGCAGGGGGCCCGGGTTCAGTCCCTGGTCAGGGAACCAGGTCCCACACGCCGCAGTGAAGATCCGCCACACCACAACTAAGACTCCTGGGCAGCCAAATAGGTAAATAAAGATCTCCTTTAAAAAAAGAAGATGAGCAAAATAAAAAGGCTGAGCTGGTACCGGTGAGATGAGACCTCGTACTGGTAGAGAAGAAGCATATAGGACTTGACAGAGGGCGCCTGCTAGTGTCAGAAATCACAAGTGCACACACGGGGGTGTCGCTAGTGTCAGAGCAGTGACACAAATCAGAAGTGCACACACGGGGGGCGTCGCTAGTGTCAGAGCAGTGACACAAATCACAAGTGCACACACAGGGGGCGTCGCTAATGTCAGAGCAGTGGCAGAAATCACAAGTGCACAGACGGGGGGCGTCGCTAGTGTCAGAGCAGTGACACAAATCACAAGTGCACACACGGGGGCGTCGCTAGTGTCAGAACAGTGACACAAGTCACAAGTGCACACACAGGGGGCGTTGCTAGTGTCAGAGCAGTGGCAGAAATCACAAGTGCACACACGGGGGCATCGCTAGTGTCAGAGCAGTGGCACAAATCACAAGTGCACACACAGGGGGCGTCGCTAGTGTCAAAGCAGTGGCAGAAATCACAAGTGCACAGATGATGGGGGGGCCGATGATCCCCTGTCCAGGAGTTTGGGCCACCTGTGAATGTGCACAGGTGCAAAATGACTCACGTATGAAATCATTACATGTACAAAAGAATTTCCAAACCATGTATGTAACATTGTAAGCTACCCTTGGGAAAAATGCAGTCTTTCTGGAAGGAATCTAAGATAACTCTGAATATCCGCCTCCTCTGGGTTGGAGAACTGGTGGCTGGAGAATCAAGAAATGAAGAACACGGATTTCCTGAGTGAGTGAGTGTGATCAAGGTGGGCCCTGAGAGGGTATGCCAATCACGTGATCCAGAGTTTCGGGATGGGGCTGGTCTCTCGAAGACCAGCCACCAGATTGGTTAGACTGAGTAGAGGGTGGGGCTTGGAGCCGGGTGTTCCTCCTCCGGCCCTGGGGGAGGGGAGGGCTGCAGGCGGAGCTCAGGATGCAGCCAGGGTGGCATCAGTCCCGCTGTGCACTGAGAGGCCAAGGAGAGCTCTGGACCCCAAGGCTCAGTGGTGCTTCCCGGCAGGTGCAGGAGAGCGGGAGCCGGTGGCCCGGCTCCACCAGGAAAGGGCCCAGAGCTCTGTCTTCGGGACCCACCCAGACCTCGCCTGTGTGTCTCTCTACTCGGCTGGTCCAAGCTTGTGTCCGTTATGATAACACTTGCGGTAACCATAAGCTCAGCACTTTCCTGAGTTCTCTGGCTCGTTTGAGGGGATAGTCCAACCTGAGGGGGATCATGGGAATCCCCAGGTTTGTGGACAGATTGTCAGAAGTGTGGGTGGCCTGAGGTCCCCACTGGTGGCTGGTGTCCTAGGGGGAATGGAGCCCTGACCCCGTGGCTGGTGTCGGAGTTCAAGTTAGGGTCATAATTGGGAAAGAAGAGCGGGACTGAGTTTTTGCTGTGACCATTTTTACGTTTTTTAAAAGCATGTTTCCTATTTACAACCAAATATGTAAGATCGAGAGAAAGATATTTGTAGCTGTAGGAGAAAAAAAATGGTTGTACCTGAAAGCACAGTCTAAACCTGAAGCAAACGAAACTGGCGCAGAATTTTGAGCACTGGATTGAACTGGTAAAAGGAAAAAGCCCTTTTACTATCAATTCGTGGCAGACCGGTCCCTGGGGAGAGGAGAAGGGCTGGTGGTACTCCAGCCTGTTTCCTTGACAGCCTTTTTCTTTCATCCTGTGTCTATTTTCACTGCCTTGCCT
This sequence comes from Giraffa tippelskirchi, assembly GCF_054371585.1. Lineage (NCBI taxonomy): Eukaryota > Metazoa > Chordata > Mammalia > Artiodactyla > Giraffidae > Giraffa > Giraffa tippelskirchi. The sequence continues at coordinate 159,401,057 of NC_137284.1, forward strand.
GGAGCACGCAGATCTCCAGCCCACAAAGTCAGGAACGTTGCGTCCACCTGGCGGGAAGCAGGTGTCCAGGTGGACGTGCTGAGGTGGAGAAGCACTTCCCACCTTTCGGAAGCTGCCTTCCCAGCCTGCAGCCTCCAGCCTGGAGCGCATTTGGTCTCACCTCAGAAAGAAAAGGCTCGATCAGAAGCAACACGGGAGCTGGAGAAGCAAGCAGAACACAGGCAGGCTGTCGAACACCCTCCCCACCTGTCCTGGGCAGCCCTCCCCCTGGATCCTCCTGGATTCTCCTGCTCCCAGGGTGTTTTCTTCTCTCCTTGTCCTTCTTTCTCCTCCGGGCCCTTCTGCCACACGGAGCAGAAATGGAAAGCGCTTAGCAGCTTGCTTCTCTGGCGCTGTCACAGGGTATCACAGGAGACGGGGCCTGGAAGCCTGCAGTCGCTTGGGGAAGGCCGCAGACCCACGCGGTGATGACCATGCTGGGCTGGGCTCGTGTTCTGGTCCCTGACCCGTCAGCTCAAACCTGGCGTGTTCTCTGAGCCCATCACCTGTGTCGGCTGGGCGTCGGAGTCATCCTTTCCGGCAGGTGAGGCTGCCCACCTGCTGGTGGACTTCCGGCCCCCTACCCGCCTGCTGCACCCCACTCCCCCTGCCCCGTCAGCTGTCCATCACAGACAGAGGCTTGCCCGCTGTCCTGGGCAAGGTCCACTGTGGTGCTATCCCGCTTCAGCCACTCAGGCAGGTTTCCGGAGCGACAGCAGGAAGGCCCCGGCGGACACACCCACCCCGGGAGCCCCAGAGCTGGTCTCTGTCGTCGCCCCTGCTTCCTCCACTCCAGGTGAGGGACAGCTCTGAGCAACGGAGGAGAGGCTGACATCCTCTTTTCATCTCAGACTGTCTACCCGGACACCAGAGCATCACTTCTTCAGGGACACATACCTGGATATATTCGTGGCCTCACTTCAGGGACATATTCCTGGCATTCAAACAGCCACCGGCCCTTCCATTTCCACCTACAGCGGCCTGAACGCTGACTTCGTGGGGCTGGCTGGGGACTGAGCCCCGGGAGCCGGTCCCCGGGGACTGCCCTGTCCCCTCAGTCTGCTCCAAGAGTCAGAAGGCCCGAGCCCCTCCCTCAGACCTGCCATGAGACCGGACAGTCCTGGCTTAAACAGCAGCGTCTTCAGCTGAGCTGTGAGTTGAGTCCCTCCTTCTGAACTTGATCAACTTTCCAGGCCGTGAGGGCCTCACCTGGAGCCTTCGGAGCAGTGACCCTGTCCTCGTATCGCAGGGCGGGGCGTCTATCCAGGGCGCTGCTACCTCTCCAGAGGAAGCGAAGGATCCATTCCGTGCGCCGGGTCCTGGGGAGGCCGGAACGAAAGGGCAGAGCTCACAGGCTGCTCACCCACTGACCTCTCCTTGAGCCCTGAATCCCTGTCTCAGTCCATCGTCACCTGCCAAGAAGAACGACCTCGCGCTGCCCTGTAGGTGAGCGGGCAATGGAGGGGGAGCCTCCCTTGTCGTCTGCGAGAGCGCAGGCTCCTGCTGCCTGGGCGCGTCCGGAGCGAGACAGGCTGTCCTCCCTGCCCCTCGTGCCGGGAGGAGGGCCTCACGCGCCACCCTGGAGGGATCACCTTGTTGTTGTTCAGTCGCGAAGTCATGTCCGACTCTTTGCGACCCCGCGGAGCGCAGCACACCAGGCTTCCCTGTCCTTCACCATGTCCCGGAGTTTGTTTCACGTCCTTTGAGTCGGTGATGCCATCCCACCGTCTCTTCCTCATCCTCATGGGTGTCCCGTATGCTGTGGGTAAAACCTACTCACAGTCCCGTCTGTGTAAGTGCTGCTGGAGGAGGCAACAGGGGGAACAGTGGCATTTTCCAAGGCATGGAGCATAACGTCTTAGGTCCCACTGGCTGAGTTCATGGCCTCCCCCAGCTCTGGGCAGCAAGGGCGATGGCCAATGCTGGAAAAGCTGGCAGGCACCAGACTGCGTCTTCCCTGCCTCCCTCCTCCCACCCTGAAAGCTGCGGTGAGCCTGCAGTTCTGCCTCCAAAGGGGGATCAATGCCAAGCAGCAATTTCCATTTAAAATTGGTATGTTCCATTGAAACTGGAACCCTTCAACTAGTATCAAGATAGCGTTCCACATTTAAAGGGTTTCTGTGGCAAGATCGTGTTGAGAGTTGACCCTCAGGGCAAAAAAAGAATAAATAAGAGAAGAACCCAGTGGCCTCTCCCGCTCTGAGGTTTAAGGCACCATCTCGTTTCCTGGGACAGATATTTCTCTTCCACTGAATTGCTTCATCTCTTTCTCTTAGACTGGAAACCTCCTGGGCCGGCCTGCATGACCCCTGCCCCTAAGCAGAGCAACAAGCACCACCAGCTTTAAAGAGACACACTCGAGCCACGAGGCCATGCTCCCGATGGAGGCAGGGGACAGCGTGGGCAGCCCCTGGCAGGATCCCCGCCCTGTGCAGATGCCTCGGGGTGTCCTGGGGACCCCTCGTCTGCACCCCACCTGCACAAGCTTCGGCTTCTAGAAAGCACCATCCTTAACCTTGGCAGGAAGCCACGGAGCCTCAGTCCTGGAGAAGGGACTCAGCTGAGACGCCAAGGATCGCACTTTCTGCTTGGGCAGGAGGGACGGCAGGAAGGGGCTTTCTCTCCAGCTTCTATCTCCTCTGCGCCCCCATCCCCTTCTCCTTTCTTTCTAACACGCACTCACCTGAGAGGCTGAGGGTGGGGGCTGTATTTTCTGGGAGAGATCCTGCTGACTCTGGAACCTCTCATAACACAGCAGGTGAGCTAGGGACTGGAGATGCAGCTGGAAGCATGGGCCTCGTGGGAGCAGTGCCCAGGGGCCAAGTGAGGGGTCCCAGAGGAGCTGAGGGCCCAGGGGGCGCGGTGGGGGGCAGTCACTCCAGGGCTGAGGTCCTGTCCCCCCCGCACTGGTGCTGGATCCAGGTTTCTCAGGGCCCCCGCAGTAAACACACAGCGTGGGAAAACGGGGTGACTCAGGAGAGGTGATGAATGGCTGGGGCAGAGCTTAGGCGAAGTGGGCTGGGAGACGTTGTAGCCCCAGGGCCGTGACCAGCCCTGAGCCCAAAGTGGGCAGCTGGAACTTGGGAGGGCAGTTGTAGGGAACACAGCTGTTGAAAGTGACCTTCAACATGGCCAAACTCCCGCAGCGTAGGGCTGCCTGCAACCTGTACCAGCCTCGGGGAGGGCACAGGGCAAATACCCACGCCGTGACGGCTGCCTTCCAGTAGAGGGCGCCACACATGAGGCCGCTAAGCTGCCACAGCAGCTCATCAGTCAGCTAGTTCAGTTCAGTTGCTCAGGGGTGTCCAACTCCTTGAGACCCCATGGGCTGCAGCACGCCAGGCCTTCCTGTCCATCACCAACTCCTGGAGTTTACACAGACTCACGTCCATCGAGTCGGTGATGCCATCCAACCATCTCATCCTGTTGTCCCCTTCTCCTCCTGCCTTCCATCTTTCCCAGCATCAGGGTCTTTTCAAATGAGTCAGCTCTTCACATCAGGTGGCCAAAGTATTGGAGTTTCAGCTTCAGCATCAGTCCTTCCAATGAACACTCAGGACTGATCTCCTTTAGGATGGACTAATTTGATCCCCTTGATGTCTAAGGGACTCTCAAGAGTCTCCTCCAGCACCACAGGTCAAAAGCATCAGTTCTTCGGGCTCAGCTTTCTTTATAGTCCAACTCTCACATCCATGCATGACCACTGGAAAAACCACAGCTTTGACTAGACGGACCTTTGTTGGCAAAGTATTGTCTCTGTTTTTTAATATGCTGTGTAGGTTGGTCATAACTTTACTTCCAAGGAGCAAGCATCTTTTAATTTCATGGCTGCAGTCACCATCTGCAGTGATTTTGGAGCCCAGAAAAATAAAATCAGCCACTGTTTCCACTATTTCCCCATCTATCTGCCATGAAGTTTTGGGACCAGATGCCATGATCTTGGTTTTCTGAATGTTGAGTTTTAAGCCAAATTTTTCACTCTCCTATTTCACTTCCATCAAGAGGCTTTTTAGTTTCTCTTCGCTTTCTGCCATAAGGGTGGTGTCATCTGCATATATGAGGTTATTGATATTTCTTGCAGAAATCTTGATTCCAGCTTGTGTTTCTTCCAGCCCAGCATTTCTCGTGATGTACTCTGCATATAAGTTAAATAAGCAGGGTGACAATATACAGCCTTGACGTAGTCCTTTCCCAATTTGGAACCAGTCTGTTGTTCCATGTCCAGTTCTAACTGTTGCTTCCTGACCTCTTAAAATGTTCTTTCAGTTAAAACAGTTGAGTGCCTCCCACATGCCAGGCATTGTTCTAGGTTCTAAAGATTTGGCAGTGAACAAAACTGACAAAGTCCCTCTATTATGGGGCCTACGTGTTAGCTTTCCTCCACACTCACACGGAGTCCAGAGGGAAAGCAAGCTGGCTTGAATGACCATGTGTTTAGGCGATTCCTACACTGACGGAGGACAGCCAGCTTCCCCTGGGGTCACAGGTGGTTTCCAGAAGGACAGAGACAGAACGCGTAGAGAGCTCTTCCGGGAAGAACTTTGAGAAAATGGCCCGAACGTATGAAAAGTGGGGACTGTGCTACTGTTTTGACAGGAGAGGGGGGTTTCCCTTGTGGTTTCAATCCCTGTGTCAGGAAGATCTCCTGGAGAAGGGCATGGCAACCCACTCCAGTATTCTCGCCTGGAGAATTCCATGGACAGAGGACACTACCAGCTAAAGAATGTTGTCTGGGGCACCCAGAGTCCCCCATGGAACCCCACCCCCGGCACGGTCACACCATTGCCAGGGAACCTGTCCCTGGGGTCCCGGGCTCCTGGCACCCTCTGGACATCCTACTTTACGTGTAACACCCTCCATAGTAGCCCCCAAGACTGGAAGCTGTGGAGTCTCTTTTTGAGACCATGTAAAGTTAAAGTATCTTGGTAAAGCATCTCAGTGGTAAAGAACCCACCTGCCAGTGTAGGAGACGCAGGTTCGACCCCTGATCCGAAGACCCCACATGCTGCAGGGCCGATCAGTCCATGCGCCACAAGTCCTGAGCCTGTGCTCCAGAGCCCGGGGCTACAGCTACTGGGCCCGGTGCCTAGAGCCCAGGCTCTGCATTAAGCGAAGCCGGGCAGTGAGAAGCCTGTGGCCTGCAGCTAGAGAGTAGGCCCCACTCCCCACGGCCCCCACGGCAACAAAGACCCAGCACAGCCAAAAAGGAAGAAAGAAGACTGTTGTCTTCCACCCAGTTCCACAAAAATCAAGTCATTAGCCACCGCAACGGCCAACTTACAGAACACCCTGCGTGGAATTCAGGGCAGAGATCAGGACGAGGCCCTCTGTGCTCTGGAGAGAACCGGCAGAACAGATCTTCAGAGCGTTAGGTGTTTTCAGGAGAAAATTTTATGAACCAGGTTGTTGCGTCATCCCATGCTTAGAAAAGCACCGAAATCAGTAACTGAAATTTCTGTTCCTCGTCACTGACAGTAACCTTCTCCTGAGAGGTGTGCCGAGTTGCATGGATCCCTTCTCCAAAATCACACGTGTACTGACACCCACCCCTTTCAGAGCCGTGGCTCAGAGCTCTCTGAGAAGCTGTCTCCCAGGCCACGGTCCTTGGTGAGACACCCCAGGTAAAGTTAAACTCACGACTCGCACTTTGAGTGGGTTGGTTTTTTTTTTCCCAGTTGACAGCACCAAACTGATGGTGACTCCCAGGTTAAATACCCCAATTCCCCCAGCGATGTCTGAATTTCCCTGAGGATAATACCCAGTCTCCTACAGGAGAGGACCCTCCTGCTTCTGTCTGTGCTGTTTCTTCCAGGTGCCTACCACAAGTTTCCTGAATGCATCGTGCGTCTTCTGCCCTATGCGCCTCTGCCCCTCCATCCGAGACGCTGATCCTCCGTCACTTCTTTATTCACCCAACTGCTCCTGGTCCTTCGAGACTTGATCAAAGTGTCACCTCCTCCAGGAAGCCTTCCCCGAGCACTCGCCTGCCCTCCGGTCTGAGCCCAGCTTTGGCACCCCCAGGGCGGCACCCCTCCCTCCCTGTGCTGTGACAGTGGAGCCCCCAGGGTGAGGCTGGCCGGTTGTGTGTGCCCAGGCTCTGAACGCCAGCACAGAGCAGACGCACTGGAAAGAGATAAAAACAGGTAATAACTGGGAATTGAAGCAGTTCACAGGACCAGACTTCCCCATCATAGAGGGAGGAAAGTGAAGGTGTTAGTCGCTCAGTAATGTCCAGCTCTTTGTGACCCCATAGACTGTAGCCCGCCAAGCCCCCCAGGCTCCTCCATCCATGGGATTCTCCAGGCAGGAATACTGGGGTGGGTTGCCATTTCCTTCTCCAGGCACTCTTCCCGACCCAAGGATCGAACCCGGGTCTCCCGCATTGTAGGCAGATTCTTTACCATCTGAGCCACCAGGGAAGCCATAGAGGGAGGGGATGTTATTACATGGACTCCGAGAGCATTTTCAGTTCTAACATTCCTTCAGTTGTCCTCACACTAAAATCTATGAACACAAAGCTTAACATAAAAGGTCTTTCCATGGCCTACTGGCTGCTCTCGGCATTTATCACCATCTGTGTGCCCCGGGACCGCGGGATCGGCGACCCGCGAAGACAGAGCTGACCGCACTTGTGAACCACGTGGCACCACTGCCCCCCACCCCTGCTGCAGGCACTGATCCTCAGACCTCAGTGCTGACCTCAGCTGTACCCGGAGTCAGGGACCAGATGTGCCTCCCGGCCCAGGGCTCCAAGAGCGTGTGAAACCGCTTACACTAGGGAAATAATGTGCGGGCCCGGCGTGAGCAATGTTGTGTTTGCATGTTGCACATTTTCCCTGTGTCACTGTGTTAGGAGTGTCCTTTGCAGAAGGACAGGGTCACTGAGCACACGGGGGAGAAGGGCAGTGTCAATCCGAGCATCTCTGGGACTCGAGACCCCGCCCGGGCGGGGCGGGAGTGGCCGCCTCCTCCTCCCAGCTGACCCCCGGCATCCCTGCGGGGACTGCCTTACAGCTCCCTCTCTGACTTCTCAGGCTGCACCCGCATCTGTGCGTGTTCACACTGTGTTATTTTATGTGTGCGTGGGGGGGGTATTACATATTCTTTTAATGTTGATCAAAGCAGCCCATGTAGAGAGTTTAAATTGACTGCAGCTACTACATAACAGCTGGTACCGCTGTCGCTTGAAATGTCAGTGTGACGCTCCCCAGGCCGGCTGCTCTGGAAGGTGGGGACCCCCACGGGGTGATGGGCAGGTTGGTGGCATTTCTGTTAAATCTGTGATTGGTGCTCCGTTCTGATGTGGGGAAGCTTCTGGCAGCCAAGCGGCAGCGTGAGACATCGCGTCCCCTTGCCGCACGGTTCTCCTGCCTCGTCAGTGGTTGACGTGCTCTGCAGTCACTCTGCTTCCTGTACCCACCTGGAACTCTCACCCAGAGTCCCCATGGAACCCCACCGCCGCCAGGGACGCTGTCCATGGGCTCCTGGGCCCCTGGCACCCTCTGGACATCCTACTTTACCTGTAACACCCTTCCCAGTAGCCCCCGGGACAGAAGGCTGCGGACTCTCTTTTTGAGACCATGTAAAAATAAAGTACCTTTATTCCTCTCGCATAACCAACTGGTGATTTGATTGGGGTTCGGGGTGCAAAGTCATTTTTCCCTCTGACTTCCTAAGGCTTTTCCCACTGAGTTTCACCTTCGACTTTGATGTTGAAAGTTGGGAGGCCGTGGGAATGCCTCCCCCGACCTCAGCTGTCCCCAACACCTCCAGCCCCCACGCTCCCACCTCCATCGGGACCGACGCCACATCCACGGGGAACACAGGTGGCCCGGGCCCAGGGGCTCTGCTCGGATGCTCGTGACCGCGTCTCTGCAGCTCAGCCTCCCGGGGGCCCCTCCCGCCACGGAGGTTGTCCTTGGGAGACACAGGCCCCTCTGACGGCAGACTGGCCTGGGGACCCCGGGCCTTGGGGAGCTGTCCTCGGCCACGTGGCTTCCCCGTCCTCCCTCCCCCTCCTCCACCTGCAGCTGGAGCTCCCCAGGCGACTCCCCCGGGAAACCCTTGTCTTGTCGGTCTGTCCACGGCCACCGTGGCTCCTTGTCTTCATCTCGTGTTAAAGTCTTCTTAAAATCCTCACAGCACATTCCAGCGGGGCTCTGAGTACAAGTGAAGGTAACTCCTGCAGTCAGCCCCGTCAACTGGAAATCCTGAAACTGCAGTGTTAGGGCGACCCCGTGAATACAGCTGGCCTAGTGGGGAGACCGGGGCTCCTCCCCCCGAGTGGTAACAGCCAGAGGACTGGGGAACAGAGTCCGCGGTGGCTCAGGGTGTGCGCACAGCACCCCTGAATGCCACAACACCACGGGGGTGACGCCACCGCTCACTGGCCCGCCTGTCGTTTGGTCATTACGAACAACCCCTGCTATGACGGGTGAGTTAATAACATTTTCAAAGTAAAGAATACTGGCAGCAGACTCGGCCTGCTGGAGTCGGATTTCATTGCTTTGGGAGCAGCTCCTGAGCGTCAGGGTCCCAGGGAAGTGAAGCAGAACTCATGGGAGTGGTACTGGCCTCGCAGCCGCTGCTGGACAGGGCGGGACTTGGGGGGGCAAACCCACTTCGGAGATAAAGCAGGAACCCGTTACCGGGCAGAAGGCCCCAGACTTGGGCTCACAAGGAACCTTAGTGGGGCGAGGGAACTCAAGGGGCTGAGAAACCTGGGTGCCATAGTGGGGTAGGGGATAGAAAGGGGGCGTGGCCACGCCTGGAGCTTGGGGATGGGGAGAGGGGATGTCACAGCAGGGACGGGGTGGGGGTCACCCACACCGCGTGGGGGGCCTTCCCCTCCTACTCCCGAGGTGTCCCCGTCACTGGATGTGGGAGCAGCCCTGAGCACGTCGGGCAGGAGGGCCTGGTTCTCCCTACTGCCCCTGCGTTTACCATCCGCACCCAGCACTTGATGCTCCTTGCGCTTCCCTGTGGGGCAGTGGGATCTGTTCACTTCGGGGATTCATCTCCCTGAAGAGCAGACCCGCTCCTCTCAGCCATAGACTGTGTGCCCCCCGCGGGCTGTGGGTGGTCAGAGCCGCGCCTGTCCAAAGAGCGCAGCCCAGACTCTGCAGCACCAGGCGCCTCCCCGAGGGGCTTCCGCACAGACACGCTGGGCCTGGAAGGGCTGGACCTGTGCACGGAGGCGCTGGGGGTGATGGGGACCCTGGGGACACTGGGCCTGGAGTCACAGGGCGCCCCAAACCCCTTCTGCCCTGGACTTCGGTCTCCTGCCAATGGGAAGTTGGCGGCAGGGGGCTGTCTCCATCAGATGTCCTCCTAGCTACTTTCTTCCCCTCTGGCAGTCTGCGATCCATCAAAGGAGGCTCTAAACACACCAGGAGAGTCTGCCTGCAGACGGCAGGAGTCCACACTGGCCCTCAATGGACATGAAGTTGCCATTCTTGCAGTTTCATTTTTCTATAGAATTAGGAAATGGCAAGTAGCTCAGAGACCATGCATTCTAGTCACATGATTTTATATACCAAAGCGTCACGTGGCTTGTGAAAGGCCAGAGAAGCAGTTAGCGGTGAGACGGGTCACACACACACGGGTAACAGCCAGACCAGGGATGAGCACAGAGCCTGGCCGCGCGTGCGGCATCCAGGCCCAGAAAGCAGCCCCTTCTCCACGTCACCAGGTGGAGAAGCCAGCCTCTTTCCCCAGCAACCAGCTCAGCAAGCCCGGGAAGAGCTGGGCCGCTGTGGCCGGGCTCAGGGTTAGATGGTCAGTTTCCACAGTTTTCTAAGTGCTGCCCCTACTTAGGACCAACCTGGGAAAGCCTAACTCACTCCCCTTGGCGGTCACGTAGGAGCCCCGCTTGCAGGCCCGCCCCAGTGCCTGGCGCCCACAGACCCCGCAGGCACCCCGAGGCCCCTCTACCATGGGGAGGCTGCCCCCCACCCCAGCCCACAGGAGCTCCGGCAGCTCCGAGGAAGCAGCCCCCGCGGGCTCATCGGGGCCCTTCGTGAACCTCACAGTCCTGGACTGGACCTCACTGCGGGCCTCCGGGCCCTCCCCCAAGCTCTCCCTAGAGTCTCACTGCCCAGAAGCAGAACGCGGGTGGCTTTCCCGAGGCAGGTCTTGGCCGCAGGCTGCCAGCTCCCAGGGCTGCTGGGGGCCCGGCCAGCATTTCGAATTGCTCCCCTTGGGAACACTCATCTCAATGTCAAACAATCAACCTACCCCTCGACCTTCAGAGAATTACTTTTGAACTCGGCCCTTCTGGACTGCAAGTAACCCGGACTCATCCGTGTGTGCGCTTGGGGTCACATCTCTCACCTGTGTGCACGCGTTACTTCTCAGGGCTCCCCGAAGCTGACGAGCCCATCCCCCCATCCCCAGGGGTGGCCCGGTCCCTCGTGGAGGCTCAGATGTCTAGGGCGTGCTTTGCTGTCCTGATTGGGTGCCCTCAGGTGTGTGGAAGCCTTAATTCATATTCAAACAAGTGGGAGATGGTTGGAATATTTTTTCAGTCACTGTTCATGATGACAATTTAAAAATGCAGGTCACACCCTATCAATCAGAAACCTGTCATCATTTTTGCAGTAAAAATTTATTAGGTTTCTACAACGTAGCCCACTGAAAATATTCTAAGGAAATAGTATTATTCATAACCCTAAATTCAAACTCCTCCTAGAACCAAATTTTTCAGTGAACAACCTCAGAGAAGGAAAAAAAAAAACTGCAAAATCCCAACAGTTAATGAGAAAAAGTGCTAATTTTATGAGAAACAAATCACCCTTGATTTGTGAGGGGGAGTTCCCCTGCTCCAGGATTTGTCACTTTATTGTAAATGCTCCGTAAATCTCAAGTATAGGAAGTAAAAGACCTGACTCGCCATGTGTATTTTGACCAGTTCTTTGGCCTTTCCCTCACAATGATCTTCTCAGCTCCTTTATCAAGGGAGCTGGGCATGGGGAGTGTTTTTCTCCGATTGTGTTGCCCCAACAGCCTGGGGGAGTCTGGCTGTGGCCGTGGCACACCCCTTCTTCCCACACTGTGAGGACAGCTAGGGGCCACAGATGTGTCTGCCAAGTGTGTTAGTCACACAGTCGTGTCCGACTCTGCGAGCCCATGGACTGCTGCCCACCAGGCTCCTCTGTCCATGGGATTCTCCAGGCAAGAATACTGGAGTGGGTTGCCATGCCCTCCTCCAGGGGAGCTTCCTGACCCAGGGATTCAACCTGAACCTGCATCTCTTACGTATCCTGCATTAGCAGGCGGGTTCTTTACCGACTGAGCCACGAGGGAAGCCCAAGCAGTTGTGCAGATCCCAAGAATGATGTCACTGGCTCTCTGGCCGAAGTCCTGAAGACCGGTGCTGCAGGCTCTGTAGAATCCAGACGCAGCCACCCCAAGAGGAGAGGGACAGGCAGCTTGAAGAAGAGAGCCCTGCCCAAGTGTTCAGACTGGTTTCCCAGCAGGAAGTGTGGCTAGCATCCCTGGCTGCCTCTCTGCCGTCTAACCCCCGGGACGAGTCACAGGGCCGGGGCCTGAATAAGTCTCCTTCACTTCAGTTCAGTTCAGTTCAGTCGCTCAGTTGCGTTCGACTCTTTGCAACCCCATGAACTACAGCACGCCAGGCTTCCCTGTCCATCACCAACTCCCAGAGCTTACTCAAACTCATGTCCATTGAGTAGGTGATGCCATCCAACCATCTCATCTTCTGTCATCCCCTTCTCCTCCTGCCTTCAATCTTTTCCAGCATCAGGGTCTTTTCAAATGAGGCAGTTCTTCACATCAGGTGGCCAAAGTATTGGAGTTTCAGCTTCAGCATCAGTCCTACCAATGAATATTCAGGACTGATTTCCTTTAGGTTGGACTGGTTGGATCTCCTTGCTGTCCAGGGGACTCTCAAGAGTTTTCTCCAACACTACAGCTCAAAAGCATCATTCTTTGATGCTCAGCTTTCTTTATAGTCCAACTCTCACATCCATACATGACTACTGGAAAATCCATAGCCTTGACTAGATGGACCTTTGTTGGCAAAGTAATGTCTCTGCTTTTTAATATGCTGTCTATGTTGGTCATGACTTTTCTTCCAAGGAGTAAGCGTCTTTTAATTTCATGGCTGCATAAGTCTCCTTAGAACAAACTAAATGGGTGACATCAGGTTAGTTAACATCCAGGATGGCCTCAAAGGGGACAGAAGTCACCCAGAGGCAGGAGTGGCTGGTTTGGCCTGGTCGCCCTTGGTGCCAGCCCCTGGTTTCCTTCACTCAGCCTGGACCCCCTCTGTGCACAGCCTCCCCTGCTCCCTTGGCTCCTGCCCCTCTGCCCTGCTCGCGCGCATGATCTGAGATCCTTTCCTAGATTGCGGGGAGGCGGGGACCCTTGGAACAACCCGAACCTGGATCCCAAATTGCACAGTACCTAAGAGAGAGAGTCAGTCACGTGAAAGAAACCCCACATGTTAGAGCAAGTTTGCGAAATTCCCTGGTGGTACAGTGGATAAGAATCTGCCTACCAGGGCAGGGGACACTGGTTCAGTCCCTGGTCCGGGAAGATTCCACAAGCCGTGCAGCAACTAAGCCTGCGAGCTGCAACTACTGAAGCCGGTGCCCCTAGAGCCGGTGCTCTGTAACGTGAACCACAACCAGAGAAAGTCCTCACAGCAACAAAGACCCAGCACAGCGACCCCCCCAAAAAACCCCACAGGACTGCAAAAGGGTAGGGAAGGAAACATCCACAAGAATTCAGTCTTGAGATTTTAAAATCAGTTTTCTGACTCAGAATCAAGAAACACGGGGGAACCGTGGAGAGGGGAGGTTCTGCTGGGATCCCCACACCCAGGACTAACTGCTCAACCAAAAGCAATTTTGTTTGTCAAGTGTTTTAATCAGATTTTAAAGATGCTTTACTCTTTACTGCCTGGAGACGAAAGCAGCACTCGTAGGAGTACTTTTTCATAGTTCTCCTCTTTTTGTCCAACGAGATCAATAAGCCAACCGCCTGCAAGGAAAGGAACTGCCTTCTGCTTCTGGAAAAGTGGAAGTTAAGTTGCTCAGTCGTGTCCGACTCTTTGCAACTCCATGGATTGTAGCCTGCTAGGCTCCTCCGTCCGTGGAATCTTCCAGGCAAGGATACTGGAGTGGGTTGTCATTTCCTTCTGGAGGAGCTTCCAAAAGCAAGGGAGGGGCCAGACTCTTCTGGAATCCCCCAGACGCATTTTGCAAGTAGACAAAGGTGCGTCCTCTACCCTCAAAGCCCTGATGAGACCACAGCTCCTCTTTGCTGAGATGCCAGTCAGCAACTCCTCTCCAGAAGGCGGGAGACACTCTTTCCCCGCACAGGGCGGGCAGGAGTCCTGAGACTCACCGCCAGCCGTGAGCACCCCTCCATTGGCAAGCTCTCCCTCGAGCCCAGCTGTGTCACCCTGGTCTCTCGGTCCCCGCCTGCATAGATGTGCCACAGAGCAGTCACAGAGACGCATCCAGCCTTGGGTCTTCTTCAGATCCACGATGGTGGACCCACGGGTGCCCATCGCCATGGGACAGCTGGGCAGACACCTGCGCCTTGGGCTCCCTGGTGTAACTGGCAACCAGTCTTAACTGGTGGACAAGGCTCCTCCTGGGCTGAAAAGACATAAACGTTGCAACGCCAAGGCTTGTGTTGACTCTTGGGTTCCAGGGCTCATTTCTGTCTTGGTTTAACATCCATTTGATGGCCTGGGAGCTCCTAACGAGAGGTATCTCTAGACGAAATAGCTATTAGGTTGGGAACTTGGGTGTCTAAATAGGCATATCTTTCTAAATTGCAAATGATTAGCTGGTTCACAGACTTTAGCTGTGACAAGCATGATGCATTGCTTAAGTGGCCTAAACGGGTTTGTTTTGCTCTCGCATATCAGCCCCAGTGCTCTGCCAGCAGGTAACTTAAGAGCAAAAAAATGTATAAATGAATAAATTCATGTTGACTGGAGAGGAAAAGAAAAATGGGCGTCTCTAAGCCACTTCAGTCGTGTCCGACTCTGTGCGACCCCAAGGACAGCAGCCCACCAGGCTCCTCTGTCCCTGGGATTCTCCAGGCAAGAACACTGGAGTGGGTTGCCAGTTCCTTCTCCAGCGCATGCAGACATGCTAAGTCGCTTCAGTCATGTCTGACTCTGTGCGACCCTATGGACAGCAGCCCTCCAGGCTCCTCTGTCCACAGGATTCTTTCACCAAATACTACAAGGCAAATAAACTGAGAAGTCGCATTTCAGGCAGCAATCGACAGATAAAAGGTGTCTGCCTTTGCTCCACTATCTCACTAGGGCACAAGTGCAAAGCTTATGTGAGAATACAAGAGAACACAGGGTTGACACAATTCTGTATTTCTAAGTCGTTTTAAGATACTGGTGTTGGTGTGGTGGAAAAATATGAATGATATGGAAACTGTGTCAACTCAGCTATTTTTAAATGAACAAAAAGAGCTGATACTTAAAACAAAAATTACAAAGTATACTTTCCCAAACTGAAAAATTCCTTTGTAATTCAATCAGTCAAGGTCTAATTTTAAATTATCACCTCTTGCTTTTGGGGTGCACAGGAAACTTTGTTTTCCTAAAAGCGGAATATCCTACATGGCCTGGTTTGAACGCACCTGCTCCCCATCCCTGTTTCCCTTTGAGTAAATAAAAAAGAGAAAGTGCACAGCATTTAATGAGATGACTTGTTTAGAAGTCTAAATTACTCAGCATTTTCTAAAGGACTATTCAAGGACCCTCTATATAAAGTCAAGAAGATCTTTAGATCTCCTCCTCCACCATCACCACCACCATCCGCCAAGTGGTTACAATGTTTAGAAATGAAATAAGAGAAGCAGACTGTGGATCTGGTTGGCTTTGGAGAATTTACTCAATTGTTAATTCAATAACTGGCCATCTTTAACCACTTACATTTATCAGATGTCTTACATATTACCCAGACACATGAAACAGGCTTAAATCTTCAAATGCAACTTTATCCCATGTTCTAAAAACAGGTCCTTTCTTGGGGAACTGCCCACATGTCATACTGACAGCCACCAGCGGGAGCGGTCACCAGGGTTCAGTCAGAGAGGGAAATCCAGGTGGCGCGAGGCGGCTACAATGGTCTTGTCAGGACATCTGAGAAGAAATATCATGTTCTCTGTTGTTTTCTTTCTAAACATATTTGACAATCGATCTTTTATTAACATTTGTGTTCTCTGAGATGATGCTTTTGTGCATCACCTATGCTATTTCAGCACAAGGTATCAATCATGGATTAAGGACAAGATCTTGTACAAAGACTATTTATGTCTTAATTGTCTGAAAGCTTGGCATAGTAATTGAAAATTCAAAGGTCAAAAATGCTCCTTTGTTTTTCCTATTTTTCAAGAAATCAAGAGGCCAACGACACAAAGATTGATAGAAATACATTTTCCTTGTCTCTTTGGCACGTTATACTAAGTGGAAAAAGGTGTCAGGCTGTCAAGACTCTTTGATGTTTCTCATCTAAAGGTGAATATGCCATTGAATGCCTACTAATAGAGATACTGCCTTAGAGGTAAAAAGACTAACAGACAAATCATGAAAGAGATCATTATGAAGGAACGTGAACGTTGGAAGATACACTTAATCTCAATAGCAATCAAATATGAACGAAAACCCAACCTAGATGTCATGATTCACCGATCAAATTATCACACACAAAAATGTATTAATCACAAGTATTGTATGAGATCCAATCTTTCTGGGGCTCTACCCGAAGGAAAGAATCTCAAATCCAAAGATACACAGAGGAAGTTGTTCATTCCAGCAGTAGACATAACAGAAAAACACAGGACACATTCTAAATATCACCAACAGAATCGATAACTACGTTATAAAACAGCCATACGATTATCTAGACTTAGTCAATAATATAATGACTATATATCCTTTCAGTGATAAGCATCAGAATAAGAGGTATCCATAGTGTTTTATACTATGGATAAAATAAATAAGCTATAAGGATGTGTTGTACAGCACAGGGGATATTTTATAATAATGGTAAATGGGATATAATCTTTAAAAATTGTGAATCACTATGTTGTAGATCTGAAACTTATAAAATACTGTAAATAACTATACCTCAATAAAAAAACAAATAAAAACCTCATGAGAGAAAAAGAAATATGAACCCTGACCCATAACTTGCATCATAATAAAAATGAATTCAAAATGGATCACAGATTTAAATGGAAGACCTAAAATCATAAAACATCTATCTAGAAGAAAACATAGAAGAAAATCTTCGCAGCTTTGGCTAGGCATTATGACATGAAAAGAATTCTCAAAACTCGATAATAAGAAAAAACAACCCAAACATAAAATAGGCAAAAAGTTTGAATGAAGATATACGGGTGGCAAACAAGCGTGGGAGAAGAGTTCAGTATCCTAAGTCATAGCAGGGAAGTGCGGACAAAACCGTAGTGAAATGCCATGGCACATTCACTAGAATGGTTAGAGCTTTAAAAAAAAACAGACAATGCCAAGTCTCTTGTGCCCTGCTGATGTGAATGCAGAATGGCACAGTTGCTTTGGAAGCCAGCTTGGCAGTGTCTTACAGGTAGCTGTATATTCCTCATATTATCCAGAAATGTGACTCCTATTTATTCAAAAGAAATGAAGCTTGTGTTCACTCAAAAACTGGTTTGTGAATGTTGACAGTGCTTTATTCCTAATCACCCACAACTGAAAACAACTCAGATAAGCTGTGGGATGCATAAGTAACCAGGCCCATCTTTACAGTGGAATCCTGCCCCACAATGGCCCCTTCAGCAGTGCACAAGACTCTCCCTGCACTGTGCTGTGAGACCTAAGAGACTTACTTATTGCATGATGCCATGCATGTAACTTCATTCACGTAACATTCTGAAATGCTGTGGACCTTTGCCAACAAAGGTCCATATAGTCAAAGCTATGGTTTTTCCAGTAGTCATGTACAGATGTGGGAGTTGGAGTTGAGTCATAAAGAAGGCTGAGTGCCAAAGAATTGATGCTTTCGAACTGTGGTGCTGGAGAAGACTCTTGAGGCATCCTTAGACTGCAAGGAGATCAAACGAATCAATCTTGAAGGAAATCAACCCTGAATATTCATTGGAAGGACCAATGCTTAAGCTCCAATACTTTGGCCACCTGATGCAAAGAACTGACTCATGGGAAAAGACCCTGATGCTGGGAAAGATCGAAGGCAAAAGGAGAAGGGGGCGGCAGAGGATGAGATGGTTAGATGGCATCGCCAACTTAATGACATGAATTTGAGCAAACTTCAGGAGGTAGCGGAGGACAGGGGCGCCTGACATGCTGCAGTCCATGGGGTTGCAAAGAGTCTGACACAACTTATTGACTGAACAACAGCAACTAGAAAGAGCAAAATAAAATAAAAAAAGCACGGCAGTGGTTGCCAAGGACTGGGGTTGGGGGAGGCATGACTGAAAATGAACAGGAAGGAATTTGGGGAGATTTTAACTACTCTATATCTGATTGAGGTGGTAGTTAGATAATTCTATGCATTTGTCGGAACTCTGAGACTTGTACACTAAAAGGAGTGAATTTTGTTCTTTATTCTTATGAATAAAGTTTCATCAGTTGAAGGAGGATGACAGGTTCTGGACACAGGTGGTGCTGATGGTTGCATAACAATACAAATGTACATAATGCTGCTGAACTGTACATTTGAAAATGGTTACAATGGAAAATTATGTTTGCATATTTTACCACTATAAAAACAAGATTTCATAATTGCTAATTTCATTAATTTTTTAATATTCTATTTTACCATTTGGCAATAGCAATTGTACTGTCAACTGCAAAAAGTGCATACCATGAGAGTTGTGAGTTGAGTTTTATTTGGGGCAAAATGAGGACTATGGCCTGGAAGACAGCATTTCAGATATCTCTGAGCAACTGCACCCAAGAGGTAGGGGGGAAAGTCAGTATATATGTGATTTTGGTGAAGGGAGAGCCTACACAATGAAGCACAGATATTTGGCAGAAAGTTTCTGCCAGTCACAAGTAGCAGATGTCACCATGAAGCATTTTAGCCCTTTTCTAGACATGAGGAGATGCAAGAATTGGATTCATAAAACCTCCTGAAAATATCTAAATGTCTGAAGACCTGTTCGGCCAATTCTTCCCAGAGTACAGAGCACCTCATTCCTGATCTCCACTCTAAACTCCTTTCAAGGAGTGTTGAAGGTCAGCAGCTGCAGTGGCTCATGATTTAATCCAAGCACCAATTTGCAGTTGGTAGTACTTAAAGCACATTCATCTCTGTCATATTACTTATCCTACACCATCCCAATAAAGCCCACTGAGCTTCAAATGTTCAGTGACTTAGTGAGTCACGTCCGACTCTTTGTGACTCTATGAACTGCAGCATGCCAGGCTCCTCTGTCCTTCCCTATTCCCCAGAGTTTGCTCAAACTCATGTCTATTGAGTGGGTGATTCTATCCAACCATCTCACCCTTTGTTGTCCCCTTCTCCTCCTGCCTTCAATCTTTCCCAGCATCAGGGTCTTTTCCAGTGAGTCAGCTCTTTGCATCAGGTGGCCGAAGTACTGGAGCTTCAGTTTCAGCATCAGTCCTTCTAATGACGATTCAGGGTTGATTTCCTTCAGGATTGACAGGTTTGGTCTGGCTTGAAATGACCCCCTTTAACTTAGAAGACAGGTCCCGGTAGGCGGTCTGATGACGTAAGGCACAGGGCCTGCAGGCGGCGCCCTTCCCCTCCAGGCTATCTGGCCCCATCTGGCCGGTTCATCTCCAGAAAGCTTAAGTGCTCCTTGCTTTTCCTTTGCTGAGTGACAGCAGGGGTGTTTCCTGAAGCTCTGTGTGGATTTTTGGAAAGAAGGACAGTTCAGTCACTAATTAATTTTATTCAGTAGCTGGAGCAGAGATTTGAGTCAATAAGATTCAAAACTCACTTATCAAATGTCTCTGTTCCCTTAACTTTCTGTGACACAGAAAACAAACGTTTCATGAAATGATTCTTTAGCTAGGTTCAACGCTCTCTGATGGTTTGCATTCTGTCCTATACTAAAGGACCAGTTATATTTTTAAAGTACTGCTCATGACCCTCTAAACTGACTTCATTACCCACCACTAAGTAGTGACCATGATTTGAAAACGACCCCCTAGTGAGCTTGGCTATACATACTTTGCATGCCTGCTAAGTCGCTTCAGTCGTGTCCGACTCTTTGTGAGCCCATGACTGTAGCCCACCAGGCTCCTCTGTCCATGGGATTCTCCAGGGAAGAATTCTGGAGTGGGTTGCCATGCCCTCCTCCAGGGGATCTTCCTGACCCAGAGATCAAACCCACATCTCTTGGGTCTCCTGCATTGGCAGGCTGATTCTCTTTTTTTTTTCAGGCAGATTCTTTACCACTAGAGCCACCTGGGAAGTCCATACTTTAGTGTCTCATTAACAACTTTTGTAGGGGAAAGACTGAAGGTCTTTTAACTATGTGTGTGAACTGAATATTTCTTAAAAGTTAAAAACTGTAAAAAAAAAAAAAAACACCCCAAGTCCTTACCTCTTAGATGCTCATTTCCTACTCCTGTGACTAGCACCAAGGCTGCTTCAACCCCAGGACCACTTCACTGGTCCTCACACCTCCATGTACCATCCTGCCTCAGGGCCTTTGCACTGGCTCTTCCTTCTGCCTGAAGCATCTTCCCCCAGATACTCCGTGACAAGGCCCTCACTTCCTCCAAGCCTCTGCTCCAGGGTCGCCTCAGTAAGGTCCTCCCTGATCACCAGTTGAAAGCTACAGCCACACCTCAGTCAGCCTTGCCCTGCTCTTCATGTCCTAGTCATTTCACCTTCGCTATTTAATAAATTTATTTGTTGCTTATTGTCTCTTTGTCCAAGTGAGATCATAACTCCAGAAGGGCTGGAGTCTTTCTGTGTCTTCACGAACACCTGGAATAAAGCAGCATCTGGAAGATACTTAACAGGTGCTGATGGAGTTTCTTGAATATTCTCTACAGATTAGACGGATGAATAGAAGCTTCACATTGTATCTAGTCTGGTGAAGAGAAGCCGGGCAGGTGGTTCTGCTCTCACCCGTGGCCCCTACCCGCAGGTTCAGGCTGACAAGATGCTTCTCAGAGGGTGGGCCTGCAGCAGATTCACTCATCAAGGTTACCAAAAAGGTAGATTGTGGGACTCACCCCAGACCTGCTGACTTAGACTGTCTAAGGGCAGGGCCCAGGAGTTTGTATTGTAAGTCCCAACCCCCACTAACTAGCTGTTTGGACGTTGCGGTTCCCAGCAGGCTGTCCGACTAACCCAGACTGTGTGCGCTCTGCTAGCAATAGCTGAGTTATGATGGCAGCGGAAGCGGTGGCCACAGTTCTGCTGCTGCTGCTGCTGCTGCTGTTGGCGGAGGCGTGATCAGGCTGCAGGCTGGTTAATACCCACCCGATGCCAAGCACCACCAAAGTGCAGTGACTCATTTAATCCTCTCCACAGCCCCAGAGACCAGCATGTTATCACTCACCCTAAAACTGAGGGAGGGGGCAGAGAGGAGGGACAATTGTTTAAGGCCATGGGCCAGTCCAAGGGAAGCCACGTGTCCTGATCTGGTTTCAGGAGTGTGCTGTTTTACTGCATACAATTTGATTCAAACTGCTACTTCTTTAACATAAAAATAGTGGGGAGAAGGGAGGAGAAGGTGAGATGTATGGAGAGAGTAACATGGAAACTCACATTACCATGTGCCCAAGGGGATATGCTCTATGGCTCAGGAAACTCAAACAATGGGCTCTGTATCAACCTAGAGGGGTGGGGTGGGGTGGGGGATGGGAGGGAGGTTCAGAAGGGAGGGGATATATGTGTACCTGTGGCTGATTCATGTTGAGATTTGACAGAAGACAGCAAAATTCTGTAAAGCAATTATCTTTCAATTAAAAAATAAATTAATTTTAAAAAAGAAAGAAAAAAGAGAAAAACAAATAATCATATTTTTTGCAAAAAAAATCTACAATGAGGTAAAATAAAATCGATAAGGAACTATTCAAAGCAGGCCAGTGCTTGTAAACTCCCATGAGCCCACGAGAGGCGGCCTGGGCCTTCTGTCCCCCCTTGTCTGAGACGTGCGGGCGGGCAGGAAGGTGGTCCCCCATGCTCTCTGGCCTGGGGAGCAGCCCTGCAGCCAGGCCGCCTGTGCCCTTGGAGGATTCTTTACCAGCTGAGCCACAGAGAAGCCCAAGAATACTGGAGTGGGTAGCCTATCGCTGCTCCAGCGGATTTTCCCCATCCAGGAATCGAACCGGGGTCTCCTGCATTGCAGGCAGATTCTTTGCCAACTGGGCCATCAGGGAAGCCCTGGGAGACTTCAGGTTGCTTCAGTTCCGGCTACCAGGTGAGCTGACACCTGGGCTTCAAGTCCGAACAGACTGTACCTGGACACCCCTGCCCGTCTTCACTGCGCAGGGCCGCCTGGGAGTCCAGACCAGCACTGGCTCACCCCCGAGGCGCAGCTCTTCTAAACTCCCCAGGGGCAAGCTCTCCACATGGGGTGACGGAGGAGCACCCCCTGCTGCGGGGTGGGCTTCCTGCCTCCCTCTGCTCGCCAGACCCCACCCCTGGGGCTTGGACTTCCCTGAGGGACACTTTCAAAGCACTTAGGGCAGCCGCAGTAACCGTCTCCCTTCAGCCTTCCTTTGAAGACTTCATATCCACGCTCACGGTTTTACGTTTCAACAGGGCACGTGGCCTGTGGGCTGAGAGCTGTGTGAACAGCATGGAATCGTGGATGTGTGTCCAGATCGGGCAGAGGGTGAGGACGCCCCTTGCACTGACTAAGACCCATCTGTTTCTATCATTTCGCAGGAGAACATCAAAGGTAAAGGGATTTCTTCTGGAGCATTTACTCCCCTGTTTGGAGCAACCACATGTCAACGGTCCAGTCAGCAAACTGCCCACTACAGCTTTCACATAGCAGAGTCCTCTGTGCTCCAACGCGAGCCGACAGTGACAACGATGGAGGTGAGTTTCCAATGAAAACAGCCGAAGGAGCAGACCCCAGGCCGTCTCCCACCCAAGGGGAGGTGTCAGTGCTGCTGACAAGTCCCAGATGCTAAATAACACAGGGCACCAGCCCACGAGAAAGAGGGAAACCGTGTGTGTGTGTCTATACGTGGAGATCCCTTTATCTAAGAACTAAGAATGAGGAAACACGCAAGTTGTCTGTTGCAAAGCAGAAACCCAGAAAAGGGAAGTCAGAGACCATGTGGAGGATGGTGAGCACGGGGTACTTTAAAAAAATGTGTATTTCACAGAGAACTGTAGTCAATATCTTGTAATCACCTATAATGGAAAATAATTTCAAAAATAATATATGTGTATATGTATAACTGAATCACCTTGCTGTGCACCTGTAACATGATAAGCCAATCATATGTCAATAAAACATATATATTAAGAAAAAATGTGCATTTGACCCTGTGCTTGTTTTGGGGTTTTTATTCGTTTGGGAGTTCTGTTTGTTTTTCCTATAATCAACAATGCTGCAAGCACGTTCTGGTTCTTAATGCACATGTGTGAACATATCTTTAGGGTGTGTACCAGCAGGAATATTGCTGAGTAGAAGTGCATAGTCTTTTCTTCACTAATTAATAACTTTACTAGATATTGTCAAATCATTCTAAAGAACGGTTGTTCTACTTTATACTTCTATCAGCACCATCAGTATTTGGTATTGTTTACCTTTTAAATCTCCACCAATCTGGTGGGTATGAATTTGCTTCAGTGTGTATACCCCTTACACAGAGTGTGGCTTCCCACCTTCTTGCATTGTTGTTCGCTGTTTCAGAATTCTCTTCTGTCATCTGTGTGTTTATGTGCTCACTTGCTCAGTTGTGTAAGACTCCTTGCGACCCCAGGGACTGTAGCCCGCCAGGCTCCTCTGTCCATGGAGTTCTCCAGGCAAGAATATTGAAGTGGGTTGCCATGCCCTTCTTCAGGGGATCTTCCCAACCAAGGAATCGAACCCAGGTCAGCCTTTGCCTATTTTTCTAATGGGCTATTGGTTTTTATTATTATTACCGATTACTGTGTATGTATTCTGGGTACTAAAACTTTGTTAGTCATACACATTGCAAGTATTTTTTCCTAGTTTATTTTTCCTAGTGTCTTTTCACATTTAAGTGACATTTTTAGATAATGAAGCAGTTTTAAATTTTAATGAGCCCCAGTTTACCAATCTATAGCTGCTTTTGTTTTGTTATATTGTTTTTTTAATTCTTTTTTTGAAAAATCATTTACCCACTGAATTAATATAACTCTATGAGACAAACACTTATCAAAGCATTATTGCTTTTTCTTCTAATTTCCAATCAATGAGAGAGATTTATTAGCGGCTTTAGGGCTTTCCTGGTGGCTCGGATGGTAAAGAATTCGCCTGCAACGCAGGAGACCTGCATTTGATGCCTGGGTTGGGAAGTTCCCCTGGAGAAGGGAGTGGCAACCTACTCCAGTATTCCTGCCTGGAGAATTCCAAGGACAGGGGAGCCTGGCGGGCTACAGTCCATGGGGTCACAAAGAGTGGGACACAACTGAGCGACTAACACTTTCACTCACACTCTTTGCCAATGGATGCACTTCAGTCGTCTCCACAATCAGTCATATAATGGTCTAAATGTCAACACTCTTTCTAGCAGCAAGATCTTTTTATAAGCATTTTTCAGTTCAAACAAGAGATCCTATATATGAGTGATCATTGCAAAAAAAAAAGATCTTTGAAGCGCTTAGGGGCCTAATTCAATACTGAGAGCTTGAAAATTAACGGTAGCTTAATGTATGCTCTTAGATACGATGACAGCATAAACCAGGACCTGTTCCCCTGGATCCAGGCAGGCTGCTATTCCCTGAAAGTCTCCCCCCCCTCCTGCTACTGGCACCGCTTTCTGCGCTTCACATCGATTTCGCCCTGGTCTGTTTAGCCTTGTTTAAAACTCCTTCTGGCCAAAAGGAGCGTAAACTGCTCTTCCCTCCCAGCACTTAATCGTAGCTTATAAATGGCAGGTGGTGAACGAAAAATTAACAAACATTTGGGGTATGCCATTAGGACAGGATTGTTTAGGTTGTTCAGGCTTTATACAGCTGGTAAATGTTTATCTATGGCGCACAAAGCAGCGATCTACATTCCTTTCATTTTCTGCTGAAGATTCCTTCCTTTGCATTGCACAATATGTTAGCCTGACTTTGAAGTGGCGAGAAGTTATTTTTGGACTCTGTCATTCCTGTCTCTTCCTTCACATCTGAGCCCAAGGCTCAGAAGGACACAGTCACTGGCATCTCTCAGGCCACCTTGTTCCAACCTTGTTGTGTGGAAGGATGAACCCCCACCCCAGGTTAAGTGCCCACCCCTGGGGGCAGTGTGGAAGACAGAGGGAGTGGGAGATGGTGGTAGTGGCTTCTGTTCTCTACATTCCTATTATTCTAGAAGGAACAGGCCTAGCGTTCAGCCTTTTTTAAGCCCTTTGCAGGACATTGATCCTTCCTCCCATTTTAGAAGCTACAGGAACTTTGTGGCACATTTTCTGTGCTCCTGGTACAGCTTTCAATGCCCTTGGTGCATAAAGGAGGAAACGAAGGTCCAGACGTGTGCCTGCCGCCAGGTTAAGACACTGTAAAAGGCTCAGGGCTCAAAATGCTCAGGGCTCCCATGGAGGCGTGGCATCACGAAACTTGTCACTAGTCATAATGATAAACAGCAATTTAATTTTTAGTTGCAATACACAATGACCATATTTCTTTTTCCAATCTGCAGTCAGTACTTGAGGATATTAGAATTAGTTGCCAGCTTTGCAACAGGGGGATGGATGTCTAATTTCCTTCAACAAGAACGTGTTTTAATAATTTGGTCTTGTAGATTCGCTCTGGGACTGGGCTTTTCTTAAGTGAACCACCCAGAAGTGTTGGTGACACCAGACAGGGACCCCTGGCGCAGGGCAGCATCATGGTCATTTTTGTGCCTTCACTGCCCCACTCCATGCTGGCACACCTCCTCACGTGGTGGCTGGTGGGCAACTAATGTTAACAGGAAGCAAATAAGCCAGAAATATGGGTCCTTCGCCCTCAGGAAGGTAACCCCAAAGGTGAGGAGGGCACACCCAAGGGACTACTTATCAGTTGGCACAATGGGACAGTGAATGTAAGAATGATGGGTATTCAGACAACACAGATCATCTGGACTTGGAAAGATTAAACAATGTTAGCAAGAAAAAAGATGGGAGCTTGAATTCACGCTGAAAGCTACGGTGTAACAGGGACCAGCAGGAAAAGAGGAGTTCTCTTCATAAGTGGGTAGAAGAATTGATTTAGAAAGTTAACATTCCCATTTACAGGAGCACTATTTTTCTTTTTGCTTTTACACAGATCTCAGTTTCATTATTCATTCTGTGCAGTAACTGCACAAAGTTCTCCACGATGTGGGGGAAGGATCCGACTGGAATGTCCCCTGGGTGGACTGCTTGGGTAGTGGGGGAGCCTTGTGAGTTTCGTCTCATTCTCTGTTAAAACAACAAAGGAAGAAGTTAACAAGGTTGGGGGACCAGCCACTGCCAGCTGTGATGCCCACGAGCACTGTCCAGATTGACATTTTAAACATGTTTCCGAAGCGCGATTGAACAACAACCAAAAAACTAGGGCTTTTTCTTTCTCTGTCCCCTTCCCACAATGAAAATGGATTCCCTATTGCCTCTAGGCCACCGCTTTTGTTGCTTTTCTGCCCTGAAGATTACAGCTTATTTTTGGGTGAAGATGAGGAGAGAGTGTGTGTGTGTGTGTGAAGGGATGTGTGTGTGGAGGGGTGTGTGTGTGTGTGTGTGGAGGGGTGTGTGTGTGGAGGGTGTGTGTGTGTGGAGGGGTGTGGTGTGGAGGACTGTGGTGTGGAGGGGTGTGTGTGTGGAGGGGTGTGTGTGTGGAGGGGTGTGTGTGTGGAGGGTGTGTGTGTGGAGGGGTGTGGTGTGGAGGGGTGTGTGTGTGGAGGGGTGTGTGTGTGGAGGGTGTGTGTGTGTGTAGTGTGTGTGTGTAGTGTGTGTGTGTGGAGGGGTGTGTGTGGAGGGGTGTGTGTGGAGGGGTGTGGTGTGGAGGGGTGTGGTGTGGAGGGGTGTGTGTGTGGAGGGTGTGTGTGTGTGGAGGGGTGTGTGTGTGTGGAGGTGTGTGTGTGGAGGGGTGTGTGTGTGAAGGGTGTGTGTGTGTGTGTGTGGAGGGTGTGTG
The DNA here is from genome assembly GCF_054371585.1 of Giraffa tippelskirchi. Lineage (NCBI taxonomy): Eukaryota > Metazoa > Chordata > Mammalia > Artiodactyla > Giraffidae > Giraffa > Giraffa tippelskirchi. Next base: position 159,427,366 of record NC_137284.1, read on the forward strand.
TGTGGAGGGGTGTGTGTGTGTGTGTGTGTGTGTGTGTGTGTGTGTAGGGATGTGTGCGTAGAGGGTGTGTGTGTGTGGAGGGGTGTGTGTGTGAAGGGTGTGTGTGTGTGTGTGTGTGTGTGGAGGGGTATGGTGTGGAGGGGTGTGGTGTGAAGGGTGTGTGTGTGTGTGTGTGTGTGTGTGTGTGTGTGTGTGTGTGTGTGTGTGTGTGTGTGTGTGTGTGTGTGTGTGTGTGTGTGTGTGTGTGTGGTGGCTGTTCCCTTCCTCAGCCCACACAAGGGCTGTGCTCGGGACTCTGACCATCCTTCCGGTCAATGCCTGATGCGGTGCATGGAGAAGAAGCCTGCAGGATGGTGCAGGTCTTTCTGACTCTGCAGCTCTGAGGGGCTTCATACTCTCATGTTAGTCCACGTGCAGACTTTAGATGTCATTGAACACTTTTAGCTGAATCTTACTTCCAGCTTCTAAGATATCTGGACTTGTCTGCTCCAGGTAAGCAAAGGCCCAGGCCCTGCTCTTCCTTGTAGATGTCTGTATCTCCATTTTCCGTTGGCTGCTCTGGAACCCTTCAGTTCTCTGATGGACTGAGAAAGTTGCCATTGATTATAATTTTTTCTTGTCATGACCTTGGCAGTGATGTTCTTTCCAGCTCTCTGTATCTCTGAGATGACACTGGAAATTTCTAATCTGCTTTTGTTCCTCTCCACTGAGTATTTAATTTCAAATATTTCACTTTTTACCTCTAGAAGTCCCACTTCTTATCTTCTCTGTCCTTCCTCATTAGGGTCCCATTTACCTTAAGTCCTTGAGCATATTTATATCAAGTTTTAGAAATCCCTGGGCTGATAATTCTGTTGTCTCTGTTATGTATGTTTCTGTTTATTAATTTTTCTCCTGGTATTGGTCATATATTCCTGCTTCTTGCTTTCGTTAGTAATTTTTCTTTAAATGCTGGCCTCTGTGAATTTTACTTTATTGAGGGCTAGGTTGGTTTTTCGTTCAAGAAAACTGAAGTTTGTTCTGGTGGGCCATTAAATTACATGCTGATTAGCATAAACCATTTCAAGAGTCGCGTAAAAGCTTTGTTAGGAGATTCTAGTGATCATTTGTCCTAGTTCTAATGCATTGACCCTTCTTGGATCTTTCTGAATGTCCTGGGTGGTTAGCCACGGTTATCCCTTTTGGTTGGTTGAAGTTTAAATGTTGCCCAGCTCTGCCTGAGCTCTGAGAATGGTTCTGTTGATAGCTTTCTGGTTGTTCTGGTCCTTTGTTGATCTTCATGGGATTTCTCCCTGTAGCAGCACATTCAAGGTGTCCCTATGTGGATTTCTACAGTTCTTCCTAAGCATCACTCCATCATCTGCACTAACACCCCCCACAATGCCCCCATGTTAGCCCCTCTAATTTCCGGTCTGTCTCCTCAAGTCTTTAAGACAGTTGTGTTTTATTCGAGTGTCCTCTCCTGCCTCATGGTCCAGAAACTGTTTCCAGGCAGAAAGCTGGACGATTGTAAGGTCTCCTTTCTCTCAGTGCCCATAGGCCTGTGCCGCCTGTGGCCCAATGTCGGAAAGCAATTTTGTTTTTTCAAATTTGTCTTTTCAAGTTATGGAGTGAGGGCAGTCTGTCCCTGTGTCTCTATCATGACCAGAAGCAGTTTCTTCATGGCTGTTTTAAGATCTCCTTTGTGGATGCTGTTCAGTTTCATCATGTATGTCTAGGTGTGTGTTTATTTCTCTTGCTTGGTATTTGTTACGCCTCCTGTATTTGTGGGTTTGTATCTTTCATCTCTTTTCAAACATTGCCTCTTTTCCGTTCTTTTTTCTCTACTTTTTGCAATGCAATTTGTCATGAATTTGATTTTCTCATTCCAAGCTTCCAATTTTCAAACCTCTCCTTCATGTTGTCCCTCCACGCCACCCCCCGCACTTTTTTGTGGCATATTCTGAGAAATCTCTTCCTACCTGTCTTTAATTTTCTCAAGTCTCTTTTCTGTTTAACTTCTCTTTTGCATTTTTTACTTCAACAATGAATTTTTTTTGCAGTTTTATTGAGTTATAATTGATATACAAAAAAACTACATAAACTCAATGTATACAATCTGATACGTTTGGATATGTGTATATACCTGTGAGACCATCATTACAATTAAACAATGGCATTTTTAAACAATGTACTCTTTGGTTCTCATTAAATATTAACTTGGAGTATAATTGCTTTACAACGTTGTGTTAGTTGTGCTATACTGTTTTGTAGCAATTAAAAATTTCTAGAAAAGTTTCATATACAGTAAAAGTAATACTCTTTTATTCTGAACCATTTGAGAATAAGTTCCTGACTTGATGTGCCATCAAGCACTTTTGTAAGAAGGAAGACCAAGTCTGAGTCCATATGGGATCTGTTTAATTTTTGTATTCTATTGTTTTTGCTGTAGTTAAGAATGTTGCCCATAGCCTTAAATATACAGGATAGCCCATTCTCAAGGCTCTGACCTTTAAGAGTACAGCACTTTTCCATTTGTGTAGAGATAAAAAAGTTGCAGAACAGAGTAACATTTGTCTTGCTGGGGTGGTTTATAGGAACACTGTGACCAGACCTTTGCAGAGAGCTGCAAGAACAAAGGATTCTAGCCCCAATAAGTCTGTAATAATCACTTCCTCCCCTTTAATATAAAAGAAGCCTGAATTCTAACTCATGGTTCTTTGGGACACTCGTCCATCATCTTCTTGGGTCTGTTGGCTTTCCGAATAAAGTGTTAGTCTTTGCCGCAACACCTTGCCTCTTGATTTATTGGCCTGCCAGGCAGCAAGAAGCACAAACTTGGACTCTGTAATAGTATTTCCAACAAAGACTTTCTTCCTGCATAGTACCTGCAATCATCAAAATAAGGAAGTGAATTCTGCTACATAACTCCCATCTTATTTTCACACTCTGATTTTTGCAAATTGTTCCAATAATATTCATTAGCGTGAAAGGATCCAGTTCAGAATCATGCATTGCATTCAGCTGTCATGTCTATTTTTTCTTCAATCTGGAACAATTCCTCAGTCTTTTCTTGACTTTCGTGACTTCCAACACTTCGGAAGACTAAAGGCCAACTTCTCTGTGGTGCGTCCCTCACTTGTTTTGTCCTTATTTCTTCTAAGACTCAAGTTAGGTACCTGCGACTGGATTACCACTTAAGTGAGGCTGTTTCTTCCTGTTGCATCCTTTCAGGTGGCACAAAATTCTGATTTACCCCGTTACGGGAAAACGTTTACTATCATCAGTTAAGGCGGAGTTTTCTAGGCTTTTCCACCGTAAACCATTCTTTTCTACTAACAGGGTCCACGAGTACTGCTTGAAGATTCGTATGAAATCCTTTGGCATCTCTGCGCCTTTGTTCAGCCTTCTCTTTCTACCTAAAATGACCCTTTTCTTTCCCCATATTCCTCACAGTCCTTGTTCGTGCACCAACGTCTGCAGCTTGTCTGTACTTTAATGCCTAGTTACATTCACCCCCAACCCGCCGAGTCAGAAGTCGTCTTCAGACGCCTTCTCCTCAGTAGCCCTCAGCCTTCTCCGCAACCTGGTCCCCTTTCTGTCACTCGTTAACGCCTCGCTCTCGACCCTTCCCGCTCCTCAAGTGCAAACTCTCGCGCACTCGTTCAGCGCAGTCTAACAGTCTCAGAGCCCACCCGCTCAGCGCACCTGGCGCCGCCCCGCAGCCCGGAGAGCGCCAGCCGGTGGCCGTCCCGCCTGTCCCAGGCGCCCTCGCCCCCCGCGTCGGCCCCCAGCGCCGTGACTCCGCCCCCAGGCCGCGCCTCACAGTCCAAACACAGAAACCCGGCTGCCGCCCCGTAGCGGGGCGCTGGGCCTGCCCGCTCCCTCTTCCAACGGGACTTCCGCTGGCCGTAAAGCTCGGCGCCAACTGCTGCAAAACGCTTTACGGCAGAGCCCGGGGCCGCACTACGGCCGGCAACCGCCCCGGCCCCCGCGTTCAGTACTGGGCTGTCTGGAAGCCCAGCGAGGCGGCCGCTTGCGAGTTTGCTTTCCGCGTTCGGCCTTCGTTTACCCGGAGGCGGCCCGCAGCCGCCGCGGCCGGAGGGAAGGTCCTGCGCCGGCGCCTCCCGGCCGCCATCATCCCGGCGTGCACCGCGGCGGCGGGCCGAGCCGTCCGCCATGTTGCGATAGTTTGTTTTCTTCCTGCGGAGGAGCAGGCCGGAGGGCCCCCACCCGCCGGCCGCGCCGCCCCCCGCACCCAGGCGCGGCCCGCCGCCCCCGTCCCCCGTCCCCCCAACCCCCCGCCGCGCGTCCCCGGGCCCCGGCTGGCCTGGCGGTCCCCCCCCAGCTGGCTTGGTGGGGCGAGACTGACGGCCGGGCCCAGCGAGCACCATGGCGGCCGCCCTGGGAGCGGGCGGAGGAGCGGGCGCTGGAGGTAAATGAACGGCCGCGCGCGGGAGGCGGCTGCGGGCCGCTCTTGGCCGTCGTAGTGCCCCCGGGAGGCTCGCGGGGTCGGGGACTGTGGTGTCCTTGTTTTCGCGGCGCTGAGGCGTCAGGCTCACCTGAGGCGGCGGCATCCAGCGCGGGGGGACAGCGCCCGCCGCCGGGCGCTCTGGGGGAGGGTCGCGGCCCCGGTGGGGTCGTCCTGGCGGGCTCGGCGTGGTTTCCAGCCCCTCACTGGACCTGGCCGAGCGCACGTACCTGAGGGAAGGTGTTTGCGGGGCATTTCAGAGAGAAAGGAGTCTGAAAAAAACCTCCCGCGACTGCTGTAATTTACCTGAACTCCTTAGTTGTCTGAATACGGACCTATTAGTGCTTGGTTGTCAGCATCTTACAGAGGGTGGAACTGGGGCGCAAACGGTTTAGATACTGATGCCTTTTCTTCGGGTAGTTTTTTGTCTTGTCTTCCAAACATAGATGAGTTTCACAGAGCACCTAACTCACACCTTACCTGATTTTTTCAGGTAAAATCACTTTCTGGTTGAAACCACATTTTTGTTGACTGAAGTTTTTTGTTTGTTTTTGTTTTTAATATGAGTAAAACACTTGGAAGTGAGTTTTCTGATCGTTCTGATAAAGGGGACCCTTAGGTGGTAAAGGGTGAACACCACCCGCATTCGGGCGGAGTTCTCATTATTGAAACGTTAGGCCATTCTGCTGTATACTCTTCAGTAATGCTGATTTAAGACTACATTGCAGCAATCCTGTCTAGGAATTTTGGCCAAAGTATCAAAGCCTTCTTGTGGCAAAGTAGAAAAACCTGGGAGACAAGCGCTGAAATGTGACTTCAGGCAATATGATTTGGTGCATGCCTTTTTTATGTCACGTGGTTCCCCCCCCCCAGGCTTTCTAGTTAAGAGTTAGAAAATATTTGCTTGACTTTCCTTTTTGGTTACTTGCTGGAGTTTTGTATCCTTTTCAGAAGATAGTCTGGATACTCCTGGGTCAAAATTATTTTCATTAATAATACTAATGTAGCTTGGCATGTTTCACTCTTTCACTTGACTGTAGTGAAGTTTTCCAGAGGCTGTATCACACGTGAAGACATTATTGCACTGATGGCTAATGGAATGTGTGCTTGTATATTTTTTCAAGTTTCTCATGTTTAGTTTTGAAAATGGCAAATACCAATGAATGTAATTGACATAAACAAAAGCTGGTTGATGTCCTCTAATAAATTTGAATCCAGAAAGTTTTTGAGAATTGCCAATTTGGAGGATTAGGCTTTATCCTTGATGATTTGGAGTTTTTCCTTCCATTTTGTCACGTACATCTGTTTTCCCATTGTTCTTAGACTAAAGCCAAGCTGCTTACCAAGGTTTGTGAGTTGTGCATGGCTCAGCCCCAGCCTCAGCAAACTCCTGTCAGCCAGCTCCTCATCCGGCAGGTCTCAGGCTCCCTGGAGGCCTTCCTTGAGCATTCTTTTTTGTGTCTCAAGTATGTCCATCTCTTGCTTATGTGCCTCTGTCACCTTTATGCTGTGGCAACCTTGTGTCTTTAGAACATCTGTCTGAGTTTGTGATTGTATTTGGTTATCTGTTTACTGCTTTTTAAATCTCTCTTCCCCAGTAGCCTGTAAGCCCCTTGAGGACAATAATGCTGTCCGTTTTCCCTGCTGTGTACTCCAGGTTCTTGGCATGTCGTATATGTTCAATAAATATTTGGCAGATACCCCTTTCTGTGCGTTTGTAAGTCGCACATTAACAGCTGTGTGGCCTTTTATGGTATGAATGGAGTCGTGTAGTGTTCCCTAGTTTGCTTCGTTCACTTAATGATAGGTCTTGGTATCTCTCCTGTGTTAGTAGGTGCGGGTTACATGGTTCCACCATTTGATTAGCCATTTTATATTGATGGACATTTCAGTTCTATGTCCTTTTACACTGCTGTGGAAAATTCTGCACTAAATATCTACAGACACAATTGTGATGTGCTGAAGCAGATATTTCTGGAGGATTGATAACTCTTGAAGTGGAAATATGGTGGTGTAAGTTGCATGTATTTTAAATTTTGGTAGCTAATTTCAAGTTATACTCAAAAAGTTGGTACTGCTTTATCCTTCCAACAGTACTGTATGAAAGGACAGTGTCCCATGCTCTGAGAATCTTTGATATAAGGCAGGAAAATAGCCTCAGTGTTGTAATTTGTGTTTTCCTGATCTGTTGAAATTATTCATCTTTTCATGTATTATATTTATTTCTCTGTGAATTGTTTATATAATTATCTTTTTTATTGAGTGGTTGACTTCTCATTTTAAAGAATTCTTTGTGTATTATGTTAGGATTATAGACTTTTTGTAATTGTGCTTGCCCTATAAACCTTGTTTTTTTAAGCTTTTGATTATGGAAGCTTTAAAATTTTATCTTGTGAAAAATGTCACTTAAATTTTTTTTTGGCTCCTCCTCATGGCTTGTGTGATCTCAGTTACCTGACTGGGAATTGAACCTGAGGTCAAGGTAGTGAAAGGCGAGAGTCATAACTACTAGGTCACCAGGGAATCTCTCCCCCCTTCCCCCCAATTGTTTTTTTATATTGAAGTCTAGTTGATTTACAAAGTTGTGTTAGTTTCAGGTTTATAGCGAAGTGATTCATTTATATGCCTCTTCTTGTTCAGATTTTTTTCTTATCACTTGTTTTCATAATTTTTTTCTAACGTTGTCCCCACGCCAAGAGTCCCCTGTGCTTTTCATGGTTTATGTCTGTGCTTTTTTATGTTTAGCTTTTATTCCATATGGAATTGTATTTTGGGTGTGGTGTGAATTTAGGGCTTCTAACAGTTTTAATACAATTTATTGAATTATTTCTTTTCTATTTGATGATATATTTAAATTCTCATTCTTTCTTTTGTTGTTCAGTAACCAAGTCATGTCTGACTCTTTGTGATCCCATGGACTGCAGCACATCAGGCTCCCTTGTCCTTTACTATCTCCCGGAGTTTGCTCAAATTGATGTCCGTTGAGTCGATGATGCCATCTATCTATCCCATCCTTTGCCGCCCCCTTCTCCTTTTGCCTTCAGTCTTTCCCAGCATCAAGGTCTTTTCCAATGAGTTGGCTGTTCGTGTCAGATAGCCAGAGTATTAGAGCGTCAGTATCAGTCCTTCCAGTGAATATTCAGGGTCTTCTTTAGGATTGACGAGTTTGATATTCTTGCAGTCCAAAGGATTCTCAAGACTCATCTCTAGCACCATGGTTTGAAAGCATCAATTCTTTGGTGATGCCCTTCTTTGTGGTCCAACTCTTACATCCGTACATGATTACCGGAAAAACCATAGTTCTGACTATACGAACCTTTGTCAGCAAAGTGATGTCTGCTTTTTAATACACTATCTAGGTTTGTCATAGCATTTCTTATTGAATTCTTTCTTTTCCATTTTATGATGTATTTAAATTCTCATAATTTTAGAAAATTACTGTTTCATAGTGTGTGTTTGCCTATATATATTATAGAATTTTTTCAGAAATTTCTTGATTAGCGCTGCATTTTTAAAAAAAATTAACTTCAGAATTGTCACATTCTATAAAGAATTCTGCTGAAATTCTTTGAGGTTGCATTGAGTTTATTAATGCAATTTGGGTTTCCAAGGTGTTAAAGAATCCACCTGCCAGTGCAGGAAATGCAGAAGACCTGAGTTTGATCCCTGGGTCAGGAAGATCCTCTGGAGGAGGGAATGACACCCCACTCCATTATTCTTGCCTGGAGAATTCCACAGATAGAGGAGCCTGGTGGGCTACAGTCCATGGGGTTGCCAAAAGTCAGACATGATTAGCCCACACAATGCAACCTGGGGACGATGCATATTTTTACAATATGTATTTTTTAATCCAGCAATAAGAATGTCTCGCTGTCAAGCTCTTTTTTGTCCATCAGTCATCTACCACATTTTTGAGTATTTCGTCTATGCTAAGCACTGATCTAAGAGGTTGGGATATATAAATATTGGAATAGAAGATATTGCAGATACGAAGACAATTTTACTAAGGTAACTGCCAGAGAAGAAGGGATCTCTGCCATCTGTGCAGTCAAAGCAATGGTGTTTCCAGAAGTCATGTATGGATGGATGTGAGAGTTGGACCATAAAGAAAGATGAGCGCCGAATAATTGATGCTTTCGAACTGTGGTGCTAGAGGAGACTCTTGAGAGTCCCTTGGGCAGCAAGGAGATCAAACCAGTCAATCCTAAAGGAAATCAACCCTGAATATTCATAGGAAGGACTGACACTGAAGCTCCAATACTTCGGCCATCTGATTCCAAGAGCCGACTCATTGGAAAAGACCCTGATGCTGGGAGAGATTGAGGGCAGGAGGAGAAGAGGGTGTCAGAGGATGAGATGGTTGGATGGCATCATGAATGCAATGGACATGAGTTTGCATAAACTCTGGGAGATGGTGAAGAACAGGGAAACCTGGGGTGCTGCAGTCCTTGGGGTTGCAAAGTGTTAGACAAGACTTAGCAACTGAACAACAAATGGAACTTACCTTAGTAAAATTTTCTTTATGTAGTTCTTCTATATTTCTTGTTAGTGTTATTCATAGATATTTTGTATTTGTTGTTGTGAATGGTATAATTTTTTTATCATACAGTATTCTGGAATTTGTTGCTGATTTACTAGAGAAAAATATTTTCTTTTTTTGGTCATTATATATAACTGCCTTATTGGAATTTTGTTTTAATATTTGATGCTTTAGATTTTCAGACTGTTGTATCTGCAGTCTCCTCTATTTCAGTATTTATGTCTCATTTCTTTTTCTTGTACTTTTTGTTCTAGAAGCTTTCACTGTCAAGTCCTTCTATATAATGTTTGGTACTGGGGTGATGACAGGCATCTTTATCTTGCCATCTTGTTAGGAGTTTAACGAATGTTCGTTGAATGTTTTACCAGTGTGTATGGCGTTTGTTGTAGGTTTCTGATAGTTATTGTTTGTTTAGCTAAAAAAGTTTGTGTTTTGAATTAGGGTTTTGATTTTATCAAATGCTTTTTCTGCGTCGTGATCATGAGGTCCCTTCTGCTTATTATTTATTTATTTATCTGGCTGCACCAGGTTTTAGTTGCGGCACACGGGTCTTTAATATTCACTGTGGCGTCTGGAATTTCAGTTGCAGCATGTGGGATCTGGTGTCCCAGGTGGCCATTGGTAAAGAATCCATTCGCCTGCCAAGCAGGAGATGCAGGTTCAATCCCCTGAAGAAGGAAATGGCAACCCATTCCAGTATTCTTGCCTGGAAAATCCACGGACAGAGGAGCCTGGCAGGCTACAGTCTGTGGGATTACAAAAGAGTCGGAAATGATTTAGCGACCAAGCTAAATGTGGGATCTAGATCCCTGACTAAGGATCTAATCTTGCATTGGGAGTGGGTTGTCTCAGCCACTGGGCCGCAGGGAAGTCCCATGAGGCCCCTTCTTTAACGCCTTGTTGTGATGTGTCGATAGATTTCCAGCGCTGAATCAGCCACACATTCTTGGGTTCACAATCTTCTGGTTCTTCAGATTGTGTTCTTTTTGGTATTTGGTTGCTTTTTGCTTTAGGACTGTCTGTGATCGCAAGAGAGATTGGCTTCTGGTTTTCCTTGCATTTGTGTGTGTATGGTGCTTAGGCTAACCACCTAGAATGAGTGGTGACATTTTCTGGACATTGTAAAAATCTCTTTGTTAAATGTTGAAAGAACTCTTGTCTGCAAAGCCATTTGGGTCTGTTGCCTGTTTAATTTTTGGTTTCTTCTCTTTATTTTTGGTCTATTTAACTTTTTTAAATCCACGGGTCAATTTTGATAATTTTTTCTGGAAAAATTATTCTTTATATTTTCAGTATAAAAAATTATAGAGTTAAAGGTTTCAGCATCCTGAGGGTGGGTGTGTTGAAGGTAAATTTTTTGAAAACCCACGCATGTCTGAGTGAATTCTTCCTTCACTTTCATACTTGATACGGTCGAGTCTTCAAGTCCAGCTTTGACTTAGATCCCTTTTCCTTAGAGTTTTGGTGGTACTGCTGTGTTGTTTTCTGGCTTCTGGGTCTGCTCTTGAGAAGGCTGATGACATTCTGATTTTTTATCATTTGTGTGTGACCTTTTCTCTCTTTCTGGAAGGTTTTAACAGCTCCTCCTCATTGTTACAGAGTTCATTAGCATAGGTCTTCTTCTGTTTCTTTTGCAACATTTGGTGGATACTTTGGTCTGGAAGTGGGTGTCCTTCAGTTCTGGGAAATTATCTTGTGGTACTGTTTTACTCTCTTTTTCTCTGTTCTCACTTTCTGAAATTCTTATTATTGAATTTTGATGCTTTATTTATATACAAAACATAAGCATGATGAAGCAGTTCATTGAGGATCTTTTGGAAGGATAGGTACTTTGGTAGTAAACAGACTCAGAAGAGTTGGACAGTTGAGCCTGCGGAGCCTCAGCCGTCAGGATGGTCCAGGCCGTGGGCAGGCTGTGGCTGCTGGTGCCACTTCCTCTTCAGTTCCTTCTCTTACAGACACAGGGATTTTGTTCCTGTTTGGCTGGGTGCTGCTCATCTTCACTGATTTAGCTACAGCAAAGTGTGGGTCTACTTTCTAGATCTTTTGATAATAATATTTTTTTGTTTTTTGAGAGAAGCTGTAACTCTGGTACTTATATATAGTTACATTTTAAAAAGGTTGAGAATCAAGTTGATTAAAAAAAGAAGACAGCGTAATTCAAAGATAGCATGTTCCTCATAGGCCACAGGATTCTAGCCTGTAGGTTAATAGTTGACTCTGCCTTCATGATTTTGTAGGTTCCATGGATTAGTGATCTTTCTACCTAAAGATTGAGGAAGTGATAGCTAGCTACCCTTTAATATTTTTATGTATCAGAGGGTTTGTTACTATGTGACTTGAAAGTCAATCATGTCTGACTCTTTACAACCCCATGGACTGTAGGACTATGTAGTCCATAGAATTCTTCCGACTAGAATATTGGAATGGGTAGCCTCTTTCCCTTCTCCAGGGGATCTTCCCAACCCAGGGATCGAACCCAGGTCTCCCGCATTGCAGGCGGATTCTTCACTAGCTGAACCACAAGGGAAGCCCAAGAATACTGGAGTGGGTAGCCTATCCCTTCTCCAGAGAATCTTCCCAACCCAGGAATTGAACCGGGGTCTCCTGCATTCTTTACCAACTGAGCTATTAGCCCCATTGTTACTATAGTTGCTTCCTAAATAAGAGCATTATACTTAGTGTTTGGTAGACCTGAGTTTAAATCTGATTTTGCTGTTTACTAATTTTTGGTTAGTCTAGTTTTCACATCTGTAAAGGGAGAATGTGGGGACGGATTAAATGAGAAAATGAATATAGCTAGCTTGTTGAAGTACAAGGAAGCCTCTCCAGTGCTTCAGTAGTGCTAGACTTTTTGAATTTTTATTATTAGTCTTATTTCAGTTAGGAAAGAAGCCATGCTTTGCACTCCAAGTATGAAGGGTTTTAATACAGAAATTAGAGGCTTATACAACCCTTGGATAGCATCACCGACTCAATGGACATGAGTTAGAGCAAACTCTTGGGAGTAGTGAAGGACAGGGAGCCTGGTGTGCTCATGGACTCCTGGCAGGGGAGTCCGTGGGGTCGCAAAGAGTCTGACATGACTGAGCAACTGAACAACATCATCCACCCTTGGAAAGGCTGGGGGTGTGGTGGTCAGAACACTTGGTCTGAGGACCTGAGCCTGATGGTTAGGAGTTCGCCTGGAAGCTATTGGAACTGAAGACTATTGTGGAAGCGCCAGTGGTCAGTTTCAGTCTGTGCTGACTTCTGATGGTGTTGAGTCTTAAGAGGCCCCCTCTAACTGTCCCAGCCCCTACCAGCCCAGAGCCATACATGGTTTTCAGGAGCCCGTTCTGAACTCTGGGAACCTCATATCTCTGTGTGTGGGGGTGTCTGTCTCTTTGTCCGTCCTGCGCCTGTCTCATGTAAGTAACTGAAATAATTGTGAGTCAGACTTCCAGTGACTGCCTTGCCTTGCATTCTCTAACTCAGAAGCGCACAGGGAAGGAGGCTCTAGGAAGTGTATTTCTTGCATTGTCTGCCCTGTTATGTAGAGTGATGGGCACCACAGTCTCAGCACAGCTGTGGCTTCTCTCCGTGGAAGGAAGAGCAGTGATTGCTGGAAGGACTTTCTCCCTTTCTGTGACTTTTCTTCCTTACCCTTTACGAAGTTAGCAACTACCCATTGGCACTTTAGAAGGTTTCACTTTTAGAAAGAGGGTCTAGATTCTTGGGAAAAGAAATGGGGCATTGTTTTCTCTAGAGTCTAGGTCATGATGGGAACTTTAAGTTGGCTGAGCTCAGACCATTTTCCTCTTCAGGTTCCTCAGGCTAACAGAGGACTCAAGGGTCTAGCTTTTATGGCTTGCATATTGGGAGGCAGAACCCTGTCTTCTTTCAGGACTCACTCTGTGATTGATTCCCAAACACAGGAAGATAAAATTGAGTTGTAAGACAGGCAAACAAATGGTCAGTGTGTACCACACTTCGGAAGCAAAGTACAGAGTTCGCTTTAGGGAAACCTGGCCAGGATCCCATGCAAATAAGAGAGTTTTAAAACAAGACTACAAATTATTTTTCAAGCAACATGATGTATGGGCTCTTTCTGAAAATTTGCTTGGTTACTCAGAATTTGAGTTATTTTGTAGGACAAATACGCTTACTTTGAAAGTTCTTGAATGTTAGTTTGATTCTTTTTTCTTGTTACTATAAAGTTCAAATAAACACTGTTTAAATAAAGGGTCTGGATTTCCTCACCTGTAAAATACGGAATTTTGAGTCAGTGATTCAGAATATGAGATGTATACATGAGAATGGTGTTGAGACAAAAGAAAGAAGGTTGAGAAGCTTTGGACTAGAGCAGAGATAGGTGAACTTTGTAAAGGGCCAAATGGTAAATATTTTAGATTTTGCAGGTCACAGGGGTTCTGTTGCAATTCTCTGCCCTGCCCTTGTAGCTTGAGAGCTGTAGACAGTATGTAATTGAATTAGCATATAGTGTTCCAGTCAAAGCTTATTTACATAAATTGGACAGTAGCTAAATTTGGACTAAAACAGGTGGCAGAACCTACGTATCAGGGGGACTGTAGTTTGCTGATTCTTGGATTAGACAGTTGGTAGAATCCTGTTCCAGACTAGTATTGTATAAAGTTTCTAATCTAAGTTCCAGGTTCCTGGAAAAGATGAGGAAGTAATAAGAATGCTAAGTAGAAGACTTGTGTTCATTATAGAGACCTAGTTGCTGGGTAATTGAAAATTGTAAAAATTCCAGTGACTGTTTTTAGTCTTGCTGATGGGGAACACTGATTCCCTTAATAACATGTATGTCTAGTATAATGTTTGGCCTTGGGGTTTCTAGATTTCTAGATACAGATCACTCTTCCCGTTGGGATCCAGGGTTGTGGTTTCTTCTTTAAAACTTTGGACGGGTGTGGACACATTTTGTTTTCTTGGTTCTACTCAGTATGAACAAACTGAAACTTAAAAAGGACTTGTCTATTTCTAAATGAGAACAGAAGGGAAATGATGTAGAAGATGTAAGAAGAATAAAAACAGGCGCAGAGAGTTCAAGGTCTTAGTTTGTTTCTTAGGATTTTGAGTTAGGGTTCTTTTTTATCTGTTTCTGTATTCCATAATCCAAGTGGAAAGAAAGTGTGTTTTTGCTTTCTGTTTTAACAGGTTTTTTTTTTTTTTTTTTTCTTATTGTGCTTTTGTCCAAGCACAAGGTTACCCACATTTGCAATCATTCTCATCTCCTTTGGGGAATTATGGTGATATTACACTTTAGGTATTTAGTTTCTCTCAGCAGTGTTTCATAGTCCTTAATTTACAGGTCTTTCTCAGTTTTTTATTACGGTTATCCCTGGTATGTATTTCATATTTTTATGTTATTGCAAGGATTTGTTTTTTAATTTCCAACTGCTCATTCCTTGTATGTAAAAAAAAAATGTTGACTTTTTAAAACTGATCTCATATTTTGCAACCTAATTCAGTTCACTTATTAGTTTTAGTACTTTTTCCCCATAGATTCCATGTGATTTTCTACATAGCTGATGATGTTTGCTGTGAAGAAGGATGGTTTTTTACTTACTCCTTTTCAATCTGAGTTCCTTTTGTTTTTCCTTGTCTGGTTGCACTAGGTAGAACTTGCATTACAGTGCTGAATTGCAGTGTTAGGAATCACAGCCCCAATCTTATTCCTGATTCTAGAGGAAAGCATTGACTCTTTACTTGTGGTGGTTGCTGTAGTTTTTCCACATGATGCCCTTTGATCAGGTTGGGAAAAGTCCCTTCCAGAGCTTTTAGGAATGTGGATATTCAGTTTTGATTAATTTTTAAATTGATTTTCCTCCTTACGTTGAAATGATAATGTAATTTTCTACTTTATAATATGATCTATTACATTGATTTTTAAAAAGTGCTGATTTTTTGAATGTTAAATGAACCCTTCATTCCTGGGATAAATCCACGTGGTTGTAATGTAGGGTATCCTTTTAATATATTGTTGAGTTCTATATGCTAATTTTTTAAAAATAATTTTTACATATATGTTTTGTTTTTCTAGTCTGTTTCATGTGCCTCTGCTCTAATCTTTATTTTCTTTTGCAATCTTTTGGTTTAATTTCCTCTTCTTTGTCTAGTTCCTCAAGATTTAAAGTAAGGCTGTTGATTTGAGGTCTTTCTTCTTTGTTAGCGTAAGCAATAAAATTCCTTCCACGTACTGCTTTTGCTGCATCCCGTAAACTTCGGTATGTTTGATTTTTGTGTTCACTTTCCCCAAAGTATATTCTTATTTCCCTGGTTCTTATTTCTTCTTTGACCTGTTGGTTGGTGAAGTGTGTTGTTTAATTTCCATGTACTTGTAAATTTTCAGTTTTCTTTCTAGGATTGATTTTTAGCTTTATTATTACAGTTGACCCTTGAGCAATGCAGGGGTCAGTTGCACCCCTTTAACTGTTCTATCAGTGAGCTTTCATGCCTGAGAATGTTCAACAAGTTGATTTTCTTTAGGTAGATATGTACTTAAAATTTTTTTAATTAATAAAAATGGCTAAAGCATTTATGGGCCTCCCGGTTGGCTCAGTGGTAAAGAATCTGCCTGCCAATGCAGGAGACGTGGGTTTGATTTCTGGGTTGGGAAGATCCCCTGGAGAAGGAAATGGCAACTCACTCCAATATTCTTGCCTAGGAAATCCCATGGACAGGGGAGCCTGGCGGGCTACAGTCCATGGACCTGGCTTAGTGACTAAAGAACAAATAAAAAACATTTGTAATTGTTATATATATGAAAGTTTAGTATTTTAAAATGTCATATTGGGAATCCTTAAAAGAAACAAATTGTTTCAATATTTGAATATGTCTGTTTAAATTGAGTAAGACTGACTCATGGCCTCTCCCTCACAGATGATGACTTTGACCAGTTTGATAAGCCTGGTGCGGAGCGGTCCTGGAGGAGGAGAGCTGCGGACGAGGACTGGGACAGGTGCGGACCCCCCTGGTTACTTGCAGGGCCCATGCTGACTCGTCTCCTTCTGCCACTAGGCCGGGCAGAGCTCTTTCCTGAGAACACTGTGTTAGCCGCTGATGCTCTTTCCTGAGTAGGTCTGTCCTGCCGGGGCTAAAGAAGGGCAGGGGTGGGCATTCCAGGCAGAGGGCTTTGTGCGGAGCTCCTCCTCTGGCTTGTGCTGCCTCCAGGCTGCCAGTGGAGCTGTCTGTTTTTACACAGTGACGGTGTTGACTTGGTGGGCACTCGGAGCTAGCTGTTTGGAGTAATTCTGTGCCCGCAACGGCAGTAACAACGGAGTTCCTCCACATGCCGCGTTGCTGCGAGGACGGCTCTCCGGGTGCAGTGTGCGGTCTCTCACTGCGGCGGCTTCTCTTGTTGCCGAGCGCGGGCTCTCGGTGTGTGGGCCTCAGGGACTGTGCTGTGTGGGCTCGTGGGTGCCGCTCCTGGGCCCCAGGGCACAGGCTCAGTGGTTGTGGTGCTTGGGCTTGGCTGCTCGGCAGCGTGTGGGACCTTCCTGGACGGGGATTGAACCTAGTCCCCTGTATTAGGTGGATTCTTTGCCACTGAGCCACCAGGGAAGCCAGGCATCTTGTGATTTAATTTTGTATATTTCTGATGACTAGTAAAGATGGAAAATGTATTTGGAAATCATTTTTGAACTTATAGGAAGATGTAAGAATAACACAGAAATTCTTACAAGGCCTCCTCTCAGACTTACAGTTGCTTTGTGTCATATGTATGTTATCTTCCTCTCACTCATTACACACACGCCCACACACACACAGAACACTTTTTTCTTTCCTGCGTTATTTGACAGTAGTTTGCAGGTATCATGCCACTTCTGAATCTGCAGTGGTTATCCAGATTTTGTCAGTTGTCCAAATAACGTCCTTTTTAGCAAAAGTGAGTTTCTTTTTCTCCTTGTTTCTTCATCTGGAAGAATTCTGTCTTTAAAGACTTCTGTAAAGGCTCTGTGAAGCCTTTGTGTTTAATGACTTCTGACTTTTTTGAAGAGAGGATGCACCAATTTCCCTGTGGATCAGCCCTCAGTGTGGGTTTGCTGGTGTCTCCTCAGGACTAGATTCAGGATGTGCTTTTGGTCAGGAGCGCTTTTTGGTGACGCTGTGACCTTCCTGAGGGCCTCTCTTCAGGAGGGACATGGTGTCAGTCTAGCTGTTTTCTGCCTTATGTCGGTAAGAAATTCTTCCCTACTCTGTGTTCTCCATGTTCCTAGGAAAGTTTTAAAGTGTGTGTGTGTGTTTAATAGTTACATATATAATCTACCTGAAATTGATTGAATTTTTTTTTAAAGACTTGGAAATTGAAGTGTATGTGAAATAGAACAGTACAGTGTAGGTAATGGACCATGCTTCAGCAGCATCACTGTAGCATGGTTGTTGTATCTGTGATCTCTGTAATCCTCAAATCACAGACATAATTTCATCTAAAAACATACCAGATTGTATCTCTCTAAAAAATAAACGATGTACAAATACAGCCATAATAGAGTTATATCTGATTAAGTGGCTTGATATGAGTGTCTTATTAATGTTCACACTTCCCTGTCTCACGTATGTATAGCTTCCTGGTGGCTCAGATGGTAAAGAATCTGCCTGCAATGCAGGAGACCAGGGTTTGACCCCTGCGTCAGGAGGATCCCCTGGAGGAGGGCATGGCAACCCACTCCAGTGTTCTTGCCTGGAGAATCCCATGGACAGAGGAGCTTGGTGGGCTATAGGTCATAGGGTCGCAAAGAGTCAGACACGACTGAGTGACTTACAGTTTTACACTTTCATATATATTACAAATACATACACGTGCGTGTGGGTATGTTTCTGTGTTCTCTCTTACAGTTTGATCTGGAGTCCAGAAGCTCCATCTCCCATACGTTAGGGGCTCTGCCGTGTTGGCACTGGCCGCGTGTTCCCCAGCAGGAGCTTCACAGAGCCTTGTGAATGTCTTTGTGCCCCGTGTCCGCCATTAGATGGTCCCAGGGATGATGTTCTCGTTCTGTCACGCCTTCTTGTTTCTGTTAGTTGCGATAATTCTGTAATTATACTTGGTTCTTTTGAGGTATAGCGTAAGTGCTTGATTCTTTACTTTTATTTACCAGTTTTCAAAATAATGGGTCAGTTCCTTAGCATCTCCCAGAGGTGTTTTGTTTTTGAACCATTTTGAATTCATAGTTTTAAATACTGCATGTGCATTTTTATAACCCATTATGATTGTTACTCTTATTAATACTTGAATTGCCCCAATATTTGTTCAGTGGGAATTTATTTTGGTTGTCGTGACATTAGTTGGCGTTCTGCTCTGATGGAGCTGGGTTTTGTTTATAGTGTGAGACAGGGTTCTAATTTTCCTTGCCCTTTCCAGTGTGGATAGCGCTTGTCCCATTGTTGTTTATGGACAGTCTCTTTACTCGTCTTCAGTGCATGTTTGCATGTGGAGGTTCAGTATCAGGTGTATTTCTTTATTTGATATTGCTAAAGCATAAAATAACCTCTTCCATTGGGTAATAGAGGGTGAATTTTGAAGTTAGGGAGAAGAAAGAGTCAGAAAATATAACAGGCTGTATACCCACATAGGAAAGAGCATGCTCAAAAGGTTTTAACTGAAGGTCACCTGATGAAGGTTTTTTTTTTAACAGGGTAGGGTTAAATAAGCAGGGAGAGTCGATGAGGTGCCCAGAGCCTAGCAGCCCGTCCCATGGGGGCGTCCCAGGATACAGCAGGAGCTGCCGTGACCTTCTGTTGAGACCTCCCATGGGCCAGGCTTATCCAGAAGAAGGGCCAGAGCTGGGAGCCCTTCTAGGGCCTGGCCTAGCAGGGAGGGCGCAGGTGAGGGTGGCCTGTAGCGGGGAGGCGCGTGGAGACCGCTCTAGTGCAGCGTTTGTGGTCACTTCCATTTCTGATTTTGAGAGGCTGAGCCAGGGGGAAAAAAGTGAAAGGGTTAGTCGCTCAGTCATGCCTGACTCTTTGCCACCCCATGGACTGTAGCCGACCAGGCTTCTCTGTCCATGGGATTCTCCAGGCAAGAGGACCGACCCAGGGATCAAGTCCTGGTCTCCTGCGCTACAGGCAGATTTTTACCATCTGAGCCATGACTGCCTGCAAAATACCTGTTTCCTGAAAAGTTTCCCATGTCATTCTGTCAGTTAGTAAACATGTACCTGCTCCCAAAGCTCTGATTGTCTTCCCTCCACTAGTGGTTGCTGGTGCAGCCTCTCAGGTGCTGTGCAGTGGGACACAGAAAGCCACCTCATCCTTTCGGTACTCCTTTCACTTTCTAAGTTACCACTGTTTGCGAGCATTATTGCTCACCCCTTTGAAAAGAGTCGATTTGGGCCACTCACTCCCATTAATTCGTTGTTTTTGGTGACCATTGGTGTCATTTTGGTAGTGTTTGATATTTTACAAATTTCTTCCCTTTTGTGTACCTCTTTATAAGGATCCTGCTTTATGATAACAGTAGAGAAGTACATTTAATTTTTGTGTGGTGTGTGCATAGTAGATAGGATTTGGACTCTTGGTGCTAGACTGTCTCAACTCATCTGGTTTCTGACTTGGTAGCAAGGTGATCTTGGGCCGGTTATTTAACATCTCGAATCCTTGTTTTACGTGTAAAAAGTGGAGAATGACGTGTCTGCTTGACGGGGTTGTGTTCTGGTTACGGAGATGTATGTGTGGGAGGTTGGGCTGCTTGCTGCTCAGAAGTCAGTAAACAAGCCAGGCTGGTGGAAAGGAAAGTTGGCTTTATTTCAGGTGCCGGCAGCTGGGGTGGGGAGGGTGGCAGACATCTGTCCAAAGGCCAACTCCTCCCCCACCCTAGAAGCAGCGAAGGAAAGCGTTTATAGACAGAGTAGGGGGGTCACATGCAGACACAGCACAGCCCTCTAACAGTCATCTTCAGTTGGTCGTCAGTGGGCTGAGTGGCATCGTCTTGGTTGTTTTGGGTGCACTTAATCTTCAGTTCCGGGTGCACTTGTCCCCATTACTTTGCGATCAGCTCTCAGAATTGTGGCAGCTCAAATCCTGGGTACAGTCTGGTCATCATGTAGTTAACTTCTCCACCTGGGCTTTTAGTATCTGTAAGACAGCTTACAAGATATGGCTCAGAATATTATCTATAGCCCTTGAGAAAGATTCCCCGGTGGCTCAGACTATAAAGAGTATGCCTGCAATGCAGGAGACCTGGGTTCAATCCCTGGGTTGGGAAGATTCCCCTGGAGACGGAATTGGCAACCCACTCCAGTACTCTTGCCTGGAAAATCCCATGGATGGAGTAGGCTACAGTCCATGGGGTCACAAAGAGACATGACTAAGGGACTTCACTTGAGAAAGAGCTAAAGGTCCTTGACTATGCTTAGTGACTACATTGTTATTATTTAGTCTCCTTTGATTGTTTTCCTTTGTTTCGGCATTTCTCACTTCTCTGATTAAACTTACTCTTTGACTGAAGTTTTCGACAGGCAAAAGGCGGGCAGAGGACATGGTAGGGGGGCAAGGGCCATAAGCTCCTGCTCCGTTTGAGTATGTCAACAAAAGAGCGAACATGTGTAAAATGCTTAGAGTGATTCTTGCCATGTAGTATGTGGAATGGACATTAGTGATTTCTTGAGTGGCAATTTGTGCATATTGTTGTTTGTGCGGTTCATCTCTCCTCTTGCTTTCTTATTTAACGCTCTTTCTTATTACCTTTGTTAGTTATGGAAACAACTGTTCATCTCTGTACACTCTGTTCGTTTATAGCTGATAAAATTTTCATTTATCTTTTAAAAAATGCTTTTGTTTAGGAAAAATAGTCATCAGAGTCACTGATTGCTTATTTCTATCTATTTGTCAGCAAAAGGCACCAGCACTTTCTAGATTTTTGCTTACGTGATTACCAGCACCTGTTCATAGTGTGGTTTTTGAGAGTTCTTCCCAGTTAGTATCCCCTGGGCAAATGATATTACCTTCTGTTTTCAGTTATTCAGAGTGATGGTCCAGAGGGGTTAGGTTCAGTTCAGTTCAGTCGCTCAGTCGTGTCCGACTCTTTGCGACCCCATGAATTGCAGCACGCCAGGCCTCTCTGTCCATCACCAACTCCCGGAGTCTACCCAAACCCATGTCCATCGAGTCGGTGATGCCATCCAACCATCTCATCCTCTGTCGCCCCCTTCTCCTCTCGCCCCCAATCCTACCCAGCATCAGGGTCTTTTCCAATGAGTCAACCCTTTGCATGAGGTGGCCAAAGTATTGGAGTTTCAGCCTCAACATCAGACCTTCCAATGAATACCCAGGATTGACCTCTTTTAGGATGGATTGATTGGATCTCCTTGCAGTCCAAGGGACTCTCAAGAGTCTTCTCCAACACCACAGTTCAAAAGCATCAATTCTGCGGCGCTCAGCTTTCTTCACCGTCCAACTCTCACATCCATACATGACCACTGGAAAAACCATAGCCTTGACCAGACGGACCTTTGTTGGCAAAGTAATGTCTCTTGCTTTTAAATATGCTATCTAGGTTGGCCATAACCTTCCTTCCAAGGAGTAAGCGTCTTTTAATTTCATGGCTGCAGTCACCATCAGCAGTGATTCTGGAGCCCAAAAAAATAAAGTCTGACACTGTTTCCACTGTTTCCCCATCTATTTCCCATGAAGTGATGGGACCAGATACCACGATGTTACTTTTCTGAACTTTGAGCTTTAAGCCAACTTTTTCACTCTCCTCTTTCACCTTCATCAAGACGCTCTTTAGTTCTTCTTCACTTTCTGCCATAAGGGTGGTGTCATCTGCATATCTGAGGTTGTTGATATTTCTCCCGGCAATCTTGATTCCAGCTTGTGTTTCTTCCAGCCCAGCGTTTCTCATGATGTACTCTGCATATAAGTTAAATGAGCAGGGTGACAATATACAGCCTTGACGTACTCCTTTTCCTATTGCAGAGGGGTGCTTGTCCTCAAAGAGGTGCTTATATTTTTGGGGTCAGTTCAGTCACTCAGTCATGTCTGACTCTTTGCGACCCCATGAACCCCAGCACGCCAGGCCTCCCTGTCCATCACCAACTTCCGGAGTCTACCCAAACCCGTGTCCATCGAGTCGGTGATGCCATCCAGCCATCTCCTCTGCCGTCCCCTTCTCCTCCTACCCTCAATCTTTCGCAGAATCAGGGTCTTTTCAAATGAGTCAACTCTTTGCATGAGGTGGCCAAAGTACTGGAGTTTCAACTTCAGCATCAGTCCTTCCAGTGAACACCCAGGACTGATGTCCTTTAGGATGGACTCGTTGGATCTCCTTGCCGTCCAAGGGACTCTCAGGAGTCTTCTCCAACACCACAGTTCAAAAGCATCAATTCTTTGGTGCTCAGCTTTCTTTATCGTCCACCTCTCATATCCATACATGACCACTGGAAAAACCATAGCCTTGACTAGAAGGACCTTTGTTGGCAAAGTAATGTCTCTGCTTTTTAATATGCTGTCTAGATTGGTCATAACTTTCCTTCCAAGGAGTAAGCATCTTTTAATTTCATGGCTGCAATCACCACCTGCAGTGATTTTGGAGCCCAAAAAATAAAGTCAGCCACTGTTTCCACTGTTTCCCCATCTGTTTGCCATGAAGTGATGGGACCGGATGCCATGATCTTAGTTTTCTGAATGTTGAGCTTTAAGCCAACTTTTTCACTCTGCTCTTTCACTTTCATCAAGAGGCTCTTTAGTTCTTCTTCACTTTCTGCCATAAGGGTGGTGTCATCTGCATATCTGAGGTTATTGATATTTCTCCCAGCAGTCTTGATTCCAGCTTGTACTTCCTCCAGCCCAGCATTTCTCGTGATGTACTCTGCATAGAAGTTAAATAAGCAGGGTGACAATATATAGCCGTGACGTACTCTTTTTCCTATTTGGAACTAGTCTGTTGTTCCATGTCCAGTTCTAACTGTTGCTTCCTGACCTGCATACAGGTTTCTCAAGAGGCCGGTCATGTGGTCTGGTATTCCCATCTCTTTCAGAATTTTCCAGTTTATTGTTATCCACACAGTCAAAGGCTTTGGCATAGTCAATAAAGCAGAAATAGATGTTTTCTCTGGAACTCTCTTGCTTTTTCGATGATTCAGCGGGTATTGGCAATTTGATCTCTGGTTCTTCTGCCTTTTCTAAAAGCAGCTTGAACATCTGGAAGTTTACGGTTAACGTATTGCTGAAGCCTGGCTTGGAGAATTTTAAGCATCACTTTACTAGTGTGTGAGATGAGTGCAATTGTGTGGTAGTTTGAGCATTTATTGGCAATGCCTTTCTTTGGGATTGGAATGAAAACTGACCTTTTCCAGTCCTGTGGCCACTGCTGAGTTTTCCAAATTTGCTGGCATATTGAGTGCAGCACTTTCACAGCATCATCTTTGACGATTTGAAATAGCTCAACTGGAATTCCATCACCTCCACTAGCCTTGTTCGTAGCTTTGTTCTAAGGCCCACTTGACTTCACATTCCAGGATGTCTGGCTCTAGGTGAGTGATCACACTATCATGATTATCTGGATCGTGAAGATCTTTTTTGTAGAGTTCTGTGTATTCTTGCCACGTCTTCTTAATATCTTCTGCTTCTGTTAGGTCCCTACCATTTCTGTCCTTTATCGAGCCCATCTTTGCATGAAATGTTCTCTTGGTATCTCTGATTTTCTTGAAGAGATCTCTAGTCTTTCCCATTCTATTGTTTTCCTCTATTTCTTTGCATTGATCGCTGAGGAAGGCTTTCTTATCTCTCCTTGCTATTCTTTGGAACTCTGCATTCAAATGGGAATATCTTTCCTTTTCTCCTTTGCTTTTCGCTTCCCTTCTTTTCACATCTATTTGTAAGGCCTCCTCAAACAGCCATTTTGCCTTTTTGCATTTCTTTTTCTTGGGGATTGTCTTGATTCCTGTCTCCTGTACAGTGTCACGAACCTCCATCCATAGTTCATCAGGTGCTCTATCAGATCTAGTCCCTTAAATCTATTTCTCACTTCCACTGTATAAGCATAAGGGATTTGACTTGGGTCATACCTGAACGGTCTAGTGGTTTTCTCCACTTTCTTCAATTTCAGTCTGAATTTGCCAATAAGGAGTTCATGATCCGAGCCACAGTCAGCTCCCGGTCTTGTTTTTGCTGACTGTATAGAGCTTCTCCATCTTTGGCTGCAAACACTGTAATCAATCTGATTTCGGTGTTGACCATCTGGTGATGTCCATGTGTAGAGTCTTCTCTTGTGTTGTTGGAAGAGGGTGTTTGCTATGACCAGTGCATTCTCTTGGCAGAACTCTATTAGCCTTTGCCCTGCTTCATTCTGTACTCCAAGGCCAAATTTGCCTGTTACTCCAGGTGTTTCTTGACTTCCTACTTTTGCATTCCAGTCCCCTATAATGAAAAGGACATCTTTTTTGGGTGTTAGTTCTAAAAGGTCTTGTAGGTCTTCATAGAACTGTTCAGCTTCAGCTTCTTCAGTGTTACTGGTCGGGGCATAGACTTGGATTACTGTGATATTGAATGGTTTGCCTTGGAAACGAACAGAGATCATTCTGTCGTTTTAGAGATTGCATCCAAGGACTGCATTTTGGACTCTTGTTGACTATGATGGCTACTCCATTTCTTCTAAGGGATTCCTGCCCACAGTAGTTCTTGGGGTCATCTAGAATCAAATTCTCAAAAGCAGTTATTGTAAATATTGTGACTAGCAAGCATTTTTTACTCACCATTGGAGAATGAATGTAACAATGAAGATACAGAAATTGTATCTGAAAGATGATTAGCTGATTTGAGGATTGAAAATGTTGAAAGAAGTTATACATTGTTCTCTAATAACTGTTGTATTTGTGCAGGTACGTGAAAGATTTTTTTCCATGAGCTAAGTTCTTGTCCTGGATTTGTCTCTGCTGTGTGACCTTGGGCAAATCATTTAATCTATTGTTCTTATTTTCTTTATCTCTAAAATGATGGTATAGGATTTATGTAGGGTAACTTAAAATAATAAAAGAGATACTCAGTGCATGAATGGAATGTTTTGTTGTTTCTAATCCTAAAAGATATCGCATTGAATTTCTGTTGTAACTTCATATGTGCATTCCAGTATATTCTGTCATTCTGCAGAGTAGCACACTAGAAGTAAACATGGGTTTTGGGTAAAATAGTGCTGAAAACCTATAGAACCTATAGAAATTTGTAACCAGAACCCTTATGAAAAAAGTAACAATTGTAATAACATTGATGCAGTTAAGTTTCCGTCGGCATTTGTACCTAGAATCATAATCTAATTGTGTTTTCTGCTTCTAGATGTTAGTCCTTAGACATTTGCTTTAAAAATACATAACTTAATAAGACAAAAGTAAGAAAAAAGGACATAACTTAGTGGTAGCTATCTCGCATCAGTTAAAAAAAAAAAAAAGGAAGCAGTGGGAAATGTCTCCAGGCTTCTCATCTGCTAAGGGTTTCTGTTTTAATTATGAGAAAACCTGCTTTTGATGGCTTCAAAACATAAGCATGCTGACCAGAAACTGCAGACAGCTGAGGTGACTTCGTTGTCATACAGAAATAATTCCTTTAGTTATTATGATAACTTGAATGTCCTCGTAAGCATTGATTTTTCATTTTTTAAGTTTTTACAATTGATGAGTGTTAAATGGTCTCCCAGTGGTTTTGGTTTTAATTTTCCTAGTTAATGATATTGGGGCATCTGTCTTTTCCTATTTCATCATAGGTTTTTGAAAGATAAGCGAAAACATAGATATTACGTATGGTTTCTTCTTTTGCTCATTAATGAACAAGTCCAAAGAAATTAAGATCTCGTATTGAGGTGAAAAACTAAGATTAGAAGTCTAGTGAGAGCTACTAGTTACAGCAAAGACTCCCATACTTAAAGGATCAGATGTTCCCTGTGTATTTGAAAATGTGTTTTCATTATTAATAAAGATAAAGGAAAAGATAGCAAACTTAATGTGAAAGTACTCAAACCCTAAAGTCCTGGGTAAATTTCCCCAGTGGTCTGCAAACTTTCCAATGTTTAGTAGGAATAAAACATTGTCATGTCTTTTTTTTTCCCCTGCAGTGAACTTGATGATGACTTACTTGGAGAAGATTTGCTATCTGGCAAAAAGGTAACAATATAGATCTTCCTGAAATTAAGTGATATTTAATTGCATTTAAAATAAGGGATACGTCTTATGCATGGGATGTGTTACTGGAAAGTTGGGTATAGATTAAAATTTTGTGAATTGATTATTTTTTATATGCACAAAGAGTTGACTATATATCCGTAAATTCTCTGATAACTTGTAATTCAGGCAGTAAATCCTTCGAAGCACATGTTTTAGTTTCTGCCATGTCAAGGTATTTTAGCAGGTATTGAGTATATGAAAGTTGTAACAAAACTACCACTTGCCCTGAAGGAAATTAACATTTTTTGGTTAATATTTTGAATGCTGAATCCAAAATTTACTTTTTGGGATTCAGAGATAAGGATAAAATTATCCTCAAATATGAACTTCTTTAATCAAGTAAAAACTTGGAAGCAGTTATCTCCAATGTGTATATTTATGTATCATGTGTTTATATGTATAACATAACTCGACCAATATATTTTGAACATTATGAAACATACATTAAAAATAGAAATAAAAAGCCAGATATTAAAGTGAAATACTAATTTTTTTTTAACTTATTGACAATGTAAAGACACTTTTTCTCACTAAACATCAAGCTAGCCTCGTATGCTCAGTTTTTTAAAGTCTTCAGATTGTGACGGCTCCTTATTGTCGGCAGTTACACTCAAGCTCATTGTTCTCTTGGGTGATTGGGTCACATCAGTTGTCCGATTGTCAGATCTGATGAGATTTTCCTTTTCATCTCATTTATAATTCGGTTGGTGAAGGGCCAGTCCTAGCAGCAGTGCCAGCCCCGCCCCTTTGCTGTCTCTCTCTGCTGCATCCACATCTTCCCTGGTATACGAGTTGCTGTAGCTGCTCTCCTTTCCTGTCCTGCCCCCGAGGCCTGCACGTGTCCTGCCTTTGGCTCCCCCCAGCCTTTCTTCTGTCATCCCCTGTGACTCTAAAGAAGAATTAGTTCTGTCACTGTAAACCCCCGTGGTCAGAATGACCGCAAGGGAAGAAGCAGTGAGCGTGCCCCTCAGCCCGCCCGTTGGTGAGCTGGGCGGCCTCAGGATGCCCGTGTGGGCTGTGACTGGGGCGTGGGCAGACCCGGGGCCAGTCCCCCTGTGGGCTGGTCACAGGGGGAGGGGGGCTCTTGTCCGCCTCTGGTTTAGTCTGCGCCGCCCTGCCTGCCCTGTATTTGGGGGCTCACTTCGCTAAGGTGAACACACGTCTCCCTTTGTACGTATTTACAATGCCGTTGTGAGGGATACCGGTTGGATGCTGCAGTGTTTCAGTGTAGTAAAATAATTTTACATGCGGTTGGATTTCTACCCTTGGGCAAGCCGGCTATAGTTTGCCCTGTGTTTCTGTCGGGGAGCCCACCTGGCCCTGCTGATGTCACAAGCACTCACGGCCAGTTCTCACTCTTCTCGCCCTGCTCCCCCGCAGACCACCCTGGGCAGAGCCCACCCTAGCTCCTCAGGGCTTAGTGTGGGCCTTCATTCCAGCTTTTCGAGTAAAGTGGGTGTTTTGGTCATTTTGATTATTATTTTGTGCCTCCTGTGTCTATTACTCCTCAGGTTCAGAACCGACATAGAAAGTTGAATCCTCAGAACTCAAAAAAGGGAGATTTGATTACCATCAGGGCCTACTGCAACATACACTCTTGTTTGTTTGGTGTGTGATTTAATTGATTTTCGACTAATATTTAGAAGTTTGACTAAAAACCTGAAGGAAACAGCCTGTTATTGAATGAAACTTGGCTTTATTGAATTGTTATTTTTTAAAGATTTCTTGTGCTTTTATTTAGTGATCCTGGGCAGCTAAATTTGAGTTCTCCCATAGCAGGCCCAGGCTTCCCAGGTGGCGCTAGTGGTAAAGAACCCTCCTGCCAATGTAGCAGACATAAGAGACTCGAGTTAAAGATCCCCTGGAGGAGGGCATGGCAACCCACTCCAGTATTCTTGCCTGGAAAATCCCATGGACAGAGGAGCCTGGCGGGCTACAGTCTGTGTGGTCACAGAGTTGGACATGACTGAAGCGACTTAGCACGTACACATGCATAGCAGGCCTGGCTCATCCCTGTTAATGGATGACAGGTTCCGTGGACAACTAATAAAAACTACAAATAAGATGGATATTTGTTGGCTTACATCAAGACTACCTTAATGAAGAGTAAATAGAGATATGTTTGAGAAGCTTAGGTTTATAATCTATAAAATGGCAGGAAAAGATTGCTGGTTTCTTTCTTTCATCCTTAGGTAGAAAATAAAGTCTTTTTTTTCTCCCCTTGCGTGCATATTGTGGGGGAGTAGTAATTTATATATACCATAGAAATAATTTTAATAGGGTAAGAAAGTGTGACGTTCCCCATCTTAAATCTAAGATACTGGTATGTATTTAGCTTAACAAAACCTGTAACTTGAGAAATTTGACCAGTTGGCACACTCACTAGACTGCCTCTGCTTACTCATAATATGAGTAGACAAACCTGTCAGGAACAGGAGAGAGAATCCAAGTTGTACTTATTTTCAGGTATCCATCTACTGGACAAACCAGAGTTTTATTTTAGTCTCTTACCATTTCAGTTGGGCAATCTAGTTATCTAAAATCTGCTTTTTTCTAAAATTCCACTATTTTTTTCTTTTATGTTAAATTTAATCACATCTTAAGGATACTATTTTTTTGGTATGATAAGAAAAAATTGTTTATATCATACTACCAAAAGACTTGTCCTTTTTTTTCTCCTTTGTTAAAGTTATAATATGATCCTTATGCTTGCTCCTTCTATACTTCTTGACTGAGCATCTAAAAGTTAGTCTGGGGTAGTTAGCTAGTATGCCATATGTAGAACCTTAACTGTCACTGGTTATATCAAACTAAGAAAACTTTGTGAATGGCAAATGTTTTAATAACAAGGTTAGAAATAATCCAGTCAACGTAACTTTGCACTTTTGTAACAAGTTTTCTTATGGAAGTGACATGCATTAATTAGATTTCTTGCTTTAATTAGAATCAGTCGGATTTGTCAGATGAAGAGCTAAATGATGATCTCCTACAGAGTGATAATGAAGACGAAGAAAATTTCTGGTACTGAATATTATCTCATTAAAAATGTTCTTTGTTTAAATTTCTGGTAACTGATTTATAATTATAGTGGGATATAAATGATAATGTACTGTATCTTTACCATATGATTATATTCTAATATAATTAATAAACTATATTACTATATTAATATTAATATAACTGATGTGGAAGCTGTATGTGTTTCACTACAAATAGATCAGCTGTTTAACATCATCGCTGGTGCTGCATTTAATAACCTTCGAACTCTTTTGAGTGCAGGTTGTAGAAGCTCCAGGTAGGTTTGTGCTGCTCGTTGAGAGACTCCCTTCATTTGCATGGGGCAGTGGCCTCTGACTCAGTGCTGTTGGTTGCAGTTTGATGTTGCTGTTTTTGTTTTCATTTTAGACATTTTTTACTAAAGCATATCAATTAGCTAAATTGTCATTTTGGAAATTCCTTTGGGCTGTACTTTAGATGACTATCTGAATATAATTGGTGTAGTCAGTTTGGGCTGTCATAACATGATATCATAAACTGGTGGCTTATGAGCAACAGCAACAGATACCTATTTCTCACAGTTCTGAGGGCTGGGAAGTCCAGGGTCACGGTGCTGGCCTGGCTGGGTGCCAGTGAGGTCCCCGACCCTCTCACCGTGCACTCACATGGCTGGTGGGTGTGCGGGAGCTCTCTGGGTTCCCTTTTATAAGGGCGCTGATCCCATTCGTGAGGTTCCACCTTCGTGGACTCGGTGTCTCCCAACGGCTGCACCTCCAGCCACCATCACGCTGGGTGTTAGGACTCAACACATGGATTTTGGGGGATACAAATATTCAGTGCATGGCAGTAAAGAATATCTTTCTCTTGACTAAGAGCTTATAATAGTAAGCTATGTTATAAAAAGAGGAAGAGGTATTTACTATACTTTTGTTAAGTGAAATAATTTTTTTCAATTTTATGAGGAAACATTTATTGTGAAAATAAAGACACTTCTTGTGTATAAATTAATTAACACATGCTATTTATTATTGAGCTGTAGACATGTAATATATATATTTTTAACATAAAGTAATTTTTATGGGTAACAGTTTTAAATTATTTATTCTACCAGTTATTTGTTTCCCAATTTCATTCTCTGATATCATTATTAGATTTTGATCTTGTGAATTACGTTGCTCTTGAAGTATACTTTTTAGGAGTTTTTAGCCATGTAGTAGTATCTTCATGTGTGTGTGGCATGTTCAGTGTTTTTGTTAGGATTGGATACTTAATGGGTGCAAACTTAGATTTAGCCCTAAAACCTTGCACTTTAAGTGTTGTTATTATGCATCTTTATTGTTTGACATTTGGCTGTTGTGATTTAACAGGTGGAATATGATTTTTTTTTTTCAGTTTTAAAATTGCCTTTGTTTATTTCACTCAGAGATTAGCTTTTTTTTTTTAAATTTGAGACTAGTACAAACTTGATTTAGTTAAACATTGAAATGTATTTATATGCTGACTTTTAATGTTTTGATTTTTTAAAATAACGAGTTTATAGCTTGTATCATAGATTTAGAAAAGCTCTTAAACTTCCATCAGTGTGGGGAGGATGTATGTAGACTTATGGCTGATTCATGCTGTACGGCAGAAACCAACATAGCATTGTAAAGCAGTTATCCTCCAATTAAAATAAAATTCAATCTGTGATTTTCTATTTATAGAGTAATACTCCTAGTTTTACTTGGGTGTCTTAGAAAATGGATACCGCCCTTTTCATTCTGAAAGATAGAATGAAAAGTGGTCTATTTTCAGTCCTGGACTTTTGCCAGGGAGACCTGTTTCTCACGGCAGGTCTGATTCTCCTGGTCGGGTCACTTGAGTGATGACAGTGTGGGCGCTCAGTGTGGCAGGAGTCTGGTACTGGCTGAGCGTGCAGCACATGCGTTTCACTTTCAGTTGGACTGACTTTTCCCTGGTCTCTGGTAACAGTTAACTTACGTGATGATTGGTTTGCGCTCCACTCCAGCTGCGCGCCTGTCTTTGTATTTTTGTCCTCTCTAGCTCTCAGGATGTCACGATTAGTCTGACTGCTACGTCAGACATGGTCACATCATTTGAGATGTCTGACACTAACGACCAGTCTGCAGAACAGGAGTCCGAGTATGAGCAAGGAGAGGATGAGCTCGTTTATCACAAATCAGATGGGTCTGAACTGTATGCCCATGAGTACCCAGAAGAAGGGCAGTATGAAGGCCACGACGCGGAGCTCACAGAAGACCACATTGAGTACGTGGAGGAGCCCGAGGAGGAGCAGCTGTACAGTGACGAGGTCCTAGACATCGAGATCAATGAGCCTTTGGATGAGTTCACAGTGAGTCTTTCTCCTTTGTATGGCTGACGATAACATGGCTGCCTGGGCATTGGTTTCTAGACTGATTTGAAATCTATTTCCCTCCCCTGGGAGGGAGGGAAATTAGACCTTATTATCACTGTCTGCCAGTTTCTTTATCTGAGCTATGACGAAGTTTGTGTTGACAGCTTGTTTGGCTGGAGCTAATGCTCCTTTGTCATTCTGGAAGGCTGCACAGGATTGTGACCTTGAGGATTGCACCCTAAGGAAGAAAACAGCTTTGTGTGGTGGAGATACACTGTCAGTTGTTAGAAGTACTTAATGCAGAGCTTTTATCCAGGCTTTAGACAAGATCTGATAAAGTCCTTCTAAGGTGAAAAGATTATTGACCTGCTAAAGACATCTTTAAGGTGCTAATATTCCAGAGTGATTGATGTCCTGCTCATTCATCCTTTTTTGTAACTGAGAACTGTCTAAACATGAATAAAGAGATTGGAGGTTAGTTTAGGAAATGTCACACACAATTTGTTATCTGTAATCAGGAAGCAGAGATTGTGCTGATTTTTATTTCAGAAAGGTGGTTTTGGTAGGTGGGTTTGTTTTTTTTTAAGGTTGAACAGTCAAAAAAGAAAAAGGTAGAAAAAGGTATTAGTGAAAGATTGTCTGTCTTAATGATTCATTATTGGGAGAGATTTGTTTATGAAATAAACAGTTAGTGAAATTTCTGTTGGAAGGGCGAGATCTCCATAGATGCAGTAGACTCTTAGGGTTTTCAGCATATTGGGCTCCTGTGGTGCTGTGTTGGGGGCTGCTGGGATGGGGTGGAGGTCAGCAGATTTAGGGCAAGAATTCTGCCTTTATGTTTTCATTAAGAGTAAATGATTTTTCATTTGAGAAAAAAATGTGTGTGTGTGTAGTTTTGAAAGAGATTGTTTACATAGAACCTTAGAATATTTAGTTCCAGACACAGTTGCGTTTCTTATCTCAATAGTTATTTTTAAGGTTTGATTCTTTTTGAATGCTTTCTCTTTAGTAGACATAATCACGAAAAGATGTGTGTACTTTCGGTAAACAGAAGCGTATAAAAGGCATCGTGAGTCCTTGTTCTTTCGATAACTGTAATGGTTTGTTTTGGTAATAAATCCTACAGTAGTGTGGACTGGTGATCCCTGGTTTACAGTGTGTTCATATATTGTGTTAAAGTGAGACACTATAGTTTAAAATGCTCCTTAAAAATTAGGCCATCTTTTAAAATTGTGCCCAAGTATCTGCTGGTTAGTGTTGTGCTATTTCTACTAGTCATCCCTAAGATGAGGCGGTTGGTCAGTCGTATCCCTTGTAAGTTCAGCATTTCAGCAGATCTTTATCAGTGTGGAAGCAGTGGGGACACGAGAATTGTTGAAACATGAGGCACGGCCCCTGCCCTCTGAGCGCGTAGAGCTTAGTGGAACAGTCGCCGTGTGGGAAGTGCTCGGTAGTACCTACCCATGGTCACAGGAGAGGCCCCTCTCTCTGGCGTTCTCGCAGAGTTTGTGGTGAAGAGGATTTCTAGTAAGTGAGGAATTTCTCTCTCTTGTTTCCCAGACTTGGGGTTACATTTAGGCTCCTCATTGTATAAAATCCAACTTAAACCATCTGACATCTTGTACCTAAGATTCAGATGTTGAAAAAAAAATGTGCGAATTCAATAATTTTTTCAGAATTAAAAAAGTCTTGACGTTTACTTAAGAACTCTGAATGTGTCTAAATATTTTTATAGAGAGTTATAAAGTTTAAACGTGAGATGAAGGTCAGTATCTTTCTGGAGCAGTGTCAGCCACCCTCAGTATATCAAGGTTTATCGCCATGCTCTTTCTTTTCTTCCCTGTTTAAGATTACCGGTTTCTTCTTTATAGTTATTACAGTGGTAGACTCGGGCACTGCCTCTTCTTTGCATGGGGAGAGAAAAATGTACTTAAGGTGTGAAATACTTCTCTCCAGCTCTGCAGTGAGGGCATCTTCCTGTTTTCTTAGGCTGTCACTGGTGCACACATTAATTATTCATTATTAGACTAACGAACAATTGAGTTGATTGCATCCCTGTATGTCCCAGAGGTGTTTTAGTTTATTAAATGGTGTATTTAACTGTGGTTCGTGTCCTGGGTAGGCTGTGTTGACTCACATACTGGAGCTGGAATTGAGCTCTCTCCTGATCCTGAGTGTGTTCTGTCTGTTTGAGCTCACGCAAACCCAATGGAGGGATTCTGTAACTGGGAGTAGAATTATAATATTGCAGAAGGTTACAACTAGAAGGGACACTTACCCAAAAAGTTGATAGTAAACTGTAGTGTTCTTTCCTGTCATACTCAAAAGGAGTTTTTTTTTGACTTTTGCTGTCCTAATCTTGAGAGTGAATTGAGATTTGATATAAAAACTTGTGTTCTTGTATTAGGAAGGGGTGTAAATTCTGTATTATTCAACAGGATATTAGAACATTGTCAGGTGATTTGTACTTGTGAGCATAACTAGATTTACTTAGTGCCTCTAAAGTTAACATAGATGGAGATTTTGTAAAAGAGTGTTCTGTACAAACAACTTTAGATTGGTCATTTGTGTAACAGGTAGCGGATTTTTGTTTCCCAGTGAGGATTCCGTGGTGTGGACTGTTCTCCCTTGTATGTTCGCTGAAAATTTTGCTTGCCTCTTACGGCCTTTTTTGAAATCTGACAGTTCTGCTCTCAGTGAATCATGGGTAGTGATGGCTGCTGTTGTAGGTAGGGCTGGTAGCAGTTTCCTTGGGGAAGTAAGATGCAGTATGTAGGGGCAGTCTTGAGAGACGGTTGTGGGGCTTCAGGTGGCCACACTTTGTGTGCTGCTGTCCCTTGTGGCGAGACTGCTGGGCCCTGAGCAGTGAGCTGTGCAGGTCCCACAGCTTGTCTGCCCTTCCCCCCTGCCGTGTAACTGTCAGTGGTTCACTTTAGCTGGTGGCCAGGAACGCTGGAAGTTAGCTCCCCTGGAGGGGAGCAGTTACACGTCTGTCGGAGCCCTTCTTTCCTCGCAGTTGTTGTTTCTAGCTTGTTTGCCCGCTTCCTCCCGTGTGCTTTTAAGAGCTGCCTGCCTGCTGCCATGCTGCTTACATTCCATGCGGACCTGAGATCGTCCTTCTAATTCAGAGGAGCGGCTGATGGAGAAACTAATTCTAACGTGCAATTTTAGTACAGCTTCTGTGTTGAATTGAATTGCCCATACTTTTGTTGTTTTCTATTGCCATAAAAATAGTTCAAGTTGGGCGTGATTCCAGCCCCAGTACTGCTGCTGAGCTGCTCTGTGCAAGCACGTGCACACTTTCTTTTTTAAGATTACATCTCCTCAGTGTTGACTTTAAGAAGAGCTGTGTGTCGGGATCCTTGGAGGTTGAGGCAGAGTCCGTGTCACCTCCCATATCGACCAGGTTGGCGTACTGCGCTTTGTTCTCATTAACACTCCGGGGAGCTCCCATTCTAGTTTTGTGCTTGGTGCTTTTCTGCTCAGTCTGGTAATTATCATAGTAAAGTTTACTAACATAGCTAAGCATGAGTCATGAAGATGAAAAGTGCTTAAAAGCCCCAAAGCAATACGGACAAACTTATTTTCTGTTTAATGGCTGTTAGGATGAAGAATACTTGCAGGCTTGTGGGCAACAAGGGATGAAAGAGCAGGAAGACTGTGTTGCTGAAGAGGAGTTAGATGGGATCACTGATTCCCAGGTTGATCCTGAAACCGAAGAGGTATTTCTTCATCTTTTTAAAAAGAATCCAAAAGTTTGCTGGTTTTTGGTCTTTTTTCTTCCGTATTTAAAATGAGCATCGTTTTAACGCTGGTGAAAAGTTAGTACATCTTCTCTTTGAAGTATGACTGTAGTTAAAAAAGCAGAAACCAAAATCCCTGAGCTTGCAAGAATCTTTGGACAGTGACTTCTGGTGAGCTGTGTTCTCCAGATAGATGTCTGCCCTTTGAGTGTTGGAATGTCTTGGGGTGTGGGTAGGAATCTTTTCAAATGCGCAGTATATGTTAATGCTTTGAAAGAAGTACTGGGATTATCTTAAGTTAATTAGCATCAGTTAAATTTGACCATTATTTGGAAAATAACACAGAGTTCCCTGGATTCAGGTGCTCTGTTAGGTATTGAGGAAGCGGATGATTGAGCAGCTTGGTTCTTGTACTCAGGAACTTGCGGTCTGAAATAGGGAAAAGAGGACGAGGGCGCGTTCCAGCGATGTGAAAGGCAGAAGGCCTGCTCTGAGAGCCCACGCTGGGCCTCTCTGCTCGGGTGTGTGTTTTGACGGTGCTTGGGGTGTTGAGGCTTTATGGGAGAGGTGACCTGTGAAGCACGCCTGGAGAGCTCCGTGCTGTCGGGACAGATTGGGGTGTGCTCTGAGATGGAGGCCAGTGAGTTCTGTCGGGACAGATTGGGGTGTGCTCTGAGATGGAGGCCAGGGAGTTCTGTTTCCAACCTTAGAACGTGACCCGTGCGCCAAGCGGGTAAGCCATGAAGTCATTCTATACTCTTAGAACTTGTTGGTTTAAGATTTTTTTTTCTTCTTAATGTTTTTTCTCAGTTATTTTCCTTAATACTTTCCCCCTCTTTTCCCCAAGAGATCATAAAAAGTGATATTTCACTGGTTTAAGTCATTTACATTAGGTCTTACAACAGTGCTTTATGAGCTCAGTATACAAAGTATTACCCTTTCTTTTCCCTAATATAATGGGGTGATAGAGTGTGTGGACATGTACAGACACTTTCTGGGACACATCCTTGCTTTTCTCCAATAAGCTAAATTTGATTTTTCTTTTTGTGCGTTCTCTCTCTTTTGCTCTTTGAAATAATTTGAAACTTAGAGAAAAGATAGAAGAATAGTAGAAAGATCGCTTTGCCCAGATTCTTCAATTGTAAACAGATATATTTAGCCAAAGGAACCTAGACAAAAAGTTAAAGAAAATGTTAAGAAGTGGTTCTCCTACTGATAACTACTCTGTCCTGAGTAATGAACCCCCACCCCAAGGTTCAGGGAGATCGATTTATGCGGGTTGTGCTTAGCACCGTATCCTGTGTACTCTTGGCCCAGCGCAAGGCCAGTATGAGCCTTGATTAGGTCAGACTTGTGAAAGGATGATTTTGGCAAAAGAGAGAGAGAGCTAAAAAGTCGTTCCAGGACGGTGTGTGGGTGGGGGGACTGGTGGAGTGGCTGTGGGGATCCCCCTGAGAGCGAGCAGTGGAGAGGGAGACCGAGGAGCCCAGCGCCCGTTCCTTGGTTCGTGTCCTCTTCATTAGTTTCTAATACTTTGTAGTTGGAACATTAATTCCATTGATTTTTTTTTTTCCTATAACTTACTTTCAGTATTCTAGGTAGTACTTCTCCTTACATTGATAACATATTGTATTTGTAGTATATTTTAGAGTGAGAAAAGGTTTTGTAGGTTTTAATCTTTAGATGATCTCTAGAAATATAAACTATTTTATTGTAAAGCAGTTAAATGATAATTCTAATAGGTGTTACATTTTAGCTTGAATGCCTTCTGGAACTGATAGAGGGTATGACTTGTAGATTTAGATATTTCAAACTTTGGTCCTGAGCTGTATTCATTAAAATATTGAAGCAAAAGTGAATTATTATTTAAAAATGGTAATCATTCCTTCCATTTTCAGTGTCTTCTGAACAGAGAGATTGAGGGAGAGAGATAGGTGTCTTTGCAGGAACATTAATGATCAGTCCCAGCCCTTAAAGTAAATGAACTTGTGACATGTATGAATTAATATGATACTATCTCAGACATATTAATACTTAGGAACGCTTAGTCACTGGGCCAGAAGTTAAACCCCTTCCTTGAACCTTATGCCAGTATTGGTCTCAGATTAATTAATGCCAGATTTTACATGTATTCAAAGAAAATGTTTTAGTAATGGTGTGCTAGCTTTAGGCTCACCTGCAAAACAGAAAATTCACCAAATGGTACAGGTGTTATTTCCCACTAAGGTCAAAACATTCCCAAAAGCATTTCAGACCTGGTGTTGGCCTCACTAGGCAGCCAGGTGCCCAGGCCTCTCCCAGATTCCATGTAGTTCTGGAGCTCTGTGCTCACCGTGGTCCACATCCAGGCAGTGGATTGCAGCGAGGCTGAGCAGGCCCGTGCCCGCCGTTTGAGGAGACATCCCAGAGTTCTCAAACAGCACTTCACAAACGTCTCACTGATTACACGTTAGTCACATGGCTGTTCCTCACAGCAAAGGAGGCTGGCGAATATAGTGTTTTATTAGGTGAGAGCATGTTCAGCTAAAGTTGGGAGTGTCGTGATTAAGGACGTCATAGAGAACAGGGGAAAAGTGCACATCACGTTGTGGTGGTTTTACTCTCCTGTTCTTGGTATCACGCCTTTTTAAGCCATAAAGGAAAAGAATGATTTGATCATACACAAATACCCCAAGTTCAGAGAAATGACAGCGTGGGGAAATAACTCACATAGAAGCCTGGAAATTAATGATTTAGTAAAGTTAATGTTCTCAGTGTGTTCTGTATGTACAGATGAGCACTCCTGTAAAAAGAGGGCAAAAAATGTGAGAAGGCAATGCAAAAATAAGAAGATGATTACTAAGTGTATAAAATATATTTAATAAAATAGAATTAAGACAGTTGTGAATTCTAACTTATCTTAATATTGGCAAAAATAAAAATACTGGTCAGGTATTGTTTATTCTATTGGAGGACTCTCTTGGAGATGGGAGACCGTCTTCCACGATTCTGTCATGTCTGTGCATATGTTTGGGGAGCAGAGCACTGACTGCCCTTTGTTCCTGTCTTTTCCAGGAAAGATGTGTCTTTCTCTGGAGCAAGGGGCAGGCCTGCTTTCTGCTCATGATAACAGTTGCCTGAACTCAGGTCCCCCCATAACACAGCTCCCTTTGTGCAGGGTCACCTGGCCCTCTTCACCTGGCAGCCCGCTGGGAGCTGGGGCTCAGGGAGCTGGCCTCCAGATGACGCCACTGTTGTTAAAAGTAGTAAATTGTCCTCGTCTGTGACTGGGAGTGTCGTGCCTTCTCACAGTCTCCATGAACCAGGGGCAGGCTTACCTTATTGGCCTGAAGAAGGGTAAGATTGCAGACCCGTCACTGTTTGTGACAGTATCCAAAGCCTGAAAGTCCTTTGGCTCAGTAGTTCAGGTTGATGAAGTTGTCCAAGAGTTAACCTAAGATGTGCTCAAGGATGCGTGTACCAGGTGTTTGCAGCCTTGGAAATAACTGGGCCCAGTGTAGACTTCTCTGCAGGGTTAAATGCACGATGGTCCAGGACTACACGTTCCTAACGGACGCCCTTGCCCTCTTGGACATGGAAAGAGACTTGTGATGTGTGACGTGAAAAGAGCAAGCTCGTGGAGTTCCTCCCCTAGGTCCTCGATAGCTGTGCATGTCTAAATGTGTGTGTGTGTGTGTGTGTGTGTGTGTGTGTGTGTGTCTCAACACGTGTCTGGGAGGATCAAGACAAATGGTGGTAGTGGTCACCTCTGGATGGTGGGGTTATTATATATTTTGTACATCAAATACTTGAAAATATTTTGCCTGTGAATAAGATAACTTTTGTGAACAGGGAAATACAGAGTGGTTAAAAGTTGACCCTTGGTAATTTGGAAGGCAAAGAACTGGAATCCATTTGTTTAATTCCTGTGATTTCTAGTTGATATTAACCCTAACTTGAAACATCTTAATGGTGGTTTTCTATATGTATGTTTTTATAGAGAAGAGAGTAAACTCTCAGCCAGATTACATAGTTTATCTTTTTTATACTGTCTGTTAAGACGTATATTGTTTGCTTTTTCTTCTAAGATGTATGTCCCATAGTTTTAAACAAAATATTTCAAAATATTTTTTAAAAAGTTACACATTTTTCTTATGCTCTATCCTTGATTGTTGGTTTGTTTGCCTTGTTTATGTTGCTTGGTTTTGTATTGATGGAAACTTCTTTGTATTGCTCTTCACTGTCAGGTCTAAGTAGTCCTTCTTGGAGGCAGGTAATATGCTGGACTTTGTCCTGGCAACAGATGTTTTGGTATTGCTTTCTTCCTCATACTGGGATCACGGAATGTCTGTCAGAGATATCATTGTTGAGAACTTGTATGCATGGTACTTTTGTAGGTGCTGGGAGTGAGTGTTACATATTATTTAAGTACCTTTTGGTAGGCTTTGCTTTTGGAGGGGTGTCCTCCCATCTTTTTTAGACATTTAAATAAGTTACAGAGAAGGCAATGGCACCCCACTCCAGTACTCTTGCCTGGAAAATCCCATGGATGGAGGAGCCTGGTGGGCTGCAGCCCATGGGGTTTCGAAGAGTCGGACACGACTGAGTGACTTCACTTTCACTTTTCACTTTCATGCATTGGAGAAGGAAATGGCAACCCACTCCAACGTTCTTGCCTGGAGAATCCCAGGGACGGCAGAGCCTGGTGGGCTGCTGTCTATGGGGTCGCACAGAGTCAGACACGACTGAAGTGACTTAGCAGCAAATAAGGTACATAGTCCTCATGGGAGAGCAGCTGTTTTATTTTGCCACATGTACCTGTGTTCTGGTGTCTTTCTGGTTTTTTGACTCATTTTCTTGGAATTAACTGCAGGGTGTTGCTGAACCAAACCGTTGCACTGCCCCTTGTGTTGCAGTGTGCATGCTCTGGGTTGCTTAAAATGGAGGTGGAAAGCATATTGCAATTTTTCAGATAACTTCTTTCTCAGAGTTATGTTTAAGTACACATTAGAATCTGAATTACGGAACTAAAAAGAAATTTCTGTTCAAAAGTCTATTTTCGGTGACTCCTTTTATTTAACTAATGTTCCTTCTTGGTTAATGCAAAAAGAATCACTGTACTTGAAACAAGTTAGAAAGATCTAATTATGAAAACTAACTCTTGAGCCTTTCTAATTAATACAGTCTTGTCAGTGCCAGTGATGCTTCTGTCTTCAAACGTGGTTACAAACGTTTGCTATTTAATAGTTTTGGCTTGTATAGAGGAGCAGGTGAGAAGTTTAAATAACATCTTTGCACCATTTAAATTTGAAATACTTTAAACATTGTGGTAACATTTATATTCAGTAGTATTTACATCTGAGGTATACAGTTCAGTGTATATTTGAAGATCAAAAAAGATAGTCACGACCCAGATAATCATGATGGTGTGATCACCAGCCTTGAGCCAGACATCCTGGAATGTGAAGTCAAGTGGGCCTTAGGAAGCATCACTATGAACAAAGCTAGTGGAGGTGATGGAATTCCAGTTGAGCTATTTCAAATCCTAAAAGGTGACGCTGTGAAACTGCTGCATTCAATATGCCAACAAATTTGGAAAACTCAGCAGTGATCACAGGACTGGAAAAGGTCAGTTTTCATTCCAATCCCAAAGAAAGGCATTGCCAAAGAATGCTCAGACTACCGCACAGTTGCATTCATCTCACATGCTAGCAAAGTAATGCTCAAAATTCTCCAAGCCAGGCTTCAGCAATACGTGAACGATGAACTTCCATATGTTCAAGCTGGATGTAGAAAAGGCAGAGGAACCAGAGATCAAATTGCCAACATCTGTTGGATCATCAAAAAAGCAAGAGAGTTCCAGAAAAACATCTATTTCTGCTTTATTGACTATGCCAAAGCCTTTGACTGTGTGGACCACAACAAACTGTGGGAAATTCTTTAAGAGATGGGAATACCAGACCACCTCACCTGCCTCTTGAGAAATTTGTATGCAGGTCAGGAAGCAACATTTAGAACCAGACATGGAACAACAGACTGGTTCCAAATAGGAAAAGGAGTATGTCAAAGCTGTATATTGTTAGCCTGCTTATTTGACTTATGCAGAGGACATCATGAGAAATGCTGGGCTGGAGGAAGCACAAGCTGGAATTAAGATTGCCGGGAGAAATATCAATAACCTCAGATATGCAGATGACACCACCCTTATGGCAGAAAGTGAAGAAGAACTAAAGAGCCTCTTGATGAAAGTGAAAGAAGAGAGTGAAAAAGTTGGCTTAAAGCTCAACATTCAGAAAACTAAGATCGTGGCATCTGGTCCCATCGGTTCATGGCAAATAGATGGGGAAACAATGGAAACAGTGACAAACTTTAGTTTTAGGGGCTCTGAAATCAGGGCAGATGGTGACTGCAGCCATGAAATTAAAAGACTCTTACTCCTTGGAAGAAAAATTATGACCAACCTAGACAGCATATTAAAAAGCGGAGACATTATTTTGCTGACAAAGGTCCGTCTAGTCAGGGCTATAGTTTTTCCAGTGGTCATGTATGGATGTGAGAGTTAGACTATAAAGAAAGCTGAGTGCTGAAGAATTGATGCTTTTGAACTGTGGTGTTGCAGAAGACTCTTGAGAGTCCCTTGGACTGCAAGGAGATCCAACCAGTCCATCCTAAAGGAAATCAGCCCTGAATATTCATTGGAAGGACTGATGCTGAAGCTGAAACTCCAATACTTTGGCCACCTGATGCAAAGAACTGACTCATTGGAAAAGACCCTGATGCTGGGAAAGATTGAGGGCGGGAGGAGAAGGGGATGACAAAGGATAAGATGGTTGGATGGCGTCATTGACTGAATGGGCATGAGTTTGAGTAAGCTCCGGGATTTGGTGATGGACAGGGAGGCCTGGAATGCTGCAGTCCATGGGGTCAGAAAGAGTCGGACACGATTGACTGAACTGAACTGACTGATACAGTTCAGTGAGTTGATAGATATGTACACCCAAGTCACCCTCATTATCCCCTAAGATTCCCCCTTATTTCTCTCTAGTCAGTCCTGACTCCTCTCAGAGGTGAGCCATGTCCTTAGTTCTGTTTATTTAGCCTTTCCTAGTCTAGAACTAGCATTGCCAACTTCATATATGTGAATTTGAGCAAATTTCAGGAGGTAGTGGAGGACAAAGGAGCCTGGTGTGATGCAGTCCGTGGGGTCGCCAAGAGTCAGACGCAACGTAGCAGCTGAACAGCAGCAGCCTAGAGCTCATGTGAGCGCGATCAGTGATGGTGTGCTGTGTGTCTGGCTTCCTTTGGCCACCATGATGTGCTTTGAGGTTCATCCAGATAATCGTTTATGTCCGTAGTCAACAGTTGGTTCCATTTGATGGACATACCTTATTTGTTTTCTCTGGATAATAGGTAATATTTGGGTTGTTTTCATTTTTTCTGTTATCATGAATAATTAAAAGAGCTTATTTTACATATGTTTTTGTGGATATATCTTTTTTTTTCTTGTAGCATTAAGTAGAAGTGGTACTGCTGAAACAAGGCAGGAGTATGTTTAATAGTGTAAGAAACAGCCAAATGGTTTTCTTAAGTGTTTGTACTGTTTATACTCCCACCGGTCAGTCATGTGTGAGAGTCTCAGTTCTCCCACTTGTCTATCTAGTTTTTGTACCATTTTTTCCTTGCCCATTGAGTTCCGTAGAGCTTATGTGAGAATCAGTTGCTCATTGAAGTCTGAGTCTCTTTCTGGAATCCCCTTTTTGCTCCATTGCCAGTACCGCACTGTCTTGATTACTGTGGTGTGAAATCAGGTAGCATGATCCACCAGTTGTGGTGCCTTTTCAGGGTTGTTTTGGCAATTTAAGTCTTTTGAGTTCTATATATAAATTCTGTAATTGACTTGTCAGTGTCTATTAAAAATCTGGTTGAGATTTTTTTTGAACATTGCATTGTATTTTTAGTCGAATTGGGGGAAAACTAGCATCTTAATAATCACATTGCCTGTTAATAACCACAGGCTTCCCTTGTGGCTCAGCTGGTAAAGAATCTGCCCGCAATGTGGGAGACATGGGTTTGATCCCTGGGTTGGGAAGTTCCCCTGGAGAAGGGAAAGGCTGCCTACTCCAGTATTCTGGCCTGGAGAATCCCATGGACTGGATAGGCCATGGAGTCACAGAGAGACATAACTGAGTGACTTTCACTTTCAGTCACTTACTGATTTTTAGTATTGGGCAGGTCACTTAATACTCCATTGCCTTAGTTTCCTTTTCTGGAAAAGTATAACCAGTTAATACAGTTCAGTGATTTGATACATGTGTACATGCAAGTTACTCTATCTCCAAAGATTACACCTTGTTTTCTTACTAGTCAGTCCTGACTCCTCTCAGAGGCGAGCAATGTCCTTAGTTCTGTTTACTTAAATTAGTCTCTCCTAGTCTAGAATAGGAAAGTTAATAACCACAGTTTAATGGTTCTCACTTGTCTTTTTATTTCATTCTTTCTGCCTAGTTGGCCTTCAGTACTGTGTAGAATAGAAACATTGAGGGCATTTGTTTTGCTTCATTCTTCATGGTTGGGGTGAAATATTCAGTATTTCATCAAATAAATAATATAAGCTACCTGGAGGTTTTTCAGTCAGATTGAAGACGTTCTTTTCTATGTCTAGTTTGCTAACTTTTGTTTTTTTAAATCAGACATGAGTGTTGAATTTTGTCAGTGCTTTTTCAGCTCCTATTGAGATAATCTTGTGGCTTTCATCTCTTGTTTTTTTAATGTGCGTTAAATTGACTTTAAAAACTATTACCTATATTCCGGACTTAATTTCTTTTTTGCAGATTTTTCCATTAATGTCCTCTTTCTATTCTGGGATCCAGTCCAGGGTACCACATTGTTGTCCTGTCTCTGGTCTGTGGTAGTTTGTAGGTCTTTCCTTGAGTTCCACAACCAAGACAGTCTAAAGAAGTGTACTGCCCAGGTGTCCCGTGGAATGTCTTCTAACCTGGCCTTGTCTGGTGCTTTTCTCATGGTTAGACTGGGGTGATGGGATTTTTGGAAAGAATACCCTGGAGGTAAGGTGTCCTCATCCCATCCTGCAGCTGCGTGCAGGACCTCCCTGGCAGCGTCAAGTGCTGGGGTGGCCTTGGTGGCCAGGTGAAGACTGTAATTCTGTGAAGCTCTGTCTTTTCCTTTCTGTACTCTGTTCCTTAGAAGCAAGTTACTAAGTCTGGTCCTCATCCAAGCTGAGCGAGAGGGACTTAAACGCCACCTCTGGAGAAGGAGAGTGTGTGTACATATATTTGGAATTCTTTTTGAAGGGTGATTTGTTAAATTGACTGATCTTTGAATGTTAAATCAACCTTATGCTCCTGTCTAAACCCTCACTTGGTCGTGACATAT
This sequence comes from Giraffa tippelskirchi, assembly GCF_054371585.1. Taxonomy (NCBI): domain Eukaryota; kingdom Metazoa; phylum Chordata; class Mammalia; order Artiodactyla; family Giraffidae; genus Giraffa; species Giraffa tippelskirchi. Next base: position 159,471,980 of record NC_137284.1, read on the forward strand.
CTTCGTTTTTTGTTGGATTCCACGTGGACAGAGAAGCCTGGGGTGCTAGAGTCCATGGGTCGCAAACAGTAGGACACTACTTAGTGATGGAACAACAACATGTACTTTTATTTATTAAGCAATTTTGTGTCTGTGTTCACGAAGCAGATTGGTCTGTAATTTTATTCTCTTGTAATTTTTGCACAATTTATTAATAATTGCTAGTCTTTTCAGTTTGTAAGTTTTAACTCTTGGTGAAATTAGAATTGATTTTTATTTATGATATAGTGTAGAATTGTTCTCTGTCAAATATTTTGTAAGCACTAAAAACTTTTGGAAAGTTTTTAGAAGCAGTGTTCTCTATAGCTTTCTATTTCAGAGAACTACCCAGTCCCCCCCCCCACCCCCGATTTGGGATGGAATATTGAATTTTCTTTCAAAAACTGAGATCACAAGTTCATTTCAGAGTTAGCTAGAGAATGTAACAAAATATTTAAGTCTGGGTCTTGCTGCCTCTTAGAGTTTCTGATTATGTATGTATATATGTATGTATGTTAAGACTTTGGTGGACTTGTCTATTTTGTAAAGAACTTTCATGATGATTTTCATATGCATCCTCTGTTAAGCATTACAAATACATCTTTCAGGTTTTTAAGGTAATTAAATAGCTAAAAATCAAACCTTTGACTATTTTTGGCAGTGTCTATATAATGAAGTCAGATATTTACATACAATTTAAGTTCTTAGAAAATACAATCAGGGTAACTTAGTTTTTATATTGTTATCCAGCACTGCCCTTCAGTGGAATTTTACTTGTGAATGAAATATTGTAAATATATGTGACTATTCCATTCATAAGTATTTCTCTACAGAGAATGTCAACATTATGGCAGATAGGTAAGTTATTTCTAAGTACACGGCCAAAGAAGCTGCCCTTTTTCTTAGCCTGGTATTTAGAGTAAGAGGTGGTGACCAGTGGCTGAAAGAGTGAGTCTGGCTTAGTCAGTGTTGCCAGGTGACCTAGACTTGAGGCAGCTAAAGCCAGCAGTTTTTCAGTTTCAGCTCAGAGCTTGTGTAATCCTTGATGAAGTTCCAGTGGGGCTGGGCCCTGTGCATGAACCAGAAGTTTGCATCCTAGGATATTCCGTCTCTCCAAAAGTTGACCTTGTGCCATCCTTTTTGTGGTCAGGCCCTCCCTCCATTCCTAATCCTCAGTAACCAGTGCAGCTTTGTCTCTTGGAGAGTGTCATATATGTGGAATTGTCGCACTGTGTCCCCTTTTGAGTGACTTATTGTACCGTTTGACTTCTGTCGTGCGGCATGATGCCTTTGTGATTTCATCCCAGTTTCTGTATAGTCCCTTCCTCTTTTATTGCTGAAAGAGCGTTCTATAGTTTGGATGCACAACAGTTTGTGTATCCATCCACTGTTGTTTCTATTTTTGGTCATCCAAAATAGAACGGTAAAACTTTTCCTGCAGGTTTTTACATGAACATAAATTTTCATTTTTCCTGAGTGAATATCTAGCAGTGGTAATGCTGGGTCATAGACTAGAATTGTTCGTTGATTTGTTTCTGGTAACCTCTAGTATTTGTTTCAGAGAAGCGGTTTTCAGCTTGTCTTTGTTACATTTCGATTTCTTAGATGGAGATTGTATGTAGAATAAACTATGTTAGTTTCAGTACTGTCGTGTTTTACATTAAACTTGGCTTGTAAAGTGTTTGAACTGTAATTACTGTTAATGGTTGAATTAAAAATGACTACTGTAATAAAATCTTTGCTTTATTGGTAGTGATTTCTTTTCCCCTCTGTGGCCTTGCTGCTTAAAGTGTGGTCTGCGGACCTGCATGTTGGCTTCAGCTGGAGCTTGTTGGAGATGCAGGATGTTAGACCCCCACCTGCAGAATCAGAATCTGCATTTTGGCAGTATTCCCAGTGATGAGTATAAACCTTCGATTTGAGAAGCACTGCTCTGGAGCATTAAGAGGTGGAGAAGAGTATTTTGTAAATGAGCTGACTTTTTGCTCGGTTTGAGTGTAGTGCAGCACAAACACAGCTGGGTCCATCTCACACGTCATTCCTGTGTGGTTTCAGATGTTCAGTCAGACAGAAGGAATGGTATCAAACCAGCAAGACAACAAAATGCCAACATTCTGGTGCTTTAAAATTCTGCAGTATGCTGAGTATCAGAATACTGAAAGGTGGTTTTGCAATCATTAGGCTAAAAGTGATAGTTTACATTCAGTATTTTATTTTCAGGCATTGATTCTCTACAGTAGGGTTTATAGCAATAAATGCGTGCATTTTTTTACACAGAAAATGTTGGGGAAAGAGTCCAAAATGATTGTATCATTTTCTTTCCCTTGCACATTTTCTAGTGAAGTGGTTCATTTGTTTCTATTAAGAGTGAAGGACATGTAAGAATTATGAGTGATGAGATTAAAGGAGCAGTTTTTTAAGTTTGCAAAGAGCATAAATGAATCTAGCAGTCATTAGGTACTTAACCTTATTACCTGACAGCAGGTCACTCAGATCTGACATGAGATGAAAGTGATTAGTGTCAGAAGGAACATGAGTTAATACAGAAATAATTGTTGATGAAGAAATTATTTTAGTTTGGGACTAGATTAAACAAAATTTTTGTAGGAATCCTGATATAATGAAATACAAGATAAAAACTGGTTTTAAGGACTTGGTGGCATAGTGGATAAGACCCTGCCTGTCAATGCAGGGCACACAAATTGAAAATCACTTGCTGCTGGTCAGTTAAGCCCGTGCACCACCACTGCTGAGCTTGTGCCGTAGGACCTATGAGCTGCAACTGCTGAGCCCTGTGTGCTGCACCTACGGAAGCCCGTGTGCCCTGGCCCATGCTCTATGACAGGACGAGTGTGTGTACTGCAACAGAAGAGTAGCCCCTGCTCACCACAGTAGAGAAGGCCCGTGCAGGGCAGCGAGGACCCAGCACAGCCATAGATAAATAAATGAAAAAAAACACCCAAAACTGGTTTTAGTGTGAAGCGAATGAAAAAAACATAGTCTTGTGGTTAATAGTGATTAATAGTCTGAACCAGAGGTAGAAACTGGCAAACCCTGGACAGTGGGATGAAGTAGAAGGGGGTGAGAAATGGTGCAGGAAAGATTGTACAGGCTGAGAGCGCCAGAGAAGCCAAGCAGCCCAACAGTGGATTTGGAGCGCTTGGCTGGTGCTGAAAATCAGAGTAGATGGGGTCAGCAGTGACAGGAAGTGTGGGGCCTGCTTAGTTGGAAAGAGTGTGCTGTCATCTAACAGGAGCCACAAGGCGGGTTATATGCTGAAATCAAGCTCATGGACTCTAGGGTTAGTTTAATTAACATACTGAACTGTGTTTAGATCTGAATTAGAGTCTAGGCCAGCAAGGGTGTTTGGAATTCATGTTTGTTCTCTCTTAGAAGTATAAGTAGTTACAATGTGTAAGACTGTGTGTGTATTAACTAGGAGTAGGAATTTGAATTTTTTCTAACATCGCTAATATTTAATATTAGAGGTTTTTTTCTCTTAGGATCAGTTTAATGTTTCACATGGCTTTATAAATGGGACATTGTGCTGTATTTTTGCATCTTAATTATAAAGAGCTTTTCTGTGTGTGTACACATATGTGTATGTGTAACCATTGTTCAGTATTTAATTCAGAAGAGTAGGAGCTCACTTTCCCCCTTGCTCTCTTGTCTGTCTGCCATGTAGGGAGGCGTGGAGACTTTGGAGCTGCAGAAGGACATCAAAGAAGAGTCAGATGAAGAAGAAGATGATGATGAAGAATCTGGGCGATTACGTTTCAAAACTGAAAGGAAAGAAGGAACAATTATTAGGCTCTCAGATGTAACTAGAGAGAGAAGGAACATTCCAGAAACTTTGGGTAACGTTTTTTCCCTGTCTCCCATCCTCCTCCATTCCCATTTCAACTTTCTCTATAGTACTGTTATGATTAATGAAGTAGATAAAAAACAGTTGACTTTATAGACTGTTATGCATGGTGTCCAGAAGCTGGATGGTCTGTATGAGGTGAGAGCTGAGTTAATGGTGTTGTAAAAGTCATTCTATAAAAATGACTTGTCTTCTGGATTAAAAAATGTTTGAATAAAGTATCTGTTTGTTTTTTTTTAATAGTTTTCCTTTTGTAGTCTGTGACTTAGACTTGCTTTCCTGCATGCCGTGCGGTTCCTGGCTGGCTCTGGGAACGTGACGTCGGGGTGGCGCAGGGTCATTTCACCCTTTCCAGGTTGCCAGGGCTCCTTTTGGACCAGACTGGTTTTGCACCTTTTAGTGTCATCATAGCCGTGTCTTTTGTATATTTTTCCCCTGTGCCGCTCCTCTCAGCGTTCAGTGAGACAGGGTGACTGGTTTGTCGCCCCGTCAGTTGCATGTCGTCCCTGTTGCGGACCCGCAGCAGGCGGTTGCTGGTGTGCACAGCCTTTTCCAGTGTTGACCCTGCCCCCACTCTTCTGGGGTTCTTTCCAGTGCCCACTGCAAGGAGTAGAGCAGTGGTTCTCAAATTTGAGCAACAGAATCCCCCAGAAGACTTGTTAAAACACATACTTCTGGATGCACTCTCAGCTGCTCTGATTCAGTAGGTTTAGGGTAGGGCCCAAGAAAGTTGCATTTCTGATGAGTTTGCAGGTAGTGTTGTTCCTGCTGCACCAAAGTCCGTACTTTCAGAACCACTGGGGTACTGTCCCGTATCCCAAGGAGTAGAGTAGGAGGGTGGGAGGGTGGAAGGACAGAGGGTTGTACCTCTTCTCCAGTCTTGGTCAAAGTGAAAATCAAGAAACAATCAGTTATTGCCTTTATTACTTCGTAAAACCGTTATTTGTAGCCACTTGCCATTGGAAGCCTGAGCATGTGTCTGCAGTGACAGGAATGAATTCTCTGTGAGAACACCAACCTCTTAAGGTGCCCACCATAACAGTAGTGAGCCTGTCTTACCATGTTACATCCCTAGGTGAGGTTTGTGGAGAGAGTGACCTAGAGTCTTAGCGTTCTCTATGTCTTTCCCTTCCGGTCTCCTGCTTCTAGCTTTTGGCCCAGGGTCTTCCCTGGACTTTGCTCAGGTTATGGTATTAAGTTGCTTGTTGGTTTGAACCAGTACAGCATAGGCTTTTTAGAAAGAGCTTAGAAGTTGACCTTGGGTAAAAGGAGATGGAGCAAGCTTAGGTCTTAAAACAAGGGAATGGGAGAAAATGAAAAGTACTGTCAGCTGGAGTGATTGGCAGCGTTACACAATAAGCATATTGGAATAGACATCTCAGTCTTGGACTGGGGTAAGATGGACAAGGGGAAGATGGCGCCCCTGGCTGCTCACAGACAGCGGTGGGCAGTGGCTTATTAGGCAAGGAGAGTGCCGTCGCGGGATGGGAGTGCGGTGAAACGTCCCTTCTGCTTCTGTGTAGCTGGGCTATGGCTTTATTACATAAATCTGGGAGCCGTACGTTATATCTTAATAACAGTGTTAGCTGCACGTCCTAAGGGTGTGACGTCGGGTCACAGACACTGTTAGGAATGGTGGCCTTTGCTCTCTGCAGCCAGCTGCTCATGGGCTCTGGTGCACTTTATAGATCACCCTCTCTGCACCCCCAGAGCCCCTGCTCCTCCCGTCCCCTGATCCTCAGCTACGGTTATCTCGTCTCTGTTCACTTGAACTTGGCCCAAGCACTGACAAGTTCTGAAGTGTCCGACTTGTCTGTGTTCATAATTTGTACTTGTTTTATTCCTGTGTCCCTTTCTTTTCAGGATTTTTGCCTCATTTGGTTCTTCACAGGGTCATTTGTACATCTTTCATTAAAGAATTTGTGTTGATTTTTTTTTTTTTAAGTCATTTCTTAGTTCTCTAGTCATGTCATCCGGAGACAAGAGGCTGGAAAGGGTTAGTGATGGGCAGGTTGGCCCTTTAAATATGGGCGGAGAGGCAAGAGTGGCTGAAGCATAAACAGTTCGACCATTCACCATTCTTTAAATGTTGGGAAAAAAGCCTTTAAATGTATTTGTGCAGAATGTGATTCTTTGGCTAGATAATAGGGCAAATAAAATTGGTGCTAAGAAGTATCTTTCTCTGTTCCCTATTTGTAAGCCCTAACTTAGGGAAAGCTCAGTGTTTAAAAACAGGTTTTCATTTTTCTAGAAAAATTAGGAGTATTCCCAGTATAGAAATCATTTTTTTATCCATTTTAGAGTTTGGTTTCCTAAAACACTGTTTAGGCTGTTAGCACGACAGGTATTGAGGCTGTTTCCTATAACAGGTGTTATTTCCTTAACACCCCTCACCCCAACAAAAAGTTAATTTTATACAGAAGAAAAATATTCACTGAGAAAGAGAAGCTCCTGTAGTATTTGGTGTACTAGAAATTCACATGCATTTTTACTTATCACTTTGTGTACTCTGGTAATAGAAATACCAGTTTCAAGTTTTGTATACAGATGCTTGCATTGATTTAACTGTATAAAGCTGCTCACATGCTCTTTGGAACGGGATTAAAATACCTTGCTACCGGAGTATGTGTATTGTCTCCTATGATGGATTTTTCTCGACAGTTGATGTCTTTTAACATTCTGAATACAAATAAAGGCAATTATTTTGTGATACCATTGATTACTTTTGAGAACACTCCACTCTACAAAGAAGAAAGAAATAATGCTGTGGCCTGAGAATAGTGAGTTCTCTTCAGAATCTGGAAGGGCATTCAGTCACTTTTAGTCTTCTTCACATTCAAATGTATGATGTCATCCTTAAGTAATTCATATTTGTGGCAGTCTTGACTGTTATGGAGCCTGAGACACAGATGTTGATCTGTATTTTCAGTTCATGTTGGGTTAGGTATAGAATTTTGGGCTTTTACCTCAGTTACAATCTTAAGTAGTGAGCTTTTGTCTTCAACCAGGATTCTGGGAATTAAATACCTTATAGAAAATGTGACATCATCAGTTTTCCCAAGGATGGTACAAAACTATATACTTAGGAGACAAAGTTTTCATTATATAAAAAGGCTCCCATAGGATATGAGGGCTTAATTCCCTCACAGAATGCAGTTGAAAAGGGTTTCTAGAACATGCATGTGTAAGAGAAAGATTTATTTTGAATGGCAAAGTCAAAAGCTATCTCTAAAACATGGGTGTGACTGACCAGTTACCCTGAAGTGTCAGCACAGAGGTTCAGAGGGGCCAGTTCTTTTGCCCTAGTAGATGCACCTCAGATCTCTCTGGAAGCAGTACCAGTGGAAGATGAAAGACTGCATAGGCTTTATTTAGTTAGGCTTATTTTAGTTAGGCTTTTATAATTTGTAATCTGTGAGGAAGCTTCTAGGTTTTTCCATATTCTAAGTTCCATTGGGCACAGGTAATACTTTAAATTATGTTTCATTGCATCACTAGTGCCAGCAGTAAGATAACTGCCTTCAGTTTACACAGTGGTCCTTGCATTTGCAAGGTTTTCACAAATTTCTTGATTCAATTATCTTGTTTATTTAAAAAAAGCTACAACCAAAAATAAAAACCACAGACTGTCATTTGTTGTTTCTGTTTTGCCAAATAAACTGTATTTTGTAGATATTCATTATGTATTAGTTAAAGTATTTTTATGTACGTATGTTTTTCTTAAGCACATTTTAGAAAGGGACAGCACAATGTAAAACTTGGTTATATTACACTCTATCTCTTTGCTTTGGAATATGGACCTAGTTCAGAAAACACTTAAGGGGAAATTAACATTTCAGTTGAAGTTACAAATGTAATTTCCATCCTGTCATATTTTGGTGACCTTTTGTGACAGCTTGTCTCAATTGGAGGAATGCATTTTTACTTGTTGATTAAAGATGTCATTTGAAACCATTTTATTACTGGGGATAGTGAAATTAATCTTGACACTTAGAACCACTAGAAAAATAATTGCTGATTCACTGCATAAAATGTGTGTGTGAACCTATCATGTAGTCAAGATTAGAATAAAAGTCTGTGCTTGTTAAGACGAGATTAAATTTTCTGTGGCATGGAGTCTAGATCCATTTGAAGGGAAGGGGGATCCTTAGAAACAATTTCAAGAAAATGAAATGTGGCTTAGAGATTTTGGAAGAGTTTGGAGATGATTATGGAATCCAAGGTAGGAGAAAAACTGGTAATATTTAAAATTTACCCTTTGCTGTGGAAGAAGGCATGGGAATGCTTCTTAGTAGAATTCAATGAAATCTTTGAAAGGTGTTTACTAATAGAGCATATATTATCATAACTTAGAACTGTATTTGAATAAGTTAGCCTTTTTCTTCTAAGAATTCAGAATAATGTGCCTACTGAAGTTTTGTAGGGCCAGAATTTTGATTGTTGCCCCATGGCATTGGTCAGAGAAGAGGGCACCATTTTGTGGCTTTGCTCTCATTTGCTGTAGCTTCCCTGTCAGGTGGCGTGGATGTAGGTCTGTCTTCACAGAGTAAAGTTGTTGTTGTTTTTAAATGAATCAGAAAATCTGACTTGGTAGTACTAAATGAGTTTCCATTCTTTATGAAATTTAAGTATTTGGCTTGAGAGTGATTTTATTGGTAGTTTTGCTTTTAAAGCAGAACAATCAGGAATTTGTAATTTTTGAGTCTCTGTGCCACTGTGAATTAATCAGTACTTATACTGGGTTCTCATAGAAGAGTGTCCTGGTTTAGGACTGGGGTATAGCCAGGTCTTGAAAGAACATGATGCCTAGCAGATGAGGAGAGGTGGTTGGGTTGAAATTCTTCAGCTTCTCTGTTTTAGCTTTCCTCAGCACATTTTAGTGGTCTCCAATGAAAATTCAGATTTACGGGAGGTCCTTGTGTTTTAAGGAAGAAGCATGTCTTCATGGAACAGGTCTCACTCACGAGGTCCGGTGTCTCTGACCGTGCTCTGCCCCTCGCCTGCTTACTGCTGCTGGTGGAGCCGTTTGTTGCTGGTGAAGCACCCGCTGTTCCCGACTTTCGTTGTCACATACTTGTTTTTTTTTGTTTCTCCCTATAGATCTGATTTCGCCTCTTTGGAGGTATCTAACGCATGTGCATCTTTTCAAATAGAGCTTTCAGCAGAAGCCAAAGCCGCATTGCTTGAATTTGAGGAGAGGGAGCGACAGCACAAACAGGGCCGCTATGGCTCCAGGCGGGGAGGAAGGAGAGGAGGTTCGTCCATGTGCCGTGGAGTTGGAGACCAGAGGAGAGAGAGCAGCGAGAGGGGACGTGCCAAGGACCACAGGCCCGCTCTGCTGCCCACACAGCCCCCTGTGGTGGTGAGTCGCCCAGCTCCATCCTGGGAGCCTGCATGTTGAGAACAAATGGAAGTTCTCTCTGGCGTGGGTTTCGTATTTTGCATTTGCGTTAGTCTGAGATGAAAATTTAGTACAAGGCAACACGGCTATAGTTTCTTTATAGCCTGTGGTATGATTTCATTGTTGTTCAGTTGCCAAGTCATGCCTGAGTCTTTGTGACCCCATTCACCGCAGCACTCCAGACTTCCCTGTCCCTCACCATCTCACGCAGTTTGCCCAGGTTCATGTCCATTGAATTGGTGATTCCATCCAACCGTCTCATCCTCTGTCATCCCCTTCTCCTCCCAGCATCAGGGTCTTTTCCAGTGAGTCAGCTCTTCACATCACATGGCCAGAGTATTGGAGCTTCAGCATCAGTCCCTCCAATGAGTATTTAGGATTGGTTTCCTTTTAGATTGACTGGTTTGATCTACTTGCAGTCGAAGGGACTCTCAAGAGTCTTCTTCAGCACCATAGTTCGAAAGCACCTGTTCTTTGACACTCAGCCTTCTTTATTGTCCAGCTCTCACATCTGTTCATGACTACTGGAAAGACCATCAGTTCACTTCCGTCGCTCAGTCGTGTCCGACTCTTTGCGACCCCATGAATTGCAGCACGCCAGGCCTCTCTGTCCATCACCAGCTCCCGGAGTCTACCCAAACCCATGTCCATCGAGTCGGTGATGCCATCCAACCATCTCATCCTCTGTCGTCCCCTTCTCCTCCCACCCTCAATCCTACCCAGCATTAGGGTCTTTTCGAATGAGTCAACCCTTCGCATGAGGTGCCCAAAGTATTGGAGTTTCAGCTTCAACATCAGACCTTCCAATGAACACCCAGGATTGATCTCTTTTAGGATGGATTGATTGGATCTCCTTGCAGTCCAAGGGACTCTCAAGAGTCTTCTCCAACACCACAGTTCAAAAGCATCAATTCTTCGGCGCTCAGCTTTCTTCACTGTCCATCTCTCACATCCATACATGACCACTGGAAAAACCATAGCCTTGACTAGACATACTTTTGTTGGCAAAGTAATTTCTCTGCTTTTAAATATGCTATCTAGGTTGGCCATAACCTTCCTTCCAAGGAGTAAGCGTCTTTTAATTTCATGGCTGCAATCACCATCAGCAGTGATTTTGGAGCCCCCAAAAATAAAGTCTGACACTGTTTCCACTGTTTCCCCATCTATTTCCCATGAAGTGATGGGACCAGATGCCATGATCTTAGTTTTCTGAACGTTGAGCTTTAAGCCAACTTTTTCACTCTCCTCTTTCACCTTCATCAAGAGGCTCTTTAGTTCTTCTTCACTTTCTGCCATAAGGGTGGTGTCATCTGTATATCTGAGGTTATTGATATTTCTCCCGGCAATCTTGATTCCAGCTTGTGCTTCCTCCAGCCCAGCGTTTCTCATGATGTACTCTGCATATAAGTTAAATAAGCAGGGTGACAATAGACAGCCTTGACGTACTCCTTTTCCCATTTGGAACCAGTCTGTTGTTCCATGTCCAGTTCTAACTGTTGCTTCCTGACCTGCCTACAGGTTTCTCAAGAGACAGGTCAGATGGTCTGGTATTCCCATCTCTCTCAGAATTTTCCACAGTTTATTGTGATCCACACAGTCAAAGGCTTTGGCATAGTCAATAAAGCAGAAATAGATGTTTTTCTGGAACTCTTCTTGCTTTTTCGATGATCCAGCAGATATCGGCAATTTGATCTCTGGTTCCTCTGCCTTTTCTAAAACCAGCTTGAACATCTGGAAGTTCACGGTTCACGTATTGCTGAAGCCTGGCTTGGAGAATTTTGAGCATTACTTTACTAGCATGTGAGATGAGTGCAGTTGTGCAGTAGTTTGAGCATTCTTTGGCATTGCCTTTCTTTGGGATTGGAACGAAGACTGACCTCTTCCAGTCCTGTGGCCACTGCTGAGTTTTCCAGATTTGCTGGCATATCTAGTGCAGCACTTTCACAGCATCACCTTTGAGGATTTGAAATAGCTCAACTGGAATTCCATCACCTCCACTAGCTTTGTTTGTAGTGATGCTTTCTAAGGCCCACTTGACTTCACATTCCAGGATGTCTGGCTCTAGGTGAGTGATCACACCATCGTGATTATCTGGGTCATGAAGATCTTTTTTGTAGAGTTCTTCTGTGTATTCTTGCCACCTCTTCTTAATATCTTCTGCTTCTGTTAGGTCCATACCATTTCTGTCCTTTATCGAGCCCATCTTTGCATGAAATGTTCCTTTGGTATCTCTAATTTTCTTGAAGAGATCTCTAGTCTTTCTCAATCTGTTGTTTTCCTCTATTTCTTTGCACTGATTGTTGAGGAAGGCTTTCTTATCTCTCCTTGCTATTCTTTGGAACTCTGCATTCAGATGGGAATATCTTTCCTTTTCTCCTTTGCTTTTCGCTTCTCTTCTCTTCCAAGCTATCTGTAAGGCCTCCTCAGACAGCCATTTTGCTTTTTTGCATTTCTTTTCCATGGGGATTTTCTTGATCCCTGTCTCCTGTACAATGTCACAAACCTCTGTCCATAGTTCATCAGGCACTCTGTCTATCAGGTCTAGACCCTTAAATCTGTTTGTCACTTCCACAGTATACTCATAAGGGATTTGATCTAGGTCATAGCTGAATGGTCTAGTGGTTTTCCCTACTTTCTTAATTTAAGTCTGAATTTGGCAATGAGCAGTTCGTGATCCGAGCCACAGTCTGCTCCCGGTCTTGTTTTTGCTGACTGTATAGAGCTTCTCCATCTTTGGCTGCAAAGAATATAATCAATCTGATTTCGGTGTTGACCATCTGGTGATGTCCACGTGTGGAGTCTTCTCTTGTGTTGTTGGAATAGGGTGTTTGCTATTATCAGTGCATTCTCTTGGCAAAACTCTATTAGCCTTTGCCCTGCTTCATTCTGTACTCCAAGGCCAAACTTGCCTGTTACGCCAGGTGTTTCTTGACTTCCTACTTTTGCATTCCAGTCCCCTATAATGAAAAGGACATCTTTTTTGGGTATTAGTTCTAAAAGAAGCCTTGACTATACAGACCTTTGTCAGCAAAGTGGTCTTTGCTTTTAACACCTTGTCTGGGTTTTTCATAGCTTTCCTGCCAAGAAGCAATTGTCTTCTAATTTCATGGCTGCAGTCGCCATCCGCAGTGATTTTAGAGCCCAAGAAGAGGAAATCTGTCACTGCTTCCACTTTTTCCCTTTCTATGTGCCATGAAGTGATGGGAGCGGATGCCAAAAAATCGTAGTTTTTTAATATTAAGTTAAGTCAGCTTTTTTCATTCTCATCAAGAGAGTCTTTAGTTCCACTTCACTTCCTTCAGTTAGAGTGGTATCATCCGCACATCTGAGGCTGTGGATATTTCTTCTGGCAGTCTTGATTCCAGCTTGTAACTCATCCAGTATATGGTCTTAAACCTCCAGTCCTCTAGTTCTGAGGTAGTGAAGACTAACTCTTTGTCAGCACTGATGAGGGAAGAAGCAGCGAGAGAGCGGATGTCTTCCAGGGCTCGACCCACAGAGGAGCCTCGCTCACCTCTTCTGCTGGTGGAGGGGTGCTGCTCCCGTGAGCCCCATTCTGAAAACACAGACTCTGTTACATTGAGAATCTAGCCATAATGGTGTATTTTATAAAATATTTTTTCTTATATACTGCTTACCATAGGTTTTTCCTTAAGTGTAGCAGTTTCTCTTACAAATAACTCATATCGTCTCCATGGAAACGGAGATTGTCATGTCCGTAAAAAATTTTCATAATTTAGGACTAAATCATGTAATTGTAATTTCAGGTTTTGTTTGAATTTCTCTGTATTTCAAAGGTGAGACATCTCAGGAACAAAGACAGAAAGTGTAGTGGTTTTTTTGGTTGTTATTCTTTCAGTTAACTTTAGTATTTTATAGTTTTTCCTTCAGAAGTTAGTCTTCAAGGACAGATTTATTTAATGTAAATATGTGTTTGCACTGTCTACCCTCCTACATTATTACGTGAGTGTAGGGGAAAATCACACCTGACCTCGGTGTAGAAAATTGTGTTTTAGGAGGCATTCATTTGTGAAATAACAAAGTAGAAAAGGTGATTCACTGTTTTCGCGTGAGAATTCTAGTTTCATTGAACAGGGAAGAAAGGCAGGTGGGTTGATGATGGCATTAAAGAGATTGAGGATATTGGTAGTTGCTCTTTGCTCACACAACCATTTGTCTTGGAGCTTCTCTGACAGCAGGGAGACGGGCCCTTCAGTGTTTTCCTTTTCGTCCCCGTCTCGTCTCCTTGCCCCCAACCCCCATTGTGTGTGTGAAGAGCCAGCCCCATGATCTTGGCCTCCGAAGGGGGAAACAGCCAGTAGGTGACCAGTTTTTACATAGCTGTTCCTCCATGATCCTGGAAAAGTAACTCAACTCCCTACTTTCTTACCCATATAGAGAGGCTCAACTGGGAGCCCTGAGTACTTCAGAAGTGTTGCCCAAGTATCAGTTGACCCAAGTCCCTCCTGACAGCAACATTGTGTCTGGAATTCTCTAGGTGCCAGGGCTTTTCTAGGTGCCAGAGGGCTCAACCCACTGCTGGCCTGACTCAGCCTGCTGGAGCCTTGGCCTGTGAGCTGTACACGCATCTTTGCTAGCAGTGGTATTTTAAAGCTGCAGGTTACTAAATCAGTCACAGCTTTCTGACATGACCTTAACCTTGCACCCACTTGTGTCTACCTTTGATCCTGGTCACTCCCCACCCCAGAGCTGTCTATATCTTCGATTCCAGAAGGCATAACCTTTTCTCTTCGTGGCTTTACTTGTGTCTGTTTTCTCCTTGGTCCATCTGTTGGTGCTGGCACTTCGTTCCTTCCACTCCCCTGAGCATGCTCTGAGAATCGCCTCCTCACCTTTGCAGTCTGTCCTAGTGGACTGCTCTCTGGGACTTTGGGCGTCACCTGTGAGCTCCTCTTTCTTGAGCCTCTCTTATTTTGAGTGTCTGAGATTAGGGTGTAGTCTCTTCTCTTCCAACAGGGCCCCTTCCCTTGCTCCTGTTTCTTTTGCTGCGTTGTTCTCAGGCCTGTTTCTGATCAGAGCTCTCACTGGGCAGCATTGTCCTTCCTGCCATCTGCTCTCTCCGCATGAGTCTGGGTCTCCAGCCTGCACCTCTTGCCAGCTCAGTTTCTTCATTTCCTAGCTGCCCTGGGCTTCTCTGCATGGCTGTTGCCCAGGCCCTAAATTCCCCTAGTTTAGAACAAGTGATTTCCTTAAAAGTCCTTCATGCTGTTGAGTGAGTTGCCCTGTGCTGTGCTCTTTCCCAGCTGAGTTCAGATTTAGTTTAGCTGTCCCTCTGTCAGTGTGCTGTCCGTGCGGATTCAGTGCTGATCGGGATAGAAGAGACTGCTTCACGCACAGTTGTGCATGTTACAGATGCCATGAGTCAGCGGCGGGAATAGACTAGTCTCTGGGAGCATATGTATCCACGGATTTATGGTAGCTCTGCGTCTTCAGAAAAGTCCTCCCCGAGAAAGGATGGGTTAGACCAGGTCGTGTACACTTGCGTGTCAGAGCTCTCAGACCACGGCTGTTTGTTTCGTTCCGCTCCCGGCGTCCGTGGCCTGTTGTGTTAAATGGTCCATCTTCTTCTGCCTCCTTTCCCCTTGTCTGCCACACACTGTTGATCATCGTCGTCAGACGCTGTAGAGGCTCCAGAATGGAGTTCAGGAGCCTCTGAAGTCTGGCGTCATCCCAGGCGATCAGTGCACAGCGTGCCCTGGCCGGTAGTAGCCTGCCGCCTCTGCCACCGTGTGTGGCCAGTTTGATGAGTGGTTGGTTACAAGCAGGGCTTGTGGAACCAGGTTCTCTGCTCTTTTGCTTACCTGCCGCTTGATCTTGTAAGAGGAGGGTCACGACAAGGGCCGACAAGCTTCATAGGCTTGTTGGGGGTGAGTTACTCCACATACAGACCTTTCAGCGCGTGCTTAAGACACCGGCAGAGGGGAGGAGGCCCAGTGCTCTTGAGGCTGCTGCTGTGGTGGGGGTCTCCTCCTCTCTCAAGACTGTTGCACTAAGTAACCGCGAGATCCTTGACCGCACAGAGAGTGTGTGTTCCCTCTCTTGCGTCCTCCGGTCTTCAAATGTGGCTGCAGCCACGCTGGTCCCTGTGTGCGCCTCCGGGCGTGTGTTCCACCTCCGCTGCTCTCAGGTGATGCCATTCCACTCCTTGCCTGGCTCCTTTCCCTCCTTCCTGGTTCAGAGGCCACCTTCTCAGGAACCAGCCCCCTCCCCTCTGGGAGCCCTTCGCCCTCTCTGCAGCCTGCTTTCTAGTGGGGTTGCTCCTGCATTGCCTGCCCATCTCATAGGCTTCTGGAGGCGGAGCAGGCCAGCCCAGGCAGCTGGTGCTCTGCCCGCATCACTTGGCTCATGGTGGGCAATTCTCATGGTTGAGCTGCAGTTTTTCTCTTTTGGAATCCATGCGTCGTGTTCGGGGGCTGTGGTCTTCCCTCCTTGTCCTGATGTTGGCTCACGTTGTTAGACAGTAGCCCTAACCGTGAGCAGGCGGAGCAGCTCATTTTTCCTGCTGTTTTATACAAATTGTTACTAATAAACTTATTTCTGAGTCAACTCTTACAGTGCAATCAGTGTAAAATCTGTAAGGCACTGGCATTTTCCCTTGTAAGCGTTGATTGCTGTGACTTTGTCTCTTTTGGTGGTTTTAGACATACTCTTCAAGATTAATTCCTCCTCCACAGCCTCAGCCGCCGCCGCCGCCGCCGCCGCCGCCGCCTCCACAGCAGCCGATCCGCAGTCTGTTCCAGCAGCAGCAGCTCCAGCCCCTGCTGCCCCTGCAGCACCCGCACCACCCCTCCCCTCCCCAGGGGATGCACATGCCGCCCCAGATCGAGGCCCCCCGGGTGATGATGACCCCTCCTCCCGTGACCCCACAGCAGCCCAAGAACATACACATCAACCCCCACTTCAAAGGGGCCGTGGTGACGCCCGTTCAAGGTACGTGTCTCCTTTGCTGTGGTCAAATTCCAGGTGACTGTGGCCAGACCGTCGTCACTTCAGGTCCGTAAGGATGCCGAGGGCTCCCCGACTCCTTGCCGCCGCTCACATGCGCACTGGCAGGCGGGTCAGGCCCCTCTCTCAGCTTGTGTGTCTCCTGTCATGTCACTCAGCGGGGGTGCTGAGAACACTCGGCAGGGGTGCAGGGCTCTAGAGGTCACTGGGGGCGTCTGGTTGGCGTCCCTCCTCCGTTCCTGGTGGGTCTGACTGCGAAGGGCCTGTCCCCTCGGGTTCCACTCGCGGTGCTTCCTTTGAGTTCCAGAGGGACACACCCATCTTTTCGTGGTCAGCTGATGGCATGATCACGGGTGCACGTTCCTGAAGCAAGACTAGTTCTGAGCAGTGAATACAGAGCGTATCTTCATGCACCTGCTCAGCGCAGCGTTGATGGAGACGCTGCTCTCCATGGCGTTGGAGATACATCAGTGAACACAGCTGTCAGCGCTTGCTGTGGGCGTTGTCTAGCTTCCCAGCAGCGACAGTGAGCAGTGGACGTGATAAACGAGAACCCCGTGAGGCGTGTTGGAGAATGAAAGTGCAGTGCTGAGGAGAGCAGGGGGGGTCCCCGGGGTGGCGGGGGCCGACTGCACTGAGAAGGGAAGACTGGAAGGGGCAGGAGCTGGTGGCGTGCCTGTCAGGGGACGGGTATTCCAGGCAGAGGGATCTGCCGGTGCAGAGCCTCCTCTTTCTGATGAGGCTGTGCTTTCATGTTCAGGTAACTAAACAGAGACCAGGTGAGAGTTAGTGGAGTGCAGCGGTGGAAAGAAATGCGGAACCTTGTCATGTGAGACCTGGGAGCCATCCCGAGAGCTTTGCTTTTGTTCTGAATGAACTGGGGCGTGATTAGAGGAGTCTGAGCACAGGAGTAGCATCGTCGCTGTGTGTTTGACAAGGATTGTTCTCACGGCTGTGTTGAGAGTGGGCTTGTGAGGGTGGCAGAGGTGGAAACCAGGTATTCAGCTTGGAGGTGAATGCGGTGATCAAGGTAACCTGGTAGTGGCTCGGGTCAGGGTGGCGGCAGTGATCAGGGGTCAGATGCCGGGTGTGACTCAGGACAGAGCTGATGGACGAGCTGAGTGTGGGCAGGAGAGAAGAGACAAAATGATGCTGGAGGGTGGGGTTGCCATCACCTGAGAGCGCTCGAGGCTGAGCAGGCTTTCAGGGAAGACCACGAGCTCTGTGCTGGAGGTGCACCCAGACACACAGGCGCACGTGTCTAGGCTGAAGTTACTAGGGAGCGTGCAGACGAGGTCTGGGTGCGAAGCGGAAGTAGGGCTTTGTTGGTGTCTCGATGGACCTAGAGCCTGCATGCAGTGAAAGACCCCGTGTTGATGTGTCGAGGAGACTGGGGCCTGGGGCCTGGAACCTGGGGCACGTGTCGTGCCAGGTGGGGGTCCGCAGGGAGAAGGAAACCCAGAGAGTGTGGAGGACAGGGGCCGGCTGGAGCCCAGTGCTCGGGTGGCTGGGGATGGAGTGCAGGCTGGGCGCCGGGCCCGCAGTCGCGGGCTCTGGGGTTCTGACAGGGTGGTTTTGGTGACGTGGAGGCGTCACTGAGGTGGGCTTGCGAGGGAACGGGGTGCAGGCGTGGGAGATGATTGTATCGACAGGGATGAAGAGTGTCTTGCCAAGGTGGATATTGGGGAGCAGGAGAGGGAGTGATGGGCAGCCCCAACACCCCCCGGAGCTGTCGTTCATGAGACAGGAGAGACCTGTCTGCCTGCATGTTTTTCTCCAACCACACTCACCTTTCTGCGTCAGGGGTAGCCTAGACAGCGTTGGATTTGCTGGAGTCAGGCTGTTGACAAGCAGTAGAGGAGGTGTCTTGCTCACAACGAAGGCTGTGGAGTGTATGATGATAAGGGGCCAGGAGATGTTTGTGGGGTCCTGCAGTTGGGAGGTTAGGGTCATGGAGGGAGTGAGGCGGGAAGGTCAAGATGGCGTAAGGTCATGGAGAATGCGCAGGTCTTGGGGGCTGGGGCAGCTCTGGAAGCATCTTGGCCAAGACCTCAGATGGGGCTGCTGTGGGAGACGGTGAGTGGGGAGCTCAGCCAGAGACCCGAGAGCAGCTGTGTGACCAGGATGTGGACCGCAGCCTGGGGGCCCTGGACCGGGCTGTTTGATGACCCGAGATCCAAGTCTGGGGTCTGAAAACAGCAGTGAAGACAAGAAAGGGTCCCATCCCTGCTCCATAGCCAGTGGGGAGGAGGCTGAGGGAGACAGACAGTCTCATCTTCTGGGAGAGTTAGGTCTCCATTAGAGCAGGGAGGGGAAGGGGGGGCCGTCATGGGTCTGCTGATGGTGAGCTTGCAGTTCCAAATGGTTGAGATATTCTACAAGTTGAGAAGATGCCTGAGATAGGACTTGGAGTTGGGGAGAAAGCCAGGGTGTGGAGTCACCGTGAAATTGTGGCCTTGAAGTGGCTCAGACGGTACAGCATCCACCTGCAATGCAGAAGACCTGGGTTCATTCCCTGGTTCGGGAAGATCCCCTGGAGAAGGAGGTGGCAACCCACTGCAGTATTCTTGCCTGGAGAATGCCATGGACAGAGGAGCCTGGTGGGCTGCGGTCCACAGGGTCGCAAAGAGCTGGACACGCCTGAGCGACTGTCGCTTGGAGCAGAGGGCCGTGGGGGCAGCAGGCTGACCATGGCGATGGCATCTACACGTGGCTCTAGGAGACTGTTCCTGTTTTACACGTGCAGGAGCAGCAGGGTCGGGTCGGTGCCATCGGTTCCTTGACTGCCCTTTGTGTGTCCCGCCTGTGTGAGAATCAGTCACTGGCCTTGCCCTGCTCTGAGCTGCAAGGACAGGCGGCATGGTGGCTGTGTGAACCTTTGTTGTCTCTGCAGCTGACGCACTGGTGGCCTGTCTCCTTCAGCAGCTGTGGGGTGAAGAGGGAGCACGACTCAGGGATGTGGCCCCTTCCCGAGCCCTGCCCCCACACTAAATCTCATTTGTGGAAACAGTGTTTTGATGTCAGCATCTGTTATTGTGAATTTCCTTCTAAAATTGAATGGGAAACTGGCAGTTGGTACGGTGCACAAATTTTCTTTAGCTTAATGAAAATAAACTGTGTTAGAACTACACCGTGGGAAAACTGTAAGGAGACTCCAAGCTGTCCTCCAGGCAGGAAAACAGTGGGCCTTTCTGCTCAGTTGCCACATGGGTGCAGAATGCCAGCCTGGCACCCTGACACTCCTGCCTGATTCAGTATATGCAAGGTCAGCGTTCTGACAAGAGTTTTCAGCTTGTAGAACCCACTCACTGTGCTCTCTTCACAGAGCCAGGCCCCTCAGTGCCCGTGTCCCTTCTCTTTAAAGTGCCTTTGATCTCGAGGACCCTGATGCCTCTGCTGGGTGTACACGCAACACTTTTGAAGCAGTTGTTTTTCAATACTAAGTGAATGAGCTTAGTTAAATAGAAAGCCACTGTTGTTCTTGAGAGAGGCTGGTTGACTAGTTGTCTCCTGTACGCAAAAGATAGATTAACCACAGTGATTCTCAGCCTCACACAGTCAAAAGGTGTTTTAAAAAATTAAAAAGATGTATGCACACCTTTGGAGAAGGCAGTGGCACCCCACTCCAGTACTCTTGCTTGGAAAATCCCATGGACGGAGGAGCCTGGCAGGCTGCAGTCCATGGGGTCGCTAAGAGTCGGACACGACTGAGCGACTTCACTTTCACTTTTCCCTTTCATGCATTGGAGAAGGAAATGGCAACCCACTCCAGTGTTCTTGCCTGGAGAATCCCAGGGACGGGGGAGCTGGTGGGCGGCCGTCTATGCGGTTGCACGGAGTCGGACAGGACTGAAGCGACTTAGCGGCAGCAGCAGCACACCTTTGTCTAATCGCACGTACTTTCTTTTCAAGGATGAAAAATGTTTTACCATATTGTAATCAGCCAGTTTTGTTGGAAGTTTAACTTGTTTTCCAGATTTTCAGTATTAAAATTGAAAACTTAGTCCATTAATTCTTGGGACAGTGTGGGATATAAATATTAAATGTCAAAGGTAAAGAGTTCAAGGTTCAGCTGGAATGAATGGTGTCTTATCAGGTTGTAAATTGTCTCCTATTCACAGTGGAGGAGGAAGCAGGTAGGTGACGTGTGGTCTTAGAGGTCTAATGTACGGATTTCTTTGCTTAATCATAAGTGAAAAATAGTTTGTCTTAGTGCTCTATTTTAAAAATAAGTTTGATTGACTTTTAAGCTGTATTACTTCTGTGATGCTGTTTTACTGGAACTTTTTCAAATTAAAACTAAATGCTGTTATACTGTTCTTGCCGAGTTCTCCGTGGTTCTCCCTTGGTGTCTGTCAGTGTTTATCTTCTCTTATAAGCACATTGGTCATGTTGGATCAGGGCCCCGGCCCCGCCTCCGTGACCTCATTTTCCCTCGATCACTTCTTTAAAGGTGCATTTCCACGTGACCTTCCGAAGTCCTCGTGATGAGGACTCCGGAGTGTGAGTTTGAGAGGGGGCTGCAGTTCAGCCCTTGGCACCTGGCCGTCCGAGACCTTCCTGGACGTGTCTGGCAGGACATTTTAATGGAGGGGATAGCATGCTGCCATAGAGTGGTCACCTCTTGCGAGGGGATTTTTTACCTCCCAAATCAAAATTGGTAGAAGGCTCATGTATGAAGTAGCTTAAACATGCAGGGTGTGAAACTAGCATCTGGCTCTTTCCCTGTTACAAAATGTCTTGTCTCATTTTGAAATCATTTGACTACTGTTCTTCTGGTAAGTTGATGGGAATTGTGCCTCTTGAAACGCAAAACAAAGATGACAAGTCTCGGCGTAGCAGGCTGTCGAGTAGGTTGTTCTGGGTTACAGCACGGGGTAGCCGACACCGTGTGTGCGTTTTCTCTTCTGCCCACTTCACTTCCTCTCCCGCCTCTCTCCCTCATGATCCGGAGGACTTGGGCACAAGTTTGTGCTTGATTAGCCTCGGAAGATAACTCGGGTTAGATAACCTGGATCACCTGCATATGGATGTCAAAAACAAAGGAGATTCTCATTGTAGAGGAATAATGTCTTCTTTGGTGCACAGTATTTTAATTCTAGGTTAGAATTCACCCTTGAAATGGAAGCTTCTGCTTGTGCTATTGTACACTGAAGACAAACGTTCTCTCCCCTGTCCCTTTATGGAATTGTATCAGCACAAACATGCAGCCTTTGCTCAAGTGTAAACTTCATGTATTGTGTGTATTGTGCACGTAGTGCGTCGTGCTCCTCTCCTGGCGGGTTCGGGGTGAAGTCGAGTGTAACGAGTGGTGTTTTCCTCACAGTGCCCTTGCTGCCAGTCCCGAGCCAGCCGAGACCTGCGGTGGGACCCCAGAGATTCCCAGTGAGTAGCAGCTGCTCCTTCTGCTCTCGTAGGGATGAGCACACACTTACCAGGAAATATTAATACGGCAAATACAAGTGGTTCCGGCCAAATAAAAGTTTAAGGATTTGTAAATATTGACAATAATTTTTGCAGTGGAAAATGTTTGTTAAAAGCTTAAGGTCAATGGATTTTTGAGAATGGAATTAATTTTGTTTAACTGTAAAATTGTTGAATCAGGATCATCAGTAGAATGCCTTTTGTCTTAAAGACTATGAATTTTGATTTTATTATTGCCTTGTGTTAGGTGAGGAAGGGCCTTTATTATTGTGTGTGTGTGGGGGGGCCATGTGTGCACTTGGTAAGTGTGAGTGTGTGTATGCAGTTTCAGGGAGTAATAATGAGATGTCTACTTGTTTAAAAAAAAATTCTCAAAGGTCTTCATGAGCCATTGGTTTTATATTTTAAAAATGCAGGTTTTCTTTTTAAAGTATCTTTAAGATACCCCTCCCCCCACTCTCCTGTTGTTCCCATGATTTTATCCATTCTTCTGATAATGTTTTAATTAGAAGAAAAATGTCCATTAAATAGTTATCCATTTAAATAAATTTCATTTTATTTGACTTTTTGGTTTGATTTGTAGTTAGTTCATGGTTTTATTAAATCAGTGATAATGTATTCTAAGAAAAATTTGAGAAAAAAAAAGGACCAGACCATAATATTTTAGTTTGTATATAAAACAGATGTAGTTTTGTTGATGCTAAATAATCTGATTTCCTGGAAATACCTAAATGATCTGTTTGACCTTGGCTTTGATCCTCAGTAGCTGCCGTGTTTATGTGGGTCGTAAATAAAAGATCTCACTGTGTAGTCAGATGATTACTCAAAAAGACAGTACTGGATTTGAAGGTTCAGAGTATTTTTTAGGAACTTTCTTGATTTGTAGTTAATCTTTATGACATGATATTGTTTCTAGAACTGATTCTTACTGGTTTCATACGCTTTTATTAGCTAATTTTTAAAAATTAACTGATCAAGTTCTAAAAACTAGTTATTTAAAAAATTAGGTGACATTTATTGAGTACAGATCCTTATTTGAAACAGTTGTCTAAATAGTTAAGATTTATTAATTGCATTATTCAAGGATAAGTACGTGTGATTTTAGTCATTAGATGTATTTCTTTTGGTGAATAATTTAACTGCTAGTTGTTACAAAGTACTAACATTTTAAAAAATGTACTTTTTCTTATTTTCAGGGTTGTGAGCTTTTGCATTAGAATCATAATTGATTTTGTGTTTATGTTTTATTAGAAATGCAGAGATAAAATTTGATGAAAGCAAATGTAGTTTAAAATTATAAAGCAAGATTGTGTGTAGATATAAAATTAGAATAATCATTTGCAGTTTTCATCTACTTATAATTTCATTTGTGCAAACAGTTGTATCTGATACTAAAAGAAACCTTGTATTACTTGAGGACATTACAAAGAGGATAATAATTTCTTTGTGAGAAATTAAACTAAAAGTTATATAATGCTCTGAGGGTGGTAAACATTGCTGAACTGTTCTTGGAGCAGTTTTTGCAAGGTGTAATGTTTTGTTCTATTTTTAAGGTGGGTTATGTGTACAGGTGCTGGGAAATAGGCTAGAGATTAGTCATGTGTGTGATATAGTTTGAGAAGTAGTTACTGCCATTTAACATGCATCTTTAAGCCCCCAGTGCTGGATCTTCAATTGCGTGCTCAGTCGCTCAGTCGTGTCTGACTCTTTGCGCCCCATGGACTAGAGCCTGCCAGGCCCCTCTGTCCATGGAATTCTCCAGGCCAGAATACTGGAATGGGTAGCAATTCCCTTCTCCAGGGGATTGTCCTGACCCAGAGATTGAACCTGCATCTCCTGCATTGGCAGGCAAATTAAGTTACAATAGAGGTTTTTTTCTTTAAAGTTCATCAAAACAGTATTGGGAAGGAGACTAACTCTAGGCTGGTTCATGTTGTTTTACGTACACCAGATTTTTTTTAAATTTTAAAATATCTTTGAGTATTATTTTTTATGTAATTTTAAAGGTTATTTTTCTTTTACAGTTATTACAAAATTTTGGCTATATTCCCCATGTTGTGCAATACATCCTTGAACCTATGTTACACCCAGCAGTTTGTATCTCCCACTCTCCCACCCTTATTATATCCCACCACCCTCTGCCTTGTAACCTCTGGCTTATTCTCCATATTTGTGAGTCTGCTGCTTTTTTGTTGTATTCACTAGTCTGTTGTATTTCTTAGATTCCACATGTATGTGATTTCATACAGTATTTGTTTTTCTCTGTCTGATTTATTTCACTTAGCATAATATCCTCCACATCCACCTATATTGCTGCAGATGGCAAAATACCGTTCTTTTTTATGGCAAAGTACTGTTCCATTGTGTGTGTATATGTATATACATCTTCTTTATCCATTCATCTGTTGATGGATATTGAGGTTGCTTCCAGTCTTGGCAACTGTAAATACTGCTGCTGTGAACATTGGGGTGCATTTATCTTTTTTGAGTAACATTTTTTTCCTTTTCTACTAATTGATTTTACTTTGTTTTTTAATCAATGTAGATGTGGTTTCGGGACCATTTAGTGAGTTTCTCATGTGCTGAATGTTCTATATAGTGCTAGTCCTTAAACCATAAAATGTGTAAGCACAGGCCCATGAAGCCTAATTTCCTCCTGAAGAGAGAGTACTGCTGGGGCTGAAGAAAGCCCCTTGGCGATTTCGTACTGATGGCAGTGTACCGTGCGGGCTCTTTCGTGGTTCTTTTCAATAGAGGAGTTTAGTCTTTACTTGTTAAACTGAATTTTGCTTTGTAAAGTGACTACACACACACCAATTGATAAAACATATGTTAGGAAACCTAACTTCAGTTTCATCATAGGGTCTTTTTGAATCAGTGTGATTTCTTGGTACACAAAAAAGATTTGAATTACAGAATGTGTCAAGCGAAGCAAAGTTCATTTTGATCTTGTCTTTCCCCAGCCTAAACCCCTTTAGTGAGTTTCCATTGCTCTGCTCCTGGACAGCTTCATATGCTTATTCGTACTGTGGGAGAAGTGGATTCCTGTCTCTACAGAGTCCCAGTCATCTTGCGCTCAGTGGAGCCAGCCTGACCCCAGACCTTGTGCACAAGTCCAGATGAATAGTTGTTCAGTGTGTGTATGCAGGGGTGTGACTGTGAGCTGCCTTGCTGTTTATTAGGCACCTGCGTGAAAGACTGTAGAGAAGGGGTGTAGCCTCTAAGTTTTTACCTTTGGTTATTTTCAAGGATACATACATGAATTTGCATAGTAGAATTCCATAATCCACATTTAATTGTACAAGAATTCAGGTCTAGTCAGCTGACTAGAGAGTAAAAAAAGGCAGACAGTAGTTGGAAGTAGCTCTAGGTTTTCAGATTTTAACGGGTTAGGATACAGTTGGTATTAATGTGAAGGTATTCCTTCTCTTCTCTCTCAACACTAGTAAACTTTACTTTCTTTTGTTCTTAAAAATACTTGTTTTTGACTGCTGGGTCTTTGATGACGCGCACAGGCTTTCTCTAGTTGCTGTGAGCAGAGGCTTCTTGTTGCGGTGGCTTCTCTCGTTTCGTAGCGCGGGCTCTGGGCGCTCTGGGCGCTCTGGGCGCACAGGGTCGGTAGTTGCAGCCTCAGGCTCTGAGCAGGTGCTCAGTCGTGGCACATGGGCTTCCCTACGGCATGTTGGATCATCCCAGACCAGGGATGGAGCCCATGGGCCCTGCATTGGCAGGGGGCCACCAGGGAAGTCCTCAACTTCACTTTCTTAATAGTCGATTTTGTTGCACAGTTTTGTAAAAATTTGAGAATTCTCAATTTAGAACTAGTGTGCCTAGAAACTGTACTAATTGATAATACCTCCAGTCTTATAATGAAACAATTCGAACTCTAGGGGCCTGGTGGGCTACAGCCCGTGAGGTCGAAGAGTCAGACATGACTGAGTGAGTGAGCGCACACAAGCTATGCTTGATACAGCAATACTAGTATTTTAATTTCCCGTTAATGAATTTTCTTTATAGAATTGAATAAACATTTTCTAAAAACAAAGATTTTAATGTCAAAGTAATATCATAAAAGGATTCCTTACTTTTGATCATCTTAGAAATTGCTGCTTAAGCTCTCGGCAGTGAGCTGGCACTTCTTTTGTCATGTTAGTCTCTACGTCCAGATGGGATTTTTCCTTCATTCCTTCATTTATGGAATTTACTGAAGTGCTTTGTAATTTAGGTTTCTGTCTAAAAATTAGTCTCGCATGTTAGATTTTAGTTACAGATATAGCCATTGGTGCTTTCTTCCCACGTAAGCTTTTATTCCCAGAACTATTCTATTTTTTCAGATCAGAATTGTGAATCCTTTTTTAAACTATAATATATCTCAGTTGATAGCACACATATCAGAGAATGAATCTTTTTCATGCTTACTTTCGTATCAGAATACTAATCTGCTGAATGTAAAATGTACGCTTAGAAATAGTGACTGCTTACAAGCGTGGACAGACACAGGGAGAAAGCATGTGCTCAGGAATTCCGAGTGCCTGTGGGTCCCTCCTCCATTTCAGCTCCTTCTGTTCTGCCCAGTTCTGCCATCTAGCCACCTACCATCCCCTAGTCTGCTCCTGAAGCATTTCCCTTCCTGCCAGGACCTTTGAGTGGAATTTCACAGGACAGAGGTGGTTTTCTCTTTTGTTTTGTTCTTGCAAGGGAGTGGGGCTGGAGAGACTGGTTTACCTTTCTGCAAGTAGGCTTCTGTTTTTGTGTCTGTTAGAATTCTGTTTTGAGTTCCATTGTCTTTGTTTTACACGTTAGTTTAATAGGTTTCTCTTTCCACAGAGGCTGGTTCTGATGTTTTTGTCGTTAAAGTTTTAAGTCCTTTCCTTATCCGTAAGTATGGCTATCCATTTATGTATTTGACCTCAGAGAGATTTGTTGTGTTTAAAAGTTTGTCCACTTAAAAAAGTAACACTGAAGTGTTGATTAATAATATTTTCAAAAGTGTTGCTTTAAGATTTTGCTAATGTAATTTGTTTTCACTGTCAGATAAAGCATATGGATAAATTTTAAGTAACTCACATTGTGAAGATTCTTGACCTAGGGTATTTTAAAACCTACTCAGTCATTCATTTTGCATTGGTGCTTCTGTCAGTGCTGGTATTTCAGGGTAGCTAGTTATTGAAGCATTTTCATGCTTGCTTGCTTTTTCATGTTTACATTCTCAGTGCTGGTATTTCAGGGTAGGTAGTTAAATACTGAGTAATTTGGCTGCTGAATAATTTCCTAGTGATCTTTGTTTAAATTAAAACTAAGTTATGTTTAGAAAGGACTAGCATGCGGAGTTTGAATTAGTCTTCTTAGTGATTACTTTGTGAGATAGACCCGATACCTGAGGTTTCTATTTGTGTCTCCTGTGTGATTACAGCACCTCACAGGTAGGTCTGAATGCACTGTGTTTCCATGGAACAGGGCGCCTGGTATCAGGTGGTGGTGATTGACACTTCTGGATGTATTTTATATGGCGTTTCATGCAAATCATGTTTGATGAGACTGCTGCATCAAATTACATATCTTTCTGATTATAGCCCTTGCAGATGTGAATCTAGACTTTATTCCATTTAGGAAAAGGAAGTCTTTCTTTTGAACCCTCACTGTTTTTACAACTTGCCTTCAATGCCCTGTAATTATTAGCACTTAAGATGGGGAAGTCATGATGGGCATTTTCTCTGATCAGATCTGTGAGTAGTAGCAGGCAGCTGTGGGAGGAGACTCTTCCCGCTGTCAGACATTGTCAGGCTTGCAGCGCGAGAATGCATTTTAAAATGCAGGTGACATAATACCCAACATCCTCCATTTGCTAGTGGGTTTCTGATTAATCATGATTACCATACATTATCATACCATCAAATTTAATCATATCAGTGAATTCCCATCTGCAGCAGTAACAGGAGCAGCTTAGCACTGTGGTAACAGCTATTAAATATGGTGGCTATAAAACTGAGTGCCCCGTTGACTTGACTTGCATTTTGTGTGTTGGGTGGAGAGATGGTGGTGGAAGTCCGCACCCGTAACTTGAAGGTGGGGAATACTCAGGTGTGCTCAGTCTGACTCCTTGTAACCCCATGGACTGTAGCCCGCCAGGCTCCTCTGTCCATGGGATTTCCCAGGCAAGAGTACCGCAGTGGGTTGCCATTTCCTTCTCCAGAGGATCTTCCCGTGGCAGGGATCAACCCTCATCTCTTGCACCTCCTGCATTGGCAGGTGGGTTCTTTACACTGTGCAACCTGGGAATCCCGCAGGAGTACTCAGAGATCACCAAGTCAGGCCATTAAGTCTCACTGTTTTATTTAATTTTGGGCTAAGTAAGAACGTCACATTGAGTTGAATACCTTTCATAAATCCTCTGAGATATATAGTTCCATTGTAGAGTAGACTTAAACTTTGAGTATGACTTGCCCATCTGTAATTTAATAATTCAGCCAATGAAATACAATAGCACAAATTTTGAAAGTCTTAGAACGACTTCTGTGCAAAGAAAATCTCTGTCCTGTTTTTACTGATTTGTCCTGCAAAGCATACCATTTTTTAAATTAATGTTATTTTTCCTGGAGTCCTTGAAGAGCCATAGTTCTTTTAAGATAAAGTTCAAAAGTGACCTTATTAAAGTAGCTGAAAGCGCTTCTTACAGAAGATTAGAGTTTTGTGGGTTTTTTTTAACTTGTAAAGTTGAGTCCTTTTGATGCACAGTCTGATCTTTCACAGCTACACACAGAAGTGTCATCACTGCCGTTGACAGCAATTTCGTCTCCCAGATGACATCATGTGCCGCCCCTGTAGGCAGCCCTCTCCCAGCCCAGCCCCTGGCAGAGCCTCATCTGGCTTCTGCTTCTGAAAATGTGGATGAATGGAATCACATGCCTGGCTTCATTGTGGGTCTCGCTTCCTGCACGCAGCACAGTGCGTTTGAGACTCACTTACCCTTCGGTCACAACAGCCAGGGGCTGTCCTTTCGTACGGACCAGCAGTATTCCCTTGTGCAGATGTATCCCCGTTAGTCTACCCAGTTGCTCTTTGGCCATTTGAATTCTCTCTGGCAATAATGGGCAGTTAGGAGGGCGGGTTGTGAGCCGTATGGCAGACACGTTCAGATGAGAATTCTGAAACAGACTGCTTGCTCTAAGTCCACGGAGCTGGTCCTGCTGCTGTGCCCAGGCCTTGGTTCAGTGAGGAAACACCGTCTTCCTGGAGCGCGTACTGGTGACCGATCGGTCAGTGGAAAATGAAGAGGATCATTGAGTAATTACAGTATTCCAGATTTTATGCAAAGCTTGCATTCCACAACCTTAAGAAGGTATCATTTTCTCCACTTTACAGATAGAGAAACTGAGTCTTGGAAAGGGTTAAAGGTTCAAGTTCACATAACTGGTGCAGGAGGTAGGATTAGAACCAGGTCAGTCTGAGTCTCTTGATCATGCTGAACCTTCTCCTTTTCTCTGTAAATATTAAAACACACCTCAGTAAACCGGAGAAAAACAATTGCATCTGGTAAGTTGAATCATAACCATAATACATAAGATTGTGCTTGTCCAGAGTGCTGCAGTGGAGAGTGTACTGTGTATGGCAGGGCCTCTCATTGGGTGAGCTTGTTAAGCGAGGGTGAAGGAGGGTGAGATGCAGGGATAAAGAGTGTTTTGTTTTATGAAAAAAAGTAGCAAATAGTCTTTAGTAGGTCCGTCAGAAGCGGTGTTTTGTACTGAAGTCAGGGTGTTCTAACTTGTGGTGCCTGCTCCTGCCTGAACAAATCATGTCACCATGGAGCATGTCAGTTCCTGTGGTGGCCCCCACCCCGGTAGGAAACCTCGGGCTGGCTGCTAGGGATGTGGTGCTTCAGAGTGTTCAGAATGCATCTGCAAATAAGCAAGTACCTTCTAGGAAAATGAATGTAGACATTTAAAGAAGGCATAACCTGAAAGAAAACAGAAATCTGTGGAAAACACTGAAATAAGAGGATTAACATTGTGACTGTGGGCTCTAGTTTTAATCGTGTGGGGGTCACCAGTGCATTTAACCCATTTAATCAGAATTAACTGAGAGGCGTTATTTAGTATCTGTTGATTTCTTATATAGTTCTTTGCATTTTAAGTGAGATTAATAAATGAAAACACGTTGAAGCAGCAGGCTGTAATTTATTGAAAGATTCATGAAGTTTCAATGACATTGTTAGGGTATTCAATTAGTCTTACTAAAATATACCAACTGACCCTTTCAGAGAAGCTGATAAGTCACATAATAGCGGTTAGAACCTCTTTATTCTTTGCATTATACGATTAACTTTGTGCTAAGCAATTTATGCAAAGTTTTCATCTTTTTTTGTGTGTGTGTAACCGAAGTTATCAGTTCTTCCTGAATAGGATTAACGTAGATAACATCATATAATTAACAAGAGATGCAAAAAGGAAGTACAATTTGTATAAGAATTATATGAGGGAGAATGATAATTTCTTACCTTGGACTTTTAAAGGGATATAAAGGAAAGCAAAACAGAGCAGTTATTTGAAAAGATTAAGGTAGCTTTTTCTTTCAAACAGTCGAATGACGGTAGTACTAGGAGTTCCGTTCAGTGAGGTATTTACAGCTCCCTGACGCTCTGAAAATAATTCTGCATTTGCTAGAGAGAATGTATTATCCTTTTTACTTGTGAAATGATAGACATTATTGAATGAATATTCACATCAAGAGAACGCCTGACTTGGGAACCTTGGTACCCGAGGACAGATCGGTCCCAGGAGCAGCAGTGTGTGAGAGGAGAACACACTTTTAAGCCAGGAGTCTGACTATGTGTGTTCATGTCGTATTTATCGACAGGGGTGGTGTTATTCATTAGCTCAGTTGTGTTCCACTCTTTGTGACCCCATGGACTGCAGCAAGCCAGGCTTCCCTGTCCTTCACCACCTCCTGGAGCTTGCTCAAACTCATGTCCGTTGAATTGGTGATGCCATGCAACCATCTCATCCTGTCATCCCTTTCTCTTGCCCTCAGTCTTTCCCAGCATCAGGGTCTTTTCTAGTGAGCCGGCTCTTGGCATCAGGTGGCCAAAGTATTGGAGCTTCAGCTTCAGCATTAGTCCTTCCAGCGAATATTCAGGGTTGATTACCTTTAGGATTAAATAGTTTGATCTCCTTGCTGTCCAGGGGACTTGTTCAAAGGCATCAGTTCTAAAGCACTCAGCTTTCTTTACAGTCCAACTCTCACATCCGTAGGACTACTGGAGAAACCACAGCTTTGACTATACAGACCTTTGTTGGCAAAGTAATGTCTCTGCTTTTTAATATGCTGTCTAGGTTAGTCATAGCTTTTCTTCCAAGGAGTAAGCGTCTTTTACTTCCGTGGCTGCAGTCACCTTCCACAGTGATTTTGGAGCCCAAGAAAATGAAGTCTGTCACTGCTTCCATTGTTTCCCCATCTGTTTGCCATGAAGTGATGGGACCGGACGCCATGACCATGATCTTCATTTTTTGAATGCTGAGTTTCAAGTGAGCTTTTTCACTCTCCTCTTTGACCTTCATCAGGAGGTTCTTTAGTTCCTCTCCGCTTTCTGCCGTTGACAGTGTAACTTTGGCTACTTCAGTTTAGCCCTGTAAACCTGAGTTTCTTCACCCCTTAGAGGGAAAGGGATTGGTTCTGCTGTATATATGAAAAATACAGTTGATGCTAGGTTTATCAGCCAGGATGTGAATGAGGCTGCATGTAACAGACAACTCAGTTAACAGTGACCTAGCAAACCTGGTGTTGTATTTTTTGCATAAAAGAGAAAGTTCTTCCGGGTTGGTGTAGCAGTTCTGTATTGTTACCTCTGTTGTTATCAGTTCTGTGTTGTCATTTTTCCCCTACCCTAGTTTCGGGCTGAAAGAGGAGAAGGGGCAGGCAGCAAAGGCATGTGCCCGCTGAGGCCGCCCCATCCAGCAGCCAGCTCGTCTTGTCTCAAGGCGGGCACCATGTTGTCCTTCGTTACTGAGTGAGAGGTGAGAGTTTATACTAGGGAAGCAACTTGCAGGCTTTTCCAGACGGATAAAATTCACGGTCAGAGTTTAAATAGAGAAAAAGAAAGTGACGTGTGTATTCAAAACAGAACAGAAAACTGAGAGGGAAAAATGGCGCTGTGAACTTCAGGATACCTGTTTGTTAAAGTACTTGATAAAGCTGATACTGGTCACAGTCAGCGGCTTTGGGGACCTTCTTCGAGCTGAAGATGTTTCTGTTCAGGTATCCATACTCCGGTTCTGTCGCCCATCGAGGCGAATGGAGGCAAGTAGGGGCCTGTGCGTTTTCCCAGCTGGTCTCCCCTGTGTCCAGCACTGGCCGACGTCGCCAGAGAGGGAGCCCTTGTCACTGTGGTGTGTGTCGAGTATCAGCCATTGTCTGTCTGAACCGTCTGTAGTTCTACCTGCCCTCGTCCTAATTCTGCTTCCACCTGGCTCTCCCGCAGGCGTTTGTCATCCTGGAAATGGGCTTCTTCCCGGTTGGACCCGATTTGTTTATCGTTAAGCTGGCTCTGTCCCAGGCTTGGCCTCCCTCGTTTGTCCTCCTCAGGGTGACTTTCCTCTCCTTTGGGGCCTGTGTGTGACCTGCCATGACCTTACCTGGCACCCGCTGCCCCCACATGGCTGTTCTAGCCTCCCACACCTTGCCAGTGTCCCTTAGTTTCAAGGTTAAGCTCACAAAAACCCTCTTTCCATTGTTACTCTGTTGAGCCTTTTCCAAAGGCAGAGATTTCCTTGTTTACTCAGCTTGAGTCAGCTGTTTCTTTCTAAGCTGTAGATCGCATCTGTGGCCTTCCCTCCTTTTATCAGTATCTCAGGTTGATCAGATAAGCATAAGATAATTTGTTTTTGCCCATTCAGGCCAGCCTTGGAATCTCCATGGCTGTCTGACTTTTGCCTTTAGTATTTACTGTTTTTTTCTAACTCTAAAGCACTCTCCCTCGATTACATACCCAAACGTGACTGTGAGACATTGAGACAGAGAAGGGGATATGAAAAGGAGTCCCTGCCCTTGCTGTTCACAGCCAGCAGTTGGCATCATCGTGGCTGAGTGTCTGTACCTGGGGCGAGACCTGGCTCCAGTGCGTTCCCTCCTTGTGCTCTGTGCAGGGTGTGTGAACGCTCAGAGGAGTGTCATGACAGAGCTCTCTGTAGCGTGGGCAGCCCCGGTGGTGTGGGCAGCAGAGCCTGGGGGGTCGGAGTGCATGGGGCTGGGAAGGGCACAGGGGGTGCAGCACAGGAGCGGTGGAGCCAGGTTGGCATAGTTTCGGGTCAGAGGCCCCCACCCTGGCCTGACCTGCGGGAGCGGGGCTCTGCAGTGTTGAGTCCGACCTGTGTTGTCCATCCTTGGCGGAGTGTGTGGCTACGGCAGGGAGTCCTCGGTGAGTCCACCGCCATCTGCCAGGGTGGCACGTGCCGTGCTGTGGTGTCCGGCCCTGGCCAGTGAAGGCGGTGTGGCAACGGCCCCGGAGTGCCCCGCACGGGAGCGTCAGCCGGAGTGGACCAACTCCACAGCCCTGAGCCCCCAGTGGCTCTCCTCGGGAAGCTCCTTTCTCACTCAGATCCCGCTCTGGGCATCTTCCTCTGGCCCCCAGCCTCTCTCTCCAGCCCCCGGCAGGTGGGGAGAGAGGGAGGGTTATCCGTGGGAGGTTGTCTTTCACTGAGCGGGCCTGCAGCCGGCCCCCATCACTTGTGCTTACGCGCCATCTGCCAGAGCGTGGTCGTGGGGCCATGTGGCTTTAGGATCGTCCTGCGTCTTCCAGGCGCATGGTTCTCCAGTTGGCTCTGCAGACAGGAGGAGGACACTGGCCTGGGCTGTGCTCCTTCACGGCCATGTTGGAGCGTACCCACCCACCTCCGTCTCATTCTGCAGGGAAGAGCCCTCTTCTCTAAACACAGGGACGTGGTTGCAGGTGAGGACGCATGTCTCCACGTTCGTGTACCTTCTTTCTAACTGTATTACATCATTATGCGCGGGTCACAGCACGTTTCTCTCCTGAGGTTAGGCTGTAGGAGCAGGGGCTGTCGGTCTTGGCTGCTGTCTGTTCCGACTGCCCCGTCTGTGCTCCGGGCTCAGGAACCTTGGGGCTGGTTGCCGGCTCCTTGGCCGGCTCAGTCTGCCTTCCTGTCTCTTCTTTCTGAGGCTCCCAGCCGTCCCCGCACTGTGCTTCCTGGCACCGGCTGTTTGGTGTGCTGTGGCGTTCCCGATGGGATGTGGGCCCAGCTTCCCTCACATTAGAGGGAAGCTCATCCCTTGGGCTTCTTCGCAGGTGGTTCAGTGCCTAAGAAGAGCCCGCCTGTCAGTGCAGGAGATGCAGGTTTGATCCCTGGGTCTGAAAGATTCCCTGGAGGAGGAAGTGGCAACCCACTCTAGTGTTCTTGCCTGGGAAATCCCATGGACAGAGGACCCTGGTGGGCTACAGTCCATGGGGTCACAAAGAGTCTGACACGACTGAGGGACTAAGCACAAGCCCAATGTAATTATTAATTATATTAATAATAAGCTAATAGAACTAGAATGCATTTGTTGATGGTGGAGTGCTGCTGTAGTAGTGCCGTGGAAGGGTGACAGTGACAGGCATGATGAGCTTTTGCTGCTTGCTGGGTACTCCTCTAAGTGCTTGCATGTGCTTCGTCTTCCCCCATGAGGTGGGTCCTGCCCGTCAGCCCTGTCCTGTAGATGAGGAGACTGAGGCCCAGAGTGGTTTGATGGTGTGTGCTGGGCTGTGACTGTGATTGTAATGGGAGGGCTGGGAGACACGGGCTGAGACTGTCAGTGCAGCACCGGAGTCCACTTTCTCAGTCACTGATGCTTTAGGCTGGAGGATCGTTTGGAAGTTACAGATCCAGGTAACATGACTGATGCGGACGGAATTCTGTGGCTGTGTCCTGTATCGCCAAAGGACACCTGAGTGCTTGTGTGTATGCTCTTAGCACAGGGGTGAGTAGTGAGAGGGAGGAAGGCTTGGGAGGGAGATGAGAATCACAGCATGAAGATTCCAAGGGGGGGCAAGATTTGTGATCCCGTATATGTTCACTTTAATGTCAAAAATTGTCCTTAGAAATAGTCAAAATAATCTCCCCGGAAATCTGAAAGTGCTTAGAAATTTCAGGCAGCTTCAAATTTTTCGTGTAAACTAGCCACATCAGTCTCCTTTGAGATCATTCTTGTAACTCAGTAACTGCTTCCTTTTAGGAAAGGCTGAAGGGGTTTTTATCCCAATCCCAAAGAAAGGCAGTGCCAAAGAATGCTCAAACCTACTGCACAATTGCACTCATGTCACACACTAGTAAAGTAATGCTCAAAATTCTCCAAGCCAGGCTTCAGCAATACGTTAACTGTGAACTTCCAGATGTTCAAGCTGGTTTAGAAAAGGCAGAGGAACCAGAGATCAAATTGCCAACATCCACTGGATCATCGAAAAAGCAAGAGAGTTCCAGAAAAACATCTATTTCTGCTTTATTGACTATGCCAAAGCCTTTGACTGTGTGGATCACAGTAAACTGTGGAAAATTCTGAAAGAGATGGGCATACCAGACCACATGACCTGCCTCTTGAGAAACCTGTATGCAGGTCAGAAAGCAACAGTTAGAACCAGACATGGAACAACAGACTGGTTCCAAATAGGAAAAGGAGTACGTCAAGGCTGTGTATTGTCACCCTGCTCATCTAACTTATATGCAGAGTACATCATGAGAAACGCTGGGCTGGAAGAAACACAAGCTGGAATCAAGATTGCCAGGAGAAATATCAATAACCTCAGATATGCAGATGACACCACCCTTATGGCAGAAAGTGAAGAAGAACTAAAGAGCCTCTTGATGAAAGTGAGAGAGGAGAGTGAAAAAGTTGGCTTAAAGCTCAACATTCAGAAAACTAAGATCATGGCATCTGGTCCCATCACTTCATGGGAAATAGATGGGGAAACAGTGGAAACAGTGTCAGACTTTATTTTTCTGGGCTCCAGAATCACTGCAGATAGTGATCGTAGCCATGAAATTAAAAGATGCTTACTCCTTGGAAGGAAAGTTATGACCAACCTAGACAGCATATTAAAAAGCAGAGACATTACTTTACCAACAAAGGTCCATCTAGTCAAGGCTATGGTTTTTCCAGTAGTCATGTATGAGTGTGAGAGTTGGACTGTGAAGAAAGCTGAGTGCCGAAGAATTGATGCTTTTGAACTATGGTGTTGGAGAAGACTCTTGAGAGTCCCTTGGACTGCAAGGAGATCCAACCAGTCCATCCTAAAGGAGATCAGTCCTGGGTGTTCATTGGAAGCACTGATGTTGAAGCTGAAACTCCAATACTTTGGCCACCTCATGTGAAGAGTTGATTCATTGGAAAAGACCCTGATGCTGGGAAGGATTGATAGCAGGAGGAGAAGGGGACGACAGGATGAGATGGTTGGATGGCATCACCGACTCGATGGACATGGGTTTGGGTGGACTCCGGGGGCTGGCAATGGACAGGGAACCCTGGCGAGCTGCGATTCATGGGGTTGCAAAGAGTCGGACACAACTGAGCGACTGAACTGAACTGAAGGGGTTGAGGAGAGAATATGTGCGCTGATCTCCGCCTCTGGCAAAGTAAAAATCAAAATGTAGCAAGCTTCCTACTAACTTACAGTGAGCAAAGCCAGTGTGTTTCTCCACCGACACTTTGCCTAATCTGTAATGAGAGACTGTCTTTGGGAGGACTTGAAATTACCTGTGTAACAGAAGGAGAGAAGGTTATAAACAGCCCCGTTGCAGCAGCCACATGACCAGTGCCATTCAGAGCTTCATCTGCAGTGATGATACTTGTGGTTCCAAGATGCAGTCGTTTATAAACAAAATGCAGAATTTATAAATAACCACAGATGTCAGAGGAAGCCTGAGTGTTTTCCCAGTATGATGTGAGCCTGATAAGAGAAGCGCTGTCAAGTATTGGGGCTTCACATGTTAAGTAATGAAGAAAGCCGTGTTTGTTGTCAGGACAGAAAAGTTAGGAACCTCTTCAAGCTTCTCTGAACTGTGAACAGAATCAGGGAAGCAAGACAGAGAGAATCCACCACTGCTGGCTTCTGGGGAGCTGAGCGGAGGCGGCAGCTCTGGAGTGATTCTTCCGCATGTGGGGCTGAGTTCTGCCTTCCAGGTGTTGATGGTACAGCCGGCAACGCTGCAGCCCTCGTGTGTCCTTCAGTGGCCTCTCGGGACCAAAGTGGAAGTGGGCTGGGCTGGGCGGGGTACGGGGAGCCCTGAACGAGGGGCTCTGAGGACAGTGCTTCTGAACAGCGGAGGTCAAACTTTGTTTCCTACTTAGGGGGTCGGTGAGAGTTTTAAGTTAGTAAAAGTCCCCATGAGTAATGCTGCTTTCTAGCTATTCATCTGAAACAGCACTAAAGGGCTGAGTGAAAATAGCCTTACAGGACTTTTCCTTTTCCTCAGAAAATGCTTTTCACTCTTCCCATCCTTCCATCTGATACCCTCTCTCTATATCTGTCCTCTTTTGTCAAGTCATTAGCATAGCAGTGACTGATACAGCTAATGAGTTGCGAGTCCTGAAGTGTGCTAACTGTAGTTCAGATTGAAAGCTTGTCAGCAAGTCAGTAGTGTAATAGTTCCAACTGCTGTTGTAATTCAGCATATTGTTCCTTTTTTTGACATGAAAACTGGCCAAATGCAGTAACAGAATGAGAATGAAAATTTCTAACAAATAGACTACTGCTAAAAATTAGCCTTGAGCACATGATTCATGCCAGAAAATTCTCTGTGGATGGAGGTGCAGCTGGGGAGGAAGACCAAGGGGTGGGAGC
This sequence comes from Giraffa tippelskirchi, assembly GCF_054371585.1. Taxonomy (NCBI): domain Eukaryota; kingdom Metazoa; phylum Chordata; class Mammalia; order Artiodactyla; family Giraffidae; genus Giraffa; species Giraffa tippelskirchi. The sequence goes on from NC_137284.1 coordinate 159,509,480, forward strand.
ATGGGGGAGTGTCCGGCAGTGGGAGGGCTGGCCAGCGGCCGGGGAAGCTGCGAGGGACGCTGCTGGGCCCGTCAAGGTTAAGTTAGAAGCTTAGAGGGGTCTGTTGCAGCGTGGGTAGGGTTCCACCCAGCAGTGCTGGGGGGTCTGTGGGGACGCAGGCTCGGGGGCCCACCTGTGGCCCCTGTGCACACAGTGTCTCCTGGAACAGTGCGGCTACAGGACAGACCATTGGCAGGAGAAGGAAGGAGGGACAGGGAAAAGGAAGTTTCTGAACCACGGGCTTATGAGAGGGCTCACATTCTGGCTGAAACAGAAGCACAGAGTGAACACTTTGCTGAAGAAATCAGGATGTGGGCATTTGTACAGAATGCGATGGTCTCCAGAATTCATGTTTTGCATAATAGTTATAAACTATGATTTTCATGTCTGAGTCAGGGGAAAGTGTCGTTTTTAGAATCCCCAGATTTAGTTATTCTGATGACTTATATGCATTGAAACTTTCCCTGCTGCATTTTAACTTTTTTTTCTTGGGTACTGAAATCACAGATTTCAGTAAATCATAGTAAAATAAAATAGAATTGTGTCACGTGATTTAATGCCGAACATTTGGATTTCCTTGGCTGTGAAGTAGGGCACGTCCCTCCGCCATCACTGTGTGTTGGTGAGCTCAGGTGGTCAGGGTTCCACTCGGGGCCCGAGGGCAGTGCGGGAGCCAGGGTGGTGGAGGCCCTGGCCATCACGCCTGGTCCCCGTCCGTCCTGCCTGCGAAGCAGGTGCTCATGTTGGCTTCACACAGTGACGGGAATCCTGTGCCGATCTCCTTGGCTGCTGCTGCTGCGCGGTGGGAGTGCGCTGGGGGCAGGGGTTCTCACACCGAGACTTGAGAGACCTGGGAAGGAGGGAGGGTTCTGTCCCCCTCCTGTGATGGTGCCCAGACCCGCGCCTTGGCGCCGACTCTGGCCGGGCTCTCACTCGGGCCCCGGGGCTCTCACCATGCACCCTTGGGGCTGTCACACTGGCCCGGGAGGCAAGGCATCGACCCCAGGTCCCAGTGACAGCCCCAGTAAGCCCCCCGGGTCCAGCCCAGGCGTCTCCTGCCCCCTTCTCAGCACACGGGTGGGCCGGCCCAAGTGAGGGCCTTTTCCTGGCACAGCCGTCCTCCTGCCAACGACGGCACTTCCACGTCCACGTGGCTTTCCTGAGGCCTCTCGAGGTGCTGTCTGCCCCTCCAGACCTGCCTCCAGACAGACCCTGCCCTGGTGACCTGACGCAGGCCACACACACCGACTTACACGTGATCCCAGCTCAGTTATCTGAAGGGAGCTAACATTTCTTAGGATGCTGTAAAGGTTGAAAATGTTTTTTTACTTGTCTTCAGGTATGTGTTAATGTTCTACTATTTGTAAGCTAAAACCTCATGAAAAATACATGTGTTTCATTTTTATAAGGCTTTAAATTTTAGTGATTTCTTTTACCCTTTACACCCAGTACCTTGTTTTAGGCTGTGGTGTAGTTAATGTCTCTTATCTGTCTCTTCTGTGTTGGTCTCTTTGAAACTCTCTCTCGGTGTTCCCTCTCCCAGAGGAGGGACAGTCAGGTATACACCATAATAGCTTGAGGAAGCAAGCCGTATAGTTGAACCCTGGTTTTACTTAGGTGAGTGTTACTAATTTGTGTATCATGTTGCACAGATGGGAGGCAGCATGACCAGTCAAACCTTGCCATAAAATTTTAAATTTTATTTTCTGAGCCCCTCTAAGAAAAATGATTTAAGCATTAAAAAAAAAAAGATTAGACCTTGATTGCTAATCTGTTATCATCCAGAAACTTTTGAAATACATTTACAAGTGAGGAAGAAGGTCTGTAAAACTACAGACAGGATACTAATGCTGTATTTCATAAGTACTTTATTAATAATTGTTCTTTTTAAGTTACTTGACAAAATATTCATGTAAATGCACACTGCGTATTTCATTGACTGCACACAGAAATACGGGTTGTTTCAAAACAAAGGGAAAGAGTGTGGCAGTGGAAGACAGAAGGCGGGTCCATCAATGCCTAGTGCGGATTTAATCAGTACCAGTGTAGGATAGCTGATGCTGTTAGAAATAACGCTTTTCTAGCATATTATTGCGTTAGTGCAAAATAGTAAATATTGAAGAGTATCCATATCACAGTATCATATTAGTGAGGTTTCAAATTAACATTGTGATAAAAATGTATACATTTATTAGGGGTACAAAAATGTGATGATTTCGTCTGAGAGTATACGGTTATGTATTCTCAGTTATAAATCCGACATTTGTCAGTTCCTGATATTTATTGCCTCAGTTGTATCTTAATTGATGCCTTTATCTAGAGTGAGAAGTGATGTTCTCTTATGTCTGATGTCAAACATTGTGAAGTAAGAATGTCCTAGATTTCACCCACATAGACACAGACTACAAGAATTTCATCTTTGCGACTTTCTGACCACATGTCTCTGCGTCTCTTTATGAAGAAGTCATGTTTGTGTCTAAATATAATTTTGTTGATATCATATAGGCAGTGGTCTTACAAGTTTGTGATGTTTATTCTGGTGTTCATTTTGCATTATCCTTAAACACTATGGATAGAGCAGCTGTTTAAAGAGAGAATGAAAGCAAATGTAGTTTGCAAAAGTGTTTTCAACATTGTAATATAATGCCACATTTAGAAAGACTAGCTAGTTATATTAGTAATAAAAGGACAGGAAAATCATTAGAATTTCAAGTTTATGGGAAATACGATTTTTTTTAAAGTTGAGAAATACTTAATGAAGTGTTATTAAATGAAAATTATTTTGATGATAGTATATATAATTAATGAATTTCTGGGAAAATAAGTAGGGAAGAATGTGGGGCTTTAAGTAAATGTATTTTTTAAAACTCTCCATAAATACTTAAAAAGCCAACTGAAAAATGAATTTTTAAGAATCGAGGTATAGTTGATTTACATTATTAGTTCCAGGTGTATAATGTAGTGATTCAAAATTTTTATAGATGATATTTCACTTAAAGTTATTATAAAATACTAGCTGAAAAAGAAGTAAGTAATTTTAGGTTGTTTTTTTTTGTAGGCTTCTACTAGTAACATGTAGTTCTTGAAAAATGGTAATCTGTAATAAGAGTTCAAAATTTTTTAGCCAGTGGAATCTGACTGTAGTATTTCTTTTGTGGTAGTGTGATTTCTTAAACATTTTCACATTTTCCTGTTTCATCAGAGATGGCTGATTTTTGTTACAGTACACATTCAATTTCTTTTTCTTCTTTTGAAATAAAGCAGCTTCATAGCTGTAGCTTATGGTTGTGTCAGAAAGGTAGCAAAGAAGAGCACATTTGAGAAGATAAATGTCAGGAACGGTGGAAGTAGACATTTAGTCTTTCAGATTAACGTGCAAGAGGGTCAATAATTGCGTGGATTTCAGTAAGCTTAAAAATAATATTCTGCTGGTTCTATAGTACTGTGCAAACATTGAATTAATTTTTAGATGTTGCATTTTGATGGTTGACTGTTTAATTATGGGAGAGATATACAGAATACACCTATTTTGTAGCATGAGGTTGTATATAGATGGGGATGGGGCTGCAGGAGATCAGTTACTTGATGTTTTCAGAGGAAAACTTAAAACGCATACACCTTTCTGAACATTACTGTTTATTTTCCTGCCTTCCATCCTGTTTTCCTGCTTCTCTTTAGGGCCCTCCAGAGTTCCCGCAGCACACACCTGGCCCCGTCCCCAACAACTTCAGCCAGCCCCCTCGGCTTCCTCTTCAGGACCAGTGGAGGGCCCCGCCCCCGCCCCAGGAGCGAGACCCTTTCTTCTTAGGAGGTAAAGGAGGGTGTGGAGGAAGGGATCAGAGCTGTGTGGGGCCGTGTGCCTGACCGTGTTTCTGACCGTGTTTATGCTTTAAACTGTGTTCAGCTCCCAGTAGGAGATTTTAAGTGTCAGGTTTTTGTACCATAGTCATTTCAGATGCTAAAATTGGACATTAGTGATATCTGAAATGTGAAGATCTCATATAAAGATCTATAGATGATGTCTGTAGAAAATAACTAATGAAGCAATTCTAGAACCACAGAAGCAAAATAGAGAATTCTTTTCAGATACTCACCCCCAGCCACCACTTGTAACTTTTGTCCTTAGTAAGATAGCACATAAAGCTGATTTCTATGGAGTGTGTTCTGTGTAACTAGAGGTAATTACTGTTGCACCTCCCCTCAGTCTCAGGTGAGCCAAGGTTCCCGAGCCATCTCTTCCTGGAGCAACGAAGTCCCCCTCCACCGCCACCTCCTCCCACGCTTCTTAGCAGTGGTCACCCTGTGCCCACGCCCAGTCCCTTGCCGTTCAGCCAGCCCGGCCCAGCGTTCAGTCAGCAGGGGCAGCAGCCTGTGTTCCCCAGAGACAGGCCCGTAAGGCCAGCCCTCCAGCCGCCGGGGCCAGTGGGGCTCCTGCACTTCAGCCAGCCAGGGTCCGCAGCCACGAGGCCCTTCATCCCTCCTCGCCAGCCCTTCTTGCCGGGCCCTGGACAGCCCTTCCTGCCCACCCACACGCAGCCCAGTCTTCAGGTGAGCGGCTTTGTGTTCAGAGTTTGAAGGGAAAGCTCCGCGTTTTCATTCTAGTCTGCTGAGATCTGGGGGGTATGTACAGAACAAGGGTGTTAAACTTAGTGTGCTCTTGACTGAAGACAACTTTCTTAATATTGCTTGTTTTCGTAACCATGGGAAAAATGGAGATAGTGTTGTCATTTCGGGGGGAAATGAAAAAATTCAGTATTAAGGTTTTGTAAAGGATATTCTATATACTGCTAATAAAATTAGGACATGTTTTGACAATACCTTTGCTTATCACTCCAGGATTCTCAGAAGGTTAACAGGAAGTCAGGTTCTTTGTCAGATTACGTTCCTACAGTGTGTAGTGGGGAAAAACGGGTTGCTGCTGCCTCATTATTTGAGAGATTTGAGTGCCCTCTGCTGGTGGGTCGCTGCTGGAGTGTGCTTTTACCCAGAATGGTTCATCTTGTATTTTGTTTCCTGTTAAGGTGTGTAATGATGATATGCTTGAACCAATTATTTAGAAACCACATAGAATATGTACCTAAAATAAAAACAGGTCAACGGTTATTTCTTAAGATGTTAAAGTAAGATAAAAATTTTCTTCCTAAATTATTTTATTAAAAAAAATGTAATTTGGGAATTCCCTGGTGGACCAGTGATTAGCACTCCTCGATTTCACTGCCACAGGCATGGGCTCAGTTTGCTTCCACCATCTGGAAACAGTTACCCGTGACGCTGGGGTGACACATTTCTCAGTCTTCTCAGTGCTCGCATCCTCATGATGCTTTCTTTCCCCAGCTAGCTTCTTATTACCATCTTTCGTGGTGGGGGATTGTCTTTCACTGCTGCACAGGTTGACACTGTCTGGCTGTTCCTAGCTCAGGCACACGTTGGTTGCTTTCAGTACTTGAGTGTTAGAAACAGTGCTGCAGAGAATATCCTTGAGGTTGTGTTTCCTGCGTCCTTAGTTGTTTCCTTAGGATACATTCCTGGAATTTCAGAATTCGAGGGTTTAGAGCAAATGTAAAATGCCAGATAGTAGCTTTTGGCTTATTACTGCCTTTAAGGTGTTATTCACCTTCATCAACCAATCTAAAATGAAATTTTAGTACCACTTGAAGTTTCTTTCTGGTGTTGCGGTTTTTGGGGAAGTGGCTGCATTGGAACTTGGATAGTTCACACTTGGTAAACTGTCGTTTTCTCTCTCTTTTGGCCTGGAAGGGGCCCCTGCATCCCCCTCTGCCCCCTCCACACCAGCCGCAGCCGCAGCCGCAGCCCCCGCTGCCCCCTCCACACCAGCCCCCGCTGCAGCCGCCGCCCCCGCACCAGCCCCCGCACCAGCCGCAGCCGCACCACCACCTCTCCGTGCCCCCCCCGCCGCTGATGCCCGTGGCTCAGCCCCAGTTCAGGCCTCACATGCCGGCGGCCCAGCCTCAGCCCAGCAGCAGCCGGATGCAGTGCCCCCAGCGCCCGGGGCTGCGGCACGTAAGTTTCCAGTGTCCTCAGCTGGCTCCGGGGACACCTGTTCTGGCACAGGACTTTGGTGTATCTGCCTATTTCTATAGTGATAGTTGAGGTTATTGATTGACGCGTAACGTTAGAAAATATTTTTGGGTGACAGTCATCCTACCTTTGCCAGTGGTTTATTACTTGGTACCAAGGTTCTCTGTAACTCCTTGGGCAACCAGTGCAGATGTAAGTGAATTCAGGAAGAGTTTATTGACTATCTTTTGCTGTCAGGCGTTACTCGAGTTCCTGGCAGTAGAGCAGTGCACAAGAGAGACGCGTTTCCTGCCTTCGTGGAGCTTAATCACGGGGGAGAACCGCATGGGTTCAAGTGCTGTCAGCAGACGTGCGGCTTGTCAGGCATCAAAAGAGACTAGAAAATGCCTGTTGCTTTAAAACTCAAAGATTAGTCATCATTACTGCCTTGTTCTCCATTAGATGCGTGCATGCTAAGTCACTTCAGTCGTGTCCGACTCTTTGTGACCCTGTGCACTGTAGCCCACCAGGCTCCTCTGTCCATGAGATTTTCCAGGCAGGAATACTGGAGTGAGTAGCCATTTTCTTCTCCAGGGGATCTTCCCCACCCAGGGATCGAACCCAGGTTGCTTCCATTGCAGGCAGATTCTTTACTGTCTGAACCACTAGGGAAGCAAACCTGTGTTTTTCTTTAAGTAACATTGAGACTAAAATGATATAAGAAATTAGAAAGAACTTCTAGATCTGGAAAGAGGGTGCTTTGTAACCTGGACTTCATCTTTTAGGCACAGTGGCAGACGATGCCCCCCGCCTCGAGCTGAGCCGCCTTGAGTACTCCCTCGCTGGCCTTTCACAGATCTGCATGCTCCTTTAGGTGTGGGGTCTGTCTGTTGAGAATCCTGAGAACGAACACGACTGACAAGTTTCCTCTCCGATGAAACCCTCGGGCATCTTTCTCCTCCAGAGTGTAGTTTTTTTAGGGCACTAACTTAATGCTTCATTCTTTGTTCTACCTGGAATTTAGGGGCCAATTGACCGGGGGGTGCCAGTAACCCAGCTGACTCCTCATGCAGGAGTCCTTGTTGCTCTGTTGATTCTGTTAAAAATGTCCCAGTCCTGTAAGGCACCTACTGCAGCCATCTGGTGTAATATCCATAAAGGGGAATCTGTCCACTGGCTGCTATGGTGCCTTTCCCAGCCCCAGGGCTTAGCTGTAGGGTATGCTGCTACGTAGAGCAAGAGACATTTATGTAGGAAGAAAATGTTTACCAGCGGGACAGTGTCCACCTCCCAAAAGAGAAGTCACTTACTCAGAATTTTTTTTTTTAACTGTTTTAATCTCACGTGCCCAGTTTCTTCTCCCGAGTTTCCAGCTGTGATTAGAATTTCTTTCTTGTGACAGAACACTACTTCTCAGAATGTAACCAAGCGACCGATGCAGCAAATGCAGCCAACTGCTCCGAGAAACAGTAATTTGCGTGAATTACCGATCGCACCGTCTCACGTTATAGAGATGAGTACCAGTCGCTGCTCCTCCACACCTGCGGCTCAAGTAAAACCCATCATCACCACGTCTCCCGCCTCGAGGCCCGGGGTGGGGCCCAGGAACGCACAGGGGAAGACGGAAGGGAGAGTCAAGCCCCTTAGCCCTGTGGGTCAGCCTAAAGAGGAAGCAAAGACAGAACCAGAGGTGGGACTTTTTTTTTTTTCTTCATTAAAAGATAATATTTGGTCTCAAACAGGGAGCTCTTATAATCAACCTGTACCTCTTAGTTCACTAGCCTCCAGTATGTTCTTCCCAGAATCTTCCCACTTTATTTTCACCAGCTCCTCCTTGTAACCTAACCACCATATGCATAGAAGATAGTTTCATTCTCACTGGCACTGTCTTAGATTGTGTTTATGTATTTATACAGTTGCAGTTACATGTTGCAGAATCTGTGTATATCAGGAATATTAGCAGACTACTTCTCTAAAAGGCCCAGATGATCCCTCTTTCGGGTTCTGTGGTCCGGATGGTCTCTCAGAGTGACTCAGCTCTGCAGGTTTAGCACAGAAGCAGTTCTGGATGGTTCTTCCATGGGTGGGCGCGCTGTGCGCTGGGAGCCCTCTGTGTGCAGAGCCCGGCGCTGGGCCGAATCGGGCTCCCGGGCCTCAGTTAGCTGACCCCGGACGGGCAGTCGCACGCTCCTGGGGCCTGCGGTGCTTTGACACTGTGACTACTAGGAAGCAGGGCCCGTTTTACTTTGGACCTTTAAATGAGATGGGAGGTGGGCGTATTTTGTTTTTAATTGTGTATATTATTGCTGATTTCTAAATAGGTATAAATATGTAAAAGTAAATAAAAATGCAAGTCAGTATTCTACGTAATTTCCAATTGAAATGTCATTTGATTTAGTTTTGACTGCTTGGTTGTATTTTGCTTAGAGGCAGCTCAGAATGCAGTATTAATCATGAAGTTTAAAATTGTTAGAAAATTTCTTTACATTAGTAAAATTTACTAGCTTACTCCTGGGACAAGCCCCTTCCATCCGTTGGTCTCCTGTCCAAGTAGTGAGTGCGCTTATCTAGTGCTTCCCTGCAGGTGGGATTCCCTCTGGGCTCCCCCTGGAATTACAGACACGGAAGCTGGACAGTGTCTCGTGTGATGCAACTCTCACAAAGCCTGGGTGTCCCGTGCAGTGCAGGCCAGGGCACCCCCTTGGAACAGCTCCTGCCGTCGCTAGCAGAGCGGCTCTGAGCCTGTTCCTTCACTTACCCCAGGCTGTTGGGTGTTTGTGTCTGAGACGCAGCAGAAGAGCTGTCGGTGAGAGTTATACTAGTTTTACAGTAGTGTATAGGATGTAAGGAATAAGCACTGTGTGTTACCTTACTGTTAGTCGACGTAATGTATAAGAGTGACGGCACAGAGAGTTCCCTCAGGTGAGAGTATAAGCAGGTCGCGGCTTCTGATAGGTTACTGTAGCAGCTGTAAAAGTAATACTTCTAAATCAGATGTGTAAATATAAAGTAAAAATACTGAGTTAACATTTAAAAACATCTTATTAGAAGAAGGGTGATATTATGGTTTTAAAATCAATATATGAAAAAACAATGTTGATTTACAAAGTGGATTGGTATCATTTAGAAATCTTTGCTAGCAGTTTTATCTTGCTTTTAGTTTAGTTTCTAATTCATGTATAAATGGATTTGGCTCAGAAAAGTGAGGTCACATACACATTTAGAATGACAGTGGCTAAATAAAATGAGAAAAGTGGCTTTTTAGGCATACTGTTGGCACATCTGTCCGTCCCTTCCATAGTGGTTGGTTTAAGCAGGCTTCTGAAGAGTTCTCTGGAGGAGAACGGGCACTCTGTGCATGAGTGGAACCTGCAGTTGGCCGCAGTATCAGTGGGGTGGAGCCAGGAGTCAAGCCTTTTGTGTTTGGGGGTTTTTTTTTTTTTTTTTTTTTTTGCTTTTCAAAGTCTTCTATTTGTTTTGCTTAGCTAAATGTGAAATGTGATTTCTCTTATATTCACCCAGTTGATTATGATGTAATAAAGGACAAGTCTATTTTGAAATATTTCTACCTGTATTCTTGAACATACTATAACTGTTTTTGATTCCTTGGGGAAACATCCTAGTGGGTGTTCACTGAACTGCCTTTGAAACAGTGGGCCCTCTGGTCCTGGTCCTGTTGCTCAGAATGACCTGGCTCTTGGGTTTTTTGAACGTCTGTTTTCCTGCCTTCCCCTAATGTCACTTCTAGCTCTGTGGAGCCCTCATCTAGCTTCAGATTTGCCGTTTGAAGTTAGATGACCTAGTTGGTCGGAATTGCTTCTGAGATGCAGGTAATGAAGCCTTGGCTCAGTGTCTTGTGCATGGGCCCTGGGGGCACCAGGCAACTCTTCAACAATGTTTTGGTCTTAAAGTGGTGGTTTAGTCGCTAAGTTGTGTCCGACTCTTGCAGCCCCATGGAACTGTAGCCTGCCAGGCTCCGCTGTCTATGGGATTCTCCAAGCAAGAACACTGGAGTGGGTTGCCATTCCCTTTTCCAGGGGATCTTCCTGACTCAGGGATTGAACCCGGGTCTCCTGCACTGCAGGCAGGTTCTTTACTGAGTGAACTATGAGGGAAGCTTTGGTCTTTTAATTCCAGACTTGTAAGGTTTGTTTGTTAACAGTGAATTCTGGGTAGATTAAACCCTATTACATTCTCTTGTAAAGGGTCTGTGAGTGATGATATCTATGATTTTTTGAAAGAAAATTATTACAATTTTAAACATGCTTAACTTCTAATAAAGTTTCCTCTCTGAACGCTTTTTTTTTTTTTTTGAAAATTATTGGACTTTATTCTTTTGATAGACTTAGAGTGGTTTGAGGCTGGCATATTAAAGGCATTCCTTATATACCATTAATATTCCAATACTGCAATTGGCAGCATTTTGATTCTGAGGAGAGTGCATGAGTTCAAGGTCAGAGAGATTGACTTGGCTGTTCATTATAAGCAATTATTCTGTGACAAATGAGTTTGAGATCAGACTGAAAATTCTGTACGAAAAATCAATAGTTCTAATCAGGCCCTTTCAGGTCATTTACACCCCACCTTTTGTTGGTTCGTCAGAGAAGAGCCAGATAAAACCTGTGTGACAGCAGGGCCTCCCTGCTGTTGCATTTTCCATTTCAAACATATTTTGATATCGTAAATGAATAGTTTAATTGATTTAAAGTTGTAAATGAGTGGAAATTTACATTATTTCATTTTTAATATTCTGATAAGATTTTCCAAATTAGCTTTAGCTGTGTAAATTTTTTTCCCCTCCCCCGGGGAAGGAGTTCCACTTAAAGTCTATAGGCAGATTTGAATGGTTTCTTTCAGATCCTGAATTAAAGGGTCTTTAGAAAGTGCCTTTTCTTAAGTTTGCTGAAGCAGACTGGCCCTGTAGCTCGCCTTGTACTCCAGAGTAAAGCACGCGTGTTTCTGCTTTCAGTTCCCTGATGAAGATGAAGAGACGCGGTTGTACCGCCTGAAGATAGAGGAGCAGAAGCGCCTGCGGGAAGAGATCCTAAAGCAGAAGGAGCTGCGGCGGCAGCAGCAGGCGGGCGCCCGGAAGAAGGAGCTGCTCGAGAGGCTGGCCCAGCAGCAGCAGCTCTGCGCCCCGCCTGCCCCCGCCGCGCCCAGCGAGCAGACCCCCGCCCCGCCGCCTGCCAACGGCAACCCGCTGCTCCCCTTCCCGGGGCCTCCAGTCAGACCCAATGTGAAAAACAGACTCCTCGTAAAAAACCAGGATGCGGCTGTCGCAAACGTTCCACCCAAAACATCCGGTTTTGTGCCGTCTGGTGCTCACACACAGTATCCAGGACCACAGATGAAACCACTGAAACACTTGAGACAGGCCAGAACCATACCTCAGAGTCCAGCTCAGCACAGAGTCCTGCAGGTAAAGCCCACCGACGGGGAGGGGCCGCCGCCCCCCTCGCAGACCACTCGAGCTGCACCCCTCCAGGCCCGGCCCCCGGATGCCAAGCCCGGCGCCAAAAGGACTGTCATGCACCGGGCCAACAGCGGCGGTGGAGACGGGCCGCACGTCAGCTCCAAGGTCAGGGTGATTAAGTTGTCAGGCGGGGTAAGTTGACGAGGTCGCCAGGGCCTCTTGGACTCTGTGTTTCTCCGAGTGTGTCCCAGCTCCCAGAGAGAGCCCGTGGGGGGGTCAGGTCACCCTCTGCAGCCCCGTGGGCAGCCCCTGTCCCCCGCAGTGCTGTGGGGGTGTCCTTGAGGCGCTGCTTCCCGCCGGGACCCGTGCTTCAGGTCTCTTGAGGCTTCGTGGAAAACCAGCATGACAATTCCTGAAGTCCTGATTTAGGAGTTTTATAGAATTTTTAACTTCTTTTCGTAGATAATTTATAACAGAATCCTCAATTTTGTTTTAAAAATTAAATTTCCTTTACCACAGAACAGAGAATCTATTGCGTGTAGCTTTAGATTCAGCGAGCGTCTATGGGTGGGGAGGGGGCAGTGTGTGTTGCTTTTAAGCAGCTTTGCCCCAGACACCATTTCCTGTCTTCCAGTTCAGGCTAGTTGCTCCATCCCCCCATCCCCATTTGAGGAAAACGGGGATCGACAGAATCCTAACGTGAAATCACGGGGGATCGTCCCACGGCGTCCTTCAGAAGTGGGGCGCGCCTCGCTCCTCTCCTCACCTTACCTCCGTGCCCGTCTTAGAGCATCTGTAGTGAAGCAGCCTGCCTCTGCAGTCTGGGTGATGCCAGCGCTTCAACCGAGCAGACTGGCTGCAGACAGACCCCGCTGCAGGAGACCCTCCTCTCAGCCCGGGTAGAAGGCTGCTGTCGTTCAGTCGCTCGGTCGCGTTCGACTCTGCGATCCCATGGACTGTATAGCCGGCCAGGGTCTTTTGTCCCTGAAATTTCCCAGGCAAGAATACTGGAGTGGATTGTCCTTTCCTTCTCCAGGGGGTCTTCCTGACCCGGACATCAAACCTGCGTCTTCTTCATTGCAGGCGGATTCTTTACCACTGAGCCGCCTACTGCTTTCTTAACCCTGCCGTGTAGTCGTTACTTTCTTAACCCTGCCGTGTAGTCTTTACTTATTATAGAAGGTACGCCCGTCTCTTGGCTTTAATTGTAATGAATTAACCACAGAGTATTTACAGTAGAAAAAGTGCATGCATGCTAAGTTGCTTCAATCGTGTCCGACTCTGTGTGACCCCATGGACTGTAGGCTGCCGGGCTCCTCTGTCCGTGATACTCTCCAAACAAGAATACCGGAGTGGGTTGCCGTGCCCTCCTCTAGGGGATCTTTCCAAGCCTGGGACCAAACCCATGTCTCTTATGTGTCCTGCGTTGGCAGGCGAGTTCTTTACCTCTGGTGCCACCTGGGAATCCTGTAGGAAAAGTAAAGGACCTCAAATTCTCAGTCCCTCTGGGGAAAGCAGAACCACTAGGAAGTGGAAGGTGTGTGGAGTCATTTGCTGTGCTGAATTAAGGGCAACTCATCCTTAGCCATTTAATTAGATGAGTTTCCATTGCTTTTGTTTCTCAGTTTATATGCTAAAGATGTGAAGTGTTTCAAATGCCATAAGAAAATTTTTGATAGACCAAATAAATCTGTTTTTTCTCACCTCCATTCATTGTGATTCAGAATGTTGATAAGTAGCTGGCCTGTGTTGTATCAGATTGTTTTATCTCTAGGTGAAAACCCAAGTGTTCACCAGTTTCCAGTCTTTGTGGCTCCTTGCTTTTGACCTTGCTTTAATCATAGTCTTCGACAGAGTCTCGTCAGTGTCTCCTGTTTTTACTGGAGCGGTAGACTGGAGGATGGGCCCTGGGGCCAGGGTTGAGAGTATGCCTTTTGCAGTCACATGGTGTCCTGCGGGCCAGTGCCCTCTGGGCTCTGGGGGACTGGGTGGTAGGTGCAGGGCGCGGCTCTGCTACTACGGGCAGTCTTCAACTGATGAACACCTTGTCTTCAAAAGCATCTATCTGCTTCAATTTTTGCTCTTTTGCTCTGATGGAAAACAATCTGTTTTTTATATCAGATCATACTCTAAAATCATGCTGTATGATTTTACAACACACAGGAAAACAACAGAGGAATTTTACCTGAAAATAGTTATTTTCAAATGCTGAAGTGGTTTTTTAGCTCTTCTTAATCCTTAACTTTTAAGTTAACTACCCAACATGTTCTGTGAATTAAGATTTTTTATTCCAGTAATGCCTCCAGTAACCGTATTGGCAACTTCGCCTTTCCAGAGGATAATGGTCTCTTGTTTGTTTCTCTCTGGAGTAGAACAGTGTTTCCCTCATGTCCTGGGTTTTTGTTGTTGTTGTGTGTGTGTGTGTGTGTGTATTTTGGTGGGTAGGAACTGTTTGTAAGAGAACGTACCCACTGTGCAAACAGGAGACATTTCCTTAAAGTGCTGAGTATGCTCTCATTTTCCCTCTTACCTCGGCCCCTCCTGGTCTTTGTCCCCTTCCAGGGGCTGAGGTGTTAATGCCCAGGACTGTGCTGTGCTGTGCACGTGGAGCTGAGCTGGCCACCCTGGGGAGGGTCTGACAGGGGCTTCCTCTCTGGGAGGATTGACTTGTATATTGTATCTGTGCAGAGTAGTATTTATGCGTTTCAAGTTTATAATTACTTGTTTAATAAAAGCATCTCATTATCAGTCCATGTTCTTGTGTTTTGCTATGATTCCAGGCCTTCTTCACCTTCTGTTAGTGCAAAAATATATGGTTTGTTTATGAGATTTCCTAGAGAAATTTAGTCTTCAGAGAGTTTTATTTCCTTCACTTCTTTTTAACCTAAAATGGCATCTAATGTGTTAATTAAATTATTCTTTGCATTCATTGGTCTCCATACAGGACACTGAACTATCATGGTACATAATGCTGTTTAGAAATGATGCGCTGGTGGTGATCAGAGTCAAAATATGCATCTACAGAATTGTTAAGAAAACAGAATTTTCTTGGCAGTCTTATTCTGATATATAAGTTGAAAATATATTACAACTTAAATTAGGTTTCTCTAGGTGAACTTTTACCTGTGAGGCAATGGTGAATCAACAAGAACTTCTCTTTTTGTCATTTTCCATATTTCATCATCTCTAATTAAATAATTTATCTTTGGATTTTATTAAATTGAGTTTTTTGAAAGGTGAAAGAGCCTGAGTCTTAAGACTAGGTTTTTCAGTCTGCCCTTTCATTAATCATATTGTCTTTAAAGTGATTTTAATTCATACTGATCATCCAGGGAGACTGTCTGGTCTTTTTGTATGGTTCCTCTTTGTTAGAACTAATGCATTATGGACATGGGAAGCATTTTCAGAAAGGACGTAACAAAGAGTCTTTCTTGATGTTGGCTCTCGCAGTCAGGTGAGCAGGGTTGTCTGGGTTGAGAGCTCGCAGAGTCGTCCCTTGCTTTCTTCGAGGGCTGTCTTGGCATTGTGTGTGGTGTCGGCCGTTCTGAAGTTGTGTGTGTGGAGCGTGGAGGTTGAGGCTCTTGTCCCCAGGACAGAGAGCTCACGTGTGTACACGAGGGCGGGACAAGGTGAAAATGACAGGGCTATGGATGGGAGCCGCACGGCTGGTTGCTGGTCTCTTACTTACTGTCTCTGAGACCTTTCTGACATAGAGAAGGGACGGGATAAATGTCCATTTTCTTTTCAGAATGCTCCTAAGGCCCCGTCTAGACACACATTCCATGATTTTATGCCGTATAATAAGTGGTAGCTACTGCTTATTGAGTATTATCAAGCATACTGCTTATCAAGCACAGTTGCTGCTTAGCATGTATTCACAGCAGCCTTACAGGTTAGCTCTGTTATATTTCCTTTTTACAGTTAAGTACATTGAGTGTCAGAGAGGTTATATTAGTTGCCCAGGGCCACTCAGCTACTAACTGGTAGAGTGAGGCCTCTGAATCTTGTGCTTTTTACTGTTATTTCTAATAGTTGTTTTTGCTGCTCCTTTTCCCTGTGTGTTCCTTAGTTCTAAGTTAGGGAGAATAGTCTACTGTTTTCCAATGAGTATATGGTAATCAGAATTGATTCAGAACATCTTTAGGGGACTTTCTAGAATAAGGGAGTGATCATGTTTCATGTTGTTTGCCAACCCTGGTTGGTGGCGACCAGCCCTGAGAATTTGGAGAAGTGTTTGGAGGTACAGTGGAGTACCCTGAGTGGTGAGTGGCGTCAGGGCTGAAGGGTGGGTGTGGAGTGGCCTGGTGCCTTTGGGTAACCACCTGGCCACTTGCTTGGTATGGTGAGTTGAAGTGGGTGATGGTGTTCCCCAGTGGAGGGCGGCTGTGACTTGCTCTGTGCTATAAATGTGTATTAGAACATTTCTGTATAAATAAGAGTGGGTCAGATTTTTATTTAAAACTTTGGGTTGAAATCAAGAAGGGAACTTGAAATTTAAAGAGATCTTTTGTTATGAGGCACAATGAAATCTGTGAATTTTTGTTTTCCCCCACTTATATTTTATTGTCTTGATTTGTTAGGTGAGACTTAAAAAGGAACATATTAACACTGCTTTTAAAGAGTGTTACATACTGTCAAGTATTGCTTCTAAAATTTAGTGTGCCTCCTGAATATTGTAATCACCTTAAAGAATTTCATTTGATTGAATGGTTCTATTTTTATTACTTAAAACATAGGAATATTCTCCATTTGCTCACTTCTCAGAAAGCTACTTTTAAGTATTTAATTCTCAGAAACCAAAAGAGAGCAATCTTGTTAAATCCTAACTGCAGGTGTCCCCTGGTGGACCAGTGGTTAGGACCCCACCCTTGCTGCCGAGGGCCCGGCTTCCGTCCCTGGTCGGGGAGCTAAGGTCCTGTAAGCCCTGCAGCACACCGCTCCTCCCCTCATCATAACTGTTCATAACCAACACATAGTCCAGAGAAGCTCCTCAGGTACTAACCGAGCATATATAAAAATACAGAGTGTTCAGTGTGACTTACTCTAGTCATCCCCAGCCATGATTTGTGATTAAACACCAGAAAACAGGAAGAACAAGCTTGTGGCAGGTGAAACTCAGTTTAATTAGGCCTGCAGCTCTGTCTTTCAGTTCAGGGGAAACAGGGAACCTGTGAGGGGTGTGTGTCGGGTCACCTGGCCTGCACGGACACCAGTGTGACCCGGGGCTCAGTGTCACTGGGAGGCGAGGGCCCGTGCCGAGCACAGGGCGCTGGTCAGTACCCGCGTTACTGCTGTGACCCGGGGCCTCAGTGTCACCGGTACTCAGGTACTTAGCTGTGTGACTCAGGAATGCTCAGTATTGCTACCTTTCCTTTAGTTAAGGGCAGGCAGAATGTGTTCTTCCACTGTTCTTCACTGGAGGAGGAAATGGCGACCCACTCCATATTGTTGCCTCGGAAATCCCATGGACAGAGGAGCCTGGCGGGCTGCGGACCATGAGGTCACAAAGAGTCGGACACGGCTGTTCTTTAAGAAAGTGAAAGCAAATTTGGAATTCAGCTGCTTTGTTCTGATTGAGGTAATGAAAATTTTAAGAATTTGGCAGCAAATTAAGTGAGGAGCCGTCTGCTCTGCTGGCCACGCAGAAGGAGGGACGCACCGACTGCCTCAGCAGGAGAGCCAGCCGTCTGGACGGAGACACGGCCACAGCGCTGCACACAGGAGGGCCCGGCTTGTGTGGGGCTCTGCTTCAGGGGCTTGCCCTGCGTTTGTAGATTTCTTCTTCCTCGAAAGTTACTGTCAGATTTTCTTTAGAGGTGGTAGAGGAGGTAAACTATCTACAAACCCTCTCTGCCCGGCCCACACGCACATGCCCGGGCTCCCGGTGCAGCCTCTGTGCGCCCCCGCCACGCCCCACCCTGCCCTCTCTTGGAGCCGTGTCCCGGTCAGTGCTCCTAACTGAGACTGGGTTTCCTCCTTGGTTCATTTTTTGTCTCTGAATTTAATTTAGGACAGTTTCAAATGTGTTATTTAAGAAGCATCTGTTGATGACACTGGTAAGCAAGGTTGCTGTGTGTGTGTGTGCTCAGTCGAGTCCCAGCTCTCTGTGACCCATGGGCTGTAGCAGGCTCCTCTGTCCATGGGATTCTCAGGCAAGAATGCTGGAGTAGGTTGCCATTCCTCCTCCAGGGGATCTTCCGGACCCAGGGATCAAATGCAGTCTGCTTGACAGGTGGATTGTAAACAGCTGAGCCACCGAGGACGCCCTCTCTAGGAAGCAAAGCTGACACCGAAAGTAGCGTCAGTCGTTGTTAATTCTTCCGGCTGCCTTTTCATGCTGAAATTCGTAGTCTGCTCCCACACTCCTTCTTTGCTCTGTTTACAAGGTGGGGTTGCGTCAGCATCTCAGTTGGCTGCTTCCTGGTGAGTCGGAGGTGATGACTCGTTCTCAGTAGCCCCAGGCCACGGCAGGGCAAGTCTAGTTGCTGGTGTCATTCCATCACGCAGCCAGCTGCCCGACCAGGGCCGGAGGGCTCAGCTGACCAGCTCACTGGTTTCTGGCAAAAGCTGACTTGATGCCATGGTTTCGTGCAGTACCCAGGAGCCGAGAACGTTCTAGAGGACCAGGATAAAGCAGGTCTGGTGGAAGTGAGTCAGAAACGAGGTAGTCAAGGACAGGACTGCAGTGGGCTTGTGACAGAGAAGCCCTTCTGGGAGGCCAAGTTTGAGAAACCGTGTTGACACGGGGAGGAAGGCCAGGAGACACCCTGCCTGGGCAGATGTGGCGAGGGGAGTGGCCTGAGTCCTGGCTTGCTGACCGCCATCCCCCTCACCCTGCCGTCCGTCCCTCTCTGGTAGGCGGAGTGGTCTCTTCTGTCTCCTGATCATTTCCCTGTTAGAGGTGCTGGTGAGCACAGATGGTGGAAAGGCAGAAACACAGGCCCGAGGAAGGAGAATGGGTCATGTGTCTTGAACAGTCACTTGTTTGGTAAGATGTGTATTCTAGACTTTTCTTGGAGAAGCTGCTGTATGGTAATATTTATTTTTGAGAACTTTGAAATACTTTAGTGGAAAGAACTGATAACTTCTAGAGACATGACCTTGTAATCGTTCTTAAACATGTGACCTCTTCATTTGGGCAAAGTGGACTGTAGTTCATTAGAGGACAAAAATCAGTCTTAATGAATCAGAATGTCTGCACATTCATTTATAGGTGTTTTTATGCATATGATGTTTTCGAGTGAAATGAGTGGTTAAATCAAAAATAGTTCATCTGTAATTAGGAATCAGGATTTGCTCACCCACCTTCTCCAGCAGAAAGGGAATCTGCTTCCTCCAGTGACCTGGGTACCTTCCCTGTCCTCACGTCGAGCAGCTGGCAAGAGTGGGAGCCAGGTCCTCTGCACAGGGAAGTCGCCCAGCGCCCTGAAGTAGGTCCTTTTCCGCTGCCTGTCCTTGGAAACTGGAGATGCCTCGTCGGCCCAGCACCTTGCTTTGTTTCTCCAAAGGCCAGTTAATTTTGTGTTTAAGCGATTTCCCCAAAGCTGACGAGTCTCAGAAAAGTAGAATGTTGAGAGCGAGAGCACTTGCGTACCTGGGCGGTGGCACCGCCCTGCAGAGAGGTCGGTGCACCTGCTGGTGGGGGCCTTTTCCTTTCTCCAGGAAGCCAAGCCCTTGTGTGGTCCCTTTAATCTTAACGGGTTTTGCTTCAGTTCAGCCGTTCGGCCGGTGCAGACCTGTTACTGCAATTAGGAAGCGTTTTAGGTTTAAGTTGCTGCTTACACGTTTTGCATGTTTGCCGTATGTAAGGAAAATTTATTGCAGAGGCTAGGTGAACATTGCACGTGTGAATTGTTTTCACCTTGTATCATATTGCAGCAGTTTAATTAGGGGATTGACCCAGGAGCCTGGAGAAGAACGTTATTTCTGTTCTCTTCTCCTTTAAACAGTAGTCTCAAAGACAAAATAGAGCCTTAAATGCATTGGTGTTGAGAAACTTTGCGTAGCATGCAGATCATTTATTGTCCGGATTCTGAGTGAGCTTTCTAAAGATCACAGGCTAGGCCCAGTATTGTTGCAGTTAATAGGAACCTGTTCGGTGAGGTCTGTGGGCTGCAGATCAGCAGCGCCGCGGTGACAGTGAAGTGGCCTTATCGGCAGGAGAATTCATAAGAGGCTGCCCTGGGACCCCAAGCACTGTCCTGTGTGTCCCGACAATGTTATCTGTCCTCTCAGTGCGGAGTATCACATGTCTGTCAGGAGTACAGAAATTAATTTAATGTCACCTGAAGACATGCAATTAATCTTTTAGAGGTTTTCATAATACCTTTACAGAAAGAGTTGCCAGTTTGGCGGATTTGGATTTTGGGGTTTAGAAGAAGATAAGGAAAATTAATTTTTCATCAGGGTTAATACAAGCTAGCAGGGCCACAAAGGCTGAGAAAAATGGTTGGGGAATTTGTCAAGTGTTGTCGCTCCAGAATAATGCTGCCTAACGTCTGATAGGGGTAATCAAGAGTCGAGATTTCTATAGAGAGGGATTAATCAATGTGCTCACCAGTGAATGCAAGTCAGTGATACCACTTCTTCATGGGATTTAAGAATGAAAATAAGATTTGATCTGTCAAACTGCAGGACACCCTGACAGTATCAGTCGGCATTTTTATCTATACGTTTAAGCCATTTGTTATAAGTAAATTTGTCCTGCTAATGTTGGTGGCTACAAACCTCATTTTTGGGTAACGATGAAGCTGATAAAAAGTATTCCTTAAGCTTACTTAATTCAGGAAATGCCTCTTACAATTAAGAAAAACTACTCTCAAAAGGCACCGTTTACAGTATTCATTAAAAGATAAATCATTTGTGGAAAAAAACCCAAAATATTTCCAGTTGGGTCTAAGACGGGCCAAACTTCTTTTCTCCTCATCTGTTCTGGAGGAAGTAAAAGACGTTTAAGATCATGTCTAAACACACTACTGTGTAAGGAATTTAAAAGGAAACTGTGCTTTTAACTGTGCCCTAGAGAAATTCATTTGCAAGGTGGATTTCCTTTCTTTGAGTGGATGGAATCTGCCATCCACAGATGACTAGTAATTTCCTTACATTAAGACAGTATGTTTCTAAAAGTCCTAGTTTGAATTGACAGTATTTTTAAATTTACATAACTGAGTACTAACAATTTGGGGATGTCTTTTCAGTGCTGTTAACTATTATGTTTTAGGTTGAAGAAGACTTCTAAATAAATGGGTGGGTTCCGTTTGGGTCGGTTCTGAACATTCACCTTTTTTCTTCTGTGTCTGTGTGAGAGAATAGGTGTAAAAATATGTTTCTGGCCACAGCCTAGAAATTAATAGATTGACTCTTTGCTAGTGTTAACTGGATTAACTCTGGGATTTAGAATTTCCCCTGAGAACTAGCTTTTTTTAGTGCTGTTTTGAAAGAAAATAATTGTTCTCTCAATTGGAAGAAAAGCAGCAGTGTCTTCCTTTCAAAGTAAAAAAACTTGTTACTTAACATTTAAGGCTTGAGTCCTCGGCATGAATTTCAGAAAGAAAGTCAAAGCAGCGTATTACAGTAACGCTTCACTCACTTAAAATGATGTGACTGAGTGATGGTCAGTCCCTTTGTTTCCAGCCCTGCTAAAGATCGTTACGTTGGATGTTAAGAGTAAGGTCCTACCTACGAGGTCTTGTGAAGTCCATGCTTTGGACCCACCGGGACAGGTAGTCCTGGTAGCAGCACTCAGTGTGTGAGCAGTGAGAACAGTACTATTTACCTTGAGGGAGATCGAGGGAGACAGACCCAAGTGTACTTCTTGTCAACCGGGAGACGTGCAAGAAACAGCTCTGTCCATGCTCCATGGGTAGAGCATGGTGAATGATACCAAGACCCTGGTGATTAAGAACCTAGAGTGCCTTGAACGTTGCTGTTTTGAAGTTTCTTCCGTCATTTGTAGCTGTAGAGGGTATGAAACACCGTCCTGTTGTGAACTAAGTAACTCTAGAGCTTGCTCAGGCCTTCCCCACCCCCGCTTGTGTGAGCAGATGAACGCCGTTTTCCCTAAAAGTTGGGCTTCTGTCCTAATCCCATCCTGCAGTGTCCCTGTATCTCGCTCCTCGTTGACTCAGTGAGTGCCCGTCATCTGCCGGCTCTGTGCCGACCCTCTTCAGTCCTTTCTTCGGTCCTGAGGCTGCTTGGTGACCGGCGTCCCTGTGGGGCTCCCCTTCTCGGAGCGTTGCAGGGCTGCGAGTGCGGGTTAACACTGGAGAAAAAGAGCGCAGTCCCACGGCCTGGGAATCCTTAGGGCTGGAGGCGCTGCTGTGCCTCCCTGGGAGGGAGGAGTCAGGGTGCCCCCGCCGGGGGAGATGCAGGCGCCGCGAGGAGGCCCGGGGTGGGGGTGGGGGCGCCGGGGGGCGGCCCAGACCCACAGGAGCACACCTCTCAGAGGCCTCTCTCCTTTGTCATTTCAGGCGTCTCGGAGAGTCCTACGCGGAGAGGCGTTTGTGATCCTTGCTACCTGTGTTTCTGAGCTTTAGATGGAAAACAAGCCTACTTTAAACTCTTTCTTGAAAGGAGAATACAAGTTTAGAACTTGGTTTTTCAGGGTTTTTATGTGACCTAATATTGTCAGGCGTGAATTATCATCAGTCTCTTACTCAAAATGGCAGTAAAGACAGTTTTTATTACTTGCAGTGTTTATTGACTAAATGTTTATGTTCTCAATTCCTAGTTTTAAAAATCATCAGATCACTACAGTATTATATATTTATCACCCAAATACATATACAGTGTATACCTTAATACAGTGTATACCTTAATACCTTATACCTTAAATACATATACAGTGTATACAGTGTATACACACCCTACTTTTGGTACAAGCTCTTCGTTTTAAATAAAAGTTACTGTCTAGATTGTCTACAATTTTAGTTTGGGGTCGCTAAAGAAAAATTCTATGACAGTACTCCTCATTGTCCGTCATATATATGGACATCATTCCTTTTAGGCCACTTGTACTAGCTAATTATCGATTTCGACAGCATGGCAGAACGTTTTCTGATGCACACAATCATTGCACTAACTGGCAGTGGCTCTACCCTAGTATCCTGATAGTGCAGGCTTTTTTCATTGAACATTCAGGACTACCTAGTGTTTAGATGCCTGGTCTACTGTTTATGGTTTTATTCAGTAAATATCTCAGTGCCATCTACATGCACCAGAATTTTTGGCTTGGTGAACAAAAACAGATTCACCAAAGTGTGAATCACTGGTTTCTCTAGACACTTACAAAATGGCATATGCTTTAGTTGTCCACAGACTTCAACTTCCTCTCGTGAGCTTCCAGGGAGTCCATAAATGGAGGACTTTCCCATAGAGGTAACCATACACAGCTAGTTCATTTATCCACATTTGTGAGAAAGGTAGAAGTTGGAGGAGAATCAGTCAGTAGACTGTTAGGGGAGCTGAGCTGTGTGCAGAATTTAGTGACCCAGTGCCTCCTGCCTGTATGACACAGCCTCTGGTGGGACCTGGGCTGAAGTGTGAAGTGTCAGCCCCTGTTAAAAAAAAAAAAAGATGTTTTAAAGAACAGCAAAACTTAACCCTTGCAGAGTGAATTTATGACTGTATACTAACATAATTTCAACGTGAGTTTAGGTAAATTAGTAATGGATTACTGGCTCTTAATGATTAGGAATATGTGTGTATATCCTAAAAATTTCCAGCTTTTTAGTATAGAAAAATTTCAGGCGTATACAGAACTGGAGAGCTTTCACACAGCTTTTCCAGACTTCTCATTAACTTTACATGGATTGTGGTCCCACAGAGCAGCCGGGCCTGCCTTTCCATAGGGCTTCCGTTTTCATTTCGGGGTGCTTCTCCATCAGGCTGGAGTAACTCATGCAGGATCACATTTTAGGCGGTTCCTGCTGACAGAATGAAGGAGCACCCTCCCGCTTCAGCTGTCCTCAGCCCTGGCTGGATGCTCACATCTGGGCTTCAGCCCAGGACAGTCGGACCGCGTAGCTTACTTGGGTATGGTGTATGATCCTTTCCTGTTGCTGAATTTAGCTTGCTAACATTTTAGTGAGAATTTTTTTCATATATATACATACATATTTATTTATTTATTTATGAGGGATATTCTTCTGTGGCTTTTGTTTGTTTTCTGTCTTTGACTTTCGTATCCCAGAAAAACAGGCTTCAAAAATGAGCCAGAAAGTTGTTCCTCCCCTTCTGCCTTCTGAGCGAGACTGTGTAGCATTGGTAGTCTGTCTGTCTTAAATATTTGATAGAATTCACCAGAGAATCCATTTGGGCCTGGGTTTTTCTTTGTGGAAGGTTTTTAATGATTGATTCGGTGTCTTCTTAGATTTCCAGATTTTCTCTTTCTTCTTGAATCAGTTTTGGTATCTTGCATCTTGCCTGGAAAATCCCACGGATAGAGGAGCCTGGCAGACTGCAGTTCATGGGGTCTCAAAGAGTTGGACATGACAGAGCATACAGCACATCTTTTATGGAATTTGTCCATTTCATCTAAGTTCCCTGATTTTGTTGGTATAAAGTTGTTCAAAATATTCTTTTACATTTTTGTAGTGCCACTTTTGATAATCTCTCTTTTATTTCTGATTTTGGTAATTTGTGTCTTTCTTCTCTTTTACTTAGTTTAGTTAAAGGATTATCAGTTTTATTGGTCTCAGAATCCAACTTTTGGAGTGATTGGCTTTTCCCTGTTACTTCTGTTTACTTTGTCCTTGCTTTTCTCTGTGATCTTACTTCCTTCTCTTCAATTTTGAGTTTGATTTCCTATTTTTTTCCTAGTTTCTTGTGATAATTAGATCTCTTTTCCTTCCTGATGTCACTGCTTTAGTTGCAGCCCCTTGATTTTGATGTGTTGAATTTTTATTTTCATTCAGAACGCTTTCTGTTCAGTGTCTGTTCTCATGTCCACCTCTGAGCCTGGTTTCCTGGCCAGCGGCCATGGTGCCCCCTGCCTCAGGGGCCGGCCAGCACTCAGGAGAGGGCTCTGCCCAGTACCTGGCCTCGGTCCGGCGGTTCCCTGTCTGCCATGGGGGGCTTGTCTAGGCCTCCAGTAACTTTGATTTCTAGAATTTCCTCACACCATTTTGTGGATTCCCAGCTGGTCTGTTTTTGTCCCAAACAGGACAGAGGCTGGAAGCCAGCATGCATGTGGGGACTTGTGACTCAGAGGGGAGGGGTGACTGGATGCTGTCAGCCTGTGGGTGCTCGGGGGAGCCCCATTGTTGAGGGTTGTATCTGCAGGGAGGACATGCTGGGATGCGCCCCGGGGGCGGTCAGGAAGATGACCCACTTTCGTGAGGTTTGAAGAGGAGTTAAAAGTTTAAAGCGGCTGTTGATGCATACTATCAGGTTTTCACAAGGATGCTCCTGACAATGGAAAAGGCATGTCAAGTATGAACTATTTTTAAAGTTAAGCAGTATTTCATTGAACTAAAGAGGACCTACTTTAATAATTACAGACCTCTTGAGTGGATCCAATAATTAAAGGTCTTAGATTTAAATTTGATAAAGACTGTTTAACCCTGATACCTGTCAGGTGAGAGTGTCCTTTCCTTAATGGCCCTCATGAAATGGCAGGTTGGTGGTCTCGCCCCTTGGTTGAGCACTGATCGAGGTGGGCCCCGATGCTGGGGAGGGATGCTTGCTTGTGCAGACACTGACCAGCGCACTGCCTTGTCTGTTTCAGCAGGGAGGAGAGAGCGACGGCTTTTTTCACCCAGAGGGCCAGCCTCAGCGGCTCCCTCAGCCCCCAGAAGTGAGGCAGCAGCCCACCCGCAAGGTGACGCTGACCAAGGGGGCCCTTCAGCAGCCCCAGCTCCCTGCGGTGGGGGCCCACATGCACACGGCCGGCCCCCCAGGCATCAAGAGCATCCAAGGGATCCACCCCGCCAAGAAGGTGCGGCCCGGCCCCCGGGGGAGCTCTGGTGGGGGTGCCTGACGAGACTGGGTAACGGAGCTGGAACTCCCCCGGCCCTGGGTCTGAAAGCTGACGTGCTCACAGGAGCGCTTTCCTCTCTGTCTGGGAGCTCACCTGGAGCGCACTCTGGGCGTGGCTCTGCATGGACCCCTGCCCTCTCAGCTGCTCCTCCAGAGGCTGCTCTGATGTTCCTCCTCGGCGCCTCGTTCACAGATGGGAAGCCTTTGGGGTCACGTCCCCTGCTCGGGGAAGTGCCTTTGGCCCCGGTTCTTTCTGCACCGAGGGATGCCTTGTCCGAGCTCCATGCGTGAGATGAGAGCCGTGGCCACCTTTCCAGGAGAGGCGTGTGCGCCATGTCCCTTGGGGGCACCCCTCCCCGCAGCGTCTAGTGCGGGGAGTCTTTGTAGCCCCCCCAGGGCCCCTGCGCTCTGCCCAGCAGCTGCACGCATGCAAAGAAGAGGGCAGACGCCTGCTCCGAGTTCGCCTAGAAGCGCCTGGACCCTGCCAGGTCCTCCTCTCTGCTGGCCTTGCTGCTGATACTGAGGAGCAGTGTTAGTGTGAACACCAGCCTAGGTCTTTGGAATGTTTAAATCACTTCATATGTGTTATATCATAAATACTCTATGATGCAGGAGCAAACAGAACTGTCCGTTTGTGCTGAGAGGCACCCACACAGTCACATGAATCACACCTTCGGGTCAGAGCTTTAAAGAATGTTCCAGTCTGAGTGTCCTTAGTCCGGTGTTGTCCCTGGATATATGACAAGAAAGACCTTAGGAAAGCGGGCCCCCCCCCCGCCCCCCCCACATAGCTGTACGCACAGATAGTGCGCTCGAGGGTCTTCAGTCGCTGTAGTTGGGGTTTTGGTTTTGGTTTGAAAGCCCTACAGAGGAGTGTGGTGGGGGGTAGGGGGTGGGGGCCCCTTGCTGCAGAATCTGCCTTTCAGGACAGATACTGCCATGGCCCACAGTGATGGGAGCTGGCCGTGGGCAGTGCCGTGCAAGTTCACAGACACTGGTCTCCCCCCTGTGCTGGCCCTGGAGCACGGTGTGGAAATGTGGGCTCGGGGCCGTAAGCACTGACCGGCCCGCATCTTTGCGTCAGCGAGTTTCTGGAGCCTGTGATCTGCTGCTCCGTGTGCAGGATGACCATGTGAACAGGTCGACTGTGGCAGACAAAGTGCCCGCCTGGCGCCGTGCTTGATGCCAAGGCCGACCGAGACGGCACTGCTTCCTCTCCTCCTCTTCACTCACGTGCGCTGGGTGTTACAGTCCTGTTTAGACCTTCAACCCTTTTCTGACAGTGGATAAAAGCTACAGAGAATCCTGTAGCTTGTGGTGTATTTTAATGGATTCTGACTGACTTGCTCACTTTATGTCTTAGTAGCTGTGAGAAAACCCAAAGCGTAACACCTGAACGGTTCCTTCTGTTGTTGCCAGGTCATCATGCACGCGAGAGGCCGGGGCATGGCGGGAGCCATGGGCCGGGGACGCCTGATGCCAAACAAGCAGAACCTGCGGGTGGTGGAGTGCAAGCCTCAGCCCTGTGTCGTGTCTGTGGAGGGGCTCTCCTCGTCCACCACTGACGCCCAGCTGAAGAGCCTGCTGACGTCGGTGGGGCCCATCCAGGTGGGCCACCCTGCGCGTTCTGTCTGTGCCCTCTGTCTTTCCCTCCCAAGATTCAGTTGTTCTTTATTTAAAATCCCTGAGAAGAAAGCCGAATGTTTTATCATTGTGCACACTAGATACCAGAACTTTTTGCCTGAGGGTTAGAGTGTTTGGAATTTTTCAGGTGCTCAGAAACTTCATGAACTATTTATTCCAGCTGAATAGATTATCCTTTGAAATCCTCAGATTATACTTGAGTTCTTACGTGCACCCAGACATGCAGTTGTTTTGTTCTAGCACACACTGAGCTTCCCTGGTGGCTCAGACTGTAAAGAATCTGCTTCCGGTGCAGGAGATGTGGGTTCCATCCCTGGGTTGGGAAGATCCCCTGGAGGAGGGCATGGCAACCCACTCCAGTATCCTTGCCTAGAGACGTGGACAGAGGAGCCTGGCAGGCTGCAGTTCATGGAGTTGCAGAGGTGGACACAATTGAGAGACTAACATATGATCACATACTTGCTTTTTATGTAACAGTTTAAAAATTTTAAAGTATTCAGCCTTGTGACCTTAATTTTCAGAAACAGCCTCACATGTTAAGACCTGTGGAACTTGCTTTAGGTTTTACAATGTGAAATGATGTGGACTGTTATTATGGTCTCTTAATGTTAAAACTGGCCAGTTGTGAATGTGTGAGCATCTCTGCTGAGCTGGCTGCAGATGGGTCTCAAGTTGTGTTGTAAACTGAAGTTCACACTCAAATCCTGGAAGGCTGCACCTTCCAGAGCCCTGGAGGTAGAGCAGCACAGTGGGCCGGCCTGGTTTTCCTGAGCGGCCGTCTCTCGTGCCCACGTCTGGCCGGCCCTGCCTTTCTGCGCCCCATCCCAGCTGTCAGCAGCTCACCCTGCACCCACACCAGGGTCCCGTGTGAGGCTGGGGCCCTCGAGAAGCATGTTGATGCGACCGTAGGAGCCTGAGTGTTAGATCTCTGGGTAAAAAGCACGGAAAGCACAGAAGGCTTTCTTGAGAGGGCATTAGGGTCTCTTGCTTCAGGAGTGCATGGGGAGGCAGCACTGATACGAGTCGTCCGTGTTTAGGATTTTCAGTCTTCATCTACTGGAGAGTGCTGACGAGATGGTAGCATGGATGGAAAACCTCCAGAGACGATTTTGCTGTTTAGGTTTTACTACTTCCTTCATCCTTGGATTCCCAGAGAGATGGTTAGGCTTCGTTTCGTTTGTCTGTAGTAGTGAAAGCTTAACCAGAAACTTTGGCATCTGTTTTTAGTAGAGTTGCTTTCCCAGCGGTGTGCCGAGGAGCGGCTTGTCAGTCATCAGACACTTGCAGCTTGTGTCCATGGAGAGCTGTTCTTGGACAGTCCGTCATAGAACGGGGTAATCTGCAGGAACACAGCTGGCGTCAGAGAGCTTACCCCGATGCTTTTCAAAAAGACCGGTCTCCTGAGTGGAGATTCTCCAGCAAATGGGAGTTGAAAGCCTGGGATCAGATCACAGTTCAGTAGTGAGCCTGGCGTTAAAGGCCCTGGGGTGGGGTGGGGTGGGGTGGGGAGTCCAGGCTGCGCTCTGGGCCCCTGCTCCTGGCTGGCTCCCAGCCTGTCAGGGCGGGAGGGGGTGGTACTGTTGCTTTCCACGTGTGACCTGGTCCTCTGGGCTGTGCTCCTGCTCCACGGTCTCAATAATTCTCCTGTGCGTCCTAGAGTGTGAGTCTGTGGTCAGGATCCGCACGTGATGGCGGAGCCCTTTGTGCTCACAGCCCTGCGCGACTAACCTGCAGAAGTTAGCTTGGCCGTGTCGCGGAAGCACTTCCCCTTGGCTTCATCCATCTTAAAGTTGAATTTTGAGTCCTGCATTTTGGGGGCCATCTTTCCTTCCATTTGCCATTTATTTATTTATTTATTCATTCATTCATTCGTTCATTCTCCATCTCCTGTTCTGGAAACAAGGATTAGAGATCATTGTGTTAAATAAAGTTTAATGGAGGGCACTTTATGAAAGCGGAGCGAAACTGGAAAAGGCTTCTTTTTATTAGAGAAGAAGGCAGGGAGATGAGAGCGGCCACATCAGGGACCCTCAGAGTGCCGCCGGAAGGAGCCCCGAGGGTGAGGAACTCAGCAGGTGCCCAGGAGGGCCTGTGGGCTGTCCCAAGGGTCCCAAGGAGCCAGCAGCACTCTCTCCTTGCCAGTCTTAGTCCCGAGGGATGTGTTGAGGGGAGTTCGCAGGTCTGTAAGCACTGCGATCACAGAGCGCTAATGTAACAAACTTTGCCAGCATTCAATAGCTGAAGACTGACACTGGGAAGTATAAATTGTGAGAAGATGCTTATAACAAGACTTGGATGTGGTTTAACTGTAAATACACTTCAAGGGGGATGGTGAGGAGATCCAGGCCTGGCTGAGAGAGAGGCAGACGTCAAGCCTCTGGTGGGTTGGGCTGTGGCGCCACCTGGTGCCTGCGTGCCCTAAGAGCGAGCGGCGGTGTCTGCGCCCGGAACCCGCGTGCCCTGAGAGCGAGCGGCGGTGTCTGCGCCCGGAACCCGCGTGCCCTGAGAGCGAGCGGCGGTGTCTGCGCCCGGAACCCGCGTGCCCTGAGAGCGAGCGGCGGTGTCTGCGCCCGGAACCCGCGTGCCCTGAGAGCGAGCGGCGGTGTCTGCGCCCAGAACGCCCTGTCTTGGGCATCGTAACGTGCGCAGGGCAGTGGCTGCCCCGCCGCCCTGCTTCTGACTGCTGGCGGTGCTCTGGCCAGCGTGCTGCCCCTAACCTGTGCTTGTGAGCCTCTCTGTAAGAGTCCTTTTTGGAGACATTTCCCTGTAGGCACACTGACAGAATAAGGAAAAGTGGTAATATTTTGTAGAGCGGTTTTAGCCAGAGGTAGACGTGTCACAGGAAGTGTAGCAGGGTGCTCGAGAGTTTCGGGTGAGGGTGCAGTAAGAACAGGTCCACCTGGGGTCTGCTAGCAGTGCTGTGGGAAGAACCAGAGAGAAGGGCCTGTCCGCCCATCCACCATGCCAGGGCTCCTGCTTTTAAGGAAGGGACGGGCAGGCTGGGGCAGAGTGAGACTGCGGGCGGCTGGCTTAATGTGGGGGGCTGTGGTTGGGGGCTCCGTGGACAGGTGGGCTCGTCAGCTGCCGGGCGCCCCAGGACGCAGCGGTGCAGCGGGTGTCGGGCTTCAAGAAGGCTTCCGTCTGGGTCCTGAGTTTGCCATTTCTTGGTGTGCGGCTTCCCAGCCGAGGACTTCCCTCAGGACCGCACAGTGAGGCGCGTGCTGTCTCTGTCTCCGCCTCCGTCCCTGGGGTCACCGGGGGTGGGGAAGAGACACAAGGCCCCCAGGCGCCGTGGAGGGAGGGCGTGTGCTCTCGGAAGGGGGCCTCTGGGGTCGCTTCAGGCTGCCGGCGCTGCCGTTCTGGGGCGCAGGCACTGGGCACGCCCTTGTTCTGGGGGTATCTCTGGTCACCCGGTGAGGAGGAGCCCCTTGGAGCAGTCGTGTGAGGTGGGATGGTGTTGGAGTGCCTCACCTCCTGTGAGCAGCCCTGCTGCCTGCCGTGTCTGGTGCTGACGGACCAGGAGTGTCTGGGGTGACCTGGAGGAAGTGGGGATCTCAGTGGAAGCAGTTCAGTCATTCTGGAGTTGACGCTCGGGGAAGAAAACACTAGGTGTGGTTAAACGTTCCTGCTCAGTCGCTCAGGCATGTCCGACTGTCTGCGACCCCATGGACTGCAGCGCACCAGGCCTCCCCGTCCATCACCAACTCCCGGAGCTTACTCAAACTCACGTCCATCGAGTTGGTGATGCAACCCAACCATCTCCTCCTCTGTCGTCTCCTTTCCTGCCTTCAGTCTTTCCCAGCATCAGGTCTTTTCTAGTGAGTCAGTTCTTCACATCAAGTGGCCAGAGTACTGGGGCTTCAGCCTCAGCATCAGTCCTTCCAGTGAATATTCAGGAGAAATGTAGATGTTCCCAAAACTGATGTTTTGAGCTTGAAAGAAAACAGTCATGGCCGCATGATCTGAAACTGTGATGGGAAAATTGTTAACCGGAGGCTCCCACACACACAGTTCTGAAAACACTATTGTAAATAATTCTTCCGAAAAAGAGGATTCCAGGGAGAGCGCATGGTAACCCGAGGGCTGTGATCTGTAGGGTAAGTTTGCACAAGACGAGAGTGGAAGAGGAGCCCCAGAGTGTCTCTCAGAACTGTGTCAGAGCAGAAGGAACAGCGCTGATGCCGTGGGTGAGAGGAAGCCCAGACATTGGAACTGAGGGAAAGACACAGACTCGGCGTCAAAAAAGACCACACCTTGTGTAAACATGAAGAGGAAACAGCGTGCGACGGAGCCATCTGAGACGCCAGAGTTCCAAACACCCCATCGCCAGCGAGCGGGTCGGCTGACCCGCGTCCAGAATGAAGAGGGCAGTGCCCCTGCTCTCCAGCCCAGCTGCGGGGCCGGGGGAGGAGAGCTGGGGTGGGGCAGGCCCGCCGCCGGGCATGTCCCTGGGCCGCCACGTGAGGGGTGGAGGCCCGGCCCTGCCCTGCCCAGGGACCCTTGTCTGTATAAACCTGGTGATTTATACCTGGGGCTCTGTTTGAGCAGTTTCATGTGTGTTTAAAACACCGGATGTCAGCGTCAGTTTTGGCTTCAGGTCGATTCCTGAAGGTGCTGGGAACTGTTGGCCAGAGCGGGGAGAGTAGTGTAAGTGATCTTCAGGACTGCGGGTTCGCGTCAGCGTCCCCACAGCGTAGTCCTTGATTCATATGCAGGGCCACGAACACGGGCTCTCCCTAGAAAGAGGAGGAACTTTGCCTAAACAGGGAAGAGAGGCCCAGAACGGTGTGGACAGTTTTCTGGCCTTAAACTGTCTGCTGTCCCTGCAGTGCTGGCGGCAGTTCAGTCCAGGGGTCACTGAGTACACACGCAGGAAGCCGCCACTCAAGGGCCGTCATAGCTCGTATTCCGTTTACAGAAGCACGGGTGTTCTCGGGAATTGTCTGCAGATGTCTTGTCTTTGCAAAATAACAAGTAAATCTGGGTGGGCTGGGCAAGTTAGCCTGTCTCCATGGGCCAGTCAGGTATTTGTGGGGCAGCTGGGTCGGGTCAGAGAGGGTAGAATGGAGACAGATTTTAACTCTCAGTTTGTACTGGGTGAATTAAAGTGCTTTCTTGTTTGGAAGTGGGCTGCTGATTTGCAGGACGTATTTTCAGAGTGGAAGCTGGTGATCATACATAATACATGCCTTTTATAGTACACGTATCTTTTTCTATCTTCCCAGTAGAGTGATCGCTAATATTTGTCATTTTGGTAGGTCAGAAATGGTTGAGTGTTGACAGTTTTGGCAGTTTATTAATCTTTTATCTGAAAATAGCCTCTGTATTTTGGGAAAAAAAATGCAGAAACGTCAATAAGGGGGAACAGAAAACAGATTTTAAGACAGCCTTCTTACTGCTTGTGTTGACTGTTGAGAAGCAGCTC
Organism: Giraffa tippelskirchi; assembly: GCF_054371585.1. Taxonomy (NCBI): domain Eukaryota; kingdom Metazoa; phylum Chordata; class Mammalia; order Artiodactyla; family Giraffidae; genus Giraffa; species Giraffa tippelskirchi. Next base: position 159,541,996 of record NC_137284.1, read on the forward strand.
ACTCCTGTGATGTAAGAATTTCATTGAAAGTTTACGCTCTTTTGACTGATACTTTCTCAATCAAATTGAGCTTTTTAGATACAGAAAAACAAATCTTCTTACCTCAGATACCATTTTATATGATAAGTGGTAAAGAGGAAGCATCATACTTCATTCCACATTGTGAAGTCACCCAGAGGAAATACAGTCTCGACATGCTTTTTCTCAGAAGAAAAGCATGGTGTTTTCAAAATCCAGAATCTGTGAATCGTAGAGTGTGGATAATTATTTGTGCCATCATAACAAAGTAGTTTTCCTTGTCTGTTCCTAATTGAGTGATTTTTGTAGTTTTCGACAGAATAAGTCTAGGTAGGCTGTGGTTCTTCTGTTGAGAACTGCCACAGTGCTGGCAGCAGTTGGCACGAAGCTATGCCCGTGTGTCCGGCACCCTTGAGTGCTGCAGCCGCGTGGTGAGATTGGGGACCTGGGTCAGGGGGCAGGCCTGGCGGGGCATCTGCTGCGATATGGGGCTGTCCTCGTGACCGGAGGATAGCTCCTACCACGCTCCCCTTGGGGCTCCGCGGGTCACGGGACAGCACGGCATTTCCTCTTGCCTCTTCTCTTCGGGGGCAGCTCAAGAGCGTCAGCAACTGGAGAAGGTTGGAGGATAAGACACAGAGCGGGTGTGCGCTGAAAGCTGGGGCCGGCAGGTCTCTGTTGAGCAACGCAGGTGGGATTTCAGAGGCCAGAAAAGCTGTGTGCTGCCGGGTGTCCCAGAGAAATCAATTGATGGCACTGATTAAAGACCAAGGTATTGAGCTTTACATGTCTAGCTTTACTTGGAGAAGGAAATGGCAACCCACTCCAGTAGTCTTGCCTGGAAAATCCCATCAACAGTGGGGCCTGGTGGGCTACAGCCGACGGGGTCGCAAAGAGTCGGACGCGACTGAGTGACTTCGCTTTGCCCAGTGAACTTAGTGGTCAGTGACATTTTCAAGAAAGTTCTTCTGTTCTGGGTTTTGTATCTGACAGAAGAGGTAAACGTGGTATGTGCTCGGCTGGCGTCAGGAGACCGGACAGACCAAGCCTGCTGGTGGCCGCCTAGTGCCCTGGTCCTGGTGCTGCTCAGGGCCGCCTGGTAGCGTGCCTGGGTGAGGTGACGGCCCCTCCGCGGGGCCGAGGGAAACCTTGGTGCCACGTCAGGTGGGCACTGGAGACCGTTTATTTCTGTGTAAGCACCGAAGAGCAACTTTTTGGGGAAAGTATTTCCTTAGTGCTCTTCTCCTCGTGTTTACTCTTGGAAGTTCTGTGTTTATGAGACTGGAGAGCGCCTGCTCTAATACACAGCATATCTTTTTGAACGTATTTCAGAGAATTGATATTTTGGCTAGGTACTTTCGTTGCAGGTCTTTGAACAAGTGCTTTAAAGTGAAACCACCACGTGTGTAAATCCTGGTGAAGGGTTGTATGTTGCTGTTGGGTATGTTTTCTGACTGTTGTTCTTCACTGGACAGACGCCCAGACACAGCAGACGGCTCTCAGCCGCGGAGTCCTGCGCTGCTTCCTCGGGTCAGGTCCTCCAGGGAGCGAGGTCTCTGCCGCCCCCTCCCCACGAGGCACTTTGCTCACTGCCCCAGACACATGTGGCAAGTCTCCAAAATGCTTGAGAAGGATCAGATTCTGGAGAGTGGGCTGGCTGAGAAATTCGTGTTCTCCTTTGGCGCATCCCTCCCAAACCCTAGTGTGCTCCGTCAGCAGGCGTCCAGGGAACACAGAGCTGCCCCTCATCCTTGGGGCAGGTGTGAGGACCAGCTGTCGGTTCACGGTCCTGGCACGCGTCTCCTCGCTAGACAGAGCCGTCCGCTCCACACACTCCTCTAGCCTTCAGTCCGGAGAGTAGCCTCGAAAATGGTGTTTGACATCCTAGGATTCAAGGTGCCGCTTCATGCTCCCCAACATTTTAAAGTGCAGAGTGTGAGCAGACGGAGCCGAGGGCTTCCCCGCTCCCAGGCAACCCACCCCCCCAATCCCCGGCAGCCCCGCTCTGCGTGAGGACCTGGGTCTGCCCCAGCGGTCCTTGGGGGAGTGCCGCCCCTCTGCCCGCGGGCCCCTGGCTGACCTCACGCCTCCATGTGCATGAGGCCCAGGGAAGGGAGTCTCCAAGGACAGGCGCCTTCCCCAGGCCTGCACGCACAGGTGGAGGCAAGGAGGGCAGCTGACGAGCAAACGAAGGAAGGTCTCTACACCAGGCCTGGAGGGTACTGAGTGCTACTTAGGGTAGGGACTTGGGGCTGTCTGGACAGGGAGCTCGAATTAGCTAGTTTGTTTCAGGGGCCTGCAGTCCGCCTGGACTGGAACCTCGTGTTAACCCTGCTGGGCCAGTGTGTACGTCACACCCTGTGCTGCGGGTGTTATGTGGTACACGGCCCGGCTCTGACGCGCTTCTGTCCTCTTCCTTCAGAGCTTGCAGATGCTCCCCCAGCAGAGGAAAGCCATAGCCAAGTTCAAGGAGCCAGCGCATGCGTTGGCGTTCCAGCAGAAGTTCCACAGGTAGCATGGCGTCCCCAGGGCCAGACGGGGGCGGGCTGGCTGCAGGACACGGTGCGGAGTGTGCACGGGCGGTCCCCCGGGTCGGGTGCTCTTCTCTGGGGGGTGGGGGGGCTTCACGTGCGCACTGTGTGACCTCCTGCAGGCACATGATAGACCTGTCCCACATAAATGTGGCCCTGATTGTCGAGTGACCTCCGCGGACAGGCTGACCGGGACGCCGCACACACACTGTGGAACTGCTCCGGAGCTGCGCGCAGAGGCCCCACGAGCCGAGTCTCTCCGTCCACAGCCCTGCCAGGCCGTTGTCCAAGATGCCCGACGGCCCAGCATCAGTTCCAGAAGAGCTGGACTTGTGGGACGTGGCAGACTCGAGGCGGTGTTAGAGCGTTCACGTTCTGTTGTCACCACAAAGAACTACAGTTCCGTTTTCTTTTGTTTTCCAAGTGCTTACGATGCATGTAGACGTTGTTCTTTGTGATCTTACTGTATGACCGATTCCAGTGACTTAGAGTCAGGAGAGACCATCACCGTCACAGATTCTCAGTATTTTCACAGCAAAGAATATTTGATAATGGTTGCACTTATCTTCAGTGCAGGCTAGATGAGCGTCTTCCCAGGCAGCTTCACTCACGTTCCTTTCTCAGAAGGCCCTCCAGGGCTCTTGTGAAAGCGTAGAGGCAAATTCGGGTGGTGATGTCCTGGGAAGCAGGGCGTGTGGGTGGTTGGGAGTGCTGACAGTTGTGCGGCAGATTCTGCTTCTTGTAAATATTTCCAGAGCGCCAGCTGTATATGCTCAGTTCCAGAGGGAATGCCCCTTTTCTACACTCGGCCCAAACACCGTGGAGACGCTGGTGGGCCCCAGCGTGAGCCTCCGGGCTGAGCGCAGGTTTTGGGGCCCCGCTAGGTGAGGCTAGGCCAGCTGGAAGCTTGAAAGGACCTGTTTGGTTTTTTTCCTCTTTTTAGACACAGCCCCGAGGGGCACAGCCGTGCCACTGGCTCTGTGGCACATCCGTGGCTTTGTTGGGAAGCCTGGTTGTCACTGCTGTAATGAGTGTTTTCTGTTTTGAAGGCCTTTTGAGCAGGGGCTGTGCTGACCTTCAGTGGACCCCAGAGCAGGGGGCTGTTTGCACGGGCGTGTGGGCGGGCGGCTCTGGGACTCGGGTGAGCTTCATTCAGGTGAGACACCCGCTCCCCGTCAAGTCATCTTCAGTAACATCCCTTCTGGGCAGATGATGACAAAAGTGCCTTAATGTAATTGTGCTCATGAAGGAGTCTCGCTGTTGGGGTGTATTTTAACATGGGCCTGAACTATTGGAGCAGATGGTAACTGGGGCGTACTCAGACTTTTTAGCTGAATTTTATACCCAAGATTTCCTGTGACATTTATTAGAATTAAGGGAAACAGACGCCTGTTGCTGGCTAGCACCTCTGGTCAGCGCAGCGAGGCCCCTCAGCGAGGCGCCCCTTTCTCAGCCTTCTCGTGGGGAGCTGAGACACAGGTCATGTGATCTTGTATCTTCTTGTTTTCACAGTTGAAATTTTATGTTTTTCAAATTAAGTCACCAGAACTGGAGGGGAGTGTTGAGACCACGAGCCTCTGTGGCGCTGACTCCGCAGTGTGCCACGTGCTAGGAGGGAGCCTGCAACGCGAAGGTGGGTGCGCATGCCCGCTGCTCAGAGGCTGCGGTTCCAGGAAGCTGCAGGCACTTGCAGACCACGCTAGATCACCTATCGCTGGGGGCGCCTGGCCACCCGCGTTCCAGAAAGCCCGGCCTCACCCTTGGGGGCTGGTGTGGCCCCCCCCCCCCCATCTTCACAAGTAGATTCAGGTGTGTTCACATGAGCATGGCTCTTGTGGCTCAGTCCACAGAGAGCTGGGTTGAAGCGGCAAGTGGGGTACTGCAGGCGCCATGCAGGGGGGTCTAGGCCACCTCCCCACCCTGGGTGGCATGAGGCTCACAGTTAAGGGACTAGTAAAATGAGCCTGCCGATTTCACCGCTTTCTGAAACAGTCTGAGCGCGCTGTGACGCTAAAAATCTGCTCATTGTCTCCGTAACGTAGCTAGGCATCCTTTTTTCTAGTTAGTGATAATAAACGAATCCTATTTGGGCACCTTTGTTCACGGTGGACCTCATGGCTACCCTAGCTCTGCTTTTGTGTTGTCTGAGCCCGACATGGTGCCCCGGGACACGTGTGCATCTGTAACTGTCTGCACACACCCGGAACACGCTTTCTCTGGATAGAACGTTCTTGAGCGGCCGTTGGCCAAGTTGGCCAGGCCTTCCGTCAAGGACTGGTTAGAGAGGCTCCCTGTGGTTGCGTCCTGACATGCACGGCCTGTGGGCACGGGCTGTCAGTGCCGGCCAGACCTGGGGGCACAGCCTTGGTTTCCTTGAGGAAACTGGACAAGGAAAGAAGCAGAATATGAAGGGAGCGCCCTTCCCATCTCGCCACCTCGCGCGGAGCAGTGCAGTCAGACCACCGCACGCGGAGCCCTCTGGGAAGATCTGCTGCAACCATTATCTTTGTTCTTTCTTTATCATGCATTTAAAGTGAGATGCAGAAGCAGTTAACACACTATGTAAATATGGACCTTTTAAAATTGAAACGTTATTGGAAATGCTTTCAATTCAGCAACATAGTAGCTATTTGTTAGTTCTTTTGTGTTGTCTTATCAAAGTTTAATGGATACAGTTCCATAATGTTGATGTGTTTGTGTGTATATTCGATTTTTATAAAGATGGTAGTAAGTCAATACATTTATCCTGATCTGTGTATTATTTGTTCACAAATTCAAGAAGCCAGTAAATATCATTATATCTCATAAGGTAAAGACAGTAGCGATTATGTGGAGCTCAGGTACCCTTTCTTTTCGCATTATCTTGTTTTGATTTTAATGCTGTAATATAAGTTCACTTAGCTACTTACTGAGCATAACCTTGCATTTCCGTTGGTCTGGCCACATCTGTTAAGTCTTCCATGATATCCTTCTAAAGGAGAAATACCAGCTCTTTTTTCCGAAAGCAATGTTGAGGGTTCCGCCCTTTCTGGCTGGGCAGCACCCTCAGTAGGGCCTGTGCCCTCTCCGGACGGGGGTGGGGGGCGGGGTGGGCAGGGGGCGGGGGTCTTCATCGTAACTGTTTCTGACTGGGGTCTTCTCATGATTTGTAAAAGGTCCTGGATGAACAATTGTTTGTGCCTAGTTCGGTAGCGTTTCTGAATTGTGACAGAGCTTTAGATTCTGCACTCAGGGGTCTTTTTTTTTTTTTTTAGGGTGTTGTGCTAAATGATGCAGGCAGACTCTGTTGCTGGAGGGAGGCTGGGAGAGGTGACAAGGGGGAAGAAGGACAGGATGGAGCGAAGGCAGTCAGAGCGCGCAGGGGCGGCCAGGAGCCTGGTCCCAGCGCCCGCCCGGCGTTGAGGAGGAGTCAGCTGGGGCGGGTGGGCAGGCGGGGAGCGGTCACAGCGACGGCCATGCCAGGGCCACGCCCCTCGCACGCGGTGGCTTGCCGAGCTGGTGGACGAGAGGAGGTCCGGCTGGCTTGTCTGAAGGGTAGATGAGACTTAGGGCCAGGTTGTTCTGAGAACCTGTCACTTCCTTCCTTTTTTTTTAATCTTTTGTAGTTTTTGTTGTTTGTTTTTTGTTTTTTATTTTTTAATTTCTCTGTTTAATTGAAGGTAAGCTCAGTGTGCTTATGGACCGTTGACTGCCAGGGACCCTGATGAGGACAGTCAGGTTTTGGTCGAGGTCTGTGTGCAGAGCGCCTAGAGCCACGCGTGGGGTATGAAGCCCCCGAGCCCTCTGGCTTCCAGCCCCCAGACCCTGGAGTGGCAGCGTGCCCCTGGCTGCACCCCACCGGGAGCCCTGCCTCTACCCACCGTGGTCAGACAGACCACGCCCTGCCAGCGTCCCATCCCATCCCCCCCCAGCCCAGCTCCTTTGTCTCTGTTCGTTGGGAGGGGGTGGGGTGCTTGAAAAGCATGGTTGATTTTTTTTACAGGTTTTTCTAAGTGTTAGTATTCTGAAAGGGGATTAACTCTTGGCAGGGGTGGATGATATGAAGTGGGACCAGGAGACACCCCCATCCCCTTGGAGGAAGCCATAGGAATCACATCCATTACAGGGAGAATGTAGATGTTCTACTGTACTTAATGAGCATTTAAATTAGCCCTTCACCTCTTTTTAAATTATGTGAATGATGTATTGTTTTGGACATCAGTAAATATGAACTCTGCAAAGGCAGAGTGAGCCTTGACTTACTATTAAATCCTAAGGATTTTGTGTAAGGTTTTTTTGCAACCTGTTTAATTTTCCTCATTTAAAGGGCCCATGGTTCTATGTCCTGGAACCAAGCAACTCACTGATTCATATTGGATCCCGGGTATACCTACTGGTAGTGTTTGGTTGGGAAGGGTCTTTGGTTTTACACGTGTAAAAACCTGCTCTCTTTAGAAAGTGTGCAAGTCTTAGCTCTTTTTTCTGTGCTGTATTTCGGAAGGAAGTCTTTTCGTTAAGATGAGTAGGCAGAGCAGCTATTTGTAGTGGGAAGTCGCTTCTTGCTTTCACTTCGCACTACAGGGTAAAAAGGCCTTCATGTTGGTGCTTTATTTTACTAAGTTTGAAAGGTATGTAGAAAAATACAGGCCTTTAAAAAGAAACACGATTGTAGTCTTTGAATTTTAATACTCTCCACAGAGTGGACAAACAGATGTACTGTTTTAATATATTCTGTATTTAGTAATTTAATATACTCTAGAAAGTAGACCTCTTGACATTCTTCTAGCATGATTTTCTTTTAAACTATTTTTCATTTTAAGGGCACATAATGGAACCTGATTTTTAAAGGACTGTTTGAGTTCTGTGCTCTCTGGAGTGTTGTCTCAGGGTATATAATTTATGTTTTTAAAGCAACATTTATATGACACACATAACTATTGACTGAAGAGCAAATAACCACTTGTTTTGATAACTCAGATTTGCTTTTCACAGGCGTGGGATCCAGAATTGTTTTTTCCTCTGCGAGGATTTTAACTCGAAGGCTTTAATTCTGCTGTTTAATTTTCAGGTTTACCAGCGACACAGCCTGAAATCTGATTTTTTTTCTTTTCTTTTCCTTTTCACTTTTGAGTTGGTTCTCTTTGCTGGGCTCCCAGTCTGGTCTCGCTCCTGCTGCTGAGTGTCTGGGCCCCGTCAGCCAGGCCTCCCGCGCACCCCTTCCTCCCTTGGGGGTTCCCTGCCCAGCCCACCCCCACCATCCTCAGAAGCATGCCCTTCTCTCCCTTGCGTTGCCAGCTGACCATTCTCTGCTCCCACCGCTGCCTCCGGTGACTCCGTCCTGGCCGCCCCACCCCATGTTGCCGTTCAGGATCCCCCTCTGCTGTCGCGAGTCCCCTGGGCTGCGTCGACTCGGCCTTTGCTTTGACAGGTCTGACTCCTGGTTTGTTCCCGCAGGTCTCCGGCTGGCGAGAGTAACCTCTGGGCTCTGTTGTTTGCAGTCCCCCCACGGGCGCGCCGGCGGCGCACTAACCAGCCCTCTGTTCCTCCCCTCCTTTTGCAGGACCTCTCTTGCATGAGTCAGTGTTAGTGGTAGCCTGCCTCTTCCTCCGCTGGGAGGTGACGGCCCGTCGGGCTCTGTCGCCGCTCTGGCTGGCTGTGACCCTCCTAGGCGTGTTGCTAAGTGCCGCGCGCTGGCTGGGCCGGCACGGCGAAGGCAGCTGTGTTTGTGGGGCGCACACTGGGATGGAGGAGTCAAGAGCTGAGCGAGTTGCTTTCTTCTGGGTGATCTGCTCCGGGTCTCCACCCAGTGCACCATGGTCACGTTTGCGGGCGGTGATGTTGCCTTGTTTTACCCCCTTTTCCACTTTGCGCTAATCACTGTGACAGCTTTATCAGGAGTATGTGTGAAGAACAGTTGTGACATAGTTGGAAAAAATGTATTCTGTGTGTGTCATCTGTGTGATTCCATGCCAAGAAATGTGTTTTGAACTGTATTGTAACTTGAAAGATGTGTTAATAAATACCTTGCACTTTCCGCTTTTGTCTGTAGCTTTTATTCTCTCCCCCACTCGGGTTCGGTCCTTTCCACATCTTCCCCACACAGGCAGAGAGCACTGGGACCATCTCTCAGTGGACGAGGGTTGTCCCCAGGTCCACCCCCTCTGGTCAGCTCTTGGCCTCAAACAGGTGTCCAGTTATTGGAAGGTCAGGGTGACCGACTGGCTCACAGTCCACGGTCTCATGAGTCTAAACTGACCAAGCAGGCAGGGTCACTGTGTTTTGTTAGTTGGAAGTGGGAGACTTACATTTTCTTTTTGAGTTTTCTAAAGCATCACAACTAATCGGTAGCAGTTTTTCATAGGAAATCGGTGATGGTGACACCAAAGGTGGGGAAGGTCAGTTGCCATCGCCCGGTGAGTCCCCGTTTGTGTCGCGTGCGGCCTGTTGGGGAAGCCGCACGCCTGTACCTGCGCAGGGCGCCTGCCTCCACTTCAGGCACCCTTGGCCCTTCCCAAGCTGCTGCAGACTGCTCATAATTCATGGTCTTTCTCGAAAATACTGTAAAAAACGTTGTTAAAGGAAAAGCTTGAGGAAAAAGCCCAGAGGTTCCCCCCGCGCTGTACAGGCCGGGAACCTGGGCTGCATCCACACACACCTGCCTTGCCGAGAGAAGGGAGCCCTGTCCCTAAAGGTAGCCTGTATCTTAGCACCGTTCTCCCCACGGTACGGATGAGGAGAACGAACCCAGGTTTCAAGTAAGGAAGAAAGAAGGTGAGCAAAGAGGCTGGTTTGGGGGAACACAGATGAAGAGGAAAGACAGGTCTCACAGAGGGCAGTTCATCTGATTTAATGGAGTTTAATTAGTTAACTCACACCGTCCGCTCCCTCCGCCCCAGCGCCGCCCGCTGCCCTGCCCTCTGTGGACCAGCCGGGCGGGACTGCGCTCGCCTCGTCCTGGGATGCTCTGGGCCCTCGTCCTGGCCCTGGGATGCTCTGCCTTCTGTCCCCGGACGTTGTCCCGGCCTCTCCACGCTCAGGCCTCTGTTGAGGCAGCCGCCCTCCGATCGCTGTCTCTAAACGATCTCCCCTCCCCCGAGCTTCCATCATTTTCTCTTTCCTTATACTGTTATTCTCCTGGGAGCTTTTGCTTTGCCCCGCTTTCTTCTTTCTTAGAACGTCCAGCAATTGTGGATTGTACGTGGGACGCTTTGGACACATTTTTGGGAGCCTGAATTTTGTTGTCCTGACATTTAAAGAACGTTCATTTTTATTCTGGGGGGGCAGCTAACCTGAGGGAGGGCTGGCATGAGCCTCTTGAGACCTGGTTTCCAGCTTGGTTTGGCCCATCTAGGATGGCCTTTGCTCAGGGTTCCTGTGGCCGGGGTCTCACACGGGTCACCGGGACGTTCCGCAACGTTTCTGCTGTGTCTGGTCTGAACCCTCTGAAAACCCACGGGGACCCCCTGCACGGGTCTGGAGTTCCTCCTCTGGGTAGCTTCGTCCTCTCCAGGACCCTGTCCCACAAATTCCAGTCTGCCCAGCCCAGCAGAACTGGCGCACTGCACTCGGGTCCATGCCTCTGCACTGAGGTCTGGAAAGTTCCTCCAGGCAGAAAGCGTGGGGGGTCCTGGAGCTGACCGTGTGTGGCGACAGTCTGGGTGTCTGTGTCCAGTGCCTGGAAGAGATGCCGCGTACATTTCACCCTACCTCACGCCTGTCAAGGGGCACAGCCAGTTGGTCTGTGGTTGTCCGCCTGGGATTGGAAGCAGAGCTCGTATCCTGTGGGTTTCTTATCTCTGTTGACTTTATTACCGGGAGACCCAGGTTCGATCCCTGGGTCGGGAAGATCCCCTGGAGGAGGGCATGGCAACCCACTCCAGGATTCCTGCCTGGAGAATCCCATGGACAGAGGAGCCTGGTGGGCTACAGTCCGTGGAGTCGCCGAGTCACACGCGACTCAGTGACTAATACACACACATAACACGTTACCTTTTGTTTATTTTGTTGATCACGTGCCCATCTTCACTCTATAAGTACATTCTAGAAAGGAAGGACATGTTTTCTGGGTTTTTTTCCTTGCTATATCTAGGGGGCCCAGGATCATACTTGTGACTCCAAAGCTGCTCAGTTCCTGAGTGAACGGGTAGGACTGTCCGCAGGTGGTACCCCAGCGGCACCTTGGAATTCAGGAGTCCCGACCTGGGCAGGAGCGGTAGAGCCTGAGCTGGGGCCCCGCCACCCACAGCCACGTCTTCCCGTGTTCAGGGCCCAGAAACCAACGTGGCCCGAGGCCCAGGGACCAAGCAAAGCTGCCAGCCCTTCAGTAGAGAAGGTGATTTCTGAGACGCCCGGTGGGGAATCTTGACGTATGAAGGGCCCTCAGGTCACACTGGACATCAATGACTTCTGGGCCTCACCTTCCACACCCCTCCTCCTGGATTTCATGGTGACGTGTAAGCCCTAGGTTTCAGGTAAAAAAAAAAACATTTTAAATATATGTATGTAAATTTCCATATTGATTTTTATAAAACATGGCCTTATGTCGCTTGTCCTTTGTAAAACAAATTTCAAGTTCTCTAGAGAAGACATGTATGGCCTTCCTTGGTGGCCCAGTGTTTAAGAATCTGCCTGCCGATGCAGGGGACACAGGTTCAATCCCTGGTCCAGGAAGATCCCTCGTGCTGCTGGCCAATTAAGCCTGTGCCACAGCTACTAAGTCTGTGCTCCTGAGTCTGGGAGCCCCAACTACTCTGCAATAAGAGAAGCCACTGCAGTGAGAGGCCTGTGCCTTGCAACGAAGATAGTCCCTGCTCATTGCAACCAGAGAAGGCCTCGCATAGCAGCGAAGACCCAGCACAACCTAAACTTTAAAAAAAGGAAACACTATCTACAATGTATTGAGTACACTGAGTGTAAGATACTTTTTTCACCCTTGACATCTCTGAGATGGGGTGTGTGTCTGACACTCGTCATGGAAGCACTCAGGACACATCTGCACACATCTTGTTAAAGGCATCATCAGGCCTTGACATTTCAGAAAAGAACCACTGAGGAGGGACCGTGATGTTCAGCTGCTAATTCGTGTCTGACTCTTTGTGACCCACGGACTGCAGCACCCCAGCCTTCCCTGTCCATCACCATCTCCCGGAGTTTGCTCAAACCCATGTCCATTTAGTGGGTGATGCCATTCACCCGTCTCATCCTCAGTCATCCCCTTCTCCTCAATCTTCCCCAGCATCAGAGTCTTTTCCAATGAGTCGGTTCTTTGCGTCAGGTGGCTAGAATATTGGAGCTTCAGCTTCAGCATCAGTCCTTTCAATGAATATTCAGTGTTGATTTCCTTTAGAATTGTCTGATTTCATCTCCCTGCAGTCCAAGGGACTCTCAAGGGTCTTCTCCAACACCACAGTTTGAAAGCATCAGTTCTTCCGTAATCAGCCTTCTTAATATCCAACTCTCTCATCCGTACAAGACTACTGGAAAAACCATAGCTTTGACCATGTGGACCTTTGTCGGCAAAGTGAAGTCTCTGCTTTTCAATATGCTGTCTAGGTTGGTCAGAGCTTTCCTTCCAAGGTGGGTGGAAACTCCCGCCTGCGCCCCCACAGATGAGTTAGGCAGCTTCGATCGGAGAACACGTGTAACAGCTGCCGGCTACCGGACGCTTGTAAGTGCTGGGCCCTTGCAGCGTGTGCCATGTTACTTATAATCTCTAGCCCACGCACATGCGTGATGGCTAACGTGCGCTGTGAACTGATTCAGCTGCTGCTGCGTCCGAGTGGAGGCCACACTGTGTGGCTCAGTTGTGAGGTTAGTCCCGTGAAGAGTGTTACGAAGACACACAAGAAGCTCAAGGGGAATTCCGAGCTTTGGAAATCCCGCTTTTGGGTTGAAGATACAGAACCATACTAGGCGGGCGCCCAAGCGCGGACAGAAGTGCGGGCTGGGCCGGGACTCCCAGCCGCCTCGAGGCTCCTCCCCTCCGCTCGCGGGGGCCCTCAGGCCCACTGTCCTCCGCCTCCGGGGGGGGGCTCCCGGGGCCCCCACGCGTCCCGGCACCAATCCCCTCCCTGCCCCGTTCCTCTCCAGACCGGTCCTCAGAGGAGCTGATGCTGAGGAAGTGAGGATAGGACAGGCTTCACTCCCCAGAGGCCCCGCGTTTCTCTGCAGGGAGTCAGCCGAATCTGGAATCTGGGTCCGCCCCCCCCTGGGTCTGGAGCACTGTTCCCGCCCCGCTGGCAAGGAGGATGGGCCTTGCTCTGCGCCCCCAGAGAGCGCGACAGGCTCCTCCCCCACCCCGCCGCTCGCTCAAACACACGTGTGCACACACACTCACAACTCAGGCAGCATACTTGCAGACATGCCCACCCACCAGTCACACAGGGCACACGCTCAGACCCACATACTCACACGTACACACACTCATGAGTACACTCACGCTCAGACCCACACGTTCACACGTAGGTACACTCATGAGTACACTCACATGCTCAGACGCACACGCTCACATGTACACAGACTCACAAGCACACACACACTCAGACCCACTCACATGTACACTCATAAGTATGCACACACGCTCAGACCCAAACGCTCACACATATACATATTCACGAGGACACACACACAGACCCACATGCTCACAGGTACACTCACGAGTACACACACATACTCAAACCCACACCCACAAGTATACACACACACACCCAGACCTACACATGCACATGTATGCACACGAGTACAGACCCACACTCACACGTACACACACTCAGACCTATGCTTACACATATACACACTCATGAGTACACTCACATGCTCAGGCTCACACAGATATGCACACTCACAAGTACACACACATGCTTGTGTGCACAGCCACACCCTCAAACACTATCCAGATGCTAGTCTTGTGACCTGTGTATCTGCGCCTTTCTAGGGTTGGGGGGAAACAACAGGGCCTTGCCCTGGGGGGTCTGTCTGTCCTGGGGAGTCTGTCTGTCCTGGGGAGTCTGTCTGTCCTGGGGTGTGTGCCTGCCCTGGGGGGATCTTCTGTGAACCTGGAGACTGAAGGTCACAGTTGGCAGGAGGGCCAGGAGGCCCCTGGGCCTGTACCCTTGAGGAGCAAGGGCCCAGGTGTGTCCCCCCACCTCCCTGGGCTCAGCGGGGAGGCTGGCCCCGGGCCTGGGGTCAGGGGGTCCCCCTGGTAGAGGCTGAGGACGGGGAGGCTGTGGCCCGCCTGGCACACTTGCAGACAAAGTATTTTTAAACTCATTTCCTTGACCTAAAAAGGCTCTTTTTGGACTGAACACCTAGTCTTTGGGACAGACCCGAAACACCGCCTGTAAATAGCTTGGAGCACCCAGGGAGGCGGTGATGGCGTCCAGGGGCCCCGGTGTGGGGTCCCCCACGGGGGTGCCCAGGGTAGATTTCCTTTATTTTTTCACTATTGTACTTCATTTATTCCCTTGTCTTTTGGCTGTGCTGGGCCTTCCCTGCTGCTCACACGCGGGCTCCAGGCACGTGCGCGCAGTGGCTAGTGGGAGACTCCGCAGCTCGTGCAATTCTCCCGGACCGGGGATCGAACCCACGTCCCGGGTGTTGGACCGCTAGTGAAATCCCCGGGGTGTTTTGGATCGCAGAACCGGAAGAGATGAAATGGGGCCAGGCCCCCGAGTGCTCCCAAGGGTGGAGGAGGGGCTGCAGGGCAGAGGGCGGCATGGCCGCCTGGGCAGGACGGGCAGGACGTGAGCTCCTCGAATTTACAAACCCGTCCCCTCTGCCCGCAACGGAAGTGTGCTCCTTACACTGAACTAGGAGAAAGGCACACATCTACGCATATCCACAGTGCTCCTCACCCCCCGGCCTGTGCCGGCCGTGTTCCCGCCAGCGTCCTGTCCCAGTGGCACCCGAGACCTCCCTGGGGCTTCACCTGCCCGGCTCGGCCATCTGTCCCCCTTGGGGCGGCCGGGCTTCTTGGCTGAGGGCGGGCAGTGCTCCTCAGATGCACCTGGACCCACCCTGGCTGCCTCAGTTTCCCTTCTCACCCTCGGTGCTCACCTTTCTGACTCCTGTCCTTCCCGCCTCCTAGTGAGTAGGCCGTCGGCCAGGAGGGGATGTGGGGGTCCGGGGCTGTAGTGAGATCAGGCCCCTGAGGGGGCAGATCAAGCTTGGGGCTGCCTGGAGGAGGCTCCCTCCGCTCCTAGGGTGCAGGGCAGTCACTTGAAAGCTTCTCCCGCAGCCCAGAGGCTGTCCTGAGGTCAGGGGCTCCCTCAGTTCAGTTCAACTGGTCGGTTGTGTCCAACTTTTTGCGACCCCATGGACTGCAGCACAACAGGCCTCCCTGTCCATCATCAACTCCTGGAGCTTGCTCAAACTCATGTCCATAGAGTTGGTGATGCCATCCAGCCATCTCATCCTGTCGTCCCCTTCTCCTCCCGCCTTCAATCTTTCCCAGCATCAGGGTCTTTTCCAATGAGTCAGTTCTTTGCATTAGGTGGCCAAAGTATTGGAGTTTCAGCTTCAGCATCAGTCCTTCCAATGGATATTCAGGACTGGTTTCCTTGAGGACTAACTGGTTTGATCTCCCTGCAGTCCAAGGGACACTCAAGAGTCTTGTCCAACACCACAATTCAAAGCAATCATTTCTTCAGCTCTCAGCTTTCTTTATAGTCCAATTCTCTCATCCATACATGACTATTGGAAAAACCATAGCTTTGACTATATGGACATTTGCTGGCAAAGTAATGTCTCCGCTTTTTAATATGCTGTCTAGGGTGGTCATAGATTTTCTTCCAAGGAGCAAGTGTCTTTTAATTTCATGGCTGTAGTCACCATCTGCAGTGATTTTGGAGCCCCCCAAAATAAAGTCTGACACTGTTTCCATTGTCTCCCCATCTATTTGCCATGGAGTGATGGGACCGGATGCCATGATCTTAGTTTTCTGAATGTTGAGTTTTAAGCCAACTTTTTCACTCTCCTCTTTCAGTTTCATCAGGAGGCTCTTTAGTTCTTCTTCGCTTTCTGCCATAAGGGTGGTGTCATCTGCATATTTCAGGTTATTGATATTTCCCCCGGCAATCTTGATTCCAGCTTGTGCTTTATCCAGCCTTACATGTCGCATGACGTACTCTGTATATATGTTAACTAAGCAGGGTGACCAGAACATACAGCCTTGATGTACTCCTTTCCCAATTTGGAACCCTTACAATTATACAGTGGAAGTGACAAATAGATTCAAGGGATTAGATCTGATAGACAGAGTGCCTGAAGAACTATGGACGGAGGTTTGTGAGACTGTACAGGAGGCAGTGATCAAGACGATCCCCAAGAGAAAGAAATGCAAAAAGGCAAAATGGTTGTCTGAGGAGGCCTTACAAATAGCTGAGAAAAGACGAGAAACTAAAGGCAAAGGAGAAAAGGAAAGATATGCCCATTTGAATGCAGAGTTTCAAAGAACAGCAAAGAGACATCAGAAAGCCTTCCTCAGCGATCAGTGCAAAGAAATAGAGGAAAACAATAGAATGGGAAAGACTAGAGATCTCTTCAAGAAAATTAGAGATACCAAGGGAACATTTCATGCAAAGATGGGCTCAATAAAGGACAGAAATGGTATGGACCTAACAGAAGCAGAAGATAGTAAGAAGAAGTGGCAAGAACACACAGAACTGTACAAAAAAGATCTTCACGACCCAGATAATCACGATGGTGTGATCACTCACCTCGAGCCAGACATCCTGGAATGTGAAGTCAAGTGGGCCTTAGAAAGCATCACTACGAACAAAGCTAGTGGAGGTGATGGCATTCCAGCTGAGCTATTTTAAATCCTAAAAGATGATGCTGTGAAAGTACTGCACTCAATAAAATTTGGAAAACTCAGCAGTGGCCACAGGACTGGAAAAGGTCAGTTTTCATTCCAATCCCAAAGAAAGGCAATGCCAAAGAATGCTCAAACTGCCGCACAATTGCACTCATCTCACATGCTACCAAAGTAATGCTCAAAATTCTCCAAGCCAGGCTTCAACAGTACGTGAACCGTGAACTTCCAGATATTCAAGCTAGATTTAGAAAAGGTAAGGAACCAGAGATCAAATTGCCAACATCTGTTGGATCATTGAAAAAACAAGAGTTCCAGAAAAACATGTATTTCTGATTTATTGACTATGCCAAAGCCTTTGATTGTGTGGATCGCAACACATTGTGGAAGATCCTTAAAGTGGCTCCCCGGGCGTGGATAAACGGGAGGGTGAAGGCGGTGAGCACTGCAGGCTGCGGAGGGTGGTGGTGGGGATGACGACCACGCGGAGGGTGTGGGAGGAGTGGGCTTCTTGTGTGGACGCTCCCCAGGTCGGTCGGTCGTGACAACCAGCACGCTCCAGCTGCAAAGGAGTTCTGGGTGTGTGGTCAGTGTCGGTCTGTTAGGCTTTTTCTTTCTTCTTAAACATCTTCCTTGGAGAAGAGAAAGGGCTGAAAGGATGCGTTCCTGACAGCAGTGGCTGCGCTGGGCTCTTCCTGGGAGGGACTGGCCATGGACGAGGACCAGCGGGCTCTTCCCACTCAACTCATGCTCTGGACAACTCGGCTCGCGCCCCAGCCAGTCCTGGATTCCAGGGGGAGAGGGATTCTCTTAGTGTCTCTGGCCCCCAAACGGAGCCACAGGGGATGCTGGCGCAGGGCAGATGGCTCAGGCCTTTTCCACTGAGAATGTCATCCGAGCAGGGACAGTCCTTGGGGAGGCCACCCAGGGGAAGGGTCCTGGGGGGCTCTGTCACTCAGGAGACAGCTGGTGAAGGCTCAGCAGCTCCACGGGGCCGACCCCAAAGGCCAGTTCACAGAGACTCAGATGCCTTCATCTGGAATTTTCCAAGACTGATGGTCATCCTTTTTCTTGTGTGAAGACAGTGTGGCCCCAATCCAGGAAAGGCCTGAGTGCAGGACAGAGGCGTGGTCCAGCCTCAGAGCAGGCATGTTTCTGAGCCGGAAGGGCCCCAGGATCCCCCACCCCGTCTCCCCAGGGACGGACTGGAGAGAGGGGTTAACCCCCAGGCCAAAGGGCCACGGTGGGGCAGAGCCCAGCACCTCCCGTCCTGGTGGGGAGCAGAGGCCGCCGTGAGCACCGTCCGTGTCTGTGGCCCTTGCTTCCTACTGGCTTCTCACAGGCCATCTGCTCAGCACATGGCCTTGGGGACTCCTTTCTAGGCCCTGGAAGCCCCGTGAGGGTCCATATGCCCAGGAACCCTGGCCCTCAGGAGCAGGGCCCCGGGAGGGTCACACCCCCGGCCTCGCGCCTTGCTCTGGAGGCGCTGCAGCGGGGCCTGGACGCGAGGCCCTCCAGCCCGGGGACCCTCGGCCTCAGTGAAGGGAGATGAAGGGGCTGAGCCTGGCCCAGCCGCCACGTTTCCAGCCTCTGCTTTTCCCAACACGGTCACCTTCTTCCCTTTCCTTTTGTGACCCCTGGTATCCTTCAGAGCACCCGCTCCGGCCGGGGGCTCTGGGGCGGCGTCAATGGCTGGGCTTCAACTGGGGCCACTGAGAGTGTGGGGTGGGGCGGGGGGTGCTTTCAGCTTCACCTCCACATGGCAGCCCTCCCCAGGGCCTTCCTGCCCGCCCCTGCCCTCCCCTTGAAGGTGCTTACGCCACAGCCGCACAGCCCTGCTGGCCCTGCCTGGTCACCAGCCCGACTTCTGCGCCGTGACCAGCAGAGGGCGCTCAGACTCCACGCAGGGCTTCTGTCCCGCCCGCCCGCGGCCCTTCTCCGATGCTGGACCCGGGGGAAGCTTGGGCGGAGCGGAGGCTGCTCCCAACGCAGGGTGCCGCCTGACCCAGCACGGCCGCCGCTCTGCTGCCCGGGGCAGTGGCCAGGGGAACGGGAGGCCGCCCGGGAGTCCCGGTGCGAGGTGGAGGGGCCCCCACCCTCGGGAGGCGTCCACGGAAGGGTCAGCGGCCGCCCAACGCTGGAAGCAACGGGGCGCTGACCCTCATAAGGATGCTGTCTTCTCCTACAGAGGCCACGGAATAACAGCACCGACAGTGACAAGTCACAGGGAGTGGACAGGCCCATCTCTGCCCGGTCGCCCCGAGTTGAGGCCAGTGCTTCCGGGCTCTGACACAGCACCCCCCACCCCCAGCCCCCAGCCCGTCTCTGCCGTAGATCCTGTTTTCTGGGCTCCTGTCTGTTGGGTTCGGCTCAAGGGTTTCAGCTAGGATGCTGATGACATGGACCATCTGGGTGGCAGACACAGGGACCCAGAGACCAAAGCTCCTTTCAAAGGCCCGGGGCTGGTTTCCCTGCCTTCTGGTTGTCTGGCTCAGAGAGGGAAGCCTTGAGCCTTCCTGGGGTATGGAGAAGGGGGAACTTCCCACCTGGCGTCCAGCAGAAAAGGTGTCCTCTGCCCCGGAGGCAGACACACGGGCCCCAAGACACAGAACAGGAGGTTCTGTCCACCAAGAAGCTCGGTCGGATGGGGGAGCCGTTGGATTTTGGGCGTCATATTTCTTCGAATTTGTCTTTTGGGATTCCTGGGTCCTCTTATCTAAACCAGTCTCCCCCTTCTGGGAACATAGCTGCCCTCATCCTGGAAACCAGAGTCTTCACTGAAAACACAAACCTTCACACAGTTTCCCTGTCTCCTCACTGTGGGCCCAGAGCCTGTGTACAGAGTTGTGGATCACTGTCAGCTGCTTCTTCATCTTAGAAAATCAAAGCTCAGCCAAGAAAAGCCAAGAGGGCTACCTCCAAATGCAGGCTCCCTAGTTTCTCGGTGGGGGCGGTTTTCACCGGGTGGGGCAAAGCCCGCGTGGCTTCTGGTGCCTGCCCATGGGTCTGTCTCCGGTTTACCACCAGACTGGCATCAAGTTCGCCTGTTAGAGCAGCAGGTCTTCCTGGATTTGTTACGCAGCGAGGAGCATGGCAGCCTTTGAACCCCAACAGAAGGGGGCGCTGTGCTGATGGCACCCCACCATGTCCCAGTCCCCCCACTGCAGCCCCCCTCCATAGCCTAAGTGACAGTGTGAGTCGCTCAGTCGTATCTGACTCTCTGTGACTCCGTAGACTGTAGCCCGCCAGGCTCCTCTGGCCATGGGATTCTCCAGGCAAGAATACTCTAGTGGGTTGCCATGCCCTCCTCCAGGGGATCTTCCCAGCGCAGGTATTGAACGGGGGTCTCCTGCTTTTGCAGGCGGATTCTTTACCATCTGAGCCACCAGGGTTTCCATGCGAGATCTGCAAAGACCCAGACAGTACACATGTTGGGCTCTGCGGGCCGTGTGACCTCCAATGCAGCTTCTCGGCCGTGAGAGCCCTGGGCGGGAGAAGGCAGTAGGCAGAGGAATGAGTTGGGCTGGGGAGGTGCAGGGGACTGAGGGTCCAAGAGAAACTTACTGGTTGGAAACTGTGTTATGAATTTGATAGAATTTTCACATATGAGTATCCTTCTTCTTTAGCTGTTTTGTTTTCAACCACTTAACGTGTAAAACCCCATCTCAGTTCCCGGGCTGTATGAAAACAGGCCGCTGGCCAGATTTGTCCGTGGGGCCGAGGCTGGCCGATAAGAAATCCTATGAAGGTCACTTCCCTGGGGCTCTCAACCCCCTTGAGTGGACTGTTCTTTCACAAGGATGGACTGGCCACTTCTCTGCATCATTGGGGAACCCAGCTCCTCCCCGCCACCCCCGCCCTGGGCCTGAAGCTGGCGCACAGGCAGGCACTGTGTTGATTTCTTGCCAGATCTTGCAGCCAGCCGGCATTCTTTGCATGTCAGCCCACTCCATGCGGAGGTGATGCTAACAGCCAGGGGTCTCCACCAGGGGAGGAGGGGGCTGTCTCCCTCAGCCCCGCCGCTGGCAGCTTTCTCAGATGGGTGGGCTCCTGCTTGGTCCCAGGGCCTGGCCCTCCCCGCCCCGGACGGATCTGAAGTGTGCACTCTCCATGAAGTGTTTTCTTTCACGATTTTTGGGGACACCATGGTGGAAGAACGCATGAGCCGCGGATGACAGGAGGGGACAGGGGTCCTCCCACAGAACAGACGTGGCACGGGGTCTCTGTGACTTGTTTAATGTTTCAAACAATAGACAACAGGTTCCAGTACATTCTGATATGCGTGTTTGACGAACAGACGTGCATTTAGCCACGAGGGAGGCGGGCGGCAAGACCACGCACACACCTGGCACCTAGTTGGTCCCGTCACCCCCGACCATGGGGAAGCGGGCCCTCGGCCGCGTCGCCCTGCACTGACCCCACATGGCGGAGGTGGAAACGAGAATTCTCACCAGGAAGCTGGGAAGGACCTTAAAAGGTGGGACCCCCGAGGGGCGGGACCACCTCGCCCAGCCAGGAGGGGGCCTGACCTCTCTCTGACCGCTAACGAGTCGGGGGGGTCACCCAGGCCAGATGCTCCTGGTTAACTGAACACTCAGACTTGAACGGTCACCAGAGCAGAAACCCCCAGACTCAGCAGGGGTTGTAACCCTGCTGACCCCCGAGGAGACCAAGGAGAACCAGGGACTGCTCCTGCCTGGAAGGCAAGCTCCAGCCCCCAGCACCGGGCCTCAGGGCCCCGGCCTCCAGGAAAAGCCACGTCTCACCAAACCTGCAGCGCAGAAGCCCCCGGGGGCCTCAGAAGCGGCTTCCCCAGACCTTGCCCCGGTGGGACGGAGCGGGAACCGGGGCCATCGGCTTCAGTCCTGTCCCCCTCGCCCCAGGCCAGCCTCCAGACATGCTTCATCTGCTGAGAAGCCCCGAGGCCCACCTGTGCAAAGCCAGGCCTGCACGGGCACCAGGGCTCAGAACGCCCAGTGTGACCGCGATCTTCACTGAACGGAAGCCCCTGGAGTGACCCGCCGGGGCAGCCGAGCAGCAGGTGTGGGGGCCTGGTCTGGCCCCACTGGCTTGGGGCACCGGCCACTCATGGAAGGAGGGCTGTGACCTGGGGACAAAGGTCCTCGCCTGGCACCACTCAAGACAGCTTGGAGACACAGCGTGGCCCGAGGACCCCAGCACCCCTAGGCTCTAGGGGTCTGCGGGCAAGGCGGGAATTCCAGCGTCTGCCCCGAGCAGGCGGGGAGCACGTGGTCCGTGCGCGGCCCTCTCCGTGGGGACCCTTCTGAAAAGGGCACCCCAGGACTTCAGAAAGCAGTGAAGGACCTTCTCCCTGCAAGGCCAGGATGGTGCACCCCAACTCACGGCAACCAAGCTGGGGGGAACAGACGGCCACGACGACACGGAGCCTGGGGAGGGAGTTCTGGGTGACTGAGCTCCTCCGGACGGGTTAGCCTGCGGGGAGTAGAGCAACTTTCACACAATAAATACAGACAGAGCTGGGGTTTCTCCAGGGAGGAAAACAAACAAGTCAATTTGGTTACCTGCTTTGGTTACCTAAGCAAGTTAATCTGAACTCACAGTTTGAGCAAAACATCTAAATACAATACTGGGGACGCCTGTTAGCACTAGGTTTCCCAAACAAAGAAGCCAAAAAAGCAAAGAAAAAGGGCTGCAACAGGAATTCTTAGTGATTATACACTAACCAGTCTGTGCGCGGCACATTTTATTTCTATAAAACTATTACAAAATATTCAAAAATACATTTTAGTAAATTTACAGCAGTTATTTCTCCACTTATTAATGCAAAAACATCCTTTGTTTTTCTGTACAAACTACAGGCTCCATCCTTGTGGGCTCATCACTATGTGCGCTTTTAAAAAATATTATTTTCTAATAAATTCTTTGAAGTTAAAAATAACAGAGTTCTTCCAGTTTGTCCAAGAAAAAAAAAAAGTAGGTGTGTGTGAGTGAGTGTGTAACAGTCTTGACTTCCAAGAATGTGGCCAAGATGGTGATGACAAAGAAAATATTAAACCCAGAAGACAATACAGGAGATGGCTGTGACATTGGAAGCTAGTTAAATTAAAATAATATATTTTCATATTTTACACTATTTCAAAAATGAAATGTAATTCAGTTAAGCATTGATCTCTCAAAAATCTAATTTACAATTCTGTGTATAAAAATATAATTTGTGGACCCCCATGAAGCATGTTTTAGTTTACACTTGCCGAAAAGCAGGAGCGTTGCAAAGGAGGAGTGGAGGGGACAGAATTCTGCTTTCTGAAAGTCAGGATGAGGGGCATGTAGAAAAATAGACTCTGAGCGGGTGGCTTGGCCTCACAAAATAATCTTTCCCCCTGTGAGTACAGTTCACATGATAATAATAAATTATCCAAGAAACAAACTATTTAAGGCTCTTGAAGGTCCGTTCGGTTCATATTATTTTAAAACATCTATTCATACCAAACAAATAAATAGCCAGGAGAGGTGAAAAAAAAATAACCAAAATTAAAACAAGAATCAAAAAATTCAAAAATATATATATATATAAACTAAAGACGACGGCAGAATTTCTTGGGGTCTTTGATTCCTTATAGTCTACTTCGGACTGTCCTACTTTATTCTTATTCTCACTCTTATTATAATTAAAGTCTCATTGCGTGCGCTGTTTCCGTGCGTCCTTTGCGGTGTGCGGCCCCCCCGCCCCGCCCACCCCCCTGCCCGGTGCCCACCCCCACCCCCGGCCCCCGTGGCCTTCAGCTGGACTTGACCGCCATGCCCAGCGGGTGCAAGGCCTCGCTGTCCAACAGCCAGGTGCCTATTTGGTAGAGCAGCTCTGAGTACCAGTGGATGCCCGCGGCGCCCGGCGCGTCGGCCGCCCCCGGCGCGGGCTGGGAGACGCGGCCGCCGCCCCCGCCGTCGCCGGCTCCGCCGCGGTCCGTGCGCCCGGGCGCCAGCGCGGCCAGGAGCGCGTGCGCCAGGCGGTAGGGCGCGAAGGCCCCGTGCGCCCAGCTGTGCTCCTCGATGACGGCGTAGCACGAGGCCAGCACCCGATTGATGAGGATGGTCCCGTGCGCCGTCAGCGGCGCGTAGGCGCCCGCCGTCTCCTCGCGCAGCGTCACGCTGTGCACGGCGGCGGGCAGCAGCCGCCGGGCCCCGCCGCGCTCGGCTACCACGTACACGTGCTGGCCCGGCCGCACGCGGCTGGCGAAGAGCGCCCGGCGCCCCGGCGCGCCCCCCGCCGCCGCCGCCGCCCCCTCTGGCGCCCCCGCGGCCGAGCCGTTGTGCGGCGCCACGAAGAGCAGGTGCGCGGCGGTGAGCAGCAGGCGCTCGCGAGGCTCCCGCGTCTCGATGGCATAGAAGACCTTCTTGGCGCCGCGGTCGCGGTCCAGGAAGGTGAGGAAGTCGCTGTAGAGCAGGCGGCCCTCGTCGTCGGCCGCCAGCACGCGGTCCCCGGGCCGCAGGTCCTTCACCAGCTTGGTGCCGCCCTGCTCCAGGTGCACCGTGGCCGAGCCCGGGAAGCAGCCGCCCGACTTGGCCGCCACCGAGTTCTCTGCGGGGAAGGAGAGGCGAGACAAGGGGAGACGGGGAAGGGGGGTGGCGGTGAGTCCCGAGAAGCAGGCGCCGGTGGAAAGGGGGGGGGCGCGCGCTTGGCGTCCCGCGCGCCCAGGCCGGGGATGCCCGTGGCTCCGGGGCGGGGTGGGGGGATAGACAGTCCGGCCTGGGCGCGCGCAGACCTCCCTCCCCCATCGCCGCCCCGGAGGCCGATTTCAGATGCAGACGCATTCCTTAACGACTCTCTTAGGGCTGGACCGGCGGTGCCAAAGGTCGGCTGGCGTCTCCGGCGGGAGGCCGGTTCCCCTCCTTCCCTTCCGCCTCCCTCACCCCCACCGCCGGCTCCGCACACACCCAACCTCACCGCGAATTCACAGGGTATTTGCTCTCCACTTGGGAGTCCTCAGGAAGCCTCCTCGAGTTCACCCGCGCGCTGGGGCGCACCCTCCTTCCCTCCCGCCTCGGCGCGGGGCGCGGCGCCCCTGCCTTCGTGCGCTCCGTACTCAGGCCGCGCGGCTGGCACCCTGGGCCGCCCACCCCCGGCGCCCAGCGAGGTTGGGGTGGGGGGGCCTTGGGGTCGGCCGGCTGGTGGGGGGGGTGCGGTGAAAAATAGCTGTAGTAGTTGTAGCAACTGGACAAACATTCCAGAGCTTTGGCCGAAGTGTGAAAACCCGGGGCTGTGTGGATTTTCTAATTAAAATCCAATAAAGGTCTCGCCATTGTCATTGTGATTTCTGCAACAAATGGGAGGCGCTCTTGGAAGAGGGGACCTTTCCATCCCTTCCCCCGCCCCCCCACTTTCTCGGCGCCCTCTCCCTCCAGCTCTGGGCCGCCCCCTTCCCGGGAGGCGCTCTTGGAAGAGGGGACCCTTCCACCCCTTCCCCGCCCCCCGCCTTTCTCGGCGCCCCCTCCCTCCAGCTCTGGGCCTCCCCCTCCCTGTTTGCTCAGGTGCAACGCCCCTCCCCCCGCCCCCCGGCGATTCACACGCGGGCCCTCCAGAGGCCCGGGCCTCACAAGCACTATTTGCACAGCCAGGCCTCTCTTGCAAGCACTCAAGATGTATATTTGAATTTTAAATGGCGGGGCCTGCTCCGCGCTCGGGAAGCCCCGGGTTCTCAAGGCCCCTTGACTACCGGCTTTCTCCGATCTCCGTCGCTCTCTGAGGCTCACTGTCCCCGGGACAATAATCCCGGGGAGCCGGGCGGCGCGCGGGGGGGCCGGGGAGGAGGGGCGGGACGGCCCCCCGTCTTCTTTGCATTCCAATCTCCGGGATCAGGCTTTTGGCAAATAGAGATCGCCAGAAAGAATCTTCCTGCTGGAATTACTGAGGGTATTTAATCTTCTCATCGTTTTCTGGGGCATGAAGTGCAGGGGCCGGCCTTTGGAGGCCCGCCGCAGCCGCCCGCAATGCGCCCGGGACTCAGGCGAGCCCGAATCGTCGAGTCGCACGACCCTGCGTGACACGCACCGCCCCGCGCCTGGCCCGCGTGCACGGAATGCCAATAAGCAGCTCTGCTGCGCGCCCGGCCCCGCGCCCCCGCCGGGGTCCCGGGCCGGACGACCGCTGCTCATTTGCGCTGAGACCTCGAGGGACCAGCCCCCACCCTACCCACCCCCTCCAGGGGGGGACCTCGCGGACCGGGGTGGCCGGGAGGCGGCCGCGCGCCGCGCCTCCGTTTGGGAGCCCCGCGCAAGGGCTGGGCTGGGGTGGGGCACGCGCCTCCGCGCCCTCCAGCGGCTGAGACCCTTTCTCGGGCTATAGGCCCAGACCTTCTGCCCACCCGTCCACACCTTGTGTGCCAAGAAGCCATTATTTTCCTTTCCTCCAAAGTGTGTCGACACTTCGCAAGTGTTTTTCCTCCTAACATGTGCTATTAAAACACAGGTTAGGAGACAAACAGGCAAACCCAGGGGTGGGGGAGCCCCAGCTCCTCCGACATCCCCTGTGGACTGCTCAGCTGAAGGCGCCAGCTTCTGCAGGGAGGTGGCGGGACCGCCCGGCCGAGTCGGAGCCTGCGCCCGCGCGCGCGCGCCTGCCTCCTGGAGCTGTTCCTCGCCCGCAACAGCGAGTGGCGTTGCAGGCCCAGGGAAGCGGCATCGCAGCGCAGGGCGGCCCGGCTGGTTCCCGGGTAGGACGGGCGCTCGGGGCTGGCGCCCTCCAGATGTTGGAAGCTGTAACTACTGGCTTTGTGACCGGCCGCCGGGCCTCGTCCCCCAGGCTGGGTGAGCCGGGTTAGTTTAGGCTCTGGCGGGGCGGGCAGGGGACGGGGTTTCCACCCGGGGCCGCTCCTCCCGCGCAGGGGGGGCGGGGGCGGAGTGGGGAGTGGTTCCTTCTTAAGCCCTCGGGAGACAAAGGCTCCGGGCCAGAGCTGGCTCTCTGGGCTGGGCTGCCGTCTCTCACCAGGAAAGTCCCCCCCACCCCGCCCAGCCACCCCCAATCTTTCCTCTCCCTCTCCTGCCACCTTCAGTGGGGGCTACGGAAACTGGGCTGGAGGAAGGCTCGGGAAGCCAGATGCCCTCTGCATCTGGACTCCGAGGACGTGGGCCTCTGCAGCCTCCAAGGTGGGCATGGCGAAGGGCCTCAGAGAGCACAGCCGCCCCGCGCAAACAGCAGTCAGCCCCCGGGGCTCTCCCTACCCGTCCCCCCCATCTTCCCCCGGCCCTGGAGTCAGGCTGTGGGGTGCAGAGCTGGAGGTGGGCGGGAGGGGGGTGTGCTGCCAGCAGGGGCGGGCCCGGCCCCTCACCTGCTTTCACTGAGCAGTGGATGTGCGCCTTGGACTCGTAGTAGACCCAGTCGAAGCCGGCCTCCACGGCCAGGCGCGCCAGCATGCCGTACTTGCTGCGGTCGCGGTCCGAGGTGGTGATGTCCACGGCTCGGCCCTCGTAGTGCAACGACTCCTCCGAGTGGTGGCCGTCCTCGTCCCAGCCCTCCGTCACCCGCAGCTTCACGCCCGGCCACTGGTTCATCACGGAGATGGCTAAGGCGTTCAGCTTGTCCTTGCACCTCTGTGGGGAGAAGGGGGCACCCCAGGGGACGTTAGCATCCGGGCCTGCCAGCCACCCCCACCGCGGGCCACCCTATGTCACCCCACCCTATGCCACCCCTGCCCCGTGTGGGCTGTTCAGTCCAGCCCCCCAGGATGCAGCCTGGGCAGAGAAAGAGGGAGACAAGGCCTGCCTGGACCGGGGCGAGGGCACTTGGGTAGGAGGGGTCCTGGCATCTGGGGGATGAGTCAGTTCCTTCGGAGATGACCTGGGGACCTTCTTTGCTTCTGAAACAGCAGAGGCCTGATCGTGGCCCGAGTAGCAGATGAAATTTCTCTGAAACAAGGCAACTGTGCGTTTCTGGACAGTGGCCGCGGCTCGCACCCTCCGCCAGGGTGCCCTCCAGCCCTGCCCTCTCCTGCTTGGCCCCGGAGCTCAGCACCTGTGCGAGGCTCCGCCCCTCTCCCTGGACAAACCCCTCATCTGGAGGCCGCAGAGAGGCCCAGGGCACAACTGTGCTGCAAAAAGAAAAATACACTGTCTGCTTCTCAAAGAATTAAAAGCCTCGCCTTATCTCTGTGCCCCGGCTCCTGCCCTGTGCCTATCTGGGGCGAGACTTAAGCCAAAGGTAGAGAGGCAGGTGGGACGCTGATAGCGACTCAAGGGGCGGGGGCGCCGGGAGTGAAAGGCCACCAGGTGAGTTATAATTCTCTATAAGGCCAGGGCCGGATGGCAAACATTCTTTATCTGGGCAGCCGCATTCCTTTTCCCCGTGGAACCCTTTTTTCCCCAGCTTTTCTGCGGTCTGATTGTGACTCTTGTTTTCCTTCACCTGTTCCCTTCCCCCCTCCTGTTTTCTTGGCCGGCTCAGAATGGTGTCCTGCAAGTTTGAAGAGCAAACTTAAGAGCTGGAGGAGGGGTGGGGAGGGGTGGGGTGCGGTGGGGTGCGGTGGGGTGGGGTGGGGTGGGGGAGGGGGGAGAGGGAGGGGGACCCGGAGAGGCCCCAGGAGCCTCTGAGCCCTTGCCTTGGGGAGCCTCCTTCTGGAAACCGCCCTCGGGGTCCCCCCTTCTCCCCACAAGGAAGCTGCCTTCCTTGTGGAGTAAAGAAACGGTGAATGCTAGGACTCGAGCCAGGGCAAAGTTGTGGGAGTTCCTGAAGGATTCTTGGGTCC
The DNA here is from genome assembly GCF_054371585.1 of Giraffa tippelskirchi. Taxonomy (NCBI): domain Eukaryota; kingdom Metazoa; phylum Chordata; class Mammalia; order Artiodactyla; family Giraffidae; genus Giraffa; species Giraffa tippelskirchi. The sequence goes on from NC_137284.1 coordinate 159,570,051, forward strand.
CATTCAGATAAGGATGCGAGAGAGCCTTGGATCACGTGTGCGCTGCTGTGGACAGTACCTCCCTGGACTGTTGCACTGCGGCTGGTGGGTGCGGGGCCGAAAAGAGGGGGAGTGGTGGCCAAGTCAGGATGGGGGTGTCCCCCAAAGAGGCAGACTCGAGGGGGAGGTAGGTGACAACTCCAAGCTGACTTCTGCAGAGGGCGGGGCTGACTTCCAGCGGGGACCCCGGTTACCGAGATGACACGACGCCGCCCGCCAGGACCCTGATTATGGCTGAGTTGGGGGGGGGGCTCCTCTTACGGAGTTGGCGGGGGAAGGGCTCTGGCCAGGGCTGCTGCCGCATTTTAAGGGGACATGACCGATTGCGCAACAGGAAGAGTCTGTGTATTTGGCAGCAATAAATACCAGTCTATGGTTGTAGGGTTAAACATACAACAAATGTGTGTGTTGGGGGGGGTGTGTGATGCGGCCAGAGGACTAGGGGGCGGCCCTGGTAACAGGTCAGCGCTTGCAGGTTTCTGGGCCCGCCAATAGTTTTCTTAAAAAAAAAAAAAAAGTCGGAAGGACAGAGTTTGAGTGAGGTCATCTCGAGGATTGAATGCGTTTTACATGAAAATCAATCAGTAAACCAGGGGCAGTTTCGAGCCGGGATGTGGAACGCGCTGCGCAGGCGCACACCACAACGCGCACACGCAGACACTCGCCTCCCGAGCCCCCATGGCACCCCGGCTCCCTGCTTTCGGGGGGCAGGCGGAGCTTTTTGATGGCTTCCTCGGGGGCCGCTGGCGAGGGGGAGGGCGGGCTGGGGAGCACCTGTATCAGCCCCCCGCGTTCTGAGCTGCGCCACCCGGGCAGGCGATGGAGCAGCCGGGCGAGGAGCCCCGGGGCCGCGCCAAGGCAGGCCCGAGTCGGCGCCCCGCGCCCCACGCGCGCTCCCCCCGCTCGGCCAGGCGCCGTGGGCTGGGGGCCCTCGGCCCTGCGGCTGCAGGACGCTCCGCGCCCCGGCCGGGCGGGGTCGTCGCAGGCAGAGCCGGGAAGGCTGGGCCGGTGATCAATTCACTGGGTCGTGTGCCGCGAATCAAGCCCGCCTCTGTGCAGCCACCGTGAAGCCCGGCGGGGCCGGCGGGCCCGGCTTTGTGTCGGCGGAAGGCCGAGCTGTTCCCCACGCCTGGGCTCCCGCCGCCTCCTCCGTCTGCGCAGCCGCTCCGCGCCCCGGGGAACCGAGCGGGGGGCTGTCGCCGCCGACGGGCTTCCCCAGCGCGGGGGAGGGGTGCCCCAACTTCACAAGGGTCCCCCCACCAGTCCCGCACACGCCTCTCTCCACGCCTCCGCCCCCACTGCAGAAAGCCAGGCCCCTCCCGTGGAACCCACCGCGGAGCGCCGCTCCCCGGGGGCCGCCACGCACCCCCCGGAAACCTGGCGGTCCCCACCGCAGCCCCCGGCCGGCCCCCGGCGGCCCCCTGCCCCCTCGGAGCCCCCGGCACCCGCGGCCGGCCTGAGGGGAGAGCGCGTCGGTCTGCGCTCCCCCCTCCCCGCCCCGAGTTAATATTAACCGGAGCGCCTGCGTTCCTGAACTGCTCTCAAAGTTCCACTGGGGACGGTCTCGCCATGGTTGAGGGACTTGGGCGGCAGTCCCATTAGAGAGACAGGGACGCACAGAGGCGGGTAAGGAGGGACACGCGCCTGAGAACAGAGTCTGGGCGGTTAGCTTAAGTGAGGGGCCCGCGGGGCGCAGGTGCCCGCTCCCCCCTTCCCCGGCCCTGCCCTCCCCGCCCAGGTCTCCCGCCTTCCGCGCTTTAACTCTTAGGGCTGGGGCCGCGGGAAGGACGCGGTGGCGGAGAGCAAGGGGGCACCTCTCAGGCCGCCCCCGCCCAGCCTCTCCATTTTCAGGGGGCGTTGGGGGGTCCCGGCTACGATCCTGGCTCGCCCTGCCCCACCCCGCCCCCTCGCCGGCTGCCCCTCCCCCCTCCTTTTGTGTTGGGAACGGGAATAGCCACTGCCCAAGGAAAAAAAGTATTTGTTTTCGTTTCGTTCGTTTGAGGGAAGTTGACAGAAGGTCAGAAGTTCAAATGCTGCCAGCGCACACGGCGGCCGGAGCGGCCCGGCGTCGGGCCGCGCGGCCGTGGGTACCGGCGGGGGCGGCCAGGGGCGGCGAGGGGCCCGGCTGGGGGCTCGGCCGGGCGCCCTGGCCCGCGAGGAGCCCCCGCCCGGGAATCGCCCTGCCCTCCCCGCCCCCCGCCCGTGCCACCCGCGCCAGCCCGGCCGTCGGAGCGCCGCCGGGAGTCCTGGCCGAGCCCGCGCTCGGGCGCGTGGAGGGGCCGGCGGGAGGCCGCGGTCCAGCCCCGCGCGCACTGAAACCCGAGCCGCGGGATCGATAACCCGGGAGTAAGTGGAGCCCGGATGCGTCTGCCCGGGTGCGCGGCTCCGCGCGCTCGGCCCGGGTGGCGGGGCGGAGAGGCCCGCGGCCCCCGCAGGGTGCGGACCGGGGACCCCGCGCCCTCCCGCACCGGCCCCGCGCGGAGCGCGGCGCACGCCCAGCCCTCTGGCTTGGGGACCTCCGGCGCCCCCGCCCCTGCCGCTTTCTCTGGGCTCGCGCCCCTCTCCCCCGGCTCCGAGGGATCCCAGGAAGGCCCCTTCCGTCCCGGGGGGATCGAGCGTGAGCTGGGGGTCGGAGCCCCGCACGCGCCGGGCCCCCCGCGGCCTGCGCAGAGTTAACTGCGGCTCTCGCCGCTCCCGGCACCGGCGCGCGCGTCCGCACTCGTGGGCCAGATTTAAGGTGGTCGGAAGCAGATGCGAGCGAGCCAGGGAGAAGGACCTTCTCCTCCCCCGCTCCTTCTCCGCCCGCTGCCCCGCCGGGCCCTCGCCCTGCTCGGCTCCGCCGCAAGGCCGGTCAGCGGGCCGGGGAGCGACGCGGCCCCGGAGGCGGCTCCCGGGTCGCTCCCGCCCCCAGCCTCCCCCGCCCCCAGCGCCCCGCCAGCGCCGCTCCGTCAGCGGCGGTGCGCTCCTGGCCCTAAAGGTAGGACTCGAATATTTTAATAGGGCAATAAAAAGGATGTTGACCTATATTCCTCAGGAAATCCATTTCTAGCTTCAGTCCTACGTGCGTGGAGTTGGCGGAAAGTCTCCCACTGGCGGGGAGATGGGCAGTCAGGAGTCTTCAGCGGAGGTAGGGAGGGCGAGAGGAATGCGTGTTTCGCTTGGGTCCGTCTCTCCAGCCCCCTCCCGCTGTACCGAGTCTCTCCTAATTCCTAGGCAAGCAGGTTGAAAACTAGCGTGATGCAATGCCAGTAAGTTCTAAGTCCCTCCCCTCAAGTACCGCGGGCTCGGGAGAATCAGAGGGCATCCTTAAAGAAATATCGATACATTCACACTCGGATGGGCAAAACCGCCCGCGACCGAGTGGCGGTGGAAGCTCTGTGATCCGGGCAGGGGCCAGCCCAGCTGCCTCTGGAACCCCGACCCTTTGTCAGCACTGCCTGTGGAGGGGCTTTGGGGGGGCCGACAGAGTGGGGGTAGTGGTGGGAAAAGAGCACAGAGGAGAAAGGGAAGGGGGAAGAGCGGGAGGCTACACCTGCCCGGGGACCCGGACACCCCTTGACGTCGCCCCCTTGCCCCTCCCTCGGTGCCCACTCCCAACTTGGAAAGGACAGATGACCCCAAAGGGAAGGTCTCCCCAAGTTTCCAGCCAGAGCCAGGCAGGAAGGAAAGGCCATCCCAGCAGGATGCATGCGGTCAGGGGCTCCCGTGGACCGCGTCTCCTGGCGTCCTTACCCCCCACCCCCACCCTCAACTTGTCCATCTGGACCCTTCACCTCCATTCCCCTCCAGGAAGAGGAAGGCACCCGGAGGCCCGGCAGGTGGGTGGGGAAGGAGCGGGCAAAATCGCCTTTCTACCTGCCTGAAGAGCAAACAGACCGAACTGCATGGTTACACACAACCCCTTGAAAGCAACACATTCCACGCCCCGCGCCGGGTTTCTACCTGAGTCATCAGCCGGTCCGCTCCAGTGTTTTCTTCATCCTTAAATATGATGTCGGGGTTGTAATTGGGGGTGAGTTCCTTAAATCGCTCTGAGTTTCTGGTGATCTTCCCCTCGTATCTTCCACTGGCCCCTAGGGTCTTCTCGGCCACGTTGGGGATAAACTGCTTGTAGGCTAAAGGGGTCAGCTTTTTGGGGTTCCGCCTCTTGCCAAATCCCCTGCCGGGTCCGCACGCCAGCCCCGAGCACATCAACAGCGAGGAGACCAGCAGCACCAGCAGACATCTCGCCAGCAGCAGCATCTCGTCCATGGAGCCCGGGGACCTGGCGGCCGGCCGGCGCAGGTCCGAGTGCGCGAGGGTGCGGGTGTGCGAGTGTGCGCGCTCTGCCTCCCTCGCTCCGGCTGGCTGCTGGCGCCCGCGCGCCCTGCCTCGCTCTTTCTTTTCCTATATAACCTTGTCCGCTGCCGCCGCTGCGGGGGACTCGCCACCGATCCGCACCCAGACGGGGGCTGGGACGGCAGGCTGCTGGCCGCTGATAACGGAACGCATCGGAGTTGGGGCTCAAGACAGCCGGCAGAAGACAAAAAGAGTCTGATTTTAAATGGTAGCAAGCCTGAGAGCTTGTGCGAGAGGCTGTCTTCTGTACTATATTATAGCTGGCAGGGCGGATCTGATTGGCCGAAGCCGCACAAGCTTGTCTTCTGATGTTTAACCCTAAAAAAGACTCATTTTTTTCCCCCTCTGTTGCTGCTGTGGCTTTATTTTTACCTGAAGGCTTCTATTTAAGAGAAGAAAACATCTTCACCGAGACGAAGGTGAGAGGGAGGGAGGAGGCAGGCGGGTGAGGATAACCTCGGTTACCCCTGCCCTGCACACACCTCCCGTTCCCCCTTCCCTTTCTCCAGAATGGTAGATGCTTCAGTTAAAACCAACTTAAGTTTTTAAAGGACAATCTAGACTCAGAGTCCCCCACCCCCAAGCTTCCATCACCAAACAAATAGTCTCTCAAAGGTTTGCTGGGCAGAGCTGCCCAGGTCTTATTTAAATGTTTTCCCAGGGACTTTATCATGCAGGCCAGGTCTCCCTGCAGTTGAAAGACAGGAGTGGGGGGGGGGTCCTCTGCCCCTCCTGAAGGCTCCAGTCGCCAGGACTGGCCAGGACGCACATCACACGCCACGTGGTGCTGTTTGAGGAGCTTCTGACACCTTGGAACAACTTGAACCTACAGCTCTTTACTGTGCTTCGCTGAATGCATTATTTTTAACGCCCTGAAAGTAGAATGGAGACGTGCTCAGGGGCTGGTGCAGAGTGAGCTGAGGGGATGGGCCGGCCGGCTGGGCCCCAGTGGGTCTGGGGGGCTGCACCCCAGCTCAGAGGAAGGGACGGTGCTGGTGCCTGCGTGGTGGGCGGAGGCCCACTGTGCGGGGGTGGGGGTGGGGGGCAGCGGTGAGTGGGCAAGGCTGTGCACACACCACCCCCACGATTGCATCGATCGGAGCAAAGTGCAGGCCAGGGATGAGGTGAGTGTGGAATTCAGGCTCCTTACACATCACACCGAGCTGGCTTTCCCTGGAGCTGGGCAAGCTCGTGCCCCGGGGTCTGCAGGTGGGGCTGGGCACTGGGGGCACACCGTCCTGTTCAGAGAGGGCGTCCAGGAGCGGCCTCGGCACTCAGGGCCAGCAACGTTGGAGCTCCCAGCTCCTGTACTTAAGGAACAAACTCAAAGTCTTATTTCAACCAGGAAAAGAAAAGCAGAGATTTCCCCCACTTTTGCAGAATATGCCCTCTTCTGGGCCCTGCCCCGTTGCTCAGACACAGTAACTGCTTGGGAGTAGGGGTTGGGGGTGGGGCTCTCCACGTGGAGGGAACGCTGCGAGGCCTGGGGCTCACTCTGGGCAGTTAAGAGCCGTTGCTGGGCCCCAGCCACGGTCTGGGCGAGCTCCACGCAGACATGCTTTTCTGGGAGCAGCGTGGAAGGGGGCGTCATCAGAGCCTGCAGTGGGGCGCCCTTGCAGACACCCAGCATCACCGAGGCTCTGCTGTCCAGGAGCCCCTCCCCCTCTCCATGCTGGTCTATGATATGTGGGGCATCATCCCAGCTTCCTCAAGGCCTCCCAGTGGGGCAGAAGCAGAAGGGTCACACCGGTCTGGACCCCGGAGGGCGGTCTGCTCAGGGCTGTGGCCTCGCACACCTCAGCGTGGTCGTGACACGGCTGGAGGTGGGGACTTGTCCTCAAGCCCCTGGGCGCTGGGGACACTCCGGCCTCCTGACCGCCCTCCCCTGGATACTGAGTGGCATCTCCCTCCCTCCAGCCCCTTCCCTCCCCTCCCCTTTTCCTCTCCTTCCTCTCCGAGAAAAGCAAAAGGGCTGCAGCACTGGGTCTCGGACCCGCAGCTGGAAACCCAGGACCCATGTAGCCACCACGTGAGCAGGGAAGCTCCCCCAGAATCCTGCCAAGACCCCAGACCGGCCAAGCACCAGAGCAAGGCTGACACTTGGGAGGCCACAGCCCGAGCTCCTCAGCTGCAGAGGGCTCGAAGACCTGGGGCCTCGGGGAGGGGGCACTTGGCCCCTCACTCCCAGGAGGTGGGAGGTCCCTTCTTCCCGCCCCAGCAGTGGAGTGGGGGGGGGGGGTCGGGCTGAGGCCGTCCGTGTCTGCCAGCGCTGGACACCCTGAGAGCCTGCCAGGGCCGCCTGCCCAGAGACTGGCCAATCCTCAGGAATGAAAAAGCGATAGGCCGTCCACCCACCACTGATGCCTGAATTCCAGAGACCTGCTCCCTGCCGTGGCGGGGGTGGTGGTGGTGGGGAATTAGGACAGAAATCAACTGCAGTTTGCGTCTCTCACCCTAGAAATGAGGGCACAGGCCAAGCGCCCCGAGAAGCTGAGGTCTCGCCCTCCCCCCACGTCCCCTTCCTTTCATCCCACCCTTCCCCGCCTCCCAGACACCAGACATGGTCGTCTTCCACCTCCAGACGCCAGATGGCTCCCTCTCTTTGCCTTTACCCCTCCAGACGGCCCGCGCCCCTCCCCGCGCGGGTCCGAGGTTCCAAGCCCCAGCCTCTGCCTGCGCTGGCCCGGCCTCCCAGGTAACCCTGAGGGTCCCTTGCTGACCCGTCTGGGCCCTGCCCTCCTCTCCCACGGTCGTCTCCTTCCTCCCTCCGCCCCACCCCCCTCCCGCCTCCTCCCATCCTCCCATCCCTCGCCAGCATCCTTGCTGAGGACAGGTGGCTGCCCGGTTCCTGCCCCCGCTCCCGGGAGGCGCCTCCGGGCTGGGCCCCCGCCGCCCCGCCGGCCCCGCCGCTAGATGGCCCCGTCAGTCTGCCTACAGGCGCCGGCTCTGCCCGTGTGGGAGCCGCGTGCCGCCGGGTCGGGAGGCCCCCGCAAGTGGGGCTAGACGGCGTGGTCCACCGTCTGCGGCCCCTTTAGTTCTCCTTCTCCCGGTTTGGCTGGGCCCTGCCGCTGGAGCTCTGGCCTCCCCCTCAGAGCGGCCGTGGCCACACTCTGCAGAGCTGTCCAGACCTAGGTCTCTAACGCTGCCCCCCTCCTCCGTGTATCCCCCACTCTGACTTCCTTTCCGATCATACTCGCACTCACTCTCTTTCCATCCAATCATCCACTTTCAATTGCTTTCGGATTTTTGTTCCAGTTTCGGCAAATTGACTCTGCTGTTCCAGTTCTCCTAGTGATTGCCGGCCAGGCCCCGCTCGGGATGCTGGAGGGATACACCCATCAGAACTGCAGGCCTCACCCCATGTTCCCTGCCCGACAGCCCTGGACCTGGGACAAGGATCCCCGGCCTGCTGGGGTGCCCAGGGAGGGCCCTGCTGGCCCAAGCGGGAGCCCCCTCCCGGGTAAACAGCAGCTGCCGGCCGCCCTTCATCCATGTCCCCATCACGCTGCGGCTGAGAGGCGGGCAGGGCTGGGATGAAGTGGGGAGGAGGCCCCCAGCCTTGGCATGCTGGCATGAACGGCCAGCGGGGCGATGCTGTCTGCACGGGCTGGCGCTTGCACGGCCGTGTTTCTCAGCATTCAGAGCCGAGAGAGGGCCTTGCCTGGGGATGGGCACAGGCCTGGGGGGCGGACCCGGGTTTTCCAGGCCTCAGTTAGTCTCTGAAGCAGCAGCAGAGGGGACAGTGAGCTCCCTGCGCCGCCCCCCGCCGAGGACCTGTGATCTGCGCCCCCCCCCCCCGCCAAGGACCTGTGATCCGCTCTGACACATGCCAGGGGGGGCCTGGAGGGCCGTGTGTCTCTCCCGGGGACAGGGGATGAGCCTAGAACCAGAGCCAACTGGTCAGCGGGTCTTGGAGCTGGGTTTGGAGCGGCTCGGGTCAGACTCAGCCCTGCCTCTGGGGGTGGGCGCGCTGGACGAGGGCACCTGCCCAGGGAGTGGAGACTCGGGGCCACGTCCGGCTGCGCCTGCCGTCTCCCGGCCGGGGGCTGGGGGCGCTGGCCACCCCCGCTGGCGCAGCTGCTTTGGAGGAGGATGGCTGTGACCCTTCTTGGCAGCCAGCAGGGCGCTTACGTCATCTGGGCAACTTCTGCCCAAACGTTTTCTTTTAGATGGAGAGGGATGCGGTGCTGACACGTGGAAACCCTGAGGCCGTCATCCCCTTCCCGGAGCAGAGGGAGGACGGAGATCCCGGGGGTGGGCTGGGTGGGGGGCACGGTGTTTGCCGGCAGCTCTCTGCCGGTCCCAGCACCCCGGGCAGTTCTGCCGCTCCAGGTCTGCCCTCCTCCGCCCTCTCACTCTTGACCGGTCACCGACCGCTTGTGACCCCCGGCGAATGGTGGTCTTCAAGCCTGTGATTCCGTGTTGACCTCGGCCAGCAGTTGGTCTAGGGTGGAATTGGAGCCCAAGAGCCAGCCCCCTCCACGACTCTTAGCCGCCCACTCCCGCTGGCCCTGTAGATGTGCAGCTTTGACACCCGGGCCCCCCTCGCAGGGAGGCACCGGTGGTTGGGGCTGGCCTCCCAGGAGCCTTTTGGCTCTGCCGGGCACCAGTCCTGCGTGGAGTTGGAGTAGGGGCCCTTGGGGTCCCGCCTGGCCAGCCGCTCCTCCTGGGCCCCCAACTCCCACCCCCAAAAAGAGTATCTCCCTTCTTTGCTTCCTTGAAAGGGAGTAATGCCGCTTTCTCCTCTTCTAAAGATGCTTTGTGACGTGGACCACTTTTAAAGCCTTTGTTGAATCTGTTGCAATATTGTTTCTGTCTTCTGTTTTGTTTTTTTGGTGTGTGGGTCTTAGCTCCCCGACTGGGGATTGAGCTTGTACCACCTGCATTGGAAGGTGAAGCCTTAACCCCTGGGCCGCTGGGGACGTCCTGCCTCATCCCTCTTAAGGTGCCCCGGCCAGACCCAGAAACACAGAGGAACTGGGGGGGTTGCTGGGAGGTGGGGGCTGGAGTGGCAGCAGAGATGGAGCAGGAGGGGAAACTGAGGCGCGAACACACACTTGGGCTTCACATCATTAGCACAAGCCCCTGGAACCTTAGCAGCTCATCTACCCCAGTGCTTGGGAGGCGGTGTTGACAAGAATGACTGGGAGGGTTGCCGGTGGCTCTGGCCGGGGCGGGGAGCGGGGGCGGTGTGTGGAGGAGTTTCCTGGGGAGACTGAGGCTGCACTCCAGGGGGAGGCCCTGTGGTTGTAGGAGGTACTTTCCCTGGGGGAGGAATACAGCACAGGGCCCTTGCTCACAGCGATACCCTCCTGTGTCTGCCCAGCATCTCACCCAGAGAGCGCCGCGTGGTGAGAAGTTAAATCTCCCCTGCAGCTTTGGGTATTCATATTTGCTCATTCATTGTTTATTATACATTTTCATTGTGCTTGGATGATATTCAGTTAATCAAGGCACAGGACCCTATCAAGCAGGTGCCATTTGCAGCTGAGTAAAATGAGGCGCAGAGAGGGGCGACCTCTCATCCAGCCACCTGCGGAAGACGAGGCAGAGAGTGGCAGAGGGTGGCCCTGCCCTGGAGGCATGCTCACAGCCTTTGCTGGGCTGGAGCCAGCACACACGAGCTGCAGGTGGCTATGCCCAAGGCCGCTTGGCAGTGAGTGGTCAGCGTGGACCAGACTGACTTCCATCTCCAAGCTCCGGGTCCTGCACTCCTGAGCTGCAAGGGAGACACCCAGCAAGGCTGTGTTTCTGGGGTGTCCATGAGGCTGGCCCCTGAAGTGTGGACAGAAGCAGGGCTTTCAGGTTAGGAGTGCTCAAGGGTGCTGTTTCTATGAATCCTTGAATTATTGATTGCTCAGGTGACTGTGGAAAAGAACACAGCACAGTGTGAAAGAAATCTTTAAAAATAAGAGCAGTCTTCCCTGGGTGGTCTCTCCAAAGGACGTCTCCGTTTAGAATGTGGGACCTTCACTTGGAGGGGACAGCTGCTAGTTCGGAATGACAGAGATTTTCAGACGCAGGACTTGCCACCTTACCTACGGGTCCTCTGTTATTGTTACTCAGCGTTCTGTTCACCACGTGACAACGTGTGGGTCTCCAGGGCCTTTGATCAGGCCCGTCAGAGAGGGGGCAGCACCCACGTTGCGTGTTATCTGTCTGCAGGATGGACGGCAGCGGTGGTCAGACGCATGCCCACCATCACTCGCTGGGATGCTGAGCCTTTCCTTCCTCCTTGCCAGATCTCAGCGTTTGCTCATTCCAATTTTATTTTTCCAACAGGTGATTGGCTCAAGCGGCTTATGTGATACGCAGATCCAGGCAGATGTCGAGATTCCCCGGAGCTGAGTGAGCCGGGTCCTCCCGTGTCCCTATCTCCACAGGGGCAGGGTCGCGTGATGGCGGGCAGCACAGACCGTCTGGACGTCTCACCGACTGCCTTTTGCCTCTTGGTCTCTGAGTGTGTTTATTTTCTCACCATTCTGCCCTCTGTCTTGGTTGTCTTGTTGTGGGCTAGCTGCTCCGGGCTGCAGTGGCACCACGAAAGGCTGAAGACAACAGAGTGCACCATTTCATAGTCTGGAGGCCAGGCTCTGCAGGCCGTGCTCCCCCGAGCTGCCAGGGAGGGGAGTCTCCCAGCCGCCTCTCAGCCCCCGGGGCTGTATCTTATGGTTTGTCGATACGTCACACCTGGCCGTCGCCTCCCCACGCGTCTGTGTCTCTCCTCTTAGAGCGACACCAGTCTCTGGGTTAGGGCTCACCCCATGCCAGTGTGGCCTCGTCTTCCCTAATTCCACCTGCCGAGAACCCAACTCCCACTAAGGCCCCGTTCTCAGGTATTGGGCTGGTCTTGTTGTTGTTCAGTCACTCAGTCATGTCCGACTCTTTCCAACCCCAGGGGCTGCAGCACGCTAGGCTTCCCTGTCCTTCACCATCTCCCAGAGCTTGCTCAGACTCATGTCCATGAAGTCGGTGATGCCATCCGACCATCTCATCCTCTGTCGTCCCTTTTCCTCTTGGACATGACTTTTTGGCTCCAGCTGAGCCCACCAAAGATGGATTAAGTGTTGGTTCTTCAGCGAGAGGCCGGATTCTCTCTGCCCCGCAGGTAAGCTCCTGGTCAGGACCGCCTGGGACCCTGTCTCCTCCTGGGGTGAACGGAGGCGGTTAGGACCCTGGGGCTGCAAGTTGTGCCACCACAGCTCACTGTTGTCTCTTGTTTGAGGGGCGGAGGCTGGTCACAGACGGCGCCCTGCCTGTGTCTGCGGTATCGCGCCAGCTCCCCGTGCGCGCGCACATGTTCGCAGATCTCGCTGGAGCCCCGGCAGCTGCTGTCACAGGTGAGAATCCCTCCTGAGAGCTGGCACCCGATCTGGGCATTCCATCCCCCCCAAAGAAAAGCTGCAGCCCACGGTACTGGGGTCTTTCATCATAAACATCTCTTTCGATTAACTTAGACGGGCTAATTCCAGGTTTCTTGCTCTCCCACATTTCCATCTGCCGCCCTTGGGTCTTGTATGCCATCCTTGCCGGACCCACAGTCAGCCCCGTAACCAGGCCCATGAACGTCTCCACGTCCACCTTTAGGGCCAGCTGTGGTCTCTCGCCCTCCATGGAGTCTGTCCATCTCCCCATATCCGCATCACGTATCCACATCGTGGACCCCAAACCTTGGCGTGTCCCACCCTTGACGTCGAGCTGATGGCCTCTGTGTCGCTGCTCACAGCATCTTTGCCTTCAGGGGGTGGTTGTTTGCCTTTCCTCACTGGGGAGCTATTTGTATCCTCAACACATTTGCTAACTTCCAGAAGAGCCTTCAGGGTGTGAGACTTATTCATCTCCATTTAAGTCCAGCAGCTCCTGCTCAGAAGATGCTCAATAAATATTTGTCAATTGACAGATGTTTCTTATTAATTAGCCAGTTCAACTGGTGACGTGCTGTGAGCTGTACTCTGGTGGACGCTGCTTAAAAAGTAACCCAAGAAGGCAAAGCAGGCAAAGAGCAACAATGGAAATCTGCATGTCAGGTCAGAGTCTGGGTACTTCTGGCTGCAGAGGACCCTGGGGGCCTTGGTCTTCCTTCGCTGTGATCGCAGAGGGGCCATGGGATGGTGCGTCCCATCCTGTTCCCACACGTGGAGCCCTGGGCACGGACCGCAGCAGCCACAGGGCCTCAGAGCGCGGCCCGAGTCAGGCCCGGTCTCTGCAGCGAGCAGGACTGAGCTGGGGCTGGATGCCCGTCTGTGAAACAAGACGAAAGCCTGGGTGGCAGGGCTCCCTGGGCAGGTGACCTGTGCCTGGCAGTGCCTGGCCTGGTGTGGGCGATGAGCTGAACAAACGTGGTTTCGCGTAGACTGATGGACATGGCCACTCGATTCTCATTTTGGGGAACTGGGCGTCAAGCAATCCAACCTTTTTTCATCAGAGTGGGTCTATGCCTGGTCGCTTCTTTTAGTCTGATGATAAGGACACTAGAGCCAACTGAGAATTTAAATAATATTCTTGCCTTCCAGGCTCCTTTTCCTCACCCTGCAGGTGTCCCTCAGTCTCAATGCCACCTGAGCCCCCGACTGCGTCCACGAAGGGTGTCTGGGAGGGCCCAAAGGGGTCTCAGAGAGCCGTCCCGGGTGAGGATGTGTGAGCCCCACAGCGACCCTCTGAGGTTGGGGTGGACGCCAGACAGGACCCCAGAGTCACTTGCTCAGCCTCTGGCTTGGCCCGGGCTCTTCGGCTCAGGGGTGGAATGAGCCTGCGCTCGGTGGCCCTGGATGCTACTTCTCACCGCAGAGCTTGAGGGGCTGGTGCGTCTGGGGCCCGCTGAGCTCTGAATGACTTCCTTTTCCATGTAAGGAGCTTTCCCCTGTTTTCTGCCCTGACTCCCGCCCGTGGGATCTGGGATGTCCCTGCCAGCGTTTTATCCACGGGGAAGGGAGACTCCGGATTGGCGTGTTCCCTTGCGAGCACTCCACACTTGTTTCCATGGAGGGGAAGGCAGGGATGGCCTGGGGGAGGTGGGCCGGGGGGCAGGGGGTGGTGCGGAGAGGGTGGGATGCCAAGAGAAACCCGAAGGCATGAGATTAAGTCAAACCCAACGCTGCTCCTCCGGGCCTTTTCAGTGTGAGGACAGCTCACCCCAGGGTACACAAACCGGCAGGCTGAATCCCAGCTCTCCCTGTTTGAGCAGCACCCAGGCAAAGCCTGCCCTCCAGAGCCGGCCCCGTCCGCCATGGTAACTGCTGAACCTGCGGCCCTGGGAGCCGGCCAAGTATGTGCCCGATTGCCCTGGGTTCTCTCGCCGCTTCCCTGTCGGTGGACCGCACGGGATGCTGCGTACCTGTGTTCTTCCTTGCCCTGATGTATTTATGCCCTAACTTTGTTGTGCTTTGTTTGGGGGAGGATGGATGGGGTGGGAGGCTGTGGAGTGGCCGGGGGGATCTTTGGTATCAGACTGGCCAAGAATGTGTGCCCCTTGGGTTCTTCAGATGCCACCACCAAAAAGCTGGGCGAGCCAGTGTTCTGCAGGACTCAGGCCTCAAGGCACTCAGAGGCGACGTAACACTTCATGCCAGTGTGATCATGTGGCATCTTGATTCCGCTATTAAGGAAGAAGTAGGTAAAGAGGCCACGGACACCTTAGGCAACAGTTGTTCAAAGAGGCAGTCAAACGTGTCACCAGGCAAATGCAGTGAGGCGTGGCGGCAGCTCTCAGCCATCCAGCCACATCTCACCTCTGTAATTCACTCTGTGTTTCAATGAGGTCCGTCTTTTTATAGTTTCCTGTTAAAATAAAAGCCGCGGCAGAAGCACGATTCGCTTTACACCCCTGACTCAGACTGTTCGGACAGGCACAGCGCAGTTTCTTCCAGGCGAGGAGGATGGGATCTTTCAAGGACAAGCCTGGAATTCTGTTAGCTTCAAGTTCACAGACCCGCATCTGGAGGAATCCTTGAGTCTTAACGGTCTCCCTTCCCACTGAATGTCAGGTAGCTCCGTCCCTTTAACAATTACACAGTTTTGCCCAAATCTGCTATGACAGGACAACTAATCTATCGGTCACCTTTCTCTGTAGAAATAATCAATTCTAATCAGTAATTGCTTTTGGGCAATAGTTCAATTCTGCTGTCATCTCTTGGCTCATGGCATCCTAGCATCATCTGAGTAGCTCTAAGGGCAAGAATACATTTCACGATGACGGTGTTCAAGGCCAGACAGTATTCATTCTTGTGCTTAACTATTAGGTTGATACGCAGTGCATGAGTCCACGTTTGATTCTCCAGTTCCACCAGGCAGAGATGTGCGTAGGAGTCTGTGTCTTCAGAATGTCAAACATCTGAGTCTCTGGGAGAGGTCATCTTTTCTTAGTTTTCGGAGAGAGATTTGGTGCCGGGTGAACACAACCTGGGATTATTGAAGTGGATTTTCTGGGGAAGCTTTTATAAGATCTTAGATTCAGCATAGGAGGAGGGGATGGCGTTAAGTCAGAGGTGAACCAAGAATCTTATGCAAACAGTTTTCAAACCTCGACCCATATCCCTGTGGCTGAGTCATGCTGGAAGGGTGGAAGCCAGTGCCAGCAGGTTTGGCATGAGCAGGACTTGAGGACCTTGGTCCCTGCCTCCATGACCCACCCCCGGAACTTTAGCTTCCACATCCTCCCAGAGCTGGGCCCCCTCCCTTCCCTGATCTAGGTGAGTCTTACTAATAAGTTTGGGCTGTTAGAGCACTCAATTATGGGATTTTCTGCTGTCTACTTTGGGCTTCCCTCAGAGCTCAGTTGGTAAAGAATTTGCCTGCAATGCAGGAGACCCCGCTTTGATTCCTGGGTCAGGAAGATCCCCTGGAGAGGGGATAAGCTACCTATTTCAGTATTTTGGGGGCTTCCCTAGTGGTTCAGCTGGTAAAGAATCTGCCTGCAATGCTGGAGACCTGGGTTGGGAAGATTCCCCTGGAGAAGGGAAAGGCTACTCATTCCAGTATTCTGGCCTAGAGAATTGCATGGACTGTATAGTCCATGGGGTCACAAAGTGCTGGACACGATCAAGTCACTTTCACAACTTGGCTTTATAATTTCCCCAACCGGAGGTTTAAATATCTAGTATGTCTTATTTACTCAATAATAATGAGAAGTTGAGTTAAAAGGAGGCATATCTGTTCCTGACTGTCCTCTTAGGATGCTGGTGGGGATGGAGCTTGTAGACAACCGGTGCCTTCAGAGCAGAGGGAGCTTAAACCAGCTGTGACTGCCACCTACTCCTCAAGGGACTGTAAAAATTGTGACCATTTTCTTGAGTCTTTTCTCTTTCTCTAGTATAGGTTTTGTAGGAGAAAAACAGAATTTGCTCCTGGTGCAAAGTTTTCCAAGATATATGTTATAAAGAAATAAAAATCCTATTAAAATATTTATAAATCTAAACAACCCCAGAAGCCACACACACAATTAAGCCTTTCAACCTTCTATTCTGAAAGCCAGATAAATCATCATTCAAAGAGTGAAGATGAAAAATCAAAACACACCCAGAGTGCTCAGACGGCCGCCATAAAAGAAGGCTCGGAATGCGGTCTAGAAAATCACCCTCCTTTCTGAGCCCTGCACGGTCCACAGACATCCCAGGAAACCTTTCAGTTTCTGACTCATCAAAAAAAAAAAAAAAGCTTGTGTGACATCATCTCTGGAGAGCATCACTGAAATTTAAGAACTCGAGAAGGAAAATGAGAAATCTGATTCAACCCCTGACTTTATAGATGAGGAAACTGAGGTTTATCGAACCCAAGTGCCTTGCTCCTGTCAAAGGGTGGAGAGTTTACAAAGCCAGGACTAGAGCAGACCCCTCCCACCCTTAGATCAGGCCCTGCTTTCATGTCGGTGTCCTCCCAGAGATTCAGAGTCTAGCCTGTGAACTAGCCTGGTGCCCAAGAACCACACATCTTATTCTCCGGGTGCAAGAGACACTGGGAAAAGCTTGTTCACTGGCTCATCTCCTACCGTGTATCCATACGTCAACTTAGTCATTCATTTCACTGACATGCACTTGACTCCCAGGATGTGCTAACATGTGCTCAGAAGTCCTTTGGTACAAAGTCGGGAACCATCCGCTGGCCTCGCGACGGTCAGTCCGCGGAAGAGATGTGGTTGCGGAAACTGCTAAGGCAATGGTCTCGTCCCAGAGTCAAGGACAAGGGTCAATACCCCCGGAAATGAAGCCCTGGGGTTTCATACCTGCTTCTGCCCCAGGGGTCAGCATTAATTTCTCAGCCAGGGGCCACCTGGTGGTGTCAGTTCAGAGACCACATCCATCCATCTATGGCCGGGCTGGGGTGGGGGTGAGGGTCTCCCTTTTCCCTGGGGGCCAGGGTGGGGTGGGGTGGGGTTCGGTTCCTGACACCGAATCCTGGCTAGAGTTTTTTTACGTCTCCAAATCGAGGGGTGGGGCTTCCCCAGCTGCCTCCCAGCTTCTTCCCTGCAGGAGATGCCCTCTCACGTGGCTCTCCCGTCTATCACAGGGGCCACTAAACCCAGCTCCCAGGGTCCGCAGCGGGTCTGACTGCCCTCCTGCGGATGTGGCAACGTCGGTTTCCAAGACTAAGGATCTTAGCGTTTGCTCTGTAGCTGCTGGAGGATTCCCCTTTCCAGGTGTATTTCTGGACCCTCAAACCGGGATGTTGCTCAGCACGCGGCGTGCTTGTCGCAGGTCCTGAGGCCCCAGCCTGGCGCAGTCGAGGTGTTGGCACGACCCAGCCCGCTTCCTCGCCAGGCAGCTCGAGGGGCGGTGGCAGCTCCTAGCAGCCCCCCGCTTTCCTGGCTCGCCGCCCACCCCTCCCCCGGGCCGGGGCCTGGCTGTGCGCAGGTGCGGGCTGTCTGGATCCACAGCCTGCGCGGCCGCTCGCGGTGGGTGGGGGGCGGGGAGCCCTTTGATTGACAGCCCCACCGGGTGGGCGTGAGGCGGAGGACGGCCCTCACAGCTGGAGGGGCCTCGCTGATGTGCGTGGCGACGGCGCCTCCCCCGTTTGGTCTTCTCTGTCCAGGCTGTCTGGACTCCCGGGGAGGGTGTCACCTGGTGACCTCCGGCTGGTCGAGCGCGTGGCTGGTGCCTGGATAGTGCTCGCCTGGGCTGCCGGATGCCACGCCTCCTCCAGGATGCGAAGGAGTCCAGCCTGGGTCCCCGTCCGTCCGGTCTGCTGCCTTCCCTTGACGCAAGGCTGGAGCAGGGCGGAGAGGTGCGAGAGGGGGCCGGTCCCCCGGCCTCCGCCTTCCCCGCCCCCCGACGACCCCCGAAGGGCATCGGCAGGTGGCTGCAGTCGGGAAGCCTCGGTGCCGGTCAGCGGTAGCCTCTGGCCTCCCTCCTGGGTGCTCATCACTGGGAAGGACCGTTGACGGCCTGACAGGGAGAAACGCCCCCCAGGAGAGGGCCCGGCCCAGCCTGGCCCGCCCCGCCCCTCCGGCCGGGCGTGCGGAGGGAGGGAGGTCGTCCGTCTGCGGAGGAGGGTCCCGCCCAGCCCTCAGTGCGGGCCAGGGTCGCTGTCCATGGTTCTGTCGTTCAGCGTTCTCCGCCGGCTCCCCCTGAGCCGCTGTGAATGCGCTTCTCTATCGGGTTGGGCGGTGGGGGGAACTGAGGGGGCCCGTGTTCATCACGTAAGGCCGTGGATTCCACGAGTGGGACGGGGACGGAGCTCTGCACTGAGTCCGAGGGGAAGGCCCGAGACAGCAGGGGGCTCGAGAGAGGGGGCCTCTGAGCTGCAAGGCCCGGGGGGGGCTCCGCTACTCCAGGACCCTGTGGGGGGGCCTCCTGTGGGCGCTTGTGCACAAGAAGCGGGGTCTGGGGCTCCCCAGGAGCCAGGAGCCTCGGGGAGGACGCTGTCTAAACAGGGCTGGATTCAACGTCTTCTTTTTCAAGTGCCTCTTCGGTTCCAGGCAGGAAGGGAGGGAGGAGAGGAGACTTGGCCCAGGCCCCCAGGCCCTGAGACTGCGCTGAGCCCCTTTGGCTGCCGGCTTTGCTCTGAGTAACGGCCGAAGCGGCACCCCAGATAACAAGTGCGGGGTGTGCAGAGGCCAGGGCATCCCGTGCTCTAGAGGACCCGGGTCCCCAGCTTCTCAGAGCTCCCCCTCCGTCTGATGGAACCTTCCCAGCAGTTTATGCGGGAGGCACTGACAGTCCTGGGGACTTCCCTGGGGGCTCTGCTGGTAAAGAATCCGCCTGCAATGCAGGAGACCTGGGTTCGATCCCTGGGTTGGGAAGATCCCCTGGAGAAGGGATTGGCTACCCACTTCCGTGTTCTTGCCGGGAGAATCCCACGGACAGAGGAGCCTGGCCGGCAGCATCCATGGGGTCACAGAGAGTCGGACACGACTGAGCGACTGACGCACATACCCTAACAGTCTCGTTTCACAGAGAAGCAAACTCAGCCCTTGAAGATGGCACACCTGGTTGGGAGGTGTTGGTCTGTGGCAGGGGGTGTCCTTCCAGGCGTGGAGGGGGTGTCGCTATGCACGCTGGCGTGGTCCCTAGCCTTGCAATCCCTGAGCCTCCAAGAGACCTCACAGGGCCCCACCCCGCAGCCTGAAACCTCACAGACGCCCACTGTCAGGAAGACTGGACGGCTGTCTAAGCGCTCTTCATTATTCCTCCAAGGAACTAGAAGGCCTCCAGGCCCTTCCCTTGTAGCTCTCGTAATCCATGACCAGGGACACTGGGAGACAACCCAGCAAGGCATTAACAAAGGCACTAACTGTTGGGAGGACCCCTGCAAACACACGCCTAGACGGGCCCGTCCTACACGGCAGCTTCACTTATTTAGAACACGCCCAGTAACCAGAAGAGGAGAGAAAAGGACCCTGTATGTGCTTAGTCACTCAGCCGTGTCCCACTCTTTACGACCCCCTGGACTGTAGCCCACCAGGCTTCTCTGTCCCTGGGATTCTCCAGCCAAGAATACTGGAGTGGGTTGCCATGTCCTCCTCCAGGGGATCTCCCTGACCCAGGGATCAAACCTGAGTCTCTCGTGTCTCCTGCATTGGCAGGTGGGCTCTTCACCACTAAAAAGGACTCAGGATGCCCAGATAGATGTACTAGGTCCACACCCATCCCTTCTAGACCCTCATCTGCAGTCTTCATGTCCTTGAAAAATTTCTAACTTGGTTTTCTGGTTGTGAGCATCTGGCAGTTTTAGAAATAAAACATCCAAGACAGAGGAGAGCTTCCTACAGGTTGGCATCACTGGGCCCAGATGTCGGTGAAACAAGGGAAGAGATGGGAAAATGAACTGCCCTGGGCCAGGCTCAGGGGCTCCGGGAGCCAGTGGCCAGGTGCCTGGGGGAGCTGGCAGCCGGAAGCACTGGGCAGGGTTCGGCTTCTGCTGAAGGCAGTGACTCAAGCTCATGGAGCAGGTGGATTGTGTTCAGCTTGAAGTTTAATGAAGTGGAGAGATAGTGCAGTGCTTTTCCAGAGACATTCCGGTCCAAAAGCAGGGCTACAGTTAGCCCTGGATTCCTGGAAGGCTGCCCCCGGGGAGGGTGGGCACTTGCGTCTCAGCTGAGTGGTGACTGCCCCACCCTTGGGAACTCGGCTTCCCTCAGGGGCCAGTGGGGACAGCTGGGGGATTGACCTCCACTCTGGAGACGGCAGCACCCTGAACCGGGCAGGAGCTTCGCTGCTGGGGGTGGGGACGGTGTGTTTGTTCCCTGGGGCTGGTGGCGGGGTGGGTGGGGAGCGTCTTCAAGCCCACCCCAGGAACTGACTGGAGATTTTCTCACTCCAGGAGGCTTGTTTTTAAACTGCTTTGTTAAGCTTCCCTGGTGGCTCAAATGGTAAAGAATCCGCCTGCAATGCAGGAGATTCAGGTTCAGTCCCTGGGTTGGGAAGATCCCCTGGGGAAGGAAATGGCAACCTGCTCCAGTGTTCTTGCCTGGAGAATCCCATGGACAGAGGAGCCTGGAGGGCAACAGTCCATGGGGACGAGAAGAGTCAGACACGACTGAGTGACTAACTTTCACTCGGTAGAGATGGAATTCACAGACCCTACAATTTGTCCATTTAAAGTGCGATTCAGTGGTTTCTAGAACAATCACAGATATATGCAGCCATCACCACCATTTTAGAACATTTTCATGACCTTCAAAGACAGCCTTTAGCTACGGCTTTCCTGTGTCTCTGCTGCCAGTCCCCTCAGCCCGGCCCAAGGCCGACCTGCTCTCTGCTCTATTGCGGTCCCTGTGTGGACGCTCAGGGTGGCCTTCCGAGACTGGCTTTTTCGCACAGCGTGATGTTTCCAAGGTTCATCCCTGTTGTGGCCTGTGTCCGTGCGTCATTCCTTTTTTACAGTAGAATTATATGGCCTTGTATGAAAAGGGCATGTTTGTTTATCCCTTCATTCAGCCCCACATATGCAGAATCGTATTGTTAGCTGCGGCCATGGCGTTGCAGATGATGTCCCCAGGGCTCCTTGGCTCTGTACCTGCAACGTTGCACCTTTTGCTCACCTTCACCTGTTTCGTCCACCTTCCCCATCCCTGCCTCTGGTCGCCACCAGCCTGTTCCCTGCCTTTGTGAGTTTGGAGTGTGTGTGTGTTTAGAGAGGGCGTATCAGATTGCACAGGATTTGTCTTCCTCTGACCTATTTACCTTAGCATAATGCCCTCAAGCTCCACCCGTGGTGTTGCAAATGGTGGGATTTCCCTCTTTTCTGTGGCTGAATAACCTACTACGACTACTAAATATAATAGAAAACTGTAATACGTGGATATATGCCATTTTCCTTTATCCACTCCTCTGTCAGTGGACACTTGGGTTGTTTCCACGTCTTTGTTACTAAAAATAATGCTTCAACAAACATGGGGATTCAGATATCTTTTTACGATACTGATTTCCCCTCAGATAAATAGCCAGAAATAGAGTTGCTTGATCAAATGGCTGTCCTATTTTTTTTTTTTTTGAGGAACCTCCATACTGTTTTCTCTAGTGGCTGTACCAATTTACCTTCCCACAAACAGTGTATCAGGGCTCCCTTTTCTCCACATCCTCTCCAACACTTGTTATCTCTTGTCTTTTTTGATGACAGCCATCCTAACAGACGTGAGTCCATATCTCATTGTGGTTTTGATTTGCATTTCCCTGGTGATTAGTGACGTTGAGCATCTTTTCATGTACTTGTTGGCCACCTGTGTGTCTTTGGAAAAATGTCTATTCAGGTCCTCTGTCCATTTTTTAATCATATTATTATTTGATATTGAGTTGTATGTGTTCTTTATATATTTTGGATATTAACTCCTTATCAGATATATGATTTGCAATTTTTTCTTATTCAGTAGTTTGCTTTTTCATTTTGTTGGTGGTTTCCTTTGCTGCACAGAAGATTTTTAGTTTGATGTAATCCCACTTGTTTATTTTTGCTTCTGTTGCCTTTGGTTTTGGTGTCAAACCCAAAAAACCATTGCCAAGACCCACGTCAGGGAGTTTGACCTCATGTTTACGTCTAGGAGTTTTATGGTTTTGGATGTTACAGTCAAGTCTTTAACCCATTCTGAGTTGATTTTTGTGAGTGGAGTAAGATAGAGGTTTCTTTCTTTCACACGTGGTTGGCCAGGTTTTCCAAATCTGCTTATTGAAGAGACTGTCCTTTGACCATTGAATATTCTTACTGCTCTTGTCAAATATTCCTTGATCATATATGCAGGAATTTATTTCTAGGCTCTATAGTATGTTCTGTTGGTCTATGTGTCTATTTTTATTCCAGTATCATACTGTTTTGATAACCACAGCTTTGTAGTTACTGTTTGAAATCAGGAAATGTGATGCCTCCAACTTCATTCATTTTTAGTATTGTTTTTGCTATTTGGGATCTTTTGTGGTTTCCTACAAATTTTAGAATTGTTTTTTCTACATTTGTGAAAAATGCCATTAGAATTTTGATAGGGATTGCATTGAATATATAGATGGCTTTGGGCAGTATATGAACACCCAGGACTGATTTCCTTTAGAATGGACTGGTTGGATCTCCTTGCAGTCTAAGGGACTCTCAAGAGTCTTCTCCAACACCACAGCCTAAAAGCATCAATTCTTCGGTGCTCACCTTTCTTTATAGTCCAACTCTCACATCCGTACAAGACTACTGGAAAAACCATAACTTTGACTAGATGGACCTTTGCTGGCAAAGTAATGTCTCTGCTTTTTAATGTGCTGTCTAGTTGAACAATGTTAATTCCTCCAATCCATGAACATAGGATACTGTTCCATTTATTTGTGTCATCTTCAATTTCTTTCATCATTATACAGCTCTCAATGTACAGGTCTTTCACCTCCTTGGTTACATTTCTTCCTAGATACTTTATTCTTTTTATGAAACTGTAAATAGGATTATTTTCTTAATTTCTCTTTCTGATAGTACATTGTTCAGTTCAGTTGCTCAGTCGTGTCCTCTTTGCGACCCCATGGACTACAGTATGCCAGGCCTCCCTGTCTATCACTAACTCCCAGAGCCTGCTCAAACTCATGTCCATTGAGTTGGTGATGCCATCCAACTGTCCTATCCTCTGTCGTCCCCTTCTCCTACCTTCAATCTTTTCCAAGGAGTCAGTTCTTCACATCAGGTGGCCAAAGTATTGTAGCTTCAGCTTCAGCATCAGTACTTCCAATGAACACCCAGGACTGATTTCCTTTAGAATGGACTGGTTGGATCTCCTTGCAGTCTAAGGGACTCTCAAGAGTCTTCTCCAACACCACAGCCCAAAAGCATCAATTGTTCGGTGCTCACCTTTCTTTATAGTCCAACTCTCACATCCATACAAGACTACTGGAAAAACCATAGCTTTGACTAGATGGACCTTTGCTGGCAAAGTAACGTCTCTGCTTTTTAATGTGCTGTCTAGATTGGTAACAACTTTTCTTCCAAGGAGCAAACGTCTTTTAATTTCATGGCTGCAGTCACCATCTGCAGTGATTTTGGAGCCCAAGAAAATAAAGTCTGTCACTGTTTCCATTGTTTCCCCATCTATTTGCCATGTAGTGATGGGACCGGATGCCATGATTTTAGTTTTTTGAATGTTGAGTTTCAAGCCAGCTTTTTCACTCTCCTCTTTTCCTTTTATCAAGAGGCTCTTTAGTTCCTCTTCACTTTCTGCCTTAAAGATGGTGTCATCTGCATATCTGAGGTTATTGATATTTCTCCCAGCAATCTTGATTCCAGCCTGTGCTTCATCCAGCCCAGCGTTTCTCATGATGTACTCTGCATATAAGTTAAATAAGCAGGGTGACAACATACAGCCTTGACGTGCTCCTTTCCCAATTTGGAATCAGCCTGTGGTTCCATGTTTGGTTCTAACTGTTGCTTCTTGACCTGCATACAGATTTCTCATGAGGCAGGAAAGGTGGTCTGATATTCCCATCTCTTGAAGAATTTTCCACAGTTTGTTGTGATCCACACAGTCAAAGGCTTTAGCATAGTCGATTAAGCAGAAATAGATGTTCTTCTGGAATTCTCTTACTTTTTCTATGATCCAACAGATGTTGGCAATTTGATCTATGGTTCTTTTATAAATCCAGCTTGAACATCTCAAAGTTCCCAGTTCATGTACTGTTGAAGCCTGGCTTGGAGAATTTTGAGCATTACTTTGCTAGCATGTGAGATGAATGCAATTGTGCAGTAGTTTGAATATTCTTTGGCATTGCCCTTCTTTGGGATTGGAAAGAAAACTGACCTTTTTCAGTCCTGTGGCCACTGCTGAGTTTTCCAGATTTGCTGGCATATTGAGTGCAGCACTTTCATAGCATCATCTTTTAGGATTTGAAATAGCTCAGCTGGAATTCTATCACCTTCATTAGCTTTGTTCATAGTGATTCTTCCTAAGGCCCACTTGGCTTTGCACTCCAGGATGTCTGGCTCTAGGTGAGTGATCACACCATCATGGTTATCTGGGTCGTGAGGATCTTTTTTGTATAGTTCTTCTGTGTAGTCTTGGCACCTCTTCTTAATATCTTCTGCTTCTGTTAGGTCCATACTGTTTCTGTCATTTATTGAGCCCATCTTTGCAAGAAAT
The DNA here is from genome assembly GCF_054371585.1 of Giraffa tippelskirchi. Taxonomy (NCBI): domain Eukaryota; kingdom Metazoa; phylum Chordata; class Mammalia; order Artiodactyla; family Giraffidae; genus Giraffa; species Giraffa tippelskirchi. Next base: position 159,594,454 of record NC_137284.1, read on the forward strand.
GTTCCCTTGGTATCTCTCATTTTCTTGAAAAGATCTCTAGTCTTTCCCATTCTATTGTTTTCCTCTATTTCTTTGCATTGATCAATGAGGAAGGCTTTCTTATCTCTCCTTGCTATTCATTGAAACTCTGCATTCAGATGGGAATATCTTTCCTTTTCTCCTTTGCCTTTCACTTCTCTTCTTTTTCTCAGCTATTTGTAAGGCCTCCTTATACACCCATTGTTGTACATTGTTAGAAATACACCTAATTTTTGCATATTAATTTTGTATCCTTCAGCTTTACTGAATTGATTTAATCGTTCTCACTTTCTTTTTTTTTGGTGGAGTCTTTAGGATTTTCCCTGTGTAGTGTCATGTCATCTACAAACAGGGACCCTTTTACTTCTTCTTTTCTGACTTGGAGGGCTTTATTGCTTTATTTCTTTTCCTTGTGCGGTTGCTCTAGCTAGCACTTCCAGTGCTGTATAGTATAAAAATGGAGAGAGTGGGCATCCTGTCTTGTTCCTGATCTTGGCGTGGAAGTTTAGCTAGGAGCTTTTCACCTTTGAGCATCAGGTTAGCCGTGGGCTTGTCTTACGTGGCCTTTCGTATGCTGAGGAAGGTTCCCTCTATGCCTGTTTTGTTGAGAGCTTTTGCTTTTGGCTACTGTCGGTGGTGCTGCCGTGACCGTTCGTGGACTGGTCTCTGGGTGGATGTGTGCGCCCAGAGAGGGTTCGTCAGAGCTTGATCCGGAGACAGAGGCCAGGGGCGAGGACTTGCTGAGAAGCCAGGAGGGGCTCGCTCCCTGCTCTGGCCCAAGCCTGTGGTCACTCTCGGGGTTACCTTCGTGAGAGTTGACCCGCAGGTGTATTCTCCCCTGAAGACAGCGAAAGTCTGAGTTCCTGACCCCACAAAGGTGTCTGAGTTCTTTCCTATAATCCTTATAATTCTTATGTATCCTGTCATCAACTGCATATGAACTCGTCTGTGCAGAAATCACTCCTACATGTAATCTCCTGTGATTCTGTGGGTACAGTGACCTAGGAGAACAGACACTGCAGTGAGGAGATGCAGAGTCAGCTTGGTCCAGGGCTCGGAATGGGTGGTCAGGGCCCGCTGCCTTGATTCCTGATCCTGAAGACGTCAGGGGTGCACCTGCCCAGACATCTCTGAGGTCCCTAGCCCTGGCATCTGTGGTTGTAGCCAACCTTGTTGACAGAAGTGAGGGGCATGCAGGGACCACCCTGCTTCTCTAGGGGCCTCTGCTGCCTCTCCTGAAAGCCAAAGGCCTTGGACTTGGTTGTCCGCTCAGAGCCTGGGCTCCTGTCTGGAGAGCTGGCAAGGGCTCTGGCCACTGGTGGCTGGGTGCTGGCCTCCTGGCTTCCTGTCGTCCAGGTGTGGCAGGAAGGTGCTGTCCACGTCCTGTGTGTGGTGTATACCCTGTCCAGGGAGGAGACGCCACAGCCCCGCTGGGTATACAGCCCTAATGGAATGGGCAGGGTCTCTTAGGAACTCGGTCTTGGAGGGTCCTAAGCTTTCACACTCTGCCTACGTCTTCTTTTTTATTTTTCAGTATTTACATGTTTATTTGGCTGCATCAGGTCTTAGCACGTGGACCTTCCGTCATGGCGTACTGACTCTCCAGCTCTTGTATGCAGGCTTCGTTAGTCTGCAGCTTGTGGGATCTTAGTTCCCTGACCAGGGATCGAATCTGTGCCCCCTGCATTGTAAGTGGGGAGTCTTAACTGCTGGACCACCAGGGAGGTCCCTGCCTATGTCTTCTGAAGCCCACCCGTCTACCCCCCTGACCCCAGCTCCTAGGACTGTTCTAGGTGAGCAAAGGTGTTTAATAAACACTTGGAAACTGCTTGGAGAATTTCTTTTTTTAATAAATTTATTTATTTTAGTTGGGGGCTAATTACTTTACAATATTGTAGTGGTTTTTGCCATACATTGACATGAATCAGCCATGGGCTTACATGTGTTCCCCATCCTGAACCCCCCCTCCCACCTCTCTCCCCATCTCATCCCTCTGGGTCATCCTATTGCCCCAGCCCTGAGCATTTGTCTCATGCATCGAACCTGGAATGGTGTTCTGTTTCACATATGATAATATACATGTTTCAATGCTATTCTCTCAGAACGTCCCACCCTCACCTTCTCCCTCAGAGTCCATAAGACTGTTCTATGCATCTGTGTCTCTTATTCTGTCTCGCATATAGGGTTATCGTTACCATCTTTCAAATTCCATATATATGCATTAGTATACTGTATTGGTGTTTTTCTTTCTGGCTTACTTCACTCTGTATAATGGGCTCCAGTTTCATCCATCTCAATAGAACTGATTCAAATGTATTCTTTTTAATGGCTGAGTAATATTCCATTGTGTATATGTACCACAGCTTCCTTATCCATTCGTCTGCTGATGGACATCTAGGTTGCTTCCATGTCCTGGCTATTGTAAACAGTGCTGCGATGAACATTGGGGTACACGTGTCTCTTTCAATTCTGGTTTCCTCGGTGTGTATGCCCAGCAGTGGGATTGCTGGGTCATATGGCAGTTCTATTCCCAGTTTTTTAAGGAATCTCCACACTGTTCTCCATAGTGGCTGTACTAGTTTGCATTCCCACCAACAGTGTAAGAGGGTTCCCTTTTCTCCACACCCTCTCCAGCAGTTATTGCTTGTAGACTTTTGGATAGCAGCCATTCTGACTGGTGTGAAATGGTACCTCATTGTGGTTTTGATTTGCATTTCTCTAATAATGAGTGATGTTGAGCATCTTTTCATGTGTTTGTTAGCCATCTGTATGTCTTCTTTGGAGAAATGTCTGTTTAGTTCTTTGGCCCATTTTTTGATTGGGTCGTTTATTTTTCTGGAATTCAGCTGCAGGAGTTGCTTGTATATTTTTGAGACTGCTTGGAGAATTTAAGCAGTGTTCTCACAGCTCGCTGTATTCAGACATCACTGGAAAGCAATTGAAGTTGTTTACACACCTTGGGCTCTTAGCCAGGATGGCCGTGACCCCGGCGCAATCTACCCGTCACGCTAGAGGACACATTCCCCACTTCACGCTGGCTCCCTGGCCCTCACCTGGCCAAGGGCTCTGAGTCATTGCATGTTCACGACGATGGCCCTTTTAACCAAGAGAGACCCAACCACAGAGCCAGGGTTTTGCAAGAATCCACGTCTGCTGATCATTCATATACGGGGTCTCCTCAATCTTGCCTTCCATCAAGAATGACAGTCCGGAACTTCTCCGGCTCTAGAGACAGAGCCGTCACCAGGGCACGGGGCCCTCCCCCCGACGCCTCTGCTCTAGGAAGGCATCTGTTCTGGCTCCTCTTGAGCCAGGACTTGGGAAAGTCACTTCGCCGGGCTTTCTTAGTGGTGAAGAGGGAAGATGCGCCTCTATTATCCTGCGCTGGGTTGGGCTTGGGGGTGGATGTGAAGTGATAATGCTGAGCTCCAGCCAGAAAAGAGGTCCATCTGGCCATCACTCTGATTGTCCCGTGACCAGCTTGTTTGTTTCTGCTGGACGTTGTCTTGGCGCACAGGTCCACCCAGCATTGCCCCTACTCATCTTCTGTTGTCCACGATGGAGTGGATGCTGTTACAAAGGCAGTGTCAAGTGCTTCCAGTTTTTAGGAGGTGAGACAGCAAACTGCAGTCTGAGAAGCTTCAGCGACACTTCTGCCAAAGCACCTTGGTTCTGTGAACTGAATGGAGGGGTCCGAGAGAAAGCTAGAGGAACTTTGGTTGTTGGCTGAAATGTCGGCCATAAGGAACTTCCCTGATGGCTCAGATGGTAAAGAATCTGCCTGCAGTGCAGGAGACCTGGGTTCAATCCCTGGGTTGGGAAGATCCCTGGAGAAGATAATGGCAACCCACTGCAGTATTCTTGCCTGGAGAATCCCACGGGCAGAGGAGCCTGGCGGGTTACAGTCCATGCAAATAGTCAGACACAACTGAGCAACTATCACTTTCACTTTTTAGCTGTAATAGAGGCTTCAAGTTCAATGAACTGAATTAGGAAAAAAATATAAGTTACTGAGTGTAATGCCCTCGATGTCCCATGACATTTTCTTAAAACTTTGGCATCCCCCCACCTCCATAAAGTGCACTAAGATGGCAAAAAACACATGAACACATAAAACAGAGGTATTAAGTGTGAATATTTTCAAGAAGAATTACGTTTGTTTCAATGACTTATCTTTTGTGGACCTGGATATTTATGGTTGTGATTATAGACCAAAACACTGAGAAAGTCAAATTTCCAATGAATAAAACCTTTTTTGTGATTGCCCTAGAAAGACAAATGCTTCTTGATAGTCTTAAAAAACTGCTCTGTCTTTCTGGAAGACAGCTGGAAACCCTGCTCTTTGGTGGGGAGGCCAGACCACCTCCCAGGTGAAAGACTTGAATCTCAGTGTCACCAAGAAGGTGGCTGAGGATTTAGGGTCAGACACACAAGTTCATTTCCCTGGAACGCTGGGAGCCAAGCTGGAAGGCACAGTGTGGATGCTTTATTGTAAAATGACAGCGGAGATGCGGGAAAGCAACACTGACTCAGAGCTCTCTGCAGTCAGCAGCTCTTCCGGACGAAGCTATGCAAATACGCTAAACCGGCTCTTTAATTTTGACGCTCCTTGAGGCTTTGGCAGTCTCAGAACCACTGACTCTGGGGAAAATTCCTGACTTTCGGCCCCGGCCCCGGCCCCGGAAGTCTCGGGAGGGTGGAGCCCGTCAGGTGTGGGCTGCAGTGTGGGGCCTGCTCTGCAGCGGCAGGACGGCTTCCATGACTGCACCCGTCTGCTGTCAAAGAGGAAGTCTTATCTTCACTTACTAAATACACAAGGGCTGGGATTTCCACTTGGCAAATGCTGCTGTTTACCTGAAGGCTGCTTCTCCCTGAACTCAGGTAAAGTTCATCTGCAGCTATTCCCAGAGACAGGCCGCCCGCCGATGCCCACGACTCTGCCCTCAGCAGAAGGACGCTCCCGCGCCGCCTGGACGAGGAGGGTCAGCCATCTGATGGAGGAGGCCCCTGGGACCTCGCCTCAGGGAGGCCAGACCTCCACCCTCCCTCCGTCTTTGTAGATTCTGGAGCCTGCATCCCTGCCGGGCTTGTAAAGCCAGGCGTTTATTGGAATTTGTGACCAGGTTTCCCCTCGGCGTCACAGACTGTTTAATTGTATTTCTTACACATGTGCCTTTCAGCCAAGTTCGGGTAGGCTGTATTTTAAGTAGAGCTGAGGTGAATAATCCAGATTTCTAAAACATACCTGAATGCAGATTTTTGAGAAATTTTTGTTTTCTGTTGGCGTGTAGTTGATTTACAGTGCCATGGCAGTCTCCCATTTGCTCTTGGAAGACGGGCGACGAGGTGCCTGTAAGCTGTGAGATCTCCAGCCACTTACCTGTGAGTCTGTTAACCCGACAAGGCCTCAGAACAAGGCGTGACACACCCACACGTGTACACACACACACGCATGCACATGCAAACCCTGGCAAGGAACAGCATGCACTTTCCTCAGTCAACACACACTTTCCTCAGCCAACACACGTGCCCACATACACCCCGGTGCAGGCTTGTCCCCCAAGGCCGGGCCCTCGGGACGCTGAGCCCGCAGGCCGTCTGACCCTATGGACAGCCCGGCTCACTGCCTGGATTTGCCTTCTAGCATCTCTGGCTGTGGTGAAAAAGGAAATTCTCTTAGAGGACAAGCACCGGTCACTTCTGAGGACTTCTGGAAAATGTGCTTCAGCTTCTGAGCAGCTGTGGTGTGGCTGTATGGTGGGGTCAGGGCAGGGCCCATGGTGGGGGCGGGGCATGGCACATCATGGGGCTGCAGAGCCAACAATGGGAGTGGGGCAGGGCCCACGGTGGGGGCGGGGCAGGGCCCGTGGTGGGGGTGGGGCGGGGCCCATGGGGGTGGAGTGGGGTGAGCGGGTAGGAGCCCTGCCCTATGTCTTAAGGTCCAGGTCTTGTCCTCCTTGTTTGAGGCAGGGAGCCCGGAGACTCAGGAATGGGACTGAGTCACACAGTCCCCTGTTGGCCCAAGAGTCATCCTTGGTCTTCCCCTGGGCTACTCTCACTTTGAAAATTTCTGCTCTTCTTGGTCAAGTCCTGCATGCAATGATCTCGTTTTCAGTCTTAAGTCAGACCTGCACGTGGGCTTCTGGGTGGAATTTGGATTTTCGCCTGCTTGGCCTTGCTTCATTTTAGACAGTTCCTGCCAAGGTTTGCCAATAAGGATGCGATGGAGGTGGGCGGGGCCTGGCACTCCTGCCCAGGTTGTCCTGGGCATGCGGCATCTGCGCTGCAGAGGCCGGCTCGTCCTCAGAATGGCATTGAGCCGTGCTGGTTCTCACTCCTCTCTCGGTAAGGCTTTGACTGCCTTTGGTTCCTGGCCGGCCCCAGGGCAGGTGACGCACCAGCCCCGGAGAAAAACCCTTTCCACTACCATGCCTGCCTGTGTGCCCTGGAGGTCTCAGCCCGGCGGGCACCCACCCTCACGGGCAGGTACCATCCTTTCAGCTTTGAGAAAAATCATTTGTTTTTATTCCTTCAAGAGCTTCACCTTGAAACTGAAAGAGTATTTCCCATCCCCATCTACAGATTCTTACTGTCCCATCCGGGTTAACACTCCGCCTCATGGGATGACAAGCAGGCAGAACAATTTATTACCATCATTTCTATGTCCATTCCGCTTTCCATTTTGATATTAAATTATCTGCCACAAAGTGGGAGGAATTATGGTCTGTGGGCCTTTCCCTTCTCCCTGCTCTTTATGTGGACAGGCTGCTGGGAAGAACACCCCTTCTCAACCAGAGGATGTGGTGGGTCAGGAAGTCGGAGGGTCACACCTCGGAGCCACTTTCTGCTTCTCCATCAGCCAGTATTTGCCTTGTGTCTGCCCGGAGGAGGCGTGGGGGTGGATGGCCCTTGGTGTGGACCACACGAAGCTTCCAGTCTACTCCAGGAACACAGGAGCCAGGCATGCTGAGCAGCGATGCTGTCGAGGGTGGAAGGACCTCTGGCAGCTGGGACGTGGGGACAGGTGTCCTGGAGCCATGGGCGGGGTTTCCCAGAAGGATGGTCAGCACAGCCCTGAGCTGGGTGGTGGCCGGAGCGGGAGGAGGATGTTAGAAGAGGGGAATCCAGGGCGTGAGCCTGGAGCCCTAGCCAGGGGCCCCTCCGGGCTGAACAGACAAGTGAACGCCCCAGGCTTGCGGATGGGAAGACGGAGGGCCGGAAACCTCTCATCGTGGACCCACTGCTTCGAATCTCACTCAAGAGATGAGGCTGATGACGTGAGATGTCCTTGGAGGTGAGGGCATTTGAGTTTATCTAGAGGGACTGCTCATGGCCACCCCGAGAGGAGCTGTCACACTTGGACCCCCTTCTGGGTCGCGGCTGTGCAGGGGTGGACTTGGGGCCTCTGGAGCTCAGAGGAGCCGCGTGAGCCCTGTTCTTTGTCCCCGACATGCGGGCTCTGTTTTACGCGTGCGTGGGTTGGAGGTCTTTGCTGGGTCCTTGCTGACAGAATGTTGGACAGAAGGCGCTACACTTAGTTCAGAGGCCTCTTTCTTTTAGGCGGGCGGCTTTGGGAGGCTTCCCCTCCCCCACATCCAGACACCGGCCAGGTCCTGGAGCAAGTTGAGGGCGTCCAGAGGTAGCCGTCCACTGGCAGTGGCTTAGAACGGCCCCCCAGTTGCCACCCCGGGCTTGGCCGAGGTCACTCATTCTTTCAGGACGGCACCAGGCCATCTGGGTCAGCGGAAGGGTGTTGGTCCCGGAGCCACCTTGTCCTTGGGCTGGTTGTTTCGGCCGTCTGCCTACATTTCCCCAAAACCAGTGTCGGGGTTCTTCTAGGAATTAAAGTGATCCTGAAAACCTCTTAGCTGGGGGCCTTGAGTATTAGCCTTCAACAGGTAGGTGTTAGTTATAATTCTTCAGTTCTTAAAGCAGCTCTGAGATAGTCTTTATTATCCTCATTTTATAGATGAAGACGACGGGGCTCAGAGAGGTGGAGGGATCTACCCAGGGTCACATAGCGCGGGAATCTGTGTTTGGGTCCCTGACGCTCAGCGGTCTTGGTCTTGTTTCCAGGCTCCTCTATGCGTTCTGCAGCCCGGCACCTCTTTCCGAGCATCTGAGCATCTCAGCCTCGTGCCCCTTGCCCCTCTCTCCCTGGCACCTCTCCCCCTTTGCTGTCCCCGGGGACCACTGATCTGTGGTTTGAGGTCTTTGCTGCCGATTCTGAGTGCGAGTCCCTTCTCTCTCACTGGCTCAGCTTCCTCCTGGATGAACCGGAAGTGACCACAGGGGCTGATTCCTGGGTCACCAAATGATCACAGGACATCAGTGTCCAAGGATGGAGTCCAAGGTGAGGGAGACCCTGGGCTTGCAGGTGCCTCCTTGTGGGCACTCAGCATGGGAGGGTCGGGCTCCAGGAAACACGGAGGATTAGAAGGCTCAACTTCCAGGCAGCATCACCAAGGGAGGTCTAACTGGTCAGTGTGCTTCTAGCAGGACTGAAGCAGCTCGTCATCAGAGACCCAAGGGCCCCTGGGGTGCCCGGAGCCTGTTGTGCACAGCTGTGCAGACCTCCTAGGCCCTGAGATCTAGGGCTCCTCTCTCCCAGGGCAGGGAGGAATCCAGGAGGAGACAGAGCATTTTAAATGACCTCATCTGCTACCCACTCTCAGGCTCCAAAGACAAAGCTGACGTCAGCTCATATTTGCAATCATTTTTCCTCTTTCCTGCAAAACGGCCCCTGCTGCTGGGAGAGCATTTGGCAGCCGGCCCCGTCGTGGGCTTGCCAAGGCACAGTTCCATCCCTGGGAACATTTCTCAAGTGCCCACCAAGGGGGCGGGAAGGCCGCGGCTCCCCAGCAAGGATCTCTGATAGGGCTGGGGCCTCTCCAGGCCCGGGTCTCAGGGGGCACCTGGTGCTGCTCCCCCAGACCTGGAGAAGCATGGAAGAGCTGGGTCTTCTCTGACCCTGGAAAGGGCCCTTGGGGTGAGGGGAGGATCGCTGCCAGCTTGTCTGCTGGCGGAGCTGAGACTGCGGTCATGCCCTCTGAGCAGGCATGTTTTGGCACGGACCCTGGGGAGGAGGCCGGGAAGGGTGGGGGGCAGGAGACCCAGGGTCCCCCCAGTGTGGATGGTGGAGCTCAGTGTCTTCTGGCCGGGAGGGCGAGGCAGAGAGGCAAGCGGCCGCGTCGGAGTTTACAGAAAATCCACCTCCTGAGGGATCGCTCCAATTTTGTAAGTGCATTTCCACTGCAGAGCAGCCCCCTGCAGACCCATAAATAGTGAGCTGTGAAATGTCTCTCTGTTGCCAGGTCGCTGTCCCCAACGCACGCAGTGGAGAGGGGGCCCGGGCCTGTCCAACCGGTAGGTGCGTCCTCAGTCCCCACCTTCTCGGGGTCCTGGGGGAGCTCCTGTCCCCTCCTCTGTCCAGGCCACCCTTCCCCAGGCTCCTGACTTCACCCCAACATAAGGGCTGCACACAGGTGTTCGGGTTACACTGCAAGCTCAGGTGTTCCTGCAGGAAAGACAGCCACCCGTTGGCCCACAAGTGTTTACGGGTAGGTCCGTGGCAGGACCTACCCGCTCAGAGGGCATGACCATGAGCTCAGCTGCTCTACTGGCCAAGCCTGACAGCAATGCCCACGAGGGCCCTTTCCCTGGAACATGGAACATTCAAGATGCTGCCTCATGAGGAAGCATTATGAGCACAGGCTTGCAATTGTGCTTCTCATCTTCATTCGGAATCCATGGGAACAGTGCCCACCGAGACCAGCACAGGGGACCTTGGGGGCCGATGTTTACTCAGTGGGAAGAATATGGAACTTTCTTATCTGGTCTCCCGTCCTGAGGCCAAGGAGATGCGCCCCACCCACCAGGGGCAGCCCCAGCTCTATCGATTGATGACTCAGCCTTTACAGGTGGCGAACGTCTGCTCTGCTGCAAGCATCCAGACTCAGCCCCGCGGACACATCCCACTGCACACGCGCCCATGACGGCCCTCCTTCCCACGGCCCCATCTTCGTCCTGAACGTGATTTCAGCGGTACAGATTCCTGGACTGTAGAATTCTGTTTGCAGTTTAAAAAGTGAAACACAAACTTCCACTTGCAAATGAACTGGGGTTTAGCACGCTGATAAATAACACAGGTCACCGCCCTGCCTTTCTGGAAGGCCACCACCCGCGTGGATTCAGGCAGAGGGCCAGGCAGCGAGATGCTCCTCCTCAGGGCTGACCCCAATCCTGACGGGTAGCTGTCCCTTCACGGGTCCCAGTTCAGACGGCAGGACCCCTGAGTCTGTGGCCTCTGGCCTTCCCGTGTCTCTGCATGAGCTTGACTTAGCAGGTGCAAGAAAACCCACAGGCCAGTGAGCTGGGCCCCAGGCCCATACTCTGAATCCCCTCGCCTGGATGCTTAGCATCTCGTCCGGGAAGAGGGCCGCCGGCCCCTGCCCCTCAGGTCCTGTGAGGGTTCTGTGAGAGCTGCCGGTGAAGGTGGGGAGGAAGCAGGCAGGTGTCTCATGGCCGCCGGGTCCATCTGCACCAGGTTCTGGAGTTGCACGTCCCTGGAAGCCCTGTGTGACCGCAGAGGCCGCCTCTCCAGGGGTCGCTGGCCCTGGGCCCCAGGCCGCCCCTCCGCCACCCCTCACCCTCACATGGGCCTCCTCAGTCTCATGGGTCAGTGTTTCCATGCGACCGCCTCGCTGGGTTTTTGATGTGCTTTCTTTGTTTCCTGGGGCTTTGTGAGGAGAGAAGACACTTTGTAAAAGTCTTTTAAATAACCTGAAATACTTCAAAGTCAGTTCTCGGTTTTCCACCTTTATCTGGAGAGGTCCATGGCCATGGCTGGCTTCTCATGGAGACGGCGGGGCGGCCCAGCCTCAGTGAGCCCGGCCTGATGTGGCCACAGACTGAGACGGTCAGGAGGCCTCCCCACCTGCCCACAGGACGTGGAGGGTGGCCTCCCATGTCCCCCTACCCCTGCACCACTTCAGGCCACTCACCACCCCAGACCCGGCCCCAGTTGTGCACTGGCGGCCCCAGGCCGTCCATGCACTGGGGTGGCCTCGTGGATCTGGGGCTCACAGGGACACGGGGCTCACAGGGGCCCCCCAGACGCCTCCTGGCCTCGCCCCTCCACTGGGGGTCTCTACACAGCGGCTCTGACATGCCCTTCGACCCCAGGCACCCACCGAGGACTTGCTTCGGCAAACAAGAGCGATTCCGGGGCTGCCGACTCCTGGACTCGCCCCATCTGGCCCTGCGGGCAGTGGCCATTCCTCTGGAGCCCTGGTCCAGACCCTCATTCCCCGGGGTGTGCCTTTCTCAGCAGAAAAGGCAAACTTCTCACTGAGCGGGTGGGTGAGTGAACCTCCAGACCGGCGGGGTCAGGGGGCTGTCTTCCTGCTTCCCCCAAGGCGGTGGCCCTGAGGTCCCCTCGGGAAGGGTTAGGGTGCTGCGGCCCCAGGTCCCCTCATACAGCTCCTTCCCCTTGTCCTCTCTGTGTCCCCGACCCTGAGGAGGCAGCCTGGCCTTCATGCTGCTTGGCCCTGGGCCCCTTGCCTTCCTCCCTCCTCCAGCTCCATGTGGGCACCCTCCCGCACCCCGATTAACCAGGTTTAATTGTCGGGTGCAGCCTCAGGCTAGAGATGCCCACCATGGTGCTTAAATGAGCACAGGAGTTATTCCTATCACATGCAGAGGCCTGGAAGGCTCTGCTTCCCCAGGACTTATGTGAGCTTCTGGTCTGTCTGGTCCAGGCTCATTTGCAACAACACTCCGGCCACAGAGGAGGGGACAGGAGAAAACGAGATGTGATGGCCGTGAAGGTGGGGACAGGGCTGCAAGGCCACTTCCCTTCACGTTCCACAGGGGAGAGTCCTGCTTGCTCAGACTGAGCTCTGGGGAGGGGACATGTGGCCTCCACTGAGGCTGGGGCCGGGAGGCCCTGCGTGAAGGGAAGGGAGGTGGTATTGGGCACGACCGAGGCTCCAGCACCGTGGTCCTCGCCTCTGGTCTTTCCTGCAGGCACCCTGTTCCCACAGGGATTTTCCCAGAGTGCCTTGTGCAGTGGGGGAGGGGGGATGCTCGGGAAGGCTGTTCACTGTCTCGCTTCTGCTGGCAACTGTGGTCACAGGATCTGGCCTGATCGTCCAGAGGAAAGCTGGCCACCGCGGTTTCTTGTGGCCCCCGCAGGATTCCCAGGCCTTCTCCTGGGGGTTGGAGGAGGCCAAATGGTGGGTGTCCCTCTCAGCCTGTGTTTCCGATGCTTGGACATGGTGCTGTGGTTCAGTCCTGGCAAGGACCTGGAGTGGGCAGCCCCCAGGCTGCGTCCTGACCTCCGTCACAAGCCCCGCCACCCTCAGTCTCCTCAGCATTGTCCACGGCTCTCTTCCCACCCGCACTGCTAGGGCTCGGGCCTAGGGGCCCTACAGCCAACGTCCTGACAGCCTCTGCTTGCACCTCTTCACCCAGACCCAGCTCCCGGGCCCCCAGCTTTCAGCCTCACCAGGGGAAAATGTCGGCGCCTTTCCAGAAAGGTCGAAGGATCCGTCCCCCTGGAGGGAGGCCGTGGTGCCGTGCTGGTGTGAGTGCCCTGGGGAGGGGCCAGGTGAGGGTGTGGGGCAGTGTCCGTGTGGGAGGTGGTCCCAGGGGTCAGGAGCGAGCGAGGAGCAGGGGGTGCTGTGTACAGGAGAACGGAGCCCCCCCAGAAGCAGGCCCTTGGGCTCCGCTCTGTGAGGCAGCGATGCCCCTGGAGTTGCCTCTCCGTGGGGAGGGGGGTGGGCCTCTGCCCACAGCTGTCCTCCCCCGGCCGGAGGGGGCTGCCTCTGGGGGTGTCGCAGAAGAGCCAGAGGACCAGAGCAGGGAGCCCTCGGAAGGCGGCGAGTAGCATGGAGCTGTCCAACAGCCTGGATAGAGTCAGGCCGCCCGAGAAACTCCCCCCACTCCTCCGCCAAAGACAGCGTCCACACGCCCCGCGAGAACCGTCACCCAGACACCGACGCCAGTCAAGAGCACCTGCCACGCTGTGCTGGCTGTGTTTCATGCCTTTCAGAGGATTCTGCATCTGGTTTCCCGTGTGTAGATGCTGTTTTCCAGGGAAAACTCATAACCCTACCCTCTCCTTGTCTCCCTCCCACCCAGGGCAGAGCGCAGGCGATGGGCTCCCAAGACCAGGGTCCTTTATGATCCGAGGGGGGACTTCCCACCGAAACTCAGAACATGGCATTTTCACTCTAGTGTGTAACTTCAACGCAAGGAACATTTCCCCTCGGTCGACAGGGGACCCTGAACGTGGATTCACAGAGAATTAAACCTCTGGTCTGAAGGGAACAGTCTTGACACAGTCATTGTCATATGACATTTTAAAATGTCCTAACGTTTTAAAAACTTTTATTTGTATTTGATAATCAACCTGGGAATACAGCCCGGAAGACTAAATTATGGCTTCAGGAGTGAATGCCAGCGTTAGTGTTCCTGACAGTGTGAAATAACATCTGCAAAGCGGTAGAGAGAGCACAGCGGAGGGAGGGGGAGGTCTCCTTGCTTCCCCTGCCCCTGGTCTGTAGAGTGGACGTCAAGAGACACCTTGACAGCTGGCAGAAGGAACAAAGTGTATTACCTGAACCTATAGACTTGAGTAAGAGGAGAGCTAAAACTATTGAATAGTAACATAGCTCCTGGGACTTCCCTGGTGGTGCAGTGGATAAGAGTCTGCCTACCAATGCAGGGGATGCGGGTTCGATCCCTGGTCCAGGAAGACCCCACGTGCAGCAGAGCAACTGTGCCTGTGCACCACAGCTACTGAAGCTGAGCGCCCTAGAGCCCGTGCTCCGCAGCAATAGAAGCCGCCACGGTGAGACGCCCCTGCACCGCAGGGAGGGGTAGCCCCAGCTCGCCCGGCTAGAGAAGATCCCCGTGCAGCGATGAGCACCCAGAAAGAAAGAAAGTGAAGTCGCTCAGTTCTGTCCAACTCTTTGCGACCCCATAGACTGCAGCCTGCCAGGCTCCTCCATCCATGGGATTCTCCAGGCAAGGATACTGGAGTGGGTTGTCATTCCCTTCTCCAGGGGATCTTCCCAATCCAGGGGTCAAACCCTGGTCTCCCACGCTGCAGGCAGACTCTTTATCATCTGAGCCACCAGGGAAGCCCCCAAAAACACCCCCAAAACAAACCAGCGTAGCTACGACATGACTGGGGTTTCTTGAGAAGCAGTGAGTGAGGGGCCCTTTGCTTGTCTTGAGGGGCCCCCACAGAGAGTTTCTAAAGCTGAAAACTTGAAGGAATAGAGGCTGTCCTACTGGACAGACAAGGCTGTGCTGTTCACAAACACGCTCAGAAGTGTCCGTCGTGCAGCTTCGAGGGAAAGCTATTTCCAGCTCGTGTTATCTGGGGGGGCTGGGGGTGGAGGTGTCCAGCCCCGGCTGTGCTTTCGGCTGCGGAGGCAGCTTCCACCTGCGCTGAGGATCTGTGTCCCTGAGATGAACCGGCGCTGAAAAGTGTGACCCGACCCTCCTCCTCCTGCAGGGTCCCTTGGATTGGGCAACCACATCCCAGGTCAGAGGTCAACAAACCTGGCTGGCCACTCATTTTTAGGTGACTGTTGAATTGAGTGGTTTTTCCATTTTTAGATGATTGGAAAAAAATCAAAAGGTGAAAAATAACCCATGACATGTGAAAATTATACGAAATTCAAATTTCAGTCACTAAATCACATTTTATTGCAAAAAAAAAATTCAGAAGGTTCTAAGAGGCAAAACTTGAATTTGCTGCAGGCTGGCCACCCTTTTTACGCTGTTTACACTGTCTGAGGTATTATAAACAACACAGGGATGATTTAAAGTGTAGGGAGGATGTGCACAGGTTATATGCAAATTCTGTGCCATTTTATGTGAGAGACTGGAGCATCCTTGGGTATTGGTACCCACGGGAGTCCTGGGTTCAGTGCCCCCTGCAGATACCGGGCGACGACTGCTTGCCATCTGCCCTTCCCGGGACAGGTTTGCCCACGTGCTCCTTAGGGGTGGGCATCCGCTTGGCTGTCCCCAGCAGAAGGATTCATTCATTCGTTCCTGTATGCCTTCATCCTGCAAATGTTTAATGAGCACTGACGTCGTGAGAGGATCCACCCCCTGGGGATGTTGGTGCCACAAAGGTATGAAAGATGTGTTTCCTCCTCAAGAAGAGCGGGTCTGAACTAGCCATTCAAGCCCCCTCTGTCTCAGACTGGGGCCCTTCCTGCAATTCCCCCACCGTCCGCTGTCATCAAGCCTGGGGTCCCCAGGGGATCAGCAGCGTGAGTTCAGTCTGAATTCAGCTTTTCCAAAGAGAGGTATTCCTCTAGAGGTGGAGTGGGTCCCATTTTCCTCTGAGGACCTCAGAGAGAGGCCCGGATGTTGCTGGACGGGGCAGCCTCGTGGGTCCCAGGCTGTGTCTCACCTACCGAGGAGTCCCTGAGGGCCTGAAATAGACCAGCCAAAGAGCCCCCATGGCCTCAGCCCCTCTCCAAAGCAGGTCTGACTTGGTTTACAAATATTTTGTGGAGTTGTTCATGCACAGATGGGGAGAATGGAGGGCCCAGAATTAATGAACCGATTTTGCGGGCAAAGTTCTCCAGAAGGTGCAGCGTGAGGGCTACGATCTGATGGGGGTTTGGTGAGCTCGACCAGAAGGGTCGGCCAGGATGGAGTGGGGTTTCCAGCTGCTGCAGGCTGTCTTCCCACCGCCTGGAGGAGGGCCGCCCCTGGGGGCAGGCGGGCTTTGAAAACGACTCGTCCTCCACCCAGTCCCGTCCCACATCCCACCTCCGTCCCACCTCCGTCGTGGTCCGGAGGTCATCTTCCTGAAGCCAGCGCCCCCCGGACTGCGCACGGCCTCCATCATTCTCCGGCCCCCCGATGGAAGGAGTAATGAAATAAACGTGCCTCCGTCCGCCGTGTCTGCTCTTGGTGGGGTGAAGGAGAGGGGCCTGTCTTCACGCACAGGCAGCGTCGCGTGTGTGAAGGGGCGCCCAGAGCCTGGGTTTCAGCGCTACCTCCGCCCGCTTCCTCACACGCCTCCCCTTCCCCGGGGCTGATCTAGGCCCCCGCTCTGCCCCAGACGCGCCCCGACTTTGCACTGAGCTCAGCACCCGTGTCCCTCCGCCTTCCCGGTTCTCCAGGACCCGGCACGGCGCCGCCCCTTCCGCTGCGTCCTCGCCCTGGGGCTTCGGGGGCCGGCCCGCCCGGCGGGGCTGCGCAGGGGGCGTTCGGGGGCTTGCTTCCCCGCAGCGGAGGCCGCCCGGCGTGGGGGGCTGGCTCGCACGTGTCCGCTCGCTCGCGGCGCTTCCTCGCCCCCGATGGTTGGGTTTAGTCGCGTGCTCTGGGTTAGAGGCTGGAACAACCCAAGTGGAGCCTCTCCCAGGCCCGGGGGCTGAAGCCCAAGCTTCGGGTGTGGGCGGGGCGGGCTCCTCCCGAGGCCTCCCTGCTCCTCTCCTCGTGTCCTCACAGCACCCCCCTCCGGGTGCCTGTGTCCCGATCTCTTACAAGGACGCCAGTCAGATTAGACCAGGGCCCACCCGCAAGACCTTATTCACCTTAATCACCTCTTTTAAGGCGCCGTCTCCAAATGCAGTCACATGCTGAATGAAGCCCAGGGGTTAGGACTCTGACATATGAATTGGGGGCAGGGGTGCACAGTTCAACTCACAACAAATTCTGAAAAGAAATGAAATTAAAGTTATTATTTGAAGAAATATCCTTAAGGCCAGTAAGTTTTTTTAAAAATTAATTTATTTGTTTTAATTGGAGGCTAATTACTTTACAGTATTGTAGTGGTTTTGCCATACATTGACATGAATCAGCCATGGGTTTACATGTGTCCCCATCCTGAACCCCTTCCCATCTCCCTCCCCATCCCATCCCTCTGGGTCATCCCAGTGCACTGGCCCTGAGCACCCTGTCTCATGCATCGAACCTGGACTGATGATCTGTTTCACATATGGTAATATACATGTTTCAATGCTATTCTCTCAGATCATCCCACCCTCGCCTTCTCCCACAGAGTCCAAAAGACTGTTTTATGCATCTGTGTCTCTTTTGCTGTCTCGCATATAGGGTCATCGTTACCATCTTTCTAAATTCCATATATATGCGTTAATATACTGTATTGGTGTTTTTCTTTCTGACTTCCTTCACTCTGTATAATAGGCTCCAGTTTCATCCACCTTGTTAGAACTGATTAAAATGCATTCTTTTTAATTGCTGAGTAATATTACGTTGTGTACATATACACAAAGGCCAAAAAGTTAAAAAAAAATCACTCAGACGGATACTAAGCATCTCATCATTCACGAAATGCTGCGTTTTGGAGAATTATTAGAAGGGTAACATCGAGCCCTATGTGCCTTAGACGATATGGTCCAGAATGCTTAAAATGCCAATTTTTTTTTTTAAGACAAGAATGGATACAAGCATGACCTGAAGCAAGCCCATCGGAGGCAAGTCAACCTCCCAGCACCCTGTTGGGGTGTCCGGCCTCCAACGACTGGGGAAACAGGTGAGCACACCGGCTGCCTGGGAGGAGATGGGCAGGGAGGCAGCAGCTCTTGCCTCAGGTCTCGGATGACAGGGACTTTGGCCGGGGGCCTGGGCGCCTGGTCTCCCGTCTTTCCTGCACCCCCACCTCCCGTCTGGTTGGCTGTGGAGTCCTGACCCTCCCCAGCGGGGAGACTGGGTGGCGTTGCCCCCAGCACTTCAGCTGGTCTCTGCCCCTCCTGGGCAGCCAGAGGCCACTCACGGGTGGACCGATGCTCCTTCTCTCCACTCCCCACAGACTGGCACTCCTCTTAATCCGTTTTCAGTATTTCTGGACAATCAGCACAGGTTCGGTGTTGCCGAATTACAGCTACCCCCTCCCCAGACCGGAATCCAGGAGTGTGTTTGTCCAGAACGGTCGCCGAGTCCCAAGGAGTGAAAATCTTTTGAAGAGTAGTATTGGATACACTCTCTCAGCTGGCAACTGCCTATGTTTTATTTACAGCTTCGCATTTCCTTAGTTCCGAGGATAATGTTATTTTTGTCCTGAAAATTCAGCCTTCCTATTAATAACAAATGTAGACCCGTGGCCATATCCTGCCGCCATATCCTGCCGCCGTTTCGTGCTCAGATCGATGGCGGATGCTGCTTCTGCTGTATGTGTGTGTCCTTTTTTTTTTTTTTTTTTTACTGAGAAAACATTTTGTTTCACTGTGTCTAGTACTCTTTAGGTATGATTTGTCCAGAGTGCTTGAAATGGGTCCCGATAGCTTTTCATCCCCCTGCTTTGGTTATCACCAAACACAGATGACTCACAGGAATTTTAGTCCAGTTTTTAGAGGCAGAATTTTGGAGGTTAAAGAAGATGTTAAGACTGGGGGCTTTTGCAGCCTCATCGCAGAGATGAAAAGGAGGAAGAGAGCTTAGAGGCTGAAGGTCCTCTGTGAGTTAGCAGCACAGTCAGTGCTGGAACGCCGGGACCCTCTTCTTGGTGGGACATTTCCTCTTTGTTGATGCTTCCTTGACTAAAGCATGGATTCATGGAGTTGGCCATCCTGCAGCTTGGAGTCTGCTCTGTGGACTGTCCGAGATGTTAAGTGATGCAGAGCCAGGGCATTGAGAGGGAATTGTTTGCATGACCTGGATGTCCGACCGCCTGGTCGTCCTGGTGGCGAATCGCAGCGCCTTCATTTTCCGATTGGTTCGCCCAGAGTCACTTTCATCCGGTAATTGCCCGGCTGCCCGTGCTGTTATTGGTATTGGCGTCTCATGCGTGCACAGGGCTGGAACTGATTGGCTGAACTGCTGGATCAAGCCAGAAACAGACAACTATACTTGAAGAATCCAATTAGACATTTAGGGAAACAGCAGTTCCCCCCACCACGTCTCCCCGCCCCAAAGTCTCTCTTTGTACGATTCAGATAGGAAGCAATCTTGGAAGCATCTGAAAATATGCATAAGCCCACCGCTGCTCCCTGGAGCGAGGGAGTATCGATCTCGCACTGCTTCTATTGATTTAGTGTCACCTCTGTGATTTAATCGTGTTTTCTTTCCTCTCTGTTTGCAGTCTTTCTTCTATTGTCTGCCACAAGCAGCCAAGGCCTTTCAGCCGCTGAGCTGGTCAAAATAACTTTGTTTTCCATTTGCATTGTTTTCAAGAAATGATCAAACCACCCAGGGTGGGACATTGGTGGCTGGTGTTTCGAGGGGTGTATGATGTGTGCGGGACGCCCGAGTCTCGGCCTTGAAGTCCCAGCCGCAGAGCTGGTGAGGGTCTCGGCCATGGGGGCAGGGGCGGCTTCCCCTTCAGCACCCAGGGGAGCGCTTGCTTCGTGGACGAGGCCCTCCTCACCCCTCCTCCTCCCCTAAGAGCCGAGGAGTTTGCCGCGTCAGAGCTGGGCCGTAGAAGCCATGGTCAAGGTGGCTGCTCGCTTGGAGTGAGGAGTGGTCCCAGGGAAGACTGTGGGATGTGCTTTGTTTTAGAGTAGCTTTGATCACTGGGGTGACTCTTGTGCTTGGTGCCAGCGTGGCAGCCCCGAGGGGCAGCAGACACAGGGGGGACTGCTGCGGGCAGCGTGGAGGCCCTGGCCGTCCGTGGGTCCCAGCCGGCTGTCCCCGAGTTGTGCTATCTGTCCCTGTCTGGGCAGAAGATCCCAAGACACGCACATGCGTGTTGTGTGGAGGGGATGACAGTCTTCTCTGGAATCCCCCCAACTCGAGAGCTTTGCTTTAAGATTTTAAAACAGGGGCTTTTTCCTTTTTTTAGAGGAAGGTTTTCCTTTATTTTTTCAGAAGTGATAGACATAGATAGAGAGGCAGACAGGGAGAGAGGGGGGATGAGAGAGAGAGGCAGGGAGGGAGAAATAGCGACCTTGTTCTAATCGGCGGTCTCCGTGAATGTTGGCAAGGACCGGCCTGGGGGCCCAGACCCTGGTGGGTCCTCCTTCCCTGGGGCCGAGACTGAGGTTCCCTGGGCTCTGCGTCTGCCCTGAATGTGCTCAGGTCTCTGTTTCCCTTCAGACCGAACCCTCTGCCTTCCCCTCCTTCTTCATCCAAGAAGATCGGGATGAAATGTCACCTCCAACTTGACTGAACATTGTAGCCCCAAACTCAGGAGATAGTGGAGGATGGAGGAGCCTGGTGAGCTGCTGCTGTCCATGAGGTCACAGAGAGTCAGACATGACTTAGCAACCCAACAACAACAACTAGACCTTCTAGATGTTAAGAATCACTTAGTAAAACAAGGTGCCTGAAAGAAGGCATGAAAATGGCACTTACTGTTTAGTTAGTATGGCTGAAGCCCTGCACATTATTAAGCCCATGGGAGTGATCCTAGTAGTTTCCATGAGTGATTGTAGGGTTCAGTTCATTCATTACCGTACAGAAGAAGGTAAATAAATGTGCCAGACATTCAAGAAGCTGAGGGAGGGACAGAGACAACAAGCATGGACACAAAGCAAGAAAAGCAGGGAAAGCAGACGACAGGCAGAAATTAACACGTGAGAAAACAGAGGGCACCAAAAGGGGCTGTGAACCCGTGAGCAGAGGGCACCAAAAGGGGCTGTGAACCCGTGAGCAGAGGGCACCAAAAGGGGCTGTGAACCCGTGAGCAGAGGGCCACCAAAAGGGGCTGTGAACCTGTGAGCTGGCTGTTTGGGAAGAAATGACAAAAACAAAGACATCCAAAGAATGAAATAAAAAGAAATAAAATGCATAGCATTAGAAAATACAAGTATATAGTATTAGAAAAGCAGATCTGAGCATGGAGATGTCGTTATTATGAGTAAACCCGAGGGTGAATATGACCGTAATGTAATTCTCTGCTTGTAAATGTGTGGATTTTTCACACCCTAAATTGTTTTCTGGGAGAATACAGATACGCAAGACAGGCTCAATAAGAGGTCTAAAGCATGGATGGATTGATGTCCTGGGAATAGATTGTTCATGTTGTTAAAAGGATTACTCTCAAACTGGAAACATAAGTCTGAGAGTTTTCGTGGCAAATTCTTTTAAACTTCCAGGGAAGGGATAGTTTTCTTTAATAGATTATCGTTTTCAGAGCAGTTTTAGGTCACAGCAAACCTGAAGGGGACATGCGGAGATTTCCCATGTGCCGCTGCCCCACCCATGCATTTGTTGCTGTTGTTCAGCCTAGTGACTCAAAGAGTCGTGTCCAACTCTTTGCGACCCCATGGACTGCATCACACCAGGCTCCTCTGTCCTTCACTATCTCCCTGAGTTTGCTCAAGCTCATGTCCATTAAGTCGGTGATGCCATCCAGCCATCTCATCCTCCGTCGTCCCCTTCTCCTCCTGCCTTCAATCTTTCCCAGCATCAGGGTCTTTTCCTATGAGTCAGCTCTTCGCATGAGGTGGCCAAAGGATTGGAGCTTCAGTTTCAGTCCTTCCAATGAATATTCAGGGTTAATTTCCTTTAGGATTGACTGGTTTGCTCTCCTTGTAGTCCAAGGGACTCTCAAGAGTCTTCTCCAGCACCACAGTTCAAAAGCATTAACCACTCACGCATAACCTCACGCATTACCAACTTCCCCCAGCACCCAGCAGAAGGTTTTTTTGTTTGTGTGTGTGTTTTTAACCAAGGTTGAATCTACACTGATAACATTATCACCCAAAGTCCATAGTTTACATCAAGGTTCACTCTGGTGTTGAACACTCTGTGGGTCTGCACGTGTATCCATTATGATATCATATGGAGTGGTTCCACTGCCCTAAAAATCCTCTGTGCTTATCTGCTTATTCCCCTGCCACCAATCCTGGCCACCACTCACCGCTTTGCTGTCTGCTGAGTTTTGCCTTTTCCAGGATGTCATGTGGCTGGGATCACAGTGTGTAACCTTTTGCAGACAGGCTTCTGTTGCTCAGTCATCAACATTTAAATTTCCTCCACGTCTCTCTATGGCTTGACAGCTCATTTCTTTTTAGTGCTGAATAATGTTCCATTGGGCTTCCCTGGTGGCTCAGATGGTAAAGAATCTGCCTGCAATGCTGGAGACCTGGGTTTGATCCCTGGGTCAGGAAGATCCCCTGGAGAAGGGAATGGCAACCCATTCCAGTACGCTTGCCTGGAGAATCCTATGGACAGAGGAGCCTGGAGGGCTGCAGTCCATGGGGTCGAAAAGAGTCGGGCACAACTGAGTGATTTTCACACTTGGCAACAATCCATTGTCTAGATACACCACAGTTTATTTATCCACTGAAGGACATCTTTGTTGTGTCCAGGATTTGGCAATTAAGAATAAAATGACTATAACCATTCATGTGCACATTTTTGCAGGGACGTAAGTTTTCAGCTCCTTTGGGTAAGTAACAAGGAGAATGATTGCTGGATTATATGGTAAGAGTATGTTTAGTTTTGTAAGAAATAAATTGAAAGAGGCTAAATTGAAATTGCTACTGAGACTATTAAGATAGTTTGTACTCAATAGGCTAGTTACAGTGCAAAACATTAACCTATAGGTGTTCTGCCTGTTTGCAGCAACTGGTTGGAAAATTTAAGGGTAGAAAATATCATATTCATTATATGAACTGCCTTGGAATAAATTTAAGAAATTAATAAATTTAAGAAGCATACAGAACATCCTATAACAAACAACCAGAACATTTTCATTTAATGAAATGGAAAGGTACACCATGTTCCCAAATGTAAAAAATCATTATTATAAAGATATAGTTTTCTCATGATTAATTAAAAATAAAATATAACTCAAACAGAAACAGACTCACAGACATGGGAAAAAACTTACAGTTACCAGAGGGGAAAGTGAAGTGAAGTGAAGTGAATGTCGCTCAGTCGTGTCCAAACACTGCAGTGGGTTGTCATTTCCTCCTCCAGGGGATTTTCCTAACTCAGGGATCAGATCCAGATCTCCTGCATTGCAGGCAGACTCCCCTGCAAAAGGGGAGAGGGGAAGGGATAGATTAGGAGTATGAAATTAACAGATACAAACTACTATACATAGAATAGATAAACGACAATCATTTACTGTATGGCACACGGAACTATATTCAACATTTTGCAATAACCTATAGTGGAAAATGACCTGAAAAAATATGTATGTACATAACTGAATATATATAGTTTCATATATGTAAAAAACTGGACCACTTTTTGCTGTACACCTGAAAGAGCACAATATTGTTCAATTAAAAAAAATACCTATACCTGTTTGCAACAACTAGCCGGAAAATTTATTAAAAATAAAGCACTTCAACTAAAATAATATGTCAATTAAAAAAATACTATATGTCAATTAAAAAAATATAATGTAATCTCAACCAAAATCATGTAAGGATATTTTTGGAACTTGACCAAGTAATTCTAAATTAAAGAAATAACAAATAAGTGGGAATAGAGAAAGATTTTTAGAAAAGCATATTAATAGTATATTTGCTGTCCCAGATTAAAAGTATTGTGAAGACATATTGAATCCAACAGTGTGAAAATAGTAAATCAATAGGGAAAAAAGAAAACTGAGAAATAGATGCAATATTTAAAAATAAGCTAGTATATAATAAAACGTGCATTTCACATTAGTGGGGAAAGAGTAAGTTATTCATGAAAGGTGCTGGGACACCATGTCACTACTCAGAGAAGAAGAATTTGGGTTATACTTCCTATCAGACATCAAAATAGACTTCATGTGGATTAAATAATTCCATGAGAGAAAAAAATGAATCGGGAAAAAATAGAGCAGCATTTTTCCGATCTTAGAAAGGAGAGGACCCTATAAAGACAAAGACTGAGGTTTGACTATATTAAATTTTAAATATCCGCAAATTAAAAATAGTATTTCAAGTTAAAATGCAAACAAAATGTACTGGGAAAAATTCACACTCACAGACAAAGAGGTAAAATTCTTAAATACAAAAATCCCTATGAGGATCCAGAAGAAAAAGTTGAACATCCAAGGAGAACAGTGTGCAAATGACATCGATAGACTATTCACTGAAGCAAGACAAATTGCCAGTGGGAGTAAGTAAAGTATTCAACTCCACTAGCAGTTAAATAATTAACAGTATAATTAAAACAATAGCTTTTAATGATCAAATTGGCAGGGATAAAATACTGAGATAACAACCGGCCCCGACTGGCAAAAGACCGAGTGACACAAGCTCTTGCATCAACATGTGAGGAAATTTGTGCAATTTTCTGGAAGCACTTTTACTACTTTTAATCAAGCTTCTTAATACTTAAACCACTTGACCTAGCAATAAACCTCTCCCAGGAATTTATCCTAAAAATAATTTAAAAAAGCTTCATGCCATAATTTTTATTTCAATGTCATAAATTGTCCCAAAAGATTGGAGAAAACATCAATAGCTAAAATGGGAGATTGTCCAATAAAAAAGCCCTATTTATATAATGTGATACCACAGTCATAAGCAGGAAGAATATCTAACGAGTTGGAAAGTTTGCATCATGTAATAAGTGACAGAAAGGATGCTACTTATAAGAAATCTCCCAAGTCCAATAACGTAACATAAACATTCTGTAGGTATAAGTCCATAAAACAGTTATTGTTTGACTCTATTGTGCAATTAGGGGAGATTGAAAGCTACCTTTGTGTATATTCCGAATTTTGTGCAATGAACATGTATTACTTTATAATTGGGGGGAAAAAGGGAGTACCGTGAGGCTGAAGGAAGGGCTTTGCAGACTTAGGGGAGGAAGGAAGTGTTCAAGAGGGCGCCAGCTACCTGGCGTGCCTTCAGGGGTCTGCGTCCACAGGACCAGCATCCCGACGGGGAAGCACGCTTGCAGGTGTATCCTCGGCATCCCTGCTGGGCCGTGTGTTGTGCGGGTGCTGAATGCGGGCCCTCCCTTGCGGAAGAGG
Source organism: Giraffa tippelskirchi (assembly GCF_054371585.1). Taxonomy (NCBI): domain Eukaryota; kingdom Metazoa; phylum Chordata; class Mammalia; order Artiodactyla; family Giraffidae; genus Giraffa; species Giraffa tippelskirchi. The sequence goes on from NC_137284.1 coordinate 159,619,340, forward strand.
GGTTTCTGGGGTGGGGGGCTTTGGGGGAGCATCCCCTCCCCTCCCCCTGTTCCCAGCCCTGTTGTGGATCCATTTGGGGCTCAAGGGAGCTGGCTAGTCCCCTCTAGAGGGTCAGAGACGCCCTAGTCAAAATTTTTTAACCTTGGATCTTGTGAAGGCCTGGGATCCTATGATGTCGTTTAATAGCTCCTCCTCCAGAGCTGCAGAAAGCCTGGAGGCAGGAGAGGTCCGAGCTGACTTCCCCTCAGGACAGGCGTTTGTTCCATCACACCCTGAACTCTTTGCTCTGCAGTTGCACGCTTTGAACGGAAGTGTCACACTTACGGAGCTGTGTTTCTCAACATGGCATCCAGGGATTCCAAGTCAGAATCGAACTCCTCGGAGGCGGAGGTGTCTCTTCTTCAGCCCTGTCCCTGCTTGTCCCCAGCCCCTCCCCTGCCTCTCCCACCACGGCCTCCGCTCTGCCCAGAGCCGGGTGTTCCCAGCCCACCTCTCCTGTAACATGCATCTAAAGACTGCTACTGTGTTTGTTTTGCCAGGATATCTTTTACAGCACAAAGATAATAATAATAATTTAACGAATTTGCTGGGTGCTGACGTTGAGACAGGCATTGTGATCTACATAATTATCTCAGCTAGAGAAAGTGTCTAAATTATCCATCGAGTCGGTGATGCCATCCAACCATCTCATCCACTGTCGTCCCCTTCTCCTCTTGCCCTCAATCTTTCCCAGCATCAGAGCCTTTTCCAGTGAGTCAGCTCTTTGCATCAGGTGGCCAAAATATTGGAGCTTCAGCTTCAGCATCAGTCCTTCCAATGAATATTCAGGGTTGATTTCCTTTAGGATGGACTGGTTTGACCTCCTTGCAGTCCGAGGGACTCTCAAGGGTCTTCTCCAGCACCACAGTTCGAAAGCATCAATTCTTCAGCGCTCGGCCTTCTTTATGGTCCAACTCTCACATCTGTACATGACTACTGGAAAAACCATAGCTTTGACTATACGGACCTCTGTCAGCAAAGTGATGTCTCTGCTTTTTAATACCTTGTCTAGGTTTGTCATAGCTTTCCTCCCAAGGAGCAAGCATCTTTTAATTTCATGGCTACAGACACTGTCCGCAGTGATTTTGGAGCTCAAGGAAATAAAGTCTGCCACTGTTTCTAATTTTTCCCCATCTATTTGCCATGAAGTGATGGGACTGGATGCCATGATTCTAGTTTTTTGAATGTGGCTTGCTTCAGAGTTGGCCTCAAAAGTGTCCAGATCTGGACTCAATATGCTGAATTTGGTTCCAGCTGGAGTCTGAATATTAAATCCTATGGAGGTAGCCCAAACTCGTGTTATTTTTATTGTATTTTTCAGATCTGTCACATTGGTAATACACGCTCTTGGTCTTCTTCTCATGTACTAAATTACATCTCCTCCAGCTTACACCACATGGTTGGTTGAGTTTAGCATTTGTATTCATGTTGGATAAATTCCATCTTATTAGTTTTGCTATATAGCTAGACTCTTTATTTAAAAATTTTTTAATCCAGTCATTTGAATATTGTTGTTGTTCGGTTGCTAAGTTGTGTCTGACCCCTTGTGACCCCATGGACTGTAGCCTGCTAAGTTCCTCTGCCCATGAGATTTCCCAGGCAAGAATACTGGAGTGGGTTGCCATTTCCTTCTTCAGGGGATCTTCCTGACCCAGGAATTGAACCCACGTCTCCTGCACTGGCAGGTGGAATCTCCACCATGAGCCACCAGGGAGGCCCTTTGAATATTAAATGCATCTTAAGGTTTATATCAGCCTCAAACCCGGGCCTCCCACGTGGCGGGTGAGAATTCTACCAGTGAACCACCAATGCCTCAGCGAGAGACTTGCTATACATCTAGACTCCTTATTTAAATTTTTTTGATGCAGTGTTTTGAAAGTTGTTGTTGTTTAGTTGCCAAGTTGTGTCCGACCCTTTGCAACCCCATGGACTGTAGCCTGCTAAGCTCCTCTGTCCATGAGATTTCCCAGGCAAGAATACTGGAGTGGGTTGCCATTTCCTTCTTCACGGGATCTTCCCGACCCAGGGATTGAACCCATATCTCCTGCGCTGGCAGGCGGATTCCTTACCATGATTTAACAGGGAAGCCCTTTGAATGTTAACTGCATCTTAAGATTTGTATCAGCCTCAGATTTTCCGAGCAGGTTGGCCTTTTCTATGTGGATTAGATGTGGAGGAGCCCAGCTCTGGGGGCGGGGGCTGGACACCATCTCCCTCCTCGGGAAATGGGCCCCTTGCTGCCTGCCACTCAGCCCTGTCCTTACTCCCAGAATATGGCGAGATGTGGCTGCAGGCGTGGACACTCTGGAAATGGTGCTGTCTAAAGCAATCCACCACACAAATGTGTTTAAAGGAGATTTCTCAGCTTCTAACAGTAGACTCAAGAGAGGGTGCAAGTAACCTCGTGAGGGACTTTTGTGCCTGTAGTTATCTGGGCCCAGGGCGCTTCCTCCGGGACCGAGGTCTTCTCAGGGGGCTCTCCGGGCCGACTGCTCGCCACTCTGCGGGTTCCGTGTCTTCACCAGCATGCCCGCCCTTCTGGTGGCGCTTTCCACCCTCTGCAGGCTCACCACAGACGTCCAGTGGGTCGTAAGAACATCCGACTGCTAACAGAGCGTGCCGCTCCCCAGAGAGTCTGGATCACACTCGCGTCTTCCTGGGACTGACTTCACGCTCGTGTGCAGGCCACATGGCCTGTAGTCACACACCTGTAACACGACTGTGAAACAAGTGGGTGCTAAAGCCGCACAAAACCGTCCCCATGGTTCTGCCGAGAAGCGCCGCATGCATTTATGTGCTGATGAAGAGTATCCACTGGGGCAATTTCTGAAGACTGGCCTGAACACGCTGATTGCCTTTTAAGTGAGCCCCACTGTTTTCCTGACCCCAGGAGTTCAGTTCTCACTCTGAGACCGGAGCCGCTTGAAGGGCTGAGCTGTGGCCTTTCCGGGAGCCAGCTCACCTTACAGTGTGACCTCACACGGTTCTTCCCGGCCCCCACTCACCTGCAGCGGCTCAGAGCTCCGTGTCTTGGACAGTGGTCCCGCCGGGGTCACGTCCAGTCGGGGGTGGCAGTATCTGCGACACCCAGGCAGTGAGTGCCCATCGGACACACCTGAGGGGGTGTGTCTGCTCTCTCACCTGGAGACGTGCTGATTTTCGCCCCTTGGAGACATTGTCTGGTAAGGGGGCCCGGATGGGAAGGCATGTTCTCTGTGGACTGTGGGTGGGATCCAGGCCCCAGGAGAATTCTCGGTTCAGCCCGTGCTTTGCCCCAGTCTCCATGGCCAAGCACCTCGGAGGGGCGTGTAGGTCCCCTGGGTGTAGACCGAGCACCGTCCCCGGCTGGAGCACGTGGGAGAGGGTGGGTCCCTTCCAGGCCTCCTGAGCCATTGTCTTCTCACCTCCTGGTGGGAGGAATCATTTTAAAAGAGACAGCCTTCTTTTGAAATACACCCCCAGGGGTCTCCAGGGGCAGTGTGGCAGCTACGGAGGTCCCCCAACCCCGTGGGCGCTCGCATGCAGCATGCTTGCCTCTGCACATCCTCCTCCTGGCAAACAAAGCTGCTCCCCACTCTTGGAGAAAGTGTCCTTATGGAAATCACAAATTCACAGGAACTCAGACCCAGATGGTAAAGAATCTGCCTGCGAAGCAGGAGACCCGGGTTCGATCCCTGGGCGGGGAACATACCCCTGGAGAAGGGAATGGTAACCAACTCCAGTATTCTTGCCTGGAGAATCCCATGGACAGAGGAGCCTGAGGGATTACAGTCCATGGGGTCGCAAGGAGTCGGACACAACTGAGCAACTGAGATCCAATTACAGTAAAAACATCAGCATTGTCCTTATCACAGTGTTTCCTCCCAGAAGCCTGGAGAAGGGCAGACCCTGTTCCCAGCTGTGTCATGGGTACTGGCCCCCGTCGGAGAGAGACGGGAGGCGGGCCTGGCCTCCTGTGTGAGCCAAGGCGGCTGAGCCACCTTCCTGAGCAGCTGTTCTGGGCTCTCGGGCACCTCCCTTCCTGGTCTGGCCGGGAGACCAGTGGGGAGCTGATAACCGGACTGCGCGTGGTTAGGAGCAGGCCAGGCCAGGGGGCAGCATCGGGGACTCACTGTGGGGGGCCGGGGTCACGCAGGGGCTCCTGGAGAAGGGGGCAGATGCCAAAGTGCTCTTCTGGGGGAAAGGCCAGAGGCCCCAGACGCCAGCGTCCTGGTGTGAGCACTGCCTTTTGCCGGCTGAGATGAGCACGTGGCCGGGTCACCCCCCGTGGGCCTGCTGTCCCGCCGCTTCCGGAGCTGAGCCTGAGTACTGGGTTTACGGCCACCAGGCCCCCTGACCTTGCGAGCTGGCTGACCCGCCGAGGCCTCCCTCGGTCCTGCCCGTCTCACCTGGCGGCGGTTGCAGAAAGCAATGCAAGAGGCAAAGCTGGAAACGTGGACTGAGCGGCAGGCCTTGGTCATCGGTCAGATGACGGCATCAGATGAGGCTGGCCTTGGGACTCCTCGCAAGGCCAGCGGCGGGGGCGCCCTGCTTGGCTGGGAAAGTCGGCTGATGAGAAGGTCAGCAATGGCTCCAGGAGGGACGGGGGCCCTTGTGGGAGACTCGAGCAGGGTCTCAGATGGGAGGATCTTTATAGGAGGATTCATGTTCCTAACGTGAATCAGACCCACGACAGGGGGAAGGAGACTTCTAAACCCAGTGATCCTGGGACAATTTTGTAACCACTCGGGAGCTAATCCTTCCTGACTCAAGGAGATCCCCTGGAGAAGGGAATGGCAACCCACTCTGGTAGTCTTGCCTGGAGAATCCCATGGACGGAGGAGCCTGGAGGGCTGCAGTCTGTGGGGTCACAAGGAGTCGGACACGACTGAGCGACTGAGCATGCGCAGCCCCAAATGCCTCAGTCATGGGGCTTCCGCTTTTCATGGAAACGTTTGCTGTGAAACCTAAGGCGTGGAGGGAGGTGCATAATGAGTAATGAACAGGGTAAGGAAGGGTCATAAACAGTAGCATGACCCCCAATAAACTCGAGAGACAGAACACAGCTGTCTCTGCAGGAGTTCCCCTACTTACTCCTCACTTGCTTTGGTAAGTGTCCGGCTATCCATGTGCCTTCGACAGCGTGCACCTTCTTAGTTCAGTTCAGCCGCTCAGTCGTGTCCGACTCTTTGCGACCCCATGGACTGCAGCACGCCAGGCCTCCCTGTCCATCACCAACTCCCAGAGCTTGCTCAGACTCATGTCCATTGATTCGGTGATGCCATCCAACCATCTCATCCTTCTTATTGCCATAGAATATTTTGGTAACAAGAACGAACGAATTAAAACTACAAGCAACAACACGGATTAATCTTAAAGCATGATGATGAGCAAACGAAACGAGAGTCAGAAGGTCAAATACAGAGGATCCCGCTGGTGTAACGTTCACAGAGAGGCAAGCTTTGGGCCCGATGGAGGGAGAAGACCCCCCCATCCCCCCAGTCCCCCCGCCAGCCCCCACTTGCCCAGGCCTCCAGCTGAAGCTGCTCAGGGCTTGGGGGCCTCGTTTCCTAATTGGTAACAAAACTGTCCCAGGAGAACTAGGTTTTCAAGTCTCTCCCTTCTTTGGTGGGAGAACGCGGAGTAGCAAACACACCGCTGGCTTGGAGAGGGTCCTAACGGGGGTGTGCCCACTTAGGAATCCACACTCACACGGAGACATCCAGACACAGCAGACCTCACGGTGCCGGCGCCCACGGGGAGGGGGCGGGGGTTGCTGGGCCGAGAGGCGGCCGCGGCAGGAGGGTCCCCGGGAGTGGTGCTGCCAGCAGGACCACTGCTTGGCTTGGACGCAGTCCCACACTAACTCCCGGGGAGTAAAAAGCGGTGTCGGACCCCTGGCCCTCGAGGAGCAGACGGCATGACCCAGGAGCCCGGACAGATGTGGCAGGGCCCTGTGGGGGCTGGCCCGCTGCCCGCCCACCACCCGGGAGACAGGACAGGCCCCTGAGCTCATGGGGGAGCAGCTGTCCTCTCTGGAGTCCTGAGTTATTCCCGGGACAGGGGGCACTGACCACGGGAGATGTGCGCCAGTTACTGGGCAGTGCCCGTGGCTCCAGGAGAGAAAGGGGGGCCCAGGCCCCACCAGGAGCCGTGAGCGCAGGAAGGAGGCTGAGGCGGCCTGCGTGGCTGTCTTCCACCTGGCCCGCCTCCCGGGGGGTCGTGCCGGCCTCTTGGCGCCCTGCCCGCTGGACTTTAGATGCCGCTGCACTTCCGGGCGGCCCGGCCCACGCTGCTTGGGTTCCCCTCTCTCTGGGTGCTCCCTCCCTGGCGCTGCCCTCTGCTCGGGGCTGCTCCACAGAACCTCTTTGTTCTGCATGGAGCCCGCTCTCTGTCCACCACTGTGCACGCAGGACAAAGAGGCCTGAGTCACCGCTGACCACGCAGCCCTGCCCTGCCCTCCCCTTCTAGAAGCGCTGAGCTCACGCCCCCAGCCCGTGTGCAGGACTCTGGGCTCCGGCTTCCCTTTCCACTCCCCCTCCCGTCCCCATCCCCCCTTCCTTTTTGCTCTCCCCTGCCTCCTTCTCTTCAGTGTTGGAAGAGGTGATGAAAGAGGTGGGGAGGCAGACCTGTCTCATGAGCACCCCTGACGAAGGGCCCCCTATCCTAAAGAGAGAGAGTGAGACCAGTGAGGACGCACGGCTCAGGGGGAAAGATGGACCCCAGGAAGGACCTCAGGTCAGTGACCAGACTCTGTTCCCACCAGGCCCATGGAGGGGGGTGGGCGTGCCCCTGCCAGGCTAGGATAGGTGCCAGGCTAGGGTAGGAGCTGCAGTAGGGTAGGCGCTGGGCTAGGGTAGGTGCTTGGCTAGGGTAGGAGCTGGGCTAGGGTAGTGTAGGAGCTGGATGGCTGGGGGGGTCCTCTGGGTTCTGGAGAGGGGACTAGACTGAGGGACCCCGAGTGTCCTTCCCCTGCTTGGATTCCCAGCATCTTGCCTGGGGGAGAAGGCTCTCTGGGCAGGAGTAGCGCCAGTGCTTTTCCCGTTTGAGCTCAGTTTCGCTGTGTTAGTTTCAGTGTGCGGGGCCGCGGGTCAGCGCGTACATGTGCTCATTCTGTCTTTAGATGCTTTTCTCGTGCAGGTTATTCAGAGCATCGAGTAGTCCCCGTGCTGTCATCGCATCGTCAGCCCTAGCAGAGGCAGGCAGCGCCCCTTCCACTCAGCTCTGCTGCCCATCGACTTGGTGACGCTGGCCGAGGAGAAAGGCTCCTCTGCCGGAGATGATCATTGCAATCACTCATTTTACTGTTTTGGAGGACAAGTTTTACAACATGTGAACCCAAGTTTCCACGTATGTTGAACAAGCAATGTCGCATGTTTGGTGACTGGTTCTTACTTGTTAGCACCTGGGAACTCGGATCCCGTCCCTCTTCTCTTCGGGACCTGCGCACGCCAACATTGGGGTGACTTTTCCTAGCAGATCTTTGAAGACGGACGTTCACGTAAAAGTGATGGAGCGGGGAGAGTGCTGGCTTGTCTGCAGGACGGAAGACCCTGGGGGCCGGCGGGCGTGCTTTTCTGGAGCCCCAGTTACACCACGGGAGAAGGACATGCGCCTCTTCGCTGGGGCAGCTCTCGGTGGACAAGAAAGCACTCTGATGCTCTGAGTCGGATGGCATCGCCTCCACTTTATGGGGATGCAACAGACGCTGGGAAAGTTAAACGGGGTGGCAAGCTCGTGCCAGTTTGCCCAGTGTTTCTGGTTTTAGCATGGAGAAGGCCTGCCTCTAGGGAAACCCACTGGTCCAGGGATGACTGGAGACTGTTCCAGGACAGGCTGGAAGTTGAACTCCCATCCCTGAACTTGAGGCCAGCTCACGATGAAGGCTCTGGCCTGGGAGCCGCTCTGTGCTGAGCGCCGGCTGTGAACGGTCATCACATCGCCAGTCCTTCCACCCAGCAGACGAGGACTCCCGGTGCAGGATCGCCGGTTTGATTGGGTCCAGCTGGGACCCTGAGCCCCGTCCTAGATGCACACTTGCCAGTCCTGGCCCCGCTGTGTGTGCGTGGGCAGTGAGGGCTACCCTGTGCTCCCCGAGTGGGGGCCGCAGCGGGGTGACAACTCCTGAAGACCCACCCTTGCCCTGAGCCCCCCGAGGGTGATGAGGAAGAGGACTGAAGGAGGGTGCCTGCCCCCTTCTTCACCAGACGGCCGCCTCACGTGGCCTGGCTCGGCTCCTCTCCCAGGAGCTGGTCTGCGTGGGCCCAATGCCTTCACCAGTCCTAACCCGAACCTGAAACCTACCTGCTTGTCTGGACCCTGGGAGCGTAGGGTCGGGCCGGCCCAGGGCTGGGTTTGGGCTGAGGAAGCCTTGTGCTGTTTGCCCCGGGAGCTGTTCTCAGCTGGAAGGGCTCTTTCATCGGCCTCTGCTGCCCTCTGGTCTTCTGCCAGCTGTGACACCGCGGGGTAGGGGGCAGAGGGAGCCGGCAGGGTGGTGGCAAGGTGACCTCACAGGACACTTTAGACAAAGCCAGGCGGGGAGGAGAGAGGCTGCGGGGCAAAGGCAAGCAGGAAGCACAGGCACAGAAGTCCGAGGAGGCTCAGAGGCAGTGTGGAGCCCGCGGTTCCCGGGAAGCCTGGAAAAGGGTGGGCCTACAGGTGCAGCTTTCTGATGCCTTCAAGACCAGCTGCTCGAGACAGAGTTGCCCAATCCCCAAGGCCTGAGTGGAGTCTCAGGAGGCCCAGGCACATCCCTCGATTCTTCTAGAAGGTTCCTTCAAAGGAGCTGCTCCAGACCCTTCCTCAAGGATGCAGCTACAGGCCCAGAGGCCACGTGTGCCCCGGCGGGGCATGTTAGGGGTTGTTGTCCTCCTCCGGCCCTGCAGCTTTCTCTGGAGACGCCAAAAAGCAGGTGCGTTTAGCAGCACCCCCTACCCTCCGCGCCAGGAACAGCTGAGAAGCTAAGTTCTACGAGGATCTCCGTTTGGGCGCCTACACTGTGCCAAAATGCCAGAGTCTGTGATGACAGCCACTTTTCTACTTTTCCTCTTAAAAGTGCTTGTGGACATTTTTGCTTCCTCCAGGTCGCAGAAGAGACCTATGACCTGAAGACCTGTCGTGATCCTGGGCAGGTGGCAGTGGAGTTGAGTTTCTGTTGGGATGGCTACCACCTTTCCCTCCAGGAAGGAAGGGATTTGAGAGTCGAGGTCAAACGACTGTTGGAAAACGTTAGTGCAGATGGTCCCCATCCGTGCTTGGGGCCTCAGTGACATCGGGGCTGCTACCCTCCTTTCAGCTCCTTCTGCCAGCACAGGTCCTTCTCACGGTTTGCCCAGGGCCCTGTTCTCCATGTCTTTGCACATTTGCTGGGTGTTGCCTCTATTTCCAGCAGTCCCCAGGTGTAGTGAATGCAGTAGTGAGCTCCCAGGTTCAGGATGCGGTGCTGGGCCGTGTGGAGAGAGCACCTGCTGGATCAGGTCCACTCAGGTGCCTGTTACAGGGCTGTTGGCTGGAGCTCACTGTCCATGAAGCAATGGGATGTACTCAGCACGGTGTCTAAACAGAAACACGCAAAACAAGCGCATATACTGATCAGTTGGCAAAACGCGAAGCCTGAGGCTTGTAGGCACCCAGCCCCATCTTTCCTGGGAACCACGGCTTAGTTCCCGATATCTCTGTGCTTGTGGACTTTCTAGAACACAGCTTCCACGATAAGAGGGCTGGCTGGGTTGTACCTCCCCAGAGATGCTGGCTGGGCTTGAGGGCTCCCTGAGGCCCCTTGCTTGGTGCCCAGCTGTAGCCACCTCTCCTTCCGGGACCAGCCAAGCTGATGGCCTTTGAAACAAGCACCCCTTAATTGTCATGATCCCCGGGCCACGATGGCATTTGTTTGTGACGGGAAAATAGGCCTTGGCTTTGCGTGGCCTTGTTGGTCAATGCCACGGTGCTGACTTCTGCCCCCAAGGCTGTCACCTTTACGGGGGTGGGGGTGGGGACTTCCTGCTGGCCAGGCAATCTCAAAGGGCACCATGTGATCTTCCAGGCCCGACAACAAAAGGATTTTCATTTGGCGGAGCATTGCTCGCCCCGTGGCTGCCCAACATGGTCACATTGTTGGTGACCTTCAGGACAGGACCGCTTGGAAGTCGAGTACAGGAGCCCACTTTCTCCCGGGACAATGGAACCTCGAGTGCCAGCCATTCTCAATGCCCGGCCCGGCCATCTGTCCCGTTCAGAACCGTAGGCGTCTGAAATAGACAACGTTGCAACAAGCGGGCCTTGAGAACCTCGACTCTCGGTGGGGCCTGGGCCGGCAGCTGCCCCCGGCCTCTCTCCCGGGACGTGTCGCGGGGTCGTGGGGGTCTGGGGGGCCGCTGGCCCTAGTGGCTGCACCACTACATTCCGGAAGCCCCAGCGGATCCTGGATCTGGCCTGTCTGACCTCTCCTGGATGGATGGCAGGGCAGTGAGTAAAGTCTCACCCCCACGCGACAGGACTCCGGCGGGGCGGCTGGAATGTCACGCAGTACAGAGGAATGTAGCAGGTCACATAGCCGGAGGCACACAGGCGGGCCTTGTGGGGCCGGGCCAGAGAAGCCGGCCTTGTGGAGGACCATGGGGGCGGGCGAGGCTGCAACAAGGGCTCTCCCTGCCCAGGAGAGGCACTGACTGCCTGTTCTCCCGGGTGTCCAGGGTGCACCTCCCACCGCCCACCACGGGCAGGGCCGCCTTCATGCCTAAGTCACCTGGAGACTGCCCTGTCTCCTGATCGAATCCCAGTGACACGTGGCACATGGACACTTGGGTTTACGGCCCAGCTGCTCGGTCTCAAGGATGCTCGGCTCATCTCTCAGCTTTGGTGTCCTTGTCTGTGAAATGGTGCTGGATGCTGACCTCGCAGAGTAGTGGGGCCGCTCCTGTAGCCTGGCCGGAGGTCCACGTCCAGAGGGAGGCTGTCTGCACACGGCGCTGCCTCCGCTGATGGACTTCAGCCTGGTTACCAGCCAGGGGTGCCGGGAGAGGGCAGGGTGCAGGACCCCCCCCCCCCAGTTCAGGTGTTGAAACCTCTCCTGCGACTTGTTGCTAATGGCGTGGAAAGTAGCAGCGAGGTGCTGGTGGGACAGATCAGGCCAGTGGGCGGCACACTGCTCCGCATGGCCCTGCAGGTGCCTGAGGGGAGCCCAGAGGACTGGACCGGCAGGCAGCTTGTTGGCGGCAGGGCTGAGGGAGGACTCATGGCCCCAGGACTCAGTCCCAGGCTCCCTTGGCGGGCACGGTGCTGAGGCCCACTCCTTGCAGGCCCTGGGGAAGAACTGATGCTCTGGGTGGCGGGGAGGGGGCCTGCTCCCCAGGGAGGTGGCACTGAGCAGGCCAGGGGTGGGGGGGGTCCCTGAAGGTGTCTGTGGCCCGATTGATGCTGTGATCTGCAGTGACTGCGGACGGGACCAGCTAGGGGACCCGTAACTTCTGGACCCACCTCAGAGTGGACCAGGGTCTGGCTGGGAGTGGGGGGGACAGCCAGCAGGTAGCAGGTGAGGAAGGAAGCTGACTGCTTCAACCCGGCCCCCGGGGTGGCCCCCTAAGCCCCTCGTGTCACCCAGAATGAGGGGAAAGGGCTGGGCAGGGCTTTTGACTGGTCGAGTGACCCACTCGCTCTTGCCTGAAAGATATGTGAGCATCCGTGTTCCATGCGGTAGGTAACAGAGCTCCAGGAGGTGAACAGAAGAGACAGAAAAACCTTTCTTGCAGGAGCTCATATCTCGAGAGGAGAGAAAGGCAGACATGTAAGTGAGAACATGCGGCTGCTCCTGGTGGCATCTGCTGTGGATGAGACCGGGCAGGAGGCAAACACGGGCCTGTTTGGCGATGCTAAAGCAGGCAGGGCTCAGGGGCACCCCCGGGGCTGGCAGGGAAGGGCCCGGAGTGGAGGGGGCCCCGAGCAAGCTGTCGCTCAGGCCGAGCTGGGCCGTAGGCCCAAGGCCCCGGAACTCATCTCGTCGCTCATGGGGAACTTGCGGGTCACACGGTACTGGGGCGCTGGTGGAGCGGGCGCCTGCCTGGGCAGCTGGGTCCTCAGCGAAGGGGGACATGTGGGGCCAGCATGCCTCCCCCCGACTTGACAGGAGGTGATGACGACCCGCAATAAGGAGAACTCAGCCCCCCCGGGCGCAGCTCCGCACCACCCGCCCTTGCGTCTCCCGTGATGCTGAGCGTGCATGTCTCAGGGCTGCAGATGGGGAGACTGAGGCTCAGGGCGGCGGGCATGAGCGGTCACAAAGCGCTGACTGCGCAGTTGGGGCGGGAGGCGTCCAGGCTCTTTGGCTCGAGCCGCCAGTCCCCTCAGTCCCTTGCAGCCAGGGTGTTGGAGCCCCAGTTCTCTCCTAGTCCAAGCCTCAAGATGGGGGTCCCGACATTCGGGTACCCTGCTCTGGGGACATGGGTGCGGGCAGGCACTCAGCACAGCCCTTCCTCCCGGGGTCGGGTCGGTTATAAAAATACCCGGCCTGGGCTTCTGGCATCCTGTCCTTGCAGTATCGGATTGTACGGTTATAGCTCTGCGGATGGGCCCTGATGGGCTGCAAGACGTCAGCGGTCACACCAAGATGAATGCTTTCCTTAATGTCCGGTTCTGGCTTCGACCTTGCAGGGAACAAGGGCCCGGCCGCCTTGCTCCTCCAGAATTTTGAAAAAATTAACTCCTTATTCTCATTTCGATAGTTTGCCAACTTTGTTTTTATCTTGAGCTCAAGTGTTTTGAAGAGGGGGCAGGAGGGAACAAGGGGGAGGGACAGAGGGGTGAGGGGGCAGGGGGGGCGGGGGAGGGGGTGTGGGGGAGAGGAGGAGGGAGGGGAAGAGAAAGGGGAGGGGAGGGGGAGGGGAGGACGAGCACGTGGGAGGAGGGCCCCGCGCCGGCTCCCCGGTTCCCCACCCTGCTCCCCAACACCCAGCCGGCTCCGGGGACACCCTGTCTGGGAGCCCAGACGTGCGGGTGCCCTCGGGTCCCCGCGGGCGCCGCTTTCTCTCCCGCGCAGATTCTGGAGCCTCGTGTCTCTCTCCGCAGCCGTGTGTCCTGCGTGCTCCCGCTCTCCGTCCACTCTGCCTGTCCCTCCTCTCCCTCCTCTCCCTCCTCCTCCCTCCTGCTCCCTCGGCTTTCGTTTCCTCCTCCCAGACCGGAGGGGAGCCCCGTCCACCTGCTCGGTCAAGATGCCCAGGTGTCCTGAAGCGGGGCGGGGCCGCACTTGGAGGGGATTTTCCCAACAGTGCCTGTCTGGGGTGGGGGTGCCTTCCAGCAGCCTCTGCCTGCCCGTGGGGTTCACCTCTGGGCCCCTGACGACGCTGTAGGAAGCGGGTGGGGCTGCAGGGGCTCTGGGGGACGCCGGCCGGAGGCCACGCTGGCCGCTCCTGCTGCCACAGAGCCCTTGGTGCTGCCCCGGGCCAGTGGAGAGCAGCGGGGAGCTGGGGGCAGCTCCTTGCTGAGGGTCCCGCCATCTGGCTTGTTCCTGACTCTGTCCCTCGTGAGGGCGTGTGTCGGGGAGCCGAGTGTTGAACTCTAGGGGACTCGGAGTCCTGTCACCCGAGGGCTCGGGTGAGGCTTGGAGTGGCCAGTGGTGCTGGCCCCTGCTGCCCAAGGCCCTGCAAAGGAGAGGAACGGGAGCCCAGGGATGCAGCAGGCAGGACAGAGGAGGCCAGAGGGGCAGGAGAGAGGGCCCGAATCCGGTGTCTTACCCCGTGTTTAAACAATAGTGGCAACTCCCTGGTACGAGCTCGTGAATGCAGGAAAGGAGGTGGGGGTGCGGGGCGCTTCAGGTTCAGTTGAACACTATCGGAAAAGGCCCCGCCAGCCCAAGACAATCCTAAAGGAAATCAGCCCTGAATATTCACTGGAAGGACTGATGCTGAAGCTGAAGCTCCAATACTTTGGCCACCTGATGCGAAGAACTGACTCATTAGAAAAGATTGAAGGCAGGAGAAGAAGGGGCTGACAGAGGATGAGACGGTTGGATGGCATCACCGACTCGATGGACATGGGTTTGAGCAAGCTCCGGGAGATGGTAAAGGACAGGGAAGCCTGGCGTGCTGCCGTCCATGGGGTCGCAAAGAGTCGGACATGACTGAAGAACAACAAGCCCAAGACCAGTGTCCCCCGAGCCTGCCCTCCCATTTGGTCACAGACACTGGGATCTGTGTGTTCTCTTGGTTGTGGCTTTCCTGGTACGAACTGAAGTGAAATGAGCTGGAAGGTGACAAGGGCAGAGGCAGCCCGAGCTAAGGGGGCAGAGGACCCCCAACCCAGACTCACACCTGTACTTCCATGTGAGAAGAACCTCTGCTGGATGGAACGCGCTCACTTTCTCTTGAAAACCGCGCGTGGTCCCGTGGAGGAAGTACTGTGGCCATTCAGTGATGCTCCTGAGAGACGACGAACACTCCGATGCTCCACATTTCCTGGGCTGCGGGGCCAAACAGACGTCCAGCCACTGGCGTTAATGTGGGGGCCGGGAGTGGCGGTGGCACCCGTGTGCCCACCTGGCCTGGTCGTCAGCTTCAGTGGGTGTGGAGAAATCTTCCCTGTCCTCAGCCGGAGGCTGCATTCTGAGAGGGGCTTGATTAGCACTGGGCATCCTCACTGTCAAAAGATACCTCCGGTCAAACCATTTCAGGGGTGCCCCCAACCTTGGAAATCCGAGAAGATTTTCTACATTCATGACGGGAGCCGAGAACCTAAATTGGTCATCACTTTAGAAACCAGAATATTAGAGACTCGGCTGACTCAGTCTGACCTGACAGCTTGTGTGTCTGACTGCTCTGGCCCTGCGCACAGTAGGTCCTCAGCAATCGGGCTGGAAACCAAGACGAGCTGAGGTTTGAGGGAAGGTGGCGGGTGGGGGAAAGTTGGAAAGGAGGGAGAGAAGGCGGGTTTCATTTCCTGCCATTCGAAGTCTGGAGCACCAGCGCCAGGAGTCGAGTCAAAGGGAACCGCTCTCTGGGGAACGCATCAAACCCTTCTTTCTGAAATCTGCAGCAGCTGTGGCTCCCAGGGGACGGTGTGGACCTTGCTGTGAACAGAGCTCTCTCACAAACGGGGAGGACGAAGCTGGCGGGCAGCCCTGGATGACACAATGCCTGGCGTTGCAGGGTCGAGGGACCGATGAGCCACTGACGGAAATGCCAATGGGAGCCTGTGACCCCTCCCCGCCACAGGGCGCCATGTCCAGGGGTCACCTGCCACGGTGACCAGCCTTCCCAGCTGCAGGGTGGGAGGGTACTCTGGAGACACGCGTGCCGGTCCCCCCACCTGGCTGACCGCATCTGCTGTGGGAGCCGTTGACGCAGATTCCGGGCCCCGTCATTGGCATTGGCATTTGCAACCTGTCTCAGATGATGCTGACGCACCTGGGGACCAGGACAGGGCCTCTGAGCTTGTCCAACAGCCTCACCTGGTGGGTGGAGGGGCTGAGGCCGGGGACGGGTAGGTGGTGAGGCCAGAGTGTCCCACACCTGCCCAGTGTCCCAGACTGGGCAGTGTCCCAGGAGTGTCCCACAGACTCCCGCCCCCTTGTCCTCTCTGGATCCTCCTTGATTCCCGTGACAGCTGGTTTGCGGTGAGCTCCCGGGGGCTCTGGTGCAAGATGTGGGTGCTGGGGAGGGTCAGAGAGGGGGTGAGGCAGGTACACTTGCTCCTACCTGAGACCCGAGGAAGCTGAGCCCTGGCCTGGCTCAGCCGAGGTCCCCCGTGCACAGAGCCGGATGGCAGGGAACACGCCAAGCCCTCAGGTGCTGCCACCTGTTGGATCCACCAGCTGTCCAAGGAGGGTGTGCCCAGAGGCCGATGGAAAAACTCAGACACCCACGGTGCGCTTGCCTCCGCCGGGCACAGTGGATCTTCCCTGGATTGCTCCGTGGTGACCCGAAGCTCATGGCCACTGCATCTGGGAGCCGCCACACCCCTTAGGGCTCCATATGGAAGCCTCTGGGGGGTCCTGGCCTGTGGCCTTGGATGTGCATATGCTGGGCTGAAAGCAGCAGACATGGTGATAACTCAGTTTCCAGGAAGTGTGGGTCTGTCTTGGGCCTGAGAATTTTGGACCAAAGAGCTTTTTAGAGGATTTGGAGCTAAGAACCTCCAGGATCTAAGGCCCCCGTGATCAGGTCCCCCTGCACATCCCCAGCCCTGGGGTGAAGTGTCACATCCCTACGCGGAGGCACACCCCACTGAGCCCTTTATGTCCGTGTGGGCCTCACCCATCCACTGATTGACTAGTTCAGAAACGTTCACAGGATGCTCACCAAGTCCCAGCACCACGGAGCTTCTGATGACAGAAACGGAGCTGAAGTCTCCGACCTCATCGAGCCTCTTCCTAAACCTCCCGGTCCCAGCTCGGAGGATCCAGCCCTGAGGTTAGCGGAGAGCTGTGCTGGCGCCGCGTCAGTTGCCACCTTTCACACGCGTCGCTTGTGTCTGCCCCTGAGCACCGAGAAGGCGCATCTTTGATGTCTCGACAGGTGGGTGTAGGGATGGGTGGAGGTGGCTGGGTGGACCTGATGAAAACGCTCTTTGAAAAAATCGATATGACTTCATACCTCACCATGCGCACATATTATTATTAGTAATTAATGGGAAAGAGTGAAAACAGAAATCTTTATTTTTTAATGGGGCATGATTAAACTTTAATGACCAGTGACCTCACGAAATGAATGCTACACAATGCAATTTGCTCATCTCTGCTTGTGCATACCTTCTGGGTATTAGAAAATTACATAATTAAGTATAGATTACCACAGGCATGTCATTACACATTTTATTATTCCTTAGAGACTTAGTAGTAATACTCTGTATTTATATGTGCTTTTCAACAGATTATCTCCAATCACTTTACAAATATTATCTCATTAATCCTTTGCAATAGTTTCATGAATTTCTCTATTTAATGGATTAAAAAACCACAAGCTGCAGCAGTTAAGTGACAAGCTGAGCATCGCACATTCCACTCATCTACCCGGGAGAAGGCGGCTTCACCTGCTATATCCACCTGGAGAGGGTGTGTTCTCAATAATCAGAACCGAAGGTAAAAAAAGTCCTTTCCAAGTACTCAGGAAAATAAGTAGAAGTAGAATTGTTCACCGTAGAGCAATCCTGGTGGCTGATTCTTCACCCTCCTCCATTGTTGAAGTTCTAGAAGAAGGCTATAGATGGAGCTTTCAAAAAGAGGTTTTTTTAAAAATATATATATACGCACATTCAAATCAGGGGATGGGAGCAAGAACTCATTTGTTTCATATCCACTTACAAACAGCTTTGTTACTTGTGTTTGTGGATAACGGCTGTAGAAGTTACCATCATGGGGCAAGATGGTGCCCAAGGACATCAGATGGTACCCAAGGGCATCGGAATCAATTTCCGGGCTCTTTTGGAGACGAGCTTTCTTGGGCGGTTTGGGCATCGTTTCCTGAGGGCGCGTGTGCGTTCTGTTCGTCGCTGCTGTCCTTCGGGACCCTCTTGTCGGGGGGCTTTGAAGGACGAAGCCCTGCTGCTCTCTCCAATCACTGTCATTTCAGCCCATGGAGGCACCTGTCAAGTATTTCTTTATACACAGAAAACATTTGGGGATTATGAGTACTCCAAAAGGCCTGTTTGTCATTCAGATAGTTCTGGTTTGTCTTTCTCAGCTTTGTGTGTGAGTGTGTACTCAGTCGTGTCCGATTCTTTGCGACCCCATGGACTGTAGCCCACCAGGCTCCTCTGTCCATGGGATTCTCCAGGCAAGAATACTGTGGTGGGTTGCCATTTCCTTCTCCAGGGGATCTTCCTGACCCAGGGATCAAACCTGGGTCTCCTGTGTCTCCTGCATTGCAGGCAGATTCTTTACCACTGAGCCACCGGAAAAACCCTGATAATTCTTGTTTGTTTTTCTCAGCTTTACTCTCAGGAAAATGGGTGGGAGTCGGGGTGGCTGAGCTAATGTCAGCGGAGTCTGCAAATTGTCGGACCCTGGGAATAAGAGCACTGTGGAGCTGTAGTGTGTTTATGTATAATTATCACTAATTTACCAGTTCAGCTTGATGGTGCAGGAGAACAGTACAGTAAATGCATCAGATCTTTATTTCGTGGGTAATTCATGGTGGAGGCTCTTAAACAAATTACCTAATTAATTTGTGGAAACTTGACTTCTTGGATTTTTAAAATTATTATAGTTAGCTTTGTTAGCACTCACAAGGCAGTCACCTGCAGTTTTGCCTTCCACTTGAGCAGGAGGAAAGAAGGCCTATGTAGTCAGGAAGGACTGGCTGCCGGCTACTCAGATGACCTCCATATGGGATTAGGGGTCTGCTGTCTTCCGATGGAGGCCCAGAGCACGTGCTGGCCGGAGGAGGGCCCTCCGTCTGTGAGTGTCAGGTCGAGGATGGGCCTGTGACGGCTGACAGGTGGGGGAGTCACAGTGGAGGAAGGAGTCGGGCACCCGAGTGGGGAGCCCGTGTGATCTCGGGGTGTCTCTCAGCCTATCTGTGGATTGATTCCCCCGCCTGTACCACAAGCGAGTAGGTTATGCGCGTGCCTTCCACCCTTGGATGTTATCTACTGGAAAATTGAAAAACTGGGCACGTACCTCGGGGACTGGCCTCTCTCTGCCTCTCTGTCTCTGTCTCCTCTGCGTGTGTAGCTGTGTGTGTTTCTCTCGCTCTTTTTACTTATTTACTTACTGTTGGGGACTTTAAAATGCCCTCCTATTATTAGCGGGCTTCCGAGGTGGTTCAGTGGGTAAAGAATCTGCCTGCAACACAGGAGGTGCAGGTTTGATCCCTGGGTTGGGAAGAGCCCCTGGAAGAGGGCACGGCAACCCACTCCAGTATCCTGGCCCGGAGAGTCCCACGGACAGAGGAGCCTGGTGGGCTACAGTCCACGGGGTCACAGAGAGTTGGTCATGACCGAGGCGACTGAGAACGCACGCACTGTTATTAACACCATCCTTTTATGAATGACAGAATGTTCTCGTACTGAAAAGACCAACTTCAGAACAAAGGAGGTCTTTCAATTGAATAAGCTTGAAGTTTTATGGACAAGTTCACCGCTACTATCCTTACTGTCCTCATTTCATCAGTGGGACTCCTCAGGACCGAGGACCAGTATGTGGGAAACCCTGGTCCCAGGGCCCCTGCAGGCCCTTCAGCAACCCCACCGATCATTTTTCGGGTCCACGAGCCAAACCCAAAGCTGCCCCGGGACTCTGCCTGCGCTCTTCCCTCTGCCTGGAACCCTCTTCCTCCAGTCTCTCCTGAACTGACCTTGTTTCATCATCCGAGTCTCAGTTCAAGGGCCCCCACCTCTGCTCAGATGGCAGCTGTCACGGGGCCATCTTATGTAAAGTACCTGGAACAGGGCCTGGCTTTAATAAATGCCCAGTAAAAGCAGGTTGAATGAAGGCAGTGATGCAGGCCTGACGCCCAGGGCTGTCTCCTGAGGGCTTGGGTTTGCTGGATCTGCCCACTGCTCTGGCGCTGTGACCCTCCCTGACTCACTCAAGTGGCCCCAGCTGTCGTGACCCTTCTGAGGGCAGGCACACGTTGGTCCTTACCTCTGGCCTCCGTCTCTGAGGCTCAGTGACTATTTGTTCCGTGCATGAGTGAATAAATGAATGAATGGACAATATGAGATTCAGTCTTTGCCTTCAAGAAGCTAGTGCTAATTGGTGTAAAAGCGTTCATCTGTAAACAGTGTACGAGGCAACGCACATGATTGTACCAAGCTCAGTGACTGACTCCCACGGGCCTATAGATTTACTTTTCTGCAAAGTTACTTGAGAAGTCACATTTTCCCAGTTTTTACCTTGTGCGATGCTAGGTACTATGAGAAGGGCAGGGCTGGGGTCTGCTGGTTTCAACACGACTGGGTGAAGGTGGTGAAGGAGGAGACGGCATAGGCTGAGAGCAGGACCCTCTGACCTCAGGGTTCCAACCTGAATTTCAGGGCAGCGCAGGGGCTTGACTGAAATGTTTTACTTTTAAATTAAACTTAAATCCGAATATTCAGAGTCATAAAAGAAAGCAAAGAATACTCATAACTGGACCTTCCTAAGCAGGTACTGCTAACGTCTGATTTAATCATCATTATGAAAATATTTCCAGGGCCAAACATTTGCAAAACCCCTGCACGTGTTGGTGATGATTTCCAGCTTCTGTCCCTGAGGTGGACACAGGCTGAATCCCGAGTCAGCTGACGTCTGGATTTCACGCCCAGGAAGCACGTGTCTACGCCATGCCTTTCAGATTTTGAAGGTTGGGAGAAGTCTCGGTCCCAGTTTCACAAGCCCCGGTGCTGAGCGCTGGTTTCCTCCAGCCCTTGCGCTGTGTGCTGTTTCCATCACCGACCACATGAGTCAATTTCTGAAGCAGGTAAAATGGTCATTTTTTTTTTTAGGAAATAAAAATACTGTGGGTGCTCAGTTAAACTTGAGTTTCAGATGCACAATGATATCTTTAAAAGTATAATTACATCCCCAGGATTGCATGGGACATACTTATACCCCTAAATATTTGTTTCAGTTCAGTGGAATTACTCGGGATCTGGGTGGCCATATAAATCCACCCTAATTGCAGGGATGATTTCGCTTGAGACAAATGTGCCAAGTATTTCTGAGTAACAGGAAGAGCAGAGGCGTGGGGCACGCTCACTCCTGCCCCCCAAATTCTGAGCGATGCTCTGGCCCACTCCACGCTTCTCAACCTTCATGTAGACGAGCCCTTAGCTCCTCACAGGGGAGGAAGCTGTGGTCCTGCCCCCTGGCCGAGCGCGGCTCAGCCGAGACCGGCCTCTGCAGGCTGGCTGCTCTCGGAGCCCTGGGTGCCTTGACCTTCCACCACCTCTGCGTGGATACTCCCACCCAGCATCATTCCAGCTCACACTGGCTGATTTCTGGCCATACTTAACTGTATTTTTTAAAACGATTTTTTTGGCTGTACTGGGTCTTCGTTTCAGCGCTCAGGCTTTCTCTACTTGCGGCAGGAAGGGGCTTCTCTAGTGTGGGCTCCAGGGCGTGTGGGCTCGGTGGCGGCGGCTCATGGGCTCCATTGCTCCACAGTGCGCAGGGTCTCAGTTCCCCACCAGGGATTGAACCTGTGTCCCCTGCGTCGGCAGGCGGATTCTTAACCCCCGCGCCCCAAGCAAGTCCCTTGCCCTACTTATTTTAGAATATGTAACTGTGGTCACCTCAGGAAGGAAATAAAATTCTTCTGTCCTTACTATCCTACCCATTCCTAGAGCAGAAACAAGGAGATGGGCAGATGAGAGGATTAAGGCTGAAAATTATTAAAATACACATGATCGCTGGCATGGAGGGGGCATCTTAGTTTCCTGACTGCTATGCGACACACTATTTCATGTATTCTTTATAAAACCCCTGGGTTGTGGGAACTAGTCACAGCCCCGTTTTGAAGACGAGCAAACTGAGGCTATTAGCCACTAAGTGTCCTGCCTCGACTGTGGATGAAGTTGTCAGCGAGCCTGAGTCCCAGAGCTGGGTCCTTCCTCTCTCACAGGCCGCTTGCCCTGCCCCTCCTTCCACCTTCTGCCTCAGCAACTTGCTGGTTTCCAGGAGAATCTGCTGGACACATGGCAGCCTGGACACCGTGCAGATGGCTCTCGTTAGCCTGACCCATCTGTTGGCCTGGAGGATGGCCACGTGTCGCACTGCTGCTGGGCAGAACGTCTGCGCTCACCTTTCCCACACGGCTCTGCCAAGCGAGACTCACCTGACCCGGATCTAGTGGCCACTGGCTGAGCCTGGGGAGGTGGGCTTGCCCCAAGATGCCAAGGTCAAGGTGGGACAGAAGGAAGGAGGGGTGTGTCATCAGCTGCCTTCGTCTGGAGCAATTCTGTGAATTCTGCACCAATGAAAATGAGTCCTGGAAAGGAAGCTCAGCTTGGCCCATCTGCCCATAGGCTTTGCAGGGCGAGCTCCTGGCTGGTCTGCGAAGGCGCCAGGCTGAGGGGTGGCCCTGGACCCCTTTCTGTGTCTTCTGCATGAGGGGCTCTTCCTGACTGCAGTGTGGTCCCCACTCCTGCACTGCTCCTGAGGGTGCTGGGGCTGCAGGTACAGGATACTCAGGAAGAAGGTGTGTGCGTATGTGTGTGCACATGTGTGCGTAAATGTGTCTGGGGGTTCTGGAGTTTGAGCTCCTCCTCCTTAGCGGGAGGTGGTACAAGGCTGTGTCCTTCCTCAGGTACTTCAGGCCCTGGCAGTACTTCCTGGCACCCCCCTGAAGTCCTCCAGCAAAACGCCGCTATGACCTTCCTGACACCATAGCAGTGACTTGTTAGGGAACAAGAGAGAAAAAGAAGCAAGAGTTCCATGGAGAAGACTTCCTCTTTCTGTGGGTTTCAGGATCATTTGGATTTAGGGGCTGCTGCCTTTGCTCTTTCAGACCAGTTGATTAGAGACGAGGCTACCAAACCCAGGGTCTGTTTCAGGACATGAAACCAAGGGGATGGCCTGTGATGGAATCTGTCCAAGGCTTTGGCATGATCCCCTTTAATGTTTCAGCCTATTCAAAAAGGCAGCAAGCCAAGAAGCAGTTTCCTTTTATCAGACTGCCCTGATGCTCTTCCTATGATATGATGAAAAGCCTTTTGGACAAGGAGCCCAAGGGGTGAGTTAAATCTCCTGATTCTACTGTGACCCGAGCAAATGGTGGTGAGGATAATCATCAGGATTGCTTGTGTAATGCTCACCACCACCATCACCCCCATCATCATCACCATCCCCATGACTACCATCATCATCATCACCATCACCATGACTACCATCATCACCATCACCACCATCATTATTGCCATCATCACTAGCATCACCATCACCACCATCACCAAATTACCATCATCGTCCCCATCATTACCATCCTCACCATCACCACCATCACCAAACTAGCATCATCGTCCGCATCATTACCATTATCACCATCACCACCATCACCAAACTAGCATCATTGTCCGCATCATTACCATCCTCACCATCACCACCATCATCATGGTCATCATCACCATCACTGCCATCTTCACCACTTGTGTACTCTCACCATCACCTGGTTCAAATCCCAGGTCTGCCGCCTGCTCCCTGAACGGCTCCTCCTCAAAGACGCTTTTCCTTATGTATTCAACGAGGTGAACAAAAGGACCGTAATTGTCATGTTCTGAGTGTAGCTTCTGGTGTATAACAGACATTCATCCCTTCCCCTCCATCCACCCAGGAGGCTGTGTGAGGAACACACCATTGGATGATTACCTGATTGACTGAAAACTCTGCTGGCCCAGGTGTGGGAGCAGAAAAAGATCTGAAAACAGGTTCCATCTGCAGTTAGTTGTGCAGTGTGCTAGGGCCTGAGATTCTGAGTTGTTAAGAAGACGGTACAAGAGGCCAAATCTGGCGCCAGGCGTGTTTGCTCGCACACGGAGTCGGAGGGTGCTGCTGGGATTCCATTCGTCTTTGTTTTGGGGATTCCATTTAGAGTGAATCTTAAGACATGAAGGCAGGGATATTTTAAGATGAGGGACAATGAGGGACTGGCTCTGTGTGCTCATGGCAGAGTTGTCAGAGATTAAGTCAAAACTGATAGCTGATGAATCAACAGCTAGAAAGCAGGATAACCCCAGGGAAAAGAAGTTCAGGGACAAGGAAATGGGTGGGAGATCTATTGTGGTTATTTCTAGCTTCCTAGATAAATGGTTATAAAACTTGGAAAAATATTGATTGAAACCATCCGGGAGCAGGAATACCCTGAAGAGACTTAGAACGACTCTCTTCTAGAAGATCTTAGAGGACGTGAGAAATTTCTCAGAAGCCAAGCCTTTGTGTCATAAAATGTGTCATGGCAGGACAGTGCTGCCCCCTGGGAGCCCGGCTGAGGGCTCAGGGTCAGAGGGAGCAAGCCCGTACTGGGGTCAGAGCGCTTGGGACACGCAGGGACCAGGACAGCGCTGGTGAGCGGGGGTGTGGCCAGGAGAAGCAAGACAGAGGTGCTCCCACCTGGCAGGTTTCTGGACAGTCTGCTCCCACTCAGCAGCTCCATTTCTTCTTCCCAGGTCTGTCCTCTCCCAGCTCTGAGAACTGGGTCCTGGAGAGAGCCCTGTCCCACCCTCCTGCCAGGACACATGTCCCGATGAGCGAGGACCTTAAGGTCCTTCGATCCCGGCAGGTTTCAGGGCCTGGCTCTGCCTGGCGCCATCCACCAGTGTGGTGACGTAGAGCCTGTTCCACGGCGCTGTGGGCGCTGGAAAGGAGCGGATGCCGGGAAATAGTAATTCCCGGGCCAGCAGCTGCAGGAGGAATGGGGTCTCAGTGTCAGTAAGATCCTCCTTGACAAACCCAGGGGCGCACGGCTGGGAGCAGGCCTAGAGATGGGCTCGGAAACCGCCGTGGAGGCCTCTCCCGCACACCAGACCTGCTCAGGTTCGTCCAATGGCCCCAAAGTCACAAGAAGACAGGCTCACGAGCACACTGAGGTTGTGCAACCCATGAAGGACAAGGCCCACCCCTCAGCAGGTTGGGTCAGGAAGAGCTGTGAAGAGAGTAGGCTGGGGTGCTTCACTTGGGTTGAAGACTTGGGGGTTTAAGATTTTGTTTTAAACACATGTGTAGACTTGAGCTTCTTTGGTGCTCAGTCCTGTCCAGCTCTTTACGACCCCGTGGACTGTAGCCCACCAACGCTCTCTGTCCATGGGACTCTCCAGGAGAGGATATCGGAGTGAGTTGCCATTTCCTCTTCCAGGGGATCTTCCTGATCCAGGGATCGAACCCACATCTCCTGTGTTTCCTGCGTTGCAGGTGGGTTCTTTACCCACTGAGCCATCAGGGAAGCCGACTTTATTTAAAATTATTTTAAAAACGTACATGGCTGTTGATATGGATCTTCCAGTTGGGGGACAAAGTCTTTGACTGAGGTCCTTGGACCTGGCAGAGTTGGGGGCTGATCCCAACTGATCCCCAAGAAGGCATCAGCCCCCAACCTCATGCTCTGGGTGGGGTTGCCTTGCAAGGTTCTGATGGAGGCAACCATCTATCTGGGCTATTCTCAGGCTTGGGTACACAGGGGCAAAGCCCCTCCACTATTCGGGTCTTGGTTTTCTCATCCATAAGGGAGAAGCTGGGCTAAGATCAGCCCCCGCTCCTATTTCTAGAGGAGCTCTGTGGTTCGCTGGGCGCACCTGGTTCTGGGGACTGAATCACTCCACAGTCTCAAATCAGTCCAAAGGAATATTCCAGCACGCAAATATGATGCAGCAGCAAGCAGTAACAGGAAGTGGGTTTTTCATACAAATATTCTGTGACACACACACTACCTTTTCTCTGGCAGATGCATTTGGAGTGTTCACCAGTCTCTCTAATCATAAGGATAAAGCACGGCTTGATGACTGGTTAAGTGGTCAGGACCCTGCCGTGTGCTCATAAAGCCATTACACCAGGCCCTGAAACGGACCTGATTTATTAACAGTGCCGGACAGGAGAGCTGGCGCAATTGCTTTTATGGGTCAACACACAGGTTTAAAATACTGAATGGTTCAATCTGGCATTAGTACAGGTTTTTCTGCAAGGAAAAGTGGGGAATGGGTATGGGACAGTCCCTCTGAGATGGTAGACTCGGTGGACGTGGAGACGCTTCATCCTGACTGAGATGCTGCGTGGTTACAACTCACTTGGGACACAGGGGTCGTTTGTGGCTGTTTCTCTCGCCTCCCTTTCATTTTGAGCCCAGAAGTGTTGTAGGTATTTTCCTTTTATAAGCACAAACCCATGGTCCAAAGTTTTCCCTGGACAGCCTGATAATCTGCAAAACGATGTGTTTATGCACTCGACAGATATTTGCCTGGAACCCACCGCGTGCCAGACGCCCCTCTAAATTCTGAGATGCCACGGGAGAAAACGAGCCTCCCTCTGTCACGGAGCTGACAGGTTGGAGGGCAGCAATGCCACCGTTCCCTCCGTCACGGAGCTGACAGGTTGAAGGGCAGTGATGCCACCGTTCCCTCTGTCACGGAGCTGACAGGTTGGAGGGCAGTGATGCCACCGTTCCCTCTGTCACGGAGCTGACAGGTTGGAGGGCAGTGATGCCACCGTTCCCTCCATCAAGGAGCTGATGGGTTGGGGGGCAGCGATGCCACCATTCCCTCCATCACGGAGCTGACGGGTTGGGGGGCAGTGATGCCACCGTTCCCTCCGTCACGGAGCTGACGGGTTGGGGGGCAGCGATGCCACCGTTCCCTCCGTCACGGAGCTGATGGGTTGGGGGGCAGTGATGCCACCGTTCTGTTATGCAATGGGTTGTGCTTCTATGACCTCGAGCGAGTGTGGCATGGAGCCATCCCCTGCCCCCCAGAGGCTGTGCCCCTGGGGGCTGAGCTGTGCCTGCAGCCCCGTCAGCACCGGGGTGGGGCTGGGTGTGGGGCCACGGGGTGCATTGTGGCATCCAGCACCTGGCACAATTCTAGGCACACAGTAGGTGTTTTATGAATATGCAGCTATCTTACGACTAGATTTTTCCTAGAAAGCATTCTGGGTTCTAGTCACTGGTGAGTTCCCAAGGTCAGGAGAATGTCTGTTTTTTGCTTTTCTTGCTTTCTCATAGAAGCAGCTCATTCATGTGGGACGAATAAGACCACACCTGCTCTTCAGGGATGTTCTCTTCCGAGGGCAGCATTGCCCACTTTTATTTACACAAAGTCACCTGGAAATTGTTCTTAAAACACGGGAAGAAATTGGTCACGCTCCCAGACCATCTGCAAAACGATTCTTCCCCAAGAATCCTCAGAAGGATTCAGGAATTATCCAAGGGAGAAACGCTAACGTTCCCTCATCTTTCACAAGCCAGCTTTCTCCGGCACTCAAGAGGACTTGCCAGAGATATTTTTGGTAGCTCGCTCAAACTGAGGGGCTTCAGGAAATTCACCATGGGGCCAACATCGCCTGCACACTGCTTGTCCTGTTTCTGATTTTCCCGTCAGAGGCTCAGACTTACCCAGAATCCGCCTGACTTGGCATTTCCTGGCTTTCGGCTTTGGACCCGAAGGGTGTTTAAACAAAGGGCGTGGGGCCCAGTGGGGGGTGGGGACTGGCATTGTTGGAATATCACACGGGATAAAAAGTTAGATGTCCCTGTCAAACTAAGTTTAGGCCTGTGAGCCATTGTTTGTTATGTGACAACAATGCTTGTCCATTTTATGACAGCGAAAAGAATTAGCGGAGCTACATACTCTGATGTAAGATGTAAGTAAACCAGGTGAACGGGTGTGCTAAGTTGCTTCAGTCGTGTCCGACTCTTTGTGACTCCAAGGATGGTAGCCCGCCAGGCCCCTGTCCATGGGATTCCCCAGGCAAGAATACTGGAGTGAGTTGCCATGCCTTCCTGCAGGGGAGGAGGGATCGAACCTGTGTCTCTTATGTCTCCTGCATTGGCAGGCGTGTTCTTTACCTCTAGTGCCACCTGGGAGGCCTGAACTGGGTATTTCCTCTTAAACAAAAATCTCCACTTAACTGCCCGTTAGCCA
This sequence comes from Giraffa tippelskirchi, assembly GCF_054371585.1. Lineage (NCBI taxonomy): Eukaryota > Metazoa > Chordata > Mammalia > Artiodactyla > Giraffidae > Giraffa > Giraffa tippelskirchi. The sequence goes on from NC_137284.1 coordinate 159,646,886, forward strand.
TCAAACTGCCAGGTTGCAGTATATAGAGTATATTGACCTCTATGGGTGAGTGGGTGGGTGGGGAAACACCTTCTGGAATGACAACAAGGTGGAAATAGTCAAGTCTTAACCTTATTTCTATGGAGGGTGCCAAGGTTTTTGTGAAATGATCTATTTACAGAAACAAATTGCCTGTTGCTTGTATCTTTCCTTGATCTACTAACCAAGGAAATGAGCTTGCTTTTTTTGTTTCTTGCTTTCTAAATGATGTAGGGGGTCAGATTTAATAATCCATCATCTTGATTTTACTAGAATAAAGTGAAGTGAAAGTCACTATACAGTCCATGGGATTCTCTAGGCCAGGATACTGGAGTGGATAGCCTTTCTCTTCTCCAGGGGAACTTCCCAACCTAGGAATCAAAGCCAGGTCTCCCGCATTGCAGGTGGATTCTTTACCAGCTGAGCCACAAGGAAAGCCCTAGATTTAAAATATTATTATCAGACAGTGTCTAAATTTCTTTTCATGGTGGGAACGGGCCTCCATGAAGAACTTGTCTTGTAAGGCAGCGGTGGGTGTCTGGTCTGGGGGCTGTGGTGTGCCACATTGCCCTGGCTGTGTGGTCCCAGGGCCTTGCTTCTGCCCACAAGCATCTCTCCAAACCACCCCGAGGAACAGCCTGGGCCTGGGCTGGTGGGATGCCAGGGCGGTCATCGCCCCAGGGCAGTGGGGGCCTGGCCACTGTGGGGGCTTGGAGCCGTCTGTGTCTCACTTCCTTGCTGGAACGAAGCAGCGTCAAGAGTGGGGTGTGCGAGATAAAGAGGGAGGGGGTCCCCACCCACGAGGCTGCTGCTAGAAGTGTGGTCTGGTTGCTGGGTGTGTGGGGGTGAGTCCCGGAGACCACAGTCCCCTGCCAGCTCCCTTCCCCTTGTCCTCACAGTTCATGAGCACGTTCGGTCCGCAGGAAGCTGTCTCATGCCTGTGGTGTGCAGCGCATCCGTTCAGCCCCTGCTCACCGAGTGTTTGCTAGGTTCCAGGGAGCACGCGAGGGGCTGCAGCCTCAGCCATGGGTCACACTTGCCCCCAGAGTCACCGCATCCAGAGGAAGGAGGGGCCAAATGAATCAGTGCCCCCCACCCCCTATCATGCTCCTGGAGGGCCAGGGGGCCAGGGGTGGGCAAGTGTCCCTGGGCTGGAGGGCAGAGCTGGACTGGGCTCTTCCTGCTTCCCTGGCACGTACCTGATGCCCAGTGGGGAGGACCACTCGCTGCTCATGGCTGTCAGAGGCCCCGACACCACCGCTCTGGGAGGGTGGGGGCTAATGCCAGATAGCAGAGCTTTCAGAAGAATTTTAATTACTGTAAAAATAATGTGTGTGGAGAAGACTCTCAAGAGTCCCTTGGACAGCAAGGAGATTCAACAAGTCCGTCCTAGGAGATCAGTCCTGAATTTTCATGGGAAGGACTGATGTTGAAGCTGAAACTCCAATACTTTGGCCACCTGATGCAAAGAACTGATTCATTGGAAAAGACCCTGATGCTGGGATTGAAGGTGGGAAGAGAAGGGGGAGACAGAGGATGAGATGGTTGGATGGCATCACGGACTCGATGGACGTGAGTTTGAGCAAGCTCCAGGAGTTGGTGATGGACAGGGAAGCCTGGTGTGCTGCAGTCCATGGGGATGCAAAGAGTCAGACACTACTGAGTGACGGAACTGAACTGAACTGAATGTGTGTGGATTATAGAATATTTTGAAAGCAAAAAGTGTTTAAACAATTAGAAAAAAACACAAAAGCACAATAACAACCCCTCTGATCATTGTTTTCTCCTCTGACATGTTTTTCAAGTGGCTGTGTGTACAGTCCATTAAGATAGTATCCTTCCTGTTTACTTCAGGTATTATCCCATTAATTTCCTATACTCTTTGAGATTCTTTGTTTTTTAAAATTTTTGTTGGAGTGTAGTTGATTTACATGTTCTTTAAGTTTTAGGGGTCAGGTGACTCAGTTATACATATATCCCACTCTTTTTAGATTCTTTTCCTATATAGGTCATTAAGAGATGGTTGTAAACAGGATTTTGTAATGACTGAATAATATTCTGTGGCTTAGATTTGTTTTTTGGTTTAAAATTTTTTTCTGTTTACAAACAAGGGTTTGATACCTGTCTTTGTCAGTAGAGTATGTTTTTATTTGTTGTTGTTCAGTCACTAAGTCATGTCCGATTGTTTGTGACCCCATGGACTGCAACGCGCCGGGCTCCTCTGTCCTTCACTATCTGCCGGAGTTTGGTCAAATTCATGTCCATTGAGTCAGTGATGCTATCTAACTACCTCATCCTCTGCCTCCCCCTTCTTCTCTTGCCTTGAATCTTTCCCAGTATCAGGGTCTTTGGCAATGAGTTGACTCTTCAAATCAGATGGCCAAAGTATTGCAGTTTGATCTCCTTGCAGCCCAAGGGACTCTCAAGAGTCTTCTCCAGCACCACAGTTTGAACTCATCATTTCTTCAGCCCTCAGCCTTCTTTATGGTCCAAGTCTCACATCCATACGTGACCACTGAGAAAACCATAGCTTTGACTCTACTGACCTTTGTCGGCTTAGTAGTGTCTCTGCTTTTAAATACACTGTCTAGTATTCCATCCAAGGAAAAGGCGTCTTTTAATTTCATGGCTGCAGTCACTGTATGAAGTGATTTTGGAATGTTTTTATTGGCATTTTTTAGAAGTTGTTTCCTTGGGATAGATTTCTAAAGGTGGACCTGTTGGACCAAAGTACATCTGTTTAGTTCAATTCAGTCCCTCAGTCATGTCTGACTTTTTGTGACCCCATGGACTGCAGCATGCCAGCAGGCTTCCCTGTCCATCAACAACTCCCGGAGTTTGCTCAAACCCGTGTCCATCGAGTCAGTGATGCCATCCAACCATCTCATCCTCTGTCGTCCCCTTCTCCTCCTGCCCTCAATTTTTCCCAGTATCAGGCTCTTTTCTAATGAGTCAGTTCTTCGCATCAGGTGGCCAAAGTATTGGAGTTTCAGCTTCAACATCAGTCCTTCCCATGAAAATTCAGGACTGATTTCCTTTAGGATGGACTGGTTTGATCTCCTTGCAGTCCCAGGGACTCTCAAGAGTCTTCTCCAGCACCATAGTTCAAAAGCATTGATTCTTCGGTGTACATAAACATTTTTAAAGGTCTTTGGCAAATATCATCAAATTATTTGCAGATAATAATTAAATTATTATAGGAACTTTGTTCCTGGAAGCCCTTAGTGCTGTGGGCACAGGCCCTGACCAAGTCAAGCAAATGCTGCCTTGTTGTCCCATCTGTGTTTCTTTTAAACTAACAAAGCTAATTTTTATTACCCATGTTTGTTTCCCTTTTTGGGTCAATTCTGTTTCTTGTTCTAATTTTCTTTCTTCATCTTAGTGGCTATTTCCATAGTTTTTTTTTTGTTTAGTAAACATTCACCTTCCTTTATTATATGGATTGGAAACATTTTCTCAAGACTCATTTAATTTTTGAATGTTTTATTTTACAGATGTTTTGTATCTATATGTTGAATCTATTCTTTTTTTTCTTTATTTCTAGGAAGAAATTGAACTTTTGATGTAAGATGACACCACTGCAATATTTTAGATTTTAAGTGCTAATGCGTGCTAGGCCACTTCATTCATGTCCGACTCTTTGTGACCCTATGGACGGCAGCCCACCAGTCTCTTTTGTCTATGGGATTCTCCAGGCAACAATACTGGAGTGGGTTGCCATTTCCTTCTCCAGGGGATCTTCCTGACCCAGAGATCAGTATAAGTTGTCATGGTATTTAATGTATGGAACCAGGTTCTGCCCCATTTGAGTTTAAGATGATGGGTTCAAAAAAAGACTTCTCAGAATAAAATGAAGACCTATTACGTGAACATTTCAGTTTTATTTAGTATGATCGCCACATAGTTAGAAAGACTTTCTGTTCATCTGGTCCCACAAGCAGACAAGAGCAGTTCTTCAGGATTCTTTCTTTTGGGTTTTCCCCCGGATACGTTCATTCAAATGTCATTTCTGTCGGAAGTTGGTGGCAGCCTGACTTCGGAAGTATCAGGAAGGGCTTGAACACTCCTGGTTGTAAGGAAAGACAATAATAATAAAGTCTTTGTTGTGGGGAGGCAGAGGAGCGTGGGTTTGCTCAGGGTTAAGGACAGGGCGTTTGCTGCGGAGGTGTCCACCCTGACTCAGGGGCCTGGGGATCTGACCGGGCCTTGCGGGGGAAGCTGAGAAACCATTCTGTGGTCCTGCCAGGGCTCAGAGCTGGAACTCGCTCTGTGAGGGACCCGGGGCATCCAGAACTGGCAGTGAGTTGCCTCTGAGTCTGACAAACTGAACGTGGTAGGGTTCTGGTTATCCAAGGCCCCTAATTGCCCAGCCAAAGGAACCGAGGTTTGGCTGCGTCACCACCACAAAACAAAGGCTCCGAGAGGGCCAAGTGGGGCTGGAGGCGGCACAGGGAGGCGCGTTTTGGTGACTTTGCGACTCTTTCCCTAAATAACATGGCCGTGAATCACGGCCTCTCGGAGGGTGCTGGTGGTGACTCAAACCAAGTGAACCAGTGAGCCCTGACTCTGCTCCGCGGGCAGGACTGGACTTGACTTGGAATCCAGGGCATAGCTGACAGCAGCAGGCCAGGAATTTCACTTGTTTTCCATGCGGGGGCAAGATCTGAACCCTGCCACACCGTGCAAATGCTGCCTGATGCAGGCCCTGCGTGCTCGGGGACACTTCCAGCCCCCGTGTCGGAAAAGTACTGCCTGAGTCACCCTTCGCTGGGTGTCACAGGGCCTCCCCCGCCAGGCCCGGAACCCCGTGCCCTGGTCTCTCCCCTTCGCCTCCAATTGTTCTCCGGCTTCCCTGGGAGGCCCAGTGACAAGCCACCGGGGCTGGAGTGACTCACAGGAAGGCAGAACATTGGGGTCAAAGGGGCCAGTGCAAGCCTCGCCCTCCTCCCCATCCCCGCCCTCCATGCCCGGCTCTGGACGTGGAGCCGTGGACACAGGGAGGCCAGGGGCCCGGGGCTGGTGATTGTTCAGCCGGCCCCGGGGACCGAGTCTTCCGGTCACCACTTGAGAGTTGTTTCCACATTAAGGGAGCTCGGATCCTGGATACAGCTTTCTGAGCTGAAGCCTGAATACACCTGTCTGTTCAGCTGCTGTCTATGGAGCGCCTCCCCGGGCAGGCTGCAGGCCCTCCTCCTGGCCCCCAGCTCTGTCACCTGCCGCCCCTTCCCTCTGGCCCTCGGCGACCGCCAGGCCCTCGATCCCCGTCCTTCGGGCACTCTCTGGCTCTGGAGCCCATGGGCGGTTACCAGACGCAGGGCGGTCCTCCTTGACTTAGAGCCCTCCCCCTCCCTTCTTCCAGTCTCTAAGGGCTTCTCTTGTGGCCTTGCTGGGAGACTGCATGCTAACTGCCCGTGAACTACATACGTGTTAGAACGGAAGTGACTGCATGCTAACTTCTCGTAAACTACATACATGTTAGAACTGAAATGACTGCATGCTAACTGCCTGTGAACTACACACATGTTAGAACGGAAGTGATGGAAGAAGTGAGCTCACATGTGTCCCTCTTTGAGGCCGATCTTTGTAGAAATGGGCAACTTAGCAGAAATGGTACCTTAGCTCAGAATCTGCTTGTTCTTTCCTTATTTTTCTTTTTCCCCTTACGTTTTGATGGACAGCCAGCGTGGGCCATGGTCAAAGGTGTACCCCACCCTCGGAACGGAACTCACTCATCTGTAGGGGACTTACTGTATGAACAAACGAATCTTTAGCATCAGTAACTAACCCTGCAGTGTACATTGTTCTGCAGCCCCCAACCCTGTTCAGGTATCTTGTGAAATGACAGGTTTTGGTTGTTCCCTGGTATTCCATTTCATGATGTACCACTATCAACAAACGTGTCTTTTGAAAACTTTCAGCTAGTTAAAATACTAAAGCACGCCTTTAAAAAAATAAAGCAGTCAGAGCTGGGAGGAGAGCGGCCAGCCAGAGGGTCCGCTGGGTGCCCACCGTGGCTCCAGGTTGAGTCTGCCCGCCCCCGCCCCCTCCCCCACCCAGGGCTTCACTCAGCTTCCTGGCTCTTCTCTTGCACTTTCCCCAGATCTTTCTCAGCCATCAGCTGCTGGGGCTGCTGCGTGAGGGGAGCTCCAGCTGGGAGGCCAGGGAAGGGGCAGCCGGGGCTCTGCCTGTGGCCTGGGGTGGCAGGGGAGTGTGCGGCCGGGACCCAGGGTGGCAGGTGACATGTGATTCCGTTTATTTACAGTGCGGCGCGCCAATCTTATCCGAGCTGTAGGCCGATGACAAGCGTTCCTGGAATAAATATTTGCCTCTGGTGCGGTTTTCCAGCCCTCGGTCCCTGGCACGCATTTGCCTCCTCCCCGTCCACGCAGCCGTGTATCAAAGACTCCACGTGCGTGGCCCGAGGCCTCTGGCTGGACGAGGGCCTGGGGCCTGAGCCCCGTCCTCCTGTGGACCGCAGACCCCGCACACCTGGGTGCCGGGGCGCTTTCACCGTCACAGAGCCCTCTGTTGCTGCTCCGATGGGGACGAGTGGGTGGAGGGGGGGGCCTCCTCGGGGTGGCACAGGCCTGCTGGTGCAGAGCCAGGATGAACCCGGCCTTTGCTGGGTTCCTCCTTCTCTCAGGCACTCGCAGCCTATTTCCTCCTTTATCTTGCAAACGCCTGGATTTGTTTGCCCAAGAATCCCCTCTGCTTAGTCGCTCAGTCGTGTCTGACTCTTTGTGACCCCAGAGACTGTAGCCCGCCAGGCTCCTCTGTCCATGGGGATTCTCCAGGCAAGGCTACTGGAGTGGGCTGCCATGCCCTCCCCCAGAAGAATCCCCTGGGGGGCTTCATAAAATGCAGATTCTCAAGCCCATCAGGAGCTGTGGCGTGGTGTGTGTGGTGTGAGGGTGCCGGGGGTGGGCGGAGTTGAGTGTTTAACAAGAACCCCTGAGCCACGCTGACGCAGGAGGGTCCTTGGGTCCCACCTTGGGACCTTCTCTCCTGGGAAGTTGGAGCCCGGCTGTGTGGCTGTTGGTGGATGTGGGTGTGTGACATCCACAGTTCAGGGGACACTGGGTGGAGGGGCTGCCCCCTGCCCATCCTCCACCACGAGCCCCGGAGACAGTGGGCCCTGGGTGCAGGCTCCGCAGCGGTCAGGGCCCCGATGGACTCAGTGACCAGCTGCTCAGGCTGTCGAGGTGGCCCGTGGTTTGGGGAAGAAAGCTGCTGTCACCTCTGCTCCCTCTTTCCTGGAGCAGACGAGGGGCCCCCTTGTTCCTCCCCAGAGTCGCTCTTCCCTGTGACAGGGCCGTGGGCGGGGACACACGTGCCCTGGACTCATGCCTCGGGGTCATGGGTTGAGTCGCATCCCCCCAAAGCTGTGCTGACCCCCTAACCCCGGCACCCGTGAATGTGGGCTTATGAGGAAACGGGGTGTTCGTGGATGTCATCAAGTTGGGGTAAGGCCCCATAGGGAGAGGAGAGGCCATGTGACTCGGGGCAGAACTGGGGGATGCTGTGGGCTGGAGGCACCCCAGGAGCTGGGAGAGGGGGCAGATTCTACACCCAGTCTCGGGGGGGTGTGGCCAGGCCTCCCTGCTGCTCAGGCCTCGGATTGGGGGGCCCGCTGCCCTCAGCAACCACGGGGATGGGAGCCTGCCACGGGGACTAGGAGCGGCCTCAGGGCGGCCAGTGTGAGACGTGTGGTCACCAAGGCCCGGTGCAGAGAGGGCAGGGTGATGGCATGGCCCACGCAGAGCAGCATGGGCCCAGGCTGGGAGCAGGGCGGGCCCCAGGTTGCTTAGGTCCAAGCTGGGGGGTCTCTACGTGGCCCGCTCTCTTTCAATACACGTGATGACTTTAAAGGGGAATCACGGTAACTTTCTGCACACAAACAACCTTCCCCTGGATGCGAGCCAGGCAGTTAACAGCCACTGAGTCACGGCCGCTTGTGGTGTGTCAACACTGGTATCGCAGTTGGAGCGATTGGACTGGACCTTGAGATCACCGCAGACACCCTCCTGCTGTTGGGGTGTGGGGCTTCCGGGGCTAACGACGCTCTGGTGGCGCCCGTGACGCTGGCCTCGGGGGCTGGGGTGAGGGTCACGGCCCGGCTCCCACCACGGCCTCTGCATCTCGGGCCCAGAGCTGGCCACCAGCCCTGGCGGCCTCGGGGAGGTCCCCTTGATGACGGGCTTGGGGGCCCGTGATCTCCGGCAGGGCGAGACTGTCCCTGTGGGAGGACAGTTCTGATGGTGGTGGTTCCACTGTGTCACCCACGGCCCCTCTTTTCACCTCCCGCAGCCCCACCCCCACACAGCACCTGTCTTCCCCCCGTGTCAGGCACCTCTGGGCATCACCAGACGGATGGGGGTCCTCGAGATCACCCAGGGACGGTCTCATCCTTCCCGTCCCCCTAAGAAAGCCACACAAACCTTCATGGCTCCTCCACGCATAGCCGTTTCACGAAGAGAGGGCCTGCTTTGTTAAATAAAAAAGACAATTGGCAGAGGTTCATTTATCTGCCGTGTGAAATTTAATTTCCAGGGACTTATTTCCCTGTAACTGGGGAGGGGGTAAAATGTTCAAAGTAGTTTTCATGTCCGAGGAGATTCACCAGGGGGAGGTGTGAAGACACTGTCTTTGTGTGCCCGTGTGTGTGTCCATGTATGTCTATGTGTGTGCCCATGGGTACCTGTGTTAGAATCCTTTTCCAAGCTGGCTTTGAGAATAATACATTCCACTTTCTGTGGCTTCCCCCATTTTGACCACCTCTGTTTTCATTAAATGAATTCATATTTTCCATAGCATCTTCCTCATCTTCTCCTCATCTGAACTTTCACTGGCCTTGACCAATTTTGACCAACTTGGATACTATGTAGCATCCAAATCTATCAGAATTCTGGTTCATCAGAAATAGTTCTAAACAGCGCAGTGAATTCTGATTATCTTTATTACGAGAGTAGAGGTGAGGGATGATTTTAACAAGTGACGGCTGTGTTCGGCAGCTGGTCTTGCCACAACTGACCGTCCATTTCAGGGAGAGTTGCTTGTATCCGTCTGTCTTTTTTAAACCGTCTCTATTGATTTTTGGCCACACTGGGTCTTTGCTGCTGCGCTAAGGCTCTCCCTAGTAGCGGTGGGACGGGCTTTCTCTAATAGCTGTGTGTGGACTTCTCACTGCCATGGCTTCTCCTGCGGTGGCTTCTCCTGCCATGGCTTCTGCTGTGGCTTCTCCTGCCATGGCTTCTCCTGCGGTGGCTTCTCCTGCGGTGCTTCTCCTGCCATGGCTTCTCCTGCTGTGAATTCTTACTGCTGCGGCTTCTCCTGTGGTGGCTTCTCCTGTGGTGGCTTCTCCTGCCGTGACTTCTCCTGCTGTGAATTCTTACTGCTGCGGCTTCTCCTGTGGTGGCCTCTCCTGCCGTGGCCTCTCCTGCCGTGGCCTCTCCTGCCGTGGCTTCTCCTGCCGTGACTTCTCCTGCTGTGGCTTCTCCTGCAGTGGCTTCTCCTGCCATGGCCTCTCCTGCCGTGGCTTCTCCTGCCGTGGCTTCTCCTGCTGTGGAGCGCAGGCTCTGGGCACATGGGCTCAGTAGTTGTGTTGCATGGGCTTCGTCGCCCCGAGGCACCTGGAATCTTCCCAGACCAGGGATGGAACCCGCGTCCCCTGCATTGGCAGGTGGACTCTTAACCACTGGACCAGCAAGGAAGCCCTGCCCATCTGTCTTTCTGGCATCACGTGGTGATGGAATGCCAGCTCACAGAGGGACCGCCCAGCCTCCAAGGACAGAGCTCTCAGCCCCATCTCCGTGCAGTTCTCCAGACTGGATACGGGGCTCCCACGCACACCGTGACTTGCGGGGAGGCCTCAGGGCAGGGGGCCTGTGAGGACATGGTGGGGGCGGGAGCTGGAGCTTGGCTGGCCGGAGAGAAGATGATGCTACAGGGATGGAGGGGAGGGACCAGGAGGAGCCTCATGCTGGGAGCCCCAGGGCAAGGGAGGAACCAAGCCTGCACGGGGGCCCAGCCGGACGGGACTGGACTCAAGGAAACAACCCGTGGGGGTCCCAGAGCCCCGGCTGGCGGACAGGCAGGTCCCTCCCTGCTGGTCTCCTTGCGAGGGTCAGGGCAGGAGAGACTATTGGTAGCAGTAGCTCCACCTGGCAGGTGGACCCGTCTTCCCGGGAAGAGCAGACCAGGCTGGGCCTCTGAGCTGCCCTTCCGTGTTCACAGCCGTCAGAGTGTCACGTCTGTTCACTGCCCTTCGTGAATTAGTCTGCATGAGCTGCCTGTGTCCACTGGGTGCCCTGGGCCTGGAGGCCGGCCAAGCAGCAGCTGGAACCTTCCTGTCACGTCTGGACGTCCGCATTCAGACGATCTGGTTTTTCAAGCCGCCCTGCTTCCCTGGCCCCTTGCGCAGTGCTGGGCACGATCTCCCCATGGAGCTGCCTTTCTGGGCGGGGCTGTCCCTGCTCTCCACTGGCATGGACGCTGGGGTTTTCCCCTCCTCTCCCCGGACCAGGAGTGGTTCTCAGGAAAAGATGACTATCAGTCATTTACACGCGAGTGTGAAGGAGCTGCAGCTAACATGCCCCCTGATTCATTCAGTCAATATTAACCGAGGGCTGCTAGGCTAGAGGTGGAGGCATGTGAAAGTCTGGGCCCTGACCTGTGACTTTTAGGACTAGAAGAGCTGTGGGAAGAGAAAGATAAACAGAAGTCCTGGTGGTGAGTGTGGGGTTTTTTCCTGGGGCACTTTCAGGAGCGGGGTGTCCTTTAACATGGACGAGGCTTGGTTGGGAAAGACTTTCTGAGTCTCCAGGACGAGAGGGAGGAGAGAGGTGGTGTGGACGTGCAGAAGGGCAGACTCACAGCCCCACCCGAGATCACTGGCCTGGAGGCGCTGGGAGCTTGCGTTGCCCGCGGGGTGGACCCCAGGCGGCTGGAGCCCGGCCCTCTGCCTGCTGGCGGCCTGGAGCTGGGGGCTCAGAAGGTTTGAGCAGGAAATCCATACAGTCCTCTCTGCCTTTTACGGTTGAACCACAAGTCCACTGCTGGGGACTAACACAAATGGCAGTTTTGCGTGGGCTGACCCCACAGGAAAAGGTCGTGGGGATCTCAGATGGGACAGGACACCCTGGACCCAGCTGGTGTGAGGCTGGCTAATTGGGATGGAGCGGGGGCAGGTGCGGGGACAGGGCTTCTGGCCGAACCGCAGGGCGGACGGTGCACCCAGCTCGGGTCAGGGGCGGGGGCTGGAGGGGGGCCAGGTGCCTGGTGGAGGGTGAGTGGGTGGGTGGGCCAAGTTAGGCAGAATGTTCAGGTGGTCCAAAGGAGTAAGGCTGTACTAGTGGGATTTTAAAGATGGAGAGTGATTTGAGGATGCAGGGTCCTGCCGGCCACCGTCCCTTTCAGATGACAGTTTGGGGTGACCTCCTGGGGGACTGGAACAGACTGTCCTGCTGGCTGAGCTTGGAGGGACTAGCACAGCCTTATTGTTTCCCAGGCGGCCGCCAGGCAGGGCTGTGATGGCCAGGCCTGCTCGGGGAGGCCAGGGCTCAGAGAAGTTAGGACGCCTGCTTAGGGTGGCTCAGCATGGGAGAGGAGGAGCCAGGATCCCGGAGGCACCCAGCGCCCGCATTGTGGCCCCGGGGGTCCCCCAGGGTCCTCCCTGTGACCCCAGAGGGTCCCCCAGGGTCCTCACTGTGACCCCAGAGGGTCCCCCAGGGTCCTCACTGTGATCCCAGAGGGTCACCCAGGGTCCTCACTGTGACCCCAGAGGGTCACCCAGCGCCCTCACTGTGACCCTGGGGCTCCCACCCTGGATGGCGTCTCCTTCCGGGGGCTCCCGCCCCTGCTCCTCCCTGGGGTCCCACCCTCCAACAGGGAGCACCTCAGCTTCCCACTGTCCCCAGTGCTCTCACCCCACGTCCCGATGCCCCTGCCTGCACACAGTCCCCCCCATGTCTGCTGTCCTTGTCCTACGTGAGGCCTGATGACAGCAACTGTCACGGAGGCTCTCTCCCGGCCGTCACGGAGGCTCTCTCCTGGCTGGTTTGTGCGCACTCGGGCGTCAGTCCTCAGGCCCACTTCCCAGGTGGGCGGGGCTCGTCCCCATCGCCCACTTTACAGGCGAGAAGACTGAGGCTGAGTCAGGGCTGGAGCCGGGGACCATCGGGAGGCGGCAGGAGGCGGCCCCGCCCTCCATCTGCGGGAAGCACGCGCCTTCTGCGGACCCCTCTGGCCGCCCAGCCACATGCCAGAGGATGAGGACTGACCCTGGCGGGGCGGAGGAAGGCCCTGGGAGGGGGGTGAGGTGGCTGCGGGCGGCCGGGCAGCCCAGAGCCCTCGGCAGGCCCCTCCTGGGGGGCATCCACCTCCTGGGACGCTCAGCCGCAGGCAGGACCCTCCTGGGGGGCACCCACCTCCTGGGACGCTCAGCCGCAGGCAGGCCTGTCCTGGGGGGCACCCACCTCTTGGGACGCTCAGCCGCAGGCAGGCCCGTCCTGGGGGCACCCACCTCCTGGGACGCTCAGCCGCAGGCAGGCCCGCCCTGGGGGGCACCCACCTCCTGGGACGCTCAGCCGCAGGCAGGCCCGTCCTGGGGTCCCCAGGCAGGCTGGCTCTAGATGGGTCGGGCCGGGATGGGTTAGGGGAGGTGTGGGATGGAGGCTGGAGGAGCGCCTGGGGTCCAGGCCAGGCCTCGTACTGGTCCAGGGCCGGCTCCAGAGCGCAGACAACCCGGGGGCCTCCCGCCGCCCGAGCAGAGAGGGCTTCCTGCCTCGGTTCACGTCTGGACGCCCCGCTGGTGTCTGAGGTCCCCACACCTCAGAGGTGTCGGGGCCTGCATCAGGCCGTCACACAGCATAGCTGGGGAGGAGGGCTCCAGGCAGGGGCTGGGCAGCTCTCTGAACACACACATGTGCGCTTACACAGGTGTGCGCACACTTGTGTCTCATTGGGGTCTCACGGAGAAGGGCTGTGCAGTTGCTGGCCGGGGGCGTGGGCCTGACTCTACCTGCACTCTGCTTCCGTGGAGGACGGGGCTCCAGTGGATGTCGCGTCGGCCTCTCTCCCCCCATGGCCCACTGCTCCTGGCAGAAGCCCCTGTGGAGTCGCCCCCTCCACACAGACTGACTCAGTGCCCTGGGGACCCCAGCCTGCCTGAGCCCGTGATCTGGTTGGGACCCTCTTCATTCCACAGGACAGGTGGACGCGGTAGTGACCAAAGGCAGCCAAGCGACAGGGGGCTAGCTGGGTGTGGTCAGCCGAGGTGTTCGTAAGTGTGGACGGATCCGGGCACTTGGATGCCCATCACAGCTCTGAAAAATCCTTAAAAATGCCTCTGGACCCCTTTTCTCTCACATGGACATGTGTGTACCTCATCTGCCATACATATTTATAAATCACCTGGGTCTTGGGTGATTTAGATGGGCAGCGTCTAAGTTAGATTTAAGAGCTGCTGTTTCTTAAACCTCAGCTTCCGCAGTGAGTACCTGCAGGCAGGTGTGGGCTTCCTGAGCCTGCTGGCCGTCTGCTTACACGCTGCTCTTGCTCCCAGAGCCTGTCCTGGGGAAGCCCTGTGTACCCAGTCCCTGGGCGCTTCCCTGGGGGCCCCTTTCCCGTCTCTCCAGGTGCGCGTCTGCCCCCAGCCCCGTGATTCCCGCCCAGGTGGGGTGATGGGTCTCCTCTCTGCTGAGGGTCCCTCCCCCTGGGCGGGGGTGGGAGAGCTCACAGGTGGGCCTTTAACACGAGCATGGCTGCTTCGTTGAAGCATCAGGCGGTGGGGGAAGCTGGGCAGGCCTTCCCATCTGAGCTGCCTGTGACTCTGGGGGCAGAGCAGCCCCCGCGGCCTGGCGGGTGGGTGGGCGTCTGTCGGGAGCAGGGTGCACACGGGTGGCACGCCGGCCTGGGCGTCCTGTCTCGGGATGGCGTCTCGTCACTAACAGACACGCTGAGGAGAGAAAGCTGAAAGTCTCCTCCGGCTTCCCTGCCTCTCGTCCGCAGGCTGGGGTGTTGGAGGTGGGCAGGCGGCCGTGGTGGACTGGCTGGGCTGCACCGGTGAGGGCTGGGCTCCAGGGACACCTGTCTGAAAGGTGAGCCCGTGGAATGGTGGGGCTTTCATCAAGGCCCCCTGGCCTGTGGCGGGGCACAGGGCTGGGGCGCAGGTTTCAAACTGTGCAGGCATAGATGGCAAGAAGCTGGCCCTCCACCGCCGGGTCTGTCTGGGCCTGACTTTCTTTGATATTCTGACCCGGGAGCCCTGCTTGGAAGCCAGTTACACAATGTCAAACAGTCAAGACAATGACACAAGTGTGCCACTGGTGTGCTGCGATTCATGGGGTCGCAAAGAGTCGGACACGACTGAGCGACTGAACTGAACTGAGCTGGTGGTCCAGTGGTTAAGACCCTGCCCTCCCAATGCAGGGGGCGTGGATGGCTTCAGTCCCTGATCGGGGAACTGAGACCCTGCATTCCTCACAGTGTGGCCTAAAAAACAAAGAAAACTGTCACTTTTGACAATCACCTTTATTTTTTCCTGAGAAAAAAAAAATGGGACTTCCCTGGTGGCTCAGATGGTAAAGCGTCTGCCTACAATGTGGGAGACCCAGGTTCAATCCCTGGGTCTGGAAGATCTCCTGGAGAAGGAAATAGCAACCCACTCCAGTACTCTTGCCTGGAAAATCCCATGGACGGTGGAACTCGGTAGGCTACAGTCCATGGGATCGCAAAGAGTTGGACATGACTGAGCGACTTCACTTTCACTTTTATTTTTTCATGAAAACTCCCAAGGATCTAATTTTAGTTTCTCTTTGTGCGTTTTAGTCCATTTCCCTCCCCTTTTGTACTAGTTTCTCAAGAAGAAATTCTGACTTCTGGTTTTCATTTTCCTCTTCTCTTTTCAGAGGATGCTGTCACTGGTTCTAGGGGGCCTCATTCAAAGTAGGACGGATGTCACAGGTCCTCTGCGATACCTTGGCCCTTGGCAGGTGACTCAGACTTGTCCCCAGCAACAGTCTACCCAGGAAGGAGGCTCATCTCCTCTCAAGGAAGCAGGGGACCAAACAGACAAGGAGCTGTCTGACAAGTCTGCCTTTCCAGCCTCGCCTGGGAGCACCCAGCCCCTTGGACTCACGGTATTGAGTCTGTTTAGAAAAAACTGGAAGAAACATTTTTTCAATCACTTTCCCTGGGCTGGGTCTGGGATGAAAGTTACTCGAGTCTCAAATCTGGTTTTTCTTTGCATCCCTTATGAATTCTGTGCAACCTTCATCCCTAAACATACATCAAACATGGTGTTTGGTTTGTCTAAACTAACTAGACAACGTGAGTTCTGCGGAGAAGGGACAGGACCCCTTATTCCCAGGGCTGTCGAGGATGCTGGCTGACTGTGTCAATCAGGGGCTGTGGCTCCCAGGCCTGTCTCGTCTGCTGGGTCATGCTGGCCTCAGGTGTTCCAGACGAGGGACAGTGTCTAGAGATGACCTGGGCTAGTAGCATCAATTGCATGAGCTTTACCAGTAATGCACAATCTTTATTTCTGCAAGTTATTGCTGAGAAGCACCCACGTTCCTGAGCTGAGCTTCCCTTCTTTTTTTTTTTTCTGTCTTCAGCCTGACTTGGGGACACTGGCCTCTTCCTCGGCCACCCGGGGCGTCCCCTCCAAGGCTGAGGTCAGAGGCACCATTCCTGCCAGGGTGCTGAGTGGAATGTCTCTCTCAGGGGAGAAAGTCAACAACTAGGAGTGAAATTCTGCAGGGCAGAATGAGGAAGAGGCTCGTGAAGTCCTGCAGTCGTGCAGGTGGCCCCCAGGAGAGGACCCCCTGTCCATGGCAGAGGGGCCGCGTGCAGGCGACACAGGGCGGTGAGGAAGCCCCGGCCCAGCGTCCTGAGCC
Organism: Giraffa tippelskirchi; assembly: GCF_054371585.1. Lineage (NCBI taxonomy): Eukaryota > Metazoa > Chordata > Mammalia > Artiodactyla > Giraffidae > Giraffa > Giraffa tippelskirchi. The sequence continues at coordinate 159,662,800 of NC_137284.1, forward strand.
CCGAGGTCCTGTGTGTGCGTCTCGGCTCGGAGAGCCCTGCTTTCCCCCTTCCTGCCTCCTTTCTGTCTCTCCTCTCTTCCTCCCTCCTTCCTTCTTTTCTTTCCTTCTTTCTTCCTTCTTCCAAGAACCACTTTTATCTCTCTCTCTCTCTTCCCCCCATGAATGATGTCCATCATATTTTAGAACCTGACTTCAGAAGCCCAGGCTCATGGCCCCTTGTCTGATGAGATTCACAGGAATGCGGTTTACCATGAAAACTGGGCCCACTGATACCCGGCAAGGGCATAGCTATATAATCTCTGTACTGATTCTCAGTAAAAGTTAAGCTGTTTTTGGACACAGTAGTTCTCCATCTCACATTGTATATATAGGTTAAACTTAGCATAAGGTATACCAATTTCGATCACAAGTATAAAAGTAATCATCTTGTTAGCTACTCAATCTACTTAATGATTTTTTAGAAAAGGGTAGTTTGATCAGGATAAGGTTGTGGACAGGCTTCCCCGATAGCTAAGTTGGTAAAGAATCCGCCTGCAGTGTGGGAGACCCCAGTTCGATTCCTGGGTCGGGAAGATCCCCTGGACATTACTGTATCTAGATTTTCTCACAATCTTTTCAAAAACAAAAGAATAAACCCCCAGAGCGGGTGCACAAAGGGGTGCAGGAGAAATTCTGGAAAGCTGGACTTTTGAAACACCCCAAGTTCCAAGTCTACAGCTGCTGTAGCTAAACAGCTGGGGTGACAAAGCGGTGAGAGCTTTGGGGTACACAGATCACTGACCCAGCTGCGCAGCGCCTCCAGAAGGAGAATTCGCTCATGGGATACTGGGCGGGGCAGGGCATCCTGCTTCGTCCTGGGGCGTCAGGCCACAGGGCCACCGCGATCCATCTTAGTTTAGCGGCGAGGACTCTGGCGCTCGTTGGTGGAGGCAAGGGCAGGCTGGCGAGGCGTGTGAATGTTTACACAGAAGGAAGGGAAGCTGGATGAGGGGGGAGGCCTCTCCAGGAGGAAGGGGTGAGCTTGTCTGTGCGGCCTCAAGCGCGGAGCTGCCCAGCAAGTGGACTACTAGCAAAGGGGGCTTGAGATCAGGGCAGACCTTCTCTTAGCAGGAGTTCTCCAAAATCGCCAGGGGCGGCTTCCAATGGAGCCTGTGTCACACCCGTGGGGGTGCTCAGGGCCGGCGAGCCCACAACGAGGGCATCACAGACGGACAGAAGTCCAGGCAGGAGGTGGGGGCGGTGCATTTGACCTCTGAGGTCCAAACCTGGGCTGGGAGTGCCAACCAGGTGTTGGTCCGAAGCCATCAGTTGCTTACTTTTTGGGACTCCTTATGCTCTAGGGCCTCTGGGAATACAAAGAAAGATGGAACCCGGCTTGATCTGCCGTTGTATCATACATGACCACATGGAACACAGTCCCACGAGAAAACCGTGTTCCCAGAAGCTGAGGCAGGTGGGTGCTGGGCTGGACGCCAGGAAGGGGCAGCTGGGATTTTGTCTGGGCTTCAGGAGGCTGGGCTTCACGTGGAAAGGGAGGAGGTGGAGACCTGCTCAGAAGATGGGGACAGGAAGCCAGGAGAGGGCTCGGGTGAGCTGCAGAGCCCGTCTACCCGAGTAGGGCTTTCTGTCACCCGAGCCCAGGGTGGGAAGCTCTCCTGGGCTGTAACACTGGCCCCAGCAGTTGCTGTTGTTCAGTCACTCAGTCGTGTCTGACTCTTTGCAACCCCATGAACTACAGCACACCAGGCTTCCCTGTCCTCCACCATCTCCCAGAGGTTGCTCAAACTCATGTCTATTGAGTCGATGATGCCATCCAACCATCTCATCCTCTGACGCCCCCTTCTCCTCCTGCCTTCAATCTTTCCCAGCATCAGGGTCTTTTCCAATGAGTAGGCTCTTCGCATCAGGTGGCCAAAATATTGGAGCTTCAGTATCAGTCCTTCCAATGAACACTCAGAACTGATCTCCTTTAGGATGGACTGGTTGGATCTCCTTGCAGTCCAAGGGACTCTCAAGAGTCTTCTCCAGCACCACAGTTCGAAAGCATCACTTTCCATCCCCTCACCCCCCAAAACCTCTAACCTGCTTTCTGCCTCTGGATCTGCCTTTTCTGGGTGTGCAGTTAAATGGAATCATTTGGTCCATGGTCTTTTCTTTCACTCAGCGTAATGCTTTTGAGGTTTATCTACAACTCAGCATCAGCTGTTTATTCTTTTTTATTCCTGAACATGATTGGTTGTATGGACGGGCCTCATGGTACCCATCCATGCATCAGGTGATGGGCACGTGGATTATCTCCCACTTGGGGCATTTGTGGTACCAGATGCTGTGAACATCCGTGTGCCAGTCTGTGTGTGGACATGTTTCCATCTCCCTTGGGCAGGTTTGAAGGAACAACTCAGCTGGGCTCCGATGAGCATTAGAAGGGGGTGAAGACGACGGGAGAGGATCACAGGGGGCACAGAGCCTGCGGGCGGCTCCCCCAGTGAGCGACGCAGACGAGCAGGAGCAAGCAAGGATGCTTCCTGGTCAGTGGGGTTTGGGTCCCCGGCTTGACTGATTATGGCCAAACCCCTGGGGAGCTGGGAACAGAACCAGGGAGCAAGCGCTTGAAGTCCGGGGACCGGAGACCTTGGAGCTTCCTGCAAAGGGTGCAGAGGAGTGAAGAGGCGGGCTGGGGTGGGGGCTGCTCAGATGCTCAGGATGCTGCAACCACAGACAAGGACTGAAGTCTGGACTGAAGAGGGGCAGAGAAGACCCCATGAGGCATGATGGCAGAGCTCAGAAAACATCATGATTGAATTAACGGTGACTCAGTGGTTCATCCCAACTAAAATTAGTTCTCATGCCTACAGCGAAAGCACTCTATTTCTTATAAATTTTCTTTTACACATTCTGCTTGAAGACTGCTCAGAAATAACTATAAAATGACAAAATATGAATAAACTGCTAAATTGAACAGAATAAAATTCACAAGGGGCCCCGATTCTGACAACACATAGACAGTAAATGACTAAAAATTCTAAGTGAGCACAGAAAACGTCTGTCATGTCACATGTATGAATTCCAACAGTCTAATAGACGTACTTAATTAAAATGGTGAAGCCATCTGTCCAGAGGCTTCTTGATGAAACTGTAATGAGTTGTCTCAGCTCTCCTGCAGCAAGAAGGGTCTTAGAGCTGAGTTCTCAGCAGATTTGGAAACTGGATAGTGAGACAAAAGTATTTCTTTTGGTGACATTTGAGAAGAGACGGGAATATCACTGTGTTTTCTCCTGATCTGCAGTCAGACGCCTGACGCACTGGGCCACGGCCCCACCCTTGTTACTGCGTCTTCCTTCTGGCTGTTTCTGTAGTGACTGCAGATGAAAAGTTGAGACTTTGCAATGCCTATCTGAGCCTGTAGGCCCGTGGCTTGCACTAGAGGTTGTGTCGTATTGAGCTCCTTAAATTTGGTGGTTATATTTAAGGAACAGTCTTCTTTAAAAAATGTTTAACTGTGGTAAGAACACTTAATATAAAATTTGCTACCTTAACCATTTTATGTGTATGGTCCCGTAGGATCAAGAATGCTCAGAAGACTGTGTGACAGATTCCAGAACCTGCTCATCTTGCAAACATTAAACAACTGTACCCACCAAGACAGTGCTTCCCCAGACCCCTCCCCAGCCCCGGGCAACCATCCCTCTATTTTCTTTCTCTATGAATGTGATTGGAGAAGGGCATGGCAACCCACTCCAGTGTTCTTGCCTGGAGAATCCTTTGGACAGAGGAGCCTGGTGGGCTACAGTCCATAGGATCGCAGAATCGGACAGGACTGAAGTGACTTACACACACACACACACACACACACACACACACACACACACACACACACACGCATGCACAAATGTGACTCTTCCAGCCACTTCATGTAAGTAGTCTCACACAGCATTCGTTGTTTTGTGTCTGGCTTTACCGCCCTGCACATAACGTTCTCAGGGTTCATCCAGGTCGTTGCAGGTGTCACGACTGCCTTCCTATCTAAGGCTGAGTCATACTCCATCGTCTGGATCTGTCACATTGTATTTATGCATTTATCCATCTATAGACACGTGGGTTGTTTCTACCTCCTGGTTATTATGAATAATGCTGCTGTTGGAAGTGGAATTGCTAGACATATGGTAACTCTGTGTTTAATTTTTGGAGGAAGAGAATATTATTTCTTTTAGAGTAGATTTAAACTCATGGACTAACCTGTGTCATACCAGAGCCCCTCTGAGATCAGGCTTTCGTTCAGAAGTCTCTCTAAAGCTGGGGAAGAAGGGGACCAAACTCTCTACCACGTTGCCTTCTAAAGGATAATGAGACAAAGTGCTAAGTGGAAAAAATACTACCGTGGACTTTGGGAGATGCGCTTCTAGTCTTGGCTTTCATCCTTTCTAGTTGCAGAACTTTGAATAAACGAATTTACCTTTTTGCTTCTCAGTGTCCTCATACATAAAAAGGAAAGGATTGAATGAAGTTATATTTAACACCCTACTCCGCTCTAAATAAGTTACGACGATAACTTACAACTGAAATGAATGAATAAACTATATTAAACATTATCCAATATGTAATGCCTATTATTGCAAGATATTCAGAACTATTAAAAAACCCAAAACCTACAAAAGTCAAAATATGGAAGCAACCTAAAAATGTCCCTTGACAGATGAATAGATAAAGAAGCTGTGGTACATACAAACAGTGGAATATTATCTAGAAAAAGGAATGAAATAATGCCGTTTGCAACAACATGGATGAACTTAGAAATTATTTTCCTAACTGAAGTAATTCAGACAGAGAAAGACAAATATCATGATATCACTTACATGTACAATCTTAAAAAACTGATACAAATAAATTTATCCACAAAAATTCATTCCAACAGAAAAGGCCTTTCCAGTAGGACCCATTAGATCACATGCATGCCTACGACCTGACATTAGGTACAGAAATACTTTGGGAATTAAGGTTCCTTATTGTATTATTTCCAGATGATTTTCTTCTGATTTTTTTCACCTACCTCCTACTCTTTCTTTCCTTCTTCTAGGCATTTAGCCAGTGATCAATTTCTGCAAGCCTTGCTTTATAAAGCTACCCAACAAACTGAGGAAAATTCTTAAAGAGATGGGCGTACCAGACGGCCTCACCTGCCTCCTGAGAAACCTGTTTGCAGGTCAGGAAGTGACAGAACCAGACACGGAACGATGGACGGGTTCCGAACTGAAAAAGGAGTAGGTCAAGGCTGTACATTGTCACTCTGCTTATTTAACTTCTATGCAGAGCACATCACATGAAATGCTGGGCTGGATGAAGCACAAGCTAGAATCAAGATTGCCGGGAGAAATAGCAATAACCTCAGATATGCAGATGATACCACCCTTATGGCAGAAAGCAAAGGGGAACTATAGAGCCTCTTGATGAAAGTGAAAGAGGAGAGTGAAAAAGCTGACTTAAAACTCAACATTCAAAAAACTAGGATCATGGCATCCAGTCCCATCACATCATGGCAAATAGGTGTGGAAACAATGGAAACAGTGAGAGACTTTATTTCCTTGGGCTCTGTGGATGGTGACTGCAGCCATGAAATGAAAAGACACTTGTTCTTTGGAAGAAAAGCTATGACCAACCTAGACAGCATATTAAAAAGTAGAGACACTACTTTGCCAACAAAGGTCTGTCTAGTCAAAGCTATGGTTTTTCCAGTGGTCATATATGGATGTGAGAGTTGGACCATAAAGAAGGCTGAGGACTGAAGAATTGATGCTTTTGAACTGTGGTGTTGGAGAAGACTGTTGAGAGTCCTTTGGACTGCAAGGAGATCCAACCAGTCAATCCTAAAGGAAATCAGTCCTGAATATTCATTGGAAAAACTGATGCTAAAGCTGAAGCTCCAATACTTTGCAAAGAATTATCTCATTAGAAAAGACCCTGATGTTGGGAAAGATTGAGGGAAGGAGGAGAAGGGGGTGACAGAGGATGAGACGGTGGGATGGCATCACCGATTATGAGTTTCAGCAATCTGGGAGATGGTGAAGGACAGAGAAACCTGGCGTGGTGCAATCCATGGAGTTGCAGAGAGTCGAACACAACTGAGTGACTGAATGACAACAAAGGATGTGTGAAAGTGTTAGCTGCTCAGTTGTGTCTGACTCTGCGACCCCAGGGACTGTAACCCACCAGGCTCCTCTGTCGTGGGATTCTCCAGACAAGAATACTGGAGTGGGGTGCCGTGCCCTTCTCCAGGGGATCTTCTGACCCAGGGATGGAACTTGGGTCTCCTGCATTGCAGGCAGATTCCCCTTTACCATCTGAGCCACAAGGGAAGGATGGGTATTTCCTTTCAGGCATTAGCTTTCCTATTATCTGCTCTGGGCACAAAAACACCTTCATTAGCACAAGAATGTCTCCAGGTCTGCTGGCGGGATTCCAAGTGCTGTGGGAGTTGTGGAGGAAGTGGTCCTCTTGCAGTCCTTCCAAGCACTCCTCTTTGGAGACCCCTGGGTCTGCCAGCAAGCCCAGCCTCTGCCCCATACTTGGAATCGGAAATGCCCCCCTGCTGTTTTTCTAGGGGCAGGGTTGAGTGTGCCCTAACTCAGCTCTTGTCTGGGTGGTCCAGCGGGTGGGCGGTCATGGTCACCTGTGAGACCGGAAGTGTGCACCTGATTCCATCTCCCCGAGGACCCCAGAGGTGCCCACGTCCAAGAAAATTCCGGCATTGCCTGTCTCTCCGAGAAGCGTAGTTTTCCCACAGCTTTGACTTAATCACAGTGTAAATATCTTTGGCCGAAGGAGTCCAGCCATTTCGATTAATTCTGGCATCACCACATCCTTTGTTAGGTAAACTGTCCTGTCACCTGTCTTGCAGGGCACCCGGCATAAGGTCAACCAGACAGTAGGAAGCCCAGGAACTTCTATTAAGGAAAAAGTTCAGATTTTTATTTTTCCATTCATTAAAATTTATTGAGAAAAAATTTTTAAAAACTTAGAAAAGTTGAAAACAGGCTATTTACAATGAGAAACAGGCAAAGCAGGATAACAAACACAGGCGTCCTAACATCTCAGCTCTTGCTGTGTTACACCGCAGTGCCTCCCGCTGAGTTCTGGCATGACGTGGACCCGGGCAGGAGAGGCCCCAGTGTGACCTGGGGCCCGAAATCTGAGTCCTAGGAAACTGATCACCAGGAAAGAGTGGGAACCTTTACAGAAGCTACTTCTGGGGCATTCTATGGGATTCTATCGTTCTAAGCCAAATCGATACTCAAGGATTCTTTTCTGCCCCTAGCTTGGTATTGGAAAATTCCAGGAGCTCTTTCACTCTCCCGTTTGAGCAAATATCCACTTACCTTTTGTCAAAGGCATTGATGCTCATTTTTTCTGGTCATTGTGGGAATATTTATCATCCTTCTGGTTTGGGGACAGTTGCAAGAACTCAGAGCTATTCTTTGTAACCGTTCTCTTGTCTATGAAGATACTGTGGTTTTCCAACATCTCCAACCCAGGACAGCCGGGAGCATGGGATAGATGGGGGCTGACTTGCACTGTGCAGGTCAAAGGTGGGAGAACTAACCCATCAGGCCACACTTACATCATATCTTGTTTCTGAAAACCTCTGAACAAAAAATCTGCACTAGACTAGCTATTTTGAACAGTTCTTGTATTTTTAATGGCTCTAAAATTATCTGTTTCCCCATTTTTCCAGAAATGGGTTTGCCTTTGACATGAATGCCCAACTAATGACTACAGAATTGAGCTCTGAGGGCGTTCTGTGGAATTAGACTAAAAAGATTAAGTTCCTGCATGATATCTGAATTCATATTATTTCTTATTAGAAATTAATTATAGTCGCTTTCTGTTTTTTGGGGAGGCTGGAGGCAGTAACTGAATATAAATAAGGAAAACAAAAAGGAAATAAAGCAAAAACAAAGAGAAAAAAAGCAGATGATCATTTAATATGCAGACTGAATTTAAGCAAATTACTGTCTAGTCACAGATTTTCTGTATGGATAAATTTATGGGGAATATAATTAGCTGGCTGAACAGACACATAGCATCTTCATTTATTTCACAAATCCCAGACTGAATGTGAACCGACAATGTACTAACTTACTCTTAACATCCAAACAATTTGGAAGTAATTGACTCTTTGGATAATAAGGTCCTTTGGGGTTTTTCTGTTTCCCCAAAGATGTCTTAATAAACATCAATTAGCGATGCATAGGTCTACAGCTGTAGATGCAAATAATCTTTATTAGTTCTTCTGTTTGTTGGAATTTTGGATAAATTGAGTTGACTGCACCCATGGAGTCAGCAAACACAGGTGTGCCCTCTTCTAACGGGACTTGCTATATCTTAATTATACAGGCCTTTCAAGTTGAAAAGTCTCAGCACAAATTTTACCCTCTCCAGCGAGGGTTTCTAGGTAACTCCAGCCCGCACAATGGACTTCCTTTCTGGATTCCTCATGAGGTTTTGTCTCCGCATTTTGGGGCGTTTTTGTTATTTTCATGTAGGTGCCTCGTCCTGCCATCGCGTCGGGCCCCAAAGATTTTTATGTACAAGTAATGCCACCAGCAAGATATAAGCCCCTCTGCAAGCCGTTCCCTTTTGCGCCTGCGGTCAGTACCAAGCAGAGGGCTGACTGAGTCGTCTTAAAGCCCCAGGAGGAGTGATTGTCACATATGTAGGTGTGCTCTTCCAAGACCAAAACAGTTCTCTTTCCCGGCCAGTTAGGAATGCTGCCTGGGTGTCTCTGACCTGCCATAGTGGCCCTACCAAGCAGGGGTGTTTGCCAGGTGGGGGCCATTGAGTCCGGGGCAGCCGTTCTGTAACGGCGTCACATTTGGAGTCCTACCTCTCTATGCCCTCCTTCTCCTGGATGCCTCACGGCCGCAAAATGGATGCCCCACCTCCTGCCTCACGTCAACTCTCCTCAGAAGAGGGAGGAGAAAATGAGAAGGAGTAGGAGGGAAGAAGGGGGGAGGAAGGAGGGGAAGAGGAGGAGAGACGGGGGAAGGGGGGGGGGGAAGGAGAAAGCCGCGAGGAGGAAAGGAGCCCACCCGGGTCAGGGGTCGGAGCCTCTCAGAAGCCCCCTCGCTCTCACCTCCCCTGCTGAGCGACAGCGCCAGCCTCCTGGGAACCGGGAAACAGGTTTTAAAGGAACTCCTGCTGCCCTGAAAAGAACTGGAGCTCCTTCAGCAAGCAAAGGGGAGAATGAGCGTGGCCAGCCTGCGAGTCCCCTCTTCATGAGGGGCTGGGAAGCATGCTGGAGACCGCCGCGCCGTGCTGTGGACCCGGACACCCCGGCCACCCTCAGGGAGCCGGGGGTCCCGCGGGCCTGAGCGGTGACGGCTCTCTGTGCCCCCAGCTCTTGGGCCGATGCAGTCAGGAGACAGCCCTGGTCGGCTGCCCGTTCCTTTCTTCAAACGGATGAGAAGGCCTTCCTTCCGACCGGGGGCACTTGCGGCTTCTGCATCCTGGCCGTGCCAGGAGCCTCAGGTTCAGACCGTCCCCCGCAGCCTCGGTTCAGGGTCCCTGGCTGAGGACAGGGCCTGGGGCTGTCCGGGGCTGTCAGAGCCGCCTGCCCCAAACCCCAGGCTGTTCTTTGACCTTCCCGCCCTTAGTCGCTCCTGAGGGTTGAAGCCCTGTTTTCCAGGCTTGGAGAATTCCATGGACTGTACAGTCTAGGGCGTCTCAAAGAGTCGGACGCAACCAAGTGACTTTCATTATCATTCCTGCAGACCTTGAAGCCTTCTGGGTGATGGGAAAATGATGTGTTTCCCTGGCAACCCATTCCTCCAGGCCCTGGAGCCTCTGGGGCAGTTGAAGACGCGGGGTCGCCGGATGGCTGGGGAACGGGGCCTGGCCTCAAGGAGGCTGGCTGTGAGGGGGCCAGGCCTGAGGGCCACTGTTCTCCTTCCTCATGGTCCCCAGAGAGAAAAAGCACGATCCCAGGGCCCCCACGTCCACTCCCTGCTCCGACCCTTCACAGTCCCCCCGGGGGCTGCCCCTCCGGGTCACCCGCAGAGCGGGCAGGGACAGGGCTCACTTCCTGCTCGCTGAGTGTGTGACTCTTCACCCATTCATTTATTTTTAAAAAACTTGTATTGGGCTGTCAGTCACTTGGTGGACCTTGGGGAGCCCAGGGAGCTTGGGTTCCGGGGGGAGATGGAGAAGCAGTTATGAAACGTGCCGAGGTCTCAGAAGAGATGCTGGGCCAGGAGGTCGTGGAAGGTGGACCCTGACCGAGCTGAGGGTGCAGACGTGCTTCTCTGAGCGGGAGAGCTCGGGCTGACCCCGCAGATGTGGTGAAGGTGAATGGGATGTGACGGGCATCATCTCATCCCGCTTCTCACGACTGTCCTGTTGGGGGACCCCCCCTCTTCCCAGGGGGGTGCTCAGCCAAAGCCGCCCCACGTGAACCTCCTCTGGTTTCTGAACGCCTGGCTCACAGACCCTCCAGGGCACGTTTCCGGGGGAGCTGGGCCCCCTCCCATTGGGGACGGAGAAGACTGCGCTCTAACCCGGTTCCTCCACCCAGCACCTCGCTGTTTCACCCGTGCTGGGGGCTTTGTTTTTTAAAAATAATTTTCTCCTGGAAATTCACCTTGAAATGACCCGAACGACTCCCCCCTGATGTGGGGAGGGTATTGAACTGAAGGTGAGGTCTTGGGACAGGGGTGGGAAGGTGGGTAGGACTTGGCCCTCAGCAGCGTGAGGTTTCCGTGAGCCACATGCCAGCACCCGGCAGAGGACAACGATCGGAGAGAGACTCCCAGACCTTCTGGGGACAGAGAACCCGGCTCTGGGGCCTGAGGACCAAGGGGGCACAGGCAGCCCGGGGGTGCGACTGTCCCCGGAGGGGACAGTGGTCCTCCTGAGGCAGAGGCCCCTGGGGCATCATCGCCTGGGGTCGTCAGGGAGGAGCCTGCTGCTCAGGCGGGGTCAGGGCAGCGGGGGGCAGGCAGGGGCGTCCGCAGGCTGCACTGTGCACCCTGCTCGCAGCCCTGGAGACAGAGCGGGGTGGCCGTGGGGCTGCTATTCCACGGTGAGGCGTGTGTATGACTCACTCACATCAGGGGAAGGTGGGCTGCACACTGCGCAGTGAGGAGCCTGGCACAGGGCGACGACAGGGTTCCCTCTGTCACCAGTGACCTGTGCTGGGTCCTTTCTTAGATCCACTCTCTCTCTGCTGTCTGCCTGACATCTATGTACCATCATCTACATCTCTCTATGCACGCATCCATTCATCTACCCATCTATTCACTCACACCCACACATCCATCCATCCATCCATCCATTTAGCCATCCATCCATTTATTCACTCATTTATCCACCATCCATGCATCCTTCCATCCATCCATTAATCTACTTATCCCTCCATGCCATCATCCATCCCTTTATCCATCCATCCACCCACCATTTCTCTGCCCAGTCTGTCTCCTCTAGTCTCCAGCCTCACACCCTCTCCTCTGTACCCAACATAACAAATACTTACATTTACTTTGAAGGAACCTGGCCCTTTCGGCCATCCCCTTTCCAGAAGGTGGATGTCTCATATTTGCTGAAAGCTTCTTGGAGAGGTTTCTTGTTATCGCGGTTGTGAGTCGTGTTTAACTTATCGAGGAGTGAGAGTGCTGACTCCACCTCCGGGGTGCATCCAGGGGGGCTGGGGGCGAAGTGTCTTCTGAGCACTCGAGCCTGCTGAGCCGGGAGAGCCCGTCTTGTGGAGTCTCCGCTGAAAGCGGAGGGCTCGCTCTCCCTGCTTCGGGGAGGCCAGCAGGACCACCTCCTGGGCTCTGAAACCACTCTGCGGTTTGTCCCTCTTTCTGCCCTCTGTGCCCGGCACTTTCCCTAAGTCCCCTTGCCTCCTGGATTTCTGTCCCGGGTGGCCCTTGCCGTGACCTCCGTGAAGAAGGAAAGAGACTAGGAGAGGGGCTGTGGAGTCCGAGGGGCTGGGAAGGACGAGGGCGATGTGGGCTTGCGCGGTGCCCCTGAATGTCCACCCCGACCAGGCGCCCAGGCCACCCGTCAAGCCTCGTGCCCCCTCCCACGGCCCCTCCTGACTCAGAACGTGTGGGCAAGGATCTCCAGGTGGCTCCCTCGTGCCACCTGCCCGCAGACTGAAGCCTCGAGTGGAGCTTGGCCGACATGCTGGTACACAGCATCCTAAGGGTGCCCTTGGGCAGTCGCACCCCTCCCCAAGCACGTGTGTGTGTGCGCACGCACGCGTGTATTTAATGATGATATTTAAAAACCGGAGCCGGATGCGCAGGAAACCTGTGTCACTGCCCAGCCGTGCGCCCCATCCGTCGCACATCTTGCGCATCCAGTCGTCTGAACCCCTCCGGACGGGTCTGAAAGCCGGAGCTCCCGGACAGGCGGCCCCTCGGCCCTCCCCGGCCACGGCGGCCCCCGTTTGCTGAGCGCTCCTCGGATTCAGCCCTGGACGCCGTGCTGCTGTGTCCGGTTTCACACAGCTGCAAAGTGAGGCACGGAGACTCTCGGGATCCTGCATGTCCGGCCCCAGAGCTGGGCCTCCAGCCAGGGGCGACCCTCCTGCTTTTCCGAGGGCTCCTGGGGGGACGAGGCTCGGGAGGTTTCCAGCCTGGACGTGGGAGGAAGTGTGCAGCCTCCAGAAAGGACCGAGGAGGGGTCAGCACTCGTGCCTCTATTCCCTGAGGCCTCACCGACATCACAGTTTATAACAAGTTGAACTGGTCACCACTTAAAGGATTTTATTGGAGTAGAGGAGGCTCAGACGGCAAAGAATCTGCCTGCAATGCACGAGACCCAGGTTCGATCCCTGGGTCGGGAAGATCCCTTGGTGAAGGGAATGGCAACCCACTCCAGTTTTCTGGCCTGGAGAATCCCATGGACAGAGCAGCCTGATGGCCTACAGCCCATGGGGTCGCAAAGAGTCTGACACGACTGAGCGACTAACACACACACACACACACACACACACACACAGTTGATTTACAACATGGTGTTGGTCTCAGGTGTACAGCAAGGTGATTCAGTTACACACACACCTACATGTCTGTTCTTTTATAGATTCTTTTTCATTATACATTATTATGTGAAAGTGTTACTCACTCAGTTGTGTCTGACTCTTCACAGCCCCATGGCAGTAGCCCAGCAGGCTCCTCTCTGCATGGAATTCTCCAGGCAAGGATACTGGAGTGTTGTAGTCATTGCCTTCTCCAGGGAATCTTCCTGACCCCGGGTTCAAACCCAGGTCTCCTGAACTGCAGGCAGGTTCTTTACCATCTGAGGCACCAGGGAAGCTCCTTGGATACAGACACGCTGTGCTATACACCGTGCCCTGGTTTATCTACTTTATATACAGGAATGTGTATCTGTTAACCCCAAACTCCTGATTCATCCCACTCATCCCTCCGCCTTTTCCCTTTGGTAACCACACGTTTGTTTTTTACGTCTGTGGGACTGTTTCTGTTTTTTAAATAAGATGATTTTTTAGATGCCACGTATAAGTTATATCATATGACATTTGTCTCTGTCTGACTTACTTCACTCAGTATGGCATTCTCTGGGTCCAGCCATGTTGCTGCAAATGGCATTATTGGTTCTTTTTGATGGCTGAGTACTATTCCACTTATAAATGAACCACCTCTTCTCTGCCCACTCCTCCGTTGTTGGACACGTGGCTGCTTCCACATCTTGGCTACTGTAAGCAGTGCTGCTGTGAATCCTGGGGGGCAGACGCCTTTTTGAATCAGAGTTTTCTCTGGATCTGTGCCTGGGAATGGGATTGCTGGATCACAAGGTCACCATCTTTGCTCCTTGATTTTACTTTTTAGGACACAACTCCTAGAGCGCAGCACAAGTATCATCCTTCCCTTTCACTCTCTGAAAGGGAGTCAAACAACATAAAGTAAGACCCTCCAATCAGAGCCGACTCTACGGTCCAGGCAGCACTTACACACACACACACACACACACATTGTATAACATGCACACACTTTTCTTTTGATGTTTTGCTCACCACCCACTGAATAGCCCGACAGCCTCATCAGCTGCACGTGATTAGGACCGTCTGGGGAGAGGTGCGGGAACGCGTCATCCTCCTCCTCCCCTCGGGGCCCCAAGGACCATCTGTCCCCTCCCTGGGGCCTTATCCATGTGGCCACGAAGAGGAGGCAGCTGGGAGGATAGAACTGGCCCCCGGGCCCCACCGTGGCTCCCCAGGCCGAGCTTGTTGGGAGGGCACGGGCGTGTTTGCTGGGGGCAGACACTCAGCCCCGGTGCCACTTTGCTGCCAAGACAGCCCCCAGAGAAGAGTGGGCACAGAGACGGGGACCCGGCTGCGGGCATGGAGCTGGGGCCTCTCGGTCTTGCCTGGACTTTCAGAGAAAGGTCTACGCAGGCAGGGGACGTGGGCTTGAGAGGGGCCTGGAAAGAGGGTGGGAATTTGATGTCTTTATAGGAAGTGAAAGTGAAATTGCTCAGTCGTGTCTGACTCTTTGCTCTGCCATGGGCTGTAGCCCGCCAGGTTCCTCCATCCATGGAATTCTCCAGGCAAGAATACTGGAGTGAGTTGCCATGCGTTCTCCAGGGGATCTTCCCGACCCAGGGATCGAACCCAGGTCTCCTGCATTGCAGCAGAGTCTGTACAGCCTGAGCCACTGGGGACTCATCACAGGGAGTGGCGGTGGATGTCAGACCCGTGGGGACAGCAGACAGGAGAGACGAAGCCTTGCAGGTGCTGAGGGAGGACCTGCGTGAGTTACCGATGCTCAGGTTGGCTGCGGTCAAGTTCGTGAGGCGGTCAGTCCCCACAGATGGACACAGTCCTTGCGGGAGGGCTTCAGGGTCCCCTCCACTCCCTGCCCCCAGGGCAGTCAGCTCAGCCTGTGGACCCCTGAGCCGAGCTCAGCCCTGGGATCTGGGGTGCCAACTCCCCGCAGCGAAGGCTGCCTGATGCCAGGGCAGCCTCGGACCGTGCCGGGAGCCTTCCCCTTCTCCCTCTGGAGCCAGGTTCACGGTTTCACTTCTGGACACCGCAAACGTTTTTAAACATTAAAATCCAAGTGCCCAGATGGAGCGAGGCGTCCTTCCCTTATTAAGGGAGGACCAGTGCCAACAGCCTCTTTGTGGTCAGAGTCATTTTCTGATGTTTGCAAGCCATTAGTCAGCAAGCGCAGTCAGGCTGTGAGATGTGTCTTTTTGAGAAGTCAGGTCAGGCTGAGGTAGTTGGGGCGTCTGGAAAGAGCACTGGTCGGGGAGTCTGGAGTGGAGTCTTGGCCGCAGCTTTTCTTGTTTTGTTGGGTTTGTTCTGGGCAGCGTGGCCTGGTCTGTAAAACCTGCCACGTGTCAGCAGCAGTGGACAGAGGGCTGGAAAGGTGAATGTTTGGATCTCTCGAAGGATCAGTTCCGATTGTTGCTGTTCAGTCGCTCAGTCATGTCCGACTCTTTGCGACCCCATGGACTGCAGCACGCCAGGCCTCCCTGTCCTTCACCATCTCCCAGACCCTGCTCAAACTCATGTCCATCGAGTCGGTGATGCCGTGCAAGCATCTCATCCTCTGGCGCCCTCTTCTCCCGCCTTCAATCTTTCCCAGCATCAGGGTCTTTTCAAATGAGTCAGCTCTTTGCATCAGGTGGCCAAAGTATTGGTGCTTCAGCTTCAGCGTCAGCATCAGTCCTTCCAATGAATATTTGGGTTGATTTCCTTTAGGATGGACTGGTTGGATCTCCTTGCTGTCCAAGGGATTCTCAAGAGTCTTCTCCAGCACCACAGTTCAAAAGCATCAGTTCTTCGGTGCTCAACCTTCTTTATGGTCCAACTTTCACATCTGTACGTGACCACTGGAAAAACCGTAGTTTGACTATACGAAGCTTTGTTGGCAAAGTTTCACAGTCAACAAAATCCTGTTAAGATGGCTGAGAGCCGCAGGCCTGTCCAGGGTGTTTGGCCTCAGAGGGGCATGGCCTGAACTGAGGGTGACATCAGACATCCCCCCACCTCCCAACACAGCCTGGGAATGAGGTCAGGAGCCGGAAGCAGTGAGTCCCCCGAACCTGAGCACAGGGCCAGGCGCACGACGAGCTGCCAAGTGGACGCGGATGCCTCGCCTCCTGCCCCGCTCTGGTTTCCTCCTTTGTCATCCCGTGGCCGGAAACGCTGCTGGACGACGGTTGCCACGCTTCGTGTGTGAAGGGTTATCAGAGTTCTGGTTTGTGTTACAGAGCGTTCATTACCCGCTCCAGGCGTTTCCCGTGTCCTGGACCTTTGCTTGTCCCGGGGGAGGCCACGGGCACCAAGGAGGGTCTGGGTGCCCAGGAGCGGGTCTGGTGGTGACAGGTGGGTGAGCAGAGGCCCACTGGACCACGGGGCCCTGAGGAGAGCATCGGCCGCGTGCCCCCACCCCAGGCACACTCGGGAGTCACCGGCAACCCAGGCACTTGGGAGACCCCCGAGGCCTGCTCTCTGTGGGGGTCTTGAGCCTGAGGCCGGGTCTGTGTGCCTTCTGGTGTGGGGGTCTAGGGCAGGAGTGGGGGCGGCCAAGAGAGCTGGTCCAGACGATAAAGGCCTCGCTGATGGGTCTGGTCTCTCCCGTCGAGGAGCCAGGGCGTCTGTGCCAGAGAAGCGGGCACCCCAAACTCGGCTCCCTGGACGTCTTTGCCCACAAGAGGACTTCATTGTTTCCATGGCTCCAGGATTCCTGTCCCAGGGGAGGAGGTGCTGGTCAACGCTTGTGGGCAGATGGAGATCGAGTAAGACCAGGCGAGCAGGCGAGGTCAGGCTGGAAGGACGTGTAGCCCCGGAGCTGGAGAGGGGTCGGGCCCACGGAGGTCAGCTTGCCACAGTCTGACCTCTGAGAAGCCTCCTCACAGTGACTTTTGTGAGGAAATAAAAACACCTTTTCCAAGTGTGGTCTTGGGTGTGTGTTCTTAGAGCGGAAAGAGGCCTTTGAGGGTGACCCCCAGGCAGAGCAGGAGCGGGGAGGTCCTTCTGTGTCACTGGTTCCATACCCACACCCCACTGAGTTTTCATTAAACCCTGGGGGGTTTAATCTGGGGGCTCTGCACCCCCAGATCCCTCCCATCAGGTCTGTGGCTGCTAACAATTACCTATTACAGATTTAATCACGGGAACACCTTCCTTCTCCCTGGACGTGTGGGCTTCTTCACTCTTGTGTTTGTGTCGTTAAAAGACCTCTCAAGGTTTTTGATTGATTGGATAGGTCTAATAGTTCATGAGCCTCTCTGAACCAGGAGAGACATTATTTGTGACTATCAATAATTATTTTCTTATTAATGTAATTAAAGATCTCATTCTTTGCTATCTCAGAGCCTAGGAGAGATAAATCTTCCAATTATCTTTACTTTCGAGCTCCTTTTTTTTTTCTTCAAAATATCTCTAATTATCACTCTTGCTACTAGTATAATCAACTTGCATAAATTAGGTCTATTCTTAGCTGTGGTTCAGCTATACCCCATCTTGCTCCTAGCACTTTGCATGTTATGGTGATAAATTCTAAGCTAACACATCCCTTTGACGCACAGCCCAAAATGAAAGGACGGAGCTAAAATCACATATTTACATAGAATTTGACTCAGAAGAGTCTAAACACACAGCATCACAAAGATGGATTATTCTGCCGTGCAACGGGGCCCCTCCCCATCCATCGACTCCAGGAGTCACGCTGATGACCGAGAGCTGCAGGTCTCTTGCTACTGACGGCTGACCTGACGGCTCGTGACGTCCGGGAAGCTGGGGCCCTTCACCCATCTGCCCCTCACCTGGGCTCTGTCTCCAGGGTCTCGGGAGCTGCAGGGGAGCCGCACCCTCCGCCCTCACTCACAGAGGTTCTTAGGAACACGTTGTCAGCGTCCAGCCCAGGGCTGAGTCGGGTTGACTCTGAGTCCAGCAGACTCACGGAAGGACACAGGGCTGCGGGGCAGGGAGACGGGAGGGGATCTGAGAAGTCTGGGGGCCTCCGGACGGGCCCGGGAGGAGGGAGAGGCTGCCCAGAGTGGAGGCCCACCTTTCTACTCTTGCCCAGCACAGCTGGGCCCGTCCCACCACTCCCACCGCTGGTCCACTGTCTGAGGCATCGCAAACCCCCTGAGCGCTGCTCAAGGCTGCTCTCGGGACTCCCAGTCTGTAGACACCAGAGCGCAGCGGAGACGCTCTGGAAGCGTTCTCAAGCGTCCACAAGGCTGCTGTTGACATCACTGCGGCCAGGGCTGGTCAGGACAGTGAGACCACGGCCAGCCTCTCTAACAAAACCACGACATCTCAGCTGTACGGCACCTACTGTGCTCTCCGGCCACTGAGGCTATTAACCCAGGTCCCCTCCTCCTCAGTGTCTCCTGCCCGCTTTATGCTCCAGGCCTGGCAGTGCAGGCTCCTTTGATGGGCGGGGCTTGGCCTGGCAGCATGGGATTTGGAGCCGCCCTCTGAACCTGCTGGTCGGAGAGGCCTCGGGGAGCGGCATCAGTGTCAGTCATGTCTCGGAGAGGCCTCTGGAGCTGGCAGGGCTTGGCCACTGTGAGTGACTGTTCTTAAACGGAGAGGCCTCTGGAGCTGGCAGGGCTTGGCCACTGTGAGTGACTGTTCTTAAACGGAGAGGCCTCTGGAGCCGGCAGGGCTTGGCCACTGTGTGTGACTGTTCTTAAACGAGGCCCCACCACAGGCTGGGGCGATTGGCTCGGACACCTCGTAGGTCTGCGTGCCCTCAAGTCGGCTGTTTTGTAACGGCTGAGCTGTCCTCGCCCTAACATGCTCGTAAATTCGGGTCCTGCCCAGAGTGCGATGGTGGGGTCTTTGCCTGGAAGCCGCACCTCAGCTTCTGAGCTCTGGCCTTGGACCCCCGACTCATCTTGCACTGGATTCGGGAGCCTGGTTCCCATGGCGACCGTGTCTGCCCGCCTCCTGGGTGCTCGCCACTGTCACCTACCTCCCAGCGGAAGACACAGCCGATCTTCGGGGGGCCCCCTCTCTGACTAGGGGGGCTGCGCCTGGAGCAGGGCGGGGGCGCGCGGGACCCTGAGCGGGTCCCAGAGCCGTGTCTCGAGGCACCGGCCCCGACAGCGGGTGTCGCTGCCTCCCTGTCCTCCAGGCTGTGAGCTTGAGACTCAGGCACCCGCAGAGTCAGCCCCTCCTGTGGCCGGGAGGGAGGGTCTGGTCCAGCCTCTCCCTGGGGGGCTCTATCCTCCCATGGCCCCCTCCCTGCACATCCGCTCTGGGTCCAACTTTCCCCTTCGTGTCGGGCCCACCCAACGACTCACCTTAGCTGATGACACCTGCAGCTGCTCTGTTTTGTGGGGGGCGGGGTCACACCCTGAGATGCTGGGGGTTAGGATTTGAACACACAGACTTGGGGAGACACACTTCACCCCAGAGCGGAGCCCAGCGCTGAGCACAGGGCCTGATGGCTCGAAGCACGTTGGCAGGGCGAGCCTCCATTGATCCGGGTCCTGGGGTCCGGCCTAGGAAACAGAGGCAGGTGCACCACCCGCTGGCCCAGTGCCCTCTGCTCAGGGCCTCGCCTGTCCCAGGAGGTTTGATGATAATCGTCACTCCTCGGGAAGACCACCTCCCCAGGCAGCCATTCCATGTGCCTGCCCTGCTCTGGCCTTTCCACCCATCTCCCCGTCAGGCGCCGGGCCCACATGGCTCACCCACACCTTGACCTGCCGGCACGGGCGCCTCTCTGCTCAGGTCCCCCCTTTCCTGCCTCGCACCGCATCCTGGGCTCCCGGGCACAGCCAGCCTCTCCTCCCCGGGTTTACCATCCAGGACCTTTCCCGGGACTTCTCTGCACGTCTGTCTGTCGTTCTGTCCCTGACTCGGTGTCTCTCTGTCTCTCTTCCCCACTCTCACGCAGACACCAGGGAGTCCCCCTTTCAGAACGTGCCGGGCCCCCCGCAGTGTCCCTCACTGCCTCCCACCCAGGAGTCCTCAGTAACGGCTGCGGCCCTTCCAGTCAGCAAGGGGCTCGCCTCCGACCGCCACCCGGGTCCACACGCACCGAGCCGTGCCCCATCCTGCTCCGGCTCCCCCGCCAGCCTTCCGCCTCAGGTCCCCTCCTTCCCCAGGGCCCAGCAGACCTCGGGGTCTGCCTCCCGCGCCCCCGCTGCCCACCTGCTCTCAGCGCCTCCGGGCTGGCCTTTCCTCCAGCCCCTCCCTAGCAGATCTCGCGGACCTGCTGACTGAGGCCCCGAGGGGCTATGGGCTCCTGAGGGCAAGAACAGGCCCTGTGGGCTTTGTGCCCCAAACTTACCCCAGCCCCTGGGCAGGCCGGGATCCCGAGGGTGTCTACAATGACTCCCAGACGTTCTCCATTGGGACCGGATGCCAGCTTCTGCAGCTGACCAAGGAAGGCCAGCCCGGCAGGCCATTGGGCCCCACGGAGGCTCCCGTGGGGGCCCGGGAAGAAGCCGTGGGGAGGTCAGGGAGGCTCCTGCAGTGGGGAGCTCGGCCGAGCCCCTCCAGGAGGCGTTGGGGGCCCACCGGGCAGGCAGCCCCTGCTGTGGAGCCTGGACCCAGGCCTGGTGATACTTCTCTGCCTCAGTTTCTGCGCACGCGTGGGGAGGTGGGGATGATAAGGCCAGGGGCTGCCTCCTGGGGCTGCGAGGACCAGTGAGACGGGAGCAGGTGGGCCCCCAGGACAGGCGGGCCCGTGGGACCCCCGCACCCTCTCCTCCCAGAGCCCCTCCTGAGGACGGGGCTGGGAGGGCGGGTGGGTCCAGGCGCTCCCCTCACAGCAGGACAGGGACACGCCTCCGCGTGTTTGCCGACAGTGCTGGTATGGCTGTCTTGTTTTGTTGTTTAATAATCAATTTTATTTTAAGAAAACAGTTCAATAGTTTTATTTTTTCAGTCTAAAAGTTGAATACATTTTAAAAAAGAAAGCAAAGTCTGCATAAGCTTAAAAATTATCCTGCCTCTCTTTTTAAAATGTTTTATTTTATACTGACATAGAGTTGACTTACAAGGTTGTGTTAGTTTCAGGGGCACAGCAAAGCGGTTCAGTTATACACGTACGTGTATCTGTTTTCTCAGATTCTTTTCCCATCCAGGTTGTTACAGAGTAATGAGCAGAGTTCCCTGTGCTTTGCAGAGTGAGTGCTAAGCAGCTTCAGTTGTGTCCGACTCTGCAACACCACGTACTGTATGTAGCCCACCAGGCTCCTCTGTCCACGGGATTTTACAGACAAGAGTACTGGAGTGGGTTGCTGTGCCCTCATCCAAGGGATCTTCCTAACCCGGGGATTGAATCTATGTCTCTTATGCCTCTGGCAATGGCAGGCAAGTTCTTTACCACTAGCACCAACTGGGAAGCCCTAAAAACTACTGCACTGTCCAGGAACCGAACCCAGGTCACCTGCTTGGAAGGCAGCTATGTTCACCGCTATATCACCTCGTAAAAGCCTGGGGGAGAAACTGTCTTCTGCTTGTGTAGATCTCTGCTTACAGGCACAACACGACCAGAGAGCCTACCCGTCCCACAGGGACGCTTGTCAAAGAGCCTGCTTAAATTTACCTCCAGGTGAAGGATTTTCCCCTCTTTGGCCTTGAGATAAATGAGTAAGTTTTGTTTTTGTTCCAAGGTGAAAGTCACGCCCCGGCCAGGGTCCTTTTTTGCTTTGGCCACCAGAAAGCCCAGGACCCAACCTCAGCCCTCCTCACATCTGTGCGAGGTAGGGCTGCTTCTGTCTGGTTCCAGGGTCTGCCTTCCAGAGGTGGGTTTGTCCTCCAGGGGTTGGGGGTGTGGAGAACAGAGCCCTCGGGGCTAAGCTGATGGACTCCTCTCCCCCGACCCTCTCATCTGCTTTGAGCCCCCACTCTAACTGTCTAATCTCTATCCTACACGAGTTCCTTCTGACTGTTCTGAGACTGCACAGCACTGGACAAGCCTTCGTAAATACAAAACCAGCTCAGAATGTTCTGGCTTCATCACGCAGCATCGAAAAAGATCAGTGGGATCCAGAGCTTAGACATTTAAATCCTACACAAATAATTGCAGCGAACGCATGAATCAGAGAAGCGCGTTTAAGTTGGGCCGCCTGCTTCTTCAGTATTGCCTTTTATTTGCAAAATAGGCAGACAGAGAAGGACTTACATCTATTTGCTTTCTCTGTTGAATATTTTAATGGTCTGCTCTGCCTGAGAAAACCTGATGTTGAGCTGAGGTTGATGGAAACCACAAGTGGACTTGTCTCAACAAGCCAGAGAAAGCTACTTTTGATGTGTTTTATTGAGATATCCGTGGTACTTTCCAATTATTTTCTGCCAAGAAAGGTAGTTCCTCATGAAACACAACTTCTTTTGAAAACCGCAAGTGTGGCTTGTCAGACCTCAGGCCCCCCACTTCAGTCTCTGGCGGGGCGAGTTCTGGAGAGGGAGGGTCTCGTGGAATTGGGCTTCGGGTGCGTGGAGGCTCCCTACACACTGTCTGCTCAGGGAGGAGGGAGGCCCGTGGAAGGTGCTGGTCCCCAGGCATTTGCAGCACAGCCAGCCCCGCTCCCTGTCGGGTTCTGAGGCCCAGGGGCAGGTCCCCCCAAGCCTGGGGTGGCTCCTGGCTGGGGGGAGATGCCAAGAGCAGCATGCCAGCTCCGTCCACACAGCACCCTGACCCTGGCTCCTGGCATGCGGTGTGGGGCCCATGTAGACGCTTGCTCCAGGGGGAAGCGGGGTCCTCTCCTGGGCTTTTCAAAAGGTGGCTGAAGAAAGAGTCCACAGACATGGGGACAACGGGCGGGAGGTGTTTTCAGATTAGGTGGAAACCACATGAAAGGCACCTTGGAGGAGGAGCCGGGTTTGGACTTGACTCGGCGGGCGGCGGGAAGGGGCTGAGCCGCGAGGGCCGGATGAGGGCAGCCAGGAGGGGCCGGGAGTGGGGGCGGATTGTTGGGGGGGGTGGCGGCTTCTGGAGGGGAGGGGCTGCTCCATGGACAGAGCAGGGATTTTGCTGAAAGGATCTGGTGCTAAATGCTGAGTGGGGGAAAGAGGGGCAGGCCAGAGGTGTGGGAATCCTCTCCGGGGGCCCCGAGGGGGCCACACTGGGACCCCTCCCTCAGCCGCCTGAGCCCTGTCACCCAGGGCTCTTCACAAAGAGGATGAAAGCAACCAGCACAAGGAAAAGTCCCTTTTTATAAGCTGACACTTTATTAAAGGACAGCAGCCATCGGGAGCGTGCAGGTGTCAGAGTCTCCGGGGCGAGCTCACCCCCACCCCGGGGGCCTGCTCACCTGTCCAGGCAGCGGCCGGAGGGGCCGAGTCGAAGGGTGGCGGGTCGGGTCACGCGCTTGACCCGGCAGTGTGAGCGTGGGCAGCCCCGCCTGGCCAAGATGAGGTCTGTCTGTCCTTCCTGGGCACTCGGTCTGGTCTGGAAGTCAGGGTGGGGGGAGGAGCCCCCCTGCCCCTGTGCCTGCAGCGCTTCCTGGGCCCCCGCTCCACCCTGGGTCTCTCTGAGTTCAGCCTGTCAGGTGCAGAGTCGGCCCTGACACCCCCTTTCCTTGTCTCTCCTTGGCGCTGTAGACAGGGTCACCCCTCTCCGGTCTGTCCTGTGCCCCCCCACCGGGGCCAACCTCGGGCAGGGCACCTGTATGCTCACTGGAATGGCGAGCGGCCCAGGCCGCTGAGCCGCAGGGAACACATCGGCCTCTGGCAGGCCCCCTGAATCCCCGAGGGCTGGGTCGGAGCACGTGGCGCTGTGGTCGTCCTCGGGTGGACCCGCATGGATGCTGTCACGCGTCATCGGCTATGGCTGTGCTTCCCGAGGTCGTGACCCACCCCAGCGCCTGGACCACGTGATGTTGTGTGTCCCCCGTGTGCCCGCCCCTCGGGTGCCCGGGACCTGCTGATGTCTGCCTGGGGTCCTCGCCCTCTCTTAGGACAGGGCGGCAGGGTTTCTCTCAGTGGGAGTGATGTGTGGAGGGAACCACGTGGCCGAGCGGAGCACCTGAAGGACTCGACGTGCCAGACCTGACGGCTGCAGAGAGGGGCTCTGGCCTGCCCCCCAGCTCTGGTCGAAGCCCCTTCCCTCTGCTCTCTCACCCCAGATGGGTGGGGTGGAGAGGGTACACACTGGCCTCTGGGGCCCGCCTCTCACCCTCCTTGGTCTCTGGGGCTCCTGGTCGGTGCCCCCATCAATTCCGAGGAGCCCAGGGCACCTCGTTCCCTAGGTTTGCGCAGGATTACCCCCCGGCCACCTCCTCGAGTCCCCCTTTCACCAGTGTCTCTGTTGCTGTGTCCTGCATCCCCGTCTGTGAGCTCTAGTGAGCCCCCTAAAGCTGGCTTTCAAAACCCTTGCCATCAAAGCTGTTAAGGCAGGATGAAGGGCCTCTCTCTTCTCTCACACACTCATTTGTTAAGATGCCTTTTTGCCTAAATTACGCCATGCCTTGCCAAGCAGCTCTCTTGCCTGGCGTCCGGGTCTCTGCCGCTAAAGGGGGCTCCCTGTGGCTGCACAAGGGCCTGGGGGGCTCCTACCTGTCTCAGACTCAGAGCCCGGGCTGGGATCGCTCTCCCTCGCCGCCCCTCGCCAGCGTGTCTGCTCAGGCATCTCTCAGAAGGGGCCAGGCCAGCCGACCCGAGCTGTGTGCGTGGACGGGCGTGTGACATGCGTGGGCGAGCACGTGTGACGTGCGTGCCCTGGGCTTTGTCTGGAATTCACTGATGAACGCTGGTGCGTGCCGTGCAAGGTCAGGGTGAGGCTCGCCGGGGCGGGCAACAGAGTCTGGGAGTCGAACGAGGAAGCGGGGTCAGGCCTGAACCTGTACCCGACGGGGTGCGGGTGCGTGGGCCACAGGCTGCGTGCCGGCTGCAGGAACCTGCCAGGCAGGTGCTGGGGGCATGCACCATCACTGGGGGGGGGGCCCCTCTGCGCTGCCGCCTTCCCGCAGTCCCCCAGGCGGCCCCGCCACCTTACTCAAGTCCACCCGGGCCCACAGGAGGGCCCAGGGAGCTCCAGGGGCTCAGCCTGCTGCCCACGGGCCCCCACCCCCGAGCACATGTCCGCGCGCCGCCTGTTCGCCCCTTGGCGTCCTCGGTTCTGGAACCTCCCCTGTCGCCTTCTCCTCGTGGGGATCAGCCCTGGCTGGGAGGGACGGACTGTGGAGGGCAGGGTGAGCGGATGATGGCCCGCTGTCCAGGGTTTGGGGTGTCCTGCAGCAGGCCAGGGCCCGGCCTCAGACACCCCACGCAGCCGGCTGATGCTGGCCTGTCCCTGGCTCGGGCCCACGGCTCTGATTTCTGCGTCCATCACTGTGCTCTCCTTCTCTGCCCAACTTGTGAAGGGTCTGATTCCATCTCTGCTTTGGGAGCCGTGTGAGAGCTGGTGACCCTGAGCTGAGGGCATGCTCGGTCAGTCCCCGGGACCCCTCCCCCGGGAGACGCTCCACCTTCCAGAATTCTCACTTTGTCTCATTCCAACAGCCACGTTCAGGCCTGAAGTAATAACTGTTACTTTTATCATTTAAACCACTCTGGTTTTCTTTTTCAGTACCAATTTTCAATGCAAAAGGAGAAGACAAGGGGGAGAAAGCCAGCTCAAAACACAGAATATAGCGGATGTGGCCACTTTAACAGGGAGTACAGCTTCCTGAGTCCCCAGGCAGACTGCTTCATCCAAGCCCTCTGGCCAAGTGACGGTGTGAAGCGGGCCTGCCCCGAGTGGTGCAACCCGCCCCCACCACAGCCGTGTGCCTCGGGTGAGGGCGCCCAGCCCCAGCGCACTCGGGCGCTTGGGAGCTTTCTGAGATGCTGGCGGTGCAGCTGTGAGTGAAGACACGGCGCCGTCAGACTCCAGACCGGTCCCTGCCGTGGAAGGCAAAGCTCAACGTGGCAGCAGAGAGCTGACATCAGGTCTCACCCGCCCTGCGTGTTCCCCTGGTAAATGCGTGTGCACACGCGTGTGTGTAGCCCTGTGCAGTCTCATCATGGGTGTGGGGTCTGTGTCCACTGCACGGTCAAGGCGGCCAAGTCCTGGGACCCGTCCAGGTCCCCCCACGCCCCGCCCTCACTGCACAGCTGTTCCCGTCTCTCCTCTCGCATTCGGAGGGTAGAGGGAGTCCCCACAGCACCCTTGGGGTCAGGGTTTCATCCCAGGTGGTCTCGCGTATCACTAGCCCCTCCCACCTCCCGTCCAGCGGCTCTGGTCACCTGTTAGCCGGGGAAGGACGTGGTGGCCGGTTGCCGTCTGGGCCGCTGCAGACGGGCTTGTCCTGAACATTTGTGCCAGGGCTCCGTGTGAGCCACACGCTCACATTTTCAAGGAGCAGAAAACGCTGCCTGAATCCCCAAGTGGGTGACGAGCGCTTGCTGACCCAGGTGGCACCGAGGTTCTTCGGGGTCTGAAGGCCTGGGTTTGAGCGTCTGCTTTGCTGCTTCCTAGTGGTGTAACTTTAGACCCGTGAGCGACATGTGCCCAGACTCGACTTCCTCCTCTGGGAAATGGGTTGATGAGGATGTGTGCTCTGCAGGCTCCTCGTCAGCACTGAATCAGCTCGCCGGCGACCTGCCCTTAGCACAGCAGCCAGCTGCTGTCCCCACCTCGCTTGTCCTCAGCGCTGCCCCGGGGGAGGGTGGCCCCGCTTTGCTTCCGGAGGCGGGACGGCCCCCCCCCGCCCGGCGGTCTCTGCTGACCTCCTGGTAGATCCCTGCACTGAGAACACGTGTTCTTACTCATTTTATAGGTGCTCTTATCAAAAAGCACCACCCCTTCAACTTTGCCTTCGTAAGTAGGATTATTTCCTCTTTCTTCCTAAAGCAAAAACACCTCCTGCCAACGTAGGGACATTTTTATGGTCCATTTGAACCCAAATGTGTCATTTAGGTTTATAAGAGGCACAGCCGGTGCCAAATCCTGAGGATCCATGTGCACACACGGAGGGCATGATCAGCAAGCCGGCCCTTCCCAGCCTCAGCCACGCGGGGGAAAACGGGCTGCCCGGAGATGCCCCCGGGGGAGGTCTCATCCAGCTGCACAGACTCAACTGGCCCTGGCTGGAGCCTCGGGGCTGGGGGAGGAAACCAGACGCATGTGACCCCCAAACAGCTCCCCCAGCACCGTCCTGGAGTGAAGCCTTCGAGCTCGGAGATGAGCCACAGGTCCCTGACTACGGTCCAGGGCTCACAGAGGGACCGACCGAGGCATCGACCGTGATGCTCTTCCGGAAGAAGATCCCCCCAAACAAAAATGTCCCTGTAAACGGTACTTTTTGTTCCAAGGGTGAGCTTGTTATGGAACCAGAAGTCAGGGCGTCTGCTTGTACTTTTCAGTTTTAGGGTCTTTTTACAGTAATTTTGGCGAAATGTGATGCAACCAGTTTTCAGTGCAACAGCGTGAGGAGAGAGGGAAGTACAGACTTTGTCCCCAGCTCACAGCTGGTGCTGCTGAAGCGGGGACTGAGCAGCTCCCAGGCCGGGGCAGGGGTCCGGGAGAGGCAAGCGAGGCTGGGGGTGAGTCTGTGATGTAGGCAGATGGCGGTGCTGGCGTGGACCGTGTGCCTTTCCACTGCGAGCTCAACATGGTGACTTGTGGGTGACACAGAGCCCGTGAGCCTCTCTCTTTATCAACTGTCTGCTGGGGGGACATTGGGATGGCCCTTCCATCCACAGCAGGGCCCTTTGTCTCATGGGGCCTGGAGAAGTCTTTTCCTGAGGTCCAGGGAGATGCAGTGTGCAAACCTGCCCCCCCAACACCCGTGGCCTCAGGTGGGGCTGGCTGAGTAGCTGGGTCTCCTCCGGGCGGCTGGCTGCCCTCAACTTTCACAGCTGCTGTTTTCTGGAAATGAGAAGCAAATGGCATTTTCAAATGCTTCAGGGCGAGAAGAAGCACGGGGCGCATGCCCGGAGCTACGGCAGCCCAGACACTGCGTGTGCTGCCCCCGGGCCCGGCCAGTGCCCAGTGCAGCTGCCCTAGTGGATGCCCGGCACGGTGGGGAATCAGACACAGCCCCGAGTGTGGATGCCCACGGAGGAAGCTTGCGCTGGTCCGGCTGTCGTGATGCTTCCCGGGGTCCTGGGACCCTGCTGGACCCACAGCTCCAGGAAACCCATCCTCCCAGGGCTGGGGGGTCGAGTGACTTCCCCAGAAGGTGGGCGGGCGCCTGCCCTGGGTTTTGGGTCCCTTGTCCCCAAGTCAGGGACGGTCCCCACACCAGAGACGACAGTCAGGATGAGAGGAAGGCGGTCGGGGGCTGGGGTCAGCTCAGGGAGGAAACAGGACGAGGCTCGCTGTAGCAGCATCCGTTCTCTGCACGGCTCCGCGGGGCCCCGTCTGACTCTGGGAAGCGAGATCTGCTGCCCTGGGTGACACCCGAGGGCACTGAGGCTCCAGTAGGAAACTCTTCTGCCCTTGGTGAGGGGTGGGGGGGGGCCTGCAGATGCTCCAGGGGCGGCCGGGCCCCTGCTGTGGCCATGAGCATCCTGCATCCCTGGCTGGCCGCTGGCGCTGGGCGGAGGCAGCTCTGCCTCCCTCTCAGGGTCAGTTACACGTGCTCCGAGTGAAATATCACCCTATCATCTGGGTCCCTGATGGCGGTCTCAAGAATGTAACGCCTGTGGCTTGTGTCTGGGGAGCAGCCTCCACAGCCAGAATGTTCTACTGCTCGGCACCCAGCCTGGGTGCCCGTTGCTCAGGGCTCCCACACCCGCTCCAGCTGCCCTGACCCTTCCGCCCACTGCCCCCTCTCCCCTCTGCACGAGACGGGGCAGGTCTCACGTGCCCCTGGGATGATTGGTCCCTTTCAGTGCCTCCGCCTTGCCGAGTGCCAGCTCTCTGTCCCTCACCCTCCAGGGGTGCAGGACACAGATGACCAGTCCCCTCGGCCTCCTCACTCCCGCCTCACTCTCTGATGCCCCCGTTTTTCTGGCTTCGCCTCTTTCTCCAGCTCTGCAGTTCAGGAGACACAGGAGACGCGGGTTCGATCCCTGGGTCGGGAAGATCCCCTGGAGGAGGGCACGGCACCCCACTCCAGTGTTCTTGCCTGGAGAATCCCGTGGACAGAGGAGCCTGGCGGGCTGCAGTCCATGGGGTCACAAAGAGCCTGACATGACTGAGCGACTGAGTACACACTCAATTCTCAAAATTTTCCAATAGGACTCCTTTACATGCTGAAAAATTATTGAGGACCCCAAAGAGTTTGTGCTTATTACAGAGGAAATGAAAAATGAATTTATTATTTATGAATGAATTTTAGAGAATTTATTAATTCATTTGTAAGTAGCAATAAGAAACCCAGTACATAGAAACATATTGTGATAGAAATAACTACATTTTCCAAAACGCAAAGGTTTTAATGAGAAGCCTGCTGTTGATTTATGTTTCTACAAGTGTCTGGCTTGAAACAAGATTGCTGGATTCTCACATTTGCTTCTGTATGTAGCTTTTTAACAGAAAAACAGCTTTCTTAGGATATTATTTACATACTATACAATTTGCTGATTTAAATGAACAAGGCACTGTTTTTAGTATATTCACAGAGATGTGCAGCTTGCCATTACGGTTAACTCCCTCACCCCCTAAAGGCAGTCCATCTCCACTCGTGGCCACTTCTTTCTTTCCAACCTCATAGCCATAGGCAACCATAGGTACACTGTCTGTATGGATTTCCTATTTTGGATTTTTCATATAAATAGAATATTATAAAAGGTGATCTTCTGTGGCTGGCTTCTCTCACTTAGCATCATATTTTCTGTGTTCACCAAGCTGCTGTTCATTCCTTTTATAACTGATAATGTTTCATTGTATAGATGGGTCGCATTTTGTTTATTCCTTTGTCCGTTGATAGACATTCAGCTTTTCCCCATTTTCTGGCAATGATCAATAAAGCCAGTACGAGCATTCACGTACAAGTGTTTGTGTGGCCCTGTTTTCACGTCTCTCGGTTATACTCCCAGGAGGGGAATTGCCAGGTCATAGGGTAGCTCTACTTGAGGTCGAGGTGCTGCAGAACTGCTTTCTGAAGTGGCTGCACGCTTCCCATTGCCCAGCGTGTGTGGATGCACGCTCGCCCATCCTCGTCAACGTCAGCACTCGCTGTCGTCTGCCTCCGTGACTGCGGCTGTCCTCGTGGGTGTGAAGTCAGACCTCTCTGGACGTCATGAGCATGTCCCTGGCGCTAGCAGGGATGTTGCAAGTGCAGCAAGCACAACCTCTGCACGTGCTTCCTGGCCATTCTAATGTCTTCTCTGCAGAAATGTCTGTTCTGCGGATTCTTCACTCACTTTCAGTAGGTTGCCCTTTTACCATCGTACCGTAAGAGATTCTGGCTATCAGTCTCTTACCGGTTATTCAACCTGCCAATATTTGCTTCCATTCTGTGATCGTCTTTTTCACTTTCTTGGTGCTGTCCTTTGAAACATTTTAATGAAATCCAAACTGTCTACTTTTCCCTTTGTTGCTTGTGTTTTTTAGTGTCACATCTAAGAACGCGTGCGTGTCCCAGTTTAAGGTCATGAAGATTTACTCCAATATTTTCTCCTAAGAGTTTTATTGTGTTAGTTTTGAAGCGATGCTAATGATCCATTGTGAGTTACTATCTGTATGTGGTGTGAGGTTGGGGTCCAGGTTCATTCTTCTGCGTGTGTCTATTCAGTGGCCCCAGCACAATTTGTTGAAAGGACCATTCTTTTCCCATTGAATTATCCTGGAATCCTTGTTGAAAATCAATTGATCACAGATGTGAGGGTGTATTTCTGAATTCTCAGTTCAATTTCATTGGTCAATATGTCTGTCCTTAAGCCAATACCACACTTTCTTGGTTACATAGTTTTGTACTACATTTTTAGTCAGGAAGTGTGTTTTTGGGCTTTAGTCTTTTTCAAGATTGTTTAAACTCTAATGGGTCCCTTTCATTTTCATGTGACATTTAGGATCAGTGTGTAAAAGCTTGAATCTTTATGGGAATTGTGCTGAATCTGTTTATCATCATGGGGAGTATTGTCATCTTAACAAAATTCAGTCTTTCAATCCACGATCATAGGTGATGTTCCATTTATTTCAATTTTTTATTTCTTTTAACAATATTTTGTAGTTTGGGGGGTACATCTTTTGTATGTCTCTTAAGTTTTTTCCTAAGTATTTTATTCATTTAATGTGATTTTTAAATGGAATTGCTCTCAATTTCAGTTTCAGATTGTTCTGTCTAGAAATACAATAGATTTTTATGTATTGATTTCATATCCTGCAACTTCGCTGAACTTGTTCATTAGTTCTAATACTTTTTTTTAGATCTGGGTTATCTGATATGCTGGCATGCGGTTTTTCACACAGGGTCACGAAGAGTCGGACATGGCTGAAACAGCTGAGCGTGTACGGTGGAAAGCTGGGTTGTCAGATTGAGATTTTCCTTCTTTTGAAATATAAGTGGCTATATTTCTAAATCGTTTTCTTAGTAATTGATCTAGGGCTCACAGCATACATCTTAACTGAAAATGTACTTCAGATTTATATTAAAAATTCATTGAAATATTGAGGTGTTACTCCCATATAACTCCCTTTTGTGCTATTATTAGCTAAATATGTTACAAACCCAACAGTACATTATTATAATTATTTTATATAGTTAAACATCTTTTAAAGAAGCTTGTAGAAGAAAGGAGTGCAAGTATTTTTGATGTTTGTTATATTAATCTTCTTATTTATCATTTTTCATTCTCAATTTATTACTGCAGATTCAAGTTACCATCTGGTGCTTTTTGCTCCAGTATTAGCTTTACTAGCACTCACCTCTTTTGTGTTGTTATTGTCAAATATATTCTGTTATAGGCCCCCCAATTAATTATACACGTATTATTTTATATAATTGCATTTTAAATGGGTTAAGAGAAGAAAGGAGAAGGTACATGTAATTATATCATCTTTTGTAACTACATACGGGCATACAGATATTGCAGATTTGGCTCCAAACCACTGCAATAAAGTGACTATCACCGTAAAGCAGGCCACGTGGAGTTCTGGTTTACCGTGCACGTGACAGCTATGATTACATTGTACCGTAGTCTATTAAGTGTGCAATAGCATTATGCCTAAAGAAAAACAATGTCCATACTTTAATAATTAAAGTATTTTATTTCTAAAAATTGCTAATGCTAACGGTCATTGGAGCCTTAAGTGAGTAGACCTCTTTTTGCTGCTGGAGAGTCTTGCCACGTGTTGATGGCTGTTGATTAACTAGGGTGATGGCTACTGAAGGTTGAGGTGGTTGTGGCAATTTCTCAAAATAAGACAGCCACGATTTGCTGCATTGACTCTTCCTTTCATAAAGTATTTTTTGTAGCATGCAATGATTTTTGATAGTATTTTACCCTCAGTACAGCTTTTTTTTCAAAATTGGAGTCCATCTTCTCAAACCCTGCCACAGCTTTATCAACTAAGTTTATGTAATATTCTAAATCCTCTGTTGTCATTTCAATAATCTTCACAGCATCTTCACAGGGGTAGATTCCGTCTCAAGAAACCACTTTCTTTGCTCACCCATAGGAAGCAACTCTTTTTCATCTGTTAAAATTTTATCCTGATACTGCTGCAATTCAGTTACATCTTTGGGCTCCACTTCTAATTCTAGTTCTCACGCTGTTTCCCCTACATCTGCAGTGACTTCCTCCACTGAAGTCCTAAACTGTGCAAAGTCATCCATTAGGGCTGGAATCAACTTCTACCAAACTCCTGTTAGTGTTGATGTGTTACCTCTTCCTATGAATCATAAATATCCATAACAAATGTTCATAATGACATTTAGAATGGTGAGTCCTTTCCAGAAAGTTTTCACCTTACTTTCCCCACATCCATCAGTAGACTGTCTATGGTGACTATGGTTTTATGAAATATATTTCTTAAATAATATGACTTAGAGTTGAAACTGTTTCTTAATCTGTGGGCTGCAGAATGGACGCATTGGCAGGTGTGAAAACAGCATGAATCTCTTTGTGCATCTCTACCAGAGCTCTTGGGTGACCAGGTGCACCTGGTAATGTCTTGAAAGGAATCTTTTTTCCCAAGTAGCAGTTCTCAACAGTGGGCTTCAAGTGTTCAGTAACTCATGCTGTAAACAGATGCGGCATCATCCAGGCTTTGTTGAACGCACTGGCATATTAGATGCAGCATGATCCTAAGGGTCCTAGGATTTGCACATGGTAAATGGGCACTGGCTTCAACTTAAAGTCGCCAGCTTCATGAGTTCCTAATAAGAGAGTCAACCTGTCCTTTGAAGCTTTGAAGCCGGACACTGACTTCTCCTCTCCAGCTATGGAAGTCTTAGATGGCATCTTCTTCCAGCATCAGGCTGTTTCACTTACACAGAAAGTCTGTTGTTCCGTACAGCTGCCTTCTCTAATGATCTTAGCTGGATCTCCTGGACAAGCTCTCCATCAGCGCTTGTGGCTTCCCCTTGCACTTTGGTGTTATGGAGATGGCTTCTTTCCTTAAACCTCATGAACTCACCTCTGCCCGCTTCAGACTTTTCTTCTGCAGCTTTCTCATGTCTCAGCCTTCGCAGGACTGAAGTGAGTTGGGGCCTTGCCTGCATCAGGCTTTGGCTTAAGCGAGTGTTCTGCTAATTTGTCTTCTATCCAGAACACCACATTTTCCCCCATGTTAGCAACAAGACTGCTTTGCTTTCTCACCCTTCATGTGTTCACTGAAGTAGCACTTTTAATTTCCTTCTAGAACTTTCCCTTTGCACCCGCAACGTGGCCATTTGGCCCAAGAGGCCCAGCTTTCAGGTTGTCGGTCTCCCACGATGCTTCCTCGCTAAGCATCCTCATTTCTAACTTCTGATTTAAAGTGAGAGATGTACAATTCTTGCCTCACTTGAACACTTAGAGGCCATCGTTATTGACTGGCCTAATTTCAGGATCCTGTGTCTTGGGAAGCAGGGAGGCCTGGGGAGAGGGAGAGAGAGGGGAAGGGCTGGTTGGTGGAGCAGTCAGGACACCCGCCACGTTTATTGATTAAGTTCTCCGTCTTGTATTGGTGCAGCTCCTGGCTCCTAAAAACACTTGCAGTGGTAACATCAATGGTCACTGACCTCAGATCACTGCAACAAATATAAGAATAAGGTAAAAGGTTGAAATGTTGCAAGAATTACCAAAATGTGACAAAGAGGCACAAAGTGAGCCAGTGACACTGGGAAAATGGTGCCAGTGTACCTGCCTGATGCAAGGTTGCTGCAAACCTTCAATCTGTGAAAGACACAGTATTTGTGGAGTGCAGTAAAGCAAACTCAACACAACAAGGGGTGCCTGTCGTTGTTTTACGATTCTTTACTTTTTCCCATGTGAATTCTAATTACTGTCAAGTTTCACTTGCTTTCAATCTGAAGAACTTTCTTTTGCATTTTTTGGTATGCTGGGTATACTAGCAACAAAGCTGGTCTCCCTGTATTCTCACTTATCTAGAAATGTCTATTGTACCTTAATTTTTCTAAGATAAATCGACTTGGGCTACAGTTTCTCCTTCAGCACTCTGTCATCACTGCCTTCTGGTCTCCGCTGTTTCTAATAAGAAGTTACCTGTAAATCTTATGGGAGTTCCTTTGTGTGTAATGAACTGTTTCCCTCTTGCTGACTTCAAGATCTTCTTTATCTTTCAGCATTTTGAGTATGATGTGTCTGCGGATCTCACTGAGATTGTTGAGTTTCTCAGTTGTTGAGTTTCTTAGCTGTGCAGAGAAACATTTTTGTATATTAAGTTTGGGAATTTTTTAGGCATTACTTTTTGGAAGAGGTTTTCCGTTTCTTTCTTTCATTCCCCTCCTTCTTGCATTTCCATTATGCATATATTGTGAAAGTCACTCAGTCAAGTCTGACCCTTTATGACCCCATGGACTATACAGTGCATGGAATTCTCCAGGCCAGAATACTGGAGTGGGTAGCCTTTCCCTTCTCCAGGGATCTTCCCAGCCCAGGGATCAAACCCAGGTCTCCCGCATTGCAGGTGGATTCTTGCATTGCAAATTCCTGCATTTGCAGCTGAGCCACAAGGGAAGCCCATGTGTATACTGGTATGCTTTTTGTATCCTGTGGAGTAGGGAATGGTAACCCACTCCAGTATTCTTACCTGGAAAATTCCATGGACAGAGGAGCTTGGTGGGCTTCAGTCCATGGGATGGCAAAGAGTCAGACATGACTGAGCTACTTACACACATGCATCCTATGTTTCTCTAAGGCTGCGTTCATGTTCCTTTTCTCTTTAGACTCCAAAATCACTATCAGTCTACCTTCAAGTTCACTGATTCTTTCTTTTGTCAGCTCAGATCTACCACTGAACCTCTCCAGTAAATTTTTCACCTTGGTCATTATACTTTTCAATTTCAGAATGTCCATTTGATTCTTTTTAAAAAATAATTTCCGTTTTTAGTTGATATTCTCTGTCTGAAGACACATTGTCTTTACACTTTTCTTTATTTCTTTAAGCATAGTTTCCTTTAGCTCTTTGAACCTACTTATAAAAGCTGTTTTGAAGCCTTTGTTAAGTCTGACATGTGAGCCCTTTCAAAAGCAGTTTCTGTTGCCTGATTTTTTTTTTTCCTGTATATGGGTCATGCTTTCCTGTTCCTTTGCATGTCTCATAATTTTTTTGTTGAGAATTTGACATCTTGGATAATATATTGTAGCAACTCTAGGTACTGATTCATCCATCTGCAGGGCTTGTTATTGTTTGCTTGTTGTTTTGTTTGGTGACCGGGCTGGACGCTCTCAGCCAGGTCTGCTGCGCTCACAAGTGCCGCCTCTGATGTCACTGCCTGCGGGCACCGTCTTGGCGTGTGTCCAGCCTCCCTGGGAGGACAGTGGTTTCAGCAGGACTCTCTCTGACGCCTCTCTCTTGCGTCCTCTTCCCCTGTTGGTGTCGCACTGCACGGTCAGCCTCCAAGAATGTTGGCTCATTGCTCTATTGTTTTTGACAAGGCCCCTGGGCATAAATTGCTCCATGGTCAGATTCAATTAAATTCAGGCCCCTTTATGAGGCTCGTCTCTGGGGCCTGTCTTTGAGTCTTGCCCCAACCCCAGGAAGGCTCCTCTTGGCTGTCCCTTTCACTGGGTCTCTCGGATAAACTTCTAGCTGGTTTGTATTCACGGAGCTACCAGCTCCCTGTTCATTTCTCACCACTGCCATCGCCACTGTTTCTGACAGCACCCTTAGGGGGAGCTTCCTCACTCTCTGCCGTCTGCTCTTCAGGCTGGTCTCCACTCCTGTCTCTGGACCGAGGGGAGGACAGTGCCTGCTTCTCTCAAGTAAAGCCCCTGCTTTATGAGCAGGACGGTGGGGTGGGGGGGTGCCCTTCTTGGCTTCTTCTTCCTGTGTGTGGAATCGCTGCCCTATAAATGTGCGGGGTGAGGGTGGTCAGGAGCCCACGGTCTCGCTATGCTGCCCCTGAGTCAGGGTTTCTGAACGATGAGCGGGGTCTCCGTGGGAGAAAACGTCTCCAGCCCTCTCAACTGCTCTCATCTGGAATACAGCTTCTGCAGCAGAGTCAGGGGAAGCGGGAAATGCTGGTGGCCTGTCCCTCCCAGGGGAAAACCATAACCCCAGATTGATGGCTGGAAGGGGAGGGAGCCCTGTGACACACACACACACACACACACACACATATTTAAATATCTATCTATCTATCTATATATTTATGACTGGCGCATGGTCAACGCAGGAGACGTGAGTTCAATCCCTGGGTTGGGAACATCCCCTGGAGTAGGAAATGGCAACCCATGGCAGTATTCTTACCTGGGAAATCTCATGGTAGAAGAACCCGGCAGGCTACAGTTCACAGGGTCAACTAACACTTCATGTATATATATGTATATAGTGGTGTCCTGGCTGAGAGGCTGGACTGGGTAGTCTTTAAGGCCCTTTTGGTTGATGAAATTTCCTGATTCTAAATACAAACCTGAAGTCCATCTGAGCCAGACATTTGAGCAGATGACTTTACACTTGTACAGCTTGGCCCTCTCTTTGGGTTTGACCACAAAAGCCATTCTTCTCGGGTTGCTGCCCTTCTTGGATTATCGACATGATGTTTTTCTGATGGCAGGGCCACACTGATATTTCAAAAGTCGGCATTTGTGAGGTCATTTAAAATCTTCCCATTTGAAGTGGGGGCTAATGTGCTGTGAAGCTCACTTTGCCTGACCCATGAGAGGCTCTGAGTTGCTACCAGCTCCACAAATCCTCCATTTCAGTACAGCTAACACACCCTTCGGCCGCATTTTTGTACTGACCTGCGGCCTCCACCCCCCAGCGATTCGCCTCTGTATTGAGGAGAACGTGGAACCGAGGAGACGGCGGACAGCTGTTACTTAGTGTGACCGGCGTGGACCCGACAAACTCGGTGCTCACGAACGTCGCCTCATCGAGGACCAACACTTTATACCTTATTAATCTCTTTGTATCCATGCTGCCCAAGGACTTTTTTTGTTTGTTTACATAGCTGCTACTGCTAAGACGAATTCTTTGTGTCAAAAAAGACTTTCTGTCTTGCTTCTAATACAATGAACAACAACAGCAAAATTACATTTGAACTTGCAAATGTATTTTTAGATCCCTTGTCTCGGACTTCACATCAAAACAGACTGTAGATCATCATCTCGCTTGTCCTTGTAAGCCTGGTCTAATGATACAGGAAAGAAAGAATGAGGCTCTACACACGGACCGGTCTCCACATGCCCGTGGCCCTGGATCTTTGTTCTCTCCCCACTGCAGCCAGAAAGAACACGGAGAAAATTCAGGATTCTGCTTGCAGTTCTATCATGAAGCTCACCGCTTCTGATTGGGTGTCTCACCTCGATGAAAAGCGGCAATATACAAGGTACTGACTATCGGCCGTGGTGGGACCAGCGCGGTACACAGACCCCAAACACATGATCTGTCGGGGACACTAATGAAAAAAGAGCAGCTTGCACTGTGATGAAGAAGTGTGTCTTGGATCCTAATGAATGATTCAGCTAATTAGTCACCAGCCGCCCACGCTAATGCGGCAAAGGTGTGATGTGGGTTTGGACAGGGAGGGTGTTTGGTTTCTTTATAGATGTTAGAATGCCTGAGAGGTCTCGGGCTGGACCCGGAACAGAAAGAGAACATCAGGGGAAAACACGTGGAACCGTACAGATGTCAACACCTGGTTCTCACCCTGGTGTTGTGGGTCATGCTGGGGCGGCTGGGTGAGGGTCCAGGGGAACTTCCTGAAGTATTTTTGCAGCTTTTTCTACAAATCTCAAGTTATTCTCAAAGAAAGAGTTTATTTAAGAAAATGTAAAGGCTCTAAAGTTCTCTTAGATGATGAAGCTAATGTAATACTTTTTTTTTTTGGGTCATACTTCATGGTTTGCAAAATCTTCCCTGACCAGGGACTGAACTCTGGCCACTGCAGTGAAAGCCCAGGATTCTAACCACAAAGCCACCGGGGAACTCCTGTATTGTCTCCTATCAGTGAACTCTGTAATGGCCACAGAAGGGGAAGTGAGACGGTGGAACCCCGGGGCTGTCTTTGAAGTCCTCTCCGTCAGACGCTCTGTGCGTGGATGTGCATGTCAGAGCCACATCTAGGGGGCAAAGTCCTCTATCGTGTCATCCTCTCTGGAGGCAATCCAGCCAGTTCTCTTTTTGCACGCTAAGTCTCTTCAGTCATGTCCAAATGTCCGCGACCCCATGGACTGTAGTCCGCCAGTCTCCTCTGTCGGTGTGACTCTCCAGGCAGGAGTACTGCAGTGGGGTGCCCTGCCTTCCTCCAGGGGATCTTCCCGACCCAGGGTCTGAACCTGGTTCTCTTAAGTCTCCTGCATTTGCAGGCGGGTTCTTTACCACTAGCGCCACCTGGGAAGTTTAAGTGGAGACAAAAATAAGATGCTCCAAACCGCTCAAGAGTAGGAAAGAATGTAAATTAATCCTCTAAATTGCTAATTGGGGATTTGGTTGGCTAGGCTGAAGGTTAGGAGATGAAAGTCTCCAAAGGAAGGGAAGGGTTCTCTCTCTGGGGACCCTGATGTCCCTGCCTGTGTAAAATGCAGAAGCTGAAAGGGAAGATGAGAAAGCACTTTGGCTCAGCCCTCCAGAGCTATATCTTGTCTTCTAGAGCAGTTCGAAGCACGGCCCCCTCACCTTCCATCCAGAAGGAGCACCTGTATCTGGGTGTTATCAGGTTCCAGCCACTGCTGTTAACCTGGAGGTCACGAGGCGATGGGTGTGTGCGTCCCCGGACGCTACACCTGCAGAGGAGCCTGGCAAGCCTGGCCGGGAGAAGTGTGGTGGCTGTCGGCTCATTCAGGTGGGCGGGAAAAAGACCCTCTCTTTACAGCATCATGGGCAGTGCCTGCCAAGGGCCCGGAAAGTTCCTTCCTGCTTTACACTTCCGTGGATAAAGGGATTAGTCCCTGCTGCAGCATCCTTAGGAAACAGTATCTATTAAGTTATCATTTGTCACATGCATCCGATGTGAATAGATTAGTTCTTTTCCAGCATGTGGGTGAGCCAGGAGGGTTCTTTGATTGAGGAGGAGCAGGAGGAGAAAGAAAGAGATAGAAATGGAGGACACGGCGTTCCTGGGAGAGGAAACGGCAGGCGCAGGAGGCAAGGTCATTTCACAGGGAAGGTTCGGGAAGTGGGACTCAGGCAACAGCACGTCGCCACCACGCCCAGCCTTCCCGGGTGCAAAAGGAGCTCCCACCCGTGCAGACCTTTGAGATGTGACTTTGAAGGGTCTCCTGTGGGGTGAGGGGAAGTCTCCAGCCACCTTGTGCTCCCAGAAATTTGAAGCAGGCAGGTATGAATCAAGGCAGGCAAGTGCCTTTAATACCTTATGGATCTTGCCGATCGGGTTAATATCTGGACTGTGCTCTTTGTGGCAGGGTTGAATCTAAGACCCAGTCCTTCTGAACACTAGTGTTGGCTGAAAGTGAAAGTGTTAATTGCTCAGTTGTGTCCGACTCTTTGTGACTCCATGGACTGTAGCCCGCCAGGCCCCTCTGTCCATGGGATTCAACAGGCAAGCATATTGGAGTGGGCTGCCATCCCTCCTCCAGGGGACCTTCCCCACCCAGGGATCAATTACTATCTGAGCCACCAGGGAAGACCCTAGTCTGCTGAAGAGACAGCAAATTGGTCAAGAATGGTTCTGAGTACACTTGAGACCCTGGTAGAAAGAGTCATTTATCTTTCGAGCCCCTGCCAGATCCCCCCTCTTCCTTTCTGTGTCACATTCCGATACTTGTCTACAAAATCGC
This sequence comes from Giraffa tippelskirchi, assembly GCF_054371585.1. Lineage (NCBI taxonomy): Eukaryota > Metazoa > Chordata > Mammalia > Artiodactyla > Giraffidae > Giraffa > Giraffa tippelskirchi. The sequence continues at coordinate 159,703,019 of NC_137284.1, forward strand.
ATAAAGCTGTCTCTGCACCTCACTGCCTCAGACAGCATCCGCAAGCCAACCTCTTCCTTCCCTCTTGCAACACAGCCACTTTAGGTCTCTGACCTTAAAAACCTGACCTCCTTGCCAACAGATTTGTTCATTCACGTGGGTTGTTGTGTTCAGGGTGTTATAGGCTGTCCCTCCTGGGATTAGCATGGAGTATTTCAACTTTGTAAAGCATTTCACATCTTTTCTCTTAGTGGAGTTTCATAACACACCCCAGCAACGTGTCAAAATGCTGGCAGCAAAGCTTGAGATGGAGTTGAGTGCTCCTGAGCCCCAGGGCCTGCTTCTTTCTCCACACCACGTGATAGTCTATATATAGAAAAATTCACACATTTCTGTCCCTCAGGTTCCAGTGAGTGATCTTGCCTTGTGCTCCGGGAGGTGTTTGGAGGCATTCAGGGCGGTCTGGAAAAGCTTGAGGTCCTTGAAACAATAGTCTGAAGTCAGGTGGCAATTCTCCCCGGAGCACTGGGGGCTCATTTCTGCCTCTCATCTTCCCAAAGTCGGAGACTCCAAATAGCCTTTCCCGGCCCTTCCCTGTAGAGCCTGCATCTTACATTTGTTACAAGTTGTTTCGCTGTTCGTGCTTTATTTCCTCAAGGAGAACCAAGATCCTAGAGGGTGAGCAGCCTCTTTTCTCCTTGCTTTGCACCCAGCACTAGTTCACTACACATAGTAAATGCTCAACAAAATTTGCCAGACGCATGCTTGCTGGGTGACGAAGCTGTGCTCCATAAAAGTGGTAAATGATGTCCTGGGGCTGACTTTTTCACAAACGTAGGAACTTCCCTCAAGATGGACCTTTTACAGGACCTCTCGGGTGGCCCTCATGCTGACCCCACGTTGCAGCAAGTGGGCAAATTCTCAGGACACTCTTGGAGAGTCTCTTTTGGAAACGACTTGGGCATGTCTTTGGATTAGCCGCAATGTTGGCAAAACTTCACCTTTGAAGGTATACTAGGAGTTTGGAAATGGCTAAGTCATTCGGAGAAGGCAATGGCACCCCACTCCAGTACCCTTTCCTGGAAAATCCCATGGATGGAGGAGCCTGGTAGGCTGCAGTCCATGGGGTCGCTAGGAATCGGACACGACTGAGCAACTTCACTTTCACTTTTCAGTTTCATGCATTGGAGAAGGAAATGGCAACCCACTCCAGTGTTCTTGCATGGAGAATCCCAAGGACAGGAGAGCCTGGTGGGCTGCCATCTATGGGGTAACACAGAGTTGGATACAACTGAAATGACTTAGCAGCAGCAGCAGCAAATCATTTGAAGCCAACTCTTATGAGAAAGGTTAATAATCTGGATGATGCTATTGTTTTTGGATGATGCCATTTTTGAATATGTAAACAAATACAAAAGTTAAATGATGATAAAGCAACTCACTAGATTTTTCATTATGCTTCATATTATTTCTTAAAGGGAAAAGTTCAGTCGGATATGTCTTACTGTATACCAAGCACCGTGTCTCACGGAGCATCTAAATGTCAATTTGAATATGCCTCCAATTCCTTGAGGGCAGGGATCTTATCTTCACCTCTGCCCTTCCTTAAGACAGTGCTTGGCGCATGGTCAGTGTTCAATAAGAGACTTTTCAATAAATGAAGGAGCAAATGGCCTTGGATGCATTAGACACAATCAGCATAATTATTTTACAGCAAAGTGCATGTGTGTGCATTTATTCTTATAGCCTAATGTACACTGTCACAAAAGCAGGGTGAGGAGAATCACTTTTTTAATGACTCACCATCGCTCTGGGGCTGGTACTCAGGAAGGACTTACCTGGGCAGCTCTGCCTTGCAATCTCTCACACAGGTGCAGCCAGCCGTTGGCTGGGGTGCAGTCTCATCTGAGAGCCAGGCTGGGGCTGGAGGACCCACTGCCCAGGTGGCTCCCTCACCCGGCTGGCAAGTCAAGTTGCCGGTTCTGTTCGCCTGCTCCATGTGTGGCCTCCTCTGCGGGGCTGCCCGTGACTGATTTCCCTGGTGGGTGACCCAGGAGATGTAGGTAAGAGCCACAACACAAAGCCTCTGAAGACCCCACTCTGACGGTCTCCCCGTCACCTGCACCACACTTTTGGTTGTGCAGGGCTGGTCTTCATTCAAAGTGGGCAGAGGCTGTGCAGGGGCAAAATCCTGGGCTGTGGACCGGGCCGTCCTAGAGGCTGGAGGCTGCCTCTTCCTCTCTCGTTCCATTCTACATGTTTCTGCATCCTCCACAGTTCACCAAAGACTAGGTTTTTAGTACTGGGATGTAACGTTGAAAAAGGCAAGTCCTGTCCCCAGAGGGGCTCACTGGCTTGGAGGAAGAACCATGAGCAGCGTTATTTGACCCCAATGTGTTAAATTAGGGGGGAGGATGCAGACGGACCCAGAGGAGACCCTGCCAAGCTGACCTCAGGGCTGCTCCGAGGGACTCACATGAGTTTTGGAAAGAGATAGAAGGGAAGACTCCTTGAGAGAGGGGATGGCCTGGGGCAGAGACACGGAGGCGCTTGTGAATACCACGTGTTCAGGGGGCTGCAGGGCTCTGACATGATCACATGCCAGGTGGTGTGTTCAGGGGGCTGGCCTGCAGGCTAGATCATGTAAGGAAAGGTCAGCTGGGGTCAGACCCCACCAGGTAAGGCAGGACTGGATCTGTGTTTTGGGAAGATCGTTCAGTAAGAGGTAGAAGGTGGATTCAGGAGAGACCAGATGGAGGGGGTGGGTCTGGAGCAAGACCCCGGGACAGAGTTCCTGAGGGCTTAACCCAGAGCCCTGAGGGTGTCTGGGCATTGGGGAAGGCTGGGGAGCTTGGGAGGCGCCGGTGCGTGGACCGCCTGCAGGTCAGGAAGGACTGGTGCTCCAGCGAGTGGGCAGGCGAGTAAGCCAGCGCCCAGCGTTCCGGTTCAGGTTTGGGGACCTGCATAGATCTCCGTGGGAGTGCAGACCGTGCTGGCTGGTGGCGGACGGCACAATTTAAAACCCACACACACGCTTTCTCATCTGTAGAGGGAATAGTGTTTTCTATTTCCCCCCAAACATTTTGCTTCTATTTTTAGATAACTGTTTTTCTCAGTGTCTGAGAAGTGAGTAATTTGAATAAAGATATTTACACTTGAAGGTTTTCTTAGTACTTCCAAACAGAGACATATGTGTAAATGCTAAACAGTAGCTTCACATCAAACCTTCTTGCTTTTCTAACGTTCTGCACTGGGGGAACCTGCCATGGTGTTGGTTTTCCCATTCTACCTCAAACAGAGGGACTTCCTGGGCACTGAACTAAATGTAAGCATGTTACCTACATCGTGGAAAGGGTGGCCAGATTGAAGAAAATAAAAATATGGGCTACCCAGTGAAATTTGAATTTCAGACAAATAATTAATCCTTTTTAGTGTGTAAGTATGCCCTCACAATATCTGGAAAGTGCTGAAATTTTCTGTCTTCCTAATCTGGAATTCAAATTTGAATTGGGAAAATTTAAAAACTTTACCTGACAACCTGAGACTTGGGACATTTCTTCTAGCGACTACTGGGCATCCTTGTGACAAGCAATCTCTTAAGGCCTTCTAAGGAACAAACTGAACCATGGCTGGCATGGTGCTTGACACGTAACAAGTTCCTGAATAACTGTGAGGCGTTTGGAGAAATGGTTTCCCATATTGAGGACAATTCAGCTACTTGTGTGACATGAACTCAACTCCATTCTTTATGACCAACGACAAAAGCCCTGCTGACACAGCCTCTGTGGCACCAGCGCCTCGCGATGGTCCACGGCTCCCAGCAGCTCCAACAGCTGTGGTCATTTTTGCTCCCTCAGACACACATCTGAATCAACACGTAGACTTGTTCTTTGTCTTGAAGGTCAAGGGCCTGGGGGGCTCTGTTTGGGCAGAGCCAAGCCCTGGTGGGCAGAGCCCTCTGGTGCGGATCTTCAAGGGTCAGTCAGGTCACAGGGTCTTTAACGTGAGCTCAAGATGTCTCAAGGGAGGTGAGGACGTGGAGCCCACACGGAGCCTCAGAGATTGAAACTGGTTTCCTGAGTCGCCCTTTGAAGCTGAAGCTGGGGTCCCCCTGTGAGGGCCACTGAGTGTGTCCTGGGAGCTGCCCGAGGCGGGACCCCGGACCCCGAGCAGAGCTGCTGCTCCTCGTTAGTGTCTGCAACTGTGAACACAGCCTGGGTCCCCCTCACCCTCTCGTCTCCCCTTGGGGTGCCCGAGGCGCCTGCCCCCCCCCAGGGACTGCAGGCGGGGACTGTCTCAGAGGAGAGAATCAGGGAAGTCTGACCACTTGACCTTGGTCTCACGTCCTTAGTCAATTGGAACGAACTGGTTCAAAAAGCACAAAATGACAGACCCATGACTGAGACCGAAATCCTTTGTAACAGCATTGACTTGTATTTCCCGTGGGTTAGATCCTTGCTCCTCAAAGTGTGGTCCCTGGACCAACAGCAGAGGCCTTACGTGAGAGCTCCTTAGATGTGCAGGCTCTCGGACCCCACCTCGTGTGTACTGAGTCAGACTTACATTTTGATGAGATCCCTCTGGCACGGAGGAGCTTGAGAAGCCCTGGTTTGGGTCACTGTGGTTGATGGCAGGAAGGAGGAGAGCTCAGGGCACCTCCGCTCTGACCCCTCGGCCGTGGCTGCCCAGGGTGCCCTGTCTGTTAGAGCCCTAACAGCCAAGGCCAGCACCCACGGGACACACGGGGGCGGGGGTGCTCTTCTCCACGCGGGAAATGTCACCTACCAATACGGCCCTTGGGCTTCTCTGACGGCTCAGGCCGCAAAGAGTCCGCCTGCAGTGCCGGAGTCCGGGGTTCCATCCCTGGGGTCAGGAAGATCCCCTGGGGAAGGGAATGGCAGCTCACTCCAGTATTTTTGCCTGGAGAATTCCATGGACAGAGAAGCCTGGTGGGCTACAGTCCACAGGGTCACAAAGAGTTGGATAGGACTAAGGACCTAATGTTTTCAATTACGGCCAAAGCGGGTCAGGCCGACCAGCCCAGGCAGAGCTCAAGCTCTCATTTTATAAACAAGGCAATAGTGATCGAGGGGGAAGTAAACAGCCAAAGGCCAGACAGCTGTCTGGGGGCAGATGGATGGAAGGTCAGAACCCAGGTTTTCTGACTACCAATCCAGTTTTCTTGACACTCCACCTAGAAAAAAGGAAGTCACAAGAATGCATGTCTCCCTGGTGCTGTCAAAGGATCTTCAGTCGTGCTCTGAACAAAGAACAGAGGCTCCATGGTGAGCTACTGGGAGAAAATAAATATCACACTTTAGCTCCAAGGCCCCTGCTTGGGCCACTTTGGATCCAGCAAACCTCCTCACTTGAGTGCGAAATAGCAAAGCCAGAGGCATGCATGTTATTTGTATAACAGCCTTGTTCTCGAAAAGTGCACGGAAAAGTCATCTTGTTTTAGAGACATTGCAAGTGTTGACTGTGCTGCCATAAAGCAGAGATGCAATCATAAAGTGAATTAATTGCCTATAACTTTCTGCGTAAGAATGACTTTGTAGATTTGGATTTCCTGCCATCGAGAGTAAGTTAGGATGGCAAAGGGAAGACAGAAAGGAGTCTGGGGTGGGAATAAACGCTGCTGGGGCAGTGTGACTTCCCGAAGCCCTTTGTGACGTCCAGCGCTCTCCTCAGATCCCACCTGGCTGCTGTAGACACGGGTGGGAGTGTGCCTTCCTGAGCCCAGCCCAGAGGTCTGCCACCGGATCCACCCTGACTCCCAGGAAGACTCAGAATTCTGCTTTTGTAAGTCCGATGCACTATCCGCCGCAGCACGGAAGCCACCGTCAAAATTCTGCTTTTGAGCTGGTCGGACGAGCGCTGGCGTTCAGAAAGCCGCTCATAGTTGCAGACGCTCATCCGCAGAGCTCATCCCTTGCTGCTCAGGGGACACTTGTGCCAAGACCGAGGATGCCGCTAAGGAAGCGGCCATGTTGGTCCGCAGCCGTGTTGGTCGCCGGCCCTGGGCCAGCTGAGCTTCTCCCGTCTCCCTCACCCCCATTTCAGGGTCTTCTCGAATTCCTTCCTCACACCCCCAGCCGCATCTGTCAGCCCGGGAGATTGCTGCCCCTTGCTGCCTTTGTGAGATTTAAAAAGCTTCCCATTCTTCCTTTGAGACAGAGGAGGAAGGCCCACCTTGGCGTTTCTTTGCAGAATGAAGGAGCGGCCCCTTTCAAAGCTCTCGGAAAGCTTTCAATAGAGGGTTTAAGGCTGGACAGAGGAGTACATGTGATTCTGGGCTTAAGATGTTGTCCTCGGCATTAGACCCCAAGAAACCCGGCGGATGTTCCCATTGTGTCCTGGAAATTAAATGCGTCAGCCTTTGCCCCTGAAAAATATTTGCTTAATGGAACAGAGTTACCAGTTGGGCCGTCCCGGCTGGGAACTGACCTGCTCCGTCTTTCCTGAGGACTTGATTCTGTTGCTGAGAGAGCACTGTCTTCAGCAGCGTCCTGTGTCACACTGCTGATCCAGGCGACCATGCTCACCTCCCTCGGGGGAGGCTGAGATGCAGAAAAAGGCGAGTTCCTGGGCTCCCATCTCTTGGGTTACCTGCGGGCACTGATGCTCCGGCTCGGAGGTCCACAGGCAGTGTTCGTCCACTTGGCCTCATGCTAGTGTCAGGCCTCCATTTATGAATAAACAAACCTGTACTATGTATGGATCATCTACACGATCAGTGTGTGCAGTGCTCTGATGTTGTATAAGATGCTAGTGCCAGGAGTTTCATCTGTGTTTGGGGCAAAGAAGCACACATTAACTAACTTATAAGCACGCAAACACCTGCCGACAAGACAAGTTACGGGTTGTGAATGACAAACCATTTGAGTCAATTTTGTGCATGATGTATATCATCTAAATCAGGGATTGGGAAACTTTATCACTGGTGAAGGGCCAGATAGTGAATATTTTAGGCTCTGCAGGTGAAATAGTCTCAATCACAGCTAGTCATCTCTGCACTCCTCCTGCAAAAGCAGCCATGTGTTAAGTGACTCAGTCACGTCTGACTCTTTGTGACTCCACGGACTGTAGCCTGCCAGGCTCCTCTGTCTGAGGAATTCTCCAGGCAAGAAGACTGGAGTGGGTTGTCATTTCCTTCTCCAGGAGATCTTCTCAACCCAGGGAAGGAACCTGTGTCCCTTCTTCTGGTGGATTGCATGCAGATTCTTTACTGTCTGAGCCACCAGGGAAGCCTAGTATCAGTCATAGAGGCTGGTAAAAGAGAGCCCATGGCTGTTCCAATAAAACTTTATTTAAAAAGCAGGCAGCATGCTGGATTTGGCCCAGGCTGAGTTGGTATATTTAGCAAATAAAAATCCAGGGAGCCCAGCTGAGTTTGAGTTTCATATAAACAATGGATGCATTTTGTCCCGAATGTTGTATATGGTCCACTTACCCCAGGCACCCTGGCATTTGTCTGGAGGGGACCCTGAATTTTGCAGGTCGTGTATTTGAGTCAATGGATGTTTTGACTGAGTCAACTACAACTTCTGGCCTTCAGTCACACCCTTTCAAATGTGGAGAAGATGAAAGAGATTTTTCAGGTGGGAAAAGTGGGTCCCAGAAGGGAAGAGACCTTCCCCAAGCCCCATAGCTGGTTAGGACAGTGGCCCATCCCAGGACCCAGATGCTCACAGCCCAGACAGAGGAGCCCTGAGGTCAGACCGGATAGGCGTTGGGCAGCTGCTCATCCTGCTGGGAGCCACCCGGTGTCCCCATCCCCCACGAGCGAAGGCCTTCGAGAGCGGGGCTTCGGGGCAGCTCTCCGCGAGCCTTCCTGTTCTCCAGGATGAAAGTAAGTGACTTCTTGGTGAGGGGACAAATGCGCACCCTCTGTCACTCGGTGGCATCACCCCCAGACAGTCTCAGACAGTGGGGACCAGGCTCAGTGTCATCGACCTCATATTTTTAACCTCAGATATACATGTACAATATTATACTTATATAGGCAGTGTACACATGTATTCAGGGTAAAGTGAAAGTCGCTCAGTTGTCTCTGACTCTTTGTGACCCCATGGACCGTCCATGGAATTCTCCAGGCCAGAGCACTGGAGTGGGTAGCCTTTCCCTTCTCCAGCGGATCTTCCCAACCCAGGATTCGAACTGGGGTCTCCTGCATTGCAGGCGGATTCTTTACCAACTGAGCCACCAGGGAAGCCCATTCAGGGTAAAAAATATTTATTTAAAGTCTCAACCCGCCTCTATCCTCAGGCGCTGGCAAGACACAGGGCGTCCACTGGGGCTGGAGTTGCCTCGTCACCTGCTTCAGGGTGGACACGGGAGCTGGACAGATATTGGGTGGAGAGAGACACGAGTCTTGATGAAGGAGCCCGGGTTCTAATCCCAGCGGCAGCACTGCCCGGCTGCCTGAGCTCCCGGAGGGCTTCTTCTTCCTCTTCTGTAGAACCGGGAGGAGGGCACACTTCTCACACCGCAGGCCACGTGTGCACATGGGTCCGAGCCTCCGGCCTGGCACGTGACCTTTCACACACGCGTCTCTCCTTCCTCGTCCCTGAGGGTGCCCACGGTGCCCGCCCTGCCCACGCCCGGGCACTCACTCAAGGAGCCGAGTGAGCGAGGTCCCCTCTGACCTGCCCTGGGGCTCTGTGGCGCCCCGGGGGCGGGGGGTGCGGGAAGGGCTTGCACTGCTATGCGCACTTTCTACACCTTACCTTCTCCGTGATGAGGGACACACTCGGAAAAATTCAATACTTAGGGCAAAATCGTGAGTAGCTGATACCTGTAGAAAGTTCTCTGATCTTTCCCCTCTTAAACCAGGTCTCTGGATCTCCGGCCAGGACCTCTGGAAAGACTGGCTGCAGCGCCGTTTTCTGTATTTGTTGACCAGGGAGGGCTCTCAGCGTTTTGGGGCCCTCACTTTCCATCACTGCTCAGAAACAATTTCCAGGGCTTTGTCTGCTTGGGTGATAGGAACACCGGGGAATGCAAAATATTTGGACCTTGTTTGATTTTCTACTTTTTGCCAAGTCTTCCTCCCCCCTCCCCACCACATTCTTCAAAGGATAAAGGGCCCATTAACAAGCTCTTCACTGATGGTGACAATTAGGGTGAATCTGTGAACTCAGATCTGCCAATTGCCTTCATTACTCGGGAACTGACAGTTTGCTTTTCACTCTTCTTTCAAAACCGGCGCTTAACGTAAAGCCGGCCCGTCCTGCTGGCTGGAGGGATTTTCTGAACCGCAGATTTGTCTTTTAAGCAGCGAGCCGAGACAAGGTGGATGCTCTTAGAGAAGGAAAACGGGTCCCCCAACGAGTCGGACTTTGGGATCGCTTGTTTCCAGCAGGCAAATCTCGGCGCATGTGCCACCTTGCAGTAAATTTTGTTGAACGCTGGGATTAACCACAAAACCGTGGAACCAAAGTGAAGGCCTGGGAACAGGCCGATTCACTGGGGGTTTGCCTCTCCGTGTATTGATAACCTGGTGAGCAAGCAGGGTGATTGGAATCTGAGAAGCACCCTTGAGACCACCGAGCCCGCCCTGAAGAGGCTCCAGGCATGGCTCTGTGGGGGTGTCTGAGGGGCCGGGACACGAGCTTCTCTGTCCGTGACTTTGAAGAAGGGAGATGGCAGGCCACCTGAGCTGATCTGCCCTCTGCATCCTTCTCTCTTTAGCTCTGGGATTCGACTGGCCGCCGTGCATCGTGGCTTCTATTTTATTGTCTATGTATCAATAATTGGCTCAAAGTTTCATGTTAATTGGGTGGGATCTTCCTTGCAGAGTGATTAGGTTCTGAGCAGCCTGAGACTTAGGTACAGTTAATTCCCCTCTGAGACCACCCCCCACCCCATCATCGACAACACCAGATCAAAAAACAGCTAATTAGCACCCACGTCCGCCTTCCCAGGAAGTCATCGCTCAGGAAGTCATATTTTGAACTTGCTGTCCCTGGGGAATGTTTTTCCTCCTCAAAGCATGTGACTAGGAAGATGTGGCGTCTGAGATGCCCGCTTCCTCTCTAAAGTCAGAGGAAACCGTTGTCGGGAGGGGCTTCGTCTCCTTGGCCCTGCCATCCACACTCGCGGGGCTCCAAGGGTGCCTGCTCAGTCCTATGGGTGTTGGGGCATGTGTGTTACTGGGCATGATTTGCTCAGGAAAACGGTCAATATTCATGCATGGTGCGGAGTTCTTGGTACTTCAGACAAAGATGCACGGCTGGGTTGAGGGTGTGTGTGTGTATTTATATGTTGAGACAGAACATGGTGTGTGTGCGCGTATGTGTGTCTTACTGCTGAGACAGAACTCTGTGTATACGTGTGTGTATATATGGGTCCTATCTCTATTTTATAGCCGAGGACACTAGAAAGCAAACCGTTGCTACTTACCTGAGAGGTTAGCTAATGACCAGCACCCAGGACTTACCCCGTTCCTGGGAAACCTCCCTCTGGGGTCTATGTACACACAGCCCTGCGGTGAGTTCTTTCTGTGAGTGCCTCGGCGCATCTGAAGGTCACCCTTGGGAGGGTCTCTCCTCTGCTGTTCGCTCAGCCCGGTCACCCCAACAGTGAGCTGAGCACAGAGGCTGTAAGGGCGCCAGCTCCAGACCCCAAAGGAGGCTCCGGGCACGTGCACCAGCTAGGTGGGCTTTGGGGTCTGGTCCCCAGCTCGTGGGTGCTGGGGGCGGATGAGATGGGAGAAAGGGGAGAGCCTGCCCCCAGGCTGGCGGCCGTGCGACTTGTGTCTGGGCAGATGGAGTGCGGAGGAGGGAGCTGGGCTGTGGTCTCAGGAAGCCCCGGGGGGCTGCCGGGCACCCGCTTGCAGAGCCTCCTCAGCGTGCAGCAGAGCCCCCTTGCGCCCTGTGATCCCGGGCCCTGTCTGCAGGGCGTGGGGTCGGTGGCCCTCCAGCTGCGGTTGTCACCAGGCTGCGTCTTCCTCTGAGACTGCATCCTCCTGGAGCGGCAGGTTACCTGGAGCCCCTGGCCCGCTCTCTGGTCACAGAGCTCCCGTCGCTTTAGGAGACTTTGAATCCATCTGTGGGAAGTCATCCGCACGGTGCACGGCTTCACTTTCTGAAGGCGCTTTATTCCCAACTTCCAGCCTCATTATGGGTAAGTGACATTTAAAAATTATTCCCTTGATCCATGATCGTTATTGTCAGCACATAGAGAAAAAAGTAGATAGAAGAAAATCTGTAAGTCTAGCATCTAGAGAAAACCATAATTAAATGCCATTTTAAGTTGTGTGAAATTGAACATAGGACTTCCACAAGCCACTGTCCCTTTTCCAAATCCTGTTTCTCCTCCTTCTTGTCAAACATAAGAAGCATGTGCTCTGTACTCAGGCTGTCTTCAACACGCATGTTACAGGTACCATCCCCACTCCTGCGTTAAGTCAAAGGACCGACATCCCAGAGTAACAGCAGATTCTCAATGCTTTCAATTTTTTAATTCCCCTACTCGATCCTCTTTGTGGTTCCTGGGATAAAACTAAATTTCTCAACTTGGAAATCAAATTGCTTTCTGGTAAATCATTTTTCTTTTGAGCCAGTTACGCCCCACTATATACTGAGTTTTGCTTACTGCTGTAGCAATTCCTGCCTCCTTGCACAGTCAGATACTTTAGATTTGTGGAACAGAAAGTTGTTTCACATTAGAGTTTGCTTTCTGGGGAAACTTAGGCATTGGCTTTAACTTCTCAAGGTCTGAGTTGTCTTGGAGGCTTCAAGGAGCTAACACGCGGTGCCTGGCAAATACCACATTGAGGCAACCATCCTCAGTGTTACCACCTCCTTGCTGCACTATGCAATGACCCTGAGTGTCCTCTCCGGCTTTGAGAAGTTAAACAAAATGTCCAGGTTACTCCACGAATCGCTAGCGATTGTAAAACACGTTTTCTGTTGGGCAAATATAAAGGGGAGGTGGCTCAGATGGTAAAGAATCCGCCTGCAGTGCAGGAGACCCAGATTCAATCCCTGGGTCAGAAAGATCCCCTGGAAAATGCAATGTCAACCCACTCCAGTCTTCTTGCCTGGAGAACTCCATGGAGAGAGGAGCCTGGCAGGCTACCGTCCACGGGGTCACAAAAAGTCGGACATGACTAAGCGACTAACACTTTCAATTTCAAATATAAAGGAGAGGAATTCCCTTTGATAAAGAAAATGGATTTCTTCTGATGGCTTTTGAGCAAGGAGGTGCTGGGAAAAACAAGAACCATTGTAAACTGACAGCCTTAAAGAAAAGTACCTGGGAAACAGTTTCAGCAGGAGAGGCACAGTCCAGCGTCTGCAAGATGAAGCGAGTATCCCGTGCAAACACCCGCCCCCCGCTCTCCAGAGATGCACATTTGTCTGTGGGAAGGTGCCATTTCTTGGAACAAATTCATGATGAAATCAAATGGTGTCTTAAGTTGGCAATTCGTTGGCATGAACAACTAATGTGTAGGTGGTGGTAGACGTTAAAAGCCAGAAATACACGCTTGCCTCGGTTCCACACGCCTGCCCATTGCATCCGCAGGAGCAGGAGGGAGCCTAGCCCCCCACCGCCCGTGGGATCTTCTGCAGGTGGGTGGTGTGTACGCTTGACTCAGACAAGCTGACCTGGGGGGACACCTGTGCTTCCCTTCACGTCCCCTTGAGGAGCGCATCACCGGTGCTCTCCAGAGCACAGTGTTCTAGAACCTCCCGGTGGGCCTCCTGGGGCCCCGCTCACCACGGCACCCGATATGCAGACTGCTGGTGTCTGACCAGCTCCCTGAACATCCCAGGAGGATGGCTGTGTCTCTTCTGCTTTTAGAAAGATCGACAGCAAGAGAGCCACGCGAAGGAGGTTCCATGAAAGAGGGAGGAAGTGTAGGGCAACAGCCACTCCAGTCTCAGAAGAGCCCCTCGGATTTCCTTTCCTCCATGGAGGTTAAGAAGGTGCAGGCGCCGTCTTAGTGAATGGACTGATCTCCTCCCTTACGTTAGCAGCAGGCCTGGAGCTTCACATGGCCTTTATAACTCGATGATCGTCTGTCCGGCGGACGTGGAGGAGTTTACTCTCAGTGAATTGAGTAGCTGTTTCTGTCCTTACTGATGGCTCTCAGCTCCAAAGGGCAGCCTTTATGTGAAGGCCTGGCAGCCTCCTGTCCCCAGCTTTCTGTCTGCACAACTGGATTCCATCCCCAACCCCCCAGCAACTTCCTCCAGCCTCAGACTCCAGCTCCGGCCGGGCAGAGAGCAGAAAGCAGCTGGAACCCAGCTCCCTGCCCCACTGGGCTCTCTCTGCTGCTGGCTCCTGCCTCGGGGACCGAGTTCCCCTCTGCTCCCAGAGACACACCGGTCACCGGAGCTGGGCGTCCGGCCTCCTGCCTGGGGAGGTGTGCCCAGGTCCTACTGCTTTGCTGACATGGAAGTTCCGCTTCGTGCCTGGTGGGGCGGGACTGTGTCCCCGCCAGAACATGTCCGAGTCTAGACTCCGTATCTGTCAACATGACCTTGTTTGGAAATAAGGTTGTTGCAGGTGTAACTGAGGTGAGGTCGTGCTAGAGACGGGTGGGCCTGAATCCAACAGGACCGGAGTCCTTGTAAGAAGAGAGAGGGGCAGGGAGCAGGCAAGAGGCAAAGAGACGTATGAGGAGGAGACTGGAGGGACGTGTCCACAAGCCAAGGGAAGCCAAGGCTGCTGGCCATACCCCCGCTGGAAGACACAGGGGCACAGCCTGCCCCAGAGCCTCCGACAGGAATGCCGCCCTGCTAACCCCTGGATTATGGATGCTTTTGAACTGTGGTGCTGGAGAAGACTCTTGAGAGTCCCTTGGACTGCAAGGAGCTCCAACCAGTCCATCCTAAAGGAAATCAGTCCTGAATATTCATTGGAAGGACTGATGCTGAAGCTGAAGCTCCAATCCTTTGGCCACCTGATGGGAAGAGCGGAATCATTGGAAAAGACCCTGATGCTGGGAAAGATTGAAGGCGGGAGGAGAAGGGGACGACAGAGGATGAGATGGTTGGATGGCATTGCCTACTCGAAGGACATGAGTTTGAGTAAACGCCAGGAGTTGGTGATGGACATGGAGGCCGGAGTGCTGCAGTCCATGGGGTCGCAAAGAGTCGGACATGACTGAGCAACTGAACTGAACTGAACCCCTGGATTTGGGGCTTCCAGCTTGCAGACCGGGAGAGACAGCTGGGGCGAGGGGCAGCAGGGAGAGGCCGTGTCCTGTCCCTGCACAGGGAAGGCAGGGAGGGTGGCCCTGCTCCCAGAACACCCGTGGGTCTCCCCATACCCTTGACACAGCCCGGTCACTCTGTCCGTGACCCCACTCCGACTCTGTGTCCCTCTGGGGTGAGGCTGGCAACACCTGTCCGCAGAGAAGCTCACCTCGCTGCTCGGGTGGGGAAAAGCTCTTTCTGCTCGACGGCACCTCGACACGAGGGGTTTGGGGAAAGCGATGAAGTAGTCGCCTCCCTCTGGTTGTCATCGGCCTGCATAGCTCAGGGACTTCACGTGTACACAGGGATGTGGCTTTTCCTCCGAGAATGGGGCGGGGGCCCCAGGAAGCCATCCCGTAACCAGGTGCCCCAAGACTGACAGGCCGCCCGGACCCCGGGCTTAGTCCCCGGGCGCCTCTCACGGCCTGAGGACGCACGCATCCCCTCGAGCTCTTCCGCAGCGAGGTGCAAGTACTTCCTCAAGGTCAAACCGTCAGACTGGCGTCCTCGACTTCTCTCCCGGTCTGCGGGCGGGAAGAGCAGGGGGTTTTAAGAGCAGGGGGTTTTCACAAGGGTGATTTTTTTTTTTTTAATTTATTATGGCTGTTTGTTTTGAGGGTAGGGAGAGTATGCTTCTTTCTTTTTAATTACTTAAATAAACCACATTCCTTACTGAGGAAAAAAAGAAAAGCACACAAATAGTAAGAACTTCCCTTAGTTTATCTTTAGGCGAGGAAACTTGGAAAAAAAAGCGGTCCCACATCAGGGGAGTGCTCTTTTCCACCCCAAGGAGCCGGCTTCTTGGATTCCATGTGGTTTTCTCGGGTCACTCCTAGAGGGCAGGAAAGGACCCTGCGTGGACGGGGCAGGGATGCTGACGCTCAGGTTAAACCATCGCGCTTGTAAAGTGGTTTGAAGATGAAAAGGCCCGTAGAAGTTATTATGGTCTCGCGGTTAATAATGGATGAGCCGGGCGGCCAAATGGAACATCGATCGCGGCACGCGGGGCTGGGGGCCTTTCGGAGCGAACGTCCTGGCCTGTCCTCAGCTGGCCTTGCCGGGTCCCTCCGCCCTGCCCCGCGCAGGTGGCCGGGCGGGCTCTGGGGAGGCAAGGACGTGGGGCTCTTTCTGCTGAGGGCCTTCAAGGTCAAGGCCGTTCTTTGGGCTGTGGGTTGGGCAGACACCCCACCCTGGCTGGGGGTCCGGGGCAGGCTGTCTGTGTCCGAGTGTCCAACCAGACCCACAGGAAAGTTGGGGTGACAGCTGCCACAGGGCAAGTCCCCCCACCGACAAGGCTCCCCCATTTCCCCTCCAAAGTCTCCCAGAAGACTCTCCTCTGATCGTGTCCAGGGAGAGCCCCCTTTTGACTCGCTGTGCCCGGGAGGCCACCCTTGCTGATGGATCCGGGGCCGTGGGGGGCCATGGGGGTTTCAGGGGAACTCTGGGTCCCTCTGCACCCCCGCTGCCCGTGGCCCACAGACGGGGAGCCCACATCTTTGTAAGTGGCAGCACGGGCCCACGGCCCCCCTGTCCCTGGGGAGAGGTCTCAGCCAAGAGGAGCCAGGCCAGGCTCAGCCAGGGGGACGCACGTTGCCCTTGGGCCCTTCCGCAGGTTTAGCACCTCGAGTCCAATTGTAAGAAGGGCTTCTTCCTTCTCGGCTCCTCTGGCATCACCTGTGTGAGGCAGAATCCTGGCTGTGCTGTCATGGAGGTACGCTAGATGCCTGGGCCAGGGTGCCTGGAAGAAGCAGCACAGCCCCTGCTTGTGCATTCAAAATGCATTTGCATCTTTTTTTTTTCAGATTTGCAGCTTAAAGGCTCTGACAAGTCCTGCAGAGAGCAACCTGTTTAAACTGCGTTTGCTACAGCGTTTTCCTGTGTTTCAAGGAGTATTATCAATGGGGCACGGAACAAGCAGTTCTCCTGACCTTGGTCAGGATACTGGGTGGCACGAGGACAACACAGAGTTTGGAATCACTCAGACCTTTGCTCGAATCTTGCTTCTGCCGAGCAGTTTGAGCCAATGAGTGATCCCCGGCAGTCTCGGGTTTTCTGTCTATCAATGACCTCCACCTCCTGGCATTGCTGAAAATGAAGTGAGAGTGCATGTGAAATGCTTAGCACGGTGCTTTGGGCATAGTAAATGCCTCACTAAAGGCATCTGTTATTCTCGATACTCTTTCTTCTTGTGGTTCCCAGGGCCAGTGTTAAATCTGAAAGTCCAGATCTGGACGTGAGGGTCACTGTCCTCCTGCTTGCCCCCCATGGGGATGTGTGGGTGTCATGGTGCTCTGGGGTTCACCCCATCCTCTCCTTGCCCAAGTACTTGGCTCTGGTTCAGCCAGTGAAGTCAGAATTATTAAGGAACAGCAAGCACTTTCCCCCTCTGAGTATTAACGGTTTGGAGAAAATGGTTGAACTGTTCTTGCATTTAATAATTAGATGGAACACGTTCATTTATATTTCAAGGGAACTCCAAGTCCTCACTCCATAATTAAGGTAATAGCGTTGCGAGGGAGCCGGAGCCGGAGACCTGCAGGTGGGACGGGCACTTCCTCGCCAAGGTGCGTGGCCAGGCAGGGCTCCGCGCGGTGCTCTCGGCAGCAGCCCGTAATTAGCCCCTGATTTATCTCCCCTTGTTCTCATTTCCAGCCTAATAGATCTTACCGGTTATTAGTTTCAGCCACACGTCCAACCAGCTGGGGTTGGGCATGCCATTTGCTTTCTCATTCATGATGATGCCCGAGCATTGAGGTCTTAAATCCGATTGATGACGTTTAGGGGTGAGTGTTTTCCGACTCTCGGGGCCCGACCATTCACTGGTGCTGTGGTGACTGCTGACCTGTGCTGTTGGTGAGGATACCAGCAGCTAGCTGTTGTACGGAACTTGGGCCCAAAATCCCAGGGGCTTGACACAATGGACATTTACTCTTGACAATTTATAGTTGACAATAAGAAATTGTATCTATTCCGGGTGCACTACGGGATGATTTTATTTTTATTTATTTATTGTTTTTAAGATGGGATGATTTTACATGTGTGTACAATGCAACATACTCGCTACGATCGAGTGAATTAACAGATGCACCGTGTCATTGAGTTGCCATCTTCTTTCCTTTTTCCCTTTGTGGGGATAACCATGACGGTCTCAGCAGATTTCAAGTACACAATACGACACTGTTGGCTGCAGCCTCACTGTTCGCTAAGGTCTCTGGAGCTGACTCATCTCGCCTGACTTGAACTGGCCACCCCTGGACCAACATCTCCCCACAGTGGGAGTTCAGGTTCCAGCAACCCCTTCCTCCTGCGGCTGCTGGATCATCAGTCAGAAGACAGGGGAGGGATCTCGTGGAGGAGCCAGACCGCTTCCTGTCCCCCTGGGTGGGAGCACCACACTCCCTCCGCCCACCCTCTGGGCCAAGGGCCAGCCCCCAGCCCTCCAGGGCACAGGAGGGTCTGCACAACGTGGACCATGGCCGAGCACCCACTCCACAGCAAGGACACGGTCAGTGTGAGGAGCGTGGTGTGCAGTGGGCAGCCACCCTGACCCCACTGACGCTGTGGTTCCAGAGCCCCTTGAGAGGCACGCATTCTTACCTGGATCTCAGACCCATCTTAGGACTCCCCTCTCTTCCTCACTGCCCCTGGGACATGCTGGTCCTGGCTGTTTGGGTTGTGGGGTTTTTTTTAACCATTCAGGTCTCGTTCTGGAGCCAAATGAAATGTTTCTTCCATAGACGTCCCTCCCCACAGCGCCCTGCTTCCCTGCACCCCCACCCACCCTGATTTCCAAATCTTTCTCTGTTTAATCATTCCCTATCACTATTCAGTCCATGGGCTCGCAAAGCACCTGAGTGGGATGACTCATACCCAACTTCTTATTGCAGATACTGTACTAAGAGGTTTCTCACAATCCATTACTATTAACAAGGCTGCAGGGAATACCTCTGTCATCATGTTGTTCAGCTGCTCAGTCGTGTCCAACTCTTTGAGACCCCATGGACTGCAGCACTCCAGGCTTCCCTGTCCTTCACTATCTCCCGGAACTTGCTGGAACTCATGTCCACTGAGTCAGTGATGCCATCCAACCATCGCATCCTCCGCCATCCCCTTCTCCTCCCGCCTTCAATCTTTCCCAGCATCAGGGTCTTTTCCAATGAGTCAGTTCTTCACATCAGATGGCCAAAATATTGGAGCTTCAGCCTCAGTTTCAGTCCTTCCAATGAATATTCAGGACTGATTGATTTCCTTTAGGATTGACTGGTTTGATCTCCTTGCAGTCCAAGGGACTCTCAAGAGTCTTCTCCAGCATCATGATTCGAAGGCATCAATTTTTTGGCGCTCAGCCTTCTTTATGGTCCAACTGTCAGATCTGAACATGACTACGGGAAACTGGGAGTGTTTCTTTAGGATCGCTGGTTATGTTCTTGGAAGTGAATTGTATGTGAATATTTTATGTATATTTTGCATATTGTTGGATGGTGAATAATAGTTTTTTTGCTGCTGTTGGCTGTTTATGAGGGCTCCTGTTTCTCTCCTTCTTTCCCAATGGTGGGATTTTATATTTTTAAAACTTCCTGGCAACGTGACACGCGAATACCACTCTGTGGTCAGACCCCTGTCACTGGGTTGGTTTGCTTTGCTTTGCTTCGTGATTGCTTTGCTCCTCCTGCACATGCGGACGTTAGGACAACATGAGAAACTACCTCCAGTGTTCACGCACGATGACTCGGGTGTCACTGGGGCTGCCAGTCATGGGGCTGCCGCAGAGGGTCCCAGGTGTCTGCTTTGGGCAAGGGGGCCAGGGGCCGGGTGCTGAGTGCAGAGGCAGCCCTGGTGAGGCCCTGGTCCACCGCCTCCATCTCCAGGCCTGCCGAGGGGACCACGGCGCCTGCATCTCCCGACCTGCGGAGGGGATCACGGTGCCTGCGGCTCCTGACCTGCAGAGGGGACCATGGCCTCCGTCTCCTGATCTGCAGAGGGGATTATGGCCTCCGTCTCCTGACCTGCAGAGGGGACCATGGCACCTCCGTCTCCCAACCTGCAGAGGGGATTATGGCCTCCGTCTCCTGACCTGCAGAGGGGACCACGGCCTCCATATCCTGACCTGCAGAGGGGACCATGGCCTCCGTCTCCTGATCTGCAGAGGGGATTATGGCCTCCGTCTCCTGACCTGCAGAGGGGACCATGGCACCTCCGTCTCCCGACCTGCAGAGGGGACAATGGTCTCCGTCTCCTGACCTGCAGAGGGGACCATGGCCTCCGTCTCCCGACCTGCGGAGGGGACCATGGCCTCCGCCTCCTGACCTGCAGAGGGGACCACGGCCTCCGTCTCCCGATTGGATGACGTGCAGATCCACGTCTCCTGGAGCGATGAACCCTCCTGATGACACAGAAGTGGAGCCCAGGCCTCTGATCTCAGGGCCTCCAAGGTGCCTGCTGTAGACACGTGCTTGCGTGGCCATGGGGTGGGGCCTGGTGGTGCGCTGGTGGTGCCCTCCACGCGTGTGGTGCCAGGAAGGAAGGGTCCATGGGGCTGGAGCAGGGAGACTTGCCGCGAGGCGGGGAGGAGAAGGCACGCTTCAAGGAGGATGGCTCTGCAGGCTGCTGACAGAGGCACTAATCCCCCAGGGAGCAGAATGTGGAGGGACTGGGAAGTGAGAGGGGCCTGGGGGGCTGTGATGGGCAGGGAAGACCCCCGCCTGGAGGCTGCTGCCCTGCACCTCTGGGCACAGGCTGGAGCGGGTCTCAGACCCCTGCCCTCAGTTTGGGGCCATCACCACGGACGTTCCTGTCCTCCCCCTCCCCCTCTAGCTGTTGGACAGATTTTCCCCCAGCTCCGCCTGGCACAGCCTGTCCCCACACAGGTCTGGGGCTCGGGCCTGCCGACCTGGCCTCAGGAGCCCCCAAGGCCCGGTCAGCTGCAGGGCCGCAGGAAGAGGCCCCTCCCTGTGAAGACGTGCCCGCTGGCTGCGTGTCCCGCGGAGGGAGGGTTCAGGCTCACTTCCCTGAAGGACAGACCACTCCAGTGCCCTGCGGATGAAACACTTTGAACAGGATGTTTCTGAATGATTTTTTTAAATAAGATTAAAACCTGTGCCGAGACCTGACGGGGAAGCTCTGCTGTGTTTAAGAAGCTGGGATGACCTGGGATCCCCTGCACCTCAGCCCATCGTCAGGGTCAGAGTCAAGGTCAAGGTCAAGGTTGGCCCAGATGCAGCCTCTCTCAGGCTCCTTACAGACGAGGTCTCAGGGAGCACTTTCCCGCTGGCATCCCAGGAGCAGAGGGGGACACAGAGGCAGGTCAGGGACCCCACGGAAGCCCAGGCCTCTGGCCCCACATGCTGTCTGCCCTCCCCTCACGGCAGCCTGGGAGGTTCTGTCTCCTGCTCTGACTGCTGGGCTCCAGGGACGTCCAGGGGACAGAGGACACTGCCTGTCCAGGAGACCACGCTCCTCCCAGCCTGTGAGGCTTGCAGGGTCCAGGGTCACCTGTGCCACAGACACGGGGTGTGTTGCTCTGGTCCCCGGAATGGGCTGCTCCAGCCCCGCCATGAGGTCCCTGCAGGGCCCCGCGCCTCCGCCTTTGGGGCTGCCTGACGTGGGGCTCTCCCCTCCCGGCTCAGGAGCCCCCTTCTAGCCTCTCAGTGGAGTCCTAGCACGGCCGGCCCTGGACAGGCCGCCGGCTAACGCCCAGCGAGCTCCTGACCCTGGAGGAGACCAGCGCTTCTGCCCCTGGAGGCCACGCGGCCCCGGGCAGAACCACAGCTGGAGACGAGGCCCCTGAATCGCCTCTCTCAGGAGGCTGGGGGCGGGAAGGGCCTGATCAGCGAGTGACCGAGGGAGGTGCGGGGCAGGCCCAGGTCTCCCCCGACCCCCAGCGTGCAAGGGCTGTTCTGGCCCCAAAGGCAGCAAAGCAGACTCTCACTGCACAGGCACCCCCGCCCCCCTTCCCGGGGCCAAGTCTGGGCTCCCTGGAGTTTCCCAGGCCGCTCTCCCTGCCTCCAGGCCTCACAGTCCCGGGAAGTCCCGGGGAGCCAGGCCCTTTGAAGTGGAGCCCCCGCCAGGCCCATGGGGCTCCCCACCTCTGCCTCAAAGGCCGGAGACACAGCCACTTGGGGTGGTGGGCCTGTGGGGTTGGTGGGAGTGGGTGGAAGGGGTGAGAGGCCCGAGCCCCACGCTTGCCCAGCAGAGGGAAACGGGGGGAGCCGGACAGACGGCAGGTGTGCCACCCCGCGTCTCTGCACCCTCACGTCCCACTGCGCGCTGGAGGGCGCGCTCACTCCAGGATGTTTCCTGAGCACCTACTGTGTGCCGGCGGCCAGGCAGAAGGGTTCGAGCCAGCCGGGGCCTCTCCCCGCACTGACTCTTCGCCTTGCTCCAGCTGGGCCCCCGCTTGCCCGGTGAGTCTCCCCAGCCCCCACCCCCCACTCTCCGGGTTCCTGAGGTCCTCCCGGGCTGCGCTCAGGTGGGTAAGCTCGAGACTCCACGGGTTTATCTCCTGCAGGAGGAGTAACACCAAGTCACGGGGGCCCTGGGGAGGCCAGGCGTGTGCAGCCTCTAGTCAACCCCCCCACCTGGCTTCCAGTTGTGGGGGGCATGTCATTGTCACTGCGCCTGGATGTGGGCATGAGGACGTGAGGGGTTGTGTGGATAGTCCCTCAGGACAAGGGGGACAAGGGGGCGTTGCTGGCACGTTTGCAGGATGACGGCCGCCCCAGGCTCCGGAGGCTGTGGGTCCCTGTCGCTCCTCGTCCGCTCTGCTCTGCTCCCGTCAGAGACCAGACCCGAGATGGGCAGGGACACAGCCCGGCTCACCCAGCAGTCTCGCGCCCCACACTGGAAGGGCCAGCCTCTCTCGTTCCTGCACCTTCTGCAGCACTGCTTTTAAAACTGCGGGCTGAGAACCATTAGTGGGTTTCGAAATCACTCTGGAAGGTCATGACCAGCATTTCTATAAAAAGTGAAATCAAAGAAGAAGGAAGATGGGGCGTGGCAGAGGCTGCCTCCTCGAGGAAGGCGAACGTGGCTCGGGGAAGCGCATCTCTCCGCAGGCACACACGCACCCCCTGGGCACGGTCCCCAGCCCTGGGCGGCCCCTGGAGCTCCAGCGCACGGCTGGCTGTGAACACTGGCTTTTAAAAGCCAAGCTCCCCGCGACAGGAGCTGATGAACTAGTTACCTCACTGATTCGGATCCTCGTTTCCTGCCAAGAAGGCGGGCACGCGCTTCCTTCCTTCATCCGACAAGTTTTTGTGCCGTGCGGGTTAGGAAGCTTACTTCCTTGTTTCAAACAAAAATAAAGGGACTTTTTCTTTCTTTCTTGCAAATCCTGCAACAAACCTCCAGAGTCTCGATCCCCACTTGTGCGCTAGTGTTTGTTTTTTTAATAATAGGCAGAGCTGTGTTCTCTCATTTTCTGAGAGTAGATCAGCACAGGTGTGGCTGCGCAGCCCCCTCATCCCAGCTCATCCATCGCTGAAGACCCAGCTTCTGCTCTCCCGTCGACGAGGGTCCCATCTGGGCGACCCTGGCACACGTCACTTTTCTCCTCCCTTGTCAATCCTTCACACAGGAGCGGGTGGTAAGATCTTCCCTGGGGATCTTTCATTTCACGCTGGTCAAGTCTCAGAATCATTTTCATTTCCTGATGCTCTGGTGCCAGATTCAATTAAAAAAAAATTCAATGTTTCCAAAAACACTGCTTTCTGATCTTGAGTATTTGGTATCTGTTTCTGCCTTGATGATATGTGCAGCTCAAGGGTTCAGGTGGGCACCCAGCTTTGGAAATGTACCTGAAACCTGGCCCTCCACACAGGACCCTGCGTGCACCTCTCTCTGAGTGAGCAGTGGCCAGTGGGGAGTGATGTCTCTGTGTTGTCCTGTAGGGAACCCATGGAGGGGGTGATCTGCAGGGGAAGGTGTGCCCATCGCCACCCGTGTGGGTAGCGGGGCCACAACTGGAGGGTCGGAGGTCTTGCCCCCACTCCCTTCCAGCCCAGAAGTTTAGGGGTTCAGCCTTCCCTGTGGGGCCAGAGGTGGTGGCCCCAGGTCATCCTGCCGTCCTGTGGGGCGGGACCCCCCTACACCCCACAGCAGAACCAGGGCCCTTTAGCACGGACTCCTCCTTTAGACACGGCGGCCGCGGGCCCAGTAGCGCTTCCGCTCAGGCAGGGGCGGCCAGGGGACCAGCGGTGGCCTTCGAGCTGCCGCTGCACTGACATCGTGTTCCCTGACCTTTCCCCTCCCCGTAGCCCGTCCTCTCGTCTCAGACTTGGCCGGAGAGGCTGTAGCTGCGTCTGCCCTGGACCGGAGACCGGCTCCCTCTGTCCTTTTCCTGCCCGGGGCGGACGCTGCAGGGCCTCTCCTGCCTTCTCTGGGAGCGGCTGTTTCTTGGAAGGATCAACACGGGAGCCATGACGGACCCCATTTCCTGTGTTGCCCACAGCCTGCTCTCCGAGTGGCCTGTCCCCTCGGGAACGCGGCACTTGTCACCTTCAGCTTTCCTGCAAGCACTGCGAGTCCTGTCTGCACATCACAGGTTGTTGCTATTCAGTCACTCGGTGTGTCTGACCCTTTGTGATCCCATGGACGGCAGCACGCCAGGCCTCCCTGTCCTCCACTATCTGCACATCAGGCTCACATCCTAAATCCCCCAGAGCCATCCTGAAATGAAGTGAAATGACAGTCGCTCAGTTGTGTCCAACTCTTTGTGACCCCATGGACTATACAGTCCATGGAATTCTCCAGGCCAGAATACTGCAGTGGGTAGCCTTTCCCTTCTCCAGGGGATCTTCCCAACCCAGGGATCAAATCCAGGTCTCCCACATTGCAGGCGGATTCTTTACCAGCTGAGCCACCAGGGAAGCCCAAGCACACTGGAGTGGGTAGCCGTTCCCTTCTCCAGGGCATCTTCCTGACTCAGGAATCGAACCGAGGTCTCCTGCATTGCGAGTGGATTCTTAACCAACTGAGCTATCCAGGAAGCTGTCCTAAACCTGCCTTAACCCCTAGAGGTGTGGTAAATTGCATCCACTCATCACCCCTGCCCAGGCTCTGCCTCCAAGATTGCTGTCTTCCTGCAGGCAGCCCTGTTCATCAATCACAAGTGAATATTGACTGTTAGGCGTCTCTTCTGCAGGTGGCCCAAAGCACTCACCCAGGAGACGTTCCTTAACCATGGCCCTTCGCTTTCCTTCGTGTGCTGGGGACGCTGCTGACCCAGGGTCTGAGGCCCTCAGATGCCTGGGTCACTCGGTGCAGGACTGGGTGTGGGAGCACAGCCCAGAAACCCGATTTTACAAGAAATATTGCAGATTTTCACAGTCTATGAAACAGTGATTTTTGGATCTAAGTCCCCGCATGAGCCAACATCATTTAGAGCTCAGTTTGGGAGGCCTGGATTAAAGAGGGGACTTCAGCTACCACATTTTACAGGTGGGTAAATTGAGGCACGGGGCTTCTGAGTGAGCCTGCA
Organism: Giraffa tippelskirchi; assembly: GCF_054371585.1. Classification (NCBI taxonomy): domain Eukaryota; kingdom Metazoa; phylum Chordata; class Mammalia; order Artiodactyla; family Giraffidae; genus Giraffa; species Giraffa tippelskirchi. The sequence goes on from NC_137284.1 coordinate 159,727,685, forward strand.
AGTGCCCACCCAGCTTGTAAGCCTCAGGACAGGGACCTTCACACCACAGGGCAGAAGGTGCTCTTTGCCACCTTACTGTATACAGCCTCTGGGCCAGCAGAAAATCCAACCTAGACAGGACGCTGTGGGTGGGCCGGGCCAGGGGTCCCTGGGCTCCCCCGCCTCCCCCCTCGACAGGCGGGCTTGTTTCCCACCCCCTTGGGGTCCCTGGGCGGCAGGGAGAGGCCATCGAGGGAGGCACAGCATCACCCATGTTCGGTTTCCTCCCTGAGCTCAGAAGGTGGGAGGAGGGGAAACCAAGTGACCACGGATGAAATGAAGTCAGCTTTTCAAATGCGACTCCAGTCACAGGAGGAGCCCTCTGGTGTTTCCAAGCGTTGAGAGGGTCTGGGGGGACTGGCCACACCCCGCCTCCAGGGTGTGGTGGGCTGGACTTGGCAGTGTCCCCCTGACGCAGGCCACACAGGTCTCGCAGGAGGAGACGGTGGGAGGCAAGGGTCCAGGCGCTGGGCCTCTCAGAACAGACATCCTGGACTCGTGCAGGAGAGACTGAAAGAAGAGACACTCCACCCTCTGCCCAGGAGGTGAGGACGGGGCAGGGGACCGGTGCCCCTGGGGGGCTGGGGGGAGCCCCAGCTGTAGGCTTGTCTCAGGCACCTGTAGGAGCTGCACCCCCAATGCTGGAGGCTGAGCACTGAAATTCAGGAAACTAGATCCTGCCCGGCCAGGAGCCAGGGCTGCCCAGAGACCTTCCACTTACGAAAGTGATGACCTGCCTTTGTGTTGGGGGGGTCACTTACAGCGCCAAGCCTGGGCAGAGACCGCCAGGTTCCGCTCTAGCTGGCCTCACACCAGCCAAAGCCCGGCTCTGACGTCTGTGACTCCATGGACAGCCCTGCCCGCCTGAAAGCTGAGCTTCCCAGCCTTCCTGTCCAAACTCTGAGTCTGTTTCCATCAAAGTGGACACTTGGGTTTAGCACCATGCATGAGCCAGATGAAGGAGGCAAAAGGCGGGAAAGTGATGGATGTCTTTCTCTGTGAAATCACTGTAATGCACATTAAAAAAAATTAGGAATGTGAAAAACCAACAGAAGCTCACCAAGCAAACCAACATGCATGTCAGCAAAACCAAGGCATACGGCCTATATTTTTGCTGGGAAATGAAAAATTCTTCCTTAACAGCTCAGGTGATTACTAACCAGATTTTTGTTGTTGCTGTTGTTCTGTTTTGCTCCGTTTTCAATGTCCGACTCTTTGCATTGTGCTGACTTCCTACCAAAAGTTTTAGGAGAAGGGGACGACAGAGGATAAGATGATTGGATGGCATCATGGACACGATGGACTTGAGTTTGAGTAAGCTCTGGGAGTTGGTGATGGACAGGGAGGCCTGGCGTGCTGCAGTCCATGGGGTCGCAAAGAGTCGGACATGACTGAGTGACTGAACTACCAAAATATTGATCTCCGTTTGTGCACATATAGCTGCACGGGAGAGCCGTTGAGTGGTGACTGACAGGTGTGTGGGGCCTGTCTCCCGGAATGTGCTCTGTGGAGTCCGCGCTTGGCACAGCCCGGGGGGCACACGCCCTCATGCCCATGGAAACCAGCTTCTCTTGCTAAGGAGTCTCGCCAGCCCTCCGAGTTTCTATCAGGCCTGTACAGCAAGGCTCTGGTCCTGACCAAGGACTCCGAGCCTCGAACAGCTGTTGATTAAAGTCCCGGCATCACTCTATGACTAATTAGGGTGCAGCCACCTCGGAAAGGCAGACCTGCACCCCAGATGCGGGATGCTTCCTCCGTGGGTGCTTAGCAGTGGTCCTGGGAGGCCTGCTTCTCCTCTCAATTCTTCTCAGGGCCCAGGTGACTGAGTCCTGTTGGTACTTGGTAAGTTGGGGGCTTTGGCTCTTGGGAGCAAAGGGCTGGTGGGGGTGGTGAGGGAAAGAGGGTGATCCTTCTGGCAGTGATGACTTGTACTTAAAGTCCGTGCCCAATACAAACCAACTTCCTTGAATACCAGCATACGACAGACCTCCCAGCTCTTCACAATGACACCCAACTCAAGCGCATCTAATTATTCCTGTTTCGATGCTTGCCATCAATCAGTTTTTACACGAACCCAATGACCCTTTTCAGAGACTTATCATTTCAAGACTTTTATACATGTTCCACTCCTAATTGAGAAAATAAAGGGGTTGCTAAGTGGAAGCAGTTATGGTGTATTTTAAGCAATCAGCAACTTGTTTCTTTCATATGAATTCAAGTCGATCTTGGCAAAAGGTGAAAGGGGAGCATCAGCGACTCCAGCTAGTGATGTTTTTCTTTCCTTATTAAATCGGTTAAAAATGGTCTTTGTTCTTCTAAGACAGGCTCTGAAGGGTCTATTAGGGCATCTGCGGTGTGGTATCCCTCACCTGCGCTCTCAGGGAAGGCAGAGATAATTAGACGCTGTAATTGTATCACATTTTAGAGGGGGAAGAGGCCTTGCAGAGCTTGTGGAATTTGGTTCAAGCTTTTTGAAATCAGAGATGTGAAAGCGGGGGTCCCACGAGGGGCAGAGGCCAGAGCTGGAGCCAGATCGGAGAGACCCCCTGTGCCCACTGGCTTCTCTCGAAGCAGGTTCCAGGGCCCGGTCTGGGCGGGGGACAGGCTTGGAATTTCCCAGCTGGAATCTCCCAATCCCACGCAGAGCCCCGCCCCCCACCGTTGCCCTCCTCGGTTCCTCCTTTTTTATTAGTGAAACAACGTGATTGCAGCTGCTGCTGTCGGCAGAGCACTGACGCGTTCCAGGCGCTCTGTCTTGACCCTCAACTCCTGCAGTCCCTCTTTCAGCCCTGCGAGGTCGTGAGGCTGTGCCCACTTTACAGACGAGGAGACTGAGGCGGGCGGAGGCCTGATGAGTTGGCCAAGCTGGTTAAGAGTGAGCTGGCTTCACTCAGAGTGAAGGTCTTTGTCTGATGGACTCCAGGCCGCTGCCCACAGCTTCCTCCTGTCCAGACCACCCACCTGCTGCCCCCCAGGGAACCCCCATGGAGCCTGGGTTCCCTGGGCAACCGCAGCAGAGAGGGCTTGCCAGTCCCTGAGTGTTGGCCCGTCTGGTGACCACACTGCTTCCCTCGAGGCTGTCGGGGGTGCTGGGCCCGCTCAGGTTTATGTTTGAGACTCTCAAACCCGGGGGGGCCGTGAGGATTCCAGCAGCCTAGGACCTGTGGGCAGCCCCGCCCTGCCCATGTGGCCGGCCCTGTCCTGTGTACACTTCGGGTGCATCTGAGATGCCTGTTCTCTGACTCTTGTGTGCGACCCAGTGCCCTTCGGTCAGTTGTTGGGGCGAGGCGTGGTGCTGCGTGGGTGTGCACACATAAAGCCTGTGTGCTTCTGTGTGTGTGTACAGGTGTGTGTACCCTGTGCAGGTCTGCACATAGCTGTGCGTGCCCATGTGTGTCCATGTGTGCACGAGCATCTGTGTGTGTGTTTGGGGGTCCCCAGGGCTGGACTGGGGTGGAGACCAGGCAGGCGTTCTGGGTTGAGGTGGGGACTTTCTATGGGCCCCTGAGTGTGAAGGTGGGGCCTGGTCCCCTCTCATCGCCGTCCACCCATGGAAGCGTCCCGAGGGCTGGAAAGAGAAGGCTGCCACGCCCCTCCCGGCCAGCAGTGGCCTGTTAGTTGACTGCTGTGGGGAAGCTGGGCTGGGTGCCCCCGGCGGGCGGGGTTGGGACCTGCATGGAGGAGAGGCATGACCGTGGAGGTCGGTCTCCTAGGCCAGACCACCAGCGCGCCTGGGGCTCTGGGCAGGAAACGGGGCTCATCTTCCACTGCCTTTCCCAGCAGCGCGATGTTGCCTCCTGCTTCTGTCCCACCCAGGCCCTCCGCACCCCACAAGGCTGCTCCGCCGGCGTCCTGACTACCTTCCAGGCTCACTTGTCCTCGGCTGCTCCCCTCCACACCTCCCTAACCTCGGTGCCCGTGGCCCTGGGCACCTCCGCTGTCCGGGCCTGGCTCCCCTGTGCCACTCCATCAGTCTTGCCATCGCCCCGCAGCCTCCCTGCCACCCTGTCTCAGGCGCACTCACCCCGTCCCGGCCTGAGGCCCGTGGACTCCTGCCTCCTCCCCACGAGAGGACAGTGCTGTGGGCATCAGCAGGGCTGCCACCTCCTGCTCGCGGGCTTGTTGACCTGGACACGGCGGGGAGGGGGAGGCACAGCGGCTCTGAATCCTGAGTCACCCTCTTCCAAACACACTCGGGTTGCAGCTTCTTCCGGGGCCGGGTGGTGACCCCAGCCCTTTGGCACTGTCCGGAGAAGGGCCGCGTGTTCTGCCTGCAGGTCCTCCGAGAGGCGGTGCTGGCGTGGGGCTGGGACACACGGGTGCCCCGTGGGCTGCAGCGCCAGCCCCGCGCTTGCTCGCAGGTCCCTGTGGATTGGAGACAGCCCGGCGGTTTGTAACAGTTTCTGCAGAGGTGGCTCGGGGTCCGTGGAAGAGAGAGCGTTACGTACGTAGCGCCGTGAAAGTCCTGCTGTGGAAAGCTTCCCTGGGCCCTCCTTGTAGAATTCAAATCTCAAAGTCCCCGCAAAGGCGACCCAGTTTCAGGGCTGACATCCTGTGCTATTTTCCCCACTTAAAGACGGATCACTTCTTTGCCCCTTGGAATTGACGATAATAGGGTTTTGCTGTGCATATTCATAGTTTTCCGGGCAAGCGGCTCGGCCATGCGGGTTTGGTGGAGCCATGGTTCTCAGACACGGTTTAATGTGTGTGACGATCACCAGGGAATTCTGTTACAATGAAAAGGAGGATTCTGCGGGTCTCGAGTGGGGTCCGAGGGTCCACATTTCTAGCAAACTTCTGGGCAATGCTTGTGCCTCAATCCAGGGACCCCACGTGGACAGTGAGACCCCAGAGTTCTGTCATCTTAAGCTTTGGGTAATTTTTCTCCTCAATCGCTTAGTATGCTCCTTCTCTCCAAAACATGAGAAATGAATCATTTGCCTGTAAAATGGGTGCACGCCAGGCCAGTTTCCACTGGACTCTAAACTCTGCACACGGGTCCCTGGCATCTCTCAGAGGCTGGGGCTGGCTCCCCAGGGGGTGACTGAGAAATAGGTGCTTCCTGATTTGATCAGTTTCTGGGTTTCATAATTTTAATTATAGCAGCTCTCTTACCTCTAAGCCAGTCACTCTGTCTTGGCTGTACCTTAGAGTTCCCCGAGGAGCTTTTTGAATATCTTAATGCCGGGGACCCAGCAGAATATCTGCTGAAAGTCGAGGTAGGGTTCTGCTTTCTATTTTCGTTTTCAAATTTCCACCCCCTCCACCCGCTCCCATCACCTCCACTTGGAAACTGCAGCCAAGATTTAAATCCACAATGGAGACAAGGCTTGACTTGCTGGGAGAGAAAGAATTTTAAAATTTGAAGGCTGCAAAAAAAGTCTTAGAACCTGTCTATTTTCACCCTTTCATTTTATGGGCAAAGGAAGTTGCCAAAAGCCGCATAGTTTGTGGCGAGTCTAGAACTCAAGGCACCAGCGCCCCACTCCGTGCTCTTTTCCTAACACCTGATTTCTTACTTGTTGAAAGGGAGGCCAATACCGCAAGGCAACACAGCCGAGGGCACAGAAAGCGCCCTGGCAAACCTGAAAAGGAAGGGGAGATACTTTGAAAATATTAAAGGTTATTACCAGATGTCAAATGAATGTCATGGAAATCGCTTCAAGTTTTTCAACACGCTGGGACTAATTGAATTTATTTAAATGTCTTTGTCAGCTTGAGGGGTTCTTGAGACTACTCCTTGTCATTTTATCCCACTGTTAATCACCTGCAAGCTACCTTGAACTGGAAATAACTGTAAAATTTGTTATACTTCCACTGATCAGGATTCAAGACATTTGATTCTTAACAGTTTGTATAGGATCAAAGATATGGCTGTCCTCCAAAAGGTTGAGGTGTTTACATCAAAGTTGAGGTTGATTCCTTTCAACCTGCTCCTCTCTTAGCGCTCAGGTTTAAGTTCTTGTTGAAGACTTTTAAACTGAGCCGTGCGTGTGCGCGCGTGCATGTGTGGGTGTGAATGTCAGCTTTCGCCCAGACCCCTGACTCCAGCTTCTCGGAGGTGATTTCTGAGCTTGCCCGGCTCTTGCTGAGTGAACTTGGTAAGCAGCCCTACAAATGTCCTTTTGATAACTGGCCCAGGGACCTTGCCGATGGCACTGATTCTTCCAATCACAGTTGTGTTGTCATGGAAAAGGTGTTTGACAGAACAAATGCTGATCACCTGGCCTCCGGTGTGAAAAATGCTGAGACCCAATCTGTCTCCTCATCAGGAAAAAGCAGCCCTTGATCCGCGTCTGTCTCTCCTGTGCGGTGCCCGGCCTCAGGATGCCCTGGTCCAAGTTTTTCGCTGCCTCCTCCTTTTTCCTGTTTTCTCTTCCCCACCCCGTCCCCTCTCTGAGTGAGCTTCGGAAGGGGCCTGTCTGCGGGCCACGGTAAAGGAATCGCTTTTGCTTGTTTCAGGTGCTGGCAGCTCAGAGAGGTTTGTTATGCTGGGAGCTTAAGACAACAAACGTGTAGGCAGCCTGGATGCTGTCTAAAAGCACGGACACAAGAATTTCTAATTGAGATAATATCCTTGTGTCTACGGAGAGCAATAGACACTCACCTTCTTTAAAAAAGCATCTAAAGCTAATAGAATAGCAGTCATAAATACTTTCATGTCTGACTCACTTAAGCTAGAGTTGTAACTTAACATTACCATGTGCCTTTATATTATTGAAGTTTAAAGGCATTCCTTTCAAAGCCCGATGTTTGGCTCACGATGAAAGAGAATCAAATAGCTTATTCTAAGTTACATTCAGTAATTACATAAGTAACCCTTTAAATACTAGATATGCAAATAATGCACTATTCTTTCTGTAATTACTTTGTGTACACGGTTTGATAGAATCCCAAGACTGTAATACATGTTTGTGGGGAAGATCAGCAAATACGATTTCTCTATGAACAGGAGACATGAACTAGGAATTTAGAGATTTGCAGTTGCTCTGAGTGATGGCCTGGGACCACTCGGTAGGAAAATGCCTGGAAGATCTGGGTGGGGGTCCTAGGTAAAGTGGAGGGCCTGGATAGAGCTGGACAGAGCTCTGTTTGCTCTGAGCTCTCTGAGACTCCCCGATTTTGTGGGTTTCCAGTCTTGAAAGAACCAATCCCTTCAAGAAGTTTTTGGCACTTCTGTCTGGTTGGGCTGGAAATACCTCTGTAGGTGTTTCAGAGGCTTCGTGCTCCCCTCAACTTAATCCAGGAGAAGGGGGTGACCTGGGCATACACTCCACTTCCACACACCCCCAACCTTTGAAGGAGGAAATGGGGGGATTTGGACTCAGATCAGTGGCTTTCAGCCCTCCTCCCAAGAATATGCTTTTAAAAACAAGTTCTTTTCGGTGTGATTCCTGCTCCTTGTAAGTTCACCAGACTCACAGGCTTGAGGCTGTGTACTGTCCCCTCTCCCCACCCCGTATCCCAGACAGAGCCCCTGTTGACAGCGCTGTAAGCTTCCCTCCGGACGCATCTCCCACTGCAAAGGCGAACGAGACTCTCACGCCCCCTGCCCCGCTTGCACTGCCGCTGCAGACGCCCTGTCCTTCACTCTGGGCTCGGTCTCCCTCCTCACCCACACACCCCATCAGAGGGGCACGTTGGCCCTCATTCTCACCCAGGCCAAGATAATCTACTATCCGTCCCGCCGGCCACAGAAGTCAGCTTGTGCAGGGCACGAGGGCTCATTCACTCACAAAGATGCTTTATACCTGCCAGCCCCCCCTGCAGAGAGCATTCTGGGGATGTGGGGTCATCCAGCAAAGGCTCTGGCTCTTCGGGATGTGATGTTCCAAGGTGGAAGGGAATGGAGCCGACAGTAAGTCAGTGCACATTAAAAATGAGCAGGTTATTAACATCTGTACGTCGGAGGGGTGGGGGGTGCTGGTGCCCAGTGAAGGCTGCGTGCTCAGTCACTTCGGCCCTATCTGACTCTTTGCGACCCCGCGGACTGTAACCCCCCAGGCTCCTCTGTCCATGAGATTCTCCAGGCAAGAATACTGGAGTGGGTTGCCATTCCCAGTGAAGAATGAAGTGAAGTGAAGTGAAGTTGCTCAGTCGTGTCCGACTCTTTGTGACCCCATGGACTGTGGCCTACCAGGCTCCTCCATCCATGGGATTTTCCAGGCAAGAATACTGGAGTGGGGTGCCATTCCCAGTGAAGGTTAGAGGTTGTCTATTTCAAAGGAGGAACTAGACGTGGACTTTGAAGAATTTACCCTCAGCTCTGGGTAGCCACGTTTGATGCTGCAGCTTCGACCTCGCCCTGGGCCCTGGGGCCCCTGGTGACCTTGTTCCTCCTGCTGGTTTCGGGGTGTCCATCAGGTGGCTGTTGGGCGTCTCGGTCTGCTCTCTGCACCTCTAAGTTTTCTTTGGTATTTTCCATCTTGTTCTTGCTCCTTTCCCCCCTCAACGTTCCGGGAGATGTTTCCTTTCCTGCTGTGTACGTTCACTCTCCCGCCACGCTCAGATGTTCAGGCTGTCTGCAGGACGTTCATTCCACTAAAGTGATTTCGGTTTCTTTTTCACAGGAGTCTGGTGCTTTAGGGACACTCTGGGTTCTCTCATCGCCCTAGGAATGCAGATTCCCAGGGAGCTTGAAAAGTGCTTTAGCATCTGCCTTACCTCTGTTTTCTCCCAGCGAGTTCTGGGGACCCGTCTTGCTCCTCTTGGTTCTGGGGTTCACCTCTGTGGGGGAAGGGTTCTTGGCTCCCATGCAGGGGGCGGCTCGGGGCTCTTTCACGGGTGTGGGTCCACGGCACAGCGTTCTCCTCACCCCACGGCGGGCTGTGCCTTCTGTGGAAGCATGACTGTGTCGCCGCCTCCCTGCCGAGCCCGGGGATGTCTCGCCTGTCTGGTTCCCTGGCTCCCTTTCTCCCTCACAGCTCACCTTTCCTCTGGGAGCTGGCCCAGACCCAAGAAAAAGGGAACAGCATCCCACGAATTCCGGGGGGCCCCGGCACTGCTCCAGGGTGGTCTCAGGGTGAGTGGCCGGGGCGGTCCAGGGCCAGCGCCCCCCTGCCCTCAGGACAGAGCTCCCTTTGGGTGGGTGTGGTCAGCTCTCACGCCCTCTGCCCCATGGTTGGCCCTCTCCTCTCCTCATCAGGCTGGTTGTTCGTGTGTCCTGTATTTCCAGGGACTGATCAGCAATGCCTGGTCAGCATGAACGTGGGAAAGAGGGTGCAGTGTGGGCTCGGGGGGGCCTCATTCACCCCCACGTTAGAAGGTGGAAGCCCAGCACGTCCCTGGGACACACGTTCGCTTTGAGATGTGGCGGGGAGAGTCGTCCTCGCTCCTTAAGTCAGAGCCGGGTGACCCTGAGTGAGTCGCTGGGATGCTCTGAACCCTGGTTTACGCCTGGGTGTCCTGCTCCCCAGCTCCGGGGGATGGAGGGGCTGACTCAGCCCTTTGCCTGAGCCCCTTCCCAGCGTGCACCACTTGGCTGGGGCCCCCTGGCCGCCAAGAGGAAGGCACACTGGGCCGTGATGCTCAAACACTTAGCACTAAAAATTATGCCAGGAATTTGGTCCCTCTGGTCCTCGTATCATGAAAAATGTGGCCCCGCTGCTGTGTGAATAGCTGGGCGGGAGGCCTCGGCCGGAGCTCTGCGGCTGTCAACACCAGCGAGGCCGCAGCGCGCGGCGTGTTTGCCGCATGCCTGTCCTCTGTGTTGGCGAAGCGTTTCACGGGTAATGAACCAGAGCCGCTCGCCCAGCCCACCGAGGCGGGAGAGGGGCCATCTCCCCGGCTTTTGTTAGCGGCTCACCTTTCAGGTCCTGGGGACTCCACCCACACCTCCCTGCAGACAAAACAACCTCCACTGACAGATCGACTTCAGGAGACAAGGGCCTCCGACCAAGCTCCTCAAGCGTGCAGCATTTGGTTTGCCATTTCAACAAAGGGTCTGGGCCCCTTGAGTGTGCCCACGTTTGGGGGGCCTGAGAAGATGACCGAGTCACTGCCCCAAAGACAGGGGGCAACAGCGTTGGGACAGCAGATTCTGGTGGAAATAAACTCCCGTGGGGCCAATTGAGGGCTTAAAACCCCACTATCACTCGATTATAGCCACATTCTAAGCGGACACCAAGCTATGGGTTCTCTCGAGTCCATATCACTCGTCAGTCCAGTAGAGTTATCTTTTTAAAAATTAATTTATTTATTTTAATTGGAGGCTAATTACCTTACAATATTGTAGTGGTTTTTGCCATACATTGACATGAATCAGCCATGGGTGCACATGTGTTCCCCATCCTGAACCCCCTCCCACCTCCCTCCCCATCCCATCCCTCAGGGTCATCCCAGTGCACCAGCCTTGAGTGCCCTGTCTCATGCATCGAACCTCCAGTAGAGTTTTCTGTGATGATGGAAATGTCCTGTATCTCTCCAGAATGGTAGTCATTGGCCACGCGGCTGTTCCAATGTGGCTGCTATGACTGAAAAACTCAAATTCTAAATTGTAGTTCATTTAAATGAATTTTTTTGACTGTGCCACGTGGCAAAGGACCTTCATTCGCCAACCAGGGCTTGAACCCCAGCCCACGGCAGTGAAAGCAAGGAGTCCTAACCACTGGGCCGTCAGGAGAGTCCCTCACTTACATTAATTTAAACAGGAGTTTAAACAGTCGCAGGCGGTCAGTGCCGCCTGTCTGGGGCAGTGTACCTCTGGAACTCTTAGTTATTTGGCCGGGTTGCAGGTCTAGATGCCCGCGTAGTGGACACAGCAAGTGTCCCCCATATAAAATAGCCCTGCCGCTGACCTGTCTGTAGTCCCGTGGTTAGAGAGATGCAGGTCCCTCTCACAGCATCCTGAGAGGCAAACGGAGAAGGATAAGGCCCGCGAAGTTGTCAGCTAACTCTCACAGTGGTGGCTCTGCGGTCAGGGCTGTGTCCCTTAAGGCAGCCCCCAGGAAGACAACAGGGGGGGACTTGGGCTCCTGCGGGAAGGGCCAGAGGTTGATGTTTAGATCCAAATTCCTTGCTGGGAAGGAAGAGCAGTGAAGACAGGGCCCAGTGCCAAGAGGCAGCAGGTCCCTGACTTGAGAGAGGAGTTGGCTGCAGAAAGGAGGCAGGAGGAGGCAGGGAAACGGGCCATTGAGCTGTGGATCAGCCATGCTCTTCCCGCACCACTGAGGCTGCTCAGTGTCCACAACCAGCAGGGGGATTCCAGCCCCGAAGGCTGGCAGACGGGGCAGAGGGGGCAGGAAATTCCTGTCCCTTTGAATTCAGGTCATACCTCGTTCCTGGAGAAGGGAACGGCAACCCACTCCAGTATTCTTGCCTGGACAATCCCACGGACAGAGGAGCCTGGTGGGCTACAGTCCACGGGGTCGCAAAGCCAGATGTGACTGAGCAACTCACACACACACACACACACATGCGCACACACACCTAGCTCACCTGCCTGTTCAATTCTCCAGTATTAGAGACACAAATCCTTGGTCATGTCTAAGTCTGTCTGCCCTTCCCTGAAACACAAGCTGTTCTCTTGTTCAGCGTCCCTGGGAGATGGGGTCGTGGACATCTCCATGCCAGGACGTCAGTGGAATTTCCGAGGCTGCTCTTGTGTGGAAGAGCCGCCCCGACTTGCATTCCCGTAATCTCTCACGTCTCTGAAGACGAGGAGACCAAAGATGGAGCAGACCTGTACGTCCTACAACAGCTTCTTCCCGTGGAGGCTCCTGGCCCCAGGGGTCCCTCCAGGGGCTTCCTCCTGCCCTGAGCCGCATCAGCCTTCCATCAGCTCTGCTTCCCTTCCCAGACACCACCAGGCTCCATCCTAAGCTCCTTTACAATTTGAAATCCGCCGTCACCAGAGTCTAGGAGGGACGGCAACCCGAGGACAGGACAGGGCCCCGCAGGGCCATCGCAGGTGGTGGAGGAGACAGACGCTTGGCACCAGCCCGATGGCACGCAAAGCCTGCTGCCTGCCCAGTGGCCTGTGCTCACCCGGGAAGCGACCAGGATCTAATAGAGTAAGCATGCCTTGTACAATTGTCCAAGACTGATATATTCCTACCTTGGGGATACTGTGCTCTAGACTTTGTGAAAACTGAAGTTATTCTGTCCCGTGGAGATCCAGCGAGAAAGGCCTCCAGTGTTCCTTCCTGAGTTGGGAGTTTTATGAGACACCCTGACAGCTATCGTCATCTCTTACAGTCAGTGCTTGATACCAGCAAGATGCAGGTCCAGGCAGCAGAGTTGTGGCTGCTCCCAAGAGATGGAGAGGTTAGGGCAGGCGAGCCCAGCCATCAGGGGCTTCGGAGTGTTCGGTACCTGGTCGGTTCCATCTGAGGTCCCCGGGGCCCAGAGAGGAGACAGTGGGCTGAAGCTGGGAGTCCTTCCTTCAGTCCTAATATTGATGCTAACTTGCTCTGCGACTTGGACAAGACACTTCATTTTCTGAGGCCGTCTGTTAAACGGGATGACAACCGTAGATGTATAGAACACCAAACCATTCACTGGGGGCTTCCCGGGTGGCTCACATGGTAAATAATCTGCCTGTGATGTGGCAGTCCTGGGTTTGATTCCTGGGTTGGAAGATCCCCTGGAGAAGGGACTGGCTACCCATTCTTGCCTGGAGAATTCTGTGGACAGAGGAGCCTTGGCAGGCTACAGTCCGTGGGGTCGCAAAAAGTCGGACACGACTAAGCATGTAGCACTTCTTCTAAACCATTCACTGTGTAACTGTGGACACAAACCAGATTGACACATGTATTTAAGTTCCCAATTAAAGAAGACAAAGACAGTCTGAACAACACTAGAGCTCGTGCTGTGATGCTGGAACGCGCTGATGGAGGGAAGAGAAGTGTCCCAGTTGTCCCTTCGCAATTCTTTCTGTGGCTGGTGATTTGAGGCCCCTTTGAGCAGCATTTGTGTCATTTGCAACTTGTTCGAGTGTGACACAGGATCCTGAACAAAGGAGCAGACCTGCCTCAGAGAGTCTCACCTGTCCACTCACCAAGACGGAAACCCCGTCCTTCCGACATTTGTCAGGGAGCTCCAGTGAGTTCAAAGCCGAATGGTATGCCCACCAAAAACATTTTCCTTATTATGTTGGTGCTGAGGGTTTAAATCAGTTAGGGTACATTAGATGTTCCTTGTTTAGAACGGTTTTGGTCTATGACTACGGAGGTTCTTTCATCCCTGCAGTCGAAACTGTTGATCACCTGCCACCGACGCTGAGTGAAAACAGCGTGTGTCGTCTCCGGAGGAGTACAGAAAGGAAGCAGGCGTACTCACATGGTTCAACACCTAACCAGGGGTCTCCCGAGCAGGACTGTCGGGAGAGACAGGGAGCAGATACCCAGGAGACCTTAACTCCATATACACCTGTGAATCCAAGCCCAGAGTTTGCAGTGCATTTTATTTGCATTTATTTTAAATGTATTTATTTTTAAATGAAGGATAATTGCTTTACAGTATTGCATTGGTTTCTACCAAACACCAGCATGAATCAGCTGTTTTAAAAGAATATCTAAGATATGTATGTCTGAGGTTGTGTTTCTGAAATCTAAGCCTGAAAATCCAGGGAGTAATTGAAGGCCCGAATCTCATTGCTTTTCTAAAATCACCAGGTTGAGGCCAAAGTCAAATATCTGTGACCTATAGGAGTTGCTCTCAGTTTGAGTTCATGGTCTTAGGTTAGAAGTGAATATTTGAAAGAAGTTAGGGAAAGTGGTCAAAGAGTGTGGGTGAAGGTCCTGATTATGTTCTGTCCCTGGGGTCAGAGTAACCACGGGCCCCTCTGGCCTTTGTAACCCCCACAGTGGAAGGTGAGGGGTGGAAGGTCTCCTGGGGGTTATTTCCACCTCTCACTGACTCGAGTGTGGGCCTCTTCTATAACTAAACTCTGTCCCTATAGGTTGAATATTTCTCTGCACTATCCTTCTGTGAAGATGGGGAACAGCTAGGGCATATTTACCTACAATTGCCCTTTATATATCTTGTAACTATACATTTACTCTGTAATGCATTTTATTTTCTTGGGCTCCAAAATCACTGTGGATGGGGACTGCAGCCACGAAATTATAAGACGCTAGCTCCTTGGAAGAAAAGCTATGACCAACCTAGACAGCGTGTTAAAAAGCAGAGATATCACTTTGTTGACAAATGTCCATCTAGTCAAAACTATGGTTTTTCCAGTAGTCATGTATGGATATGAGAGTTGGACTATAAAGAAAGCTGAGTGCCGAAGAATTGATGCTTTTGAACTGTGGTGTTGGAGAAGACTCTTGAGAGTCCCTTGGACAGCAAGGAGATCCAACCAGTCCATCCTAAAGGAAATCAGTCCTGAATATTCATTGGAAGGACTGATGCTGAAGCTCCAATACTTTGGCCACCTGATGCAAAGAGCCGACTCATTGGAAGAGACCGTGAAGCTGAGAAAGATTGAAGGCGGGAGGAGAAGGGGACGACAGAGGATGAGATGGTTGGATGGCATCAATGGACATGAGTTTGAGTAAGCTCCGGGAGTTGGTGAAGGATAGGGAAGCTTGGTGTGCTGCAGTCCATGGGGTCACAAAGATCTGGACACGACATAGCGAGTGAACAAGAGCAACAACAATACATTTACTTCTTGAGCTGGCTTTTCTGCCAAGAAAAAGTTCCAGACCTCTGGAGCAAGGCTTTGCCTGCCCTTGAGTCCTGCTTGTGGGGGCTGTTTTCCAGACCCTCATCATCACGCCAAGGACAAAGACGGGCAACAGTGGGAGCCTGCTTTCCTTCTCGTGCAGTCCAGGCTCCAGCAAAAATCGCCCATTACTTCGCTTTTGGTTTTTGGAAAAACAGACCTCTGCCATACTCATTACTCAGCTTCTGAGCTTCTCTCTAATTCTCCAGTTCATTTTTCTGGTCGCTTTTTATGCCTTGTGGTCTCTGTTCAGCTTTGTTTCTATGGGTTATTTAGAGCCCTTCTGTTTGACTGTGAGATGGTAGAACTAGTGGTTAAGACCTGCTAACCAAAGGAACCGCAGAACCGTTAAGATACTATAACCCAGTCTCAGAAGAGACTGGCCCTTCTCTCGCATGTCTCAGCCTCCCCAGCAGAGGTCTCTGGACGGGCAGCCCTGCGGGACTGTCTCCTGAAGTTGAAGAAGTGATTCGCCGTGTCATGGAGCAGCAGATTCCACCGCCAGGCAGCTCTGAGAGTCAGGAACCTCTGCTTCCCTGAACCTTCCTCCCATCCTTTCTGGTCCCACTGATAGCCTCTCACTCACAAGAGGAGACCAGCAGGAGAGCAGGGGCGCAAACCCCTCCCCAGGTGAGCAGAGGTGGCAAGTAGAGTGATTCCTGACGGTGAATGCTAGGAGACAAAATGAAATCTGTGTTTATCTGTGACAGGTGTTAAGTGAAAGGAAGCGTGAAATTCTCCACGAGGGTCTGAAACATACCTGCACAGTCTCAACCTTTGAAAGCCTCTTTCATTAAAGCCTTATCTATCCATCTATCTATCATCTATCTATCCATCAATCTATCCATCTATTCATCATCTGTCTACCCATCTCTGTCTATCCCACTATCTATCTATCTACCCAACCACCTATCGTCTAGCTACCCATTTCTCTACCGTCTCTATCTATTCCCCTATTTATCTTTCCTCCCCTCTCTTTATCTAACCATCTATCCATCTTATCTATCTATCCATCCATCCATTTATCATCTAGATCCATGTATCTATCTAGATATGTCTAGATGTATTTCTCTCTCTATATATGTACGTACATGTGTTTACATTGGAGGGAGTGGGGAAGAATTGTGGCTAAACATGGAGGTCACCCCCAGCAAAACCGAACAGCAGAGACATTGGGGATGAGCCTCGTCCCCCTCGCATCACTCCCCTTCTCACCTGCTGAATTCGGTTGCCCCGTTTCCTAGCATCAGAGTTGCTATAGAAACGTTATTGGCTACAAGACGAAAGCGGCTGATAGCAAAGAACCCCTAGAAGGTGGCCTGTTAGAGCCGGAGGAACATTAGCTCAGGCCCTGTTTTACGAGCCCTGGGCACCGCAGTCCTGCTCGCTGGGTCACCAGAGCTCTGCTGACACACCTGGACACGGAGCCCACAGCATCCCTCCCCATACCTGTGCCTGTTCCTCTCTAGCAGGTGGCTCCTCCTCCAGAAGAATTCACATTTTAACAATAAGGGCCTACTGTGAGGCACAGGGAACTATACTCAGTATGCTGTAAGAAGCCATAATGGAAAAGAATTGTTATATATATAACTGAATCACTTTGTTGTACAGCAGAGACTAACACAGCACTGTAAATCAACTATACTTCAATTAAAAAATTCACATTTTAATTTGCATCCATTAGGTTAAGGGATGGAGCTTCTAGCAGGGGCTTGGTCCCTCAGGGAGAAGGACCCTCTGGCCTGGGAACCCAGCCAGAAGTAACAATTTGGAGACAGTCCTCATTCATGGGGTGAGATGGTGTTCAGAAAATGCTTTTCGTTTCAGCTTTGGGGACACCAGGGAGTGTTGGGGCTTAGTTTTCCAGGCATGGGATGGCCTGATCCAATCCCTTGCCCAGGTTAAGAAAAAGGGTTCCTGTTCCATGGAAAGACAGTTTTTCTCAAAGCAATCAGCTGGCCTGTGTCCCGAATCAGAACATGCTGCTTTTGAAGCCACCGTGGAAGCCGCCAGGGAATAAACTCCATGGTCTGTGCTGGGCCCTCCTCTTATGCCATGTGGATTTTCAAGGAGCCTTCACACTCCACGCAAAGGCAGCACCTGTGGGCTCTAGAGGACACGAGCTTGTCTTCAGGCAGAAATAAAGTAACTGCTTCAGTTCCACACCGAAGTCTAGTCACCGAGGCATCTGCACTGTTTCTGACATCTATTGAGATGAGAGGAACGTTTTATACATTTTAATTTTCATGTAATATTCCAGGCTGTCATTATCTGTGGCTGACACAGGGATCTATTTCACCCCGGGCAAAAATAGAGCTGGCAGATTCCATGATGGTGAGGTTCTCACATTGCCTCTCGGAGCGTCTTCCTCCCTGGAAGAGAAATGGGTTTTGAGTAAAAGGCCGGGGATGCTCATGTCTGTCTGCAGCACATGCTGGAGGTGAAGAAGGTTTGGAAAGGCTTAATCTGTTGTTGCAGGAGCTCCGAACGCTAGGAGTGCCGTGCTCAGCGGAGAGCCTGCTGTTGACACTGGCCCCAAGCCCGCATCACCTCTGTTTGCAGCTGTTTATGTGGACCCTAATTTCCTTACCCACCCACCCAGCACAGAGCAGGCTGAACCCGATTTCCTTACCCATGTGCCCAGCACAGAGCAGGCTGAACCCCTGATTTCCTTACCCATGCGCCCAGCACAGAGCAGGCTGAACCCCTGATTTCCTTACCCATGCGCTCAGCACAGAGCAGGCTGAACCCCTGATTTCCTTACCCATCCGCCCAGCACAGGGCAGGCTGAACCCCTGATTTCCTTACCTACCCACCCAGCACAGGGCAGGCTGAACCTGGGTGCAGCACGCATTATTCTAACAGTTCACAGCCCTGACACCCGGGTACATCCTCACCCGCCCAGGCTCCCCTCCTCCTGTCTGTTCTCACCCCGCCCCCATGGGAGGGAGTGGCCTTGACAAGGAGCACGCCCCCTTCCTCCAGCTGTAGGTGAGCACGGTGACCTCAGCTGCCCCCGAACAGGTGCCCACCTGTGCCGCCTCGGAAGGCTGAGGTCTCCTACCCGCAGGTGCGCTGCACTGCTTTCACCTGAATTCCATCATTAGTTAGGTTCCTCGAGACTTTTTTATCTTTATAGCAAAGGCCCCTCGGAGAAGGCAATGGCACCCCACTCCAGTACTCTTGCCTGGAAAATCCCATGGACGGAGGAGCCTGGTAGGCTACAGTCCATGGGGTCGCTGAGAGTCGGATATGACTGAGTGACTTCACTTTCACTTTTCCCTTTCATGCACTGGAGAAGGAAATGGCAACCCACTCCAGTATTCTTGCCTGGAGAATCCCAGGGATGGCGGAGCTTGGTGGGCTGCCATCTATGGGGTCGCACAGAGTCGGACACGACTGAAGCTACTTAGCAGCAGCAGTAGCAGTAAAGGCCCCTACATACAAACCTTCAAGCTGCGAACGTGCATCCATCAGGCTGAGTGACCCTGCAGCTGGCCCTCCGTCTCCCATCGCTGACCATCCTTCGGCTCCACTGTCTCCCAGCCCCCCTCCTCCAGTCAGTCACTCTTCCTGCCTGTTCACAGATGCCAGCCCCTGTGTGCCAGCTGTTGTGCTGGACTGCTCTGCTTTTCAAGGTACTGTACTGGAAGATTAAAAATGCTTTCTTTATTTTTTCTGTTTTCTATGCATTATTTGTGTTACAAGCCTATTACAGTACAGGATTATACAGCCGATTGTGTTAGTTGGGAACCTGGGCTGACTTTGTTGGCCTTAACAAACGTGCT
The DNA here is from genome assembly GCF_054371585.1 of Giraffa tippelskirchi. Lineage (NCBI taxonomy): Eukaryota > Metazoa > Chordata > Mammalia > Artiodactyla > Giraffidae > Giraffa > Giraffa tippelskirchi. The sequence continues at coordinate 159,746,180 of NC_137284.1, forward strand.
CTCAGAATGGGACTCATTCATACGTAGGGGCCTCCTGTACTTGTTTATCTTCAACGAGGTGGCGTTGAAGTGATCACTCAGACTGATAAGCCTCCCTTGTTGGTTCCCCAGGGAAGAGGGAGGTCATATGGTGGAGCAGCTGACACAGTCGGGGACACGCTGCAGGCACACAGTCCTCTGGGATGTCTTAACAGGCCTAGGGGATCGATTCCCAAAAAACCAAAATCATGGCATCCGGTCCCATCACTTCATGGCAAATAGATGGGGAAACAATGGAAACAGTGGCAGACTTTATTTTCTTGGGCTCCAAAATCACTGCAGATGGTGACTGCAGCCATAAAATTAAAAGACACTTGCTCCTTGGAAGAAAAGCTATGACCAACCTAGACAGTATATTATAAAGCAGAGACATTACTTTGCCAACAAAGGTCCGTCTAGTCAAAGCTATGATTTTTCCAGTGGTCACGTATGGATGTGAGAGTTGGACTTGTAGTCCAACTGAAAGCTGAGTGCCAAAAAATTGATGCTTTTGAACTGTGGTGTTGGAGAAGTCTGTTGAGAGTGTCTTGGGCTTCAAGGAGATCCAACTAGTCCCTCCTAAAGGAAATCAGTCCTGAATACTCATTGGAAGGACTGATGCTGAAGCTGAAGCTACAATATTTTGGCCACTTAATGGGAAGAACTGACTCATTGGGAAAGACCCTGATGCTGGAAAGATTGAAGGCAGGAGGAGAAGGGGACGACAGAGGATGAGATGGTTGGATGGCATCACTGACTCGAAGGACTTGAGTTTGAGTAAGCTCTGGGAGTTGGTGATGGATGGGGAGCCTGGCATGCTGCAGGCCATGGGGTCACAAAGAGTCAGACACGACTGAGTGACTGAATAACAACAACAGGGGGAACTTCTACATTTGAAGCCTGGTTAGCGTGTGTGTGTGCATGCATGTGGACACATGTGCCCACAGTGAACATGACAGAGATTCAAAAGAAATCCATACGTATCTCCTTCCTGCTCTAACATATAGGCATGTACCCTTCCGAGCCCGCTCTTCTCCCCTGGCTCCTCAAGATCCAGCTGCTCACCTGCTCGCTTGGCCTCAGCCACCCTCCATGGGATCCCACTGGCCCATCTGAGGACCCCTTCTGGGGTCCATGCAAGCATCACCAGCCTTCCTGCCCGCCTCCTCCACCCTCCACCCACCCCGTAGGATTGGGCGGTCCTCCCTGGCTGCTCCCCCAGCTCCAGATGTCATCCTAACACCAGCACCTAGGAATCAGCTATTGATTTGTCTGACCCCCCACTGGACCTGTGATTCTCCACCAGAGCAACTCAGCCTTTCAGGGGACCTCTGGAATGCCTGGAGACATACTTGGTTGTCACGCCTGGCCATTGGGCCACTGGCATGGAGTGGGGGGAGTCAGGGATGCTCTCAAACCTTGTACAATACACACGACAGCCCTGCCCCTGCCCTACAAAGAGGGAGTCCCCCCAAGATGGTATGGAGACCCCCAAGGTGGCAGGGAGACCCCCCAGATGTCAGGGAGCCACCCCAAGATGTCAGGAGGGCCGAGGCTCAGAAAGCCTGCTGCCCTGGATGGGTCCCCTGACCTGCTCATCTCTGCAGTTGATGCACTCCACAAATGTCTGTTGAATGTTGTTGGATAAAGACCCCATCCTAGACGATCGAGGTGTGTGAGTGGAAGGAAGTCACAGCCCTCATCACATCATTTTGTGCACCTGATTTGTCACAACGTCAGCATCACATTGAACATTGTCATGAGGCCGCCCCTCAGCACTGTGAACGTCTCGTCTGTGTCAAGTGAACATGTTCGGTGTTTAGACCCAACCCTTTGGCCAAAGCTTGGGCCTTTTGCAGTTGCTTATTAGCTGAAGCTGTACTTTATTTCATTTAATTTTCCCCCTGAATAGCTCAGGAGAACCGCCCAGAATTACAGGCAAGCCAGTCTATTCTTCAGACAAGTAATATGTGGCCTCAATGTAGGAATCGTTCAATAAAGATCATTTTTATTACAACTTCCATCGAAGTATTCTATTATTGGTTATTCAAAGTGTGTTGAGTTGAAAAAAAGAGAACATTTAAATCGATACCATACTGCAGAGAGGAGTTGCTGGAATAAGGCAAGGTTCTTTCTAAACCAGCAGAGCGGTTATAGCACAGAAAGCAGTACAAGGTACTTTTAGCTATGAGGACGACAAGCAGGAATGGAGAAGTCCTTGCAGACACCAGATATATGTGCACAACTTGGTCAATCTTCTTTATCTCCTGGATGATCTTAAGGATCTCTAACCATCATTTTCTACCTGCATGACTTGTGAGGAATGTCACCTTTTCTCAGAAATAAAATTTACAAACTATAATATATTCAGCATGCTTAATAGGTACTCACAGTTTCACTTTTTGGGTGATACTAAAATGGAATCAATTAATTAAAAATACTGACTCATTCCAAAAAGGATTCGACGCAGCTGAAATGAAGCATATGTAATGTAAAATCAGCGATGAGATTAAGACGGTTGTGAGACAAAGGTAAAAGGAAGTCAGTAGTCGAATCAACACACAAAAATGTACAGAAAAGTCTTGTGCAGCTGCTAAAGGTGGCTCAAAACTCAAGACTCATTGCTTCTTGTTACAAAGCAGAGAGGAAGTGGCCAAATACACAGTCACAGCGTTGAAAAGTTAAAACAGAGACGTCCAGTGAAAATAATCAATAGTATCAGAAGGCCTCATGTCAACGATCTCCAAAAAGGATGAAAATAAGGCAGTCATAAAGGAAATCAACCTGACTATTCACTGGAAGGACTGATGCTGAAGTTGAAGCTGAAGTTCCAATACTTTGGCCACCTGATGTGAAGAACTAACTCATTGGAAAAGACCCTGATGCTGGGAAAGACTGAAGGCAGGAGGAGAAGGGGACGACAGAGGATGAGATGGCTAGATGACATCACTGACTCGATGGACATGAGTTTGAGTAAGCTCCGGGAGCTGGTGATGGACAGGGAGGCCTGGTGTGCTGCAGTCCGTGGGGTCGCAAAGAATTGGACACGACTAAGTGACTGAACAACAAGCTGTGCTAAGTTAAGAAAAGAACGGCTCCCATGAACCCAATTATAAGATACATTAAATCAGTTTTCACTTAAGTGTGGCTTTCCTATTACAGAATTCACAAAATTGCTAACTTGTCAATATCTTCCACATCTAATACGAAAGTGGCAGTTATTAAAGATCCCAGAAAAGCCATTCAAGTTAACACCTTCAGAGCCCCCCAGGTGGCCAAACATCTAAGGTCCAGCAGCTCACCCTCACTTCTGCACCTGGTGCAGACAAAACAGAAGTGGCATTTTCATCTGTAAACATTCGGTGATTAAGTTCAACAAAGCATGTCTCCCTTACCCCGCTGTACAGTAGCCGAGACTCCCAATGTCTAAGCTGCAGGTCACAGAGCTCTTGTTGTCCCCCAAGGAGTTGCCTGTGAAGACACAAGGATCTCTTATGATGGGGGTTCCTACTCGGGGGCCCCGGACCGCGACCCCGAGGGAGGAGGTGTTTCCAGGGCAGGTGCCCAGGCCACCACCGGCCGCAAGTGACCACTGAGCGCTCGCGTGTCAGTCTGCCCAATTGCATGTACTGTCAGGGTCAGATGCCCACAAGAGCTCCAAGAGTTGTTACCAAAGTATCTAATGAAACTAATCTCACCCACTTCCTTTTCCTTTTGTTAGTGTGTCTACTAACAAAAGTAGAACATTTTGAAGTTCAGGTATGGCCCACACTCTCTTTTGTGACCACACTGGTCCAGAACTAAAATCTGGCTCCCAACTGGCTTTTCCACTCAGGACATAAGAATTGCTGACTCACGGCTGTAATAACTGGCATACTGATAATGAGATTTTGCAAAGAAGACACACATCACCCCAAATCTCCAGTCCTGAGATGGAGAACATTATCAACATAATGTAGATAATTCCTCTTCTCCTGTGTGCCTTTCAGTGTATGTTTAAATAAGTGGGATAAAGAGGCATATATCTTTGTATCTTTTAAAAAACTTAAATTGTATCATAAATTCTATCCCCCCCAGTACTACAGGTTTAAAAGCAATATTGGTAATGGCAGTATAGCACCCTCGATCATGTAAAAAGCATAATTTATTCAAGTGTATTTCTATTGTTTGACATTTATTTTAAATCATGTACTTTTACGAGTACTATCACAATAAACATCTTTCTACACAGACATTTGTATAGTTTAATTTTTTCTTTAGTATAGACTCCTAATTACTGCATCAAGGGGGTTAAAATGACACTTCAAAGCCTCGTGATGTATATTGTCAAACTGCTTAGCAGATTTTTTTCTATCAGCAATATCTGAGCCTCAATTTAATTACATTTACACCAGTGCTGAATACCACAATTTTAAAATAGCTTCTTTTGGATTAGAAAAATGTCATGTCATCATTTCATTTTCATTTCTTTGATTGTTGCTAAAATTGAGATTTTTAGTATTTATTATATATCTTCCATTTTGGGAGGAATTTACCTTTTCTTGTCCCTTTATTTTTCTGGTGGGATATTGTATATTATTTATTGATATAAATAGCCTTTCTATATTAGAGGATTAATTATCTGTTGTTATATATAAATGTTTCCCCAATTTGTCTTTTTAAAATTTAGTCCTGTATTTCTCATGTCTATATATCATTAATTTCCTTGTTTTAAAAGCCTATGGGTCCTCTACTCTGAATTTCCTTTCACAGATTTCATACAGGGTTAGTTAAATACTCATGTATATTTTTCTACCTTGTTAAAACTTTTACTTTTTCCATTTAAATTTCACTTTCACTTGGTTTGGAGTTAATGGTGTGTGATAGAAGGCTAAGGTTTAGTCACTGTCTCCTTCAGTGGAAAAGCCTTGATTATTAATGTTTGTCAGTTTCTGTGGTGTGAATCCTCCCATCTGGCCAACATCAAGCCACCACTGGTGCAGGGAAGGGAAGGGTTGTGTGCAATTGGCCGTGGTTCCAGCACACCACTGATAGAGAGAATTTCCCCCAGTAGTGAATCTTCCCAATATATTTATTCAGTAGACATTCTCTTAGCCTTTACCACAGAATGTATTCTGATATATTTCCTGGAGTGATTTAGTTCCATTTATTTTGAGCCTTGAACACATTAATAGCTCAGTTAATAGCTATGAATGACCAGTTGGTTGACCTATCTTTGGATCCAATATGGCAAGTATTTTGTTCTACTTATGTTGACTAAAGAGATTTTGGTGGAATTAACATCCCAACCCCTTCATTCACCACACTGAGTTTTTGAAGTATGTTTTTTACCATTGCTTGTTCTTCTTTGTGGTGATTGTCAGAATCATTTTCTAAAGTTTCAAAACAAGTCTTCCTGAAATTATGCTAAATCTATAATCATTTGGTTTGGCACCTTTACAAACCTCAGCTTTAGATATCACTGTTCACCTCTTCCTACCGTTTTGTGAATCCTCTTCACTTTGCAAATGTCTAATATCTTTTTTTTTTCCCCAGTGGAAACAGTAAAAATCAAAAGGAGGGAGCAAGAAAGAGAGAGTGTGAAGGGAATGCGAAGGGCGGTGCAGAGATCAAGTCTCGTTTTGCAGAGCTGGAGCCGCAGGAAGGGGGAGATGCCTGTCCTGCAGGGTGCTCTCTGTGGGAGTCTGTCCCGAGACCTGGGGGAGGGCCCCTGGCAGTGTGTTCACTGAGGATACGTTCAGGAAGGAAGATGTCTTGGTCACGACTGGTTGGAACTGCTGTCTTTTTATATGGCCTCCTCCTCTTCATCACACATCCCCTTGGTTCTGTGGGGTGAGGGTGGCGCCACAGACTTTAAGGGGTCCCCTGAGGCAAAGCTGGGCTGGGTTCCTGGGGTAGATGCTGTGTTTCACCACCGCCCTGGTGGAGGGTACCGTAGGGTGACTGTCGGCCATCCGGCTGTAGAAATGGCTTCTGAGATTGCTTCCACCCGTGGTGCCAATGTGCAGAGCATCCTAGGACAGCATGGTGCCCCATGGGGCGGAGGTCCCGAGATAGTGCCCTGTGCCCCGAGGGCCAGAGATCCCGAGCTCGGTGCGGTGTGTGCCCCAAACACCTGCACCAGGGCAGCTGGGTGGTGAAGAGACGCCAGGTTTAGCTTCTGGCTCTCACGTGGAGTCAGAAGCTAGTTTGCAGAAATGTCTTCCAGCCATCAGACGTGTAAACCTGGGATGAGCATGCAGCATGTATGTTTCTTTTCTGGCGTGATCAAAACGTGGCTTCCTCCACGATAAGAATGTGCTTTCCAACACACCATCAGTGAACTTAAATGCAGTATACATCTTTTGACTACCTTGCTGTAAACTGCCTGAAGTAATATATTAGAACGTTTATAGGGCTTGCGTGGAACCGCGTATTTTTGGCATTCCAACTTACCGTGTCTCATTGTAGCATATCCGACGCATCTCATTGACTTATTCTGCCTATTCCCAATAAAATGTCATAAACAATTGCCACCAACACAGTGGAACGGTGTAAAGAAATAAGTGTTCCAATGACAAAAATCATAAACACGCTCATAAATAAGTCAATAAGAAATATAATTACTCAATTAAACAGCTCAGTGGAGCATAGCAGCACTTTTAAAGTGCATTAGGATTGCTCTTGTGTGCGATTTAATTCCCTATAAATTTTGTATTTTTTCCATGTTGATCATAATAAAATAGAATTTAATGGGAGGGATGATCCAGTGGAAGATACAAACACAAACTGAAAGAGAGAAGACTATCAGTGCTCCCAAATGTCAAAACCTCTCATTCTATCCCCACGGAAATGCAGACTCAGACGGGGCCTCCCCGGCAGTCCAGCAGGAATCCGCCTGCCAATGCAGGAGGCACGGGTTTGATCCCTGGTGAAGCAGCTAAGATGCCCATGCCACAGTGCAGTTAAGCCCAACTACTGAGCCTGCACAGCCAAAAAAAAAAAAAAAATTAATTAAAATTAAAAGATTCTGCGGTCACAGCAATGAAACATCTCAACATCCAAAAATAAAGACAATAAAAAGTCACAACAGAAGAGCTAGGAAAAGAATCTTCCTAAACAAGAAACAAAAAGGCAGAAGATGAAAGCAACGTAAAGAAAGACAATCTGTACAAACACAGGGCAGACAATTTGTACAAACACAGGGCAGCTGCCACGCCCGTGTTTTAAGAAGTGACCCCAAAGTGTGCACCCAAAAGTTGTAGGAAAAGCTGTTATAAAGGTGTGTGGCCGAGTTAACAGAAAAAACCTCATGTTGTTTTTAAATTTCATGATGTCTGTCGTTATTTGTTAATATCTAAAATCTTGCAATTGATTGTGACTCTTTTCTCATTCTAAATAAGACCTACATTCATATTGAACTTTGTATTTAGAGTTTGCATTATTTTTTAAAGGACATCACAAATTCCATAAGCTTTAGCCCCCTTCAAGCTGGGGTCTTCCCCAGTTAGGAGGGTGTAAAGGTTTAGAAGCCTGGACTGGACTTGTTTGCTAAGGATGATCTTTGCCAGTTAACAGGGCCCCTGAGACCAGCTCTGCTGAGGTTCTGCCTGCCCACCCGGCCTGCCCTCTCCAGCCCTCGCGTGGTTTCTCCATCTTCTTTTTCTGCTCAGGTCACTTGGTTGTCTTCTGGGAGGCTGGAGAGAACGAGGCTGGCAAGATGCTAGACAGATGGTCCTAAGGCCTTAAAAACCTTTCTCCGTCTTCTGCCTTGATACCCCTTTCTGTCTTTTGTTACTTCTTTTCTCCTAGTACCACCTCAAATTGCCCTCCAGCCTACTTGCAGTGGGCTTCCCTGGTGGCTCGGACTGAAGAGAATCCACCTGCAATGCGGGAGACCGGGGTTTGATCCCTAGATCGGGAAGATCCCCTGGAGAAGGGATAGGCTACCCACTCCAGTATTCTTGGGCTTCCCTGGTGGCTCAGCTGGTAAAGAATCTGCCTGCAATGTGGGAGACCTGAGTTTGATCACTGGGTTGGGATGATCCCCTGGAGGAGGGCATGGCAACTCACTCCAGTATTCTTGTCTGGAGAATCCCCATGGACAGAGGAGCCTGGTGGGCTACAGTCCACGGGGTCCCAGAGAGTTGGACATGCCCGAGTGACTAACACTACTTGCAATGCATCACACAGTCCAGACCGAAGCAACTGAAGTGCCAGACTGTTTGCAGCCCCGGCAATAAGACCGACTGGGGCAGAGAGAGGACAGTCCCTGGGCTCTGGAGGACCACGCCCCCTCCTTCCGGGTGTCCCAGCAAGTGGCTGAGAACGGAATCCAATTCTTTTCCTTGAACATCCAAGTCCTTAGGTCATCCATCACACGCCAGCGGCCAGGACCCCACCTCCCCTCCCTCCGTCCACACATTCTCTGTTGTCGCTTTTGTTCCCTTTCTAGGCCCCACTCCGAGGAAGCCCTATTTGTGTCCGTGTGTTGGCTGGGATGCTGGGATGAGCCCTGAGCCCTGCATTGAGCAACAGCGGCTCGGTGCCCAGGGCTGCAGCGGGAGCCCCACCAGTCTGCCCCTGGGGCCACCCCTCCTTCGGGTGGCCCGACAGACGACCCCACACGGATGACCGAGAGAGAGCCCATGAACCACCCCCAAGACTGTATTCCAAATAGCAGCCTCACATGAGGTCCAGCTCACAAGACAACGTGGAGGAACCTCAAAAGCGTTGTCAGGCTCCAGGAAAGACGTCGGACCCTTAAGCCATGTGTTATGATTCCATGGATAAGAAGCATCCAGAACAGGCGGATCCCAGAGGCAGACAGAGGTGAACGGTGGTGGGGGCGGCGGGGGAAGGGGGGCGATGCTCACAGTGCCAGGGTTTCTTTTCCGAGGGATGACTGTGTCCTCAGTTTGCTCATGGTGTTGGCCGCACAGCTGTGAGTATTCTAAAAGCACTGGATTGGACACTTTAAATGCAGAAAATGTATGGTATGTGGATTACATCTCAACAGAGCTGCTTAAAAAAAAATCAAGGCAGCCTTGGTTCAAATGAGACTCGGAGTGGAGTGACAACAACCGGCAGAAAAAGACCCCTGGGCGCCCGGAAGGCTGAAGCTCAGCCTTCAACAGATGGGAGAGGCCAGAGCAAAGGGTCGCAAGCGTTCCCTTCCTATGCAAAGCCAGTGCTCCGCGGGGCCAGCCAGTGACCTCAGGTCCTAGAGGAGACACTTCTCTTCCACTGTCGCCCCCGCTGTGTTGCCAGCGCCTCCAGCCTGCCTGGACTCCCTTCCTAAAGAAGGAACCCTCCTGTGAAGGTATGGGTGCTCCAGCCAGGGGGTAGACGGTCAGGGGCTTCGAGGCTGAATAAGCTGAGGTTTCCGGGACACAGATGGGCTCTGGGCCCTGGGACACGGCATCCCGTCCCAGCCCCCTGCCCCGCCCTCCCACCCCTGCATGCAGCAGGTTGGCCAGGAGTCGGGAGGACAGAGGAGAGGCTGGGGGGGACACCCCTCCCCCTGCCCGCTTGATCACAGCTCAGGCCGTGGGGCTCCACGCCCTCCCTGCTCTGATTCTCCATCCAGGGTGCAGGGGCTGTGGTTTCCCAATGTGTTTGGACCCTGAGGCCTCTCAGCCCTGCTGGCCCCCAAACAGGCTGTCCTCTGGGAAGGATCGGACAAACGGGGGAGAGACGAGGGCCAGATGCTGGCTGGCACCGTCGTGGTGGGGACCAGGCAGGCAGTGAGTTATCTCCAGCCCCACCTCTGAGCTGTCCTTCTGTCACTGAGGGACCCCAGGGGCAGGCATGCGGGGAACAGAGGCAGGCAGCCCTACGCAGCTTCCTGTCCCAGGAGACGCAGGGAAGGGGGGCGGCGCAGATGAACAGACCAGAGGGATGTGTCTGTTGACTTTTGCTGAAGATGGGAGTGGGGCAGAGAGGCGGGGGCTGAGGCCAGGCCCTGCTGCGTGGACCGTGGGCCGCGGTCCTCCGGGCTGAGTCTGCAGGTGTGGCCTCGAGCAGGGCCGCCTGTCCCTCCTGCATCACCACAAATGGTTGAGCAAATAAAGTTGCCAGGCCCTTGTAAGCCGGGCCTTGAAAAGCCCTCCAAAAACAAGCAGCTTTCACTCCCACGGGCCTTTGAAATCGTCACCGCTTTGTGCAAACACCCTTTGAAGCCACTGCTGTACCTGGCTTGTCTGTAAATTAGCTGTTGTTTTGGTTTCTCTGGTGCTCTGACCAGGATGGCTCCCTTGACAAAGGAGGCGCTGCTTTCAATGCGCTCGCCTTTAAACAGGCCCCGCGCAAACCAAACACCGGAAGCGCTCCGCGAGGGGTCCCTCCTCGCCGGGCTCCATTGTTGTGTCTCTGAAACTCAGCGACTTCTCCTTTGAAACTCCTCACCCTTCCAAACTGCAAGAAAAACAAGCTCTGCTCACCAGAAGGCCTGGGTCCAGGCCCGGTTGTCCCACGAAGCGCTTATGAATTAATTACCTGTACCTTTCAAAGGGCCCTTTTGTCATCCTGAGTTGCAAGCGGGCCCGATTTAGGGCAAAATGGAGAATTCAATTTTCTGATGAGTCACCCTCCTGGTCCCCTCCGTGTGGTTTTCTAAGTGAGGCCTGTTTTTTTTTTTTTTCTTTTTTTTGGGGGGCCACCCCAAAGACAGAGAGGTTTATGGGGGCCTCGGCTAGGCCAGTTATGGTTGGACTTGGCTGCCTGCCCCAGCTTGTCCGTCTTGATGTCTCGGGGGCTGGAGGAGCCCATGGCCACGGGGATGCTGGGGGTGGGTGGTGCCTGGTGGCTGTGCTCACGAACGGCTTGAGGCTGGAGTGGGAGGAAGCCGTGAAGCCACGTCCTGAAGGGTTCCAGGGCTCTTGCAGTTGGAGGGACGAGGGGTGAGGGCTCCCGTGGGGCAACGGTTGCAAGACCCAGGTCACCCCCCCAGGTGAACTTTTTGGAGAAACAGGACTGGAGAGCGAGGGGCTTTGATAGACACCGACTCTTGGGCAGAGGTATTTATTTTGTACTCTGTGACTTAGCGGAATCCTGCGGAAGGGAAATTCTTGCCATTTAATTACTTATATTGCTTCTGCCTGGTGACTCAGATGGTAAAGAATCTGCCTGTAATGCAAGAGACCTGGGTTCAGTCCCAGGGTTGGGAAGTTCCCCTGGAGAAGGGAATGGCAACCCACTCCAGTACTCTTGCCTGGAGAAGTCCATGGACAGAGGAGCCTGGTGGGTACGGTCCATGGGGTCGCAAAGAGTCGGACACGACTGAGCGACTAGCACTGTGCTACTACTACTATCGCTTCCCTAAGAGTCCATCCCTGAGGCCAGCAAGCCTGTGGGCATCCCTGGTGGGTCCAGCGCCCCTCTGGATGCTTGGGGACGTCCTGGGACAGAGCGGGTCAGTGTCCCTCAGAGCATCAGCATTTTTCTGAGCCCAGACCCGCAGTTAAATTACACAAGGTCGTAGATGACAAGGGCGTGGACAGAAAGCTGTGGAGGAGGGGCTGCTGGTCTCAGTGGTCAGTGTGGGCCTGTGACCCCGACCCTAGGGACCGCGATGACACGTCCCAGGCCGAGGAGTCGTGAGGAGGCCCGTGGTTGAGGAGGTGAGGGTGGGAGGGAAGTAGGTCAAGGTTCTCTGTCCTCTGGAGACCTTGGGGTCCCTCCATGGCCTGTGGGCATGGCCTCCACCAAACCTTCTCAAAGGAAACTCTGTTCACAGCCAGGTGAAGACAGCTGTTAGCAGATTTCAAAATGAACTATATCCACCATCTCCTCCTCCAAAAGTGTTGGCACTGTAACAGGACGGAAGCCTTGGGATGGAGGGCTGAGCCCCGAGATAGGGTTTCTGAGACCCCATGCTGGCCAGGGAGGCGGCTCAGGCATCGGCCGGAGGAATTTCCTTGGTGCCAAAAGTTGCCTCGTAAGGGCTGTTGCCTCCTTGTCTACCACCAAGAGCAACCCCGAAGGGAAAACGACAATGAATATTTTGTTCTAGAAGTTGTCTCTGGCAAAACCCCACTCGCCCTTAACGACCAGCATCCACTAACTACAGTGTCACCTTCACCCCCCCTGGCTGGCTGTCGTTGCATTAGGAGTACGTGCTGTGCTGTCTTCCTAGGATGAGCCAGGAAATTTCCAGCTTGGAGGGAACTTCAGGAGCAGCCTCTGGTCCCGGGCCCACTCTGCAGACAAGGAAACCGAGGCTGGAAGAGGACTAGAGGCCTTGTGGCCTTGGACGTGGCAGAAAAGGGACCAGGGTCTTCGGATTCCTCATCCAATTCTCTTTTTATGATGGCAGTTTTAATTCGGGGGCATTTTCTGTTTCTACTGGGAGGAATGTACAACTTCTTCATCCTGCGAGCCACTCTGGATTTTTCACTGAGAGAAATATAAGGAAAAATCAGGACATTTCAGAGCTCAAGAGGCCCCAGGAATGCTGTGGGCTCTGGGTCTCCTACGGGTGCAGCTGTGCCCTTGCCTTGCTGGTGGGGAACCGGGGCACGGAGAACGTCAGCGTGGCAGGGGCCTGCGGCTGGTTATCAAAAGAACTGAGCTGGAAATGGAGCCCCTCCACCGCCCGTTGCTGTGCAGCCTCCCGCCGGTCCCGCACCACCTTTCGGGAAATCGAGGGCGTCCGCCATCTTGATGGGCCGCGGGGAAGGCTGGGACGCCGCGCCTCGCTTTGTCGTGTACTTTGTGGGCTCGTCTCTCCCCGGTGAGTAGGAAGAAAGGCAAGATGCCGGTGCCTCCGAACATCACTTAATCGATGCTTGAGAGGCTCTGGTCTTAGCACAAAGCCGGGCTCCTCAGCAGACAACCACAAGAAAGAGGTGGCAGGCACCGCGCTGCCCTTAATTCTGGGGCGAACACAGTGGTGTTTTTAAGGATAATGCTGGGGTAGAGAATGAGACTGCTAATTTCTTTTGGGAGACACGGGAGGAAAAGAAGAATAGAGAAGAATTTATTTTGGCAACAGTTCTTGATCTTCTTTTTACAAAGAAAGTTAAAGCCGTAATTCCCCCAGGTGCAAATGCTGTCGCCTGAAAAAAACCTTCCTTAAAATATATTGAGTCAGAGAGAAAGATAAGCAAAGAGGAAATGGACCTGTGGCTGGATCTAATGGCTTTTGGGTTTTATCTCTTTAATGAGATCTGAAAATAGGATGGTTTTAAGGAAACATTTCAATTTCAAAGATCTAAATATTGTGTGAGTGTGGAGGACGTGGGCAGTAAGTCATCTTTCTGAAAGTGAAGTTGACACAGGACCAGTCTTTTCATTTTAGTGCAGGGAAGGAGTCCCGGGGGGAGGCTGAGGGGTGGGCAGAGGCCTGGGCTCTGGTCTCAGCTGCTTCTTCCTGCTCTAGGTTGGAGGGCATCCTATCCTAAATTACCTTAGGCTACCTACAGATGAGAATTGGACTATAAAGAAAGCTGAGCACTGAAAAATTGATGCTTTTGAACTGTGGTGTTGGAGAAGACTCTTGAGAGTCCCTTGGACTGCAAGGAGATCCAACCAGTCCATCCTAAAGGAAATCAGTCTTGAATATTCACTGGAAGGATTGATGCTGAAGCTGAAACTCCAATACTTTGGCCACCTGATGCAAAGAACTGACTCATTTGAAAAGACCCTGATGCTGGGAAAGATTGAAGGTGGGAGGAGAAGGGGACGACAGGGGATAAGATGGTTGGATGGCATCATTGACTCAGTGGACATGAGTTTGAGCAAGCTCTGGGAGTTGGTGATAGACAGGGAGGCCTGGTGTGCTGCAGTCCATGGAATCACAAGAAGTCGGACATGACTGAGCGACTGAACAGAACCTACATGCTAGCTGGTAAATGATGATGCTGGGGAGTGTTCCGTGGGGATGCGGAGGATTCTGACTGAGGTGTCCTGCCTCCAGGCACGCCTCCTAGAATGGATGTTGGACCCAGGTGCTCACAAGCCCGTCCTTCCTTTGGGCCTGCCACCCTTAGCCCCCATCATCTATGAGCTGGAAGATGGAGTGAGGCTTCCTTGTCAGGGAACCACTTCTTCTGTGATGAACTTGACCTGCTTTGGATGTAGCAAGCAGTGGCCTTGGCTAACTGATGAGACCCCCCCCCAGTGCCAGCTCCAGCCGAGACCACACGCACCTGCCTTGGCTGTGTTCCCTGCCTTCATCCAGGAGGGCTGCCCGCAGGTGGGCTTTTCCCAAAGGCGTTGTGGAACTGGCCCGAGTCCTTGAGTTCCGCACAGAATTCTGAACAGAAGGAGACGCTGACCTGCATCATCCCAGGAGGCGTACAGCTCCCCCAGCTCTTCTTATACCTCTGACTTAAAGAACTCGAGTCTCCCCAAGGCCTCTGGCTGCACCCTTGACCCGGCAGAGGGTCAATCAGTTGGTCAGTGCACCGCTGGTCCCCTCCCCTCTTCCAAGCCCCCTGCACTTTCACCTGCGCCTAAGGATGGGCTCCAGCGGCCTCAGCACTTGTCACAGGACAAGACAGGTCAGCCCGGGCTATGGCTGGCCATGGCTCGGGCCACCTTGGATTGCATTTTTGGTGATTCAGCAACCAAGAAATGAGGCGTCCAGAGCTGGCACCCCGTCTGCCAAATGGATTTTGGAGAATTTCAGAGAATTTTAATTTCAGATGCTGAGCTAGGACTTCCAGCTAAAGAGCAGCCATGTCTTATTTTAGACAAATAAACCAGAATCGATAATGATGGAAACTCAGGGAGCTGGACGTCTAGGGGGCGGGCTCTCTGCTCCGGCTGCGGATGGAGAACATCTTTATCCACCGTTAGACAATGCTGAGCCCATTGGGTAGACATGTTTCTGCTATAAGTTTAGAAGCCAGATGACCAGCTCCTGACAGCGGCATGGACAGCCACAGGAAGTCAGGGCATCGTCTGAGGATAAGAGGTGATGGCATCATGGACGGCAGTGGGGGACCCTCTCCAGGCGCAGGGTCTCTGCCTCGGGAGCTGTACCCATCACGACGCCGGCCAGAACCCCCATGGCTAGACCTGTGCTTCCTCCTTCCTGAATCCTTCCTGAATCCTTCCCACTGTGAGCTCTGCTTCCTGCGCTTGGAGTGTTGCTCCAGCTGATTCACACACCTCTTCCCTTCCACCATCTCCCCTACCCACCGGACAGCTGCTGGCCGGACCTTTTCACTGAAACTGGAGAACGTCACTCACTTCCTTCAAGATGTTTCAGGGGGTAACACCAGCTCTGGAGTTTGGGGACCAGGGCCCCAAGCCTTCTCCTGTCTGCACAGAGCTCACCCTCTTCCTAGGACCTGCTTTTTCCAGTAGTCCTGTACTTCCAGTAGTCATGTATGGATGTGAGAGCTGGATCATAAAGAAGGCTGAGTGCCGAAGAATTGATGCTTTCAAATTGTGATGCTGGAGAAGAACTCTTCAGAGTCCCTTGGACTGCAAGGAGATCAAAGCAATCACTCCTAAAGGAAATCAACCCTGAATATTGATTGGACAGACTGATGTTGAAGCTGCAGCTCCAATACTTTGGCCACCTGATGCGAAGAATTGACTCACTGGAAAAGACCCTGATGCTGGGAAAGATTGAAGGCAGGAGGAGAAGGGGGTGACAGAGGACAGTTAGATACCATCACTGACTCAATGGACAGGAATCTGAGCAAATCTGGGGAGAGTAGTGGAGGACAGAGGAGCCTGGCGTGCTGCAGCCCATGGGGTCACAAAGAGTCGGACACGACTTACCGACTGAACAGCAAAAGGCCCTGCTTTACTTCTGATCTCCCGTGGAGCATTTCTGCTCTTCTTATACTCAGCTCAGTGGGCAACACTCTGTCTTGCTCCCTGCGACACCCCAGGTGGACCTGCACGCCGCACATCAGATTGCCTTTGCTAGGAAACCTGTTCCACTCCCTCAAGCGCCTCACAGGTCTCTCAGGGGACCACAGGCTTCTGGAAGGAGAGACCTTGTCCATCAGCATCTTTGAATTGAGTACCTCATCTATACCGAGCAATGATGGATACTGGCTGCAGAGAGGTGAACTGGGAGGCAAGTGGTCACGTTCCCTGATTCCTCACAGGACTGAGTTGCTCTGGTCATGGAAACGGGCAGAAGGGTGCGTGTCGATTTCTGGCCGGGGACGTGAAAGCCCGCGAGCACCCCCTGCCGTTCTCCCCTGTCCTGGTGAGTGTGGGTCCACAGAGTGGTGGGGCCGCGTTGCCACGTGGAACCCAGCCTAGGTGAGAAGGGAGCCCCTTAGGGACCGAAGCAGCGCGACAGGACACGTGTCCCCGATCGTCCTAGTCAGAGGACAGGCGAGAAGCAAGGACAGGACAGAACAAGAGAATTTCAGGTAAGTCTGCAGAGACCTGACGCTGGGTGACAGAGAGAAGCCGAGGGGCTTCCTCAGCTGGTGTGGCCGGAGGCGCAGCTGCACCTGACCTTGGTTGGGTGTGGGCGGAGCGCTCTGAATGGTGAGACGATGCTTCGGTGCTAAAATCTGGGGCAGGAACACGACAGCTGGAGAAGAGCTCATGCAAATGCCAACGGAAGGGGCAGAGGCAGAGCACGGACAATCCAAAGACACCCACGGTAACCAGGTCGTTGGGGGAGAGGGGAGCACAGGGCGGATGGGATTGGAAAGGAAGTGAGGGCTGAGCCACGGGGATTTTGTTTCTGGTCTAAGGAATTCGGACCTCATTCCGACCTTTTGTGGCATGCAAGATGTTAGTTCCCTGACCAGGGATGGAACTCGTGCTCCCTGCAGTGGAAGCACGGAGTACGAACCACTGGACTGCCCGAGAGCTGCCTTCAGGTGGCTTAGCCTCATTGATCGCCTCATTGTTTGATATTTATTGTTGTGTGTGTCTAACTTTGTATTTTTTTTTAACTCCTACATAGAGGCTTCCCTGATACCTCAGTTGGTAAAGAACTCGCCTGCAATGAAGGAGACCCCGGTTTGATTCCTGGGTTGGGAAGATCCGCTGCAGAAGGGATAGCTACCCACTCCAGTATTCTTGGACTTCTCTGTGGCTCAGCTGATAAAGAATCCGCCCTCAATGCAGGAGACCTGGGTTCAATCCCTGGCTTGGGAAGATCCCCTGGAGAAGGGAAAGGCTACCCACTCCAGTATTCTGGCCTGGAGGATTCCATGGACTGTATAGTCCATGGGGTCGCAAAGAGTCGGACACGACTGAGTGACTTTTACTCACTCCATCCTTTTGACTCTCTGAGGTTTAGTCTAGCTCACGGCACCCAAGTGATGCCCGCATTGTTGGGGTTCCTCAGCTGCCTTGACCCTCAGGTGTCTTTTGATTTGGGGTCATGCCCTGGATAGAGGAGACTGTCAGGGTCCGGAGGTGCCTGGGATGGTAAAGCACACAGGACAGGATGCCATGTGGAACAGTCACCGAAACCATCCGATAAAGTAATAAGCAACTGTTGGGCAAACGGAGGTAAGGGACCAAGCGGCCAGCATGCCAAGTCTGGCAGAAGGAGCCGCATCTTTGGAGGAAGATGCTTGACAAACACAGGAGCAAGAATGGTCACCAGGGCAGCAAGCGTCTCCAAGGTGGTCCCTTCCTCAAACCGTGGGGCTCAGAAGCTGTGTAGCTTGGAACTCCTGGCCCCCTTCTGTGTTAATAGGAATGGGTGTCCTCCAGCAGAGTGACATGGAGAAGCTGGGCTTTGGCTCCCTTCCTGGGGACACAGCTTCACTGTTGGAGCCACGCTGGACCACGCCAACCCCTAGTGTGGCGGGGGCTGGGGTCCCAGCCTGAGGCTGCAGTCTGCTTTCCACTGAGCTTTGCAGGAAGCTGGTCCTTTCCTACGAGGAGCATGCAGGGACCAGTCCTGCATAAATAACTCTTTCAGTTAAATAACAGCTCCTGGATAGAGTTATAACCCCCCATGTGCTACTTACAAGTATATAAAGTGAAGTGACGGAAAAGGATTCAAAAGATGGGTTGTGTACATGTATACAGAAAAGAAATCACTGAATTACCGTACACTGCAGACTTCAAAGGAAAAACACTGAAAGGGCTAAGACAATAATTTTATATTATAATGGGTACCACTCACAACAAAGATACATAGTTGTACTGAACTTTTCAGCATTGAATTGAGGCTTTGTCTTTAAATAGATAAATTAATGTTAGGAATTCATGAGATGCTGACAGAGACTAAATGTAATAGGAAACCTATCATTAATATTTCTACCTGTGTTTGACAGATGAAGCAAATTTTAAAGAAAGGTATAGAGAGATTTAACAAAGAAATTAAGAATGATTTAATATAGAAATTAATACCCTAGAGAAAATATAACTTTTTGAAAGGACTGTGGAAAATTGGCTAAAATGCAGCAAGTGTTATGCCATAAATAAAATCTCAAGCTGGAAGAGCAGGATATATGCAGGCTGTGTCCCAAGACCACAACATGTGGACGCAAAAAGACAAGAAGAAAGGAGAGGAAAGGAAAGAGGAGAGGCAGCAGGAAAGACTAAAATATATGGAATCATGAAAAAAGGATGGTAGGAAGAGGGGAGAAGTTAAAAAGGGCGGAGAAGGAGTGAGTGAGGAAGGAAGGAAGAAAGGAAAGAAAGAAAGGATAGAGGAAATCATGCTAAATGTAAAACAAGAAAAAAGGAAAATTGCACCCACCAGCTATACCCTTGAACAAGTACAGTTAAGTCTTGAGCAATACAGGCCTGAACTGCACGGGTCACATTATACTCAGATTTTTTTCAGTACATATGTACAGGACAACACCATCTGAGGTTGGTTGAGTCTGAGGCTGCAGAACCGTGGATACAGAGTGCCATGGAGCATCTATTGATTTTCATGTTCTTGAGGCTCCAGAACAATCCCCCACAGATTCCAAGTGATGCTTGTAATGTGGCCTTTAATGAAATCTATAAAATGGGAGGAAATGTGAGGAGTGAGGATTAGATATTAATAATACGATACATTCAATATTATTTAGTGCATTTCTTGGCATATTGTAATTGCTCAAAAATTAACTGCAAAAAAATAGCACACACTAAATTCTATAAAGAAATTTTGCTTATATAAATAGATGTAAGAACCTTAAGTAAGATATTAGCAAACATTAATTTAGCACTATATTGAAAGAGTAACACACAAAACCCAACTTATGGTGTATTCTTACAATGCAATATCAGTTGGTTCTGTTTTAGGTTAAATGTTAATTAATTCAGATATTTCAAAAATACGTTGCAAATGCATTGATTAAAAATATCCATTTTGATTAAAATAGAAAGGAAGCCCTCTTTGAAAACTAGAAATGTATCTCTGACATCTGAAACAGATCTGTCTGAAAGCAATATCTGGTACCATAATTTATAAAGAGATAGTCTCATTAGTAATAATAATGCTGCTGCTGCTAAGTCGCTTCAGTCGTGTCTGATTCTGTGCGACCCCATAGACGGCAGCCCACCAGGCTCCCCTGTCCCTGGGATTCTCCAGGCAAGAATACTGGAGTGGGTTGCCATGTCCTTCTCCAGTGCATGAAAGTGAAAAGTGATAGTGAAGTTGCTCAGTCATGTCCGACTCTTAGCGACCCCATGGACTGCAGCCTACCAGGCTCCTCCATCCATGGGACACTCCAGGCAAGAGTACTGGAGTGGGGTGGTATTGCCTTCTCTGAATAATGCAAATAATACCAATACATAATAACAATGCAATAATAACTGTATAATAATACAAATATGGCTATTGTAATAACTATTATTAACAATTATCATTAAGGTTAAGATGAAGCAGTACAATAAGAAAATGAATCAAAACTATAAATATCGGAAAGTAAATGATTTTATGGACTCTGAGGGAGAAGGTGAGGGTGGGACGTTCTGGGAGAATAGCATTGAAACATGTATATTATCATATGTGAAACAGAACACCATTCCTTGTTCGATGCATGAGACAAGGGCTCGGGGCTGGGGCAATGGGATGACCCAGAGGGATGGGATGGGGAGGGAGGTGGGTGGGGGGTCCAGGAAGGGGAACACATGTAAACCCATGGCTGATTCATGTCAATGTATGGCAGAAACTATTACAATATTGTAAAGTAGTTAGCCCCCAACTAAAATAAAAAAAAAATAAATGCACAATGAAGGAAAAAAAAAAAAAAAGAAAGTAAATGAGTTGAACCACCCCCCCAAAATTAATATGTTGAAACCCTAACGGCCACACTGCAGGGTGTGATCTTATTTGAAAATAGGTTCTTTGCAAATGATCAAGTTAATATGAAATCATAGGGTGGACTCTAAGCCAATATGACTGACATCCTTCTTCAAAGGGTAAATTCGGATGCAGAGAGAGACGTGTGCCGAGGGAGGAGGCCACGTAAAGATGAAGACAGAGATGGGGGTGATGCCTCTGTGATCCAAGAAGCACACAAGACACCGGGAGTCGGGGGGGAGCCTGGCACAGCGGCTCCCTCGCGGTCTCCAAAGGCACAAGCCCGGCTTGCATCGCGACCTGGGACTCCAGGCTCTACAAGTGTGAGACGACACATTTCTGCTGTTTCAGCCACCCGGTCTGCAGTACTTTATTCTGTGCTAGCAAACTAGTCCAGAAAGCAGGAAACACACTCCTAGTACTTATAAGTGTACCAAATATTTCCTAAAAGCACAAAATTATCGGCCAAAATCCTATCACAACTAATGACTGAGATAAGGGAGTTTGCTAGATATAAAATAAATGTACAAATATGAGAGCTTACACACAGGAGAAAAAGAACAAATTTGAAAATATAATAGGAAAAAGATCTGATTTCCAGTGATTAAAAACATGAAGTAAAAGCAAATCATATACTTCCTCTTCACTGATGTGTGTGATGAATGCATGGGATGGAGTGTTTTGCAACAGTTAGAATGACAGACATATAAGCAGCAACAAAAATAGATCTTAAAATATAATTCTGTGTGAAGTGAATGGGAAAATGAGTAAGACCTGTGGTGACATTTTATACATTTAGAACAGAGAAAGAGAGAGAAACAATGTGCTCTTAAAGGAACACGTGTAAAGAAAAGGGTGCACATTAGAACACTAGAATGGTTATTTCTTCCAGAGATTAACTAAACTGGGATTTGGTCCTGCAGGACCCAGTGATGATAACGCGTCATGAACTGACCCTGACCTGCCTCCTGAGAAACCTGTGTGCAGGTCAGGAAGCAACAGTTGGAACTGGACATGGAACAACAGACTGGTTCCAAATTGGGAAAGGAGTACATCAAGGCTGCATATTGTCAGCCTGCTTATTTAACTTATATACAAAGTACATCATGAGAAATGCTGGGCTGGAAGAAACACGAATGGAATCAAGATTGCCGGGAGAAATATCAATAACCTCAGATACGCAGATGACACCACCCTTACGGCAGAAAGCAAAGAAGAACTAAAGAGCCTCCTGATGAAAGTGAAAGTGGAGAGTGAAAAAGTTGGCTTAAAGCTCAACGTTCAGAAAACTAAGATCATGGCATCTGGTCCCATCACTTCATGGTAAATAGGCAGGGAAACAATGGAAACAGTGAGTTTATTTTCTTGGGCTCCAAAATCACTGCTGATGGTGACTGCAGCCATGAAATTAAAAGACGCTTACTCCTTGGAAGAAAAGCTATGACCAACTTAGACAGCATATTAAAAAACAGAGACATTACTTTGCCAACTAAGGTCTGTCTAGTCAAGGCTATGGTTTTTCCAGTGGTCATGTACAGATGTGAGAGTTGGACCATAAAGAAAGCTGAGCGCCAAAGAATGGATGCTTTTGAACTGTGGGGTTGGAGAAGACTCTGGAGAGTCCCTTGGACTGCAAGGAGATCCATCCAGTCCATCCTAAAGGAGAGCAGTCTTGGGTGTTCATTGGAAGGACTGATGCTGATGCTGAAACTCCAATACTTTGGCCACCTGATGTGAAGAACTGACTCATTAGAAAAGACCCTGATTCTGGGAAAGATTGAAGGCAGGAGAAGGGGCTGACAGAGGATGAGATGTTTGGATGGCATCACCGACTCAATGTACATGACTTTGAATAAGCTCCAGGAGTTGGTGATGGATGGGGAGGCCTGGCGTGCTGCCGTCCATGGGGTCACAATGAGTTGGACATGACTGAGCGACTGAACTGAACTGATGAACTGAAGGATGTAATTAACTCAATTTTTGCTTCTGAGGTAAAAACAACAACCACACATTTAATTTTAAATGTATGCAGGTCAGTCAAATCCTAACCAAGTATACATTTTGATGTCATTGTTGAATCTTGAAAAAATATTTCATCTGCAGCAATCGGTTTATGAAAATAAATAGCGTAGATCAAAGACTGGGTGGTCATAGCGGCCTTGACTGATGTGGGAGAGAGAATAAAGCTGCCCCTCCCTGCACCCACCGCCAGAGCCACAAGAGGTCCAACTCCCCAAACACTGATATGTTATCTTATCTGGCACGTGTGATTAAGGGTCTTGAGATAAGAAGCTGATCCTGGATTATCTGGGTGGGTCCAGTGTAACCAAAAGAGTCTTTAAAAGAGGGAAGCAGGAGGGTCAGAGAGAAAGGAGATGCTGGAGAGAGAGGGAGAGGGGTTTAAAGATGCTGAACTTTGGACTTTGAAGATAGAGGAAGAGACCGAACCTCATGGGATACAGACAGTCTTGGAAACTGGCCAGTGCCGAGATCCTCCGGAAGAAATGCTGCCCCATGTTCACCTTGATGTTAGGACTTCTGATCCCCAGAGCTATGAGTCAATATACTTCTTGTGTTGGTTTCTTCATTTTAGAAGAGAATTAAAGGTTTGAAAAAACTGGCGGTTGAAGAAAGTGTGGAGCAAAAGATATTCTCATACACTATGGGTGAGAGTGCCATTGGACGCAATCTTTTGAGAAGATGGTTTGGTAACATGTGTCAGAGTTTAAACTTAGCCTAGCAGTTCCACTTCTAAGAGTTCACCTATGGGAGATTACCAGAAAAGTGTTCACCAAAATATATGGTCAAAGTTTTCCATTTAGTGTTTATAATATAGCCCCACATTGGAAACAATTAAAAAGTCTAATAATAAAAAAAATGTTAATGATTTAGTAGATATTTGGACTGGAATAGCAGGTCTGAATGCTATATTCATTGGTATTGACCAAAGGATCCATGATATAGACTTTAGTAAATAAAAGATTATATAACAAAATACATACAATAATACATTTGTATAAAATTGTGGTTCACATAAAAATGTCCAGAAAAACATTTACCAGCATACTATTAGTGGTTTTCTTTAGTGATGTAATTTTGGATGATTTTAGTCTTTTTCCTCTTATTTTTCTGTATGTTTGAGTCTTTCCTTTTTCTCTTATTTTCCTTCTGTCTTTCTTTCTTTTTTTGCATTTAGCATATATAGTTTTTATGGTTCCTGAAAACAATAGAGATATTTTTTATTTTGGAAGAAGAAAACACAAACAAAACTGCTAAAAGTCAATGAAACATGTCTGACAAATTTTGAACCTTCATGTTTAAGGACATTATGAGTCATTCATAGTCAAAAGACATAAAAAGACAATTCCCCCAAAAGAAATACATGGTCAATAAAGGTCTGAAAAAAAACCTTAAACCTTTTGAGCAATCAAATAAATGCAGTAAGACAATGAGTTTCCATTCTTTTCTAACGTATTGGTGAGGGAAATAGTATTTCCTTTTCATTGGTTTATAATCCTGGATGTTTCTAAAAGTCAAATCTATTATCAAGGGATGATTTAATGTCAACACAGCTGCCCTTTAATCTTGAACTTTTCAAATTAGCACTACTGATATTATTACAATTATGAACTGTTTCCTAACTAAGGCAACAAGGCATCTCTACTGAGCTTGGATGAGCGGCCTTGATCAGCAACCACATGGACTGATGCTAGGGAAGGGTTCAGGCAACCTGCCATCTAAAAGGCCAAGATCTTGTCCACCATTTGGATGGAATCCCGTGGAACACTTTCTCGAGACTATTTTAATTTGATTAATTTCTCCAATTTATAAAGCTGGAAAGTTTTTTTTTTTTTTTAGCACAATTGCATTATCTCATGGAGCCTTTATGAATTTGAATCACCAATATGCATTAAAATAGCCACAATTAAAGCAAACTAAATGTCTTTGTTGGTAGGGTCTCTGCTCTACAGCCTTTAAAAATGCTATCTATACACTTTATCTTTAGCAGTGAGACAGAATGTTCTGTTCATTCAAATACATCCATTCATCAAAGCAAAGATGAAACTCAACTTCAAAAAGTGACCTTGCATTGGAAGTTGGATTCTTAGCCGGCAGGAAATAGAGACTATTACTGGAGTGCTCAGATGGGGGTGGTTAATGGGACGTCACTGAAACAGATTTGCAAAAAGACAATGGTTTCAGGGACATCCGTGTTCATCCTTGCGTCCTGAAACAAATTCCTCTCCTTTTTGCTCTCAGATTCCTGAATTTCTCCAACTAAGCGCTCTTTCCCACAATGTGACCGAAGGCATAATATACACATTTTCCAAGGTGGGGGCAGAATGACTTATACTCACTATTGGGTAGCAGTGACTGACCCCAGGCCTGTTCCGGAATGGAAGGGCATGGTGCAGAAGGTCATCACTGCAGGAAAAAAAGATCAAAGAGAAGCCAGAAAAGATGGCAGACCAGTGTTATGGTTTATTCCGGTCAGACAGTAGCCCATATTACACAGTTATTGGCAGTTTGTATGAACATGTAACCAGGAATGGTCATCATTGTCCCTTTGTCTATTTCAATACACACAGGTTTTGACATCTACCATCGTCTTTGAAAATACAAGACTAATGTCGTGTATATTTGTTGCTGTTGTTGTTGTTTTTCAGTCGCTAAGTCATGTCCGACTCCACAACCTCATGAACTGTAACAAGCCAAGCTCCTTTGTCCTCCACTATCTTCCGGAGTTTGTCTTATGGATAGAAGTTCTGTTAACAGAAAACCAATAAATCCAAGCAAGTTATTAGCCAAGTTTCCCCATTTTTCTTGTATCTGCTCTAAGTAAGAGACAAATGTCAAGTATTGAAAGGCAAATGAGCAAACTATTCAGTAAAGGAATTCTCCAAGTTACCTTACATAGCACCTAAGTCTTTCTTTTTCAGCCTCTGATCCTAGACAGTTATCTGCCTCCTCATACTGTGAGGTCAGATATGGTGGGGTCTTTGTCCAATTTTATTTACTTTTAATTGAAGGATAATTGCTTTGCAATGTTGAGCTGGTTCCTGCCACACATCGACATAAATCATAGGTTTACATATGTCCCCTCCCTTCTGAGCCTCCCTCCCACCTCCTACCCCCTCCCACCCCTCTAGGCTGTCACATAGCACGATTCTGAGCTCCTTGAGTCGAACAACAAATTCTCACTGGCTGTGTATTTCACACGTGGCGATGTGTGTGCCCCATGCGCCTCTCTGCATCCGTCCCACCTCCTCCTTCCCCCACCCCCTGCGTCCACAAGTCTGTTCTCTGTGTCTGCGTCTCCACTGCTGCCCTGCAAATGGGTTCATCAGTACCGCCTTTCTGGATTCCATATATATGTGTTAATATTTGATACTTGCTCTTCTGACTTACTTCACTCTGTATAATAGGCTCTAGGTTCATCCACGTCATTAGCACTGATTCAAATGTGTTCCTTTTTATGGCTGAGTAATATCCCATTGTTTATATCCCATTGTTTATATGTATCACAGGTTCTTTATCCATTCATTTGTTGATGGACATCTAGGTTGCTTCTATATCCTGGCTATTGTAAATAGTGCTGCAGTGAACATTGGGGTACACGTATCTTTTTCAATTATGGTTTTCTCAGGGTATATGCCCAGTAGTGGGATTGTTGGGTCATATGGTAGTTTTATTCCTAGTTTTTAAAGGAATTGCCACACCCTGTCTTAGCTATGGTGTTATCTTAAAATTCCGGTTGCCCTCACCAGATCGTTTTACCAAGAGAGATGCAAACATTTTAGAAAACATTCAACAAGGCTTCCATCTCAAACTCCTCTCTGAATTCTTTCTGGCAAGAGCTCATATCATGAGCTGAAAATATATTTTAATTCTCAGGCAAATTAATTGTGTGTAACTAGCTTACATAAGGTTCCATTGCAGACATACTAGAAAAATATAACTCAATAAACCCTAAGGCTCAGCAATCCACTAGGCCTCTTAGCTATGTTTTGTCAAGATTTGGATATGACGCTGAAAAATAGAAGGAAATGAAAATGAAATACAAAATGGTAATGGTCCTATAGCTTTGAATTAAAAAAAAAATTACACTGAGTATGGCAGAAACCAGGAAATATTGTAAAGCACCTATCCTTCAATTAAAGAAATTTTCTACATTTATTCCTTTGTTTGCCTTTCCTACTGGTCTTTTTCCCTTGCAGTTAATCTTTAATGTATATAAATCTTCATCTACCTCTATTTAACTCTGCATATCTATTCTTTCTTTCTTTCCTTTCCTCTCAACATATCTGTCAGTTTTGTTTTCGTTGCTTTATTCCCCACTTGGCACCTTGCTTTAGTTTTGTTTTCCAGTTTGTGCTTTAGTTAGTTTTGTTCTTAACTGGTAAGTATAATTTTTGATTTCCTTTGTTCGCTGGGTCAATCTACTATACTATATTTTAGTTGGACTGTTTTCACTTTGCTTATGGGTGTATATGTATATTCCATTATTTTAAATATTATTTGCCTGATTTTGTAACTGCCATTTGTCTGGGGTTCATCTTTGGATATTTGTTTTAATCTCACTTAATGCCATAACAAACCATTTGTGGAATCTTTGTTCCTGACCAGAGATCAAGCCCTGAGCCTTTGGAGTGGAAGCACTGACTCCAAGACCCTAGACTACCAGAGAACTAACCCTAGGGAGTATCAAATAGTGAGAACTCACACAAAGGAAGCCACTTGAATACAAGGCCCGGCATCATCCAACCACCAGTAGCAGCCTGTGCAGGACGCCTCACCTAACAACACACACACAAAAATACAAGCCCAATCATCAGCAGACAGGGTGACCACCTCACTCAGCCCTGCCCATCAGGGGAAAAACAAACAATCGCTCAGCACAAATCTCACCCTATACGAAGCTCACACACACCACTGGACCAACCTTAGGAGGGCAGAAACCAAAGGGAAGAAAGAATGCAACCTTGGAGCCTGGGAAAAGGAGACCTCAGACACAGTAAGTTTAAAAAAAATAATGAAAAGGCAGAGAAATACTACACAAATGAAGGAACAAACTAGAAACACAGAAGTCCAAATAAAGGAAGAGGAAATAGGCAAACTACCTGAAAAGAATTCAGAATAATGATCATAAAGACAATCAAAAACCTTGAAAACAAAATGGAGAAACTGCAAAAATCAATTAAAAATAAAGAAAATTTAAAAATTACACTGAGGATGAAAAACTTCTAACAAAATAAATACTCACTTTCCAAGCCTTTAAGATGGAGTAAGAGGCTAAGCAGGCTTGCCAGGTGACACTAGTGGTAAAGAAGCCACTTGCCAACGCAGGAGACGCAAGACACACGGGTTCGATCCCTGGGTCAGGAAGACCCCCTGGAGTAGGAAGTGGCAACCTACTCCCCAGTATTCTTGCCTGGAGAGTCTCATGGCGGGCTCCAGACCATGGGGTCACAGAGTTGGACACGACTGAATCAACTTAGCATGCACACACGCAAGATGCTAGGCAACAGCTAATAAGGTTGGTGAGGGTCTAATTTTGGCGGGTGGACCCAGCCGACTTAGATACTGTCAGAGGCAGCCAGAACATTAAAGGCTCATCTAGATGGACCTGGATTCTAATCCACAGGACACCCAGAGGCAGTCTAGACTGCACCTGCTCGGGACCTTTCTAGCTCCAGCTGCTGGAAATTCTTCCTGATGTGAGCCAGAACCTGTCCCCCTGAATTCCCACGCCCTGGTTCTAGTTCTGACCTGGGTGACGATGGTTGCCAGATGCCTGACCTCAGTAGCCATCGGTCTCAGATGTGGTGCCCAGACCTGAAATTTATTAGTGCACACACATCTGCGGAGCTCAGAGTAGAGACAGACTGGTGCCATCACTGCCCTTGTCCAAGACCAGCTCTTGGCGCATCAGCGACGGTCTGTGTTTCCTCGAGTCCACTGCACGGCACTGCTTCTTCACGGAGATGCAGCAAATGCATGGAAGGCTCCCATTTCTTCAGGAAAATGTCACACTCTGGAAGAAGAGGTGGTGCTTTTATCTGTTTTATGTCTGATGAGACCTTTTGCTTCTGAGCCACACAATTATTTTCATTGCGTGGAGGGAAAAGGGCGTAGATGGTGAAACTACTCTATGGAAGAAAGTCAAGGAGTTGTCATCTCAGATTTCAATTTAATCTGGGCTCAGGTGCCCTGAGCATTTTATTACAGATGTGAGCAGGTGTTGGTAGACACAGGCCCTTTCCATTAAAAACAGACTGAAATCTTGATCAAGAGTCTGTCGTACAGAGCGAAGTAGGTCAGAAAGAGAAAAACAAATATTGTATGTTACGGGGTGTGTATGGCATCTAGAAAAATGGTACAGATGAACCTATTTGCAGGGCAGGAGTAGAGATGCAGACGTAGAGAGAGGATGTGGATGTGTAGGGAAGGGAGGGTGGGACGAATTGGGAGCTTGGACTGACATATATACACGACCATGTGTAAAATAAATAGCTAGCCAGAAGCTCTGTGTAACGCAGGGAGCTCAGCTCGGTGCTCTGTGATGGCATAGAGGGGCGTGAGGGCAGTCCAGGAAAGAGGGGATGTATATATGTACATATAGCTAATCTGCATCGTCACACGGCAGAGACATAGCACAACACTGCATCACACAACATCGTAAAGCAACAGTCCTTCAATCAAAGGAAGAGTTACTGTGAAAATGCATCATGTGGACAGTGTGCTTTTAAGGCGGTGGGGTGGGGGTGGGCTCAACAGGGCAGAGCTGACATGAAACAGACAGATATGGAGGCAGGAACGCCGGGACATTCAGAGAGTCTTCACTCATCCCACCTTTTGTTTCTCGAGTCGACAGATCCTGGCCCCGTGGGCTGACTCACAGGCTGTCTTCTCTCTGAGGTGCCATGTGGCATCACCAGGGACCATGAGACAGTGGCTTAGAGACGAAAGCAGAGAAGCAGCGAGATTCAGAATAATAGCTTTACGCAGGCTGGAAATTAGGAACTCAGGCCAGTGAGTTCCCCAAACCCACCATGCTCCCAATTTCCCACAAGAGCCCTGCAAGCCTAGTACTGCTGGTAAAACCTCAAATCGGCCACTGGCTCATGTGGTCTGCCTCTAGCTCATGGGAAGACCGGGCCCCAAGGAAGAGCTTGGGGCAGGTGGGTTTTGGAAGGAGAGCGCAGGAAACACGAGTTATGGAGTGGAATCTGTGAGACGGGGGAGGACCTCAGGGCCGGGCCAGAAGGCTCTCTGAGCGCTGAAGGAAGCCTGAGGTAGGGTGGCCAGCAGGGTCCACAGCAGCTCGGCCTGAGCTTGGAAGGGAGGCGCCAACGGCCTGGGCGTTCCAGCACCTGCTTCAGAAGAAAGTGATGAGAAACACTGTGAGTCAGACATCCCAAGTCAGTAACCAAGGCTCGTGTCTCAGCTTCACCTCCAGACTCAGCCCTGGGGTGTGGGGGGCAGTGGGGGGAATGGCCTGACCAGTCTCCCTGGCCAGCTGGGTCCCTACAGGGATGAGCCCATAGAGGGGACCCTGCAGCCTGGAGGAGACGGGGTCCATGCTCTTTGCCCCCCGTTCCTGGTGGCCTCGCCCCAGAGGTCAGCAGAACCCGCTTCCTGTCTCTGCAGTACTGTGGTGGGCCCCTCCTCTCAGCCACTCTGCTGGGCTCCTCCTGTGAACCCCGAGATTCTCATCACTCCAGCCTCTGCCCAAGCAGGGGCTGCTTCCTGCAGCTACAACCTCACTGTCCCCCTCTCCTCTCTCCAGTCCTCTGGTCCTGTTTAATCCTCATGATAGTTCTCTGCGTTGACGTTTGTGTGAAAATCTGGAGTGGGTTTTCCTTTCCTGAATAGACCCTGCTCAGTCATCTAGGAAAAGTGAAAGAGAGGGCGTGAGCTATGGTGAGGACAGGAGAGGCGGGGACCCACGGGGCCTCGTGGTCCTGGGAATGGCTGATGTGTTAGCCCGGGTGGGGGGATGGAGACGGGTCAGGAGCGAGCAGCGTTGATGGTGATGACAAAGCAGGCTCCTGGAGGTGTTGAGAGGGGCCCACGGACCAGGAGGCCTGGGAGACAGAACTTTCCTTCCATCAGTTTCTTGTGAGTCAGACAATTCCATCTTGTCTTGGTCCAGAGAACTTGAACACGTGCAGAAAGGAGCCCTTGTTGAAACTGAAGACTTGAAAGAATCCGGTGGACGTGTGCAGATGCTGGACATGCAGGGCTTGGAGAAGAAAAGTTTCCAGGGGGGCTCTGGAGACACTGTGTCCCAGGACTGAAGCCGGGCCCCAGGATGGAGGACGCACTGGTCCGGAGGGCAGGTCAGCGGGCTGGGCTCAGTCCTCTGGCTCGCGCATCCGTGTGACCCACGCGCGGCCAGCCCCTGCTGTGCACCATCTGGACACCAGGGACCAGAGGGGAGGCTGTGAGGTCGGAGCGGTCCGAGCTGGCATTCTATTCTCACTGTGCGCTTCGGGATTCCATGAGCCCCTGCTTCCACGATGGAGTCCGAACAACCTCCAGACACAGCCGGACATTTCCATGTTGAAGAGCTGGAGCGGAGGCCGTCCCAGGATGAGCTGGCCCCGAGTCTGCTTTCTTACTTCCCCTTAAGTGTCATCGCCTGGGTGCCTCCTGAGGGAGCCTGCGTTCCTTAGTGAGGGGGTGCCCCGGGGGGTTAAGGAGGTGCTGAAACCAGGTCTGTTTCTCTCCTGACTTAGGGGGCTTCTCTCAGGAGCCCACGATCACTCAGCCTTGGCACTGGGAGCCACACTTCTCGTCGCAGAGGGTACGGACTTCAGAAAAAACATTCAAGGGCGTCCGGGAGGTGGGGGTCCCCTCTCCTGTCCCACCTCAGCTTTAGCCTTTGTGTCCAGCGGAAGGCCTCCCGTGGTTTCGGTGTATCTGCCCGGCTTTATCCATCAGCCGTGGCGTGTGGCAAGGAGCGGGCTCTGACGACTCAGGCAGGTGGCCGCAGCGGCAGTTCAAGCCGGCGTTTGGGAGACCCAGCTTTCCCTGGCACACATGGTCCTGGGGACCTTGGCGCTTTTCTTCACAGGCCTTCACCCCTCCACCGTCTAGTTGCTCTAAGCTTTTTATATCAGAGAAGACAAACACGCGGGTGAGCCCGCCTCCGCAGGCTCCGCTGCCGGCTTTGGATACCATGGCAACCGAATGCGCGGGGTCAGCTCCAGGTACGCCCGGCAGAGGACGCAGAGCGGATTCAGGTCGGAATCCCAGTGGTCTCAGCCTGCCTCCATCTCGAGCCGCTCTTCCTGCCAGGGTGGGCTGTGTGATCGTAGGATCAGGGGGTCAGATGGAAGAAGAGGCTGTAAGAGGACCATTTCCCCGAACCCTCTGCCCCTCCCCCCACCTAGGTGGTCTCTGAGGACTCCCCGAAGACCCCTGGAGTTCTGCACAGTTCAACATGCAAACACGGGTCTGAGGATTTCCTGATTTGGTGCCCATCACTTCATGGCAGATAGATGGGGAAACAGTGGAAACAGTGGCTGACTTTATTTTTATGGGCTCCAAAATCACTGCTGATGGTGACTGCAGCCATGAAATTAAAAGACGCTTACTCCTTGGAAGGAAAGTTATGACCAACCTAGACAGCATATTAAAAAGCAGAGACATCACTTTGCCAACAAAGGTCCGTCTAGTCAAGGCTATGGTTTTTCCAGTGGTCATGTATAGATGTGAGAGTTGGACGGTGAAGAAAGCTGAGCGCCGCAGAATTGATGCTTTTGAACTGTGGTGTTGGAGAAGACTCTTGAGAGTCCCTTGGACTGCAAGGAGATCCAACAAGTCCATCCTAAAGGAGATCAATCCTGGGTGTTCATTGGAAGGACTGATGTTGAAGCTGAAACTCCAATACTTTGGCCACCTCATGTGAAGAGTTGACTCATTGGAAAAGACCCTGATGCTGGGAAGGATTGGGGGCAGGAGGAGAAGGGGACGACAGAGGATGAGATGGCTGGATGGCATCACCGACTCGATGGACATGGGTTTGGGTGAACTCAGGGAGTTGGTGATGGGCAGGGAGGCCTGGTGTGCTGTGGTTCATGGGGTCGCAAAGAGTCGGACACGACTGAGTGACTGAATTGATGTGTTTAGGAAAACACTGTCTGGGATGAGGCAGGCTGAACCCGAGCAGCTACCCTGAAAGAGCCATAGGTGGAGAAAAGCCCCAGCAGGGCCGGGCAGTGGGGGCACAGACAACACATAGGATACTGAAGACACACGGCCCTTGTCGCCAGGCAACCATGTTGTGTTACAAATTGCTGTTTGCTGGCGATGCTGATGACAACAAGGAAGTCTCCTCGTCCACCTCACTTCCCGGGCTGGAAGGGGTCGTTGAGATCTCACTGTCAGAAAGGACTACGGTGGTCTTTTTATAACTTCTGAGCCAGGGAGTTTCCCTTACATGAATCTGGAAGGTCCCTGTGGCATCCACTAACTGGGGGAGTAAACAGGAATCTTGTCTGACATGCAAAGGGCCGCGTGAGGCCCTCTGCTTCTCTGTAGCACCTTGAAGGTTTTGGAACTGAGGGCTTCCCTGTCTATAGGGACCTTTGGAGGAGAGGCTACAAGGAATCTATTCCTGAGTGTGGGCAGTTGAACTCCCCGGGGAACCGAGTGCCCTCACTGGGCCGGAAGAAGCCAAGACCTGGACGCGGGCCAGTCTCTCTTTGGAGGACGTGCAGCCCGCTCTGGGCACCTGTCGCTCCTTTGATATCTCTCTGTCCCTTTGGAGTCTGTCTCTGTGTCCTGCCTTCCTCATGCCACACAGAGCCACCCACGGGGTCCCGGTCTGGGCAGACCTGCTCCTCCTCTTAGTGATGGGCTGTTTGTACACGACCTCCAGGCTGGCCTGCCTCGCCCCGCCCCCGGCTCTCCTCGCCCCCACCCCACCATCACTCACTTCTCTGTGGCCTGATTACATGGCTCTCAACCTCCCCATGATGCCAGGTTAGCCCTGGCATCAGACAGTCACCCTGGGAAGGCCTGGGTGTCATCCGTGGGTTGGGGTACTGTAGAGATCTGGAGCAACCCTGGTAGATCCTGGAACCCCCTCATATCCTGGAACAGCCGTGCTCATCACGGGCTGTGAGTTCAGACTCGCCTCCCTGACTCCGGTGAGATCACCCCTTCCCCGGGGTGAGACCAGGCTCTGCAGGTCAGAGCAGCCCCGCTCTCCTCCGGCTCTGGGCGGCAGCCTCTGGGATCGCTGGTGTCTTTATCCGCTGTGCAGATGCCGGGGCCCAGGCGGGGACCTA
The DNA here is from genome assembly GCF_054371585.1 of Giraffa tippelskirchi. Classification (NCBI taxonomy): domain Eukaryota; kingdom Metazoa; phylum Chordata; class Mammalia; order Artiodactyla; family Giraffidae; genus Giraffa; species Giraffa tippelskirchi. The sequence goes on from NC_137284.1 coordinate 159,779,669, forward strand.
GCTCAGCACAGGGCCCCTCAGTGGAGAAGCGGTACCCCCACCCACCCCCCACCCACTGTGCCCCATACACACACACAGAGTGCAGCTCTCAGCAATGACAGAGGTCCAACGGGAGGCCAGGGGACACCAGAGCAAGGAGCTCTCCATGCTGAGGTCACAGTAGCCCCGTGTCAGGGTGTCAGCTGGTGAGGCCGACCCCCTGAGCTGCTGTCCCATCATCAGGTGCAGAATTCAAGTCCAGCTGGAGTGGGCGAGGCAGGCACAGGGGTCGCCCCCCACCCCAGCAGAGAGAACAGTGGCAGAAACAAGAGAGGTAACTTCCCCAAGGCCACCGAGACGGAGGAGGTGCGATCTGGGGGCCGGCGGCCCCCTGGTCCTAATGCAGGCTTGTGGCCAGTACCCCAGATCCGGGCCCCACCGCCCATGTGCTGGCAGTGCCAAGGTCCACACCACCCACACCTGGAGAAACAGGAGGGGCCCCTGATGGGCGAGCGGGTCCTGTCACCTCCAGGGACCTGCAGCTCCCCCCCCACCCCTCCCGAAGGAGGACCCTTTGCTGGATGGAAGCGTGTATAGGGCAACTGCTCTGCTGAACTTCCTTCTCTTCAGTTGGCTATTTGGCGGCATGTGGTTTTTAAAGTGCCTGATTCTTGGAAAGCCTTATTTCTTTTTAAATACGGCAGGGCCGTGAGTCTCCACCCTCCTCACCCCACCCACACACCTTGTGTTCTCGGTGGGGCTGTGAGAATCCTGTGAGAACTGCTTTTGCCCCTTTGTCACAAATCAGTTGGGCATATGTATGCGGGTCTATTCCTGGGTTCTCTCTCCAGTCCTATTGATCGATGTGTCTGTCTCTACTCCAACGCCACACTCTTGTATAGCTTATGTTATAGCCATGTAATAAGGCTTGAAATCAGTGGACTGATTCTTTCCACTTAAGTTTTGTTTTTCAAAAATGTCTTAGCTGTTTCAGTTCATTTGCATATCTTTGTAAATTTTGGAATGATCTTGCTGTATCTACAAAACGTCTTGCTAGGATTTTGATAAAAAAAGTTAGTCACTCAGTCGTGTCTGACTCTTTGTGACCCCATGGACTGTAGCCCACCAGGCTCCTCTGTCCATGGGATTCTCCAGGGAAGAATACTGGAGTGGGTTGCCATTTCCTTCTCCAGGTGATCTTCCCAACCCAGGGATCGAACCCAGTTCTCCTGCATTGCAGGTAGATTCTTTACCATCTGAGACACTAAGAAAGCCCAGGATTTTGATAGGAATTGTTTAAAACCTTATACCAACTTGCAGAAAGTTGATGTCTTCACTATGTTGAGTCTGTCAATCCATGAACCTGATATGCCTTTCAGCATACAAGTCCTGTGAGTGTATTATTAGATTTCCTCCTAAGAATTCCATTTTTTGAGCAATGGTAGGTGGTATTATATTTCTAATATTGGTGCCCATGTATTCATTGCTAGAAATACCATCAATTTTGAATGTTTATCTTATATGCTGTGAACCTGCTGATCACACTCATTAGCTCTAGGAGCTGTCTGAGATCCCTTGGATTTCCTGTATTTATAATCATATCATCTCTAAGTAGGGACAGTCTTATTTCTTCCTTTCCAATCCATATGCCTTTAAAACTTTTTTAAAATTGAAGTAAAATGTCATAACATTAAATTTACCATCTTAACTGGTTTTCAGTTCAGTGATATTAAATATATTTATAATGTTGTGAAAAGACCCTGATGCTGGGAAAGATTGAGGGCAGGAGGAGAAGGGGACGACAGAGGATGAGATGGTCGGATGGCATCACTGACTCGATGGACATGAGTTTGGGTGAACTCCGGGAGTTGATGGACAGGGAGGCTGACGTGCCGCAGTCCTTGGGTGGCAAACAGTGGGACACGACTGAGCGACTGAGCTGAACTGATAACGTTGTGAGCCATCATCACCGTTCATCTTCATAGCATTTAATCTTGTAAAACTGAGACCCATGCCGATTAAAAACAGCCCCCATGCTCCCTCCCCGGGCCCTGACAGCCACATCACTTTCTCTCTCTATGATTTTGACTGTCTGAATACGTACTTCATATAAGTAGAGACATGCAGTATTTGTCCTTTTCTGACTGACTCGTTTCAACAGCATCATGTCCTCGAGGCCACCATGCGTGGTGGCACGATCTCCTCCAACAGACAGGGTTCAGTCCGAACACTTGGCACCTGAACAGGTGACTTTGTTTGGAAATAGGGTTTTGTGGATGTAACTAAGATGTAAAGTGAATGCAGACATACAGCAGTTGAGTGGACCCTAACCCAACTTGACTGCTCTCCTTATAAGAAGAGGTGAGACACAGACTCATAGAAGGAAGACATCTAAGCAACAAAAGAGGCAGAGACTGGAGTGATGCCGCTGCAAATCCAGCAACTCCAGGGCTCTCTGGGCCCACCGGAAGCTGGGGGACAGAGCACGGCTTAGCTGACCCCTGGATTTCTTACTTGTAGCTTCCAGATTGTTAGAGAATGAAGTTCTGTCGTTCTAAACTATTCAGCTGGTGGTGCTTTGTTACAGCCGTCCTGGGGAAGCTAACACAACACCAAGCTGTTCCTGGGGGTGGGGTGGGCCTCCTGGGAGAATGTGGCTGGGCCCATCCCAGCTGCACCAGCTGGCTTTGGGCTGGACCACCAAGGGCAAGGGCCTCCTTGAGGGTTTCATCAGCTGCAGGAGCCTCAAGGTCACCCAGCTGGGCCCAGTCCAGACAGCAACGTGGCAAGAAATGATCAATGGTTTTTTGTGTCACTACATTTGGAGTTTTGAGTGTGGTTTGTTACAAAATGCAATTGACAGCTGAAACGTGGATGGGTACATGCTTGCTGAAATGAACTATGTCCCTCCGTGTGGTTTGTAATTGGTTGGCAGTCTTGGAATCCATCGGCAGATGAGGCTGTTACCAACCAGCGTTCTTGGCCTCCTTAATCAATAGGAATTGATCAGCGATCAGATGAGAAATTCGGGCGAGGTTTTACTAGGGCCCTGCTGCAGCAGTGGGGAGTGAGAACAAACAGCAGGTTCCCTTGCTTTCTCGCCTGGGGGTGGTGAGCTGGTTCCTTAAACTGGGTGAGGGTACAGATGTGTTCCAGCTTCCCAGGTGGCACTAGTGGTAAAGAACCTTCCTACCAATGTAGGAGACATAAGAGAGGTGGGTTTGACCCCTGGGTCAGGAAGATCCCCTGGAGGAGGGCATGGCAACCCACTCCAGTATTCTTGCCTGGAGAATTCCCTGGACAGAGAGGAACCAGGCGGGCTACAGTCCACAGAGTCACAAAGAGACACAACGGAAGCGACTTAGTACACATGCACTCAGGGGTGTGTCCAGGGCCAGGCCGGGGGGCTGGCTCAGGTGGTCTCCCCAGCCCTTGCTGGTCTATGTGCAGGGAGCATGCGAAGTACCCTGCTTCTGCTCCCAGCTCTTCAGAGGTGACAGTGGGCTTTTTCGTCCCCTTGTATCTCGTTGTCCGTAATTTGCCCCAACTGTACAAGCACAGTTTTCGCCCCTTGCAGTTTCCTTAGCTCTTGTTTCTGGGAGATGCTTAGCCAGGTGCACGCATTGCAGCAAAGGGTCCCGGACCCCAGGCCCCAGTCTGTCTCCAGGCCACTGCTCTGTGAAGGGCCTGTGGCTGTGTAGGCTCTGGTTTGGATTCAGCCTTCAGGATTTAAATCCAAACACTGATCGTGTGAGTCGTTCCTCAGCTGCCTGAGTCGCTCAGAGCCCAGAGAAGGAGGTGGAACCCTGGGCCAGACGGCTGTGGTCCTGGACCAAGAGCCTCCCTGTAGGCACGCGGGGTAAAAATACCTGCATCTGAAGCCTTCCGTGAAAGTGAGCAAATTCTCGGGACTTCAGAGTGCAGACGAGGGCGGTCTCTCCAATCCCAGCATTTCCCGCTGGGCAGGGCAGGTTCCACTCCACAGAGCCTTTCAGTGGTGACCACAGTGGCACAGTCTCAGGGACTCTCAGGTCCGAAAATCTCTAGGTGGTGGGACACCAGGCGAAGGAAGTTGTATTTCTGCAAAATCCTCCTCTAAGAGAATCCAGTCTAGATGCTCTGCTTTCTCTCCATTCTCTTCTGCTCATTAATTATTTTTGCAATAAGAGACCCGTTTTTATCCATTCCTCTGCTGATGGACATTTAGGTTGCTTCTGTGGCTTGGCTACTGTGAATCGCGCTGCAATGACCCTTGAAGTAAATATGTCCTTTTGAATCATAGCTTTCTCTGCATATATGCCCAGGAGGGGGATTGCTGGGGTATGTTAATGCATGTGTGTGGAATCTAGAAAAATAGCATGGTGGTGGTTTAGTCGCTAAGTCGTGTCCGACTCTTGTGACCCCGTGAACTGTAACCCGCCAGGTTTCTCTGTCCACGGTATTCTCCAGGCAAGAATACTGGAGAGGGTTGTCATTTCCTTCTCCAGGGGATCTTCAAGACCCAGGGATCGAACCCAGGTGTCCTGCACGGCAGGCACATTCCTTACCGACTGAGCTACCAACAATAGCATAGATGATCTTATCTGCAAAGCAGAGACATAGATGTAGGGAACAAACGTATGGGTCCTGAGGGGGTTAGAAGGGTGGGATGAGTTGGGAGGCTGGGATTGACTTATACACACTACCCAGCGTTCTGTGGTGACCGAAACGGGAAGGAAATCCAAGAAAGAGGGCAGCGCAACAGAAACTAACACAACATTGTAAAGCGATTATACTCCAATTAAAAAAATCCACTTTTTTGAATCATTAGAGATCTGCTCAAATTATTTCAGATTTTCCGCTAATTTGTGTTTTTGAGATACGGCTGTGGCACTGTGGCTGTCATCTGTGGATCGTCGTATGAACAAGCATCACCAGGTGTGGGACCTTGCCGACGGCTGAGGGCCTCCGGGTTCTGATGGACCGAGGCCTGGGCCAGCTTTGCTGGTGCTGGATGTTCACACTGCCTAAGCCCGTCTGCCTGGCCTCGGGGACCTCCACCTCACCAAACGTCTATACCTCAACCTCCCCAGGACTCTTGGACTTTTCTGTAAAAACAAAGCGAAAGGTCTATTTCTGGGGACCCCCCCCCCAAACAGTTCAGAGGCAGACCTGCCCCCTACAAGAAGCAAAGGGAGGCAGGAAGCAAGAGGCCGTGCAACCCAGGCCAGCCTTGGACTCACCGGCAGGACGTTTGGGTAAAATGCTAAACAGTAAGCGTGTTGGACAGGTTTCCACAAATGACATAGCACTTATTTCTTGATGTTTTCCCAGCACATTTCAAAAACATCTCCATATGGAAAATTAATTCATGCTATAGACTAGGTAGAGAACATGCCGTGAAATAGCCCCATGGTGCACAGGGATGGAATTCACAAACGGTGCATTCAGGTCAGTGCGGCCTCTCCTTATCGAACCCTTCCTGTCATATTAGTGGGGCCTTGACCACTCTTTCTAATTTGTGTTGGTGGAATTAGGTTTCTTTGAGAGCAAAAGAAGTACTTAATTTGTCACCAAAGTTTGATTCCTTTTTTCTCCCCCTGCTCTGAACATAAATCCCATCAATTAGGTTAATAATGGAAGCAAATTTCATCGTGACATGAAGTCTCCCCCAACATTTGGGGCTGGACAGTGGCCTCTTTGCCTAATTGCATTAATAAAAAATTTTAGCAACATAGTTTGGGGATCAATGCCCCCGCTCCTGCCAATCAGAGACTTTTCTCCTCACTGAAAAGGTGCTAGACTTTTTAGTTTCTTTGTGACGGACTACGGAAAGGCTGAGGTGCCCCCCAGAAGATTAAATCTTTAATTTCACATTATTTCCAGCCATGTCTATAGAACAAAGTGGGCTTTACCTGTTGAATATGGGGCTTACGCGACTTGAAGGACCCTTGAGACATTAAGAGACGCCGTGAACAGTCTCTGAGATTTAAGCTGTGGGGAATTCTAAAGGGATTACCGCTGCATTTTCCATAAAACGAGAAATAAAAACAGACTTAAGCACTGCATGATCATAAATGCATTCCTGCCGTGATGGAGAGTCCCGTTCGCACTGCCACTCAGAGGCCCAGGCGGGGAGGGGCTGTCAAAGGCACCCACACTTGTAAGGATTTGGACAAGTCGAGCTCATAATGAAGTTAGGGCTGAATGCTTTGCAAAGATTGGCTGTTAAAAAAAAAAAAAAGATACTCTTCCGTTTTCTCAGGTCCAAAGGTGAGAAACGCATACATTATGTTGCCATCATTAAGATATCTTTTGTACAGAATGCTAACCTGCCTTGACCAGAACTGGAGAACTCTCTCTGTGAATAAAGAAGAACAAAACTCTTTCTGGGAAGATTTTCATGACTGATTAGCTATGTGGGATGGAAAAAAAAAAGTGATGTCTCCCAAAGACCCAAAGAAAATGAGAACCCCAATTAAAATCCCGCCATCCTCACTAATCAGCTTAAAGACTCAACTAAAACAAAAGTTCTATTAAAAATGTAGCAGCTTTCTAGAGTGTGCATTGATTACCCAGCCACACACGTTCTATATAAACTCTGCATCTCTTTATGTGGGGGCACATCCGGCTTTGTAAGTGGACGACTGAAAGAGTGAAAGAAAATTAGAATAAATTGCAGACAAAATATGATGGACCTGGAATAACGTTGATGTGAAAACCAAACTTTTATTTTTAAGTATAAGCAAGATAACAGTTTTCTATTAATAGATTTAGGGGAGTTTGTTGCATATCGAGGAAGAGAAAACTCCCTCCAGGGCCATTTGCCTTATTTAATAAATGAATTCCATTATCTCACTCTTGCTGGCCACACATTTTTAATAGAAAATTAAAGGTTTTTAAAATGTTGCTTCTTACCCTACTGTAGCAAGTTTTGATAGCTTAGTAGGTATAACATTTCACTCCTGGATTCTTCTACCCCTTTGCTGTTGTTTAGTCGCTAAGTTGTGTCTGACTCTTTGTGACCCCATGGACTGCAGCTCGCCAGGCTTCCCTGTCCTTCACCATCTCCCAGAGTTTGCTCAGATTCGTGTCCATCGCATCTGTGATGCTAGCAAACCATCTCATTCTCTGTCGTCCCCTTCTCCTCCTGCCTTCAATCATTCCCAGCATCAGGGTCTTTTCCAATGAATCTAACCCTTAGATTCTGCAAATTGAAGTGCAGTTTAAATACAGACCAAATACAATAACATACACAGAAAATTTAAGAGCTGGATGGTTTTCTGAACCGAACCATCTAGAATTTCACAATACTAGGACTGACTTGCCGAGGATGACAGACCTGGGTAGTGGAAGGCCTCGCATAGGATCCCAGGGTCCAGCTGCCCTGTGCGACCTCAGCCCCTGAGCCATGGCTGCAGTCCCGTCATTTCCAGCCCCAGGTCATTACACATCGAGCCTGTAACTGCACACCTTCCTTCCCAACCTCAGGTCATTACACATCGAGCCTGTAACTGCACACGTTCCTTCCCAAAGCGAGTCAGAGGGAGCGAGAGGAAGTCAGTTTGCCTGCTCTGGTGGGAGGTGTGGTGTCTTCCCACCTCTGCCGGTCTTTACCTGGAAAGACCCCTTTTCTGGAATGATCTTGGCCGACATCTGCCTGGGGAAGGGTGAGCGCTGTTGGCATGTCCAGTCCAAATCTCCCATGTGACCTGACACCTCTGGTCTGGGGCCATCGGGGGTCCCCCGTGCCACACGGCCTGGGCCAAGGGAGCTGGACTTGGGGACCTGCAGAGGGGCCAGAGGGGTTTTGGGGAGCAGGGACACCATCGTTATATGAGCCCGTGGCCCAGACACTTTCCCTGGATTCCGGTCCCAGGCCCCCACTGCCAGAAGACCACTTAGCCTGGTCTTTCCCGGTTGAGGGTGAGCACATCCCTGGCGGGAATGATGGATCCTCCATCCTGACCTCTGAGGTCCTTGTCACGCTCTATTCCACCCTCCAGGGGCGGGCATGGCCCCAGGGGTCAGCCCCACCCTGGCTTCCCCCGACATCTCCATGGCTGTTTGCCCAACTTCTGCGCAGCATCCCTGGGAATGTGCCCGCGCTTCCGACCTCCGTTGTGAGGCGTCCAGCTCAGGTGTCGCAAAGCTCTCGTCGCACCCTCCTTTGTGTCTCCCTTCCGGTGGCCCTGGGTCCTGGTGCCCCAGCCTTGGAGGCAGCTCAGAACATTTGTGATGAAGACCACGCTTATCCCGGTTATCTGCTTTTCTCCAGAACAAAGAGAGCGTGTTAGTCTTTGGAACACACGTGTTGTTGACAGAGATCACGGTCTCTCACCATCTGGTCACCCCTGGGGCAGGTGCAATTTATCAAGAACCTCTTAGAACATATCACCCCAGCTTGACGGGACCCGGCAGGGGTTCCTGATGGGCCAAGCGTCGAGCAGGGCTGCTTCTCCCCACGTCCTCACTGAAGCCCCATCTTCTCCTACAGCCCCCAGGACACGCGGCTCCTGTACAGCTGACATTCTTAACTCGATTTTGCGGAGGGTGCTCCCTGTTCACTTATTATCCTCAGAGCTCACCCTCACATTTAGAAAACGTCCAGTCTGAACCCGGTGGCTCAAAAAGACACATTACATGTTTTTTTTCCCATCCCATTACTTGAAGCCCAGGATGTTTGCCTCACACTTATCCCGGCAGATTTTCACTACTGCTTCGCAGTCATTCATCTAGAAGCAAAGGTGCACATAACAGAGAGATGGCCTGACGTGGAAGCACGCGGTGGGCAGAGTGTGTGCTGCAGGCCACTGTGTACATTTTTAATAACGCTTTTGTTTTAGTCCCATTTCTAGGTTGATTCATAAGAAAGCTGCTGGGGTTTTAATGCTGTTTCCAATGTTCATGCCTCGGAAAACGTCACTGCACCGGCCCATACAGCCGACCAGGCCTTGCATTCGGGTTCCTGTCTCTCTGCTCGCGTTCTGTATAAGGTCACCAGAGGTCTTCATGACAGTTCCGTGGGTCCAGGTATTTCTTACGTCAGTAGATGCGGCCTGAAGGTGTCCTGTGTTACTGTCTTCTGCCATCAACACCTTTTTTCTTTTTTAATTATGTATTTATTTTTGGCTGCACTGAGTCTTTGTTGCCGCACGCGGGCTCTTCTCTAGGTGCGGCGAGCAGGACTCCCCTCTGGCTGAGGCCTGTGGGCTTCTCATTCGGGTGGCTCCCCTGTTGCAGAGCACAGGCTCTAGGCCCGTGGCTTCACTCACTGCAGCTCACGGGTTCCGTAGTTGTGGCTCGCAGGCTCTAGAGCACAGGATCAGTAGTGCCATCAGCATGTTTTGATGGAGAATTCCTCTTTGCTTTGTCCACGGTGGGGGAGGAAGACTATTTCTCCCCAAGAGCAGCAGGCAGTCTCATCAGGATGTGAGACGTGAAGCGGGAAAGCAGCCCCAGAGCATCAGGACAGTTCAGGCTCCGAGCCGTGTCCGCGGTCTGGGCCATCCTCCAGGAAGAATTACTGCAGAAGGGGTGGGGGGAGGGTTGCGGGGACCACAAGGGCCTGGGAGGGATGACTCTGACCTGAGCATCAGAGGAGCTGGAGTGAGGACCCACGTGAACAGAAGGCTGGGGGCCCGGTTTGTAGGCATCCTTGGAGGCCCTGCCTTGGGTCCAGTGCACTGGGCGTGGGCTGAGGTTCTCTTCTGCTGCAGGGTCAGGGTGGCCATGGAGACAGATGCAGGAGGCGCCTGGAGAAAATAGCTGACAGAGGCTAGGATGTGCTGAGGGCTCTTACCCGTTGCTCATTGTTCTGAAGACAACAAGACCCACAGACGGGGCTCTGGCTGCAGGGGGAGGCGCAAAAGCAAAGCTGAGTTTTGTCGGGGAAGGTGCCAGGAACAGTCCACTATTTAGCTGAGACGTGATCTGTGAGCCGTGAGGACTCACGTTCATGCCGTCCGTCCCAGGACCCATCTGCGTCCCCCTGGTCAGTCGGCGCTCAGCCGGTCCTGGCTGAGAGTCACCTCTGGGTAGGATTCTTCAAAGAGAAAAGGAAATTAAGGGCACAGTCAATCTGCTCTGCTCACTGGAACATTAAGAGCTTCAAAGACTCCATGTGCGTGCATGATAAGTCGCTTCAGTCGTGTCCGACTCGTGGCGATCCTATGGACTGTAGCCCGTCAGGCTCCTCTGTCCATGGGATTCTCCAGTGCAAGTGCTATTTCACACCTTTGTGTGGCTCCCAAGCTGACCACCTTTCACAAATACAAGCTGGGGCAAACCAAGGCTTGAAATACGCTGACCCTTCAATGCAGAATAAACAAATTCTCCATGCATCTCCAGGAGATTTTATTTTATTATTCAGATGAACTTAACCAGAAACTCTCCTGGCTGCTGGCCTGCTCACTGTGCATGAGGACCCTGGCCCAGCTGGGAGCCCGGCCCCCAACGCTCCGGCCGGCACAGCCCTTTTCCTCCTCGCTGCTCAGCGTGTCCTGTCCTCTTTCGGCTGCCCTGGACGGGCCGCACGTTCAGATTCTGTTCCCCCGTGAAAGCATCATTGCTCACTGAGTGAGCACCTCTGGAGTGGCGGACGGACGTGTTGATTGACCTGAGTTTGCCTTTGCCTAATTGTCTTCATATTTGACTGGGACAAAGGAAGACTCCGACTTCTAAACTGTAAAGCACTGTATCCTTACTTCTCTGTCTCTCTCTTTGGCTCTTTAAAGCAGTTCTTTTTTAAAAACTTGTATTTTATTGAAGTGTAATTGATTTACAATGTCGCGTTAATTTCTGCTGTACAGCAAAGTGATTCAGTTACAGACATATATATATTTTTCCATATTCTTTTCCGTATGGTTTATCACAGGACACTGAATACAGTTCCCTGCGCTGTACGGTAGGATCATCTTGTTTATCCACCCTGTGTGTACTAGCTTGCATCTGCTAGTCCCAAACTCCCAATCCTTCCCTCCCCGCTCCCCAACCACAAGTCTTTTCTCTGTGCCTGTGAATTGATTGACTAACAGACGTATTTTAGCTTCTAAAATCTAGTGTGTTTGTTTTCTCCTGAAGAAGGGGATATGTTGTGATATTCTTCATGGGTTAGGGATCATGAGACCATTCCTCTCCCTTGAAGGAAGAAGAAATGATACAACAGTTATTGATGATCTATTAGAAAGTAACAGTCTTCCCACCCCGTGGTATAGTTCCCAGCTAGATAGACCCGTCTGGGTAATACTTATTTCATTGTGCAGCAAATGATCTCAGGTGATTATATTTTTTATAGATTAAAGACATTTTTGTCATTTTTAATGTCTTACTACTGGTACTTTATAAAAAGTATTTGAGATTATGTTGACATACGTTTTACAACAAGAACAGCTTCAGCGGTATTTAATGAATAACTTATTACTAGGAAAGAATTCTTCAGGCTTGTTTTACCTTTTAATTGGTGGTGCTATCTCTGAGCAGTTTTTGCTGCATGCAAAGCAGTGTGAGAAATGATCAAGAGAATGATAAATAATAATAGCAAATATTTTGCTAATTGATCAGGAAGACTCAAGAACCATTACAATAATGAGAAAGGTCTCATTTGTCAAGAAGGGAGAAGAAGAGCTTGTTCTTCAAGTATTTATTAAGGCAAAACTAAAGGAAGACCAAACTGACATTTGTTTACATGAAGGCTTAAGAAATTTATTTATGCATTTTCGATAAGATGCAATAAATTCACATCAGATCAAGCATGTAATAAGAAACGTTACTACTATATGGATAAGACATCTTGAATTTGAGGAAGAAAAGTGATGCCTCAAATTCAGTTTACCTTCAGATGCCGTGAAGAGCAAGCCGAGTGTCCTTCTAGCGTCTGGTAGAATTGCAGGGGGCAGTCAGGAGGAGCCAGCTTCCTGGTCTTTCCTCAAGTTCGCATGACTCCCCATGCCTTCCTCGTTAGAGGCTCTGGATCCTGGTCTGCTGACAGAGGCCAGTGCCCATAAAGGAGAACAGCCACTCGGTGACCCACCTGGCAGGTTCTCCCCTCCTCGCCCTCCCTGACGGGAAGAAAGGCAGAGCCCCCCCGCCTGCCCGTTACCATGACGCTGAGACCCCTTCCATTTATGGCTTCTGGACAAACAGGATCTTCAGTTAAAATTGAATTGCAGAAATTAACAAGGAATACCTTTTTAGCATAAGTAAATACCCATATATAAATAACAGAAGCAGAAGATATTAAGAAGAGGTGGCAAGAATACACAGAAGAACTGTACAAAAAAGATCTTCACGACCCAGATAATCATGATGGTGTGATCACTCACCTAGAGCCAGACATCTTGGAATGTAAAGTCAAGTGGGCCTTAGAAAGCATCACTACGAACAAAGTTAGTGGAGGTGATGGAATTCCAGTTGAGCTATTTCAAATCCTCAGGGGTGATGCTGTGAAAGTGCTGCACTAGATATGCCAGCAAATCTGGAAAACTCAGCAGTGGCCACAGGACTGGAAGAGGTCAGTCTTCGTTCCAATCCCAAAGAAAGGCGATGCCAAAGAATGCTCAAACTACTGCACAATTGCACTCATCTCACATGCCAGTAAAGTAATGCTCAAAATTCTCCAAGCCAGGCTTCAGCAATACGTGAACCGTGAACTTCCAGATGTTCAAGCTGGTTTTAGAAAAGGCAGAGGAACCAGAGATCAAATTGCCAATATCCGCTGGATCATCGAAAAAGCAAGAGAGTTCCAGAAAAACATCTATTTCTGCTTTATTGACTATGCCAAAGCCTTTGACTGTGTGGATCACAATAAACTGTGGCAAATTCTGAAAGAGATGGGAATACCAGACCATCTGACCTGTCTCTTGAGAAACCTGTATGCAGGTCAGGAAGCAACAGTTAGAACTGGACATGGAACAACAGACTGGTTCCAAATAGGAAAAGGAGTACATCAAGGCTGTATATTGTCACCCTGCTTATTTAACTTCTATGCAGAGTACATCATGAGAAACGCTGGGCTGGAAGAAACACAAGCTGGAATCAAGATTGCCGGGAGAAATATCAATAACCTCAGATATGCAGATGACACCACCCTTATGGCAGAAAGTGAAGAAGAACTAAAGAGCCTCTTGATGAAGGTGAAAGAGGAGAGTGAAAAAGTCAGCTTAAAGCTCAACGTTCAGAAAACTAAGATCATGGCATCTGGTCCCATCACTTCATGGGAAATAGATGGGGAAACAGTGGAAACAGTGTCAGACTTTATTTTTTTGGGCTCCAGAATCACTGCTGATGGTGACTGCAGCCATGAAATTAAAAGATGCTTACTCCTTGGAAGGAAGGTTATGGCCAACCTAGATAGCACATTTAAAAGCAGAGACATAACTTTGCCAACGAAAGTCCATCTAGTCAAGGCTATGGTTTTTCCAGTGGTCATGTATGGATGTGAGAGTTGGATGGTGAAGAAAGCTGAGTGCCGAAGAATTGATGCTTTTGAACTGTGGTGTTGGAGAAGACTCTTGAGAGTCCCTGGGACTGCAAGGAGATCCAATCAATCCATTCTAAAAGAGATCAATCCTGGGTGTTCATTGGAAAGTCTGATGTTGAAGCTGAAACTCCAATACTTTGGCCACCTCATGCAAAGGGTTGACTCATTGGAAAAGCCCCTAATGCTGGGTAGGATTGGGGGCGGGAGGAGAAGGGGACGACAGAGGATGAGATGGTTGGATGGCATCACCGACTCGATGGACATGGGTTTGGGTAGACTCCGGGAGTTGGTGATGGACAGAGAGGCCTGGCATGCTGCAATTCATGGGGTCACAAAGAGTCAGACACGACTGAGTGACTGAACTGAACTGAACTGATATCCCATATATTCAAGCTTCAATTTAGCTGGAACACCTTTATTTTTAGTTGCGAAGTCTAGTAACCCTGTCGCTATGTCTGTTCATCGCTGAGCAGTTGTTTTCATCACTGATATCACCATACCTGAGTCCTCGCCCCACACATCCGTGTGCTGGGAGCTGCCAGGATCCCACAGAAAGAGCAGACCCTGCCCCCTGCCCTGCGGAGCCCAGGGAAGAACCCTTGCCGCACGCTCGCTGCGGACCGGGGGCTCCGCCCTCTGTGAGCAGCTCTCCACGCAGTCCTCACTCTAACTCACAGAAGCTGGTGTTTGCACTCCTGTTGAGGACGGGTAGGGAATATGTGGACCCATGCTCCATCAGGGGCGGCGTGTGACCTGTGCTCGCCCACCTGTGGTGTGTCCTACGTTTGGGGACCTCTTTTCAGAGGCCAAAGGTGAACTCCACCCAGATGTTTACAGTCCTGGTCTAGCAAATGGCTAAGTTGGCCAACAGGCTATAGTCCTGGGGTTAAACAAGATGATAAAAGTGAAATACAGGAGATCATATCCTAATGGGAAGGACCCTGGGAAGGTCAGCTGAGGACCGCTGATCTGGGTTGTCAGAAAGTTCAAGAACATTGGTGTCAAAGCGCAGTATCCTGATGGTGTCTGTGGTTGCTGAGTGAAGGGGGTCCACTCAACAAAAGAGAAGGAAATGTAAGGAAGGAAACTGCATGCATCACGCACAGATTCCCCTGGTCTCGCCCTGAGCAAAGATGCAGGAGCTTCCAGGGTCCCAAATAGAAGAAGCTTTTTACAAGTCAGTGACTCCAGGAGAGGCTCTGTTCAGAAGTCCAAGACTTTGAGGACAACACAGAATTGGGTGGAAAGAGATACGTGCAAGATGGAAGTCCAGGATGTCTTCCTGGAGGAGGAGGGACTGTCCCTGGGCTTTTGTTTCTGGAACCACTAAAGGGAAACACTTTTAAGATAAACTGAGGGGGGAAAGCCTACAAATGGATCACAGGTATCCCCTAGTGTATAAAATATGCTCCTAAAGAATAGCTGTTTAGTAGAGGATTTATGCTATTTATTTATTCATTCATCCATCATATTAAACTGCCCATTGGTGCCAAGTCCTGGGGAGTGGCATGGGACACGGTGCTGGCTGGAATGTTCTCAGCGCTGCCTCCATGAACTTCAGAGTCTACTTAGGGGTCTTTTTCTGTAGTGGATATGGTAGTATTTTAGGCTCCATGAACATATGGTCTCTGTCACAGCTGATCAGCTTTGCCAGTCGGGCCAAGCAGCCAGCCACCAGCCAGGGGGACAAGCAGGGCTATGTTACAACTAGACTTTATTTATGGGCTCTGATCATTAAATTTCACACAACTTTCATGTGTCACAAACTATTTTTCTTCATTTGATTTTTTTCTGTCATATAAAAATATAAAAATCATCCTTAGTGTAGGAATCATCAAGAATTGTAAATGAAAGGATTGACAGGTGTAACTTTAATATCCTCAAGAGAACTGCAAGCTCCTTCAGGTAGGGCCCAGGTGCAAGCACCTCCAGCCCCTGCAACACTCTGCATAGTGCAGGCGTGGGCAGCGCAGGTGTGGATAGCGCAGGTGTGGGCAGTGCAGGTGTGGATAGCACAGGTGTGGATAGTGCAGGTGTGGGCAGCGCAGGTGTGGATAGCACAGGTGTGGGCAGCGCAGGTGTGGATAGCACAGCTGTGGATAGCGCAGGTGTGGGCAGCGCAGGTGTGGATAGCGCAGGTGTGGACAGTGCAGGTGTGGATAGCACAGGTGTGGATAGTACAGGTGTGGATAGTACAGGTGTGGATAGCACAGGTGTGGGCAGCGCAGGTGTGGGCAGCGCAGGTGTGGATAGCGCAGGTGTGGGCAGTGCAGGTGTGGATAGCACAGGTATGGATAGCACAGGTGTGGGCAGCACAGGTGTGGATAGCACAGGTGTGGATAGTACAGGTGTGGGCAGCGCAGGTGTGGATAGCACAGGTGTGGATAGCACAGGTGTGGGCAGCGCAGGTGTGGATAGCACAGGTGTGGATAGTACAGGTGTGGGCAGCGCAGGTGTGGATAGCGCAGGTGTGGATAGCACAGGTGTGGGCAGCGCAGGTGTGGATAGCGCAGGTGTGGGCAGCGCAGGTGTGGATAGCGCAGGTGTGGGCAATGCAGGTGTGGATAGCACAGCTGTGGGTAGCGCAGGTGTGGGCAGCGCAGGTGTGGATAGCACAGCTGTGGGTAGCGCAGGTGTGGGCAGCGCAGGTGTGGATAGCACAGCTGTGGGTAGCGCAGGTGTGGGCAGCGCAGGTGTGGACAGCGCAGGTGTGGGCAGCGCATGTGTGGATAGCGCAGGTGTGGGCAGCGCAAATGTGGATAGCGCATGTGTGGATAGCGCAGGTGTGGGCAGCACAGGTGTGGATAGCTCAGGTGTGGGCAGCGCAGATGTGGATAGTGCAGGTGTGGGCAGCGCAGGTGTGGGCAATGCAGGTGTGGATAGCACAGGCGTGCAGCTGGACTGGATACCATGGAACTGAGCAGGGCTGTCCCCAGACCCTGGCCATGGGAAGACCTGTGATCTGCATCAGGAAGAGACAGAAGGGAGGTCACCCCACTGTCCCTCCGTCTTCTGTCCCAGGACCACACCTCCCCAAAGATGCAGAGCAAGGTCCACTCTGGTCATCCAAGAGCCGTCTCTGAAGCCAGCTCCACAACCCCTCAGACCCCAGGAGGATAAACGAACACCACCACAGGCCCAGAGCCCAGGCGGTGACTCCCCTTCAGCCTCGGGCTGGAACTCTGGGATTCTTTGGGGGAGAAACACCTCTGCTCTCATCTCTGCAGGGGCAGTCGAATGCCACGATCTGGCATGAGACGCTTGGATGAGGAGGGCTGTGGTCTCCCTGGTGTGGCTGGCGTCCTTCCCGGGCCAAGGTGAGGGACACAGCGCTCCCAACAGACTCTGAATCCAGCTGCTTTTCTGATCACTGACTTTTGCTTCGATCTGATCATGAGATAAGATTGGGATTAACATGACTTGGGCTGTTTTGATCACTGTAAGACAAACCCAAACAACAACACAGCATTTGGCTTTGAAATGTGCCTTCTATACCATCTGGCTGCTGCTGCTTACCTGTAGCAACCACTTATTAACATGGAAAAACCAGCAGCAGCGATGCTATCGGCAAGCTGGCTGAGCGGACCAGCTGGCCCCGCTGCTCTGCCCTTGGCTGGGGAGACAGAGAGACGTGGGCCCAGGAGGACCCAGTCTCCGGACGCCGGCACGGCCCCTGCTGTCTGGGATCGGACAGACGCACCTCGGGAGGTGCGGCTCTCACAGGCGTGCCTGCATTTTTCCTCTGTTCGGGGCAGGCGTCCCCGGGAGGCAGATTGGGGACTGCCTGTGTGTGTGCGGTGAGCAGGAGCATGAGGAAAGCCCCCTCCCCGGGATATGAGCCTGTCCAGCTCTCTGTCGGCCCTACCACCTTTCCTGTGGTCTCAGGCGCCTCTGATGGACAGAGATCCCTCTGAAAGTGCAGGAGGCCCCCAGTGCACAGTGATGCTCATCTGGGCACAGTTCACATGTTTGCTGGGGGAGCTGAAAGCGGAGATGGGGGAGTGGGTGATGGGGGCTCCCAGCCTGGCCGTCGGGGATCCCGGGAGGGAGCAGGGACAGCTTGTGGAGGAGGCACGCCGGCCGTCGGGGGGTGGAGAGGAGATCCAGCTGCTACCCAGAGATGAGCTCGGCTCTGCGCAACCCAGAAGGTGCGGTTTCTGCGTTCACTAAGTGAGAAGGCCTGGCTCACTCTCCGAAGCTCCACTCTTCCCCTAAGAAGAGGCCAGCGGCTCCGAGACTCAGTCACCAACCCCCTGCGGG
Source organism: Giraffa tippelskirchi (assembly GCF_054371585.1). NCBI lineage: Eukaryota > Metazoa > Chordata > Mammalia > Artiodactyla > Giraffidae > Giraffa > Giraffa tippelskirchi. Next base: position 159,797,367 of record NC_137284.1, read on the forward strand.
ACCCTGGTGTGGTTTGAGCAACCTGTAGGAGCAGAGGGCCCAGCCTCAACCCGGCGGCCCCGACCTGAGTGTGGGCGTGAACCAGAGCAGCAGTCGCCGTGCTGTGTCTGACCCGAGTGAGGCAGAGCTGGGGGTTCTGTGATGACCGCTGCAGACATGGGTGCAATGTCCTCCCTACAGGCGCCCCGCCCCACCCCGCCACTCTGAGTCCCCTGTTTTGGGTCTTCTAGGCGCCTAGAAGACTCTCCTGGGCATCAAGGCAAGCATCACGTACACGAATGATGCATCAGGGGCTCCTGGGATCAGTTTTTGGCCCCTCCTCGCCTTTTTCTCAGGTTCTGACATCGCCCACACTCAGGCCCAGCCTACTCCACCCCTGTTCTCGGCTCCTTCCCAGATCCAGCCCTTTCTTCAGGCTCATCCAGGATTTCACCACCTCCCGGAAGCCTTCCGGGACTCACAGTCTAGAAGCACATTTTGGGTGTGTCTGGGTGGCAGGGGTCAGCGGCTCCACGCCCCGCACCAGACCATCAGCACCCCCTTCACCCTCTCCCAGCATGTGAGCATCACAAGTACCCAAAAGGCAGGAAACATCCCAAGGAGGGTCCGATGGGTGCCACCCAGCCACAACCCTGGCCGGGAGTGGGGCAGACTGTCTCTCTGGGGAGAATGAAGGGCTTTGAGAAGAAACAGCATCATTTGCAAAGAATTCTCCGTGGGCATGCACTGAAAGACATCAGTCACTCGTGTCCAGCACTGTTGAAGGCAGAGAGGGAGATCCGAGAAGAGCTGACAGTGTAGCTTCTGTAGCGGAATTTATGTCTTTGGCAAGAACGGTTATGAAACAGTACATTTCAGAATGTGATTTCTGGCCTGTACGTGTGAGTGCAAAGAAAATCCTTTCCCTCTGCCTTGATCCCTGTGGCCAACCTCATGGATCAATAAAGCGAACAAGGTGACCCTTTCTCCATCCTCTTGGCCTTGAACTTGCTCTCAGCACCTCCCTCAGCCCTGATGAACGCCCACCCTGCTCCGCCATCTGTCTCTATGCCTGTGGGCTGGGGAGGGGGGCAAGCTTCATGTATTGTGACCCCCAGACTAGATCTTGTCTGCCACACACAGTATTCTCAGAAATAATCATGTAATAACCTTCAATGGTTATTTTCTTGATTTGTTCTTTACGGTTAAAGTAAGCAATACTTTTTAAAAGAATAGATTTCAATTCTAAGGATACTATTTAAATTTAGTGATTTCGTGTACAGAAGAAACTTTGTACTTTCCCAATAAAAATATTATACCTCAGCCATTTGCAATCTGTTTCACTGTTTTACATTTTGCTGTTGTCGTTTAGTTAGTCAGGTCTAACTCTTTGTGACTATGGACTATAGCCCACCAGGTTCCTCTGTCCATGTAACTCTCCAGGCAGGAATACTGGAATGGGTTGCCATTCCCTTTTCCAGAGGATCTTCCCAACCCAGGGGTCGAATCCACGTCTCCTGCATCGGCAGGTGGATTCTTTCCCACTGCGTCACCTGGGAAGCCCATCTTACATTTTAATACACATTAAAGCCCCAAGTGTCACCTAGAACCACAGAGGCGCATGTTCTGTGCCTTCTTCTTCGTGGGGGTTTAGTTTGAACCTGCTGCTTAAAGACAGGGTTTGGAGACGTGGACTTGGCCCAAAGTGAACTCAGACGATGTTGGAATGTCAAGCTCTCCACTGCATGTAACTGGGATTCTCCAAATCCCCTTCCATGTCAATAAAATGCTTCATAAAGAATACATAACAAAACAGTCATTGGGAGCTTCCACAGATACTACTAAAAGTCACCAGTAATCACAGCAATTGTTTAGAATAAGAGATCTTTTTCAAGTGTGGCTTTGGGGATCCTGGGCATTGCTTGTAATAGGCAGCAGGGCGACGTTGAACAGCAGGCACCTTCCTAGTTGGCAGTAAACACGCCCTGGGTCTTCACTGCCCCCAGCAGGGGCGGGAAACTGCCATGCCAGCCATGTCCGCTTGGGACAATACGCTGCCATGTACGGTGCAGAAATCACATTGTGAACTGTACTAGTTCATAACTGTTCTTGCCAAAAACAGAAATTCCACTACAGATGCTGCACCATCAGGACCCAGCTCACCGTCTCCTTCCTGACGTGCTGCTCAGGCGTGGGGTAACCGCAGTGGCCCACGGCCCGTGGTGCCACCTGGATTTCATAGCTCAGGGTCAGGAGCTTCCAGCAGGGCAGGACCTGCACCCATCCCCCCGGGCATGAGGCATCCCCCTCAGGTCTGCCGTGTGCCAGGCTCGCTCTGTCCTCCACCTGAAGGGCTCTCCTCCTGACGCCCACCCCATCTCGTCTGAAGGCAACACCTCTCTGTGTCCTGCCACGGGGGAGGTCCCCCCCTGGCTTTTTGACCATAGCTTCGTATGTGGCCAAATAGCTCATGTATTATCTCTAGTCTCCTTCCATCAGGGGGCAGAAAGCATAAACCTGCATATTTGTTTCAGACAGCCCTCATAGCCTCATACACACAGTTACAAAATAGATGTCTACAGGAATTCGATTCAATACAAACATTTTGAGTCAGAGGTCTTTGAAGAGAGTAACATTTTAGGGATTGCTGTTCAGTTGCTCAGTCGTGTCCGATTCTTTGCAATCCCATGGACTGCAGCACGCCAGCCTTCCCTGTCCTTCACCATCTCCCAGAGCTTACTCAAACTCATGTCCATCGAGTCGGTGGTGCCATCCAACCATCTCATCCTCTGTCATCCCCTTCTCCTCCCGCCTTCAATCTTTCCCAGCATCAGGGTCTTTTCAAATGAGTCAGTTCTTCGCATCAGGTGGCCAAAGTATTGGAGCTTCAGCTTCAGCATCAGTCCTTCCAATGAACATTCAGAACTGATTTCCTTTGGGATGGACTGGTTTGGTCGCCTTGCAGTCCAAGGGACTCTCAAGAGTCTTCTCCAGTCACCATCTTGGGATCAGTTTTTGGCCCCTTGCCTTTTTCACAGGTTCGGACATCTCCCACACTCGGGGCCACCCTATTCCACTCCTGTTCGAAAGTATCCGTTTTTTGGTGCTCAGCCTTCTTTATGGTCCAACTCTCACATCCGTACCTGACTACTGGAAAAACCATAGCTTTGATTATAAGGACTTTCGTAGGCAAAGTGATGTCTCTGCTTTTTAGTATGCTGTTTAGGCTTGTCACAGAACTATCACCTTTTCACTTGACTGTTGCCTCTGCTGGAGTGGGGGGAGGGGTCCGTCACAAAGCGCGTAAGCTCTCTGCATCTCAGTCACCCTCTTCCTCATGGTGACATCATCATGTTTATTTCCCAGAGCTTAATTAATATTTGCAAGGTACTTTGATATCCTTAGATGAAAGGAGATACAGCAAGGAAAACATTGTCAGCATTTGCAAATCTATCATTATGGCTATTGCTGTTGTTCGTAGAGATGATCAGTACACCGATAGTAACACAGATCTTTCCATCTGATCCTGGCACCTCTGACCTGGGGCTATCGGGCTGGGACATGGCATCCATCTTCCTGGTTTCCTGTCATTTATCACAGACCTGCCTAGAGGCCGTCCTGGAGGGAGGGGTGTGTCTCTCCAGCACAGCACCGGGAGATAAGGATGGACAAAATCTTTCTTTGAACATTTTCCTCCTCAGCTAGAAATCTTCCGTGGTTTCCACAGGGAGTCCCAGAGAAGCCCAGAGTGGGCAGACCCTGGACCTGGGGTCAGTGAGGTTGGCACTCAATCCTGCAGCGCTGCCCCTCACCATGGGGTCGTCTTGTTACACAGCACAGCCCTGCTCAGCTCAGAAGACTGGGGTAACAGCCGCCACCCTGTGAGGCAGGGTGGATCCGGCAGTGGTAAGTGCAAAGCGTGAAAATGAAAGTCGCTCAGTTGTGTCCGACTCTGCGACCCCATGGACTATCCAGTCCACGGAATTCTCCAGGCCAGAATACTGGAGTGGGTAGCCTTTCCCTTCTCCAGGGGATCTTCCCAACCCAGGGATCGAGCCCAGGTTTCCCGCATTGCATACTCTGTATTACAACGTCGTGTGGAAACACACAGGCACAGACAGGAGCTCACCGATTAGGCATATGAATGCCACGTCCCCAGCTCGGTCACCTGTGGGTGAGGTGCTGAGGGGAGTGGCCCTCGCCTCTGTGCCTCAGTTGTGCCACCTGTAAAATCGGCATGTCAATGCTGCCTGCCTCGTACAATGAGCTGATGCCTGAGAAATGCTGCCCACGGTGCCTGAAACACCTTACCTGTTCACAAATCATTTCTCTTATTACCATTGTCCTCACCATATAGGGGCTTCCCTGGTGGCTCAGCTGGTAAAGAATCCGCCTGCAGTGTGGGAGAGCTGGGTTTGATCCCTGGGTTGGGACGATCCCCTGGAGAAGGGAAAGGCTATCCACTCCAGTATTCTGGCCTGGAGAATCCCATGGACTGTACAGTCCAGGGGGTCGCAAGTCGGACACGACGGAGGGGCTTTTTCACTTGCACTGTACAGGGCCCCCGTGAGGTCTGTCTGTCCCGCTCCCCTGCACCTCTGGAGGTGGCGATGGTTGTCCAGGTGACGAGGAGATGAGATGAACCATGGTCTGGAAACACGTGGCCCCACCTCCACAGCCCCTCACACTTCCCTCCGGGCCGTTGGTGGGCCCGTTCCAGGGACAAGGTCACTTCACTGAGCACCCTGTCTCCCGAGAGAGGGCAGAGGAAGAAAGGAGTAGAGTTTACCCATAAAATCCAGGAGCCAGAGCTGTAAGGAAGCACGCGGTATGCAGGTACTAAGCAGTCTACGGTGGGGAACCCTCCAGCTCGCTCTTCCAGGGATAACCCCCCCCATGTCTTATATCCGTGTCTCCCTCTCTGTGATGCTATTCAAGAGGGGGGCAAAGCCTCGGGCAGGCGCACTCGCTGATGGAGATATTTTTCCAATAGGTTCTCTGCTTCCATGGGTAAAATTCTGTCTGAGGTATGGAGGAGTTGAATGGAATTATCCTTCATAGTTGGTTTTTTTTTTTTGAAACCAAAGGACAGTTTCATCCACTGGCAGCTCTCTCTTGCCTGCTACTTGCTTGTGAGCTGAGAACAGGTAGGCCTGGCACCCCAGCCAGAGCCCCAGATGCCAGGCTGAGACTGGAGCGGCCAGGATAGCAGACCCCAGTCCACAGTCCCCGTGACTCAGCTGAGGAGACTAAGGCCTAAGGCATGGAGTGACGGGTTTCAGGTCCCATGGTGAGTTGGGACCACACTTCCCCGTGTTTAAACCCTGGGCGCCAGGCTCTGAAGGGCGTTGTCTACCCTGCCAAGTGGAATAGACCTACCAGACCCAGAAGTGCCCTCTCTGCTGGCGAGCCCCTGCGGACAAACTCCAACAAGATTCCAGCCAACTTACAGAAGCCCTTGAGGATCCTGCGTTTGCTGGTAAAGCGAATGCCAACTTCCAATTTCCTATCATTCAGAGAGCACACATCTGAGAAGAAATATGCATTTCAGAGAGAAAGCTAATTCAAGGCTTCTAAAAAGTGTTTTGCTTAAAAGAGTAATTATACAGCTCTGGAGCCTTTGAACTCGTGCGGGTCTTTCATCAGTTTATGTGCAATAACACAGGAGCTGAGCACACCCTCTGGGTAGATATTATCACCTCCTTCCACAGCTGGGCAAAGGGGTCCAGGAAGAGGAAGCGCCTTGACAGATGTGATGGGGTGGGGGTGGGCCGAGGAGCTGAGCTGGGCCAGGGCAGCGCCGGCTCTGCCAAGAGCACCTCCTGGACAGGCTGTCTTCCCGGCCACGTCCACCTCTGCACCCTGGTTCCCGGACACCTGTGCGGGAGGGGCATCCTTGCTGAGAGGAAGGGCCTTGGGAGGATTCAGATTCAGGGCCAGTGCAGCTCAGCACTTCCTGGCTGCAGCCTTCGGTGCAAGACCTACCTGGCTAAGCTTTATTTCCCATCTGCAAAATGGGGCCAAGAGTCACTGCTTCCGGTGACTGCTGGGGGAACTGCTGAAATGACACACCAGGTCAGTGTCTGCACTGAGTGAGGATCAATGCTGGGGTCAGTAAGTGATGTTTGGGACCATCACCATCAGCACCACCATCACCATCGTTACCAAACCATCATCACCACCATCACCACCACCATCATCACCAAACCATCATCACCACCATCACCACCACCATCATCACCACCACCACCAGCACCAGCACCACCATCACCAAACCATCATCACCACCATCACCACCACCATCTTCACCAAACCATCATCACCACCATCATCACCACCATCGCCATCATCATCATCACCACCACCATCATCACCATCACCACCACCACCACCATCACCACCAACAACAACACCATCACCATCACCATCATCACCGTCATCACCACCATCACCGTCACCACCGTCACCATCACCGTCATCACCACCATCACTAAACCATCATCACCACCATCACCATCACCACCATGACCATCATCACTGTCATCACCACCATCACCACCAGCATCACAGTAATTCACTGCCCTCTTTTATCTCTTGCTGGGAACCCATCTCCTTCCCCATCACACTGTAGAACTCTACTTTGGAGTTTCCTGAGAGTCTCACACTAGTGACTGTGCTTCATCTCCATCCCAGGGGTACTGCCAGAGGAGTACTCACCTACTTGATTAATTACTCTAAGATGAGGTGCTAATGGATAACAAGGGCATGTGCGTGCATGCTAAGTCACTCAGTCCTGTCCGATTCTTCACAACCCCATGGCCAGCACGCCAGGTTCCTCTGTCGCTGGGATTCTCCAGGCAAGAACACTGGCAGTGTGTCCCTAAAGCCAGGGAGCCTCTGCAGTCCCAGTAGAGGCCTTCCAGGGACAAGGAGGAGGAGTGGGCCATACAGAGTTTGGGGTCGTGTTATCCAGAGGGCAGCCCAGGGGGAACACTCACAGCCATCTCATCTGGAATTCAGGGCCCAGCTGGCTCAGTCACCAGAGAGGCAGTATATTTGTGGGGTTTTTTTTTAGGAATGAGACCAAGATGGTGGGAAGGTCCAAATGACCCTGACCTCTGACCCTGTTAGAACTATTTCCAGGTCAGATTTCATCTGGATGGGCCAGGTGGAGGCCTTATGGGCAGACAGACACCAGTTCTGGAGACAGAGGAAAACTCGGTTGGAAGCTGGAGCCCTACATCTCTTTTCTCTAACCTCATCGCTAACTCGTTTTCTCCACAGCGTCACTGGCACCTTCAATCATCACCGTGCTCACTTTTAGGTGAGAGGCTGGACTGGCCAGTGACCCAAGGCTGCCTTCGTGGGCCCTCATCCTCCAGGGAGACGGTGCAGCCGGCGAGGACGGCTCCTTCTCTGTCTCACCCCCACTTGCTTCAAGTCCGGAGGTCCAGGAAGAGGACTCCAGGCGGTGGGCCATGTGCAGTGCCGTTTGGACTGGAGATCTTGTTAGCTGTGAACTTGACTGTTGCCAGTGAAGTGCTCCAGGGAAGCCCTTTCCTACTGGCCTCCGGTCTCAGGGAGGAGCTGCACAGGGTCTGGCTTGGGGACAGCCAGTGAGGAGGGGCGCCAGTGAGGGGGAGGCCTGAGCGCCCTGTGAGCTGCAGGCCTGGACGCCCCGCCTGTCCCCTCCACGACCGCCCCGCCACAGTCCTGGGCTCTTGACTTCATTAAGGAGACCGAGGTCCTTGAAGACTCAGCCTCCCCGGGTGCTGCAGCTCTGACCCCCGTCCCGGGGCAGCCTGCACCAAGAGGACAAATCCCTCCCGCTGCGGAGGGACCGATCAGCCTGCGGTGAAATTCTGCCACCTGCCAGCCCCAGACCTGACGGCTTCTGAGCTGGCTCCCTGAGATCCGCCCTGGGCACCTTACAGTCTGACCGTCTCCTCACCCACCAGGAGGAGGGCTGCACAGTGTGGACAGAAGGATGCTTGGACGGCAGGGTGGCTGAACCCCAGCAGGGTGAGGGCTGGCATCCCAGCTGGAGCAGGCGGCTCATCCCGCTGTGTCCACGTGGCCCCTGCTGCTGGGACACAAACCCGAACAGGCCTGCTCTCGCCAGGCTTGGAGTCCAGTGGGGGAGGGGGTGGCGCACGTTTTACATGATGAACGTGGGGCGTTTTAGTCGTATCCCGCCTTCCTTGCCGTGTGGTCCCTTTACCTGGAGGACCTGCGTCCTTACCTGTGATGCAGCAGGATGCTGGCGCATAACTCATCAGACACCGTGAGGACCCAACAACGCCGCACGTGAGCACAGGGCCTGGCGGGTCCCTGGTGGACATCACTACTCGGGAGACACGGCTGTTACTAGCAAACCTGTGTCATCCTTTGCTGGGCAGTGAAAGTGAAAGTTAGTCACACAGTCATGTCTGACTCTTTGCGATCCCATGGACTGTGACCTGCCCAGCTCCTCTGTTCATGGAATTCTCCAGGCAAGGGAGCACTAGAGTGGGTTGCCATTTCCTTAAATGCCATCTAGGAACATCCTTCCACTTCCAGACCATTCGCTTAAATTGTCCTTGTTCTTAAAGTTGAAAAGAAGTATCTTTCCCAGGAAGTTGCTCACCCAGGTCCCAGGATCCTCCCTGTTTTATGAAATCCCAGAGCACCTACCTCTTGTTTTCAGCCTTGGCATGACCGCCTGCAAACTGCCTTGTATGGACGTCTGCTCACTTATCTATATTCTAGTTCAGCGCTGCCCAGTAGGAAGAAAAAGAGGTGCCATCAACAACCACAGGCAGCCCGCCTATTTCCTAGGAGCCCAGTGCTCCCTTTAATGAACATTGTTCAGATTTAAGCCCTCAAAATTTTTTTTAAATTTTATATTGGAGTATTGTTGTTAAAGTAAAAAAGGAAGAGGGCCAATTAATTTTAATACTGTATATTTTTAACCTAACGATCCAAAATATTGCATTTCTACATATACTCAACATAAAAATTCCTCAGTGATACACTTTACATTCTTTTCCTTTCACTAAGTCTTCAGAGGCCACGAAGTACGTCTAGACATGGAACAGCCACTTTCTGAGTGCCCAGCAGCCTGTGAGGCTGGAGGCAACACAACAGACCAGGCGACACTCAGCGGCAGTGTCCTCGGGCCGACTCTCGGCATAACCTCCCGTGACAGGACCTGGAAGCATTTGCTTCAATGTGATGGATTACTGCTTACTTTGTCACACGTTCTCATGACCCATGGCAATCAGGGCTGCATTTGTACCACTTCAAGTATTATATTTTCCGGCACTGATTTTTCAAGGATACTATTTAAAAATCAAGGACCCGTCAAATCTCTGTGCTTCTCTTGTCTGCCGTGGAGAGTCTTGTATTTGGGTTTCAAGCCGCTAAATTGCTTCCTTCGTCACTGGCCTCTCCCCATGCCTCCTGCCAGGGTGTCTCGAGCCCTTATGATACCAGACTGCTGACCACAAATGTCAACCAGAGCTAAGCGTGGGTGAGGCCCAGTGGGGCGTGGTCCTGGGTCCACGAGAAACAGTTTTCTCCCCAGGGACCTGCAAGAACACAGCGGGGACCCATCAACTTCATGGACACGTGCGACCTCTTAAGCAGCAAAGATTCAAACGGTTTTACTTAAAACTTCAGAATGTTCTTACAGAGTTTAAGAGGCAAAGAAGACGCACTGAGAGTGGAATGTAAAAACTCATCTGCAGAAGAGGCTGCACGTTAGCCTCAGCGTGTTTCAGCTCCGTGTTAGTTTATTTTAAGTCTTAAAAAAAAAAGACACCGCAAACTGGATTTTCAAGTCTCCTGAGGGGGTTTCACAGGCAAAAAGTCCTGAATTGCCTCCATAGAGTAGATGTCTGGTTGATTTATAAATTGTTGGTTACAGAGGCATTAAAACACATTTATAAATTAGTGTCAAAAATCAGTATCGCCTCAAGGAAGACTCTGATATTAAGTAATCCACAGTGATGAAGCCTCTCACGTTTCCCATTGATAACGTTTGCACCTCTTGGCCATCAATATCGTCAGTGTGCTCCTTCCAGGAGCATCATTTAGGCTTAAGCTCTTTTTAAAAATTCTCTGTAAATTTTGCCTGGAGTTTAGTTGATTTGCAGTGTAGTGTAAGTCTCAGGTGTACGGCAAAGTGAATCAGTGATACAGATTCGTACACCTATTCTTCTTCAGACTCTTTTCCCATACAGGTTATTACAGAGCATAGACTTGAGCTGTTTGATAATGTCTTTTCAAATCCACAGGTCCTTCTTAAACGACACCGGATCTTGCTGAGCTCGATTGCTGTGTCTGAAGGTGTAAGGCATTCTCTAATGAAAGAGTTATGATTTCAAAAATCCCCCCAGTTATAAGTAGAGCCTTCCGCCTCTGCCTGGCCTCGGAAGGTGAGCCGGCTGCCTGCCTTGGTCAACAACAGCTCGCAGGGGGAGCGAGATGGAGGTGTTGAAGACAGCGTGGCAGCATAGCTGGTCGCTGGGAGCCTGGAAGAGAGAAGCGGTGTCTGGGGCCACGGCAGGCAGACGTGGGGGCCAGGCCCCCAGCCACCCCAGTTCAGAGCACCCCTCCATGTCACCAGTTCCCCCGGGGGCAGGCTAGCCGGGCCCCCACCCCAGGACCCACGGCTTCTCCAGGGCCGGTGTGCCTGGGGCCCCGGAGGCCGCATCTCCCCTCTGTCGCTGGTGTTTAAACTGGCTCTCCTTTCAGGCGTCCCCAGGACTGTGGGCCCCCAGATGGATTTTCTTTGTCACATTTCAGGGGAAAAGGAAAGGGAATAGAAAGCCAGCAGTGAAAAGCCATCCGAGTTGGCCCCGCAGCAGTTAGCTCACATCTGTCCTGCACTGTCCCCATTGCTGGACACCCTGATCGCCCGTTTCCTGAAGCCTGACCAGCCTCTCACTGGAGGCCCCCCGGGGCTCCTCCAACACCCGTCCACCATTCCTCTCGGCTGGCTCCTGGGCTGTCTTTCAAGTCCCTAAACCTACACAATCGTCTCTCTGAACATCCATCCCCTCAAGAGACCACTCCAGACCCCACTGTCTGTTTTGCGGGTCGGTGCTGGCTTCAGGCAGGAAGGTAGGCTTATGATGTCCGCAGCTTTAACAGCGGCAGATGAGCTACAATCACAGGGGAAAAGGCCCAGGCTTCCGAGGGTCTCCCTGTGAGATTCTGGCTTCTCTGATCAGTAACTCAGGTGTTGATAAATTCACCCAGAGTCCTGACACTCAACCAGGCCCTGGCTTGGAACCTCAGAACACACACAGTTCATTCACTGAGGTTTGTACCCTCAAATCATTTGTCATTGATCTAGGGTTAGAACTAAATACATTAAAACGTAAGTGGTATTTTTTAGGCCCTGGCTGGATTCTGAAGCTCAGTGGGCTTCGGCCTCAGGAGGAACCACCTGAGTGGTAGGGCAGGTGGTCCCCGAAGGAGCTGCCGGCCAGCGGCCAGCGGCCAGTGGGAACCCAAGGGGCCATGCCCTCCGTGGGCAACCCACAGACAATCTCATGCTGCAGCCTGATTAACTCTCCAAATGCTTCAAGGGAAAAAGCAGCTCGTGGAAGAATTCAGGTGGGGTATTCCTACTGCTCTTGTAAGAGGAGAAACCAGAAGGTTCCAGTTAGATTCCGGCCATTTTCCGCATCTCCGCCTCTCCCCCTCCAAGCACTGCCCCCCACCCACAAGCACCCAGACCCTGGAGCCTGCCCTGACCCCACCCCGAGAGCCCTTGATGGTCAGACCGTCCCCAGGGGAACCTTGTGTGTGGTTCGTCCGAGAAGCGTGGTCCCAGCCAGACACTCACAGCTGAAAATGACGCAGCGGCCCTCTGCTGGGCAGCTGCTCTTCCAGGGCTCCTCTGGCCCTGTGGACACGGCTGCACGTCCGAGCCAGGTCGGGCCAGGTTGGGAGGGGCGTGAGTGGGGGCCTCCGGAACCCCTCAGCACCTGCTCCGTGGCCTCTGTGGCCACAAGCAGAGCTCTTCTCCAGGGAATGACAGACACGGAGGGAACGCTGTTTCCCTGCGTCTGACACCTCCGTTTCCAGTGTCCGCAGCGTGGAGGTCACCGGCTGGAGTCTGGGCTGGGGCAGGCCCAGGGGAGCACGAGGGTCTGTGGGGCTGCCTCAGGTCCTCCCAGGTGCCCTCAGGGGTCAGCACGGTCCACTGGACGCCGAGCACTTCGTCTCTCCCCTGCGGGTCGTATGTCTTAATGTTTACGGTGAGTGTGAGCCTGAGTGCGTGTGTGTGCACACGTGTCCACTCCTGAGAGGGCCAGGCCTGCCTTTCTTATTGGTGCCACACCTACAGCATCAACTCCCAGAGGAGGGGGCCGAGGGGCCAGGACTCAGGGAGGCGACCCCCTCTGGGAAGTGGTGGCCTTGGGGTGGGGCCCTGCCCTGTCCGTCCCAGGCCCCACATGAAGCACGCATGTTCCAGAGAGAACGGCTTCTCTGGGGGAGGGGGGGTTAGGGGGTGATGCCCAAGACGGGCATGCCCTGGGCTCTGGCCTGGGCACACAGTGGGCACTTGCAGGAATCAGTGTCCAGGCAGAGGTGGCCAGCACGGCTCCCACCTTCCCAGAGCTGACGGTGTGGAAGGGGGGGGCCAGATATCAATGAGCTGGTGTGAGGAGAGGGGCTGGGGGTGAACGTGCCAGGCAGAGGGACCCCCTGACCTCCGGATGGGGGATCAGCAGCAAGGGCAGCTGGGGGCGGTGGGGTGCAGTTTCCATCTGAAGCTGGAGGACCGCCAAAGCCCCTGATGCCAAGTGGGCTCTGGGGACCCCTAACCCTGCACACCTGGTGGGTGCTGACCATGTGAAACGGCACGAGGCGAGGACACACCCAAGAGCTCTGTGCAGGAGACCCTCCCACGGGGCTCAGAGGGGTACCAGCCGGCGAAGCTCGCACCCCCGAATCCTGGTCCAAGGAAACCACAGGCCTTGTGTGGAGAGGCTCTGACCGCCCTTTCTGATGAAGGAGAAGGATGTGAGGGGCGGCGACACGAGACGGCAAGTCCTCCCTGGGTTTGTGTGACCTCCGCGGGCTCGCCTCTTCCGTCCTGCCTGCCGGGGGATGACTGGGGGCTGGACCCCGACACTCGGGGCTCAGGGGTCCCACCAGCTCTAGCTCAGCCGCCGGGCTCCCCACCCTGCCCCCAGATGCAGCTGTGGGACCCGGCCCTGGATGAAATCATGACCCTATCTAGCGGTTTTAAATTTTTTTCTAATTTTGGAAGAAAAAGTAGATTGATTTATCAATGCTTAAAAAAAATGTTTTTAGCTTGTTTATGACCAAAGAAGTTAAATAAAGGTCAGGTCTTGCCCCTGGCGCTGGGTTTCGCTGCTACCGCACCCAGCAGGCAAGTCCATCGCTGAAGGCCCAGTGAGCCGGAGGCCCCGGCTTCTCCCCCTCGGTCCCCTCCTGGCGGGCGAGGCGGCTAGGGAGGGGCTGTGCGCGTCTGAGCATGCGCAGTGCCTCCGTTCAAGATGCTGGGCGGCCGGCGGATCGGATTGGGAGGTGGTGCGTAGTTTGGGTCTCCAAGCTCAGCGCTGCTGCGGGCCTGCTGGTCCCGCCTCAGCCACACACACTGAAACACACGTGACAGCACGGAACGGACTTCTCACTGAACCTTCATATTAGCATTGCTGGACTGCCACCCTCCCAGGAAAACCAACGACCAACCTCTAGGCTCTAAGTCCAGACATTCTCAGACATTTTCTTTCTTTTTTAAAATATATTTTATTGAAGTATAATTGATTTATAATGTTGTATTAATTTCTTCTGTGCAGTAAAGTGACTGTTACACATATATATGCATTCTTTTTCAGGTTCTTCTCTATCGAGGCTTATCACAGGATATTGAATACAGGTCCCTGTTCTGCACAGTAGGACTGTGTTGCTTATCTATTCCATATAGAATAGTTTGCATCTGCTAAATCGAAACACCCACCCCCACCCCGCCATGCCCTTGGCAGCCACACATCTCTTCTCTGTGTCAGGTGTTCAGTAGGAGATATTTTAGGCTCTGTCTTCCATAGTCTTGGTCATAGCTACTCAACCCAGCCATGATAGTAGCAAAATAATATCTGAGTGTGGCTTCATGCCAGTAAAACTTTATTTGCAAAGGCAGGTCAGGGGCTGAGTGTGGCCCTCTGCTCTGGTTTGCAGATTCTGTGTTTCTTCCTGAGTCAGGTCACCTTGGGGTGACATCTGAGATCACCCAGTCCCACCTTCCCTGTCACAGAGAGACAGTTGTGTTCCCAAGGGGCGTGATGAGCCAGGTCTGGGTCTGAGATGCCTGTCCAGGGTGTACAGAGCTATGTCCCCTTTATTCCTCTGGTTATTATTATTCAGCTGCTAAGTCGTGTCCGACTCTGTGTGACCCCATGGACCATAGCCAGCCAGACTCCCCTGTCTTCCACTATCCCCCACCATCTCAGAGCACTGCTCCTCTTTAATTCAGTTCAGTTCAGTCACTCAGTCGTGTCTGACTCTTTGCAACCCCATGAGCTGCAGCACGCCAGGCCTCCCTGTCCATCACCAACTCCCGGAGCTTACTCAAACTCACATCCATTGAGTCGGTGATGCCATCCAACCATCTCATCCTCTGTCATCCCCTTCTCCTTCTGCCTTCAATCTTTCCCAGCATCAGGTCTTTTCCAATGAATCAGTTCTTCTTGGACCATAAAGAAAACTGAGCACTGAAGAACTGATGCTTTTGAACTGTGGTGTTGGAGAAGACTCTCGAGAGTCCCTTGGACAGCAAGGAGATCCAACCAGTCCATCCTAAAGGAGATCAGTCCTGGGTGTTCATTGGAAGGACTGATGCTGACACTCCAATACTTTGGCCACCTGATGGGAAGAACTGCTCCTCTTGCCATGGCTTAAATCCATTCGGTGGGAAAGCTGGTTGTGTCTTCAGTCAGGGGAACTGAGGGTCTGGGATGTGGGACAGTCCCCTGCCTGCGGGTGAAGCTACACTCAGCTCTGACGGTTCAGCTCGTGCTGTGGGCTGAGTCGTGCCCCCAGGCCACCAGGTTCATAGGTAGAAGTCACAAGTTTTCAGAATGTGACTATTGGGAGGTGGAGCCTTTAAGGAGATGATAAGGGTAAATGAGGTCATGTGGACCCTCGTCCAATGTGACCGGTGTCCTTGTAAGAGGAGATCAAGACACACACATGCACAGAGGGACCACGTGAGGGCGTCCACCCGGCAAGGAGAGCGGCCTTGGGAAGAACCTCCTGTGCACACCTGGATCTCTAGGCTGGGAGAGAACAAACCTCTGTTTAAACACCCGTCGGTGGTCCCTGGCTGTGACAGCCCCTGGACACTGAGACAGTCTTCCTGCAGTGGGTTTGCAGGATTGATGTCCTTGCTAAGAAGCGAGGCCAAGATTTCCATGTACCTGGATGGGCTCTTCTTTGAACCTCTGTCTCCTCTCCCTGGCTCCCCTCCCCAGGGGTCCCTCTGGGGACCCCTCTGGGAAGGGGGAAGGCTGACACGGGTTCAGGGCGCAGCAGGAAACCCCTCCACATCTGGACCCCACCAGCTGCCCGTGCACTTCTGCGGAGCCCCACAAGGGTGGCGCAGAGGCTGCATTTGGAGCTTTGGGTGGGTCACCAGGAGACGGACTGAGGCCAGTCTCTCAGGACAGCAGATGAGTCCGCGCCATCGTCATACTGTGGAGTCGGGAGGACTTGTCTGCTGTGCTCCCGACACTTAAACCCTCCCAAGGAAAGAGCCCCCAGATGGCAGGGACCCACGAGGACCCAAGGGCAGCAATTGTCTTTTATTGAACATGAGCAGGAGTGGCTTCAGTCCTGGAGGAGAGCCCCTAAATTAAAGTCAGTGGTCAGAGCGTCCTTGAAGACTTTAATCTTTCTAATTTTGTCCTCCATCGTATAAGATCACTTTCATTCTGAGATGAATCGGCCGTGACACCCAAGTTGGCAGCGATTTCTCTTCCTCTCCAGCCTGGAGACACAGCCCCCCCGACGGACAACGTCGCCTTAAGACGCCAGCCCGAAATTCTGTTCTCGTGGTTTTTCAAAATAAAAACATGTGATCTGTCCTTTTCTCTAAAACAATTTTTTTTCCCCACGAGCCTAAGAAATATTAGGCAGACTCGATGGGGCCTGCCCCTGCCCAGAGTGGGAAACTAAAGGCTAGAAGAGTGCTTCTCTGCAGGAAGAAACCCACCAGAGGGAAGGAGAGACCCAGCGGGCTGGCAGGTGCGGCAAGCTCCGAGGTGTGGGGCTGGCGGGCGCGTCCCTCTGCGGGGCCGCGCAGACCTGCAAATGAATGAAAATATTTCCCAAACACGCCAAGATGTTCTGCGTGCGCGTGTCAGGGAGACAATGGGCGCAGACGTGACGGAGCCTCTCGGCTGTGGCCCCGCGCCAGCCTCATGCCAGCTGTGTGGTGCGCCAGAGTCACGGCAGCTGTATTTAAACGAGAAATTAAACATCCTTCTGTTTAATGCGCATCGCCTTTTTCGCTCTCAAAGAGGAAACATTAGCAATTAGGGGGTGTGTATTTCCCGGCCGGCGTGGATCTGCCGGTTTTTGTTCGGGGTGTCTGCCATGTCTAATTCGGGCACAGGAGGTGGCCGGGGGTGGCCCGGGCCCCTGGCAGGGAGAGAGGAGGTGGCCGGGGGTGGCCCGGGTCCCTGGCAGGGAGAGAGCTGTGACTCCCTCGCCCCTCGTGAGCAGAACGGGGTCTCCGACGTGCTTGGCTCCCTCCTCGGACGTGGCCGTCCATTATCCTTGACTGCATTCGGGTTCAGTTTGGAATGGAGGTCGCAGGAAGGGCAGGGAGGGAAGACAAGGGAAGCAGAGAGAGAAGAAAAGGGGGGAAGGACAGAGAGAGGGAGCCCAGGGAGTGTCTGCTTGTCTCACTCGGGAACGGGGAGCCTGACTCCCGACAGCCTCAAAGGCCCCTGTGAACCGCGTCCTGGACGGCACTGTGACTGCTCAGAGCGAGCTCCCGGCGGCAGGAGGGGTGAGGAAATGGTCCTCCCCGTCCCTGGGCCAGCCCAGAGCCCCACCAGGAGAGGAGAGGAAGGAGGGGAGCGCGGGGCCAAGCCGAGCGCCTCTCTGAGAGGCCCCCGTGGGGGCAGACTCGCCGAAGGAGAACCTCCCTTCCTCCGGCACTGCACCTGGCTCCCAGCGACGCTGACCCTCGAGCTGGAGGGGGCCGCGGGGGCCCCCCGACTGTGACACCGCCTCCGAGACCCTCTCCCACGGCTTTTGCACCAGGGCTTTCCCACCTCTGCCCCAGGGCTTACTTGGCCGGCGGTGCATTCACCTGCATTCATCTGCGGGTCCCTGTGAGAACGACAGCTCTGGTCTCCACTTGGCAGGGGAAGAACCCCAAGTCAGGAAGACAGCAGAAGAGATCCAGGCCTGCGGACAGAAGGAGAGTCTCGCAGGACAGTTACTTATACAGTAAGTGCCAGGGGCAAACGGGGGATGGGAGCCACCCCGATGAGGGCAGCAGGTGGGAGGGATGCCCGAGGCAGTGGTGTCACCAGGGCCCAGAGTCAAGGTCCCCCGAGGGCTACGGGGAGCCGTGGAGGAGCCCCAGAAGTGAAGGGGTGCTGGTGGGCCCTCCCCCCACCTCCTGCCGTCCCATTCCCCCCATGCCTCCCAATGGCCGAACCCCCCAGAGGCCAGAGGGCAAAGGGGTCTGGAAACGCAGGTCCTGGAGGTGTGGGCCTCACCAGGCCAGGGGGCCATGAGACCTGAGAGTCACCGAGGGCACCGAGGGCTGCCCCGGCCCAGAGCTGGCACAACTTGGGAAGCTAACGCCCCTCAAGCGTTCCGATGCTGTTTCTCTGCCTGCGGCGCGTCCTCAGTCAAGGCTTGTGTGCTGTGTGTGATCAGTCGCTCAGTTGTGTCCAACTCTTTGCAACCCCGCGGACTGTAGCCCGCCAGGATCCTGTCCCCGGGATTTCCCCGGCTAGAATACTGGAGTGGGTTGTCATCTCCTCCTTCAGGGGATCTTCCTGAGCCAGGGATTGAATCCCCATCTCCTGCATCTCCTACATTGGCAGGCGGATTCTTTACCACTGAGCCACCCGGGAAGCCCCCTCAATCATGGCAGGGAACCCAAAAAGAAATTTCAAAGCAAGGAAGGTAAATGTCACAGAATCTTCAGAGTTGTTTTCTGTCACCTACCTTGCCTATTACCTCCCTCCCCTTTTATTATAAAAGATATTTATTTAACCCTCCAAGATTTATGGCATTTTATGAGCTTTTTGTGAGTGAGGTGCCCCTGGCATCAGTCTCTAAGCCCCATCAGTAGAAGGGGCTCCACCGTGGACATCACGACAGGAAGGACTGGGGTCCCCACGCCCCTGAGGAGGCGGTGCTGAAACCGTCCTGCGGCCCCGTCCGGCTCCCTCTGCTCAGCCCCCAAATGCATCTCTTGTTCCCAAGTGCACCCGGGAGAGACCACAGATGACGCTGTGGCCAGCTGCTCAGGCCGACTTTGAATGAAGGGCTTGAAAGCTGAGGCAGGATCACTGCATGTTTCCAGTGTCAGTGGAGAGAGGTGCTGAGGACAAGGCGCCCGTGGGTGGGGAGCTTGGAGGGGCAGGAGGCTCCCAAGGCCAGGCCCCTCCTGCTGGGGCCGGCCACGCTCACGGCTCGTTTCTTGCTCCTGTCATGAGTCCAGGGCCGGACACGGAGGTGGCAGGGCTGTCCCTCTCAGGAACGTGACGTCTGCAGCGAGGACCATGTCCAGAGCTTCCTCCCAGGTGACCAACCTGTGGTCCAGGGAGTCCCTAGCAGGAGACCTTTCCCCGGGTAAAGAATGGGTTTTTCTATAAAGTCTTCCTACAGGGGTAAGACCACCTTGGAAGGAGCATGTTAAATCCTCACGAAGTGAGTTTATCAGACCTCAAGGAAACAGGATGCAGAGAAGAGCAGTTTTGACCTTGACCAGGGGGCAGGACAAGATTCTGGGAGCCTGGGGGCCATGCTGCAGTGGGGAGCCAGGGGGGACTGGGCCCCCTCAAGGTCGGGATGGTGGAGAAGCCAGAACAGAAGGAACGACGGATGCAAGGAGCACCTCTGTCGTCCCCTTCTCCTCCTGCCTTCAGTCTTTCCCAGCATCAGAGTCTTGTGCAATGAGTTGGCTCTTCGCATCAGGCGGCCAAAGTATTGGAGCTTCAGCTTCTGCATCAGTCCTCCCAATGAATATTCAGGACTGATTTCCTTTAGGATGGACAGGTTGGATCTCCTTGCAGTCCAAGGGACTCTCAAGAGTCTTCTCCAACACCACAGTTCGAAAGCATTGATTCTTGGGTGCTCAGCCTTCTGTGTGGTCCAACTCTCACATCCATACATGACCACTGGAAAAACCATCGCTTTGAGTAGACGGACCTCTGTCAGCAAAGTGATGTCTCTCCTTTTCGATATGCTGTCTAGGCTTGTCACTTTGGTGTGTTAGCGTTCACCTCAGAGGATAATTTAATCATTGGGAAACGCCCACCCCCAGCTAGCCACCAGCATCAGTGCTCAGGAAGCTGACACAGACTAGAGATCATCACATTTTAGATTAAATCTAAATCCTGCTTTGAGAGCCAGCAGGTGAGAAGACAGAAAAAACACTTGCTTTTATCCAAGCAGACGCGGATCCTTCTTGCACGCACCCTGGTGCCAGCACTCCGTCAGCTTCTGTCGGTGGGACCTCTAAAGGGAGAGAGGGGCGGCTCTCAGAGACGGGCTTACAAGGCCAGTGCCCCTTCCCCTTTTTCCCCACGTTCCCACGTCCGGTTATCTGTGGGTCACTGTGCCCTCTGCCTCAGCAAGGGCAAGCCTGAGCATCAGTGAATCACTGGGTTCCCCACCCGCGTCCGATTTGGAGAGAAAATCACTCATCACAATTATGTGTGAACTTTCTTGAGGTGAAGAGAGCCACACGTTTTTCTGTCTCCCTGTCCGCTTTACAAGTCCAGCTATCCAGCAGAAACATCTGCGAGCCTGTCCTAATTGAGCCATTTTCTGAATGTTGGCCCCTAGTAGGCTGGGCAAGAGCATGGCAAAATGGAATCTGAAATGTGCCATTAGCAGAAACTACAGGCTCCTAGAGGCAGTGCTGGAGGCAGGCTGAGTGCAATTGAAGACACATAATTACTGCAAGCCTTCATTATGTTTGGCCTTTAAACCGTTGGGTGGGGAGCTGAGATCCAGAGGACTTGAGATACAATGGAAGTCTAATGTAGAAATAGCCATCATTAAAATCTATAGAGACTGTGGAACATTTTTATAAAACCATCACTGTGGCGGTGACCTTCAAATCCAAAACTCCCTTTAAAAATGCACATACTGGACACAAGACAACAAAAGATGACGCTTCTCTTCTCCCGTTTCACTTGTCTTGTACATGTCACCACCAATAAAGACTTCTCGAGTGGCTACAACTTCCAGTAGAGGAGGATGAAGTCACTGGGTTACACAGAAATGGTTTTCCCTGGGGAGTCAGGGAGGTGTTTAAAAAATAATAAGTTTGCCTAGAGTCAAGTTCTACTTAGTTTTAATGGTGTTTGAGGGCAATTCAGTAACTTTGGGGCCCTCTGGAGCGGGGAAGTTATTCCCTTTTCAGTAAGAGGACTGAGGGCACTTAGGGTTCAAGGCCATGCGCTCAGGACAGACAGACAGCGTCATCACTCAGGACAGACAGCGTCATCATTAGACAGGAGGCCCCTACTCCTGATGGGCCCATGCACTCAGGACAGACAGTGTCATCACTAGACATGAGACTCCTATTCCTGATGGGCCCTCTGTCCCCACAGCCCCACTGCACACCAAAAAACAGATAGCAGTTTAAGAAACAGTTTTCGAAGTTGATTATTACTTTTTTTCCCCCACTATGGGGACTCCTGCTATAAAAATCAGGCATCACTTAACACAGAGGACGTTAAAGCATCTGCCTATTGCCAATGGCTTCAATTTCACTTTAACTGATTCCAGGCTGTATTTTGACTACAAAACTCAGACACAATAACAGATGACTATTTACGGGTGGAATTAAAAGTTGACAAATGTGTGATATTAATGTTATTGAAGCTATTTCAGGACACAGAAAACTCATTTTATGAAGGCATAACTTTTCATATAAAACTCAATACAAATATAAAAAGTATAGACTCATGCCACTTAAAAACACAAGGGCAAAAGTTATAAATAAAACATTAGCATTGTATTAGGAGAATAACACACCATGACCAGGCAGAACACAGGAACAGATCGATATAAAGAAGGTGATCAAAACAGGCCATTACTCGACAAATTATCCTATCGACGGAGACTTAAGAGGTATTTGGAAAATACAGCAGTAATTCCAAGTACTGCCTTTTGGACTCCTTTGTTGACTATGAGGGATACTCCATTTCTTCTAAGGGATTCTTGCCCACAGTAGTAGATATAATGGTCATCTGAGTTAAATTCACCCATTCCAGTCCATTTTAGTTCGCCGATTCCTAAAATGTCGATGTTCACTCTTGCCATCTCCTGTTTGACCACTTCCAATTTGCCTTGATTCATGGACCTAACATTCCAGGTTCCTGTGCAGTATTGCTCTTTACAGCATCGGAACTTGCTTCCATCACCAGTCACATCCACAAAGCTGAGCGCCGAAGAATTGATGCTTTTGAACTGTGGTGTTGGAGAAGACTCCTGAGAGTCCCTTGGACTGCAAGGAGATCCAACCTGTCCATCCTAAAGGAGATCAGTCCTGGGTGTTCATTGGAAGCACTGATGCTGAAGC
Source organism: Giraffa tippelskirchi (assembly GCF_054371585.1). Classification (NCBI taxonomy): domain Eukaryota; kingdom Metazoa; phylum Chordata; class Mammalia; order Artiodactyla; family Giraffidae; genus Giraffa; species Giraffa tippelskirchi. Next base: position 159,819,154 of record NC_137284.1, read on the forward strand.
TGAAGCTCCAATACTTTGGCCATCTGATGGAAAGAACTGACTCATTTGAAAACACCCTGATGCTGGGAAAGATTGAAGGCAGGAGGAGAAGGGGATGACAGAGGATGAGATGGTTGGATGGCATCACTGACTCAATGGACATGAGTTTGAGTAAGTTCTGGGAGTTGGTGATGGACAGGGAGGTCTGGTGTGCTGCAGTCCATGAGGTTGCAAAGAGTTGGACACGACTGAGTGACTGAATCGAACTGAGCAGTAATTCCTACTAAAACTTTCCATAAAATAGAGAGGAGGAAAATTCGAATATAGATTATTTAATAAAACCCAACAGCAAATATTTTACTAAATGAGAAAATATTAAAATCATTTAAATTAAAGTCAGAAACTTGGAAGGGTTGTCTGTAACAACATCCCACTTTAACACTGTCTCAGAGATTTCAGTGAACTCAGTAAGGCAAGAAAGTAAATTACCTTGTATAAACAGAGAGAAAGTAGAAGTGAGACCACATCTGGGTGCTAAGGATTGAGCAACCCAATCTATTGCTAAGGGCTGGGAACCCAAACTATTAAAACCAAAATGTGGTCATCTGATGTGAAGACCTGGTTCTTTGGAAAAGACCCTGATGCTGGGAAAGACTGAGCGCAGGAGGAGAAAGGGTGACAGAGGATGAGATGGTTGGATGGCATTAAGGATTCAATGCACATGAGTTTGAGCAAACTTCGGGAAACAGTGGAGGGCAGGGAAGCCTGGCGTGCTGCAGTCCAATGGGTTGCAGAGTCGGACATGACTGAGCGACCGAACAACAACAAGTAAAGGTATTTAAAATTCTAGTGTCTTGGGGTACATACGTGAATATACAAAATTAGTAGCTTTTCTTCACTCTAACAGTAAGAACCTAAAAGTGAAAATGAGAACCAAAGGGAAAAAACTACATTCACAATAGTAACAAGCACTTAAAAGTAGTTAGGAATAAATTTAATAAGAAAGCCCTAATATCCATAAGGAAATCTTACACAGGGACTTAGAAAATCTGGACCAATAAAACAGTAATTGTGTTCTGAGATGAGAAGATTTATTATCATAAAGATGGTAATTCTCCCAAAATTAAGGTAATGCGAATTTAAAGTAATTCCACATAAAAAGCGAAGCTTTTAGTTGGCAAAAATGATATTACATCTATATGAAAGAACAACAACCCGGAAGAAGTCAAGGAAATTACGGAGAGTAAGAATACGGAGAGAGCGTGACCAGGTATCATAACATAACACACAGCCGCTGAAATGAGATCACCGTGGGGTTGGTACAGAAGGAAACCAGAGAGCACCGCACTGAGCAGAGTCCTGAAACTTGTCAGTGTGTGCAAAACTTCCTATGGGACAAAGGGGACAGCTCGGACTGGCACAGACATAATGGACCATTCGATAAATGATGCTGACACAACTCCTGATCCACAGAAGAATCAGAGGCCACTCAGTATTACTCATTGGAAGGCCTGATGCTGAAGGCAAAGCTCCAGCACTTCGGTCACCTGATGGGAAGAGCTGACTCACTGGAAAAGGCTCTGATGCTGGGAAAGATTGAGGGCAGGAGGAGAAGGGGGTGACAGAGGATGAGATGGCTGGATGGCATCACCGACTCGATGGACATGAGTTTGAACAAATTCTGGGAGATGATGGAGGGCAGGGAAGCCTGATGTGCTGCAGTTCATGGGATTGCAAAGAGTCAGACATGACTGAGCAACTGAACAATAGCAACAAGAATGTCTGTGGGCTTCCCAGGTGGCTCAGTGGTAAAGAATCCACCTACCAATGCAGGATATGCAGGTTAGATCCTTGGGCCCAGAAGATCCCCTGAAGGAGGACACGGCAACCCACTCCAGTATCCTTGCCTGGAGAATCCCATGGACAGAGGAGCCTGGTGGGCTACAATCCTTGAGGTCACAAAGAGTCAGACACGACTGAAGCAACTGAGCATGCACGCATGCAAACTTATCTCATACAAAAAATAAGTTCTAGAAAAATAAAGGAATCAAATGTAAGAAATAAAACTCCAGTAAGAAAATTTAGGCCACAATGTGTAGGCTCTAATGTTGGGGTGCGTGTGTGTGTGTCCGTTGTGCACACTCAGTCACTCAGTCGTGTCCGACTCTTTGTGACTCCACGGACTGTAGCCCGACAGGTTCCTCTGTCACGGGACTGCCCTGGTAAGAATGCTGGAGTGGGTTACCCTTTCCTTCTCCAGGGGACCTTCCTGCCCCACGGATCAAACCCACATCTCCTTTATTGGCAGGTGGGTTCTTTACCACTGAACCACCAGGAAAACCTAATAGATTACATATATAATATTAAAAGCTCAAAACTTGCTATAAACAATCGATATACAAATAACACGTACATATAAAAATATATATTTGTGCTTCATACAAATAACAGATTTGAAAAAATACATTTATACCTCAGATGACAATCAGTTAATATCTATAACACAAAATTAGCTGTGATGAAGACAGTTAAAAATATATTTTCAAAGTTAAATAAAAAAACAAAGACCAACCAATAGAAAAATGTTTAAAGATATGAATAGGCAATACACAGAACAGCAGATTCAAGTGGCAAAAATATGAAAATATACCCAAATTTATTAATGGTGAGAAAAGATTAATTAAAATGATAGTAAGTATTCTTTACATCCAGTAGACTGGCAAAAATTCAGAATTAGTAGTGATATGAAGAAGAGTCTTCACACATTGTCAGAGGAATTATAAAGTGTTACAGCTTTGTGAAGGGAGAACAGGCAACATGACAGCATCTATTAAAGCTAAAAATACATTTGCTCTTTGACCTGGAAACTCTTCCCGGAAAACTTCTCATCGAATAAAATCTTTGGCATCTAGGGACATATATCCTAAAATGTTTATTTCAGCAATGTTCATAGTAGAGAAAAGTAGAAATGCCCATTAACAGAGGCATTGTTAAGTTAGCTATAGCGCCCACCCCATGGAATATAGGGCCGTCATTAAATACAATGAACTAAAGCTTAATAAGGTCACTTGGTGAGATTTCCATGAGGAATTTCTGAGTGATGCAGATAAGTCTGAATAACAATCTGATCTTTAAAAACAAGCAGTGATCACCTGCTATTTGTGATAATTCAGAGTACAGATTATAGAATGTAAGGACACCTACATGGCTGTTTACACAATTACCTTGGTATAACCAAGTGTCAAGACTGAAAGAGGGGTAAGGGGTCAAACATAAAAAGAAGGAGGAAAAGAGAAGCTGCAGTAAGTGAATGTATGTATTATAATCACATTTTAACATTTACAAAAATTATATATATTGTATATATATGAATGTATGCATAATAAAAACAGAAATTAAAATGAAAAGTTAGCCAAAAAATGACAAGATCTAAACTGATATTCCATCTCCAGTTAGGCATCTAATATTTGAAACAAATATGTCAAAAATGGGGTCCTTTATTTTCCATGCACACTTCTCAAAGCAATCACCGTCTCAGTAAAGGACACCGCCATCCACCCAGTGGCGCGCACAGTAAGTCGCTTCAGCTGTGTCTGACTCTTTGCGACCCTATGGACTATAGCCCACCAGGCTCCTCTGTCCACGGGATTGTCCAGGCAAGAATACTGGAGTGGGTTGCTATGCCCTCCTCCAGGGGATCTTCCCACCCCAGGGATCGAGCCCATGTCTGCATTGGCAGACTGGTTCTTTACCACTAGTGCCACCTGGGAAGCCCATCCATCCAGTGACTGACACCAAACCCTACATATCTTCTCAACTCCATCCTTCCCCTCATCCTCTACACCCGCCTAACTGTGAACTGTCCTGCAAAACTTATCCTTTATTTTTTCAGTTCTCTCCTTTTTCATTATTACCACCTCCCTAGTCTATCTGTGCTATTATAGTAGCCTCCTAAACAGTCTAAATGGTTCCTGTGTGTGTGTGCTAAGTCATTTCAATTGTTTCCAACTCTTTGCAACTCCGTGGGTTGTAGCCTCTGAGCCTCCTCTGTCCATGGGATCTCCAGGCAAGAATACTGGAGTGTGTTGCCATACCCTATACCAAGGGATCATCCCATTCCAGGGATTGAAACAGGCTCCTGCTTCCCCTGCTTTGGCAGGCCAGTTCTTTACCACTAGCACCACCTGGGAAGCCCAAATGGTTCCTAGCTTCTACCTTTTCCCCTTTATAAGCAGATCTAAACACAGGATACAAAGGAGCTTTCAAACTGTAAATAAGATCATGTTTTTCATTTGCTTTTTCTTTGAATATGTTCACACAGTCCTTTCTTGGTAGATAGTTTTATTAAAGTATGACATGCATCAGGAAAGAACAGACATTTTAATTATACAGCTCAGCATATTTCTACCAGGTTCTCAGATCTGTGTGGCTGCCACCCAGATGCAGATATGGTATCTCCCAACACCCACTTTCAAGATTCCTTCCACTGTCCTCCAGACTCCATTATTTCTATTGAAAAGTCATCAGTATCCTTCACATTGCTTGTCCAAAGGATATGCTTATTTTCTCTGCTTTCTACTAGGATTTATTTTTGTCTCCAATGCTTAGTGGTGTAACTGTGATATACTTAGTGTTTTTGTGATTATTTTTATCCTGCTGATACTTTTTCGGGTTCCATGAATGTGTGACTTGTCATCTTTCATCAATTTTGTAAAATTCTTGATCAGCATCTCTTCATTCTTCTGCCCCCATTCCTTCTTTTCCTATCCTCTGTACCTCCGGTTACACACCCATGATACCTTCCTGTCCAGCCTTTGTGGCAGCCATGGCGCGTGCTGCTCAGACCACCCTTCAAACAAGGACTTGCCTTCTTCTCAAGTGAGTATATTTGGGTGGCAGCTGCTCACTCAGGGTCTTCAGAGCCCACTTCAAATGTTAGTCCACCATCACGCCCTCTCTTGGAAGTCTCCTGCTGGTGACTGGTCATTTCTACCTCACGCAGGATCCCTAATGGGCCATCACTGATCTGGCACTCCCTGTTGGGTTCACCAAAACCTTGTCAGGTCCAAGGCTCTCAGTCTTGTTACTATTGTTGCCCCCCAATTCCCACCCATGGGTTTTATAGCATTCTTAGTGGGAGGGAGTCTAACACCAGTGGTTACACCACAGCTAGAATGGAAATCCCTCCCTAGGAATGCATTTGAGCTTCCTATCCACATTTGGTTAGCCGCTCTTAGAATGTCCTAGGGCACTCTTAAAATTGTGGAAGGAAATCTTAAAAAGAGATGAAAAATATTAAAATCCCTGCAGTCCATGCTGGCCGAAAGAAACCTTATGAAGAAGCTCACTTTCCCTAAGGGAAGCCTTCGATCAATACAGCCACAAATATTGCTTTTAGAGCTCACATCACTTATCCATAAAGTTGTTCCTCTAAACCCCAGGTATCTCCTCCCTCTGAATGTCCACTGACTGATCCATTTCCCTAGGAACTATTTACTGGGCACCCATCCTGCACTAGGGACTCTGCATGTGAAAGATGAAGAGCCCACGGTGGGTCCCTACCCTGAGGAGCTCACAGCCCAGTGACCTGAACAAAGAGACAGGATAACACACACGGATGCTTGCGTAGGATGTGGGGTTGTCACCAGCTGCTCCTGCTGTGGGGTGGGGGTTGCAGGTACCGATGGCTTCACTGCGTCACCAGCTGCGTGCGTGGGTACCGTCTACTGCAAACATTCCCATACACACTGTGACGTCACGGGCCTGGGGATCTCCTGTGCCATCCCCAGGGAGCCAGGCAGCATGAGGCAGCTCCATCCAACCCACTGTCCCACGTGTGTGACAGGACCTGAGTCCCCTGGTGTCACCCTACTGCGTGTGGCCAGGGCAGTGGCTCCCGCATCCTGTGGCCTTGTCTCCTGGGGCCCCGGGCCTCCAAGATGCCTCCTTAGGCAAACCCTGCAGGTTCCAGCCAGACGTGGGCCTTTAACAACAGAACATAAGCAAGGCGTCAGAGTTGATCTTTGTAAGACATATTCCTTGGCCCACAATCTCCCTTTAAAGGAGATACACAAGCAATTAAAACTATGGAGGCCAGCAAATCTTTTCTCTTATCCTGAAATTCCTTGTTCTTCAGATAGCAGATGGTCCATTAAATATTAGCAAGGTTTTCTGTCATATTACAATCATGATATCTGTGACCCGTGACCATGGCAGAGAGTAGGCCTGGGTAGACACCAGACTCTACCACTTCCTAGCCATGGGGCCTTGGGCAAATCCCTTTACTTCTGTGACTCTGGTGTTTCATCTACAAAACTGAGTTATCAGCAGTGCTGATCTCAAAGAATTGCCAGGAAGATCAAAAGAGTTGTTACAACAAAGTGGTTAGAACTGTGCCTGGCACATAGTAAGCACTAAATAGATGCTGCTGCAGTTGGTATGATTATTAATACCCCTAACAACAGGCATTTATGTTATTAAAGGTAACTGGTATTATTGTGATCATGATCACAACTCATTAATCATCACTGATAAAAACGTCTCAGTGATGTAATTATCTTAGATTCAGGTGACCTTTTCTATTAAAAATACAAGTAGTTTACTATTGGAAGGAACGTAAGCTGGTTAAGACACTATAGAAACTAATCTGGAGGTTCCTCAAAAAAACTAAAACTAGAGTTACCTTATGATCCAACAATCTCACTTCTGGACGTATATCCTACAAACCTACGATTCAGAAAGATACACGTACCCCAGTGCTCACAGCAGCACCATTCACAACAGCCAAGACAAGGAAACAAGCTGTATGTCCGTCAACAGATGGACGGATCAAGATGCGGTATGTATATACAGTGGAACACTACTCACCCACAAAAAGAATGAAGTAATGCCATTTGCAGCAAGATGGATGGAACTAGAGATTATCGTACTAAGTGAAGTAAGTCAGACAAAGACAACTAGCATATGATAGCGCTTATATGTGAAATCTGACACAAGGGATCTCACCTACAGAACCGAAACAGACTCACAGCATCGAACAGACTTGTGGTTGCCAAGGCAGGAAGTTCGGGATCAGCAGATGCAAACTATTACATACAGGACGGATAGACAAGGTCCTACTGTAGAATATACTAGGAGTATATAAACCATGGTGGATAAACCATAGTGGAAAGGAATATCAAAAAGAACGTATATGTGTATGACTGACCCTGATGCTGGGAAAGATTGAAGGCGGGAGGAGAAGGGGACGGCAGAGGAGGCGATGGTTGGATGGCAGGGAGATCAGCCTATAAAGCAGAGCCACTGAGGCTGCAGATGGGAGGGATTATTCCTAGAATCCTGCCCCCGACACTCCTTCACCCTCCAGGTTGTCGTTCAGCCGCTCAGTCGCGTCTGATTCTTTGTGACCCCATGGATGGCAGCACACCAGGCTTCCCTGTCCTTCACTATCTCCCGGAGCTTGCTAGAACTCACGTCCACTGAGTCAGTGATGCCATCCAAGAGACTCTCAAGAGTCTTTTCCAACACCACAGTTCGTAAGCATCAGTTCTTTGGTGCTCAGCCTTCTTTACGGGGCTACGTGCTGACAAGCAATTTGGGAGGAAAGATGGGGAAGAAATGTTGGATTTGGATCCCAACTGAGTACCAGATTCAACAATGACCAGCTCAGAGCTGGAGCCGAGGTCCTCCTGCACCTGCCCAGCCAACGTCTCCAGGGTGGCCCCTCGGGCACCAGTATTCACCAGGTCACTTCCTCCAGCACACTGGGTACCAGAGGGAGAAAGGGGCAAGGAGGAAGGACTCTGGCCAAGGGAGAATCCAGAAACTGTTGTTTTCCTTTTGCGCAGTGTTTCTGAGGACATGCTGAATTTATTATTGGCGTGCTGAATTTTCATTATTTAAAAAAGAACTAATTTTTAAATACTGATGAAAGGCTGTTCAGTCTACTAATATCACTGTTTGAGGAAAGTGGAATTCCTTCCTTCTTCCCTCTTTAGGAAGAGTCCACTACAGCCAAGTAGGAAGAGGGTTGACAGAACCAATTTCCATTCACCGGTTCTACCACCAGAACTTTAGCAAGAAGATCCCACCAGGAATTTCCTATGGATGCAAATCACTGTTTGAGGTGTTAAAGTGAGTAATTAGGTCATTTAGCAGAAATGCTCTGACGTGTAGTGAGACTGTTGAGACCCACGGGGAAGACAGATTAACGTGGCAAACTGCTTCCAATCTCAGTGCAAAGGAAGCGGAAGTAGAATCCTTGTTATCTGAGAGAAACGATGTTCCCCTTCATCCATCGTCCTTAAAATGAGACAAATCCGGATGTAACCGCCCTTATTTACAGCAGGTTGACAACCCTGCTTGTCAAATTCAGTTGAATGTCCAAAGTAGCTCGACGTTAATCCAGCCCTCCCCCCGAGGCCCATAAGAACCAGATCACGCGTCTACATAATAAATTCTCTGTGCCAGGAAATTGTTTTAAAGGAATAATGTTTAGGTAAGTAAAGGAAAAAAGGCTTCCTACTGGGAGATATTTTCTGAACAAAATTAAATATTATAAAACCATATTATTAAATTCTGTCAAAAAGGTGTTAATCTCGTTACTCTGGCATGGAAGCTTTGGTTCTCCGTAATTATGGATCACTGCAAACTTAACCTTTTCTGTTATCTTGCGGCCAACATGTAACATAGGATTGGAGAGAAGGAGAGACGGAAAACATCAGAAAGAGTGGAGGACGGAAGTGCTGTGAGTCTGCCCACAATCCAAATCAAACTAAGCAGGTCGGACCTGCAGAGGTCCTGTTTACTGAAGGCACTCTTTGGAAACCATAAAGCTAGCAGGCAACCGTGTGCACACACACATACTGACTCCATGCTTTCTTTTCTTTTCATTTGAAATCTGTTGAAAATACATACACGGCTCTTACAGACTAACTGTCTTTACTTGGGCGACTCCTTGTGAAAACCGCTGCCCTTTCATGGGTGCCTTCCTGCTGAGCATCCCTGACAGCTTCCCACCCGATCTCCATGATGACAACCACGCTCACAAGCGCGTGTCTACTACAACCATTAACGACACTGCCAATGCTGTGTGCAGACTGATTACTAAGGCACGTTACCTCCGCCCGTGACCACCACTGGGCACCCACGCGCCAGGGCTGACCTGGGTGGGAGTCGAGTCACGCCCTCTGACCCTTTGGACTCACGACAGCATTGAGGGTTTAGGACACATCTGCAGAAAAGAAAGACTAATGCAAGCTTGCTGATGCTGAGTGCTATCAGGGTTACAGGGATGAAATAATCACACACCCTCTCCTGTAGGAACTTGACCCAAGCCCACCATGGCCACAGGGAATCCTGTCTCACTGACAACTCCCAGGAGGTTTCCCTTCCAGGCTTGATCGGGTAGGAAGCCTGGTGCTGTGCAGACACGGCATCAGGAATCCTGCCATCCGTCCTGGTCTGTCCCAGAAGGACGTGTGTGACAAGGAGGTTGTGTAAATGCCCGTGCCCTTGTTCCCTCATCTACAGAATAAACGTGGCACTAACGCAGCTGTCTGCATCCTGAGCATGCTCTAAAATGAAGGAAGACCCTGAACAAGTAAAGGCGGTTTTCAAGATCTAAGCAACACTGGTTCCCCACACATGGACACTGAGCTTTCCCTTACTGTTTTCTCAGTTCCCACCCTTCCAACTTCTAGGCTTTGCAGTCCCAATGGGGGCCCATGGCACACGGTATGTCCTTGGGTGATGTGTGTTGACTGGATGCAGGAGCAGAAGAAAGTGATGCTGGAGGACCCCAGGAAAGCCACCAGGTGTGCGAACATCCAGAAATGGGAGCTTTCTTTTCTAACACAAATCACTGCCCACTAATCTGCTTTCAGTGCCTGTTTTCTTCCTTGGCATGCTCACGAGTTATTAACTCTCAGCCTCTCCTGCGTGTGCCCATCAGGGTTCCCTTATGCTTAATTGAATCCACATATGCCTTATTTTATTATTTCTGTCAATGACTCAAGCTGGATTTAGCATAAGGTGACCCAGCAGACAAGCTGCCCATTCAGTCTCCTGGGACCCCAATGCGTCAGCAATGTTCACCAGGCCCCTCCTCACGGTCACTCCTGGGATGCGGTTTGCCCGGGTCAGCCCAAGCCCTACAGTTTTTTCAGGGAAGCATCTCCTCCTGCCTTACTCCCAAAGGGACCAGGCTTTCCATGCCCTCATACAGAACTCAGGTCTGGACCATAATGACTTAAGTTCTTGACTTGAGAAAACAGGGCTGTATTGGGGACAAAAAGTAACATAATAAATAATGTACATACCGCTCGTGATTGAGAATATCACAGGAGGAATAAGGATGCTGACTTGCAGTTGATCAAGAGAAGAAGATGGTGCAGGGAGTATTATGAGGGGAGGGAGGTGCTGTATTTTAAACTAAGAAAATCTGAGCCTGACAGAAGCTGAAGAGAGGGAGGGAAGGAAGCCTCAGGGAGGAAGAAAACGTGGTCCAGTGGGAATCCCAAACTCCACCCCCCGCGCTGTGACAGATGTGAGTGCACCACCCAGATCTGCATCAGGACGCAGACCCTGGCCCCCCGCTTTGGGGAGGGCCGCCTGCAGATGGTCCTCGTGTTGACTTGTTGGGAATCTTCTCGGCGAGGTGCGCTGCCCTGTTCAAGGTCACGGCTCCTTCTGGGAGCAGCCTCCGTCCTTGGCAGAGCAACACGGCACCTTCCCTTGACCAAACCCCTGCCTCCAGCTCTGGACACCTCGCAGGGCCACCCCACTCCAGCTCCCCTGGGGGCTGGCTCTGTGCGCCCACTTCCTCTGTCCACCTGCCCCCCTCCACCCACCCACCCCAGACATGCCCTCCTATCTCCACTCCAGAAGAGCTGACCTGAGACATCTCCCATCAGGGCCACTAAGACCCCTGCGTCCAGGGCCGTGTTTCTCAACACGTGGTCTCTTAACCACCCACATGAGACTTGCCAAGAGCCCTAGTGGAAATGCAGATGCCTGGGCCACCCTCACCTGTGAATCAGAGTTTCCACCAATATGTCCCTAAATATCTGTGGTTTTAATAAGCTCCTCCACTCATCTTGCTGCAAATTGAATTCAAGAACCATGGTTTCCAAAAATGCAGGGTAGACAAGACCAGAAGGGGAAATGTCACAGGGTCTTGATTTCTAAGTGAGTTGCCTGCAGAAGATAGCAGAGATACCAGGTCCTTTATGAAAGGCTGCACCCTGAAGGCAGCAGCTGGGTGCTCAGCCCAATTTCACAGGAGGCTCCCTAACTCGCCACCTGGTTGCCTGTTGGCTGTTTCAAGCTCTGCACTGTCACGTTGAAGGCATGTCCTCGTGTGTGTGCACTATGTCTTCCTCACTGGGGCGACCTCTCTGAGGGGTAACCACTCCACTACCTCCTGGGCGACGACCGGGAACTGCTTCAACTGAGACTGTGTTTTAACTTGTTCTGGTAGCATGTGGGTGGCATTCTGAATCATATTATGAACGTCAAGTGACTTACAAAACTGAGTGATGTCAGAAGATGCATCAGTCGTCCTGGTCCCCAGGGATGCGCGGTCCCCAGGGTCCCTTCCGGCCCCTCCCCTCCCAGGGTCCCTTCCGGCCCCTCCCCTCCCAGGGTCCCTTCCGGCCCCTCCCCTCCCCAGGGTCCCTTCCGGCCCCTCCCCTCCCAGGGTCCCTTCCGGCCCCTCGCCTACGAGCCCCTGATCACACGTGCAGACTCTCCTCTGTGGGCAGATGGTGGTCATCCCTCCACTCTGTCTGCCTTTGTTGGGGAAAGAAAGATAAGAAAGAAAGAAAGATAGTGTCCGACTTTTGTGATCCCCTGAACTGTAGCCGGCCAGGCTCCTCTGTCATGGGATTCTCCAGGCAAGAGTACTGGAGTGGGTTGCCATTTCCTTCTCCAGGGAATCTTCCCCACACAGGAATTGAACCCAGGTCTTCTGCATTGCAGGCAGATACCGACTGAGCTAATGTTGGGGAAAGAGCGCCACAGAGACTGTCTGAGTTATGTGGTTCCATTTGTTGTGAAACCATTAGGGCTTGTTTGCCGGTGGGTGAGTCCCCCTCAGCCTTTAGGACTCATCCTTGGTGACAGCAGGTGCTGTCGCCTCGCCAGGACCCAGCCCTGCGGTCAACGCAATGTCAGATGAGCAGACCGCACCTCCCCGTGTCCCCCTGGCTGGGGTGATGCCCTGCCCGTGTCATTGCAGCTCATTTGGACCTCAGGTCAGCACCCCACTGTATACAGTGACCTTATGTAGTAATGTTCCCAGGAGTAAGGCATCAGAAGATTATCTGGAAGTCTAGGTAATTCTAGCTGCGTCTCCTCACACTGGTCTGAGCTGTGCAGGGACGGACCAGGTCCAGCGGGTGTGCAGACACTGATTCGGCCCTTGGCATTTGCCTGGTGACGTGAGCCGACCGGGCATGGCCCTGATTTCTGCATCCATTGGGAGGCTCAGGTCTGGGGTTGGCAACTGGCCCCCAGCGACATTTATGTGCTTGGGCACAGTCTGAAATTCTGGTGAGCTGCAGAGTTGGAAATGGAAAGTGGTGGCTTTCTTTAATCTAAAATTGTTTAAAGGGAATTTCCTTCAACTTTCCAGAGGAGACAAAGAACAAGACAGTGAGGCTCTTAGGGAGGAAGAACAGCTCCAGAGGGCTTCTGTTCCGTGGGAAGTTAATCTAGAAAATTAGAAGAGGCAAGAAAGGACAAATAAGCCAAACCAGGTCTTAACAGGAAACTTCCTGTGGCCAAGGGAAGCAAATCCAGACACTTTAGTCCAAAACAATGTTTCTGTTTGAAATATCCGACAATTTAGGGAGGAGGACCAGCATTATTTGGTTTAATCAGCTGGATCTAATCAACAATATTGGGCTTCCCAGGGGGTGTGAGTGATGAAGAGCTCGGCTGCCAATGCAGGAGATATAAGAGACACAGGTTCAATCCCCGGGTGGGGAAGACCTCCTGGAGTAGGGTGTGGCAACCCACTCCAGTATTCTTGCCTGGAGAATCCCAAGGACAGAAGATCCTGGTGGGCTACAGTCCATGGGGTCACACAGATTCTGACACGACTGAAGTGACTTAGCACGCATGTAATCAACAAAATTAGAGGATGCTAAAGAACCCCAAGAATTCTTAAAGGATTCATGACAACTGTATACATCTATTAGTGGTTGAGGGCTACCTGATTCTAAAACAACGTAGGAAATTCCTTCCCAGTGAACGGTCTCATGAAAATGTTTGTTATCCACTTGAGGCCAAAGAGCAAAGACAAACAAAGGCGTGTTAATTCACAGTGGGGCCGCAGGGTGCCTGAAACTCAGAAGATGAAAGACAGACTGCACTCTCTTCCCACCTCTGATCCCGAACTTAACACCTTCAGGAAGCGGGCTTAAGGAGATGCTGATGCTGAGGAAAGAAACCAGAGGTCTGTTATTACCTGGATGTTTCACAGATCAGATCTCACCCGCCAAACCCTCACGACCCCACACTGCCAGAACCGGGAGAAGCAGACCTGTGCCACTATGTCCCCCAGCACACCGTGTTGCCACCGTGGTCTCAGTGACGCGCGGGTGAAGGGGGCCGGGGTGGGGGCGCTGGATTCACAGCGTTTGCCCATTTCTGTGGTGTAGATACTCCTGGACACTTGGCTGGAAGGTCTCATAAACCATGCAAGCCAGCTCCAGCCAGTGATGGATGCCACAGAGATAATCGAGTGATCTTACCGCCTAGCCAGTCCACAAGTATGTGTTAATGGCTGACTCCATCCTTCTCATCGATATTACCTCTGCCAGCACCCAAGGCCTCAGGTCACACCCCACAAAAACTGAATCTCAGGCAGATGGCTTCCCGGAGCCTGGTGGAGAGGTCCCGGGGTTTCTGACAGAGCCCTTCATGGTGACACATGTTGCCACCAACTGCACGCAGGGCCGAGGGCAGAGCAAGCCAGCCAAGCACTGTGTCTGCCCGGGAGCTGTTTCCGGCAGTGACTCACCCATAGTGACCCAGCTCCTGATCGTGTGTGTCTCAGGTCCGCGTGACGTTAGCCACAGACTCCCGTGAAGATTCTTGGGAGCTGATAGCACTGAGAGAGAGAGGAGCCCCAGGGAATCATCCAAAGCATCTCTTATGGGCTGGCCCCAAAGAGAAGACAAACCTAAAACTGGGAAGGAGAAAAAGGGTCAGACAGAATACTATATATCAAGAAAAAGGAATTTTTTCTTCCATGGGCATGGTGCTATATAAAAAGGGTTAGGGGAATCTAGTCTGGTGTTTCACGGAAAGCAGAGAAAAACCAGCCCTTCCACCCACTCGTCTGCCAGGCACCCCACCTGTTCAGAGCCAGCCCCTCCCATCCATCTCCCGTCCGGAATATTCTGCCACCTCCTGACTCCTTCTCTCTCAGTGGATCTCTGTAGCCCAGCAAACCCAGGCCCTTCCAAGGAGGAAGGCCATGAATGACCTACCTATCTGTGTAGCCTGATGATGTGAATGTTATTTTTAAGTTATTGTTTTTAAATTTTTATTTTATATTGGCGTATAGTCGATTAGGGGGTTTCTCAGGTGGCGCTAGTGGTAAAGAACCCGCCTGACAATGCAGAAGACGTAAGAGACTTGGGTTCGATCCCTGGGTTGAGAAGATCCCCTGGAGGAGGGCAGGGCACCCCACTCCAGTACTCTTGCCTGGAGAATCCCATAGACAGAGGAACCCGGCGGGCTACAGTCCATGGGGTCACAAAGAGTCAGACACGACTGAGCAAGCGCGTACCCCTGCACGGCTGATTAACAACCTTGTCTTAGTTTCAGATGGACAGCAAAGTGATGCGGTTCCACATATACAGGTAACTAATCTTTCTCAGGTCCTTTAAGGCGGAGCTGGTGGGGTGACTGAGAGGCAGGCTTGCTTTTCTGTCCTCCCCCGACCCACCCTGACTCCCCCGCCTTCTGCCAAATACCATTTACTTAATTAATGTTTTTCATGGGAGTGTCTCCTTGTTCCCACATATTTACTTGAACCATTTGCCGCTGCAAAGGAAAATGATTGTTTTTATTTACCTAAACTTTGAATATCGTCCATTGTCTGTTTTACTATTCAGAATTCCAGCACTTTAATAATCTTATGATATGCAACTTGGAAACCTATGTAGATTCATCATTTTATCAAATAATTGTTTACTGGGATTATTTCAGTCTGTAATTGTTTCTCTCTTTTCCCCTGTGAAACACGGAGCGCCCCGAGTCCTGTGCTCAGTTCTCAGGATGGGAAAACACCAGCATCCGCCGCCCCTCGGAGATGAAAGGAACACACAGCCCGAGGTCCTCACCCTTGCTGGAAAACGCTGCCGCCTTCGTCTCCCGGCTGATCCCTGGGATTTAAAGCTCTGCTTCGCGCCTGAGACCAACATGGCTAGATGTGGGAAGCATCCCTTCTCAAGTTTGGAGGTGGAGGTCAGACAGGTGGAAAGGTTCCTCTGAGGCTCGAACCCTGGAGTTGGGAGGGCAGACGAGGAAGAGCCCCGGGAGGCAGGGTTTGGGCCTGGCGGGGCCTCTCGGAGCACATGGCTTTCCCTGCCCTCCTGGGAACACTGCCTCATCCCTGAGCGGGAAAGAAAGAAAGAAAAAAAATCAGCCTGGAGCCACCAAACACAGCGGGAAGTGAGGCCTGCCCAGGAGTCTCTCCATCTCTGGTTTGAGTTTAGATCGGTCTGGTGTATCTTGGACGGAGTGAGAACCTTCTCTAGCTTCAGGCCGAACCCGAACCCCTGGTCTTCTAGGGGTATGTGAGGAAGTTTCCGGAGGCCTACAGGGCAGGGGCTGTCACTCTGGGAAGAGGGGGTGCCCACAGAGGACCCGCCACCCCACGGAGGGGCTCCATGACGATTTACCTGGACACCTTGCTGGGAACCATCACATCTCACAGATGTGTCTTGCCTCCCTGTCTCACCTGGGACCACGGAGCCAAAATTCATCTCAGCCTACCAGCCTCTCCTGACTCAAACCCACGTTTACCTCCCAGAGAGCTCAGAGCAAAGGCCTTTTATGAGTGAGCCGATGGGTGCTTCTTAACAGCCCGTCTGTGAGAGCAGCTCCTCCTGCACACAGGGCACTGGAGAAGTTGGCCAGGCCACCACGTGCCGGCAAGCTGCCAGCCAGCCCCAAACTGGATGTGAACCTGGAGTTCTGCACCCTTTCCTGGGGGCAGAGCACAAATCACCCTGTACGTGCAGAGCAGTGGGCAGACCTGGGAGCAGCTGCTGAAGCCTCGTCTGCTGGGCAACTCAACCTCCAAAGTTGTCACCAACACGATCGCTTTGCTGTGAACAGCCCCCATCCATGTGGAATTCAATCCTGAGTGGGTTTCCTGGTAGGATGAGTCACATATGGGGACTGCCTGGTCAGTTCAGATGACTTCTCCCCAGGCCGGGAACCTTCCCTGCACTTCCAAGCAGGCTCTATCACTGCAGCATCGCCCCTCTAGCTCCCTGCAAGGTCTCCGAGCCACCTGCGCCCCTGGAGTGCAGCCTCTTATGCAGTGGGCAGACCCTGATTTCATGTCCAACTCCTTCGCTCCTAAAGACCCAAGACACAGTTCAAATTCCTTCGAAGTTTCAGAATACCATTCACATCAAAACTGATTTTATTTTATTTAAACTATTAAATTATTTTTGGCTGCACGGGGTCTTCGCTGCTGCGCAGAGGCTTTCTGTAGTTGCAGCAAGCAGGGGCTCCCCTCTAGCCGTAGTGCAGCGCCTTCCCTTGTTGTGGAACACCGGCCCTACAGCCCTCGCGAGGGCACAGTAGTGGTTGTGTACAGGATAGCCGCCTCGAGGCCTGTGGGATCTTCCTGGGCCAGGGACCGAACTCACGTCCCCTGCATTGGCCGGTGGATTCTTAACCACTGGACCATCAGGGAAGCCCCAAACGAATGTTAAAAAGCCGCATAACTCCCAGGAGAAATCAAGAGGGGGGTGAAGAGTGGCATCCTGAGGGTCCAGATTCCTCGGGGATCAAAACCTGCACAGAGCTGACCCCTTGGGTCAGGGTTCTACTCAAAGGACAGTTAAGTTCCATGTCAACAAAATCTCAGGGGGTCTTCCATTCCAGCTGCTTCTTTCTAACATGTGAGACCTGAAAACACAGCACAGCCTCAGATTCCCTTGTCTGCGGTATTGGAGCTGCTCGAGTCTGTGTAAGCAGAGCGGATTTGGTTCCAAATTCACCTTCTCTCTTAACAGAAGTCCGTTTACTGCTCAAGGGCCCAATGTCAGTGTCTAGTATGTATTCCTATTTCTTTTCCCCACAGGTGTTTCTTAAGTGCAAGGTAATTGCTGGAATGAAGGCAAATGCAGAGAACACAGAGATGGTCACCATCGCCATGGCACCAGTCAGCAATCTCCATGGTGACTGGAACACACAGCATCCAGGAGAAGGGTTATTGTCTGAGGAGCTCACGGTCCTGTCGGAGAAAGGATTAAACATACTCCCCTGTCCCCAGGTGCCAGCCTCACTCACCACCCCCAAATGCAGCCCCTACTTTGGTCAATTGCACACACACACACACGTGCACACACACACATGTGTGGGCCCAGGGGTAACACTGTAACAATGACCACCACGCAAAGAGAATGGGAAAACCTCACTGATTCAGACAAAGGCAGGAAGAGTGGCTGCCTCCATGATCTGATTTTGCCCCTAAAGTCACAGTTTGCTCCAGGTCAGCCCGCTGGGCGCATCGGGCTGTGGGGAGGCCACACTTGGTGTTTGCTCCTCAGGAAAGTGGTTGCAGTAGGGACTGGAAGGGGAGTTTGGGGTTAGCAAAGGCAAAGTGTCCTGCACGGGATGGATAAAGAGCAAGGCCCTACTGCACAGCACAGGGAAGCATGCTCGCTCTCCCGGGGTGAACCAGAAAGGAGAAGAACGTGGAAAAGCGTGTGTGTAGCTGAGTCATCCCGCTGCCCTGCAGAGATGAACACCGTCAATCAGCCAGACTCTAATGTAGAAGCAGGTGGCGCAGAGACTGCAACCGGCCTCCTCCGCGGGCGCTCCCGGGACGGGGTCCCCCGCCCTCCGCCTCCGCGTCTCCTCTTCGTCCCCGGACACTGTGGTTTCAGGGTCCTGCTGGACACCGAGACTCTAGGGTGGGTTAGTCTGGAGGTCATTTCTCGCTGGCCCTGGGTCTGGGTCCCACCTTCTCCAGCGGGCAGCTGCAGACCCCTCTACAGAGCCCCCTGCCTGGATGGCCACTGGGCATCTGTGGGCAAGGTCACCTCGGGGTCTACGGCTTGGCAGGGGGTCGCCTCTCAAATCCTCGGTCAAGAGGGACACAGAGTCCGCTCCACAGCCTTGCCCTAGGAGAGAGCCCTGGAATCTGGATTTTACAAAAGGAGACTGTGGTATGGCGTGTCACCAGCCACCCCCATCTGGGGTCGCCCTCTCTCGGGGACAGATTCTCCCCCAGCACCTCCCTCGTGCCCTCTCATGACAACACAGGGTGCTGTGGTGCAGAAGAGGCGCCCAGCCCAAGGTCAGGTTCTTGGCCTCCTGTCTCCTGTCCCCGCAGCGTCTAGTCTGAAGGGGAGGACTGTGCTTCCAGGGTGCAGGGCTTTTTCCCTACTGAACTGGAAGCTGAGTCTGCAACTAGACCATCAGGTAATCAAAGATTAGCTGGGATAAAAGGAGAAGTAAGATTTCTGCCTGAAATAGAAGTGAGGGATATGGGTGGCATACACGGGTTCATGGGACCCATCCTTGTACTAACAGGTTCAGTGAGAGAGGCGGTGGGCAAGCACCACAGTCCTATGCCGAAAATACCAAGACCCAGACTACAGAAATCGACGCTGGGGTCACACCTGCCAGGGAAAGCCGCCCCATCACACGGGAGCAGACGGAGAGCTGGGGGAGAAGGAGGCGTGCTCTGGGTACCAACCCGGAGACCAGCCACGGCAACGTGGCTTCCCTCGTACCATTTATACGATTTAAAAAGTATTTCTTCTTTCTGTTGACTTTAAAAGATCAGAGCATGCATTGATGTTGGGAAAAAGGTCACCCTTTATTCCATGTTTTGCCAAATAGCAGGGCAAGATGCTGTTAGAATTAGGGCCGAGTGCCCACCACCCAGGGCTCCCAGACTCAGAGCTCTGACTCCATGGCTGTTGGCAAAGTTGTGTGTGACTCTGGAGTTTTCTTCCGGTTGTCAGGAAGTGAGCCTGCTGGTAGCTTCTTGTGGGGGAGCCGTGTTATGTCACGGGGGGGACCAGCAGGAAGAGGGGCGTGTCCGTGGCGCTGGTGGCCGAGAGGATGATGCACATGGCTCCACGCACGTCAGCAACGCTACCCACTTTGGAAGGAGACGTCCTGCTTCCTGCCCACAGGGAGGCAGCTGCAGTGGACTGGCTTCAATCCCTGGCCTACGGGCGGGTCTCTGGTGACCACGAGGTGAACACTGGGCCCAGACCTTGTTTCCTGGGCACCTGCAAGGTGAGCTGGCCTCTGGTGGCGGCCCCCGAAATGAGCCCCAGGAACTGACCGTGATCTCTCACTGCTGAGATTCCCGGAGTGGCCCTGGCCCCGGCCTCTGCTGAGGACCGGGAATTCAGGTGTCCCCAATTTGACTGAGTTCATCAAAGGCCATTTCTAGGGCCTGCAGAACAGAACCTAAGCTAACACGCTGGGCACCGCCCTCTGAAGGAGGAGCCTTAGGGGTTTCAAGACAGGAAGAGGGAGATTTCCTGAGGAACTGGGCTTCCCTCCTTAAACCCCGTGTGGCTGATCCAGACAGCTCACGGAGACCCTAACTCTCCGCTGTGCAGGGAGACTCCTTAGGGCAGGTTCCTCAGGCTGGAGGGATGCAGTCTGGGGAGAAGCGTTTCAATCCCACTGCATTTCTGGATTCTTCATCTGCTTTCAGGGAAGCCCTTTTCTGGTGGACCCTGGAAAGCGTCTCGGTAGGGTCATCGACTCCTTCCTAGGTTCCAAAACTGCGAACAGACGACTCCCAGGCTCCAAATCCACCCTTACTGGCCTCACTCTCTCTGCAGCAGCGGCCAAGGGAACACGCCTGGGACCAGAAGTCACCAGATTGGATTCCCCCAGCCTCGGCTGGTCCTTCAGGGAGGATTCGGGGCGGGAGGGGGAGCTTTTCTTCCTTATCTTTGGGGAAAGGCCAAGAACGGGGTAAAAACCAAGCTCTCTGCTACAGACCGC
The DNA here is from genome assembly GCF_054371585.1 of Giraffa tippelskirchi. Lineage (NCBI taxonomy): Eukaryota > Metazoa > Chordata > Mammalia > Artiodactyla > Giraffidae > Giraffa > Giraffa tippelskirchi. The sequence goes on from NC_137284.1 coordinate 159,839,368, forward strand.
GATCTCGCATTTTCTGGAAGCAATGCTCCTGTTGTCTGTGGCTGGAAAACAGGAAGAGAAGAAACGAAAGCAGTGAAGGCCTGTCCTAGCGCCTGTCTGTCCATGTCCGTCCCTGGGCCGCCCCAGGACTCATCCAGGGCTGGGTTTCATCCTCTGCCCACGTTTTGGAGACATTTTCCACATTTTCACCCAGATTTCAGATCTGGTTCTGTGTCGTCCAGGATCCTGGACACGAGTCCAGATTTCAGCTCCTCGGTGTCTGTCTTGAGTCCCAAGGCAGGCGTCTTCCCAGCTGGGGATCGAGGTTCTTGAGCCACTTTCATCCAACCCCACCTGGACTCTGACAGCCCTCCTCTCATCTAGACTCCTCGTCCCACATCCACACTGGTCCTACAGGAACCAAGGCCTGGCCCAGACCCTTCTCATCTCTCAGAACTCTTGGTCTAAACAATCTTTTGTCCTCAGGCTGTTTCCTTCTGCATCCACCCAGATCTGCTGTGACATTGTCACCTGCAAGACAATAGGATCTACGGGAAGGGCTTTCCTACAGAAAGGCTTTTCAAGGACTGAGACGCAACCATTAATACTCTTGAATAAATGAAAGCGTGAAAGTGTATCCTGTCAGATACACTGAAAATTTGCCAGTTTGTTTTTTTAAACTTATCTATTTTTAATTGGGAGAAGGCAACGGCACCCCACTCCAGTACTCTTGCCTGGAAAATCCCATGGGTGGAGGAGCCTGGTAGGCTGCAGACCCATGGGGTCGCTAGGAGTCGGACATGACTGAGCGACTTCACTTTCACTTTTCCCTTTCATGCACTGGAGAAGGAAATGGCAACCCACTCCAGTATTCTTGCCTGGAGAATCCCAGGGACGGCGGAGCCTGGTGGGCTGCCGTCTATGGGGTCGCACAGAGTCGGACACGACTGAAGCAACTTAGCAGCAGCAGCAGCATTTTTAATTGAAGGATGATTGCTTTATACTATTGGCTTGATCTCTGCCATACAACATGAATTAGGACGTATGTACACCTATACGTCCTTCCCATCTCCAACCTCCCTCCCACCCCATCCCACCCTCTCGGTTGTTACAGAGCCCTAGGGCAGAGGGCTTCTTTCCTGTGGGATTCAGAGTGGAGATGCGGGATGCCAGGGGGAAGGATGGTTCTGGTTCACAGCCGTGGTGACAAGACTTCTATCTGATGGTGATGGATATTGATTTTTTTCCCCTCCTCTTCTCAGCCTGTAATGTCCTAAATCACTTCCTTTGTGCAATTGCGCAGACACGTGGCCCGGCTTCCAGAGCCAGGGGCCCGAAGGCCCGGCTCCGCGGGGCGGGGCGGCGCGCGCATTAGGCGCGGAGGGGGGCCCGGGCGGGCCGAGCAGATGGTGCCTGAGACGCGGCTCCCGTCCCGGGCAGCTTTCTCCATAATGGAATCCACATTAAAGATGATACTATCTTCACTTTTAAAGGCCTTAATGGATGATATTTATGTCCGTGAAATATGTTCCCGACTGCACCGTCCGTAGCCTGGGAAGCGCGGGCCACCGTGGGGTCGCGGCGACCACCGCCGCTGTGAATCCAGTTCCTTTCCGACCAGCTGATCAGTACGAGACGTCTTCATACGCGACAAAAAGTATAGTTTGTCAGTGTTCCCCACAGAATATGGCGAGGAGTTGAGCTTTAATGCGAGTTGACAGCCTTGTGATATTTTCTGCCATCTTCTTCTTAGCAAAGTGGTCTGAAAATGCATCCATAATTTATTTATAGGCCCTGAAGGTTAACTCCTGAGTAACCAGAGTGTTTCCTCGGGCTCTGGGGATGGAGGCGCCCCTTTCTCTGGGCGGTCCTCCCTTCTGTGTCCTGGGGAAAGGGAGTGAGGGCCCAGGGCGCCCTTTGGGAGAAAGAGACGCCAGCCGAGTCACACACACTTATACTAGGATCATCTCAGGACTGCAAGTATTAAAACGGAGAGCATACGTGACTTATTTAAAATTTCAGAAGAGTCCGCTTCTTTTCAGCAAGGACTTAGTGTTTGCAAAGGAGCAAAATGATCAACTGGATGCAGACTGGATAACATTGAACCTTAGGAAATCTCTAATATTCAAAATGTAAGTAAGAAATGATGTTCTTAGGAATCTGAACACCACTGTGTGACTCTACAGTTGAATTCTTGGGAACATGAGCCTGAGCAAAGTTCAACTTGTTCATTTAGCTCCCCACTCCAGTGTTCCTGCCTGGAGAATCCCAGGGACGGGGGAGCCTGGTGGGCTTCCGTCTATGGGGTCGCAGAGTCGGGCATGACTTAAGCGACTTAGCAGCAGCAGCAGTATTTTCCCCATTAAGATCAAGTCATCTTCACAGACCCAGGAAGTATTTCTATTTCAAACATCAAAAACATAGTGGTATTTTGCTATTATTTTAGCTTAGGTCCAAAAAAAGAACGCAAGAAGCCATTCATCTCTGATTCTGTCCACTAATAATAACCGAACAAAATCACTGATAAATAACAACCAAAAATGAGCAAGGTTATTAACAGGTAACCAAATAATTCAAGGTGAATGAAAGTCGGTGCCAACCTACCCCTCCCCAGAACCCCAGGACTCTGTCCTGCTCGGCGGGCAGACCAAGGCCCTGGGCACCTGGCTGTGGTGTCTGCTTGCTATTTCAACAGGCACCAAAAACTGCGCATTTGCTCAAACATCAGACCTGTTGCTTTAAATATCACTTGCGCCCCTACAGGGGTGGACTGTATGTGGACACTCCTGAACAGTCCTTCTCGGGTCCAAGCATTTCCTCCCAACTCAGTGTTAAAAAGACAGAAGTAACTGCAGACGCAGCGCACAGAAGTAGTGAGTCTAAAATCTACATCATATCTACCCTTTATGCATAGAGGCCAAACATTTTACTGATGATCTATTGAGAAAACATTCAATACCCCAGGAAAAAGGCCGTAAGAAGTGAGATGGAAGAAGCAGCATTTAATGAAACAACGTAAGATGCAGGCTTTACTGCTTTTCTGGTGTGTTGTTGAATTTCAGTGTGAATCTACACCATGCCACAACCTCTCCTCCACCTAGTCTGGATTTACACACCAGCTCTGAGTGTATTTAAGTGGTGATTAAGACCTCTTGAATGATTCAGTGCTTGTTAGCCATTCTGCAATGATCAATTGCATCCTTGATCAAACGTGGCTTGTTCTGTACTTTTCAGCTCCATAAGGAAGAGTAGTAACTGGTTTGAGGAATCCATGCCCAATCCTGACCAACTAAGACTTCCGATGATGCTGATGACATGGGAAGACAAGCCCACCCAGGGCCGGGGGCCTGAGTAACCTGCCCTCTTCCACCCTCAAAGCAAGCCAAGGTCGGTGCTGTCAAGACCCTCACCTTACTGATGAGGAAGTGCTGTGACTTGTGCACCTTGTTCCCACAGCTTGTAACTGAGAGAAGGATTCAGGAAGTTTGCTTTTAGAAGCTCGCTTCGGACTGCACCGCGGCCTCCGCATCCCATTTTAGGACTGGCTGAAGCTGACTAGCTGACGGCCATGGGAGAAAATTCACATGTTTTAAAAAATCTGCAAAACACGGGGATTGGTGGGTACTCATGATAAAGAAAAGAGACGTCGTGGTAAACACGTGACTTTTAGTTATAAGACTGCACTTGTGAGGCAGTGGAGTTACAAGTTGTAATAAAACATGACCAATGATGAGTATATGTTACATCACAAGCTGGAATCAAGATTGTCAAGAGAGATATCAACAACCTCAGATATGCAGATAATATCACTCTAATGGCAGAAAGTGAAGGGGAACTAAAGAGCCTCTTGATGAGAGTGAAAGAGGAGAATTAAAAAGCTAGATTGAAACTCAACATTTTAAAAAAAAGACTAAGATCATGGCATCTGGTCCCATCACTTCATGGCAAATAGAAGGGGGAAAAGTGGAAGCAGTGACAGATTTTATTTTCTTGGGCTCCAAAATCACTGTGGACAGTGACTGCAGCCATGAAATTAAAGATGCTCCTTGGAAAGTAAGCTGTGACAAACCTAATAGCATACTAAAAAGCAGAAACATCACTTTGCTGACAAAGGTCTGTGTAGTCAAAGCTATGGTTTTTCTAGTAGTCATGTACGGATGTGAGAGTTGGACCATAAAAAAGACTGAGCGCCAAAGACTTGATGCTTTAAAACTGTGGTGCTAGAGAAGACTCTGGAGAGTCCCTTGGACTGCAAGGAGATCAAACCGGTCAATCCTAAAGGAAATCAACCCTGAATATTCACTGGAAGGACTAATGCTGAGGCTCCAATACTTTGGCCACCTGATTTGAAGGGCTGATTCATTTGAAAAGACTCTGATTCTGGGAAAGACTGAAGGCGGGAGAAGAGGATGACAGAGGATGAGATGGTTGGATGGCATCACCGACTCAACGGACATGAATTTGAGCAAGCTCCAAGAGATGGCGGAGAACAGGGATGCCTGGCGTGCTGCAGTCCGCGGGGTCACAAAGAGTCGGACGTGACTTGGCGACTGCACAACAACATATATATACACTTGTTCATGCTCAAGTGCTTAACTGACACAGTCTCAAACCCTGAACACACTGGGGTCTGCAGTGGCTATTTTATTTTGTTTCCTGGTTGTGCCACATGGCTTGCAGGATCTTAGTTCCTGGATCAGGAATCAAACCTGGACCCCTAACCACGGGACCGCCAGAGAAGCCTCTGCAGTGGTTATTTAGACTCTGGTAACCTGCTGAATTCATGATACTTATTCCTCTGTTCAAAACTCCTCTGCAGCAACTTCCTCTCCTCAGGAAGAACAGAGCTCCTCTGCTGAGCAGCAAGGACCCCCATCACCAGCCTCACCCCCCGCACGTCCCACGGGTCTGACCCTCCGAGGTCCCCAAGCACACGCACTCCCGCTTCGTATTTCGGGTCTCTCCTACTTCGCTTTCTCCCCGGATACGAGGCGAGTCTCGTGTCTGTTCTCAGGTGGGAATTCCTCTGTTAGAATTCTCCTCTTTTTCTCTCCCAACCAGTAAAACTCAGCTGATTCTTCACCCCCCAAATACTATCACCTCCAACATTGCTCAGCAGTTTGCAGTAAGCCCCATGGAAAAATCAGAAGATGGGGAAACATTTCCACGTTGGAGGAGCTCAGAATTGGTTAAATTGCTGAGAGAAACACACAAAGCCCTTTTCCTCGTTGGTCACACGGCTCCCAAAGCTGCAGTTGTGTTTGGGGGTCTCCCCTGGGGTTCTTGCGAGCGCCTCCTGCCAAGGCATGAATGGACTGGGCTGTGTAGCTCGGTTATCACCGAGAAAGGCCACAGGTCCAGAAGCAGGAGACCCGGGTCTGAACTGCAGCTCCACCACCAGCTGCATAAACGGGCATGAGCCCAGGCTCGGATGCAGTGTGGTCCACACACCCTCAGTCCAAGCCCGATCCCAGTCTCCAAGCACCCTCAGCATCAAACATTTTTCTTTACTCATTTGACGATGAAACTTGTCCTGAAGTGACAGGAGGCTATTTTTAGTCGTCATTTATCCCACTTAATATGAATATTCATGTTTCACTGCAGAAGTCATCATGTGCTTGATTCTAGGGGACTTCTCCACATTTCCTGGGTTGGTTGCATAATATTCAATATGAGGACCTTACTACCTTCTCACAGTCTGGACCCTCAGGACTCTGAAACTCCCCTGGCCCCCAGGGTTTCAGAGAGGAGAGTGAGCCCCACCGATGCAGTTTTGGGCACCCCCTTAATGGTTCAGGGCTCCTTTATACTAGGCTTCTGTTTGTTTCTGAGTCCCGTGGAGGTCTCATCACCCAAGTCCCTGCCTCTGTAAGATTTCAGACAGAAAGAGAAGTCAGCCAAGGATTACAACACTAAGCGCTAAGAGCTTAGTAATTAATTAAGAGCCGACTCATTGGCAAGGACCCTGATGAGGACAAGAGGAGACGAGGGCGGCAGAGGAGGGAGATGATTAGATAGCATCACCGACTCAACGGACCTGAGTTTGAGCAAGCTCCAGGAGACAGTGAAGGACGGGGAAGCCTTGCATGCTGCAGGCCACGGAGCTGCAGAGTCGGACGTGACTCAGCGACTAAGAACAACAACAAGGAGCTTAACGCCGCCAACATTCTGTCTCCACTGTTCTACGAATGAGGTCGGAGTCTCCTTGGCCAGATGGTCAGTGATGCTCTGATGTCGCAAACACCCAAAAATACAGGGTCCAGTGCAAGTCAGTTCCAAGGAGATACTGGAAATATAACCCAAAATGAAGGATTTCAAGTCAGTCACAGGAATGTGGGAGAACCACCCATATCACGAGCAAATCCACACACCTCACGGATGAAGACATGGCAGAGCTTAACTGATTAACAGCTCGCAAGAAGGACCCATAAAAGACTGTGAGAAAATACGCGTGCAAAAAAGAGTGACTTAAACCCGAACCTTTGAGAGAATCTCTTGGGAAAACTGAAGTTGCTTTTCTTTTTTTTTCTTGCAAACTATGATGTTCTTTTGATGGGGTTATAAAGTCCAACTGTGAAGTATAGGATAAGACATCATGCTACCATACAAGTTTGTTGAGAAGATTATGACATAATCAACTCTTGATTCATTTATTATTTTAAAACTTAACCTATAATTGAAATTAGAACATGTTTCACTAACTAGAAGAATACACATTTCACATTATCATTAATAGTTTCATATTTTTTCTAGACAGATTGCTAATGTACTCTTTTTATTTTACTGTTTTCCATACAGTTCTGGTTTCTGTCTTCAGGGAACACATCCTAACCAGCCCATTTCTGGGTTGCCTGACCGTGACCCTAAGGACCTCTGCCCGTGGACTGCAGCACGGTCCACGTCTCAGTACTCCTCCCTCCGTAGAGCGGCATCCACACGGCTAATCCTCTGTGTGGTAAGAATGCCCCGGGCAGAAGGGCATCAGCAGACCTCTGCCCAGCCAGCTGACGTAGCGAAGGTGGTAAAGGACCTGACAGCTGTTGTCACCGGGGCTGAGGAGCGCTCGGCCTGCAGTCATCACACAGCTGCTGGGGGCATCGGCGCTCTCCTCCGTGTCGGGCTGGCCCCAGCTGCTCCCGCGATCACACAGGCCCGTCCCTGACCGTCACGCTCGGAGCCAGTCAGTCCTCTGAGCACAGTCTGCTCCAGCATGCCCTCCAGCACCCCTGGGGCCAGGTCTTCCTCTGGATTCATCCCTGAGAAGCCCGACCCTTTGTCCAACGACAGCCTTCAAACAACTGAAGGCACCTTTCCTATCCTCGACACGCTGTCCCAGCGCCTATCTTTCAACTGTTTCTCTCACGCCATTTCCAGAAGCTTCTCCATTCTGTTATAACATCGAGGCACCATCTAACCTATCAACGCTCCTCCTAAGATGTGATCAGCAGAACTGCTACCTTGCTTTCGACATGTTCCAAACTTCCTCAGTCTCGCAAAATGAGTAAGAAGGAACATCCTTGAAAACAACTGGGGGAAGGAGTCCCCTGGTGGGCCAGTGGCTAAGCCTCTGCCTGCCAACGCGGGGGACTCGGGGTCCGTCCCTGGTCAGGAACCTAAGCTAGCACACGGTGCCGGGCAAGCCTGCGCGCCACGGGGAGACCCTACAAGCCACAACCAAGACCCAACGCGGCCAAAGAAACGGTTTAAAAAATAGTTGGGGGAATTTAAGTCTCACTGATGATGCACATTGAGGTCACAGTCTGTTAAAATAAAATCTCTTGCAAAATAATTTTTCAGTAGATTTTTTTCTCATCTTTTTAATCTTGATTTGTACAGAGTTAAACTTTTTTGGAGGTAACTTCAGAATACTGTATGGCCTTCTGTTCCTTTTAGTCACTCTTACAGGCTGCTGAGACATTTGGACAGTCCCCCTCTATTTCTAATAGGAAATGTGAGACACAAAGAAAAGTATAAACAAGGAATTAAAATGATCCACAAGATCCATTAGTAATAACTCCCTCGATACAGGATCTTTTTCTAAATTTCTCTCTTTTCTTTTTCTCTCTGAGGCACAAGCACATAAAACATGTAACAGATGTGTTATATAATATATTGGTTGCTTGGTAATATACTGTGAGTATTTTCCCGCATCATTAAATATTCTTGTTTAAATGAACTTAAATATTTTTAGAGATATATCACAATTTATATAACTAAATCCTTACTGTTGAACATTGAGATTTCTCTCAATTAATTAATATTAATTAGTCTGCAGTGATTAACCTGCAATGAGCACCCTGTTCATAAATCATTCTGTGCTCCTCTGATTATTTTCTTACTTTAAATTGCTAAAAGTGGAATTAGTGCATGAAGACAAGGCAACCTTAAAAGCTCTTGCAACCCTGTTGAGACTGGATTAAATATGCAGCATGTTAATTCTGTAGCATTTACATATTTGATCAACATCCTCCCACTCAAGCCAAGTGTTTCAATGACACGATCTTGTGGCGAATGAGTCCATCTGCTTTTATAGTTTTATCTGCATATTTTCTATTTGATCCTCTGATTTCAGTGTCTCTATAACACAAGGGCTATGTATTAGGCTGTGTGTGATATTCTCCCTGGACTTCCCAGGCGGCTCAGTGATAAAGAATCTGCCTGTCAGTGCAGGAGATTTGGGTTCGATCCCTGGGTTGGGAAGATCCCCTGGAGAAGGAAATGGCACCCCACTCCAGTGCTCTTGCCTGGAAAATCCCATGGACGGAGGAGCCTGGTGGGCTACAGTCCATGGGGTCACAAAGAGTCAGACAGGACATAGCGACTCAACAACAACAACAATAGTCTACACACCTCCTCTGATTAGACACCCCCCCCTTTTTAAATGAACACCCGAGCCCTACAGAGCTAACTGGCTCACGGTCATGGCTGGTGATGGGGGGACAACCTTCCAACAAAGGCTTGTCACCCTCTCGACTCTCGGCTGAGCTCAGGTCCTCACACACACGTGCTTGAGCGTGCAGAGGTGAGCTCTTTCTGACGCGTCCCCCAGGACTTCCGAGTCCCTGGTCGTGTGTTTCTCATGCTCCTTCTGGTGGTCTTCTCTTGCCCTATTTTCTCCTCTGTGGATCAACAGCTGTCAGGGGCGTGGGATGCACTCTGACCCACCCCAGGCAAGTGCCCCAGGGGTGCCCACTCCCCATGGCCCCACATGGTCCACAGGAAGCAGGAAGGCCTCCTCCAAGTTCCCTCCTCTGCACCGGTGAATCGTGAGCCATCCTATCTCCTCCTGGGAGTGAGGCCCCGTCATGAACAGAGTTTGTCCCAGTGGAATCCGGCTGAGGGACCCGGGGCTGCTGAGTCTGTTTCTCTTTGGTTTCTTTGGTTTGAAAATCCAAGTCTTATTTGTGGTTGTTGTTCAGGCTCTAAGTCCTGTCTGACTCTGTGACCCCATGGACGGCAGCACGCCAGGCTTCCCTGTCCTTCACCTTCTCCCAGAGCTTGCTCAAACTCATGTCCATCGAGTCTATGATGCCATCCAGCCATCTCATCCTCTGTCATCCCTTTCTCCTCCTGCCCTCAATCTTTCCCAGCATCAGGGTCTTTTCCAATGAGTCAGCTCTTTGCATCAGGTGGCCAAAGTATTTGAGTTTTGCTTCAGCATCAGAACTTCCAATGAATATTCAGGACTGATCTCCTTTAGGATGGACTGGTTGGATCTCCTTGCAGTCCAAGGGACTCTCAAGAGTCTTCTCCAACAGCACAGTTCAAAAGCATCAATTCTTCAGGGCTCAGCTTTCTTCACCATCCAACTCTCACATCCATACATGACTATTGGAAAAATCACCTCTGTTTCCTTAAAATTTTGTTTCAGTCATCGCTTATTCCATTCTGTTCATCCTTTCCAATAACAGAGCACAGAGGCTTCTGGAAGCGCTCTCGTCTCTTCTTTAAGTGCTGGACCACCTGACAGTGGTGAGTCCCAGGGGTGGACACAGCCACACGTGCCACCTCGTGCCTTGGCGGGTCAGCTCTCGGGGCCGCTCGTTCTCTGGAGGAATAGCAGAGAGTCTGTCTGTTCACCACTTCTGCATAAGCTGCAGCTGCCGCGCTGCCGGGTGTGATCGCCCCCGTGCCCGCCTCGAGCCCCCGAGGCCTCTGCTGCTCCTGCCAGGCTGAGTCAGGGGATGGCCACCGCCATGATCCCTGACCCAGGGCCCCAGCCGACACCGAGGGAGCTGGGGAAGCAGAAGAGTTGTGTTCACACATTTCTAGGATATTTTCCTGTTCTTCCTGTGCAATCAACATGACATCTAAGGGGAAAGAATTGGCAAACATCTAGGATAAAGCATCCTCACATAGTTAGCCCTGGCACAGGCTCATCAAACCCAACCGTCAAGAAGGGGAGCGTCCCTCAGGGGCGTCGTGAGGGCAGCCCCGAATCAGGTAAGATCAGGGGCTCCCCAGGAACTCAGTTTTGCCAATAAAGGCCTGAGGAGCAGGGATGAAGAGACTCCAGGAGAACACGCCGGACGGCTCAGGAATCTTGTTGGAACTGACGATGTCAGTGGAATTACAGCTCAGGACTTCAGTCTGTTCAGACCCGTTTCCAGAACAGTCAGCTGGCATCACTGTCTCACTGCAGGCATGTCCTGCTATGTCTCCTGCCTTTTTGTCTCGCAGAACCTGTCCCCCAGCTCTCTCCTCCTCTCAGATCTACTTCTGCAGGGCGTCTAATATTAGGATCAGTGATGCCTTCCTGGGAGCTGAATGCTAAAGCGTTCACACGCCAAGGATCTGAGCTGCAAAGCTTGGGATAAAACTGAGACACTTCCATTTCTGGGAGGCTTTCCATTAATCACTATTAACAGGTAAAGACTGTCACAACAGACGAGCTATGCGTACCACTGAGAGCAGCTCTTCAGCGGGAGCTTTGACATTTTAATCTCCGTCATTTCAACTGCTGGAGAAACGAGGCCAAGATAACCCAGAAATCGTAGGCACACACGCGGCGTGGGTAACGGCCCACCAAGGTGTGTGACCTGTGCACACGCGTCTGTGGGATTAGCCATCGTGGTTCCGAAAGGACTCCAGGGTCAGGACCAGGGGAGGCGCTGCAAACGCAGAGGAGGCGCTGCAAACGCAGAGGAGGGCTGGGGTACCAACACCGCCCCGCCCCAGGCGGGTCCACGGCCCCCACAGACCTGCATTGGTTATACTTTCCAGAAAGGCACAAAGCCTTGAAACTGTGAGTGATTAGCACATGACGTTTGAAAAGTAGGAGCCCCTGGAGAGCTCAGAGAGGCTGAGATGGACGGATGAAGAGAGCAGGCAGAAAGTTGCTGATTCGTGAAAGCATGACTGGCTTTCTCCATATGAGCTGAGTCTGTCTGCTGGGCCTGGATCCCATGATTTACGCGTCCTTTGAAATGTGGGACCGTCCTGTTAAAGGAAACGCCTGGATTGATCGTTTTCCCCTTTTCACTGTCGGTATTGCCTTTGGCCTAAAAATGACAGGTTTAAAGACTGTCATTAGCCTAAGTTGCAAACAGATTATATGTTGATATAATAAATGTTTTACCTCTAATTTTTGTTTTAGTATCTTCTTCTAAATGGGTATCAAACCACTTTGAACCTATTTATTAAGGCTTTCCTCTGAAAGGTGCCACGGTTGCAAAAGCCAGCCTCCCTCCTTATCAGAGGCCGAGGAGGCCCCTCCTCGGCTGGAGACAGAAGGGGAGCTGAGTTTGGAGCGGGGCAGCCCTGCCCGGGGCCCCCCTCACCTGCAAACACATCCTGCCTCATCTCACCCCACTCACTTTGCTCCTGCGGCTCCTCCTCCCGGCCCAGACATCTATCCTTCTCAGAGATCCCTGGGGCTGTGGGCTGAACTGTGCCCCCCTCCCTTAAATTCACATGTTGAGGCCCTAACCCCCGGTGTGGGAGAATGTGGCTGTATTTGGAGACAGAATTTTGACAGAGTTGATGAAGGTTAAACGAGATCGTTAATCGGTAAGTGAAAGTGAAAGTCGCTTGGTCGTGTTCAGCTGTTTGCAACCCCATGGACTATATAGTCCATGGAATTCTCCAGGCCAGAATACTGGAGTGGGTAGCCTATCCCTTCTCCAGTGGATCTTCTGTCTCAGTAATCGAAATGGGATCTCCTGCATTGCAGGCAGATTCTTTGCCATTTGAGTTGCCAGAGAAGCCCATCATTAATTGAGTGGGTCCCAATCCAACAGAACCCATGGCCTTATAAGAAGGTGAGCTTCCCAGGTGGTGTTAGCGGTAAACAACCCGCCTTCCAGCTCAGGAGATGCAAGAGACTCGGGTTTGACCCCTGGGTAGGGAAGATCCCCTGGAGGAGGGAATAGCAACCCGCTCCAGCATTCTTGACTGGAGACTCCCATGGACAGAGGAGCCTGGTGGGCTACAGTCCACGGGGTCGCACGCAAAGAGTCGGACAGGAGAAGATGAGGACGTGGACGCTCTCAGAGGGGCGTCCGGCCACAGGAGGATAGGGGGACGCGGCTGAGGATCAAGGCCTCGGGAGAGGCCAGCCCTGCCCACCCCGGGACCTCGGCTCCCAGCTCCCAGGACTCCCTTTGTGAAGCCCCCAAGTCTGGTGCAGGGTGATGGCGGGTCTAGAAGGTGGACCCACCAGCTCAGGGACACTGTCCTTGTGGGCCCATCCCAGGACAGGCCTGCCCGCAGAGTGCCATCCCAAGAGCCCCTCTTCCCGGTGCGGTGACCTGTGTTGGGTCTGATGACCCCTGGAAGACAGACTCATGTTGCCTGGGCTCTGGAGCCACAAAGCCCGGCACCCCGCACATGACAGATGCTCCCTGGGGTGGGGTGGGATGGGATGGAGAGGCCCAATTTCACCTTCCACCCGACGGCCAGCGCTGCTTCCTGCCTGGACCCGAGTGGAGGACGCCACCCGGCAGCCAAGGGCTTACCTTGCGCCAGGCCCCGGGCTCAGGCCTCATCTCGATTTGCAGCTGGTGAGGTATGTGGTGTGAACTGAAAGGAGAAACTGCAGGGTCAGGGTTCCCTCTGCGTCTGCGTGGCTGGGGGCCTGGCTGCCTGTACACGGCCCTCTACTATAGGTCAGCTTCAATGCTGGGTGCCTGGAGGTTCGGGCTGAGAGGCCAGGCCAGACTCCCTCCAGTGCACTGACCTGGGGGAGGACGCTGGGCCCCGGCAAGCAGAGGCCAGACACCAAGACGAGCCCTTGGCACGGGCTCCATGTAGACAGGGGATTGCAGAGTATGGAGCAGAGTTCCCTGTGCTGTGCACTAGGCCCTTGGTGATCATCCATTTTATATACAGTGGTGTGTGTAAGCGTGTTAGTCCCAAACTCTTAATATATCTCCACCTCCAACATCAAGAAGATCAAACCAGTCAATATTAAAGGAAATCTACCCTGATGCTGAAGCTCCAAAACTTTGGCCAACCGATGCAAAGAGCTGACTCTTTGGAAAAGACCCTGATGCTGGGAAAGATTGAAGGCAGGAAGAGATGGGGGCGACAGAGGAGGAGATGGTTGGATGGCATCACCGATGCGATGGACATGAACTTGGGCAAACTGCAGGAGATGGTGAGGGACAGGGAAGCCTGGCATGCTGCAGTCCATGGGGTCAAGAAGAGGTGGACACAACTTGGCGACTAAACAACAACAACAGCAAACTATAACTTTGTTTTGAGAAGTCTGTGAGTCTCTTTCAGTTTTGTAAATAATATATGTATCCTTTGCTGTATACCTGGGGGACTTCTCTGATGTCTCAGTGGATAAAGAATCTGCCTGCAATGCAGAAGATGAAGGAGATGGGGTTCGATCACTGGGTCATAAATATCCTCTGGAGGGGGAAATGGCAACCCACTCCAGTATTCTTGCCTGAAAAATCCCATGGACAGAGGAGCCTGGGGAGTTACAGTCCATGGGGTTGCAAAGAATCGGACACGACTGAGCACGCACGTGAGCTGCTGTCCCCCTGAAACTAACACAACGTTGTAAATCAACTCCGCTCCAAGATACAATAAAAATTAAATAAATAAATTCACACAGAGGTGAAGCACTTGACCAGTTTTAACCGCAGCAAAAGGACAGCTCAACCAGTCATAACATGACTTAATCTTAATTTAGGGTCCATTAGAAACGGAATCACCATGGCAGTGCCTAAGTCAATGACTGTCCATTGATTAACCACAAAGTCGTAGAGAGTAATCAGCATCCCCCCACCTCCTGGGGGGGGCGTGTTGAACAAAATGTAATTTGTTGATTCATCACCCTTCTGTGAGATCGTCACGTTTCTTCGCCTTCTATGTAGTGAGCGGTCCCCTTTAAGATGAAATCTACAAATGAGAAAATGAACTGCTCTCCTGAAAACACACAGGCAGCCACACCAATTTTTCTGATTATTGACGCACTGGCCTTTAAACATAACAGTGATGTACGCGGTCAGCCAGGTCTCGTCTCTTGTCCATCGAGAGCCAGGGAGTCAGCGCTGCTGGTCAGGAACCCGGGCTTACAAGCTGTCACTATCAGGATGCCGGTTCTGAGGTGCAGGGGACTACGTTTTATCATCTCACATTTTCCCTTCTCTGACACACACACACACACACACACACACACACACACATTTCCATTGGATGAGAAGCAGAGAAGTAGGCTAACTCCTCATGGGGAAAGCTCACTCTCAAAGTCTAAAGCAAGGTTATTATCAGTGAAAAATTCTGCTTTCAGGCATCTTCCTGGTTGTGGGGAACACAAAACCCCCCTGACCCACTCCCTGACCTCTGGCCTTTGCTCCCTGGCAGGAACCTCAGTGACGGTGCTTCCACTCCCACGCGTGGGGTCATTTTCTGTCCTCTGAGCGGGGCCCCGCGATCATTAGAGCCTTTCCGGGGGAGGCCGTCCCTGGAGCCCAGCCGCAGCGCCCAGGAGGGGGTGAAGCAGATGGACGGCGCCTGGGCCCCTGGGCATCTCGGACGCAGGGGCTTCCCAAGCCTTCGGAAGGTTTGCAGGCAGACCCTCCGGCCGGTGGGGGCACTAGGGCAGCTTCCAGCTGATGACTTCCACTGGCAAATGTGCAGGTTTGCATGGAAAGTCATTAATTATCTCCCATTTAATCATCTATTTTAAGAGTTTCTGCGGGTTGGATAATTAAAGATACAGGATTTTATAGGGATTACTGCAGGACATAAAATCCCCAGCCGTGGGCCCAGGCCGACAGCACTTGTCTCAAGGCTTTGGGAGTACGTTGCTGATTCTGACCAACCTCCTGGGCCTTCCTTGGGGCTGGCCTCATACCCTCCCGGTCTCTTACTGCCTTCAACCCACCCCTGGGCTCCAAGACATTCTCAGGAAAATCCCCATGTGTCTCTGCTCTCAGCTGAGGGTTAGACTGCAAACACACGCAACTCCTCCGTCTCCAAGGCCAGGTGAAGACAGCTGAACAGCAAGAAAGCCTGCAGCGGTTCCGTTCTCCTCCGAGGGTGAGAGGCAGGCAGGCCTTGACGGGTGGCGACCGTCAAAGGTGATCTTCAGTGGCCCCAGCCTCCCGCTCAGGCCCCCCCAGGATGGCTCCCCTTGAGTGTGGGCTGCAGTTAGTGACCTGCATGCCTGCGTGCGTGCATGCTGTCATCTCTGACTCTTTGTGACCCCATGGACTGGAGCCCGCCAGGCTCCGCCATCCGTGGGATTTCTTGGGCAAGAATCCTGGAGTTGGTTGCCATTTCCTCCTCCGGGGATCTCCCTGAGCCAGGGATGGAACCCAGGATCTCCTGCACTGCAGGCAGATTCTTTACCATCTGAGCCCCCAAGGCAGCCCCACACCTAGTGACTAGCTTTTACTAAAAGAAATAAGTCAACATTAACAGAATGTCACTTCTGTGATTAGGTTACGAAAGACTGTGACTTCCGTCTTGGTGACACCTCTCTATCAGCTGGGCTGCTTCAGTGGAGCGGGTGCCGTGCCGGAGGAGCCGTCCAGGCAAAGAGCTGAGGGCCGCCTCCAGCCGCAGCCTCGAGGGGCTGAACCCTGCTGAGGGCCGCCTCCAGCCGCAGCCTCAAGGAGCTGAACCCCGCCGAGGGCCACCTCCGGCCGGCAGCCTCGAGGGGCGGAACCCCGCCGAGGGCCACCTCCGGCCGGCAGCCTCGAGGGGCTGAACTCCGCCGAGGGCCGCCTCCAGCTGCAGCCTCGAGGGGCTGAACCCTGCCGAGGGCCGCAGAGGGCCGCCTCCAGCCGCAGCCTCAAGGAGCTGAACCCCGCCGAGGGCCACCTCCGGCCGGCAGCCTCGAGGGGCTGAACTCCGCCGAGGGCCACCTCCAGCCGGCAGCCTCGAGGGGCTGAACTCCGCCGAGGGCCGCCTCCAGCTGCAGCCTCGAGGAGCTGAACCCCGCCGACAACCAGGACAGGGCGTTCAGACCTGACCGTCCCAGGGTGAGCCTTCAGAGGAGATGTGGCCCGGGGCAGCTCCTAGTCTGCAGCCTCAGGAGACCCGGATCAGAACACCCGCTGAGACTGCACGGACCCCTGACTCGCAGAAACGGAGGGATGGCAAGTGCTGCTGCTCCGCGATGACTGGTTCTGTCGCAATCTATGACTGGAGCATCCCAGGCGGCGCTAGTGGCAAAGAACCTGCCTGCCAAAGCAGGAGATGTAAGAGACGCGGGTTTGGTCCCTGGGTCAGGAAGATCTCCTGGAGGAGGGCACGGCAGCCCACGCCAGTATTCCTGCCTGGAGAATCCCATGCACGGAGGAGCCTGGTGGGGCACAGTCCATGGGGTTTCGAGTCAGATGTGACTGAAGTGACTTAGCACGCACGCAATGGATGACGAGTACACTCAAACTGACACCAGTTAGCGACTGTAATGAACCTGTACACTCTTCAACAGTTATTTTCCAGAGGGTGAGACTTCTAAGCGTAAGAGTGATATGTCCAGTAAGAAATACCGAACCTCAGTTTCCGTTTGTTGACAAACAGGAGAGTGTCTCTGCGGCACCCAAGACACCCCGCTCCTCTTCATATCTGTTAAGAGCTTCCCCGATCACGTGCACTATGAAACGGTGCTGTTTACAACGTGTCATTGACAGGTCAACACCATTAATGTCAGGGGGTGGGGAGGCCCGGGGTGCCAAGCTCAGTGGCCTTGAGTGTGGGTGGATGCATGCAGTCTGGAAGCCTGCCGTTCCAGGCCTAAACAGTGAGAGCTGAGGGGCCTGAGCTGGTGTTGGGGGTGAGGGGGCAGGACTGCGCTGCTGGGGGAGCAAAGGATTGAGGATAAAGATGACCCAGGCACCCAATAGTCCCCTCGGTGACCTGAGCTCCCACCAAAACCAAAAAACACTGCTAATGATACAGCTGATGGTCCCTCAATTTCTCAGAATCCTCTATTTTGCCTGGTACTTGCAAATAGCTTACTTATCTTATTCCGGGGCCTCCCTTGTGGCTCAGGTGGTAAAGAATCCGCCTGCAATGGCTTCTATCCCTGGGTTAGGAAGATCCTCTGGAGAAGGGAAAGGCTACCCACTGCAGTATTCTGGCCTGGAGAACTCCCTGGACTGTGTGGCCCATGGGGTCGCAAAGAGTCAGACACGACTGAGCGACTGAACTGACTGAAGATACCTGATACAGGTAAGAAGGCAGATGTGCCAGGAGGGAGCAGGGCAGAGAGAAGGGAGATGGGTGACCTGGAAGAAAGTCAGCCCACCTCCTGATTCCTGGGGTTGGGTCTGCCAGAGTGCCTTCAGCCCAGGGTCCCACTGCCTGCTCTTCTGGTCCCGCTGGGAAGAGCAGCTGGGGCAGAGGCTCGCAGCAGCTTGAACTGACTACTCAGTCCATCATGTAAAGACCAGGAAACTGGGCTACAGAAACTGTGTTTGAGAAGTCAGCTCCAAAGAGTACAAAAGTAATGAAAACAACAAAGCTCTTGCTTACTCATTTTCAGGGGTTCCCATGTTTTTGGAGCTCCAATGATACAAATGCAGGTGTCTAAGCAGAGCGGTCCTGGGGCCCCGCCAATGGCAGAAATGTGTCTACAGAACTGAAATCATGGTCCCCTCCCAAAGGAAAAGCACATGACTTCACAACACGTGAGGGTTTTTAAATATAGTTTGTTCCTTTTTCTTGTGTTTTCTGCCTTACCTTTTTAAAAAGTCACGATCAATATCTTCTTTTGTTGACCTATGCTCCAATGACCTGGAAAGGAATTGGGAGGCGAGAGTTATAAGACCCAGAGGCTCCCCACATGTGTCGCTGGCCACTGCTCCTTCTTCTTCTCGTCTTGGTTTCCGTTTGAAAGGACTGTCAAGCTGAGGTCTGCGCTTCTGTCCGTTCCCACAGGACAGTCCTGGCGTCCTCCTGCCTTTTCTGAGATCCCGGAAGTGTACGTAAGCTGGCACGGGAGACCCTCCAGGGGCCCTCATGGAAGCCCCATCTACACACTCCAGTGGCTGAGCCTGTTCTCTCGTGGAGCTTGGCTCATGCAGGTGTGTGAGGACTCAAGTTCAAGCTTTTCTACACTGAGACTGGGGCTGACCTGTGGAGCATGGTGCTCGGCTCAAGGCTGGCCGTAGAGAGAAACCCGGGAAGGACCAGGAGATGAGAGCTAACTCAAGCACTGGGCTGAGGTGGAATAAGAAATGCCAGGGCAGACGGGGTTACAGGATCAGGAGGCCTGGCCAGATTGGTGTCCAGGAGGATCCGTTCTCACCCTAAACACGGCTCCACTGGGCCAACAGAGGAACCTGGGATGGAGGGGTTCCTGGCGGACCAGAGGGGTCCAGTGATGGGGACAACAAGCGCTGAATTCTGCATTTTTCAGGACTGAGAGAGAAGTAAGCAGAAGACAGAAGCCAATCCTGCTTTGAGGGGATTTGACAATCCAGATGAACTTGACCTTTGGTTCCAAGGGCTTCTTGGGGCGCTTGGAGGAAAAGGGACAGGGCCAGCCCTGGGCAGGGGATTTAAGAGGAATGATGTTCAGAAATGTTTCTTGTTCTCGCCAAATGACATCAAAAGAATTAGGAAAAATACCTCCTATAAGACTGGACATAGTCCTGTAAGTCCTATAAGTCTGCTCCGTCTGGAGCAGAAGAGGTGAAAACATCTCCCAAGAGTTTTCAAAACCCAGAGCCATCCTCAAGCATTCTCAGGTTTGCATTTCAAATTCACATGACCTGGTGACCCCTGAAACCTCAAGCCAAGACTGCAGTTGATGATGATCTGGACTTTGTAAAACATCCAGGCATTTGAAGAAGCCACTGACAGACCTACCTTGAAACCAGGCCTCAGAAACTCTGAAATCCCACTAAATGTGAGCTCACACTCCAAAGATTTGAGATGCTCGCTTGTTCCCCGTGGTCCAGAAGGATGCTAGACCAGCCCAGAAGTACTATAAGGAGTGTTAAGGAATGGGCGGGAGCAGGACATGGCAACCCACTCCAGTATTCTTGCCTGGGAAATCCCATGGACAGAGGAGCCTGGTGGGCTACAGTCCATGGGGTCACACAGAGTCGGACGAGACTTAGCTACTAAACAACACCAACAACAAGGAATGGGTGAGTTCCATATATACTTGGAAAGTACAGCTGACAAGAAGTGCAGACTGCGTGCACGTGGGGTGAGAAAGACTGAAATCAAAGATAATTCTACGAGTCCAAGTCTGAGCATCTGTAAGGATGGACTTCTCCTTTCTGAGTGGGGTCAGTGGGGAGGCGACAGAAAAGAGAAGACTCAGGACTGAGGGCCTCTGAGCTGGCATGTTTGATGATGTGTCTGCCAGGCACCGGAGTGATGATGTGGGGAGCACAGGCCATAGGTGGCCCTTGCGGTGGACCCACGGGTCCAAGGTGTGGTTTTTATCATCTTCAGCAAATGGTACTACAGCCATGGGGCCAAATGAGGTCGCTAAGGGAATGAATGTGCACAGAACAGAGATGGACCAGGCTGATGAGGGGCCAGACAGTGAACAGAGACCCTCCGGGAATCTGAGGCCTTGGCGGTGAGGAGACCTTCTTGCCGTGAGGGAGAGCGGGCTCCCTGGCCTGGGGGAGGGAGGAGGCAGATTAGAGTGCGTGAGCGCTAAGTCACTCCGTCGTGTCCGACTCTTCATGACCCCAGGGACTGTAGTCCGCCAGGCTCCTCTGTCCAGGGGATTCTCCAGGCAAGGATACTGGAGTGGGTTGCCATGCCCTCCTCCAGGGGATCTTCCAGACCAGGGATCAAACCTGAGTCTCTTAAGTCTGTGTCGGCAGGCGGGTTCTTTACCACTTGAGCCACCTGCGAAGCCCAGGCAGGTTAGAGTGAGCTCAGAAGAACATGGGAGAAAAGGGAGACTAAGACAAGGCTTGACAAGTATTGAGCAGAGTTTTGCTCAGGATGAGAGCAGGGAAGAGAGGCGGCAGCTGAAGGCACCAGGGGGTAAATGGATTTTCTGGTTCAGACGGGTGACGGGAGAGCGTGTTTGGCTGTGGATGGTGAGGATTCTATAAGAAAAGAAAACGGTGAAGCAGAACAGATAGGGCAGGGGCGCTGTGGCCAAGCAGGGGAGAAGGGCTTTCCTGTACACATGAGGGTTGGCCTAGGATATGAGCCAGGAGGTGTAACCCCAAATCTCTGGGCGAAGACGGTTATCTGCATACAGATCCCCTTAGGTTGGGCTGTCGTGTTGGGAGTGGAGAAGACGGAATCGATATTAGGATTCGAGATCCTAATCAAGATCCTAAAACAAGGAAAGGCCAAGGAATAGTCCAGGGCAGTGGGAGGCCCTTGAAGTTCACGGTCATGACCCCAGGCAGCAAGTGTCAGGGAGCTGGAGGTGCCCAGGAAACAAGCAGAGAACAGCACTTGCCCAGATAGGCAGCCAGGAGGGAAGCAGAAACAAACATTCCGAGGATTGCGTAAAGCAGCAGTCCCCAACCTTTTTGGCACCAGGGACCAGTTTCACGGAAGACGATTTTCCACGGACTGGGGTGGGGGGATGGTTTCGGGATGGTTCAGTGCATTACCTTTTCTGTGCACTGCATTACTATTATTATTATTACATCAGCTCCACCTCAGATCATCAGGCGTTGGATCCAGAGGCTGGGGATCCCTGAGGTAAGGGACTGAGGAGACGAGAGCCACGTAGGAGGCTGCTCAGAGCTGAACACAACTGAGACTTGAAAGAAGGACAAAGAAGACCTCTCAGCACACACACTGGTCCCCGTGAAGAGAAGTCAAATAACAGGACATAAAAATATTTCAAGATGTAACTCACACGTCCCAGAAACCAGACAAATCTTGATTCTACATCTGAAATGTTGTACCAGAGCTAGGCATAAAAGGTTGACAAAGAGAAGAAGTGATAAAAGGCCAAAGCATGACCTAAAGTAGGAATTCCTATCATTATCACACACCCACGGGTTAAGAAAAATGAATATAAACTCCCGCATTTAAAGGAAAAGATGGCACTGTGGACGCACACGTGAAACAGCGATTCAGAAATCCTGCAAGGAAAACGATGGGGGAGACACCAGGCTGACTCGTGCCTGCGAGCTGAGCCGCTCAGTCATGTCCGACTCTCTGGGACCCCACGGACGATAGCCCGCCAGGATCCTCTGTCCATGGGGTTCTCCAGGCAAGAGTGGGAGATGGAGTGGGTTGCCATGCCCTCCTCCAGGGGATCTTCCTTCCCCAGGGATCAAACCCAGGTCTCTCGCATCTCCTGCATTGGCCGGTGCATTCTTTACTCACTGAGCCACCTGGGAAGCCCACTGGGCAGATTCCATTCACATTAAAAAAGAAAAAGGAAAAAATAAGAAAGAAAGCTTGCAGAAGTGACCAGGACTATTCTGCAGAAGAGGAAGGGGTGAGAATTCGTCTTTTTAAATGCTATTACCCCCCGTGAAGCTGCAGCTGTTAAAACTGTCCTATATTGGAACACAAACAGATACACAGATCACTTTAATGGAACAGAAAGTCCACTAGTAGAACCAAACACATAAAGAATGTAATGAAGAGCAAATGCAGAATTTCAAATCAGTACAAGGAAAGATGGCTGATCTCCAGTGCTGGGGCGGCTGGGTTACCATCTGGAAGAAAAAGGAAAAGAGAGCCCTGCTCGCTCCTGACACAAATGTAAGTTCTAAAAGATGGAAGCGTTACACCTAAAACTCAAACCATTAAAATATGATAAAGAAACTGTGGGTAAATTTCGATCTTAAGGGCATGGGAGGCCTCTCTAACTATGACACAAAATTCAGAAGCCATAAAAACTGGTGGCTTAGACGGTAAAGAATCTGCCTGCCACACAGGAGACCTGGGTTTGATCCCTGAGTGGGGAAGATCTCCTGGAGAAGGGAAAGGCTACCCACTCTAGTGTTCTTGCCTGGAGAATCCCATGGACAGAAGAGGATGGTGGGCTACAGTCCCTGGGGTCACAAAGAGTCAGACATGACTGGGCACAGCACAGCATATAAACTGAGAAATCATAATCAACAAATATAAGAGAAAAGAGCTTCAGAAGAAAAACTTATAAATACAGTCAAAGGACAATGCAAACTAGGAAAACAGAAAATATTTGTGGAAGATATCATAGAAAAAGAGATAATTTTTGATCTACAAAGCTTTTTCAAAAAGAAAAAAATTTTAAAAAGCTAATAACACAATAGAAAAACTGGCCCATTTTTATAAACACTTAGGAAAAGAAATCTAAATAGCTCTTGTGCATGTAACAAGAAACTTGGTATCACTCAAAGGAAGGGAAATGTGAACCAAGAATATAATGATATAATTTTAAACTCCTGTCAGTTGGGCAAAGATCAAAACACCTGATCACATTAGGTTGGTGGGTGGTGGGGGGGTGGGGGGTTCTTCTGTGACCATCATCACAGTCACAGAAGAAATAGACACAGCATCCAGGGGAGAAACCATCGTAATACCTACCAAAATTAAATTCTTTTACACATTTCACCTGGCGAGTCTGTTTCTAGGAAGTTATTCTTCACACAAGAATGGCATATATACAATATATACAAATATCCTCAGTTCAGCACCGATTTTAAATGCAAAAGATTGAGACAAGCATAGGATACAGGTTCAGTAAATGGTATAGCTGTGCAGTGAAATGCTGGGTGGATGTTTAGAAAAATGAGACAACTTTAGATACCGTACATGAAACAAAGTTCCAGTATAACTGCTAATTAATCGTTAATGCTGCCATCTCAGAAAATCTGCAGGACATGTTGGTAGAGAAGTATAAATATAAATACAGCCACTGTGGAAAACAGGACAGAAGTTCCTTAAAAACTAACAACAGAACTACCACATCACCTTGCAATTCCACTCCCAGGCATATATCCAGAGAAAACTCTAATTTGAAAAGATACACAAAATTGTAAAGTCATTGGCCTCCAATTAAAATAAATAAATTTTTAAAAGATACATGTGCCCCCAATATTCACTGCAGCACTGTTTACAAAGCCAGGGCATGGAAGCAACCCAAATGTCCATCAACGGATGAATGGACAAAGATGTGATACTTACATTCAATGGAATATGACTTAGCCATAAAAAAGAATGAAATAATGCCATTTGCAGCAACATCAATGGCCATAAGGATACCACACTGAGTGAAGTAAGTCAGAGAGACAAATATACTATCAAAGAGAGATACAAATAAACTTACTTACAACATAAAAACAGACTGACAGACGTAGAAAATATACTTAGGGTTAAAGGGAAAATGGGAAGGGGTAAATCAGGAGTTTTGGATTAACAGATACATAGTACTTTATATAAAATAAATAATCAGCAAAGCCTTCCCAGGTGGGGCAGTGGTAAAGAAACCTCCTGCCAGTGCAGGAGACACGGGACAAAAAGTTTTGATCCCTGGGTCGGGAAGATCCCCTGGAAAAGGAAATGGCAACCCACTCCAGTATTCTTGTCTGAGAATCTCATGGACAGAGGAGCCTGGAGGGCTATAGTCCACGGGGTTGCAAAGAGTCGGAAACAACTGAGCAACTGAACACACACACACACACACACACAATCAATAAAGATGATAATATAACAGAGGGAATTCTATTGAGTATTCTGTAATAACCTATAACGGAAGAGAATCTGAAAAAGAAGATATATACATATATGTATCTGAAAAAAGCAGTACATATACATATGAGAGTGTGTGAAAAGAGAGTGTTCATGTGTGTGTGCACACCCATGTGTCCATCTATGTGAAAGTGAAGTGAAGTCGCTCAGTCGTGTCCAACTCTTTGGGACCCCGTGGACTGTAGCCTACCAGGCTCCTCCGTCCATGGGATTTTCCAGGCAAGAGCACTGGAGTGGGCTGCCATTGCCTTCTCCAGGAGATCGTCCCAACCCAGGGATTGAACCCGGGTCTCCCGCATTGCAGGCAGACGCTCTACCGGCTGAGCCACCAGAGAAGCTCATGTACATGGAAGTGCCTGATGACACAGTTCCATGGAGGGGACCAGTGAAGGGGTCAGGAGTGGAGGAGGAGATCTTTTTCACTCTGTATTTCTCATAATTTAGAGTTCTGTACATCTGCATATGCTACTTTAAAAACCCTCAAAAGATAAATCAAGCTATTTTTGAAAAGGGAATCCGTCAGAATTTCTGGTGGCAGGAGGTTTGGCATCCTGGTTGAGGGTCAGAGACGCTGGATGACTGTGTCCTGATCAGGCCTCTGTGTCACAGAGCCTGACCCCCCGGGGACCGGCTGCAGGCCAGTGGCTTGGAGGTGGACGTTGATCGGCTCTGCATTAAGTGCAGCCGCGTGCGTGTCCTACCCCGTGTTGACCAACGCAGCTCGTAGCCCCCCTAGAGGAGTACCAGACGGCTGGGCTTCACGGCTACCCTTTCCTGTCCTACATTTTCTGTAAATTTAGGGCAGGTCTCTGAGTGACACCGCGCCTTGAGCAGAGTCCTACCTCCGTGGGGGGACAGGGAGAGGCTGCGTTTTCGGTAACATCTACCCCTTGGCTCTTCCAACATCTGCCTCTCAAGCCAAATGAATTTTCCTTCTGCTGAGACAACGCTCGCTGACGCTCGCCTCTGGGGCCGCTGACAACGTCTCTGTGTCTTTGCTTTCCAGACATCTGCCTCTGAAACCGAACCGAGTCCTGTGCGATGGAGGAGCAGTCACCGTGGTTTCGCGTGGAGGTCTCTGGACCGCTCAGATGAGGCAGGCGATGACAGAAAAGGAGGCCCCTGACAAAGGTCCTGTAAGTCTTTCTCTGGTG
This sequence comes from Giraffa tippelskirchi, assembly GCF_054371585.1. Taxonomy (NCBI): domain Eukaryota; kingdom Metazoa; phylum Chordata; class Mammalia; order Artiodactyla; family Giraffidae; genus Giraffa; species Giraffa tippelskirchi. The sequence goes on from NC_137284.1 coordinate 159,864,594, forward strand.
GTTTCGAGGTTAGCTGTGAACTGTAAGAACGCTGGCAAACTGAAGCTCCTTCATGGACCATAAATGTTCCTGGGGAGCAAGAAGGAACCTAGAAGGCGGCTCAGTGTCCCTCGTGTGTTCGGTGGCCATCGCAGGTGGACGGACGGGCAGGTGTGGACTCAGGAGGCGCTGGATGGGGCTGGAAGGTTCTTGAGGCACCAGCTCAGGCAACCCAGCTGCTGGGCCCATGGCGGGTGGGGCGGGCCACTGGACCCTGTCTGCTGTGGGTGTGTCCCTGGCGTCTCTCTGTAACTCCAAGCCAGAGAGTGCTGGCCCCTCCCCACTTCCCTTCTCCCCTCCAGAACCGCTTTACTGAATGCCGTCGCACTCTGTTCCCATCCCTTTCTATGTGTGGGGACAGCCCTGTGTCAACTGAATAGGTGGTTATTTGATGATGCTGGGGGTGTGCAGCGGGAAGGCCACCGCTAGCCAGCCCTCCCCCAGCCCTGGGCAACGGTCCGCAGCAACCTCCCCTTTGCTGAGCAGCTGGGGTGACATCGGCCTCCAGAAAAGGGGAACTTGGGGAAGTGCTGCAGGCTAGTTCCATTTTGGCTAGTGGCGCCTTCCAAATTCAGTCTCCGGCCCTGACCTGGGTAAGAGCTATGACACATTTTCGGTCCTGCCCTCAGGTCTTGCAATTCTGAATGTTTCCCCTTACCTGGAAGCACGCGTATGCGTGCACCACTGCCCACAGGCAGACACGGCACTCAGGTATTTCTTACAGGAGTCTTCAAATGAGACGTGATCTGTCCTTTCTGGGGAAGGTAGGGTTTCACAAGGACACGTCCCCAGGTCCCTCGTCCCTGACTGTGGTCGCAGTATGCGGCAGGACCGGGCGACAGAGCTCCGATCGTCCACGACGCCCGGAGCCCAGACAGGTGGCTCAGGTGAGGCAGAGCCAGGCAGCCCCAGGGCCGCGGGCGAACGCAGACGCGCCTGCCTGAGCCCCAGGAAGCAGGTGCTGGCCGGGGCCCAGGCGGCGGTTCTTGCTGAGTCTGAAGAATCCCTTCAAGAGCTGGTAATGAGAGATGCTGAAGCCCGCGCTGATTACAGACTGCGGCAGAATGCAGACGACAAAGGGACGCGCTGGGAGCGGCAGATGGGGAAGGAGAGGGTGGGAAGGGCCCGCAGACCCTCCGGGTAGACCCGAGCCTGGTGGGCAGGGGGCTCTGGACCCAGGTTCCCGCCACCCAGGGGAGGTTGGCACGAGGGTCCAGACCATCGCACGTGGGGAGCCAGAGGGCCTGGCACCAGCAGTGGACGTGGCCTGCCAGGCGAAGGTGCGCCCACCACCCCTAGGGCCGGGGGTCTGCGAGAGGACAAGGGAGAAAACACGTGGGTTTGCACCTTGGAGGCACAGCTGGTGCGATGACTCCGGTCCCAGGGGAGCCTGGAGGGCCTTCAGGGAGCTCTGGGCAGGGGGCACAGAGAACTGAGGAGACCATCAGACAGGGGCAGGCAGCCCAGCAGGCGAGGGCCTCGGGAAACGGGATTCTGGCCCCTGTCCGCCGTGACAGCCCTCTGAGTGACTCGCCCCATCTGTAGACAATGAACTCAGGCGCGTTTCCACCAGTCCTGACATCTGAGGCAGGCTCCCCCCTCTACAAGGCTGGCATACTAATGTCCACGCTGATACTGGTGCCGATGGAGAGGCTGACACCGGACTAGGGTAACGCTGGTGCCGACACTGCCGCCGGCAGCTGACACCACGGTGTGTGTGCTCGGTCACGCTGAAACTGACCCGATACTAACAGAGACGCCCTGGCTGAGGCCCACCTGGTGCCTGTCCTGACCCTGACCCTGATGCTACACCGGAAGTGATCCCGGGAACTAAGGCTCATACTAACACCTATGCTAAAACAATATTGATAGTGTTTTTGTGACCAAACAACAACAAAAACTAGTATGAGCACTGGTACACACCAGTAGTAATACTAGCATTAGCTATTAGCATTGGCACGCTGTAGTCCATAGGGTCGCAAAGAGTCAGACATGACCAAAGCAACTCAGCAGGCACGCACGCACACATAGCATGCTTTACAAATGCGAAAGCATGCAATCCCCATGACAGGCCACGACAGGGCACACAACTGTCGTCACCCCCGCACTCATGGGTGCGCGAGGAGGACACAGAGCGGGCAGCCTGAAGACTCGCCTTGAAAGGGGTCTCTCGGAGGGTACGGCGGGCGGCGACACGGCTAGGGTGCCCTCAGAGCTGCAGTCCGTCCCTCCGCTTGGAAGCCCGCCAGTGGACAGGCCAAGGCCTTCGCAGGACAACAGAGGGGCAGAGCTGCACAACGCGGAGGAGGCACGGCACCCGGAGGCCCCCTCCCACTCTGCCCGGCCCCGACCCGAGCCTCTCGGGCCAGCAAGGTGCTCACCTCTGGCCCCCCCAAAACGGCCACTTTGAGACCCCCTGTGCGCCGAGTTGACCGGCCATTGTGTTTACTTATATTTTGTGTTTGTCGCTGTTTAGCTGCTAAGTCGTGTCCAACTGGACATGAACCCGTGGGCTGTAGCCTGCCAGGCTCCTCTGTCCATGGAATGTTCCAAGTACGAATACTGGAGTGGGGTGCCATTTCGTGCTCCAGGGGACCTTCCCAACCCAGAGATGGAGCCCGCGTCTCCTGCATTGGCAGGCGGATTCTTTACAATCTGAGCCACCGGCAAAGCCCCACTTACATTTACAACTTCCTAAAGTTGAAATATAAAAAAAGGAGATAGGCAACCAGAAGTAAGAATAACAGCCCACGGCTCGGGAGGAGATGGTCCTCCCAAGATGGTCCACACACAGACTCCCATCACACAGGTCCCTTCCCAGCTTCATGGGCACACCGGCCACCAGGTCACTCTGGGGGGGTGTGGGCACCGGCTGGAACAGCTGAGCCCCCGTGAGCCGGTCTGGCCAGGGACCCTCAGGAGCATCACCGTGGAGAGGAACCTGTGCAGGAGACCAGTGCGAGGTCCAGGCGCCCCCTCCTCAAATCCGTTCCCCACCTTCCTGCGGCCCAACAGCGCCTGACCCCTCGGTGGGAGAGATTTATTTTTTTCACTCCGAGGGTTTCAGAGTCCACAAGAAAATGGTATTTCCTTGCCAGGAGTGAGAGATGAAGCCATGCTCACCCAAGGTGTTGGAGGGGGTGGGGGGTGGGACCTGGGGGCTGAGCCTGGGGCAGGCAGGGAGGAACTGAGGGCCACACCTGCCCAGCCCGGGACCTGCCCACCCGCCGGAGAGGGAAGGCCCAGCCTGGCGCCCCGAGCCGCCCTCCAGGGGGACACCCTGATGGGGACACCTGGAGGAGGGCGGGGGTGGTGTAGGGGGCGGGCTGGGGAGAGCCGGGCAGCTTCAAATCACCAGGTCAGAGACAAAACAAGACAGAAACCTGTGCTTGGCTTGGGGAGCCAAGGAGAAAATCAGTGGAGGTGGGCACCCTGCTTTTTCAGCAAACCCTGGGGCGGGGGGGTGCGGGCGGTGCGTCCCAGAGCCTGAGCCCTGGTCCCAGGGCGCCGGGATGGGTGTCCGCCCCACAGCCACCGAGCCTCATCTGAGTCCCCAGGAGCGCAAGGGTCCTTACCAACCCCACACTCAGCCCTTCCCATGGGGTGCCCGGGACTTGGAGGGGGTACCTGGGACACTGGCCGGCACAGGAAGCTGCTGTGGCCACAGCCCACCTTCCAGATGTCCAGCTGCCTCCAGATGAGGGGACGTGGTTCTAGCGAACTGCAAGGTGGGGCCGCCACCTGGGCTCCACCTGGGCTCAGGGGAGACTGCACGGGAGGTGGCTTGGTCCGTCCGGCCTCTTGCTGCCCCTGGCCCCAGCTCAGGTCGTGGGCACCTCACCCTCCCCACCCAGGCTCCAGGGGGCTGCTTGGCACCGGTGCCACCCCCGAGCGGGGCTCTGCTCCATGGATGTGTGTCGTGTGTGTGTGTGCACGCGCACGTGCGTGTGTGCGTGTCACTAGTGGACACACCGAGGTGGGTGGACACCGGCTCCCAGGGGACCGTCCATTGGGGCCACGTGGGAGCAGCCTTGGCTCAGGGAGAGGACTGGTCCTCACCCCAAACGTCAGGAAACGCAGGTCGGCGTGGGGCCGGGGAGCGCCGCACCGGCCGGTCCCTGGATCCTGGCAGCGCCGGTCCGTCCTCCGCGTTTCCGCAGCCAGAGGCGCCGGCGTCCCTCCCGCCGAGGTGACGAGTTCATTCCAGGTGATGCGCGCCGCCCGCCCGGCCGCGGAGCAGACACTGACGAGGGACCGGTCTCCTCAGTCACGATTTAGGTCACAGCTCCCTTGATTGGCTGTTGCCATGGCAACCGGAGCTTCTGCCTTCGCTCGGGGACGTGTGACACGGCTCCTCCGGGCCCAGGCACGCGCACAGTCCTATGCGAGACGCCGGCGCACGGCCACCCCGCACCCTCGGCCCCGAGAAGACACGTCCACATCCGCGCGTGCTGACCAGCCGGCTGGCTTCCCAAAGACCAAGGTGTCAGCCGCCGTGGCCTCCCGGGAGCCTCTGGAAGCAGACACGGCCGCGCTCCTAGGGCTGCAGGAAGCCAGCCAGTGAGACTAGCGGGGCTCCCAGCACGTGCCTCTGCCCGCGCTGCCGAGGTCGCTGCGTGAACCCGGGGGCGAGAGCAACCGCGGCTGCCAGGCCCTCCCCGCAGTCAGCGGTGCACACATCCCTACACACACACACACACACACACCCCTACAAACACACATCCCTACACACACAGCCCTACACACACACCCCTACACACACACACACACCTACACACACACCTACACACACAGCCCTACACACACACACACACACACCTACAAACACACACCCCTACACACACCCCTACACACACACCCCTACACACACACACCTATACACACATACACACACACCTACACACACATCCCTACACACACACATACACACACACCCCTACACACACACACCTACACACACACGCCTATACACACATACACACACACCTACACACACACACACCCCTACAAACACACATCCCTACACACACACACACACCCCTACACACACACATCCCTACACACACACACCCCTACACACACACACACCTACACACACACACCTATACACACCTACACACACAGCCCTACACACACACACATACACACACATCTACACACACATCCCTACACACACACACCTACACACACACACACCGCTACAAACACACATCCCTACACACACACCCCTACACACACACCCCTACACACACACACACCTACACACACCTACACACACACCTACACACACAGCCCTACACACACACACACACACTTACACACACACCTACACACACATCCCTACACACACACATACACACACACCCCTACACACACACACACCTACACACACACACCTATACACACATACACACACACCTACACACACACACACCCCTACAAACACACATCCCTACACACACACACACACACCCCTACACACACACATCCCTACACACACACACACACCTACACACACACACCTATACACACCTACACACACAGCCCTACACACACACACATACACACACATCTACACACACATCCCTACACACACACACCTACGCACACACACACCCCTACAAACACACATCCCTACACACACACCCCTACACACACACCCCTACACACACACACACCTACACACACCTACACACACACCTACACACACAGCCCTACACACACACACACACACACCTACAAACACATTCCTACACACACACACCTATACACACACACACCCCTACACACACACACCCCTACACACACACACCCCTACACACACACGCATGCATACACACACACCCCTACACACACACACCTACACACACACACCTATACACACCTACACACACAGCCCTACACACACACACACACACACACCTACAAACACATTTCTACACACACACACACCCCTACACACACACACCTGCACACACCTACACACACACCTATACACACATACACACACACCTACACACACATCCCTACACACACACACACCCCGACAAACACACATCCCTACACACACACATACACACACACACATACACACACACATACACACACACACACCCCTACACACACACACCTGCACACACACATACACACACACACCTACACACACACACACCTACACACACACACACATACCCCTACAAACACACAGCCCTACACACACACACACACACCCCTACACACACACACACCTATACACATATACACACACATCTACACACACAGCCCTACACACACACACACACACCTACACACACACACACCTACACACACACACCTATACACACATACACACACACAGCCCTATACACACACACACACCCTTACACACACACACCTATACACACATACACACACACCCCTACAAACACACATCCCTACACACACACACACACCTACACACACACACCTATACACACATACACACAGCCCTACACACACAGCCCTACACACACACACACACATACACACACACCTACAAACACACATCCCTACACACACACACACACATCCCTACAAACACACATCCCTACACACACACATACACACACACCCCTACACACACACACACCTACACACACACAACTATACACACATACACACACACCTACACACACAGCCCTACACACACACACACACACCTACAAACACACATTTCTACACACACACACCTATACACACACACACACCCCTACACACACACACCTGCACACACACCTACACACACACACACATCTACACACACATCCCTACACACACACACCCCTACTAACACACATCCCTACACACACACACACATACACACACACATCCCTACACACACACACCTATACACACATACACACACACCTACACACACAGCCCTACACACACACACATACACACACACCTACAAACACACATTCCTACACACACACACCTATACACACACCCCTACACACACACACTTACATACACACCTACACACACACACCTATACACACATACACACACACCTACACACACATCCCTACACACACACACATACACACACACATCCCTACACACAGACACCTACACACACACACCTATACACACATACACACACACCTACACACACAGCCCTACACACACACACACACATACACACACACCTACAAACACACATTCCTACACACACACACCTATACACACACACACACCCCTACACACACACACCTACACACACACCTACACACACATCCCTACACACACACACACCTACAAACACACATCCCTACACACACACACACACCCCTACACACACATACACCTACACACACACCTACACACACCTACACACACACCTACACACACAGCCCTACACAAAAACACACACATACACACACACACCTACACACACACCTACACACACATACACACACACCTACACACACAGCCCTACACACACACACAAACACACACCCCTACAAACACACATTCCTACACACACACCTATACACACCTACACACACACCTAGAAACACATTCCTACACACACACATACATACACACCTATACACACACACACCTCCACACAGCCCTACACACACACACACACACACCTACAAACACACATTCCTACACACACACATACACACACCTATACACACACCTACACACACAGCCCCCCCACACACACATACACACACACCTACACACTCACATACACACCTACACACACCCCTACACACACCCCTACACACACACACCCCTACACACCCCTACAAACACACACACCTACACACACACCTCTACACACAAATACCCCCTACACACACCTCCACACACCCCTCCACACACACCCCTCCACACACACACAAACACCGCTACACATACACACACACCCCTTACACACATACACCTCCCCCCACACACACCTACACTCACACACACATGCACACCCCCGTCCACACACACAAACACCCCTACACACACACACCTACACACACACCCATCCACACACACACACCCCTCCACACACACTCACACACCCCATATACACATACACCCCTACACACACACACACACCCCTCATACACACACACACACCCCTCATACACACACACACACAGCTTGTGGTACACACCCCTCCCACACACTGTCCCTTACACACACACACACACACACAGAGCTTGTGGTACACACCCCCCACACAGAGCCTGCATGCGCACGCACACACACACACACACGCGCGCCCCCCCCGCAGCCTTCGGTGCACATGGCCCTCCACCCCACACACACCCCCCCGCACACACCTGCACACACCTCCACGGCTGAACTGTGCAGGACTCCTGCGCAGCTGGCGGTGAGGTGGTGACCAAGCGCCGTGCTCCTCACCTGGGCCATCGCATGGGAAGGAGCCGAGCAGCTCCCGTAATGCCCACTGGAGGTTTAGGGGCCACAGCCTACACCCCCACGAGCCTGGCACCACTGCTCCCCGCCGCTGAGAGCCCACCTCTGTGCGAGGTGATGCGGCCCGAATCCCGTGCTCCGTCTAGAGGACATCGAGCGGGTCCCAGAGAGTGTCTGACGGATCCAGCCCCAGAGAACAGGCATGATTCCAGGGACGCGGGGACAGATGGGTGGGGGGGCTGACGAGGGGGCGCTGATGGAATTCCAGGACCTTCCACAACACGGTCACTCGTAACAGCCCCATAACAAGTCCTGACACCTGCATCTCCAGGGGAGAAAGGAAGGTGCAGAGAAGCAGGCAGGTACCCAGCAAGACTAACTGGGTGCCCCTGGGCACACAGAGGTGAGTCTGAGCCCCGGTTGGCGCCGGGGGCACCCAAGACTGCGCCTGACCCCTGCCCGGTGCACATGCCAGAGTGCTCCACTCCCCTCCACGCGGGGAGGCCTGGGCCACAGTGGCTCCCCCCTGGGATTAGGGTTTGCTCTGTGGCAAGGGAGGTGGGACCAGGCAGATACAATGAAGGTCCTGATGTAGCTGACTGTGAGCCCATATGGAGAGAAATGGTCCGGGTGGGCCTGGCCTAACCCAGCGGGCCAGGCTGGAAGTCGGGGATGCTCCGACTGACCCTAGAGAAGCAGGGTGCCCCGAGTCCACGGCTGCGAGAGCATGAATCACGTGAGCTCGGGAGGACCCCACGCCTCAGATGAGACCCCCACCCTGGCCCAGACCCTCGAGTGAAGCCTCCAGGGCAGTGTCCAGACGAGCTGAGTCCAAACTCCAGACCCATGGAAAATGTGAGATCAAACATGTGCACTGCTCTCAGGGGCACGGCGTGTGGTCATCACTTCACCGCCATGGAGAACAACCGCACTGGGCCTGACTCCCGAGTCTACACTCCTACGACTGGAGAGCCACCAGCTCAGTGACTCCAGAGTCAAGGTTCTGGAGCCGAATGAGCAAGCAAGCTGGGCAGAGGGCCGGCCAAGAAGGGCCTCATGCCAGAGCGAGGGGGCTGTGACTTTATCCTGCAGACAGGCAGGGCCCATCCGAGGTCTCCTACAGCACAGGCGACGTAATCAGATGGTATTCTCAAAGGACAGCTCTGTTATCAGAGTGATGGGTGAGCTAGAGAGGTGGCGTCTTGTACAGAAAGAGGCTGCTCCAGGACCAGAGTGGGCGACGGACACGGGAGGGAGAGAATGGACCCCGGACGTCCTTCATGCAGAACCACGGGCTCTGTGGGACTGAAATCTGACCCGAGGGTTCTGCCTTTTTCTGTTTTCGCCTAGCAGCACGTGGTACCCCGGCTGTTCTCCAACCAGCGATATAACCTGTGACCTCTGCAGCAGAATCCAAGTGTTCTAACAGCTGGACCAGCATAGAAGTCCCTGACCTGAGGTCTCTTGTGGAGTGAACAGTGATTGATATCCTGAACCATGATGGAGACACAGGTGGTCCTCATGTATTAGGATGGTGAGTCCAGGTTTGTTAATATTTCATGTGGGATGCAGGCGGATATCCCCAGGAGAAAGAAAGGTCCTGGGTGCACTTCAGGGGAGAGTATTTTCATACTCACCAGCACAGAGAGACTGGGGCAGGTCAGCGCCCAGAGGGGACCTGGAGAAGGATGGAGGGACGCTGGGGTCCATCAAGGGCGCCGAGTCAGTGATGTCGGGAGACAGACGGGCCAAAGTCCCCAGGGAATCCCACACCCACCCTACTGAGCCCCACCCAGCCAGGGGGATCGCTGGGCTGGCTCGGTTCTGCCTTCTCTCACAGGCAGACCACCCTGTGGGCTGGAACGCTGCCCCTCCGAGTCCCAAAAAGCCAAATATGACAGAGTGGTCACCGGCCAGTGATGCAGAAATGGGGCTGAAGGCTGTCTGTCCATTCTCAGGGGTAAGGGAGCCCCAGGGCTTGTGCCAAGGTGGGCAGCCCCCGCTGGCGGGGGTGGGAGTGCCCTGAAGTCCCCTGAAGTGCACACCTGACCTTTCTCTCTCCTGGGAACATCCGCGTGCACACCTCACAGGCGGCCCAAAGAGACAGAGAACTTTCTGGGCTCTTTTGCTTCTGAGTCTCCCTCTGCAGAGGGAGAACCGCAGAGATGCCCTCAACCTGGAAGATCACCTTCAGTGAAGGAAGGGCTGGACGAGCCGGGGAGGGTCAGGTCGATACTGTGAACGGAGCAGAGGGAAGTCCAGGTCTGCAGAAGTCAGAAGCCCAGCACAGTGCAGGAGCTAAGGGGGAGCAAGTGCCAGCCGCCAGACCAGGAATTATGGGAGCTGATGCAACAAGTCAGCGTCTGCCTCCCCGGGACACAGCATGTGGAGGGGACGCAGTCGGGGAGCCGCCTCCCCGGGACACGGTGCGTGGAGGGGCGCGTGGAGGGGACGCGGGCGGGGAGCCGCCTCCCAGGGACACGGCGCGTGGAGGGGACGCGGGCTGGGAGCCGCCTCCCCGGGACACGGCGCGTGGAGGGGCGCGTGGAGGGGACGCGGGCGGGGAGCCGCCTCCCCGGGACACGGCGCGTGGAGGGGCGCGTGGAGGGGACGCGGGCGGGGAGCCGCCTCCCCGGGACACGGCGCGTGGAGGGGCGCGTGGAGGGGACGCGGGCGGGGAGCCGCCTCCCCGGGACACGGCGCGTGGAGGGGCGCGTGGAGGGGACGCGGGCGGGGAGCCGCCTCCCCGGGACACGGCGCGTGGAGGGGCGCGTGGAGGGGACGCGGGCGGGGAGCCGCCTCCCTGGGACACGGCGCGTGGAGGGGACGCAGGCGGGGAGCCGCCTCCCCGGGACACGGCGCGTGGAGGGGACGCGGGCGGGGAGCCGCCTCCCCGGGACACCGCGCGTGGAGGAGACGAGGGCGGGGAGCCGCCTCCCTGGGACACGGCGCGTGGAGGGGCGCGTGGAGGGGACGTGGGCGGGGAGCCGCCTCCCTGGGACACGGCGCGTGGAGGGGCGCGTGGAGGGGACGTGGGCGGGGAGCCGCCTCCCTGGGACACGGCGCGTGGAGGGGCGCGTGGAGGGGACGTGGGCGGGGAGCCGCCTCCCTGCGACACGGCGCGTGGAGGGGCGCGTGGAGGGGACACAGGCGGGGAGCCGCCTCCCCGGGACACGGCGCGTGGAGGGGACGCGGGCGGGGAGCCGCCTCCCCGGGACACGGTGCGTGGAGGGGACGCGGGCGGGGAGCCGGCTCTGCAGGGAAACAGGTGAGTGCGGCAGGAGAGAAGACAGAGAAGGGTGAGAGAGGCGAGGTTCCTTCTGGAAAATGCCCCCAAGTGGGTATTTTAGCTCAAATGCCAAAAGCCAGCCGGGAACACTCAGCTCGGAGAGAGGGCAGAAGTTCAACAGGCAGACACGATGGTGGTGGAAACAGGCTGCCAGGAGCAGGGACTCTGAGCAGAGGCGCGGCCCTGGGGAGGTGGCATCAGGCTTCAGGTCGCCCAGGCGGCCGCCACTCAGAGAACCTGGCAGGAGGAGGCAGCCGGGGCGGGAAGTGATACCGGGCTGAAGCCAGGCTGAACACAGAAGAGCTGAGCACCGACTCGCGGTGAGTAGGCACCCAGGCTGCGCTGATACCAAGGCACCACCAACCAGGAGACCCTGGCGACAGACCGGCATGGCGACCGAGGCCCGTGGAGCCAGGACTCGAGATGGCAGTGGCGCTGGTTTCCCCCAGGCGGGGAGGAAGGCTCCAGGCCACACCTGTCCCCAACCTCGGGGGGTTTCCTGGCATCTTTGCAGTCCCCGATCTCTGCCTTCATCTTCCCATGACACTCTCCTTCTGCCCCCATCTGCGTCCAAATTCCCCTTTTTGTGAGGACGCCGCTCATTTCAGTTTTAGGGCCCAATCCTAATGACCTCATTATAATTTCATGACATCTACAGCAAAAAAAAAAAATCACAGAAAAATTGAAAGCAGTGGCCAATCTCTGGAGAAGGACATGGCAACCCACTCCAGTATTCTTGCCTGGGAGATCCCACGGGCAGAGGAGCCTGGCGGGCAACGAACGGTCCATGGGGTCGCAAAGAGTCAGACACGACCGAGAGACTAAACAGCAGCCGATCTCTGCCACTGCTTCCCCAGGTCCTCCCCGCTCCACCCCGCAGAACCCCTCTCCTTCCTTCCCGCCCCGCCCCGCGTCCCCCCAGGTCACTCCCCTGCTCTGCAGGCAACCCTGGCAACCCATCATCTCCCACAAGAAATCCAAATTTATGACTCTCCACCCCCATTGCTGTTTCTGTTACTTCCCCCTGACAGTTTCCAGAAAAGTGTCTATAAGGGACTCAAAAAACATGATTTTCCATTATCCTCAATGAGGTTTGCATTTTATGATAGAGTTCAGTAATCATTAGGGAATGCTTAGCTTACAGGAGTGATGCTCAGGGGCTGCAGGTGAGGTGGGGGTGATATAAGATTCTGGCCGCTGAGATCAGTGCAGGGGCCGAAACCGTGATGCCCAGGAGAGTGGTCACCAGCGACCTTGAAAACCATCAAAGGAGACAGAGGACCAGCTTCTCGCGAGAACCGCTGCGCGTGTGCACACAGCAAGCGGGCCCGGGGAAACGCGGGCCTCCCGCGAGACTGTCATTTTTATCCACAAACGAGACGTATAATAATAAGTTGAAAAAACGGAAATTAAAACTACCATAACAAAGCTATTCTGTGCTTATTGAACTAAGAAATACATTTGCAGCTTGCTACGGTTTCCAGGGGCTGATCCCAGAGAGGAGGAACACGCTTTGTTGATTTCGTCAAGACGCCCTTCCCTAGCGTGAGGCTCATAATAGGAGTGATTGATATGCATGGGCTGCCGCGCGCGTTTCTGTCGCAGCCCCGATCCATTCTGTGAAAGCAAACCAGCATTTAGCCCTCTATTCAGAGATGACGGGTCTATACCAGGCCCGGGGGTGGGGCGGGGGGATTCCTGTGCCGTTCCTGTTAGAGGGAGTGTGTCTGCCAACCGGAAGTCAGGGACCTTCGGAAACATGCAGAGAGTGTTAAGGACACCAGCCAGCCAGTCAGGCTCACACTCTACCTATTCTGGGAGAGAGAGAAGCTGGAATCCTCACCCCGGTCCAGGGCATCGGTGAGAACACGCCAGGTGCGGAGCTGGGCCTGGTACCCGGCAGAGCTGGCCCCCGGGGCCTGGCCTCTGACCTGCTGAAGCATCACCCCCTTATCTGCCACATGAGCAAAACAGCTGCCCCACTCGGGGACCCCTGCCCCCCGAGGATGCTGTCCTGTGAGGGCGGGATCTCGGGGGTCGGGGACGCCACCAGCGCAGGCCCCGAGAAGAAGCTCCTGCTACGAGGTTCCGCTTCACCCCACGTGATGAGTGAAAGGTCCACCACGGCGTGAGGACCCCCGGTGGTCTGTGCTGGCCCTGCATCCTGAGGGGTCCGGCCTCCGGGGGACTTCACGGGTGGGTGACCGATCGGGCGGGTGACCTGAGAGTGCGTGTGGGCCCTTCTGGGTGCCCACCGTGGCCCTGGCCCAGTGGTGGAGTGACCGGGGGAAGCACCGAGTGGACGGTTTAGGATGCGACGTGCACATGGAGAGACGGGCTGGAGCGAGGAGTCCCAGATGAGCAGCGATGGGCAGAAGGACAGATGTCCCCGAGAAAGCCACCCCTCGGCAGCCAGGACCTCGGAGGCGTGACAAGCTAGGCTCCATCTCCCGTCTGCTCAGCAGGGAAAGAGAGCCCGCTGGTCTGTGTGAGCCCTTGCAGCCACAAATCCCTGAACTGTTCTGAACACAGGGCGGGCCCGCAGAGCTTCAGGGAAGGAAGCTCACGCACAAACAGGGTCAGGGAGAGCAGGAGTGCCCGCGAAGACCCCCGGAAGGCTGGGGAGATGGTCCCTCCCCTCTGACGACAGGGTAATAAGCTCACATCCACGTGCATGCGTCACAGAGGGTCAGAGGAGACGCGGGCAGGGCACCAAAGACGCTGACCACAGCCTGGGGCCTCTCATCCCTTCAGAGAAGCCCTAAAACTGGGTTAAACAAAGGGAGCCCCGCAACCCCAGAGGATAAAGTCAGTGATGGAACACGCTTCTCTCTGAAGTCATTCCTGGGCCTGGGAAGGACCCGTGTCTGCTTCCTGCCTCCCCTCTTCCTCCCAGCGGATGATCCGCGGGGCACCTGCGGCCACGCCCTGACCCTCGGGATGGGAAGACCTGCTTCCGGAGCCGAGAGAAGGCTTCCAGCTTTCCCCAAGCCAGTCCTCTTCCTGAGGCGACCTGCGCCCCGCGGGCAGCTGACACGGAGTACCCAGGCCCCTCTCCCAGCCCAGGGAGTACCAGCTCTGGGGGACCGCCCCAGTTCTCAGAGTTCTGGTGGGTTCGGCCTCCCTCCCCAGCACGAGTGGAGGTCCCTCACACGCTCCCTGCTCACGGACGCTCTGGAGGCACCCACTCGGAACAATCAATCCCCCAGCCCCTCCGCAGCTCTGTCAGGCTCCCCTCTGGCCGGTGAGCACGCGGGGTTGAGGTCCACACCATGTCACGTGCTGGCCCTCAATTCACGCCCTCTCCCTTTGCCTCTCCTCCACCTGTCTGAGCATAGCCATAAATATTTATTGTTGATTTTGATTTGCACAGAGCGTATTTTATTCTCATTACAGGAACCTCAAAAAATTGAGACATTTTTGATCACCCTCAAGTTCCCCTTAATAATTAATTTGGGAGCGATCATCAACAAATTTATGTAAAATGCTCCTTGACTTTTTCTTCTAGAACCTGATGCTTCTGTCCTCTTTCAGAAGCTCCAATTTAGTGTCTAGCTGTGATGCGCTTCCTGGCAATTTTCTCTAGCCTGGATATACATAAATCAAGCTACTTGATAATTTGAAATATGCAATACGTAAGCCCGATCTTTTTTTCAAGTTAAAAAACATTTATGAAATATGTTTGCCGTGTGCAGTGTGTGCTTTTTGTTGTTGTTCAAAATAAGCAGTAACTTAACAATAGTCAAACTCAGAACAAAAGGAGCCCAGAAGAGCCTGTTGTCTCTGGGGACGTCAATGCTTAGCCGTGAGGCTCTTGCAGCGAGGAACTGCCCCAGGTGGGTGTGCCCGACCATTTGATCTCAGGAGTTTGAGTGCATGGCTATTTGCATTTACTTTTTCTGACAAGTTATTGTTCATGTCCTTTGTCTCTTTTCCTAAAGATGGTCAACTACATTCTTTCAGGCAAAATTTTTTTACCTGTCAGATTGACAAAGGTTAAAAATTAGCCGTATGCAGCATCAATAAGAATGAGGGATAAATTCTCCTGCACGCTGGCCGAACAACCTTTCAGAGAGAACTTTACCATCATTTATAAAATCAAGAATGTGCATAACATTGGACCCACTTTCACCACTAAGAACTCAGGGTACGGATAAGTTCACACAAACCAGCCCAGGTGGGACTGGGCCTGTCACGGCAGCCTTATGTGCAACAGAGAAATACCAGAAACAGATGTCTCCCATGGGGACTGTTTAAATCCGCTCCCCCACCCAGGTACAGGGATCTTGGGACTGTCTGAATGGATCTGTGTGGACTGACATGGAGGGACAGCCAAGGTGATTCACAGACCAGAAGGGCAAGCTGCACAATAATGTCTGTATTTCTACATTTAGAGAAAAGATAATACACGCACATGCACGCACACACACACACATGCACGTGTTCACTTGTCAAGGTGCCCAAGACACACACACACACACACGTGCGCGTGTTCACTTGTCAAGGTGCCCAAGACACACACACACACGCGCGCGCGCGCGTGTTCACTTGTCAAGGTGTCCAAGAAATGGTTAGTCATGGTCAAGTGGGACCAGGAGGGCCAAGCAAAAGGTGGGAATTTCACTTTTCCCTTTATATTCTCCTCTTCTAATTTTACCTAGGCAAAATATATTATTTTCGCATTTGAAAACTAATAAAAAGCTACAACTTCTGAAGCTTTTAGGTAACGCAGGGCAAGTTTAAAAGGAGGAAAAGTAATTACACTTTGGACTCCAAGTGTTTTGTATTGTTTATAATTAATTGATTTTATTTAATAACATTTCAAGAAATACTTTTTTTTTTTTTATAACTTAGGCTTTGATATAAGTTCTGTAGTCACTGATTCTAGAACATTCTACATCCATTCCCTGGGAAACAAGATTTTGCCAATGTACAGGGCTGTATGCATTCGCCAAGAACATTCTGGCCCTTCCAACTTATTGAAAAATTATTCTATGAGCTATTTTCACTGATGTACTGACTGATAATGGTTAAATCAGTTAAAAGTTAAGCAAGTTTGCTAAGGGAGAAGGAAGCTAAGTCAGATTAAGTTGATATCCAGAAAAACAGCTTATGCTACTTCCCATGAAAGTAAAATTTGTTTTGTTGTTGAAGTTCTTGCTGCTGGTTGTCTCCCAGTGTTTATTCTCCTCTTTCCAACAGCTCCTAATTTTAGCAAGACACAAAGGCACTTAAAATAGGCGTCATATTTCTGTCTTCTTTGGAACTGGGGGCAGATCTACAAATAAGCCCAATGAGATGTAAGTAGAGATGTTGAGTAAAACTTCCAGGAAGATGACTGTAGGAAGTAACTCAGATGAAGGTGCAGCCTTTTGGGCATCCTGCTTCTGCTCCTTTCTATGGCTGGCCACACAATCACGATGGCTGGAATTCTGGCAGCCACATTTCACCATGAGGTAACGTGAAGATGGGAAGCTGGTCCTAAGGAACACTGAGCAGAAAGGTCAGAAAGATGACTCACAATGTAACAAAGCCAGCAAGCTACCCATCGTGTGCGCTCATTTGTCCCACTCATGCCTGTCTCTGTGCAACCCCAGGGACTGCAGCCCACCAGGCTCCTCTCTCCGTGGGATTCTCTAGGCAGTAATACTGGAGTGGGTTGCTATGTCCTCCTCCAGGGGATCTTCGTGACCCAGGGACTGAACCCACATCTCTTATGTCTCCTGCACTGAGAGGTGGATTCTTTACCACTAGCACCACCTGGGAAGCCCCCAAACCACCCATGGACTTACACATATGTGCGTTTTTCCCTGAAAGGGAAATAAATTGGGTAGCCCCCAGTTCCAAGCCTGGCTCCTAAAAAGCTTCTAAAGGATCCTCTCCCCCTTCCTTCTCCTGTCTGCCAGCTGAACAGGGGACAGAGTGGGACCCATGAATATGGCTGTGCCACCCAAAGGAAGGAGCCTGAGCCCCCAGGGGATTCTAAGGGGCAGGGGCTTTCTCTCCTCCAGCTAGACTTTTACCCCTCCGCACCCCTCACAACCATGGACTGAGCTGCGAGGGAAAACTAAGGCTGTGCTGTGTTAAGCACCAAGTCCCTTGGTGTTTAGATGCCTCCCTCCAGTCTCCACCTCTTCACATTTGACCGTCTCCTCCTGCATGGCTGTTATTCAGTCGCTCAGTCATGTCCAACTCTTTTTGACCCCATGGACCATAGCACACTAAGCTCCCCTGTCCTTCACTATCTCCCAGGGTTTGCTCAAACTCATCCATTGAGTCAGTGATGCCATCCAACCATCTCATCCTCTGTTGCCCCCTTCTCCTCTTGCCCTCAATCTTTCTGAGCATCATGGTCTTTTACAATGAGTCAGTCCTTCACATCAGGGGGCCAAAGCTGAGCTTCAGCTTCAGCATCAGTCCTTCCAATGAATATTCTCCTCGCACATCTATCCCAAAGCCCTCTCTTCTTACAAGGATTCATGGTGGGTTGCGGGTCACCCTACTTCAGGATGACCACAACACAATAAAGGCGAAAGGCGACCAACTGCCCCAACAGGTCTCAATAAAAACATAAGCCCAGAATCGTAAGACAGAGAGGGAGTCGTGAGGCGGGTGGTTAACTTAGAGACTGTTTGCGCCACGCCCATGGCTCACTTCGGGCACACAGGACCGCTGGCTGCAGACAGGGCCATGTCCCCGTGTTCTCAAGGCCCTGAAACAAGCTGATGTGGAGAAAGATAAGAGAAGAGCTTTGTCAGGATGGCTGAATAAGTGTGCTTCCTCAAATGCCACTGAAATGACAAGTTGGAAAGAATTGAGTTGAAAAGGGTTTCCACCAGCAGACCTGGGCGGTAAGGAATGGCTGGGAGACATCAAGCAAATGGAACCTGATTGAGGATGAAACCGTCAGGGACCAGGGCTCCCACGGAGCCAAAAGACAGAACATCTGAAAAGTGAGTTTTCCCAGCAGAACTCAGAAGAGCCTGACTCAGAGGCCGTGAGAACTTAAGGGGTGGGATCCCCTGATGCTGCTGAGATGTGGCTGGTGGGTCCAAGGGTGGGAACAGGGTGAAGGCTCACCTGCTCTCAAACCAGCAGGCCTGGCGCGTTCAGTTAGGCAGACGCCACAGGTGGTTTCAAAGTGTGGGTTCTGGCAGGCAAGACCCCCCGGCCAGAGAAGTGAGGCACGCCCAGGCAGAGCCGCAGCCGTCGCGGGGGGGTGGGCTTCCTTGAGGGTTCACAGGCCCCAGGGATGCCCACCCCACACACTCCCCACCCCCCCTCCTGCTCCTCCGAGGCCAGAGCCCCTGCGCCGACCTAAGAAGAACTGATTCCTGCTGGCGGGAGACGTGCCCCGCCACGTGCGAGTCCTCAGTCCGCATCCGGCCCAGGGAGCCCACCCACCCCGAGGGGAGAAACAGCAACGCGGGAGAAAGCCAGTGATGTGAAGAAAGGTGCTCAGCTCGACACAAGAACAGACGTATCTCTTTAAGGAACAAGAGCTGTTTTGAGTCATGGAATAAGTGAAACAAAACACCGACAATTAAGACATTCCGAGGGACTGGAGAGGGTATTCCATGCATACAAATAGAGGGACTGATACGAAAAACAACTTAGCAAATACCTTATGAATTACAAATAGGATTATACAAACAAAAACCTCAGTAGAAGTCTCTACAGCAGGAAGAGCTGGGAAAAGGACGTGTTGGGAATGGGAGGCTGGAGGTGGGGGTGCGGGGGGGTGGTCTGAACAGAAGGCAGTGCAGAAGGAAGGACCGACGGTGGCCGACGGCGGCAGAGGAAGGTTCATACGTACGTAAGAGATGCTCAACCTTCAGCGGGTGTTGGACAGAGAAAGACTTGAGCAAAGATGTACTAGGAGGCTCACTGCAAGAATAAAGGCTCGGATCCTCCCACTGACCGGCATGTTGCTCCATCACACACAGACACAACTTAGTAAGATTTCTGATCATCAGGATTTAAAAAAAAAGAAAACACAGACTTAGGAAGCAGCCAGCTTACTTACAAAGGCTCACTGATCAGACTGCTATGAAATGTGTGGCTGACAAGCTCTGATAGATGAAGATGAAATAATGTCTTTAAATTTTACTAGGGAAATTATTTGAAACCTAGAATGTTAAGTTAAAAGTTAAAGTTAAAAGTTGATACAACCACGAAGACAAGAGAAAGACAATTTCAGACTCTGATTTAGAAAATCCACCAAGAGTTAAATCTCTCTGAAGGGATTGATGTTCCAGCAAAAATGACAACAGAAATAATACAAAAGGCACAAGATATCAGGGTTCAGAAAGACTGACAAAGACCTGGGGACATATTTTAATTGTTGAGAGCGTGGCTGAGAAATGTAAAGGTGATTGTTAAGAGATTACCTTTAAGGAAGCAGGAGCACAGAGTGAAAACAAACAAGCCCTGAACTCAAGTCCCAGATGATGTTCAATAGAGCAGTGGCCGGGGATAAGGAGAAGAATCCTTACATCCTCCAAGAGAGGAGCAAACCGTCATAAGCGAAGTATCTGCAATCAAAGTTCTCAACAGCAACCCTGGAAGCCAGATGTCAGGGGGCCAAAATATTGGGCAGGAATTTATCTCCCAACTAAAATGGTACACCCCTCTGAACAAGCAAGCGCGAGGGTGGAGTAAAGGCATATTCTGATACAGAAATCCCCGAGAAATCTACTCTTTCTCAATGAGTTACTTAAGGGTGTGCTCCCACACAACACAAGAGGAATCTAATAAAGGAAAACGGTGGCATCCAGGAAACAGCAATTCCAGCTCCAACGAGGGGCACAGGGCACTCTCAGCACAGTCAAGGGTTCAAGTTCCAAATGATCACAGCGTGGCCAGCCCAGAGCATGAGACCCTCACGGAGCGGGAGAAAGAGGGAGCCGAGGATAAGAGAATGGATGGGTCTCCTGGCACTTTTACCAGACTGAGAGTATTATAGCTGAAGGGACGCTGGAGAGTGAAATTGTGTGTGATAAATACACAAAAATGTGAAATTTGTTGTCTATGGGGCAGGGGAATGGAGGGTAGAACTTTGATATTTTCCTTTTTTATAATTAATAATACCTTTTCACTTTTGATAGTAAATACATAGGTGGTGGTTGCTGCTCTTCAGTCACTAATATGCCTCATGCACTGTGCTCAGTTGTGCCCGACTCTTTGTGACCCCGTGGACTGTAGCCCACCAGGCTCCTCTGTTCATGGAATTCCCCAGACAAGAATACTGGAGTGGGTTGCCATTTCCTCCTCCAGGGGATCCTCCCAACCCAGGGATCTAAGCCGCAACTCTTGGGTCTCCTGCATTGGCAGGTGGATTCTTTGCCGCCTGCACCACCTGGGAAGCCCTTTAGGTATATGAAGATGGCTTGATAGACATGAATGTTTAGGCACTCTGCATAGTGGAGTTCAGGTTGAGATGACTGATTGACAGGAAGAACATGCAGGACCCAGGGCAGGGATGTCTGAGAGGCCCCCACATGGACAGGTCTAGAGGAGACTGGAGCTGAAGGTCAGCAGACTCAGTGGGGCCACAACACCCCCTCATGTCCAGGAAAGGAGGGGATGTCCTTGGGGAGGTGTTCAAACCTTCAAGCAAAGGAAATCTAAAAAGGAGTGGACATATGTATACTCATGACTGATTCACTTTGCTATACAGCCATGAAATTAAAAGACGCTTACTCCTTGGAAAGAAGGTTATGACCAACCTAGACAACATATTAAAAAGCAGAGACATTACTTTGCCAACAAAGGTCCGTCTAGTCAAGGCTATGGTTTTTCCAGTAGTCATGTATGGATGTGAGAGTTGGACGGTGAAGAAACCTGAGTGCCGAAGAATTGACGCTTTTGAACTGTGGTGTTGGAGAAGACTCTTGAGAGTCCCTTGGACTGCAAGGAGATCCAACCAGTCCATCCTAAAGGAGATCAGTCCTGGGTGTTCATTGGAAGGACTGATGTTGAAGCTGAAGCTCCAATACTTTGGCCACCTCATGTGAAGAGCTGACTCATTGGAAAAGACCCTGATGCTGGGAAGGATTGGGGGCAGGAGGAGAAGGGGACGACAGAGGATGAGATGGCTGGATGGCATCACTGACTCGACGGACATGAGTTTGGGTGGACTCCGGGAGTTGGTAATGGACAGGGAGGCCTGGCGTGCTGGGGTTCATGGGGTCGCAAAGAGTCGGACACAACTGAGCGACTGAACTGAACAGTAAAAAACTAACACACCATTGTAAATCAACTATATTCCAGTAAGAATTAATAAAAATAACCTTCAACTAACACAAGACAACATGAGACATTTGTTAGATCAGAACAACCGAATGAAGAGAAAGCACTGCGACCAGACGTCAGCCTCAAAGGAGACTGTGTTTTGAAGAGCAGGGAAGGTGATGCTTGTATTGACAAGAAGTTCTTGACAAATAGAGCTCAGTGATGGTGGAGCGGCATGCCCGCATCATGAGGAGAGTTCCAAGTTTTTACAATTAAATTATATATAATAAAGAGCTAGTGTTTTCAGTCTCCAAAGGGTTTTCAACATTCAGGGATCCCCTTTCCAAAGAACCCACCTGCCTCCTTCCTTCTGCTCCAGCAGTCTATTTTTAGGCAACAGCAAAAGAAAAAGTGATGGTATCGGTGTTCAGAGGATTTTTTTTTTAATTAGTGGTGCTCTCATCATAATTTCTACTGTTTTTCCCAGTAGCCCATGTATCATAGTCACATTTTCAGTTTAAATATGCCTTGTGGGCTAGTCTAGGAGCCTCTTCACCATTTACAGCATTGTTTTTATGGGAACATGTGCTTAAATTAAAGTAATTGAATTACAAATAAAGTGTGGAGATGAACACTTTAATTTTAATAAGCGATTTCATGTTTATATGAATGTACTTTTGTTCAATAAAAAAGCATCTGTCTACTTTTTGGCCAGTAGCTTATAAATAATACTGAAAGGTAAGTAATCCATCAAATGGTCTATATTCATCTCTTTCTGACTTGGAGCTCAGGGTTGCAGAGGGGCTGACAGGCAGACATAGAGGCGTGGTGACTCTGCTGAGTCACGTAAGGCCCAGCCACCCCAAGTCCCAGGGGCAAGTCTCCGAGGCAAAAATAGAATTGAAATTATTTTTAGGAGTCTGCCACTTTTCAAATGCTGCTAGTGAGCCTAATGACTGGCTAGGGCCTCCTCAAGCTGCAGACAGTCCCACCTACATGCTTCACCCCGTCGGCCCATAAGTACGGCAGTAACCAGCTAGCTCTCTGCTGATTTTAAAGATACACGAGGGTGGGCCCTTTAATGAGGATATACAATAGCTATGGGAACAACGGATGCCAATATTGATCAACTTGGTAGTGGGAAAGAGGCATCAACACATTGACTATAATGCTCTACATGCAATTATTCTTTTCGTTCCTCTTTTATTTCCCTCTTAATGTTTCACGGCAAACTAAATAGCTAAGAAATTGCAAATGTGGAACAGCACATAATTCTTATTATTATGGTTAATTAAATAACACTCTCTGTGACGCGTCACGGTAATTATCTCCTTTCCCCCACTCCGCTTCTCCCATTAATTTAGTTCCTAAATTTATTTCTGAACTATGGGCTTTAACAGACAGTTACTTTAATGAGGTCTTTAAAAATGCATGTGTTGCTGATCAGCTTGCTCTAAAGATTCGTGGGGAATGTGACATAGATTTCAGATAATTTAAAGGTAATTTAAAGAAAAGCCCACCATTTCTCGGAAAATAATTGAGAAAGTAATAGGACGGGTGTTCACGATTAAGACGTGAGCCAAGACTTAGCAATTTCCTTTAAATATTGGTTTTTCTTCTATTGAGATCTTATCTAATTTGATTTCCTTTCTTGTCCTTAGTCTGATCTACCAGCTATGATCCAAATGTTTTGTGAGTTTTAAAATTATGCTGTGCAGGAAGTACAGCACAGGACAGAACCGCCGCGCTGGCACAAACCCCAAGGCCAGTGAGGGCATCAGGGCGCCTCGTGCTTTCATCGGGCTGTGCCCGCCCTGCACCACCTCCACCGTCACCCCGTCAGGTGTCAACACCCTCAGGCTCACTTCCCTTCGCGGGACTGTGATGAACCCCGTGGAGAGGATCTAAGCCTTATTCACCTTGGGATACAATTAGCTGACAACCCAAATGGCTCTTCTGGACAGGGGTTTCCACAGGATTTTACAGACTTGCTTTTTTTTTTAATTGTTGCTATTGTTCAGTCGCTCAGTCGTGTCCGACTCTTCGAGACCCACGGACAGCAGCACGCCAGGCCACCCTGTCCTTCATTATCTCCCGGAGCTTGCTCAAACTCATGTCCATTGAGTTGGTGATGCCACCCAACCATCTCATCCTCTGCCGTCCCCTTCTCCTCCTGCCCTCAATCTTTCCCAGCATCAGGGTCTTTTCCAATGAGTCGGCTCTTCGCATCAGGTGGCCAAAGTATTGGAGCTTCAGCTTCAGCATCAGTTCTTCCAGTGAATATTCAGAGTTGATTTCCTTTAGGATGGACTGGTTTAATCTCCTTGCTGTCCCAGGGACTCTCAAGAGTCTTCTCTAGCACCACAATTTGAAAGCATCAATTTTTCAATATCTTTATGAAACAAAAAACAAAATAAACAAACCCCCAAACAAACGATATTTTAATTAAGGGTGAAACAAGGGAAAATTATTTTGAACACGAAATTTACATTTCCAAGAAGAAATAAAACACGGGCCACACACGTTAATATTTGTGATTTAAGCTGTGTGACACTTCTCCAGTGGACTGCATATATACATATGTGTACATGTATAACCGGCCTGTACAGTGGAAATAATCACAACACTGTAAATCGACTACAGTTCAATAAAATTTTTTTTTAAAAAGTTCCACTCGGAAGCCTCCCATGATGAAAGCCCAGAGCCTTGTTTCCAGGGACGTCTTTTCCTTTGCATTTGTGTTTTGATAGTACATGTATATTTGTCTTCTGAGGCCTCTTATCTAGTGCCTGTGTTTCCATGGTAAATTCAGAACCAGCCAATTTTACCACTGCTCATTAGAAACTAATTTCTTTATCCAGAATTACATTTCTGGCTTTTCTTGCATTAATTATCTCAGAGAGTGAGGTGACACGCATTGAACTTCTACAGGGAACTTCCACAAGCTCACAGCATTTAGGAAGAAGGAGCGCCCTGAGTTAGACCAAGCGCAATGCAGGACTCACCAGCGATCGGTGAGATAACGTTGTTAATCTTGTTCATTTTAAGGCTGAAAGTAGAGATGAGAGCAATACAGCTTTCTCTGCACCTGCACCTCTGACCACCTATGCGTTGGGGTCCCAGAAGTGAGGGCTCTCATATTAAACCTCTGCATAAGCCAAAGCATCTAACTCAGTAACCTAATAAAGCAGCTTTCCTTAAATGCTTGCTGACTGATGAAAATGAAAAGGTAACTGCAGCTTTAACTACCTCCTCCTTGTAAGAGGCCTGTGAGTGGCACTTGAGACCTGAAACTCTTGATTCTAGTTCCTACTTCTTTTACCTTAAATTGTATGGATGCTGCCACTTAAGATTCAAAACTATAGAAGTGACCAGATGGAGTTTGTAAACCTGGCCTTTCTTGCTCATTTTTAAACGGTTGGATATTTCTGCAGTCCATGGGGTTGCAAAGAGTCGGACACCACTGGGCAACTGAACAACAACAATAAATTTTGCTTTCCCCTCCCAATTTGGGGTGGCACAGCGGCCATGTGGATATCCAGTTCTCTAAGCAGAGTTTTTTGTTGTTGTTGTTCGACCATCACATTTTTTAAAAATGGGGGCTAGGATGGCACCTCACAAACATTCTTGGAAGGAAATCCCCCGAAAGCCAGAGGTTGCACACTCAGTAACTGGACTAGTATCTCGAGAGATGGTCCCTCCAAGACCGTCTCCCTGAACCACAGCCTTTCCCAAGGTCAGGCTTGGCTTTCTACTCATCATGATAATTCAGTATGTTTCGGAAGCCTGCATTTGTCTGGATGATCTAAGTAGTAAGTGGAAAGTTGCACCATCTGTGGGGATTAAACTTGACTCACAACTCGCCACATAGCTCTCATTTACAGAGCAACTGCTCAACCTGTTCTTAGAAATCCGTAGATACAGTCAGATGTCCCCGGCATTGATCGAGGCTGCCACGTGATTCCAGCTACTCCTACAGCATCTCGAGCGAAGGTGGGCCCCCGCAAGTGCAGTCAGCCTTGCTTGGGCTCTGGGAACTCCCTGGAGGTGTCGGACTTTCACTGAGGAAAACTTGCTCTGCCTGCAACCCTGCAAAGCTCCTTTTCATCTTGTATGTTTGTTGCTGTTGTTCAGTTGTTCAGTCATGTCCGACTCTTTGCGACCCCATGGACTGCAGCACTCCAGGCCTTCTGGTCCTTCACCATCTCCCAGAGCTCGCTCAAACTCATGTCCATCGAGTCGCTGATGCCATCCAACCATCTCATCCTCTGTCGTCCCCTTCTCCTCCTGCCTTCAATCTTTCCCAGCATCAGGGTTTTTTCCAGTGAGACGGTTCTTCCCAACAGGTGGCCAAAGGATTGGACCTTCAACTTCAGCATCAGTTCTTCCAATGAATATTCAGGACTGATTTCCTTTAGGATGGACTGGTGTGATCTTCTTGGTATCCAAGGGATTCTCAAGAGTCTTCTTCAGCACCACAGTTCAAAAGCATCAATTCTTTGGTGCTCAGCCTTCTTGTTTAACATTGCAGAACCCCAAACTAACTTTGCCTTACTGTGTTTCTCTGTAACCACAGCATCTTCAAGGCCAATGTCATCTGTCAGATCCCTGTGGAGGAAATTGCTAAGGTGGTGGTTCTCTCACTCACACTCCCGGTTCCACTAAGAGGTGAACCAACTCACGCCTAACCCCAGCGCTTCTCAGCTGTGCACACACAAGCACACTAGTTTACAGTCTGGTTCCCCAGATTGGGGGGTAATATTAGCCCTTGCCTCATAGACCTTTGCAAGGATCAATGAGCTCATGGATGAAAAATGTTTGAAACAACAGGGCAAATAGTCAGTGTTCAAGAAATGTGAGTTACTGTTATTATTTGCTGGGTAAATCATGACACAATATCTGTGACCAGCACTGCATCCCCATGGGCTGGCCGTGTCAAAGGGGACCTAATCGGACTTGGGCTTACTCGGTACATGGGACCTGCCCATTCAGCTCCCCAGCTTGCTTCAGCAGGTGCTGTGTGCTTTCTTCAAATTGCTTATTATCTTTCCTGTTTGGATTCAATTTCTGAAAGCTAACGCAAGAGAGAACCCACCTGCCAATGCAGAAGATATAAGAGATGCGGGTTCGATCCCTGGGTTGGGAAGATCCCCTGGAGGAGGGCATGGCAACCCACTCCAGTACTCTTCCCTGGAGAAGCCCATGGGCAGAGGAGCCTGGCAGGCTACAATACATAGGGTCAGGAAGAGTTGGACACGACTGAAGCAACTTAGCATGCACCCAAGAGAATCCACAGGAAGAGAGACTCAGTGCATCTCTGAGATCATCGCACACCTCTCCCACCCCCAATTTGCTTAGTACCATACAAAGCCCTCTTTCATCCAATTCCACAGGCTGAAATATGGGTATAGAAATAGGACTTGGGAGGAAAAAGGATGGGAGAAAATGAGACACAGGTGAGAGAAGAAAAGACGGGGTCTGTGTCCATGATGCACTGTTGGTCTCAGATTCATTCTCTCCTCCCTCTTCACCTCTTTCCCTCCTCCACACCCCTCCCCCACCACACCCCTTCCCCTTCCCCTCCTCACCCCAGCCCCGACCAAACTTGGTCCAAACCAACTCCAGCTACACTGTGAAACACTTGGTTTCTTCCCAGATTCAAAGCCTTACTGTGGTTGAAACGCAACCAATCCTTCTTATTCTATTAGGGCTTACATTTGTGATTCAAACAATGTTTAGAAGATCACAATTTGACATTACTCCATAAGTGGTAGATTTAAGACGTTTTGAGCTGACCATGTTATTTTCTCGTGCACAAACCAACCCAGATATTTGGCTGCGTGTGCAAATGTGTTTAGACACGTCAGTTCCAATGGAGTCCCAAAGAATGACTCCCTTTCAGAAGAGCTGTGTGGCTTATGCTGCGTTTCCAAGGCCCTAGTCTTTCAGGAGGCTGTTGCAGGCTAAAGACGTGATCAACCTTCTCCACTGATCTTTTTTATTCCCCGGCCATAAAAGAAAACGCTAGACTCTTCCATTGTGTCTTTTCTCCCTCTCCCGTCCCTTCTCTCCACCCACCCCCAGCCTCTCTTGCACGGTCATTAGAAGCAAACAGAGGACCACACTTCTACCTTTTAATTGGGTGTTTAACAGGACAGTGTTTGAAAGCAATTAACGGGGAAAAACATTTTTGTCCTGTTTTATCAATTGGTCTTCAAGAAAAATGCCAACCCAAGGTAATGATTCTGTGCGAGCCAGGAACCTGTTGTCCTTTTCCGTTTTTCCCATGTCACAATTTATTCACTGAATTCACTCTCCAAATTACCGCAGAGCCGATTGTCTCTCTGAGAGTGCAAAATGAGTTCGGCCTCCTCCGGCTTCCCCTTCATCTGACGCCTGCTTTTGGCTTTTCTTCGGCGCTGAGTCATGTGCTACGCGGGGAAAAAAGGAGAGGACCTTCCAAACTATGCGAAGTGCCTGGAGTGGCTTCTTGGTACCTGTGAAGAGCCCCCTCGAAGCAGCTTAGGGGACAATGGCAGATTGCGTCTGGCAGGGCTTTGTTTTGTCCACATGATCTATTTCGCACGCATCCAGGCAACTGATGAATGGGGATTAACGCAAGTTTTCACCTTATTGAAAGGAGTGATTCAAAGCGAACAAATAGGGCTAACTAGTTAGAATATGAAATTGAAGATTCTCTAAGACCCTCTGTTATCCTGCAAGTCACATTCACTCTCAACTGAAAAATATGCAGATGGACACAAACACACCAGGTCACGTGACTGTCCCCATGTTCGTTTGATGTGGTCGGGATGCACGTCGGAAACGCTCACCCAAGCTGTGGGCATCGCACAACCCACCCTCGCTCATGGGGAGATAATCTGCACCTCCATTCTCAGAACTTGAACTTGCATCAAAAATGTAATTAATCTATGTATTCAGTTCAGTTCAGTTCAATTCAGTCGCTCAGTCGTGTCCGACTCTTTGCGAGCCCATGGGCTGCAGCACACCAGGCCTCCCTGTCCATCACCGACTCCTGGAGCTATGTACTAGGAAACATTAAGATGACAACCTGCTTTTAGGTTATTCTGTCTTGATACAAAATTGAAGTCTTGAATCATCACAATTGTAAAACCTATCACAGATATTGTACAGATCACATTCAGACTAACGCTGGTTCCATGATGCTTTTGGTTTCAGATACTGTAGCTTTGCTGGTTATAAGAATTTCTTTAGATTATCCATTGTGTTGGGGTCATGTGGCAATTATCAGTGAATATACGAGATTACACCCAGAGATGTGCGGACATGCCTGCCCCGACACCTCACACGCACACACACACACACACATGGGGAAGAGTCCTTGAATTCACTTGTTAAAGGGTTGGTTTCCATCGTATGTAAAGCATGAAAAGTGACCAACTTGATGAGTAGTTCATTTTCAACGGTTCTGGTTTTACACATTCAGAATCACATCTGTTTCTCATAACTTAAATAACCTCTTCATTTCCAGGCTTACTTATCAAGCCTAACCAGAATGTGGGCTCAACTTCCTACCCCAATCCAATATTATCAGCATTGTTGCAATAAAAGCAAACAAATCCTGAAAAGAAAGCTGACAGGGTTTTTTGATATGATTACTTACAGTTATTGAAATGAAAAGTTTTTTCAGATGCACAAAACTTTATTTTAACTTATTCATTTCTTTTTGAGGGCCCAAAAGATGTACAGCAAGTGATTATTCAGGAAACAAGAAGTAATGCACACATTTTTGAAACTCATGACCCAATGGGAGAGAATGCAAATTTAAAGGTGATACCATGCAATTTATCATAAATGTAGTGGCTCAGTCTACACAAGGGAAGCACAATTTATCATAAGCATCCAACTATTGGTATTGACATCCAGGAAAAAAAAAAAAAGAGTAGCTAAGTTGGTAGAAACACAGGATTCCTGTTTGAGAGGGGTGGAGAACAAGGCTATCAGGACAGCTATGGACGAGGATGACTAAGAAGCCTAGTCTTTGGCAAGTGGAAAATCTGTTTATTAGAGGAACAGGATGGAAGAGGTGTTGAAGGGGCTTCCCCATCACTGGAGGGGGCTTCCCTGGTGGCTCCGATGGTAAAGAATCTGCCTGCAATGCAGGAGACCGGGGTTTGATCCCTGGATTGGGAAGATCCCCTGGAGAAGGAAATGGCAACCCACTCCAATATTCTTGCCTGGAGAATTCCATGGACAGAGGAGCCTGGCGGGCTACAGGTTGCAGAGTCAGACACAACTGAGTGACTAACATTTTCACTTTCACTTTTCATCACTGGAGTGCAAGGTGAAGGACATGAGGCGGGACACAGCAGCACAGGGACCAAGAAGCTGCTCGTGGACCTGGAGTAGTCAGAGTGGGGTCACGGTCACAGCGCGGGACGAAGGGCTCGGACTCACCAAGGCTCCGACTGTCTCGATACTGGAGGATGGAGCAGAAGCGTGAAAACCAGGCAGCCCAAGCTCCTGCGTCTCTGTGAACTGGAGATAACACCGAGCAGGGTCCTTGGCCTTCCCCACAGCTTCTTTGTGTTTTGTAGCTCAAGGAGAGGTGTGTCCAGATGCAAGCACTGCAGCAAAGGGTCCCAGGTCCCCGCCTGTCTCAGAGGAACGTGAAGAGTGAGATCCTGATGGCAGGTAGGCCTGGGTGAAAGGGGAACCGATTGCTTTGGAAACGCCGAGTCTGTGTTGTCGATGGAACCGAACTTGCAGTGTCAGGTGGGGGTCAGTGGGAGCAGCTGGGGATGAAGATGGAGACCAGACCATCAGCCTGGAAGAAGGTTCCCTGGGAGTGCAAAAGACCAGACGGGAGGGTGCTGTGATGTCGCTAGACCCGCGGACAGGAGGTGGAAGGAGCCAGGTGTCCACAGTGACTTGGGGATGCACCCACTCTGGTTTTGAGGGCTGTGGCTCTGCGGGTTAGCTCTGGGTTTTCACTGGCCATCCAGGGTGAACGGTACCCAGGACAACCGTACTGACCTCTGCACTGATCTAGCCGGCCCCACGAACCCAGTTTCCTCACCAACACAGGTACCTCCACAAATTCTACAGAATGCAAGGCTAATAGAAGAAGAGCTACCTTTGCTTTAAAATGAGCAAAGTCAATTATCTTTTGTACAAAAGCCCTCTTAAGCTGTACCCTGGGCTTCCTTGGTGGCTCAGATGGTGAAGAATGGTCCTTGGATCAGGAAAATCCCCTGCAGGAGGGAATGGCTACTCACTCCAGTATTCTTGCCTGGAGAATCCCTTGGACAGAGGAGCCTAGTGGGCTACAGTCCACGGGGTCACAAAGAGTTGGATGTGTCTGAGGGGACCAACACTTTCACTTTCATACAATATACTTGAAATCTGATGAGAAAGGGCAAGTCAGGGAGGTCAAAATCCAGTAAAATTCTAACCTGTTACTTGAAAATATGTTTTTGTCATCGCCAGTGAAATCTTTTCTATTTTTTGGTTGAACTAAGGATTTAATTTTCATTGTAGTATCATTTTTAGATTTGCATCTCAAATAGACAAAGAAACACATGGTGAACAACAATGAGTGGGTGAATGAGTGAAAGTCGTGTCTGACTCTGTGACCCATGGAATCCTCCAGGCCAGAACATTGGAGTGGGTGGCCTTTCCCTTCTCCAGGGGATCTTCCCAACCCAGGGATCAAACCCATGCCTCCTGCATTGCAGGCGGATTCTTGACTAGCTGAGTCAAAAGGGAAGCCCATGAACACCTATAAATGTTACAGAAGTTGGTTGTACAGGTTTTTAACTTCATATACATGTCATCGTGCTAGAGGTAAAAGTTTTTCAACTCAGTAAAATAGTATTTTTACTTACATTTATTTACACTCATAGATAAAATTCCAATTCACTCACTTTTACTGTTATGTCGTATTCAATTATATGAATAAATCTTGATTTTTTTTTGTCTGCACTCTTGTTAAAGAACCCGTAGGTGGTTTCCAAGTTTTGCTATAATGAACCAGACTGCAGTGACCACTCCAAGGCCTGTCTCCTTGTTAACAAGGACACTTGAGTTTCTCTGGGTGGGATGTACACTTGTGATTCTTTACAGATGACTTTTCAGAAAGGTAAAGGCTATGTGAGTTGTAAGCAGAAGACAATTCTGTTTTAATATCCAGAAAAAGAACAGTTATCAACATGTTGTCCTTTAGTTGATGCTTCATTTACTTGAAGAAGGATCAGGAAATTAATTTTTTTCAAAGATAAGATGTTCAACTTGATTGAGGGTGATTAATGCCCTCAGCAAATTAAATACTAAATTCACAAAAATCGTTACTTTTTTTAATCTACAGAAGATCTGCACTGAGATGACACTGGATACAGACAGAACACCCTGCTTCCACCAACTGAAACGGTAGAAGGATTGAAAATAACACATGGGTTTGCCTAATGTCAATGTTGTTGTTGCTTAGTCACTAAGTCATGTCAGACTTTGCGACCCATGGACTGCAGCCCACCAGGCTCCCCTGTCCATGGGATTCTCCAGGCAAGAATACTGGAGTGGGTTGCCGTTTCTTTCTTCAGGGGATCTTCCTGATTTAGGAACTGGACCCAAGTCTCCTGCATTGCAGGTGGATTCTTTACCACTGAGCCACCAGGGATATGTACAACTTAAAAATCACGTTTAATATAAGACGTCTGACCCTCCAGATGAAGGTGTCAGAGTGAGACTGAATTAAGAACCAGGGGACTGAGCTTTGGAACTGTCTTAACAACACGGGGCTGACCTTGAGCCAGTCACACCCCCCCCCCACCGGGGTCCGCAGACCGCTCAGGAAACGAGAGGGTGGGACTAAACGACACCCTTCTCAGGCCCCACCCCTGGCCCCAGAGCACAGCAATGCTGCAGCTGAGCCACTGCTCTGGTTTATCTCAACCGTCCGATCAGATGAAATCCGTGTGCCATGCCTGGACCGTGCGTCCTCCAGGCCTGTCCTGGCTCCATCACCCCGTGACTGGTGGAAACGGGTGTATCAGGGGCACGTGCTCACTACGTGGGACTCGGGGTTGGAAAACACAGTTGTTAGGACAGCCTCCCGCTCCATCATCCCGTGAAACGGACACCCCTCCCCACCTCTGCACCCACATGCTGCCCAATCCACAGTTAATTAAACAGAGTAGGTCAGGAGTCACATGATACATAATTGTGTCTCCTTTCACTCACTGTGTGCGTTTTTTTTTCCTACCTTTGTTTCTTTTCCTGCCCTTGGGATATTACAATATGGACTTAATGTAAATTAGTGTGAATTTAAACAAGGCTTCACTGGGCATTAAGAACGTATTGCTGATTCCAAAGCCATCAGTCACAAAATCAGCCAATTTCTGTAGCACTAGAGCCGTGAAAACAATGTAGGTCACCCTTACATCCCCGGGATATATGAATTCACGAGGTACCTACAGAGAGACGATAATTGCAGTAAATATAAAAACTCCATATGTCCTATTTCAATAGACATATCCGTTGAGGGAAGATAAAATGGGCAGCTGTGTCTTTCCAAAGCAATTTATACAATAGGGTTTTTAAAAGTCTACACCACTTTAAAAGGAAATTTAAAAAGTAGTATATTACCATTATGCACTAGCCATCAGAAATTATCTTAAAATTGATTAAAGTATTACTTATCTTAAGTACTGTTGACCTATGTTCATTCAAGCCTGTCATCTGCGCCTCTAGGATGTACAGTTTGTAGGGACACAGAAGATCAATCTGGGCCCTGGAAGCTTCTTCCTGAAGAATAACAACCACGCGCCGTGACTTACCGCACCACTGGGTCATAAGCCGCTGCACAAAGCCGAAGATATGTAACAGGAGGAGAGTTTTCCACTCGATATAGGAAAACGTGCGCATCTTCAAGCCAGTTGGAAGCCCAACCCTTGAATTAATTTCAGGTCCCAGGCATATGTTTGAAAGCGAAGTCTTTGTGATCCACAGGTTCTAACATCTAGGCCAACAAATGCAATTCAACGCTTACCTGTAAATTTTTCTTATTTGCTATCTTTACTGTGTCACGTTTTATAACAGGATTAATTGTAATGTGAAATGCTTTCTTTTAGTCACAAGGAGACTTTGTGTTGTTGTTGTCCAGTCGCTAAGCTGTCTCTGACTATTTGTGACCTCATGGACTGCAGTCCGTGTCCAGGCCTCCCTGTCCCTCACTACCTCCCAGAGTTTGCCCAAGTTCGTGGTAATGCTAAAGTCAGTCGGTAATGCTAGCTACCCATCTCATCCTGTCTTCTCCTCTTCTTTTGCCTTCAATCTTTCCCAGCACCAGGGTCTTTTCCAACAAGTCAGATCTTCACATCACGTGGCCAAAGTATTGAAGCTTCAGCTTCAACATCAGTTCTTCCGATGGATATTCAGAGTTGATTTCCTTTAGGGTTAACTGGTTTGATCTCCTTGCAGTCCAACAGATTCTCAAGAGTCTTCTCCAAAACAATTCAAAAGCATTAATTCTTTGGCACTCAGCCTTTTTTATGGTCCAACTCTCACATCTGTACATGACTATTGGAAAAACCATAGCTGTGACTATACGGACCTTTGTCAGCAAAGTGATGTCTCTGCTTTTTAATATGCTGTCTAGGTTTGTCATAGGAGACCTGGTTCTTTCTAAATATACCATCAGCAAACAGCATTTTAAGGCAAATAACTCCTTGCATGTATTATTATAGTCAGGATTGAGTTAGACGAGAAGGTGCCAAACTGAGCCGCACAGAGCCCCAGGGGTGCGAGCTCCTCATGGAGAGAGACAAACAATTCCAGGCACTTCTTCTGCAAGAGGCATCACGCTTTTCTTACTGTATTTCTACATTAGGAGTCTCATTGTGTATATCTGTACACAATTTGAAGAGCAGTACTCCCCATTATGGGCTTCCCAGGTGGCTCAGTGGGTAAAGAATCCACCTGCAATGCAGGAGATGCAGAAGACGGGGGTTCAATCCCTGGATTGGGAAGATCCCCTGAAGAACAGACAGAGAAGCTTGGAAGGCTACAGTCCGTAGGGTCACAAAGAGTTGGACAAAACTGAAGTGACTAAGCCCGCACGCATGCACTCCCCATTATAACAATATTCGAATTCACTGGCTACACCTGCTTTTAGACAACGTGGTAGACTAGATGCTGTTTAGTTGCTAAGTCACTTGTGACTCTTTGCAACCCCATGCACTGTAGTCTGCCAGGCCCCTCTGTCCTTGGAATTCTCCAGGCAAGAATACTGGAGTGGGTTGCTATTTCCTTCTCCAGAGGATCTTCCCAACCCAGGGATTGTACCTGCCTCTCCTGCACCGCAGGCAGATTCTTTACCACTGAGCCACCAAAGAAGCCCATGGCAGGCTAGATATTCTGATAAAACTTTGGGGGAAAAGACATTTAAACATTCTAGATAAAATAGAGCAAAGATATTTTTCTATGCAGAGCTGAAGGAACAAGAAGGTAGAAAAATCCTCAGAGTCCAGGCAAAGCAAGTGCTGAAGGCAGAGAGCAAAGCTGGAAGAAGCCCTTCACCCCAAGAAGAAGGAGAGCCCCACACGGGGCTGAATGAATCCGTCAGGATTCCCCCTGACCCGGGCAGGGATCTTATAATAAATGTGAAGAGGAAATTAGGCACAGAGGTGTGGGGGGAGCTGGAGGGGAGCAGCCTGAGACCAGGAGGCCAAGGGTCAGCACAGGGGGAGTCCTGGGGTGGAGGGGGCTGCAGGAGGGCCCCACCCCCAGCAGAAAGTGTGGGTGCAGGAGGGCCAGCCCTGCAACAGCGCCCCTGGCCTGGAAGAGCCAGAAGGATGCCCAGAGACCCTTCTCCTCTTGCCCTCTGGTCTCCCACTAGGCTCTTGGTGGCTACACCTATCCGGGGGAGGAGCCCTGCCACCCCCTTGGTTTCCCCTCCAGGGAAGAGGAGAGCTGGTGTGGGAGCACAGCCTCGTGGGGAACACCTGATGAGGCTGGAGGAACCTGGCTGTGGGAGGACCATTCTCCCCCTGCCAAGGATGCTTCATCAGAGACTGTCTTCTTGTGTTTCAGGGGAGTTCAAGTTTACGCTTTAAGTGGAAGAGGTTCAGGGAACCCCAGATGAAGATGACTAAGGTCCTGGTCGGTTTGCCTTGCAGCTCCTCATCCACGTGGTTCTCAGCACCTGTGGCTGCAGAGAGAAGTCAGCTCGCAACTGAGCCCAGAGGGCTTGGCTCCATCGCTAGACAAGTTAATACATACAGTGAGCTGATCTTCTTGTCATCCCGACAGGCTAGTCTACTTGAAGACATTAACACCTGCTTACTCGGTGCCATGAACTGTCTCAGACACTTCCGAAACTCAAGTCCTTCACTGCTCGTAAGGATCTGATCAGGTCATCATCATTGTGGAGATGCTGCTGGGGGACTTCCCTGGTGGTCCAGTGATTAAGACTCTGTGCTTCCAATACAGGGGGTGCAGGTTCAATTCCTGGTAGGGGAACTAAGCTCCCATATGCTTTGTGGCGGGACCAAAAAAGAAATAAATAAATAAGGTCACACTGCGGGAAAGTGAGAAGTCTCCAGAGCCTCTATTCCCTAGAAGAGTGTGTATGCTATTGACACTATTTCCTCCTAAAGCATCTGGCACGATTTGACTTGTCTGCATAACTAATCATCCCAAAGTTTTCAGAGGAAGATTTTTAAGCTTCTTTAATACTTATAGAACTATTCATATTTTTATAGTTCTTCGGGCACCAATTTTTGATGTTTTACTTTTCTAATAATTTGTCCATTTCACCTACCTTTAGAAATTTATTAATAAACTATTTTCTTTAAAATATATTTATTGTTTGGTTACAGTCTAAAATATATGGAGAAATAAATTCTTCATTTTCGCCACCACTAATTTTTCTTTCTCTCATTTTCTCTGATTAAATTTGCCAGGGATTTACTGACATTCATTTCTTTGCAAAGATCCAACTTTTCTGACTTTTTTCATCTTCCAACTACTTAAGAGAGGTACTTAGAGATTTTAAGACTTTTTATCTCTTAAAAATGCATAGAAACCTGTTTATTTTCTCTAAGCGAAGCTTTCACTGAGTCCTACAGGTGTTAATATTGATATATTGCATTTTTATCATCCAATTCAAAATATTTTCTAATTTTCATCAAGACTTTTCCTTTGACCCATGATTACTGGAAAGTTTATTCCTTAATTTTCAAATGATTGTGTAGGGTTTTTTCTTGGGTTTTGGGTTTAAGTAAATTGTAGTCAAAATATATACTCTGTATGATTTCAATTCATTGAAATATGTTGAGACATCCTTGTTTTATGGCCAGAATATAGTTGACTTTTATAAATGCTTTTCATATGTTTGAAAACAATGTGTACTCTGCAGTCACTGGATGTAGTTTTTATTTTATTTTTTTGGCAGTGCCATGCAGCATGCAAAATCTCAGTTCTTTGACCAGGGATCAAACCCACGCCCTCTGCAGTGGAAGCACGGAGCCCTAACCACTGGCCCATCGGGGATTCTCCTGGGTGTAGTTTTTAAAATATATCCGAGTCCAATTTGCTAATAGTTGAGATGTTTTAACCATATTGATCTCACTACCTACATAAACATTTTTAATAATTTAATAAGCTGTTTTATCGAATAACAAGGAGAGATGTCTTCAAATTCCCCACATGGCTGTGATGTTTATATTCTCCACGTCCCTTTGTCAGTTTATGCTTCCTACAACAGAGATTATCTTAGACTTTTTATGTCTTCCAGGTGACTTGAACTCTTTATTATCATGAAGTAACCCGTGTGTCTCTAGTAAAACATTTAAATTTGATTTCTACTTTGACATTAATACAAGAACACCACTTTTATTGTTGTGTGTGGTTGTTTTTTTTTTTACTTTGTAAGTTCCCAAACTTTCTGGGTTTAAGGCACCCTCAGGATATCAGTAATTGTGTCAAGATGGTCCTAAGACAAGAATAAAACCAAGTTGTTCCATTTATTAAATAGGACCAAATGAATTGATAAACATCTCTGTCCTAGGAACTTGGCACCTGCCGGTCACGGTGCAGCCCTCGGCACCTGGAATCAGAAGGACATCACCCCACATTGCCAGGACCACAGGATCTCTGCACAGTACTTGCTTTTTACCTCAGCAACTGTGGAAAGGTCAGCTTCACAAAGATATGACATCGTCATAAATAATGTAGACATCTGATGTTGGAACCGGGAATGACTTGAGCTATTATCTGTGCAGGGCCCGACAGGCTGTGCTGTGTTCTCTCCAAAGTGTAAAACATCCCGTGTCATCCCTTGGAGCTTGCCCTGGAACACAGGCTACGTCTTCTCCATCATTTCACCTTCGACTTTTCTGCCTTCTCATGTGAAAATGTCACTTGTGAGCAGCATACTGCTGGATGCTATTTTATTTTTCAATCCACTCAGATATTTTTGCCTTTTAATTGAGGCTCACAGAGAACTGAACTCCACAAAATTCACACGCTGAAATTCTGTCAATGTTAAGGTATTTGGCTAAAGATTTGGACAGCCCTTAGGCATACCGCTAACACTGATTTTAACAGCAAAAGATAAAAGTCTTCTCCTGTGGTTGGGAATTCTGCCACTTTCATTCAGGGTGTTTGTTGGATGCTATTTTATTTTTCAATCCACTCAGATATTTTTGCCTTTTAATTGGAGCTCACAGTGAACTGAATGCCACAAAATTCATACGCTGAAATTCTAACTGTCAATGTCATGGTATTTAGATAAAGATTTGAATGGTTTAGGGCTTCCCTCGTAGCCTAGCAGTAAAGAATCCTCCTGAGATGCAGGAGCCATAGCAGACCTGGGTTCGATCCCTGCTGGGGAAGGTCCCCTGCAGAAGGACACAGCCACCCACTCCAGTGTACTTGCCTGGAGAATCCGATGGACAGATGAACCTGGCAGGCTACCGTCCATGGGATCACAAAGAGTCAGACACGACTGAGCTACTTAACATGCGTGCACCAACCATCTTGACCTAAGAGTCATAGGAACACACCCAAGAAGAGCAGAACAACATTCTTCTCAAGTGAACATGGACTATTTACCAAAGAGACCATGTTCTGGATCATAAAAGAAGCCTCATCAAATTTCATAGGATCGTAACAAATCATAGCATTTCTTCCGACTACAACAAAATTAAACATAAAATATTGACAGAAATATTTGAGAACATCCTGAAATACTTCAAAATTAGCAACACACTTCTACATAGTATGTGTGTCAAAAAGTATTTACAGGAGGAATTAGAAAAGAATTTGAACTGAATGAAAATTAAAACAGAACATAACAAAACTCTCGTGGGATGCAGTTAGAGCACTGGTTGGAGGGAAATGCACAAGCGTTGAACATCCCAACAGCTAACACTGATTTCAACAGTAAAAGACAAACATCTTCCCCTATGGTTGGGAACCTTGCCACTTTCATTCAATGTATTTGCAGAAAGGTTAAACCATGTGGAAAGGAATAGGAAAAACTGTCTTTATTTGGCAATGACTTGGTTGTAGAAGACGCAGAACATCTTAAAGAATTTACACCAAAAAAAGTTCTCAGATGAGTGAGTTCAGCAAGTCTTCAGGATACAAAGATACACTTGCTCACTAGTGAACAACTGAACACTGAAATTTAACACCACTGTAATAACATACAATGCTGCTGCTAAGTCGCTTCAGTCGTGTCCGACTCTGTGCGACCCCATAGACGGCAGCCCACCAGGCTCTGTCATCCCCGGGATTCTCCAGGCAAGAATACTGGAGTGGGTTGCCATTTCCTTCTCCAGTGCATGAAAGGGAAAAGTGAAAGTGAAGTCGCTCAGTCATACAATAGTTAGGGATAAATATGTGCATGTGTGTGTATGCATAACACATGGATACTGAGAACTGTAACATATTGCTGAGACAAAGTTTTATTAAAAGCCTAAATAAGTAGAGAAATATGCCATGTTTATGTGTCAGAAGACTCAAAATGGTTTAGACATTAGCGTCTCTCAGCTGTGATCAAGGTGTCAGCGGGCACCTCCGTTACCCACGGCTTAGCGGAGAGAGGACTGGGCGCCAGGCCCCTTCACGGAGCTGTGGCCAGGCCTCGGGCCCTCATCGACGGTGACACGGAGTCAGTTCCTTGCCCCTGCACACACAGCCAGGCCTCTCGGGCCCCCCAGAGCTACTGGCGAGCACCAGCAGGGGCCCAGGACAGAAGGCCCGGTGTCTGTGCCACCTTCCCGGGAGGGACGGCCCACCACAGGGGCCAGGTCCACTGGGCAGGAGTGAATCCCTGGGTCCAGCCATGCCCAACGTGAGACCCCGCAGCAGCGTGCATTCCAGGAGGTGGGCCCTGCCGGGAACGTCGAGTACCTCCTGCGGCCACAGGACCACACAGCGCACGCTCATTTCCGGTCTGCCTTCTTTCACTCAGATAATTATTTCAAGCTTCATCCAGGCTGCTCTGTGTATCAGTAATGCTCCTCTTCTCACTGAGGGACACTCCACTGCTAGAAATCCACAATGCGTCTGTCCATTTAGTTGCTGATGTTCCTCTTGGTTGTTTCTGGTGTTTATCCACTATGAATAAAGCTGCTGTGAATAATCCTTTACAAGTCTCTTCCTAGGAATGGAAAGGGGGCCCACAGAGAGGACAAGCTCCTGACTCTCTCGGGCTTCACCCCTCACATCAGACATGCCCGCCTTGCTCCCATGTGAGATAACGCCCTCATCAGTGGTTGAGCGTCTTGAGACAATCCATCACCCTGAATCTCACCTTACGTCTCAGGGCCGGGTTTGTAGGCAAGGCCAGCAGCCCTAAGTTTGTTGTTGTTCAGTTGCTCAGTTGTGTCTGACTCTTTGTGACCCGTGGACTGCAGCGCGCCAGGCCTCCCTGTCCTCCACCATCTCCCAGAGCTTGTTCAAACTCATGTCCATTGAGTCAATCATGCCATCCAACCATCTCACCCTCTTGTCAAGCTCTTCTCCTCCTGCCCTCAATCTTTCCCAGCATTAGGGTAATTTTCCAGTGAGTCAGCTCTTCACATCGGATGGCCAAAGAATTGGAGCTTCAGCATCAGTCCTCCCAATGAATATTCAGGAGTAATTTCCTTTAGGATGGACTGGTTTGATCTCCCTACAGTCAAAGGGACTCTCAAGAGCCTTCTCCAGCATCACAGTTTGAAAGCATCAATTTTTTGGTGCTCAGCTTTCTTTATGGTCCAACTTATTCCTCACTGAATCGAGGAATCTTTTGCAGATAACTTAATTACTCGACCACATGATCCTCTTGAATTGTCATTCTAAACTTCTATTCATGATTCCCAATTCCAGTTAGTAATCAGCAGATAGAAAGTGTTCCAATTAGAGAAATCAAATTAATTCTTTTTTTAAATAAGGAGAAAAAACTACTTATTCTGGACTCCTGGGAAGGAGAAATTAGGTGGGACTCTTAAAGTGAAAGGACAATTATCGCTCCCTCATTCACTTCATCTTCTCCTTCTTTCCCTGTGCTCTCCGCTCCCTGTAGCCCAAGAAGTTACCAGAGGAGGGAATCGTGCCATGTACCACACTCCCCACTGAATTCTGCCACCGACCGTGACTTTGGCTTTGCTGACAGATTAGAACAGAAAGTTAGGAAATCAGTATTAGATGTTCAGGAGATAACAGGTGATGCCTTGGCATCTATTTATCAGTCGTGGTGGGATGAGGGGTGAAGGACGTGGACAGAATGCTTCGGATCATCCCGCCCTTCCCATCCTATGACATATTTCACTTTAAGTTGCTTTTCCCTTATCAGGTATTTATTATATTAGAATTGTTTCATAAAATCTTACGATTCTTCTCAATGATGAGCCACTAAGGATCCAGGCAGAGCTTAATTACTTCAATCAAGACGTCCTGTAACCTGTCATTCTCTTCAACTTGACAACCATATTCAGAAAAGGTAGTTGAAACCGCTAGACACAGAGGCTGAAATTCTGGGTCCCCTGTAACAGCCGTCAGCAATGGTGAACACCCCTTCCGAGGGTTTTTAGTTCCGGTTTGCCAATGGTAATTCCTTTCTCAGCTCCTTTCTTGTCATCCTTGTTCCTGAGGCCAGTCAAGAGGCTCTGTCCCAGACCAAAACTTCATGAAAATCATCACTTGGTGAACTTATTTTAGGCCTAGCTCCGAATTTTTAAAAAAGTGAAAGTGAAAGTCACTCAGTCATATCTGACTCTTTGTGACCCTACAGACTGCACCCTGCAAGGCTCCCCTGTCCATGGGATTCTCCAGGCAAGAATACTGATGTGGGTACCATTCCCTTCTCCAGGGGATCATTCTGACTCAGGCATTGAACCCAGGTCTCCAGCATTGGAGGTGGACTCTTTACCATCTGAGTCACCAGGAAAGCTCCTAATAAGGCATACCTGAACATCTAGTAATTTTCCATGT
This sequence comes from Giraffa tippelskirchi, assembly GCF_054371585.1. NCBI lineage: Eukaryota > Metazoa > Chordata > Mammalia > Artiodactyla > Giraffidae > Giraffa > Giraffa tippelskirchi. The sequence goes on from NC_137284.1 coordinate 159,907,048, forward strand.
GAAACTAAAACACTGTACTATATTTTTAAAACATGTTAAATTCTGAATCCCTCATTATTCCATCTGCAGAGGGTCCTCTGAGCAATGGTTGGGACAACAGGGCCACCTAAGGCCCCAGCGACAGTGAGCTTAGGGGACACAGGAAGCTGAGTTCAGCCCCCTTTTTCTCCCAAGGAGGGGCAGGAGCAAGGGCAAAGAAAGGCCCCACGGCCTTGTTAACCTAAATAATAACAACAGGCTTTCCCATCAGGATCACCAAGACAACTCAGAGATGAAGAAAATTTAAGATAGGATGTGGTGGCTTAGTTAAAAACAGAAAAAGGACTGTGACATCACCATGGGACTTTGAAGCGACCTAGTAAAGAACCCACGGTGTTCTCCCATTCCAAGCCAGCGAGTCTTGAAACAATCTCAGTGTTAATTTTAGAAGGTGCTGAACGTGGAGGTTTTGATGGTGGAGGCTACAGTGGTTTCTCTGAGATGAAGAACTAAGAAATAAACATAGGAGAAGACTCCTAGGTGTTGGTAGGACCAAGAGCAGCGACATTCTCGTAAGTCTGCTCCTCCTAGGAAGGCGCACGTCGGGGCATTTGGTGCGCGTGCTGAGCGGAGAGCCACTGGCAGCCAAGTGCCAGAAGCTCCCAGGCACCGGAGGATGAAAACCTGAGTCTGTGTCCTTCAGGGCACCAGGAAGAGCCGCGCACTGACAGTTCACGGCGCGTCCAGGTCTCCGCTCCCGCAGACGGCAGCCTCTGTACAGCGGTCGAGCGTGCGGACGGCTGTGGAGGACGGGCCGGGGACTGAGGGCGGACGCGTGGTCACAGCTGACTGGTCACGTGCTTGCCCCCTGATGAGCTCGTTACAGAAAGGGGGGTGCAGGATGGGGGACGCGTGTCCACCCGTGGCTGATTCATGTTGATGTAGGGCGAAAGCCACTACAATAATGTAAAGTAATTAGCCTCCAATTAAAATAAATAAATTAATTAAAAAAAAAGAAACTGGACACTTGAATTCTCACGCCTTGTCCCAGCACAGGTGCTCATGATCTCCGTTTATCAGAGCTGAGGGGCTCGGGTGCAGGGGTGACGATACTGCCCAGGGTGAGCTGAGGCTTGAACCCTAGCTGCGGCCAACACCCCTGCACCCTGGTGTTCCCGGGTGAACTGAGAGGGAAGTGGGGCCTCCTCACTCCCCCCACAGCCCTAACCCCCATCTTGCCTCCCTCCTGCCCAAGCTGGGCCAGGAGCCACCCTCTCCCAGGGACCCGTCTGCTCCTGCTGGCCCAGAGAAGTGATGCTAGACCAAAAGCAAATTCAAGTGATTTTCTTATTCGAGTTCAGAATGGGTCATAAAGCATCGGAGACAACTCACAGCCTCAACAATGCATCTGGCCCAGGAACTACTAATGAGTGCACAGAGCAGGGGTGGTTCAAGAAGTTTTGTGGAAGAGATGAGAGCCTTGACGATGAGGAGCACAGCGACCGGTCCACAGGAGTTGACAACCACCACCTGAGAGCCATCGTGGAAGCTGGTCCTCTTACAACTCCATGAGCAGTTGCCAGAGAACGCAATGTTGACCCTTCCATAGTCGTTGGGCATTTTAAGCAAACTGGAAAGCTGAAAAGCCCGATAACTTGGTGCCTCATGAACTGATCGGAAATTTAAAAAATCACCATTTTGAAGTGTCATCTTCTCTTATTCTACAAAACAACAGTGAACCATTTCTTGATCAGAGTGTGAAGTGCAACAAAAAGTGGAGTGTATGCAACAACCGGCGATGACCAGCTCAGTGGCTGGACCAAGAGGAAGCTCCAAAGCCCTTCCCAAAGCCAAACTTGCATCAGAAGGAGGTCATGTTCAGTGACCACTGTCTGGTCTGATCCACTACAGCTTTCTGAATCCCACCAAAACCATGACATCTGAGAAGTATGCTCAGAAAACGGATGAGATGCACTGAAAACTGCAGCTCCTGCAGCCAGCATCGGTCAACAGAAAGGGCCCGATTCTTCTCCAGGACAACAGCCGTCCACATGTCACACAACCAACACTTCAAAGGTTGAACGAACTGGGCTACAAAGCTTTGCCTCATCTGCCATAATCACCTGACCTCTCACCAACTGATTACCACTTCCTCAAGCATCTCAACAACTTTGTTCAAGGAAAACACTTCCACAACCAGTGGGAGGCAGAAAATGCCTTCCAAGAGTTCATCAAATCCCCAAGCATGGATTTCGATGCTACAGGAATAAACAAACATTTCTCATTGGCAAAAATGTGTTGATTGTAATGGTTTCTAGTTTGATTAATAAAGGTGTGTCTGAGCCTAGTTATAAATGATTTAAAATTCACTATCCAAAACTGCAACTATGTTTGCACCAGCCTAATACCAACCTACAACTAGGATGTTTCCCCTCACCCTTCTGCCTGTTCAAAGACCATCTATCATTCCGCAATTCTTGGAAGTCTGGAAGGATAAACTACGTCTTCTGTAAGGATCACTACAACTATTCCAATTCAAAATGACCTGTCTTCTAAATGCTTATGGGCTTTGCTCTGATGGGCAGTCCAAAATGAGATAACCTTCTGGTATTTCTTAGGAACTAGCTTTATATCTTCAACTATCCCCTAACATCTTTCTTGGTAGAGACCGCATGCTATAATTTGCAGGGGAGGGGATAGCGTGTCACGCTCAGCGTTATGCTGGGCACATATCTGCTCTTAGCAAGTCACTAGGTACTGCTTGTTTTGCACAGTCTAGGCACAATCCTCCAAATAAACTCATGGAATGTGAGAGCAGAAAGGCTCCACAAGCCCTCCACTCCCGCTCCATGTTTCAGGGATGCGAGGCGGTCCAGGCAGCACACTGACGCTTCTGAGATCAAGGGTGAGAAGGGGCAGGCTGGTTCTAGGATCTCAGGCTATTTGTCTCCTGTTTAGGTCTGCTTCTTCTTACTCACACAGCATGAGCTGGGAAAGATCACCCGGGCATCAGGAAAAGTACCCAAGTCCCCCATTTTCGTCTCTCTTTTAAAACAACAGTTAATTCTACCAAAATCTATTCTAAGCCTTCTGCTTCCCGTCAGGATGGACAAACCAGAGCCAGGTTTACCTTCCTGCAGGAAACAAAATGAAGACCCTGGATGAAGAACAGGAGCAGCAGCACTTCAGACCTGGAGCATCAGACAGTGAAGAGCAGTGACCCTGAGAAACGGGAAACCGACGAGGGGACAGCCACACGGTCCTGCGACCTGTTCAGTGGAGACCACACACGTGCGGATGCGGCCTCTGGGCCCATGGGTGCTCGGAGCCTGTGCCCCCTCTCAGCCCCCCATGGGCCCATACAGAAGGTAGGTAGAAACGTGTGGAGGTGACGGGAACATTTATGTCCTAGCTTGTGGTGGTGGCTTCACAGGTGTGAAAGTGAAAGTCTTAGTGGCTCAGTCCTGCCCAGCTCTTTGTGACCCTATGGACGGTAACCCCCGGGCCCTTCTGTCCATGGGATTCTCCAGACAAAAATACTGGAGTAGGTTGCCAGTCCCTCCTCCAGGGGATCTTCCAGACCCAGGGATCAAACCCAGGTCTGTTGCATTGCAGGCAGATTCTTTACCAGCTGAGCCACCAGGGAATCATGGGTATGAACTTATCTGCAAACTCCAATGGTTGCCAACATCACATCGTACATTACGTGTCAACTAGAGGAGCGATGCTTTCTTTAAATCAGTGGAGTTCTCCAGTCTTCACGTACAGCTCAGGGTAGCAGTCGGGAGGGACGCTGAGGCTGGCAGGCTGCTAGTGACCCTGGGGAGCTCGGTGCCAAGTGACCAAGAGAGGAACAGGGCAGGCGGCGACGGCGAGGGTGCACAGTCAGTGAAGACGTGCACAGCCCCCGCGCTGCAGGAGGCCCGGCGCCACGCTCCCCACGGGAAGGCTCAGGGTAGCAACACCCCGCATGGAGAGGGGGAACCAGGTTCTGGTCCCACGCTCCTCTGGCTCACCAGGGGAATCAGGACGAGTCAGAAGATTCCGACATTTGGACACAAAAGTGGGAGGGCCTCCCGCCAGCAACAGTGTGAGAGCCATGCCACAACCTGTGACTCGGTGAGACGTCCACCTATCTGTTTTGTGACTTACTTAGCTAGTTATCAGGGCTTCCCTGATAGCTCGGTTGGTAAAGAATCCGCCTGCGATGCAGGAGACCTCAGTTCAGTTCCTGGGTTGGGAAGATCCCCTGGGGAAGGGATAGGCTACCTACTCCAGGATTCTTGGGCTTCCCTTGTGGCTCAGCTGGTAAAGAATCCGCCTGCAATGCAGGAGACCTGGGTTCTATCTCTGGGTTGGGAAGATCCCCTGGAGAAGGGAAAGGCTACCCACTCCAGCATTCTGGCCTGGAGAATGCCATGGACTGTATAGTCCATGGGGTCGCAAAGAGTTGGATACGACTGAGCGACTCTCACTAGCTAGTTATCAGGGATCACGAATCCCTGTGAGGATGGAAGCTGTGCAGTAACGCCATTCCCAGCAACATGGATGTATGTAGAAATGACCACACTGTGTAAAGTAAGAGAAAGACACATATCATATGATATCACTTATATGTGGAAATCTAAAAAAATGATACAAATGAATTTATATACAAAACAAAAACAGACCCACAGACACAGAAAACAAACTTATGGTTACCAAAGGGGAAAGGGAGGAAGGGGTAAATCAGGAGCTTGGGATTAACATATACACACTACTGGGGTTCAATCTCTGGGTCGGGAGGATCCCCTGGAGGAGGGCATGGCAACCAACTCCAGTGTTCCTGCCTGGAGAATCCCCATGGACAGAGGAGCCTGGCGGGCTACAGTCCACGGGGTTGCGAAGAATCAGACACTACTGAGGAATCCTGGAGTGGGCTGCCATGCCCTCCTCCAGGGGATCATCCCAACCCAGGGATCGAACTCAACTCTCCCACATGGCAGGCGGGTTCTTTACCAGCTGGGCCACAAGGGAAGCCCAAGAATACTGGAGTGGGTAGCCTAACCCTTCTCCAGGGGAACTTTCTGACCCAGGAATTGAACCGGGGTCTCCCACATTGCAAGCAGATTCTTTACCAGCTGAGCCACCAGGGAAGCCCATATGTGTGTGTACATATACATGCATATATATACACACATATATGACTGAGTCAATCTGCTGTACACCTATGACAAGGTTACATAACACTGTAAAACAACTCTAGTTCATTTAAAAAAAAGAACAAACCCCTCCAACAATGTTATATGCACAATATTATATGTCACATATATTTCAATTTTAAAAAGTAAGACACTTAAAAGTAAAAAAGAAAGAAGGAAGCTTTAAGCCCCAACTCTAGAGAAGGGTGTGAACAGACAGCCACAAAATCTTGCATCAGCTGCCAGTTAGCCCCCTGTTAAGAATCCCTAACACGTTCATTTAGAACTTTCCATTTTTCAGAGTGTTCTTAGGTCTATTTTTATCTCATCCTTTGCTTTAACGGAATATACAGATTACTGAAGCCCCACCCAAACCCGGGGTCTCCAGGGTGTATGAGGAGATATTCCTGCCCTGACCTCAGAATCCCTGTAGAGAGGAGACCCTCCACGGCCGGAAATGTTCGTTTCTTCATTCACAATGCAGAGATAGGTCTGAAGGAGAGGGGAGAGGGGAGACGGGGGGGACCGGTCTTGGGTCTGGTTCTCCGTCTCAGAACTACTGGCAGAGAGTTTGGGGAGCAACAACAATGCAGAGAATAACCCTCGGCCTCCGCCTGGTGGACCCGGCCAGCCGGGGTCACTGGTGCGGCGTCAGCGGGGAGCTGTCCGGTGACCTCAGAGAAGGGCGACTGTGGGGACCACAGGGCCAGGGTGCAGCTTCAGGGGCAGAGTTCCCTGGGCTTCCAGGGTCCCTGGCCACCCCGGAGGCCTCCCCGCCCTGGAGGACGAGGGGGCCTGGGTCTCCCTAGCACCCCAAGGACGAGGCGGCCTCTTGGAGGCCGGCTGAGGGCAATCAGGGGGTAGCCTGATGATGGCACCCCGCACGTGGGCGCAATCAGCATAATTTATCTCCCAATCAGCGGTGGGGCGTGGAGTGGCGGGCCTGGCATTCGCGAGGCCGGGTGACAGAAATTGTTTTTTAAGCAGCCGCCCTCTGGAGACATTCCCCTCTCCTGACACCCAGCATAATGAGGCCTTGATTATCTGTCGGGCCTGCGAGCTCAGGAGTGGCTGTCGAGGCCGCCAGCGCCAGCTGGAGCCGCCCTGCCCTCCGCCCCGCAGCTGCCCTCCGACGAGCCCCTTTGTTCCCCGACACCCCCGCCCTTCGCGCTCCTCTCCCGCAGCGTCTGCCTCATGCCCCTTTGAGAAGGAGCCTGCTCCTGCCTGAAGCTACTCAGGACCCAGGGCGGAGCACCAGGTCCCCGCCTCGCAGAGATGGAGCTGGACGAGAAACTCAGCCACTGTGGAGGCGGCAGCTCCAGAGCTGGCAGCACAGAGACCCTGTACTGGGGAGGCTGTAGGCACCCCACCGTGGGCACCCCACTGCAGGAACCCCCACTGCGGGGACCCCCATTATGGATATCTCCCCTTTGGGTGTCCCCACTGCAGGAACCCCCACTGTGTGCATCCCCACTGCAGGAACCCCCACCATGGACACCCCACTGCAGGAACCCTCACTGCAGGCACCCCCACTACAGAAACCTCCCCTATGGTGTCTCCCCTGTGGTTGCCTCCGCTGCACGCACCCCCACTCCAGGCTGACCCCGGGAGGTGGAGGTGGGGCTCCCTCCTCCCCTGACCGATGGGAGGTGACAGGGACAGAGTGAAGGATGTCCTCCCTTCTCTGGGGACATGTCTTCCTGCTCTGAACGTCTCCGATGGAGCACACCCGTGGAACAGGAGATGATGGACAGAGGGGAGATGGCGAGCCCGGACGGGCGGAGTGGCCCCGTCTCTGAGCTCCCTGTCACCTGGTCCAGGCGCCCTCTCAGGGTCACCGTCCGCTGCCCAGTCCAGAGACCAAGTGCTGTGGCAGCAGGAATGGGACTGAGCCCCAGTTCCCAGACACGGTCAGTCTGGCCCAGGAGACGAGGTGCCCCTGCCTCTCCTGCACACATCCATTGCCCACATGGCACGCATAGTTGGAGGGACAAAAAGATAGACTGAATCGAGACTCCGCCGTCAAGAAACCTCAGCGAATAGCTGATGGGTAGACAAACTAAAACGAGGACGGAGCTCTGGGAAGACGAGTGTCAGCCGCGTTCGCGGTTGCTGTTACACTTCGCACGTCAACCCCCAAACGCCAGCCCCACATTCTGCATCCAGACGGAGCTTGGTGTTTGCTGATCGATGAAGCTGTACTCACTTTGGCAGAAAAACGTAAATGTTTCCTGGCAGCAAAAGCAGAAAATATATTTATCTAAAGGGTATGCATTTGAAATCCCACAGTAGCAAAACCAATGACAAGGCAGGCAACTCACATTTCTTTCCCCCAAATAATTCCCTGGTGAAGGACCAGCTCCAGCTGGCAGAGGCGGCCCTCGGCAGCCAAGATCTCGGCTTCGAAGGAAGAAGCCATGAACTCACTTGCTCAAAAGTTCACAAACAAAAAGTTCCATTCCCGATGGAAGCACGCTATGGTTGGAATGGGCCAGAACAATCTGATCAGCCTCTTGGCCTGTTCCAAGAAACTGGGACGTCCCTCCTCTCATCAGCTGAGTGAAAGAGCAAGCTCAACATCAGGACCAGGATGCAGGCTGAACCTTGCAGTCTGGCCCAGCCATGGGAGAATCCCCCCACCTTGGGCTTCGTGCCAGGAGAGAACCACCGTAGGGTGTGTGTGTGTGTTTGGTGACAGACAGAAAGTTTGTCCAGCCATCCTCAGCCACCAGCACTGCCTGGAAAAACCCAAACACCTTACCGCACGCTGCTACCCACTGTCCAGTGAGGCTGGATTCTAAGACCTGACTCAATCCTCTGTCTCCATATTGAAACACAGCTCTCCACTCACTGGGCTTCCCAGGTGAGTAAAGACACTGTAGTAAAGACAGTAGTAAAGACACTGTCTGCAATGCAAGAGATACAGGAGATGTGGGTTCGATCCCTGGGTTGGGAAGAGCCCCTGGAGGAAGGCATGGCAACCCACTCCAGTACTGTTGCCTGGAAAATCCCGTGGATGGAGAAGCCTGGTAGGCTACAGTCCATGGGGTCGCTAACAGTCGGACACGACTGAGACTTCACTTTCACTTTTCCCTTTCATGCACTGGAGAAGGAAATGGCAACCCACTCCAGTATTCTTGCCTGGAGAATCCCAGGGACGGGGGAGCCTGGTGGACTGCCGTCTATGGGGTCGCACAGAGTCGGACCTGACTGAAGCGACTTAGCAGCAGCAGCAGCAGCAGCAGCAAATATTCAGTAAAAAAATATAATGGAACTATTAAGAGATAATAGAGGATTAGACAAAGGTTCATATAGTCAAAGCTGTGGTTTTTCCAGTAGCCATGTATGGATGTGAGAGTTGGACCATAAAGAAGGCTGAGCACTGAAGAATTGATGCTTTCAAACTGTGGTGTTGGAGAAGACTCTTGAGAGTCCCTTGGACTGCAAGGAGATCCAACCAGTCCATCCTAAAGGAAATCAACCATGAATATTCATTTGAAGGACTGATGCTAAAGCTGGAGCTTCAATACTTTGGCCACCTGATGTGAAAGTTGACTCATTGGGAAAGACCCTGATGCTGGGAAAGACTAAAGGCAGGAGGAGAAGGGGACGATAGAGGATGAGATGCTTGGATGGCATCACCAAGTCAATGGGTATGAGTTTGAGCAAGCTCCGAGAGGTAGTGATGGACAGGGAACCCTGGCGTGCTGCAGTCCATGGGGTCGCAGAGAGTCAGGCACAACAGGGGGACTGGAAGGACATAAGAGAGAGGAGGAGAAGGGAAGAGAGACATGGAGAGAAATGGAGAGAGAGGGAGACAGAGGGAGGGTGGGAAGAAAGGAGGGCGAGAGGAGAGCGCTTCAACCAAGAAATGCCAGAGCACAGGAGGGAGGAAACTTTAAATGAACCAATGAAAAGATGAACACCTCCACGTTCATAATGGGGTACCCGCAGGAGAAGTGGGTGCCGTCCACCCTTGAGGTACAGGGCAGAGCATGACGGGGGGTTCCTGGAGCCAGGCAACCAGCCGTGAGCACTGGAGTGGGGTCACCTCATGGCTTCCCGCCTGCTCTGCCCACCTGAGTCACAGAAGCCCCTGCCAGCCTCTACCTCCAAATATCGCAGGGTGCCTCCATGGGCCCCGGAGCCAGAAGCACACGGGGAAGGGCCTCCTGGAGAACTCGGTCCAGCTCATTCGGGCAGACATGACCCGTGGCCTTTCATACCTATCCTGAGCTGGAGAAACGCAACTGATCCTCAGTGCTCCTCCTGGGCATCTCTCCAAAGGAGTGGAGACCAGTCTAAAGAGACAGCACCGCAGCACCGCTCACAACAGTAGCGAGCACCGGGGCCGGAGGGGACTCTGGAGGTGACGGACAGGCTTCAGCATGGACTCTGGTGACGGAGCCAAGGTGTATGTGGTGGTGGTTAGTCATTAAGTCCTGTTCGACTCTGTGATCCCATGGACTGTCGCCCGCCAGGCTCCTCTGTGCATGGGATTCGACAGACAAGAATACTGGAGTGGGTAGCCTTTCCCTTCTCCAGAGGATTTTCCCAAGAGGTGAACCCTTGTGTCCTGCATTGCAGGCAGAACCCTTGTGTCCTGCATTGCAGGCAGAGTCTTTACCAACTGAGCCACCCCGGGAACTCAAGGCGCATAAGTGTTAGTCGCTCAGTCGTGTTCAACCCTTTGACCCCGTGGACTGTAGCCCACCAGGCTCCTCTGTCCATGGGATTCTCCAGGCAGGAATACTGGAGTGGGCTGCCATTTCCTTCTCCAGGGGATTTTTCCCGACCCAGGGATCACACCCATGTCTCCTGCGTTTCCTGCATTGCAGGTGGATTCTTTACCGCTGAGCCCCCGGCGGGGCCCCTGTTTTCTGCTGTAATTCACAGTAATTCCATGTCTGCGTTTGTACCCTTGTCTGGGTGCGTTTCAGGCTCCGTGGTGACTAACCTATTTGATTTTTCTTTGATCACAGCTTCTGAAGGGCATTAAAGTTCTAAAAGTTGGCTTTTGACTGTAATGAAAGCTCAGACAGGGACAGTGACCAATGTCCAGATGCATTTTTCACGTGAAACAGACATTTCTTAATATATTTGTTTCCTTCTTTGGGGCGTTAATCCCTCAGAGTTATTCATTTGACTGTTAGTAACAGATCATCAAAGGAGTGCTGAGAGCCCAGCACAGAGGCAGCGGGGATTTACTGCTCAGGTCTCTGGAAACGTGGTCTCCAGCCCTACGCGGCATGCATCCGCGCGTGTACACACCCACATGAATGCATATACTCTGGTTTTGTTCAGGCTAATGCTATAATCTAAGGCAAAAGAAAAAGCACCTGCATAAAATAAAAATCTCAAAGAATGGGTCAATAGCCATTGAAAATAATGTTGGAACAGGTGTGGAAGGATATCTTTGATCTCGAAGACCCTTTTAAAAGTGTCAGAAACAAAGTACATGCTTAAGTCAAAGAGAAAACCCCAGAAGCATTGTTTTGGAAAGTAAGGGAGGTTTTCGGTTTAATGCAAACGTGGCTCTGTTGCCTGATGTTCATAGGATCCAGCTGAAAAGACAAAATCTGAGGGAATTATCCACGTGGCGCCCAGGGGCGCTGCGTTCTCAGCAGACCCGCAGGGGAGCCCGCGGCATGCTCTGGGAACCCAGCAGGAACACAGACGTGGTCCCGTCCTGACCACTGCACGGGCTCAGATCCTCCCGTGGGACTTTGAGAGCCAAAAGCGGGTCGGCTGAGGGCCAAGGGTCGGAGGGCAGGGGTCAGGCTGGTGGTTGGGACCAGCACTTGTGGCCCCAGCACCTCTGACAGTGACTGGGATGGTGATGGGAGATGGGGGGCGTGAACGTGGGTTTGAAGCCAGCACCCTTGCTTATCCGGAAGATGCTCTCCTCCCAGTTAAGCGCAGGGCTGACGCCAGTGCTTGGTGGTGGGTGCGACCCTGGGCAGGACTGGTCCATCCACACCCACGCGGGTGCAGCGTCCACACGGGCAGGGCTCTGAAGCATTGGTCCCCCAGCACTGTGGTCACTGCACCCCTTCACATACCTACACGTTACGCAGGACCCCAAACAGCCCCTGTTCACGGGGCTAAGCAGATCTCTACTGTCACGCCCTGCCGTCGGCACAACGTGGATGGACCTTGAGGGCATCACGCTGAGTGAACGAAGTCAGAGAAAGACAAACACCGTACAACCTCACTACATGTAGAACCAAACCTAACAAACAGAAGAACCCACACAGAGAGCTGGGGTTGCCAGAGGTGGGGGCGGGGGGAGAGTGGGTGAAGGGAGTCAAAAGGTATAGACCTGCAGGGATAAAGTCAGAGCACTGGGCTGGAAACGCGCGCCTGGCAACACCGCATCGCGTGTTGGCGAGTTGCTGAGAGCGCAGGTCTTAAAGAGCTCAGTTCAGACGGCACTCTGAGGACTGCCAACATCAAGGCTGAATCGCATACAAGAGGAAAAGGACCCGGAGGGTGGGGAGAGCTTCCGGAAGAGGGCGTGTCCTAACAGGAGTACGGGGAATGGGCCGGAGCGCCCCGGGGTGGACGGCAGCGAGGACAGGCCGGCGAGAGGGAAGCAGGTTTCAGGAGGGGAGGGCAGGTCCTCTGTCTTCTCCCATCGGCCTCCCTGGGCTCCTCCGAGTGCACGGCCTGTCTGCCCTAGCCTCAGTCTGCTCATCTGTAAAACAGGATGCCAACAACTACCTCGTCGGTTGTCTGAGTGCTGAACGTCGCAGTGTGCGTGGAGCAGCGGGACCAAGACCCGGCACGCAGCCAGATCACTGCCCGCCAGGGCCCTTGACCCACCCTGAGGGTCAGGAGAGGTGGCTTTTTCCATCAGTGAAGTTGCTCAGTCATGCCCGACTCTTTGCGACCCCATGCACTGTAGCCTACCAGGCTCCTCTGTCCAGGGGATTCTCCAGGCTTTTGATATACTCCCCCACCCCTAAATAACTTATTAATTTTCTCTTTGATGATGTAAGGACTTCCCTGGTGGCTGAGACGGTAAAGCATGTGCCTATAATACGGGAGACCGGGTTCAATCCCTGGGTCGGGAAGATCTCCTGCAGAAGGAAATAGCAATCCACTCCAGTCTTCTTGCCTAGAAAATCCCAGGGATGGAGGAACCGGGTAGGCTACAGTCCATAGGATCAGGATCACAAAGAGTCGGATACAACTGAGCAACTTCACTTGCTTTCGCTTTCTTTGATGATGTAAAACTATTAATATGTTTGGAGACTTGATCCTATGTATTACATATTTGAATGCAAGTAATAATAAGTAAGGTGTTCATAAGGTTCTACTGTATGAAACCCTTGAATTTAAGTGTCTGTGAACTCCTTTGACTTGAGTACAAAGGTCGGGGCCTTGAGTGACAAAAACTCTGAAAGGTTTTGCGTCCAAGAGAAATGGCTCCCCAGCATGAAACCAAAAATGGAAAGTTCCTATGCTCTCAATCTACTGATGCAATTTGGGAGGTGGATCCCAGAATATCAGATCCAGAGACCTCTGTGTGGACACACCAGGACACTTGGAGAACTTGGGAGGGTCTTTCTCCGTCTACAGATTTTCGCTGCACAAGCTCTCAAATATGAGGGTCTAAATGGCCAGCAGCATAAAGCAAGTCACTGTATCTTCAAGTTCAATGGCAAGTGTGTTGAATGTGTATTATTTTTCATTTTGAAATAGATTCTCTACAGCGCATGTTCCCAACAGATCAGTCAAAGAATGAACCCACATCTGAAATGGGCATAATTCAAAGGCACTTTGGAAATGTCAGGTTTGGCAAGCCGGCCAACGTGTACCTCCTAAAACCGAAGGCAGTATTTGTCTTCAGAAACAAAGTCTTCCCAACCTGAGACTTTCTAATACAAAGTAGTATCTACTTTAGTCACCGAGTTTTCCGAAGGCTTGCCGGAAGCAGAACTCTCTGGATGCCCTTCTATCAGAAGATGCTTACCTGCTCCTTTCTAGGTGGAAATACAAGTTGAAAAAAACGTCCAGGACCTGGAGGACAGGCACCTCCATCTACAGAAACTGAAATGACACCCCCCCCCCATGCAGGACCACTATCATTCAGTTCAGTTCAGTCGCTCAGTCATGTCCGACTCTTTGCGACCCCATGGACTGCAGCACGCCAGGCCTCCCTGTCCATCACCAACACCCGGAGCTTACTCAGATTCGTGTCCATTGAGTCGGTGACGCCATCCAACCATCTCATCCTCTGTCAGCCCCTGTTCCTCTCGCCTTCAATCCTTCCCAGCATCGGGGTCTTTTCAGATGAGTCAGTTCTTCACATCAGGTGGCCAAAGTATTGGAGTTTCAGCTTTAGCATCAGTCCTTCCAGTGAATACTCAGGACTGATCTCCTTTAGGATGGACTGGTTGGATCTCCTTGCAGTCCAAAGGACTCTCAAGAGTCTTCTCCAACAACACAGTTCAAAAGCATCAATTCTTCAGTGCTCAGCTTTCTTTATAGTCCAACTCTCACATCCATACATGACTACTGGAAAAAACATAGCCTTGACTAGATGGACCTTTGTCAGCAAAGTAATGTCTCTGCTTTTTAATATGCTGTCTAGGTTGGTCATGCCTTTTCTTCCAAGGAGCAAGCGTCTTTTAATTTCGTGGCTGTAGTCACCATCTGCAGTGATTTTGGAGCCCCCCCCAAAATAAAGTCTATTGTAAGTGTCCACCATTCTCTTCCGAAGGCCCAAGTCAGACAGAGTCTCCCCATGAAGCCGCCCACAACTCCCGTCAGCAGCATCAATCATGGCCTTTCTGTGCCCTCCAGACGCTTCCCAGCCCGGATGGTTTGAAGTTCCAGTACCGGAACGTAGCAGAGCGGCACTGGAGCCCAGATCTGCAGTTCTGCCGGCAGCTCACCAGCACGTCCCGTGCAGACGTCCCTCCGCTCTTACGGCTCCTGTTCAGCAGCCATGAACTCTCTCATGCGCAACTGTCCTTGAAACCAGGTCTCTCTGCTCTGTTCACATGGAGCGTGCAGCAGCAAAGTCCAGAAAAAGGGGGGCCCCCACACACCTCCCACAGAGGAGTGCAAGATCACAGCACCCCCCACAAACACAACACTGCACGCACACTCCCAGCTGGCCCCTTGGGCTCCTTACCAAGAGACACTATCAGACAGCATCAGACACCAGTTTGATCAGACACCAGCATCAGACATCAGTGGATACTGACAGATGTGAAAGTCAAAGTGAAAGTCGCTCCCTCATGTCCGACTCTGTGACCCCCTGGACTATCTAGTCCATGGAATTCTCCAGGCCAGAATACTGGAATGGGTTCCCTTCTCCAGGGGATCTTCCCAACCCAGGGATCGAACCCAGGTCTCCCGCATTGCAGGCGGATTCCTAACCAGCTGAACTCCAAGGGAAGCCCGAGAATACTGGAGTGGGTAGCCTATCCCTTCTCCAGCAGATCTTCCTGACCCAGGAATCAAACTGGAGTCTCCTGTGTTGCAGGCAGATTCTTTACCAACTGATCTATCAGGGAAGCCCACACTGATGGCTACTACTGCCATATTTATATCCAAGGCCGTGCTGCTTTCCCAAGCAAAAAATCTACTCCAACACCTGGCACCCCAAATCGATTCTTTGATGGGTTCCTGGCTCCCCTACAGCATGTCGTGATCACTCAGGTCAGGCCGCCGCCTACCTCACACCGGCCTTAATCGCAGAGCTGTCCTGCAGGGCTTCTGTCCCCAGAGAAAGCCAGTCCGGACGGGGTGTTCACATCCACTGGAATGTCCCTGAGAGAACCGGTCATTCCTCCTAACTGCTGTGTCATGGTTTCCGGCAAGGACACGGTTCTGGGGGTCACTGGCATTGGCCCTTCTCTATTGTGAGGTAACCCCCAGCCATGGACCCAAGGGCTCCCTTGGCCAGGGGCAGGCTGGACAGAATCGAAGGCCGCAGAACCGGAGTGGACCAGGCTGCCACGGCTCCAGGTCCCCTGAGGACTGTGGTGCAAACACTGGGCAGCTGGCAGGGCACTTGGTCTGTGGCTGCCAGCCTGCGTCTGCCTTAGGAAAAGCGTCCGACATCTTGGGATGACAAAGACAGCCGCCACAAAAAGCCAGGAGGCTGACCTCTCTCTGGCAGGTTTAGACTTAGGGGCCGATTTCTACACCACCCCTGAAGCTCCCGTCAGCAAACAGGAGTGAAGAAATACCCGAGGCCTCCATAGCTGGAGAAGACCTTCAGCAGGTGGGGCGCAGGGGTGCAGGGCGAGCTGGTGGGGAGGGTCCACGCCACTCCCCGCCAGATCTGCCAACTGCTTCCGCACAAAAAAGAAAACACACAGCTTTTAGCAACAATGGCCACTTCAGAGAGACTCCTTTTCTAGTCCTCTTGCTCCAAGTCTGGCTGGAAATGATGTCATGAAAGCAAAAAACAAACTGAAGAAATCGTTGAAGATACTTTGATGGGTGGCAGAGCTGCTTGGGGCCCATCCAGGTGCAGAACAATGCCTGGGAAGAGCCTTCTGTACTTGGGCAGTCGCCCTAAACCAAATGCTGCGGTTGCTACACCATTTGGGGGTAGTAAAACCCTACGGGGAAAGTGCTGTGGGCTGAGTCAGCCCATTATCACACGTCGGCAACAATCAGCAAGAGCACGGATGGTCCCTTGCTCCTTCTGGGTGGAAGAAGCCAAGAACAAATAATTCTACTGTTGGTAAAACTGGGGTTTTAGTATGGCTGTTTTCCCCTAAAACTCACCTATTATATTTCTCATGCTCTTAAACTAAGGAGAATTGCGAGGATAGCAAATATTAAGATGAACCCAAGAGCAACAGAAGTAACCACACAAATGTGCTTCTGCACTAAACACAGAGATGCACTTCCAGGTTTGGGAGTCGAGGTGAGCTGCCTGGAATGCTGGCTCCAAAACATCCACAAGACAGGTGTTTTGATCCAACTGGGTATGGGGCACCTCCCGAGTGCGGGGCGGGGCTCCACTGGGCAAGAGTATGTGATGGCAGTGTGGGAGCCACCTCCCCACACGGTGCTCACGAGGAAAGCTGTGGACACTCGATGCTCCAACTCGTGACTTCTGGTTGGAAGGTTCCCTGTGGGGCTCCCTCTGGGTTCTCTGAATCCCAGACCCCCTCCTCACACCTTCTGTGGGTCTGCAGCCCTGGCCCAGAAAATTCCGTGTGTGTGTGTTGATGTTTTTGAACTGTGGTGCTGGAGAAGACTCTTGAGAGTCCCTTGGACAGCAACGAGATCCAGCCTGTCAATCCTAAAGAAAATTGGTCCTGAATATTCATTGGGAGGACTGATGCTGAAGCTCCAATATTTTGGCCACCTGATGTGAAGAGCTGACTCCTTGGAAGAGACCCTGATGCTGGGAAAGATCGAAGGCAGGAGAAGAGGGGGAAGACAGGATGAAATGGCTGGATGGCATCACCGACTCGATGGACATGAGTTTGAGCAAGCTCCAGGAGACAGTAGAGGACAGAGGAGCCTGGTGGGCTATAAACCGCGGGATCGCAGAATCGGACACGACTTAGCGACTGAGCAACAGCAAATGTTAACACAAAACCCCTAATTCATCCCCAACCCCTGGGCCTTTGGTAACAAGCCTGTGTTCCATGTCTGTGAGTCTGTTTCTGTTCTGTAAATAAGTTTGTGTCGTATATCAGATTCGCCTAGAAGAGATACCACATGGTGTCTGTCTTTGTCTGTCTGTCCATGTTGTATGACAATCCCCAGGTCTATAGTTCCTTCTTCACTACAGCTTCCCTCCCCTGGCCCCTGGCACAGACCTCCTGGGGCTGGGATAAATCACAGATGGCACAGTCCTGCCAACCACCGACCAGCTCTCCACCCCGAACCCACCAGCCCCTGAAGCCAGTGTGGTCCCGGGTCATAGATTCCTCCTTGGCTCAAGGAAACATCTGCCCTCAGTCAGCGACTTAAGATGTTTCAGAGACTTTCAACCTCCAAACATCTCCCGTGAAACCAACAGCTTTGCCATGAGGGTGACTAGGCTCTCATAAGAGCCCTAGTCACATTTGAATTTGCCACATTTGAATTTGCAAGAAGACATACCTGGCATCTCCACTGTGGGATTCTTGGTAGAGTTTTTCAGCAACTTTCAACTTTTTCAAATGAGAATCTAAAAAAAAAAAATTAGGAATCACTGCCCTGTCAAGTGCGAGAAACTAGCATGGGTGTGTTTTTCCTTCCATTTGAGGACGAGAAATCCAGGGTTCTGGGTGGCCATTTAGGGTGACACGAGGATCTCCAACCCAAATGCTCCCATCACCTGTTCAAAGCCATTTTCCCTACATCCCAACACTCATAAAAACAAGAGAAAGCTAAGTTCTCTGGAATTTAAAGAGAAAAAACGACACAGTAAATTTTAGTGTTTGCCTACTTGCTGTCCATGAAGATAACGTTCAGTTAATCTTATACCAATACCAAGAGAAACAAGAATTTAGATTCTGCAAATTCATTGCACAGGTTGAACTAGTTGGCCGTGTGAACCTCCAGTGACTGTGTTGCGTTTCTATGGCGATGAGCTGTTTACAAAGTGTCCTGGGCAGGTCAGCCCTCCAGCCCCCATGAGCTGACCCCGAGCTGGACGACCAGGAGCCCGGCAGTGCCTTCTGAGGACGCACTTACAGATCTCGAAGCCAGACTCCACTTTAAAAAAGAAAGCCCTCCCTACTCAAAATTCTTCAGATTTCATTTTCTAACACAAGATGACCCAGTTTCTTTCTTGCCTTTCAAGAACCTTCACGGTGACCACAGGCAAAACAGTCACTCTTGTTCTGCCCGGTCCTGCAGTTTCCATGGTCGGGGCTGGCCTCGCCAGAGCTCACCTTCGCAGAGATCCCGCCTCCAAACATCTCGGCTAAAGCCTCTCCATGCCCCACAGCCGTCCCCACCTGTCCACGTCCTCCCCGTCCAGCCCCCTCACTTCCCTCTCACGCCTCCTCCCTCTGCAGCTGGTGTGAAACTTCTCCCAGTAAAATCGGTGAGAATATGAGCACCTGTCACCTACAGGACCCGACTGATGGGGAAGGGGGTGCGGGTCCTGCCCGCTGATGCGCTCAGCCTCGAGCCCCAAGCACGTGGTCCCCGAGAGCCACGTGATGAGAAGTGTGCTCAGGAGAGCACGGCAGGGAGGAGATATCTGTACAGACATCCCTGACACACGCTGGTTCATCTGAAGATTTCTCAGCTTTCAAAATGTATCTATGCTCAGTCGTATCCAACTCTTTGTGACCCTATGCACAGTAGCTCACCAGGCTCTTTGTCCGTGGGATTCTCCAGGCAAGAATACTGGAGTGGGTTGCCATGCCCTCCTCCAGGGGGGGATCTTCCCAAGGATAGAACCCATGTCTCTTATGGCTCCTGCATTGGCAGGTGGGTTCTTTACCACTAGCACCACCTGGGAAGCCATGATGGTGCAAGAGTGATACTCATTCTGTAGAAGCTGTACTTGGACTTGTGAACTTCCATCTGTTCCCAGGTGCCAATAAACCATCTGGTACTCACTTGTGATGCTGGGCAAGGCAGCAAGACTTAGCTCCCAGTCAGCAGCCCCTGCCCTCATCACGCGTAACCACCGAAACACAGACAGGGGTTCTTACGTCCTTCAGTGTGGGATTCGGTAAGTGAGATATTCAACACTTGGATATAATGTGTGCTAGCCTCAGCTCTCTGAGCACATTTAAGGTGGGCCGGGGTGTGTGATGTGCAGTAGGTTGGGGTATTGGATTCACTTTGGATTTTCTTTACAACTTAAGGGTGAGTTCATCAGGAGGTAATCCCAAGGGAAGGGAGACCTGTCTGGGGAGAACTCACCCCAGGCCAGGCATGCGGGAGGGCCTGTGTTGGCCTCGGGGGTGTAGGACACGGGGAGGAAATGTGTGTGCACTGGTGGGGTGGGGAGCAGGAGGGTAAGTGAGCCAAGCAGGGCAAAGAGCACACACAAAGGTTCCGAGCATTACATCACATATACTTTTCAAGAAACTGAGATAAGAAATAAGGTTGATGCATTGAGAGCGGACTTACGGACATGGGGAGGGGGGAGGAAGGAGAGGGTGGATTGCATGGGGAGAGTGACATGGAAACTCACATTAGCGCAGGTAAAGCAGGCAGCCAGTGGGAATGTGCTGCGTGGCTCAGGGAACTCAAACCGGGGCTCTGCAACGACCTAGAGGCGCAGGATGGGGAGGGAGGTGGGAGCAAGGGGACATATGCACATCTACGGCTGACTCTTGTTGATGTTTGGCAGAAACCAATGCAATTCTGTAAAGCAATTATCCTTCAATTAAAAAATAAAAAAAATTTTTTTTTAAAGAAATATGGTCAATGGAGCAGAGTCCATGGAGCAGGAAGCAATCAGGATGAGACTGAGGGACGGATGGCTGCATGGAGCCCTGGACGAGTGTCATGTCGACAAGAAGCCCAGGAAGGGCTCTGAGATTCTCCCTCTGGACCGCAGGCAGAGGGGGCGGTTAGAGGGGGCTCACCCAGGAAGAGGATGCCGTCGGGTGAAGCAGTCAAGGTCGAGTAAGGAGGACGCACTGGGCTCAGGGCAGGTCACTGGGGCCTGGAGAGTGATTCCACGCAGGAAGGGAGGCATCCAGGGCGAGTCCAGGTCTCTGCCTTGAGCACGCAGGGCATACGGACAGCGGTCAGGGGCCGGGAGAAAGAATGGGGGGGTGCAGGAGAGGGCATCACGGCTCTGCTCCACGCTCCGTAAGTGGAGGCCAGGCCAGAGCTGTGGGGCGGGCAGCTGGGGGCTCCAGACCGCAATCGACCCGCCACCTCTGGAGCTGCACGCTGATGTGTAAGGGCACTGAGGCCCGCCAAGACTTCGCCCCTTTCTGCTCACTGTGACTCGAGGAACCCGCAGGCCGTGTGCCTCCCGGGGTGATGGTCTGTGGCCGCTTCGCGCAGGGTCCTGGGAGGACGTGGGGCTGCGGGAAGGGTGCCAGTCACGGCTTCCCTGCCTCGTTCAGGACAGCCCCCTGGTCCTCGGTGGCTCGGACAGGCTCCACGTTCCCCAGGAACAGTTTCCCCTCGACAGTCCAGTTAGGCTAAGACTCAGTGTAAGTGCCTGGCGATAGAACAGTGATGATAACTGAACAGCGTGTCTGCCGGGACCCATCCCAGAAATGACCTGGCTCGATCCTTACGCGATGCCGCGGAGCGGGTCTCCGAGCACCACGCGCCGTCACGTGGCTCTCCCTGCACGTGGGAGCCGGCCCGGACCTGCGCTCTACGGCGTCCGCCTCCGGGGCCTGCCTTCTCCTGCGTCCGCGCGGAGACAGGGGCTGAGAGCGGAACCGGGCGGCAGACGCGGCCGTCTCCTCTTTCCTCCCCCTCCTGCCAGGAAGCCGAGTCCCACTCTTCCTTCTTCCATCAGAGTCGGCTCTGAGAGCCTCCATTTTCACTAACGGGTGAATGACTGACACACTTTAAAACTTTCCTCTAAACAGACAGGACAAGCTCCCGGCCCAGTTTCAGGCATCACTCCTCATCTTTATTTCAAAACCTCCCCTTCGCTCACCTTTTGTGACAGCCTCATGGGTTTCCCAGTCTCCCAGCCTCTGATCTGGGGGACACATTTGTCCCTCCAGTAATCTGTGACCGTGTCTTCAACGTCAATTCTCTGAGGTTTCACAGTCAGGCCAGGCCTGACTACCACGGTGGCCGTGGCAGCGGGAAGGCTCCAGACCCCTGAACAGCAGTTCATCCAAGCTGGGCTGTGCTGCTTGTGTGGATTCCAAGGACTTAGAAAAAAGTAAAATATTTCATTTATGTTTTCTGTAATGACTGCACACGAAATGATACTGTTTGATAAAACATATTGGGTTAGATAGAACATATTATTAAAATAATTCTATTTTTTATGTTTATAGTGGCTACTACTGATTTATAGCCGCATGTGTGGCTCTCCTCACGGTCCCATGGACCACGCCCACCATGTCACCTGGTGAGGATAGGGTGGGGGGAGCCACATGCTGAATCAGGACAGTGGGTGCAGGATCTCTGGAAAAGCTGCTTGTCTGGACTCAGGGGAAATGCCATCTGTTTGGGGGGCACAGCTGCATCCACATGAGGGGCCAGGTGTTCACAGAGGGTCTGAGACCGAATCTCACTGTGCAGGGGCAGTTTTTTAACATCTCGAGTAAACAAGGAAAGAAAAGAATGAATTTTCATACATTTTTACAAGAAATGTTAGGGAATTCATGTTGCTCGATCAGAAGTTTCACAAATGCAAAGGTTCACATCTGCTTCTCTGTAAATCCAGAGGCGGCACTGTGCCTGGGGCCCAGTCCAGCCCCACCCTTATCACCAGGGCACTCAAGGTGCTGGCTCAGCTTGGCCCCAAGGAGGCTCTGATCTGAGGAGCCCACAGCATGAGAGGAGGAAGCTGACCATCAGTGGCACATGTAAGATACAGGTGAGAGAAGGTTTGTGCAGTTTTACAGACTGAAAGTGCAAGGACATTATCATTTTGTATATAATTTATTTCAAGCTTTGTGGTTTTCAGCTGGCAGCTCCTGCACTTATTTTGTAAGACATAACCCTAAATCTTGGTGCCACTGTAAATGGTATTATTTTTTATTCCAGTCTTCTGCTGTTTGATGCAATTATACAGAGATACAAGTGTTTGCATTCTGACCTTCTTAAATTTATTAGTTCCAGTATTTTTTTGTGGATTCTGTTGGTTTTTCTACACAGGTGATCCTGTCATATGTGACTGAACAGTTTTATTTCTTCCATCCCAGTATGTGTAAATTTATTAATTTTTCTTTCTTTATTCCATGGGCCACAATCTCAGGTACAATGTTGAAAGGAACCAGTGGTAAATCACACCAGCCCTCATCCAAACCTACAAGAAAAAGCATCCAGCCTTTCACCACAGGTGTGATGTCAGCTATAAAGTCTTTACAAATCCCCTTTATCAGATTGAAACAGAGCTATCTATTTTGTTTGCTGAGAATTTTTTTTTTTAGTTGCAACTGGGTCTTGAATGTCGTCAAAACCTTTTCTGCATCTATTGAGATGACCACATGATTTTCCTTTCTCAGTGATGCATGTCACATGTTGACATAAAAAATTCCTAATTTTTGTCACACTAAATATTTATTTCATGAGTAGATAAAAAATATTTTTCATCATGATCATATTGTAACTATCCCAGGCTATGATGGTGTAACACCAGGGTATGTATCCAAAGGACAACTTTTAATAAACATTCCTGAGGTTCAATTATTTTAAAAGAACATTTTTTCAAAATTTAATATTGAGAACTCTAATAGTAACCTATGCAACAAGAAAAAAAAATAGTTGCCCTCATTCAAATAAGGACCAAACAAGTAGCCCCTTCTCATCATTAATATTTAACACTTTTTGGAAGTTTTGTTAAAATCAATAAGAAAAAATCACAGCGACTCCCTAGAGAAAAATAAGTATAGGGCAGGAATAAGAGATTCACAGGAGAAAAACAAGTGACCAAAAAACAGGGAGCGTGTCCAATTTTGCAATCAGAAAATAAATTCGATAGAAGATGATAGTGTGATAGCATTCTCTGTCAATTAGGGAGTCAAATTTTAAAATAATAATGATGCCAATGAAGCAAGGAAATTGGCACTCTTTGTGGTACAAATTTTGGGAAAAGATTTTTGCTGAGAGAAGTTACAGAAATGCTAAATCAACCAACAGATATAAATTGGAGTTCATCAGAGGTTAACAACACGCTCTTTGAAAGACTAGTAAGGAAACGCAATGGAAGCCTCTGATGGGGAGAGAGTATTTGCAAAACACACATCTGAGAAGATCTTGGCCAGAATCTACGAGGAGCTCACAATTCAATAATGAGACAAGCAATCTCGGTTTTAAAAGAGTGGGCAAAAGATCTGAACAGATACCTCACAGAAAAAGATACACAGACAGCAGACAAGCCCATGAAGAAATGCGCAACACCATTTGTCATTAGGAAAGTTGCAATTAGAATACAACGAGACAGTACCACACACCTGCTAGAATGACTGGGATTCTGACAAATGCTGTCCAGTGGGACTCTCCCACATTTCTGGAGGAAATGCCAAATGGTACAGTGACTTTGGAAGACAGGTTTTTCTTACAAAGTTAACATAAACTTACCATACAGTCCCACTCCAGGTATTTACCCAAGGGAAAGAAAAGTACACTTTCCCCCAAAGAGCCCTGCGTGAATGTATCGATTCGTCTTATGCTCAGTGGCCCCAAAGTGAACGCAACCCAACTGTCCATCACTGGTGAATGATAAACAAATCATCAACTATGACACAATAGGATAGTACTAAGAAATTAAGGGGCACAAGCTACTTCTGTCCATGCAGCAACATGGGCGAGCCTCAAAAGCACTGTGCTGACAGAAGCCAGGTGTAAAAGTCTACATACGAGCATACATCTCTAATTGAAAGTGACACAGGCACCCCAGTGCTCACTGCAGCGCTAGTCACAATAGTCAAGACACGGGAACCTAAGTGTCCATCAACAGAGGAACGGACAAAGAAGATATGGTACCCATATACAATGGAATATTACTCAGCCATAGAAAAGACTGATATATTGCCATCGGTGGCAACATGGATGGACCTAGGGATGATTATACAGAGTGAAGTAAGTCAGACAAAGAAAAACAAATGTCACATGATATCACTTATATGTAGAAGTTTTAAAATGATACAAATAAACTTATTTACAAAACAGAAAGAGACTCACAGTTACCAAAGGAGAAAGGTGATGGGGAGGGATAAATTAGGAGTTTGCAATATACACACTGCTACATAAAAAAGAGATAATCAACAAAGACCTTACTGTATAGCACATGGAACTCTACTACATATTTTGTAATAAACTACAAGGGAAAAGAATCTGAAAAAGAATGGACGTATATATATATATATATATATATATGTATTTATGTGTAACCGAATCACTTTGCTGCACACTTGAAACTAACATCATAAATGAACCATATTTCGATTTTTAAGCAGCCCACATATTGTAAGATGCTACTGATGGACTATTTTAAAGGAAATAAACCAGAGGACAGAGGCCAGGTCAGTGGCTTCAGGGTCTTGGGAGAGGAAGGAAAGAGACTTTGTTGCAAAGGGCAGGAGGAAATCTGTGAGGTGATGAAAGTGTTTTCTCTATTGGTTGCAATCATTGTGATTACATGACTATATGCATTAGCCAAAATTCATCCAACTGTACATTTAATGAGCACTTTTTCACATAAGTTACACCTCAATAAACAATGCCCAAGGATAAAGGAGGCCAAAGTTCCAAACAAGACCTCAAAAAGACAAAAAGTGCTTCCTGTGTGTTCTTGGAACGGTGCCACTGGACACCTACTCCTGTGGACCACGGCTTCAGGTCCCTGTGTATCCGCACTCAGTCGTGTCCGACTCTGTGACCCTGTGGACTGCATCCTTCCAGGCTCCTCTGTCAACGGGGATGCTCCAGGCAAGAATACTGAGTGGGTTGCCATGCCCTCCTCCAGGGGATCTTCCCGATTCAGAGACCAAACTGGTGTCTCTTATGCCTCCTGCATTGGCAGTGGGTTCTTAACCACTAGTGCCACCTAGGAAGCCCCCTTTACAGGGTCCTACTAAATGCAAACACCTCCCTAGTGTGGGAAAGGGCAGAACCTTCTCCATCATTAATGCCCCCTCGCCCTTCCACTGTGTGAAAATCGCAGGCCACATGAACACCACGTGAAAATGGTTCCGAAAGCCCTACTTCCTGTAAAGGGTCTGGGCCCTTTCAGAAAATAGCTTCAGAAGAACAGTTTAACTAATGACTCTCTGAGGAAGAGGAAGGAAGAAGACTTTGGGGTGCATTGTACTCAAATGTGGTAAATGTCCACTAAAATCATGAAGGAACTAAAATTAAAATATGGCAGGCACATACCAAGACCACATAACAATCTATTTAAAACTCAAAAAATATCTCAATAATAAATCCCCCACGTGCCCTTTCTATCACTCCAACTTGCAGTGTCTTATTGTAAAAGCATCTAACGAGCTAATCTGATCTACTCCTCACTGGTCTGTCTGACAAGTGGGCCAAGCATGAGAGAATGATACGACTTCATACATCGCGTGAATAGGCAGTGTTCTCTTTACATGGTCTTCAGAATTCTTTAAAACTCATCATCGTTTGGACATTACCATCAGCCGATCAGATAACTTTCAGTTCTCATTTCACAATCTTAGAGGGAAACAGCACTGGCTGTGGGTGGAGGCCACGGCCAGGCTCCTGATGCTCTTCACCTAGCACCGCCCTCCTGGGAGACGGGCCGGAGGCAAGCATCCCGGCAGGCTGTCCGCAGGGCCGCTTCCCCTCCTGTCACCTGTCCCTACGCGTCCTCCGTCCTGGCTCAGGAGATGGCAGGAGAAAGAGGTGCTTTCTGATTTTCCTAGTCCACCAGGGGAGGGGATCATCAATCAGGGAACTTCCAGGGGGGTGTGGAGTGGTGCACGTGGGGAACATTCCAACTGGAATTCTGCACCCACCCAAGTCCCTGGCTGGTCTTGAGAATCCGGGCGTGGAGGGACCGCCAAGTTCCCCGTAAACATCCGAACTCCAGGGCCTTCCTGGAGGTTCACCTGGGTGGGAGGGGCTTCGTGTCCACTGCGGTCTCTGCTGAGCGTCCACCTCTTTGTCTGCAGGCCCAGAAGAGGAACAGCAGTTCTCCGGCTTCCAGATGAGAGCATTTTGTGCAAAAGCAACCCCGACCCGGGCAGTGCCACTGGTTGAGGCCTGACGAGAGGACGCGAGCGGAGCCACACACGGGGGTCACCTGAGCGGCTCCCCAAGACCCGCGCCAGGGTCCCGCTGCCTAGGCCCAGCTTCAGCCTCTGTGGGGGTGGCCGTGGGCACGGGGCTTCTGCAAGTGCTCTGGGCGGGCTTAGCGCACAGTGAACCCTGGAACCCGCTGTGCAGCCCGCAGCAGAAGGGCCCGCTGCTGCTGGGGGAGGGCTCTTCAGGGGACAGAGCTCAGCCAGGGCTCGCGTGAGCACACACAGGCTGGGCTCCAGTCCGACGGCCTCCTCCCCAGATCCCGGAAACACTGCATCGCCGGGTCCCTCCTGACATCTGAGAAAGTCGTGAGGTCTGGAGCCAGGGCCCCAGAAGGACCTGGCAGCCAGCTCTTCACGCAGCCAGGACCACCACCCAGACACACACGCCAGTCACCCATGGACACAAACACCCATGAGGGCAGGAGGCGAAGAGGGCGACAGAGGGTGAGGTGGCTGGATGGCATCACCGACGCTATGGACAGGAGTGTGAGCAAACTCCAGGAGTTGGTGATGGACAGGGAGGCCTGGCGTGCTGCGGTCCATGGGGTTGCAGAGAGTCAGACACGACTGAGTGACTGAACAACAGTGATACAAACACACCCGCATGCACACATAGGCACACATAGAAAGCACACATGGACATGGGCACAAGCACACGCGCACGTGTGCACTCACACACACACACGTCAGTCCCTCTCTCCTCCAGGGATCCCATGTCCAACCTGGGAAGGTGAGACCAGGTCCGGGGATCCCGAAGGTCACGCAGAGATGCCGTCTCTAGGTGTTGGCAGGTGACGAGCAGCCGCCCTGGGACCCCCGTCCTCTCTGGAGGACGACGACCCTGTCCCCTGCAGACCACGTGGCTCTCACCCTCATTCAGGCTGAAACAGAAGGCGTCGGCCACGAAGAGGCAGGACATGCATCTCAGCCCCACAAGGGCTGTCCTAAGCAGATTCCCAGGAAATGGGATCGTTAGGACCAGGTCACAACAGGAGCCCCTGCCAGCTGCCAACCAGCTCATTAACCTGCTGCCGAGAACTCAGGGAGAATCCTCCCGCCTCCCTGGACCTCAGAGGCCTCCTTGCAGCCCAGTCTCCTCGGGTCTCAGCCCCTAACCTGGCACCTCTCCCCTCATCATCACCAAGTCACACAGTTCAGAGGATGCCCTTCAGCCCCCAGATGTGTGTGCTCACACAGGACGAGGCCAGAGGCAGCGGGGCTCAGACGTGTCCAGCCCCCAGGAGCGCGCATTCGGTCAGCACTTGTGGGAGGTGTGAATGGGTGAGCCCGCAGGCTTCCCGTGTGTCTCTGATCCCTCCGTGGGGACACACACGACCCTGGGTGCCACGGGGCCCCGGAGGTGTTGTGTTTTCTCTCCACCCGGACCTCAGCACCAGCAGGATGGGAAGGAGTGGACGCCTCTTCTCTCGCGTTTCCACTCCAGGTGGTGATTGCAGAACTGAGTCTCCCAAGGCGAGCCCAAGTCCAGAGAAGCAGCAAGGTTCTAGAAGGTCCAGGATGGTAGCTGGGCCCTGTCAACCTCAGGACCGGACGCCAAGATGAGGGACCGCTTGGTCCAGGCCAGGGAGCTCTCAGTGGTGGTGGGGGGGCGCTTTTGTCGTGGACTCGGCCAAACCCCGCATCTGTGGAGCCTCTGTGGGGGCTTTCCTCCAGCTCAGAAGTAGGCGAGCCCGGGAGAACCACTTGAACCGTCTTGTACCTCACAGGGCTCACCGCCTCAAAGAGTGCTGCGCCGAGCTTCATTAATTAATGTTTGCAAAGTGCTCTGGGCTCCGGGGATGAAAGGGCACTCGAGCCGCGCAACGTGTTATTATTATTATGAAAATGGATTGGCAGCCGGGCCAGATGCTGAATGCAGATAGAGCCTGAGAAAAGATGGGCCACAAAAGAAGAAAAAGTTAATAAGGATGTTTCGGGCGTGCTGCTAATGGTCTCCCTGAAATTACTTCTCTCTCCTGTAATGATGATTTTGAACAGAGATAGGATCTTAACTGCTTGCAGAACCAAAGGGTATTTCCATGGCAGGCATTTGGAGGACCCAGAGGCAGCTACAAAACAACCCAACCCCAGCCCCGCCTGGCACAGGGCACCATCGCCCGTCTCCCAGCTGCAGCAGGATTGAGCTGGGGTTCTTAGATGATTACAACACAGCTAATGGGTTATCTGGGCCTCCGTGTGGCAAGCTCCATGTTCAAAGGTGCCCTGAGAAAGCCGGCAATGAATGAAGAGTTAAGTGGAGGAAAGCGAATCCCGCAGCACGTGGTCCCAGCCTGGGTCCCGCGCGGCCAGCTGCAGATGCAACTGCCCCAGAGCAAGTCCGAACACGCACGTCTTGATTAAATCTTTCTTAAAACCCAGAAGTTAACTGTCTCCTGAAGTATTTGGGGGTGTTGAAACATGTCACAGCTGACAGAAAATCATGTTTGAAAGTCCTGGCACAAAGTTACACTGGGTAACGTGGATCTGATCCTGCCCAGGAAGGAAAAACATACAAAATAAAAGCCACACGGCTGTGCGAATGCCTTCGTGTCTGCACGCAGTGAAGCTGCTGAAGGCTGAAAGTTCTGAGGGGACAAGCCTGATGTTCTGACCCCAGATGGGCCCAGAGAGATGAGACCCCTTGGCTGAGGCCACACGTCTAGGACTGCAGGAGCGTGGTGGTTGGGGGGTTGCCCCAAACCAAACTTTCAGGAAAGACTCTTTTGCTCTGTTAATTTTTTAGAATTTTACTGGAGTATGGCTGGTTAACAATGCTGTATAACTCTCAGGTGTACAGCAAAGTAATTCATTTATACATACACAAAAAAGAGTGGATACACGTATATGAGCACACGAATCACGTTGCTGTACACCTGAAACTAACACGACATTGTAAACCAACGAGACTCCAAAAAATTTTTAAAAACCTAGAGAGCATACAAAAAGCAGAGACATCACTTTGCCGACAAAGGTCCATATTATCAAAGCTGTGGTTTCTCCAGTCGTCATGTGTGAATGTGAGAGTTGGACCACAAAGAAGGCTGAGCACCAAAGAATTGATGCTTTTGAGTACTGGTGTTGGAGAGGACTCTTGAGAGTCCCTTGGACTGCAAGGAGATCAAACCAGTCAATCTTAAAGGAAATTAACCCTGATATTTCACTGGAAGGACTGTTGTTAAAGCTCCAATACTTTGGCCACCTGATGTGAAGAGCCAACTCACTGGAAAAGACCCCGATGCTGGGAAAGACTGACGGCAAGAGGACAAGGGGGTGACAGAGGATGAGATGGTTGGATGGCATCACTGACTCAATGGACATGAGTTTGAGCAAGCTCTGGGAGATAGTGAAGGACAGAGGAGCCTGGAAGGCTGCAGTCCATGGGGTCACAAAGAGTTGGACACGGCCTAGTGACTGAACAACAAAACAAAACCAACAAATTCTTTTTCAGATTCTTTTCTCAAATAGGCTAGCTCAGAACACTGCCTAGAGTTCCCTGTGCTGCACAGGAGGTCCTGGTCAGTTATCTGTGCTGCATACAGTAGTGTCGTATATAAACCCCAAGCCCTGCTCCCCCCTCCCCCCACGCTTCCCCTTTGGTAACTGTAAGTTACATTAGGTATAGCTGCATCAATGTCTGTAAGTCTGCTTCTGTTTTGTAAATACATTCATTTACGTTCATTTTTTTAAAAAAATTAGATTACACATATGAGTACTATCCTGTGATATCAAAGGGCCGTCCAGCGGCAAGGGATCCAGGGCGTGCCATCCCTCTGGGCATCACTGTAGCCTCTGTGCAGGGCTGCCAGAGCACCAGCCCCATTTGGGACTTGACCTCGGCTAACCCTGGGCAGAAGGTGCAAGTCCAGGCTTCACCCACTGGGACGAGGGCTCCAGGCGACCGAGAGGGGTGGAAACAGCCTCGGCATCTCCCAGGGCCCAGCTCCGCGTCTGCTGGTCTCCGTGTCGCGTGTCATGATTGCTCGTGCTGTAACCTCCCGTCATCCACCTTCATCCTGACGGCTTCATCTGAGATGATCGTTTCTTCCCTCCCGAGTTGTCACTTTGTTGTTGCTGTTTAATCGCTCAGTCGTGTCTGACTCTCTGCGACCCCACGGACTGCACCCGCCAGGCTCCTCTGACCATGGGATTTCCCAGGCAAGAATACTGGAGTGGGTTGCCATGCCCTTCTCCAAGGGGTCTTCCCGACCCAGGAATTGAACCTGCATCTCCTGTGTCTCCTGCACTGACGGGAGGATTCTTTACCACTGCACCGCCTGGGAACCCCTAGTGATCACTTACTTAGTAGCAAGCACAGGATTCATGTTCTCTGTGGTGATGAGGAAAATTAACATGTGTGTAGTTCTTGCTTTTGTATCTGAAATCTTCAGGGATTTCAGAGTGGCTCTGCATGTATGTGAAAGGACAAGAGGGTGCAAGCCTCTGGACTTCGGTGTACAGCCTCTGAAATAAAGCATGAAACGGGAACCTGAGGGGGAGGAAATAAATGCAAGTGAACTTAAGTCATCTGTAAGTATTCACAAATGGAAGTGGAGATCAGAAGGGGCCTTCAGGTCAGCTAGAGACCCCGCCCTCATTTGTAATCAAAGTGGAGTCAGAACCCAGATGGATGGTGACCGGCCCAGGGACTCAATGACCAGTGGAGGAGGCGGGACCAGGTGTCTGGAAAGGGAGCCCACTGTCCTCATAAGGCAACGAGGACACTGCGTCCCAGTGGAATCATCACTGTTTAGAGAGGTGACTGTTGAAATAGAGTGTCGGTGTGTCTCTTACTGAGAATGCTAAAATTTCATGTTTCTTGGAATTACAGTATCTTGAGAAGTTTTGGCAAAGGACACTGAACCGATTTTTTGAGAAATTGTGTCCTTAGCGCTGTTATCAGTTCTCCCTAATTTTTGGATAGTGGAGCCTTTAAAACCAACAGCCAAGTCTCAAGACCAAGTTCAGTTACATGTTACGGACACAGAAGGAACGCTTCATTTCACAGGAGGGACGGGAGCTCCCAAATCAGCCAGGAGAGTTATTGCACTAGGAATCACACTCCTCAAGCGGAACTTTACTGCAGAGAGAGAGCTGGGATTTACTGCAGAGAGAGAGCTGGGATGGTCACAGGCCACCCTACGCGTGTGCGCCTCGCCTCCAGACAACCATAAAGATGGCAGCGGCAATGGTCACGGCACACAAGCGCAGTGCTGTGAGATCACCTACGTACAAGGCCTGACGGTTCAAAGCACGAGACACCTGGGGGGCTGGCAGCCTAAGTGCTCAGCCTGGTGCTCCTTCCAGGTTGCGCTGGCTACTCTGGGCTTACATCTCTCCACGCAGACTTGAGCATCTGTCTGTTGATGCCCAGTAAGTAACGTGCTGGAGTTTTGACTGGCCTTGTTGAATCTGTAGATTAAACTGGGAAGAACTGACATCTTAACAAAACTGCACCTTGTTGATTTTCTCTTTCTTAATAGTAAAGGAGGACTGTAGTTCAATCAAGTCGGACGAGCTCCTTGGGAAATAAAAGGGGCCGTGTAAATCTGATGAGATGAAAACCCCAAAAGTACAAAATCTCAGCTGAGAACTGAAATCTGGCTCAGGTAAACATTTCAGCTGAAAAACACACGCCATCTGGTACAAAAGCCTTATAAAATCCTCCAATCCATGCTAAATTTCTAAATTTATACTAACTTATTTGTGAATTAATGTATTAAGATTCAGTTCAGTTCAGTCGCTCAGTTGTGTCCGACTCTTTGCGACCCCATGGACTGCAGCACGCCAGGCCTCCCTGTCCATCACCAACTCCTGGAGTTTGCTCAAACTCATGTCCATCGAGTCGGTGATGCCATCCAGCCATCTCATCCTCTGTCGACCCCTTCTCCTCCTGCCTTCAATCTTTCCTAGCATTAGCCTCTTTTCAAATTAATCAGTTCCTCCCATCAGGTGGCCAAAGTATTGGAGTTTCAGCTTCAGCATCAGTCCTTCCAATGAATATTCAGGACTGATTTCCTTTAGGATGGACAGGTTGGATCTCCTTGCAGTCCAAGGGACTTTAAAAGAGTCTTCTCCAACACCACAGTTCAAAAGCATCAATTCTTCAGTGCTCAGCTTTCTTTATGATCCAACTCTCACATCCATACATGACTACTGGAAAAACCATAGCTTTGACTAGATGGAACTTTTTATATTAAAATTAACATTAAACCGTCAGATTAAAATAATTTATTATTTAATTAATTAAATAGAAGAAGTGATGATCCTTACACACCGCTGTATTTAAAATGGACGCCGACAAGGACTTCCTGGGCAGCACATGGAACCGTGCTCAGTGCTATGTGGCAGCCTGGGTGGGAGGGGGCTTCGGGGGGGAAGGGATACGTGTAATTTGTATGGCTGAGCCCCGTCAGTGTTCACCTGAAACTATCACAACATCGCTAATCAGCTACAAAAAGTGAAGCGTTAGTCACTCAGTCATGCCTGACTCTGTGACCCTGTGGACTTTAGCTCCCCCAGGCTCCTCTGTCCATGAAATTCCCCAGGCAAGAATACTGGAGTGGGTTGCCATTCCCTTCTCCAGGGGATCTTCCCAACCCAGGGATTGAACCTGGGTCTCCTGCACTGCAGGCAGATCCTTTACTGTCTGAGCCACCAGGGAAGCCCATAATCAGCTGTATCCAATACAAAATAAAAGTTTAAAAAATAATGATAATTGATTCTTTAATATTAATGATTATTTAACAATTAGTGATAATTAAACTCAGCTTAACATATTAGTTTATTTAGTAAATTCCTAAATCGATGTGAATTTCCTTTACATGCCCTAAAATGCAGTTTCCACACTACCCTGTATTGTCTATGCTACCTGGACGCTAAGCGTCTTTTGCACAGTTCACGTGCTTTAGCCCCGACTGGTCTGCTGCCCCGTGAGCAGCTACCCGTGGTGATTAACCCACAGGACAGGCATTCTCGTCACTCAGGGAACCGGACTCTGTTTTTTGGGTCATTCAGGCTCTGGGCTCCTGTTGCTGTGAGACGTAAGAGCATGTCTGGCCCCATCAGGGCAAAGGAAAGAGAAAGGGAACTCATTGGTCAGCTGCTGTTTGGGGGTGGTCTGATTATCGCGGTAATGGGAGTAGGCTATCTTATCCATGCGGCCCCTTAGCACTGGAAATGAAATCACGCCTCTTAATGTCGTCGCGGGGGGAAGTGAGGGAGGCGACGGTTGAGCGCGATCTGACCTCCGGTCTGAGGACTCCGACTGCCTCCTGATTTGGGGAAACCAGCTGTAAAACACACACTGAAGGCAGGGAAAACTCATGCGGGTCAGGTAACAGAAGGCACCAGGGAGCTAGACGTACTCATGGAAGGTGTTTGTCTCTGTGAGTATGAGGGAAACTGTGCCTGTATTTCAGAGGTGCCTACTGAAATCGGGGATAAATGATCGGTACGTCTAAACTGACTCCAAAATGTCACTCAGAGACGTAGCTGAAGAAGACACAGCCATGCAGGTCACAGGTATTTCAGCGTTTACTGTTCTCTTTATTTTTTCTTTATGTTTGAAAATCTTCTTAATGAAAGATAATACACACTGTATTGAAATGGGAAGGTGCTGGATGCATTGTCTGGGACACTGCTGAACACGTGGAGACCAGGCAGGAGGCCGAGCTGACCGGTCACTCCTCTAACCGACTCGGACACGGCACGTTCACACCCGCCTTCTAGACAAGATTCTCAGGCTTTTAAGTCCTTCACAGTCAAGTAATTTTTTCAAGTCCCAGAAAGAAAAGTCACAGCTGGTTAATATTCAGAAGGTGGGTTAAAAAAGTGGTTCCAGTCTAATGATGGAGGGAAGTTACCTACGGAACTTAACTTGAAAGTGAAAGTCGCTCAGTCGTGTCCGACTCTTTGCAACCGCATGGACTATACAGTCCGTGGGATTCTCCAGGCCAGAATACTGGATGGGCAGCCATTCCCTTCTCCAGGGGATCTTCCCAACCCAGGGATCGAACCCAGGTCTCCCGCATTGCAGGCGGATTCTTTACCAGCTGAGCCACCAGGGAAGCCCAAACTTAACTTAAAACCACACAAATCACAGAGAATCAGTGCTCTGACTCTGGGGGTGACGTCACTGTCCACTAGTCTGTCAGCTCATCAACGTCTGTCTGTCCATCTGTCTCTCTCCCTCTTTCTCTCTAGTCTTATGACCCTTGACAAGTACCCATCAGAACAGGCCACTCAAGTGCCACTTTGACCTTGGCAGCCCCCCGGTACCAACTATCCTTCAGAGGCTCCTGGGCTCCCAAGGCCCGGCTCGAGCAGCCTGCCCTACCCCGCTTCGTTTCTTGGTACTGACTGCCTGTCACCGCTGGACCTGCCGTCCCTGGGCCTGAGCTTCACCCAGTCCCTCTCCATGTGGCCACACAGGTACACACGTGTGTGCACGCACGCCTCCTGCTCCCAGCGCCCTGTGAATCTTCACTTGCCCTTGGCAATCGTCCTGCCGTCTCCTCTGGGATGCTCCCTACCGCCCCCAGGTCGGCCAGGTACGTCCATCTCCTGCGTGCTCCCAGAATCTTTCAGCCTGGGCCTGGACGAGCCAGTGCATGCGGCGGGGCCTCTCCCTCTCTCTCTGCATCATCCAACCTCATCTCCGTGCTGACGATAGAAGACGGTGTCCTACAGCGAACTAAAGTGAAGCTATCCCGGGAAATGTTGTCATGACGATCACTTCAAGAAAGTCTGGAGGTAGATGTTCTCAGGTCAAAGTCTTCCCATGGTCCCCAACCCCCACCTGCGTGCCCTTGCTTCTTGGAGGGTTGATGTTTTCTATTCCCAATTTTAGTTGGTTTCCTCACAAACTCCCAGATGTTAAAAAAAAAAAAAAGGAGGCAGGACCTATGGCTTTAAGGTGCTACCCAGGTAGTACTAGTGGTAAAGAACTTGCCTGTCAATGCAGGAGTCATAACAGACATGGGTTTGATCCCTGGGCCGGGAAGATCCCCTGGAGGAGGGCATGGCAACCCACTCCAGTATTCTTGCCTGGAGAATCCCAGGGACAGAGGAGCCTGGCGGGTTACAGTCTATGGGGTCGCAAAGAGTCAGACACGACTAAGCAGCTTAGCGCACATGGGATTTACGATCTTACTGTATTTCTATCTGTAGAAATACACATGGATGTTCATCAGGTTAGATCTCCCATCCGCGTCTTCTGGTTTAACCACCTTACATTTAGGTGCCTCGCTATCCTTTGAAAAAACAAAAAGGAGGTGCAGGGACAGACGTCTCCAGGCAGTAATTTCTGCACCATCACAGGAAGGACGGTGCCACAGCCGAGAAGGACCCGGCTTACGTCTACCCTCCAGCTGCAGAGAGGAGACTGCTCTGACAGTCCCGGTTCTCGTATTTGCTTTGCTTCCGAGAGCTTGTATTTGGGGACGTGCCCAGAATTCTGACGCCCTTTAAAGGGAATCTCACCCTCCTCGCAGATGGTGACTGGGTGTTGGAAATACCAATAATGTGCCTTTTGATTATTCTGGAAATCTATGTGTTCGTTTTTACCTGGCTCTTTTTAAACTGCTACTATTTACAGTGTATGTTGTGATTTTTTTCAATCTGTTTTTGCCAAAGGTGTCGAAGAAATGATTTCAGTCTTTCAAAATAGCTTTAATTCTGCACATGCTTGACCTGTGAGTTTGGCTTTCAGTGACTGTCATTCACTGCCCGGAGTCGCTCCTTGACTGCTCTGAGGTTCGTGTCTGTGCCAGCGAACTTCACCCACATGCCGCCTCTCACCACCTGTGAGCGTGGCTCAGCCTCCAGCAAGAGCGGGGCTGCAGGGACTCCGAGACGCTCAGACCCTTGAGCTGCTGCGGGAGCAGTAAGTGTGGAATATGTCTAGTCCTGTGGGTTTATTTGTCCCCTATCAAGTTAACAAGACTGATAATGTATTCATAGACACTGAAATACTTTATTAACACACTGAGGAAAAAAACTGCCTTATAGGTTGTTATATGGATATTTAAAGATGTGGATTCTCGAATAGGTGGGTAGGTTTGCTGTACCTGAAATCCTTTTATTTTGAAGCCGAGCACAGTATTTTGTTTTATTTTGGGTGTTGTTCCTTCTTTTCGATCTATCATCCGGGGAACTGCGGTCAGTTCCCCGTGCTGTGCAGTAGGACTTTGTTCTCTGTCCATCCTATAATGAGAGCTGGCATCTGCTAATCCAAGCCTCACTCCTTCCCTCCTCAGCCCCCGACTCCCTCGGCAACCACAAGTATAGAGAACAGTGGAGCTTTTTAAAATAAAAACGTATACACTGAGGGTCTATGACACGTATACACTGAGGGTCTATGACTCGTATACACTGAGGGTCTATGACTCGTATACACTGAGGGTCTATGACACGTATACACTGAGGGTCTATGACTCGTATACACTGAGGGTCTATGACACGGTGATCTGGACACACACACAGTGACGTGAGCACACTGACTCACCGGCAACCATCTCCTCACACGGCTGGGGCTCTGCGTGTGCGACAGGGCACAGGAAATGCAGCCCGTCACCCAGCGTCAGTGCAGGGTCCCTCGCGGGGGTCCCCAGGCCCCACACCACCCCCTCAACCCCCTCTCCTGCACAGCAGCCACCCCGGGCCCTGTGGCCAACCTCTCGCCATGCCCTCCGCCCCAGGCGACCACGGCTCTGCTCTCGGCCCCCACGTATCTGACTTCTTCGGGTCCCAGCTATAAACGAGATCATGCAGCTTCTGTCTGGTTTATTTCACATGGCGTAATGCCCCGCAGGTTCTCGCGTGTTACCTGTCATAGACACACACAGAGTGTGCACACATGTGACGCACACCCATCTCCTCCCTCCATCCGCCAGCAGACCCCCAGGCTGCTCCCACGGCCTGGTGGGTGTGAGCGACTCCGTGTGACTCACACCCTCCCCTCAAGTCCACACCAGCACTCTAGGTCAGGTCCTCCATCGGTCCCAGCCCAGCTCCGTCTCCCGGCTGCTCGGTCACGGGGCGCCTCCCATCCACTGTCATGTTTCAGGCCTGAGGCTCTGCAGCCTCTTGTCCACACACGTGATCTTAGATCCCTGAGATCGTCTCCGAAGACTTTCTTTTCACTGCACCTAGCTGTCACTTCGGGATATTCCGGGATAAGTCCATGAGTTTTCCTCCACCATTTCTCACATCAAGTTTGAGTCAGGGAGCACCACAATTTCACTATGGTGCCCACATTTGCATTTTCCACCATCCACTTGATACGTTTTCTGAAGAATTTAACTCTGGTGACCGGGTGCCTTACACCACACCAGGAGTCCCATTCTCTCCTTCGATCCCTGTGGGGAAAGACCAGGTACCTTTCTTTACAGGAATGAACCTGGAGATGCAAACTATTCTTGCCAGATTGCTGGACACTCCTTAAGGACAGGTTTATGATGTGTACAAAGATGAGCGAGCATTCTCCTACACTGCTACATTCTAGACAAACTAGAGAGATGGGTTGATTCGAAAAGCTGCGACTCAAGGCATGCTTGCCCTGAGAAACTCAAGAACAAGGTCAAGTGTTTGGCAGTCTCTCAAAGAAAAGTGAATTTCCCACATTTTGATTTTCATGCCTCCGGTTGGTGCTGGGCGGCTTCTCACATGGTGCTCTGTGCAGGACGCCTTCCCAGAAGAATCCTGAGCCTGGGAGCAGGGCTTGCAATGTGAGCCACCCCTCAGCCTCAGCCCGTGAGCAGGCAGCAAAGATGCACTCTGAGTACACGCTAAATGGACGTCTTGGCCCAGGAAACGACAAGCCAGCAGTGGCTGCGGCATCCTTGAGAGTGAAGGGCAGTGATACAGGTGGGGATGGAGGCGGGGAGCGGAGCGAATTGTCCTCAGGACCCCAGACTCTGCGCTGAGTTCACATCCACTTCCTCGTTCTAAAGCTTTCCAGTCTCGTCGGCTTTTTCTCAATTCTCTATCCGGAGAACCATTCCCAGGGTGTCAGAGGTCTCACCATGTCTTGGGTAGCCATCCTGTTTAAGGAATTTTAAGACAATGCCAGATCTTTCATGACTTAGAGTACTTGACATTCTCTCTGAACAAAACCAGCTATTGAAGGATTTTAAATCCATGTAACCTTTGGTACAAAACAAGATCCAGTGTGAAGGACTCAAAAGGATCTTGGGTAATCAAGATCTAAATAAAATAAGATAGTGTAGTGATAGTTGCTCAGTCGTGTCTGACTCTGTGACCCCATGGACTGTA
Source organism: Giraffa tippelskirchi (assembly GCF_054371585.1). Classification (NCBI taxonomy): domain Eukaryota; kingdom Metazoa; phylum Chordata; class Mammalia; order Artiodactyla; family Giraffidae; genus Giraffa; species Giraffa tippelskirchi. The sequence goes on from NC_137284.1 coordinate 159,945,341, forward strand.
TTCCACCAGGCTCCTCTGTCCAGGGGATTCTCCAGGCAAGGATACTGGAGTGAGTAGCCATTCCCTTCTCCAGAGGATCTTTCTGACCAGGGATCCAGGCCAGGTCTCCTACATAGAGTAAAGAAGGCAGATTCTTTACCGTCGAGCCACCAGAGAATTGAGATAGGACCCTAGGAAATAATTATCTGTTCTACTGAAGTATATTTTGATACAATAGGATCATTAGTCAGTCAGTTCAGTTGCTCAGTCATGTCCAACTCTCTGCGACCCCATGGACTGCAGCACACCAGGCTTCCCTGTCTATCACCAACTTCCAGAGCTTGTTCAAACATGTCCATCGAGTCGGTAACGCCATCCAACCATCTCATCCTCTGTCATCCCCTTTTCCTCCTGCCTTCAATCTTTCCCAGTATCAGGGCCTTTTCTAATGAGTCAGTTCTTTGCACCAGGTGGCCAAAATATTGGAGGGTCTGCTTCAGCATCAGTCCTTCCAATGAATATTCAGGACTGATTTCCTTTAGGATGGACTGGTTGGATCTCTTTGCAGTCCAAGGGACTCTCAAGAGTCTTCTCCAACACCACAGTTCAAAAGCATCAATTCTTTGGCACTCAGTTTTCTTTATAGTCCAACTCTCCCATCCATACATGACTACTGGAAAAACCATAGCTTTGATTAGACAGACCTTTGTCAGCAAAGTAACATCTCTACTTTTTAATATGCTGTCTAGGTTTGTCATAGCTTTTCTTCCAAGGAGTAAGTGTCTTTTAATTTCATGGCTACAGTCACTATCTGCAGTGATTTTTGAGCCCAAGAAAATAAAGTCTGTCACTGTTTCCCCATCTATTTGCTAGGAAGTGATGGGACTGGAAGCCTTGATCTTGGTTTTTTGAATGTTGAGTTTTAAGCCAGCTTTTTCACTCTCCTATTTCACCCTCATCAAGAGGCTCTTTAGTTCTTTGCTTTCTGCCATAAGGGTGGTGTCATCTGCATATCTGAGGTTATTGATATTTCTCCCAGCAATCTTGATTCCAGCTTGTGCTTCATCCAGCCCGGCATTTCAAATGATGTACTCTGCATATAACTTAAATAAGCAGGATGACAATATACAGCCTTGATGTGCTTCTTTCCCAATTTGGAACCAGTCTGTGGTTCCATGTCTGGTTCTAACTGGTGCTTCTTGACCTGCATACAGATTTCTCAGGAGGCAGGTAAGGTGGTCTGGTATTCCCATCTCTTCAAGAATTTTCCACAGTTTGTTGTGATCCACACAGTCAAAGGCTTTAGTGTAGTTAATGAAACAGAAGTAGATGTTTTTCTGGAATTCTCTTGCTTTTTCTATGATCCAGCAGATGTTGGCAGTTTGATCTCTGGTTCCTCTGCCTTTTCTAAATCCAGATTGAACACCTGGAAGTTCTGGGTTCACACACTGTTGAAGCCTAGCTTAGAGAATTTTGAGCGATACTTTGTTAGCATGTGAGATGAGAGCAATTGTGCAGTAGTTTGATCATATTCTCAAATATTGCTGAAGATCCTGAAATAATAACCGGATGTGTGGACCTCGAAAGTAGGAGAGTATTGCTGAACAGGAATACTGGACAGAGAAATGGCATAACTAGCAGCATACAATGTTTACCCAGAATTAGCAAGGAGCAGCTCTTTATTCTTCTCCGGGTCACTACACAGTGAGCAAAGCTTGCTGAATGGATTCTAAATGACTTTTCTTGAAGACAGTGCAATGTGGTTCAAGGTCATTGTTTCAAAGCTTGGCGATGACCGCCTCTAACTACTGGTGTATGTGAATGTCCATGTTATCTGCCTCTGGGAACTGTCCTAAATACAAGGCACCAGGCTGTAGCTGAAATGACTCCAGAAAAGCACTTTTTTTTCGCTTATTTGCTCTTTAATTTTAAAAGAGTGTGTGTCATAAATTGTGATAATATTGTACATGACATATACAAGACTTTGGCCACCTGACATTGAAGAGCCAACTCATTAGAAAAGACCCTGATGCTGGGAAAGACTGAAGGCAGGAGGAGAAGGGGAAGACAGAGGATGAGATGGTTGGGTGGTATCACCTACTAAATGGATATGAGTTTGAGCAAACTCCAGGAGATAGTGAAGGACAGGGAAGCCTGGCGTGCTGCAGTCCATGGGTTTGCAAAGAGTCAGATATGACTTAGCAACTGAACAACACTGTACATGAAAGTGTTAACTGCAGTTGGATGGAAGAAAACCAAAAGGGAAAATTTCGCTGGGAATGAAAAAAGTAACATTTGTCCTTCATCTGCAACCCTCTCCATAGCAGGAACATTCCCATGCCATTTCCCATCGAAAGTCTCCAGAAAGAAATCTGAGCTCTGTCTGTGATAAGGTCAAGAATTATTACTGAAACAAATTACACAACTGCTGAAATTGAGAACCAATTCAGGAGAAATTCTGTAGGGGTCAAGAAGGCTGGCCCATCCATTCTGAAGGCCAGCTCCTCGACTTTCTAGCCTCTGATCTCCTCCAAGCTCTGGTCCCCAAAAGTAGAATAAGAACGGTGACCGCACTGATGGTGCATCTCCCATCAGTGACCTTCTCACAATGGTGACCTTCTCACGATGGTGACCTTCTCACGATGGTGACCTTCTCACGATGGTGACCTTCTCACCATCAGTGACCTTCTCACGATGGTGACCTTCTCACCATCAGTGACCTTCTCACGATGGTGACCTTCTCACCATCAGTGACCTTCTCACGATGGTGACCTTCTCACCATCAGTGGCCTTCTCATGATGGTGACCTTCTCATGATGGTGACCTTCTCACGATGGTGACCTCACCATTCAGGGACATCACTCGGCGCAGGGCTCTCAGGACACATTCTCTGCCCTCAGAACTGTCGCCTCCTGCATCCGGATGGCTGGCGTGAGGGTCTGCACCACAGTGACGCAGGATGACATGGACAACAGTGTTGCTAGATGGATTCTCAGCCGGCTGAACCATATACTACCAAGAGCACATGGATTTTAATCATTCTGAAGGAAGGTGCTGTAAGGCAAGCTTTCGAATTAAACCATGTTCCATTTCAGTGTATCTGTGAATCGACTGGACGAAGAAAGAGGCGGCGTGTCCTTGACGGAAGAAAAGCCCTTCTCTGAGCTAGGAGGTCACATTCTTCAGCTGCAAGCACATGGAAGGAGCAGCGTGGGAGGCCGCCTGGGCCCTCCTTAAATGCTGACTTGACCCTGGTATTCAATGAAGAAAAGACACTGCAGCCAGATCAGCCTCTGATTCTAAAATAAAATACGCTTCACCAAGCTGCAGATGACACACTAAGGCAAGGGAGGCAGCATTAAATCAACAGCGACTCGGGGTTCAACCAGATCTTAGGAGCCCGAGACGGGTGCCAAGCAAGTCTGCAGCTCAGCTGAAGGGGAGGGGAGCCCGGTTCTTGGATTTACAAACCCACTGCGGTGCCCAGGATCAGGAGGCCCCGCCTCACCTCTAACTACTGTGGATGTGAATGCCTCCGGGGACTGTCGTAAATACAAGACACCAGGCTGAAGGTGAAGTGACTCCAGAAAAGCACTTTTTTTTAAATTTTTACTTATTTGCTCTTTAATTTTAAAATACACAAACCTGAAGGTCTGGGTTGGATGACAGATTCAAGGGGCCTTCACAACAACACAGACCACACGACGGAAGGCTGCTTAAAAGAGACCCAGTCAGGTTCACCGGTGGACGTTCAGAGACAACCATGAAAACCGGCATCTTCTGCCTAGTGCTCACTGTCTCAGTCGCGTCCAACTCTCTGTGACCCAATGGACTTAGCCCGCTGGGCCCCTCTGTCCACGGGACTCTCCAGGCAAGAATACTGGAGCGGGTTGCCATGCCCTCCTCCAGGATATCTTCCTGACCCAGGGATGGAACCCGCCTCTCCTGCACTGGCAACTGGATTCTTTACCACTGCGCCCCCTGGGAAGCCGTTTGTCTGGACTGACATTCAAAGTAGCGTGTTCAAATTGGAATACTTTATTTTAAAGAAGCTGATGAGCCCCCAGGCTGGGTCCAGAGTGGAACAAACAAGACAGGGAACACGGAGGCCCGTCGTCCCACCAGCGATGACAGACGTTTATGACACCGGAGGTCGTGTCGAGCAGGGGCTGGCATAGTCTCATGACAGTCTTATTTTCAGGGCCGTCTCATGAGATGGCATTTCGTCCCGGTTCCACCAGTGAGAAAACACAAGCTCACAAGTAACCTCAAAATGTGAACAAATGCACCCAACCTCATGCAGCTAGGAAGTGGCCAATCTCAGGTCTGACTCCAAAATCCAAGCGATTTCCATGATGCGAAATAGTCACGGCTGATAAGAATGGCTGAGGAAATCCGCGGGGAGGGAGAGTCACACTGCCCTTCTCCGAAATTCTGAACTGCCTTCTGCGGAGCTCCTAGAGACAGAACCGGAGGAACTAGTCGGTGGAAATATAAGAAGACACGCTTGGTGCCAATGAACCAGCAGCATGACCGAAGGGACCACAGAGGCAACGGTTCCATCGCCAAGTGGTCAGCAGCCATCGAGGGGTGGGGGGCAGACACGGCCACTGGCCAAAGCCGTCACAGAAGTGGTCCTGAATCGCATGAGACACTGACCCTGTGACCTGAAGCTCTTCCCACTCTCTTGATTCATCCCAAATTTCAGACCACAAGGAACGGTACCTTCTCCACGTGTACAAGGCCATGAATGGCCTTCTATCTAATGAGTGTGTAATCGGTTCAACTGGAAGTTAAGGAATGACTCGGATGCTTGGAAATAAGATTTATATCCATGGGGACTGTTCACACATTTGTTCAGTTCAGTTCAGTTCAGTCGCTCAGTCGTGTCTGACTCTTCACGACCCCATGAACTGCAACACACCAGGCCTCCCTGTCCATCACCAACTCACAAAGTCTACTCAAACCCGTGTCCATTAAGTCAGTGATGCCATCCAACCATCTCATCCTCTGTCGTCCCCTTCTCCTCCGGCCCTCAATCTTTCCCAGCATCAGGGTCTTTTCAAATGAGTCAGCTCTTCGCATCAGGTGGTCAAAGTCAAAGGGACGAATTCCTGTACAATGTAATTTTGTCAATCTCTGAAGGCACAGCAGTAGTAATAGCATTTCTTTTTTTTTTTTAAAGTCGTGCCTCTCCTCTGAACCATGTTCTCAGGCCAGAGAGTCCACGAGGGACCGACCTTCTCCTTTGAGGTAATCCCTGCTATTTTCTATTAAAACATGTGCGGGCATCACTGTCTGTCTCCCTCCGATTGGTTCTGGGGAAGAACTGATGGGACTTTGGCGGGAAGGGTCCCCAGCACAGATGGACAGGGTTGGTGAGCCCACAGGAGAGCAGACCCGCGATTCTGACAGCAGATGAGAGAAGCAGGGGCTCTGGGCGTGTCTGCCTCAGGGTCCAGAGAGGCAAGGAAGGGTCAGGCCCGGGGGCGGGGAGCCTGTCACCCCAGTTGACTATTCCGCTGTCTCTCCAACCCCTCCCCCATCCTGCCCATCATTCGTGGACAGACATGCCCCGCAGGCCCCTGACTCACTTCACCCTGCTGCTGACACCCTGGGTGAGGGAGGGGCGCCCTGCAGATGGGCAGGAGCTGCAGGACGAGAGGCCTAGCTTCGGGGGGATGGGAGCTCGAAGGGGGAGAGGGAGTGAGCCCCTCGGTCACGTGAGCACCCGGCTGTGACTTTCCTCACGAGGTCCCAGAGGAGGGAGCAAGCTCCTTCAATCAAACGAAAACCTTGTTACGAGATGACTTTAATAACCATGCGGTGTCATGAATGCTAAGATCCGAACGTGGGGGCCTCAGTGCCACAAGTGTCTGCCCGTCGGCCACACCGAGGCTTTGGTGACAGACACGTCTGTGACCTCAGGTGAGCGGAGGAAGTGACACTTAAGACAAAGCCATCTTGGTGCAATGCCGAGAGCTGGCCGGAAAGCCGTCAGCATCTGAGATTCCAGGTAGCGAAGGGCACGGCATAAACACAGGGGCATCCGGGTGCACGTGTGCAGTGCCTGCATCAGTCCAAGCTCATCTAAGGCTTCAATATTTATTGAGAACCTACTATGTGCCAGACACTTCCCTAAGTTCCACAACCTCACCGGCAAGTAAGAGAGGCCTCTGTCCTCCACTCACCGGGGAGACACACCCGTGTATGCGATGCTTTCACTGGACATGACGCCCACTATGGCCGACGTGCAGTGGGACCACAGAGGAAGACCACCTAAACTGGGGGTGATGGGCGGAGGGGCCAAGGATCAGGCACCTTAAGAGACAAAATCTCAAATGGAACAGTGACGATGACTGTAGCCGCTCATGTGTTTCAGGGCTCAGGAAAGTGAGTCCAGAGAGACTAAGCCTGTACCTAAAGTGTCGCACCGAAGTACTGGAAACTTGACCTTGAAAGTCTAGCTAAAGTGGACCCTGGTTCAGTCCCCACGCCACCTTCCAGCCAGCAAGAGGCTGAGCAAGACAAAGTCCACCTCCACGTGAACCCTGGGTTTCCCTTGCTCTCCGGGAGCTTGGTGGATGAGAAGCGGGCAGGAAGGCAGCCTGGCCGTGGGGACGCCTGGCCAGGGAAGGTGGACCACATCTAACACCCCTCTCTGCCTGCAGGAGGAAACAGTGCACGCTGACCCTCCGAGATTCTGCATCGTGAGCCACTGAGGACAGGACCCCACTGGAAGCATCATGTGGCAGGGAGTACAGGGTCTCCGCTCCCCAGAAGCAGAGCGCCCCAGGAAACCTCTCCTAAGCCGAAACGGCACAGAGCGAAGATGCGGTTACCGGAGGACCCCTCCTGCTCACAGAATAGATGGAGGTGAAGTCCAGGTGCTCACAGTTCAGAGCAGTGGCCGCTCGATGCAGAGTGTGGTCCCCAGCGAGGAGGGGGCTGGGCGGGGCCCCTCACTGTTGGGTGGATGCCACCTCTGTGATGCTCGTGGTCAGACACACTAGGCTGAATGCAATTTTCCCTTTAAAAAAAAAAAAAGGCGATATCTTTGAATTTCTTTGCATTGCTGGTCTTTCACAAAAGCAAAATAGCATAAAGTGAACTTTGGAAAAGCAGGCGATGCCTGTACATTGTACAGAACTTGGCTGTGGTCAGACTATTGACGCCCAGAGATGTGTAGGGAGCAGAGGCCACAAGAAACCAAACAGCTGGAGAACCCAGGGACATGGTGCTGGGAGACCAGCCAAGCTACTATAAGATGCTCAGAAAAAGAACCGGCCCCATCTGTCAGAGGCAGAGGGCGGGCTTCAAGGGGCAGCCCGGGCATCAGGAGGTGGCGGGGGTGGGGGCAGCTGGGGGCCTCCAGGCAACCACCAGCAGGGCTGAAGCCACTGGTACATGCCTCCTGCTCCCGATGTGGGCCTGGAACTCCATGCGGCTGGACTTGCCAGAAGGAACTACAGACCCCAGCCTGGAGGGGAAGGGGCAGGGGGCTTGTCAAGGTACCCACTGAACCAAGGAATCAGCGCCCCAACTCCAGGGCTGGGAAGAGGAGCACAGTGGAAACCTGCCAACTCTTTATTCATTTAACTTATTTTGAAAAGCAGTATCTGTAGGATGCTTTCTCCAGGACCCCTGGTCAACAGGAGAAGAATTGTGCTTTATACCATGCCTCTCTCTCTGTGCTTCCTTTAAATTTTGAGAATAAGCATTTGCTACAGTTTGTTAATTACTTGTCAAAGGAATCAGGCAGAGAGAGATTTTTAATGTGTTAGGAGCTGATGCTGATTGAAAATCAATCACAAATTAGGCTAGGGTTTCCTGCCCTGAGATGATTCCATAAGTCAATACAGAAATGGGTTGAGAGTTGGAAGATTCCATTTTCGGGCAACTTTTAGGATGACATCATTTCCAGGAAGTCAACACTGGAGTCATAAAATAGCGCCTAAAAATAGAAAGCACCTCGCTGAGCTTCCAGCTCGGCCAGGACTCTGCCAGCGTCTCAGGCAGGAGAGGACTCAAGGTCGTTTCTAGAGGGAACAAGTCACCATCAGAAGCTGCAGCAGAAAACCTCCCCAACCCCGCCAGCTCGTCCCGCCCCTTCCAGCCCAGGGCCCGGGGCAGCCTGCATTGTGCCAGGGCCAGTTCTCACAGGGAGCCCGAGAGCAGCGGGACGCCAGGGCCGGGCCACGGGAGAGCCGGCGTGAGATCGGGTCTGGGGGAGGCAGCCCCGCCCCCGTCACCCCCAGGCAGAGCCCCGTGTCCAAGCAGCATGAAGGAGCGGGTACATCTGTGTACTACCCGCCTCCCAGCCACCCACAAACCCCGCCTCTGTCCTCACTTCCTGCTCTGAATCAGGGGCAGCTCGGGGCAGGAGGGCCACCAGGCCAGCCACTGACCTATGCTCACGGTGGCCCCAATGGGGCAGGCACCACGCCCCCAGTGATGGGATCAAGGATGCCACCTGGCTCATTTACTTTATTTTCTTTTCCTAAGAATTGTATGCAATTAGATGTACAGTTGGAGAAGGAAATGGCAACCCACTCCAGTATTCTTGCCTGGAGAATCCCATGGACAGAGAACCTGGTGGGCTGCTGTCCATGGGGTCACACAGAGTCGGACATGACTGAAGCGACTTAGCAGCAGCAGCAGCAGCAGATGTACAATATGACGGTCTGATACACACACTCAGTGAAGTGATGACCACAGTCAAGCTGAACACACTCTTCACACGTTTCTCTGTGCATGTACGTCAGGGGCACAGGACACGCACCCCCACACCAGGTCCCTAGTATCAGTGCAGGCTCACTCCCTGCGGTCCCCAGGCAGTGCCACGGTGGCCTGCTTGCTCAAGTGGCTCGGCTACAGGGCTGAGGGAGGCTTCAGCACGAGAACCATGTCCCTGCTGCAGACACTGGGAAGTGTCAGAGAAGGACCATCACGGGGACTGGGGTCAGGACCGTCCCTGTCATCAGGCGAGAAGCACGGACGCTGCTGGGAGCTCAGCAGGGCTGCTAGAGCAGCCCAGGTCACCCTCAGAGGCCACAGCGCGAAGCCTAGAGAGCAGCTCCCTGGACACGAGGTGGGAAACTGAGGACCTGGGGTCCAGTCTGGGGTCGCCTGGGCATCCCTGGTGGCTCAGCGGTTAAAAAGAGTCTGCCTGCAATGCAGGAGATGCAAGAGACGCGGTTTCAATCCCTGGGTCGGGAAGATCCCCTGGAGGAGGGCATGGCCACCCACTCCAGTATCCTTGCCTGGAGAATCCCATGGACAGAGGAGCCTGGCGGACCACAGTCCGTGGGTTTGCAAAGAGTCGGACACGACTGCAGTGACTGAGCACGCACGGACACACTGGGGTCACCTGCATCACTCGTCTCCACCAGCCCTAAAGCCCTCAGACAGAGGACACGTGGGCGGCCGGCTGTCACTGGGGTCCCTGCTGCCCTTGCTGCTGACGCCGTGGGTGGTGGTGGTCTGGTTGATCTCTTTGCTTCCTGTTCAAAGGCAAAGCTTGGATTTGGTGGAAACATAAAGTTTGACCCTAGGTGGAAAGCATGTATCCTTTATTTAAATTCCATTATTTTAATAAGAAATTCTATTTTTATGGGTAAAAACATGTGGCAATATAGAAAGGATGCTTCTGAGTATCACGACAGCTCCTTCCCAACCAACCTCAGGCCCTTTGGTGGGAACTTGTGTGAAGAAGACTTCAGTGTCTTCAGCAAGACCCCCATGGCAGCCACCAGGTGTGGCAGGAAGGAGCTCAGACCAAGAGGCAGTGCCTGAGGGGCTCCGGCTGGCCGGGTGACCACGTGACAGGGCCCCCGCCTGAGGACGCACGTCCCTAACTTGGATTCCGGTTCCTCTTGGGCTTCCTCCCTCCGCCTGCAGCGGTCTCCTCCCCCCGTGAATTCTGAGGCCTCTGCGGTCGAGGACACCCTGCCCCACGCCCTCTCCCGGGATCCAGAACCACAGCTGGGCCGGCTGTCCAGCCCGGCCCCGACCCTCCTGCTGTTTTCAGATGCTGCCCTGAGACTCGTGTTTCCCAGCCTCCTCTGCCACGCGGACCCCCAGTGACGGGTCAGCCGACTTCGACAGAGAGGGTCGTCCCCGAGCTGAGCTGTGCTCCCTGCATCCCTGGCTGGAGCTTCTCCACCTTCGCTGAGAACCACCAGCACACACAGGCTACCAAGGCCGGGGACGTGGGTCTGGGCCCTGCAGCCAGCCTCCCGCACGCAGGTTGTCCTCAGACGACTTCTGTCTGTGGGCCACTTTTGCATTCACTGCTTTTCTCCATTTCGTTGAGTCGACGGAGGCGTTATGAAGACGCTTCGCTCGTCTACTTGAACCACTGCAGTCAGGAAAAAGCAACACGCAGAAACGTTCCCAGCGGCAGACCCAAAATACTGCTCCCCTGACCGACCTCTCCCGCTCCACTGTGCCACCCGAAGGCGCTCGGGAAAGGAAAGCGGAGCCAAAGCCCCCCGTGTCGGATGCCAGCCTGCACCGCCATTCTCTCCAGTGTCTGTGGCTGTGTTATTAATTCATTAACCAGTCCCTCCACAAACATTTTAATGAAATGCCGCTCTGTGGCCGGGCGTTCTTCTCTACATTTCATTCCAGAAGTCGCGCAGGCAAAGGAAACACTGCCTAGCGGGGGGATCGCTCCCGGCAGTGAGTCGTTCCCGAGGACGTGTGAGCTCCCGGGGTTAGCACATTAGTACCCCTGCCCTGTGACTGTTTAAGGAACCCCGTTGGGGAGCACTTGGTTTCTGGAGCCCCAGGGGAGTGAGGAGAGGACAGGAGTCGGCAGCAGCAGAGAAAAGCCCCCAACGGGGAGAGCCCACCACGTGTCCCCCCACCAGGGCCGCCCCAGCCCTGGCTGCGGGCCATCCAGGTTCTCCTGCACTCAGGCTGGTGGAACCTGCTCACACGTGGGGGTGGGGAGTTGTGCTGGGGCCACTCCCGAGGGCAGTCTCCATGCCCCAGGGAGACGGCTCTGAGCCCAGAGCCCGGGGCGGACTCCCCACGCTGCCACCCTCCTCACCCCGCCCCCCAGCTTCCCTGATGAAAAAGGAAGATAAAAATGCCCGTCTTGGGGTTGTTGTGAGACTCAGGTTAGATAAGAGTGGCAGTTGTGCATATGTGAACCAGAAAGCCCCGCCCAGGTGTGCGGCGTGAGCATCGCTGTGACTGCAGGTCTGGGCGCAGGCGCTGCGGAAGGAGGTCCGGAAGCTTCCCCCAGCCTGGAGCCAGGCACTTGGGTTGCTGGGCAAGGGCTCCCATCGCCCTTCCACCACAGGGCCCAGGCCAGCCCCAGAGAGCCACTCGGGGCGAGGACCACACGGGTTCTCAGCTACCCCCACTTTGCCAAGCCCTGGCCGCACAGCTGGGGCCACCAACCAGCTTGTGATGGATCTGAGTTGATCCACCGTCTACACTGGGGCTCTTCTCTGCACTTTCCACCCCAGCCTCCCGGCAGCGTCCAGACTTCCCTCCAGAAGGCCAGCACCCAAGCAGGAGCCCCGGCCACCAGCTTCACGCTCCACCAGCTCCAGCCTGGCATCTAACCCATCAGGAGGGCACCTTCCCCAAACGACCAACGAGGAAGCTGAAACCCCGAGATGACGACGGGTGCCTGAGGCCACACAGCTGATGGCAGGGGCTTGAAGACCAGAGCCCGGGACCTCGACCGACGCCGGCATGGGCCTGTGATCACGGGTACCGTCAGGGTCCAAACTGACCGCGGATGAGGCTGGACTCTCCACTGCTCTTGGCTCTGGTGGAGCAGCGGGCGGCAGAGCTGAAGGCGAAGACGTTACGAGGACAGGAGGCACCCCGTGGAGAGAGGCCGGGGTCGTGGCCCTGCCCACAGCCCTGCCCATCCTCCGTCACTCTGGGGCTCGCTGCCCGTCTGTGTGCTGAGAGGGGTGGATGGGGCAGCAGCCGCTTCCATCTTAGGACCCGCGGGCAGGGACAGCTAAGCCCTCTCGTGGCCGAGGACCCCATGTTCTCTGTGCTGAGCTCAGAACCCGAGCTTGAATGACATGTAGGGTGCTTGTCCCCAGGGACCAGGAGGACCGCGTGGGGTATACAGGTTGGGCGGGGGGAGGCGATCACAGGCCTTCCTGTGCCCCCAGTGAGGCCCCCACAGGACAGGGTCCCCTCACGCCTGCCCCCGAGGGCACTGCGTCCTGCGAAGGCGCACGTGTAGGGGCTCGAGCCTGCAGAAGGAGCCGAGTAGCCTGGGGTGCTGACCCCGCAGGGCAGCCTCCCAAGGAGTCTGCCCAGCTGAGGAGCTGCCTGAGGAGCCCTTCACTCAGACCTGGGCACCCCCCGGGGTGCAGCGATTCTCCTACCAGAGCTCTGCTCCCCGCAGCGACCGTGGGGACCGCCCCCGGCCCCACCCTCGAAAGGCGAGCTCAGGGGCCCTGCACGAGGGAGGGCATCGCAGCCCTGCGGCCCCCACCCCCACCCCATGAGCTCCCGAGCTGTTTCAGGGTTACGCAGGAATGTCGGCCCCAGAAGGGCCCCTGCAGACACCCAGCTCCATTCCTTCCTCCTCCAGAGACAGAAGAGCCCGGCAAAGCTCTGAGCATTCGCCCCAGGGCACGAGCTGGTCAGCATGAAGGTGTGAACAGAAACCCAGCTTGCGGCGCCATCCTGCCATCCAGCGCGCGTCTCAGTGGGGACATAAAGGCCGAAGGGAAAATACATGGAGAACATTCTCTGCCAACAAGCGGTCTGTATTTGTAATTCAGGCAAAGGCAGGCACGTCGCTCAGACAAACCAAGTAAGTATCCGAGGGAGACTTCCCTGGCGGTCCAGCAGTTAAGACTCCGTGCTTCCAATGCAGGCAGCGTGGGTCTGACCCCTGGTCAGGGAACCAACATCTCACACGCAGTGTGTCCAAGTAGGTGGCCAAGTGGGAAGATGATGACTGAAGACTGCCTGTAGCCTTGGGTGGATCCAATAAGCTTTCCCAGACCTCACTCCCTCCTTCTATGAAGTTAAGGAGTTTTAATTCCTTAATAATGTCTCTCTGGGTCTTAAAGATTTTGGGGAAGTCTCTATTGAAGAAATGGACTAGGAATTAAATAACGGGAGAAAAGGAACACACAGCTGTTGGAAAACCATAGATTTTGAACCATTTTGCCGACATCAGGTATCTTTTCCCTGAACAAATAGGAAAATCTCTAAAAATCTTTACTGCTTCCTCTTTTAAAAACCCTTCTTAGGCCTTCCCTGGTGGGAAGGATCCAGTGGTTAAGCATCCACCTTGCAATGCTGGGGACATGCGTTCAATCCCTGGCTCGGGAACTGGGATTTCTCGTGCTGCAGAGCAACTAAGCCCACGGGCCACAACCACTGAGCCACAGGCCACAACTAGCGAGTCTGTGCCGCAACGACAGCTCGCACGTGACGCAGTGGCGACCCCTGAGTGCTGCAGCCAAGGTCTGATGCGGGGAAAATAAATACCAATAACAACAAGAACAACCCTCTTCCCCATCGTCAGCCTCGCACTGGGAGTGTTCTTGGTGACCTGAGACGCCCAAGCAGAGCCAGCAGGCAGACAGGGTGGGGCATCGGAAGAGTGGTAGGTATGTGTCCGGCAATCACCTCAACTGCCAAACGAAGTTCCTTCCCCTCCAGCTTAATTTTCAGTTGCAATTTATCAGTTAGGCAAAGACTGGTTCAGCTCTTGGAAAACCAACTGCGTGTCTGTGTAAGAGAAGCTGCCAAGAAGTGAACGTTTTAGAGAGAAAAGTCATAAAGCATTAGGGATGGAAAGGGTATTTTAGAGAAGGTGACCCCTCTTTTCTCAGGACCATACTTCACAGAGAATCATTATGGTTCCCCTTGCCAAAGGCTTAAAAACTCATCTCTGCTTTCACTTTTACAGCAATTATTAATCTACTACCACTCAAGTTTCCGTCCTTTTTAAACCACCAATATTTTAACCAGCAGGTCCCCTAAATCAATTACAGACACGCGGCAGCATGTCTGGAAATGCACTCACCGCACACACAGTACAGATGGTTAAACACCTGCAGAACAATTAAACACGATTACACACAACTTTACTGATAAGCCAGGCAACCTTGCCTCCTGCCTGCTCCTCTGCGGTACCCGCCAGCGTGTCAGTCAGTTAATAGAAAGACAGTTACTGAGCCCCGACTCTCTACCCAGCCTGATTTCAGGTGTGGTTTAGAATACATTAGAAAAGGCGCTTGAGTTTTATCATTATCAATATTCAAAAGAATTTGGAGATCAAGGTCCTAAGCAGGAAATCTGAAAAGGAAGAGATTAGGATTTGGCTGAAGTTGTTGAAAGATGTAGAAGAGCAAAAAAAAAAAAGAAAGCGCATGAGGCTTCACCTGATCCTGGGCAGAGACATAAAATCTGTGTCCCCTAAGAGAAGAAGGCTGGTCAGCAGTGGGAGACAGCATGAGTGCAGGCGGGGGGTACGCTCGAGCAGCCCAGAGAGGGCTGCAGGGCTCACGTGGAAGAGATTGTGACGCAGGAGAGTGTGTGTCTTCATCAGCGAAGTGGGACTCAGGAGTTAAACAGAAGAAGACAAGGAACATGATAACTTTTGTAAAACCCCAGGCTTTGACTGCATTTAGAGACAACGTGAGGTGCCTGCGGGACTGGCGCGTGCCCCAGGCACAGAGGTGGGGGGAGACGCGGCCCCAGCACTCAGTGAACCGAGACGATGACAGCGGGGCTCCTGCCGCATCTTCTGGGCTGTTCCTCGGCCGCTGGGCTCCAGGGGCGTTTCCACCCCGCGTCCTCTTGGCTGTTCCTCGGCCGCTGGGCTCCAGGGGCGTTTCCATGTCTGAGCTACGGTGGCTCATGCTTCAGTGAACACGGAGGGTGCAGCACCTCTTTGGTATCTTGTTGAATTTCCTTTGATTACACACCCAGAAGTGGGCCTGCTGGGTCGTATGGTACTTCTCTTCGAATCGTCCCTAAGTCTGGCAATGGATGGGTGATCTTTACCTGCTCACTGGTCGGCTCTTTTCCTCATGAGCTCTTACCGTCTGTATTTGTCCTCTTGTTTTATTGAGGTAAATTGCCTTATCAGTTTTAACAATTCATGATAACAGATTGGGTCACGATGGCCCCTGACCTCCAGACAATGTTTCTCAAACACTTGCCATCTGTGCATCTTGTGAATTTAATACATTTCCTTCGGCATTTTCAAATAGACCTTTTAAATGACCATTTGTCACAGAAAGAGGTTTCTTCCTGTGAGCTACCTGAGGAAGCCACGCTATTGCAAATCCAAGGTCATGCTCTGAGCAAAAGGGAATTCTCCTTCTGTCCTGGGTTACTTGCATGAGTAAATTCATGTAGGTCTACCCTGTTCCAGCCATCGAAGGCAGCAGGGCAGGACTGCCCCGACCCAGAGTTGCCCTCCATCGGCCTCACCGACACACTGACACACGCATATGTATCTCTTTTAATACAGCTTTCACTCCATCACTCCTGACGGTAATTCTGCCTTCCCTGATGCCCGAGACGCCATGCCACACTAGACCCAGCCCACCGCCTTCTCTCCTTCCAAACGAGGGACTGTTGGCTCTCCCCAGGGGCAAGGGCCCTCCCTCCGGAGAGGGCTCCGTCTGCCGTCCGAGGTCTGCAGCTGGGTGCCCCTCCTAGGAGCCCTCCCTCCCGGGGCTCTCTCTGACCTTCTCTCTCCTTGGCAGCATTCCCTCGTATATTGTGTTTCAGGCTCATAGAGTCTCCCGCTTTTATTGTAAAGAGGGTATTTGCAATTTTATTCTTATTCTTCTCGAGGCTTCGGGCAGATTTTTAAGAGACTAAGATGGAAAAATGCCATCTTTACGTAGCTAATTCTAAATGGGAATCTCCCAGTAAATTCTGAGCAAGTTTTTAAATGCAAAGAGGGAAGAAAGAGGCTGACGGTAGGATCCCCGAGGTCTGAGCTGCGCCTGCCTCAGGAACACACAGGCAGATGCCTGGTGGGTGAGCCCAGGAAAAGGCTGCCCCCCCAGGGACCTGCGCACGGGGCCCCACAGCTCTTTGGAGATCAAGTGAAGACCCGAGGGGGCTTTAAAGCCGAGTGATCTCACCAGGAAACTAGAGACTGCGGCCCCCTGGGACCAGAGGCCAGACATCAGCGCGAGCGGGAGGAGGTGTCTTCCCATGGGCAACAGTCTGGGACTTGGGTCCCCAGGACCCGCCGTCAGAGGCAGAGAGACAGCATGCACCTGCATTTTGAGCTTTTCTTCGCCTGCCTTTTCCTTTTAGTGAAATTCCTTTTTTATAAATAAATTACAGTCTCTCTCAGCTTACTCAGAGGAAAATAAAAACATCTTCTTCTTAATTTTATCCACAATCAGCCCAGAGAGAAAAAGGTGAAGAGCAGAGAGTGACTGGATTCAGGGAAAATATAAAATAAATGAAAGAGGCACGTGTATGTGACTGTGTGTGCACCTGTGTGTCTGTCTATGCATGTGTGTGTGTCTGAGTGTGTGTATGTGTGAATGTCTATCTCTGTGTGTCTCTGTGTGTGTCCGTATGAGTGTGTCTGTGTGGATGTATGTGTGTGTGTCTGTGCCTGTGTGTGTATCTATGTGTCTATGTGTGTGTCTGAGTGTGTGTATGTGTGAATGTCTATCTCTGTGTGTCTCTGTGTGTGTCCGTATGAGTGTGTCTGTGTGGATGTATGTGTGTGTGTCTGTGCCTGTGTGTGTATCTATGTGTCTATGTGTGTGTCCGTATGAGTATGTCTGTGTGGATGTATATGTGTGTCTGTGCATATGAGTGACAGTTGTGTGTGTGTTTGCACGAGAGACATATGAAGGAAAGGACCCCTCCTGCTGACGCACTGTCCTCTCAGGCTGGACCGGTCACTCCTGACCTCCACTTTGCTCTGCAGGACAAGTGAGGCTCAGTGGATGAGAAGCAGCTTTGGATGAAGCGGGTGGGGGCCGGAAGTGACGAGTCTCAAACGCCCAGGTAAAGAGAAAACATCCCCTCCGTGGCTCAGCTGCTACAGATTTTTAAGAGTTCACTGCATGTTCTCGCTTCGTCTCTAACCCTCCGTGTGTCCACCAGCGCCGTCCACTCCGAGAGGAGCGAGTGGACACCGGGAAGCCACAGAACGCACAGCTGCCGCCCCCAGGCTGGAGAAGGGGCCCGGCGCTCTGCTCCGCGTGCTCACCGGGCTCCAGCGAGCCATCCGATCGCGATGCATAATTAATAGCGGGAAATGCAGGGCCCGCTCTCTGTCGTCTCCGATTCCCAGAGGGCTCAGTAATGAACTTCCGCTTCCAACAAGAATACCCATCTCTGAGGCAGATGTTGTCCCAACACGGAGCCAGACCCCCCACTTTACCTTTGGGTAAAACCAGGGCGGGCCTTCAACACCACAAGGACGGCCTCCCTGCATCAGGAATGATGTGAGACCATGCTTCCCAAGAACCACGTGCTCCTAGACCCAGCACAGCTCTTGTGAGCAGCACTGCAGACCAGAACCAGGACTGGCCAGTGTCCTGGGGGACAGCGCCCAGGCAGCATGGCCGGATCTGAATTCGTCTTTACCACCGACTGCCCTCATGTGCTCTCCGCACTCCCGCACCTTCCTCAGCTTCTAAATAGGTTATTTTTCTGTTAATTGATCAAACAGCATGCTTCACTGAAGTCAGTTTGTTACAGGACAGCACCAGACAAGAACGAGAATAAGAGAGAAAAATGCCAGTTAGCACCATCACGCGTGAAAAAGCACACACGTGAAGCTCCCTGGGAACCTGAGTGCTGTCACCAGTGGGAATTAGAGCCAAGCTGGGTTTCACTTTGAGGCAGTTTGTCTCTTTGCTGTTGGTTGACCTACGACAGGAACAGTGACCTGTCAGCAAGCCATCGGGCAGTGTCAACAACACGCGGTATCCTTTCAAGGTTTTGAACCCAGGGTCCAGAAATCTGAGTCCAAGACCCAGGTCTGTTGGGCAGTGGGGTGACCTCTGGGAAGCCACCTCCCCTCCCAGGCCACAACTTCCTCATTTGCTAGGGTGCGGTCTGCACCCATCTAACGGTCCATGGACACGGAGTAAGGGTCCACAAAGCCCCAGGCCACACACAGGGGATACAAAGGGGAGGGGAATCCGAGCCAGCGGCCGTGCTCCTGGGAGCTCATCTGTGGCGGGCGGAAGATGTAGCCGAGGAGACCCGCGGTTCAGACGTGCGGGGCCGCCCCCCAGGGGTGAGCCGGTTATCACACCGCGACATCCGAGTCACCCCTCTCCTTGGACGTGACCCCATGTGGAAATTCCAGACTCTCAGGTGTGGGTGGAGAGGAGGTCTATCATCCTGGGAAACTGCAGCAGCTTCCAAGGAAACTGACCAGAATCTGAGGGGTGACCTCTTCCAGCGTCCCTTCCTAGAAAAGAGCCACCAGGGAGAGAAACACGCCTCCCGCCGCAGAGCAGCGCTGCAGCTTTCTCCCGCTAAAACGCCAAGTGTGATGACCGCAGGCTTGTAAAGACCAAACAGCCCGTCCCGTTCTAACCTCACAATAAGCGCTGGCACTTACCTCGTGCAGCTGAGTTTTTGACATAAATTATTTGAGACCGTGTGTATTTCATCTTGGTTGATTCAAGAAATTACAAGTGTCCTAATACTTAGTGACAGAAGTTGACATATCAAAGGATTCGTACGAACATCAACAAAAAATAAATCACCCTTTCACTGCCTCTCCCCAAAACTAAATTCCTCATTTTACAAAGACCATATAATCCTTCCATTTTCAAACAAATACCACCGCATCATTGTTGTTCTAGCGTAAGCTCGCATAAATCTTACGGCAAGGAGCACCCTTTAATGGCCCTGCCTGAAGGGCCCTCGCGACGCCGGCACAGGGCAGAATCCGAGGGGATTACACGTGTCCGGACAGTCGGGGACGATCGAGACAAAGGCCCCTCCTGAGAACCCTCCACGAGACGATTTGCTGCACTTTCCTGTCTCGTAAAAGGAGGCAGGAAGACAGCTATAACACGAATTGGCACTAAAGGTATGTACTAGTTATCTAATCTATTAATTTGGGGTTTAATATTAACTCTGGTGTCTGCTATGACACGCATCTGACCCACATGGGCTGGTCGGGGTGCAGGCTGGGCACCATCACAGTCTCTGGGAGGAGACGGGGGGTCGGGGGCAGGAACAGGGGACAGCATTCTTTCGCTTTGACCTTGTATTCGAGGACTGTTTGCTTTCAGACAAGTATTGACTTTACGTGGGGCCAGCCTCCTTGAGCCTGACGTAGCATGTTTCTCCGTAAGTCTTAAAGGACTGCAGGTTCAAGAGGTAGCTTTTAACTCTAAGACATTTGAGCAAGTTAAGGTGATACCTCTGTTCTTCAAAGGAGCAGAAGATGTTCACTCCTAAGGAATACGGGCATGCGTCCGATTGCCCAGGCCACTCAGCAGGAGAATGAGGAGTCAGAGCCCCGCGTCTGTTTTGCTCTGTGATCCCCTAATTTTTGTTTATTCAAAACCAGAGGAAATGCACTTAAACTTTCTATGCTGCATTTGAGGAATGACGTTAAACTCTGGAAGAAGAATCATACTAATAATAACCATGCAATTTGCTCAAGCTGTTAAAAGATGAGTCTGAACCCAGAGGGGTTCTTTAACCCATCAACACCATTGGGAGGAGAATGGTTAAAACCTGTAAGATCCCCTACAAGACATTTGTTGCTCTCAACAACATCAAAGTTTCTGCTGAGTGCCCTGAGGTGCTCAGGGGAGCAGAAAACGGCCTGCTGGCTAAGGTCACCCAAGAAGCGGTCCCCAAGCTCTCCAGCCATCAAATCCCATCCCTCCCCGTGCTGGCACTTTCTGACAGCTTGTGTCCTGGATCCGAGGATGCTCTTGGATCACAGGACCACAAAGAAAGTCGAGTATTTTCATGAAATGAAACCATCAAGTGGGCATCTTCACAAGCAACGACCTGGCTCTCCTTACAACTGTCCCTCCCTGCAAAGCAGCTTAGGACGCATTCAGGAGCAGAGGCAACTGGATGAATCTGGGGGCCCTGCTGCAGGTTCCTAGAGGGGAGAGGTGGGTTTCTTGTTCTTGGGAATAACACGCAGGTAACCTTCTGAACACAGCAACAGGAAGTTCTCGGAACCAGCCAAGCTGCCCTTCCAGACCTCCTCGGTATCATCTTGCCACATGGAGGACAGTCCAGCAGGAGGATGTTTGCTGAGGAGCCTCCATTCACGGCGCTTCCCTGGTGGCTCAGTTGGTAAAGAATCCGCCTGCCAACGCAGGAGACGTGGGTTCAATCCCTGGGTCAGGAAGACCCCCTGGAGAAGGGAATGGCTACCCACTCCAGTGTTCTTGCCTGGTCAATCCCATAGACAGATGAGCCTGGCGGGCTACAGTCCACAGGGTCGCAAAGAGTTGGACACAAATGAGTACCCACACATGCCATTCATCACAGACCACGACCCATGAGAGGCCATTTGTCCTGCAATCAGAGGATTTGCTCATCTGCTTCCCTTCAACCAAAACCCACCTTTCCACGAGGACAGCCTGGAGAAATCCACCCCAGGTCCCGTGAGAGCGACTCCCAGCTGCTCCCCACCTGGAACGCCGGCAGAGACATGCAGAGACCAGAGGCCCCCAAGCCACCTAGAGCTCCTGCTAACCGAGGGGCAGGCTCTGAGTCCCCCTGCGCTGAGTGATGGGGGTCAAGGGGAGCACATGCTCTCAGCCGAACGCTACTGTGCCTG
This sequence comes from Giraffa tippelskirchi, assembly GCF_054371585.1. Lineage (NCBI taxonomy): Eukaryota > Metazoa > Chordata > Mammalia > Artiodactyla > Giraffidae > Giraffa > Giraffa tippelskirchi. The sequence goes on from NC_137284.1 coordinate 159,966,093, forward strand.
CTGTCACCACGGGCAGACTGTGCTTTAGCAAGCACACTCCAGCACCAAACACCAGGCCTACAGAGGAAACCGCAGGATGGACTCAGCCATCCCAGGCAGGCTGGCGATGCTGGCGGCCCCGGGGTCACACCCTTGGCTCATCGGAGCCTGTGCTGAGCACCAGCCGCCAGCTCCCGGACAGGGGCCCAACTCTGCCTGAGACTCCTCCGCGAGAGTCAGGGCAGCTGCGGCCCCCTGCCCACTCGCAGTCGCCTCCGGGAGCCCCTGGCCCCTCTCCTCAAGAGCCTGTGGGGCAGAGGAGGAAGGACCGGGCTTGCCAAGCCGTCCTGCCCAAGGTCAGCCCTGCTTGTCCCTGTGTTGGCGTGTCATCTGGCATTCACCTTTAGATGCTATGGCACTGCCTGGCGCACCACTCCCAGGACCATGAAACGCTGAGCAGGGTCAGGATGGCCCAGAGCTGACCGCACACCCGGCGGGCTGGAACCTGGGGGCCTGCGGTCCAGTCGGAACTCATGCCTAATATTGGCTCTGTCTTTTTTTGATTGAAGTCTACTTGATTTACAGTGTGGTCTCAGTTTCAGGTTACAGCACAAGGATTCAGTTATGCGTGTATGGAGTAGAGTTCCCTGCACCACACGGCGGATCCTGCCCGTTATCTATTCTGTACGAAGTGGTGTGTGTCTGCTGATCCTAACAACCCAACTGGCTCTGTTTTGAGTAAAGGTGGATGGCGGCCTTCCCTGAGTCATGTGAATGATCTTTCCCAGAAGTTAGGGTACATATCTGGTTTTCACCATCATCTGCAAACGCCAAGCTTTCTGGAAGGGAGCTGAGCAAAGAACCCAGCCCACGGGATGGCCGGCACCGTGATTCTGGCCTTCTCCCCGGACCAAACCCTTGAGGCTGGCTGGACCTCGGCTCCCACTTCAAGGAGCTGAGGCATGGCTATTTTTCCATCAAATTCTCAGGAAAATGTCTAGGTGATGTTGAAAGCTGCAGAAGAAAACCAATGTCTCCCCTTCAATTAACCCCAGTGCCTCAGCAGAGGTCGATGTCACCGTCGTAGAATTGTGTTAAACGTGCTGTGTCCGTGAACAGCTCGGTGACCATGAGCACACCTCCCGATGCTCACTACCTGCCCTCCTACTTGTGAGCTCCTGGGGGTGGGGGGCAGGATGGCTGCAGCCAAGTGTGACTCATCCAGGGCCACGAGCTGAGACCAGCTGCCTTTGCCCTCCCCCCCCCAGTTAATTCAGACAAATGTCTTCTTTCTCAGCAGACTGAGCCCCAGAGACAGCAGGTGTCCATGATGATGACATCAAGCAATATTTATCAGGTGCCCAAACTTACTGGACATTCACAAAATCAAGATGGTTTTGTAACTCGCCACAGAAGTGGCCATCTGAACCAGGAAGAGCACGCTCTCAGAGACGAGTCTCGTTTTGTTTGGACCAAATGAAAAGACGGATGTGAGGTGAGCTCCGATGGAACAGCCGGCTGCCTTGGAGGCAGGAGCCCCGACTTTCAGAAGAGCACGTCTGGAATTCAAAAGGACCACAGAGGTTTGGGCACGGCCTCACTCCTGGCGCGAAGTCCTCGGCAGTGGAATGAAACGCTAAAATGTGGGGCAAAAATCGCTCTTTTCCTTCACGTGGGAAGACGTGTGAAGCATGTTTACAGCAGCTCCTGCGGTAAAGACCATCTCTGATCACGTACGGTATTAACTGTGTCAAAGCCACACCGTGCTTGAAAGCTAAAGTATCTCATTATGAAGACAGCACCAAGGACTGTGTGATTATATTATAAAGAAATTACAAAAAAGAAAAAAGCTGTATGCTATTCTCTATCTTCTGTGCAGAATTAAATTCTCTAAGGACCACTGACCATGTTGCCATCCCCCCTGAACCCGCTCCACGCTGAGGTCCAGCCCAAGAAACCCCTCTGGGGGAGTTGGTGGGGAGCCGCTTCGCACCCTGGAGGCTGGAAGGCAGGGATGCTGAGAACCTTCATGAAAAGCCTCTGCCCAAAAAGCCTTTCTAAAAGCTGCCATGCAGCAGCACTTAAAATGGGCAGGGGTTGCTGAGAACGAGTTCACAGCCAGACAGAAATGTCAGCCGGCCGTCGGGACAGCAAGCGGCTTAATGGACCCTGCCCCACCTTCCCGTGTGTTTAACTGATCGGCCCTCACGAGGAACAGCTTTCATCCCAGGGGGCACCTGCCCAGCCCACCTCGGACTTGGTGCTCCCGAAAGACGAAGCGCTGGCTCCGTGGAGTCAGAGGGAGGGGCTGCCCTGACTCCCCCAGTGTGGGCCAGGCAGCCACATGTCCACCTGCTGTACCCAGGGTGGACACACAGCGCCCCGGGGAGCCTCTGGCCCTGCCAGGCTGGGCCCACCTGTCTGTTCCCCTGCTCTCCATCCCAATAAGACACAGGAAACACACGTTCCTGAAAAAGAAAGGCTTAGATGCTGCTTTTAGAGGTAAGCACAACGCAATAACACAGTTTTTCCTCAGTGAGCGCTGCGATTAGATGGAAGCATAAGGGCTGAAGGGGTCACCCTGCGACATCCGGCACATGCTCAATCCCCGCGTGGGCCCCGGCGGGGCCACAGTCCGGATCTAAGTTCTCAAGCAAATGAAGTGAACGGGCAACAGCGGTCACAGTCCCTGGGTCAGAGCGAAGGCACCACGGCGGCAAACGAGATGCAGTGGGCCCAGCTCCTCCAGACCCTGAGACGGACAAGTGCCCGCTCCGGCCTTGACCGGGCTAGGGAGGCAGACGATATGGTGGGTCTCTCAATGACGTTTACCGGCTTTGCTCCTGCAACAGCCCCAGTGGCTAAAATGCATCAGAAAGGAGCTATCTGTACTCTTTCAACACACATTTACGACCACCTCCCATACAGGCCGGCTGAGGAATGGAACAGCCTTGAGAGGCTTAGAGTCCAGCAGGGAGACAGGCAGCAGATCCATAAGTCAATCTACTTAGGCAAAATGCACCTGCCGTGCGGAGGCGCGGAAACACGTCTGCGGATGGAGAACAGCAGGGGGTGGGTGTGAGGTCTCTTGGGAGGAAGTGTCCCCACACAGATCACCCACAGCTGGGCCCCACCCGGGCAGGACCGGCGCCCTAGGGCAGAAATTCTTCACCCAGACTAACAACCCACATAGGGTCATGGAGAGAATTCAAGGGCATGCACATTTAGGTGGAAATTACAGCTTCAGTTTTACTAACCTCTTAGGCAATCAAACCGACTACCAGCGAAATCATAGAAAAATTCACATCCCGTGACCATTGTCAAAGATTTCTTAAATACTATTGAGGTTCAGAACTACTTCAGAATGATAGTGATTACAAAAATCTGTCACTAGGTCTTATAATTTGATATGGTGCTCTAAAAGTACACATATTACTATACCACCAATTAGTTTCATATTTTTACAACATATCTGGTTTACCTTGAAACAACAGACTTCAACATAATTTGTTTCTCTTGAAATCTTGTACATTTTATTTTATGCACCGAGAAATTTTATTCTGTGAAGGGTCCCAGTGGCTTTACCAGAGGTCTATGGGCAATCCATCAATTAACCAATAAGAAAAATAACAGTAAAATTAAGAACCTCTGCCTTAAAACAATTGTTCTAACCATTCTTAAGTACTCAGTTCAGTTAAGTCACTCAGTCATGTCCAACTCTTCGTGAGCCCATGAACTGCAGCACGCCGGGCTTCCCTGTCCATCACCAACTCCCAGAGCTTATTCAAACTCATGTCATTACACAGTGGATGGATGAACAAAATATCTGATTTCTCCCTCCATGCCATTTCTCGTAAAGACCTTTCAGTAGTAACTGAGTAACAGTGTGTTACAAGGCAAATCACTATAAAATATAGGAGACAAGAAAAAGCATCTCTACAGAATTAAAAACAGTCAAGTTCAGTACCCACTTGTAATCCAAGCTTCTAGGAAACTATGAGCAGAAGAGAACGTTTTCAACCTGATGTAAGGTATCTTCAGGAAATCGACACCAAACCTCCCAGCTTAACTGTGACATTTTAAAGTTTTCTCTGCGGGGTAGAGGTGCTCCTGTGTGCACCGCTTCTGCTCAGCGTTGCCCCGGAAGGCACAGGCACTTCAATAACGAGAAATAAAAGGCATACAGATTGGTGCACAAGAAGTAAAACTGCCGTTATTCACAGATGATGCAACTTTCTAAGATTATAACCCTAGAGGCTCGATAGACAAATTATTAGAATTAGTAAGTCAATTGAGGAGGGTTATGAGACTGAGGTCACTGTATAACAATCAGCTGGATATCTTTCTACCAAGAGCCAACGGAACATTTTTTAAAAATAAGAACGCAGGAGATTCTGCGGTGCGCTAGGATGCGGCTTCGGTCTGGCCTGACTTCAGCACAGCTGCGGTGGACAGCTCCACGCACAGCCCGAGTCCCACGTCAGGCGGACGCTGTGGGCTCTGAAGCTGCACAGGGCCCTGCCGCCTGTGCACAAAGACATTCAGAGGCCCAGCAGCTGCACCCCGGGGGCAACCTGGGCCACCAGAGGGCCAGGGCTTCTGGCAAACGCCCCAACCTGTTCTCCGGGGGGGCAAAGCCCGTCTTCGGTGAGACTGGGTCCCAGCCACCCACTAACACCCTCTCTGGGGGCTCTCGTCTCTCCCTGGCCCACTCCTGTGCCCTGAGTCCTGGACCTGCCTTCTAACTAAACGGCCTGCACTTGCATTCTTGCCTCAGGCTCTACTATAGGGAAGTATACACAGACATCATCTACAACAGCATCAAACAATATCTGCAAACTGTGAATGAATATTACAAGAGATACGCAAGGCCTCTCTGCAGAAAAACACAGAATATTATTATAACTAAGGGGACAACTAAGTGGAAGCATATAAAGTATTTGTGGATTGGAAGACTATATATGGTAAATAAACTCATTCACCAAAAGTGATCTGTACAGTAAATGCAATCCTAACCAAAACCCAAGAGACTATTTTTTTATGTAGAAACTTGGCAAGCTGATCCTAAAATTTCATGAAAATTCAAAGAGCAAACAACAGCCAAGACACTTTGAAGACAGGAGACGTGCTCTACTAAATACAAGATCTTTTAAAGTTATGGTAATTAATGGTGTGGTATTGATGGAACGATAAACAAATTAATGATCAGACTAGAAATGACAGCCAGAAACAGACCCCAAAATTTACAGTCACTTTGCGTAACACAAATGTTCTGCTAAAGAGTGAGGAGTTACTCTTCCTAATAAAACAGTTTAGGACACTCATATATTTTTAAGAGCCTTGATTATTACTTCACACTGTGCATATAAATTAACTAAATGGAGATCGCAGAACTAACCACAAAAAGTAAAACAGGAAAACTTGTTACAAACGACATTAGAAAAAATTTCTACTCTTTCTACTTATAATCATATTTATTATATATCCTTCACTACTTTATTGGGCATTAAAGATGAATGATTACTAAAACAGTATAGTTTACTGCACTTGTATAAATATGGCACAAACTTCAGCGTCACACAGTGACTTTTGCTTTTAATGATGTGTCAATATTAATGTCAGGCCTTTCCTCTCTGTTTGATGTGTTTTCACCCCTTCCGACTTTTTGTTTAGGTCTGTGTTTCTCCTCGAGCATATGGTTTTCCTTTATGAACCAGGATAAAACGTCTTGACTTTTCATCCAGAATTTTAACCCATTTGTATTTATTGTTATAACTGATAGTTTATTTCTCTCATTATATTCATAATTAGCATTTTATGACTCCTTGTTGCTTCTTCGTTTTCTGTACTGTGAAAAAAATAAAATGGGAAAAAAGATAGAACTAACCAAAAAAACACAACAAAATCAGAAATATCTAGAAATACATAACATCTTAGGAAATGTGCCAGATCCATACGAAGAATATTTAAAAGCCTAATTGAGAGACAAAAGGCTTACAGAAACGGACAGATGCAGCATTTCTATCACATTCGCTAAACTGAGGATTGTAACGCTGGTGACGTTCCTCAAGTTAACTTGTGAGCGTCTTGCGATTCTACTCACAACATTCCAGTTTCATTTGTTTGCTTGATTGCTGTTTGTATAATTGGACAAATGAGCCTAACATCTATATGAAAGTACAATCTGGCAAAAAGAATTAATGCAACTGAGGATTTCAAGGTAAACCTTCCTTCCACGACCAGAGCTTAAAAGAACGCAGTGTGACAACGCGAGAAGGGGGCCCGTGGGGAGGACGGATGCGGTCCGCAGGAGCCACCAGAGGCCCGCCGAGGGGCGCACGTGCGCGCGGGCCTGGGCGTCCCGGCGGTTTAGAATGTCGCCGCCGGGAAGCCGGGGCCGCGGTTTCCCGCCTGTCGTTCGGGGTAGCAGCAGCACCGACCTCCCAACAAGGAGGGTGGCACAGCTCACCCTCGAGACCCCTGAGAGCTGAGCCCGGGCACGGGAGGGTCAGGGCGTTCTCGGTGGCGCCGTCCTCCACGACCCTGAGCACGCGATAGGCTCCGAGAACGCCCACTGGTGAGCGCCAACCAACCCAAGCTTCCCAAAGCCAGTGGAGCGAGCATGTTTTTACAAACATCACCTCTCTGAAAACCTCTCATAACCACGGCCTGAAGAGCATGCTCTGGGCAAGGCAGTCCTCATGGGAGTAAGACGGAGGCTCTGACCGGGATGGTGTGCAAAATCACCAGGGGGAGGAGGGGGTTTAAAGATGGTCCCGAGAAAGCTCATTAACTATTTGGAAAGAAATAAACTAAGCTATGCATAAAAATAAAATAAACTATAAGACACTAAAGAAACTGAAAAATAAAAGTGAAAGTTGCTCAGTCGTGTCCAACTCTTTGTGACCACATGGACTATACAGTCCATGGGATTCTCCAGGCCAGAATACTGGAGTGGGGAGCCTTTCCCTTCTCCAGGGATCTGCCCAACCCAGGGATCGAACCCATTGCAGGTGGATTCTTTACCACCTGAGCCACAAGGGAAGCCCAAGAATCCTGGAGACGGTGGCCTATCCCTTCTCCAGGGGGTCTTCCCGACCCAGGACTGAAACTGGGGTCTCCTGTATTGCAGGCAGATTCTTTCCCAGCTGAGCTACCAGGGAAGCCCATAAATAAACTAAAAGAAAAATAAACCAGAAAGAGCAAGCTAAAATAATTGATATAATTAATCAATTATAATTAATTATAATTTAAATTATATAGCTATAATTTATATAACTATAAATTATAGTTTATTTTAATTAATTAATACAACTATAATTAATTTTAATTAATTAATTAAAAATAAACGAAAAGAAACCATATTCTTTAAACCTGTTTTTCACCCTGAGATAAAGGTAACTCATATTACCAGAGCACCAAGATAAGACAAAGTAAGGGGAACCTTGGTGACATTATTATAAGACAACTGGCAACTTCTGCAAAATGAAACTTCATACATTCAATGAAGAGGAAAACTATCAATATTTTAAAATATTTGCAACTACAATCAATAGGAAAATTAAGAAAACTATGGTCAAAGTGGCAACTGGCACAAAGAAATACTTAACAAAAAGAGATACAATGTTGTTCAGTCACTAAGTCATGTCCGATTCTTTGCAACTCCATGGACTGCAGCTCACCAGGCTTCCCTGTCCTTCACTGTCTCCCAGAGTTTGCTCAAACTCATGTCCATTGAGTCGGTGATGCCATCCAACCATCTCACCCTCTGTCACCCCCTTCTCCTCCTGCCCTCAATCTTTCCCAGCATCAGGGTCTTCTCCAGTGAGTTGGCTCTTGGCATCTGGTGGCCAAAGTATTGGGGCTTCAGCTTCAGCATCAGTCCCTCCAATGAACACCCAGGACTGATCTCCTTTAGGATGGACTGGTTGGATCTCCTTGCAGTCCAGGGGACTCTCAAGAGTCTTCTCCAGCACCACAGTTCAAAAGTATCAGTTCTTCGGTGCTCAGCTTTCTTTATGGTCCAACTCTCACATCTGTTCATGACTAGTGGAGAAACCATAGGTTTGACCATACAGACATTTGTTGGCAAAGTGATATCTCTGCCTTTCAATATGCTAAGTGTGTCATGGACATGAGTCTGAGCAAGTTCCGGGAGATAGTGAAGGACAGGGAAGCCAGGTGTGCTGCAGGCCATGGGGTTGCAGAGTCGGACACCGCTGAGCGACTGAAGAAAACAATGGTTTGTGATAACTCTCCTTCCAAGGAGCAAGCGTCTTTAAATTGCGTGGCTGCAGCCTCCATCCACAGTGATTTTGGAGCCCAAGAAAATAAAATCTGTCACTGCTTCCACTTTTTCCCCTTCTATTTGCCATGAAGTGATGGGACCAGACACTCCCATCTAATACCCGATATAGTGGTATGAGACAGGTTAATTCAGAGATAAAGACGACAAGGCTGCATTTTCCCTATCAAGCCGGCAAAGATTAAAACCCACGTTTATCAGGTGTTTGGGAAAACAGTGTCACATGCTGGGAATCTGAGTGTAACCTTTCTGAACGTCTCTTTGCAAACTGTAGCAAAAGGTTTCAAAATATGAAGACTTTGATCTCTCAGGTGAGATGACGTTCTCCACTGGAGCCCCTCTCTCCCCAAAGCCAGGAAACAAGTCAAAAGCTGTTTACAGACACAAAGGCGGGTGTAAGCGGACAGACTGAGTACCCTACATTACGGAGGCCCACTTGCCCCCAGTGGAACCCAGAGGACGCAAGCGTTTCTCACATTTCCCGCCACCTTACGGCACGTCGCCGGCAGCGCCTAGTTTCAGCTACACTTTTCACTTTTGATTCAACGCTCGCTAAGTCTTTCTCATGTGTATTTGATGTTTCTGCGCATGACACTCAGTAGTTTACCTAAATGGACAAAATAAGACAGACAAAATCACACGCAAAATTCTAAACTGTCTGAGAGCAGGCCCATTTCTCTCTGGACTGCCCTGTGCCTTGATGGGTTCTCAGGGACACAGGGTACGGAAAACAAAAGGGCTGCCTGTGCTGCCGGGTCTGACTCGAGTCTCTCCTGCTGCAGTGACAGGACTGCTGAAAGCTCAGGCGTTGTCCCAGCAGGAGTGTAAGATGACAGGAGAGAGCTGAACTGACACCAGAAAGCCCAGCAGAGAAGGTTATGATGGGGGTTTTGGCAGCAGCACGGGTTCCATAATGCCTCTAAAATCCAACAGCGAATTTGTAAATCAAATCAAAAGTATGTGAACCGAGCCCGAGTGGCAGAGATAAGTGGGGATGAAACAGAAGAAGCAATGACGTGTCGCATCGTGATGCTGAAATTAAAAATGAGAGGCCTTCCTGGAGCCGGCGAGGCCCTTTTTGGCAGAATCGCTTCCTCCCGTGGAAGTCCCCAAGTGGACTATCCAGTGTTATGTGAAATGGTTTCGGCCTCGTGTTACCTTTCTTGTGATCTTTTTAAAACCTGCCATTAGGTTGAGTTCAGTTCTTACCCCTTTAGTGCAAAGTCGCACCCAGAATCTGTCATGAGAGGCAACAGCAGTGGGATGCAGAGTGTGGGCTGGGGTCCCAGCCCTCTTCCCCTGGGGTCCCAGCCCCCTCCCCCTGGGGTCTCAGCCCCCTTCCCCTGGGGTCCCAGCTCCCTCTCCCTGGGGTCCCAGCCCCCTCCCCCTGGGGTCCCAGCCCCCTCCCCTGGCTTGCCCCAGCCCCTTTCCCCTGGGGTCCCAGCTCCCTCCCCCTGGGGTCCCAGCCCCCTCCCCTGGCTTGCCCCAGCCCCCTTCCCCTGGGGTCCCAGCCCCCTTCCCCCGGCTTGCCCCAGCCCGCTTCTCCCCACGAGACCTCGAAGGGCACATACCACCACCGCACACACCACTGCAAATGTGGACTGCTCGGCGCCCCCTATACACCGCACAAACGCACCTCTAGAGACAGCTGATTTCACAGAGATCTCAACAAGGGACGTCAGGGGCTGTCTGAACAAGGTCCCCCCCACCTCCTCCGCCCTCCCGAGTCCTGGCCAGGCCTCAGGCTTCGTGAAGCTTCTGGGTCATGACGGCAGTCCGGTACGAGCCTGGGGGAGGAGCCCTGGGCGTCCAAGTGCCCCCCATGGTGCCCGGCCCTCACACCCTGTCTGTGTATACTCACAGCACGCTGTCTGCCCCAGAGTGAAAGTGACCGTGTCAGTCACTCACTCGCGTCTGACTGCGACCCCCTGGACTGTAGCCCGCCAGGCTCCTCCGTCTGTGGGATTCTCCAGGCAAGAACAATGGAGTCGGTTGTCATTTCCTTCTTCAGGGGATCTTCCCCACCCAGGGACCAAACTCGGGTGTCCAGCATTGCAGGCCCACCCAGGGGTCAGACACACGGATCTCAGATGCTGACAGCGTAAACTGAACAGAGGATGTTATTCTGACTTTAGTGGGACCTGTAAACGGACAAAAACATACAGTGGCACGCTGAAATGTGACGGGGTCTCTGAGACGCGGTCGGCTCGCCCGGCTGGGCCAGCTGGTCCCCTCGGGCTGTGCCTCAGACCCCGACCCCGGCGTCTGACTTTGGGGTCCACATCTCCCCGGGCTGAAAGGCCCGCGTCCTAACTCAGCGATCCTGTATTCCTGGAGCAAAGTCTCGGGGCAAAGAGGGAACACAAACCGCAGCAGGACAGGAGCCCAAACCGCCACATCTTCCCTCTCGGCAGCCCGAGAGCAGGTCCCCGCAGCCCCTTCTCCCGGAGAGACCTTCCGGGCACCGCCCCCGGCGGCCCGTCTCCCCGAAGGGGTCAGCGGCCGCTCTGATCGTCTCTGCACATTGTCCCCCCCGTCCAGGGCCGGCAGTCGTGTCTTCTTCTTTTATCCATCCCGCCCACCCTAGGCAAGAGAGCACATCCTTTCATGAGCGTACACTGTGATCATTTTCGTAAATGTAAGGTGTTTTTTTTTTCTTTTACTGGGTGAGTCTTGCCTCCCGACTGAATCAAAAGCTGCTCGGGCCGCGTGGGCCCTGATTTATGCCTCGCACCCCTCGTCTCCAACTGCAGGCGAGGCACACAGCAGGAGCTCGATGAGCACCCGCTGATTAATGGAACTTGAGCCATAACGACAGCCCTCGTTGGGGAGCGCAAGCCTTCAAGTGGGCCAATTAGCGTGTCTGCCCCGTCACCGCTGATGGGGTATTGTGCGCTGCTCATGTCTACAATCAGCAGGCCCAGGTACTTATCACTGCCGACAGCTTTCCACTCCTCCAGGCGGCCAAAAATAGCTGTACAGGGAACTCTCATTATGCAGGAGGATGGTAGGATGGGGTGCTCTGATTAATTAAACATTCTGGTCAGTAAAAGCAAAAAAAGAACATATATATGCAGAAGACTGGCTTCTACAAAATGAGAATGCTTTCACAAAATAAGATATACTCGGCGCCAAAATTACACCCAACCATGTACTTGCATCATTGGAAAGTGCCCTAAAGGACTCCACTTGTGTCTGATGCAGCGTGCGCAGAGGGCATCAGTCTGGAGGGGAAATCTGTGTTCTTAGTCGCTCAGTCGTGTCCAGCTCTTTGTGACCCCAGGGACTGCGGCCCACCAGGCTCCTCTGTCCGTGGGGTTCTCCAGGCCAGGATACTGGACAGGGTTGCCATGTCCTCCTGCAGGGGATCTTCCCTAACCAGGGACTGAACCCACAACTCTTTCATCTCCTGCATTGGCAGGTGAGAGAGTCATCTCCTAGGCAGGTTGATAAGAAGTCTAGGTGTCCCCAAGGAGAGAGGGGTCTCGAATTCTCAAGGAGGAGAAAAGCACAAACTTTTTTTTTTTCCTCTGCATTCCTTAGTCTTAGTCAATCACACAACTCAGTTTAAACTCTATACTAGGGATTATACAACAACAGTGTATCCAGCTGGAGGACAGTTTCTCCTTCCTGAAAACCTTCTGACTAATCCTGATATTTTAGAATGTATATTATGGGAGTGGGTCTGGAGGATCTTTCTATTGTCAAATGCTAATCCTGTTATCCTAAAATGTAAATTATGGGAGTGGGTCTGGTGAGCTCTTTACAACCTCCTGACATTCTTTTGATTCAGTGTAATAATTAATTAGAGAATATATAATTCCTTTGCTAACACTAGCAAGAGGGTACTCTTTCTGCCCCCTTCTGATGCCTATGTCAGAAGCTTTCTCTATCTCTTTTATACTTTAATAAAACTTTATCACATGAAAGCTCTGAGCGATCAAGCCTCGTCTCTGGCCCTGGATTGAATTCTTCTCCTCTGGAGGCCAAGAATCCCGGCCGTCTTTTCACGGTCCAGCAACAGCCTTTCACAGGCAGGTTCCTTACGATTAGGCACCACCACCTGGGAAGCCTGGAAGGAAAGTCTGGGGTCCCTCAAATACTTCAAGTTTCAGGGAGAGGCTTACATCTCTCCTGGCACCAATACCCATGAGATGCCAGTTTAGACGTTCCAGTATCAGCATTATTTTCAATAACTGAGGCTTTAACTAGTTGCATGAACTTCCTGGTTATCTTAATTCTGCAAAAACAGTCATTTAAAGAGAGTATTATTTCTAGGTTTTAAAACGAATGAGAAGAAAGTTTGAGGGCAGATTTCCTGGGAGTTTGAATGTTCGGGGTCTTTCCCAGTCTCAGAATTCTGTCTTGCAATATCCTCTCTTTAAAAATCCTGGTTTTGGTCATATGTGCCACCAGCCATTTCAACAGAGACCGAAGTAGTCAACTTCTAGTCTATGCATACAGCTTTCATGTGACTCTCAGCCTCTTATTCCGAGACTCTCCAATGTACAAAAACAGATGCATCAACTACTGTTTCCAACTTTTCTAGCTTGGGAAACTTAGGTTTCTTTATGCTCACATGCTCAGAAGTATTGAAAAATGAGCATATTTTTAAATGAATACAATCATATCAAAACCTTGTGTAACTCAGTGAATCTGTCCTGGCCATACGTTAGGTTGATCTGGAAGCCTTAGAAAAGGCCACGCCCAGGCCTGAGAGATTATTTTTTTTCCACTTAGGTGAACTGGGCTGGGGTCCAGACATCCACACTTTTAAAATCTGGGGAGATTCTAACCAAAGTTAAAGCCCAAGACTGTGGTAGAGAGAAAAACTGGGCTTCTCTTTTTTAACTTTAAACTTTTTACTTTGTACCAGGGTATAGCTGATTAACGATGTTGTGGTAGTTTCAGATGAACAGGGAAGGGACTCAGCCATAGAAACACATGTATCCATTCTCCCCCAAAGCCCCCTCCCGTCCTGGCTGCCACATAACACTGAGCACATTTCCATGTACTGTATAATTGGCCCTTGTTGGTGATCCATTTTAAAGATAGCAGCGTGTACATGACCTTTCCAAAGTCCCTAACTATTCTTTTACCCCAGCAACCACAAGTTCATTTTCCAAGTCTATGAGTCTCTTTCTGGAAAAAATGGGCTTCTTAATCAAATATTTATTAAAATGAGAAGTATCTGTCTCATCCAAACTGGAGAGAAAGAAGCTCACGTCTCTATGTGAAGAGATGCCGACTTGCAAGAGAGGACTATTGAAGCAGGTATTTATTGCCAGATTACTGAGGGCTTGACTTACCTCAAGTTTGAGTAGTAAATAAACTCTGAGTTCTTTTATTCTCCCACCTTAACCAGCCTCCCTTACTTGACTCAAGATGTAATTCTAAACCTTCAAGAAAAGTGTATCAACAAACTCCTCTCATCTTTCTGTTAATTCAGAAGTGGACAAATTCCTCATAAAAAGAACTGAAAGCAGAACCATCTCGTAATTGGTTCCCACGTACTATACTGGGCGCACAGGTTTGAGGAGGAGATAGCATCTCTGGGGCGAGCCTGGGAGGCGGGGCGGTAGAAACTTCGTATCACGACATCAAAGCCTTGGGAGAGATGAAAAGGCATCTCTCTATTTGCATCATAAACAAATTTTACATATTATGATATTCCAAGAATCTTTCATTTTAACAGGTGGAAAAACAAGGACAGAGGCCGCGTGTAAAACACAGAGCCTCATTTGTGGTTGGTGATGAAGTTTATGGGGCTTTGATAGAAGCTCTGCCATTAGTGAGCGGCAGGCAAGGGCTTGTCAGGCTCTGCCCAGGGCACGGTGTTTACCGATCCCAGGGTGATGCGATAAATCCATCGTCAGTTGGGCACAGCTGCAAATTCATTTTTAAAAGGACCATTTTGGTCCCAGTGAACCTGTCTCAGATTTTTTTACCTCCTTTTCTGAAGGGCCGTAACTTAAAAGGGGCGACTTGGTGGGTTTCAACCGGCTTGGCACGAGTACATATCTGCAGGGCTGGGTGAGCGGCACGGGATGTGGGCACGGTTTTCCTGCCGGTCCCGGGATGGAGGCCGCCGGGATGCAGACACAGGCCGGCAGCTACTTCCCGCCGCTTGGCGGTGAGCGCGGGCTCGGCGAGCAGCCTCGGTGGGGAGCAGGCGGCTGCATCTGGGCCCGGCACCTGTTCCTCACCCGGGCAAGCAAGCACACAGCGACAATGGCTTTAATCAAGGGAGAGTGACGAGCGATTAGGTGTTTCTAATTGTACCTGGAACCTCTGACAGAGCCCCACTCATCTTGTTTGATTCCTTAATTACAGAAACGCCTCTCAGAAATGGCTGCCGCCTCCCAGACAAGAACGCACTCATCTCTGGATGTGATGGTCCACTTTCCAGAGAGAAGGGTGAGCATGATGAAGCCCTGAGGCTTTTCCAGCCAATGGACATGCAGGCTAGTTCACTGAGGCAGTCCCTCCATTTTCAGACGTTATCCGTTGCTGTGAGCTCAGATTGTTTCAGAGCTAGATTTGGGTTTTTTTCTGACTTGTTTTAGTTAGTTTTAAATTTTTAAATTTTATTGACATACAGCTTTAAATTTTTAGTTAGTTTTAAATTTTATTGACACACAGTTGATTTACAACGGTACACTTTATTTCTGATGCACGTCGAAGTGACGGTCATGCATGCGTGCGTTCTTCTCCATTACGATTTATCCCAGGACATCAAAGACTGCTCCCCGTGCTGCCCAGGGGGGCCCTGTGGTCTATCCGTTCCTCACACAATCTGCATCTGCTGATCTTAAACCCTCTGTCCTTTCCTACCCCACACCTGCCCGCCGCCCTTGGCAACCACTGGTCTGTTCTCTATGTCTGTGAGTTTGTTTTTGTTTCAGAGATGTGTTTCATATCCTAAAAATAGGACCCAGAGATATACTTTGCATACAAGGCACTTGGAAATTTTCAATAAGTCAGCGACTTCGTGAAAATGAGGAGAAACACATGGCAGGTCAGCACCACGAAACACAAATTACTGTTCCTTCACTAAACAACGAACAGTGTCTGAGAGAAATACAGGCCCGGCGTGGTGGGCTGGCCATGCTGCTGAGAAAGCCAGGGCCCGGCAGGAGAGGCTCTCAGTAAGACTGACCCCCAGGAGACACGAAAACGGCCCAGACTGAGGCGATGTCTTAGGCCGCCCAGTCACAGAGCCGGTCTGTCCCTGTGCTGCATGGCGGGTCCGTCAGCTACTGCATCACTGGGCGTTTACCCGTGTGGCATTACGGGAATTTCTGGGGCAGGCCGACTAGACATAAGCAAACAGGGCCCCTTGAGAGGCCTGCAGACCCCACGGGGGGCATGGGGGCGACAAGACAATGTTCTGGGGGGCGCTGCACTCTCCTTCTCGATACAGCGAAGGATGACATCTTGTGACAGAGAGACGGTGAGACACGGGCACCTCACATGCTGACCGAATCCCAAGAAGTCAGGCTGGACGCAGCAACACGTCAGGCTCCAGCTCTTAGCTGCCAGTGAATCTGCCCATTCTGGGCGTGGGGGCACCTGGGCGCTGGTGGGGGGACGGCTGGGGGTGGGAGGAGCACAGCAGATTGAAGCAGCCCGGACATCACTCCGGCCTGGGCCGTTTTCACGTCTCCTGGGGGTGACTCTTCCTGCCGAGATGTCTGGGTCTCGGTGACCTGGTGGTGACAAGGACTAAAGGAGGCTGCTCGCTGGGCCGTCTCCGGACCACCCCGAGCTGCGGGTGCTCCAGCCTGGGCGCCCAGCTGGTCACTGCGACCCGCACTGTGACCAGTGCCGTCTGAGGCCCCAGGTATGGAAGCCCTGGGCAAACAGCCCCTCTTTGTCCTAAGTCCAGGCCTCTGCCCACCCACTGGCCCAGCCCGCAGCTCCGCACACCTCCAGCAGAACCCACCTGGGCTGTGGAGCCAGGCTTCACATGCGGGGAGTGGTGGAGACACCTGGTTTTGCTTTTCCTCCACACAGCAGCCTTCTGGAATCTTAACTCTGTGGGGACTAGTCGGGATCGAACGCCTCCTGTCTGCTGTCTCCATCACCCCCATTCTCCCGTCTTCCCACAGGGTCAGAGGAGCTGGCCGTTCATGTCCAGGGCCTCACGTCCTGGGCCTCCTCTCCTCGGACACGAGCACTTCCCCATGGACCTCACTCTCAGCAGGACAGTGGGAATAAAGGACCTCAGGATAGACGTCCTTTCTTGACAAAGCCTGGAATTCATGATGACTTTGACATCATAAAAATCCCGTTTGGAATGTCTCCAGTCGACAATCAGGTCCTTCTTCTCTTTCCACGCCTGCTGGGACACTCACAGCCCTCCAATCACAAAGGTACACAACCCGGGGGGGACTGGGGAGACGGCACAGAAAGGGACAGCAAAGGAGAAAGCATGTTAACTTGATTTTACAGCGTTACTGTCGTTTTATTACATCTGGAATCATTATTTACTTTCCACCACATCACCAGTGAGGTCTGCACAGAGCAGGCAGAGTCTGAACCCGGCATTTAAGAAAGGACAGAGCGTAGGTGAGAATGGTGGACTGGACAGGCCAGGTGGAGACAAACTAGAGCAGAGACCCAGGAAGTTAGAACGATGAGTGTCAACCATCTGAATGCCTCCGAAACCTGGATTTGTGCAGACACAGCATCTCCAAAGATCCACCCGAGTGTGGTGTCCAGGTAGACCTACCATCTTAACTTTCTAGCCAATAAAGTGTTTTCAGAAACGATTATCACAACGCTCTTCAGTTGCCAAACAGATATGCGACAATTACTCCAATGAACGGAAAGATCCAACTTAGCAAAGCACTTAATGTTAGCTATTGGAGTTACGACGGCATCACGCGCGCTAAGTCGCTTCAGTCGTGTCCAACTCCTTGCAACCCTATGGACCGTAGCCGGCCAGGCTCCTCTGTCCATGGGATTCTCCAGGCACGAATACTGGAGTGGGTTGCCATCCCCTCCTCCAGGGGATCTTCCCAACCCAGGGATTGAACCCACGTCTCTTACGTCTCCTTCATTGGCAGGCAGGTTCTTTTCCGCTAGCGCTAGCTGGGAAGCCCCTATGATGGTTATCAGTAAGTACAAAAAAAAAGAAAAGAACCAACAACTAGCTAATAAGCAGTGGAGTGGACTCCAACACCATTTTCCAAACTTTGAACTTGAGATTCTTCCTATCATGTAGTATTGCCCCTCTGACTGTCAGCATTCCTAAGATTTTAGAAATCAAAAGACAATGGAGCACAGAACCAAGAAGGACCGACGGTACAGCACATGGAACTATACTCAATAACATGTAATAACCGCTAATGGAAGAGAATGTAAAACGGGAATATATATGTATAACTGAATCACTTTGCCGTATACCTGAAACTGCCACAACACTGTAAACCACTTATATTTTAATAAAAAATGTTTAAAGACAATGGAGGAAATAGCCCCCTTCTCAGCGACTGGCTCTGCTCTGGGCCCACATGCAGCGATGAGCACACACAGCCACCCTGCTGCGCGGCCCAAACCCGCCACTGCTTCCCCTGACACCACATCCAAGGGTCCCAGCACGGCCCTCTGGGCAGACACCTGAGCTGCTGCCCAGGAAACCCCCAGCTTTGGGCGGTTTCTTTTCTGTTTGCATGGGTTGAACATGAGGGCGTTGGGAAAGAAGGCTCTAAAATCCCACCGGCTCCAGGAAGCCCCCGCGCATGGACCTCTGTCCTCCTTTCACACAGCACAGTGTCCAGACCTGCGTGAGAAGGTCACTGGAGACGCTGCTCTGCGGGCTGGCCCAGGGCTGCGGATGAGCAGAAACCACAGGGGCTCACAGTCCCCCGTCAGGGGGTTGGGGGTGCCTCACCCCCCAAGGAAGCCTTCTCCCTTAGCCCCCCGTGTGAGCACGTGCAGGCTGTCACCCCACCTGCTGGGGGTCTCTCCGGACATTTCCTAACCCCTGCCTTCACGCGATCACCAAGATATGGTAGTGATCAAGACAGAGCAGGAGCCAGGACAGCCAGGGGCATCACCACCTCCCACCTGGACCATTACAGACACTCACATCAGACCGTACACACCGAACTCCCGAGACCCAGTTCAGTGATGGCCAACGTCGTGCCATTTCCGTTTTACTGTCGTCCACCGGGATCGCAAGGTCCCAGTCAACTGGGATCATCCTTTTATGTTTATATCCTTATATTTTTCTTCGGGGGGATAAACTTAAACACGCTGAAATACACAAATCGTAACTGAATAACTGTGACAGATTGAACCACCCATGAAGCCCACACCCGATCCCCCTAAAGAGCATCCCCAGCTTGTCAGAAGGCGGCCTCCTGTTCCACCTCCCAGGAGCAATCACCGTTTGGACATATCTCACCGTTGATGAGCGTAGCCGGGATTCAAACATCACATAAATGGAGTCATAGAAAGCATGCTCTGGGGGAGAGGTCTGGCTTCTTTTTTCAGCTTAATGTCCATGAGAGTCATCCACCTGGTTGATTCGGCCACTGCTTACTCCTCTTTGGTGACCGGTGGCACCACTGGGTGACTAGGCCGCAGTTTGCTTGTCCTTTCACCCACTGGTGGCCACTGGAGTTGTCTCTGGTTTTGTACAATTGTGAGTAAAGGTTCTATGAACAGTAGGATGCAACTATTTGGGACGTATATGTTCTTTTTTTGTTTTGTTGGTTTGTTGTTTTTATTTTTTATGTAAAAACATGATCGCAGTTACTGGAGTCTAAGGGCATGTGCCTAACTTTATAAGAAATTGCCAAACACGTTCCAAACTGGTTTCACTGTTTACAGACCGACCAGAATCGAGCAGGAATTGCGGCTGTGCTTTTTCAGACGTGGCCATGCCATTCGGTGGGCGGTGTTGCCCCCTCGAGACACCAGACACCAGGCTGTCTGCACCTCCCTGACAACTACAGCATTGAGCGCTTCTTTATGGGCTCATCCGACCGGTGGACATCTTCCTTATCTTTAAAAATAATGTGTTTATTTTCTGTTGTTGAAACTAAGAATCACATTCCTGAGGTGACGTGAGCCCTATGTCATTTATGTGCCTTGAGAATAGTTTTTCCCAGTCTAGACCTGCTCATTCTCTTTTCCAAAATCTACTTTTAATGAACAGGAAGGATTTTTTTTAATGAAGTCTAATCAAACATTTCCCTTTGAATATTGCTTTCTGTGTCCCATGCAAGAACCTGTTGCCTACCTCCTGGTTAGAGAGATTCTCTCCAATGTTTTCTTTTAGACACTTTGTAGTTTTAGTTTTACTTTACATATACATGATATACCTCAATTTTTGTTTCTGAGGTAAGGTAAGCCAAGTTTCTTATTTATTTAGTTAGTTATTTATGTTTGGTTGTGCGAGGTCTTCATTCTGCACAGGCTTTTCTGGCTGCGGTGAGCGGGGCCCCTCTCCAGCTGCAGTGCGTGGGCTTCTCCTGCTCCGGAGGACGGGCTCTAGACACACGGGCTCCTCAGCCGTGGCGCACGGGCTTAGCTGCCCTGCAGTACGTGGGATCATCCCAGACCAGAGGTCAAACCCGTGTCCACAGCACTGGCAGGCACATTCTTATCCACTGGACCACTGGGGAAGCCCCAAGTTTGTTTTTTTCCCCCTATATGAGCATCAAGTCATTTCAGTAATATTTGTCTTTTTTAAAAAACTTACTTTTCCCATTGAACATTTTAGATGTCTTGGTTAAAAAACCAATTGGCCATATGAGGGTGGGCTCTAGAACCTCTAATTTACTCCACTGTTTACTAATGTCTATTTTATATTCTCAGACTAAAACCACACTGCTGGACTTCCCAATAAGTCGTGATGTCAAGAATCATAAGCTCTCTCACAGTCTTTCCTAGGCTTCTATATCAATGTCAGAATCAGTTACCTAAGTGCTTACTGTATAAGACCAGGATTGTGCTGAAAACACAATCAAATTGGAGAAGAGAGACAGCTTACCAGCAGTGAGCCTTCCAACCCTTCATGAACATGGGACATGCCTCTTTGTTTATTGAGGTATTCCCTATTTTCTCTCACCAAGTTTTGTCATTTCAGTGTGACATACGCTGTTTGTCTTTTGTTAACTTTATTTCTAAGTACTTTACGCTTTTTTGATGCTTTTACACATTGATTTTTTATTTTACTTTCCAACTGGTTGCTGCTAATTTATATTAATTCAATTGTATTTTTGAATATTGACCTTCATCCTAAGACTTTGTTAAATGCACAGATTTGTCCTAATAAGCTATTGCTGTGGTGGTTGTTGTCAATAACTTGGGATTTTCTGTGTAAATAATCAGCTTGTCCGGGACAGGACAGTTTACCTCCTTATTTTTATTTCTTCTTCTTATCTTTCTGCACTGGGCGGGACCCCCATATGAAGTTGAATGTAGTGATGGTAAGAGGTATCCCTCCCTTGTTCCAAACTGTAGAAAAAAGCACCAGCATCTCAATAACCTGAAGGTTTTAGTAAATGGCTTCCCTGGTGGCTCAGATGGTAAAGAACCTGCCTGCAGTGCAGGAGACCCGGTTGAATCTCTGAGTCAGGAAGATCCCCTGGAGAAGAGAATGGCTTCTCCAGTATTCTTGCCTGCAGAATTCCATGGACAGAGCCTGGTGGGCTACAGTCCAAGGGGTCGCAAAGAGTTGGGCACAACTGAGTGACTAACACACACCTTTATCAGATTGAGGAAGTTTCCTTCAATCGCTAGATGCCTGAGAATGTTTGTCTTGAACAGGTTTTAATTTTTACCAAAATTTTTTTATCAATCTATTGAAATAAATATATTACTTTCTTTTTTTATTCAATTTCAATGATTTTCCATTTCTATGGTCTATGATTCTCAAACATTAAACCAACTTTATATTCATAGGATAAAGCCCACTTGGTCATGGTGTATTTTTCACACGTATTGTTGGATTCAATGTCTTAACATTTTGTTCAAGATTTCAGCATCAATGTTCTTAAAAGATACTGGTCTATGATTTGTATTTTTCCTGTGACTCTTTTGTTAGGTTTAGGTATTACAATTATGCTACCCTCGTTAAATGAGTTTAAAAGTTTCCTTTCTCTATTTCCTAAAAGAATATTGTAGGATTGATGACTTTTCTTCCTTATGTATTTGAAAGAATTCTCCAGTGAAACCATCTGGGTCTAGGGTTCTCTTGTGGGAAATTACTTTGATAGGAATTTTAAGGTCTTGGATAGATATAAACTTACTTGGCTTTTTCCTTTCACCTTGTGTAATTTTTCATAAGTTAAACATTTTTTTGAGGAATCTGTCCATTTCAATTTTAATTTATTGACAAATGTCAAATGACAAATGTCAAACTGTCAGATCTATCAAATTTATGGGCATAAACCTGTTTGTAATATTTCCTTATTATACTTCTGCAGATGCCTGCAGGATCTGTAATGATCTCCCTTCTTTCATGACTGATACTATCAGTTTTTGCTTTCTCTCTTTTTTTCTGAATTATTTTTGCCAGGAGTTTATGACTTTATTAATATTTTCAATAGACCTTGTTGGGCGTTGTCCTGTTCCCAGCTGCTATGGGCTGTTCCTGATTTATTTCTGCTCCCAGTTCTATCATTTCCTTCTTTCTAGCTACTTTGGGTTTCATGTGCTCATTTTTTTTTTCTAGTTTCTTGAAGTGGAAAATTAGATCATTGATTTAAATCACTTTCTTTCTAAAATAAGCATTTTGGAGTTATAAATTTCCCTCTGAACACTGCTTTAACTACATTTCATAAAATGTGATATGCAGTACTTTTATTTTCATTCAATTTGAATTATTTCTCTTTCGCATTGTGATTTCTCCTTTGACATATGGGGCTTTTTCAAGTTCATCATTTAACACAAAAATATTTGGAACTTTTCTGGAGCTCTTATTCTTATTGATTTCAAATGCAATTCCTTTGTTGCCATAAGACACATTCTGTAATATTTCAATCTTCTGAAGTTGATTAAGTGTTGTTTTACAGCCCAGCATATGAATTATCGTGATAAGCATTCCATGTATGCTTGAAAATAATGTGAAATCTGCAGAGTTGGGCAGAGTTTCCATCAATGTCAATTAAGCCACTTAGATCCTATAATTTAGGTTTATAATTTAAGTGGATAAATTTATAAACATATAGATTTATAATCGTAATTCATAATTGAGATTCTCTGTCTTTACTGATTCTTTTTATCTAGTTATTTTATAGATTCCTGACAATACAGTTTTACTAAGCCTAATAAATTCTGTCATTTTTGGTGCAGTTATTTTGAACCTCTAGTCCTAAAGCTTGTACAAAGTGTTCATGATTATGTCTTGTTTATGGTTATGTCTTGCTGATAGACCTTCATTAGTATGAAGTAGTTTTCTTTATATTTGGTGATATGTTTGCCTCAAAGCCTATTTATATATACTACATATCATTATATCTACCTATTTAATATACATCTATTTATATATATATAGGAGTCCCTGGTGGGTCAGTGGTAAAGAACCCTCCTGGCAATGCAGGAGACCCGGGTTCAATCCTTGGGTTGGGAAGATCCCCTGGAGGAGGGAATGGCAACCCACTGCAGTATTCTTGTCCAGAGAATCCCATGGACAGAGGAGCCTGGTGGGCTATAGTCCATGGGGTCACAAGAGTTGGATATGACTTAGTGACACCACCCCCATTTTTATGAAATATATATATCTCTGCATTTTTCATCTCCATTCAGACTAGTTCTATGTAAGTGTTCAACAGCTTCTGCCAGTGGCCACTGAGCTGGGCGCTGAGCCCTGGAATGTCTCTGCTCTGTGTTGAAGACTAGGTTCCGGATACAGAATTCTAGGTTGGCAGATGCTTTCAGTGCCCCAGTGATTCCAGCATCTTCTCGTCTCTGTTCCAGAAGAGATCTCTGTAGTTACATTGTCATTTGCCTTATGTAAGATGCCATTTTCCCCTAGCTGCTTTTTAAAATTTCATATGTATGCTTGGATTTCAGGAACTCAACTATGACATGCCTAGAGGTCTGGGGTTTTGGTTTCTCTTCTCTTATCCTACTGGGAATTCTTTGAGGTTGTTGGATTTGTAAACTTGATGTTTTTTAAAGCATTCAGGACACTTTAAACTATTATTTCTTCAAATCTGTTTTCCCATTCCAGTATCTTCCTCACTGCTTTTTGGAACTCTGATTACAGATGTGTTAGATTCCTTGATATCTATTTAACTCCAGGCTTTGGAAGCTCTGTTCATTTCCTTCAATGCTTTTTCTGTTCTTCAGAATTGATCATTTCTATTGATCTACTTTCTTCTTTTTTTTTCCTGTTCTTTATTTTGGCTACACTGGTCTTTGTTGTGGCAAATGGGCTTCTTTCTGATTTCACAACGCAGGCTTAGTTCCCCTGCAGCATGTGGGATCTTAGTTTTCCAACAAGGGATGGAACCCTCATCCCCTGTGTAAGAAGTCAGATTCTTACCCACCGGGCTGTCAGGGAAGTCCTCTATCGATCTGTTTTCAGGTTCACTGATTCTTCCGTCATTTGTCTTCATTCTTCTATGAAGTCAATTCTGTGATCACTTCAATCCTATTTTTGAATATTTAAAGCCAATAATTTCTGCTTACCAGTTCTCTTCCAGAGTGCTCCAACTAGTCACTTACTAGGCATTTACTTTCCTTTACATTGTGGTACCCACTTTATTAAACACTTTAATGTATACCTATGCTCACTGCAGCATCTGGTTCACTTGAGTTGGTTGTTATTTGCTGTTTCTTTAAGTACGAGGACATTTTCTTGCTTCTTCACACGTCGTGTCTGACTCTGTGACCCCACAGACTGTAGCCCTCCAGGAGCCTCTGTCCATGGCATTTCCCAGGCAAGAATACTGGAATGGGTTGCCATTTACTCTTCCAGAGGATCTTCCCAACCCAGGGATCAAACCTGCGTTTCTTGCTTCTGTATTGGCAGGCAGATTCTTTACCACTGCTCCAATTACTGTTAAACACAAGTCATTATGGATGAAACATTGTAGTCTCTGGATTATTTTACGCTTCTCTGGAGAATAATTTTTATTTCAGCAAGAAGGTAGTTTCAGGTCAGTTCAGTTCAGTAGCTTAGTCGTGTCTGACTCTTTGCGACCCCATGGACTGCAGCACGCCAGGCCTCTCTGTCCATCACCAAATCCTGGAGCTTACTCAAACTCACGTTCATTGAATCGGTGATGCCATCCAACCATCTCATCCTCTGTCATCCCCTTCTCCTGCCCTCAATCTTTCCCAGCATCAGGGTCTTTTCCAATGAGTCAGTTCTTCACATCAGGTGGCCAAAGTATTGGAGTTTCAGCTTCAGCATCAGTCCTTCCAATGAATGTTCAGGAGTGATTTACTTTAGGATAGACTGGTTGGATCTCCTTGAAGTCCAAGGGACTCTCAAGAGCCTTCTCCAGCAACACAGTTCAAAAGCATCAATTCTTCGGCACTCAGCTTTCTTTACAGTCCAACTCTCACATCCATACATGACCACAGGAAAAAGCATAGCTTTGACTAGATGGACCTTTGTTGGCAAAGTAATGTCTCTGCTTTTCAATATGCAGTTAGTTTGGCAGGACTCAAACCCCATACTTTGCAGTGGACAACAACTAAATTCTTTGCTTAACTGTACTGGTTTCCAGATGCCTTTTTCTCATCCTGCAACACACAGCCCAGCTCAGCAGTCAGTTGGCAGGTGGGTGGGCTGCATATGACGGTCTGGGGCACCTGTCTTTCATCATTTTCTAACTTTCTAGATGGTCAGCCAGCCCCAGGGTCCCTCAGGCTTTCGTCTGCCATCCCAGCCACAAACTGGGGATTGGGGAGGGCCTTCAAGCAAAGAGGTGTGAATTCAAAACTATTGCCCCCTCTGTGGCTTGTATTTTAAGAGTGGGCTCCTCTCCAGCTTCTGCCTATTATCAGTTACTCTCCATTGACATTAAAAGGGTTTTTATTATTATTATATTCTGTTCAGCTTTTGTAATGATTATCCTTGGGAGAGTTAACCTGATAAGCTACTCTGTCATTACCACAGACTTGAACTTCCATATATTGTATTTTGAGTATTGCCTACGATAAACTTAGGCTTCCCAGGTGGCTCAGTGGTAAAGCATCTGTCTGCCAATGCAGAAGATGCAGGTTCGATCCTTGGGTCAGGAAGATCCCAAAGTAGGCAATGGCAACCTACTCCAGTATTCCTGCCTAGAAAATCCCATGGACAGAGGAAGCTGGCAGGCTACAGTCCATGGCGTCACAGAGTCAGACACAACTGAGTGACTAGGCACACAGGATAAGCTTGGTAGGTGTTCGGTACCCAGTTCTGACCTGCACTAGCATTAGATGTTTCTCTTCCTTTAATTTTCGCAGCGGGCGCTCCTACAGCACTTTGAGGAAGTCCAGTGGGCTGGACCGTGTCGGGATCACCTATGGAGGCTTTCTCTCAGGCTCTGGAGGCCAGCAGAACAGTAAGGTGAAAAGTGCCATCCAAGAATGCATCTAGACGTGCCATCCCCTCCTCAGACAGGTAACCACAGTCACCTCCCACCAGCGACAAGCTCTGTAATAAGCTGGTACTCAGATCATTTCCCCTCTCAAAATCCTTTGGAAAAAAAACAACTGATAAACTTCAGAAAACCTGTTTCTATAACAAAATGTCCCTTCGTTGCTGCATTTTTTTTTTAAACTGGATTAGAACCAGCCACTCCTCTTACTGTGCTATTGAAATAAAATATGGTAACCTGGTATCTTTACTAGAAACCTAGACTTGGGAGAGAGTCCCAGAAACAGGGTTTCCTTGAGACCAGTTTGGAACCAACCATCTCTCCCAAGGGCTTCCCCAGTAAAGAATCCACCTGCAATGCAGGAGATGTGGGTTGGATCCCTGTGTCAGGAAGATCCTCTGGAGAAGGGCATGACAACCCACTCCAGTATTCTTGTCTGGAGAATCCCATGGACAGAAGAGCCTGGCAGGCTGCAGTCTGTGGAGTCACAAAGAGTTGGGCATGACTGAGCAACTGAGCATCTCTTCAAAATCTGGAATCCAGGCTCCAGGGTGCAAGAACCTCTCCTTTCTGCTGAAGTCCTGGTGGGCACACACTACCTAGGAATGGTCACCCATCACTTTGTAGGAGTCGATCTGGAACCTTCAACTAGACCATAGCTCCCTACTCACAGGACCTCTTCTCAGCCTGTGCTGGTTTTACAATATC
This sequence comes from Giraffa tippelskirchi, assembly GCF_054371585.1. NCBI lineage: Eukaryota > Metazoa > Chordata > Mammalia > Artiodactyla > Giraffidae > Giraffa > Giraffa tippelskirchi. The sequence goes on from NC_137284.1 coordinate 159,992,643, forward strand.
CAGTACGGGGGTCCCAAAGATGGCCCAACCCAGCCACCGAGATGACGTGTAAGGATGACTTGCTGACATCATTTTGGAGGCAGGACAAGAAGTTTCAACCTCAGATCTTCACACGACTTTAATTTCAACTTTGCCTTAAAGTTAAGTGCCTACTATGTGTCAGATCCCCTGCTGGGGGCCAAGGCATATGAGACAAAGTAAGATCCGTGGTATCAAGAAGTCCACAGTCCAGTGGGGAAGCAAGACAAAAAACAGTGAATGCAAACATATGATTGTCAATATCGGAGATGTTAGTGAAGGAAACAGTGAAGAAAGGGTAATAGGTTTGGAGGAAGTAACTTTGCAACAGTAGTATTTATCCCATTGTGAAGGACAGAGAAGCCTGGCGTGCTATAGCCCGTGGGGTCATAGAGTTAGACACGACTTAGCAACTGAACCAGAGCAATGAAGGCCGTCTCTGAGCTCTGAGTTCACCTGATGGAGAGTGAGGCTACTTCTGGCAAACTGTGTGCCCGTAATTTGCAACCAAAGCCAGGGGGAAACACAGGCATCTCGATCCCTCTGTTACATGTGACAGTTGCCCCACCCAGGGTCTCTCCAGGCTGGTGAGTACCCCGCCCCGACATCCCTCACATGCACAGTCTTGGTAACCAGCTCAGGAAACGAGGCCGTGTCCTTCAGGGCTGCGTAAACACACAGGTCAGCCAAGGTAAGAACCCCATGAGTCGGTGCTTCTGTTCAGCTGAACGCTCTCCATTCGCACACTCGTGAGCTCAACTCCTCTTCTGAGCTGCGTCCACGCCCAGAAACACAGACCCCACAGGGTGGGGGCACCTCGGGGCTCTGACGGGGCCCCGTCAGAGCCTGAAATTATTTTAAATTCCCTACTAATGTCTCTGGGTATATTCCCAAATCTAGCCCTGAGGCTGGAAAAACGCATCAATCCGGTCTCTTCACACTGCGCAAAGGTCTTCATTTCCCAACTCAATTATAACTAGAAAGTATCTGAACTTGGCCTCAGTGGTCTGGTTTCCCCATTAACATCTGGGTCCTTGGAATTAATCTCTTATAAGAACACTCCCCTTTACACCTAATTCCGGTTTCTCAATATGCCACATTTGAGGATTTCTGGCTTCTACAAATCTCAGGCTACATGAAGGAAGGATGGGTTGGGAGGGCGAGAAAGTCACCGCTTCTGCGACCATTAACTGATCACAGCCTGCCTCGTCCTCCGTGAACAAAACAGAGGATATTTATTGGGAGATGCTTACGAGAACCACTGATAAGGCAGAGACATTGTCACAATGAACTAACCAGAAAAGCAACCTGCACAAACAGGTTGGCTTCAGATTACAGTAAACCACCGCGGATCAATTCCTACTTTAACCCAAGCTCCTGGGAAGAAAGACCACACAAGACCTGAATGATGGACTGAACTGTGTAGAACATCCAGGTGTGACTATGTCCTCTTAGAGGGAAGTGGCCGGTGGGCCGACACAGGGCTCTGGAGGGCGCCCTGACCTGATGAATCTCTGCAGCAACAATTAGAGGAAACTATCAACAAATGTGTCTATAAAGTGTATATGTGACAATCCCGAGGGGACATAATACAAGTATTTGTAACCTGACAGGCTTTAAAAAAAAAATAGCTAAATGACTGAAACCAACTTTATGTAACAAGTCCTGTATTTGAAAAACTCAATTGCAAGATTAGGGAAAACTGAGGATACTAGTTTGTGTTTTAAAAAAAGTAACAATAATAATTGAGAAGCTTATTGAATAATAGCATTTAAACAGCGTCCATTAGATGACAGACCTTCCTCCACCTTGAGGCTGAGCTTTCTCTGTTTACCATCAGATCCTCAGCAACTAACACAGGTAGGGCTCTTAGTAAATGTGTGCTGGGGAGGGTGAATGGACAAACCAGGATACACAGTGGCCACAAGCAGTAGCTGGATGATCCGTGCCCACGCTCTGCTCTGTTTAGCCCAGGACGGGCATGGCCCTGGGGCTGATGCTGGCCACCGGGAGTGCTCATGTGTCCAGCACAGGTCAGGGGAGGTGCTGAGTCAGTGCTGAAAGCTCAAAGAATGTCACTGAGCTATCCTGAGGGTCTTGAAAGAGCACTGTAAGATCAACATGGGTTTCTAGAGCAGTGAAAATACTCTGAATGATATCACAGTGGAGGACACACCATGTTACCTCTTTGTCCAAACCCATAGACTGGTCTGTGGGAGACCTGGGTTCAATCCCTGGGTTGGGAAGATCCCCTGGAGAAGGGAATGGTCACCCACTCCAGTATTCTGGCCTGGAGATCCCATGGACTGTATAGACCATGGGGGTCACCAAGAGTCGGACATAAATGAGTGACTTTCACTTTCACAGACTGGACATACCAAGAGTGCACCCTGATACGAGCTACGGGCTCTGAGTGATGACCACGTGTCCCAGTGGCTCCACTGTCTGTAACAAACGGACCATCTGGTGGGGATGTTGATAGCAGGGAGGCTGGGCTGGGGCGAGGGGTAGGTGGGAACTACCTGTATGTTCCTTTCAGTTTTGCCAGGAACCTAAAACTGCTCTAAAAATATGATGTCTTTTTAAAAAGATTAAACTGGGGAGGAAGCTGTAAATGGTAAGTGTGAAAAAGTAAAACCAAGCACAAACCAAGGCAGGCATGCTGGCCAAGTTCTCGACTTTGGAAGGCCACACCCACCAAGGAGACCAAGGGGGAACCCCGTCTGTTGATTTTCAGTCTCCAAGGAAGCCCCCGGGGAGCCCGCAGCCAGCATTCCTGGACGGTGGGGGGCAGGCCCACCCAGCGAGGCCTCCAGCCTCCACACACATTCCAGCTACTGGCGTTCCCGGGTTCCTCCCAAACACCCACCACCTCGTGGACAAGCCCACCCCCAGGACATTCAGGACCGTTCAGTTGTGTGATCCCCACGTTGAAGACCCTGATGGGAGCAAAAGGGGCAAACCACATGCCTCTCAGAGCAGAAAGCCTGCCACTCGGCCCGCACGCGTCACCAGGGGCCAGCACACAGTGTAGACAAGGTCTTCCCAGACGTGCCCAGGGTGGGGACAAAGTCACACAGGGCGGCTAGCCAGGCACAGCTGGTCATCACCACTCACGGGCTAACATCCAAGCCAAGGGGCTGCCTTAGACAAGCGGGCTTGCAGGCATCGGCACCACGGGCATCAGGGAGCTAAGGGTGCCCAGCAGACGTGCTGCAGACGGGAACTCGGCCTCCTGAGTCAGGACATATGTTGCCAAGCTGCCTTTCCTGGGAAGGCTGCGATGTAGCCGCTTCACCACGTGCTTCCCAAACGCATGTGCCCTCAGATCCCTTGTCCCCCGAGGTGGAACCACACCCCGGGAAGGCCCTCAGCAGGCACACAGCGAGCGGGATGCCCCCTCCTGCCGGACTGTGGTCCAGGAAACCGTGGTCTGGACATGAACGGACAGGTCAAGATGGCACTCGGTGGGGACAGGTAGCCACACTGACCCAGAACTGACAAGACACACACAGGTCCCCACCCTGGGGGTTCCTGTAGGCACAGTTCAAACAGCACCCTGCTCTCTACAGAGGTCTCAGATGCAACCCCGAGGAAGACCTGAGGCTGAGTCTGAAGAGGGGCAGGGACTCCTGTTACACAGCAGATCACTGTCCTCACCAGACGCTGGTGCTCGGAAATGAAGGGGGGTGGCGGTGGGCGCACCTCTGCCCACTGGCATCGAGCTAGATCGATACAAAGAGTCAGGCAGACGGCCAATTACCTGCCACCCAGAGCTTCACTTGAGGGACTGAAATCGTTTTTACAAGCGTGAATTTAAATTTCCAGACATAAGATAGTCTTCCTCAGACGTTTACCAAAACATTACAATTTTCGGTATTCACGCAAAATTAGGAGGTACTACTAGTCCCAGCTAGAAAGGTTATGCTCAAAATCTTCCAAGCTAGGCTTTAGCATTCTGTGAACTGAGCACTTCCAGATATTCAAGCTAGGTTTAGAAAAGACAGAGGAAGCAGAGATCAAGTTGCCAACATTCGCTGGATCATAGAGAAAGCAAAGGAATTCCAGAAAACATCTACCTCTGTTTCATTGAATGTGCTAAAGCCTTTGATTGTGTGGATCACAACAAAGTGTGGAAAACTCTTAAAGAGATGGGAATACCAGACCCTTTTACCTGTCTCCTAAGAACTGTATGCAGGTCAAGAAGCAACACTTAGAACCCTGTATGGAAAACTGAATGGTTTAGGATTGAGAAAGGAGTATGACAAGGCTGTACACTGTCACCCTGTTTGTTTAACTTATACGAAGAGCACATCATGCGAAATGCTGGGCTGGATGAGTTACAAACTGGAATCCAGATTGCCAGGAGAAATATCAACAACCTTAGATATGCAGATGATACCACTGTAATGGCAGAAAGCAAGGAGGAACTAAAGAGCCTCTTGATGAGAGTGAAGGAGGAGAGTGAAAAATCAACATTCAAAAAACCAAGATCTTGGCATCTGGTCCCATCACTGCATGACAAATAGAAGGGGAAAATGTGGAAACAATGACAGATTTTCTCTTCCTGGGCTCTCAAATCACTGCAGATGGTGACTGCAGCCATGAAATTAGAAGACAATTGCTTCTTGGCAGGAAAGCTAAGACAAACCTAGACAGTGTGTTAAAAAGCAAAGACATCACTTTGCCGACAAAGGTCCGTATAGTCAAAGCTAAAGTCCATTAGTCATGTGCGGATGTGAGAGCTGGTTAATAAAGAAAGCTCAGCACTGAAGAATAGATGCTTTCCAATTATGGTTTTGGAGAAGACTCTTGAGAGTCCCTTGGACTGCAAGGTCAATCCAGTCAATCTTAAAGGAAACCAACCCTGAGTATTCATTGGGAGGACTGGTGGTGAACCTGAAGCACCAGTACTTTGGCCACCTGATGAGAAGAACTGACTCATTGGAAAAGATTGAGGGCAGGAGGAGGAGATGACAGAGGATGAGATGGCTGGATGGCATCACCAACTCAATGGACATGAATTTGGGCAAACTCCGGGAGTTGGTGATGGACAGGGAGGCCTGGCGTGCTGCAGTCCGTGGCGTCGTGATGAATCAGACTCGACATGGCGACTTAACAACAACTAGTTTATCCAAGGTGTCAGCAGCCACGTGGCATCTGCTTCCGGGGACCCGAGGCAGGTTTGGGTGAGTCACCTCTCGACCGCTTCCTTTGGCTCCACCCTGACACTTCTGGCTTCACAGTGATGATGATCAAAGGCCCTGACAACTCTTCTCTCAAATATCCCACTGCTACTTCCCCTCTGTCACAGATCTTGCCACTAATTTTACAGCAGACGTTGATCGAGTTCTGTTCTGTGTGCAGAGGAGAAAACTGAACAATTAACCCTGCCCTCCTGAGGCGTACTTCCTAGAGGGATTATACCCTGACCACGTACAATATTTTTAGCAGAATTTTCTCTCCTTCAAAAGTAGAAAAGGACAGTAAGCAGAATACCAGGGAAATACACTCCCAATCTCATGCCAGCAAAGACATTCCCTGGAATTGCAGATTCTAGAATTTTGCAAGGAATTCCCCGGATCAATAGGCCATGGCAGGAAGGGAAGGCCACAGTTTCGGGTTGTCTCCACAGCTTTAGGAACTGGAGCAAGATCTGCCATATTCTTACCTCATTTCATAAAACTCAAGAAGTACGTAGTTTTAGGGAAAGTTGTATAGTTTTCGTGTCTTTGTGTGTGTGTCAGAGCATAGTGGATAAACAGCAGTGACCAGGGACAATCTTTAGCACTTTATAGTTTCACTTCGCCTGTGAGTCCCAGGTCACCCCATGGGATCAGGGCGGGCGGTCGGGGTTTTCCATCCCAGCCCTTGGCCCTGGAGGATGGGGCGTCTAGGCCTCGTCCCTGGGAGTCTCGCAGCTCAGCCCCCGGAGCAGTGTGTTTTTCTGAGGATCACTACGAGAAACTGCTTTATGAAAACTGTCACTCTGAATCCTTCACCGAGAAGGAGGGGTATAAATAATTAAGAAATTTCTGCTGCGTTTGTGGTTGAGGATGCTGTGCGCTAACCCTCAGGGCCTGATGTAAAAAGTCCAAGGTAAATATTTTTTGCATTCAGTCCTCGGAAAAGCCTTGCTCCTTCCCAAGAACGAAAATGTCTCTTCCTTTCTGAGGAAGAGAATTCTGATTCTCGCCCCGTCTTCACGTTCAGTGACCTCACCAGGGTGAAAGAAGAGGGAGAAGAAAGAAAAGCAAGGCCAGAGAAGAGGGGACAGGACATGGAGAGCTGGCAGGGGCAGGGGACAGCTCGCGGAGCGCAGACGGTCCTAGGGCCTTGGGCTTTGTTGTAAACACCACAGTAAGGCCCAAAGTCTTTTATGAAGAAGAAACGTGACCTCATAGCACAGGAAACTCTACTCAATACTCTCTGATAAAAGAATCTATAAAAGAACGAATATACATATATGCATAACGGTCACTTTGCTGTACAGCAGAAACTGACAACATTGTAAATCAACTATACTTTAATAAAAATTCTAAAATAAGTTAGTAAAAGAAACTCAGGGTCTTCAGCAGTCTCTCAGGAATGCCTCACCCCAGGGCCACCCGTCCTACCTACCTGGGAACCATCCCACTGCAACCACCACCCTCCAAGGAGTCCAGGTCACAGAGAGGTGATGAGGAAGCCCCCGTCGGGAGAGGGAACCGGGCACCATTTGAAGCAAATGGAGTTTCTGGACCGGGTCACCTGCACAGCCACGCCCACATTTCAGACATGCCCGTGAGAAATTAACCTGAAATGCAACCATGACAACTGCTGGGATCCTACCGCCCACACATGATGGAGTTCACAGACCTTTTGTGAGGCTGGAACAAATCTGCCCCGAGCTGCATCTCCCAGGAGAGAGAGGCCAGCACCTTCGAGGACAACTCGTTAGCAGAGCAGAGGCAGGATGCAGGATGGCGTCCACACCGCGTCCTCAGGAGCGCTGGGTCCAGGGCACAAGAGATGAGAGGCCGGTTCTCAGGCTCTGGGGGCTGGGGCCAAAGGGCTGGGTGTCCAGGCCTCACCCCAACTCTCCCAGATCTCTCTCTTATCTGTTTTCTCATGGAGGCCCTGAGTGAGATTTAATGTGAAAACGGGATTCTACTGTCTCCAAATACTGAGACGGCAGAATGAGGTGACCCCAGGGGACACACGATCCAAAGATCTGTCGCCTGTCACTCAGCCTACCTGCCTTCCTCGCAACTCGGGTCATGACCCCCAGTGACTTCATCTGCGGGCTCACTGACACTTTCCCATCTTTATCCTGACACAGTGACCCGCTCCCTCCGTACGGGACCCTCTCCTCACCTACACTGTGGCCTCAACTGCCTTCTCCACCCTGAGCTGCCCTGATGCAAGCCCTGCCCTCCTCAGCGCCCCAGACAGCAGCCAGTGGACAGCCCGGCTGGGCGTCCACTGCCACAGACACTCGGTGTGACCACAGCTGGGCTCCAGACGCGTCCCAGAGCCTGCTTTCCTCCTGTCCCCCTGTCTCCTGCGGTCACGTGTAAGACTCCTGGTGCTGAAAGTCTTTCGTGTTGTGGGTTCAGAAGCATCCTGTGTGCACACATGTGTCTGTGCATGCACATGCCTGCTTTTGTGTATGTGTGTGTATGTATACTCAGACATGTTCAACTCTTTGCTACCCAATGGACTGTAGCCCGCCAGGCTCCTCCATCCATGGATTTCCCAGGCAAGAATACTGGAGTGGGTTGCCATTTTCTCCTCCAGGGGATCTTCCTGACCCAGGGATCGAGCCTGCATCTCCTGCATTGGAGGTGCTGGAGCCACCTGTGTATGATTACATCTGCATAAAACCTGCATCCTCAACCGAGGCTGGGGCTGCAGAGTATATAAGTAATGGACAACCCCCCTAGCTCCCCTCTCCGCCATCATAATCCCTCCCTGAAGCCACTGCCTGGGTCAGCAAGTGACCGACTTACACGTCATTTTTCAGGACCTAAGAAGCAGCCACTTAGTGATGAACTAATGTGAGGGTGACTGAATTAAGGAGGACACATACCAAGGAACAAATGTGAATTTTACAGAACTCTTCAGGAAGTAAAGGCTAAACCCAAATGGCTTTAATTTTTAATTGTGGAAAAGTGTCAATATCCCAGGAAGGTAAATAATTAAAAAGCAGTGGGCAGTGCTTTTCGGTAAATTCCATTTTCTCTTCACTGTGGAGATGCCCGTGCATCCAGCCTGGCCAACTCTCCCCACGATTCAAATCAACTCTGACTCATTAAACCGGAATGATTCTGCAGTTCCTGTGAGATGGCAGCTTCAAGGCTCACAGGTATATTCCAGGTGTGGTGGTGTTGTGTGACAGCAAACTGTGTGAAACAGGAGGGGAGGAAAGAGAAAGAGAAGAATCTGACGTCCTAATCTCAGTGATACCGCACCAGCGAGAGATCGTAAGACAGACACCCGAGCTCAGGGCGCTCCTGGTCAACCAGCACCCACGAGATGCTGTAGCTACCCAAATCAAGGATGAAGACTGTTTTCCAAGCATTAGTATAGCTGGGCTTCCCTGGAGGCCCAGTGGCAAAGAATTTGCCTGCAATGCATTAAGATACAAGAGACAGGGGTTCTATCCCTGGGTCAGAAAGATCCCCTGGAGGAGGGAATGGCAATCCACTGCAATATTCTTGCCTGGAGAATCCCATGGACAGAGGAGCCTGGCAGGCTACAGTCCATAGGGTCACAAAGCGTCAGACACGACTTAGCAACTAAACAATAACAACAGTTATAGCTAACGTGTAAATTGAGGACAAAAATTAACTGCCCTTCATTTGTGTTTGTAATGCTCTCAGCACTTGCATCATATTTTATCACCTTCTTCATTCTTTAGCAGAGATCACTGCCATGGGCTGAATCTATATCCCTCCCAACTTTATATGTTGAAACCTACATGCCAATTGTGTGCTCAGTCGTGTCCAATTCTTTGGAATCCCGTGGACTGTAACCTGCCAGGCTCCTCTGTCCATGGGATTTCCCAGGCAAGAATACTGGAGTGGGTTGCCATTTCCTCCTCCAGGTTATCGTCCCGATCCAGGGATTGAACCCACGTCTCCTACACTGGCAGGCAGATTCTTTACCTCTGAGCCACCTGGGAGGCCCTATGTTGAAACACTAACCCTCAAAGTGATAGCGTTGGGAGGTGGGGCCTTGAGCAGGTGCTCAGGCCACAAGGGTGGGGCCCTCGTTGTGGGACTGGTGCTCTTGGAAGAAGAGTCTCCTGACACTGTAGATCAACCATACTTCAATAAAATAAATTTAAAAAGAGGAGAGTCTCGCCACCATGTGAGGCCACAGGGAGAAGACAGCTGGCTATGAACAGGCCGTGGGCTCCCACCAGGCTCCGAGTCGGCGGGCAACGTGGTCGTGGACTGCCAGCCCACAGAACTGTGACAGATGTGTTTTTTGTTTAAGCCGCCCAGTCCCTGACACTTCAGTTACAGTTGCGAGTCTCAAGGCAAGGGAAGGGAAGATGAGTGTCTAACACAGCTGACTGTCTGCCCGTATGTCTCCAGATGTCACAGACAGACAACTGTCTGTATCTTGTCTCTCTGATGAAATATATATAAATATCCATGCATAAATATCCACATCCTTAAGAAGTATTACAGTAACTTCACAGCACCCTGACGATTTGGAAGTGTCTGTCCAGTGGGTGTCATGGATGAAAAGCACTTTTGAGGTAGAATCCACCATGCAAGGGTCATCAGAAAGGGTACAGTGCTAGAAACTGCCATTCCAGGAACCACTGAGCCGAAACTAGAGGAGGGCAGTCTTGGAGCGACTATGATAGCTGTCCTCAAACAGCTGCAGGGTTACACAGGGTGAGAGAAATAGCCATAGGTCCCCTGGACAGGAGCGGGAGCCATGGACGCAGCTGCTGGACTCTGGGTGTGAGTCCTGACTCCAGACAGCAGTGGCCATGTGACCTCGAGTTTCCCGGTCTGAGATTCGCGGCAGCCTCACCCTGTGTGGGACAACTTCACGAGACAGTTTGTGAAAACAGGGCTCACAGTTCTTGGCACCTAGGAAGGGGCTCAGAAAAGGACAGTTACTAATATCATGTTGATACCTAGACTCACCAGCTCTAACAGAGCAGGATTATGAAGTGGTGACCTGCAAAGAGATTAGGGGCTGAAATCACAGGTAACTCTGGTTTGTTGATCATGGAGAAATCTGAGGTCTGCTATGAGGTCATCTTGACAAATAATACAGTCCACAGCTGTCTGCCATGGTACATCTTCCATACAAGACCTGAACTTTCCAAAATTAAAGTGCAGTGGGGTTAGCTGGGATTCCCAGGCGGTTCAGCTGGTAAAGAATCTACGTGGCAATGCAGGAGACACAAGAGACACAGGTTCGACCCCTGGGTCGGGAAGATTCCTTGGAGCAGGAAATGGCAGCCCACTCCAGTATTCTTGCCTGGGAAAACCCCTGGACAGAGGAGCCTGGCGGGTTCCATGGGTCGCAAGGGTCACACACCACGGAGTGTCTGAGCACAGCACACCGGGTTAGTTAGAAAACGAAAACTTCCAGAAGACCCCTAGTAACGAGGTCTTTCCACCACCCACACAACCTTCAGATGAAGCCTGAGAAGGCCTGCCTCTCCCTGGGGTGGTGTCAGCAGCAGGTGGCAAACATCTGACACCCCTGTGGGGAGGTGGGCTCAGGGTGGCTTCCACCAACGGAGGACAGCAGAAATGACACCAGCAGTCAAGGTCTGAGCAGGAGAGAAAACCTCCAGTCACTTCAACAGGGAAAGCTCAGTGTAAAGGACTTCTAGAGACTAGGGTGACGGGGGACCTCAGTGAGGAGCAGGGAGAACCCTGAGAATCCAGGAAAGCAGGAGCCAGGGAGCACCCCACCCCGGGGCCGCCATCCAGATGTGCTGGGTGGGGTCAGCCCATGGCTCTCATGACCCAACTGCCTCAAACCCGCCTTGAAACGGGGTTTTCTTCTCCCTCTCCGAATTCTCGAGGCCTCACCCGGCTCCTTCCCACGGGACCTTCACATCCTACCTGTGTAGCAAGCCCAGCGCTGCCCTGGGCAGGACCATCCATCACTTATGGAGACGGGTTCATGACTGATGGCCCCTCCCGGGTCCAGGCCAGCAGCCCATCCTCCCGATGACCAGAGCAGGTCTTGTACCTGTTCCTGTGGCTCCCGGGAGCTGAGCACCCAGAGTGACACGGAGATTCTCCTGCAGGCTCAGCAGCTGCTCGGAAGGCATCTGGGCTGGGACCCATCGCTTGTCAGGAACAGGGCATGTTCATTCAGCACACAGCGGTAAACATGATGCTCTGAGCCACGGCGGAGATAGGTGCCAGCCACGGCAGCTGGGACGGCCCTCAGACACTCCCTCCCAGAGTCTGCAGAGTCCCCTCACTCCAGGGACCCTCCCTGGTCATCACCCCCATGCTGTCCCTGGGCTGTGAATTGATCCCAACTTGCCCTTTGCTGCAAACTGGTCCCTCTCTCCTCCCTGTCTTTGAGAAAAGGCTCAAATCACTGAGGTGTGGTTAGTGAACTAATCAATATCCCAGGTTAACTGCCAAGAAGGGCCAGGAGGTTGCCTGCGTCAGCTCCACGGAATACCTGCCTGCTAATGGGGTGCTGCCAGGGAACTCCCGGCAGTGTGCCAGCAGCAGGCGGGACACACCAGGGCAGGGCGGTCATCCTCCAGCCCTGCAGGCCACTCCCCATGGCCTCCTGCTCATGGCTGTGGGGGGTGAGCGCAGATATAAACCAAGCAGGAGCCAAGCAAGTGGTCCACATGTGACATAAAAGATGATCTAACAAAAGAGAGGATAAAATGGCTCAAAAATAACTAAATGAGAAAAGTAACAGGAAAACACGCGTCAAATTCAAAATTCCATTATGGACAAAGCACATCGCGCAGAGATGAGCAAGACCATGGCTTCCCTCCAGCCAGTCATCATCCTAGAGGAGCAGCAAGAAGCAGATGGGTGCCTCTGAGAGCGGACGGGCCACGTCAGGCGTGGTCAGAAAGGGGAGGGCCTGGCCGCGGGGTGCAGGCGCAGCCCTGGCCGGTGCGGGGTGCAAGCGCAGCCCTGGGCAGTGGGGTTCAGGCACAGCCCTGGCCGCAGAGGGCAGGCGCAGCCCTGGGCGGTGCGGGGTGCAGGCACAGCCCTGAGCGGTGGGGGTGCAGGCGCAGCCCTGGGCGGTCCCCCAGGATGGGAACACCCAGAAGAGCAGACACGGCCAGCCGGGGGTGGGGCGAGGGGACAGGTCACTCCCAGCAGAGGAAACAGTCTGCAAAGTCCAAGGTCAATCAGGGCGATGACCAAGCATCCCGCAGAGATGGGGACCCAATAGCAGAGGCCACACAGCAGCATGTTGGCAGAGGGCTGGGCACCGCCCTGCTGCTTGGAGCCAAGAGAAAGCTAAAGTAATTCTAGGCTGGAGTGTGTCACCTGGAAATAACGGTGACGTGCAGATACAAGGGTGGAGTGGTGTGGGTTCCGAAGAAGACAGCGTTTGGCTGGTTGACAACTTCACATCATCTGTTGAAATTACAGTCTGGGATCTGGAAGGCTTCCCTGAGGAAGTGATATCTGAGTGAGACCCAAAATACGAAGAGTTAATGATGTGAAGTTCAGGGTGTGGAGGCAAGGTCGACAGAGACACAAGGCATTTGAGGACCAAATTAGGGATGGGTGGGTGGATGGATGATGGATAGATGGAATGGTGGGTGATGGACAGATGGAGGATGGATGGATGGGTGGAAACACGGTGGTTTCAGCTTTTACAGTCATTTATAACCAGCCAAACACATACAGACACACTTAAACACACACATGCACACTTAAACACATACACATCAACACCCATCATGCAGACTACCAGCGCCTACAATTTTTTCCTGTTTTGATGCTAGACAAGGAACAGCAGCAGTGGCCTCCCATACTCAGCCCAACCTTAAGACAACAGTCAGGAGGAAAAAGAATACCTCAGAGAAAAACCCAGTTGAAGATGAACAACCAAGAATTTACTACAGAGGAGAAGAGTTATGTTAGATGATACTCAGCACTTTACTCTTAATTCCAAGTAAGAGCAAAATGTGACATGTGTTTGCCAACAAGAGACTTTTATAGAAACCACCTTCAAAATTCCATCATCGTCATCAAAATATTTAAGATAGCAGTTAATTAGGAGACTGCTACTGCTTTAGGTTATAGTTACAACAATAAAAACTAATAATGGCCAAGTCTCCCAAGTCAAAAGCGATAAAAGCAAAAATAAATAAATGGGACCTAATCAAACTCACAAGCACAGTAAAGAAACCCCATCAACAAAATGAAAAGACAGCTTATGAACTGGGAGAAAATATTTGCAAACGATGCAACCAAGGGCTTAATTTCCAAAATATACAAACAGCTCATGCAGCTCAATATCAAAAATAAAGCAAACAATCCAGTCAAAAAATGAGCAGAAGACCTAAACAGACATTTCTCCAAAGAAGACATACAGATGGCTAACAGGCACATGAAAAGATACTCAACATCATTAATTATTAGGGAAATGCAAATCAAAACTAGAGTGAGGTATCATCTCACACCAGTCAGAATTACCATTGTTCAAAAATCTACAAACATAAATACTGGAGAAGGTGTGGAGAAAAGGGAACCCTCCTACGCTGGTGGGAAGGTAAATTGGGGCAGTTACCATGGAGAACACAATGGAGGGTCCTTAAATACTAAACACAGAGCTGCCATATGATCCAGCAACCCCACTCCTGGGCATATTTCCGGAAAAGGCAAAAACTCTAATTTGAAAAGATACATGTACCCTAATGTTCTCAGCAGCATTATTTACAATAGCCAGGGCACGGCAACAACCTAAATGTCCACCAACAGAGGAATGGATAAAGATGTGGTGCGTATACGCAATGGAATACTACTCAGTCATGAAAAAGAAGGAAATCATGCCATTTGCAGCAACATAGATGGACCTAGAGATGATTATACTAAGTGAAGCAAGTCAGACAAAGACAAATATCATATGATATCACTTATATGTGGAATCTTAAAAAAAAATGACACAAATGAACTTAATTACAAAGCAGAAATAGACTCACAGACATAGAAAACAACCTTATAGTTACCAGAGGGGAAGGAGGGAGGGGGGTATAAATCAGGCGTTTGGAACTAACAGATACACACCACTACATATACAACAGATAACCACCAAAGACATACTGCATAGCACAGTACTGAAAATATTCAAGATTTTTTAATAACTTATAGTCAAAAAGACTCAGAGAGTATTAGTGTGTGTGTGTGTGTGTGTGTGTGTGTAACTGAATCACTTTGCTGAACACCTGAAACTAACACAGTGTAAATCAACTACACTTCAGTTAAAAACAAGCTGACAGTGAGCAGCTCATGCGTGCCCACCATAAACGGGGCTGCACGCATGCTCCGGGTAATCGCTCTCCTGCCCTGCCTCCCAGCCACCCGAAAACAAGCAATATTATCCCTTCTCACAGACGAGGAAGCAGACTCGGAAGGCGTCTCGTGCGCTCAAGGTTACAAGGCTGTAAGTACCTTAAAGATTCGTGCCAACACCTACTAAAATCTCATTTTTGAAACAAGGGAAAAAATACCCACATTCAACCCTCCAGGTCCATCCTCGGCCCTTTCTGAGTTGCTGTGTTTTGTTTTTCTTGAGTGAGCAAAACCTTTTCACTGGTTACAGGCTGGGCACTCCCATCCAGAAAAGAAAAGGAACTCAGCATCCCAGGAGAACCTCGCTGTCCCAGGATACCCACTCCTTCAGCTCAAGGAAGCCTTGCGGGCAGGACCCTGGGGACCGGGAGCAGAGGACCCGGCCCTTCCCCTGTGAGCCCGGCGGGGCTGCGGGCCGCCCACCTGGACCCCACAATGGGAGGGCATGGAGCCCGAAGGCTGGCGGGAGAAAGGGCTTCTTTGGGCTCACGCGGGGGCTGCAGAGGGCCTGGGCGCACACGCCCGGCGGCTCGAAGCCCAGACGGGCCTGCCTGCCACCACGTTGGCTCCAACAGTCCGGCTCACTTGGAAAGGGGGACGGGGAGACGACGGGGGGGTCTCTCAGCAGAGGAGGAGCCCGCTCATCTGCTCCCCTGGAGCCCCGAGGCGAGCGAGGCCACAGTGCTGCGTTCCCCAGGAGTAGGACACCCGGACCCCGCTCCTGACTTGGCCTCGAGGCCTCTGAGCCTACCGTCGCCCCAGCTCCCTCTTGCCTGCGTTCTGTGAGAGCCCAGTTAAGCTCAACACTGATATCGGTGCTTCTGCCTCGGAGATAAAAATAACCGGCGAAGCTGAAAGGAGTTCTGTCCCAGTTTATTTAAGGCATAATCTCAAGCATCCCTTTGTCCTAATTACGGCCCCGCTCCCCCAAGGCGGGAGCGCAGAGAGCGAGGCCACGTTGTCTTTCCGATATTCAGTGTGACTCTCTCAAATATTTACACACCTCCCCAGAGCGGGGGCTTCCTGGGTGGCGCTGTGGTAAAGAGTCCGCCTGCCAATGCAGGAGACGTAAGAGACGCGGGTTCCATCCCTGGGTCGGGAAGATCCCCTGGGGACGGCATGGTAACCCGCTCCAGTGTTCCTGCCTGGAGAATCCCATGGACAGAGGAGCCTGGCGGGCACAGTCCATGGGGTCGCACAGAGTCGGACACGACTGAAGTGACTCAGCACGCACAGACTGGAGGGTAAGAAGGTTCAGCTTTGCCTCTTGGAGAAGAGAGTGGGGAGGAGATGAAGCCCAGCCTTCCTGAGGAACCAGAGGCCCAGTTCTTCCAAGTTCAGGAGACGGTGGTGACAATCCCTCAGTATTTGTCACCATGGTGCCACCTCAGCCCTTCGTGAGGGCCGTTCCCACACGTGGGCACTCATAGCACTGCGGGCGGCGCCCAGCACCAGCCGCAGCCATTGGAACTCGCCGCCTGGACGGTGGTCCTGTTGGTTGTGAGCCTTCGTTAACATCTGAACTTCTCATCTCACAGCAAATTTCATGGAAATCTATTTTTTTAATTTATAAATATATATATGTATATATACATTTGAGATCTACTCTAGCTCTAATCCATCTGCAATGCAGGAAACGTGGGTTCAGTTCCTGGGCCGGGAAGATCCCCTGGAGGAGGAAATGGCAACCCAGTCCCGTATTCTTGCCTGGAAACTCCCATGGACAGAGGAGCCTGGCCGGCTATAGTCCCTGGGGTCATAAAAAGTCAGACTTAGCAACTAAACAATAATGTATAATTTATGGAAAAATGCTTAGGCAGACGTTCTGTTTCTGGATGTTCTGCAAATCCATCTGAAGGTGTAGCTTGAGGCCCTGAGTAAGGTAACTTACTCCATTAAAAGGAGAAAAACCCTTCAAACGGGACTGGGAACAAACAAGGGGGACATTCCAGCAGCCTGAGTCGCTTCCTGCCAGCCAGCCCCGCCCTCCCGCTGCAGGCCCGGCCACACTGCAGACGCCTCCCAGGCACAGGTCTGAGGCACAGGTCTGGGTGGACTAACCGAGCGATACCATCTAGCAGTCCTCCCCTCCAGCCTCCCCACCGAAACCTCCATAAAATAGCTGCTCCATCCTGATGCAGGTGGCGGGTGACCCTGAGTTCACTTACTCTGTGAAACTGTTCTCAAGCCTCCGCTATGTGGAAGGCAGCCCGCGCGGGGTCCCGGGGTCCGGGGTCTGCTGCCGCAGCATTAAATGTGATAACGGTTAAACCTCTCTGTGTCCAGATGGTGTGTAACCTGTGCAAAGCGCTCCCTGCAGAGGGTCCCCGCAGTGCTCCCCGCAGAGGGTCCCCACAGTGCTCCCCGCAGAGGGTCCCCACAGTGCTCCCCGCAGAGGGTCCCCGTAGTGCTCCCCGCAGAGGGCCCCGGCAGTGCTCCCCGCAGAGGGTCCCCGCAGTGCTCCCCGCAGAGGGCCCCCGCAATGCTCCCCGCAGAAGGTCCCTGCAGCGCTCTCCACAGAGCTCCCCGCAGAGGGCCCCCGCAATGCTCCCCGCAGAGGGTCCCCGCAGGGCTCCCCGCAGAGGGCCCCCGCAGAGGGCCCCCGCAGTGCTCCCTGCAGAGGGCCCCCGCAGAGGGTCCCTGCAGTGCTCCCCGCAGAGGGCCCCTACAGAGGGTCCCCGCAGTGCTCCCCGCAGAGGGTCCCCACAGGGCTCCCCGCAGAGGGCCCCCGCAGAGGGCCCCCGCAGTGCTCCCCGCAGAGGGCCCCCGCAGTGCTCCCTGCAGAGGGCCCCCGCAGAGGGTCCCTGCAGTGCTCCCCACAGAGGGCCCCCGCAGAGGGTCCCCGCAGTGCTCCCCGCAGAGGGTCCCCGTAGTGCTCCCCGCAGTCTCCCCGCAGAGGGCCCCTTCAGTGTGCGGTGAGCCAGCCAGGGAGTCTCATCACTTACTGTCAATCACACACATAAACAATAAGAACATTATTTAAATGGGAGGCCCTTTACTTAGAGAAACCATATCACAGTTATTTCCTTAAGATCCAATTAGATTTAGAGCTTCATTTGGGAAGCAGAAGATGAAAATGAACTATCCTCCCGAGGCCGTCTGGATCAGGGTCAACAGCCCGCCTCATTTGACTTCATCGAGCAGCAGGTCTGCCCAGGTAAGAGTTGGGCCAAAGGGCTCCACCCCGGGGCTGCGGCCCCAGGGAAGGAAGGGGGCGGGCCACGCGCACCAGGCTCCAGTGACTTCTCTCTAACCGCTGTTTAGGAAAAGGGACAGGCTACTTGGGGCTTCCCTAGTGGCTCAGATGGTAAAGAATCCTCCTGCAACGCAGGAGACTTGGATTCAATGCCTGGGTTGGGAAGATCCCCTGGAGAAAGGAATGGCTACCCACTCCAGTATTCTTGCCTGGAGAATCCCATGGACAGAGGAGCCTCGAGGGCTGCAGTCCCTGGGGTCGCAAAGAGTCAGACACGACTGGTAATTTCCTGCACATTTGAGATGAAGAAATTCAGGGGTTAGACTAAAGTTCCTACAACAAAACACCCTGACATGTAAACATGCAGATGTCACTCTCTGAGGAGTCAGTGCTGAGTTTCCAGAAAGTTAAAATAAAATAAGCTTTAAAATCACACGATGAGCCCCCTGACCTTGGCAGGACCTGCGAGTCCCTGAGCGTGTGACGAGCAACTCGGGAGTCTGCAGACAACCTCCTAAGGCTTGCCTGCTTCTAAAGCACACAGCTTTGCCGTAAGCCTGTTGTATTAGCTCTCATTACTGTCTGAAAATTATGACAATGTAACTGTCCTCTGCTTTGATTTAAAATACATATAATATCAAGGTGTATTCACTCAGTCGTGTCTGACTCTTTGCCACCCTATGGACTATACAGGCCATGGAATCCTCCAGGCCAGAATACTAGAGTGGGTAACCTTCCCCTTCTCCAAGGGATCTTCCCAACCCAGAGATTGAACCCAGGTCTCCTGCACTGCAGGCGGATTCTTTACTAGCTGAGCCACCAGGGAAGCCCATATATAATATTATATATAACAGTACACAAGCATATGATATCAACATAACATATTCATAAAACAGGCTATATGAAGAAGGGAAATGTCAAACAGCAGGGCTCATCCATCTGAGAAAAGATTCTTTACGTTAAAGGAGTTGCTGGAAAGTGTTTTTGAACTTTAAGCTTCCGGAGGCATTGAAGTGTTGGTCTGTAAAGCAGGTGCTTCTTGACAAACCCCAGAGCAGATGGCTGAGGCCAAGGGCGGCAGGACCCCGAGCGGGGCCCCTAGAGAGGACACCAGGGCAGGAGGGAGCGTCCGCAGGTTCTGGGGAGACAGAGTCACTGGAGCCAGGCCCGGCGCGGAAAGTGGGAGCGGGTCGGTCCCCCGGGGCTCCTCGCGGGTCCCAGCAGCACCTGCCTGCCGCTCCATCCAGGCGGCCCTGGCCCGCAGGTGTGGGTATCTGAGCAGGTGCGGGCACCCCGTGTGGACTTGAGAACCCGGAAGGGCAGCGTGGCGTGGAGCCCCTGAGGCCGCCGCCCCCCTTTCCCTCCCTGCAGGCACGCTCTTGCCTCCCGACCTCTGGGCTCAGCCCCGTGGCCAGGTCAGGGCCGTCCTGCTCTGCTCACATGAGAGCCCTCGCCAGGCTCCAAGCTGGGGCCCCAACAGCAGGCTACGGGAACCCCCCCACCCGGAGCATCCTTCCTCCCGGCTCTCTGCCCAAGCCCAGCCGCCTGGTACAGACAGACCGCGGGCACCAGACCCAGCACACCATCGGTGGGGCTGGAGCCGGACGCCGGGGGGAGCTCAGGCCTGCTGGCCGGCTGGAGAGAAAGGCAGAGCTGCAAAGGCTGGCCCTGGGAGGCTGGCCGTGGTGACCTCGGGGGCCAAGGCGAGGTGCGGTCAACCACCAGCCCCATGCAAGTCCTCACAAAGCAGGTACGGAGACGGGAACGGGGTGCTGGCACGTGGAAACCCCAGTGGAGGGGTGTGTGCCCCTCCCCGAGCGTCCCGTCCCTTCAGCTGAGGGAACACGTGCTCCTTCCCCAGGTACGCATGGCATATTCAGGGCAAAAAATGAAACAAAAATGTGTTGATTAAGATCTCCAGCTCTCTGAACATGGTCTGGGGTTACCTGACCATGTCGTCCAGTTACGCTGGCTCTGAATGTTAACTACCTGGGGACGTTGAGCTGACCTGTGAGCCTCTCCCCTGGAGGCACTGTGCCCACAGCAGGGAGCTCTCTGCCCGGGGCAAGGCGGCCTTCTCGGATCGGGGACCACGCTTTCGCCTTTCCTGACCTCCCTGACAGTCATTCGTGCTGGCTGAGTGATGACAAGCGACCCAGCGATGACAGGTCTTACTGGGTTGTATTTCTGCCTGATGGTTTCATGTTCGAAAACCCCCATGAACCAAAACACGGTAAGACCCCCAGACTACATCTGCTGTGTGCATAGCGCCCAGCCCAGCAAAATCGCACATGATTTCAAGGTCAGAGTTGACGGCAAGGGCATCGGAAGACTCTGGAAATAAGTGACAACTTCCTCCCCTGTCGGCCTCCTCCGAGGACCCCTGCCTCACCCCTGGCCGTACCCCAGGGCTCCTTCTGGACACGCCCCTCTAGAGCACCCCAAATTCACATTCAAGCTGCTCCCAAAGGCCTGCCAGATTTCCAATAAAGGGACCACTGTCACACACTTCCTGACAGCCTGTCTTCCCCAGCTGAATCCGAGACCCCGCCCACACTCCCACCTCCACCCAGCGGCCTCAGTGATCTTACTACCACAATCTGAGCTGGTCACCGTGTGCCCCAAACCTCCAATGTCTTTCCAAGACCCCCCAGATCAACCCCACATCTGCCCCTGCTCCTGCGTGAGCCTCTGCCAAGCCCACACCCCACGTCTCTCACCCTCCTTTCACTCCAGGCCCTTTGCACAGGCTGCTCCTCCCGCAGACTCCCCTGCCCTGGGCTCCGCTCCGCTGAATGCCGCGCCCCCACAAAGCTTGCCCAGCCCCTCTGTACGCCCTCCCACGCTCTGCTTCTCCAGGCAGGTGACACCGGGCACACTCACGTTCTAGTGGGATTAACTGGCTAACGTCCACGCTGTGGCAAGAATGCCTTCTGATGCTTGCGCGTCCTCTCTGCCCACCACAGTTCCGCTTCCTGCTGAAGCGGCCACTGGGTGAATAAGCAAACCAGTGAAAACAGTCGATACATTAACTCCATGGTGCACGTGACCCAAGAGAGCTCCAGCAGGGGAGTGGATTTCTCGCCAAGGTCGCGTGCTTTCTGACTAAGACGACCACAGCACGTCAGGGCTTTCCTCGGACGATGCACGACAGCCTGGGTGAGGCGGCCTGTGGTGTCAGCACAGATGCAGTGGGGAGAACACCCCTCTGTGAACAGGGCAGCTAAGCGTGCGTGTGGTCCGAGCCCTGCAGCCTCGTGGCCCCGGGGGCCCTAATCGTGGAGGTGAAGCGCCCCCGGAGTCACACCACGTGGGCTACCTGGTTGCCAGCATCTGGGGGCCAGGGAGACCCACTTCCAAAGACCACTGGCCCTGGGAGGAGGACGGACCCCAACAGCCCCGACCGGGCAGGGAGGAAGCCAGGCTGCTGCTGGCCCCTCACCACCCCTCACTGCTCCAGCCCAGCAGAAGTCAGACCCCACAGAGGGCGGCCCCCAAGTCCAGCACAGAGAGCCCGAGAATAGTCTGGAAGGCTCAAGAGAGCCGCCAGCACCCTTGTCATTCCTGTGGTCCCGCCTCCAAGCGCCGAGCGTCACCCTTCTGACTCCTGCAGCTTCCTCGCCCAGCGGGTCCTCATGGGCACGCGACGTGAGCCTTGCACACACGGGCCTCGTGCCCAGTGCTGAGGATGGGCACCCAAGGGCCTCCCCTGGCTGGCACACTCCCCCACCCCACAGTCAGCACGACCCCTGAGGACGGGCTGACATCCTAACCGCTCAGGGGCTCATATCTCTTCCCCTTTTCGCTCTCAGGAGGTCAGCAAGGAAACTGCAGGCATCTGAGAGCAACTCGCGCGCCTCCACACTCCCAGGACGTGCTGCCAAGCCGGAGCTCTAAGCTAATCAGGTGAACCGACGTGACGGCACGCCAGGCGAGCCGCGGGCTGGCCTGCAGTGCATTAAGACGTTTTAGAGCTCGCTGGCAAGCCCCAACCTCAAAACCCTGATTATTTATTTATGCCCTTTTTTGTCTAAGAAGTTAAATCCCCAAAGCATCTCAATTTAGATCAAAAGCAATTTACCAAACTTCACCTGGCACACCTGTGCCTTGTGACTTGTTAATTACCCGCTTAGCATTTCCAGGGCTGCATGGACCAGCAGCCTTACCGGCTGCAGGGGGAGCCTCTGATACCCGCTCCTGGGACAGGCCTTCCAGAACGCCCGAGGTGTTCACTCAGGGAGGCTCCCCACAGCCACGTGCATTTCTGCAAATTGCTTTTATTTTCCAGGGCGAGCAACTCAGAGCACCCGGCAAACAGACACATAAATGCAAGTGAGCTTGCTGACATGCTTCTTGGCTACCTGATCAAATTATATAATGGCACTAATATATCTTATCACCCGTGATCTATTGCACACAGGATCATTAAGTCCTAGCACCCCATTTATTTCTCCAGAGCCCTTGGTTTACAATTTGGCATTAGGATATTAGGAATAACAATAATTACTTGCTTTTTACATCGCTTCAAACGAAAGGAATCGTTAAGTTGCACACATGAAACGATGATCTCATTTCCAAGGCGTCTCTCTCAGCTTGCCTGCCCTTTGCTTTCCCTTTCCTCCTTTCTTTTTTCTCTCTTTTTCTTTTTCTCTTCCTTCTTTCCCCTCTCACACACTCTTAGCAATCATCAAAGTATCTTCTTCCGGAGCGTAAGCAGTGGTTACGAGTGCCAAGCAATTAAAAAGAAAGGGCATTTATTACAGCAACCCAATGCAAAAAAATTTTGTCTTTTCGGTGTGACGAGACGGAAAGCATGACCTTTACCGAGCTCCAGAGGCGCACGAAGCACGCAGTGCCACACAGTACGCCGTGTCACAGGCAAGAAGCTTCTCCATCTTAATTTGCCCCCTGCTTTTTAAGTTCAACTCTGAGAGAGCTGAATAGGCTGCATGCTTTGAAAACATCTAGAAAATTAAGATTACAAAATTTATTGGCTTCTGGAAGTCAGTAGCAAAGCCACAGCTCAATGCCTAGCGACAGTGGCTTTCTGATACTCCCCAAAGAAGAAATTGCTCCCCCTTAAGCCCCCACAGTTCTTTATTTTTATCTCTCCCACAAAACTCACCGCGTTTTAACTTGTATCGTAATTGTAATTATGTCCCAGCTCATTCATTATGCCGTAAGCCCCTTTAAAGCCAGATTCTATCGCTAACTCCTCTCTGTAGCCCTCCCCGCCCCAAACCACCTCCACCCCTGCCCAGGGAGGAAGCAGTCGGTCGGCTGCGGTGGGGCCGCTGGGGTCTCATCCTGCGTCTTTACTCCCCTCAGAACTCACAGCATCTTCCCTACCAGCATGTATTTCCAATGGTGCTTCCTGTTCTAAAGCTCAACTGGAATGTCTTCACAATAATTGGGATAATAATATCCCACCCCACCCCCACCCCCAGCAATCCTAACCTGAGACAAGATCCTGATGTGTTAGACTGGGGGGAAAAGGGTACACAGAAAGGAAAAGAAAGCAACCCTGACCATCACAATTAGGAGAATCTTATCGTTGTTGCTGTTATTCAGTCGCTCAGTCGTGTCTGACTCTTTGAGACCCCGTGGACTGCAGCACGTCAGGCCTCCCTGTCCATCACCATCTGCTGGAGCTTGCTCAAACTCGTGTCCATTGAGTCGGTGATGCCATCCAACCATCTCACCCTCTGTTGTCCCCTTCTCCTGCCCTCAATCTTTCCCATCATCAGGGTCTTTTCCAGTGAGTCAGTTCTTCGCATCAGGTGGCCAGAGTATTGGAGCTTCAGCTTCAGCATCAGTCCTTCCAATGAGTATTCAGGGTTGATTTCCTTTAGGATTGACTGGTTTGATCTCCTTGCTGTCCAAGGGACTCTCAAGAGTCTTCTCCAACACCATAATTCAAAAGCAGCAATTCTTTGGCCCTCAGACAAGAGAAAAACGAATAATCTCAAAAACCATCAGTGTAGTTCAGTTCAATCACTCAGTCGTGTCCGACTCTGCAACCCCAGGGACTGCAGCATGCCAGGTTTCCCTGTCCATCACCAACTCCTGAAGCTTGCCCACACTGATGTCCATCGAGTTGGTGATGCCATCCAACCATCTCATCCTCTGTCGTCCCCTCTCCTGCCTTTAAACCAACTCCCTTACAATTATACAGTGGAAGTGACAAATAGATTCAAGAGATTAGATCTGATAGACAGTGTGCCTGAAGAACTATGGACGGAGGTTAGTGACATCGTACAGGAGACAGCGATCAAGACCATCCCCAAGAAAAAGAAATGCAAAAAGGCAAAATGGTTGTCCGAGGAGGCCTTACAAATAGCTGAAAAAAGAAGAGAAGCAAAAGGCAAAGGAGAAAAGGAAAGATATACCCATTTGAATGCAGAGTTCCAAAGAACAGCAAGGAGAGACAAGAAAGCCTTCCTCAGTAATCAAAATACTTAATGAATAATAAATCCAGATCCAGCTGCTTCCAGAGGCTGCAGGAATGACCTGCCTGGTCCGTGTCCCTGCTCTCGTTCACAAATACACTTTGCCTGGATGTGGAGCTAACAAAATACAACGTCTGCAGAGCGTCCTAGAACCCATGGGTGTGTGCACACCAGACAGTCCTCACTGTATTCTAGATTGTTTGAGCAGAAAAGACGTGTCTGTGTTCACTCTGCTCCATGGTCACAGGGTGGCTGATGCCATGGCCACATGTGCTGAAATGCAGTGAATGAAGCTCTGGCATCAGAACCAGGCATCAAGCCCCCTCACACGTGGAGACCCCGGGTATCCCATGCCACGTCCGCAGCCTTGGTGCCTTCCTCTGACTCTGTCGATGGATGGGGCCAGAGTCAGAGCTCTTCAGACTGGACTGTAACTATCCAAGGAGAGTTTTATCCTAATAGACAGCCCAGGCCTCCAACAGGTCACATAAAAACCCCAGGAACTGGCAGGCGGACTCTGCTTCCCTCTTCCATCTCAGAGACGCTCCAGGATCCAGCCAGAGGTGGGGAACAATCATTTGAGTTACAGCCGCTCGGCACACCAAGGGTCCAATCAACCGAAACTGGTGGGGGAGGTGGTGTCAGCACCCCACTTTAGGGGGAAACATGCCCCCCACTCCCGGCCGATGGACTTTGCACAACGTTGGTTTCCCCGCGGGGCGTGCCCAGAACTCTTCCCTCTCCACTCCTGCCTAGAAGTAAACTGCTCGTGGCTGAAAACGCAACTGAGCAGAGCAGGCAGTGGCCACTGAACAGAGTGAGTGAGGGCGCCTCCAGGGCGCGCGGGCCCCGTGTCCTCGGCCAGCCGTCCCTCATGGAGCCGTACGGCGCCAGCATCCGAGGGCCGCGAGGACAAAGCGCCACAGAGGAATGCTTACAGCCACAGCGTTCGCTCCCCCAGTTCTGGGGGGCAGAGCTCTGCGATCCGGGCGTCAGCAGGGTTGTTCCTTCTGGACCACCGAGGGGAAAACCTGCTCCAGGCCCTCCTGCTTCCCGTGGCCACCGGCAAGCCTGGGCATCACGGGCTTCCAGGTGCGCCTCTGCATCTGTGCCCTTGGGTTTAAAGCTCACTGGTTAACCCAGGCTGGTCGCATCTTGAGATCCTGAATTGAGTAACATCTGCCAAGACCCTGTTTTTCAAATAAGGTCACGTTCACGGGTCCTGGGTGACAGAAGCCCCACAGAGCCCGCACGTACTTTCTCCTGGTCCCCGGCTTCTCCTGGCTGTGCCTGTGCTGGCTTTCCTCCAGCTGCAGTGAGCGGGGCACTCTTTGCAGTATGCGGGCTGCTCACTGCAGCAGCTTCTCTTACTGCAGCTCCCAGGCTCCAGAGCGCAGGCTCAGTGGTTGTGGCTCACGGGCTTAGCTGCTCCACGGCAAGTGGGCTCTTCCCGGACCAGGGATCAAAGCCGTGTCTCCCGCATTGGCAGGTGGATTCTTTACCGCTGAGCCCCCAGGGAAGCCATCAGGGCCCTTAAAAGCCCTGGAGCCTTTCCTCTCACATCTTCTGTATCTTCTAAGGAGCCTAATTGTGATAGTTTGTGGCTGTTATTGTTCAGTCGCTCAGTCGTGTCCAACTCTTTGCAACCCCATGCACTGTAGCACCTCAGGCTTCCCTGTCCTCCACCATCTCCCAGAGTTTACTCAAACTCACGTCCATAGAGTCAGTGACGCCATCCAGCCATCTCAGCCTCTGTCGTCCTCTTTCTCCTCCTGCTCTCGGTCTTTCCCAGCATCAGGGTCTTTTCCAACGTGTCGGCTAGCGGCATTGTTTCTGCAAGATCGCATGTTGTGAATGTGGAGAAGAGAGACAGGAAACGAGGAATCATCTCCAAACAGTCATCCACCCGGAGCTGGGCACTCGCCCTGCGCACACCCTGAACGAAGAGAGCAGGGCAGAGCCGGCCCTTGAGCGCGAGACCCGACTGGGGGCTCCCCCCGGCCCAGCAGAATCGGGGCACTTGCACGGCTGTGACCAGCACAGAAGGGCAGAGAGTCCCTCTACAGAGAGGACAGGGGAAGACGTCTCGGAGATAGCGGGCTGTGGAAGGAGAGGACATTTACTGCCAACGACCAGCTTGTGAAAACGTTCAGGGAGACAAAGCTTGGGGAATCCTCCAGGTTTGTGCTGTGACAGAAAGCAGGAGAAGATGAATCTTAAAGGGCAAACTGCAGCCTGTCTGGAAGCCTCCTTGAGCCTCTATCCTGCAGGCAACGGAGCTTGTAAAGCTCCTCCACCTCCTGGGCCTGGGGAGGAGCCCTGCCTGCCCCCCAGCGTCTCTGCTCACAAAGGGCAGGCTGTGCACTGGGAGCTCCAGGGGCTGCCGTGCCCGTGGCGGTCTGGGGGAACAGCACCCCCAGACTTGTGCGCTGTTCACCCATGCAGTCACCCCACCTTTACTTTCACTTTCCGCTCTGCGGCTTTTTGTGCGCAAGGCCAATTTTTGCAGTTAGCTATTTGGGGACTGGAAGCAAGCCCCGGTCACACATTAGAAGTAATCAGAAAAAAGCAGGTCGTAAAACCTCACTGGGTAACTCACGCTCGTATTTATAACATGTAAATAAGTCATGGATACTCCAGCTGTGCAGAAAAGCTGCAATGACAGGGTGAATAATAACATGATGAAAGGTTGTCAGACTGCCGTGTGTCTACCACAGGGAAGATTTTAAGGTTTCATTTAGGAAGAGAGCAGGAGACCAGATTTACGAAAGGGGAGGAGGTCCCAGCCGGCCGCTGAAGCAGACAACGCCGCCGTGAGACGCACAGTGGGGCAGGACAGCGGGTGACCGGAAGCAGCCCGCTGACCCTCCTTCTAGAAGGGCCTCGGGTTACCACGCCTCTCACAGGAGACAGTCAGACCATCATGCAGAGGAACTGGGGGCATCTTGCATGAAAACTCTAGGGAAATACAAAGGGATAGATTCATGTCAAACAGCTCTTGTCAGGGAAAGAGAAAGGGGCCTCCAGGCGCTGGAAAGACAGTGGAGGAAGGTCCCCTTTGGGTTCCTGCACTTTCTCCTCCTCCTGATTTGAATGTCAGTCTCTGGGGTGTCAGGAAGGTGTTTGGAAAGCAATAATTCCCCATGAAAAAAGCAGGGCTGGCAGAGAGCAGAGGTCACGGGGCAGGGGAGGAGGCCTGGGCCAGAGCCTGGCGGGCTGGGGGCAAGTCGGCGAGTCTGCCCTTAGGGCAACACTGCTTCCGGCTCCCCCAGCCTGGCAGCTCGACGCGAGAAAGACAGAAGACTTGGACGAGGTTCAGAGCGGAACGGAGCAACAACAATATTAAGAGGCTGGCTTCGAGGATTGATTTAGGAGGAAAAGATTAAGGCCGCCAAGTGTGTACAGCGCTCCTAATCGTGGACTAAGCGAAGACAAGATAAACATCATCCGATATTTAAAGGGTAGAAGCAGCGAGGATAGAAGGGGATTATTTAGACGAGATACTCCATTTATGCAACACGTTGTAAACTGTCATAAAGAGCTATCGGATGAGGACTTGGCTCCCTCAGAGGACTCGGGAGTGAACTTCAGCGGAAACTCAGAGCCTGCACTCGCTGCTCTCCCGAGAAGTAAAGAGGCCGGAGGGGCGCGCCGCTCCCCTGCAGTGAGAGCGGCGCGTTCACACTAAGACACGCCGCCCGCCGGAGTGACCTAGAGTCGCTGCTCGGCCCATCGCGGTCTCCGGGTTCTTTCCGGGCCGGGTGGGGGGAGGCTGCCGCGCTGCCCCGCCCCTCGGGGGGAAGCCACGCCCCTCGGGGAGGCCACGCCCCTGCCCCCTGCACACGCACCGCAACTTCGTGCGCCTCGGTCCCACCCACCCACCCAGGTACCGCCATTTCTCACCATCAGTGGGCCTCCCGGTGCTTGGCCAGCTCTAGTCACCTTCACGGTTCCTCTTGGGTTGGGTTTGGTTCTGCCCTGCGTCTGCTCCGGCCCTTTAGTGACCCTCGATACGTGGCAGGGGCTCTCTCTTCGGGATGGTCATGTTCATCGGTCCTGCACATGAAACCAGGATATCTTCCCATTAATTAAAATCCCCTTTTGTGCTCCATAAAAGAGTATTTAAATTTTCTTCTGAAGGTCTTTATGCATTCTCTGTCAGGTTAAGTTCTGGATACTGAAGAGCTGGGTGGCTATTCTGAATGGTGCCTTATTTATACTATATAATCCAACTGTTCGCTATTGATGAGGAAAAACACTACTGAGAACTGTAGGTTAATTTTATTAATAATCCAGGTTCTTTACTAGGCCCTGTTTGGTTTCAGTAATTCATTAATTCTGCTGGGTTTTCTCTATAGATAATCATCATATGAAAAATGACAGTTTCGCCTACCTCCTCACATTTTTATACCATACATCCTTGTATTTATTTGACGTGTACTATTTCTCTGTTCAGGAGAGATGTTGAAAATTAACACAGATAACAGTCATCTATGCCTTAATCCTGGGCTTCCCCAGTGACTCAGAGGTAAACAAACCACCTGTAAAGCAAGAGACACAGGAAACGCGGGTTCGATCCCTGGGTCGGGAAGATCCCCTGGAGGAGGGTGTGGCCGCCCACTCCAGTGTTCTCGCCTGGAGAATCCCACGGACAGAGGAGCCTGGTGGGCTGCAGTCCACGGGGTCACAAAGAGTCAGGCGTGACTGAGCATGAAGCACATGTCTTGATCCTAATCACAAGGAAATAATCGAATGTTTTTCCACAAACCACACTGCTTACTGTTCGTTTTCGTTTATGTAGACCTTATAAAGTTGAGGGAGCTTTTCCATGTCCGTTCCTCATTTCTGAGAAGTGTCTTCATAAGTAAAGGTCGAGTTTCATCAAATGTGGTGTTCCTGCAGCAACTGCAGTATCCAACGCTTCTCCTTTAGTCAGCCGTATAGAGAGCAATGAGAAGTCCCTGCTGAGGGCACGTCCCCGCTTTCCTGGGAGAAGGCGTGCTTAGCCACGATGCACTCCAGCTTCACCGCTGGAGGAAGTAAACCACGGAGGGCGCACAGAGCGCACAGCCATGTGTGCTGGTGAATCAGCGCACGGTCTCAGGCCTCAGGTCCCCTAGGCTCCCGCGGAGGCTCCCGCATTCGGTCCCTCGTGTGGAAGGTCCCGCCCTGGTCCCACCGGCATGGGTCCCAGAGGACCCTGGTCACGGCTCACAAGTCCCGTCTTCACCGAGGCTCCCCGACCCCCCAGACGTCCCCCAGGGACCCTCCACCACGGCCCACGCTGCCAAGCGCTCACGGATCTCCTTCCCACTGATGCTGGGTTCTCCCGACAGAAGAAGGCACCTTGGGAACAGCCCTTCTCTGCCCTGCTGCCCACACCACCCTGGAACCTGACAATTGACAGATATTGGAGTTAACAAGTGGCAGTTGGCCGCGGGGACTCCACGTGCAGGCCTTTTAAGTGGGTTAAACCATGAAAGACAGCAGAGGACAAGGGGAATTTCTGATGACCTCAAGCTCTCTTAAAACGCTACATGACACTCGGGGGTGTGTGAGAAAGAAGTGCACAGCTTCCTGGAGACGTGTGTTTAGAGCAGACATCACTACAGAGGTCTGGAGGGATCCCTCTAGAAACCACCACTGGCACAGCTGTTCGAGCCCTCGCCCTGCCCACGCAGTGAACGCCGGAGGAGACGCGTGACCCGAGTCCCCCTAACTCCTGGAGCTGGAGCAATGGTGGGGAGAGCATGGCCAGCCGACAGCCCCGTGGCAGAGCGAGGCGGGTATGACCACCACCCGAGGACCCCACAGGGAGGAGGCGTGCGGCGTGGGGTGTCCCGGAGGCACCCAGAGCGGCTCCCGGGTGTGGGGCAGGCAGCGTGGCCAACAGAGAACCGTGGAAGGCCCCGGTCAGAGCCAGCCAAGACAGCTCCCTGGAGACTGCGGGCGGCCCCGACTCTGCAGAGGGGCGTCCCGGAGCCCGAGTGGGGACTGTCCGGAACCCCCCAAGCGGAAGAGGGGCCGGGGGGGATGCAGGGAGCCCTGGGCTGGCTCCCCTATGGCTCTGGTCTCTCTCCTTGGCTGGTCTCCATCGCTGCAGCAGCACATCGTCAGGGTCTGAGATGATCTGTGCTTGGAACGTTTCCGCTGCACTGTCCGGGCACCTCCCTTGGAAACACTGCAGCCCTGCCAACGGGGGGAGAGCAGGGATCCTCCCTCAGGCGGGAGAGCCTCACCAGGACACCATCTGGAGAGGATGAGGTCTTCACTCAACGTGAACCTGCACGCTCAGATGAGCTCCAATGTGGCTGAAAAAGCCTTGTATTCCATCATTGCTGACATGGACCTTCTTCCAGAGACACAAAAGGGCATGCTCAGTCACTCAGCCACGTCTGACTCGTTGCAACTCCATGGACTGTGGCCCACTGGGCTCCTCTGTCCATGGGATTTCCCAGGCAAGAATACTGGAGTGGGTTGCCATTTCCTCCTCCAAGGGATCTTCCCAACCAGGGATTGGACCCAAGTCTCTTGCGTCTCCTTCGTAAGCCAGCAGATTATTTCCCACTGGGCAAAAGGGACCAGGTACCAAGGACCTACTGTGACCAACGCAGTCCTTGACTCAGAGCAGGGAGCAGAAGGCGGCTTCGGTTTGCAGTCACCGAAATGAACAAGCGGTTGTTAGCTGTTCATTATCGACTTGGCCAACTAAAAACTGAATCCCTCACACCATTGGGAAAACCTCTCACTTCTCCATATTTTGTGTGCTTCCCACAGACTTTACTAAAATGCTGACGGCCTTCACACCATATGATCACAGATCGCTTCTCCTCCCATTATCCAGCATGCTGTGTCCGTCCTTAACGGCTTGGATTATGTTATCTATTTATTTAGCAACAGATGGTGTGGTTTTTTTGAAGGCAAGGATGAACTCAGACGCAGGCTAGTGTGTTTTTTTAGTTCTACAACTTCTTTTGATTCTAGAAATCGTATCCTCAATCTGCACTGAGTGAAATCTCCACCATATCCCTGTTCTCCGGCGCGTATCCTCAGTTCACCTCATCAGGTGTGTGGGATGTCTCCTCCTCGGCACTGTCGGTCCCCCGAGAGCAGACGGGGCCAGGCCGTGGGGGTCCCTCCTGCACCGCGTCCTCTGTCCTCTGCTTATGTATCTGGGGACACGTGTTAACACCCCTCCGCACTCTGCCACCTTCCGCCATCCTCGGGGTGAAAAGGTCCAACAGTCACGTCCACCCTCGTGTCCAGAACTTCCTTTCCTCTGTGCTGCATGCGTGGGGACAGCGTCACTTGAATGGATTTCTGAGGATGCCGTGAAATTAAGACCACACGAAGACCTGCAGGAGCCAAGAGTTCCCCGAAAGATTGCTGTTCCCCCGTATTTAATTCAATCAAAACACTCATTCTGCAAAATAAAGAAGCTCAGTAAGATCTGGGGGTTCTCCTGACAGTTCAAAGCTTTAAAACAATCAGTTCTCCCCAAGACTGCCTTTTCTCTCTGGACTGTGGAGCCTTGGTTTGGGGGGACCTAGAAAAGACCCTGATGCTGGTAAAGACTGAGGGCAGGAGGAGAAGGGGGCAACAGAGGATGAGATGGTTGGATGGCATCGCCAACTCAATGGACAAGAGTTTGAGCAAACTCTGGGAGATGGCGAAGGACAGGGAAGCCTGGCGTGCTGCAGTCCATGGGGTCGCAAAGAGTCGGACATGACTGAGTGACTGAACAACAAAAACCGCCCAGATGGCCCTGGGCTGGAGGGAGGGCTCCTCCTGCACGTGAACTGAGGCTGCAGCTGAGGGCCTTTCTTGGGCTGTTCTCCAGCGGCAGGCGACTCAGGCTGGGTTAGGGTGTCAGAGTCTCCTTTTGAGTGGGACTCAGCTCTCACTGGATCCAATAAGATCATTCCAAAAATCCTCGCATGAATCCACAGTGCCTGGAACCTGGGCATCTGGGAACACACCTTCAGAAGCACTGAGCTCAAACCTCGATGAACAAAGAAGGTGAAAGAGTGACGGCTACAGTCACCCGCAAGCCCCCCAAGTCTGCGACGGGGAGGCAGGTGAGCAGCCTGGCTGCAGTGTCTGTGGGGAGCCTGTTGTGCAGGGGAAGGACGCCCGGGTCAGGCTCAGCAGGGCGCCCACCCTACAGGAGGCGCCTGGACGCGGAGACCCCCACCCACTGGCCCACCCTCACACTGAGCACCCTCCCCAAAAGCCGTCGCGCACTCTAGCTTCCTGAGCTCCAAGTCCCTGGGCGGGTCCCGCTGCGCCATCTTACAGGCAAGGAGACCGAGGCTCCGCACAGCGAAGAGCCCTTCCATTCCGAGGTCCAGTGCTGGCTGACAGCCAGGCTTGGAGTCCGTGTCCCCGGCCTCTCCCGGAGGTCCGTCTTCACCATAGGGCCTCCTTCCCGCCCACATGGCGTCCACACCGTGCCTAGCACCAGGCTGGCCACCACCGACAGCGCGTGAGGCTAAGGCTGGGCCCCTGCGTGCGGGCTCAGGGGCCAAAAACAAACCCGCCTTCCAATGGGCACGGTGATCACATAAACACGCGGGAGAAAAGCCTCATGCACCGGCATCCCGACCTCGGCCTCGTGCGCTGGTGTCCTGACTTCGGGTCACATTAAAGTGCTGTGTCACTGACTGGGCTGCTGCAAGGCCCCTGCTTGACCTAAGGATGCAACTGAGGATTTTAAAGATCCGTTTGGACCCGTCAGGGAGGAGGGGGCCACCACCACTGGTCTACACCCAGGACATGAAAGGACACAGGTAACTACAGCTTGTAAACTGCGTTATCCCTTCATGAATGTGAAAGAGCGGCTGATGTGAGGTGATGGAGACCAGGGCAGAACTTTCTGGACGTGACTGTGAACGCTGGGGGGTTTCTGTGTGTGTGTGGTGGGGGTGACATTTGAATATACACGAAGCACTTCAAATGTGATGAGAATATTGGGAATAGTGGAGGAGGGAATAGCAAACCTCCAGTATTCTCCTTGCCGGGAGAATCCACGAATGGTATGAAAGGGCAAAAAGATATGACACCGGAAGATGAGCCCCCCAGGTCAGTAAATGTCCCAGATTAAATTACTAGGGAAGAGCAGAGAAACAGCTCCAGAAAGAAGGAAGAGGCTGGGCGGCTGGGCCAAAGCTGAAATGATACACAGTTGTGGATGTGTCTGGTGATGAAAGTAAAGACCGATACTGTTAACAATATTGCATAGGAACCTGGAATGTTAGGTCCATGAATCAAGGTAAATTGGACATTGTCAAGCAGGAAATGGCAAGATGGAACAACGATACTTTAGGAATCAGTGAATTAAAATGAATGGGAATGGGCAAATTTAATTCACATGACCGTTATATCTACTACTGTGGGCAAGAATCCCTTAGAAGAAATGGTGTAGCCCTCATAGTCAGCAAAAGAGTCTGAAATGCAGTACTTGGGTGCAGTCTCAAAAACGACAGAATAATCTCTGTTCGTTCCCAAGGCAAACCATTCAATATCACAGTAATCCAAGTCTATGCCCCAAGCACTAATGCTGAAGAAGCTGAAGTTAAACAGTCCTATGATGACCTACAAGAGCTTCTGAACTAACACCGAAGGAAAAAAAAGAAGAAGATGTTCTTTTCATCACAGGGCACTGGAATGCAAAAGTAGAAAGTCATTTGGCATCGGAGCACAAAATGAAGCAGGGCAAAGGCTAAAAGAGTTTTGTTAAGAGAACACATTCGTCGTAGGAAACACCCTTTTCCAACAACACAAGAGATGACTCTAGACATGGACGTCACCAGGTCGTCAATATCGAAATCAGACTCATAATAATCGATGCAGTCAAAGATGGAGAAGCTCTATACTATACAGTCAGCAAAAACAAGACTGGGAGCTGACTGTGACTCAGATCATTAGTTCCTTACTGTAAAATTCAGGCTTAAATTGAAGGAATTAAGGAAAACCACAAGGCCATTCAGATATGACCTAAATCAAATCCCCTATGATTATCCAGTGGAGGTGACAAATAGATTCAAGGGACTAGGTCTCACAGACAGAGGGCCTGAGGACTGTGGACAGAGGTTCATAACACTGTACAGAAGGTGTTGATGAAAACCATCCCCAAGAAAAAGAAATGCAAAAAGGCAAAATGGTTGTCTGAGGAGGCCTTACAATAGCTGAGGAAGAAAAGAAGTGAAAGACAAGGGAGAAAGGGAAAGATACACCCATCTGAATGCAGAGTCTATGCTTATAACATGAATGTCTTCCCCAGTCTTCATCTATCATAAGGAAAAAGTACAGATCAAAAGACATCTGTTCTGAGAACACACACAATTTTATAGTAAATATTTCAGACTTAAGGCATCACTGACTCAATGGACATGAGTCTGAGTAAACTCCAGGAGACAGTGAGGGACAGCGAGGCCTGGCGTGCTGCAGTCCATGGGGTCGCAAAGAGTCGGACACGACTGAGTGACTGAACAGCAACAACAGCCAGCAATAGTTCGATCCAGAGGCTAAATGGGAAAGCCCATGAGACAGCGGAGATGGGCTACACCCCTGGGTGTGTGCGTGCGATGTGCAGCTGGGAGGAGGCAGCAGCTCCCCAAACTGGAGAGGTGGGGTTACCTGTGGTCCCTACAGACAGCCTGTCCCCGGGCCCGTGTGACTGCCCCGCAGCACTGACGGGGGGAGGGAGGGTCGAGTCGCCCTGCTGACCGCAGCCGAGGCTGCTGCGGGGTAGGCGCTCGTCCTCCAGGCTCTGGAAGGAGAAGCAGCCCAGAGAGCCGGGCTCCAGGCTCCAGCCCCAGGGGCCTCCTCTGAGACTTCCGCCCTCCTGGAGTCAGGACAGTCACAGCCACCCTGCCCTGGGCCGCACATGCCAGTCAGGACTACGCTGTAACCCACAGCGCACAGCAGGCGAGACGCTGGCGCAGGGGTGCGTGCCCGTCAGGAATGTTCCCTTCAACGTGCCAGCAACAAACGCGGAGGTTTGCAGCCTGGGCTCCTACACGCTCCCGCTTTACACCCCAGTTCATGACGAGGGACCTTCACCAGCTCCTGGGTTAGCTGTGGACACACACATGGGATGTATAACCAGCGGCGTTATGCTCTTGGTTCTGTTTTCAAAGGATATGCGCTTCCATGTCACAAAACCACACCACTAAAGGCAGCGAGGGCTGAGCCCACAGGAGTGACAAGGAAACAGAGAGGGGCACAGAATTGCCCCAGAGCCCAGGGACATGGGAGAACAGGCTGAGGGAGACTGGACGGAGCTTGAGGGGCCGTAAGTGCTGTAAGAACAAGGCCTCGAGGACTCAGGACTCAGGAAGAGATGTGCACGTGTGCTTAGCTGCTCAGTCATGTCCGACTCTGGGCAGCCCGCCAGGCTCCTCTGTCCATGAGATCCTCCAGGCAAGAATCCTGGAGTGGGTTGCCAAGCCCTCCTCCAGGGGATCTTTCCAACCCAGGGATCAAACCCAGGTCTCCCACATTGCAGGAGAATTCTTTACTGTCTGAGCCACCAGAGAAGCCCAAGAATCCTGGAGTGGGTAGCCTATCCCTTCTCCAGGAGATCTTCCTGAGCCAGGGCTTCCCTGGGGGCTCAGCCGGTAAAGAATCCACCTGCAGTGTAGGAGACCCTGGTTCAATTTCTGGGTTGGAACAATCCCCTGGACAAGGAGTAGGCTGCCCACTCCAGGATTCTTGTCTGGAGAATCCCCATGGACAGAGGAGCCTGGCTGACCACAGTCCATGGGGTCGCACAGAGTCGGACACGCCTGAGCGAGGAAGCACAGCACAGAGAGACAGGCTGCCTTTGCCTTTGCCTTTTCCAGGAGCACCCGAGGCTGCGAGTTTGAGTCCTGTACTTTACAGGGCGGGGCGCCCCGTGGGGCTGGTCTGGATTCCATGCCAGCAGCAAGTGAGGATGCAGAGAAGGATGTGGTCTCCCCCGCGGGAAGGAGGTGTGTTTGCTGGAAAGTGTGAGAATGACCGTGTCGTCCCGACCATAGGAGCCAGAGGAGGCGCAAACACGCTGGATCTGTGCGGGGTAAACTAAAGCGCTTGGTGCGCTGGGGACAGTGATGTCCACCAGGCCTTTAGGGACCAGTGGAGACTCTGACGGGAGGAGGAAAGGAATTCTGAGAGAGCGGATGACACAGATGGAGACTGGGGAGGCGGGAGAAGCAGGTCTGGGAGGTGGGGTCTGGGAGCCAAGCTGACAGAGGGCTGGGGCGAGGGGACGAAGGACGGGGGAGGAGGGGGCTGCAGGCATGGATGCCAGAGGAAGAAAGGGGGGGCTGGGGAGAGTGACCGGAAACGCGGAGCCGGACCGAGCAAACCCATCACCCAATAAGCATGAGTGGAGATCATGGACAAGACGCTGGTCCTCCCGAGGCCCCAGTCTACTCAGCAGAAGTGAGAGGAGCCCCGGGACATGAGACCTGGAGTGGTGCCAGACAGCCCCGCCCTCCCAGGCTCTGGGTTTGAGAGCCACTAACCTCCCAAGAGGATCTGGTGTGCTGCCCTGGAAATACAGAGGACTCGCCACAGACAACGTCGGTGCTGCTGGAAGAGTTTGATCCAAGGGCCCATGTCTTTTAAGGAAGAGACGGTTGCTAAAAGTGTGAGGACCAGAATTACAATACTAAGAAACAGAAGGATCAGAAAATTATTCTACAGTGACCTGGCTGGCTCACCGTCCCGGATCCCGGGGGCTCACAGCTCAGACCACAGAACCCCCTCCGGGTCCCCAGCCTGGCCACGGCAAGATTCATGTCCTGTTCCTGGGGGCCCCGGAGACGTCCATCCTGGCCCTTCCTCGTGATGATGCCCTTTGTGTTGTTCGACCGTCTGCCAAAGCCCACCAACGCTGAGACGTCTGCCAGGCCCCAGCATCGTAACTAAGGCCCCAGCATTGTAATGGGAAATAGATGGGGAAACAGTGGAAACAGTGTCAGACTTTATTTTGGGGGGCTCCAAAATCACTGCTGATGGTGATTGCAGCCATGAAATTAAAAGACACTCCTTGGAAGGAAAGTTATGACCAACCTAGACAGCATATTAAAAAGCAGAGACATTACTTTGCCAACAAAGGTCCGTCTAGTCTAGGCTATGGTTTCTCCAGTGGTCATATATGGATGTGAGAGTTGGCCTGTGAAGAAAGCTGAGCGCCGAAGAATTGACGCTTTTGAACTGTGGTGTTGGAGAAGACTCTTGAGAGTCCCTTGGACTGCAAGGAGATCCAACCAGTCCATCCTAAAGGAGATCAGTCCTGGGTGTTCATTGGAAGGACTGATGTTGAAGCTGAAACTCCAATACTTTGGCCACCTGATGTGAAGAGCTGACTCATTGGAAAAGACCCTGATGCTGGGAAGGATTGGGGGCAGGAGGAAAAGGGGACGACAGAGGATGAGATGGCTAGATGGCATCACCGACTTGATGGACATGGGTTGGGGTAAACTCCGGGAGTTGGTAATGGACAGGGAGGCCTGGCGTGCTGCGATTCATGGAGTCGAAAAGAGTCGGACACGACTGAGCAACTGAACTGAACTGAACTGATCATAATTAATGCCTTTCAGGAACTGAATGCGTCCCGTCTGCCCAAATCTCGCCCACGGCTGCCACAGCTCTGTTCTCGGGCCAAGCACCTGCCCCACCAGGGGAAGTGTCTGTTCTGTGGGCCAATGACTCACAACTTCCTCCCTAAAGCCGGACTCTGTGGCCTCCAACACAAAGCTCGTTAAAATCTCCATTTATGGGACCAATCAGTGAGCTGGCATAAAAAACACTTTTCTGGATGCTCGTAATATGTTTAGAGAACTACGTTTCAGCAACAACACACAGAGCTGCTACAGGAATTCGGCGGAAGGGGAAGAACATTTCAGGAAGATTTCATGCAAGGAAATTTCAGGGACTTCCCTGGTGGTCCAGGAGTTAAGAATCCACCTTCCAACTCAGGGGACGAGGGTTCGACCCCTGGTGGGGGAAACTGAGGTCCCACGTGCCCATGCAGCATGGCTGGAGAAGCCTGGCCGTGACCAGGACAAGCCTGCATGCCTCAATGAGGACACAGCGCCGCCAGAACACAACAAACCAAATCAAGAGGAAGCCTGAGCTGGAACCTCAAGGAGGGGCTCAGTTTTGGAGAGTTGGGTGAAAGTCAGGGTTTTTAGCAAGAAAACATCCTGTTGAAAGCTGTGGAGTCAGAAGGCTCGAGATGTGTTGAGAGAAGCCAGGTGGTCATCCGACACAGACGGAGGAGCCAATGGGAGGCAGGTGTGCCCAGGGGCCTGGTACCTCAGTGGATAGAATGAGGCCCCCGCCCTGGGGCAGATCACATCCTCTTGACCAGGTGCCTGGAGGAAAAGGTCCACAGAGGAGGCGACGGGATGGGAGTGGGGGGAGTGAGAGGAGGGTACAGCAAAGAGGAACCCCCACTCTCGGGGGCCCCAGGCCTGCCTGCCCACAAGAGCTGGGGTCACAGCCAGAACTCCCCAGGGCCTGGCGCTGGAACTGGGCATTTACTGTCTTCATCTGTCCCATGAACACATCTCACGCAAGAACTCTGTGACTGTGGCTACATCTCGGTTTCCAGGTAAAATTTCTGAGACTCACAGGAGAAGAATCTAGACAGCTGTTCATCATGGTTTCGTGCACAAGTGGCCACGATGTGTATTTTTCTCGTGTGGTGAATGGAGCCTCACGACACATATGCCTCTCACAGAGGGAGCACAGGTGAGCCCTGCATGCCCATGGTCTGAAATGGACTGCAGGTCCACTAGAACCATTTTCCGTCTCCTGGAATCTGTGACTAGAGCCATCGCGCGGTGAAGTCCCAGTCCTGAGAGCACTCCTGCGATTCAGGAAGCGTTTCGGTTACAAAACCTGGAGGTTGGGCAGGAAAAGGAGCGAAAAGGTGTGGACAAGCACGGGGGCTCCTCCCCTGGGGGTGGAGTGGGGGGGCTCCTCCCCTGGGGGTGGGTGCAGCGGGGACCAGGGTCCTGGGTCAGCCCCGGGAAGGCCGCCGTTCCCCGGCTCCGTCTTTTCCTGCTTCTGCCCTGGCACGACAGCTCCAACCTCAAGACCCTCCAAGGCAGCGAAGACGCACAGGGTGTTAGGAAGTGACCTCAGCACATCGGGGACCCCAGGTCTTGACGGAGGTGACGAGGAGAGGTGAGGCTCAAGTGGGAGGTGGCGGCTGGGCCCCGGCAGGTGAGGGCCTGGAATGTGTGAGGCCCTCCGACAGGTATCAAGGAGCAGTTGTAAACAGATAATTCAGGCAGCGAGGAATTGCAGTTCAAAGGCAGTGACACAGAGAGAAACCTGAGATCCCAAGTTCAAAGTCACAGCAGCGAGAACAAATTGCCCAGCGTCCCTGCTGCGAGTATGGCTGGGTGCGAGCTCCATCAGCTCCTGGGGTTCGGGTGAGGCCAGGCTGGAGGTGCGGCTCGGCTTTGAAGTCCCCAGAAGGCTGGGGGCCTGCATCCCCGTGGGGCAGGGCCCAGGAGGACAGAGCATCAAAGACACCTCCCTCCACGTTTGCTCAGGGCCGGGCTCTCTCCAGTTCCAGCTGCCGTAACCCATTGTGTAACCCACTGTTTGCTTAGGTTTAACGCAGAGTTAGAATTCTGGTTTTGTTTCTCACTTGGGAAAGAAAATCACTTTGTAGAGGGAGTTGCTAAATAAAACTTGGAGAATTATATTCAGCCTCATAGGATGACTTTTGGCTTGAATTTGATCCCTGGTGGGTGACTGAGAGTGTATAGAATTTCCAGGAGACTACAAGACATTTGAAAGAAATTCCTCCTGAGTAGTAACCCACGTGGTAACCACAGAAGACATTTCTGCCTGCCCAGCTCCAGGCAGAGAGTTCTGGGGGGCCCCACACCACGGCATCCCTTCACTGGTTCAGGAAACATGACGGTGCCCATTGTCAACTCAGCTCTGTGCTGGGTCCTATGGATGCAAGCGTACAGAAAACACGTGGCCGCCTTCAAGGACTTAAAGGGCAATAAAACAAATGTTTTGAGTGTTTCCAGCAGTTAGTTTAGTTCAGTTGCTCAGTCATGTCTGACTCTTTGCGACCCCATGGACTGCAGCACGCCAGGCCTCCCTGTCCATCACCAGCTCCCAGAATTTACTCAAACTCGTGCCCATTGAGTTGGTGATGCCATCCAACCACCTCATCCTCTGTCGCCCCCTTCTCCCACCTTCAATCCTTCCCAGCATCAGGGAGTTTCAAATGAGTCAGTTCTTAGCATCAGGTGGCCAAAGTTTTGGAGTTCTAGCAGACCGAAGCCCAAGATAGTGAAGTGAAAGTCGCTCAGTCATGTCTGACTCTTTGCGGCCCCATGGACTATACAGTCCATGGGATTCTCCAGGCCAGAATACTGGATGGGCAGCCATTCTCTTCTCCAGGGGATCTTCCCAACCCAGGGATCGAACCCAGGTCTTCCACATTGCAGGTGGATTCTTTACCAGCTGAGCCACAAGGGAAGCCCAAGAATACTGGAGTGTGTAGCCTACCCCTTCTCCAGCAGATCTTCCCCACCCAGGAATCAAACTGGGTCTCCTGCATTGCAGGCAGATTCTTTATCAACTGAGCTACCAGGGAAGCCCTCAGACCAATTAAGAAGTCAAATCCCCAAACTCGACCTTTGAGAATAAATACAGTACAACAGGGGTGAGCCCCAGGAGGGGACGCCATGACACCCATAGGGGATGTTGAGAGCAGTTCCCACAAAGAGACGGTTGGATGGTGCTGTCTGCAGCGGGAGAGGAGACTTCCACACAGAAATGTCTGGTATTGTTGTGGACACAGAGGACTTACAGTGCGCACAGGTTCAAGGCACCTGGGACGACGCCTTCATGTGTATATTCTGTCTACGGAGAATTTAGGCCGCCCTGAGGTCTAGTCCATGGCTAGACTTCCGCTGGAGCACGTGACCAAGTTGGAGCCTCCTGGCGTGAGTTCTGGCTCCAGATCAAGATGCTCAAGCTGACACCAGACTGGACGTCACCCAACGTCACCTGCAGAGACAGGACCACCGTCACCCAGCGTAATGGGTCTGCTTGCTCCTTGAATCACTGGTCTTACGATGACCCATACGTTTACATGAAAGAAAGTCTCAGGCCCCAGGAGTGCGACATATGGGAAGGAGACCCTTTCCCCTCAATTGTTCACGGAGCACATCCTAATCTGTCTTCCACTGAGCTGCAAGATGACAGGGAGGCAAGACAAATCCAAGAGACCGCTCCCGTCCCCAGACGCCCTGACCTTGCAGCTGAGATGCAAAATGTTCCTTCACAGAAGCGCCCAAATGGCTTGAAACTGGCAAAAATAAAAATGCAGTGAGGTTTCAAAAAACAGGGAAATTAATACGGGCTGCAGTGGCCAGATAAGACCTTACAGAAGGGCAGGGACTGGAAAGGCCCTGAGAACTGCAGAGTTCCACAGAGGCAGGGGGAGAGCGGCCAGAACTGGGTTTCGTCACGGTGTCATCTAAACCAGAAGAGACTGGAGCATGGATGGGAGAGGGAGGGTGGGGGAGGGAGACGGCTTGGCAACAGGATGACACCAGCCTCTGGACAGGTTCCTGCCTCCCTCACTGGACCCTACTGCTCCCAGGACATGGACACCTTACACTCTGGAACCAGAGATAAACTTTGGATCGGAAAGAGCAACAGCCTAACATTCATTGCATCCTTGACCCAAGAGCTTGAACAGTTAAGTATCAGTAGCTACGGCGGAAAGCTGAAACCATACACAGAAATCACCATGCAGGTGGTGGGGAATGCAGAGGTACCCCCAGGGGAGATCCTGGCCCCAAAGAGCGATGGGCCGTCCTCAGGGACAGGGACTGGGGGGGGCGGGTGGGAGAAGGAACAGGCTCGAGGGGACGAGGGTGGTGAAAGGCTGAGCCTCTTCTGAACCACCACCAGGTGACAGGTCCAACACTCCCACCTTGTGCTGGGCACCTGCTCTCTGGACAGCAGTGTTACATGTGATGGCTCAGGAGTAGGTCAATTACACCAATTACACCACAGCTCTTCCTAGCGTTGTATGCACACGAAGATGACTTATAATACACTCGAATTCTATCTCCATCTCAGCAAAGGGAAATGCCCTTCCTGTCGGTCGCTCTGCCAAAATCGCCGGCCTCCTCCAGGACATTCCTTCTCCCACACCCAGCCAACATCCATCAGCGACACACGAGATGGTACCTGCAAAGCTCACATGGATATGACAACTGGTGCGGCCCCCACCTGGTGCTGCCACGGTCAGTGCTCCCCCGAGCACGGGCGTGCCTCCACCCTGGACCTCCGATCTGGCCTCATAGAGACGCCTGATCACCAAAACACAGAACGTAACGAGTGGTGAGCACACGGAGCAGTCAGAGCCCTGGGGCCTTCTGGTGGAAACAGCCCATCAGAGACTAAACACAGAATTACTGTGTGACCCAGCTACTCCCCCTGAATGAATCACCGCTGTGACACCACTCACCACCTCTGAAACCCACCTACCACCGAGACCCACCCACCCCTGAGACCCACCGAACACTGAGACCTACCCAACACTGACACCACACCCACCCCTGAGACCACACCCTCCACTGAGACCCACCCACCATTGTGACCACACCCACTGCCATGCCTCCACCCACCCCTGAGACCACACCCGCCACTGAGACCCACCCACCCCTGAGACCCACCCACCACTGTGACCACACCCACTGCCCTGCCTCCACCCACCCCTGAGACCACATCCGCCACTGAGACCACACCCACTGCCATGCCTCCACCCACCCCTGAGGCCCACCCACCCCTGAGACCACACCCACCCAGGAGACCACACCCACCCCTGAGACCACACCCGTCACTGAGACCACACCCACTGCCATGCCTCCACCCACCCCTGAGACCACACCCACCCCTGAGACCCACCCACCACTGTGACCACACCCACTGCCCTGCCTCCACCCACCCCTGAGGCCCACCCACCCCTGAGGCCCACCCACCCCTGAGACCATACCCACCCCTGAGACCCACCCACCAGAGACCCACCCACCCCTGACCCACTCCTGAGACCACACCTGCCACTGAGACTACACACACCCCTGAGACCCCACCCACCCCTGAGACCACACCCACCACTGAGATCCACCCACCAGAGACCACACCCACCCCTGAGACCACACCCACAGCCGTGCCTCCACCCACCACTGAGGCCCACCCACCCCTGAGACCCACCCACCACTGAGACCACACCCACCAGTGTGACCACACCCACCACTGAGACCACACCCACCACCATGCCTCCACCCACCACTGAGGCCCACCCACTCCTGTGACTCCATCCACCACAGACCGAACCCACTGCTGTGATCCCGCCCACCCAACCGGCACACACACCGCCTTTATTTTCTCCACTTAACCACTTCGACATATTTTACTTATTTGCTTATTTATTATCTGTCTCCACAAATGAGAATTTAGGTCCTATTAAGGCACAGATTTGGTCTCTTTTTTGTCCCAAACACCCTTGACAGTGCCTGGAACACACCTACCTCTTACAGCTGTTGGGTGAGTAAATGGATGAGTGGGTCAAGCTTGACTATATAAAAAAGAGAAGAAATCTTTTCCTTAATATTAGCATTTTCTAAAACTC
This sequence comes from Giraffa tippelskirchi, assembly GCF_054371585.1. Taxonomy (NCBI): domain Eukaryota; kingdom Metazoa; phylum Chordata; class Mammalia; order Artiodactyla; family Giraffidae; genus Giraffa; species Giraffa tippelskirchi. Next base: position 160,036,524 of record NC_137284.1, read on the forward strand.
TGAGTCTGATTATACTGATTTTTTCCTCCATGTGAAGGTGACGCTGTTTTTAAAAATCTATATGGTCTATATGTGTATAAAGCACAGAAAAAAATAACTAGACAGAAATCAGCTCTATAAGGGCCAATCTCTATTCCCCATTTTTACTGTAGATCTCTGTATCACAATGACTTTATCACAAACGTATGGAGCATGGCACGTGTGTGTGTGCACGTACATATGAGGCTTTAACAAACTTTGCATTAAGAAGCTGTTGGAAGAACACTCCGCATTTTCCCTGTGGGTTATTTTTGTTATAAAATGTCCAGCTCTGGTTGCCGAACTAGGTTTTACAGGCTTCAAAAAACTGAACTCAAGGACTCCATATTTGAAGTCTGCACACATTCTAAAACCCCTCTTGAAAAGTCGATAATATTGGAACAATAGCTAATGTTTGGAAGAGAAGAGCATTCTTTACTCTGCAGCATTTTCTGCTAAAACCTCAGCTGTCAACACCGGCTGAGACCCCGCCTATCGGATGCCCTGGCCGCCTGACTCCGCTGGCCCACCAGCCACTTAAAATACTTTGTTTCCTTTTAATCAGAATAAGCTCCGATTATCTCCCTTCAGAGCGAGGCTGCTGTTCTATCACGTTGACAGGCTGGGGAGGGCTGCTGCGTTTTCACACGTGATGCGGGACAGACACAGGTAGACACTCAGGAGACAGACGGAGCTTCACACAGACAATGGGGGAATATTTCGTAGCTTCAGGGAGCACAGCGTGCTCCAAGAGAACACAAAGGAGCCGGGCCTTTTTGTCCAGAAGTGACGCGTTTCTGGATGTTTGTTTTCGAGAGGTAAGGGAAGCAGGCAAGCCAGAATTTGGCTTCCCCAGCTTCGCTCTAAGTTGGTGGAGATTTAAATGGCAGCTCACTCGCTCCGAGGAGAACAGGCGACTATCAATCTGGAGACAGATGGCACCAGGCAGGTTCCCTTACATACAGCTCTTGATCACTGGAGACCCACGGGGTGAAGAAGTGGTTTCCATGCAGTAAACTGAAAGCAACAGGACAACGCTGGCTTCCAGTCCGCTACGAAAAAACACTGCTCTCAAATTATTTTCAGAAGAAGCAAAGCTCTGTTACCTGCATAGTCTGATTATCTGAGAACAGAAGAACGGTGGCTCTTGGCCTGGTATCTGCAGGAGACAGTGAAGGAGATGGGGCCGTGCTTCCCCCCACCCCAAGTTCAGCCCCAAGGACCAAAACAGATGCCTCCCAGACCAGCTCCAAGAGTGGCCCACCCGCTCTCACTGTGGCCCATGACTGTGATGACGAAGGCTGGCACCACTTCCTCCGAGAAGGCTTTCTCTCTGTTAAATGGAGTGGTTCCTCATCCATAAATTGCCTGAAATCTGTTTATTTGGGGGAGATATAGGAGGCAGAATAGGGCTTCCCAGGTGGCACGGTTGTAGAGAATCCACCTGCCAATGCAGGAGACGCAGGAGGCGTGAGTTCAATCCCTGGGTCTGGAAGATCCCCTGGAGGAAGGAATGGCAACCCACTCCAATATCCCTGCCTGGAGAATCCCATGGACAGAGGAGCCTGGCGGGCTACAGTCTGTGGGGTCACAGAGAGTCGTGCATGGTTGAGCAACTGGGCACAAGCGTGAGGAGCCAGCACACTAGTGCAGACCAGGATTTCTAGAACAAAGTGTAGCCTGCCAGGTGTGCAGCCTTCCTCAGCATGTATGTGCATAAGTTGCCCTGACCTTCCTGGCCAGCCAGCCAGCCCCACAGCCTCGCCCACTCCCTTCCCACAGGTCTCTGGTGATATCCCAGCGGCAGAAGCAAGAGCGAGCACTAAATGAAATCCTCTGCTAATTCACTAGCACAACCAGCATCGATACTTATTTGACACAAACTAGGAAAATCAAGTTCTCACCTAATTAGGAAAACCACTAACTGTGGAATACATTATCGTGATAAAGTTCTAGCTGAACCGACTAAGATTAACAGAGTGATGGCTTTTTGCGTTTTTTTATTGTCGCAACTAATACCTTCAAGCATAATATTATATTCCCCAAGGCTTTGTCTTAGCAGCTAATCTGTTAGTTTCCCACTGAAATGGATGTTTTTCAAGATTTCTGTCACATCATTGATAACTTCTTTCAAAGACCACACGACTCTACTTCAAATAAACCACTCAGTCACATAGCCAGCATCCTGTTGTTGCCCTTAATTCTAAACAATCTTTGACAGTTCGGCAGAGGTAGGAGTGACTACTTACACTCCTGTCTTTACTGACAAAATACTTTATTTGCTGTTGCTGTTGTTTGGTCGCTCAGTCATATCTGACTCTTTGCAATCCCATGGACTGCAGCACACCAGGCTTCTCTTTATGGATCACAGCCTTGTCATACGAAGGGGCTATGTAGCTCAATGAAGCTCTGAGCCATGCCATGCAGGGCCACCCAAGATGGACGGGACATGGTGGAGAGTTCTGACAAAATATGGTCCACCAGAGGAGGGAATGGCAACCCACTCCAGTATTCTTGCCTAGAGACTCCCATGGACAGAGGAGCCTGGTGGGCTACAGTCCATGGGGTCACAGAGTCAGACATGACTGAGCAACTAACACACGTTATACATGTTGCCAATTATCTTTCCATGGGTTCACAAGTAGGGCATATAAGAAGATGCATCTGTGTCTTTAAATTTATTTCATAAAAATGCATGTAGGTAAGTATATGCATAGAGGTACATGCTTTTTTGTACATTATCTAACTGCAAAACAGAGTGATTATCTCTAACCTTTGACACAGCCATCCTAAACAAGAGATTCTACACTGTTACATCAAGACACTGATTTCACATCCAAAGGTCAAACAGGTTATTTCACCTAAATTTATAATTTAGATAATTGAACAGTTAACTGATCTGTTCTGCCAGGCTCTCCCCGGACTGCATAGCGTAGGATGTGCCTCAGGGCACCTGGAAGGCATCTACTCTTCCCACGTTCCGCGGTGAGAGGCAAGGGACCACCAGGCATCACTGATGGCGGACGATGAGAACGGCAGATCTCAGCAAAGGCAAGTTCCGACACCCTTTCAAGTATGCTTTGGTGTTAAACCACCATCAGTAGTCACTGGGCACTTCTTACAAACGTAGCACTTGACCAGGTCATCAGATTTTTGAACTCAGAAAAGTTGGCCCAGTCTTTATATCATGAAGCAAACTAGTCATGTCCGACTCATTGCAACCCTATGGACTGTAGCCCACCAAGTTCCTTTGTCCATGGGATTCTCCAGGCAAGAATACTGGAGTAGGTGGCCATTCCCTTCCCTAGGGGATCTTTCTGAGCCAGGGATCAAACCCGGGTCTCTTGCATTGCAGATTTTTTACCATCTGAGCCATCAGGGAAGCCCCAGTCAGTCAACCTACAAACACCAATTAGAAAATGATAAAAAAAAAAAAAAAATCTTGAACTCACAGTGTTCAGGTGGAACACTGGTGGCCCATCCAATAAGTGGAGCAAAAACCATGAAAAAGAGACAGAACTCAGAAACTAATAATGATAAAAGAAAGCAGAATCTAAAATAAACAAGCTGAGGCCCATGTGCAACTTCCTCCTGCTCAATCCAGGCTATCTTATCTCAAAAGCCCATTGGGAGCCTTTGATTTTCTTAGCTTGCTTTCCATATTCTACTTCCTAGGTTTTTATAAATGTTACATAAAGTATTTAGTCTCAGATGAAAAAAGTGCCGCTGAAGATATGCTTTTAGTTTTGTCAAATGTTGGTTTGGCTTCTATTTGGCTTGACATTTTGGGAAAGAATCTGAATGAGATCATTTTAAAAACAACATTGGTTGAAATCTAAGTTTGACTCAATTAGCTGTTTGTTCCTGAATGTGAGTGATCTTCAAGTTCATTTTCCTGGATCTTCCTCACCTGGTCGGGGGCTGTGGAGGGGGGCAGAGGAGTGACGGTGAGAGAGAAAGAGGAGGTGACAACCCTGAAAACCAAACTGTACTTATTTCAAGGACAGTAAAGTCAGAGTTCTTCCCATTGTCTAGAAATTATTTCAGTGTTTAAAAAAAAAATTACTGGAAGTACAGAAAGCTCATCTTTATAAAAATTATTATACCTTTAGTTTGCTTCCTCCAGAAAGGTCAGAGGGCCTACATCCAATTAATAGTGAGAATCTACTTCAGTCCAGGACATAATTCAGTGGTGACTACACTTACTATTCTGACTGTCTCTGAGACAAAAGCCTCCGCTGTGTATGTCATCCAGGCCCATTCATAACGAGATTCGTTACACGAACTAAATGCCCATACGTGAAACAAACAAACAAAAAATTCTACAGTTTCTCCTACAGTGAAATTTTGTTATGACAAGTAAGCTGCAGTTGCCTGGTCGATAGGGCAACAGACCAAACAGAGTGGCCCCTAAGTCCCTGCCATCGATGAGTCGTTAAAGTCACACACTTCATACCCGGAGGATGAAAAGAAGGACATCATGCAAATACCTCCCTTTCTCTGCGTTCCGAGGACAGCTTTGTGTGTGTCTTTGTTGCTTGTAGCTTAGGAGTTGAAGTGGGTTTTCCTGCCTGGAATGGTTGGAATTCTTGCAGTGGCGGGAGGCCGAGCAGAGCCGGGCATCACTGATGCTCAGACAGAAGGATCTCGGACTCAGCAACATCCGGCCGCTCTCCCACCCACTCCAGCGCACAGAGGAAATGGAGAGGAAGGCTCACTCTCAGAGTTGAGTCCTCCGATGGGGACGAAGCAGTCCGACCGGCCTTCATCCCAGACAGACCGTTCACTGAGAAGAGGGACAGGCCAGCACAGAAACCCGTTCCCCGGGGATGGAGCCACACCTGAAAAGCAGATCCCAGCGCACCACCGCACGGGCAGGCCCCGCAGGAACGCATGGAACCCCGTCTCCATCCGCCCTGACCACAGCCCAGCACCACGAGCACCCAGACATCGTGCTGGGACATGGGCGCGCCAAGCAGAGCGGCCCGTGATGACTAGGCGCTCAAGGACGCCTCTGACGAGCACCGCCCGTGTGACCCAGCGTGAAATCCATCTCATAAACCGGGGACTCTCGGCAGATGGACCGGGTGGTGAAAGACGAACCCCGGCCTGCCGGGTCACCGGCGCGTCCAGGGCCCGGTCCTGAGTCCCAGAGGTCCTGCCCGTGGCCCTATGGCACTTTGCTCCCGCATCGCAGCTCTGTCCTGCTCTCAGCTCTACAAAGGGAGGGCGAGCGTCTGCTGAGGAGACGCACATCTCTGTCCTCTGTGGTTTGGGGCGGAACTGGAAGCAAACAAGCCTCCAGCACCCCCCGGACCATAGTCCAGAAACTCAGGGCTTCCCTGGTGCTTCAGCGGCTAAGACCCTGTGCCACCAATGCAGGGGGCGTGGGTTCAATCCCTGGTCAGGGCACTAAGACCCCACATGCCACGGGGCACGGCCTATGTAACGTCCAGGCTCTTTATCATCCTGGGGCCACAGGGCCACACACCGGAAGGCAGCCCCGAGATCCACATCTCAGAGATCCATTCAAACACAGGGACGAGGAGAGGGCACGGGCCAGAGGGCACACACAGGAACCACTGAGACGGGTGACCCCGTGCTCGCCTCTCTTTCCTGCAGACATGAGAAAACACCAGCCCAGGACACCATGAACACCGCATGCCGGATTCCTCCTGCAGCGCGGGGCCACCTCTGCCTTCTTGGCTCCTTCACTTCTGCACCTCGCCGAGACCAGGCCAGCCCTCCCTGGCCATCACTCATCACTCCCCGGGCCCCAGGAGCCAGGGACAGGCTGGCTTTCAGTGTCAGAAGCTTTACAAACCAACACCCGTGTCCTCAAAGCCAGGAAGCAGAAAAGACGCTGAGACCTGACGTGGGCTTCCCAGGGCAGGAGCCGTTCTCACCTGACAGGTGGGAGCGGAGTGCAGGCCTGGGTTGCTGGCGTTGGTCTTTCATCCCAGGACCTGGCCTGTGACCTGCTCATGAATGAAGGGAACTAGGAGGGATTAAGCTCCTACTTCGTGCCCAGAGCCACTCGAGGGCCTCACATAGCCCAGCTCTAGGGATGAAGGCAGGGTCTCCGCGCCGGCAGGCAGCACAGGCCACCAGATCCTTTAGGGTCAGGTGGTGTCACAGAGGGACAGAGCCCAGCGTGGACAGGGCCACCATCAACACTCGCTAAATGGCTGAGTCAGGAAACGTCCCGTACTCTAACAAGGGACTTATTTCCCTTCCCACACCGTGAAAAATGCTATTCCGCTGTAATCTGGAGAAGAGGCACCAGAAATCAATGCTTTCAGGTTTTGCCATGTTACAGACATGGTGTCTAGATGAACACTAATTCACATACGAGTTCCTTTACATAATACCCCCGTCACGGAAACCCATCAGTATTTGAGTCCTCCATCAGATTTAACTCCAGGGGCCACCTGCGATTTTAAAACTTATTACTAGTAACCCCACTAGTAACTAACTTCGGGGTGAAGTGTGGGTGCAAGGCATCATCAAAACACCCATGTCCAAGGGTGGCGAGAGGCAAGGTGGGCAGAAACAGAGAATCAGAAGGGCTCCGCCCATGTACGTGTGACCCACACTTGTCTTTAGGGCTGTAGACCCCGGGGAAGAGGGAAACCACAGGGCTCCCTGCCCTCCGTCTCCAAGACCCTCATGCTCCTCAGACCCTCCATACCCCAGGAATGGACTCCCCGCTCCTCCTATCACTGGCCGCTGTACCCCACTGCCGGGCGCAGAACAGGTGCTCACTGGACGGCCTCTGCAGCAACAGATGGAGGGAGGGAGGTGCCCTCTGGTCCATCCCAGGGCAGAGGCCACCCCATCCTCCGCACACCACAGGGTCGTCTTTCTAAAGCACGCGTCTGATTTCAGAACTGAGGGGTGAGAAACATTCCTCTCTGAGACAGAAAAGATACTTCTTAATCTCAAAATATATGTTCAGCAAGAGGAATATTTTTATAAAAATAAAGGATAACCTGAAAGGACACACACTAGAAGCTGTAATTTCAACAGTGGAATTTGCCCCATCGTTTGAAGCATCAGCAGTACATATTATATCTGCATTAGTGACAATGATAAATAGTGTTTTAGGATTTACATGCATCAATTATAGCATTCCTGGATATTCAGATGTCTTTTCCTGTTCCATTTTTTACACAGTTCCTCTCTGAATTCAAATCAAGGCTCCAAAAGCATTTTTTCATTCATTGTAAATTCACGGGGGCCATTCTTAGTTACAGTATTCTTGTGAAAACAAGGGAAACCAAATCTGCCTTGAGCAAAACGTCTTTATCACAGTAAATGACACGGTTTTACTCTGTACCCATATAAAAAGAACACCGGTGAGATTAGGGTGAAAGTAAGTGTCAGTCTTGAATGAACAAATCTTCTGAACTGGCCGGTCACTGAGAGCTATGTTCCATCAGCAATTCAATTCTTCGCTTCAAACGTTATTCTGCCTTTGCACCCATTCCTCTAGTGAAATAAGCCACTAACCTTGTAATGTAAGTTACTCTCAGTAACTCACTTTCCTGCAGGTAGAAGAGAACAACAGAACAGAAAAACAGAAAGGCCGTGGGGCAAAGCCATGGACATTCCACTCCAGACACCCTGTGTGTTACGGCTGGCCCCCTCCCCACCACCACCTCCCTCACCCACCACCCACCCTGAAAATCAAGATTTGGTTGGAAAGAGTCTTTCTACTACAACAACAGATGAGAACGGAGATCGGAAAAAAACACTAAATACAGTTTCTGAGTCTCTGATCCACTATTTGAAACACTGAACAAAATCTATTGAAACTAGGGTGCTAGCAGCTATGATTCCCAAATTTATTTTTCAAATGAAATCGTTTTAAGGACCTGCACCATGGCGCCATCTGGTGCTGACACAGAGAAAGATGCTTCGATCAGACAAGTAGGACGCAATCCCTTTGTTAGCCTGAACAGTGAAAATTTTAGAACACATGACAGTTGTCTTTCATCACATTAAATCCTAAAGTACTACTAAAAACAAATACGGTCTGAAAATAAACTCTGAAACTATTCTGCCTACAATGATCTTATTTTGAGCAGGTATACCTTAAGATCAGTTAACATCAACACTGAGTTCTTGCAACATACTAACTTTTGCTTGCTGGAGAAGACTCTTGAGAGTCCCTCCCTCTGACTGCAAGGAGATCAAACCAGTCCATCCTAAAGGAAATCAACCCTGAATATTCACTGGAAGGATTGATGCTGAAGCTGAAGCTCCAATACTATGGCCACCTGATGCCAAGAGATGACTCATTAGAAAAGACCCTTATGCTGGGAAAGACAGAAGGCAGAAGGAGAAGGGGACAACACAGGATGAGATGGCTGGATGGCATCACCAATTCAATGCACATGAATTTGAGCAAACTTCGAGAGAAAATGAAGGACAGGGAAGCCTGGCGTGCTACAATCCACGGGGTCGCAAAGAGTAGGACACGACTGAGTGACTGAACAACAACAGCTCTCTCCATGTGCATCTATTTTTAAGTAATAAAAGCCCTTCCAAGTGGGGTTGCTGGGTGAGATGCTTTGTCATGAAACCCAGAGTGCAAATTGGCACTTTCTCAATCAGACTCTGCTGTGAAGGGGGACAGGGTACTCCTCCCCCTCCTAGCAGGTAAATTTAAAGTCAAGGCTCTACAATGGACTTGGAGAGTCAGAGGGATTGGCAAGGAAAATGGCAAAGACCTCTGAGTCAAGCTGACTTCTGCTTCTCAGAGTGTACGCATCCTTCCCTGGAAATGTTCGTGACCACAGAGCGGTCCCCCAACACTCCAGACTCCACTGTCCTGGCTCTGGCACCCTGGGAGACAGACAGCACTGAGACTACCCTGCGAGCCACGCCACTCCCGCTCACAGCGATGGGTCACCGCACTGGCAGCGCTGTGGTCCAACAACAGCATCAGAGATGGGGACGGAGCAAGCAAAGGAGCCCCCTGTGCCTCCCCCAGCAGGTGCAGCATCTCCGCACCGCGGTCAGCGGGAGACAGGCGGCAGCCAGGGCCCCCAGCAGGCGTGCCCCCTCCCACCCAGCACCTTGCAGCTCCACTGTCTTCTGGGACCCCCTTAGGGGAGACTCAGACCTGACTCCTCAGGATGTGACCTGGCCGGCCCTGTTGTGCACATCCATCCATCTTTCGAGGATGCCCGCCTCCTTATTCCATGGGGCTGTCAGCAGCCTCACCTGGGCTGAGAGGACCCTTCCCCCCGTGGGGGAGGCCCTGCCTGCAGCCCCTCCTCCACCCCCACTGCAGGGCGGCTCCGCTGCTGGGTCTCTACCTGGGCAAAGGCAGGGTTAGGGCTGTGCAAACAGTGCCTGACTGGGAAAGAGAGAGACAGGGAGGCAGTGACCATGAGGAGAGATGGGGACCAGGAGCAGGACCAGGAGGGCGTAGGGCGGGCTGGGGGTGCCTACCCTCAGGGTGCCCACCTCCACCACAGGCACAGCCCTGTCGTCCTCCAGGGCCATCACCACTCCCCTCGAGACGGGAGAGTCCCGAACCCTGTTTCCTTCCTCTCCACGGCGTCCCGGCCCGCTGTCCTCCGCACACTGCCCTGTTTTCCTGGACGAGCTGGATGAAGAGGGGGGGACAGGCTTGACCCCCAGGCCCATCTGGCCACAGGGAAACCCAGGCCGAGTCTGCTCCCCCAGTGGCCGCTCTGCCTCCTCCGAAGCCCAGCACCCCCTGCGAAGGAGCCGTGGGCTATGCAGGACTCTCACTAAAGGCCATTTTCCCCTCTCCCCTCCCTGCTCCCGACCTGCAGAGCAGCGACCAAGCAGGAAACAGCACAGATGAGAAGAGGGGTCACCAAGGCCACCATGGAGACCACCAGCATCACAACGGGGATCACCACCCGACCCAGCCGCGGGACGACCTCACCTATAACTTTTTGATGACGCCTCTTGGGCTTCCGTACCACTCTGAAGCTTTATCCAGTGGCGGCCAACAGGCCTGCTGCCCCTCCGAGGTTCTGAAGCATGGAGAGGGCACCAGGGGGTCCCCAGCACCAAAAAGCCCACCCCGTGGCCTGAGCAGCTTTCCCCACCATTTTTTTAAAAACTTTTAAAACTTTATTCCAAGTTATCCACCTCACTGTTAGTAAGGTGTACAGTTAATGCTCTGTGCCAGGATTACTAGGCCCGCCCACTGCTGGCAATGGGCTCTGAGAAAACCCATTTCCTGACACCCCAAAAGTTACTCTTTTCAAAACATACCAAACTCCCAATCCTTGGAAAAGTATTACAACCATCGTTTCCCCCATCAACCTTTAAATCTGAACTTACGTTTTTAATCTGCATTGGTGGATGTTGAAATGAAGTCATTTTAACAACTCATGACTGTACAGATCAAATCATCACTAGTTAATATTATTTTACAAATACTACATTACATATTACCTTGCAATCTGAAACATTACATATTTGTGTAGGTTTATTTCAGATACCTGAAGTTTCACAGAAGTCAATGGCAAATAAAGTTTAAAGAATTGAGTTCTGTACATTAGTTCTGACTATCTCTATTTTACAATCTCTGAGGCTCATGTCAGAGTTCAGCACCAGACGCCTGGCTCTGTGAAATGTAATTCACCCTCCCTTTTGAGGAACAACGAAATCCACAGACAGATGGGTGGTCAATGACTGCATTTAATCTTAATAATAAGTAAATCAGGAAATTGATCTTTTGATCCCATTTTATCCCCTCAAAACTCTCGCTAAAGTTATTTTCTATGAAGCAAGAGTCGAGACGACTGCAGGAACTTCCTCTGAGAACAGAAATGAAGACAAAAGAGAGGATGAGAATGCCTCATATTTGGTGACCACCTTTTCAATGATGAATTCATAGGTTTCAGAATGTGGACAAAGACTTTAAGGCTTACTCAGATCTTGGTGGCTCGTCCACAAATCCCCCCAGGCCAGCACTCAGGCCGGCAGCCCATGGTCCTCCCGACTGGGAGCCTGACCACAGCCCAGCCTTGGATGCAGGTGACTGTAGACGGAACGGAGAAACTGGAACCCTTACACGCTGCTGGTGGAGATGTAGGTGATGCAGCTGCTTTGGAAAATCTGACGGGTCCTCAAAAACTTAAATATAGACTTACCATGAGACTCTCCAATCCCACTTCTAGGTATGTACCCAAAGCAGTGAAAACAGAGGCTCAAACAAATGTTCGTACACATATGCTCAAAGCAGCATTATTCACAGCAGCTAAGAGTCTGGGAAACAACCCCAACTGTCCATCAACAACTGACATTATACCAATCTGGTCTAGCCACACAGTGCAACACTATCTGGACATAAAAAAGGGCTGGGGGACTCGTGCCAAAGCATTGCAGGGGGAGGATCTTCAAAACATTCTCCAGGTGAAAGAAGCCATCCACACGGTCACACAGAATATGAATCCATTTACGTGAAGTGTCCAGAACAGGTCATGCCTAGAGACAGAAGGTAGACCAGGGGTTTCCAGGGTCTGGGAGGAGAGACGGGAACGGAGTAAGTGCCTGTGGCTGGGGGGTTTCCTCTGGGGATGAGGAAATTATTTTGGAATTAGACAGAAGTGATGGCTGCAGGATGTACTAAATGTCCCTGAAATATTCCCTTTGAAACAATCGATGTTACATCATGTGAATACATAAAAAAGGAAAAAACAGATTAGGTTGAAATTGATTAGGGCTAAACATAACCCTTTTCCTTAGGACTTCTGCTTGGGAATTCAGTAATTTCATCAACTCAGGGTGCCCAGAGACTGATGGGGTCCTTCACGCCTCCTCCAGGGCCATCAGGAGGGGAAGCAGCCCTCCTGCTACACTGCGTGAGTGTGTTCAGCCCTCAATTCTGAACAGGCGTGTGAGAACCGAACCATCGCACACGCTAGTTATGACACAAGTCACACACCCGGTACCGACACAGCCTGGGTTACAGGCCCGACACCTCCGCGGCCTGGTCATCCCTGGGCAGGGGACCGGGGCCAGACCGCCCTGAGGTGACAGTCGCTTCGAATGCGGCTCAGAGCCAGGCCTGCAGAAGCCGAGGCCTCTCTCCTCTGCCGAGACTCCTGGGGCGGGGGTGCCCCCCGGGACGGGGCCTCTGTCGGGCTGCGACGCCCTGGAGCCGCAGGACGGTGGTCCTGCGCGGCCCACTTCTGCCGCTCGCACCCACAGAGCCTGGTGCGCGCTGAGCTGCAGGGTAGGAAGCCTGCTCCCCCTTCCTCCGGATGGTAACCCAGTCTCCCCGCACCAGCGCGGCCGCGTCTCCCGGAAGGAGCCTCCGCGTGTGCCGGCCCGCTGGGCTGGGTTCTGAGCGCCGCCGTCAGCCACACCTCCCTGCGGCTCTGGACGTGCTCACGTTCAGCCCGGGATGCGTCCTTCCCGGCCGGGACCCGGCGAGCGCCGAGCCTGACGGCGGTCAGCGACGAGTCAGAACGATGCAACGGACACAAGACCCTCCAGCCGCCCCTCCCAGAGCAGGAACACTGCCCAGCAAACAGGGCGCACCTCAGGACACCTAGAAACCAGGGCGCACCTCACGACACCCACAAACAGGGGCACCTCAGGACACCCACATACCAGGGCTCACCTCACGACACCCACAAACAGGGACATGTCAGGACACCTAGAAAACAGGGCGCACTTCAGGACACCTACAAACAGGATGCACCTCACGACACCCACAAAACAGGGGCACCTCGGGACACCCACAAAACAGGGCGCACCTCACGACACCCACAAACAGGCACCTCAGAACACCCATAAAACAGGGCACACCTCACGACACCCACAAACAGGGACACCTCACGACACCCACCCAGAGAGGAGGCGGACTTGTCTTCAGGGCTGGTACCAGTCTTTACTCAACAGTTACGAAAAGAGGGAAAGAAACGGTCTTATAAATTAAATCAATTATCATCAATATTTAAAGGAACACTGTAGTCAATTACTTTATAATTACTTTATAATTCACCCCATAATTTATTGATCTATAATTATTTTTAAGAGAGGCAGGCCTGCACCATTAGCAGTATACCATCAGTTAACATTTTTCCTTGGAGCAAAAGATGTAGCAACATTGCCCGGGATTAAGTAATAACGTGCAGGTGTCTCTGACACTGTTTTAAATGAGACTGTCCTGGGCAAGTAGAGACATAAAGGCGGGTCCACTCAAAAAGAGAAGGGGCAATAGAGATGGGGAGGAAAGACAGCGAAAACGAGGAGAAAGAGGAAGGAAGGGAGGGAGGAGGGACTGCTTCCCGAAGCGCATGTGAAGTCACTGAGCGTGTGGCCAGGCACTGAGCGCTTCCAGCATCACACCGGTGTGTGTGCGTGTGAGCGAGCAAGGTGTGTGAGTGTAAGAGTGTGTGTATAGTATGTGTAGTGACCGGTGTGTGTGCGTGTGAGCGAGCAAGGTGTGTGAGTGTAAGAGTGTGTGTATAGTATGTGTAGTGACCGGTGTGTGTGCGTGTGAGCGAGCAAGGTGTGTGAGTGTAAGAGTGTGTGTATAGTATGTGTAGTGACCGGTGTGTGTGCGTGTGAGCGAGCAAGGTGTGTGGAGTGTACGAGTGTGTGTTTGCATGTGCAGTGTGTGTAGTACGTAGTGAGAGTATGCAGTGTGAGTGTGCAGTGTGTGTAGTATATAAGTATGTGTGATAGTGTGTAGTATGTGTGCACTGTGTGTAAGAGTGTATGGTGTGTATGTGAGTGTGGTGAGTGTGTAATAAGTGTAGTGTAGGTGTGACTATGTAGTGTGTGTGAGTGTATGAGTGTGTACGAATGTGTGTAAGGGTGTAAGATAAGAGTGTGAAAGGGTGTAAGAATGTGTGAGGGTAGCAGTGTGTGAGTGTATATGAGTGTGTGGTGTGTAAGAGTGTGTGGGTGTGTATGAATGTAAGAGTGTATGAGTGTATAGTGTGTAAGAGTGTGTATGTGTAAGTGTGTGAACTGTGTGTAATATATGCGTGTATGTGTGTAGTGTTTGTGTGTGTATGTGTAAGTGTGTGTATGTGTAAGACTGTGAGTGTGTGAAGTATGTGTGATATATGAGTGTGTGTATGTGAGTGTATAGTGTTTGAGTGTGTGTGTATGTGTAAGACTGTGTGAGTGCGTGCACGTCAACAGGATGCTACTGCTAAAGTTGCCAGGCTCACGTGTAGAACGGCTCACACGGGAACCGCGAGCCCAAGGTAGTGGCCGACATCCTGCCCCGGGACGCCTGAGGTCCCGAGAAGGTGCGGAGGAGTGCAGCTCCCGTCGCCTAGCCCGCTCTCTGGGAAAGCCTCCTCCCAGTGGCCGTGTGCAGAGGCAGAGGAGACCCTCCGGGGGAGGGACCACGAGGTGAGCAGGGCCTGCACGACCCCCGGGAGCTGCTCTCAGGACGAGGACACCGGGCGCGTCCCCGAGACGCTCCCTCACGGTCGCTCAGTCTCATTCCCTCGGGAATTCCAAATTCTCCTGACTTAGGGAATGACACGGTGACAGGAGGCCTTTCGCCTGCCATGACCACAGTCCTTCCTGGGAAAACCCTGGGAGCAGCGCCCCTGAAAGCCAGGGAAACGCTCGGTCGGCCTCCACTGCTCCCCTAATTCAGCTCTCATGGGCGGTCAGAGCCCGTGCAACCAAGACTTACAGCACATCACGGCCACCAGAATTGGAAAGGAAGAAGCAAAGCCATTACCAACCACAGAAGATATACAAAGAAAATCCAATGAACACTCGAGAAGACATTTGATCTCACTAGTCATCAGCTCAGAGCAAACGAAGAACACAGTGAGGTACCAGTCTCTGCCCACAGTGTTAATAAACACTAAGAATTCTGACAACATGAAAACTCAGGGAGCATATGGACTAGCAGACCACAGAGGCCAACTGACACACCTCTTTGGAAAGAAATTTGCTGTTATTTTGTGAAGTCGAGCATCTGGACACACTTTGACCCCACAATTCCCCTCCCGGGCAGATACATCCCAGAGAAACCCTTGTGCACGTGCCTGAAATAAAATACACAAAACTGTTCAAAGCAGACCAGCTCACGATAGCAAGACTAGAAACAACTCAAATGTCCTCACTTGGGGAATGAATAAACTGTGTCAAACACACAAAGGAATGTCATGCAGTTGTGAAAATGAGCAGACAGCTGCTACATGCCGTAACAACTAAGTCTCCTTACCGTTCCAAAAGCCACCAAAAGGGCAGAAGTGGGCCAAGCAGCTGGGAGACAAGAGATGCTAAAACCCGAGACTAAGGCAATGGCCGGCAGCGGACAGATTTGTGGGTCTTTGGGAGAGAAATGCAAAGGACCTGGCAACACCTCAGCTACGGGGAGAGTCAGGGAGGAGTCCTGAGCTTCAGGCTCGTGCGGTGGGCCAGGTGATGCCATCCTTGGAGATGTGGATACAGAGGGTGGAAGAAGTGGGCACAAAGTGAATCTAGATACGGGGAGAGATAAGCACTCTGTAAAGAGGAGGAGAAATCCTGAGGACACGAGTGAAAGACCACACGTGTAACAGGGTGAAGACTCTCATGTGGAAAGGAGAGGCTAAGTGCAAAGGCCCTCAGGCAGGCATACCCTTGACCCCAAAACCTGGGAGCCTGCATGAGGCTGGGCAGACACGAGATGACAAGGCAGCTGAGATGGAGCAGAGCCTGCAAACAGCAAGCACTCAATACATCTTAGCTCCCATCCTCCTCTGGATTCTCTAAGTGACCTGGTATACAAGGAGCCTGGTCTAGGAAGCACGGAGAGACCACCCCTCAACAAAGCCAACAGTTATTTCACAACGTGAATAATCGCTTCCCTTAAGGAAGTCAGTTCTGAATATTCATTGGAAGGACTGATGCTGAAGCTGAAGCTCCAATACTGTGGCCACCTGATGTGAAGAGTGACTCATTGGAAAAGACCCTGATGCTGGGAAAGATTGAGGGCAGGAGGAGGGGACGACAGAGGATGAGATGTTTGGATGGCATCACCGACTCAATGGACATGAGTTTGAGCAAACTCCGGGAGATGGTGAAGGACAGGGGAACCTGGTGTGGTGCAGTCCATGGGGTCACAAAGAGTCCGATACGACTGAGCAACTTAGCGACTGAATAACAACAATCACTTCCGAACTGCTTTCCACATTACTGATTTTACCCCTCAGGTGATTTAAGCTGCTATTTGTCAATCGCTATTCTGTCTCATTCAAGTTCCTACTTGCAAGCTTAAAAGTTCCAATTTATCAAATTTCTTCTCCAAATAGAGGTTTAAAATTAGAGCAAAAATGCAATAATAATAAGCTAGAAATAGCATGTTGCTATAGTGATACCAAAGTCTAAAATTAGATCTCGATCTATAAAAAACACAAAATTCATTACTCTGCTACTCATTTTTGCCATTTTTCTCTGGGCCAAACCCATTTCAAAAAGAACCTTTATTATATGGAATCACAGAATACCTGTCCCACAGTGAGAAAGAGATGGATCAGGTGATTGAAGTCCACAGGTAATCCAGAAACCTCATTCCAGTTCAATTTCAAAATGTTCTGCCATCAGTACTTTATTACATCCACTCTCAAGTCACAAAACGGGCTGATTTATGAAGCTGGACAAGTCTCTTGGCCTCTGCAGACCTCGGCGTCCTCAGTGATTGCGTGCAGAGGCCACGCGAACAACCCCAGCGACTGCTCCGGGGCCACGGACCCCAGCAATTCCCATCACCCTTCCTCCACCCACAGACAGGAGGGCTGGGGAAGGGACATCTAAGATCAACTGCCAATTGATTGATAACTAAGGCACGGATCCACAATTCCATATGATTCCATGGAATCTCAGAGCCAGAATTTATGTTTCCAGGCTACAGCAAATCATGCCTCAGAGTAAGACAGCCCTAACCAGTGAAGCAGGATATTGTGACCTTATCCCATGGAAGCAGAAGAGAGCAAAAAGGAGGGAGGCCAAATATCTCAGTGCCTGTGGAAACGTTTACCTAAGAGGCGACTCTGGCTGAGAAACGCAAGAGGCGGATGAGAGCAGACAATCCCAGGTCTGAGAGACGCATCTAAGGCCTCAAAGTGCAGCAAACATATTTAGGGCATCACCAAGCTAATGCCTTCATTTACCAAAGACTGTCACCTCAGTTCAGTGAGTGATATGTTTAAGCTGGGTTTAGAAAAGGCAGAGGAACCAGAGATCAGATTGTCAACATTCACTGAATCATAGAGAAAGCAAGGAATTCCAGAAAAACATCTACTTCTGCTTCTTTGACTACAAGAAAGCCTTTGACTGTGTGGGTCACAACAAACTGTGAAAAATTTTTAAAGAGATGAGAATACCAGACCACCTTATCTGCCTCCTGAGAAACCTGTATGCAGGTCAAGAAGCAACAGTTAGAACCAGACAGAGAACAACTGACTGGTTCAAAATCGGGAAAGGAGTACATCAAGGCTGTATATTGTCACCCTACTTATTTAACTTCTGTGCTGAGTACATCATGTGAAATGCCGGGCTGGATGAATCACAAGTTGGAATCAAGATTGCTGGGAGAAATATCAACAACCTCAGATATGCAGATGATGTCACTCTAATAGCAGAAAGCAAAGAGGAACTAAAGAGCCTCTTGATGAGGGTGAAAGAGGAGAGTGAAAAAGCCGGCTTAAAACTCAACATTCAGAAAACTCAGGAAACTCAAACAGGGGCTCTGTATCAATCTAGAGGAGTGGGATGGGGCGGGAGATGGGCGGGAGGTTCAAAAGGGAGGAGTTATATGTGTGACTATGGCTGATTCATGTTGAGGTTTGACAGAAAACAACAAAATTCTGTAAAGCAATTATCCTTCAATTAAAAAAAGAAAACGAGGAGGATCAGGGCATCTGGTGCCATCACTTCACGACAAAGAGAAGGCAGAAAAGCGGAAGCAATGGATTTTATTTTCTTGGGCTCCAAAATCACTGGGGACGGTGACTGCACCCAGGCAACTGAAAGACACCCCTTGAAAGAAAAGCTATGACAAACCTAGGCAGCATATTAAAAAGCAAAGACATCATTTTACTGACAAAGGTCTGTGTAGTCAAAGCTGTGTTTTTATTTAGTACTCATGTACAGACATGAGAGTTGGACCATAAAGAAGGCTAACTACCACAGAATTAATGCTTTCAAATTGTGGTGCTTGAGAAGACTTTTGAGAGTCTCTTGAACTGCAAGGAGATCAATCCAGCCAATCCTAATGGAAATCAACCCTGAATATTCATGGGAAGGACTGAAACTGAAACTGAAGCTCCAATCCTTTAGCCACCTGATGGGAAGAGTCACCTCACTGGAAAAGACCCTGATGCTGAGAAGGACCGAAGGCAACAGGAGAAGGAGGTGACGGATGATGAGATGGTGAGACAGCATTGCCAAATCAGTGGACAGAAGTCTGAGCGAGCTCTGGGAGATGGTGAAGGACAGGGGAGCCTGGTGTGCTGCAGCCCATGGGGTCACAAAGAGTCAGCCCCGACTTAGCAACTCAACAACAACAACAACAACAACAACAGGTGAGAAACCACAGTCTGGAAAGTTATTTAGATTCTTATTACACCTAAATGTTAGAGTGTTCATCTCTTGGACATCCTGGAGGCTCAGCGGATGAGCATCCACCTGCCAACGCAGGGGACACGGGTTCGATCTCTGATCCGGGACGATCCCACATGCCATAGCAGAGCAACTTAGCCCTCGAGCCGCAACTACGGAGCGCACTCGCTGTGACAACTGACTCCGCGGACCTAGAGTTTGTGCTGCGCAATAGAGAGTAGCTCCCACTCTCCCCGACTAGAGGACCCCCGCACAGCAACAAAGACTCAGAGCAGCTAAAAAGAAACAAATCATTTTAGAAAGAAAGTATTCATCTCTTGATAATGGAGTTGTGGGTGAATTTTATTTTCTATTTGTTTGCATTTTCTGTCAAGAACATGTGCTACCTTAGTACCTTTTATTTTTTTTCAAATAATGAGAGTTTTTCTTAAGTATTTATGGAGAATTTTAGGGCTCTGTTTTTAGATCTTTACTCCAATTGAAAAAAAAAATAACTGTCTGCTTGAAGAGAAATGCTAGCAGGCACGCAAGCAGGGCGAGCGCACAGTGCCGGTAAGGTGGGCGCGATGCTGCAGCAGGGCTCCTGGGAGACGGGGCAGTGCTGGTCCTGAAGGAGGGGTCGGGGTGGACAGGGCTGGGTGGAGGGCTTTCCAAGCCAGGGGACAGCCATGCCCACCAAGAAGGGGAGTCCAGCCAGGAACACAGCACCCCCCTCCCCAGCCCAGACCCTACACAAACGCCACCCAGGCCTGTGCCTCCTACGGCACCGGGCACTTCTGTCTCCATAGTCAAGGGGATGGATGAAGCCCTCTCTTAACTACTTGGCTTCAGGAGTAGGAGGCAAGGGCTGCCGACATGGTGCCTACAGCTGTATCCCCACCACGGGCTATGTGTTAGGCACACAGTACAGGCTCAGTAAACACTGTCTGAGAAAGAGAAAGGATGTACCTGTCAATTCTTTACTAGTCAGATCAGTAAGGCTGTAGTGAGAGTCAAGTTTCACACAATAACAGGCTCACAAAGGTTAACAACATGGATTCTGGGATTTAATTTAGAAACTCTTTCATCAGGCAGCTCAGTTTTAACTAGTCATATTTAGTTAACTAAAATCATGCATCACGCATGAATATACACGACTGGCCTTACTTATAGTAGGTTGTCTACATAAAGCAAGGCAGGATTCCTTCCCCTACACCCCACCACTTACCATAGGGCTTGAAATTCCCAACATTGGTCATTCATTTGAATTTAACACATAAATTTCGTCTTATACCAAAAGTCAAATACACTTTCACGGAGCGTATTAGCAGATTACACCATTATCAACCTTAAACACTCAGCACTAATAGGTTCTTTTTCATGTATAGACTATCTCCAAAATGGATTTCAGATGGTTTACAACAGTACAGATATAATATGACCAAAGTTAACCATGATTGAGAAAAAGATGTAAGTTAAGTAGTAAAAACTGGCAGTAGGTACGAGCGGTCACTATATATCTATCTGCCTACATAGATGGATGGATGGGTGGGGAGGTGGGGGGGGAATAATTGATGGATGAGTGGGTAGAAGGGTAGGTGGATGGACGGACAGACAGACTTCCTGTCCATCAAGCCAGAGCTGAGTTACATCATCCTTCTTTAAAGTCAACATAGCAACTCTGGTGGAAATAGAGCTTTTCCTGGACCCGAGCAATGTGATTCTAAACAATGTCGTCAATGAAAGTTTTCCTTAAAATGCAAACTTGGGCTCCCCGTGGCTGTGTCCTTACTGGCCCTGTGGGCACAGTGTGGATGCACAATTACGCACATTTCCTTCTCTAAGCGTCCAGTTATTGGGGTTCAGGCCACATTGCCTTATCTGTTTTTAAAGATGGAGATAACAATGGGGTGAGGCAGGTGACAAGCACTGCCTTGATGCACTCTGTACACACCTTGTCTCAGCAGAGCCTTCCCTGAGGTTAGAGGGAAGGCTGTGGAACTGAGAGCTTCCGGCCATGCAGACGGCAAAGATGTTTTCTGGAAAAGGCAAAGGATCTGTCTGTTCACCAGCCATGCTGCAGGGAGGTGAGAGGCGGGAGGAACCCGGCGGGCTCAGCCTCTGCCTCTGTGTGAGTGTTTTCCTGAAACCACGGAGCTGCACCCCAAACAAGTCAAGATCTGGGTTGTCTCACATGGTATTACCAAATTCTCACATATTACACTGTATATAGGTACCAATAGATGACATTAAAAGTGAACCACTGAATAAGTCACATTTGTTTCTGGAGCTAGTGGTAAAGAATCTGCCTGCCAATGCAGGAGACACAAGAGACACAGGTTCGATCCCTGCGTTGGGAAGGTCTCTTGGAGGAGGAAATGGCAACTCACTCCAGTATTCCTGCCTGGGAAATCCCAAGGACAGAGGAGCCTGGAAAGGTACAGTCCATGGGGTTGCAGAGAGTTGGACACGACTGAACATGCATGCACACACATACGGTTTTTATTTATATCATCCATGTAAATGCCAGAAAAACATCTCAGTTCATTTCAATCACTTAGCTGTATCCTACTCTTTGTGACCCCATGGACTGTAGCATGCCAGGCTTCCCCGACCATCACCAACCCCTGGAGCTCAAACTCATGTCCATAGAGTCGGTGATGCCATCCAACCATCTCATCCTCTGTCGTCTCCTCCTCCTACCTTCAACTGTTTCCAGCATCAGGGTCTTTTCCAATGAGTCAGTTCTTTGCATCAGGTGGCCAAAGCATTGGAGCTTCAGCTTCAGCATCAATCCTTCCAATGAATATTCAGGACTGATTTCCTTTAGGATTGACTGGTTTGATTTCCCTGCTGTCCAAGGGACTTTCAAGAGTCTTCTCCAACACCACAGTTCAAAAGCATCAACATTTCAGCACTAAGCTTTCTTTATGGTCCAACTCTCACATCCATACATGACTACTGGAAAAACCATAGCTTTGACTAGAAGGACCTTGGTAGGTAAAGTAATGTCTCTACTTTTTAATATGCTGTCTAGGTTTGTCATAGCTTTTTTTCCAAGGAGCAAGTGTCTTTTAATTTCATGGCTAAAAAACATCTACTTCTACTTCACTGACTATAAGAAAGCCTTTGACTGTGTACATCACAACAAACTGTAAAATTCTGAAAGAGATGGGAATACCAGACCACCTTACCTGCCTCCTGTGGAAACTGTATGCAGGTCAAGAAGCAACAGTTAGAAATGGACATGGGACAATGGACTGGCTCCAAATTGGGAAAGGAGTACGTCAAGGCTGTATATTGTCACCCTGCTTATTTAACTTATATGCAGAGTACATCATGAGAAACGCTGGGCTGGAGGAAGCAAAAGCTGGAATCAAGATTGCTGGGAGAAATATCAATAACCTCAGATACGCAGATGACACCACCCTTATGGCAGAAAGCAAAGAGGAACTAAAGAAGGTGCAAGAGGAGAGTGAAAAAGTTGGCTTAAAACTCAACATTCACAAAACGAAGATCATGGCATCCAGTCCCATCATTTCATGGCAAATAGATGAGGAAACAATGGAAACAGTGACAGACTTTATTTTCTTGGGCTCCAAAATCACTGCAGATGGTGACTGCAGCCATGAAATTAAAAGACGCTTACTCCTTGGAAGAAAAGTTATGACCAACCTAGAGAGAATATTAAAAAGCAGAGACATTACTTTGCTGACAAAGGTCCATATAGTCAAAGCTATGGTTTTTCCAGTAGTCATGTATGGATGTGAGAGCTGGACCATAAAGAAGGCTGAGTGCTAAAGAATTGATGCTTTTGAACTGTGGTGTTGGAGAAGACTCTTTTTTTTTTTTTTTTTAATAAATTTATTTATTTTAGTTGGGGGCTAATTACTTTACAATATTGTAGTAGTTTTTGCCTGGAGAAGACTCTTGAGAGTCCCTTGGACAGCAAGGAAATTAAACCAGTCAATCTTAAAGGAAATCAATCTTGAATATTCATTGAAAGGATTGATGCTAAAGCTGAAGCTCCAATACTTTGGCCACCTGATGTGAAGAGCCGACTCATTGGAAAAGACCCTGATGCTGGGAAAGATAGAAGGCAGAAGGAGAAGGGGATGACAGAGGATGAGATGGTTGGACGGCATCACAAACTCAATGGACATGAGTTTGAGCAAGCTCTAGGAGATGGTGAAGGACAGGGAAGCCTGGCATGCTGCAGTCCATGGGGTTACAAACAGTTGAACATGACTGAGTGACTGAACAACAACAACAATGTAAATGCCAAAGAAAAACTACCCAAAATGACCGAGTTTGGGCAAAATTACAATTCAGATGATACTTGACCATAATTTGCCAAATCAAAGGTTTCTGGACCTCACTCCAGAAACATGAATCCAGGTCTCTGATCATCCACTCAGAGGAAAGTGTAAAAGTCTAAAATGTCTAAAAGCAAAAATGCTGAAGTGCAAGTTAAATATCAAAGGTCTCAACATCGGTTTACACCATTTAATACAGAGGTTTGATAAATTAGAAAATCATTTTGCCCTCCTGATTCTCATGATGGCATTAGGATAAAACATCTTAAAAAAAACCATTTAAAAGCTTAAATCAATATTAAGATCATTCAACTTGCCCAATTAACAATTTCTGTCTATCGAGTCAAAGGTTGATGGTGGATACATAAATTGTACAAAATGTTTTAAAAGATTTTTGACAGCTTTTTTCCTATTAGTTGAAGCAATTGGTGTTAGAACCACGAATTAGAAGGTAACAGTGATCTGAGAGAGAGAAATGACCCAAGACAGGCTTTCAGGGACAGATGAGCCTAGTGGCCCACACTGTTTGGGACCCTGGGTCACGATGGTGCCACCTGCGGGAGACACAAGTCAGGGTGTCCGGGCAAGTCTCGGCTGCTCCGTGTGAGTTCGGGAGACCACCCCCCCAGTCTCCCTGCTCCCCAAAGGCAGCAGCAGGCTCACTGACCTCCTCCCGAGGCAGAAAGTGTGCAGAAAAGAAGGAGATGCAAACCAGCATTCACAAATTCTTCTCGTGTCCAGCCTGGTCGGCCAGCCCTTGCTTTAGGTCACGGGGAGGGGTATCATCTATTTTTCTTAGTCCTGTTTTCGCATTCTCACCAAATTTAAGCAGCCTGCTGGGGAAATCTGACTCTGGCCAAGGTTAATAAGAAGAGTATCTCATTTTCAGACTGTAATGTATTTCCATGTGCAGAATTATTTCCCCCAAAAATATGCCATTTAATTATTAAGGCCACCAAATAGTTGTAAATTTATATCAAAGTGAAGATAGTGTGCATTCCTAGGGAAGGATTGTGGGCTATATTTTAAAACAACTTTGAGTGTGTAACTTTACCATCAGTTGCACAAAAACAAACAAAAGAGTTTATGCTTCACACACAGTCGCACAGTTGCCTCCAGGAAGGTAGAAAAAACTTCCCCAAACCTTTAGAAATTAGAAAACTTTGAATGCTGCTTTAGTATGGAATTTGGACCTAAGACAGCAGAAAATATTCTTGCCCCACAAGCAAACTTTCCATTTTTTCAGAACTATACTTCCATCACTTATTTGGAGAATCTTCAATGACGGTCCTAAACAGGCTTATTAAGCCCACAGATTCATCAGTCCTGGTGGAAATTTCATCAAGAGCAGCAGCATCTACCGCGTCTCCCCTACTTCCTCCCACCCGACCCCCAGCCTCAGTGTCCCCCCTCAATACTCCCCTAGTAGCTACACCACCATCCTCTGGGGGCTCGAAGTCAAAGCACCAAGCACATCCTTGGTTCCTCTCTCTCCTTCCACACCACAGGACATGCCGCCCGCATCCCGTCCTCCAGACGAGCCAGTGCTTTCTCCTCCTGCTCTGGGGCTGCTCTGGCCCTGAACTCTGCATGGCCCGCTCCTTCCCACCACTCGGGTCCAGTTCAGATGCTGTCTCTTCCGTGAGGCCTCTCTCACTCCCCCATCTGCACCAGCCCTGACTCTGTCTCCCTGGCACGCTTTGCACTCCTCTGCAGCATGCTCACTGCCCTCAGCAGCTGATCAGTTGCTCAGTGGCTCATCATCTGTCCCCCAGACTGGAACGCGATCTCTGTGAGCGCAGGGGGTGTCCTGTCCTGTTCATCCCAGAAGCCCCGAACAGCCTGCCTAGAGCTGTCCCAGTCAGCACCGCCCAGCCCCCGGGGGATCAGGAGCAGGAACCAAGAGACCAGGAAAAGCATGTGCCCAGAAGTGAGCACGCGGAGGCCTCGGGGCCTGGCTTACCAACTCTGCGATCCTGTCCACATGCCGTTAGCGGCAGTCATGCCTTTCTGAGCCGGAGCGCGTGGGCGCGGTGTAATCTTCCGAGAGGACAACAGTGGCTGCCTCGTGCTCACCTTCCGGGCTTGTCATGCTCACTCAGACTCCCCTCTACGGCTCTTCTCACAGACCTGCAGTCACGGTCACGTCTCCGTCATCACCACGGCCTCCCCCACGACATCTGGCTAAAGGCAAGGTGCCCCTCAGGCCCTCCCCCCAGCAGCACCCACGGTGTGCCCCCCGCGCTACACTGGCCACAGGGGCGTGCAGCCTGAAGCCTGGTCCAGGGGGAGGGGACTGTGGGCGCGTCCCCGGTGAAGGGGCCTCTCCGGGGACCGACGGAGACCAGCTCACACAGCAGGGGCCCCTGGCACCCGGCCACCGTCCGCCCACAGCACTGAACGCCACAGAGGGGCTCCTTGCAGTAACTGATCAGTCCGAACCTCTCCCCCTCGGGGCCCTTCTGGAATGTTCTCTCCATATGATAACCATGCAACACACAGAAACACACCCCTGCGCGCAGACGACACCTGCTTCAGCAGGCTGGGCGGGCCACACGCACGTCCTCCGCTTCCCCGACGATCGCTAGGTCCCCTCTAAACCCGGACATGAGAGGCACCCTGAGTTCATTCCAATCACCAGACACATTCTTTTCAGAGCACATCACTAGTATAAAGCCAAGTGTGACTTTAATAAAAATGACAGCGAGCTCAGAATTAACTTCCAAAATCTGTATCGTGTCACCGTGCGTCACGAGGAAGCTGTAATGGCCCGTTCAATCCCACTTAAATGCACAGTCTCAGAGGATAGAACCTTTATCTTGTGGACATTCCCCAGCAAGGGAAATTTCTAGCCAGTATCCAGGAGTGGGCCATTTCCTGGGAGCGTGTTCAATTATTAATCTGAGCTTGATGAGGCTACAAAACATCTTACTGGAAAGGCAGCTGAAAAAGGGGGGTTGAGATAGCTGGATTTGTTTCTCTTCCTTGGAAAATATTCCATATCAACTAAACATCCATCACTTTTCAGCTAATAATATTTTAATCACTGAGTCCATTAACTCTAACATGCATCTGTCAAGGACTTGTTATGGGTTCGCCATTGGGCTAAACACGATGAAGTTACAAGATACATTTAAGACATGGTTTCAGCGCTCAGATAGTTATAAATCTGGCTAGGAAAGCAATCTATTTATACTTGAAAACTTTGATTAAATTAAAAATGTATTTTTATACATTTTTATACAGACAGTGGGCTTCCCTGGTGGCCCAGTGGTAAAGAATCTGCCTGCCAATGCAGGAGACGTGGGTTTGATCCCTGGGTTGGGAAGATCCCCTGGAGAAGGAAATGGCAACCCACTCCAGTATTCTAGCCTGGAGAATTCTGTAGACAGAGGAGCCTGGCGGGCTACAATCCAGAGGGTTACAAAGAGTCGGACACAGCTTAGCGACTGAGCACGCACACACAGACCACGCATGCTGTGAGAGAACAAGAGATGCTTCCTGAAAACATCAAGCACACTCTGACTTCGAGGTCTTTGCACCTGCTGTTCCTTCCAGACTCCAGAATGTTCTTTGCCTCCAGGGCTTGCTCCCTTGCTGCACTCAGGTCTCTGCCCAAGTGCCCTGCACCGGTGGGTCTTCTCTGACCCTCCATCCACCTGCTGCATTTCCTTACCGGACAAGCATTTCTTCCCGGCGGCTGTCCACCCTGACCGATGGGGATTCTTCCTGTGTTACCCTCTTCTGTCTTCCCCTCCCAGGAAAGGAGAAGGCAGGAACTCGGTCTGTCCCCTCTCTGTTCTGTCCCCAACATCCAGAAGAGGGCCTGGATCCTAACTGGCATTCAACCAGCATCTCCTTAACTACTGTTGAAGGAATAAGT
The DNA here is from genome assembly GCF_054371585.1 of Giraffa tippelskirchi. Classification (NCBI taxonomy): domain Eukaryota; kingdom Metazoa; phylum Chordata; class Mammalia; order Artiodactyla; family Giraffidae; genus Giraffa; species Giraffa tippelskirchi. The sequence goes on from NC_137284.1 coordinate 160,063,305, forward strand.
CATATAACACAGCTTACTTCACAGCATGACGTCATGTGGATTACGATGTTTTCCAGGAAAGTCACAACTACGACGTGAAACTACAGGCTTCCTAAGAAACAAGCCTTCCCTCCCAGTGTCAGCCCTGCAAAGCATACGGACAGGCTTCATTTCAATCTGTTGATCACACAGGTGTCCCACATCATGCTGGACTTGAATGCTCAATACAAACACATGGAGACGGATTTACATACGACGACTAGATAAAGCCAACCCCAATTCACCATGTTCTAAACTCTGGGCACAGGAGGGCCGAGAGGAGTTACTCCACATTCAAGGTCAGGAGGGGCCGTCGTGAGTAGATACCCCTTGTCCAAGGTAAGGAGCAACGGCTGCACTTTGCTGGAGCAGCCGTGAAGAAATACCCCAAGTCCAAGGTAAGAGAAACCCAAGTAAGACGGTAAGTGTTGCGAGAGGGCATCAGAGGGCAGACACACTGAAACTAAAATTACAGAAAACTAGCTAATCTGATCACACGGACCACAGCCTTGTCTATCTCAATGAAACTAAGCCATGCCGTGTGGGGCCACCCAAGACGGATGGGTCATGGTGGAGAGGTCTGACAGAATGTGGTCCACTGGAGAAGGGCATGGCAAACCACTTCAGTATTCTTGCCTTGAGAACCCTGTGAACAGTATGAAAAGGCAAAAAGATAGGACACTGAAAGATGAACTCCCCAGGTCAGTAAGTGCCCAATATGCTACTGGAGATCAGTGGAGAAATAACTCCAGAAAGAATGATGGGATGGAGCCAAAGCAAAAACGATACTCAGCTGTGGAGGTGACTGGTGATAGAAGCAAAGTCCGATGCTGTAAAGAGCAATATTGCATAGGAACCTGGAATGTTAGGTCCATGAATCAAGGCAAATTGGAAGTGGTCAAACAGGAGATGGCAAGAGTGAACATCAACATTCTAGGAATCAGCAAACTAAGATGGACTGGAATGGGTGAATTTAACTCAGATGACCATTATATCTACTACTGTGGGCAAGAATCCCTTAGAAGAAATGGAGTAGCCATCATGGTCAACAAAAGAGTCCGAAAGGCAGTACTTGGATGCAATCTCAAAAGCGACAGAATGATCTCTGTTCGTTTCCAAGGCAAACCATTCAATATCACAGTAATCCAAGCCTATGCCCCAACCAGTAATGCCGAAGAAGCTGAAGTTGAACGGTTCTATGAAGACCTACAAGACCTTCTAGAACTAACACCCAAAAAAGATGTCCTTTTCATGATAGGGGACTGGAATGCAAAAGTAGGAAGTCAAGAAACACCTGGCGTAACAGGCAAATTTGGCCTTGGAGTACAGAATGAAGCAGGGCAAAGGCTAATAGAGCTCTGCCAAGAGAACGCACTGGTAATAGCAAACACCCTCTTCCAACAACACAAGAGAAGACTCTACACGTGGACATCACCAGATGGTCAACACCGAAATCAGATTGATTATATTCTTTGTGGCCAAAGATGGAGAAGCTCTATACAGTCAGCAAAAACAAGACCAGGAGCAGACTGTGGCTCAGATCATGAACTCCTTATTGCCAAATTCAGACTTAAACTGAAGAAGGTAGGGAAAACCACTAGTCCATTCAAGTATGACCTAGATCAAATCCCTTATGAGTATAGAGTAGAAGTGACAAATAGATTTAAGGGACTAGATCTGATAGAGTGCCTGATGAACTATGGACAGAGGTTTGTGACATTGTACAGGAGACAGAGATCAAGACAATCCCCAGTGGCTGTCTGAGGAGGCCTTATAGATAGCTGGGAAGAGAAGAGAAGCGAAAAGCAAAGGAGAAAAGGAAAGATATTCCCATCTGAATGCAGAGTTCCAAAGAATAGCAAGGAGAGTTAAGAAAGCCTTCCGCAGCGATCAATGCAAAGAAATAGAGGAAAACAACAGATTGGGAAAGACTAGAGATCTCTTCAAGAAAATTAGAGATACCAAAGGAACATTTCATGCAAAGATAGGCTCGATAAAGGACAGAAATGGTATGGACCTAACAGAAGCAGAAGATATTAAGAAGAGGTGGCAAGAATACACAGAAGAACTGTACAAAAAAGATCTTCACGACCCAGATAATCACGATGGTGTGATCACTCACCTAGAGCCAGACATCCTGGAATATGAAGTCAAGTGGGCCTTAGAAAGCATCACTATGAACAAAGATAGTGGAGGTGATGGAATTCCAGTTGAGCTATTTCAAATCCTCAAAGATGATGTTGTGAAAGTGCTGCACTCAATATGCCAGCAAATTTGGAAAACTCAGCAGTGGCCACAGGACTGGAAAAGGTCAGTTTTCGTTCCAATCCCAAAGAAAGGCAATGCCAAAGAATGCTCAAACTACCACACAATTGCACGCATCTCACATGCTAGTAAAGTAATGCTCAAAATTCTCCAAGCCAGGCTTCAGCAATACGTGAACCGTGAACTTCCAGATGTTCAAGCTAGTTTTAGAAAAGGCAGAGGAACCAGAGATCAAATCGCCAACATCCACTTGATCATCGAAAAAGCAAGAGAGTTCCAGAAAAACATTTATTTCTGCTTTATTGACTATGCCAAAGCCTTTGACTGTGTGGATCACAATAAACTGTGGAAAATTCTGAAAGAGATGGGAATACCAGACCATCTGACCTGTCTCTTGAGAAACCTGTATGCAGGTCAGGAAGCAACAGTTCGAACTGGACATGGAACAACAGACTGGTTCCAAATAGGGAAAGGAGTATGTCAAGGCTGTATATTGTCACCCTGCTTATTTAACTTATATGCAGAGTACATCATGAGAAACGCTGGCTGGAAGAAACACAAGCTGGAATCAAGATTGCCGGGAGAAATATCAATAACCTCAGATAAGCGGATGACACCACCCTTATGGCAGAAAGTGAAGAAGAACTAAAGAGCCTCTTGATGAAAGTGAAAGAGGAGAGTGAAAAAGTCGGCTTAAAGCTCAACGTTCAGAAAACTAAGATCATGGCATCTGGTCCCATCACTTCATGGGAAATAGATGGGGAAACAGTGGAAACAGTGTCAGACTTTATTTTTTTGGGCTCCAAAATCACTGCTGATGGTGATTGCAGCCATGAAATTAAAAGACGCTTACTCCTTGGAAGGAAGGTTATGGCCAACCTAGATAGCATATTTAAAAGCAGAGACATTACTTTGCCAACAAAAGTCCGTCTAGTCAAGGCTATGGTTTTTCCAGTGGTCATGTATGGATGTGAGAGTTGGACGGTGAAGAAAGCTGAGCGCCACAGAATTGATGCTTTTGAACTGTGGTGTTGGAGAAGACTCTTGAGAGTCCCTTGGACTGCAAGGAGATCCAATCAATCCATCCTAAAGGAGATCAATCCTGGGTGTTCATTGGAAGGACTGATGTTGAAGCTGAAACTCCAATACTTTGGCCACCTGATGTGAAGAGTTGACTCATTGGAAAAGACCTTAATGCTGGGTAGGATTGGGGACAGGAGGAGAAGGGGACGACAGAGGATGAGATGGTTGGATGGCATCACCAACTCGATGCACATGGGTTTGGGTAGACTCCGGGAGTTGGTGATGGACAGAGAGGCCTGGCGTGCTGCAATTCATGGGGTCGCAGAGTCGGACACAACTGAGTGACTGAACTGAACTGAAACTCTGAACATTAAAACCAAGGGTGGTGTTAATTTTGGACATTTACACAGTTTGAAACCAACAAATTCCACATAGAGCTGAGCCATAGTTTCTAAATACAGGCTCCTTGTCAGCGTAGATTATAAGAGAGAGACAAAAGACACTGTCCAGCTATATCATTTGCCTCAAGTGAATCAACTGAGTTTATACAATTATAAACTGTCTCCTATTATATTAGGATTTTTCAATTTGTTATATATATTTGCTTGCTCACTTGTTTTTAGTCCAGAGAGTTTATTCTGTTCTCACATTGAAGCTGAAACACCTCACATGTGCAGTTTTACCCTAAAGAAATAAAATGTGTTCGTGCAGGCTTCCAAAAGTCCTCCGATTGAGGACCATGCGTGAGACACGTGGAGGGTCAGAGACAAGAATGGTCAGATGGGTGGCGGGTCAGACGCGGGGAGGAGCCCACCCCCAACACCCCGTGTCAGGAAGGCCACCCCCTCCCCCAGGAGTCCTGACTCTCAGGGGAACTCAGTCCACCGGGGCCAATCTCTCTAAGGACATGGTAGAACCATCAGCAAAATACCAACAAATGAGAACTCTTGTCACTGAGAAAACCCTAAAATAACTGCTACAACACTAAGACTTTCCGTCCAAAACAAAAATGGTTTAGACAGCGTTCTCTTCATGAGGATGGAGGAGAGACCATGAACTAAAGAGGCTCCAAGAACTGACCTCCAGAGTGAAATTCTTTTGGGGTGTTAGAGGGCTCCTTGCAGATAGCATCAACGATGGTGACCTTGAAAGTAATGTCTAGGGAAGACCCAAGACTTGGGCAGCACAAAGACCTGGATTTAAAAAAAAAGAAAATGGGGCGGAGGTGGGGGAAACTCCAGCCAAACCAACCTGAGAAAGAGACCAAACATAAACTGGTGATGAAGGAAGTCCTTTTTCATTTTCATGTATCTGCCTCCCTGCAGCCCTGCCCACACTCACAGCAAGCCATCTGGTCAACGAACATCACACCCACCCACTGGACAACAGGCAGATCCCCGAGTCCAGTTCCACCGTCCTCTCAAATAGAAACGCTGAGGGTAGGAAGGCCATCTGATAGCAAAGACCACGCTGCTCTCCATCTCGCTGGTGGAGACCACACTCTGCACACGGCTAAGGTGCAACTCCTGTCTCCTTATTCTGCACTACGTATGTATATATATTATATTATACGTATATATGGGCTTCCCTGGTAGCTCAGATGGTAAAGAATCTGCCGCAACGCAGGAGACCCAAGTTCAGCCCCTGGGTTGGGAAGATCCCCTGGAGAAGGAAATGACAACCCGCTCCAGTATTCTTGCCTGGAGAATCCCATGGCAGAGGAGCCTGGGGGGCAACAGTCCATTGGGTCGCAAAGAGTCAGACACGACTGAGTGACTAACACTTTCACTTTCTCACACACACACACACACTTATAATCATTCCTGCAAAGCTTTAAGATAGGGAAGGGAAATTCAGCCATGAAATGCTTTACATGACATAAAAATCCCCACCCCCAGTCCTTATCCCAGCTCCTCGGTACAAAGCAAGTTTTATTAACACAAGGCAAGTGCTCAATTTAAAGAAAACTGTGGGCATTAAAGCAGGTTGTTTTATGTCTCTGACATGAATACTCCGGGTGCATGAACTATTGAGGCCTGGGTTTAAGTGTGATTAATGCCTCATACTTGGAAAGCATCCAAACTTATTAAATCTGATGGAGTAAAACAGCGTAACTTTCTCATATTATTTCCAAGAGATACGATTAGGCCGAATCGCACCAGTGAATGAAACCAGAAGTAAGCCATGGGGCGGGGGCGAGGAACTCAGTTGTATTTACAAAGAATTAAGAGGAGCTGAGCATTTCAGCAAGCACAGGCAGAGTTCAATCACCTCACCCCGAGGAGAACAGCGCAGCCTGAAGCCCGCGCCAACAGCACCTCCCCGTGTTGCCTGTGACCCCCCCCACAGCGCCGAGCGGGGCGCCCCGCTGGAATCAAAGGAAAGGCCATTTGGTCCTTATTCTCTCCTCCCACCGCACAATGGATATGTCAGTCACCCACACATCATATCACACATACACATCACACACGCCACATCACACACACACACATGTCATATCACACACGTGTCATATCACACAGACACACACACGTTATCTTGTACTCAGCCATGCCACGGCAGTGATGTTTAACAGCATCCTTTAAATGACCCCCTCTCCACACAGAACACAGGGCCTACACACCGTCTGCTCACACAGTACGCTTACCACCCCAGACAAGCTTGTCCAAAATCAACTACTCTCAGATTTACCAGTTCAGGTGTTATGTATATTTGGCCTTTCTGATCTGGGGTGCTTCTCAAAGGCAAGCAGCCCTAAGAACACATCAGATATTCACTCAATTCTTTCACTTGCTCTCTGAATGGGAATGAAACTCCAGAGAAACAAACAGAAGAACAGCACCATCTGCCACACACGACACCCCGAGTCCAGCAGAGAGTGGAGCCAGCATGTCCCAGACGCCTCAGGATCACACGAGAAGGTCAGCACAGGTGTGTCTGGCCCCTCTCTTCAGGGCAGAGAGGCACAGAGAAGGGCAGCGGGCGGCCGGGCCCGGCTCAGACTCTGCGATGACTCTAAACACTACATAGCCAGACTCTCAGATACCTGGATTTAGGGTGATTATTTGAGAAGGAGAAACATATGAAAATATTTGTAATATCAAAGCACATCCGAGTCAATTACAAATCTCAGGGCAGATCTGAGACGTGGAGGGAAATGCTACACCTCCCAGCAGCGTCTGAACTGATAAAAGAATAACAAATTTTTTTAAATCTGCCAAACAACAAAGCTTCAATTTATTATACATGCTCATCAATTTAACCCAGTAGAAAAAAAAAACCTTAAAAGCCTGAGGGTGATGCAGCACCTTTAATACACAGACCCTGAGCACGCCGCAGATCAAGGCCCCGGCCCCAGCTTGCTTTGTCTGCCAAAGATGAAAGCCAGGCGCACACAGGTGAAGGCTCTGTTTGAATCATCACCTGCAATTAAGCAAAGGGAAACCAAGAGAAGAGGTAAGCTGAACTCGCTCGGGAACGACGCCCCGGACGAGGCAGGTGGACACTCGCTGCCCCATCGGCTGGCTCTCTCCCCAGGGATTGCGGCGCTCACTGATTTCCTGCCTGGAAGGACACGCACAGCCCCCAGCACCCACTCCTCTCTCGTATTTCTCTACATGTGTGTCTAAGTGCTTGCCGCTCTAGGAAACAATATCCCAGCAACACAGGTCTGTGTGAGATCTCACGAGACACTACGATGAGCAGCTGGGTTGCACGTTTGAAAGTTGCAGGACCTCCCTGGCGGTGCAGTGGTTAAGATTCCACGCTTCCAATGCAGGGGGTACAGGCTCCATCCCTGGTTGGGGAGCTAGATCCCACATACTGCGTGGCAGGCCAACAAGTTTTTAGAAATTAAGTAAAATAGATGAGCAATGAGGATTTACTGTGTGGCACAGGGAACGGTATATATAATAAAAAAAAAAAGAAAGTTTCTAAGAGAGTAAATCTTAAAAGTTCTCATCAGAAGAAAAACCCTACAGCTGAAAGGTGATGAGTGTTAACTTAATGAAAGGTGGCCAGTGCTAACTTACCATGCTAATCATTCCCATACATGCACATATCAAATCCCCAAATCCGCTAATCAAGCATAAAGGCCTCCACTTGTCTCCCTTCTGCACCAGCATTCCAATCACGACGATTCCTCTGCGTGTACTCAGTCGTGTCCGACTCAGTCGTGCCACCCCAGGGACTGTAGCCCACCAGGCTCCTCTGTCCATGGGATTCACCAGGCAAGAATCCTGGAGCGGGTTTTCATGCCCTCTTACAGGGGATTTTCCCAACCTGGGATCCAACTTGGGTCTCCTGCATTGCAGGCAGATTCTTTACCATCTGAGCCACCAGAGAAGTAAATTGGAGCATGTTTACCCAAAATTTGCAGACCGAACCCTCTTCCCATTAACAGTATCTCTACAATGAAGCTCTCTCCATTCCAAAAGAGCGTGGTGGTTTTAATAAAAAGGCGCCGCAGCACCAGCTCACAGCTGGTGACTGTTTGTCAAGTTCAACTTCTTTAGAAACGCTGCACTGTCTGAAAGCGCCCGGTGTCCCCTCCGTGGATGAGCCGTCTGCTGTGACTCACAGGCCGTGTGGGCCCTCAGCTTCCCTCTCCCGGGAGACGGAGGAGCTCAGAGCAGGCAGGTGCCCTCTTCCTGCCATCACACATGGTCAGTGTACGCTGGACCGACCTGCCCCCAGCTCCAAACACCCAGCTCTGAAAAGGAACCTGACCCTCAGTAACGCAGGCTTCCCACCTGTGTGCTGCCCACAAACCATCCCAATGAGACTCTCAGATCCACCCAGACTTCAGAAAGAAACCCCAACTGTATCAAAATGAATAAATATGAAGTCCATAAAGTTGACTCCTCATACGACAGACAGCTCAAAAAGCATCATCTTTCCCTAAAGATCCTTTAGGAAGAAGACAGAAAGGATGTAACCCCTCCTTGCGTCAGAACCGTTTGGAAGCCTCTAGAACCACTGGTGCATTCTGTCTGCCTTCATTTCTGTAAATCGATCTTAAATCCACACGCTTTCTGTCTCTTGGAGGCTAACAATGATGACAACGCATGAGGCCAACAGAGAGAGCGACTGCTCCTTGGCCCCAGACAGCACCTTCTCCAAGGTGATCACTTCTTCTTAATCTCAGAGTTAATGAAGAGGCTGGGGAGTCGTGCCTGCTGGATAAACCCGGGCCGCGAGCTGGTCCGCAGGCCCACGCTCCCCACATCAGAGCCAAACCTCTGTAAACAGTGACGTCTCAGCATCTCCCCCGGAGCCCTCCGCCTGCTTCCTCTCTGTTATTTCTGGCCCCTGGTTTATGCTCCATGCCAGGCACCCAACTGTGAGGTCCCTGAGCAACAAGGACCCTTCCCAAGTCAAAGCAAACGGGCCCAGCAAACAGAACCGGACCTTCCTGCCGGACCTGCATCTGTGGTTCAGATCCTGCTCACAGGTTCCCAACCTTCTGAGCTAAATGAGCAAGCGATCCAGAGAAATGACACTTCCAGAACCTTGTTCTTTTGTGAAGGAAATGAACGTGCAGACAGCAGCATGTTGAACAAAATAATGCTTTCTTTCTTCAAACAGGCAACATCTAAAATAACACAGCCTCAGGGGTGGGGACGGGCTGGCATGAGCGGATGCAAACCTCGGAATGGATAAACACCGCGGTCCTACTGCACAGCACAGGGGCCTCCACCCAGCGTCCTGGGATGAACCGTAATGGAAAGAATATGAGAAGAACGTGTCCATACGCCTCACGGGGTCACTTGGCTGTAGAGCAGAGACTACTAACACACCGTGAGTCAAGCGTACTCCTGTTGTAAAGATACACACAGTCTGAACCTTAAAAAATACACAAACAACACAGCCTTTCCTCTCAGCCCGCCCTAGGCCTCCCCCCAGACGCCGTCCCCTGAGTCATGGTCCCCCACGCCAGCAGAGACGAGCAGAGAGCACCCCCATGGTCTCAGCTACAGTGTTAAAGAGGGAAAAGACATGAATGAAGCAAAGTCCAACCGGACGGGTTTTCTGGGTGAGACCTTAGGGCTCACAGCACAGACGTGCCGGTTGGGGTCCTGCAGATAAGAAAGAGATGCTCCACTGCTAACAGGAACCTGCAGACGTGGTCAGCTCGTCGGCTCCAAAGGCGGGAGGAGCAGGGGATGAGGCTGCCTCCCCAAGGACACGGTCACCCGGCTTGCCCGCAGGGGGTGAGCTGCATAGGACAGAGTCCAGCAGAGCTCCTCCCAGAGCTGGGAACACACACAGCTGCTCTGGGACATGGAGGACGGATTTCGGCCTTCCCATCAGCAGACACGCCTGAGCAAAGGCGGACCTGAGCTGGGACCAGGCGCCCTTCCCTTCAGGGCCTTGCCAACCTGGAGATTCTAGGAAACTTAGGGTTTTACAGCTGCTCCGTGTAGCTGTCACTCTGCCAGGATTTCAGGAAGTGGGAAGGTCAGGGCCCAATTTATCTCTTCACTTTTGGCTACCTTTGTAACCCCAAGGAGCTAATCATTTCTTTGGCCCTCTATCGCCCAGGGCAACACTGACACTTCATGTTACACCCCAAGCCGGAAGTCCTTCTTTCAAAAATCCTCTACTATGGCTGCAGGGGCCCCTGACTTGCTCCTGCTGCCCACACTGCCTTGAGCCTTTCTAAAACAATGGATTTTCGCTACAGGTATTTTTGCAAACACAGCCGCTAACCCCTAAAAACACGAGGCTCTGGCTGTGCTCACAAAGCCCCAGTCTCCATGTGCCCTAGGGACAGTCACGACCGCCTGCCCCTTCCCCCTGCACCTCTGGGGGCCCCCTCCTAGTCGGGGAGAGGGCGGAGAGCAAGATCCCAGGACCCCACCCTCCCTGGCACAGCTACTGGAGCATCACTGGCGCAAAGGCACTTCCCACACCAAGTCGAGCTGAGTCGGCCAGAGTGTTTCTCAGAAATATGAGCCAAGAGATACAGAGGGAATGAGGCAGTGCGTGAGGGCACAGGGGCTGGGGTGACACGGGGTGGCCAGACCCGACCCTGTTTAAGTGGAGGAAGCCAGTGCATGACGTGAGAGCGAGGCGACCGGGACGGGAACAGCAGCACCGCCGGCTCGGTGTTGTTCAGTCGCTAAGTCATGTCCGACTCTTTTCGACCCCACGGACATTAGCCCACCAGGCTCCTCTGTCCACGGGATTCTCAGGCAAGAAGACTGGAGAGGGTTGCCATTTCCTTCTCCGGGGGATCCTCCTGACCCAGGGATCGAACCTGCGTCTCTTGCGTCTCCGGCAATGGGATTCCTTACCCCTGAGCCACCTTGGGAAGGATTATCTGTCTGCACCCCCAGCTGACCTGAGACCCCACTGATCATCACGTCCAATCTTTGGCTTCTCCAGCTCCTGAAAATAAGCACCTCTCCCATTTTAACTAAAGCTATCTTGAATGGGGTTCTGGTTGTTACAGCGAAAAGAACTCTGACTGCAAGGAGAACTGGGCCGGCGCGTGAACTCAGGGCGGAGTGGAGGGAAGGGTCCCAGGACGCAGGGGGACCGGTCGTGAGACTTCGGCAGTTGCTGAGATGGATGGACAGTCGTCCTGCGGCACCTGCTCCTCCCCACCTGCGCTGCTGATCAAAGTCGCCCCCAGGGCGGGTGAGAAGGTGTGAAAGGAACAAATCCCCGTTCCGGCACCAGGGGCGCAGTTTGTTATCATTTCCAGGAAGAATTCGGAATTTAAAAACGAATCTTGGAAGTGTAACTCCGTAACCCTGGGGAAGCAGTTCCCAAAGGTGGGCTTGCAGGCACCAGAGCGCCCAGGGGTGGAAGATAATTTCGAGCAGGTGAGCCTTTCAAGTCCTGCCACCTGGTGACGCGGACACCGCCAGGGAAGCTTGGTGCGGCTGCCCCACAATAGGACGGTAATGCCCGTCATTAGGGGCAGGAAGTGAGCCTAAGAGGATGGCATCTTGAACATCGCCAAGAGGGTTTGCTTAAATCTCTAGCTTTGATCACAAATGTAACAAAAATATCTGAGATTGAAGCAGCCTCTCCTTTGCGCATACATCAAAGAAGCTATTAGTACAAGAATCTAGAAGTTTGTTCAAATAAATATTCCCAACCAGATTGCTAGGATCATTACAGAGTACGAGGCCTTTAGATATTTCCAGTCTGGTCTCTCTGGGGCAACGAGGAACCTGCTGGGCTGAGATGAGCGTGACGCACCGGTGGTCATGTGGCTGGAGGTCACGTCCCCCCCTGCACACCGCCTCGCAGACTCACCCACCTGCACACAAGTGTGTGTCATCACGCACAGCCCCCTCGTAACAGTTCACTTTTCCACGGCTCAACAGTATTGGACGGTTTCCTGCCCCAGCTCAGCAGTTCCAGTGTGGCCAACCACATTATCCCCTGTCCACTGTCTTCACAGCTACATCCAGAGACTTGGAAAACAGTGCATGCCCAGTCTCCCCCTTCCCTCTCAAGAATAAGTGAGCCCTAGGGGGGACGGGGAGGGCAGTGCCCAGGGGCTCGCCATGCACTGCGAGGGGCCAGTTCTCCGCACCAGGCAGCAAGGGGTGCGCCTGCCCGGGCAGCGCTGGACGAGCTCCTCTGTGGTCAGCGTCCACCGGAGCGAAAGCGGCTGGGCCTCAGATGCAGTATCCAGAAAACCTAGGCATGACTCAAGAGGAGCCCCGCGCTGACTCCCCTGTCTGCCTGCAACGCTGCACGCTCTCCACCCCCGCCGACACACGGACTGCCCCCTCCCTCCACAGCCGCCGGGACTGTTCCCCTGGGGGCACCTTTTCCTCCCAGCAGCGCAGCTGCAAGTTTCAGGGAGTTCCGACACGTGTCGCGTGGGCTCAGCCACCGACGCCTCCCTCACACCTGTCCTCTCTGCTCTGCGCTGCCCTCCGGCCCTCACTGCCCGCTTCCAGCACTGGCCGCTGAAAACAACCCAGGCTGGGCGACAACTTGAGGGCTATTCACTGGGAGAAAACCCACCTGCAGCAGGTAAGGGGGGTGAGTCTGGGGCCTTCCCTCCTGGGGGCATTCATGCCCTCCCCCCAGAGCAGGTGGGGAGGACCTGCAGCTTTGTGATCAGAGGGATGGACTTGGTCTAGGTGGTGGCAAAGCAGCTAGACAAGCAAGGGTCACGCGTGGGGCTGAGGGTGGTACCATGGAAGCAAATAAGCCAGGGGAGCCCTGCAATGCACAAACTGATCACTAAACCACACGTGCAGGGGAGACTCTGGGGGGGGATGGAGCGGCAGTTTGGGGTTAGCAGATGTAAGCTTTTATAGAGAGACTGGGTAAACAAGGTCCTACTGTAGCACAGACAACCACGTGCAATATCTTATCATAAACCATCAGTTCAGTTCAGTTCAGTCGCTCAGTAGGTTCCAACTCTTAGGGACCCTATGGACTGCAGCATGCCAGGCCTCCCTGTCCATCACCAACTCCCAGAGCTTACTCAAACCCATGTCCACTGAGTCAGTGATGCCATCCAACCATCTCATCCTCTGTCGTCCCGTTCTCCTCCTGCCCTCAATCTTTCCCAGCATCAGGGTCTTTTCAAATGAGTCAGTTCTTCGCATCAGGTGGCCAAAGTATTGGAGTTTCAGCTTCAGAATCAGCTGAAACCATTATAAACCACAGTGGAAAAGAATATTGAAAAAGAATATATAAATATATGTATAACTGAATCACTTTGCTGTACAACCGAATTAACAACATAAATTAACTAAACTTCAATGAAAATGAAAAAAATCAAGTCTGTCTTCCTTCCACAGAGCCTGGGGAAAAAAATAACAATAATAAATGAAATTAAATAAGCTACCTGTGCAGGTAGCAAGTCCCAGGGAGGTCTGTGAAACTCACAAGCATGGAACATTTGTGAGTTGCTGTGCCTCTGAATACATTCTGCAGTCTGCATGCAGCCCAAGTGGCAGAAAGGAATCCTCAGGGTCCTGAATGTCAGAAAATAACCTCCACTCAGATCGTCAGCTGACTGCTAAGCTACACAGGCACAGGAGCCCTCTAGGGCCAGGCAAAGAAGAACAAAAAGCTGACTAGAGATGTTCATGGCTGCGCATTACAAGGAGACATTTTGCACCATGAGTCCAGGCAGGTTACTTGCCGACACTCTCAGAGGAACAAACCAGGATTACAGGACATGCAGAAAGATAGAAAGTGCATGCATAACCCATACTCAGGAGAGAAAAAGCAATCAATAGAAAGTGATGTTAAGTGGGCCAGAAGTTGAATTTAACAAAGATCTTCTGAGAAGCAATAAATATATTCAAAGAATTAAAGGAAAATGGGTTCAAAAAACTGAAGGAAAATGTGCTAAGCAGGAGTGAGTAGAGAAGGAACGCGGGGAAAGTTGGGAACGATGAGATGGAGCCAAACAGAGACAAATGATGAGACGGGGCCAAATAGAGATGAACTATGAGACGGGGCCAAACAGAGATGAACTATGAGACGGGGCCAAACAGAGAGGAACTATGAGACGGGGCCAAACAGAGACGCCGAGTTGAAAATCACAGTAACTAAATTAAAATTTCACCAAATGGATTCAACAGCAGATATGAGGGGGCAGAAGAAAATATTCAATAAACTTGAAGACAGATCAATGGAAATCATTCCATCCAAAGAACAGATAGAAAAAAGATCTAAGAGAAATGAATAACACGTGTCTGTGGAACAATATTATGTGAACCAACGTATATACAATTGGAGTCCCAGAAGTAGAGACAGGAAATGAAGTGAAATATTGTACAAAAACTTCCCAAACTTGGTGAAAACATTAACTTAGAGATCGAAGAAGTTCACCAAACCCAAGTAGAATAAACAATAAGAAAACCATACCTAGGCACACAACAGTCAAGCTGCTAAAAGTCGAAGATAAAAGTAAAATCTTGAAAGCAACAAAAGAAAAACAGCACATGCATGCAGAGGAATAAAGATACAATTTAAAGCCAATTTCTCATCACAAACAATGGAGGCAAAAAGATACTGGAATGACATGCAAATAGAATAAAACTCTCAACTGAGAATTCTATTCCCAGTTAAACTATCTTTCACAAATTGCAGTGGAATAAAGATATTTCCAGATATACAAAACCAGTAAAATTTATTGTCAAAACTGCACTACAAGTAATGATAAAGGAAGTTCTTTAGGAGAAAAGAAAATGACACCAGATAGTAACTCAGATTCCCAAGAAAGAATGAAGCACACCAGAAATAGTAAATACATGAATAAATATTCAAAAAAACTTTTCTTCCATCTATTAATTTTTAAAGAATGTTAAAGCAAAACATATGCTGATTGATTTTAACAGAGAGAATGTATGTGTGTAGGTTTATATGTATGTATATAATTCTATATGTTACACCAGGCTTCCCTGGTGGCTCAGCAGTAAAGAACCCACCTGCCTGCAATGAAGGAGACGTGGATTCGATCCCTGGGTGGGGAAGATACCCTGGAGGAGGAAATGGCAACCCACTCCAGTATTCTTGCCTGGAGAATCCCATGGACAGGGGACCCTTGAGGGCTATGGACCATAGGGTAGCAAAGAGTCGGACACAGCTTACCGACTGAGCATGCACACACGTATCTTACAGCAGTGCAAAACACCTATAGGTTTCCATAAGGAAGTCGTTGTTAATTTGAAATAGGTTGTAATAGTTTTAAAATAACTATGTAACCTCTAGAGCAATCACAAGATAATAAAACAAAAAGAAAAGCACGCAAAGAAATATAGGTAAGAAATCAATAAGGATATTAAAGTGCTCTATTTAAATATTTAACACAAAAGATGAACAGGAGACCAAAATGGCAGACATGAATCCAATGACAATAATTACATTAAGTATAAATATAGTGATCAGTCCAATAAAAAAGCAAGGATATTCAGATTAGATCCAAAAGCAAAATCTAACTATATGCTGTCTACATGCCACACACTTTAAATTCAAAACTACAAAGATGGGCTCCCCTTATGGCTCAATGGTAAAGAATGTGCCTGCAATGTGGGAGACCAGATTCGACCCCTGGGTCAGGAAGATTCCCTAGAGAAGGAAATGGCCACCCACTCCGGTATTCTAGCCTGGAGAATTCCATGGACAGAGGAGACTGGCAGGCTATAGCACATGAGGTTGCAAAGAGTCAACACACTGAGTGACTAACACTTTCACAAAGAAGGTAAAAGTGAAGACAATGTACACACTTTGCAGATGAGAGAGCTGGCGTGACTGTGTTCACATCAAACAGTTTAAAACTGAAGAACGTTACTCAAGACAGAGAAGGACACTTCACGATGGTGAGATGCTCACTATAGCATAAATACATGGTAATTCAGGCACACACGCACTTAACAATAGGGCCCCCAAATACCTGGAGCAAAGCCTGCAGGCACTGAGAGAAGAGACGGGTCACAGCTAAAGACTTGACTGTTTTCTCTCCATACTTCATAGATCAAGTAGACAGAAAACCAGTAAGGCTACAGAAGATTTAAACAACACTGTCGAACAACTGACATCTATAAAACACTCCTAGCCAACAACAGCAAAATACACACTTGTTTCAAACACTCGTGGAACATTCACCAGGATAGACCATAGGCTGAACCATAAAGCAGCTCTCAATAAATTTTAAAAGACTGAAATAATAGTGTGTTCTCTGACTACAATGGAATGACATTTAAATTGATAACAGAAGAATACTCTGGTAAATCCCCAAACATGTGGAAAGTGTATAAGATACTTATACATAACCAACAGGTTAAAGAAGAAATTGTGAGGAAATATATAGCTTAAAAAGAATGAAAATGAAAACACAACACCTCAAAGTTTGTAAAATGCAGGTAAGGTAGTGCTTAGAGGGAAATTCATCACTAACAGTTTATATTAGAAAAGAAGAAAGTCTCTAATTAGTGACATAAAATTCCACTTTAAGAAGGTAGGAAGATAAGAATAAAATAAGAAGGAAAGAGACACTAAAATCATGCAGAAATCAATGTAATGGAAAACAATCAAGTGATGAATAAAAATCAACGAAACCAAGAAATGATTCTTTGAAGCTGTCAATAAAATGTATAAACCTTTAGCTAACATGGCAGCTGGTGAGCCAACACCATGTCCATCTAGTCACGTTCCCCCTTCTAAAGCTCTCACAAGCTGGTGAGGCCGACCTCCTGATGCCAAAGTTCAAGATCTTTGCTCAGTACCACCCCCTGACCAGCACGACTCTGACGGCCACTTTCATTCCTGAGCCACCTCCTTCCACTTCCTGGCGCCCATCACACCGAGCTCAGAACAACTGAACCTCGACAGGGCACCCCCCCCACCAAGCCAGCTGCATTAACTGCCTTCCCCACTTCTACCAGCGGGTCACCCACAGCTAAAACGCACACTTCTTGTGTATTTATCTTACCCCAGTGATGTGGCTGCAAAGACACAGGAGGTCGACCTTATTCGTTTTTTCCTGGGTCAACATTATGAAGAAAGCTCTTCACGCATCGAACGCAAGCAGCCACTGTTTCTGAGTGAAAATGCTTCAGCTGCGCATCTGCGGCTCGTGGCCGTGCTGGCTCTCCTCTGCCTGCTGCCTCCTCTCCCCAGCCCCCGCCGCGGCCCTCCGCTGTGTCTCACACATAAATTACAGCCGCAGACGAGCACACACGTGCTGGTTTCCTTGCTTAGCAGCTCGTCTCTCATGCAAACCATTAACACCAGCGTCAGCCTTCCTATCAGTCTTCCGAGCCTGAAAACGCGGCTGTTTCCCGTAATGCAGGCCGTATCCCCTCTCGGGGCTTTCTCCAGGTATCCTCGACATCCCGCCCCTCGCTCGTCTCCTTTCCCGACCATCCGTCTGCCTGCTCGCTTATCCACCAAACCATTCCCAGCCCGCAAGGTCCAGATCAATACCACCCTCCATTAGAAAGCTCTGCCATCCTCTCAAAGTCCAGACATTTATTGTCTCCACTATTCTCACCCACGATATTTCAGACGCAGGATTTTTCTGCTTCTGTGTGTGCACGTGTGCTCAGTTGTGTCCGACTCTGTGCAACCCCATGGACTGCAGCCCGCCAGGCTCCTCTGCCCATGGGATTTGCCAGGCAAGAATGTAGGAGTGGGTTGCCATTTCCTTCTCCAGGGGATCTTCCCGACCCAGGGATCGAACCTGCATCTCCTGCATTGGCAGGTGGATTCTTTCCCGCTGAGCCACCCGGGAAGCCCCTGGCACACAGCACGTGCTCAGTAAATGCCTACTAATAACATGGTTATTATCACCTGTGCTCCCATTAACAGCAGCTGCTGAGTCTGCCCTGTGCAGGCTCCCTCGTTCCCAGCCAGCCCTTTGCCGCCTCCACCATGTCATCACCCTCTGGCATTGTCGCCGCCCTGGCACTGTCTGAACCAGCTGCATCCTGAGGACTCCTCCTGGAGAGACTCTGGTGCCCAGACCAGGAACACCAAGATGAGCAGAACCACTCAGATAACGTTGTTTTAACAAGTCTTTTCTTCTCAGCATCGATGTACTAAGCATAACATTAGGCCATTCTGATCAGAACCACCAAACTCTGAATCTTTGTTTTTGTCTGTCTGCTGTTTAATTTTTTATCATTAACACCTTTTGTATATAATTCTATTCAATACTGCCTTAGTGTAGACTACCAGAACTAACACTGACCTTACCGAGAGGTCTCAATTACACGATCCTTTTTTAAAAACCATCCCTACTTGCTAAATTGCTTTTTCTTACAAATCTACACCCACTGATAGGATTTTAAAATCAAGACCCGTAAGTGTCCTCTCCATCTGACAAAGTGTGAATCCTTGTGAAAGGAAGGTGGTCATTTAAGTGAAAGGGAAGTGATCTGTATCCATTTCATAAATCAAGACTGTTACTTCTCTCCAAGGGGAGATGTCAAAAGCTCCAATGGCCTAATCCTTTCTGAAGTGTGGCATATTGCAAGAAAACTGTAAAATTCATGCAGTGAACAGTTATTTTGCCTGTCCAGCATCCTGCCCCCCCTCTTCTCTGTTCCCTCTGCTCCTCTGGCACCTGGGGGAGCATTTAGACAGGAGGGCTGGCCCCCTTCCCCACCCAGTCCCTGCACAGCTCCCTGCTGGCCAGCCAGAGAGGTCTTTCCGGGCGGTCTGCATATGGAGAAGGCGCCGGCTGTGTCCCAGCCCAGCCAGCCCTGCATGTTACCGCTGAGGCGGGCCCTGCACGGGGACCACTCTATGGCTCCTCTGCTCAGACCCTCTGGGCCCCTGGGCCTCTGTCCCTTCCAAGTCTGCTTTTCAACCTTTAGTCAAACTTAGGAATCCCCACATCTTTCCAACAAATCCTCCTTTCTTATCTTTAATAGTCATACTTTCTACCATCGTCAACTATGAACCCTGGGCCGATACAGTGGATTAAGGCTGAGCATCCACTGTCCCCAGTGACCCAGTGTTTGCTCACTCCCTGGGCCGTACCGTCCCTGCCCACGAGGGGAGGATGTGGTTTGTCAGTCATGGCATGTGTGTTACCAAACCCCACCCCCTAGGTGGCTAAAAGGTGGAAATGACCCAAACGTTCCCCAACTGAGGAATGTACAAACAAAATTTGGCATGTCCGTACAATGGAATATTACTCAGTCGTGGGAAAGAGTAAAGTATCAACAACATGCTACAAGGATGAATCTTAAAAAACCATGTGCTATCTGAAAGAAGCCAGTCACAAACGCCCACATATTGCATGATTCTGTTTATGTGAAATATACAGAATAGGTAAATCCATACACACAGAGAGCAGGTCGGCAATTGCCAGGGGCTGGGAGAGGGGGGACAAGGAGTGACTCCTTAATGGATACAGAGTTTTCTTCTGCAGTGATAAAAATATTCTGGAACTAGAGGTGGTAGTCCTACAACCACATGCATATACTAAATGTCACTGAATTGTGTAGTTTATTTTTTTTAATTGTGCATTTTAAAATGGGTAATTCAATGTCATGTGAATTTCATCTCAATGAAGAAAATACAGGAAGCAATCTAAGTGTTCATCAACAGACGAATGAGTAAAGTAGATGTAATACACCCAAAAACACACACACAGAGGAATATTCCTCAGTCATAAAAGAAGAAGAGAATTCTGTCATATGCAACAACATGGATGGACTTGGAAGGTATCATGCTGAGTAAAACAAGTCAAAGAGAGAAAGATCAATACTGTACATCATCACTTATATGTGGAATTTTAAAGATAAAATGAGTGACTATAACAAAACAGAACCTGAGTCTCAGATACAGTGAACAAACTTGGGAGAAGGTGGGAGAGGGAAGCGGGGAGGACTTGAGAGGGGTAGGGGGTGAAGAAGCACAAACTACTCTGTACAGAATGAACACACTGCAAGGACCTACTGCACAGCACAGAGATATAGAGGCAATATTTTATAACAACTCTATGCTTTACTTATTTACTTTTGGTCACACTGGGCTTTCTCTAGTTGCGGCGAGAAGGGAATACTCTTCATTTCGATCTCGGGCTTCTCACTGCAATGGCTTCTCTCATTACCGAGCACAGCCTTCAGGGCGTGCAGGATCCAGTAGTTGAGGCTCAGGGGCCCTCGAGCACGGGCTCAGTAGTTGTGGTGCTTGGGCTTAGTTGCTCTGCGGCATGTGGAATCTTCCTGGACCAGGGATTAAACCCATGTCCCCTGCATTGGCAGGCAGATTCTTATGCACTGCAGTACCAGGGAAGTCCCTTAATAACTTTAAATGGAATATAAGCTCTAAAAATTCTGATTCGCTGTCATACACCTGAAACTAAAATAGTATTGTAAATCAACTATATCTCAATTAATCAATTAATGCAATTAAATAAAGGCTTAGAGCAGAAGGAAGAAAGGAAGGAAGGAAAGAAGTTAGGAAGGGAGGGAAGGACAGGGAGAGAGAGCAGAAGAAAAAGAGAAAGGAAATACAACCCGGGGAAGTAATATTCCCATTTTACAGATGAGGAAGGGAAGATTGAGAGCAGGTCCATGCTCAGGTCCAGACCCAGAGGCTCCTCCTATACATTCACTTACAGCCTCCCAAGCCCTCAGTCTGAAGATGTCAGGGTGAGAGGAGGGACAGGTGGACTTTCCCACAACAAAGAGTGTGTGTGTGTGTGTGTGTGTGTGAGAGAGAGAGAGAGAGAGAGCGCGCGAGAGAGAATACATCTGGATCTAGAAAACATTGTCAGTCAGACAGCAGTTGGCCTCTACAGATGAACTCTGATGAAAATCACCCTCAGTTTGGGAATGAGGTTCCTGGTGGCTCAGACGGTCAAGAATCTGCCTGCAGTGCAGGCGATGCACGTTCAGTCCCTCCATCGGGAAGATCCGCTGGAGAAGGGAACGGCTGCCCACTCCAGTGTTCCTGCCTGGAGGATTCCATGGACAGAGGAGCCTGATGGGCTACATGGGGTCGCAAAGAACTGGACACAACTGAGTGATTAACACTAACACTTGTTAAGTACCCAACTATTAACGAATGATAAAGAAAAAAGTTTCCATGTCTCCTATTTACACTGACACACAGCCCAGCATCACCACAAAGACAAGTTAGGATCCTCCCACCTTTCTCTTATTCAGCTTCTATCAAGATTTGCCTCCTTTCTGCTTCTTCCCCTTCTCATCTGTGCCTTGAATTACTAGAAATTTATTCCATTATGTTAATGCTTTTTTAATCTTACAGCCCTATTAGTTTTCCAGTGCTGAATAGTACTTTTACCCTCCTAATGCTATTAATTTAGCTATATTTAATTTGATGATCTGTACTTGACAGTTTTTGACCTTCTATTCAAAATCGAAGTCCTCATTATATTCACCTTAAAAAAAATCATAGCAGAGTTTTCTTGGATTATTGGCCAAATGGCATCATTAAAAAAAAAGCAAAACAGAAGTCGGACACAAAGATACAAGTACCAAATAGCTTATACTAGAGGAAAATGCAAATATATGACAGCTAATACAATAAAACTCATTCTTTTCCATCCTATTTAAAAACAAAACATCAATCTAATAGTAGAAATATATCAGCAGTGTTTATTATCTGCCAGGTAATAGGGTTATAAATAAAAGCAATTCTGAGCGCTTGTAAAGAGTCTTGACACCAGTAAATCATTCCATTAGGAAGCAGCATTCCATTCCCTGTGCTGTTAACTGTCCACCCCTTCAAGACAGCTTGTCAGGAAGAGGGGCCGGGACTATTCAAACAAAGCCTGTTGGATCCTTGCAGGAGGATCTCCTTACCTCCCCAGCCCAACACCCAACAATATGCCTTAACCTTTCAACAGCACCACCTTTCCAAGGGCTCAACAACCGTGAAGACCTTCTGAGTATTTTTTTAAATCTCAAGAAATAAGGGTGGAAAGAAGTTCACTGACAAACCCCCTACTTTAGGAGAAATTGTCAAATAAAAATTATTTCCAAGAGGAATAAATACGGCAAAGGGCAAGAAACTGTAAATTGAGAGAAATTAATAAATATGCAAAGCATGTATTTTAGTGAAGAAAACTACACCAAATCTCTCGAGAATTTATTAAATCCTGACATGGTTTGAATAATGATAACTACTTACTACAACTGTATTTGTGAACACAGGGAGTGGGCAGCGATGCCAGCAACAAGAGGAAAGAAAAGGCTGAACCTGAGCTCTGTGGGGCTGTGGCCAGGTGGGAACTGAGTGAACCAGTGGATGGATGGATGGACAGACGGATGGATGGATAGATAGATGGAAGGAAGGATGGATGGATGGATGGAAAGATGTATGGGTGAATGGATGGATGGATGGATGCATGATGGACGGATGGATGGATGGACAGACAGATGGATGGGCAGATGGATGGATGAATGGATGGATGCATGGATAGATGGATGGATGGATGGATGGATGGATGGATGGATAGATGGACGGATGGATGGATGGACGGATGGATGGATGGATGGATGGATGGACAGATGGATGGATGAATGGACGAATGGATGGATGGACGGATGGACAGATGGATGGACGGATGGGTGGACAGACGGATGGATGAACGGATGGATGGATGGATGGATGGACGGATGGATGGATGGATGGATGGATGGATGGATGGATGGAAGGATGGACAGATAGATGGATGGATAGATGGATGGATGGATGGATGGACGGATGGATGGAAGGATGGACAGACAGATGGATGAATGAATGGATGGATGGATGGAAAGATGGACAGATGGATGGATGGATGGACAGACGGATGGATGAATGGATGGATGGAAAGATGGGCAGATGGATGGATGGATGGACAGATGGATGGAAGGATGGACAGACAGATGGATGGGTGAATGGATGGATGGATGGATAGATGGATGGATGGACGGTCAGATGGATGGATGGACAGATGGATGAATAGACAGACGGATGGATGGATGAACAGATGGATGGATGGATGGATGAATGGACAGATGGATGGATGGATGGATGGATGAATGAATGGACGGATGGATGGATGGATGGATGGAAGGATGGACAGACAGATGGATGGATGAATGGACAGATGGATGGATGGACGGATGGACAGATGGATGGATGGACAGATGGATGGATGGACGGATGGATGGATGGACAGATGGACAGGCGGATGGACGGATGGATGGATGGATGGACAGATGGACAGATGGATGGACGGATGGATGGCGGATTGATGGATGGATGGGTGGACAGATAGATGGATAAATGGATAGATGGATGGATGGACGGTCAGATGGATGGATGGACAGATGGATGAATAGACAGACGGATGGATGGATGAACAGATGGATGGATGGATGGATGAATGGACAGATGGATGGATGGATGGATGGATGGACGGATGGATGGATGGACGGTCGGATGGATGGATGGACAGATGGATGAATAGACAGATGGATGGATGGATGGATGGATGAATGGACAGATGGATGGATGGATGGATGGACGGTCAGATGGATGGATGGACAGATGGATGAATAGACAGACAGGTGGATGGATGGATGGATGGATGGATGGACAGATGGATGGATGGATGGGGTAGCACTGTGAAGAGAAGCTTCACAGAGAAAGTGGCCCTTGCACTGAGACCCAGGTTGAACATCTCTTGGGTTTGTGAAGAAGCAGAGGGAGGGCAGCCTTCCAGAAGAAACACCAAGACAAAACCCCAGGGGTGAAAAATGACTCAGCAAGCACCCAGGAAAACAAGGAAAGAGAGTCCCACCATGAACTTCGGAAACCAAAATTCCAGGTGAAAATCCAGCAGACTTGAGCTAAGTGTATCAGTTTGCAAGGGCTTCATCACAAAGTGCCATAAACTTTGTGACTCAAACAACAAACTGATTGTCTGCAGGTCCTGGAGGCCGGGTGCCAGTGGCTTGGCTCCCCCTGAGGCTGGGGGGACCATCTTCTTCAGGGTCTCTCCCTGCTCGAAGGGGAGCATTCTTGTCATTACGTGGTGTCCTCCCTGCAGAGCCGCCTCTGTATCCAATTGTTTCCTTTTTGTAAGGACATCAGTCACATTGGCTCGGGGTCACCCTGATGACACCCAGACTCTGGTTACATCTGTAATGACTATTTTCAACTAAGGTCATGGTGCAGGAACTTCAATATTTGAATTTGGGGAGCACAAAATCCTACCCATGACAGTGAGCCATTTTCCAACTTTCACAGACCCACATGCCCTAGAAGACTGTTAACAGGGAAGACTCCTGCAGGATTTTCACAGAAGGTTCTTCATCAAATCCTACTTGGGTCATAATTCTTGTTTAAATTTTGATGTTCTTTTTTGTTCATTTTTATTAAGGCTGAGATGTCACTGATTTCTTGTAAAAGAGAAGAGCAGAATTGAGTTACACAAACACCTCAATTAAATGCTATCTGGATGGCTTCCATTTTTATTAAAAAGAGGCAATACTCTGCTCAGCAAAGTTGTTATACACTGCATTTTTTTCTTTTTTGCTGATCTGTAATATATCAAGTTTCTACAGTGAACATGTACTACTGTTTTCTTTTTTCTTTTTACCTTTTGACCCCCTTTACCCATTTCTCCCACCCACTACCCTGCCTCTGGCAACCACCAACATGTTCTCTGTGTCTGTGAGCTTGTTTTTTCATTTGGTTGGTTTTTTTCAGATTCCAAATATAAGAGAGATCATACAGTACTTGTCCTCTCTGCCTGACTTATTTCATTTAGCATAACACCCTCGAGGTCCATCCACGTTGTTGAAAAATGGCAAAATTTCCTTATTTTTAAGGCTGAATAACGTTCCATTGTGTATATATATATATATATATATATGTTTACACATTTACTTCATGTATTTATTGATCAATGGACACCTAAGCTGCTCCCATATCTTGGCTATTGTAAATAATACTACAGTGAACACAGAGGTGCACGTGTTTTGGGGGGGTAGTGCTTTTGTTTTCTTCAAATAAATAAATACCTAGAAGTGAAATCACTGAAAATATGGTAGTTCTATTTTTAATTTTTCGAGGAACCTCCATGCTGTTCTCCATAGTGATTGTATCAGTTTACATTTCCACCAACGGTGTAGACGGGTTCCCTTTTCTCCACGTCCTTACCAACATTTGTTACTCATGGTCCTTTTGATGACTCCCATTAGGACAGGTGTGAGGTGGTATCTCAGTGTGGCTCTGGTTTGCATTTTCCTGATGATCAGTGATATTGAGTATCTTTTCATGTTGGCCGTCTATATGTCATCTTTGGGAAAAAATGTCTATTTGGATCTTCTGACCATTTTTTAATCAGATTGTATGTTTTTTGCTGTTGAGTTATATGAGTTATTCATATATTTTGGGTATTAATCCCTTATCAGATATATGATTTGCAAATATTTTTCCATTCAATAGACTGCCTTTATATTTTGTTGCTTGTTTTGTCTGTGTCCAGTTTTTCAGTTTGATGTAGCCTCATTTGTTTATTTTTGCTTGTGTTGCCTTTGCTTTTGGTGACATATTCAAAAAACCATCACAAGACCAACGTCAAGGAGCTTACCACCTATGTTTTCTTCTAGGACTTTCACAGTTTCGGGTCTTCCAGTCAAGCCTGTAAAGCACTCTGAGTTCACCTTTTATCTATAGTTCACAGTTTCAGGTCTTCCAGTCAAGCCTGTGAAGCACTCTGAGTTCACCTTTATCTCTAGTGTGAGACAGTGGTCCAGTTCCATTCTCTTGGCTGTCAAGTTTTTCCAACACTATTTAATGAAGAGAATATCCCTTCCCCCACCGTACATTACTGACTTCTTTGTCCTAAATTAAGTGGCCATATGAGTTCACTTCTGGGCTCTCTCTTCTGTTCCATTGATCTATGTATCTGGTCTTTAGCCAGTACCATACTGTTTTAATTACTATGGCTTTGTAATATTGTTTTAGATCAGGGAATGTGATGCCTCCAGCTTTGTTCTTCTTTCTTAAGACTCGGGCTATTCAGAATCATTTGTGGTTTCATACACATTTTAGGGTCATCTATTCTATTTCTGTGAAGAATGCCACTGGACTTCTGATAGAGATTGCACTGAATCTGTAGATACCCTTGGGAGGAGTGGATATCATAATATCTGAGTCCACAATAAGCAGAACTAACATTGACAAATTCCAGGTGCCAAACATGAGGTAAGACCTCTATCTGCCCGCCCCAGAGAGCTTCTCAGGAACGCTATTTAAGGGCCCTTTTATTCTCTCCATCTTCTATTCAGGCAAACGGTGCTTGGCTCACTCATCCACTTAGTGGCCGAATGAGGACTCTGTCCCCACGGCCAGACCGTCCAGCCTCTATGGCAACCGCACACACAAAATGAAATTTGCTCTCAGAATCATGACCCAGACAAACTGCAAGACTCTTAGTCACACAGCAAGATTAAATCTCCCCCACTGGCTATTGATTCCTTTAACAAAAATAACAGCAGAGTTCATACGTCTGACAAGGACTTTCATAACTGAGGAAGAAAAAAAGTACCCAGTCAATGCTTGAGTTCCCAGCAAACGGGGAGGGGGACACTCCGTGATCTAGACAAACAAGGCTTTATGGCAATACTGGACTCCATGGCTAATCTTCCTTATTCCAGCTCCTCTCTCTTTACATTTTGTGAAATGTATTTTTTCATCTCAAATAGGCTCTGGAGGCCCATGAATTTTTCAAGATGATTAACTGAGTTTGCAAGCTAAATCTTAAGATTAAAAACTGCATCTCCAAAAAAAGGAAGTTATTAGTAACTAGATTTGCTGCTTTCTCCCCCTTGAAATTCTGACTTAAAAACAAAACAAGCATTACTGTCACTATTACCCACTGTTGCTCTAGATGACCATGCATCAGGCTTTACAAGTGGATTTTCAATTTACAGGCTATACTGGGGCTTTTGGTGTCCCAATTTCATCTCCTTCATGGAACATTAATAATTCCATTGATTTATCATGATATCTTCAAAATTCTTTTTTATTATACAAAGTTTTACTTAGAGGACCTGATAGTACACATACTTTTGCAAAATCCAAACAGTAGATTGAAGGGTAGTATAACTCCTCTTTCTAGAACCAGCCTAATCTGAGGTTACAGAGAAAGAGTAACACTGAAAGGGAAGTCGCTCAGTCGTGTCCGACTCTTTGCGACCCTGTGGACTGTAGCCTACCAGGCTCCTCCGTCCATGGGATTCTCCAGGCAAGAATACTGGAGTGGTTTGCCATTTCCTTCTCCAGGGGATCTTCCCGACCCAGGGATCGAACCCAGGTCTCCCGCATTGGAGGCAGACACTTTAATCTCTGAGCCACCAGGGAAGTCCGAGTAACACTGAGAAGGATATTTAAGCAGGAGAAAGTCAGAAAGAGAACTATCCTAGGTACGGAGTAAACGTCACCCTTGTTTTGTACCTAAAAATGAACTTTTCAGAGGCACTTGGAGGATCATCTAGTACAACATTTTCTAACAATTTTCCTGAAACATTAGGTTCACACAGTGCTAAAGGACATCATAAAAAGTAAAAATGGGGAGCGGGGTTTGTCAAACAAATCATTACAGGAAATTTTGAACTTAACCGAATTAAACATTAATTTAGAGCATTTAAAGACACTGTGATTCTCCAAGCAGGAGATTAAATGTTCTTTGTTTCCCAAACTTATTTGACACAGGATTCCTCTTTGCTGGAGCATCTCACAGGCTTGATGCTTTAAAGGACACAGTTGAGAACCACTGAACAAATGGATCCATCTACACAGAGATGGAATGGGGTACAGGTGGTGGCCCCAGACCTGGAAGGCAGGTCCCCTGCCCCCTCCATCTGATCCTCCCAAACGGCAAGCCTTGCAGCCTCCACTGGGCCACTTGCATGTCATCGTTATTTCTGTGCAGAGACTGAATATGTCTACGTAGTCTCTGTACACAGCCTCTTTCCGGTCAATCCACTGCCACGCTCACTGAATCCTGGAGGTACCATAGCAACCATGCACCGATTCACAACAAAAACTGCTACGGCTTCCTGAACGCTCACTGTGTCAGGCGGCACACTGAACATCTCCATGACAGAGACAAGATAACCACCCATGGTTCCCAAACGAGGAAACTGAGCATTGAGGCTGCCCCAGGTCAGTAAGAAGGCAGATGGGGGTTCAAACCCAACCCAAGCCCTCCATCACCACACACACACACACACACACACACACACACACATTCACACACATACACACATTCACACATACATACACAAACACACAGACACACACACACAGACACACAGACACACAGACATTCACACATACACACACATACACACACATTCACACATACATACACACAAACACACATACACACACATACACACATACATACACACATACACACATTCACACATACATACACACATATATACACACACATACACATACACACACAAACACACATATACACATATACATACATACACAGACACATACACACACATTCACACATACACACACACATTCACACACACACATACACAGAGACATACACACACACACATACACAGAGACATACACACACATTGACACATACATACACACATACACACACACAAACACACACACACAAACACACGCACACACAAACACACAGACACACACACATATACACAGAGACATACACACATTCACACATACATACACACATATACACATACATAACACACACATTCACACACATACACACATACACACACATACATACACACATATACACATACATACACACACAAATGCACATACACACATACATACACACACATACACATACACACACATTCACACATACATACACACATATACACACACAAACACACACAGAGAGACACACCGACACACATTCACACACACACACACACAGACACATACACACAGACACACACACATACACATACACACACACAAACACATTCACACACACATACACATACATACACATACACACACAAACATTCACACACATACACACACATATACACATACACACACACAAACACATTCACACATACATACACACATACACACACAAACACATTCACACACATTCACACACATACACACACATATATACATATATATACATACACACATTCACACACATACACACACAGAGACACACACACATATACAGACACACACACATATACACACATATACACACAGAGAGACATACACACACATACATAAACATATACACATACACACATACACACATTCACACACATACACACACATACACATACACACACATTTACACACATATAGACATACACACATATACACACATTCACACACATACACATTCACATACACACATATACACTCACACACATTCACACACATATACACATACACACACATACACACACATATACACACACATTCACACACATACACACACACATTCACACACAAACACATACACATAAACACTCACGCGCACGCGAGCTCGCCTCTCAGGTCTAGCACTCAATAAATGTTCATGACAGCGGGTGATGAGTGACACAAGATTAAAGCATCAGGGAGGGGTGTTAGAAACAAGCAAAAGGTGTTACCAAGTGTGGAGGGTATTTGCCTTCAGTGCCCTGCAAGGCTGAACTAATCATTTTTAAAAAAACTCTGATTTTCTCCTGATTCTTGCCTTTCTACCCAGCCAGGCTCCTCTTCCTCTGAATTTATACCAGTGGGAAGTATTCCCTCAAGACCACCGTCCCTGCCCATAATGCCTTGGATTTTGATCTAAGGTCAAATTCTTCAAGGAAATAAAGGATGCAGAATATTTCCCAGAAAAAAATGGCAACACAAGAAACCAGCTGCCTTATGCCATAAATTTTATCTTGAAAAAGCCTCTGTTTTTCTTTTAAGTGGTAAATTAATCAAAACTATAAAATGGGCATTCATTCTTTCCTTACTATTCAAAAATGAAAGAGGGTTTCCCAGTTTGTGAGCAATAATTACGATCTATGACTATCAGATATTCCCAGCATTGTGGCAGCTTTTGCACTATGAAAGGGGCATACAACAGCATCTCTAGCCTAAGGGGTGCTAACAACTTAGGTGCAGAGGTCAGAGACCCAGAGCACGTCAAGACCCAGAGCACGTCAAAGGGCAGAAATCAAGGTGTGCTGGATTTCACAAGGCAAACCTTTGCAGCAAAGGAGTTAAGCCACAGAAACTGGGGCTCAGCTGGAGAGATTACTGAGGGCTGGGGGAGCTGAGAGCGTGAGCCTCAAGCATTCTATCCCAGGAGGACGGTGTGGGGGCTCTAACGGCCCCAGAACCAGGGGGCTCATTTAGGGGGCGGTTATCAGAGCACACCGCCAGCCGTGATCCGCAAGGTGTGCTATTTCTCCCCGGCTTTCACGTTTACGCCCTTCCCAGGTGGTGGACCACTTCCAGCAAGGTGATAGGGGCTGCCTGGTAGTCCCCAGACACAGAGGCTTCTCTCAAACACATATCAAACCTGTTGGAGTAAGGATTAATCGGAAGGTCCGGCCTCCTTTACCTCTGAGAAACCTCATTTCCACATAAAAATCACCCCAGAAGTTAGCAGAGTTCATTCCTTTTTCAAGGGGGCTCCATGCCTCTTTTCTCCTATTCTCACCGCGTTTCCATGAGACAGGAAGCAGCCATGTCATCACCTAGCACGTGAAAGGACAAAGGCAGGCCAGATGCTGCAGAGAGGACGGAAGTGCCCCAGCACCTTGAGGGGGTAGCCGGCCACTGTGAGCACAGCCTGGGTGTCTGACAGTGCTGCTTCGTCTTGTGTGGCGTGATGAGGGCACTGCGTTTACTCAGGAAAATGCCCTTGCTCTGGAGGCACAGACACTGAGCGCTGCAGGATTAAGCGCCCCCAAGTCGAGAGCATCTATAATTTACTTCACGGCGCTTCCGCAGCAATGTCGTGGCAGCAAGGAGGCGGTGGCTGACCGGGCGCTTACGTTATTCTATCATTCTTTCATATACCTGGAGTTTCTGATAGTAAATAATAACAAAAAACAAAGCAAACCGTCCCTAATGTTGACTTCGCACACATCCCTCAGGTATCTACAGAAGCGGATCCCAGGATCACTGAACAGTGTTTGCTGGGGGCAAGAAGGAGACACACGCGTCCAGGTTCCCCACCTCGTGAGGGCAACGCAGACAAATGAGCATCAAGTCTGCTGGAGTCCGCCTGCTCGGTCAGGCTCCAGCCGTTGTCCAGCCAGACGCAGCCTGCCCTTGAGCCTGACACCCCAGCTCTCAGAAGACCTGCCAAGGCAAACAGAGCCGCCTCGGCCTGTTGCAGCCTCTGCCTTCCCTTCCTGTCTAACGCTTTTATTTTTAACCTCAGACCTGCCATGGCCTCCACTCGTTTACTCTCGACCCCCGGCCCCCCGCTGTGCAGTATCAGTGCTGCTGCTGCCGCTGCCTGAGGCAGGACTGGAACAGCAGACCCAGCCCCAGCGTCCCCTTTATCTGTCCCTCCCGGCTCATCTCAACCTCGCCATCTGCCCCACTGAACGGACTAACCAGGAAATCCCACACATATGGGCTGCAGGAGCCAGATCTGCTCCAGGAGACCAGAGCCCTGGACGGTCAACGGCATGTGACCCGAGCCTCACTCAGAACATTCTTCTGCTCAGCTGAGACGCACTCCCCTGATCTATTTTGACATGAAGTTACCGCCTACTCAGAACAGAAAGGTCACAGTGCACATGCATACATATGTGTTTAGAAAGTGTGTGCTTGTATGAGCGCATGTTCTACAACAGGTGTTGTGTGAAGTGTGTGCACAGGTTGTGCATGAACGTGTGTGCAGAAAGCCTCATGCTGCTCTGTCACAAGAAGCAGCTGGTCACCTCTCCCCTCTTGGACCAGACTGATGTGTCAGGGAAAATAACTGAAATGTTAGGATCAGGCGTGTCAAGCTTTCTTCTTATACTTTCTATGCTTACTACCTAACAGTGACGCTGAAAGGAGACCAGTTACCCTGTTCTGATTTAAACTGAAGAATATATGTATAAAGCTATAGTCCATTGTATATTTTTTAAAAATAGTGATTTGATTTTGCCTCCTGCGCTATACAGTAGGTCTCTGTGGCTGTCTATTTTAAACACAGCAGTGTGTACATGACAGTCCTGAACTCACTATTCCCTCCACTCATTCTTCCCCCAAGGTAACCGTGAGCTCACCACGTCACTGAGTCTGTTTCCGTTTCGTAATTAAGTTCATTTAGATTCTACCTTCAGTGATACCATATGATACTTGTCTTTCTCTGACTTATTCCACTTAGTATGATCATCTCCAGGTCCATCCATGTTACTGCAAATGGAATTATTTCACTTTTTTAGTGGCTGAGTAATAGTCCATTGTGTATACGTATGACACCTTTTTTATCCATTCATCTGTCCATGGACGTTTTATCCATTCATCTTCCATGTCTTGGCTATTGTAAATAGTGCTGCAATGAACACTGGGATACGTGTATCTTTACAAACCATATTTTTCTCCAGATATATGTCCAGCAGTGGGATGGCTGGATCATATGGTAGCTATATTTTTTAAAGAATCTACATAAAATAGCAATTTTAAATGGTTGGGCTTCCCAGGTGGCACAGTGGTAAATAATCTGTCTGCCAACACAGGAGACTCAGGAGACCTGGGTTTGGTCCCTGGGTCAGGCAGGTCCCCTAGAGAAGGAAGTGGCAACTTGCTCCAGTCTTCTGGCCTGGAGAATTCTATAGACAGAGGAGCCTGGGGGGCTACAGTCCATGGAGTCACAAAGAGTCAGACACGACTGAGCAGCTAAGCGCACACACACACAATGGATGACTTAAGAGCAACTTATTTTCCCAAGATATGGTGAACGAGGGGTCCATATTATACATTCTCTGAGCTGAGTAGGAAAAATACCAAGTTTAAAATTACGCTTCCCTTCTGTAAGTTCTGTGAAGGTCTATGTACTGTCTTGGCCACTGCATGTACCAATGTTCACCGCAGACCTCTGTGGACTTCACGAGCACACAAACCAGCTCGGGTTCCTCCCAGGAACGGCAGGTTGCCAGGGGCCACACGGCACCTCACTCACCCTGGTGGTCAGTCTGCTTGGCTGCTAACACCACAGAACCTCATTCCTCACTGTTCTGGGGGCGGGCGTGTCCTAGAGGCCTCTCCAGCGCTCGCAGACGGCCACCCTCCCACTGCTTCTCCACACGTGCAGCCCCGGGGTCACGGCCTCCTCTCAGAGGACACCAGTCACAGCGGACTCATGTAGCTTCAGCATCTCTGCGAAGGCCAGTCTCCAAGCAGAGTCACATTCTAAGTACTGAGGTCAGGACCTCAACATATGGATTTGGGGCATGCTTCAGCCGTAACAGGCGGGCAAACGCCCTTCTCTTCCTTAGAGGGGAACTGGCGCACAGAGCTCTGGGTTCTCAAGAGCAGGGTTGGAACCACAGGTCCAGGACTCGTTCACAGTTCACTGGGTTAGTGATGAAAGTGGGAAAGCAGAAAAATGTCGGTAAACGCTGCACCGCGGTGGGTGGACTGGGGTGTGTTCCCAAGCACTGGACAGGACGGGACTTCATGGTGAGGCTTGGAGCTGGGCTTCCGCTCAGGTGATTCCAAAATAGGAGCAGATGAGAGGAGTGAGAGGTTGAGGGAGAACCTGACACTTAAACAGGTGGTCACGTTGGGAAAACAGAATGTTTCTACACAAAGCTTTCAAACTGGGGTGTTGGAGACGACTCTTGAGAGTCCCTTGGACTGCAAGATCAAACCAGTCCATCCTAAAGGAAATCAACCCTGAGTATTCACTAAAAGGACTGATGCTGACGCTGAAGCTCCAATACTCTGGCCAGCTGATGAGAAGTGCCGACCCATTAGAAAAGGCCCTGATGCTTGCAAAGATTAAAGGCCAGAGGAGAAGGGGGGGCAGAGGATGAGATGGTTGGGTGGCACCACTGACTCAATGGACATGAGTTTGAGCACACTCCAGATGCTGATGGACAGGGAAGCCTGGCGTGCTGCAGTCCATGGGGTCACAAAGAGTCAGACACGACTGAGAGACTGAACAACACAAAGCTCAAGTCAGGAGCGTACGGGCTGTGTCTCCACTAAGGACTCAGCACGCTTCCCGCCTCCTGGAAGAGCCGAGGCCCATGTCCCCTCACAGACGGGGATCCTAGAGATGGAAGAAGGGGACTGGAAAGATGGGGCTGTCCCGAACCACAGGTCCCAGGGGGCAGACTTACCCAGCAATGACCCTGTGAGTCAAGGCCTGGGCAGTCCACCCAGTTCTGCTGATCGAGCGACTCCGTTCCCACCCTCAGTCAGGAGACTCTCTCCGTGGACTTTCTAAATGTTATATTATTAGGTTGAATTTACTCTCTCCTCTCATTAGAAGTACTTATAAGCGAGTCTCTTCTATTTAATACTTATAAGTTCACGAGAGAACTAAAAATCTCTCAATCCTTCCAAAATATAATATAATTTGAATCATTTCTCAATAATTCAGCCCTTAAGAAAAAAAAATCCTTGATATTTTTCCAAATGGGAGTAATTTCCTCTTTAATGATCTCTGCTGCCATCTTGGTTTCAGGCAGGGTTGGGCATTGCCACAGGCCACATAAATACTGTTTTCACTTGACCACTATGCAAATAGTCAACATCACCCCCCAACCCAGCAGCCCCCACCCATCTCTGCATGGCTCTGTGCCGTCTGCCGACCTCATAGGAGTGCACCCCCCAACCCCGTGACTCCTAGTTTCTGGCTGAGCCACTGTGAGGGTCGGGAGACAGAGGCCTAAGAAGCTGCATAAAGGGACCTCCCCCAGAGCCCCCCACCCTGCCATGGCACCTGCCCGCTGGCCGTGGCTAATGGCTTCCTGCTGGAGCAGCCTCCGGGGTCTGCCCCTAAGCTCCCTCAGAGCCCCCACTTAGTAACCCCTTCACTATGGTCTCTGCATTTGCATTCTCTGCTTCTGCCAGAACCTAACCCACAAGACGCTACTGCGGCAAATGAGGAAGAGGCTTCATCCACCCACCATGTTCTTGCTGCTTCATGACAAGTAAGATGCTTTCCATGTAAAAAATGTGGCAAAGGCACCAGGGGCCTTACTAACGTGAACTCGAGAGAAGAGCCGTTGCTGCTGCGGTTTAGCATCTTCAGATGGCACGTCTCAGGCGCCCACGGCCCCCAGCACAGTCCCCCTTCCATCGGGACTTCCTTAACAAGACGGGCCTGTCACTCAGGACTCAGAAACCCGCAGGGCGTGGTGGCCACAAAGGTCGCCTGCTCTGTGTCCACACCCCTGGGAGAGGGGTGGTCCGCAAGGGCAAACAGCCCCCGGAGCCCGCTCTCTCCCCTCCTGTACCTTCACGTGGTTCCATTCCATGGGAAGACACTGCGTCCTCTCAGGAATGCCAGATAACAACAACAGTGCAGCCTCCAACCCAACCTCCCTGCCTTCAGCTCATTCAAGGAGCCCCTGAGAGCCAAGTGCTTTGCTCACAGCGAGTCACAAAACCAGCACCCACCCGAAAAGCCTTCCTACATATGGGCAGAGACAAGAGGTCAGTTGTTGGTTTAAAAAATGGGAAAACACACTTTTTAAAAAACAAGTCTGATAACAGGGTGAAATAAAGAAGTCAGTACGTCTGGGACCTAAAAATAGTCTCCTAGAGAAAAAAACTCTCTGGCCATTGATCTAGTAGGAAAAGAGATTTCCGTTTAAAGCAATGAGCCTCAACTTCCTGATTTCCCTGTGAACGCTTCATGAATCATGGAAGACCTGCCAGAGTCTTTCTGCCCCAACCACTCATAAGCCATTCGGGGAATGGTACCCTATTCATCTTCACTGTGGGTGCTGAGGATTCTCTACATGTCTTTGAGTTCCCATCAGAAAGACTCATCCACCATCAGAGTTTTCAGATCAGGAGCTAACTTCCTCAGAGTTGGCATGGCATTATAAAATGCTCTGACACCAAAACAGAACTGCACCTGAGACCAAACATAAATGTAGGCTGTGAAAGGTGCTTCCCCGGCAGAACTGGAACCCCCCTCGTTAGCAGGGAGTTCTCTTAGTTGGCCCCAAAGGCATACCCTGTACTCCAGAACACCTCAGTATTTGCCCTTTGCTTGGGTCCTTTATTCTTTTTTTCCCGAGGTGTTAGATTTTGCACGTGTGGCAAGACAGCATTAGCTGGTGGAGAGAATGTTGGAGCAGAATTCCAAACATGTCCAAGTCATCTCACCTCTTTATACCTCAATTTTCTCAACTACAGAACGTGGTGAGGGACTTCCCTGGTGGTTCAGTGATTAGGACTTTGTGCTTCCAACGCACAAGGCACGGGTTCAATCCCTACTGTTGTGGCTATTGTTCAGTCTCTGTGACCCATGGACTGAAGCGTGCCAGGCTTCCCTGTCCTTCACTACCTCCCGGAGTTTGCTCAAACTCATGTCCACTGAGTCAGTGATGCCGTCCAACCATCTCACCTTCTGTCATCCCCTTCTCCTCCTGCCTTCAGTCTTTCACAGCATCAGGGTCTTTTCCAATAAGTAAGCTCTTTGCATCAGGTGGCCAAAGTATTGGAGCTTCAGCACCAGTCCTACCAATGAATATTCCGGACTGATTTCCTTTAGGATTGACTGGTTGGATCTCCTTGCTGTCCAAGAGACTCTTAAGAGTCTTCTCCAACACCATAGTTTGAAAGAATCAATTATTTGGCACTTAGCCTTCTCTATGGTCCAACCCTCACATCCATACTTTACTACTGAAAAACCATAGCTTTGACTAGCGGAACCTTTGTCTGCAAAGTGATGTCTTTGCTTTTTAACACGCTGTCTGGGTTTGTCATGGTTTTTCTTCCAAGCAGCAAGTGTCTTTCAATTTCCTGGCTGTGGTCACCATCCACAGTGATTTTGGAGC
Organism: Giraffa tippelskirchi; assembly: GCF_054371585.1. Classification (NCBI taxonomy): domain Eukaryota; kingdom Metazoa; phylum Chordata; class Mammalia; order Artiodactyla; family Giraffidae; genus Giraffa; species Giraffa tippelskirchi. The sequence goes on from NC_137284.1 coordinate 160,100,078, forward strand.
CCAACAAGATAAAATCTGTCAGTGCTTCCACTTTTTCCCCTTCTATTTGCCATGAAGTGATGGGACTGGATGACATGACCTTAGTTGTTTGAATGCTGAGTTTTAAGCCAGCTTTTTTTTGATCCCTAGACTGAGAACTAATATTCCAAAGGCTGAGGGGCAAGGCAAAAAAATAAAAGGAATGGGGCAAATGCACCATCACTTCATAAATGCATTACACAGATAACTGCAATTAATCCAGGAGGACTTCTAATTTCTCAAAAAAACAAGACAGAGTTAGCCAAGTCTCTACTTTTAAAGCTCTCATGGGCAATGTTCTCACAGTTAGAAGTGGCTTAAGGCTCCCTCTACACTTAGATGGAGGGTGTAAAACAGGTCCATTTGGTCTCTTTGTCCTTCCCCATCCAGAAGCCAACATTCCCACCCCTCTGTCCATTCTAGTCCTTCTTGAGGTGTTAGCAGATGTCAGTGCTATTTCTCCGAGGGTTTTTTTTTTTTTTTTTGCATTTCAATAGCAAATTATGGAAAACTTCCAGTGTGTCTTACGCTGGAATTTCAAAGTCTTTCACAGGAAGTTCAGCAGGGCTTCGGGAGTCTTTGGAGACACGCTCAGTCTACCCCAAATGCAGACATCTCACTACTCTGCTCCAAGGGGTCAAGCCCTTTCTAAAGAGAATGTTGTGATCCTACCCACAAAATTAAAACCTGAAAATTAGACAAAGTCTAAGACAGCAGTTGTAACAAAATCTCATAGGCTGGGCAGTTTATAAAGAACAGAAATTTATTTTTCATGGTTTTAGAGGCTAGGAATCTAATACTAAGGTGTCAGTATATTCAGTGCCTGCTAAGGACCCCTTTCCTGGTTCATAGAGGGTCCTTCTCCCCGTGTGCTTATGTGGGGAGGAAGGGGACAGGAGCTCTGTGGGTTTTTTTAAAATAAGGGCACTAATGGTGATCGCAGCCATGAAATTAAAAGACACTTACTCCTTGGAAGGAAAGTTATGACCAACCTAGACAGCATATTAAAAAGCAGAGACATTACTTTGCCAACAAAGGTCTGTCTAGTCAAGGCTATGGTCACGTGTGGATGTGAGAACTGGACTATCAAGAAAGCTGAGCACCAAAGAATTGATGCTTTTGAACTGTGGTGTTGGAGAAGACTCTTGAGAGTCCCTTGGACTGCAAGGAGATCCAACCAGTCCATCCTAAAGGAGATCAGTCCTGGGTGTTCATTGGAAGGACTGATGTTGAAGCTGAAACTCCAATACTTTGACCACCTGATGTGAAGAGCTGATTCATTGGAGAAGACCCTGATGCTGGGAAAGATTGAGGGCAGGAGGAGAAGGGGACAACAGAGGATGAGATGGTTGGATGGCATCACCGACTCGATGGACATGGGTTTGGGTGGACTCCGGGAGTTGGTGATGGACAGGGAGGCCTGGTGTGCTGCAATTCAGGGGGTCGCAGAGAGTCAGACACGACTGAGCGACTGAACTGAACTGAATCTCATTCATGAAGCTCCACCCTCATGACCGAATCACTTCTCAATGGCTCTACCTCCAAACACCATCACTTTGGGGGTTAGGATTCAATGGATAAACCTGTGGGGGACACAAACATTCAGATCATAACAAAAGGCAACATTTGGATGGAAATATTTTCCATTGAAAGACGCCCATAACTCTTCCTGGCTATAAAATCCGTTTGGTCTCTGGAGAAGATTTATGGCTTCGTGACTTACACCAGCTTCCATCAGTGCAGCCTGTCTGCACCACCTCTATCCCTTTAAGACACTCATCAGCACGGGAACATCCTCCAGGATAGATAACATGCTACTCTACAAAACAAGTCTCAGTAAATTTAAGAAAATTTATCAAACAACTTTTCCAACCACAACGCTATGAGACTAGAAATCAACTAAAAGAAAAATACTGCAAAAGACACAAACACGTGGAGGCTAAAAAACAAATACGTCACTGAAGAAATCAAAGAAGAAAAATTTTTAAATACATGGAGATAAGTGAAAATACAACAATGCAAAGTCTATGGGATGCAGCAAAGCAGTTCTAAGAGGGAAGTTTATAGTGACACAAGCCCCTGTCAGGGCAGAAAAATCTAGAATAAATAAGCTAATCTTACACCTAGAGGAACTAGGAGAAGATGAACAAACAAAACCCCAAGTTAGTAGAAGGAAAGAAATCATAAAGACTGAAACAGAAACTTAAAAAAAGAATAGAAAAGAGCAATGAAACTAAGAGTTGGTTCTTTGAGAAGATAAACAAAATTGAGAAACCTTTAGCCAGACTTACCAAGAAAAAGACAGAAGGTCCAAATAGATAAAATCAGAAATGAAAGAGAAGTTACAACCATCATTACAGAAATACAAAGGATCATAAGATATTATCACAAACAATTTGTACCAATAACATGAACAATCCAGAAGAAAGTAATGAATTCCCAGAAATATACAGTTTCCATCTACACTAAACTCAAGCAGATTCAAAGATACAAAAGCAAATGAGTGCATGCTAAGTCACTTCAGCCACGTCCAACTCTTCGCGACCCCATGGACTGTTCCCCACCAGGCTTCTCTGTCCACGGGATTCTCCAGACAAGAATACTGAAGTCGGTTGCCATGTCCTTCTCCAAGGGATCTTTCAGACCCAGGGACCGAACCCGTGTCTCTTATGTCTCCTGCACTGGCAGGCGGGTTCTTTACCAGTCGTGCCACCTGGGAAGCCCTGGAGAGCAAATGGTGGTTGCCAAATGGGAGAGGTGGACCGGGAAGGAAGGTGAAACAGGTAGAGGGGACTAAGAGGCACGAATCTCCAGTCAGATAAGAAATAAGTCACGGATATAACATACAGCATAAAGAACATGGTAGATAAAATTGAAATAATTTTGTATAGGGACAGACAGTCATGTGACTTACCATGGTGATCATTTCATAAAGTAGGCAAATGTCAAATTACTATGCAGCATGCCTAAAACTAACATAATATTATATGCAAACTATATTTAAATAAAAAATTAAAAAGCAAAAACAGCAAAAGAAGACACTCATCAATTTTTAGCCTGTTCTCTGCTTCAGTGAGATTCTCTTCCAAATTCATGGAAAGTAGTTCAAAAAAATCGGACAAAGGGAGGGTCACTAAATAAATATTCATTGTTTTTATTAGTATTAATGCTTATTAGTTTTATTCTGTCAGAAGAACTTCAAAATAATTTTGTCAACTCAAAAAAGTAAAGAAGAGGGATTTCTATCCAATTTTTTATTGAATTTTTATCCCCAACAAATAATGTGGAAAAACTGACATCTCCATAGTATTCAGTTTTCCTATGCATCAACATGGAATGTTTCTTTATTTCTTCCTCTTTCTCAATAAAATAAATGATAATTTCCTTCTGACAGTTTCTACACTTTTCATCGGAATATCATTCTTTCAGGCAGGAATCACTGGCTTCAATACAAGGAATTACCACTCAAGCTAAGAAGGGAGACGAGAGCTGTTACTGTTAGACTGCCTCTGGTGGGATTCACAGACAGACGACACCACAGACCCCACACGGGCTGAAACGGGGCCTCCGGGAGCCCAGGCTCTCCCACCTCCATCTCCGGGGCCACCGGTTCCTCCTCGCTGCTGGGTGAGAGTCTGGTGCATTCTTGGGCTTCTCTCTTCAGACCAATTCTCTGCTTCCTCACAGCTTCTGTTTCTCCCTCATCTTAGTCAGCACATGGCTTTGGTTTTTCATGGCCCAATTCCACCCCTAACGCTTCATGAATTTTTACCTCTGCTTCCTTCCACCAAAGAAGCCTCTGTGTCTCTTAGTTCAAATTCGTAAGAGAGAAAATCTGGTGTGTTATTGGCTAAGTGAAAGTGAAAGTCGCTCAGTCGTGGCCGACTCTTTGCGATCCCATGGACCCCACTATATAGTCCATGGAATTCTCCAGGCCAGAATACTGGAATGGGTAGCCTTTCCCTTCTCCAGGGGATCTTCCCAACCCAGGGATCGAACCCAGGTCTCCTGCATTGCAGGTGGATTCTTTACCAGCTGAGCCACCAGGGAAACCCAAGGATGCTAGAGTGGGTAGCCTGTCCCTTCTCCAGGGGATCTTCCCAACCCAGAATTCGAACCAGGGTCTCCTGCATTGCAGGCGAATTCTTTACCAACTGAGCTATGAGGGAAGCCTGTGTTATTGGCTAGTCAATGGCTAACTCAGATTAGCAGTTTCACTCCTGGACCAATATCACTTCTGGCATTCAAGGTGGTGTAATGAGCTGAGCGAGGCAGTGAGACGCGACAAGCAAGATGGCTGTGTGCAGAGCGGGGGAGCAGGCCTCCACAGGTGCCCCAAGTAGGTCAGGAAATGACAGGCCTGTCCAGCAGTAATGCTATACATTATCACAAGTCTGTCACCACGAGCAGAATTCGCTTTTCATTATATTATCCACACTCTATCCCTGTACATAGTAATAATCTTGACATTTGTGTTTTTGTTGTGTATCCAGCAACTTTGCATATCAAATCCAATTGTTTTTAACTTATTCCTTTTAGAGTTTTCAGTTCTAACATAATGATTGGTTTTTGTACTCTCTTTTTAAATTTTATTCTTACCAAGTCATTTTTGCAATTCCTACAATTTTCAGAATAGCATGAAATAAGAATGAAACTATCAAACATTCATGTTTTTCATATTTTTAGCAGATCTCCTCTAATGTTATACTGTTAAATAATATGTAAGGAATTGGAAATGACACCACAAATGGTTCAGAAATCTTGATGAGCAATGCTGATACAACACAGATGTAATAGGACAAGACAGTGAGGACCAGCCTGCCACTCCCAGACCTAAGAAAAGTCCTGAGACATGAGACGATGAGAAGAGGGCCGAGCAGATCACCAGACAACTCTGGACACACCCCTGTTCACTGAGGATGCGAGAGGCTTCACCCAACAGCCACGGCAAACAGAAAGCCTGAGGCGTGGACGCGGCTTCCCTCTGCGGTGGTGGCCAAGCCCACTCTCCCCGACGGCGAAAGTGGCCCAGAGAGACGCATGCACACATCAGCCCCTGGGATGACAGCCACCTTTAAAAACACTGGGGGTGGGGGAGGCTGTGGGGGGAGTTGGAGGTAAAGGAGAGTTTGGAATGGATAAAAGTATTATGCTATGAAAATATTTAATTACCCTGCCCCCAGAAATCCTTACATTATATATTATTTTGAAATTGAGGGTTTTTTTTTAAATTACAGCATGCTATTAGTCAAACTCCTTTCTTTTTTAAAAGCCTTTAATTTCCTATGGCCAAATATCTTTATTTTGTACATGGGGTTAAGTCAGTTTGGTTGGTTATGATTTAATTAGCACTATATTTCTCTATTGCCTTTCCAAATAGATTAAAATCTTGGAACAGTAGTCATGGCTTGTACTTCTTTCATATTCTACACAGCAGCTATCATTTTGCTGTGACTATGATAGGTATTCAATAAATACTTACTAAATATAGACAACCCTACCAGACCACTATTGATAGCCAGGGACTCCATTTCTAAGCTGGTCATTATCTCATGAACGCTTGTTATGGGTGTTAAGTTCAGCTGAGCATAGAAGAGTGTAAACAGACTGTGCAAGCCCATCACCCAGCCCAGTTTGAAAACCATCAATCTGTAACCCAGCAGAAGGCCGGAGAACATGGTCAGTGCACACACGCACACGTGTGTGTGTGTGTGTGTGTGTACAAATGAATGCTGATTCTTTTCCATAGGCTTTCTGTTTGGAAGAGAAACGGGAAAAGCACCGTCTCTACAAGGCAAAGCATAAAGTTTGTAAGAGGAGACTTCAGGCTTTCACTCAGAGTGAACTCAGCTCTTACTTTACATATAATTTTAATAGTCTGTCAAGTGTTTACATTTTACAAAATATATAAATGTGTCATTTTTTTAAAATAAAATCCAAGAACATCTGTCATCTCTTGCAAGAACTGGAATATGTTTGGGGCCAGAGGTGGAATACAAACACTATTCTCTTGGGTTAGATTTTGTTTGTTTTTGTTTTAAGTAAAAACCGAACAGGTGAATGGGTATCAGACACACACATGTCAACCCAAAGATCAGGAACCCTGAGACTGGAGGTAGGGGAGACGCGTGAGCGCGCTGGAGGCCCACCCCAGACCAGGAGAGCCGCGCGGCCCCCAGCCCTCCTGACAGGCGTCTGCTCAGCAGCCCCAGCTTCCCGCGCGGGACCTGGGCCGCTCGGACGCAGCGACCCGCCACGGTAACTCACCCAGCGCAGGGTCTCGGGGGCCTGCGCTTAGATTTATGGTATCTATTATTGAGCTGTAGATCAACCTAGATATTACATGTCAGTGTAAACACCTTTTCACACTCTTCACCATATAACTTGTCATTTTTAATCTCCTACACTGATGTTAAACATCTCCTTACCATCAAACTGTAAATACAGCACAGACCATTTTTTCTATGTGACTAAAAAGAATGATTGAAGAGCTGATTGAAGAAAATATTCCTTGATTTATTTCAGCTGAGGTTCCCCAGGAATATGTTATGATTTATGCCCCAGCGCAGGCTGTCTGATTAGTTCACTCTGGGCTAAAAAGGCAGACCATTTAAAAGCATTAAAATCGCAACAAGAATGTGATCTGCTCGGTAAGCACAATAGTGACATCTTGTGTCTATGAGCACAGGAGTTACCAGCAGCCCCGCTGTTTCCCAGTTAAAAGTGGGGCCTGATGAATCAGCACAGGCCCACGCTGTACAAGCCAAGCACTGACCGCTCCAAAGTCCAGCAAGCCTCTTGGTCTGCGAGCAAACCACAGCGGTAACGTCTCACCTCGCATATTCAGCAGGCAAATGGGGCTCTTACAGCCTTTTTCATCACTGAAGAAAGCCTGGATGCAAAAGAAAGAGCATCAAACACAAAGCTGAGAGGCCGGCGCTCCCGGCCCAGCTCTGCCTGTTACTGACTCATCCTGCGAGTCTCTCGTCTGAAATCAACCGCAGAAACAGTTTCGTGTCCATGGCTCTTGGATTATGTTTATTACAAACACTGTCTAAAGAACACAGAAAGCACACATCATTGTTAAGTATAACGCTTGGTATCCCCTGGAGTTCAGACAGAGACTCCAACCCTCCTCCACCACTGACGACCGTAACAGTTACCTACAGGCAGCACGATGCTGCGTAAGGAACACCCGTGAGCTTCAGGAGCACAAAACAAGCACGCAGCCGTCTCACACGTCTGAAGGTCAGCGAGGGGTCAGCTGTGCGGCTCAGCTCTTCCGGGGAACGGCAGGCGTCCTGCGCAATCCCCCCAAGCAAAGATACCTTAGGGTAGGGTCTCCAAGTGCAGTGGCTCACTGCGCCACTGCACCTGCCATATGTCTGAGCCCACAACTGAGGGGCAGGGAGGCAAATCTCCATCAGTGGGAGGTCTGTAGAGTCACGTGAAGAGCCACGTGCTGGAGAGAGAAGTGAAGACACGGGCGGGAATGCCAGCATCACGCCAATGCACGCCAGGAAAAGTGAATCAAACACAGGGATTTCAGTCCACGTTTCCAATTTTCCTGACAGCCAATGCTCCAACCCAGGTGCTGGAATCCACTCACTTAACTTACTAAGTACCTGTGGTGAACACCTCTGAACAAGACGGGGTGTGAGACCAGGATCACAGACCTGGTGCAACAAGCCCTCAGCACCCTGAACTCAGGTCCACGTACACTCACTGCCCAGGTGATGTGGGCACCTGTGTGGCGAGTGGACACCACTTCTCACTACACAGAATCCTGGAAAACACACAGCGCGTCAATGTGAGTTTCGTGCAACTATGCTTCCGAAACACATACTCAAAACAGAAATGAACAGCAAAGTGGATTTGTAATCAGAATCAAAAAATTAAGAACTTCCTTTTTGTAAAGAGCTTAGGAATAAGAACCTACGTGTGAGAAATTTGGGAAGCGTTTAGTCAATAATCCGGATGTAAGATTATTCTCAGTTTGCTGAAAGGAGCCTTTTCTTCCCCAAAGCTGTGGTACTTTATCTATGCATATCTTTGTGAACTAGACGCTCACTTGTTCCATAACCAAAACATTTCACAAGTGGATTTGAAGGGTCTACTAATGTCAGAGGATAGGCCTGAGAAAATGCTTTACTGGGGCCTTTTAACAATTTAAAACATTTAAGTGTCAGCTGAGGAGGAACAAATAAAACACACACTGTCCCCGGGGACGGGGGCTGAGGAAGGCAGCGCTGATCTGGGGTTAACCGGATGGACGGGGGCGGGAGGCGCGGAGCGTGGACTCCGCTGTGACCCGGGCACGTGCCCTTGCTGTAACTGCCATCCCGCGCAGCGAGGAGCAGTCACAGACGACAGACAAGCGGGGCGGGGCCGCCGGGGAGGGATACCTGTCGTCCTCCAGGGCGGGCTGGCTCCAAAGCCCCAGCGCCCCACGTGGAGGCACACGCTCAGGTACTGAGGAGAGACGTGGCAGAGCCTCAATCTACATTCAGGGCCCTCAGGACGGTGTCCGAGTGTCCCCTGTCTCAGTCTAAACCTCCCTCTGTGTTTCCAGTGCTTCCAAACAAAACCTGAACACAGGAAACAGATACCCAGGGGAGGACTTGTAAGAGGGTCAGTTTTCCAGGAACCCTCTCAGCCCTGACGATTAACATCACGGATAAAATCCGTCGAGCAGGAAAGCAGACAGACTCCAGCTCAGAGCAGCCGCGCAGCTCTGTGAAGCAGCGCAACACACAGACACAGAGCTGAGAGGGGCCACGGGCGCCCTGGGGGCCGGGTTCAGGGCCGGCTGGCTGCCAGCTCCCCCGAGGTGAGCCAGCAGCAAGGGTCCCACGGAGCAGAGTGGACACAGGGCGCCCGATCCATGCAACAAGGCCTACAGAACACTAATGACGGCGCCAGAGACCAGCCCACGCCACCCCTCCTCTCAATCACAAATGCAAAAATCCCAAATAAAACAGTAGCCAATCGGCAGTGTACAAAGATAAGCTATCGTGGCAGAGTAGCATTTAGCTCAAGAATGTAAAATATCTCAGCATCAGAATATCTAGTCAGGGCATCTCCCAATTAACCCAACCAATTAGGGAAGAAAGGCCATGGGGTCACCTCGAGGGATTCAGAAAAAACATCTTACAAAGTTAACAATCACTCATGTGTTTAAACCATGTAGAAATAGAAAGGAACTTCCTTAACTTGACACCCCACCCCCCCAGAAAAAGACAAAACCTACGGCAGGCTTCCCTCCCAGCTATGATGAGAGAGCTTACAGCCAACCAGTGTTCTCACCAAGAACAAACCAGAATCTGGGAGAAGCAGAAAGCCTGCCTGGAAGCACTGGAGTGCCTCTGAGGGATCCAGGACTTAGGGGACAGGATCGCGGAGCGGGGAGACCACAGCAGAGCTGAGCTGACGTCGGCAGCTTCTCCCACCAAGGCGCCAGCCGGTTCCGGTACCAGCAAGGTTCTGAACTAGACAAAGAGCCCGTGCAAGACCACAGCGAAGAGGCAGAGAACCCACCAAGGATGGAGCGGTGGGAGCTGGAGATGTGAGGGGCCAGAGCCAGAAAGAGACCCCAGGGCACAGTGACAGAAGTGCAGCCAAATGCGAAGAAATCGGGACTGGAGGCGGGGCCGGGCGGAGGGGGAGACCCTGGTGACCAACGCGGGGAGAGGAGCAGACGAGAGCCTCCCAGCCCAGCCTCGCGGCAGCTCAGCCCACCCAAGGGTAAAGGCCGTCGCACACCCTGCCAGCACAAGCAGTGTAAATCCTGCCTGGGACAAGAAGACATCACAGATTTTATACTCGTTCACACACAACGTGCAACGTTCAGGAAAACAGTGACTCACACGTTAAGAGACAGAGCCATTTGACCCCAAATCAAGGAAAAACACACCAACAGAAAGTGACCCACATGTGATGGGAATACTGAAATTATCAGATAAGAAACTTACAAGGGTCATGAATATGCTCAGGGAAATGATGGAGAAGATGATGAATAAGGGATAATCTCATCAGAGAACTAATGTGTGTTAAAAAGGACCAAATGGAAATGTTAGAACTGAAAAATACAGTAACTGAAATTAGGAACTCCAAAGATGGGTTCAACAGGAGACGGCATTTAATAGAAGGAAAGATTCATGGACCAGAAGCAGGATCAAAAGAAAGTCTCCCAACCAGAGCGTAGAAAGTAAAAAGAGTGAGAGAGTGGAATGGATCAGGCGATCCAACATAACACTACTATCTAAATTTCTTCTTGGAATTGGAGTTCCAAGAAGAAATAGGAGACACAATGCAGGCAAAAGACAGCTGGAAGAGATAAGGACTCAGAATTCCCTAAAACTAATGGAAGACATCACCAAGCCACAGAGTTGAGAAGCCGTGCACTTTCCAAGCAGGGCAGATGGGGTGGGGCTCCCCAGGAAGCCCTGCGCTCACTGGAGAGACTCTGAAGCATGACAGAAGAGCATAAACGAGTCGGGCCTGAAAGAAGACTTCTGCAACTTGCAAAAACAACGAAAGATTAAAAACCACCTTCCTTTCCTCAAAGGTTGACAAAGCGGTTTTTAAAAGACAAGCAGATCACTCACTTTCCAAACCCTCACGCTTCAGCCAGTCCTTCCCTGAGCGCTGGGGGCAGAGAGGAAGCACCAGCTCTCACCGAGGCAGCTCTCCTGAGAGTCACAGGCTCTGTGGAAACAGTCTGCTTCCTGGGTACCAGGCCATCATGAGCAGTAATGTGTCTCCCCAAGACCTAGCAAGGGCACCATATTTACAGCCTACAAAGTCTGCCCTTCACACCTGACCACTTAAGTCAATGCACATATTTGGGGGATTTTTATGCAGCAGCAGAAACCCAACTACAGGTTCAAATTTCTGATGAGTCTGGCCAAGGAGACCCAAAATGGTGGGATAAGTAAGATTGGAGCTTATTTTTCTCTCATTTCACAATCCAGACAAGGTCACTGGGTGGAAGACTATGGCATGACGTCACCCAAGGGCCCTGGCTGACCAGCTGGCTCTGCAGGACTCAGTATAGAAGGTCTCTGCATCCAGGACAGTGGCCGTCCTGGCAGGAAGGCAGGGTCGGTCTGGGCAGGGGACACTCTGACTTCTGCAACCTTCATCACCCACACTTGGTCACACGGCCACAGCCAGCTGCCCGAGGGTCTCATAAACACAGCTTGAGCTTTCCAACCTCTCCAAAACAAGGAGGCTGAGGACAGGCTGCCAGCCGACCCAGAGCACCTCAGGGCCAGTTCTCAACCCTGCAGAGCACACCCCTTCCCAAGGAGGCAGGTGCCTGAGGAGAGCAACGCTGGGCCAGCCCCGCCGGGGTATCGGCTCCTCCAGACTCGGGGCCACAGCCTGGCTCATCTGCTGTTCTTACCTCTCCTGCCACCAGGACAAACTGGTTTCAGGAGCTTTGCTGGCTCTTGATCTGGGCTTCCCAGGTGGCTCAGTGGGTAAAGAATCCACCTGCAGTGCAGAAGATGCAGGAGACGCAGTTCAATCCCTGGGTCGGGAAGATCCCCTGGAGGAGGAAATGGCTCCCACTCCAGAATTCTTGCCTGGAAAATCCATGGATGGAGGAGCCTGGCGAGCTACGATTCATAGGGTCACAAGGACTTAGCAACTAAGAAACAAAAGCAAGTTTTCAGTGGCCAAAAAAATTGAAAACAAAATAAAAATGACTCTAGGTACAGTGGTACGGCGGCACAGAATCCGTTAAAAACAACGAGACAGAACTCTACCAATGGACCTGGAGGGATTACTGGGTTTATTATTCGATTATTTATCATGCATTTATTATATGAAACATATATAAGTATTTTTAAAAAACAAGATATAGGGAAATGTAATATGAATTTATATGAAACAATGAAAAACAAAGCACATATGCCAAAATACGTGCTAATTATTATTAAGTTGCATGGAGAATGGTATGAAATTATACACACCATGTTTTTAATAATATTGTCGTAGGAGGACCGAAAGAGGACTTCAGCAGGATACGGACACGAGAAATGACAGAAGTAACATCAAAAAACTGAAGTCTGTGTGAAATAATTCCACTTGCTTAAAATCATGTGAGCTAGACTATCAAATGCTGATGTCTGCCATCATGAGCAGAGCAGGTTCAGGTGAACTTGTGTTCCCTTCAACCGTTTTACAGTAAGGATGTCTTATAAAGTTGTACTACGACATAATCAGAAAGCAAATTACTTTGGGTGATCAATGGGTATGAATCAAATAAAACCTAAAGGAAACAGAAGGAAGAACATGATAAAGGCAAGAGCTGAAATAAAACTAAAATCTGACTAGCCACAGAGAAAAACCAATTGCTTTTTGAATGACAAGTAAAAGTAATAAATTGTAGGAAGAACAGGAAATACAAATTTCCCATATCAGGAATAAAAAAGAGGAGACTCCAGAATAAATCTTACAAATTCCAAAATGATGATAGGGAAATATGAGGAACTACTGTTCGACAACAATTTAATAATTTCAGCAAAAACGAATTTCATGAAGCACACAAATAACCAACTTAACAAGAAATAAAAAAATGTAGAGGTGCAAAAAAAGAAACTGATTTTGTAATTTAAAACCTTCCTATAAAATTTTTATTTTATAAAATAATGCCTAAAGTGGGAAAGAATTTGAAGAAATAGGCATTCTTGTATGTTATTGGAAGAAGTGAAAATTGACACAAGCTCTCTAGGGGGAAATTCAACAACATATGTCAATTTTTTAACGTGTACACCTTCTGACTCGGATGAAGAGCAGGGATGTTCTGCAAAGTGTTCAGTCTACTGACCCCAGCAGTGACAAGCAGGAGCACTCAAGATTATCCATCCTCAGGCTGCTCATATTTGCAAAAATAGAAACTGGAAACAAACTGAAAGACAAACTATATAATTAAATTAACTAATATGAAAACAATGCCGTTAAATTAGTGTTAATCCATTACATTCTCACAATGAAATGATTGGCAGACTTCTATAATGATTACCTGTATTTACTGAATTCAAAATATGTTCAAAAGATATATTTGAAAGGTTATAAAGTAATATACCTGGTAAAAAATAAGTTTTGCTTTCCTTGAGAGCACCTCTGTTTATTTTCACAGCCAAAAATTAATCTGGAAGGGTTTTTTAACCAAGATGCTAATTATGATTATTAACAGATAGCAAGATCTGAGTGATTTTTCTTTTCTCATCTAAAGCTGTCCCTGCTATCTGAGTATTTTGGTACCGATCATACATTAATTTTTAATCCAGTGCTTCAGTTCTAGATTTAAAGATACGCTTGAGTCCTTGCCTTTCCACCATCAACCCCTTATAAAATCAGTGCCGTAAAGCAAGTTAAATTGAGCAGAAGGACTACCGCCTATTCCCATGCATCCTTTTGTGACCACACTGATACAACACCTGGGGACTCGGGCGCCGAGAACACCGGCTTCCCTCTCACGCTGATCTCACCCAGGCTGGCCTGCTGCCTGACGCACGAGCCGTGGTATCAGAGCTGGTGAGGATGCATCCCCTGGCAGGCAGGCGATACAGGCAATGACAACGCCAAAGTCAACTGATGGAAGGAGGGAGGAGAGGAAGCGAGGAAGGCAAGAAGGGAAGGAGAGAGGGAGGGAGGGAAGGAGAGAATTCTAAAGAGCACAGAAGAAGAAAACAAAACCTTGGCGTGACGGTTATCTCATGAAAGCACTCAAATTCTTCACAACCTGTTCCCTTGATGATCAAAGTTCTACCTGTGATCACTAAACTTGGGGATAAAGTTAAGCAGGTGCCCAGCAGGACACGACGTTTCCTGGATCATGTGACTTTTCCTCCTTGCAGAAGAGCCAAAAGTGACAGCATCTATGTCTAGGATCCGTCCGGGAACTGCAGTAAAATGTAAACAGGCGACTGTGGAGGCAGCGTGTCTTGGTCAGAGGTGTGTGTTCAAGCACTGGTTTTATCATTTTTCATCTTGGGAGCTTAGATAAAATAAAGTACTCCTGAAAATAATTAGGCTGTCATTTCTCTGATTGGACCAAAAGGGCCGTGAAGGCCAAGTCCCGCCTCTAGGGTCGAAGCCATGGGTGGATGCACGGGTCCAGGGAGGGCCGCCTTAGTGGGTGGCATGGAGGGTCCCAGTGGGCAGTGGGCTGCATCCAGCAGGGAGACAGAGAGCTGGCCAGGTGGGCCTTGCCCGGCCCAGGACACAGCCAGCTTGGCTGCCCATCGGGAGCTATAACCACTGAAAATGGAGACCCAGCACCAGACGTGCTGGTGTCGTTCAGTCGCTCTGCTGCTGCTGCTGCTGAGTCGCTTCAGTCCTGTCCGACTCTGTGCGACTCCATAGACGGCAGCCCACCAGGCTCCCCCGTCCCTGGGATTCTCCAGGCAAGAACACTGGAGTGGGCTGCCATTTCCTTCTCCAATGCACGAAAGGGAAAAGTGAAAGTGAAGTCGCTCAGTCGTGTCCGACTCTTAGCGACCCCATGGACTGCAGCCCACCAGGCTCCTCTGTCCGTGGGATTTTCCAGGCAAGAGTACTTGCTCAGTCTTGTCCAATTCTCTACAACCCCATGGACTTAGCCCCCCAGGCTCCTCTGCCATGGGGTTCTCCAGGCAAGAATACTGGAGTGGGTGGCCATACCCTTCTCCAGGGGATCTTCCCAACCCAGGGATGGAACCTACATCTCCCGCACTAGCAGGCGGTTCTTTATTGCTGTGCCACCCAGGAAGTCCAGCACCAGTCATGAGCTGGACCAGTCGCACGGCCGCATGTCTGGGAAGGTGGTCCTTTAGGGCGAGGGGACTGAGCGCCACACCCACCCTGAAACCCCGAGCCAACCTCACAAGCTCACTCAGCTCTGAGTCCTGGTGGCCTCGCTTCCCCTTTGTTCCAGCCAACTCCACCCCACCCTGGGCCACTGGGAGCCACGTCACAGGGTCTCTACCGGGTGGCCCCAACTCCTCCACACAGCGCCTTGATCGGGACATTGCATTCCATCTCCCCGGACGGCAGGCTCCCAGAGATGGGAGCTCCCATCATCTAACTGTTAGGTCCCTGGGGTTAACCACCGACAAAGTACATGCTTCATCCACACTCATCCACACAGCCCGAAAAACCAGGGTAACATGCGTATGCATGTGCTCAGTCGTGTCCAACTCTTTGCAATTCCATGGACTAGCCTACCAGGCTCCTCTGTCTATGGGATTCTCCAGGCAAGAATACTGGAGTGGGTTGCCATGCCCTCCTCCAGGGGATCTTCCTGACCCAAGGATCGAACCCACATCTCCTGCATTGGCAGGTGGATTCTTTACCATCTCAGCCATCAAGGAAGGCCGACCCAGGTAACATTTACTGCTGTTTCACAGGAAAATACCTGTGACGCTTTAGGTCTCTTCCTCCAGCACCAGGAATTGGGGCGGGGGGGGGTGCTCAAGAAGCTAGAGTTGCAGGAGATGGGGGGCACCAGGTCCGCCCCAGCCTCTCAAGGGACAGCTGTCGAGGGGTGGGGGGTGTGGACACGAGAGCTGGGGCGGACCTGAACCCAGGCCTGGTGGGCTCTCGGAGATGCAGGCCAGGGGAAGAGAGAGAGGTGCCCAGGGTGACCTGGCCAGCACAGGAGGAAGGTCCAAGGCCAGCTCTGCAGGCGGCCCTGCCCGGGATCTATTCACATTCAGAGGCACCTACATCTGAAATGGCCTATAAAATCAGATGTGGTTTTTTTTTTTCCTGACAATTTTTGCTAAATTGGGTAAAGAAAGATATTAAATCCCATTTATAATATCATAAATTTTCCAAATCTGAAGAATTACTTTCCACTCTACGAGGAGAGCGCCGGGCCCGGGAATCCCGCTGTCCCCCTCACCTGCTCCTCACAGGCGCTTTCTGATGGGAGCATCTCGTTTTATGATCCCATTTTTCTAAGTGATATCCTGAAGGAAGGGGTAATTCAGATAATAAATCCATGCCAATTACTGTCCATTAGAAGACAGGAAAACATTAAGCCCAGCCGAAGCTGGTGGGCTGTCTTTGCAGGGGAAAACTAATCGAACGCGTCCACAGGTAAGACACTCTCTAGCCAGCGCAAAGCCTTTCTTAGGGAAAGTGCAAGTTCCGTCCAAGCGGCGTGCTTTCCCACGGCGCTGGCAGACGCAGAAACCTTGGCAGAAAGGAAACACAGCCGCACACCTGCTCTGGTCCCGTCCCCACCTTGCATCTCCTCTCCTGTCTTTCTCGGACCTTCTCTTCTCAGCTACCCTACAGCTCGGGAGAACCTCCCACGCGTCCAGACGGAAGCAGACGGCTGGCTGGTTAAGGGGCAGGGGGACTCCAACTTCAGATCTCCTGGAGAACCCGATGGCGGAGCCCAGGCCAGCGTCCACCCTCGTCCTACCCCCGGGGCTGGGGTGGCTGGAGCACATCAGACAAACACGTCTGCATCCAGTGTGCCTGCACAGGTGAGGGCTGCAGAGAAGGGGGCTGGCTCAAAGGTCAAGGGAACACCCCCCACACGTGTCCATTCCAGTGGTTGCCCCGTAAACTCCCCCACACTTTGGATGAAGGCTTTACGCTGACATCTGTTATGAGATGGAGATATTTACTGGTCATCTCACGGTGACCATGAGCCTGTACTACCTCAGTCATCCTGCGACAGTGATGGTGAGGGTCCCAGGAAGGAACTCTGCCCAGCCCCACCTCCTGTGGAGTCCTGATTCCCTCTCACACTCCACAGGGGTGGGCAGCTACATAGCCACGATCTTGTTACTCACATTCACAACCATCGTGGGAGATTCATCAGGAACTTAGTCATTCCAAGAGACTTTCAGGATGATTGATCAGAACTGGGAAGAAGGAACTAGCCAGGTTGGTCCAGACATACCCATGTGTCCCGGAAAATGGGGCATTCATGTCCCCCAAGTTCACGGAGCATCTTCACACCCAGCTCTCTCTTCTCCCGTCCCCTCCTTATCTTAAAAAGACGGGGCTGCTGTCAGGGCACCTCCCTCCGGCGGGCTCCAGGACCCTAACAGGTGACCCACCAATTCATCTCACTGCCGTGGAGAGCAGTGGAAGCAGGAAAAACAGCTGGGTTTAAGAATGACTCGGATAAAATAACATCCAAGCCACAAATGGCTACTAATGGAAGCCAGGATGCAGTTAACCTTTAAAGATGCTGATGTGAGGATTAGTCCTAAACCCCTGTTCCTCCAGGCAGGATTTAACTGGGAAGCACAGAGGAAGAGAAAACTCTTCAGACAGTGGGAACGGCAGGAACGGGACCTTGCAGACAGGCATGAGACGCAGAGGGCAGGAAGACCCTGCTACCGGGGAGAGACGGCGACTGCCCTCACAGCTGAGGCTCCCGTCCCCCGGAGCCAGCGTCCAGGTAGCCTCTTCTGGAAGGTTCACGGGACCAGCATTCGACTTGAGGGCCGTGTCCGTGAAAACAGGGGCTCTGTTCAGGTAACCTCAGTCCTTGCCCCACGGCGCGGGGCGGCCCTGAACTTCATTCATCCCTCCCTTTTCAAACACTGCGGTTTGGTGGCTTTCTAATTTGGAAAGTTTCTCTCTCTGATTTTAAGACACTCTTTATATATCAAGGATATAAATCACTGTTACTTCTGACAAAACTGTTTCTTCTGACTTTTTTAAATTAAAAACTTTTATTTAAAAAAACAGTCAGTTCTTCAGAAAGACGTTCCCTGAGTGGCCAGCTTAAGCAGGCCCTGGCCTGACCCTCAGCTGCACGCTTTCCTGACTGCACTTCTCACTGCAAACAAACGTAAACATATGTTCGTCTGTATTCTCTTGGGGTTCGAGCTGTGCAGGGGTGTGGGTGCCCCCGGCACGCAGCCATGTGCTGAGGGAAGAAAGGAAGTGACGGGTTTCAAGGCATCCAACCCCAAACATTGGCACCGGGGCATCTTGACAATTTCAAGCTGGAGGAGTCAGAGAACGTGCCAGAAGCAGGAAGGTTTATCTGACCTCCCCCGTTCCCCAGACAAACTCCCAGCCTTCACCTTCACCACCTCCATCACCTCCTCAGAAAGACAGCCAGCATTTAACTGAGAAAAGAAATGTCAGCGTCACAGTCGACCCGCCATCCTGGATTCAGTCCTCAGCTCCAGGATCTACAGTTCTGATTTGGAAGAAAGGAAATCAGTCTGCAAATCAGCACGCAAGGAGAGATCTGCCATAGAACACGGGCTCCTGGAGGGTGGGAACTTCACCTTCACCAACCCCATTCCTGGCACACAGAGCTATTTCAACATCATCATTACCGAAGGAGACGACCATTTTTACTGCTTCACATCAAAACTCTCAAAAAAACTTCAGATCACTCAAATCAAGCTGCTGCATTCCGGGGATACCCTGTGTGGGGGCACACTTATCTCTCTAGAGCATCTCCTGTGGGGGGCACCTTTTCTCTCTCTGAGCATCTCCTGCGTGGGGGGCAATTCTCTCTCTCTGAGCATCTCCTGTGGGAGGGGGGCACCTTCTCTCTCTGAGCATCTCCTGTGTGGGGGGCAATTCTCTCTCTCTGAGCATATCCTCTGGAGGGCACCTTCTCTCTCTGAGCATCTCCTGTGGGGGGCACCTTCTCTCTCTGAGCATCTCCTGTGGGGGGCACCTTCTCTCTCTGAGCATCTCCTGTGGGGGGGGCACCTTCTCTCTCTGAGCATCTCCTGTGGGGGGGGCACCTTCTCTCTCTGAGCATCTCCTGTGGGGGGGACCCTCTCTCTCTGAGCATCTCCTGTGGGGGGGACCCTCTCTCTCTGAGCATCTCCTGTGGGGGGCACCTTCTCTCTCTGAGCATCTCCTGTGGGGGGCACCTTCTCTCTCTCTGAGCATCTCCTGTGGGGGGGGCACCTTCTCTCTCTGAGCATCTCCTGTGGGGGGGACCCTCTCTCTCTGAGCATCTCCTGTGGGGGGGACCCTCTCTCTCTGAGCATCTCCTGTGGGGGGCACCTTCTCTCTCTGAGCATCTCCTGTGGGGGGCACCTCTCTCTCTCTCTGAGCATCTCCTGTGGGGGGGGCACCTCTCTCTCTCTCTGAGCATCTCCTGTGGGGGGGCACCTTCTCTCTCTGAGCATCTCCTGTGGGGGGCACCTCTCTCTCTCTCTGAGCATCTCCTGTGTGGGGGGCACCTCTCTCTCTCTCTGAGCATCTCCTGTGGGGGGCACCTTCTCTCTCTGAGCATCTCCTGTGGGGGGCACCTTCTCTCTCTGAGCATCTCCTGTGGGGGGCACCTTCTCTCTCTGAGCATCTCCTGTGGGGGGGCACCTCTCTCTCTCTGAGCATCTCCTGTGGGGGGCACCTTCTCTCTCTGAGCATCTCCTGTGGGGGGCACCTTCTCTCTCTGAGCATCTCCTGTGGGGGGGCACCTTCTCTCTCTGAGCATCTCCTGTGGGGGGGGCACCTCTCTCTCTCTCTGAGCATCTCCTGTGGGGGGGACCCTCTCTCTCTCTCTGAGCATCTCCTGTGGGGGGCACCTTCTCTCTCTGAGCATCTCCTGTGGGGGGGACCCTCTCTCTCTCTCTGAGCATCTCCTGTGGGGGGCACCTTCTCTCTCTGAGCATCTCCTGTGGGGGGGCACCTTCTCTCTCTGAGCATCTCCTCTGGGGGGACACCTTCTCTCTCTGAGCATCTCCTGTGGGGGGGCACCTTCTCTCTCTGAGCATCTCCTGTGGGGGGGGCAATTCTCTCTCTCTGAGCATCTCCTGTGGGGGGGCACCTTCTCTCTCTGAGCATCTCCTGTGGGGGGGGCACCTCTCTCTCTCTCTGAGCATCTCCTGTGGGGGGGGCACCTTCTCTCTCTCTCTGAGCATCTCCTGTGGGGGGGGCACCTTCTCTCTCTGAGCATCTCCTGTGGGGGGGGCACCTCTCTCTCTCTCTGAGCATCTCCTGTGGGGGGGCACCTTCTCTCTCTGAGCATCTCCTGTGGGGGGGGCACCTCTCTCTCTCTCTGAGCATCTCCTGTGGGGGGGGCACCT
Source organism: Giraffa tippelskirchi (assembly GCF_054371585.1). Taxonomy (NCBI): domain Eukaryota; kingdom Metazoa; phylum Chordata; class Mammalia; order Artiodactyla; family Giraffidae; genus Giraffa; species Giraffa tippelskirchi. The sequence goes on from NC_137284.1 coordinate 160,120,120, forward strand.
CTCTCTCTCTCTGAGCATCTCCTGTGGGGGGCACCTTCTCTCTCTGAGCATCTCCTGGGGGGGGACCCTCTCTCTCTGAGCATCTCCTGTGGGGGGCACCTTCTCTCTCTCTGAGCATCTCCTGTGGGGGGCACCTTCTCTCTCTCTGAGCATCTCCTGTGGGGGGGGCACCTTCTCTCTCTGAGCATCTCCTGTGGGGGGGGCACCTTCTCTCTCTGAGCATCTCCTGTGGGGGGGGCACCTCTCTCTCTCTCTCTGAGCATCTCCTGTGGGGGGCACCTTCTCTCTCTGAGCATCTCCTGGTGTGGGGGGCACCTTCTCTCTCTGAGCATCTCCTGTGGGGGGCACCTCTCTCTCTCTGAGCATCTCCTGTGGGGGGACACCTTCTCTCTCTGAGCATCTCCTGTGGGGGGGGCACCTTCTCTCTCTGAGCATCTCCTGTGGGGGGGGCACCTTCTCTCTCTGAGCATCTCCTGTGGGGGGGGCACCTTCTCTCTCTGAGCATCTCCTGTGGGGGGGGCACCTTCTCTCTCTGAGCATCTCCTGTGGGGGGGGCACCTTCTCTCTCTGAGCATCTCCTGTGGGGGGGACCCTCTCTCTCTGAGCATCTCCTGTGGGGGGGACCCTCTCTCTCTGAGCATCTCCTGTGGGGGGCACCTTCTCTCTCTGAGCATCTCCTGTGGGGGGCACCTTCTCTCTCTCTGAGCATCTCCTGTGGGGGGGGCACCTTCTCTCTCTGAGCATCTCCTGTGGGGGGGACCCTCTCTCTCTGAGCATCTCCTGTGGGGGGGACCCTCTCTCTCTGAGCATCTCCTGTGGGGGGCACCTTCTCTCTCTGAGCATCTCCTGTGGGGGGCACCTCTCTCTCTCTCTGAGCATCTCCTGTGTGGGGGGCACCTCTCTCTCTCTCTGAGCATCTCCTGTGGGGGGCACCTTCTCTCTCTGAGCATCTCCTGTGGGGGGCACCTTCTCTCTCTGAGCATCTCCTGTGGGGGGCACCTTCTCTCTCTGAGCATCTCCTGTGGGGGGGCACCTCTCTCTCTCTGAGCATCTCCTGTGGGGGGCACCTTCTCTCTCTGAGCATCTCCTGTGGGGGGCACCTTCTCTCTCTGAGCATCTCCTGTGGGGGGCACCTTCTCTCTCTGAGCATCTCCTGTGGGGGGCACCTTCTCTCTCTGAGCATCTCCTGTGGGGGGGCACCTCTCTCTCTCTGAGCATCTCCTGTGGGGGGCACCTTCTCTCTCTGAGCATCTCCTGTGGGGGGCACCTTCTCTCTCTGAGCATCTCCTGTGGGGGGCACCTCTCTCTCTCTCTGAGCATCTCCTGTGGGGGGGTACCTTCTCTCTCTGAGCATCTCCTGTGGGGGGCACCTTCTCTCTCTGAGCATCTCCTGTGGGGGGCACCTCTCTCTCTCTCTGAGCATCTCCTGTGGGGGGCACCTTCTCTCTCTGAGCATCTCCTGTGGGGGGCACCTTCTCTCTCTGAGCATCTCCTGTGGGGGGCACCTCTCTCTCTCTCTGAGCATCTCCTGTGGGGGGGCACCTTCTCTCTCTGAGCATCTCCTGTGGGGGGGGCACCTCTCTCTCTCTCTGAGCATCTCCTGTGGGGGGGACCCTCTCTCTCTCTCTGAGCATCTCCTGTGGGGGGCACCTTCTCTCTCTGAGCATCTCCTGTGGGGGGGACCCTCTCTCTCTCTCTGAGCATCTCCTGTGGGGGGCACCTTCTCTCTCTGAGCATCTCCTGTGGGGGGGCACCTTCTCTCTCTGAGCATCTCCTCTGGGGGGACACCTTCTCTCTCTGAGCATCTCCTGTGGGGGGGCACCTTCTCTCTCTGAGCATCTCCTGTGGGGGGGGCAATTCTCTCTCTCTGAGCATCTCCTGTGGGGGGGCACCTTCTCTCTCTGAGCATCTCCTGTGGGGGGGGCACCTCTCTCTCTCTCTGAGCATCTCCTGTGGGGGGGGCACCTTCTCTCTCTCTCTGAGCATCTCCTGTGGGGGGGGCACCTCTCTCTCTCTCTGAGCATCTCCTGTGGGGGGCACCTTCTCTCTCTGAGCATCTCCTGGGGGGGGACCCTCTCTCTCTGAGCATCTCCTGTGGGGGGCACCTTCTCTCTCTCTGAGCATCTCCTGTGGGGGGCACCTTCTCTCTCTCTGAGCATCTCCTGTGGGGGGGGCACCTTCTCTCTCTGAGCATCTCCTGTGGGGGGGGCACCTTCTCTCTCTGAGCATCTCCTGTGGGGGGGGCACCTCTCTCTCTCTCTGAGCATCTCCTGTGGGGGGGACCCTCTCTCTCTCTCTGAGCATCTCCTGTGGGGGGCACCTTCTCTCTCTGAGCATCTCCTGTGGGGGGGACCCTCTCTCTCTCTCTGAGCATCTCCTGTGGGGGGCACCTTCTCTCTCTGAGCATCTCCTGTGGGGGGGCACCTTCTCTCTCTGAGCATCTCCTCTGGGGGGCACCTTCTCTCTCTGAGCATCTCCTGTGGGGGGGACACCTCTCTCTCTCTCTCTGAGCATCTCCTGTGGGGGGGGCACCTTCTCTCTCTGAGCATCTCCTGTGGGGGGCACCTTCTCTCTCTGAGCATCTCCTGGGGGGGGGACCCTCTCTCTCTGAGCATCTCCTGTGGGGGGCACCTTCTCTCTCTCTGAGCATCTCCTGTGGGGGGCACCTTCTCTCTCTCTGAGCATCTCCTGTGGGGGGGGCACCTTCTCTCTCTCTGAGCATCTCCTGTGGGGGGCACCTTCTCTCTCTGAGCATCTCCTGTGGGGGGGGCACCTTCTCTCTCTCTGAGCATCTCCTGTGGGGGGCACCTTCTCTCTCTCTGAGCATCTCCTGTGGGGGGGGCACCTTCTCTCTCTGAGCATCTCCTGTGGGGGGCACCTTCTCTCTCTGAGCATCTCCTGTGGGGGGACACCTTCTCTCTCTGAGCATCTCCTGTGGGGGGGCACCTTCTCTCTCTGAGCATCTCCTGTGGGGGGGGCAATTCTCTCTCTCTGAGCATCTCCTGTGGGGGGGCACCTTCTCTCTCTGAGCATCTCCTGTGGGGGGGGCACCTCTCTCTCTCTCTGAGCATCTCCTGTGGGGGGGGCACCTTCTCTCTCTCTGAGCATCTCCTGTGGGGGGCACCTTCTCTCTCTGAGCATCTCCTGGGGGGGGACCCTCTCTCTCTGAGCATCTCCTGTGGGGGGCACCTTCTCTCTCTCTGAGCATCTCCTGTGGGGGGCACCTTCTCTCTCTCTGAGCATCTCCTGTGGGGGGGGCACCTTCTCTCTCTGAGCATCTCCTGTGGGGGGGGCACCTTCTATCTCTGAGCATCTCCTGTGGGGGGGACCCTCTCTCTCTAAGCATCTCCTCTGGGGGGCACCTTCTCTCTCTGAGCATCTCCTGTGGGGGGCACCTTCTCTCTCTGAGCATCTCCTGTGGGGGGGGCAATTCTCTCTCTCTGAGCATCTCCTGTGGGGGGACACCTCTCTCTCTGAGCATCTCCTGTGGGGGGGACCCTCTCTCTCTCTCTGAGCATATCCTGTGGGCGGGGCACCTCTCTCTCTGAGCATCTCCTGTGGGGGGGACCCTCTCTCTCTCTCTGAGCATCTCCTGTGGCGGGGGCACCTTCTCTCTCTGAGCATCTCCTGTGGGGGGGGCACCTTCACTCTCTGAGCATCTCCTGTGGGGGGGGCACCTTCTCTCTCTGAGCATCTCCTGTGGGGGGGGCACCTTCTCTCTCTGAGCATCTCCTGTGGGGGGGACCCTCTCTCTCTGAGCATCTCCTGTGGGGGGGACCCTCTCTCTCTGAGCATCTCCTGTGGGGGGGACCTCTCTCTCTCTGAGCATCTCCTGTGGGGGGGGCACCTTCTCTCTCTGAGCATCTCCTGTGGGGGGGGCACCTTCTCTCTCTGAGCATCTCCTGTGGGGGGCACCTCTCTCTCTCTGAGCATCTACTGTGGGGGGCACCTCTCTCTCTCTGAGCATCTCCTGTGGGGGGGCACCTTCTCTCTCTGAGCATCTCCTGTGGGGGGGACCCTCTCTCTCTGAGCATCTCCTGTGGGGGGGCACCTTCTCTCTCTGAGCATCTCCTGTGGGGGGGACCCTCTCTCTCTGAGCATCTCCTGTGGGGGGCACCTTCTCTCTCTGAGCATCTCCTGTGGGGGGTACCTCTCTCTCTCTGAGCATCTCCTGTGGGGGGGCACCTTCTCTCTCTGAGCATCTCCTGTGGGGGGGACCCTCTCTCTCTGAGCATCTCCTGTGGGGGGCACCTTCTCTCTCTGAGCATCTCCTGTGGGGGGCACCTTATCTCTCTGAGCATCTCCTGTGGGGGGGGCAATTCTCTCTCTCTGAGCATCTCCTGTGGGGGGCACCTTCTCTCTCTGAGCATCTCCTGTGGGGGGCACCTCTCTCTCTGAGCATCTCCTGTGGGGGGGGGGCAACCTCTCTCTCTCTCTGAGCATCACCTGTTGGGGGCACCTTCTCTCTCTGAGCATCTCCTGTGGGGGGACACCTCTCTCTCTCTGAGCATCTCCTGTGGGGGGCACCTTCTCTCTCTGAGCATCTCCTGTGGGGGGGGCACCCTCTCTCTCTGAGCATCTCCTGTGGGGGGGGCACCCTCTCTCTCTGAGCATCTCCTGTGGGGGGCACCTTCTCTCTCTGAGCATCTCCTGTGGGGGGCACCTTCTCTCTCTGAGCATCTCCTGTGGGGGGGGCACCTTCTCTCTCTGAGCATCTCCTGTGGGGGGCACCTTCTCTCTCTGAGCATCTCCTGTGGGGGGGGCACCCTCTCTCTCTGAGCATCTCCTGTGGGGGGCACCTTCTCTCTCTGAGCATCTCCTGTGGGGGGCACCTCTCTCTCTCTGAGCATCTCCTGTGGGGGGCACCTTCTCTCTCTGAGCATCTCCTGTGGGGGGCACCTTCTCTCTCTGAGCATCTCCTGTGGGGGGGGCAACTCTCTCTCTCTCTGAGCATCTCCTGTGGGGGGGGCACCTTCTCTCTCTCTCTGAGCATCTCCTGTGGGGTCACCTCTCTCTCTCTGAGCATCTCCTGTGGGGGGCACCTCTCTCTCTCTCTGAGCATCTCCTGTGTGGGGGGCACCTCTCTCTCTCTCTGAGCATCTCCTGTGGGGGGGCACCTTCTCTCTCTGAGCATCTCCGGTGGGGGGCACCTCTCTCTCTCTCTGAGCATCTCCTGTGGGGGGGCACCTCTCTCTCTCTCTGAGCATCTCCTGTGGGGGGGCACCTTCTCTCTCTGAGCATCTCCGGTGGGGGGCACCTCTCTCTCTCTCTGAGCATCTCCTGTGGGGGGGACCCTCTCTCTCTCTCTGAGCATCTCCTGGGGGGGGCACCTTCTCTCTCTGAGCATCTCCTGTGGAGGGCACCTCTCTCTCTCTGAGCATCTCCTGTGGGGGGGACCCTCTCTCTCTCTCTGAGCATCTCCTGTGGGGGGGACACCTTCTCTCTCTGAGCATCTCCTGTGGGGGGGGCACCTTCTCTCTCTAAGCATCTCCTGTGGGGGGTCACCTTTTCTCTCTGAGCATCTCCTGTGGGGGGCACCTCTCTCTCTCTCTGAGCATCTCCTGTGGGGGGGGCACCTTCTCTCTCTGAGCATCTCCTGTGGGGGGGACCCTCTCTCTCTGAGCATCTCCTGTGGGGGGGCACCTTCTCTCTCTGAGCATCTCCTGTGGGGGGGGCACCTTCTCTCTCTGAGCATCTCCTGTGGGGGGCACCTCTCTCTCTCTCTGAGCATCTCCTGTGGGGGGCACCTCTCTCTCTCTCTGAGCATCTCCTGTGGGGGGCACCTCTCTCTCTCTCTGAGCATCTCCTGTGGGGGGCACCTCTCTCTCTGAGCATCTCCTGTGGGGGGCACCTTCTCTCTCTCTGAGCATCTCCTGTGGGGGGCACCTCTCTCTCTCTGAGCATCTCCTGTGGGGGGCACCTTCTCTCTCTCTGAGCATCTCCTGTGGGGGGCACCTTCTCTCTCTGAGCATCTCCTGTGGGGGGCACCTCTCTCTCTCTGAGCATCTCCTGTGGGGGGCACCTTTTCTCTCTGAGCATCTCCTGTGGGGGGCACCTCTCTCTCTCTCTGAGCATCTCCTTGGGGCGGCACCTTCTCTCTCTGAGCATCTCCTGTGGAGGGCACCTTCTCTCTCTCTAAGCATCTCCTGTGGGGGGGCACCTTCTCTCTCTGAGCATCTCCTGTGGGGGGCACCTCTCTCTCTCTAAGCATCTCCTGGGGGGGGGGCACCTTCTCTCTCTGAGCATCTCCTGTGTGGGGGGCACCTTCTCTCTCTGAGCCTCTCCTGTGGGGGGGGCACCTTCTCTCTCTGAGCATCTCCTGTTGGGGGCACCTTCTCTTTCTGAGCATCTCCTGGTGTGGGGGGCACCTTCTCTCTCTGAGCATCTCCTGTGTGGGGGCACCTTCTCTCTCTCTGAGCATCTCCTGTGGGGGGGACCCTCTCTCTCTGAGCATCTCCTGTGGGGGGCACCTTCTCTCTCTGAGCATCTCCTGTGGGGGGGGCACCTTCTCTCTCTCTGAGCATCTCCTGTGGGGGCACCTTTTCTCTCTGAGCATCTCCTGTGGGGGGGTACCTTCTCTCTCTGAGCATCTCCTGTGGGGGGCACCTCTCTCTCTGAGCATCTCCTGTGGGGGGCACCTTCTCTCTCTGAGCATCTCCTGTGTGGGGGGCACCTTCTCTCTCTCTGAGCATCTCCTGTGGGGGGGGACCCTCTCTCTCTCTGAGCATCTCCTGTGGGGGGCACCTTCTCTCTCTCTGAGCATCTCCTGTGGGGGGGACCCTCTCTCTCTGAGCATCTCCTGTGGGGGGCACCTTCTCTCTCTGAGCATCTCCTGTGGGGGGGGCACCTTCTCTCTCTCTGAGCATCTCCTGTGGGGGCACCTTTTCTCTCTGAGCATCTCCTGTGTGGGGGGCACCTTCTCTCTCTCTGAGCATCTCCTGTGGGGGCACCTTTTCTCTCTGAGCATCTCCTGTGGGGGGCACCTTCTCTCTCTCTGAGCATCTCCTGTGGGGGGGACCCTCTCTCTCTGAGCATCTCCTGTGGGGGGCACCTTCTCTCTCTGAGCATCTCCTGTGGGGGGCACCTCTCTCTCTGAGCATCTCCTGTGGGGGCACCTTTTCTCTCTGAGCATCTCCTGTGGGGGGGGGCACCTTCTCTCTCTCTGAGCATCTCCTGTGGGGGCACCTTTTCTCTCTGAGCATCTCCTGTGGGGGGGTACCTTCTGTCTCTCTGAGCATCTGTGTGTGGGGCACACTTCTCCTACTGTAATCCTTGCAAGAATATTCAGAGGTACAGATTAGCAGGATGAACAAAGGAGATTAAGTGATTTGCCCAAGTTTAGAAAGCTGGTAAAGAATGGAGCCGATTTTCTGATTTCAGTTAAAAGTTAAAAATGAATGCTCCTTACTGGTTAACTCTCAGTTAATCCGCACGTTCAGTGAAACATGGCACCTCAGTCCCAGAACTCTCAACCTCAAGGAGACCAATAAAACCAAAGTCAGCTGAGAACGTGCGTCTAGAGTTGAACCGTGAACACACAGTGACTTGCGTCTCCAACCTGAGATCCATTTCCTAAGACGGCTGTTCCTCGGGATGAGGGAGCATCCATGTCCCGTCTTGCCTGGACGGGTCAAGGACGACACAGAGACAGAAGGCGTTTCAGACCCGTGACACCACACGGCGGTCAGGAAACACAGCTGCCTGAAAACCTTCCTTACAACGACCCTTCTGGAGCGGATGCGGTTTCACGGGCACTGGAAAGAAGAGCGTAGAACGAATCGGACCGGACGCTGACACTGAGTGTTGCTCCGTGAGTCTGCTGATACGCAATCACACCCCATGTGACCCTCCACCAGCCTGTGCTGAGCGCTGGCGCGAAGGGACCCTGGCAGGTTCTGCAGTTGCGTCAGCTCTGTGCTCGGCCTCCTCCCCAGCAGGTCCCTCTGCTCCTTCTCCTCCGTCCTTCTCCACCTCTGGCCGTAGCATCCCTGCCAACGGTGTCACCTAACTGACTAGCCAGCTCTGAAGCTGAAACAAATAAACACGTGTGTTGCATGTGGTAGACACGATCTTAGTCAGCTGAGACAGACTCAGCGAACAGCTTTGTTCGGAAACGTGGAGGATACTCTGCTCTGAGGAATGACACCCTGGCCCTGGGTGGGGTGGCTAATACATCCAGGCTCCAGCTGTTCCTCAGGCAATGGTGGCCTGGAAGTGGGGGCACATCAGCCCCCCTGCAGTCTGAGAACAGGAGCTTGGCAGGTGTGGCCTCAAGCCATGTCCCCAGGCTACCCTGCCCCAACTGCGGTCCTGCACCCACACCCCAGGCCGCTCTGCACCAGGGACCCTGCGCCCCATGCCCGGAGCCTCCTCACCCTCGACTCAGTCCCACAAGGAGAGATCTTTCTGCTTCAGGAGCTTCCAGGCCCGACTGGTAGTGAACATCAGGATGAACGTACCACTGGCTGTTTGCTTAAGAACTCCTGATTTCTCAGCTTACACATTGAGAAGCTGCACACACACAGAAGGGTATATATATTTTAAATTTACATAATGGAGGAAAGAAAACTTTATTTTAAAACACGAATTAAAATCCCAATTTGCTTTAAAGTGTATCAAACACACCGGGGTCCCATTTTTCATCTTATTGGCACATCTTGAAAATCAATTTAACTTTTTTTAACTTTTAATTTTGTTTTGGGGCCCAGCCGATTAACAATGTTGTGACAGTTTCAGGTGAACAGCAGAAGGGACTCAATCATACGTGTACATGTATCCATTCCTCCCCAAAGCACCCGCCCTCCCATCTAGGCCGACACATAACAGAAAATCTATTTAATTTTTAATTGCTCACTATTGAAAAATAGGAGAAGGCAATGGCAACCCACTCCAGTGTTCTTGCCTGGAGAATCCCAGGGACAAGGGAGGCTGGTGGGCTGCCGTCTATGGGGTTGCACAGAGTCGGACACGACTGAAGCGACTTAGCAGCAGCAGCAGCAGCACTGACAAATAAAGACCAAAAGAATTTGTGCTGGGAAAGTCATAACTAGACTAATAGCTGTAGGGAGCAAAAATCTTATAAGTGAAGTAGAAAGTATGAATGAGGCCCACTGCAGTAGAAGTGGGCCTTTTCTCTGGAATTAATACAGCAGAGACCCATAAAAGATTAATCAAGACAAGCAATCAATAACTTCTCAAGTGCTAATAAGCACTGCCTGGTTCCACGGTGTGTTAAGCAGTTTGTCATGTTTAGCTGTATGAAGATTTATAGAAAATCCATAGTTAAAACCAAAGGATGAGGTAATGAAGCACTTAGTAAATGAAGCCAAATTAAAATTGATGCCTCACATCACGCACTCCAAAGATTTGCAAAAATCAGGTCTGATTCCCCCTTCTTTTTTTAAGAATTAAAAATAGTCACTCGTGTCACTTCAGCAGTGCTGTTAGGGAAATAATTTTTTAAGCATAGTGCTCCTCAAATAACTACATGCCCGTTTTGTGGTGGAGGGCAGGAAATGCCTTGGAAATAGATGAACTTTTTTTCTACTCTCTTTTTCATCCAAGGATCAACTTTCCTGGAAATTTTTTGAAAGTTCTGTAAAATATCTTTTAGGATCATTCAGGTCTCTACTCTCCATCAGCTGATGGATCAACAGGTCGTGTGAGAAGATGAGTTAATGGCTAACTAATAGTTCATAAATTGTAGGTCTGGACCACTAGGTTACATCACTGAACTCCGTTCTGTGGCAGGCTATTAATTAAAAGTGTCAATTGTATGTTTTGTAAATTAATCTCTGGAGCAATATCATAATCACAAGGATATACCTAATTAAATAGATGGGCCACCATAAGCGTTTTCTTAAATTTAGAAACAGAAACTAACCTTAAGTAATTACAAACACGTGGATGCCGGGCGGAGGGGGGTGTCAAGACTCCTTCAGTGTAAACAATTAGAAAGACCAGAAAATACAAACAAGATATCTATGAAGCTGCTAGTTGAATCAAGATTTAAAATGAAGACATATTAAAAACGTGAAAAGGGCCAAACTTTCTTAATAAAAAAAAATTAAGTCTGCCCCACACCAAACTGGGAGCTAACAAAATAAAGAATGTAATAGATCCTTGAAGATGAGGAAGGAATTTCCTGAAGAAAATCCTGATGTTTATAATGTTTTCTGGCCCATTGTGAATCTTTTAAATCAGAAATTCTGGGTGCATGATGAAACAGGAAAGGCCCACGAGGATGGCTACCGTGAGTAACCAACTCCACATACGCGCCAGCACACACACCCACACGCTCGCTCTACCTGGGGCACCTGCTGGAACTTACCGGAACTGCCTCTCTTGAAGTGTCCTTCCAAGGTCACTTGATTTGACGGTTTTCAATAGTGTGGATCTCTTTCTACTCACAGTTCAGGTGAAGGTGGGCCCGGCCGGAAATCACTCAGCAGGCAGTGGAGGCAACAGGAGGCTGGAGAACAGAGGGGACGTTTCTACCACGGGAAGCTGCCGGAGAAACGGCCACCCGTCGCCAACATCAGCGACTGCGCCTTTGCCTCCATGGAACAGAAAAAACTCAGCCTGCCACAGTCACCTGGGCTCCGAAGGTCCATCCTAGGGCCCAGTGACAGCATCAGGACCCCAAAGACCTCCCTCCCACGAGGCGGCACCCCCGGGCTCGGCTCCAGGCTTCCTGTCTCATGGTTGTAAGGTCCCCGCAATGACCTTGGCTCTGTACTTCCCCCTTCAGAAGATGCCACCACAGAAGGCGAGATTTTCCTTGACTCTTAGGAGAGGAAGAGCTTGCCCCACAAACCCCAGCAAATTCTAAGTGTCACTGTCCAAAGCGGGGTCATGTCCCCAGTCCTGAGCAATCCATGGGGAGAAATGGGGGTCCTGTCTGGATGTCAGGTCCACGGCTAAGGCCCATCCCTCACATGCTGCCGACCTTCCATGAGCTCCAAACAGACGTGGGCAGATTCAGAACACTTAGAGCACGCAGCAGAGTGGTCACCGGTCACAGCTCAGCGGTCAGCAGGGGCCACAGGAGTAGCTCTGCTCACACGCGGCTGCGCCAGAGCCCGCGTGCAGGGTTTTATCACCGTGCCCCTGCAGTTCGGTCCTTATGTGCCTGCTGTTAAGTTGCCTGCCGGCCAGGCAAGATCTGGCTCATGATTTAATTACATCAGAAACTGCAAGTAATTATTAAGGCCCAGTTCAGGGTCAAAGCCTCATAATCATAAGATAATTACCTTTGCTGTGTAAGTCACATCATTTCGATGAAATACAAAAGTTGCCTGGCAAATAAACATCGAATTACACGGCACGTTCACTGTAATTACTACCAAGGAATCTAGCGGAGTATAAAACCACTCCTCAGTGTGGCTGTAATGACCAGCCATGCTGTTGAGGAAGTTTCACACAGCTGCTCAGGTCTCGAAAAAGGAAACAGTGTTAGAGCCGCAGAGTGCTAAGAAGCAGAGGAGGTGTTCCAGTGTTTTGGTCTGGGGGCTTTGCTTGTTTCATTGTTTAAGACGGTTGGTTCTTTTTCTCACTTGATTTATTTTCAGCCGTGCTGGGTCTTCATGCTGCACTCGGGCATTCTGGCTGCCGCAGGCAGGGGCCACTCTGCTTCGGCGCTCGGGCACCTCACTGCAGTGACCTTCCTTGCTGCGGAGCACAGGCTCTAGGCATGCGGCCTTCAGCAGTTGTGGTGCGCAGGCTTAGCTGCTCCGAGGAATGTGGGATCCTCCCAGACCAGGGATTGAACATTGGCAGGCAGATTCTTATCAGCTACACCACTGGAGAAGTCCTGTTTATTTCATTTTTTATCAAATAGTCTTTTCACAGGGTTCAATTCTAGGCAATTTAGAACATACACAAGAAGTCACATTGTAAGGGAGAAAGAAAACAACTAAAGGAACATGAAAAACAATGAAACCTCAGATTAAAAAATAAAAGAAAAGCAGTTATGTAATCAAGGAGGCAGATTTCCAGGTGGCTCAGTGATAAAGAATCCACCTGCCAATGCAGGAGATACAGGAGATGCGGGTTCGATCCCTGGGTCGGGAAGATCCCCTGGAGAAAGAAAAGGTAACCCACTCCAGTATTGTTGCCAGGATAATCCCATGGACACAGGAGCCCGGTGGGCTACAGTCCATGGGGTCGAAAAGAGTTAGAAATGACTGAACAGGCAGGCAAACAAGGAGGCGACTCAGCAAGCAGCTGAAGAGGTGAGGGCTCTGACATATGAACTGCCACTAGGCTTTGCGGAATCTCAGGACGCAAAAAACAACCTTCCAAGTCTGTCCAAGGAGCAGAGCTGGATCTTTACAAGCCTCTCTTTATTAAAATGACTCACAAAGGAACGCTCAGCGCTGACTCTCCCTACCTTCCATAAGGAGCCAAACACACGCCACTGTCACTGTGGATCTGTTCTCCCGCGAAGCAAGAGCGGAACACGTTTCACAAATAAACAACCGACAGCCGGGACTCGGGCCCTTTCGGTCCAGGGAAAAGGGTTCAGCAGTTTGTTCTGACTGATGGCCTCCATGCCCCCACTCTGTTTCTTTCTATTCCTCGTCACTTTTCCCCAGTTCCTTCATATGATCACTGCCCTGTCCCTGCAGATATACATATCAGCTCTCATCGACTTGGCTCCCAGAAGTTTCATACATTAGAACTCAAAACGCTCAGGGCTGCACACACGTCCGCCACCGTGCTTTCACCGCCTCACCCTCAGCCGTTTTCAGGCTCCTTTTCCATGAAACAGACTTGGACCACAAGGATGCACATTCAGCTTCTCTGAAATCTTGCTGAACTTACCATCTGCATATAGTTGGGATCTCACTAAGTACAGAGCCGTACTATTGCATCACTGTCTCGTGTATTTTATTTTGTCTCCGCCAATGAAATGGTTAAGCTAAAGTTTATTTTTCATTATTCTTATTGCAAGCAGATCAAACAAGTCAACCCTAAAGGAAATCAGTCCTGAATATTCATTGGAAGGACTGATGCTGAAGCTGAAACTCCCATACTTTGGCCACCTGATGCGAAGAACTGACTCTGGAAAAGACTCTAATGCTGGGAAAGACCGAAGGCAGGGGGAGAAGGGGACAACAGAGGATGAGATGGTTGGACAGCATCACCAACTCGATGGACATGAGTTTGAGCAAACTCTTGGAGTTGGTGATGGACAGGGAGGCCTAGTGTGCTGCAGTCCATGAGGTCGGAAAGAGTCGGACACAACTGAGCGACTGAACTGATTCTTATTGCTGAATATACAGTGGGTATATAATAGCTGTTAAACACTATTTGATTCATGCAACAAATATTTCTCGAGATCTGCCAGGTCACCAGTGTTGTGCTGAGATACAAGGGTGCACGAGGAAGACGTGACTCCCCCACTAAGAGGTTTCCCTCCAGTGAGCGAGTTACAGGGTAAGCTGTCACCGCTGATCCCTGTGTGGACGCCATGACAGGGATGCCCCTGCACGGTGGGGGCTGGGATGGGGGACACCTGGCCCAGAGAGACTCTGCAACCCAGACACGGGCAACATCCCAGAGCCGAGAGATCTCCCCATCACCATCTCAGCATCAAGAAACCACCTGCCCCCTCCAGCAACTGCTCCCCAGCTTTTACCACTATCTAACCTCTAACAGAGAAATATATGCCCTGTTAACCAAAGCCTTCAAAGGAATCCCATCCAAGAGATACTATCTCCCCTTCCAGAAGTAACGACACTCAACTCGCATGCTCTTTGGAGCAGACTGTCCCAGCATCCCAGCCTGGAGGGGTCCCAGGGCAAAGACACTGATGCCAGCCTGAGCATCAGGAAACCCAGGCTCTGGGTCTCACCTCCTGCTGGTTGGCTAACAATTAGTCTACACCAGCTTCTTCACTCCTCCAGCCTCATTTTAATCATTTTTAAAGTGAGCTAACCTAGTCTAAACACAGTAAGTCCCCTACATATGAACCTTCAAGTTTCAAACTTTCAGAGACACGAACGCGTGTTCCATCAACATCAGGCACAAGAGAAACTGCAGCCTGCCTTCTGTCTCCTATTGCTGACGACCCTCCAGCTCTATCCCATCTCCCACCTCCTTGCCCTCCTCCAGTCAGTAACTCTTCTTGCCTGTCACTTGATGCCAACCCCTGTGTGCCAGCTGCTGTATGGTTGTTGTGTTGCTGTTGTTCAGTTTCTCAGTCGTGTCCGACTCTTTGCAACCCCATGGACTGCAGCGCGCCAGGCTTCCCTGCCCTTCCATCTCCCAGAGCTTGCTTAAACTCACGTCCATTGAATCGGTGATGCCATCCAACCATCTCATCCTCTGTCATCCCCTTCTCCTCCTACCTTCAATCTTTCCCAGCATCAGGGTCTTTTCCAATGAGTCAGCTTTTGACATCAGGTGGTCAATTATTGGAGCTTCAGCTTCAGCATCAGTCCTTCCAATGAATATTCAGCATTGATTTCCTTTAGGACTGACTGGTTGGATCTCCTTGCTAGCCCAAGGGACTCTCAAGATCAAGAGTCTTCTCCAACACCACAGTTTGAAAGCATCAGTTCTTCAGTGCTCAGCTTTATGGTCCAACTCTCACATCCATACATGACTACTGGAAAAACCATACCTTTGACTATATGGACCATTGTTAGCAAAGTAATGTCTCTGCTTTTTAATATACTGTCTAGGTTTGGCACAGCTTTTCTTCCAAGGAGCAAGCGTCTTTTAATTTCATGGCTGCAGTCACCATTCACAGTGATTTTGGAGCCCAAGAAAATAGTCTGTCACTGTTCCCATTGTTTCCCCATCTAGTTGTCATGAAGTGATGGGATCAGATGCCACGATCTTAGTTTTTTGAATGTTGAGTTTTAAGCCAGCTTTTTCACTTTCCTCTTTCATCTTCATCAAGAGGCTCTTTAGTTTCTCTTCGCTTTCTTGCCATAAGGGTGGTGTCATCTGCATATCTGAGGTTACTGGTATTTCTCTCAGCAATCTTGATTCCAGCTTGTGTTTCATCCAGTCCAGAGTTTCACATGATGTACTCTGCATGTAAGCTAAATAAGCACTGTTGTACTTTTCAAGGTACTGTAAGATTTTAAATGTTTTATTTTTTGTTTGTTTTTTATGTACTGTTTGTGTGAAAAGCATTATAAACCTATTATAGTATGGTACTACATAGCTGATAACGTTAGTTGGGCACCTAAGCTAACTTTGTTGGATTTATGAACAAACTAGGCTTATTAGGATTGTGCTCTTAGAATGAAATGCATTCATACATAGGGGACTTACTGTAATAGCTAACGGTCTTTCCAAATTCACAATTCTGGAATTCTAAATTGATAAAAATAATGCAATAGCTACTAAATGTATACAACCATACTGTGCAATTCTAGACTGTAAGTGACTGTGCATGCAGACAACACAAAATACGGTAAGATAAATCTCTACTATTAACATTGCTAACGATGCCTTCATCAACATTATTTTATAATTTGAAAGCTAACTGGCAATTCTTGTTTATCAAATGTAAACATAATGTACATAAAAATAGCCCATTCCACACCTCTTTTCACTCCTAAACTTACTTAAGGTTTAATTAACACCATGTTTCTTGATGAAGAGACAACTTTGAAACTTCTCCACTCATTTATCCTGAATTCTTGACTCTTGATTTTGCTGGTTTAAAGACTCCCATGACATCACTGCAGTACCATTTATGACTACACTCTGCACTGTATTTGATAGATGTATTACAAACATCCCTTTACTGACTCCTCATGACAGACCTATGGCGTAGGTACCATCCATATTTAATCCACAGAGAAACTGAGTCTCAGAGAAGTCAGGTAACTTGGCACTTGACACAAATCTAGTACCTTTCAGGGTCGAATTCAACTCAGATCTGAGCTCACCCCGTGCTCTCGCCACCATGTCAGAGTTTTCAAATATCTTTAGTAACAGGGCCCCTTTCTGGAGAAAAATGTACACGGAATCTCAATACACAAAACCAATCTTTGGACTCCATGCCCAGCCATACTTCTCAGTAGTGTCCACCTCCTTGTGACCACCTAGACTTACCCCAGCAGGCTTCTCTGTCCATAGAACTGTCTAGGCAAGAATACTGGGGTGGGTGGCCATTTACTACCCCAACCCTGGGGTTGAACCCGTGCCTCTGTGTCTCCTGTACTCTTTACCACTGCGCCACCTGGGAAGCCCACTCATAAATACTGGACCCATAAATCACAAATAAATATATTCACACCCCATTATAAAGCAAATCAATGAACAAAATAATGAATTCTGATGAGCATGTGAAATCAACCATTACTGTTATGTTAGCGATTTTTTCAGGCTCTGCATCAATTTACTCTTGTATTTTGTTTCCACTGCACAGCACTCAACACAGCTGAAAAAGCAATGGGTTTTTAACATTTTTTATGTTGCGGTCACAAGCTACTCTTCAATTCAGTCAA
The DNA here is from genome assembly GCF_054371585.1 of Giraffa tippelskirchi. Lineage (NCBI taxonomy): Eukaryota > Metazoa > Chordata > Mammalia > Artiodactyla > Giraffidae > Giraffa > Giraffa tippelskirchi. Next base: position 160,136,595 of record NC_137284.1, read on the forward strand.
AGTGATCCACAAGTTTGAAGGAAGGTGAGTAGGAAACTATAAAAATAAGAAGCCCCAGGACTTACAATACACACTACACTCAGCTAAAGCACAAGAGCACACCTCTGAGATGCCCGCATACCTGGTCTTATCCTTCGGGCTGACGGGCTCTCCCAGGTCACGTCCAGAGCAACACTCCAAAGCCTGCTGCACATTTTACGGAGCCAGTAGACAGTACAAACATATTTACACGTGCTTGGGTAGCATAATGTTTTATATGAATCACAAGCCTGAATTTTTCTTTTAAAAAGGGGGGGAAAAAAGATCACTTAAGAGACAAAATTTTTAGAATTAACAATAAAGCTACAGAGTTATAAGAAATGCCCCCAATGGCAGGATGTTCCTTAGTTTAAAGTTTTCCCAAAAGAATTAATCTGGAAGCATAAATCAACATTCTAATGGCTTTTTATATCTTCCAATGTATTAAAATACAGAATACTTTATATTTGAGGATGTTAATTTTACCACTATTTAAAAAAAAAAAAAAAAAGAGTTTAAGAAAGAAATTCACAGGCATAGAACAGAAAACAAACTTACAGTTACCAAAGAAGAAAGGGGAAAGGGAGGGATAAACTAGGAGTTTGGGATTAACATATACACAATCCTACATACAAAACAGATAACCAACAAGGACCTAGTATAGCACAGGGAGCCAGCTATACTCAATATTTTGTAATAACCTATAAGGGGAAAGCATCTGAAAAGAATACATATATAAAAAATCTATCTGTAACTGAATCATATATATAAAAACATACATTAAGAGAAATTATATGTGCATAATTGGGTCACTGCACTGTACACCTGAAACACAGCACTGTAAATCAACTATACTTCAGCCGTTTATAAAAGAGTTTAAATTCTACAGGAAGATAATACTCCTATTCACAGCACGAACGCACCCTGCCTTGGTGTGTGGAGTTGGTCCTGACTGGAAAACGCACAGAAGGGCATCTAACTCCAAATGCTCAATACAACTGTCAGGATGTAATGAGCTCCTCAAACAAAAGCAATGACCTTGTTCTATCGGTTCCTCTCCTCACTGGGAAGACAGTACAGCGCTGTTGCACTGGGTATTCCTTCCACGCTCCCTTCTGAAGTGCAGAGCTAAATTGATCTTTGTAGGCTCTCAATGGTTTGCCAAGTGTCACAAATAAAACAGAAGAGTAATCGGTTCCAAGAATTTTCTTAAATAATATATGGTCTTAGTGCTGAGTAATTTATTAACACAACTACTAATGCCTAAAATGTTTTTGTCAAGTTTTGCAAAGATGGCATAAATGTTTCAGATGCCATCCACCCAGGCTGACTTCCAGGAAAAAGAAGTCCCATTACATAGGACTTGATGAAATATTTATAAGATCCAACTTAAAACAACCCCAGGCAGTTGGCCAAAATTGCAAGATACTTGCTTCGTTGTTATAACTTAAGAGTTTTATGAAATTCAACAAAACAGAAGAGAATCGGAACAATTTTAGGCGTCCCATTACACTCTATATATATTCTTCTTGAGACTGCAATGCACTCGCAGATACAGTCTGGATAGTCATCCACTTCTTCCCAAAGAATCCCTGAGATGTCTTATGAACCTACTTAGGCTGCAAAAAAATACTTGGTCCTTGATGGATCTTTTAACCATCATGTGGAAGAAAGCAGAGGGCTGGTATGGGCAGGGTTCCAGGATGCAGACACTGGGATTATTAGACCATTAGACAAACTTTATGTGTGAAAAGTTACTATGGACAAAGTCCACAAACAGGATGACCCTGTACCGCCCAGTTAGGGGGAAACCACGATCAGCTTGACTTCTAGTTTCGAGTAAGACGAGGTATATGTTCTAAGTGGTGCATTGGAGGTGGGAAGTCACACCTGAGTAAGGAGGAGGGGTGCTGATGCTACTCTGGGGGGAAATGAACTTCAGGAACTGTTCACGTGGCCTCACTCCCTCCAGGCCAGTTGAAGGAGTGTCACTTACTTAGCAAATCAAAAATGGTACCCTGATAAGGCCTACTTCCAGGGCCTTAGGGGCCAGGACTAATGAAAACAGGACAACTCCCACTATATTACACGGAGAACTAGTTTAAAATACAACATTCAAAAAACCACAGAGCTGCGTGCAACAGAAAGAACAGAAAACACCAGAGGCTAAGAGTAAAACGAGAGGGATGTTGCCATCAAGACTTTGGTGCCCCAAGGCCCTGGGGGCCGGAGACAGAGCTGCCAGGCCCTCAGCGTCTGAGCACGTGGCCTGAGTCAGCAGCGGGAGCTTGGTGCCCCGAGGCCCTGGGGGCCGGAGACAGGGCTGCCAGGCCCTCAGCGTCTGAGCACGTGGCCTGAGTCAGCAGTGGGAGCTTGGACCCTGCACGGGATGAACTCAGAAGCCCCAAAGGCACCGAGGTCGATGGCAGGGCAAAGATGCTGGCTATCTCCACAGGGTCTGGAGAGGTAAGATCATCCGTAAGACACAGGACGACCAGTTGCAGCACAGGAGGGTGGGGTGTGAATGTGAGCGCCTGGAGGGAGCTGGGTCTGCTGGCAGAGAGACCCCTTCACACACCAGCCAGAACCACTGCGCCTGCATCCAGCCCCCAAAGAAGCCAAGAGGCAAACGTTCTGGTTGGACAGTTTCAAACCAGGCCAGAGGGAGGTCACGCACCCACTCACACCCCACACACACACTCACACACACACTCACATACACACACACTCTCACATAACCACACACAAACCATATACACACACCATACACAAACTCTCACATACACACCACACACACATCATATACATATACTCTCACATACACACCACACATACCATATACACATACCATACATACACACCATATACACACACACTCACACATATACCATATACACACACACTCACATACACACACACACACCATATACAAACACACCATACACACACACTCTCACATACACACATACTCTCATACACACACACTCACACATAGCATATACACACACCATACACACACACCATATACACACACACACACCATATACACACTCTCACATACACACACACTCTCACATACACACACACACTCACATACACACTCACATATGCACACTCACACACATCATATACACACACCATACACACACCCTTACATACACACCACACACTCACATATACACACACTCACACACACCATATACACACACTCACACACAAATACATACACCATATACACACACTCTCACATACACACACACTCTCACATACACACACACTCTCACACACACCATATACACACACCATACACACACTCACCATATACATACACACCATATACACACCCTCACATACACACACCACACACATGTGCACACATGTACAAACTGTCACATACACACCACACATACCATATACACATACCATACACACACACACACTCTCACATACACACCACACACACACACCATACACACACACACTCTCTCACACACACGCACACACACCACACCCAGACCAGTTCAGAAGACTGCGTGACAGAGGAATTATGTAATTTCCCGCTGTCAAGGAGCTAATAAATAAAACAGCTGGTATTTGAACCCAGGCAGTACGGTCACAGAGTCATTAAAACCCAGTAGTAAAATCCAAGATTTAACCTCTGCTGTGCCACCCTTACAGCTGAAGACGGTAAGAGGGAAATATATCTGGGCTGGCAGGTGTCGCGACAGATTCAGAACCAAATGAAGAGGAATGTGATACAAACCTTGGAAACGGCTCACATGGCACCTGAAGAAAAACCTTCACCTTATGTGCATGCATGAGAAAAAGTTAAAGATTAATGACTAAGAGTCCAGCCTATGCTTGTAAATCCTGAAGAGAGTACAGTGACAGGGGGTGAATGTCTATGTCCCTGAGGCCCTGACACCCAGCGTGGCCATATCTGGAGATGAGGCCTCTAAGGAAATAAAGGTTAAATGAGGTCGTGAGGGAAGGACCCCTAGTCCACCAGGATTAGTGCCCTCACAGGAACAGATGCCAGAGAGCTCCCCCCCTCACCAAGGGAAGGACCTCCAGTCCAACAGGATTAGTGCCCTCACAGGAGCAGATGCCAGAGAGCTCCCCCACCCTCACCAAGGGAAGGACCCCCAGTCCAACAGGATTAGTGCCCTCACAGGAACAGATGCCAGAGAGCTCCCCCCCTCACCGAGGGAAGGACCTCCAGTCCAACGGGATTAGTGCCCTCACAGGAGCAGATGCCAGAGAGCTCCCCCCCTCACCGAGGGAAGGACCTCCAGTCCAACGGGATTAGTGCCCTCACAGGAGCAGATGCCAGAGAGCTCCCCCACCCTCACCGAGGGAAGGACCCCCAGTCGAACAGGATTAGTGCCCTCACAGGAGCAGATGCCAGAGAGCTCCCCCCCTCACCGAGGGAAGGACCTCCAGTCCAACGGGATTAGTGCCCTCACAGGAGCAGATGCCAGAGAGCTCCCCCACCCTCACCGAGGGAAGGACCCCCAGTCGAACAGGATTAGTGCCCTCACAGGAACAGATGCCAGAGAGCTCCCCCACCCTCACCAAGGGAAGGACCCCCAGTCGAACAGGATTAGTGCCCTCACAGGAGCAGATGCCAGAGAGCTCCCCCACCCTCACTGAGGGAAGGACCCCCAGTCCACCAGGATTAGTGCCCTCACAGGAGCAGATGCCAGAGAGCTCCCCCACCCGCACTGAGGGAAGGACCCCCAGTCCACCAGGATTAGTGCCCTCACAGGAGCAGATGCCAGAGAGCCCCCCCCCACCCTCACCGAGGGAAGGACCCCCAGTCCACCAGGATTAGTGCCCTCACAGGAGCAGATGCCAGAGAGCTCCCCCACCCTCACCGAGGGAAGGCCAGCAGAGGTCACGGGGAGGGGCCGGCCTCTGTGACCCAAGCGAGGACAGCCCTCCCCAGAGCCCAACCTCGCTGGCAGCCTGGTCTCAGAGGTCCAGCCTCGAGAACCGGGAGATGCAGATGCCTGCTGACGAAGCCGCCCAGTCAGCGGGACTTGGTCACATCGGGCTGAGCTGACTGATGCAGAAGGAAACAAAAGATCACAACACAGAAAACCATGAGGTGAGATGCTGTTCTACAGCTCGGGCCTTCATCGACAATGCTGGATGTTCACAAACAGGTCGTTCTCCAACTATTTTCTTTCTTAAAAATTGCCTCCTGGCTTCCCTGGTGGCTCAGTGGTAAAGAATCCGCCTGCCAATGCACTACACTTGGGTTCGATCCTGGTCCAGGAACAGCCCATGTGTCACGACCACCGAGGCTGTGCTCTAGAGCCCGCCCTCCACAGCAAGAGAAGCCACCCCGGCGAGAGGCCTGCGCGCCGCAGCGAGAGCCGCCCCGCTCGCAGCAATCAGAGACTAGCCCATGTAGCAGCACACAGCCGTCAGTAACATAACTATTATAAAAACTGCCTTCACTCCTCTTGGCCGTTCTCATTTTCACACAAATTCTTTAATCAGCCTATCAATTTCCATAAAATACTGCACAATTTCTATTGGAACTCCACTGAATCTACAGATATATTTGTAATGATGACATTTTTACCAAAAAGTGTTTTCTAATCCATTGATACAGCAAGTCTCTTCACATAGAAGGATCTTTCATTTATTTCAGCCAAGTTTTATACTTTCAGTATAGAGACCCTGCACTTCTTTCAGTAGATTTACCACCAGCCATTTCATCTTTGTGATGCTTCAAGTAATTTATTAAGATTTTGTTTCTAATTATCTAATGACAGCATATAGAAATGCAAGTATTAACCTTGAAAACTTTACCTGCGGATTCTAACATTCACCTGTAGAGTCTTCTGATTTTCTATGTATACCACTCAATACAACATCTGAACACAATGAATCTGAATCGAACACTGGAACTATTTTCTATCTGCTGAATGGTTTCTTCGGTAGCAGTGTGACTCTGTTTTTTAAAGGAATATCTAGGGATTATGCTTCCAAGTTAGTTTAATTAGATTACAGCCCATTAGCAGAACTGGAACTCTTCCCCACCCACCCTCATCCTCAGCCCAGGATGAGCCAAACACCCTTCACTATGGGCATGGACCACACCCTGTGCCCACATCCACATCTCTAAAATGCTTCTTATATGACACCATCTTCTCCTCCCTTGTCTCTCTCTTGTCCTGAAAACAAGGCCTGTCTTCTTCAATTCTGCATCCCCAACACCAACTGTAACATAAGAAGCTCTCGATAAATATCTACAGAACCAAAGGGTCAAATTAGGTTATTTGAGTCCAATAACAGCCAAGAGTTTCACTAACCGATCTTAATCTTTGTGAAAGCAGGTGTAATTAATAACCAGCTTACAGGAAACTCTGGGTCAAAACAGCGGTTAAGCATGAACCGTCCATGGTGACCAGCCTGGTCTGGGCAGACCCGGTGGGTACACACACATCCCCTTCAGGTGGGCTGGGTCCAAACACCCATGAAAACACTAGGAGCATGACCCCAGGGTCAGGTTTCTGTGGGCTGTGCACATGTTTTGGACACACATTACTGCCTCTGCGTCTGACTCTTGCACCCAGGTCCTCAGGAACAAAGGATCTCTGTAGCAAGCAACAGCCTCCACTCTTATTAATATTTTAAACCAATTGTAACCAGTGCATGCTTGCGTGTGCTAAGTCACTTCAGTCATGTGTGACTCTTTGCAACCCCATGGACTGAAGCCCACCAGGCTCCTCTGTCCTGGGGATTCTCCAGGCAAGAATACTGGGAGTGGGTAGCCTTTCCCTTCTCCAGGGGATCTTCCCAACCCAGGGATCAAGCCCAGCTCTCCCGCATCGTGGACGGATTCTTTACCATCTGAGCCACCAAGGAAACCCAAGAATACTCGAGTGGGCAGCCTATCTTTCTCCAGCGGATCTTCCCAATCCAGGAATTGAACTGGAGTCTCCTGCATTGCAGGCAGACTATTTACCAGCTCAGCTACCAGGGAAGCCTCATTCTTTACGACTAGCGCTACCTAACCAGGCTACATGTCAAATCTCCAGATCGCTATAGTCACAGTGGGCTGTCATAAGACGCAAAATTCTTATGTTGAAGCCCTAACCCCAAATGTGACTGTATTCAGAGACGGGGCCTTTGGAGAAGCAATTCAGGTTAAATGAGGTTACGAGGGTGGGGCCCTGATCCAACAGGAGGCCAGGGAGAAACCCCAGGAATCTGACAAGAGAAGAGGCCACAAGACCCAGCAAGAAGCCAAGGAGAGGCCTGGGGAGAAACCCCACCTGCTGGCCCCTTGAGCTTGGGCCTCCGGCCTCCTGACTCTGAAAGGACACACTTCTGGGGCTGAGCCATCCGGGCCGTGTGTTTTGCCATAGCTGCACGAGCTGACTAACACGCGGGCCCCACACACAGCTGCCAGAGAAAGGCCCTCCCGCATGTCTGCACCTGCCCTGTCCTCCCCCACCCATCACCTCCAGGCCCCAGCAAACTCCAGAGCACAGGTCTCCCCCACCTGTCTTCCCCAGCAGACCCTGCACCGGATCTGTTCCCACCCCACGGGTACAGCCTTCCATGTGGGCACACAGACGTGGGCGGCCACAGCGATGCAGCAGGACTCACCCAGCACACGGAGGGGCAGGGCACCTGACCCTTCCACACGACGGAAGAGGAGAGGCCACACCAAGGGAGGGGATGCCCGGCTCGGCCCAGTTTATCCGACTCACGGTTTATCCGACTCACGGTTTATCCGACTCACGGTTTATCCGGTGCAGCGATGCAGGAGGCGAGGCTGAGGGGCATGCAACTGTGAGATTTATCGCCCATAAAGCTCTGTGACCCGCCCCAGGAGAAGCAACAGGGCTGCTGTACCCAGGAAGCTTGCATCAACACACTTGTGTTTACATGTTTATGGAAAACTCTAAATTTCTACAAATACTTAAATTCCTACAGAAGATTTTGTTCCTTTGCTTCTCTTGACTTCTCCAAGGTCCCCACCGACCACCCCCTTTGTGGCAACCTCAGTGCGACCATCCTGGGGGCAGATGAGGCTCACATCTCCAGCACCTCTGGCTCACAGGCCAGAGCAGCACGAGAAGGGGTCCGCGGCTCTGCCCGCGGTGCTGGAGACACAGAGGACGGGCAGTCGTCTTCCAGCGTGTGAGGACCACGTTCTGCTCCGAGAATCTGAACCGCGCACGAGCCTCACACCTTGTTCCCACTATATCCGAGCCAATGACATCCAGCAACATCTGCGCCTGAATTAACACGGCTGTGCCCATGCTGATTTCTTAGGTGTTTTTCTCAGCTTTGATGATTACAGGACGGTTCTGTGTTCACATTAGAGGGAACTTGGTGAAAGATACCCATAAGTGTATGGTATTTAGCAACTCGGCTCTAAGTCTAAAATCATCTCAAAATAAAAGGTTGAGAAAATCAAAAACACCAGCTTTGGATATGACCTGGACATGAATGAGGAGGAGATGCGTGGTCGCCGGCTCTCTGGTTCAGGACTGGATGGATGGTGCCCCCCCCATCACTGCTAACAAGACCCTCTATTTACTGAGACAATACCGGTGTCTGTAACAAGCAGTCTCCAGCATTTCTGAAGCTGCCTCCAAGGCCAGCTGGCTCTTGGTCTTCAGTCTGTGGTGCTGGGGTCTCTCACGTGGCAGCATCAGTGGCTGGAGAGAGAGGTCAGATGCTAGCCCCTGGGTTTCATGGCCAGACGGGAAGCAAATCCATCACTTCTGCTCAAAGTCTGTCATTACCACCAAGTCATGTGGTCACACCTAACTCACAGAAAGTGAGTCCAAGACGAAGCCAAGGTGATGCGGCCAGCACTGGTGGCCCTGACCTCTGACCCCGGGAGTCCCTTACCAGCCATCACAGCCTCGCCCACGTGCAGATGGAGATGTTCAGCACCCTGACCTCTGAGGCCTTCCCTGGGCCTCAGCAGCCCGAGGATGGTGTGATGGGTCATGGTCACCCTGGGAGGTGACTCATCTGAAGCTGTGGTCGGGGTCAGGGGTCAGCAGTCAGGACACTGCAGGGCCGTGATAAGCCGTGCTTGGCAGCTGCTCTGCTCTAGTGGGTCAAGAGCGAGGGGGGGTGGCCTCAGCTCTGGACTCGGCTTGCAGGAGGCCAGCCCCAGGAAATGGAGGGACGAAGCCCCATGGCACCCTCTTGCCAGGCCTTGTGCTGGGACCTGGCATCACACTCACGGCCACCCTGTGATTCCAGCATGGATACGTCCATTCCAGGGCCGAGGCCTCTGAGACCACATGTCCCCAGCATCCACAAGACAGTGTCTGGAGCCGGGGCCTCACACGCGGGGCTTCCAGGGGCCACATGTGTTGTCCAGAGCCCGCAGCCTCCGCCCACACCCACTTGGGGACCCGGCTCCAACCCCAAGGGGCCTGGCCGCCTTCAGGTACAGCAGCCCCAGTGCAAGTGTCCATCCCGAGTGACTCAGCCTTCCCCTGGGGCACCTTGTCTGAGGTCCCCCTGAGAGATGCTAACAACCTGTTGGAAATGTGGACATCAGGACATCCCCCTTGTCATTACTCTGAACTCTTTTTGGTGAACCCCAACTTTTAACAGCTAACACCCCAAATTCCCAACTTACTTACTGAGGTAACTTCCTTAAAAAGAAACAAACAAACCAACAAAAAGCAATGAAAACACACCCCACTGAATGGAGAAGCAGCTCTGTGTCCACATCACACGCTTCCAGGCGGGCTCGCTCGCTCCTCTGTGAGGCCCCGGTGTGTGCTTTCACTGCCATGGCCCACATGTAATCTATGGCTGGGGAACTAAGATCCTACAAGTTTGCACAGCACACCCCCCAGAAAAGGATGGCCTCTTTCAGGGGCCCCATCAGCCCCCATCAGTCCCCCATCAGTTCCCCCCTTAGCTCCCCCAAGCAGCCCCCACCAGCCCCTCATCAGTCCCCACCAGCCACTCCATCAGCCCCCATCAGCCCCCCAACAACTCTCCATCAGCTCCCATAAGCCCGATCAGTCCCCCATTAACCCCCTCATCAGTTCCCCCATCAGCCCCCTTCATTCCCCCATCAACTCCCCTATCAGCCACCACAGCCCCATCAGCCACCACCTGCCCCCCTCATCGGCCCATCAACCCCCTTATGAGCCCCAGACCATGAGCCGGACAAGCTCCCTCTGCTCATCTGTGCTGACAGTGAGATTATAGCCATCACCAGCCAGGGCTGGGCCCCCGATGTGCCACCAGCCCCTCGCCAAGCAGGACTGATTCATCACAAGTGCTCAGACCCTGAAAAGTGCTCCCATTCCCAAGGAATATTTGTTCCTCTGGTAACTCCACCTTGGAAAAACCAGGTTTCCCTCCCAAGAAGTGCAAGAGAGAGAGGAAGAGCAAGTTTTTAGCCAAAATAAGTGGGAAGTAGAGCCTAACTCAGTCTTGACTCATTTCACAGATTTTCTGATTTAAGGATCTGAAGAGGTCCACTGCTTCTCTCGTCTGTCCCTGTGACTTCACACAAACCCAGCTGACAACGGCAAAGCGCTTTCTTTGTCCCCACATCAGTTCATTTAAAGGGGACATGTTTACCAGCAGCTTAATCTGTTTAGTGCAAATACTCTTACATTCTTTTCCTCCATCAGAAACAAAGTCCTTCAAAAATCACAGGGAAACTTGAAAGTCACAAGCTGGCCTTCGAGGCCATGTGACAGCCGTGTGCATCTCAGCTGCACACACACGCCTCGCTCAGCTCTCTCAACTTCCTCCCTTTGTGAAAAGTTAAGACCAGAAGCTGGCTTTCTGAGTGCTGGTCTCCATTTTTACAACTTTGCATCACACAAACAATACAGTACCAACAAAAGATCGCTTTGATCCAAAGAAGCCCGTTCCTCTGACAATCAGCCGAAAGGAAAGCAACTTGTATGTTCTGTAGAAAACTGACAATAAACTTAATTAGACCCAACATATTTAATAAGTGAACAATTGCTTGGCATTTCACAAACAGAATAAACTAAGATGCTTTTCTTTGGCTATCACATAGTTATATCAGGAAACATTTGATGCTACCAAAGTAATCAGCTGCCTGGAAGTTTTAATATCAGATTTGCAAAAGAAATATAGTATAATTGTAATACTGTACTTGCTTATATTTTACTTTAAATAGAGTAATCTTTTAAATTGAATTTAACTGTAAAACTTCCGTAAAATAAAAATGCATGATCTCATAAAATCAAATCAGTCTTTAATTGTAATAATAAAAATTACATTTAAGTAATGGTGTCTCTGAGTTAATAGCTCCATAAAAGAGCAGCTGAAGAGACAATCCGTGCTACCTGAGCAACTATTTGTTCAACATTTCTGTAATTAAAAGATGAGGTTTTGATACATTGAGCCCTGATTTGGCAGAACTCTTTGTTTGGAGGGAGCTCCCAAGGGAGCCCACCTGGACGTGATGAAAGATGACAGGGCAAAGATGACTTCTGTCCTTCTCCAAAGGGGTTATTCATACTAACCAGATTCCAGAGGAAAATGGCAACATTATATCTGGAAACATTAAGAAAAAATCAGTGCCGATATTACACGTATTAATAAAGATGGAAGTAAATTTTGCTGTTGTTATTCACTGAACAGTGAATAATATTTTCCCGGTATTATACACTAATTTGCTAATTTGCGGACTATGTGGTTTAAAAGTCTGATCATTTTTGAATGCATCATGAAGCTAAGTAATAAGAAAATTCTACTTCACCAATGAACTTTATTTTCAAGAAAGGCCCCCACTTGTTTGTCTTCAAAGTAACACATATTACTTCTGTCTCAGAGGAGAATATCTGAAGAGTTTAAAGGCAGCTGATGGGACAGCAGAATATATTTGCAAATCATTTACGTCTCATCAGGGACTTACATCCATACAAAGAACTCCTAAAAGTCAACAACAAAAGCAACCGAATTCCAAATGAGCACACAAAAATATAGCTTGTCCATTAAAAGCTTAACTTACCTTTTCTAAGGTTTCAATCCTTTTATCCACCTAATTATTGAGCAAAATTACTTGCAAAAAACAGGAGTGCCTAGCGACTCTTGACTTAAATCAACAGCAGAAGACTGGCCTCTGAACTACCTGGTCCGTACGGCCAGCGGATGCTTTCTTAGTTACTGAGACTGAAGGGGCAGTGTGATGAGCCTTGGGTAGGGAGCCCAGGGACACCAAGTCTTGCCCTCAGGCCCCCTGAGGCCTTGAGGGAGTAAATATGGGAAACAGCGACCAGGCCAAGTGGAACTTCGGGTATCTTCGGCCGCTGGCCCCCAACCCCAGTGCACAGCCCAGTAAACTGGACTTGTAGATGCCTTGTTCCCCAAGCCAGCTGGGCTAGAGTCTTGAACCACCAGGCGGTCTCCCCACTCTCCACGTTCACTCTCGGCACCCCCACCGTCAACTGTGGAACCGCAGCTCTGACCGCATCACCGGTCGGGTGACCACCTCTGGGGCCGGACCGCAGGCTGCCTGCCCCCAGCGCATCCCCGCCCCGCTGACGCGGCCTGACTCCCGCTCCCGCTCCGCACTTCGCGCCCAGGGATGGCGTCTCCGCCCTCCCTGGAAACAAAGCGCTAAGCTCCGGGCCGGGCCGCGCCAGCGCCCGCCCAGCCCCGAGAGGCCTCGCACAGCTAGAAAAGGCCTCCTCCTTTTGCTGTCTTCCTGCCCTTCCTGCCAGACGTATGGAGACAGCTGGGTCTTGAGACGCTATTTTAAACCAGGACCACGACCTTGAGGACGCAAGCCCCTCCGGCCGAGGGCGGAGACAGAGGGTCCTGAGGCCAGACGACCCTGTGGAGCCACCCAAGCAGGCTGTGCGTGTGAGTGACCACCCTCCGAGCTCCGTCACGGCGGCGACGGGGGCCCGCGGTGTCCCCGCCGCACCCCCACGGGGGACGCGGAGCCGAGCCCAGCGCCCCGGCTTGTGAGGCGGGCGCCGCGGGTGGGGGGCACCCAGGGCCGCCCGGCCGCCCCGCCCCGAGCTGCTTGGGCGACGCCGGGTTTGTCACTAACGCCACTCGCCTCACCTGAACGGCCGTCTTCACTGGCTGAAAGGAAGCCATTTTTTCCAAGTGCAGGGAATGCTGATGAGCGTCTCGTGCGGTGCCCTCTGAGGAGAAGGTCCTCTGAGGACCGGCCTAGGAGAACAGCCCGGACGTTCACGAGACTGTAGGCGAGGCCCGGGACACCTCGGCGACCGCACGCGCGCCCGCCCCGCCCGAGACGTCCCCTCGCGTCACGCCGGGCCCGTGACGTCCCCTCGCGTCTGCGGCTCCCACGCGGAAGTCCCTGGACCGGCCTGTCTCCGCCGGCGGCTCGGCTGCCTCGGGGAGGACGGCGCACGGATGTCGTCTCCCCGCGGGTGACTTTTCGCCCTTCACAGGTGATGTCTCTTACACTCGCAGCTTCTCTTTGGAGCCCTACGGTCACCCGGAGTTAGCCCCCACTGGGAGCTCCTGTGTGCCCAGCGCAGGTGTGGACAGGTGTACGCAGCTGTGCGCAGGTGTGCGCTGGGCGTCCGCACGGGCACGAAGCCAGGGGACCAGTGGGCGCCTGACCCGCAGCCACTCAACGCGGCGTTGCCTGGGTGCCGCCCGGGACAAACACAGGGGTGCGGGCATCCTGCGGGGAGCCGATGCCTGTCCTGCGAGGAGCCACATGGGACCGATGCCTGGCCAGCCTGGCAGGGGGGAGAGAACGGGGCGCGCGGACCTGCCCTGGCCGAGGCGCCCGCTGCGGGGATGACCGCGGCCAGAGCACAAGGCCGCGGGAGGGGCCCGCCAGGTGGCCGCAGAGCAGGCCTGGGCCTTCATCCTCAGGGCAGTGTCATCACAGGGATGACGAGATGATCAGGATGCCTCCTGCGGTTTTCTATCTTCTTTTTAACGGAGAGCAGGCCTGAGCCTTCATTGCAGGGCAATGAGTGTCATCACAGGATGTCGCAATGTTTTCTTTCTTTTCTTTTTGAATTGATTTTATTGGCCTATAGTCGCTTTTCCGTGTTGTTAGTTTGTATTGTGCAGTGAAATGAATCAGGCATACATAGGCATATATCCCTTCCTTTTTGGATTTCCTTCCCATTTAGGTCCCACAGAGCATTGAGTAGAGCTCTCATTAGTTATCTAGTCCATGCATAGTATCAATACTGTACATGGGTCAATCCCAGTCTCCCAGCGCCTCCCAGCACCATCCCTCTCCCCCTTGGTGTCCATATATTTGCGTGTAGAGATGTGGATGGACCTAGAGACTGTCAGACAGAATGAAGTCAGAAAGAGAAAGACAGATATGGTGTACTAACACAGAAATCTGGGATCCAAAAAAAGTAGTAATAGGTGATCTTATGCTGCAAAGCAGAAACAGGGGCACAGCCATAGAAAACACTTGCATTTGTAGAAGATTCTTCCAAGAATTTAGGAAGAAAGGCTGGGGAGGGGAGGAGGTGTGGGGCAGGCTGACCCCAGCTTCCACAAGGTCAGCGCTGCCACTGCAGGGCAAGAACGGCACAGGTGCCAGGAGCAGCTGCAGAAGCAAAGGTGGATGCAGGTGGGAGGGTCTGTGTGGAGGCCCCGCTGGGACAGAGGGTGGCCTGACCGAGAGTCCTGCCCCGCAGTGGACAGAGGGTGTGAGGAGGGGAAGCAGACGCTGAGCGGCGCCAGCACTCACCCGGGTCAGCAGCTCTGCCAGGTGCCCAGTGAGGCGGGAGCGGGCTCGGGACGCGGGTCCCGAAGACAGGGCCGTGGCCACCCTGTCCAAGGAGCCGGGATTCAGTCTAGCTTGAAGTCAGTTCAGCCACATTGATCGATGCCATTGCTGTTTTCCTTGGGGAAGCCTGAGTCTAGCAAAGGTGCTGCCGCCTGCACTCGCGGTGCTAAGAGCTGGGACAGTCACGGACCAGGGAGGCCGGTAGCTGAGCAGTCTCGTGAGAGGAGGCGGCTCCGGAACTCAAAATATGAGGACTTGTTGGGGGCAACACAGCCCCGGGGTGGGTGGGGGGGCGGCGGTGCAGTTCTGACTGTAGCTGCGTTGGAATCACTGCAGAGCTTGGCAAAGGACAGATGTCTGGGACTGCTCCCCAACTTCTTGGTTCACTGAGTCTGCAGCACCCCGAGAATTTGCCTTTCTGTCAGATTCCCACCTGATGCCAACGTCACTGATCTCAGGAGCAACCCCAGGAAGCACAGGGGCACAAGGTGGGGCACGAGCCAAGGCAGAGGGCCCCGTGACAGCAAGGACTGCCACGTACAGGTGCCCGGGCCCCTCCCCAAAGGCCTTTAAAACTCCCAGGGGACCGTGCAGTGCACCCGAGGTGACAGCCGAGGACCCCGGTCAGGGCGTGAGCGGCTTCCCCCTGCTGTGTGCCACTCGTGACACACGGGCATTCTGCTTCTAACCTTTTATTCTAGATTGGAGTCCAGGTGATTAACCATGTTATATTAGCTTCACATGTACAGCAGAGGGATTCAGTTATACATGTATCTATTCTTTTCCCATTTAGATTGTTACATAATATTGAACAGAGTTCCCTATGCTTTGCAGTAGGTCCTTGTTGGTTATCCATCTTAAATACAGGAGTGTATGCGTGTCAACCCCAAACTTCCTGACTGTCCCTCTCCCACCCGTCCCCTCTGGGAACCATAATTCCCCATCAAGGCCACTGATGAGATCTGAACAAGCTGGAGTCAGGAAACACAGCATCGGAGATTTGTCCTCCCAGTTCACACCGGCTCCCTCACAGGTGTGGGCCCCGGGCGTGGTGCTCGGCCCCGCCCACCTCACACTGCACAGGTGAGGACCTCCGTCATCTCCGGCAGCCCTGCAACCCCTCGGTGTGGGGTTTACTGAGAGACACCTGGGAGCCACTAAAATCCTGCCCATGGGGAGTGTCATGGCAGAGTGTGCATTTTAGGTAGATCCTCAGACTGATTTAAACAGGAAATGAGAGATCTTTTTTGCACAGTAGTGGTCCTGGTAAAGATAAAGAGAGTGTTGGAGGGCAAGGACAGATGCGAGTTTTAAACTGGAGGTAAGATCTGCAGGACTCAATGACAGGAAACTAGGCGTATCACTTTCTTTGGAGAGCATCTGTTGACTCTTAGCAGTGGAATCCTCAACTGTCGGATTAATGCAGATTACAGAAACAGCTTTAGGCCTCTCAGTTCTACCTTTCCCCGTGTCTCCTTTCTTTTTCTTTCTCTCCATCATGAACTGCATGTTGTCTGACCCCAGTGCCATAAAATCGGGCCTGCAGAGCCGCTCTCTGTCCTCATGTTGAGAAGAGCACTGGATCAGATGCACGCAGACTTGTGGAAGCATGCTCGGTGCGTGAGCACGTGGTTCCTGCTCCGCAGCAGCTCACCCCTCACCTGTGGCCTCAGGAAGAGCACCCAGGACCAGCTGAGTCAGGAAGAGAAAGCTGAGACCTTGGGTGTGAACGGTTGTGTGCGATGGGCTGCTGTACCTCCCAAAAGTGGGCAGCAGGAGCCCTCCGGCCCCTCGCAGGCTGCTCTGAAGAGCTGTGGTTGAGGGGATCCGCCCAGCAGGCAGGACTTCAGGGACAGTGTCCATTCATTCTGCCTGGAAGGAGGTGTAGCTGAACTCCCCCGAGAGGTGTTGTTGCTGGGCTGGGTGGTCAGAGATTTGGAAGGAAACAGGTGGAGAGTCAACCACGAGGTGTGAGGAGGCCCACGGAGAGACCTCTGCAGTGGACACAGAAGGAGAGTATCCGGGTCCCGCGGAAGCTTAGAAAGGACAGCCTCATCAGATAAGGATGGGCTTGGGAGCATCCGAGGCCTCTCTCCCAGCTGCCACGGCCATGTGGATTGACTCTCAAGCAGATTGGCTAAAGCAACGGGGATGGAGCCTGTGCTGGGGCTCCTCGGTGTTGGTGTCCACTCACAGAGGCCACCATGGCTACGGCCACCCTGAGCCACCCGCTGCCAGCAGCAGAGGCCAGTGCTGAGTCCGCAGGTGGTTCCAGCCCGCAGGGGGGCCAGCTGCCCCCTGACAGTGGGTGGACAGCGTCTCCATGGTGGGAGAGGCAGGCCTGCCTGCTCTCCGGAACAGACAGGTGCTCCAGAAAGAGATTTGCTTTCTCGGCCCACAATGCTTTTGCCAAAATTGCCATCCATAGAATAATGCAATACCCTTTTCATCAACCGATATTCCTTATAACACTGCTTCTGACCAGGGAGACTCATCTACGGCAAGTCAGCTCCTGTCTGTGCAAGTCCCCACCCTCAGCACCTCCTCCTTTCCCTGCTCGGTCACAGGACCAGGGATGTGGGGCGCCGTGCAGGGCTGGGGCAGCGTCCTCCCAGCTGTGCTGGATACTCTGAATCCGTGACCGAGTAAGGTCGAGCGTTCAGCTCAGAAGTCTTTCCTGAGTCAGATGTACGCAGATGTACATGTCCCCAGACTGAACAAGGTTCTCGCAAATCTCCTTACATCCCTTTATCGTGATCATGACTGCACTTGACTAACATCATCCGCCTACACGTTTGCCCCCCTACCTAAAGATCTAAAATGCCCAGGGGTGTGGTGCCGGTCACATGCACAACATTTGATGAAGTGAGGTGAAAGTCGTTCAGTCGTGCCTGACTCTGCGACCCCTTGGACTGCAGCACGCTAGGCTTCCATGCATATTATATCTCGGGATATTCTTCATCATATCCTGGAGTTTGCTCCAACTCATGTCCATCGGGTCAGTGATGCCATCCAACCCTCTCATCTTCTGTTGTCCCCTTCTCCTCCTGCCTTCAATCTTTCCCAGCATTAGGGTCTTATCCAGTGAGTCAGTTCTTCTCATCAGGTGGCCAAAGTACCAGAGCTTCAACTTCAGCATCAGTCCTTCCAATGAACACCCAGGACTGATCTCCTTTAGGATGGACTGGTTGGATCTCCTTGCAGTCCAAGGGACTCTCAAGGGTCTTCTCCAACACCACAGTTCAAAAGCATCAATTCTTTGGCACTCAGCCTTCTTTATGGTCCAACTCTCACATCTGTATATGACTCCTGGAAAAACTAAGCTTTGACTACATGAACCTTTGTCATCAAAAGAAAAGGTAAATGACATTATATAAATAGAAAAAGACAACATGATCAGGGATTTCACAGAAGAGGAAATAACAAAGTTATCATATAAGAAGTCAACAAATATTGTAAAGTTAAAAAATAGATAAACTAATTTAAAATAAAAAAAGGAGAAAAAAAGAAGTCAACCTACAAGAATCATATTTCTGTATAGAAGCAATAAACAATTAGAAAAAAACGTAGATAGTAAATATTTACAGTAGCTCCAAAAATCATACATTTAGGTATAAATGCTAAACATATTCTGAAAACTGTAAAACCTTGATTAAAGAAAGGAAGGAAGATATAATTAGATGGAGAGACATACAATGTTCATGGATTATAAAACAGTCTTCAACCACCCTACAGGTTTAATGAAATTCCAATGAACATTCCAGTGGAACTTCTGTCTGTGTATTCAAGCTGATTCAAAAAACAATAGGGTGGACATCCCTGGTGGTGCCGTGGATGAGAGTCTGCCTGCCAATGCAGGGGACGTGGGTTTGATCCCTGGTCCAGGAAGATCCCACACGCTGAGGAGCAACTAAGCCTGTGAGCCACAACTACCGAGCCCAAGTGCTGCAACTACTGCAGCAGGTGTGCCTAGAGCCCGGGCTCCGAGCAGGAAAAGCCCACAGTGAGAAGCTGGGCACCACAGCCACATGCACCCCCTGCTTGCCACACTAGGGGGAGCCAGTGGGCAGCAAGGAAGCCCCAGCACAACCAAAAGTAAGTAAATAAACAAACTTAAAAAAAATAGGGAAAGACAAAGCAGCCAAAATAGCCAAACAACTGTGGAAAAGAAGAGCAAACTTGGAGGACTCCCAGTAACCAATTTGGCGGGGGGGCGGGGATGGAGAATGTTTGTAAGTCACTTATCCATCAGGCGGAGAAGGCAATGGCACCCCACTCCAGTACTCTTGCCTGGAAATCCCATGGAACGGAGGAGCCTGGTAGGCTACAGTCCTGGAGTCACGAAGAGTTGGACATGACTGAGCGACTTCACTTTCACTTTTCACTTTCATGCATTGTAGAAGGAAATGGCAACCCACTCCAGTATTCTTGCCTGGAGAATCCCAGGGACGGGGGAGCCTGGTGGGCTGCCATCTGTGGGGTCACACAGAGTTGGACACGACTCAAGCGACTTAGCAGCAGCAGCAGTATCCACCAGAAGACTCGTATGCAGAAACCACGATGGATTCAAGCAACACTTTCTTTCAATTTTTTTTGGTTTGTTGAATGTTAAGTTTTGTTTTGTTTATTTTTATTGCTAGATATTTGCTTTACAATACTGTACTGGTTTCTGCCATACATCAATGTGAATCAGCCACAGGTATATGTATATATAGGCATGTGTGTATATCAGTTCAGTTCAGTTGCTCAGTCATGTCCGACTCTTTGCAATCCCATGAATTGCAGCACGCCAGGCCTCCCTGTCCATCATCAACTTCTGGAGTTTACCCAAACTCATGTCCATTAAGTCGGTGATGCCATCCAGCCATCTCATTCTCTGTCGTCCCCTTCTCCTCCTGCCCCCAATCCTTCCCAGCATCAGGGTCTTTTCCAATGAGTCAACTCTTCACATGACATGGCCAAAGTATTGGAGTTTCAGCTTCAACATCAGTCCTTCCAATGAACACTCAGGACTGATCTCCTTTAGGATGGACTGGTTGGATCTCCTTGCAGTCCGAGGGACTCTCAAGAGTCTTCTCCAACACCACAGTTCAAAAGCATCAATTCTTCAGCACTCAGCTTTCTTCACAGTCCAAATCTCACGTCCATACGTGACTACTGGAAAAACCATAGCCTTGACTAGACGGACTTTTGTTGGCAAAGTAATGTCTCTGCTTTTAAATATGCTATCTAGGTTGGTCATAACTTTCCTTCCAGGGAGTAAGTGTCTTTTAATTTCATGGCTGCAATAACCATCTGCAGTGATTTTGGAGCCCAGAAAAATAAAGTCTGATACTGTTTCCACTGTTTCCCCATCTATTTCCCATGAAGTAATGGGACCAGATACCATGATCTTAGTTTTCTGAATGTTGAGCTTTAAGCCAAATTTTTCACTCTCTTCTTTCATCAAGAGGCTTTTTAGTTCCTCTTCACTTTCTGCCATAAGGGTAGTGTCATCTGCATATCTGAGGTTATTGATATTTCTCCCGGCAATCTTGATTCCAGCTTGTGCTTCTTCCAGCCCAGTGTTTCTCATGATGTTGTACTCAGCATAAAAGTTAAATAAGCAGGGTGACAATATACAGCCTTGACATACTCCTTTTCCTATTTGGAACCAGTCTGTTGTTCCATGTCCAGTTCTAACTGTTGCTTCCTGAGCTGCATACAGGTTTCTCAACAGACAGGTCAGGTGGTCTGGTATTCCCATCTCTTTAAGAATTTTCCACAGTTTATTGTGATCCAGTGAAAGGCTTGGGCATAGTAAATAAAGCAGAAATAGATGTTTTTCTGTGTATATAGGTATGTGTGCATATAGGTATGCGTATATATAGGTATGTGTATATATTGGGCTTCCCCTGGCTCAGCTGGTAAAGAATCCGCCTACAATGCTGGAGACCTGGGTTCGATCCCTGGGTTGGGAAGATCCCCTGGCGAAGGGAATGGCTACCCATCCAGTATTCTGGCCTGGAGAATGCCATGGACTGCGTGGTCCACAGGGTCGCAAAGAGTCAGACACGACTGAGCGCCTTTCACTTATGTGTACATCACACGCATGGGGACGGCTGTGAGGGGGCAGGGAAGCCGACAGCACGCGGTGCTGCTGAGGAAGTGACGCAGTGGGAACTCGCTGACAGCGTCCTGTGAGGTTACGCACACTCACCACCAGACCCCCACTCCTAGACATCGACCCAAGAAAAGTGAAAACACGTGATCACTCAGAAACCAGCAGATGAATGTTTATAGGGGCTGTATCCCTAGTTGCCAAAAACTAAAATCAACCCAAATGCTCATTAAGCTGTGAATGGATTAACAAGGTGAGGCGCAGTCCCCAGATGGAATGTGTCTCAACAGTAAAAAAGGAACTCGGCTTGCATGTCACAAGACGGATGAATCTCAGCCACATCACACTTAGACCAGGCCCAAGAGGTCACACAGAGTGTGACTGCGTGTACAGGACATGCTAGAGTGAGCAGAGTTGCAGGGACAGAAAACAGCTGCATGGCTGCCAGGGGCTGCGGACAAGGGGGAGGAATTGGTTACAATGGACGGAAGGAGACATTTATGATGATGGGTCGTATGTCTTGATTTTGGTGCTGGTTTCGTGATTGTGTTTGTCAAAATGCATGGAACTGTACAATCAAAAAGGCACGTGTGTTTTTTTACCCCGATATACTTAACTTTATAAATACTCCAGGTATAGAAATATAAATTTAAAGGAATATTATTGCTTCAAACAGGAAATAAAGGGAATTCCAAAAAATAATGGTATGCCTGGCTAAATTCTAGTACACCCATACCCTGTATTATTTTGCAGCTGTTAATTATATTTGTAATATACAAACTTGAATTTCCTACCAATAATTAACTCTACAAATGCAATTTGAAGAGCAGAGCTAAATTTCTTCTAAGAGAATCGTAATCTAGACGAGTTAAAGAGCTAAGCGTGTCCAAATGTCCCCTGTCCCAGTCCTCTCTCCCTCACCTTTTTATTGATCTGAGCCATTGCTTGTTAAAACCCGAGAGGAAATAGAAGTACAGGGCATCCCAGAAAACAATTAATTTATCTCCCAATATAATCAACACAGGCTCAATAAAAAGAATCTGAAACCAAATGTTCAGATGAAGATTACATGCCTTTGTTTTCCATCAGTTTTTATGGTGTTGAAACAAGGATTTTTTTTTTAAAGCCTTGACTTTCAAAAGGTCACATGAGCACCGTTTCCCTAAATCTTTGTCTGGTCTCACAACAAGGCGAGTTTCCTTAATGCTGCCGCCCATCAGGTAAAAGCCAGGCTGAGGGGAAAGTTAAATAAAAAGCTATCTCAAATAGCATTTTTAAAAGGCAAACATCAACCTTGTAAGTATTAAAAGCACGTTCTGAAATCCGCTCTGATGACAGTTTAAGAAAGCTGCTTTTATGTGCGGGGAGCCCTGTGGTGCAAGGTCTTTTAAATGCGAGTGTTTACCTAAAGGACCGGCAAGGCCAGAAGCTGGCCTTGAAGAGGCGCCGTCAGGTGGCACCCGGGGAGCTCAGCCTGGAACTAATAAACTGTCCCGCACCTTTGTCTCGCCCAGAAAGACCCGGCCTGCGCTCTCACAAGAACGTACAAGCCTCTTTAAAGGACTTGGGTTTTCACTCTGCGTCTCTGTACTTGTTGATTTAGAGTTCCTGTGAGTGACAGTGTACATCACGGGGTTTTTTTCTAACTCTGTCATCTGTGCTACTGAGTGTACTTTGACTCAGATCAAAGTTGAAAGCTTCTAGAAAGATACACAAACCACAGTGTGACAAATAGCATGCTGTGTTTGACCCAGCAAACAATAAATTACTTTCATCAATCCCGGTAAAGAATCCCATGTTTTCAATGCTAATTCTGAGGTCTGAAATGACAGAACTTTACCACATTCTCAAAGAACGAAGAGCTTTAAATAATATGGAAAAGATATAAATAAAACTCACATACTACAAGTATTGAAATTTCCATTGTTCAGAGAACTGTGATTTCAATCTGCTCTTGTCTGAAATCCAGTCGTAAAGTTTAAACTAAGTAGCATAAGTTCCAATAAAACATGTTAATTTGCCTCTCTTTTCATTGTTGTTAGTTGCTCAGTTCCGTCTGATTCTTTGCGACCCCATGGACTGTAGCTCACCAGCCTCCTCTGTCCATGGGATTCTCCAGGCAAGAATACTGGAGTGAGTAGCCATGCCCTCCTCCAGGGGATCTTCCCGACCCAGAGACTAAACCTGTGTCTCCTGCATTGCAGGCGGATTCTTTACTAGCTGAGCCACCAGGGAAGCCCTCTCTTTTCACAGTTGAAAATAATTTGTAGTTGTATCTGTGGCCACTCAGACGGCATGGACTACACAAGCTTGCTCTCACCTTGTGGACTCACCAGGGCTGCTCTGATCAGGAATGGTCATCAAATAATATGGGAACAGGAACACCCCCTTAGCCACCTGTAACCACTACTCAGCAAAACCACCAACCACCACAAGCACAAGCTGCCTCCAGGCACTGGGGAAGTGCTCCACATTCCTTCCCTCAGTGATCCCTACAAAATTACCTCACAGTTTACACGTACCACTAACTTAATCTAACGCAGACATTATCACTCCCATTCACCGGGTGAGGAAACTAAGGCACAAGGAAGTTGACTGTGCTGCCCAAGACCACATATACCTCGTAAGTGACCGAGCCTGGACTTGAACCTAAGTCTTTTCACTTCTAAAACCCAGATCTTACTGCATTGCAGTTCAGTTCAGTTCAGTTCAGTCGCTCAGTCGTGTCCGACTCTTTGCGACCCCATGAATTGCAGCACACCAGGCCTCTCTGTCCATCACCAACTCCCGGAGTTTACCCAAACCCATGTCCATCGAGTCGGTGATGCCATCCAACCATCTCATCCTCTATCGTCCCCTTCTCCTCCCGCCCCCAATCCTACCCAGCATTAGGGTCTTTTCCAATGAGTCAACCCTTCGCATGAGGTGGCCAAAGTATTGGAGTTTCAGCTTCAACATCAGTCCTTCCAATGAACATCCAGGATTGATCTCTTTTAAGATGGATTGATTGGATCTCCTTGCAGTCCAAGGGACTCTCAAGAGTCTTCTCCAACACCACAGTTCAAAAGCATCAATTCTGCGGCGCTCAGCTTTCTTCACCGTCCAACTCTCAGTAACAACAGTTTATCCTAATAAATAGTTACCGTGCTGTGCTCAGTCGCTTGAGTCACGTCCAAGTCTTTGCGACTCCATGGACTGTAGCCCGCCAGGCTCCTCTGTCCATGGGATTCTCCAGACCATACTGGAGTGGGTTGCCATGCCCTCCTCCAGGGGATCTTCCTGACCCAGGGATCAAACCACCATCTCCTGTGTCTTCTGCACTGCAGGCAGATTCTTTTCCGCTGAGCCACCAGGGAAGCCCAATAAACAGTCTCTATAATGGTTTAAGAATTGATAATACATATCTTTTATTTCAGAATCCTTCCAGAATCAAAGAAAAAAGTCCTTCTTTTTTATCCCTAACTGAAGGTTTAAATTACATGGCTATTCCAGCTTGGAAAAGGATGAAGTCCACACTGGGTTGCTGGGTGCCTGCTGTGGGTAGGTTACTGAGCTGTGTGCTGGGAACACCACAATGAAGAAAATCAAGTAAAACAATTTACAGTTCCATGAGCCTTCTTGTTTTGATTTTTTTTAATGTAGTTTTCGATTCAGATGTTCTGCCAGAATCTAAAACCCAGTCAATTCAAACTGGAGCTAACATTTTAAATTTTGAATAATCCTTCTATCCCCTACAACCACCCAGGAAAATTAGGTGACACAATTTGGGTGACAATTGATAATCGCAGAACAAAAATACGGAAGTTGCAAACTGCAGAGAGAAAGCGGCTGGCCTGTTTCCGAGAGATCAGAAGCGACAAAACACGCGGGAAGCCCTGGGCCGTGGAAACGCCAGAAGTGACGGCAAGGAGCTGCTTTCACTCTTCCCTCACAAGCAAAGCAGACTCACCGGCCGTGCTTAGCGATGCTTCGTTTCTTGGCTGTCGGCCTCTTTTGTTAGAGTTATTATAGAAATTCCTACGGAAAAAAATAAGTCTCAATTATGAAGCTAAAGCTTTCTTCTTTTCCACATTGAAACCGTTTCTAATGAGTCGTGATGGTGTGAGGCCACGCAGGTAAACCTGGCTTCGTGCACTGAACTTTCTCTCCTGCACCTTCGCGCACCTGCTCCCCGAGCTCCAGGGTACCTGGACCCCCTCATGCCCGTCCTGTGGGTCCTGCGTGGCCACCTCCTGCCCACCCTCAGCCCTGACACTGCTCCATCCCTTCCTGAAAGCTCTCCTCACCCAGGCTCTCCTCTCTCCAGCTGAACTCCTGGGCAGGACCCCTGCTGGTCCAACTCCTCACAGCAAGGGGCCACCAGTCCTGCCCTGGCTCTGCACCTCCAGCCCTTCCCTTCCCACCCCGGCTGTCTGCAAGCCTGTCCCCTCTCCCCTCCTTCCACACCCAAGCCTGCTCTCCCGGGTCCTGGACACACACCTGCCCCAGCTGCTCACCTGTGTGCCTCCTTCCAGGACCTCGCTCTGCACATGCTGCTCAGATCTCTTCGTCTCTTCTGGTCCACTTTCCCTCAGGTCGTCTCTGATCTTGCATTCTCACCCCAAACCCGTGTCATCTCTACCCCCCCAGCTCCCCCGCCCTAGCCCACCCATCCTCCTCCGAGAGTGGACGGCAGCTCTTTTTATCTTAATGTCAGTTCTTCACGTGCATGTTTTTCTTCTCTTTCTAAATGATAATCTCCTTGAGGGCAGGACCCTGAACTGATTTCACTTCGATGTCGCTGGAGTTCTTTCATAGACTTTCATAGACTAGGCATTTCATAAATATTAGTTTAATGAATAGGCAATCAAACATGTATTTAGAGATAATGGCCATGTAAATTAGTTATGCTGACAACAGCACAGGAACAAACTTTATTTAAAATATACGATATGTGAAAATACTTCCAAACCAAGCCACTCAGAGGATTATCATATAATAGAACAACTTCAGAAAAAGAGAACTCACTTTTTATGTATTATCTTTTATTTAGGAGTTTCTTTTTGTATTTCTACTTACACAAAACTACCTCTTTTTCTGTTAAAGGAGTTTAAGCTTCATAAAAGTTCTCAACATGACATTTGTTCCAGCCTGGTGTTTAGTTCCTGTTTGACACTCACAACTGAGGCAGCTGGGGCCTTTCAGTATTCAACCTCATGCATTGCTGTGTACACAAAACGTGATGTCTTCTTACAAAATTCACACACCTGCTGTACTAAATATACTCCAAACTCACTTTCTTTATGATTCATTTTAAGGGCAATAAAGAGACAGTGACAGTTATTATAATAGGATTTAATATGAATGAAAAGTATAACCTATGTGTAAGACTGTTGCTACCTAAAGGCTCAGAACTAAGAAATTGAGTGCAGTTGGAAAAAAAAAAAAATCATGGATACTTCATATAGAAACTTCTAGAGGATTTCAGTAACAGTGAGAATAAATATGAATGACACGTATGACACTTTGAATTCTCACAAAACATTTACTTCCAAATTATCTTTGAGTCTGAAAACACCCAGGCAACTGCATAAAAGTAGTTCAATGGACTCATTCTAAATAATTTCTTCATTAATAAATTCTGGACCCATGAGCTAAGATTTCACTTAAAAAGTAGTAGTGATACGGTTCTTATGTGAAAACGAGTGAACTACCCTCAATGAAGCTGTCTTCCCAGACAATTTCACTTGCCCAGACAAAGCCCGTGGTGCGGTCCCGCCCAGGGGCCGTGGAGGGGGCGGGCGGGGGGACACAGTCACAGGCAGGGCTCCCCGCAGCCTGACCCACCCGGCCCTCGTGCACCCGCGCTCTCACAGACGCTCTGGGGCGCCACCCTCTGAGCCGGGCCCCACCCTGGGCCTGCTCTGGCCATTGCTGTGGAGAACACGCCTGGGCCGGCCTGAGATGAAATGCTCGTGGGGCACGACTGAGGGACCCCAGCTGCCCCAGATGCCCTGGGCAGCCAGCGGCCAAGGCCTCCAAGGCCCTCTGAATGAGAGCGCTTTTCGGTTCCTCCCTCAGCAAGCTGCCTGTTCATGCAAGAAGTCATCCCCGCTGAGGCCTCCAGCTAAGCCCAGCCAAAATCGCCAACCTGTGGAGTCACAGCTCAGATGAGTCTTACTGCTTGAAACCCTCTGCGTCTGGGGTGGAGAGGGGCTGTGATGGGACATTACTGTGACCACAGACAACGGACACAGCCTGGAATCA
The DNA here is from genome assembly GCF_054371585.1 of Giraffa tippelskirchi. Taxonomy (NCBI): domain Eukaryota; kingdom Metazoa; phylum Chordata; class Mammalia; order Artiodactyla; family Giraffidae; genus Giraffa; species Giraffa tippelskirchi. Next base: position 160,163,702 of record NC_137284.1, read on the forward strand.
CAGAGGGACCGAGTATACAAACAGATAACAGCCAGACCGTATGTGATAACAGAATGTTGACCCACAGTCTGGCAACAACCAGCCAAGAAGCCAGCCCGTAGTCCCTGCAGCCATCAGGCTGGGCAGTCAGGATTGATCCACACCAGCTTTTTTTGTGTGTTTGTTTCATCCCATCCTGTCAAGTCAGGGCAAAGCAGAAAAGCTAAGTGTGCCCCAAACCAGGCACATCAGATGTCCCACTTCTGTCATATTTAGCCCATCTCCAGCTTCCCTGTGCCCACAGCCTCCTGCAGGGCACACCTGAGCCCCCCCTTTTCACTCCTGCCCACCTTCGAGGTTCTGCTGGACACAAGTGCTGGTGGCCAACGCCCGCCTGATAGACAACCCTTAACCAACAGCATGTCTGCTTGGTCGGTCTTTCTTTGCTTCCACTACATGAGCGAGCAGAGAAGTGTAGACATCATCACCAGCTCTGACAGGAGCCAAATGGATGGGTCATAACGTAAATACATAGTGCCCGGTCAAAAAGCTGTATTTTCACATCCCTTCGCTTCAGTTTTGCCTTTTACAGCAGAGTCTTTCGTCGCAGATGACTCGAGACATTCCTCACCGTGTGCCCAGGGGCTTCTCTTAACCCTTCAACCCCGAAGCCTTTCTCCTCTGAAGCCCCTTCCCGTGATCATCCTTGTCAGTCTCCTCTAAAGTCACCACCTGGTCGAAATCCACCCGATCTTCAATCAGCGATGGCTTTTCCCGCGAGGCCACCACGCCATTCCCATCAGCTATAGTACGTCCTGACGCTCACACGATCTGTAATCTTAGCTTTGCAATCTCTTTGCCTCATGTTCTTAAAAGTGTGCAGTGTCCTCCCTCAGGCAGAGGTGGACGACGAAGCTGCGGCACAGCTGGCAGTGCAGCGTGGAAGGGGCATTTCTGTGGGGCTGATTCTGTAAGTGTTCTGGTGGATCAATTTTGATCATGAAGCTAGGACAGCAACAATTCACTGTTTTCATAATTTTCTTATATTTTAGAAAGATCTTTTGGAAACAAAAACAGCATGGTAAAAAATTTTATCTAAATACAACCCTCAATACTTTTTATTTTTCAAGTGTGATTCCCTTGATCACATATTCACTTTTACAGTCTGTCTCTTTGTATACATGCATTGGAGACATGGCTAAATGGTATTCACCAAATGTTCATGGTAACTACTCCTTGTGGTGGGGCCTTATGTGTGTCCACATATGTTTATACATGTGTGTATATGTTTACTTTCTTCTTTGTACGGTTATATATTATTAGTTTTTAAAAGGCTCTATGATTTTACAAAAACAGTGAAGTTTTTCTTTTCAAAAACCCAAAACTTGAAAATATACAAATAAATATTTATTCAATAACTTACCAACAATTTATGAAAGTAAAAAAAAAAATCACGGAAGAGTTTACAAATGTGTATATACCAAATAAATGGTAGGTACTAGAGAGCTAAGGGAGTAAGTAAAAAAATTCAGGGATCATATAAAGTAAAAGGTTAAAAAACTAAAAGAACAGATAATGAGCAAGGGAGAAAGAAAAATTACCCAATGAAAGGGAATGAAAGCAAGTAACCCAAGAAGAAGACAGTTATAGGGGAAAAAAACAAAACAAACAAAACATCTAGATTCACAATGCTGATTTTTACTTTGACATGTAAATAGCTTGCAGATATCACTCCCATACTCACAAGGAAAGAGCTGAAAAAAATCAACAACTTTTCTTAGGACGACCAGAAGATCAAGATCAGAGGGCAAACCATCACCCAAAAACCGAGCTGGCTCGCTGATCCCTGGAGTGTGGACCAGCTTAAGAGGGAAAAACCACTGGGGGGCCAGGTCTTTTGTGAGTTTTACCTCCAGGAGTTTCTCCGGTACTCATGGTGAATCTTGCAGGAAGACCCCCTTCCCCTGGTGTCCACGGCGATAGGAGGGAACACGCAAGGGGGGCGGCGTTTTGAAATACACACGGAGCTTTCTCTTCTTTGCTCAGAGACCTGGCCTCATGGGAAACTTTGCTGCTGGAGCCAGTGACCTGGGGAGAGGACAATGGGCGAGCTGAACCCCTGCGAGTCTTCGTGTCTCATACAAGGGAGGGGAGGGAGGCTGACGGCTCTTGTAGAGCTCACAGCCATGGACACTGGCCCATTAAAAAGTGAGGATTTATCCTAGGATTATAGAATGCTTCTCCTCTCCAAAACCCAGCCACCCCATCAGCAGGGCTCCAGGATAATCAGAGGGGATTATGACTAAGAGAGATGAGACAGAGCATCTATCGAAGAGAGAGATTCAAGGGAAATCCAACGATAGTAGAGGAAAGAAGAACGAAGACCACAGCAGAAATGGAAGCACTGATACCTCCAGCTACAGCAAGGATTAAACACAGCACAACTCCTCACCAGATAAACGAAAAACATTACACTAAAGGTCTATTTACCTCACTTCCTAGTACCCAAAGCATATGCCTGGCTCCCATCAAAAATAACAAGACATACAAAAGGCATTTTAAAAATTGCTGTCTGGGACGTCCCTGGTGGTGCAGTAGATGGGGATCCACCTGCCAATGCAGAGGACATGGGTTCAATCCCTGGTCTAGGGAGATCCCACATGCCACGGACACCACAGCTACTGAAGCCCGCACATCCTGGAGCCTGTGCTCCACAACAAGAGGAGCCACTGCAGTAAGAAGCCCACGCGCCAAAGCGAGGAGGAGCCCCTGCTCGCCACAACTAGAGAGAGAGGGGCCCACACACAGCAGCCAAGACCCAGGGAGGCCAGAGGAGCCACTGCACCAAGAAGCCCACGCGCCAAAGCGGGGAGGAGCCGCTGCTCGCCCACACACAGCAGCCGAGACCCAGGGAGGCCAGAAACTCAATAAATAAACCTGATGTCTGAAAAGGCAAAGCAAGCATGAGAACCGGACTCCTATACGGCAGAGATTTTGAAATTATCAAATGGGTCTTTTTTAAAACAATGATAAATATGATGACGGCTTTAGTGGAAAAATATAAACAACATGCAAGAACAGACAGGTAATTTAAGCAGAGATGGAAATTCTAAGAGTCAAAAGGAAACCCTAGAAATTAAAACTACTGTAAAGAACTGAGTGCCTTTGATGGTTCATCAGGAGACTGTGGCACATGGCCAAGGAAAGACTCAGTGAGCCTGAAGACACATCAGTAAAAACTTCCCAAACAGAAGTGCAAAGAGAAAAAAGAATGAAAAAGAAAGAAGATCCAATAACTGTGGGAGAATTCCCAAAGATTTAACATTTGTGTAATTAGACTATCGGAAGGAGAAAGAAAGAGGGGGGAAAATGAAATATTGGAAATAATAATGGATAAGAATTTCCAAAATTAATAGTAGATACCAAACCACAGATTCAGGAAGCTCAGCAACATCAAGCAAGATAAATACCAAAAATTGTATACCTGGCATATCACATACAAATTACAGAAAACCAAAGAAAAAGAAGAAATCTTGAAAGTCAGAGAAAAAAAAAAAATTAACCTTACCTATAGAGGAATAAGGATAATATTTACATCAGATTTCCCCTCTGAAATCATGCAAGCAAGAAAAAAGTGGAGTAAAATATTTAAAGCTTTGGGAAAAAAAAACCCACTAACCTAGAATTCTGTATCTAGTGAAATTATCCTTCCAAAGTGAAGGGGACACTAACAATGAATGATCTGAAAAGGAAATAAAACAATTCCATTTTCAACTGCATCAAAAAGAATAACATATTTAGGAATAAATTTATGCAAGGAGGTGTAAGGCTTTTACACTGAAAACTACAAAATCTTGCTGAAAGAAATTAAAGAAAACCTTAATAAATGGAAAGAAATCTTGTGTTCTTGGATTGGAAGGCTTAATACTGTTAAAATGACAGTACTACCAAATGTGGTACAGAGATTCATTGCAATGAACCCCCTATCAAAATCCCAATGGTGTTTTTGCGGAAATGGAAAAATAAATTCTAAAATTTATATGGAAGTTCAAGGAACCCAAAATAGCTAAAACAACCTTGAAACAGAAGAGTAAAATTGTAGCCTCCTATGGCTCAACTTCAAAACTTACTACAAAATAACAATAATCAAAACAACTGGCACCAGAATAAGGACAGACACAGAGACCATGTAACAGGATTGAGATTCCAGGTATAAACATCTGCGGTTAATTGATTTTTAACAAAGAGGCCAAGACCATTCAATGGGGAAAGGGTAGTGTCTTCCCAAAAAATGGTGCTGGGAAAAATAGACACCTACATGCAAAAGAATGAATTGTACCTTTGCCTTACACCGTATGCAAACATTAACTCAAAACAGATTGAAGAACTAAGTGTAAGAGCTAAAACTACAAAACTCTCTGAAGAGAACATAAGGGAAAATCTTCATGACATTGGATTTAGTGATGATTTCTTAGATATGACACCAAGAGCACAATCAACAAAAGAAAACACAGATGAATGGGACTATTAAACGATGAAATGTCTGCATATAAAAGAAGATGCATGAAGGGAGTGAAAAGACAAACCACAAAATGGGAGAAAATATTTGCAAATCACATATATGATAAAAGTTTCATTTCCAGACTATACAAAGATCTCCTAAAATTAAAAAAAAAAAACAAGCATACAAGCCAATTTAAAAATGAACAAGTGACTTGAATAAACATTTCTTCAAAGACAATATACAAATGGTCACCATGCACATGAAAAGCTGCTCAATGTCACTAGTTATTAGGGAAATACAAATTAAAATCACAGTGAGATACCACCTCACAACTGTTAGGATGGCTGTAACATTTTTAAGTTCAAAATAGCAAGTGTTGGAGATAATACAGAGAAACTGAACTTGTACATTACTGATAATGTAAAATGGTACAGCTGCTATCTGAAACAGTGTGGTGGTCACATACCATATGACTCAGCAATTTCACTCCTGGTATGTACACAGAAGAATTGAAAATAGATATTGAACAAATGCAAGTACATGTGTGTCCACAGTAGTGCTACTGACATTAGCCAAAACGTGGGAACAGCCCAAGCGTCTAAGAATGATGAATGGATACACAAATTGTGGCATATACATACAGTAGAATATTACTCAGCCATAAAAAAGAATGAAGTATGGACACATACTACAATATGGATGAACCTCAAAAACATTATGCTAACTTAAAAAGATCAGACACAAAAAGTCATATAGTGTATGATTCTATGTATATGAAATATCCAGAATAAGTAAATCCATAGAGTTAGAATGCAGACTGGTGGTTGCTAGGGGCTGGGGGAGGAGGGAATGGTATGGGATTTTATTTTCACCATGGAGTTATCGGAATGTTTTGGAACTAAATGGAGGTGGTAGTTGCACATTTTGAAGATGTTAAATGCCACTGAATTGTTCACTGTAAAACGGTTAACTTTATGCTATGTGAATTTCACGTAAATAAATCGTTTTTAAAATAATGAAGAAATATAGACCTTTTCAGACCAAAAAAACTGAAGGAATTTGCTTCCAGGAGAATTGTCTTGCAAGAAATTCCTAAAGTTCTTCAGAAAGAAGGAAAATGACATGGGTCAGAAATTCAAATATACTTTAAAAAAAAGTATATTTGAATAAGAAAGATGGTTAGAGAAGGAACAGATGAAGGCAAAACAAAATTTTTCATTTTTTCATGTTCTTCATTGATCTAATAGAGCTATTGTTTGTTCAATATAATCAATAGAGCAATATATTGGGTGATTTATAGCTTACAGATAAGTGAAGTGGATGACAGCAATGTTATAAGGGATGGGAGAGAGTGGAGGGTCTACTCCTATCCATGAAGCAACATAATGTTATTTGCAATCAGATTTAGATTAGTTGCAAATATATACAGTAAACTTAGGGCAACCACTAAAATAATTTTTAAAGCAGTATAATTGATATACTAAGAAAGGAGGGAAAATGAAACAATATAAAATGTTCAAGTAAAATCACAAAAGGCAGAAAAAAGAAGGAAGGACCAAAAAGAAACAAAGAACAAATGCAGAAAAAATAGAAAACATATATAGCAATAAACATTAATCCAACCATAAAAGCATCACTGTATAAGTGAATGGTCTAAATACATTAAAACACAGAGACTAACAAAGTAGGTTAAACTACAACAGTCAACTACATGTTGTTTAAAAGAAGCCCACTTTATATAAAGACAGTGCTGGATTAACAGTGAAGGGACAGAGAGAGATGCACCATGCCAGCAATGACCAAAAGAACGCTGGAGAAGCTATACTGATTTCAAACAAAGCCAACCTAAGGAGAGGATAATTATCAAAGATAAAGACAGGCATTTCATAATCACAAATGGGTCAATTCTACATGAAGACATAACTATTTTTAATGTGTATGTACCTAACAACAGGTCAAAATATATGAGAAACACACTTACAGATCTGCAAGAAGAAATAGATGAATCCACTACTGTAAGTGGAAACTTCAACAGCCTCCCATCAGTAACTGGCAGATCCAGCCTGTAGGAAATCATTAAGGACACAGTCAAGCTGACCAGCACCATCAATCAACCAAATTTAACTGACATTTAAAGAACAGTTCATTCAACAACAGCACAACGTACATTCTTCCCAAGTTCATATGGAATATTCATCAAGATAAACCACATTGTGAAACTAAACTACTAGTTATCAATAACTGAAACAGTTTGAAAATGCTGAAATATTTGGGGAATCAATTACAGATTTCTACATAAGACATGAATCAAAGAAAAAAGTCTTGAGATTTTTAAAAATACTTTAAATAAATATGAAAATGTAATTTATTGAAGATCGTAGGATGCAGAAAAAGCAGTGCTTAAAGAAAAATTTATAGTATTGAACACGTTAGAAAATAAGAAAACTCTAAAATGAAGAATCTCGGCTTCTGCATTAGGAATCTAGAGCAAGAAGAGCAATATAAACTGAAAGCAAACAGAAGAAAATAAATAATAAAAATTAGTGCAGAAACCAATGAAATTGAAAACAGGAAAACAATAGAGAAAAATCAACAAAATCAAAGCTGGTACTTTTAAAAGATCAATAAAATTTATAAACCTCTAATCAAGAAAAAAAGAAAAGACAGAAATTGCTAATCAGAAATTCAAATGGGATTATCAGTGGATTGCTACTGACCCACTGGACATATAAAAACAGTAAAGGGATATTCTGAACAACTTCCACACCCACAAATTTGATAACGTAAATGAAATAGACCAATTTCTTAAAAGATACAATCTAACAGAACTTTTAAAAAGAAAATGATAATCTGAACAGCCTATATTTAATAATAATATAGGTGCTAAAAAAATTAAGCAGCAGGTCAACAGTGTTTCACTACTAGACTTTTAAGAAAGAAATCACACAAATTTTCTACAATCTCACCCAGAAAAACAGAAGCACTACCCTGATACCTGCACCAAATAAAGGTATTATAAGAAAGGAAGACTACAAACCAATATCCCTGATGAAAACAGATACCAGTTTCTCAACAAATTATTAGCAAATAGAACCCAACAATGCATGAAAAGAATTACATACCAAGTGAAATTTAACCCAGTAATGCAAAGCTGGTTCAACATTCAAAAATCAATTAATGTAATCCATCACATCAACAGGCTAAAGAAGAAAAATCATATGATCCTATCAATAGATGCAGATAAAGCATATGACAAAATTCAACACCTTCTCCTCAGATCGTCCCCAGAACATCCAGTTCATGCTGCTGAAATTCCAGGATATTAATAACGCCAGTGTAAGCAGAGAGGGTAGGGGGTCCCCAGAGAAAGGGAACCAGACACGGCTTTCTAGACATAAAAGAAGCCATTTTTGGTCTAAGCCATTTTGAGATCGAAGCCTGGCCCCAGCGCTTGCCCTTGAACAGGTCTCAGTCATTAACGACATTAAAGGAAATGAAGAAATGCAGAATCAAAGAAGAAGCGATCAAGAAAGAACAGGTCACCGACAAAACAGCGTCCGAGTTCCCCCTAAAGGGGTGGAGGCGACAACTGGAAACACCCACTGAGCTCCGCGGGAATGAAGGCCCCCCTCCCCACCCAGGTACAGGACAGAAGGATGATGTTGCACCTTAAGACCAAGGCTTCGATAAACTAAAGCTTGGACTCTGTTGACCTTCACCCCAATGCAATGCTGAATTCTCCTCTGCTCAGGCCCCTTCGTGAATGTGCATGTGAAGTGAAAGTCGCTCAGTCGTGTCTGCTCTTTGCAACCCCATGGACTATACAGTCCATGGAATTCTCCAGGCCAGAACACTGGAGTGGGTAGCCTTTCTCTTCTCCAAGGAATCTTCCTAACCCAGGAATCGAACCCAGGTCTCCCTCATTGCAGGCGGATTCTTTACCAGCCGAGCCACCAGGGAAGCCCAATTCATGAATGTACATGTACCTTAGCTTAAAACTTCCCCAACTTTGCTGTTCGGGGAGGCGCTGCCTTGAGAAAGATCCCCAGGGTTCTCCTCACTTGCCGCAAGTAACCACGCCTTCCTTCTCCTGCTCTTTGGCTTGGTTGTGTCTTTTGGCTCAACATCCACCAAAAAGTGAACCTGGTTTTCAGGTGACTTGAGTGCTTATATAAAGGGCATTGGACAATACTGCAGAGAACGTATTCAGGGGGATTTCAGAGGATGCAAACACAGTCTACATAAGGCAATTTTTAAGCCCATCTTTAAATACACAAAGACAGACACTAGAAGCATAACAAACTATGAATCACTGACAGCAGGTTTCTGGGAGTGAGGTAGGTGGGTTACATGTTACTGAGCCTTTCCCATTCGTGAATGTAACCTTTTGAAGATGAAGACAAGACTCTCTCTGAAGGAGAGGTGAGACGGGGTCCTCATAACATCTTCAATTATCAACCACATCAGTTATTGTTTTTGTCAAGAATTACAAAGTAACAATTGCAAGACTAAATTTTTAAGCAAATGCCTGCAGAAAAGTATTCTATGTCACTAAGAAGAAAGACCCATTTCCTTAGGATAGAAAACATGCAGATAGTAAAACAGTCCTGAAAGCTGAAACACTTGGACGGAGTGAAGGAATTTTTTAAAATGGGAATTTTCCTTAGATGTTGAAGTTTTAAAAGAACAAATACCTTAAAATTGATATAAAGATTAGCAGGCACTGTACTAAGCAGTTCACATATGGATGCTGTTTTAGCCTTATCCATACAAGCATGGGATTCTCTAGGCAAGAATACTGGAGTGTGTTGTCACACCCTCTTCTAAAGGATCTTAACGACCCAGGGATCGAACCCACGTCACTTCCATCTCCTGCATTGGAAGGCGGGTTCTTCACCACTAGAGCCACCTGGGAAGCTCCGTTTTAACCTCACCAGAGCCCTAAAGTGGCAACAGTATACCTATTTATCATCCGAATTCTTCCCGTTACAAGTAACAGAAAACCAGACCTCAACTGCCTCAAGCTTAAAGGGAAGTTATTCACTCAACTTAACTGGAAAGACTCAGAGTTGGGATAAAGCCCCTTCAGGACTTAAACTACCTCACCAAGGCTTGGACTCTGCCCAAATCTATGCCACTTCCTGTGTAATCTCCTTCTGAGGTTCAAAACGGCCTCCAACAGCTTCAGGCTCTCACCTTGTGAGGAGACAGCCAGCACAGCTGCAGCTTCAGGTCTCCCCTTGTTCCTGCGCTCAGCAGGAAGAATAAAGGAATTTTCCCATAGCTCCCACAAGCAGACAGAGTCCATCTGATCAGACCTGCTCCGTACTATGCTCATGCCAATTGTAAGTCACTGGGGCCAGGACACTGAGACTTTCTGCTGAGCTGAGGCTGGTCGCATGCTCCATCCCAGGGCACCTGATGGAGAAGGCCTCATGGTCACTGAGGGGAGAAGTAAGAAATGCCCCCTTTATGTACAGAACCCAAAAGTAAGGCCTACCTGACTGATCCCAAAGCTCTGGACTCTCTCCTCTGTGCTGGAGGGACCCTCCCCGTCACACAACAAAAGGTTCTCTGACCAGGGACCCTGCCTTGTCTCCTGCCCCATCACCAATCGGAACGTCAATCAAGGTTACAGTGTTTGTTGGAAAAGCTTCCAATAGTATGTGAAGGTTAATAAAATTCATTTCATTATGAATTTAATTTTGCTTTACCAAAAAATTTAGCTTGTTTTTAGTCAGTTTCTGCAAGCTTCCAAACAAGAGTGGCCACCTTACAAAATTTAATTCCACTAGGGGAAAAAATCCTCAATGAAGCTTCTAATTATCTTGTTTCATCAATATAATACCACTCATTCCCATGTTACATCACTAACGTGGCCTTCAACAATCAACGATCTATTTCCAACCAACTTGGTAAATTCTTTACACCTCACGTTCAGAGGAGTGGAGGAAAAAAAGGACCATTTGCATTTTGTATGTTGTCTCTGTACTTTCAGCTGAACTTCATTTGAATAAAAGTTGAAATAGTACAACTGACTGTGTCTCAACAAGATTCTGTTGGTCTCCGGGTTGGGCCAGAGTGAGGCGTTAAGTACGGGATCCAAGCTTACCTCTAACAACTAAAAAGCCAAAGAAATGTACGCAACAGTGGTTTTCGGACGCTGGACAACGGGCAGTGCGTGATGTGATGCTTACAGAAGGGAAACCGGGGGGGGGGGCCCAGGCAAGTCCAAGCCATGACCGAGGCAGGGCGGCGGCCCGGGGCAGGCGGGCTCCAGGAACCGCGCGCGGCGTGTGGGGAGAGAGCCGCGGGCCGAGCGCCCCGGGCCCGGCCGCACGCCGGCCCGCCCCGCGCGCCGCGCCCCCGAACGAGGGCCAGGCGAGCGGGCACGCACGGCGCGGCCCTGCGCGGCGCGCGGCCGGCGAGCGTGCGCGGAAAGAAAGCCCCGCCCAGTCTGGCAGGGCCGACGAGCATGCGCCGTGCGGCTGCAAGCGGGGCGGGACCGGCGAGCATGCGCAGTGTGGCAGAGCCGCGGCGGGCCTCCGGAAAGCGGCTCTCAGCCGGGGGCGGCTCGGGGCTGGTGAGCATGCGCGCTGGTACTAGCCTGGCGCGGCGGCGGTTGCTAGGCAACGGCGAGCCGAGTCTGTGGAGGGCGCCGGCCGCGGTGGGCGTGCGGCGGGCGGGGTCGATTGCGCCGCAGGTGTGGTCTCTGGTGGGTTAGGGGGTAGGGGAGGGGGCGCCCTACGGGCGAAAGCGGTCGGCGCTGTCCTGGGGACCGCAGGACAGCCCACCTGCTCCGCGGCCATCCCTTGGGAGGACCTGAAGGGTCAGTGCTTGAGAACCGTAACCTGTCCGTTACTTCGCGGGTACAGTTGATCCTGGCACTCAGTGTGAACTGCTGAGTCCTCCCGTGTGCTGTGCGCGGATGTCCTTCAATAAGTAACGTGCTACAGCGCCGTACCCTCCCCGGAGGAGGACGGGCACGCCTGGGGCTCGAGCGTCCTGGGCTCTTGGTCAAACCACGGGCACCCAGGGACCGGAGGACTTCACATCTGTCTCGGTGCTTCTGGCCAACCTAGGTGCAGTCTCATCAAAAACGTCAAACAAGGGACTCCTGAGTTATAAAACGTAATAAGACAGTGTCCAACTGTCGTTTAAAAATTGTGTTTCTCTTGTATGCCTGTGTTTTTAACTAGCGTATTTATAAATTAGCTTAAAGTCACTTAGACAAAGTGGTAACTAATTACTTTGGCACCACAGTAGTGTTTTTTGGTTTCCAAGCCCTACATCTTAACTAATTGTTAACAATGGAATTTACAAAGAAAGAATATTCCTATTAATTTTAGCTCTAAATACTGGCTAAGGATTAACTTTCTAACCCTACCATTGCCACAGACTAATTATATAATTTTGGAGGAGTCAGTAATCTCTGCATATATTTTGTCGTTTTAAAATGAAGTTAGCGTGTGTGCGCGCGCGCGCACATGCGAACTCAGTTGTGTCCGACTCTCTGCGACCCAAAATGAAGTTGGACTATACCTCAAAAAAATGAAGTTGGAATAAATACTTGAAAATAGTTTCTAATGCTGAAATTTAATGACACTATAGGACTTACAAGGGGCACCGTTTTTAAAAGCTCTTATCCTGATGTTAATCACAACGGCTTACACGAGATAAAACTGTCAACTGCAGATGGTTAGCTGTGATTATTAAACAATTTTTAGGATGATGTAAGCTATACTCTGCCAGGTTGTGGGCGTTTTGAAAGTAGAAGATTCTGGTAGTGATCTTTCAGCATTTTAAATGTCTTCTGCCATTTCTCCAGCCTAGACTGTTGTGATGAAACATTGGATGGAAACTTCCTTCATGCTTCTCTTGATGCCAGAATTGAAGGGGAATGAGGTTGCCGTGGAAACGATCACCTCACTTCTAGGGGATCTTGGCAGCAGCTAAGCCCTGACTTTTCTCATTCTACATTTCTCGTTTGACACTCTCTCTTTAGGAAGTTCATTCTGTGGGACTAACCGGATGTAGGTGTCCATCCTGAGACACACATTAGGGATTACTTCCTTTCTCATCACAATCAGGCCCTCAGTACTGCTCCCTAGATGACTTCAACAAGGTACTGTCTCTCCCCACCCCAATATATTTTGGTGTCTTGTCTTCTCAGATGGTAAAGAGTCATAAGATATACCCTCGTCTAAAAACTGACAGGGTCAATTCCAAATTCTTCCTCCAGCTTTGAAGGGAATTGAGCTGTGTTATTTCATCCTGACAGTAGTCCTGCACAGAGAGTGTTGTGTGTGTGTCTTGAGATGGGAAAGCAAACTCAGATATGCTACATATTTTGCAAACAGAGCAAGATTGGAACCTGGCTCACGTTCTGTAGTCTGTGCTCTCCGCAGGGGGAAGGAAGTCAAAGAGCATTCCTCCTCCATCCCAGGGCATCCACTTTTCCCTTCTCTGAAACGTAAACCTCTGCTGAGTTCTGTAGCGCCTTTGCTCTTCCTGTGCTGTGGGGCAGCATGTTCATCGCCCACTCTCTGTCCTTCTAAAATCCCAGGTTTAGTATTACCTCTTTAAGAGGCTTCCCCTATGGCTCAGATGGTAAAGATTCTGCTTGCAATGCAGGAGGCCCAGGTTCGGTCCCTGGTTCAGGAAGAGCCCCTGGAGAAGGAAATGGCAACCCACTTGAGTATTCTAGCCTGGGAAATCCCATGATCAGAGGAGCCTGGCGGGCTACAGTCCATGGGTTTGCAAAAAGTCATAGCAACTAACACTTTGACTTTTCAAGAAGTATTTCACTTACATTTTCTGATCTTTTAGTCTGAAATTTTGTTGTATTCACACATGATATCATTATATTTAGCAATGGATTGTTCTCGTTCACATTAATATGTTTCCCCCAACTCACTGGAGAACTGCTTAAGGACAGGGCTTGATCAAGATACAACTGGCGGAGCATGGGCTGTGGGTGTAGGCGTTCCTGTCACTTCACCATCAGTTAGACCCTCAATTTATCTCTTCCCCGTAAACTTCATCAGATATTTTATGCACACTCTAACTTTGACTTTCTGTTGACTTTTTTACAGTAGAAGAATTAAAGGATTGGGATATGAAATGATGATATAATTTGATATAGCCAAGCAAAGCTTCTCTTGAATCAGCATGTTAAGAAATAAGGTACACAATCTTATTTAAAACATAGACGTTGTTTTACTCATGAATATGTTTTAATTCAGTTATTTGATGGTATAAAAATAGTTTGCAAACCTTGCATCAGTGAGGCACTGCCAGCTGTAGTGCTTGGTGCAAGCATTTCTTAGCAGCAGAGCAATTTTATTTTGTATAAGTTTTCACCAAGGAAACATGCGCTTAAATGCAAGGTTCTCTGTCGTGTAACAGAAACAAGCTCTGCCTAATCTAATTACAGTGAAACAATGTGCTCGGGCATGCACAGCTTTTATAGGTCAGCATGTATTTATTCTTATTATGATTAAGGCCTTAGTAATTAAGTGAAAAGATGTTGCTGTGTCACTAACATAAATTATGAGACTGGGCTTTGGTCCCCCAGCTTCGGTAGCGATAGGTGCAGCATTCTTTACTACTGGATCTGGCCTGGTACGCCAGCAAGGTTGAGTATTAAAGTGTAAGCTTGCTTGTAAATGAGCCATTAGATAATGTAACTATAAGGCTTTTTCCCCTACTTTTTAGGGTCATTCCTCTAAACAGGATAACTTAGCAGTCACTGCAGTGGCTTTACAAGATCACATTGTACATGATCTTCAACTTCAAAATCTTTCAATAGCAGATTATTCTAAGACAAAGGAACAACAGACAGAGAACAGATCCAAATCTCTCAAAAGAAATGCAAAAGCAATAATAGATACTGGACTTAAAAAACCCACACAAGGAGGCCCTAAAGTGGAAGATCCAGAAAAAGAATATGTTCTTGATCCAAAACCACCACCATTAACTTTAGGTAAGCTGATCTCATCATTCTTATTTTGACTTACTAGAGCTAAAGAGTCTAGTTGAGATGAATAGTATCATTTTCTCTGGTACAGAAATTATTTTCATTTATAATCTTACAGAAAGATATGTGTGTACTAATGTTTAAAAACAGCGGTGCGGACAGCTTGAACAAAAATTAAAGATAGTAATGATAAGTGAAAGTTGCTCAGTCATGTCCGACTCTTTGCGACCCCATGGACTATGCAGTCCATGGAATTCTCCAGGCCAGAATACTGGAGTAGGTAGTCTTTTCCTTCTCCAGGGGATCTTCCCAACTCAGGGATCAAACCCAGATCTCACGTGTTGCAGGTGGATTCTTTACCAGCTGAGCCACAAGGGAAGCCCAGTAATGATAAATAGAGCAAGAATAAGCAAGAGGAGAATAAAGCAAATATCCATTAATCTACAGTGATAGAAATAGATCATTGAATAAATAATAGGAAAGGCTCTTTCTTACAGTCAATTAACAACTATTAAATATAGTAGACAGGGGCTAGAAATAGGAAACCCCCATCTGGCCAAGACCATAGTGATAAAAAGCAACGACAGCACTTTGCCAACAAAGGTCCGTATAGTCAAAGCTATGGTTTTTCCAGTAGTCATGTACAAATGTCAGAGTTGGACCATAAAGAAGACGGAGCACCAAAGAATTAATGCTTTCAAACTGTGGTTCTGGAGAAGACTCTTGAGAGTCCTTTGGACTTCAGGAGATCAAACCAGGGGCTTCCCTGGTGGCTCAGACGTCAAAGCGTCTGCCTGCAATGCAGGAGACCTGGGTTCGATCCCTGGGTTGGGAAAATCCCCTGGAGAAGGAAATGGCAACCCACTCTAGTACTCTTGCCTGGAAAATCCCAAGGACAGAGGAGCCTGGTAGGCTACAGTCCATGGGGTTGCAAAGAGTCAGATATGACTGAGTGACTTCAATTCACTTCACTTCACTTCAATCCTAAAGAAAATCAACCCTGATTATTCATTGGAAGGACTAACAATGAAACTCCAATACTCTGGCCACCTGATTCAAAGAGTCGACTCATTAGAAAGACCCTGATGCTGGGAAAGATTGAGGACAGGAAGAGAAGGGGATGACAGAGGACGAGATGGTTGGATGGCATCACCGACTCGATGGACATGAGTTTGAGCCAACTCTGGGAGAAAGTGAAGGACAGGGAAGCCTGGTGTGCTGCAGTCCACGAGGTCACAAAGAGTCGGACGTGACTTAGTGACTGAACAACAGTAGTGATGACAGTGGTCCCCGGATGCTGGGCTATCGGGGAGTGGCGCTGAGACTCAGATCTGGGCTCAGCCTCAGAGCATCACCCCAGGGACGTACTCACTGCACAGAGAAAGCGGCTGCACCTTTACCAGGTAGAGTCTGGGGCCCCAGCTCTCAGAAGGGCGCAGGCCCCTCCTAGACATTCCTGCCAGAGAAGCATCTCTGAGTCTGCTCTGAGGACACATCAGTTGACCCAGAGGGAAGTTCCTGGCCCAGGCTCGGCAGAAGCGTCAAGAGAAGCAAATAAAAACTGAGGTGCCAGACCAGGTCCTGAGAAGCCAAGGTGGCAGGCCAGCTGAGCACATGTGGAATCAGGGTCAGAGCAGAAGGGCATCAGTGAGACTAGAAGGGCACCCAGCAGGGCGGACAGATGAATCGAGAGCGCCAGATCAACACGCCGAGCAGGATGGGGCTACGGCGCTCAGGTCCCGTGACATGTTAGCATCTGGGGTGGCCGAGTGCATGGCACGTGAGGCTCCTTTACACGGTTTTACAGCGTTTACAAACAAGTCCAAATTATTGTAAACTGCAAACTTAGGAATAGAAAAGGTTTTATTTCTTATTTTCATTTTATTTGTTGCAAGGGAAGTCAGATCCAGCCATGCAGCCAGGAGGAGGCTGGTGAACATCAGCTAGCTTCCGCCATAGATACAGAGGGTTAAGTGGATTTGTCCCTGCAAAGAACAGAGGAAAAATGTTCTTGACAGAGACAAAAGCATATGCAGGGCTCTGAAGCAAGACAGCTTGGGTGTCTGAGTTGCTGAAACGAGAATGAGCTGGGGCCTGGTGAGCCAGGGTGGGGCAGAAGGACAGACTGGGGAGAAACCCGGAGGGGCCGACTAGGAGAGGGGCTCGTGGTTAGAACTTTTGTTGTGATGAAATATATCAAGTTTACCACTTCGGCCATTTCTAAATGTGTACTTCTGTGGCACTAAGTGTGCTCCCGCTGCCCAGCAATCACCGCTGCTGTCCGTCTCCAGAATGTCTTCATCCTCCCAGACTGCGCCCGCTTTAACACCCCCAGCCCCTCTCCCCACCTTGGCAACCACGAGTTTCCTTTCTGTCTCTGAGAATCTGACCACTTTGGATCAGTCATTTAATATCTGTCCTTTTGTGTCTGGCCTGTTGCTCTCAGCGTAACGTCCTCAGGGTTCGAGCTGATAGTTGCGGCACTATGAGAACCTGCTCCTTGTTTAGGCCCGAGCACCGTGCGCCTGCCAGCAGACAGCACGTCTGTCCATTCTGTCGGTGGGCACTTGAGTTGTCTCCTCTTTCAGTTACCATGAATGGCGCTGCCAGGAAGCTTTCTGTACAAATACCTGTTTGAGTCTCCGCTTTCCATTCTTTGGGGCACGTGCCAAGAAGAGGAATTGCTGGACCATGTGGTCATTCTATATTTAATTTTTTGAGGAACCGCCATAAAGTTTTTTAAATGATGCGGGGACTGGAGAGGAGGTTTGCTGGGGACCTGGTGGCGGAGGGCAGCTGGCGGGTGGAGAAGGAGCCGGAGGCCTGCGGGCGGGAGCTGCCCTGGGAAGGGGGAGCCCAGGGCCCCCCGCAGTGCTGGCCGGAAGCTCCATCCTCCTCCCCGGAACTGCTCACAGCGCTAGTCCCAGCCTAGACGCGGTGTCGCACAGGAAGTACGCAGCTTGGAGCACGTGACCTTGGTGAGTGACTGCCTTCTGTCTGCATAGTTTACAGAAACCAGCAGGAGCCTGGGCGCCGTCACCTGAGGCTGTAAATTACACCAGGACGAGCATCCCGATTTGGAGTAAAGGAGTCATTCTCTCAGGACCTCCGAATGAAAAAAACATGCTAGCGTGTTAACATGTTATGCGTGTCAGCTACTAGTGAGGTGGGACTCTTAGGGGAAGCAGGCTGACTGAAACCGCCCACCGTGCCCAGGCACCACGGTAACCATTTGCATGAGTTGTTTTAGGACAGGAGGTCCTGGTAAGGAACACGGAACTAATAAGCCACGCCCCCACCGGAAGAGCACGGGAAAGGTCAAAAGGAGACACCACATGTCCAACCGCCTCCCAGGATCCCCATCTCTGGCGTCCATCTTGGCTGAACAAGGCGTGCACCACCAGGAGGGACCCTGAGTCAGAATGATTGGCTAAAGACAACCCGGAAACTAACCCCCTCACCATAAAACTGAGACTGCGAGCCATGAGGCAGAGCTGTTCTCCTGGGTTCCCTTACCCTCCTGCTCTCAGCCTGGGCGCCCCTTCCCAATAAACTCTCTTGCTTTGTCAGACATGTGTCTCCTGGGGCAATTCATTTCCGAGTGTTAGGTAAGAGCCCAGTTTCAGGCCCTGGAAGGGGTTTCCCTTCCTTCAACAGTACCACACACCCTTAACTGTTGTCCAAACCTAATACTGCTCTTGGGTTCCTGTCTTTTCTTGCTGACATGCTGGAGTTCTCTGCATCCTCTTTGTCTGACTCCCGTGTTGACTTCGCCACGGAGACTGTCCTCTCCAGGTCTGTGTCTAATCGTACATTTGAACAGACTCTTCACCCCAACTACTGTTTCATCTACCAGTTTTTCTCTTTATCCTTTATGATTTGGGGGATTTCCATCCTTACCCATCCTTGAGATCGCAAAGATGACCCCGTCTTTTCTTCACTACCTTTGAAGTTTTGCATTTCACTTAGATCTCAGCCCAGTTTATTTTGCAAATGATTTGCGGAACATTATTTCATGTAACAATTAAAGTTAGATTCTTCCCTCAAATCATGAGCCATGCCCTCTTAGCTGGCTTGTGGCACCACGTTGTGCATGCAGCGAGTTTTCTGTGTTTATTCGAGAGAGGGAGAGGGAGAATGTGCATGATTTGGGGCTTCTGTTTCTATGTCCGTATCTCACTGTTTTCATTCTTAAAATTTTGTAATACACTTTAATAACTTGTAGGAAAAGACCCAAAATCCGTCCCCCAGAATGTCTTCCAAAAATATATTCTCTCAGTACATTAAAATACAGTAGGTGACCTTTCATTTTATCTTCATGGAGACATTCCTTCTAGAACTTTCCACTATTCCGCTCCCATCTGGACAGTTGCTCTGCTGGGCTGGTGCGACGCTGTGGGCCCCGGGCCTCTGCTCAGCACCCTCCTGTGGACTGAGGCCCTGAGGCTCTCCTGCCCCTTAGCTTTCTGCACCCCGCAGTGTGGTTGTAGCAGGAACTTCTGGGAAAGAGTGCGTGAGAGGACACATCCAAACGTGCAGACAGGAGACACCTGTGTTCTGCTCTGACATGGACTGTCGCTGATAAGAGAGTCTCACATGGAAAGCTTTGTCTCACAATTCTGGAAGGGCTGCCTCCTGGTGTCTGTGTTGCCATGGATGCATCTGATGTGCTTCTGGCTCCTGGTCCTTTGGGATCTTTTTCTGCCTCTGCAGCGCCGCAGCAACAGGACTTGTGTGAGTCCTTCGCTCTGGCCTTGCTGGGTCCTCTCTGGCTAGAAACAGGTGTCTTCTTCTGGGAGACGTTTGGGCTGTTTTCTTTAAGCTGTTTACCCTCTGTTTTCTTTTCTTTCTGGAATGTCTGTCTTTCAAATGTCAGACTGATCCTTGAGTTTTCTTGTTTTCTGTCTCCTCCTTTACTATATTCTTCTACTTTGAGATTATCTTAACTTCCTCCTCCAGTCTTTTGGTTGACTCTCGTATTTCTATTGGACACTAAAACATTTCCATCTTCGAGAGCTCTTTCTTGTATTCTGAGCGGGCCTGTCGAGGCCTCCCGTTCTTGTTCTGTAGACCTAGCACTTCACTCTCTGTCCCTGAAGGCGGCCCTGTGGGTTGATGCTGTGTCCACTCAGTGGCCTGGGGCGGGGTGGGGAGAGCGGAAGCCGTGCTGACGCCCCCACCCCCGTTCTCCCGAGCTCCTCGCAGTTCCTTCTTGAGTGTTTCCGCTGGAACAGATGCTCTGAGCCTGCTCCGGGGTAGACACGCGGTGGATCCTCAAACGTGGCTGAGGCAAGGACTGATCCTAATGGTAACTGTACGTCATGAGAAATTTTTTGCAAGGGAAGAACTGGGTTGATACTCATTTTACAAAGGTCACTGGCAGCAGAAACAAGCAAAATTGGACCAAAGCAATGCCGAAGGCTGAGAGAGAAGTTAGCTGAGAAATGAGGAGACCTTTGGCCAATCCTGTGAAAAATTCGTAAAATTGGATATCAGCCTGGCCCGCTTTATAGAATCATTGTGAAAATGAAATAGATATGGGGAATTCTTTGTAAATAAAAACAACATAAATGTAAGATATTCACCTTGAGAGTCCCTCGGACAGCAAGGAGATCATATCAGTCAATCCTAAAGGAAATCAACCCTGAATATTTACTGGAAGGACTGATGCCGAAGCTGAAGCTCCAATACTTTGGGCCACTTGATGCAGAGCCGACTCATTGGAAAAGACCCTGATGCTGGGAAAGACTGAAGGCGGGAGGAGAAGGGGACGACAGAGGACGAGATGGTTGGATGGCATCACCGACTCGATGGACATGAGTTTGAGCAAGCTCCGGGAGTTGGTGATGGACAGGGAAGCCTGGCGTGCTGCAGTCCATGGGGCTGCAAAGAGTCAGACATGACTGAACGACTGAACAACACCAAATCATTCTCCTTGACTTCTGTGCACCCATATAAAAGCAGCATTCTAAATATAGTGGAATGAAGTAAGTAATGTGAATGTTTTGCCTTAATATTTGCAAAATGTCATTAAAATGATGCATGCGTTACCACCTTCTAAGATACACTGCTGTTTGAACTTCAGCACAGAAGTTGGGCCTCTTTGACCCTCCCCCGTTGCCACTGTCGGCGGATGAATGGGACAGGGTGAAGCGGAGGTCCGTGGAGCAGGGGGACTCCATGCAGCCGTGCCCGATATGCAAAGAGGAGTTTGGACTGCACCCGCAGGTACAACGTGAGCCTTAGATAAGCCAGCCTACTGGGCGGTCTCCAGTGGCTGGACTCTGAACCGGGGATTAAGAGGGTCTGCACTTCTTTCTTCCAGTCTCTTCCTCCTACTGGACCCTCAAAGCCTCAACATTTTCTTTTCCATTAGTTAAGTTTGTATATGAGAAGGAGCTAAACACCCTCACTGAACAGTCTTGTTTACTGATTGCTCTTAATTCTCAAATATAGAGTTTGTACGGGACCGTGTGCGGTGGGGGTGGGGGAACCCAGCTGGCAAGGTGCACAGAGCAGAAGAGTGGGGAACGTTTATGTTGTTTCAAGAACTGAAATCCTAAAAGGATAACCGAGCTTGAATATTTCCAAAGAATCTGTGGGAGGATCTTTAAGTAAAATCTTATAACAATCTTTATTATGAAAGTTTACCATAGTTAAGACTGATGATAATATAGATAATACACAATCAGTCTATGTCATAGGTTTGTTTTTTTTCTTCTATACATACTTTGTCTAATTAAACTTCAATCTCCTGGAAGTTAAGGGGCTCTGCTATTCCTAGAATCTTTTTGTTTGTTTGTTTTTTAGCAAATGACCACCCTGAGTAATTTCTCTCATGTGTAGCATTATGCTTTCTACACAGATGCACTTGGAACTTTGCTTAAAAAAAAAAAAATACAGCAAATATATTTAAAAGCAGGCTTATAATTCACAGCCTAGGAATCCCAGGCTTCATCTACCAACCTGGCACATAAACTCTCAAACTTCATTTGCTTTAATAAGTTTTTATGGTTAATGAGTTAGTTCACAGTCATAAACTTTTGTTCCTTACTAATTTGAACTCACACATTATTTTAAACATACTTATTATGTTCTAGTTCTCTATCAAGACCTAATCTCTTACGTACAGGAAGGTTGGGTATTTCAGAAAGATTGTGGTCCTTAAATTGCGGAAGTAGCTCTAGGGCGATTTAGCATTTAGTGAAAGAGCTAAAAAAGCCGCGAGGAGTCTTTCTGGCCCCAACAACCTCTTCCTTAATGGTGCTGCAGACACTTAGTCAGATGGTGATGGGAAGAAGGAAAGCTGGAAGCTGAATATCTGAAGGGGGACCAGAATGTCACACACCCAGCGTTTCTCCCATCCTGCTTTTTATACACTTCTCACTGTAATGTTTTTGGTCGTAGATACAGACACGCATCTCTTTGGCATTTCTAGTTGCAGTTCTCAGGCTTAGCTTTTCCTTTGCTGTTGTTTAGTCCCTCAGTCGTGTCCGACTCTTTGCGATCCCATGGACTACAGCCCGCCAGGCTCCTCCGTCCATGGGATTCTCCAGGCAAGAGTACTGGAGTGGGGTTCCGTTTCCTTCTCCAGGGGTCTTCCCCACCCAGGGATTGAATCCCAGTCTCTTGTATTGGCAGGCAGATTCTTTACCACTGAGCCAACTGGGAAGCCCAGTTTTTCCTTAGTCAGCATTTTTCCGATATTTGATCAGTTCAACTCCTGTGTCTCTGAGGTGGGCGTTATATCCCTTAACTGATGAGGAAATAAAGAATTCCCATGAGCCACGGCAGGCTGCCTGAGGACATGTGCTGAGCAGGGCTGGGACCCAACCCTGACTTCTAGGGCACTTTCAGTGCGTTACCACCACTGAGTCATCCAGTTCTCTCATCTCAGAGAATGTTTGCCAATAACAACTATTTATGAATGTTTAATAGTATATTTTAAATATACAGAGTTCAGTTCAGTTGCTAGTCGTGTCCGACTCTTTGCAACCCCATGGACTGCAGCACGCCAGGCTTCCCTGTCCATCACCATCTCCCAGAGCTTGCTCAGACTCATGTCCATTGAGTCAGTGATGCCATCCAACCATCTCATCCTCTGTCGTCCCCTTCTCCTCCTGCCCTCAATCTTTCCCAGCATCAGGGTCTTTTCAAATGAGTCAGTTCTTTGCATCAAGTGGCCAAAGGATTGGGATTTGACTTTCAGCATCAGTCCTTCCAATGAATATTCAGGACTAATTTCCTTTAGGATTGACAGGTTGGATCTCCTTTCAGTCCAAGGGACTCTCAAGAGTCTTCTCAACACCACAGTTCAAAAGCATCAATTCTTCGGCACTCAGCTTTCTTTACAGTTGAACTCTCACATCCATACATGACCACTGGAAAAACCATAGCTTGGACTAGATGGACCTTTGTTGACGAAATAATGTCTCTGCTTTTTAATATGCTGTCTAGGTTGCTCATAGCTTTTCTTCCAAGAAGCAAGCTTAAACGGTGATAATTTAAAAGGACCCACGTTCATGAGTTTTTGCAATTTAGGCTTCTTGGTGGCAGTAAGTTTCAAGGATTGGTTTTAGAACTTTCTGAGTTGTATTTATTCTGATATTTCTTCCATTCTTCCCACTAAGAAGAAAAGTATAGACTGAATAAAGGCATGATGGTGGGGTGAGGGATGATTCTTTAAATCTGGGAAGTTTCCCCCAGACCAGGTGGCCCAGGGAAGGCATGGGCGTTCCATGCACATGGAGCCTGCACTCCTGGGGAAGTTTATCTGCTGTGCCCTCCTCCAGCCCAGCATTTGCTTTTATCTTCCCTCTTCACCCTCAGAGAGAATTCAGGAACGCGGAGCGCGGGAGTGAAAACTGCATGCTGGCTGGCCTGGTCTCACCCTTCTCTGGTCCTTCCTTCCAGGAGAACCAACTGCCTTTCTCTTCATCCAGTCTAAGCTCCTTTGTCCCAGCCCAGAGTATCTTTAGACAGTCTGGATATAACATCTCAGCCCAGAATATCATAGCATCACCAACTCAATGGACATGAGTCTGAGCAAACTCCGCAAGACAGTGAGGGACAAGGGAGCCTGGCATGCTGCAGTTCATGGGGTCACAAAGAGTTGGGCACGACTGAGCGACTGAACAACAAAATACCATTATTTGGTGGGAATTTGGGCCACAGAAAGGTGGAATTTTCTGGCAACCACCCTTGCCCTGCATTTAAAGGAGAAAAAGTAATTCATGTGTCTGTGGAATTTACTGCTCATTAAATTTGAGAGCGTGGTTGAGTTGAACAGAGCCCTAAGAAAAGGTGTTTGCTTTCTGTCCTCTGCACCCCGCCCCCAGCCTGGGTCCCTGCCAGCTGTGCTCTTCCTTAGGATCTGCCTAGAAATATTTGTCTTCTATAATCATCTCCTTTTTAAATACATACTTGTTCTGTAGCAAACTTCATGTGTTCGTTTGATGTTTCAGATGGTTGTTAAGTTTCTCTTGCTGAGATTATATCCTATGCCATGCTAAACTTAAACTCCGAATACTGTAAATATCAAGGTTGTTAATCTGCTTCTTAAATTTTTCAAAGAAGCAACACAGCGTACCTTTTAAAGAGTCAGAACTTTTCTTTTAATTAATGCATTTATGCTGCTTCTCCTTTAAACTAATTTAAACTTCAAACCTCTTTGTCTTCTCTCAACAGGTGCTGCTCTCCTGCTCCCACGTGTTCCACAGGGTGAGGAGTCCCCCCCAGGGGCACACTGCACCCCCCCAGCTCAGAGGGTGGGACCGACTCTCACTTTGTTGTTTACTTCCTCAGTCGTGTCCGACTCTTTGCGACCCCGTGGACTGTAGCCCACCAGGTTCCTCTGTCCATGGGATTTCCCAGACAAGCACACTGGAGGGGGTGGCCATTTCCTCCTCCGATCTTCCCAACCCAGGGATTGAACCTCCATTGGCAGGCAGATTCTTTACCACTGAGCCACCAAGGAAGCCCTCTCTCACTTTACAGCTCCTGAAAAGAGCCATTTATTTTATCCATAGTCACCACTGACAGCTAGAAATATGATTTTAGACTAGAGTAGGACTCATCCTGTTTTGAGAATTGTGAATTCTCCGTGGCGTTAGAGCCTCAGATGTCCGTGCGAGAGAGTGTGGCTAGTGGCGTCCGCGGCGTGGGTGAGCACCCGCTCCCTCCGAATTCACTGCCCAGTCACCTGAACACAGGGACCATCCACCTTCACACAGGGGTTCTCAGAACTGTTTGATGTGCCTGCATGTACATGCTTGTAAAATATCATTTTTCATGAGGAAGGTGTTAACATCTGATGAAACTTCTTCCCTTCATAATCTAAATTGGACTAAGTCTCATAATTATGCGAGAAAAGAACACTATAATTACATGAGAAGTTAAACGTGTTGTTTCTACGTAATTACTCGTGAAATTTCAAGTGAAATCTTTTCCTTCAGGCTTGCCTTCAGGCTTTTGAAAAGTTCACAAATAAAAAAACCTGTCCTCTCTGTAGAAAGAACCAGTATCAAACCCGGGTGATCCGCGATGGGGCCCGACTCTTCAAAGTCAAGTGTGCGACCAGGTGAGCGGCCGGAGCCTCCGGGCTCCTCTGGGGGAGGCGGGGTGCGGGTCTTGCCTCCACCGGGGGCCCGGGGCTGACGGCGCTCTTTGCCCTAGGATCCAGGCGTCCTGGCGCGGACACGTGGTCCGGAGGTGGTACCGGGACCTGAGGAGGGCGGTGCCACCCACAGATGCCAAGCTGAGGAGGAAGTTCTTTGAGGCCAAGGTGGGTGTGACCGCGATGCCACGGCGGCTCCCTGCCCGCGGCTCGCAGCGCCTGCGGGGCTTCCGTTTTAGGCTCTTTTAAATGGTGGGATGCCGGCCCCTTAAACTGGCTTTCTAACCCGGAGGTAAATACTTTCAGATTTCCTTTTCTAGTCACCTCATAAAAGAAAGAGAAGTCGCCCAGTCATGTCTGCCTCTATGCGACCCCGTGGACTGTAGCCCACCGGGCTCCTACCTCCATGGGATTCTCCAGGCAAGAGTACTGGAGTGGGCTGCCATTTCCTTCTCCATCGTGAAACTTGTAAAACTGGATAAGGTGAAAGTCAAACCAAGCTTTTGTGTGTCCATCTTATGACAACTGTTTAGATAAACTGAAACTGGCTCAAGGTCTCACACCTCCTGAGCAGTGGAAGGACCTCCTGGCGGCACCAAAATGCGAGAGAGTTAGAAACAAATAACGTCGGTTTCTGCCTTTTCCTTTAACCAGTTTTTACCTGTTTATTTGGGGGGGGGGGTCTGTTTAACAACTTTACCTTACGCGCCTCATACAGAAAGGCCAGGCAAAGAGGAGGGGCCAGCCCGACCTGCCCCCCAGCTCTGCGGCCTCGGGCCCCCCACCCCCCCCACTCCCCCCGGCTGCTGCCTGGGGCCCCGTCTGTGCTGCAAAGGCCGTCGTCTCCGCCGCAGAGCGGAGGGTCTCGCACACAGTGGGGACCGCAGACAGCGCCTACTGTAAACGTTAATGTATCGTTCAGGTCAGTCTGTGCGGCTTTAGACACAGTGCGATTCCGTATTTTTTAGACTCGCCCTGTATGAGAGGATGGCATTGTGACAGTGTCACCTGGAATCACTGGGGCAAACCTGCAGTCACACTTTCCTATGCCTGTTACCTGTGGAAGCACCACTCCCATTTACTTCCATCCTTTCTAAACGCATCTGTCTTCTAGCCTGCACTCCCACATGGGATAATGAGCGATAGGAAGTTACCCTTCGCTTTGTGAGGGGTCCCCGCTCTCCTGCTGTGTGATTCCTTGTGTCCAGAGCCTAAGGACCTGAGCCCCGTGCGCTGGGGAGAGGGCTGCCATGGCCGTCGTCCGACCTCCTGCCCGACCTCAGGCTGCAGGGCTGATGTCCATGGGTCTCACGACCCCACCATCCTTCTGTGTGCCCAGAGTGGGGGGGGCTTCTTCAATGTCCCTGAAAATAGGTGGATTTAGCTTGACCACAAAGCAGAGTCATAACAGATTTTTCTAATGCCCTTCCTGGTTGCTAGGTAACGGTTCCAAGCAAGGTAGCTGCCAGTATGTGCAAAAGAAGATCAGAATCATGGCTCATGTGAACTGACCATGCCTCAGACTTAATCGAGAAAGTGCCCTTGATTTGTGCTCAGGAGTAGGACACCAATAAAGGCAGCGTGTGAACAAGTGACCTTAAGATACCGAGTCTCTTGATGACTCGAAGGTTGAGCCGCGGGTGGAGCGACTCCCTTCTGTGGCCCAGCGTGGCCAACTGGAGCTGCCCCGGGGCCGCCCCCTTTCCTGGCTGGCGGGATGGCTGCTGGAGGCAGGCAGAAGCGGGGAGGAGGAGGCTGTGGATGGGGAATCTGGGGTTCCCCCCACAGGACAGGCGCAGAGGGCGTCTGGGGCAGGGGTCACCTGGGCGGCTGCAGGTGCCCCTGTGAAAACCCCCGACTTCCATGCCACCTGGGCTTTTCGCAAACGTCCCCATTTTACAGAAGAAACAGCAGATCAGCTAAAACTCCAGATAACGGACTCGACAGAAAAAGCACATGCCACCTGCACTGTTTCCTGGACAGCGAGCCTCTCCTCCGAACGGCTCAGGGAGCACAACGCTCACCTCCTTAGTAGATCTCAGCTCCGCCGAGTCTACTGTCCTCTCCAGAGAGCCCCCCGTGCTCACTGCCCCACTCCCTAGCCTGGATGGGGCCGCAGTCACTTCCTCCGCAGGCCTCTGTCTCACCTCCACCGGAGACGGCGATCCCGCGTGTTGTGGTTCGTTCTGAGCCAGTAAGCCACTGTCTCCCATGTTGGTTTTTAATCTTCCTCCTGTATTCCTTCCATGCTTTTCTGTATTCTTAATCTGACAGTAAGGCTTATTCTCTGTGTTCCTCTTAATAATTTATAATATGTAATAATAATTATTATATATAATTATTACATAAATATACGTGGTCTCTCAAATCAGAAATTATCATTTCCGTTTGGAAAAATTTAATTACAGACTCAATAGTCATTTTACCTTATGTGTATAATTTTTTTATTTTCATGCATCAGCTTAAGATAACTTTTGAAAGCATAGACTACCCTTTGCATTCACATGGAGCAGAGTTGAGCGGCTCAGCCAACTGCACACACACACACACGCCATACTTCACATCACTCTTCCCCAGAAGCATTTGAACTTAGTGAAGTTACACTCCTACTTTGTTGCACAAATAGGCATTTTATAATTGCCTCTTTCAATTTATGAAATCTAGAATCCCCAGCTCTCTCTGCTAGTTTCCTAAATCTTCTCCACAATTTTTTCACACCTCGCCCCAGCCCACTTATCCCATTTGGCCATGAACAATCGACATATGTAAACCCAAACCTCATTTTCAATAAATGCAGACTGCATTTACATCAGGTAGTATATTGGCAGAAGTATACACTCCTGTCCCTGCTCCTGGTGGCCGATAATGGTAGAGGTCTTGTATACTTAAATGCCTACCTAGGTAGAGCCCAGAGACGGTCCTTTATGATATAGACCACTTCTTATCATTCATTGAATGACTCTTGTGATTTGATGACTTTTCCTTCCTCTTCTAACTGGATGGACTCACTTGCTGCACTATAAGTCTGATCTTGTTGTTCAGTCGCTCAGTCGTGTCTGACTCTTTGTGACCCCAAGGACTGCAGCACCACAGGCTTCCCTGTCCTTCACCATCTCCTGGAGCTTGCTCAGACTCATGTCCATTGAGTCAGTGATGCCATCCAACCATCTCATCTTGTATCGTCCCCTTCTCCTCCCGCCTTCAGTCTTCCCCAGCATCAGGGACTTTTCTAATGAAGAGTCAGCTCTTACTAGGGATGATCTAGGAAATGTTAATCTACAACTTTAAGTGCCAGCGTGCTTGTGTGGAATCCGAGAGATGATTAAACTAGGTCACTGAGTTTCACATCACCCAGGAGTCTACAGATACACCCAGACTACATGGATGTACACAGATGACAGTTTGAGAACCATATCAGTAAATTACTGTGAGCTGCTGGGTGAAAGATTGTTGGGGAACTGCATTTTTCACACACAGTCTCAAAGAATCACCCCACAGATGAGTGAGAATCTGTCAAGAGGAGGAGAAGTGCATACACTGGAAAAGTCCAGTAAATCCTCTTCTCAGCCCGAGGGCCACAATGCCAGTCACTGGGCCGAGTGACCCGAGCCCCTCGTGTGCACGCGGAGCACTGGGACACCAAAGATGCTTCACCTAAACGCAGCCACAAGGGCACCTGTAAGCAGGTGGATCCAAAATGAGAAATATTCTGTAAAACAGCTGACTTCAACAGAACAGTGTCATAAAGGAAAAAAGAGGAATGTTCTCAAACAAAGATACTTGAGAGATATAACATTATGCCAAAGGAGCACATTAATCTTCCCAGTAACTGACTTCAAAGACATGGAGATCTGTGATTTACATGGAAAAGAACTCAAATGTCTTGAGGAAGCTCACTCAGTTCAGTTTAGTTCAGTTCAGTCGCTCAGTCATGTCCAACTCTTTGTGACCCCATGAACTGCAGCACACCAGGCCTCCCTGTCCATCACCAACTCCCAGAGTTTACCCAAACCCATGTCCATCGAGTTGGTGATGCCATCCAGCCATCTCATCCTCTGTCGTCCCCTTCTCCTCCTGCCCCCAATCCTTCCCAGCATCAGGGTCTTTTCCAATGAGTCAGCTCTTCACATGACATGGCCAAAGTATTGGAGTTTCAGCTTCAACATCAGTCCTTCCAATGAACACCCAGGACTGATCTCCTTTAGGATGGACTGGTTGGATCTCCTTGCAGTCCGAGGGACTCTCAAGAGTCTTCTCCAACACCACAGTTCAAAAGCATCAATTCTTCGGCGCTCAGCTTTCTTCACCGTCCAACTCTCACATCCATACATGACCACTGGAAAAACCATAGCCTTGACTAGACGGACCTTTGCTGGCAAAGTAATGTCTCTGCTTTTAAATATGCTATCTAGGTTGGTCATAACCTTCCTTCCAAGGAGTAAGTGTCTTTTAATTTCATGGCCGCAATCACCATCTGCAGTGATTTTGGAGCCTAAAAAAATAAAGTCTGACACTGTGTCCACTGTTTCCCCATCTATTTCCCATGAAATGATGGGACCAATAAGTTACCATAAAACACAGAAAAACCATTCGACAATCTCAGGTAAACAACATGGAAACAAAATGAGCAATTTAACAGAGTGATAGAAAAATTAAAAAGAACCAAGCAAATTCTGGAGTTGAAGTATACAATGAATGAAATGAAAAAAAAACTTGAACAGAAGACATAAACATTAGAATGGTTGGAACGGAAGAGTCTGTGAGTCAGAAGACAAAACTTCTGAAATTATTCAGTAAGAGGAGAAAACAGAAAAAGAGTGACGAAAGCATGTGTGATCCTTGGAAAACATTAGAAGGAACAACTTGTCAATCATTAGAGTCCCGAAGAAGAGAGGGAGAAGGAGGCAGATAGTATGTAAAGAAACAATGGCTGAGAACTTCCCAGATGGGGGAGAGATCTAGACATCCAAGCTGGTAAACCTCATAGGTCACCAGACAAACTCAATTTAAGGAGATGTTATCCAAGACACATTATAATAACTGTCAAAAATCAAAGAATCTTAAAAGCAGCAAGAGAAAATAAGCTTATAACTAACTTAACAAGAAAATGCCCACAGGCCATCAGTGGGTCTCAGCAGACTCACAGGCCGAAGGCAATATATTCAAGGTGCTAAGAAGAAAAAAACTGCCTGGCAAGAATCCTCTACTAGCAAAGATGTCCTTCAGAAATGAAAGGACAAATGAAAGCTGAGGGACTTCATCACTCGAGCTGCCTCACAAGAAATGTTGAGTTGTCCAGGTTGAATGCTAATTGCAGGAAGGATGCTAATTAGTAACATATGCATGTGTATGCTCGGTTGCTCAGTCACGGCCGACTCTGCAGCCCATGGACTACAGCCACTAGGTCCCTCTGTCCATGGGTTTGCCCAGGCCAGAATACTGGAGCAGGCTGCCCTTTCCTCCTCCAGGCGATCTTCCTGACCCAGAGATAGAACCCTTGCCTCTTGTGTCTCCTGCATTGGCAGGTGTATTCTTTACTACTGTGCCACCTGGGCAGTCCAGTCAGTAACATGGGAACACATAAAAGAAAGCACAATGTCCAATTCAGAATACTCTTAATACTGTGATATTGTGCTGTATTACTCCCTTATAAAGGTTAAAGGACAAAGTATTAAAAATATAGCTACAGTAATCTCTCAGTGAATATATTTGTCATCACTATAAAAAGATGGAAATTATATAGTATTTGTCAATACTATAAAAAGATGGCAACTGTGACATTGAAAATGTGACATTGAAAACGTAAAAGGGGGAACTAAAAGGGTGGAGTGTATGCAGTCAAAGTTATCAGTGTAAAACAGACTTCTATCCATACAATGTTTTATGTAAGCCTCATGGTAACAACACAGCAAAACCCTACCATAGATACACTGAGATAAAGAGAAGGGAAGAGAGCGTTCCACCCTGTAAGACCATCAGCCCACAAAGGACCAGCAAGGGAGGAAGAGAGGAAGACAGGAACTAGGGACAGACAGGAGGCAGTGGGGGGCGTCCAGAAGTTCTTACCTAGCAGTGATGACTCTCAATATGAACGAATTAATTTGCCCAATCAAAAGGCATAGAATGAGCAGATGGATTAAAAAGCAAAACTGCCTACAGAGAGACTTGCTCCACCAGTAAGGGCACAAATAGGCTCAAATTGAAGGGACAGAAAAGGATATTCCATGCGGGTAGAAACCAAGAGAGAGCAGGGGTAGCTCTGCTTCTGTCGGATGAAATGGGCGTTAAGGCTGCGGCGGACAGAGGAGATCGTTATATAGTGATGGAGTAGTTAACCCGTCCAGAGGGTGTGACCAAAATTAACCCAAAATGGATTAAAGACTTAAGCCTGAAACCACAAAAGTCTTAGAAAAAAGCACAGGGGGAGTCTTGGCACTGATCTTGGCAATGATGTTTTTGGATACGACACCGAAAGCACAGGCAACAAAAGCAGAAATAAATAAATGGTCCACCTGAAACTATCACAACATTGTTATATCGGCTATACTCCAACACAAAATAAAAAGTTTAATTAAAAACGTAATTAGCTAGAGGGGAAAGGAGGGAAGAGAGAAGTTAGGGATGGAAGCCAGATTTGTCTGAAAGTATTCAGTTTGTTTTTATTGATTAAATGTTCTTAATACCTAAAAATTAATAAATAAACTACATCAAAATAAACAGCTTCTGCCCATCACTGGAAACAGTCTACAAAATGAAAAGAGACGACCTAAAGAATGGGAGAAAACATTTGCAAATCATGAATCTCATAAGGGGGTTGTATTCAAAATATATAACAAACTCATACAACTCAACAGCCAAAAAACCCAACCATCTGATTTTTTTTAAATGGGCAGAGGTGGTGAATAGGCACTCTTCTGAAGAAGACATACACACGGCCAACAGGTGTGTGAAAAAGGTGTTCAGCCTCAGTAATC
Source organism: Giraffa tippelskirchi (assembly GCF_054371585.1). Lineage (NCBI taxonomy): Eukaryota > Metazoa > Chordata > Mammalia > Artiodactyla > Giraffidae > Giraffa > Giraffa tippelskirchi. The sequence goes on from NC_137284.1 coordinate 160,195,753, forward strand.
ATCAGGGAAATGCAAGTCAACACCATGGTGATACCACCTCCCACCTGTTAGAATGACTGTAATGAAAAGGTGAGAAAGAACAAGTGTTGGCGAGGATGTGGAGGAAACGGAACCTCTGGGCGCTGTTGGTGGGAAGGTAAATAGGTACAGCCTCGATGGAGAACTGCATGGAGGTAGTAAAACTTGAGTAAAAGTGGGACTACCATACCACCAGCAGTTCCACTCCTGGGCATCTGATCGTCTAAAGGAGAAATCAAGAGCTCACAGAGATGTCTGCACTCCCACATTGATGGTAGCATCACGCACGACGGCCACAACACAGAAGCAGCCTGAGTGTCGGTCAGCAGATGAATGGGTGAGGAAGACGTGGTGCACATGCCGTGGAATTCAGCCGTGAGAAAGCAAGCGAGCAAGCCTACCATTTGCACCAACACCAATGAACCTTGAGGACGTTATGCTAAGTGACATAAATCAGACAGAGAAATATGATGGGATTCCACTTGTACGTGAAACCCAAGAAAGTCGAACCGACAGAAACAGCATAGGATGGCGGTGGCCAGGGCCATGGGGAGGGGAGTGGGCGAGGGGAGATGCCAGTCAGAGGGCAGAATCCAGTGTGAGATGCCCTGGTGCTCAGCCTGGCGACGGTAGCCAACAACACTGTATTAGATGCTTGAAAGCTGCCAAGAACGGGGATCGGACATGTCCTCACCACAAACAGGAGATGGTGTTAACTCACCCTTCTGTATGTAGGGGACTCGGGTTCGACCCCTGGGGTGAGACGACCCCCTGGAGGAAGGCCTGGCCACACGCTCCAGTATTCTTGCCTGGAGCATCCCATGGACAGAGGAGCCTGGGACTGCTGTGGGACAGTCCATGGGGTCCCAAAGAGTCGGCTTAGCACGCACTCACCCTCCTGTGGTGATTGCTTCCCAATATGTAAGGGCATCGAGTCATCACACTGGAAACCAGAAACGTACACCACATTATACATCAGTTCTGTCCCAACAAGGTTGTAATGAGGCAGCACATCCTTGCTAATATCAATATATATATATAATTTTGGTAACTGAGATTCTTGTGAAATGACAGACGGACGGGTGATGAACCAGTAGAAAGTCACCCACCTCAGTGTCCAGAGATTCAAAGTCTACAGTAAGGAGACACAGCAGATCAGTGAAGAAAAAGACTTATTGAAAAGAACCAGTTAATTTCGGCATTCACGTGAAGGAGAAAAATAGACATTACTTCATACCTTATCCTCAGAAGAGTTCCATGTTAATTACATAAATACTTTCCAAGCGAATACATAAAATTACTAGAATGCAACAGATGATGCACCGGGCCCTGAGCTCTGCCCCACCCGGGGTCCAGGACAGTGTGGTGACCTGCGTGCACTGGGAGCTTAGAAAGCCCTCCTGACGTTGCCGCTGGGGCCCGGGGCAGCGGCCCCCACCGTGCCGCACTGCTCAGCAGCAACGCACTGAGGCCACACTGACGGTCAACAGGGTGAAATGATCGTCTTCACTTGGGCTTTTAGTAACAACGGAGCATTGGCTTAGGCATATACATAGATGGAAATATACATGTTACTTAGGGGTTTGCCTGTTTTCATGTGCTTTTTAAAAGATGTGATCCTGTGTATAGAATAAGTATTTCTCCATGCAATACCGTAAAAGCCTAATAAGAGAGATATTAGACATGAAACAACCGTGAACTCTGAGTTAGTAAAGAAAGAAGTCATTGTCCAGAGGTGCCTTTAGAAAAAAGACTTTCATCTCAGTTCAAAAGGATACCCTATTTTATTAAAGATAATTCAATGGCATTTTTCTAATGATGGAGACTCTTGAGAGTCCCTTGGACTGCAAAGAGATCAAACTAGTCAATCCTAAAGGATTTCAACCCTGAATATTCATTGGAAGGACTGATGCTGAAGCTGAAGCTCCAGTACTTTGGCCACCTGATGCGAAGAGCCAGCTCATTAGAAAAGACCCTGATGCTCAGAAAGATTGAAGGTGGGAGAAGGGGACGACAGAGGATGAGATGGTTGGATGGCATCATCAACTCAATGGATGTGAGTTTGAGCAAGCTCCGGGAGATGGTGATGGACAGGGAGGCCTGGCGTGCTGCAGTCCATGGGGTAACAAAGTGTCGGACACAACTGAGCGACTGAACAGCAATGATAGAAACGGAATTTTATTATTTTCATCAAGAAAAAAACTTGTGCATTTCAGTTTAAAAAAAAGTTTGAACTGATTGTTTTCCTTTAAATGCCTATAAAAATACTTTAACTTGAGCTTGTCAGTATAATGAGCCTTTCAAATCTAGAAATCACAGGTTAAGAGATTTAAAATAAAAGTGTAACTCTTGGTCCTGGATTCTCACTGTCTTCATCTTGACAGTTTTTCAGAACCAGACGTGTGTCCCAAACAAAGCCCAGCTTCAGAGGCATCGGGGTCTGCAGGTTCCCTAGTGATAGATCCAGTAAAAGATAAAGCCCAAAGCCGCAGTGAGCAAGGGGTTCATCAAGGCCCCAGTGGGCGGGAGACCAGCCCTGTGACAGGGACATTCCAGGAACGCCAGGCTCCTGCACGGGCCTGCCTTTTGGCTCTGCCTTCTGACACCCGCGTGTTCACCCCATCACCCTCCTCGCACAGAACGTAGATCAGTGAGCCGTTAGGGACCCAGTGGCTGAATTTCAGAAATCGGACAGTTTACAGAGCAAAATGTGCCGTAGCTACAGTATCGAATATGGTACGTTTATCATTCTCTGTGGAACCAGGGGTCTGTTAAACTGGGGGTGACTTGTGCAACCAGAAGCCTCATTTCTAAGCTGTATCTCCATAGTGACCACGGGTGAGAGTCAATGTAAAGTCATCTTATGCTTAGTCTAAAAAACTGAAATTGCAAATGACTGGAAGGAAGAAACCGCATGACCCACGTCACCGTCCAAGGCGATGGATGGGTGCGTGTCGGCCCCACCGCCTCCGTGGGCCTGTGAAGTCGGGCCGCTGCAGCGGGGTCCCCTCTCCTCACAGCCCCTGCGGCTCCGTGCCCCAGGGGTCTCCTGCCGTCCGGAGTCTGCCAGTGATCAAAGAGAAACCCAGCCTCCAACAGACTCATTACCAACTTTCAAAAACTGTCCATTTGGCCAAGTAAGAGTTAAACCCAAGCATCACATGGAGGCCCGCAGAATCATCTAGTCAGATTGAAGGGCTGTTTCAACAGCAGGAAAGCTGGACGTACCTGACCACACCCTACAGGGTATTCCCAGACACTGAAATGTTCAGCTCTACAAGCTCCACTCCACTGCATTCCCTTTTTTTTTCCTTGTCTGGCAGATAGGTGAAAACTTCCCACCATACCTGGGGACCACTGGCCTGGTTCCCTTCAGGGAAAAGAAGGCTAATCCACGGAGAGGAAAGGCAAAGTGGGGGTGAGACTGATATTTTTAGGCACCTCAAAGGAGGGAGTGCTTGCTTCTTTTAAAGTTTCAAGACCTTGCCAAGATGGATATGCCTTTAATACTGGAGATTAGATTAGCTCCGGCCGTTCTATTTTTATAAATCAATCCGTCTTTCTTGTAAAAGAACTGTGGCCTTGCGTGCTCGCCCCTCTGTCTCAGGGCGATTAGTAAGGGGGATTAATGGGGTCTCCTCCCGCCGCAGTGGTCGTGCGTCTGCTGGGTGTCAGCAGTCTAGCAGAACGCAGAGGTCATCTCTCTACAGGCAGTCGCGCTCCCCCAGGCCCAGGCTTTGTCTTGGCAGAGCTGCCTTGCCTGGAATACCCCTGGCACATTCCTGACAAGACCGAACAGGGCAGCGAAGCTGCGTCACACCGGAGGTCTCTCAGACACCAGGCAGGGCCGCGCTAAGGCCGGAAGGGGGTCCCCTGCAGAGCCCGAGCCCCCCGGGGAAGCGTGCGGACAGACCCTGCGTTCGCAGCGCCCTCGTCGCGGAGGCCGTCCGTCCGCGGCGACACCGCGGGCCGGGCGCGCTCCCGCGCCGCCGGCTGAGCCCAGATCAAAGCGGCCCGGGAGGGTCACGAGAGCCGCCGCGCTCACGCCTGTCACAGTGTGTACAGAACGCCCGAGTGTCGCCCAGCAGGCAGTGGTCGGTCCTTGAGTGCCTTTGATCCTTATCTGGGAGTTCTGCTAGCATATGTCATATAATTGAGGTATGGCCTTTTATTGCGGCAATTAAAACTTTTCAAATGCATTATATTATCTCCACCCGAGCTAAAAGTCCGGGCCATTGTTTAGAAAGCGAGGTGAGGGGTCTGTCAGATGCTGCGGTTGACTTTAGGGACGGCCGCTCCCAGCCCCGCCCCCGGGAGGGTTCTCTGACTTTTTTTTTTCATTCCATCTCACCAAACAGCATAATGGTCTTCGCGTTTGCTCAGCCCTTTTGACTTCCTTTATCACATAGAGATGGCAAACATTCTGTTGCTAACTTGAAGTGGCTCCAAGCAGCAAGACGGGAGGACATTAAACCAGTAAAAGCTTATCAACGGATTCATTGATACGCTGTAAATTCCAGGCGTTTCACTTTGCTTTTGAGGGCGGCCGTAAGTCAACACATTAGTAAGCAATTGCTGACATCAAGATGGATGCTCAGAGGGGCCCTTGGGCAGGCAGAGTTCACCTGGGCACTTCTGTGAGCGGGTCTTCTTTCCTCTTTAGCCGGGATGTACTTGTAAATGACCAGTGATTGCTCTGCGGATCAGTAACCTGAATCCGTAACTGCTTAATTTATCAAATATATGAAATGTGAGGCTTAGAAATAGAAGATATTCATTTTTAATGGAAAATTGTATGTATTTTGTACACTTCTGTAGAATTAATATTAACCAGTAGTTTGGAAACTAGAAGCCGATCGTCTTCGTGTGTGTGTTCTTGCTTTTCCAACCACTAAAGGCCTCTGGCCCACGTGACAGTGAGGGGCTTAGGAGCAGATGCTGCTCACGCAGGACTCTGACATGTAAGAAATACCTAATAATAGCTACACTTAGGGCACGGCCCTGACCCGGCCACAGGATAGTCAGGACCCATTTGCTAATTTAACTTTTTTTGGGATATTATTCTTGCTAACTTTTCAATACTTGAAGCAGAAGAATGAAGACGGTCACACCAGCTCACTTTTAGAACTGTGCCATAAGCGCACACTGAAGGATTTTCAGTATGTTTACCAACAAGCTAAAGCCAATGTTATAAGCCACATACTGATGCTTTATTGAATCTCGGCACTGGAAGTTTGTTCAGAATCCTCCCACGCGGAGTGTCCTTTTTTTAACCCCCACAAGGAGACCGGCAGGCACTCCTGCAGAAGGTGTACCCTGGGGGACGTGTGTGCCTTCATTCCTAACCTGCTGCAAATTTCAAGGTGACATTTTTGTCGAATGCCAAGGGCCTCACCAAGATGAAGCGAAGGAGCCAAGAGATAAGAAATACACACAGGAAGAAGGAAGGCGCCCCGGCCGGTGACAAGTGTCAGCGGAAGGAGCCAAGAGAGCCCTCGGGGCGGCCAGGCAGAGCGCTAGCCGGGCCGGAGAAGCGCGTCGGGCAGCGGGCTGAGGGAGCGGGGCTGGCCAGCGCACAGGCCGAGCAGGAAGCCTGCGCGAGGAGAGGCTGCCGGAGAGGATGAGGAGGGGAGCCGGGGTCAGAGGCGGAGGGCGCGGCGGCCCCGGCGGCGCCTGCCCGCCCCTCCCGCCTTCCTGCTGAGCCGGGGCCCAGCTGGTCAAGGAACAATGTGACCCGGGTACCCGCCCAGCCATGACCGGCTCCTCCAGGGCCGTCTGTGCTTCCCCCCACCTGCAAAAGCTAACCGGCAGGGCGAAGGCACGGTGGTTTAGCTTAGGTTAAATAACCTGCGTTTTTTCAATTTTTTAAACAATTTATCTTTTATTGAAGGATAATTGCCTCACAGAATTTTGCTGTCTTCTGTCAAACCTCAACACGAATCAGCCATAGGTATACATATATCCGCTCCCTTCTGAACCTCCCTCCCATCCCCCTCCCCAACCCACCCCTCTAGGTTGATACAGAGCCCCTGTTTGAGTTTCCTGAGCCATAGACATATCCCCATTGGCTATGTATGTTACACATGGTAATGTGAGTTTCCATGTTACTCTTTCTATACATCTCACCCTCTCCTCCCCTCTCCCCATGTCCATAAGTCTATTCTCTATGTCTGTTTCTCCATTGCTGCCCTGTAAATAAATTCTTCAGTACCATTTTTCTAGATTCCGTATATATGTGTTAGAATAAGATACTTATCTTTCTCTTTCTGACTCACTTCACTCTGTATAATAGGTTCTAGGTTCATCCACCTCATTAGAACTGACTCAAATGCATCCCTTTTTATGGCTGAATAATACTCCATTGTGTCTGGGTTGCTTCCATGTTCTACCTATTGTAAATAGTGCTGCAGTGAGCGATGGGATACTTGTGTCTTTTTCAATTTTGGTTTCCTCGGGGTATATGCCTCGGAGTGGGATTACTAGGTCATATGGTGGTTTTATTCCTAGTTTTTTAAGGAATCTCTATACTGTCTTCCATAGTGGCTGTATCAATTTACATTCCCACCAGCAGGGCAAGAGCGTTCCCTTTTCTCCACACTCTCTCCAGCATTTATTATTTGTAGACTTTTTGATGAGGGCCATCCTGACTGGTGTGAGGTGATATCTCACTGTGGTTTTGATTTGCATTTCTCTAATAATGAGTAATGTTGAGCATCTTTTCATGTGTTTGTTAGCCATCTGTATGTCTTGTTTGGAGAAATGTCTGTTTAGGTCTTTTTCCCACTTTTTGATTGGGTTGTTTGTTTTTCTGGTATTAAGTTGTACGAGCTGCTTGTATATTTTGGAAATTAATCCTTTGTCAGTTGTTTCATTTGCTGTTATTGTCTCCCATTCTGAGGGTTGTCTTTTCAGCTTGCTTATAGTTTCCTTTGCTGTGCAAAAGCTTTTAGGTTTAATCAGGTCCCACTTGTCTACTTTTGTTTTTATTTCCATTCCTCTAGGAGGTGGGTCATAGAGGATCTTGCTTTGATTTATGTCATAGTGTGTTCTGCCTCTGTTTTCCTCTAAGAGTTTTATAGGTTCTGGCCTTACATTTAGATCTTTAATCCATTTTGAGTTTGTCTTTGTTTATGGTGTTAGGAAGTGTTCTAATTTCATTCTTTTGCGCGTAGCCGTCCAGTTTTCCCAGCACCATGTACTGAAGAGGCTGTCTTTGCCCCATTGTATATTGTTGCCTCCTTGTCAAAAACAAGGTGCCCACAGGTGCATGGATTTATCTCTGGGCTTTCTATTTTGTCCCATTGATCTATATTTCTGTCTTTGTGCCAGTACCATACTGTCTTGATGACTGTAGCTTTGTAATATAACCTGAAGTCAGGCAGGTTGATTCCTCCAGCTCCATCTTCTTTCTCAAGACTGCTTTGGCTATTCAGGGTCTTTTATGTTTCCATATGAATTGTGGAATTTTTTGTTCTAGTTTTGTGAAAAATGCCATTGGTAATTTGATAGGGATCACAATGAATCTGTGGATTGCATTTGGTAGTGTAGTCATTTTCACAATATTGATTCTTCCTACCGAGAAACATGGAATATCTCTCCATCTGTTTATGTCATCTTTGATTTCTTTCACTAGTGTCTTACAATTTTCTGTGTACCGTTCTTTTGTCTCCTTAGGTAAGTTTATTCCTGGATATTTAATTCTTTTCATTGCAGTGGTGAATGGGATTGATTCCTTAATTTCTCTTTCTGATTTTTCTTTGTTAGTATATAGAAATGCAAGGGATTTCTGTGTATTGACTTTGTATCCTGCAACTTTGCTCAATTCACTGATTAGCTCCAGTCAAATTTATTTTTTAACTGGAGGAAAACTGCTTTACAATGTGTTGGTTTCTGCCACCCAATGATGCCAACCAGCCGTAACTACACAGAGATGCTGCCCTCGTGAGCGCCCCTCCCCGCACCCCACCCGCCGTGTGTTGCAGAGTGCCAGGCGGGATCCCTGTGCTAGACGGCAGCCTCTCACCAGCTCTCTGTGTTAATCTGCAGATAAAGGGATAACTATTTTTCTCATTTGTGAAATGCTTCCCATTCAGGCTGAGGAAGGAAGTGTGCCCGTTAACAAGTGTGAGAGCGACATCGGGTGAGCCATGCACCTACGTCCACGCTGACCCTGCCCTCCGTGCCCAGAACTGGGTTCCAGCTGGGGGGCTGTGCCACAGACCTGGCGTCACCTGGAGCGCCCCTCGGCCAGCTGAACACCCTCCACAGGCCCATGGCTACCTCTGGGTGCGTCCCGCCTTCCTGGAGGGGAGACACAATACGTCAGGTATTTTGTTGAAAACATGGATTTCCACCAGTTGTGTCCTGGAGAAAACCCCAGAGAGGTGAAGGGGTGGCAGTGACTTTGGCCGTCCCAGAGCTCCTGGCTGCATCCGCAAAACCGCCGCGTCCATGTCTTCAGCAGGTGCTTCTCCGGCGTCTGGTGTGGTCAGTGCACAGAGCGGCTCACAGACAGACGCACAGACAGGGGCACCCGGGGAGACGGCCCCGAGCTGGCAGAGAGGATGGAGGCGGTGCCACCGCAGTGCTGGAGGCAGGCAGGGCACACCGAGGACGCCCTCACGGGGCCACCAGGGACCAGCGTGCACAGCTGTTCCGGGCACACCAGCCCTGTTTGCATCTCAAGCCGTGAGAGCTCACACGACACGCGGGCAGGCATGGAGTCCTGCCGTCCCCCGGACACGTGTGTGTAGGAGTGACATGGATGCCTCAGCACACGCGTGATGATACACACGTGTGTAAGAAAGCGGGAGCACCCGTGGCCTCCACACGTACCCTGTCGCTCTCTGAAGTGACCCTTGAACGCACCCGCACACTTGGAGCTGGGTGGTCAGGTCTCAGGGAACGGAAGGGAAGGGAAAGTCGCTCAGTCGTGTCCGACTCTTGGTGACCCCATGGACTATACAGTCTGTGGAATTCTCCAGGCCAGAGGACTGGAGTGGGTATCCTTCTCCTTCTCCAGGGGATCTTCTCAACCCAGGGATGGAACCCAGGTCTCCCACATTGCAAGTGGATTCTTTACCAGCTGAGCTGTCAGGGAAGCCCCACGTCTCCAGGAGTGACGACGAAATCGGTGTTAAAACAACTTTGACTCCTAACCCTTAACCGGGCAGCTTCTATGAGAGCAGTTCTCAGTGCCAGTGAGCGTCAGTCCCCTCGCCCCCGGGGGCTGTGAGAACACGGCTGGCTGCCTCCGCCCGCAGCGCTGACCCAGGAGGGCTGGGCAGCCGGGAACCGGCTCTGCTAACAGCGCCCGGAGGGGCGATGCTGCTGGCGCTGCAGCCCCCCCACCCCAGCGGCGGGCGCCCCGGCACTGCTGTCCCTGCAGGCAGCGCTTCTGCCGAGAGCTGATGGGAGAGCGAACCTCGGGACCCCAGAGACGGTGGAAGGTCTGCACTGCTGCTGCTGCTGCTGCTGCTAAGTCGCTTCAGTCGTGTCCGACTCTGTGCGACCCCATAGACGGCAGCCCACCAGGCTCCACCGTCCCTGGGATTCTCCAGGCAAGAATACTGGAGTGGGTTGCCGTTTCCTTCTCCAGTGCATGAAAGGGAAAAGTGAAAGTGAAGTCGCTCAGTCGTCCGACTCTTAGCGACCCCATGGACTGTAGCCCACCAGGCTCCTCCGTCCATGGGAATTTTCCAGGCAAGAGTACTGGAGTGGGGTGCCATTGCCTTCTCCGAGGTCTGCACTGGCGGGTGCTAATTCTGGAGGAAGAGACCATCTCACCTTTCAGGTGTACACGCGGAATCTCACCCTGCACGAAAAGCCAACTTAGAGAAAACCTGAATCATAAAGCATTAGTTGGAAGGCAGCTGTGTGTGCATTTCCAAGGGATGCTTCCTTTTGTAAAGTACAGGGACCTCTTCTACTTTCAATAATAGAGACTATCAAGTATGTGAAAGGCTCAGGGACAGAGAAAAGGAAGCCTTGCCAGTTGGAGCCCATGAGCTAGGATCCAGCTGCCGGCTGGATAATTAGTCAGCAAGAAACAGAACTGCACTCAAAAGTGGAAAAGCATCTTTGTCCAGGCCTGGGACACAGCTGAGAAACCACTGCCGACAAGACCCAAGACGCAGATGCCTGAATTCAAACCTTGTGGACCTCCGGCCGCTTCACAGGCGGCCTTCCCCTGAAAGCCAGCACCCGCCCTGTAACCCTCAGGGACCAAGGCCGGGGAGGGTCACTCACCATAGCCCTGCCCCCATCCTGCCCAGGCTCGAGGCTTCTTGCAGAACAGATGGGAGCTGGAAGGGGCCCCTGTGTCCGCGAAGGCACCTTCTGATGGAGGTGACCGACACACAGTGCGTAAAACCGCACGGACACGCCACACGCACACGGTGTCCCACAGACTGGGATATTTGACCCTGGGGACATCCCCAGGGCCCGTGGAGAACGTATTCTGCGCATCACAGACCTAAAGGACCATGAGGCCGAGCTGCTTTGCAGTGAGCCACCGTTACCCCTCAGTGCCGCGAAAAGGCGCAGACCGGGGACGGCACGCCCGAGTCCACGTGCCTCCCACGTGACCTCGGCCCGTAGCATTTTACAAACTGCATGTGGCCATGTGTGCCCTGCAAACACGTGCGCTCATCTCGGCAACCCTGGTTTGCTCAGAGCTGTCACCCTCAGGAGACGACGGACAGCGTTCCAGGCCGCAGCCCACCACGATTCCCATTAGCTCGTTTGTCCTCAGAGCAGAGTGCTTTTCTAGATCTCTTTGTACCAAATGCAGACCTTTATAAAGAGGCCTGAGCCTGGGGGAACGTTAGAGACTGTATTTGAGGACAGGGCCTTCAAAGCAAAACGAAAGTTTGCGATAAACTGTGATATGCCACCTCCATATTTAGGCTAGTAGTGACATCAGGATTGTTAGGTAAGTCCTAAAAATGCGTATTTTGTAGCATGGAGACTCACCATCGTCCATAAACTGATTCCCTCAGCTTATTTTTTTAGCTCATTGGGCAACAGGGGTGGGTTCAAAATGAGCATTTTAGAGCTCAGTGAGAAAGGCAGGAGGAGTAACCAACTCGAAAGGCAGGAATAGCCTTTCTCTTGGATCCCCTTTGGAAATGTTCATGCTGAAAGGACATTTCCTGACCTGCAGCTGCGGGGGACAACGCTGTGGGGCCAGGGGACATGACGTGCCGGGAATCAGTCGAGATGGCCTGGGGGGTGGCACTGCCCGGGGCGGGCCTGTGAGGCCTCAGGGGGTGCTGCCAGCGCAAGATGACTGCGTGACCCACTGTACCCGGCTCTGTCCCTCCTCCTCTCAACTCCTCCCCAGCGTGCTCCCTGCCACCAAGCAAGGCTTGCCAGCAGGTGCCCCTTCCTGAAATCTCTGCCCAGGCCCTGTGGGCTGGCGAGTGTGAGGGGGCTGGGGGAGGGCGCTGGGGACCCCGGGGGCGCTGCCCAGGGCGGCTCACGGTGGGCGCGGGCGCTCAGTTCACAGAGATCAGCCGGCGCCTGCTCTGCTCCTATCGCACCGACATCGACGCGCTCTTCGCCGAGGTGGACCGCTGCCTGGCCGCCAACCGCAGTGTCCTGCAGCAGCTGGAGGAGCGCTGTGGCCGCAAGCTCTCCGAAGAGGAGTGGGGCGAGATCCAGACCCAGGTAGGCATGCTGGCCGGGCCTGCAGTGGGCGGGGAGGGGAGTGGGTGAGCTGGGGGCGGAGGGCCGGCACTGCACAGAGGGCCCTGGCATGTGTGTCTGCCCCCAGGGAGCCCCGGGACCCTCGTTGCCCACTCTGGGGTGAGGCCAAGGGCCCTGGGTGTGCGAGTCTGCTTTGATGACGGCATCTAGGGAGCAGTGAAAGCGCCAGGGGCAAAGGCCTCCCCACGTGCCCCGCTCCCGCCCCCACACCAAGCTTCCTGCCCGCCTCAGCCCGCCCCTTGCATCTGAGGAGAGACTCCAAAGCTGACAGAGGAAACACTTACTTAGAGATCATGAAAATGGTAAAATGCATAAAGAAGTTTAGCGGCTACATAGTGTCAGAGACCTGTTTAATTTAAAGTCAGTTACTAACGTTCAGCATTTTATAAACTGTGTTTCGAAGTGGGTTATCCCAGGTGGGCTGCGGTCCCTTCCATTTTTCGCAGGAGTAGCACAGCACACACATAATCAGTGTTATTTTAAGCCAGGATGAAATGTCTTCACGTGTAGAAGACCCACGTCTGTGGGTGCACAGCTCTCACTCACCCCTGGGACACTGCCCGCCCCGCTGTGTTGCAGGCCCTGCACCGGGAGGCCCCCGACTGCCCCATCTGCCTCACCGCGCTGGCGCCGCGGGAGACGGTCCTGCTGTCCTGCTCGCACACGTTCCACCACGCGTGTCTGTGCGCCCTGGAGGAGTTCTCCCTGGGCGAGAGCGCGCCTTTCCACGCGTGTCCTCTCTGCCGCTCCTGCTATCAGAAGAGAGTTCTTGAATGCTGAATTCACAGGAAAAAAATTGTATAATTCGGGGGGAAGTGTTAACCTTATTGTTGGTAGTTGTATGTTAGGAAAGCTGACAGTATTTTAAAAGCTGACAAACCCATCCAATTCTAGTCTTCATAAACAGAAAACTTCAAATTCATGAGTTGAGTCAGCTGAAGCGAGGAACGGATTAAAAACTTCGATCTCGGAGGCTCTCCAGTTTGCTGATTGGCTCGGCTTCTGGTTGGTTGGCTGGGCTGCTCCTGAGCATCCAGGGATTCCCTCCCTCCCCTCTCCGCAGCGGTGCTGATGGCACCCGGCGGGCCTGCCCTACAGCTGCAGCTCGTGTCCGATCACAGACGGAACCTACGCCTCTTAAAGCATCCAGAGGCCCTCTGCCATTCCTAAGGCTTGCTTTATCTCTATGGGATAAGTTACTGTTGACTCCAGCACTTTGAATACATAAACCCAAGATATAAAAATAAGATATTCAGTGGTTTCAACATCAGTTCCGTCACTCAGTCGTGTCCGACTCTTTGCGACCCCCTGGACTGCAGCACACCAGGCTTCCCCATCCATCACCAGCTCCTGGAGTCTACTCAAACTCATGTCCATTGAGTCGCTGATGCCATCCAACCATCTCATCCTCTGTCGTCCCCTTCTCCTCCCACCTTCAATCTTTCCCAGCATCAGGATCTTTTCCAGTGAGTCAGTTCTTCCCATCAAGTGGCCAAAGTATTGGAAGCTTCAGCTGCAGCATCAGTCCTTCCAATGAACGTTCAGCACTGAATTCCTTTAGGATTGACAAGTTTGATCTCCTTGCTGTCCAATGGACTCTCAAGAGTCTTCTCCAACACCACAGTTCAAAAGCATCAATTCTTCAGCACTCAGCTTTCTTTATGGTCCAACTCTCACATCCATACATGACTACTGGAAAAACCATAGCTTTGACTAGACGGGCCTTTGTCAGCAAAGTAATGTCTCTGCTTTTTAATATGCTGTCTAAAACAGCACATCACGTATTAATAACTCAGAGCCACATGTTCATGGCTCACACATAAAGAAATGCACAGAATCTTCCTGGGAACCTGGTCACTCGCAAGCACTGACCACAGGGTCCTGGTGAGGTGCCCCAGCTGCTGGGACAGAAGAGGCCCCTGATGTTAGGGACGGACAAAGCGGCCTGTTCCTCTGAACTTCCCCGCCTTTGGCAGCGGGTGAGGGGCTGAGGAGCTGCCCTCCATGGCTCCCGGCTCTTGGCCCTGCTGCCTGGAGTCTCCAGCGAACTCTCCCCTGTGCTGAGGAAGAGCAGGTAGACTTTTCCTTTTAATTAAAAAAAAAAATTCTTTACTTCTTTATTTGGGTCTTGGTTGTGGCTTGCAGGATCTTCATCGTGGTGCCAGGGCCCCACAGCATGTGGGATCTTAGTTCCCAGACCGGGGATCGAACCCGCATCCCCTGCATTGGAAGGCGGATTCCTACCCCCTGGGCCACAGGGACGTCCTGCAAGCAGGTTTTGCAGCCACCCTGGGGCCCCTGGCAGGTCACTGCAGCCACAACTAACAGCAGGCAAGGAGCCAGCAAGCCAGGCCGGGAGGCAGGGGACAGACAGGTGGCCGAGGCCAGCTGCACACCTGTCAAGGTGCACGACAAGCCCCAGCGTTGCCTGGGAAGGAACCCCACCATGCCCATTCCTACTTATTTCTCATCCCATCTGGTGTGTTTTCTTTACATAAAGCTCATGCACATACGTCCCTCAATGAGCACATCCACATATCCTGGGGTACATTCACTTTGCAGCGGTGGAGAGTCCCACAAAAGCATCTGGAACCTGACTTGGAAATGATTTAAACGGTGAGCAGACACTCGTTGGACCATTAAGAAGGTTGAGCACTGAAGAACTGATGCTTTTGAACTGTGGTGCTGGAGAAGACTCTTGAGAGTCCCTTGGACTGCAAGGAGATCCAACCAGTCCATCCTAAAGGAAATCAGTCCTGAATATTCATTGGAAGGACTGATGCTGAAGCTGAAGTTCCAATACTTTGGCCACCTGATGGGAAGAGCTGACTCATTGGAAAAGACCCTGATGCTGGGAAAGACTAAGGGCAGGAGGAGAAGGGGAGGACAGAGGATGAGATGGTTGGATGGCGTCATTGACTGAATGGGCATGAGTTTGAGCAAGCTCCGGGACATGGTGGAGGACAGGGAAGCCTGGCGTGCTGCGGTCCACGGGGTCTCGAAGAGTCAGACAGGACTGAGCGACTAAACAGCACCAACACACTGTTGTGAGACGGCAGAGGAAGGCTGGCTCCCGGACACCACGCTCCCCCCACCCCAACCCCGCTTCCCGCCGGTGGCCCCTCCAGCAGAGCACAGCCTGCCGAGGAGGAAGGCCTGGCCAGTCTGATGCCCAGCCCCACTCCCAGAGCCTGCAGGGGGGCGCCCAGGCACTCGGCGAGCGTGGGAGGCCACTCAGGGCCAGCGTGACCGCACCCTGGGCAGACGGCGGGGCGCTGCTGCCCACACCCCGCGACCCTGCCTGCTCCCAGAGCCCTCCTGTCACACTCTCCCTCTGACTGTGAGTTGTGCAGATCCTTCCAGGAAACTCTTCCTGCCCATCACTCTCTGCAGCCCCGCGCTCTGCCGACACAGACAGCGGATCCGCAGGAGGGCCAGCGGGGACGGAAGCCTGGGCTCGGCTGCCATTGGAAGTGGCACAGTGAAAACTCCATGAGGGCCCCGGGGCGTGTCTCACTCGGCTGTGACAGCTGACGGCAGATCAGGAAACTTTGTTACTGAAAAGCTCCTGACGTCATGGCAAGCACAGGCCCCGGAGGCCACGTTTACAGGACAGGAAAACGTGCACCGCAGTGGGGCAGCTGCTTCTCTGGGAGGAAGACACGTCCTCAGGTCAAGCCACAGGCGCCACGCAGACGTTTGTATGATGACATCACAGTCTCTCTGGGTCCCCTTTGAAAACTGGTCACTGGTCAAGAAAGAGTGGTGGCCCCAAGAGGCGGGAGTCTGGTGGAGGACTCGCCTGGGAAGCTGCTGAAACCCACAGATAATCCCTAAGGGGCATTTTACCTGCCCAGGCAGTTGGGTATTTGGTTTATTCTCATTTTAGTAGTAAATTCCAGTTTTGTTTCATTTGCTATATATATCACTTTGAAATAATCTAGACGTACAAAGAGTTGTAACAATTCCCATGGAGCCTTTGCCCAGCTTCCCCTCATGTTAACACGCCTTAGTAAAACCGTCAAAACCAGAAACTAGCATTGAAACAACAGTGGGAGCTGACTTGCAGATTTGATCCACCGTCTCTGGGATGTCTTGCGAACAAGAATTTTCTGTGCCAACAAGAATGCTAATGTCTACAGGAATGCATCTTCCACGCTATCAGCCAGGCGTATGTAGTGATGTCACCGTGCCGTGTGGAGGAGACAGAGAAGGAGTCACTGACCAGAGCGTGAGAAGTGAAGACGGCATCTAAGTGTTTGTGACTCAAAACACAAGGCTAGTGTTCAGTACATGAAGAGGTGCATATTCTCCAAAACGGTGTGAGAAATACTCATTAGAGCTTTGGGTTACCGAGTTCAGACATCAGCTCGACTCTTAAGGACACTGAGTTTATGGGGAAGGCACTGAGATCGCGCACTGAGATTGCACACTGCTTGCCGTATGATTTGCCACAACCCACAGCAGTCTCGTGGGAAAACAACGCTGACGGGCGGGAGCTGCCTTCAGGGGCTCAGAGCAGACCTGACGGCGGTGGCCTGAATGCCCGAGGGGCGGCCCTCTCCTTGGGAGCCCCCAGAGGGCGGACAGGCAGGTGTGCCCCCACCGGGCGCCCGGTGCCTGCACCTGTCCCTCTTGAGGGTAACTTCATGCCTGGAAATGGCTCAGAGCCCCAGGGCTAACTCCCCATCACGTCCACGGTGCTTCTCCTGGTGGACCCCCTTCTCTGCAGTCGCCTCCCGGGGCCCTACGGCACACGGTGTTTTGTTTGCCCCTGAACCGCACGGGGCCAGGGACACAGCCGCCTCGCAGGAAACCACACTCATGTTGCTCAGCATGTAGGAGAGTGGGTGTGTGGCAAGTGACAGCCTCCACATAACCACGATCGCATTCCTTTCCGCAAAAAAACCGGGAAAAGGATGGCTGAGTCCCACAAATGAAGCCTTCAAAGAGGTTATGTTTGGGCTTCCCTGGTGGTGCAGTGGCTAAGAATCCGCCTGCCAACGCAGGGGCCACGGGTTCGATCCCTGGGCCAGGAAGATCCCACATGCTCTGGAGCAGCTAAGCCTGTGCGCCTCAGCTACTGAGCCTGGGCTCTCGAGTCCGGGAGCCACAACCACGGAGCCCGTCTCCACAACAAGAGACGCCTGCACACCGTTCGCCGCAACCAGAAAAAAGCCCGTGCAGGCAAAAATCAGTAAAATTTTCAAAATAGTAGGTTGGTTTGAGGAAATGGAAGTGTTCTGGGATTAATTTAGATGGTGATGTTTGCACAACCCTGAGAATATACTCAAGGTTAAAGAGAAAAACCACAGGCCCAAAGTCACTAGTATCACTGGTGCTAAAGCCCGTGCTCCCTGGCCTACCTGCAGTCTCGGCCACCACCAGGAATGTAACCTCGATCCACTGGTCTGCAGTCTTCGGTCCTCACCAGGAGGTCTGTCGTGTGGGCCCCCTCTACCCACCAGAGAGGAAGAGGCAGTCTGCACAATGGCACCCTTGCCACTGCCTTCCCCCCAAAGATGCCGTAGCTTAAAAATGCTCCCTCCTCTTCTTTGGCTAATAGCCTCCTTACCCTGCCCTCTCCCTATAAACAAACACCTTCCATCTTCTACAACCCCTGGATGCTCCCTCTAGCTGCAGAATGAGATGCTGCCCGAATCATAAAACACCTAATCAAGCCTTCAGATCCCTGGATTTACCTGAATTTTGGTTTTGAACGCTAACCACCAAGGAACCGTACACTGTGAGAGGGAGTTTTATGGTGTGTGGTCAGCCCCCCCCCCAAGACGGCCATTCTCTTGCTCTCTGTCCATCCCCTGCTGGACCTGTCCTTGCCTCACCTGCAGCCTACTCACCTACACCCCTTCCCTCTTCCTCACAGAGCCTGACCAGTAACTGCCCACACGCCTGCCCGCCAGCCCCAGCTACTGAGCACCCTAAGCTTCTGATCAGAGGGGCGCCTTTGTGCTCCTGTTTTCCTGATAACCAGCCAGCCTGATGTCCATCCCCCATCACTGATACCGCCCCCTACCCCCGGGGCCAACCTATAACTGATCCACATCCCCTGTAACTGAAATGCCACCCCAACCCTCACCCCACAGCCTGAACTGTCACTCCAGGACCTTGCTTCAGAGGTAAGATCTCTGGTCCAACAAACCACTGAGGTCTCTGTTGCCACCGCCAGCCTTTCTTTGGTCTTGTGACGGGGCAGTTACAGGGCTTGCAGGCTTGTGGGCTGCAGCCTGACATGTGGTATGCGAGGTACATCTCAATGAAAGGAGATGGGGTAAAATTCGGTAAATATTTTAAAAACTCTTAAGAGTAGGGAAGTCCTAAGTATGACATAAAAAAATTTATGGGAAATTGTAACGTTTAACTACTTCAAAATTTTAATTTCCATATAGCAGAAAACAATGTGAACAAGATAAAAAAAAAACAGGAAAAATACTTATGAAAACAAAAAGATAAACATTTACTACTGTAACAGATTTTATAAAAGAATAAGAGATACCAAAAGTGGGCTAAGTATATTTAATAACCCATATAAGCAGAAATATAAATAGTAGACTGATGTCGAAGCTGAACCTCGAATACTTTGGCCACCTGATGTGAAGAACTGACTCACTGGAAAAGACCCTGATGTTGGCAGGAGAAGGGGAGGACAGAGGGTGAGATGGTTGGACGGTATCACTGACCTGACGGACATGAGTTTGAGCAGGCTCCGGGAGTTGGTGATGGACAGGGAAGCCTGGCGTGCTGCAGTCCGTAGGGTCGCAAAGAGTCAGACATGACTGAGCGACTCAACTGAAGTGAAAAATTCTTTTTAAAGTTCCCCCACTAGTTACTAAAAATGCAAGAAAAAACACCTTTTGCCCATCAGGTTGTCACTAACTGAAAAGAAGACTGGCAAAATCCAGGGTTAGCTAAAGGCACACATCTCAGACATGCTGTTGACATGGTCCTTCTGGAAGTAGTTTGCAGTGTGCATCCTCTTTGAACCATTTTCACTTCCAGGAATATATAACATTGTGACTTACAGTAAGAAATACACCATTCCTCCATTTCTGGCACAGAGCTCTAAAGACCGTTGGAATTTCCTAAGTGCTAAGAGGATAAGAGTGTCTTTTGATATTCATAACAAGCCCCTTTCAACCACACCTGGGCTTATGTGAATGAAGTGACTTTTTTAATTCAAGTGAAGCTGATTTACAAAATTGTGATCGTTTCACGTGTACAGCAAAGTGACTTGGTTATTCATACATATGTGTGTATATGTATATATGTATTTATCTACATTCTATTTTTCCAGTTCTTTTCCATTCTATCAGTAGCTTGTCAAAAGATATTGAATATACTTCCCTGTGGTATACAGTAAATCCTTTCTGTTTATCTATTCTATATACAGGAGCATGCATCTGTTAATCCCATACTCCTAATTTATCCCCCCACACTTCCCTTTTGGTAACCGTGAGTTTCTTTTCTATGTCTGAACTTGTTTTGTAAATAAGTTAATCTATACTACTCTTTGGCGTCCACGTGTAAGTGGTATCATATTTGTCTTTCTCTGACTTACTTCACTTAGTATGGTGATCTCTAGGTCCATCCATGTTGCTGCAAATGCCATTATTTCATTTTTTATGGCTGAGTAATATTCCATTGGGGCTTCCCTGGAGCTCAGATGATAAAGAATCTGCCTGCAGTGCAGGAGATCCGAGTTTGATCCCTGGGTGGGGAAGATCCCCTGGAGGAGGGCATGGTAACCCACTCCAGTATTCTTGCCTGGAGAGTCCCAGGACAGAGGAGCCTGGGCTGCGACCCACGGGGTCACACAGAGTTGGATATGACTGGCAGTCACTTCACTTCAGTGCTCCACTGCGTATATATGCGCCGCATCCTTATCCCTCCTCTGCTGACGGACATTTAGGTTGTTTCCACGTCTTGGCTATTGCAAATAGCGCTGCCATGAATACTGGGGTGCATGTAACTTTTCGAACTAGAGTTTTCTCTAGATATATGCCCAGGAGTGGGGTTGCTGGGTCATACGGGAGCTCCAGGTTTTGTGGTTTTTTAAGGAACCTCCACACTCTTCATAGTGGCTGCACCAATTTACATTCCCACCAACAGTGTAGGAGGGTTTGCTTTTCTCCACACCGAATGGGGTGACTTTTGTAGACTCCCCA
This sequence comes from Giraffa tippelskirchi, assembly GCF_054371585.1. Classification (NCBI taxonomy): domain Eukaryota; kingdom Metazoa; phylum Chordata; class Mammalia; order Artiodactyla; family Giraffidae; genus Giraffa; species Giraffa tippelskirchi. The sequence goes on from NC_137284.1 coordinate 160,215,663, forward strand.
AGGATGACCAGGGGAACCAACCCTGTGACTAGGGGTTGAACTGTCAGCCCCCCTCAAGACTTCTGGGGAGGGGAGAGGGGCTGGAGCTGAGCTCATCACCAACAGCCAGTCATTTAATCCAGCACGCCCGTGGAGCGGAGCCTCCTCCACACAAACCGCCACCTGAAGGCATCCCAGGAGCTGCCAGGTGACCACGTGGAGGCCCTGGGGGGGCGGGGCCCCCTCCCCAAACCTGGCCTGGGGGTCTCTCCCAGCTGGCTGGTCCTGACCTGCATCCTTTATGGGAAGCAGGTCATCTAGTGAATGAACTGCTGTCCAGCGTCCTGTGAGCAGCTCTGGAAGGGGCTGGACTGGAGAAGCGGGCTGGGCAGAGCGTGACGGCCTCTGGATGTGCCTGAAGTGGGGGTGGGCAGTCAGGCTTACTGAGACTGAGCCCCTCGTGTGTGGGGCAGCACTGAACTGAACTGCAGGACACCTGAGCAGTGATCCACAGAGAACTGGAGAAATGCCTGGTGAGGGAAAAAACCCACACTGGTGGCCAGAAGTGAAACAGGTCAGAGAAAGAGGGGATTTACATGACCAATTCCTAAAGGGAGCAGAGCAGTGCAGTAAGACATGTGTAGAAAGCTATTCGTTAGATTTTACGGCAGTTAGATACTGGAAATTAGCTGGACACCCATCCATATGGAGCTGATTAAGATACGGTCCTCACACATCAAGAGGAGGACTATACAGACATTCCAAGGAATGATGTAAACCTACACGTTGGTAGGAAAAGGAGTTCACGAGCAAAGGATGTTCCATATACACACGACAATCCCGTGGTGGCATCTGGTGTGTCACAGAGCAAGCACATGGAGTTAGTGCGGCAGGCACACTTACTGCAACGTAAAAGCGAGATTAGGCAAATCAGTGGGACATTTCAACGACCCGACATCATCGCCTTTTTTTTTTTACCAGCCATGTTGTGTGGCTTGTGGCATCACACTTCCCCAACCAGGGACTGAACCTGGGCAGCGAAAGTGCCACGTCCTAACCGCTGGACGCCAGGGAACTCCACACTGCCTTTTGTAGACAAAGATTTGACGTCTATTTCAAGGACAAAGCCTCGTAAGAAAACTGTAATTAATTTAACACACCTCAACTTTCAAGTTTAGCCAGAAGAACATAATGAGGATGTACAGACTCAAAAATGTTTTCTTGTTTTAAGTTTTCAACATAGCCTACATTGTTCCAAAACCCTCATCACAATTGTAAGACACTACACCTTTAAGCAACTCCAGTAGCTGAGACATTTCCGTAGGAACCAGCGAGCACTCATTTAGAAAAGCCCAGATGGACCAGATAAATGCCAAGGGGCTTGTTCTACACTTGTCCTCACTTGTTCCTACGGTGACCACAGCTAACAAGTTAAGTCTCACCTTAGTTCCTTATAGGCTCTGCTACAACTAACTGTGACATCATCTTACAAATGTCAAGCCATCATGAGAGAACATTTAAATAAATTATTAAAAATAACGGCCAGTACTTAAGAGCACCTAATGTTTCAGGACCTGCGCTATGGCAGTGGCCTGGCGGCCCTGCTCAGAGCCCCGTGCACACGGGACACGTATGCAGGTGAGAAGCCACCTGGGTTCCACCCGACGGCGCGCAGGTGGGGTGCCCACTTTCCGACTGGTACAGGTAACTATGGCTGCCGCTGCCTAACCCTCTTCACAACTGCGGGTCCTGCCCATCTCACGCGTGAGGAAGGGATGTGGAATCGTGAGGAAACCGCGGCTCTGGTCAGTTCACAATGGGGCTCAGAGCCCAGGTGCTTGCCCAGCACCAGTGGCTCTGCTGAAATCTCCCCAAAGGTGGAGCTCGCTGGGCCGCAGGAAACCCGCAGGGCTGAGAGCTGGGACGGGCACAGCAGAACCAGTATCTTTAAGAAATCCTTCCCAAACTGTTTTCTTCCTTCCAAGGTGATCAAGCCGCATTCTTAAAGCCCTGACGTCTCACTTGTGGTTCCCTATCTGGCTCACTGTCCTCACTAAGCATCATAAAAACAGGTAACAATTTTAAACAAGTTCCTTTGTTTGTCTCAGAGGCTCTGATATTACAAGGCTCTGTCAACTAGTACAGGGTCTCCCCTATGAAAACAGGCGCATTCCTTCCATCAGCTGTAATCGATAAGTAAAGGCTATCTGGGAAGCAATGTTTACAAAGTGGTGAAGGGTAAGGACTCAGGAGCCAGCTGGCCCGGGGTTCAAATCCTGTGTCCTGTGGGTCCTTGGGTGGGTTACTTAACCTCTCTGTGCTTTAGCTTCCTCATCAGCAAAGCGGGAATACTAACAGTACCTACTTCCCAGGACTGTCATAAGGATTAAAAGAGCTGTTGTTGTTCAACTGCTCAGTTGTGTCCGATTCTTTGCGACTCCATGGACTGCAGGCTTCCCTGTCCTTCACCATCTCCCAGAGTTTGCTCAAACTCATGTCCATCCAACCATCTCATCCTCTGCTGCCCCTTCTCCGTCCACCCTCAATCTTTCCCAGCATCAGGGTCTCTTCCAAGAGTAGGCTGTTTGTATTAGGTGGCCAAATATTTTAAAAAACACACATATAAAATGCTTAGAACAATACTTGCCATTGGCAAACACTACTTAAGTGCCTACTGCCATTATTGCTATTGTTATTACCGATTTAAAGCAGTAAGTCTCAGACTTTGCAAGCTATATACATGAAACTAGTCTCATCTTAAAATCACATCTTAGATACCTACTTATGCTATCTGCATAATCTAGACAGAACTAAGTCGGCTTGAGTTTCTAAGGCCACGTCGCACTTCTGCACCTGAGACAAGAAGGCAGACAGACAGTGTTCAAATACTTGACTCAACACACCAGTGTTGGAAAATTCTGAACCAGCCGACTGGAGTCACTAAGAAATCAAAGCCCTTGGAGCAGGCAGTGGCGAGGCGGCAGCGATGCGGACCTGCGCTCACAGCCAGCGCTGCACCTCGCCGGTTGTGTCCCCAGAACACGTCCTCACCTTCCTATGTGTGGGCCCCTGGGCTCTGAAGCGGAGGCGAGCATCTCCCCACTTTCCAGGTGTTGGGCTCCTGACTTCACCCCCCTGATTTCAAGGCCTGATGCGATGCCACGGTGAGGACTAGAAAGAGCAAAGAAGTGGATCACTGCTGAGATGAAGCAGAGGCAGGAGGGGAGAGTGCAGGTGAGGCCGGGGAGGGACAGGCCCGGCACTGGCGGCTAACACCTGTCCCCTCACCCTCAAGCCCACTGCTGAGCCGACACAGGAAAACTGCAGGTTTCAGGAGGCCGTGAGTCAGCACGCTGGCCCCAGGGGCACCCCGGTCCTGACGCTCGGTGTCCCAGTCTGTAGGCAGGTCATTCTTTTAAAACAATAGCTTTTCCAAGGAAGAGCCATTACAGCAGTCACATAATACAACACTGTACTTTTAGAAACTGATCAAGTTCTCTTCCTCAGATTCACAGCTGACGTGTGGACGTCAGCCTCCCCACGTTCAGACGCCGTGGCCCCTCAGTGCCTCTGGTCCTCAGAGAAGACGCACAGCAGCTGTGTCTGGCCGGCTCCCGCGACCCTGCTCGTGAGAAGCAGGCTTCTTCATGCGCCGGGAAGAGCCCACACCCAAGTCACGCCCACCATGACCGGGCCATCTGAAGTGCCTACCTGGTTACACTTGGACTTGAAAAACACTTTCCTAATTGAACTACAAAGAATTGGAAGTTAAGTAACTTCTCTTGAAAATGAGCTCCCAGCACTACTCCTTCAACACATATGGATCACTTAGTTTTGAAATTTTATAATCCACGTTTTAGAGTCAGCAATTACTACTGACTTTACATTCTTTGCAGTGCAACAAGTAATTTTCATACTCAATCTTTTTGCTTCACTGGTATCTGCAATAATGGATTTTACCTGAACAATATTCAAAAGCCAAAACAATTCTTTGTATTCATCATTCTTTCAGCCACGAAATGACTTAGTGGTTTGTATCTAATTAAAAAAAAAAAAAAAACCCAAAACAAAACAGGACAAAAATGGCAGCATGCCTCACACATAGTAAAAGCAGGTACTGTTTTCTTAGACTTCTGTTTCTACATATAGAAGAGTGTGTGCGTGTGTGTGTGTGTGTGTTACACTGTAAGCTGGATTTCTTACTGTGGTTAGAAGTCTGAAAGTCACTGCCGGAGAGGCTTCTGTCAATGCTAAGGGCATGTGCCTTCCAAAGACTCTGGATTAAGCTGCCCAGACCACAGTCAGGCGTGTGGCTCAGTCCTTCAGTGGAAGAAATTAGAGAAATCCTATCTAAGTAAGTCAAATAAATAACATAACATACATGACTTCAATCATTTTAGGTTGCAAGAAACTGACCTTCCCAAAACTCCCCAACGAAAAGGACAGAAAACATCCACTTGTTCCTCAACTCACCATTCCAGCAGAATAATTACTGCCCTTTGTAAGACTGAAATGAACGTAACCTGTATCCTTAAGTTTTAGCCATGAGGGTATTTAAGATAAAAACAAAAACACATTTGAGTACTTGTAAACCAAAATATGAAATCACTTTTTGTAAAGCTTTAATTTCTGAGACATTTAAAGTCACACTGAAAGTATCTCAAAGAAACAAACTAGACTGACAATTTGTAAACAAGACACTCCGTAAACAGAAATCATTTGCCAGTGCACCCAAACACTATTTTCAAAGCAACATCATACCAGTTTTTAAAAGTGTAAATCGTCAGTACTGCACATATCCTCATCCTTTAAGAAAATTACCGCAAGCACTGCCTTTATACACTAAATACACTAAACTGTGCTAACAACACAGACAGCCACAAAGGACCATGACGTAAGCCTGTGCTGTCGGCAAACAAGGTGATGCTGAGGCCACAGGGGGTCACCTGTACCCCAGCAAAGCCAGGCAGAAGCCACCACCCCAGGTCAGGTGTGTCTCCCCCTTGGACGCACCCAAGTGACAACCACCAGCGAGGTTTCATTCTCATCCACTGTCCACCCCTCAGTGTGGCACAGAAGGTGTCTGCGCATAGTCTTCACATCAATTCTCACATTTACAGCAGCTTCCTTTCCATACAGAATGTACATAAAGCTAAATAAATTTTACATCTAAGAAATACCTTGGAAAATCAGTAAAGATCATTACAAACGCTGTATGTGTAAAATGGGAGACCAACATATTTAAATACCACAGAGCCAACGAACGATGAGAACGGCAGCGCCCACTGCCCTCTCGCTTTGGCTCCCAGAAGTGAGAAAACACGGAAGGAGCACAGATGGAACCTGTCACTGACGTGCCGCCCACTCAGGGGAGGGCAGTCCCGGCGTCTGACTGCGGCGCGGGGCCCTCCCCACACGGCGCTCCCGGCTGCGGGGCCCGGGATCCCCATCCCGCCACAGGGCCACACACCGGCCTCCAGCGTGTGTCCGAGAGAAGCGCCTGTGTTTAGAGTGAGCGACTCGCTCAGAACGAGGCTGTGCACATGACCAGGAACATACAGGGTATCTGCAGCCTCAAGCGGCCGTCATTACGTGCAGACCGAGGACGTAACAACCTGTATTTGCTCACACAGAACACGTCTGAGACCCAAGGTGTAAAACCATCCCTCTATTCCACGCAGCAATGAAGAGGCATCCAATGAGAGCTTGAAAAATCCACTATACATTTCACTCCTTACTAATCCAACCTGGCTTAAGTCCTCTGATGGAAAGAAACTTTCAGATGAGTCAAGAGTTGATACAGACGTTGAAAAGTTTAATACTTTACTCAAAAATTTTCAGACATCTTACAAATACCCAGAAGCTCTTCTGGATGTGTGCCCTGAAATTGCTGTAAGTTAAAAGGGATATTCTTTTATTTAAAGGAACTTTTTTCTCTTCTCCCCTTGACCTGGTCTGCTCAAAGCAAGCAAGTTTCAGTAAAAATCAACACCTCCAACTAATGCGAAGAGCAGCCATTTTTTATAAATTTTCTCAGTATATGGATATTATGCTGAGAAATTCACCCATACGAGACCGCTTGCATTTACTAAGGGTCATTTAGAATCACAAAATGTTCTTCTGTTTTAAAACAAAGCTGCATTTTAATGAGAGAAACTCAGAAGGGAGTGCAGAGGTGTAAATAAAGAAGTATACACATGGGGCTGAGATTACTTTTTCTTATAATTTTGGTTCTTAGAGGAAATTTGTTATGTCAAATATATACAGGCTATTTCTCATAAATTTCTCCCCCCAAAACCTTTAAATTCAACAGTTTGAGAAAACTATTCTTTTACTTTTGTCTGAACGCAGATGCTCTACCGCCATAGACACAGTGCATGCGGATACACGTATTTACAGAGGCCTCAGGATGTGAACAGAGTGTGATGGCCCCGCCTCCCACTTCTGCATGCACGATTTCTGGTACTCTAACCTAGCGGAAGGTGACACTGAGCATCATGGTATAGTTTTTACTCAGAGGGCTTGAAGTCAAGAACCTGTCCCCGTAATTACTTACAATTTAATAACTGAATGAGCGTGAGGTCATAATACACTGCAGAACCGTCCTGACACCACGAATGCTGGCCGATGCTATGTGTTCTGGTGTTAAATGATCACTTTTGTAAATGTGAGGTTTAACTTGGCATGTGGAGAAGTGACCGAAGGCGAGAGAAGGGGTTTCTACCACAGAGCACTTACAGTTCCATAATGGACACAGGAGCACAGGGAATGACGCGATTTCTGAAAAAATGTTTTAAAAAAACTGAGTGTACATACAGCCTATAAGGCAAAATCTAAGTTACGAGTGCATTCAACACTGGCAACTATGTTGTGAGAGGTAATATTGAATTATTTACACATAAACTGTCAGAAAATATGACGACGTAACACATCCTACCATAGCTTATTACACTGGACAGTAGACGGATTCCTGTGGCATTCTACCAAGGCTCAGGTTTAGAAGAGTTTTGTATTTTTCCCTTAACTCAAATTCCAGTCAATATTCGGTAACATAAGTCAGAACTATGCTTTTGTTTTTTTCTTGAAGGAAATAGAAAATGTCATTTGCAACCATTCCAGTTTCAATGCACCCACTGCAATAACACCTGTAAACTTCCATTTTTTTTGCAGGAACTGCCCATCTGAGGACTAAGGAAGGATGCCTTTTATGTAGATGTCTACACTTTGCATGGACTATATAATGAGATTTAAATGAATCCTTAGAAAGCCCCAAAGGTGCCTTTTCTCACATCCTCATGGCTGCACAGCTGATGCAAGCAAGCATGTCCCCCAGAAGATGTGCTGCCCAGAGGAGCCTGCGCTTGGCTGGAAACTACAAGGTCCACCCAAAGGCAAACAAACAGGAGACGACCTGCAACAGCCAAGCCCTCAAATTACGAAGACGGGGACACGGACAGGGCCGGGCCCGACACATGGACCACGGTCAGCAGGACGGCCCCGACTGGCGGGAATGTCACGAGTGTGGGGGGCTCGGCTCTCCACTGCAGAGAGGTGCTGGGGTCTCACAGTGCTTTCTGATGCCCATTTGCAGAAGGCTTTGCTGTGTCTGAATCCCTTGACGTATCTGATAAGTGCAGTTTATGAAGCCCTGCAGAAAAATGAAGACAATGTAAGAACTAACGCACTGCTGAGAGGCTAGGCAGAACATGAAGCGCTCCTGAGGAGACGGCTGCGTGGCACACTCCCTGCAGCATGAAAGGGCTCCGTGCCCCACCGGCAGCCCCCAGGGCCTCTGCTGAAGACAGCTGCCCAGCGGGAAGTCAAGCCTCCCCTCCTGCAGGAGCCGTTCCCTCACCCAGCATCCCACAGGGCCGGCTCAGCTTCCTCCGCTGAGGGCAGCAGCCACTGCCCTCCACACGGCCCCCGCCCCTGCGCCACCCTCCACCCAGGCCCCAAGAACAACTTGTAATGAACCTGCTCCTGCAAGCTTATCCCCATCCTCAAATGCCCTTCTTGGGGAATAACCTGAACCAAGGATGATCCCACTTTTGTTTTAAAATACACTTATACATATACACTCACAGGAAAATGCAGGGAAAAACACACTAAGACATTCAGCGTGCAAGTAAAGCAACGGAAACTACGACCAAGGAGGAGGAGGGGGCAGAAGAGCAAACTGAACGCAGACAGTGCTTCACTGCAGAGGAGAAGACCATTCCTGGCTTTTAAGCCACATCCCTTCCCCTCTGTATCATACAGTGATTATTCACCAGGGTACCTGCCACACTGAGCAGTACCGTGCCTTCACACGCAGAAAAGTTAGTCGAAATTTTTAAGACTTTAACTGGTATTAAAGCTCTGAGCACTTTAACAAAACGAAGCAAGAACACATAAGCAGCACATCCATGGAAAAGATTTTCAGAGAACAATTTTCATGAGGCTCAGATATTTGTAAACATATACTTGGATAAGATGATTTTCCCCCCTGAAATTTCAGGAAGTTTTCTAGCTAACTTGATAGCCAATTTTATAGCCTTCACAAGCCAACACAACATTCTAAATTTTAAAGTTTCTATCACCTGCATATCTTAATGGAAAAAAAGTATAACTGAGCCTGTCTATGATGGAGGACTGGGAAGAAAAAAATAAGTCAATCAAAAATGTACACACATACACACACACACAGTGCTGGTTTCAGGAGTGGCCGAGCCACTGAGTGACAAAAGGCATCTATAGCTCCTGCTGGACACAGACACGAGGAAGCGCGCTAACACAGGCCGGCTGCAGGAGGACGCGGGCAAAGGTGCAGCCACCAGGTGATCAACACCCTCGTGGAAACTAAGCCCCTTCAGGGTCCATTATTTTGACGAGTTACTTCTAAAACCTGGGTGGAACACAGGTTATCTACTCGGAAAAACTAAGTCTCTCTTCTGTAGAAATAATCACCACCTCCACCATCACGGCAGCTAAATTCCCAGTGGTTGCCATGTGCCAGATGCTCTATGAGAAAGACTCTGTGATTCTCAACCCACAGCAGCGGAGGGAAAAAGCCCTCCCGCCCCACCGCCAACACACAAAAGAAGAAAAGAAAGGAGGTGGTTACATTTTATATTTTCTGATCAAATTATGATTCTCAGGGAAGTCATATTAAGATTTCAGATCATTCACACATTATATACACTTAATGAGGATCTTTTTCTAGGGATCAAGCATTGCCTCCTTTGAACATTCTGAAGAGTAACAGAAAACATTATGAAAACTGTGTTTATTAGACGTTCTACATAACTCCTGACAACTCCACTGCCTCTTGTGGTCAAAGAGCCAATACAACATACGCAAGCTCCACCTTAGGTTAAATTCTATCTTACTAGTTTAGTAAAGACTTCTTTAGCAAGATGATACCCAAAACACCCAACTCAAATGCTAAATTTACTGCAATTTATTTACCACCATCTCATGACTTCCCTGGTGGCTCAGAGGTTAAAGCATCTGCCTCCAATGCGGGAGACCCGGGTTCGATCCCTGGGTCGGGAAGATCCCCTGGAGAAGGAAATGACAACCCACTCCAGTATTCTTGCCTGGGGAATCCCATGGACGGAGGAGCCTGGTAGGCTACAGTCCACGGGGTCGCAAAGAGTCGGGACACGACTGAGTGATTTCACATTTTAGTGAATGATAAGTAGGAATCTATCTGAGATTATGGGTAACTAATATTGCTGATGCTACAACAGGCTAAAATATGAAATTATAACTCTAAACATCTGGCTAAGAGGACTGTTTGATTCCCACTTCATCTTTAGATTTTAATCTGACCAGCATTAAGGAACCTGGGCGTTAAAATCCCCAAAGTATCTGGGGCTTCAGCTGAAATGAGATGTAACTCTTCCCTTTCTGCCCAGTATTTCATCAGTCACCGTCTCCTAGGATAAATTCACAGTAAAACAGACATGAGTAGATTATCTGAAGTCCTTTTTCCTTCCCAATGGTCATCCTTTTAAGCATCAGAAATGGAAAGCTTGGTGGTGTGTAAAGCTTTACTGTGGTCTGCCTAGCAGACATCCCTCTACGTGCGAACAGGACCTTAAGGAACCATCGTTACGCTGCACTCTGCAATAGCTAAGAGCCACAAAGGAACACGGAATATGAGCATTCACACGGTGTCAATTCAGGTAAATGAGCTAATGTCAGGACTTTCTAACGATAAATCACTACCTTTCCCCTCTTTTATAAAATTACATGCCCTAAACCCAAGAAGGTTTAAAAGCAAGACAGTTTATATTGTCCTGGTATTCCCAAAATACAAAGCCTGAAATATGCTTATCACTAATGTTGAAGCAAGCATGAAAAATACGGTCATAGGTGACATCTGTACCTTTTATAGCTTAGCCAAATCTATGAGCTTTTAATACTGTCTCAATGCATATGTCTCAATGCATATGACTCATGGAACACATAATAAATGCCCTCTCTCTTATTAATGCCAAACACTAATATTTTTATTCTGAATTATTATCTGACTTACGAAGAGAAATGTAATTGTGGGTCAGCCTGAAACTTACAAAATGCAATTCTCAAAAAATCTTAAACTAAACAGTAATAAGAGGCATCGTGACCAGAATATAAGCCTTGCACCTCACCCTCAGTTCATCACGACTGCCCTCATCATCATCATGAAAGAGCACCGCTTGCTGAGCTCTCACGGGGCGTTAGGACTACCCTAAGGCCCGTACGAGAACTATTTTAGTTAATATTCACAACAGTTCTGACGACGATATTATCACTGTTTTATAGATGAGAAAGATGAGGCTTAATGAAGTAATGTTATACAAGAACATAACCAATAAGCAGTGGGTCAGGAATGTGACCTTGAAGGATTCACACATTTGGAAAATGAATGGGTAAAGACTTAAAATTAGCTGAAAAGTTAAAATTATTAAAAAGTAGAAAGAGAGAAAAAGTACCCATAAACCTCAGGATTACCTAGGGCCTTGAAAAGTTCTTCTCGTACAGCAGAGGTGAATTTTCTGATCAGACACAATGTTGTCACAATAGCAAAAAGCAAATTGTAGGATAACACAATATAGAAATTTCCCAGCCAATTAAACCTTCCAAAGTCTCCAAGTAGATCAAATCTAGTGATTCCTGTTAAAATAAATAAAATAGCCCTTAATAAATCAGGTACAATATATTTATATAAATATATATTTAACAAGATAAAGTACAAATCAGATCAAATTCCATGGCCTTCCCCATTTCTGTCAGTGGGAATCCTAGGTTAACACACACAGTTATGATCCTGCGGCCAAGCCCAGTCAGCCTAAGCAACTGTCCACGCGTCAGTCTCTGGCAGTGGAGAGCAACGGAGCTGAACCAGGTCATTCGCTCAGTATTTCCCTGTGTCCACAAGACACCCACTGCGCTGCTGCTGTATGGCAGCTGGGTGCAGCCCGTTCCCCGAAATAGGAAATGAGGGTTGTGGTGGAAGAGACACCTGACAAACTCTCTCCCCCGCCAACCCTTGTCCCATCCCCTGCAGGGCCCTGGTCACGTGGCACCCACTCCAAGAGGCCCCCTGTCTCCTCTACCCTGAACAGCTGCCCCGACAAGCTCCCCCACCCTGACGGTGTTTCGTCAAGGCACACACTGCCTGGAACGTTTCTTTTCTTTTGTGGTTCACTTATCGCCTACTTTCCCCAGAAGAACAGGAACTCGGTTGTTTTCAGCCCTATGATCCCAGAACCCAGAGCAATGCCTTGCACATACTTAAAACTTACTAGATAACAAATAAACAAATAGAGTGGTTCCTTTCCAAGGGGAAGAAAACACACATTACATATGTGAATTGGATGCTAAAGTCTTGTAGAGTAAATGGCCAAGGCTGGACTGCAGTGTAACCGTGTTGTGTGTGCTGGAAATGCAGTGCAGTTGAATGCATCACCACTTAAATTCACCTGTAACATGTAAAAAACAAGTCTTATCTTTAAAAGAAAAAAAGTCTGAATAGTCATTCTAGTCAACGAGCATGTGCCCTAGGCTCAATACTTCTTGGATCAGAGTATGGATGTGGAAGGATTTTTCTCACTACTGGCAAGTAAATAAATCAGTAAAACAGTATTCAGACGGTCAGTCAAGTGAGAGATGGCGGGACTGCTGATCCTCGTTAGGGAAGAAACTGGACAGCTAGTCACGGCTGTGTACAGTTTTAGCCACTGAGGACTTGAAACCTAAAATCATACACCTTTCATTTTAAGGGTGGCCTAAGAATGTCAAGAACAACTTTAACTAAACTCAACCTCACCTCATCAGCTAACTTTCAAACTTAACTGTCATCCCCACTCAATGCAATCCCATCACCTCCTATCTGGACAGACTCTACGAAAGCAGCTCGTGGAGATGACAGAAAAATAGCAGGTGTCAAAACACAGGTCTTGTGTAACCACATGTATCCAGGGCCAATGTATCTGAATTTGAGAGACAATGATCTACTAAAGTAGTTTAAGGAAATACAAGATTAACAGAAATGTACAATAACATACTTTTTCAAAGATGGTAGAAGGGACCCAGACCCTAGTAGTGTGTACAGTGTAGGTTACACCACGAGGTCATGGCAACAATCTGGCAGCAGTTTCTCTGACTGAAGACTTACTAAGACTTTGTTAAAAGGAACATGTGTCTAATTATATATATTATTTTGCAAATGAAGTACTACTTAATTTAACCCAGGAAGTTATCTGTAAACAAGATGCAGTCCTCCCAAAACACACTTCAGGGGTTTCATGGCCTGGGGAACCCAGATAAGCATCCTTGATCTTTAGAGCCCACGACTCCTGAGCATCTGGAGAGGGACACACACAGCTGTGCGTATCATGAAGCTCATTTAAATAGGAAGTGGCAAATCAAGGATGAAAACCCCTGCCCAGATGCTCTATACAAGTCCGATCTGGTCGCAAAAATTTTTGATCATACACTACCATTAGCAAAAATAAAATTAAGAGTACCTATACCCATCATATGTGTATTTTATTTGTAAACTATATATGTACTACTCACTGACCTATATATTATTTTATACACAAAAGAAAGACTTTAAAAATTATAGCAATAAAGCTAAATACAAGTTCTGATAGCTTCTCTACACAGCCCAATGATTTACTTTGTGAATTTATGGGGAAAGCAGCTCTACTTTGGAAACCTCTGCTACATGCTCACTAGTACTTCAGCATCACCCAGTACTTGCTCTGTGTCACGCGCCCCAGGAGAGGGAAGCCAGGGGCAGACACGGTGAGACTGGAAGGCACGTTGTGAACAACGGAAAGGGGCTTTCACTAGAGCTTCTCAGAGGGCCACCCTGGTATCTGGGGAGTAAGGGTCAAGACCCAGTGGGAAACACCAGGCAAAGAGCAACCCCTCTTGTCAGAGGCTCTGCCCCAGACACCTCAGGTTGGCCTCAGACAGAAACCCCGAAGCCTGGTGCTACTGTGGATGCACTGAGGCTTCAGACGGAACATCAGAGATTACAGCAGCGCGTTCTGAGAGGCCTTGTTGTTCAGAATTTAACGTTTTAGAAATCTAATATCAGCTAAGTACCACAAAGCTCTTCAATTCTGAAAATCTTCTAATAGACAAAAAGAAGTCTTAAATAAACACTTTTCTAAAATGTCTGAGACGATTTTCTCACAGTAATAATTGTAAAATGTACTTTTTCTTTTCCAGTTTTATTGAAATATAATTTACGTATCACTGCATAAGTTTAATGTGTACAGCATGTTTAACTTACATATACCATGAAATGATTATTAAGATAAGCTCAGTGAATATTCATCACCTCAAACAGATACAAAATTTTAAAAGTTTCAAAATTTTTTTCCATGTGATGAAAACTCTTAGGATTTGCTTCCTTAATAACTCTCCTATATAACACTCAGCAAATAATTATATTTGTCATGTTGCACATCACGTCCCTAGGATTTATCTCATAACTGGACGTTTATACCTGTTGATGACCTTCATCCAATTCCCCCTCCTCTACCTCCTGCCTCTGGTAACCACAAATCTGATCTTTTTTTCCTAAGAGTTTGTTTTTAAAGTATAATCAATCTAGAACACCATTTAAGTTCCTATGATGTGACACTGTGATTTGGTATTTCAAAATGATCACCGTCTAGCTATTGACTATACTCCCCACCCTGTACACCTGAGACCCTGTGAATTTTGCAGATCTCCTCTCCTCTCTCTTCCACTCACCACCAGCCCCGGAGACCACCCGTCTGCTCTCTGTATCTGTAACTCTGATTCTGCTGTGCTGTTTGTTCCTTTGTTTTCTAGAATATTCATATGTAAGTGAGATCACACAGTATTTGTCGTGCTCTGTCTGACCTGTTTTATCAAGCATAATACCCTCTAGGTCTACCCATGTTGTCACAAATGGTAATATGTTAATCTTTTTATGCCTGAGTAATATCCCTGTGTGTGTGTGTGTGTGCGCACACGTACCACACCTTTATCCACCGACCTACTCATGGGCACTTAGGCTGCTTCCGTATCTGGGCTACTGTAAACAATGCTGCAATCAACACAGGGGTGCATATTTATTTTCTAATTAGGGATTTCATTTTCTTCAGAAAACTACTCAGGAGTAAGACTGTTGGATCCCATGGTAGCCCTGTTCTTAGTTTTTTAGGTTACTTCTGTACTGTTCTCCACAATGGCTGAACCAATCAACATTCCCATCAACAGGGCAGGAGGGTTCCATTCTCTCCACACCCTCTCCAGCACTTATATTTAGACTGTTTGATGATGGCCATTCTGGCCAGTGTGAGGTGATGCCTCAGTGTAATTCTGATGTGCATTTCTCTAATAATTAATGATGCTGAGCATCTTTTTATATGTCTTTTGGCCACCTGTATGTCTTCTTTGGAGAAATGTCTATTTAAATCTGGCCATTTTTGGACTGGGATGTTTGGTTTCTTGGCATTGATCCTTTGTGTATTTTGGATATTAACTCCTTATTGGATATATCATTTGCAAATATTTTTTCCATTCAGTAGGCAGCCTTTTCATTTTGTTGAGTTTCCTTCATTGTGCAAAAGCTTTTTAGTTTGATGTAGTCCCATGTACTTATTTTTGCTTTTGTTCCCCTTGCCCGAGGAAACAGATCTCCCCAAAATATTGCTAAGACCAATGTTAGAGAGCACACTGCCTATGTTTTCTTCTAGAAGTTTTATGATTTCAGGTCTAACATTTACATCTTTAGACTGTTTTGTATTTATTTTTGTACATGATGTGAGAGCATGGTTCAGTTTCTTCTGCATGAGCTGTCCAGTTTTTTACAACACCATTTACTAAAGAGGCTTTCTTTTCCTCGTTGTATATTATTCTTGCCTCCTCTGCCATAGATTAATTGACCATAGGTGGATGGATTCATTTCTGGGCTTTCTATTCTGTTCCATTGATATATATATGTCTGTTTTTGTGCCAGTACCATGCTGCTTTGAGGGATGTAGTATTGTGGTATAGTTTAAAATCAGGGCACACTGACCTCCAGTTTTAATCTTCTTTCTCAAAACTGTTTTGGTACTTCAGTATCTTTTGTATAGTTCCACATGAAGTTTAGAATTATTTGTTCTAGTTCTGTGAAAAATATCATTGGTATTTTGATTGTACTGAATCTGTAGATTGTCTTAGGTAGTATGGTCATTTTAACAGTGTTAATTCTTCCAATCCATGAACACTGTATTTCCCTTCATCTGTTTCTGTTGCTTTCAATTTCTTTCATCAACATCATAGTTTTCTGAGCAAGGATCTTTAATCTCCTTATTTAGATATACTCTTAGGTATTTTGCTCTTTTTGATACAATGGTAAATGCAATTTTTTTAAAATTATTTTTTCTGATTGTTTTTAGTAGAGAGATATGCAACAGATTTCTGTCTACTGATTTCTATATATTAATATTACATCCTAGAACTTTATGTAGTTCATAAAGTTGAGCTCAACTGATAATCTCTAGTGGTTTTTGGCAGGGTCTGTAGGATTCTATTAGCATCTGTCACCTGAGCACAGCGATAGTTTTCCTTTCCCTCTAATTTAGCTTCCTTTTAGTTATTTTCTCTTGTCTCACTGCTGTGGCTAGGTTTTCACATAGTGTGTTGAATAAAAGCGAGGGAGTGGGCATCCTTATCTTGTTCCTGATCTTTAACAAAATGCTTTCAACTTTTCAACACTGAGTTTGATGTCAGTTGTGGGTTTATCATATATTGCCTTTATTATGTTGAGGAATGTTCTCTCTATCTAATTTGTGCAGTTTTTATCATAAACGGATGCTGAATTTTGTCAAAAGATTTTTCTGTATCTACTGAGATAATCATATGATTTGCATACTTCATGTTTCTTAATTTGATATATCACATTGATTTGCAGACATTTAACCGTCCTTGCCTGCATCCCTGGAATAAATCCCACTTGATCATAGTGTGTGATCCTTTTAATGTACTGATAAATTCACTTTGCTAAGAGTTTGTTGAGGATTTTTGCACATGCTGACTCAAGTGATATTGGACTATAATATTTTCGTGTGCGATATCTTTGATTTTAATACCAGGGATACCAGGGTGGTAGTGTGCCTTCCTAAGCAACTGTTTGGAATGTCTGAAAAGGACAGGTGTTAACTCTTCTCTAAATGTTTGTTAGAATTCACCTGTGAAGCCGTCTGGTCCTGGACTTGTGTTTGTTGGAGTTTTCATTCCTGATTCTATTTCATTACTAGTAACTATCTGTTCATATTTTCTATTTCTTCCTGGTTCAGTCTTGGGAGACTGTAACATTTCTAGGAACTTGTCCACCCCTTTTAGGGGGTCCATTTTACTGGGGCATACAGTTCTTCTCAGTAATCTCTTCTGATCCTTTGTAGTTCTGTGCTGTAGGTTGTAATGTCTTCTTTATAATTTCTGATATTTGGGCCCTCACATTTTTTCCTTAATCAGTCTGAGTAAAGGTTTATCAATTTTGTTTGTCTTTTCAAAACACCAGCTCTCAATTTCACTGATTTCTATTTTCTTTAAGTTTCATTTTATTTATTTCTGATTTTTCATGACTCTTTCCTTCTACTGATTTGGGTTTTGTTTGCTCTCCTTTCTCTATAAGATCCTTTATTTGAAAATTTTCCTGTTTCCTGAGGTAGGCCTGTATCACTATAAATGTTCCTCTTAGAATTGCTTTTCCTGAATCCCATAGATTTGGGCTCATTGTTTTCATTTGTCTATAGGTATTTTAAAATTTCTTTGATTTCATCAGTGACCCACTGGTTGCTTAGGAACATGTTGTTTAGCTTCCCTATGTTTGTGCTCTGGGAAGTTTTTTGTTTGTTTTTTTATACACTTTTATTTTCTCTGCAAAGGTGATTCAGAGAATTTATTTATCTTTTGGCTACACCACACAGCATGTGGGATCTCAAGCAGGGATCAAAACTATGCCCCCTGCAGTGGAAGCATGGATTCTTAGCCACTGGACAAACCAGGGAAGCCCCAAGAATTTTTTTAAAATTGTAGTTGCTTTCTAGTTTCAAAGCATTGCTGTTAGAAAAGATGCTTAATATGATTTCAATTTTCATAAATTTACCAAGACTTGTTTTGAGGCTTAGCATGTGATCTATTCTGGAGACTGTTCCTTGGGCACTTGTAAAGAATGTGTATTCTGCTTTTAGATGGGATAGCCTATATAAGTATATATAAATACATACACACACACACACACACACTCACATATATATATACAGGAGGGAGGCCTGGCATGCTACAGTTCATGGGGTCACAGAGAGATGGACACAGCTGGGTGACTGAACTATAAAGTCCATTTGGACTAGTGTACTTTTTTATCGATAATACCAACACTGAAGAAAAAATAGCAATACTTAAAAGTTTTAACAACTTATTGACCAGAGATGTATTAATATGTCTTTTGTTACCCAAACACTGATCGAAGTGTTTCACTATTCACTTACATAACAAATAGTCAGCCACAGGCACAAATTTCTGCAAAAATCCCCTGGGTGAATAACATGTTAATAAGACTTGTACAAATGTAAAACACTTCAAAATTTCTGACTAAAGACATAAAGGGGTACTGAGGCAGCAAATTTTAAAATACTACTAACCATAAGATAATTTTAATTATTTAATGTTATTTAACTGTCCTTGACACGGAACAACAGACTGGTTCAAAATCGGGAAAGGAGTATGTCAAGGCTGTATATTGTCACCTTGCTTATTTAACTTATATGCAGAGTATATCATGTGAAATGCCAGGCTGGATGAAGCACAAGCTGGAATCTAGACTGCCAGGAGAAATATCAATAACTTCAGATATGCATATGACATCACCCTTATGGCAGAAAGTGAAGAGGAACTAAAGAGCCTCTTGATGAAGGTGAAAGAGGAGAGTGAAAAAGTTGGCTTAAAACTCAACAATCAAAAGATGAAGATCATGGCATCCGGTCCCATCACTTAAATAGCAAATAGATGGGGAAACAATGGAAACAGTAACAGACTTTGTTTTCTTGGGCTCTAAAATCACTGCAGATGGTGACTGCAGCCATGAAATTAAAAGATGCTTCCTCCTTGGAAGAAAAGCTATGCCCAACCTAGACAGCATATTAAAGCAGAGACATTACTTTGCCAACAAAGATCTGTCTATTCAAAGCTATGGTTTTTCCAGTAGTCATGTATGGATGTGAGAGTTGGACTATAAAGAAGGCTGAGCACTGAAGAATTGATGCTTTTGAATTGTGGTGCTGGAGAAGACTCTTGAGAGTCCCCTGGACTGCAAGGAGATCAAACCAGTCAATACTAAAGGAAATCAACCCTGAATATTCATTGGAAGAAGGACTGAGATGTTGAAGCTGAAGCTCCAATACTTCAGCCACCTGATGTGAAGAGTCAACTCACTGGAAAAGACCCTGCTGCTGGGAAAATTGAGGGCAGGAGAAGGGGACGACAGAGGATGAGATGGTGGGATGGCATCACCGACTCAATGGACATGAGTTTGAGCAAGCTCCACTAGATGGTGAAGGACAGGGAGCCTGGCGTGTTGCAGTCCATGGGGTCACAAAGAGTCGGACACGACTGAGCGACTGAACACAACAACTACAACTCTCCTAGTCAAATACTGAAAAGTTTATTTCCATTCAGAAGTTCATTTCTTTAAAGGATATACCAGGTAAGAAGCTCAGTTAGGTAAGCAGCAGCTAAGCATACGGTCACATTATATGAATTATCTGTCAATAAAATACTCTTCACAATAAACCACAAAATCAGCTCCCTGCACTAGGATTAAACTGAAAATGTCTTATGCATAGTTCCTTGAATAAAGATCTTTTTTTTTATCCATACCTATAAAAGAACTAAGGTACAAAACCTCACTTCAAGAAAGAGCTGATTACTCCACCTGCAATATGAGTCAAGAGAATAATTTACGTTTGTTAGCCCACCTGAGTCAACTTTGACTTTTAGCAAGCATATTCATGTTCCCTAACTAGCAAGAAGTTGTGAGCGAATATATAAAGCTTGACACACTGAAAGGACCATTAAAGTAACTTTCTCAATAAATCATGTTTGCTGGCATATCATACAAATGGCTGCCATGAATATCCATGGCTTTAATGCAAGACTGCCAAAAAGAGCACATACATTTTGTTATAGAAAGCAAATTTATAAACTGAATGTTCTCTGACAAAATATTGGGATTAACACATTTTCCCCTCTCTGGATTCCCATAATAGTTAGTATAAATTATTGTCTTGATTAGATTTTTAAATTCCCTTCTCTAAAACCAGGCTTTTGATATAAAATTTACCTATACAGTGTCAAAAATTAAATGTGACTTAAAATAATATAAAATAATAAAATCCATAATTAATCATGAACATCATTAATTTCAGGACTAATGTAAATAAGTTCACTGTAAATTGTTTTATTTATTCACACACACACAAAAAGTTCTAAAACTAACAAGAGGTCCCACTTTTTAGGGGTAATGGAAGACAATGTTGTTAAAGGAAAGACTTTAAATCTGACCAGTCTTATTCTGCAAACAAGTTTTCATTATAGTACATCAATTAGAAATATGTTCATTGACTTCAGAGTCCACCCAAAGCTAAATAAAAGAGAGTCTCTCACACTTTCATTAATCAAAAAACTGGACAAAATATACAAAATTGTGCTATTCAAGACCCTGGACATCTAGCAGTGAAGATCAATGATGCTAAGAGATGAGAAACAAGCAAAGTGGTCCTCTGTCTGCCATAGCTCCTACCTAAAGAGGGCTTCCTGAATGCAGAGTGGAAAGGAACAGGGACAGAATCTAGCCACCTCACTGCATTAAAGAGGTGCAGCTGGAGCCTGGGATAGCACAGTGGCTAGACAGTTGCACAGGGTGGGAACCTGGGAGGCAGACAGAGGACCTCTTGAGTATTCACCTGAGAACTGATCAACACACTGGCTTGTGGAAAAACAACCAACCCAGAAATGACACAGACGATAAAATGACTAGCAAGGACATTAAAACAATTATAACTATATTTTTTACATTTCAGAAGTTAGAAGATTGAACTTGTTAAACAGAGACATAAAAGATATAAAACAGACCCAAATTAACCTTCTGCAGAGAAAAATTACAATGTAAGGTATGACTAATACACTAGATGGAATTAATGACAGATTAGACACTGCAAAAGAAAAGATTAGTAGACTTTAAGACATTATTAACATGGAAGGGGAAAACATGTACACCCATGGTGGATTCATGTCAATGTATGGCAAAACAGATACAATACTGTAAAGTTAAAAAATAGATAAATAAACTAATTTTAAAAAAAAGACATTATTAACAGACACTATTCAAAATGAAACAGAAAGTAAAACAAAATAAAACAAACAAAAAAATGAACACGGCATCAATGACTAAAAAAGAAAATGATTATCTCAACAGAGGAAGAAAAAGCATTTGACAAAATCCAACATCCAATCCTGATAAAAAACTCCAGCTAAGCAGGACAAGAAGGGAACTTCCTCAACCTGTAAAAGGCGTCTGCCAAAACAAAGTAACAAAAACTATAGCTAATAATAGTTAGTGGTAAAAACCAGAATGCTTCCCCACTACAATGAGGAACAAGTCAAGAACATCTGCCCTCACCACTTCTATTCAACACTGTACTGGACCCTCTACACAACGCAATAGACAAGAAAAACAAACAAAAGCATCTATACTGGAAAGGAAGAAGTGAAACTGTCTTTGTTCACAGAATCATAAACATCAAAGTAAAAAATTCAATGAAACCTATAAAACAAATAACAGAACTAATAAATGAACTGAGCAATGCTGAAAAAGATCAATATACAGAAATCAATAGCATCTCTATGTACTACAAATGAACTATTGGAAACTAAATTTTTAAAAAACACCATTCACAAAAACATCAAATGTGCAAGATGTAAACAAAAAGCTACAAAAACTGGTGAGACAAATTAAAGAACTAAATAAGTACAGAGTGTTCAGGGACTGAAAGACTCAATATTGTAGAGACGTTAATCCTCTCCAATTTGTTCTATAGGCTAAACACAATCCAAATCAAAATCCTAACAGACATTTATTTGAAAAATGACAAGCTATTTTTAAAAGTCATACAGAAACGCAGAAGGCCTCTGAATAACTAAAACCACTCTGGACACAAGAACAGAGCTGAGCGTCTCGCAGTACCTGGTGTCCAGTCTCATCATCAGCTCCACTTCAGTCACTCAGTCGTGTCTGACTCTTTGTGACCCCACAGACTGCAGTGCATAAGTGATAAGTGGTCTGGTATGCCCATCTCTTTAAGAATTTTCCAGTTTGCTGTGGTGCACACAGTCAAAGGCTTTGGAGTAATCAATAAAGCGGAAGTAAATGTTTTCCTGGAACTCTCTTGCTTTTTCGATTATTCAATGGATGTTGGCAAGTTGATCTCTGATTCCTCTGCCTTTTCTAAATCCAGCTTAAACATCTGGAAGTTCACAGTTCACATACTGTTGAAGCCTGGCTTGGAGAATTTTGAGCATTACTTTGCTAGTGTGTGAGATAAGTGCAATTGTGCGATAGTTTGAGCATTCTTTGGCATTGCCTTTCTTGGGGATTGGGATGAAAACTGACTTTTTCCAGTCCTGTGGCCACTGCTGAGCTTTCTAAATTTGCTGACATATTGAGTGCAGCACTTTCACAGCATCATCTTTTAGGATTTGAAATAGCTCAACTGGAATCCCATCACCTCCACTAGCTTTGTTCATAGTGATGCTTCTTAAGGCCCACTTGACTTCACATTCCAGGATGTCTGGCTCCAGGTGAGTGATCACACCATCGTGATTATCTGGGTCGTGAAGATCTTTTTTGTACAATTCTTCTGTGTATTTTTGCCACCTCTTCTTAATCTCTTCTGCTTCTGTTAGGTCCATACCACTTATGTCCTTTATGGAGCCCATCATTGCATGAAATGTTCCCTTGGGATCTCTAATTTCCTTGAAGAGATCTCTAGTCTTTCCCATTCGATTATTTTTCTCTAGTTCTTTGCACTGATCACTGAGGAAGGCTTTCTTGTCTCTCCTTGCTCTTCTTTGGAACTCTGTATTCAAATGGGTATATCTTCCTTTTCTCCTTTGCCTTTCGCTTCTCTTCTTTTCTCAGCTATTTGTAAGGTTTCCTCAAACAACCATTTTGCCTTTTTGCATTTCTTTTCCTTGGGGATGGTCTTGATCACTGCCTCCTGTATGATGTCATGAACCTCTGTTCACAGTTCTTCAGGCACTCAGATCTAATCCCTTGAGTCTATTTCTCACTTCCACTGTATAATTGTAAGGGATGTGATTTAGGTTATACCTGAATGGTCTAGTGGTTTTCCCTACTTTCTTCAATTTAAGTCTGAATTTTACAGTAAGGAGTTTATGATCTGAGCCACAGTCAGCTCCTGGTCTTGTTTTTGTGGCCTGTATAGAGCTTCTCCATCTTTGGCTGCAAAGAATATAATCAATCTGATTTCAGTGTTGACCATCTGGTGATGTCCATATGTAGAGTCATTTCTGTGTCATTGGAAGAGGGTGTTTGCAATGACCAGTGCGTTCTCTTAGCAAAACTTTGTTAGTCTTTGACCTGCTTTGTTTTGTACTCTAAGGTCAAATTTGCCCATTACGCCAGGTATCTCTTGACTTCCTACTTTGGATTCCAGTCCCCTATAATGAAAAGGACATCTTTTTTGGGTGTTAGTTCTAGAAGGTCTTATAGGTCTTCATAGAACAGTTTGACTACAGCTTCTTCAGCGTTACTGGTCGGGGCATAGACTTGGATTAATGTGATATTGAATGGTTTGCCTTGGAAACGAACAGAGATCATTCTGTTGTTTTTGAGACTGCACCCAAGAACTGCATTTCAGACTCTTTTGTTGACTATGAGGACTACTCCATTTCTTCTAAGGGACTCTTGCCCACAGTAGTAGATATAATGGTCATCTGAGTTATATTCGCCCATTCCAGTCCATTCTAGTTCACTGATTCCTAAAATATTGATGCTCACTCTTGCCATCTCCTGTTTGACCACTTCCAATTTACCTTGATTCATGGACCTAACATTCCAGGTTCCTAAGCAACACTGTTCTTGACAGCATCGGATTTTACTTCCATCACCAGTCACATCCACAGCTGGGCGTTGTTTTTGCTTTGTCTCTGCCTCTTCATTCTTTCTGGAGTTATTTCTCCAATGATCCCCAGTAGCACACTGGGCACCTACTGACCCGGGCAGTTCATCTTGCAGCGTCATGTCTTTTCGTCTCATCATCAGCCCACATTAACCCAGACGGTGTAGCACTGGTGTAAAGACAAGGACATCAACAGAACACAGCCGAGTTCAGAAACTGACCCACACTCACACAGAGATGGACACTGGTTTCCAACAAAGTTTCAAAAGCAATTGAGTGGAAGAGAATTTTCAAGCAGTGGTGCTACAATAATTGTTTACCAAATGCCAAGAAATAAACTTTAATTCATATCTCATACTATATATAGACATTAACTCAAAAGAGGTCATAGGCCTAAGTATAAAGCTTCTAGAAGAAAACACAAGAGATAATCTTTGTGACCTTGCTTAGAGGAAGACTTAGTATCTATGACACCAAAAGCACAATCCATAAAAGAAAATTTGGTAAATCTGATTTCATCAATATAAGAATGTCTGTACTTTCTAAAATATTGGTAAAAGAATAAAAAGACAAGCCACTGAATGGGGGAAATATTTTCAAATCACATATCTTGATAAAGAATCTTTATCCAGAATATGTAAATAGCACAAAAAACTCAACAATACAAAAATCACCCTAATTTTTAAAATGAGCCAAAGATCTGAATAATTATTTCATCAAAGAAAATATACAGATGACAAATGAGCACATTAGTCATCTGGGAAATTCAAGTTAAGTTCACTGTACACCTATTAGAAGGGCTGACATTAAACTGACCGACTAAACCAAAGATTGGCAAGGATGTAGAGGAAGCAGTTCTCACGCACTTGCGATGGAGACAGGAGATGGCGTGAGCAGTGACACAGTTTAGCCACTCCTTTAAAACTGAAGTGTACACCCAGGCATGCCACTTCCATTAACAGTTACTACCCAGGAGAAATGAATACAGAGACTTAGATGTGTATGTCCATGCAGCTTCATTTATATTAGTAGCTAGAAGCTATAAACAACACAAATGTCCTTCAATGGGTGAACACAAAAACAAATTGTGATATATACAAACAATGCAATAATAGAAAATAAACTAATGACACATACAACATGGATTAATCTTAAATACAATGAGTTAAAGAAACAAAAATAGTTCATAGTAAGTGATTTTACTTACAAAGAATTCTAGGAAATGTGAACTACCTTTATGTTTAGAGAAAGGTCAGTGGTTGCCTGGGGTCCTGGGGGCGGGGGGGAGGTGGGAAGAGGTATGTGGGAGGGGCTATACGGAGCCAAAAGGGAACATCTGAGGGTGACAGACTTGCTCACTAACTTGATTGCAGTAACAGATTCACAGTTATACACGTTAAGTCAAAACTTATCAAATTACACACTTTAAATGAGTACAGTTGACAATATATCATTTTCATTTATTTCAATAAAGCTGTTAAAATGTATTTAACAGGCTTCACACTATATACACCATACCATGCATGGATATATTAGTGCATGCTGTGCCAAACAGATTTAATTAGAAATTCTTTATCTCTGTACTTGCTGTTGCGGTATGAGTTACATTTTACAGTATTTTTGAGTTCCTATCATATTCCTAACCCTACACAGTACTGTAAGAGTTACAAATAAATATGTATGACATTTATTCCCTTCATGGATGAAATACTTTCAGCACAACTAAAAGTCTCTGTACAGTTAAGTAAAATGGAAAACTGAAAAGCATATGAGTTCCTCATTGCACACACATGTCCTAAATGCTGCATGCAGACACCGGACACACCTAACCACTACTTTCCTTACGGAGACCACAGTTTTGTGAAGCAAAAAGTGAGCAGTTAGAATACAATGTGATACGTGACATGTCAGATATACAGAGGACTGAGAAAAGTAATATGGGAGTAAGCAGGAGGGAGCTTAAAGGGGGAGAAATTCAAGGAAAACTTTATCTGTGGAGTTAATGGCTGAGATGACTCTCGAATAACATGTTAGGTTATGCCAGGGAATAGGTGGTGATGAAATTATTCACCACAGACAAAGTAACATATTCAAAGACATAATGGACAGAACTGTATTTGATTTCTATCCCAACACATCTGAAGAGCACCCCTGTTACAACCTGAACCAGGGGTGCAAGCTGAAGTGGGACATACAGGTGGGGCTAGGTATAAATGTCGTTCTGTGCCACCTTACAGAAACTGGACATTAATCTAATGGCAGAAGTCTTTGAAGCACTGGGAGTAGGAACACATTTTCACTGCAGGAGAAAGAGGGGTGCTGAACCATCCATTAGAGCATGAGTAAACTCTGGTGGGGAAGAGGGGTGGAGGATGTGCTCCCACATAAGATGAACCCAAAGAGACTCAAACCAAGTCACATTATTATTAAAATGTCAAACATTAAAGAAAGACTCTTAAAAGCAGTGAGAGAAAGCCAACTAATTACATTCAAGGGAAACCCCACAATTCAGCTGGGCTTTTCAGTACGACCTTTACAGGCCAGAAGAGACTGGTATAATATATTTAAAGTACTGAAGGGAAAAGACAAAACCAAGAATACTCTAACCAGCAAGATTATTAGAACTGAAGGAGAAATAATTTCCTAGATAAGCAAAAGCTAAGAAAGTTAGTTCATCACCACTAAACTGGCTTAACAAGGAACTTCATTAAAGGGAAAAGAAAAAGCCATAACTAGAAACCAGAAAATTATGAAAGAAAAATAGTCTCACTGGTAAAGGCAAACATAAAGGTGGCAGCCCAGTGACCTACAAAGCTAGTCAGTGTGTGCTCAGTCATCTCTGACTCTGCCACCCCATGGACTGCAGCCCAGCAGACTCCTCTATGTATGGAATCTTCCAGGCAGGAATGCTAGAGCGGGTCACCATTTCCTGCTCCGGGAGATCTTCCCAACTCAGGGGTCGAACCCACATCTCCTGCATCTCCTGCACTGGCAGGCAGATTTGTTACCACTGAGCCACCTGGGAAGCCCTAATTAAGCTAGTATAAAGGTTAAAAAATGAAAGTAGTAAAAAATCATCTGTCTCTAAAACAGATAGTCAAGTGATACACAAAATAAAAAGATGTAAAATGTGATGTCAAAACCATAAAGTGTGAGCAAGGGGAGGGTGAGGTGTAGTGCTTTTACAAACTGCTCCAGTTGATGCAACCATCAACTTAAAATGGACTGCTCTATACAGAGAAGGTTGATATGCATGAATATCATAGTACCCTCAAACATAAAAACAGTAAAAATACACAAAAACTACACAGAAGGAAATACAAACATAACATTAAATAAAGTCATCAAATCACAAGGGAGAAGAAAAGAAGAAACAAAGAACTACCCAAAAACCTGAAAAACAATTAACAAACTGGTGATAAATAAGTACCCATGAATAATTATTTACAACATATAAATGAACTAAATGCTCTAATCAAAAGATATATGGTGGCTAAAAGAAGAAAAATACAAGACCCGTATATATGCTACTTACTAGAGACTTACTTCAGATCTAAAGGCACATACAGACTGAAAGAAAAGAGATGGAAAACAGTATTTCATGCAAACAGAAATGAAAGGAAGGCTAGAGCAGCAAAATACTAACTCAAGATCTCTATGCACCTGGACGTTCACTGCAGCACTGTGCACAACAGCCAAGACGTGGAGGTGCCTCAAGTGTCCACTGACTGACGGACAGGTAAGCGACGTGTGGACATACAACAGTTATATACATACGATGCAGTATTAGTCAGCCATAAAAACCCTGCAAGCTTGCCATTTGCAACACATGGATGGATTGAGAGGTATCATGAAACAAGCCAGACGGAGAAACACAAACACCATATGATCTTACTTACAGGTGGAAGTTAAAAAAAAACCAAAATGAAACAGACTCATAGATACAGAGGACAAACAGGTTGAGGGGAGGCAAGCGGGAGGGTGGGTGAAAGCGGCAAAGGGAATCAAGAGGTACAAACCTCCAGGTGTTAAATAAATAAGCCACAGGGACTTAATACACAGCATAGAGGATATGGTTGATAACACTGTAATAACTCTGTATGATAGATGCTCACACTAAGCTTATCATGAGGATCAATGCATAATGTACATAAGCATCAAATCACTGTGCTGCGCATCTGAAACTAATATTGTACGTCAACTATGCTAAAAAAATCAACAAATAAAAATTTAAGAAAAAAATTTACCCTCGGGAATAGATTACAAGTCAAGCCAGTGGTAAAGAGAACAAGTATTAGGCACCATCTCGATCCAACTGTGAAACATCTCTATCACTACCCCAGCCCTCCCCACCGTCCCACTCACCTCTGGCCACCATGAATCCACTTTCCGTCTCTAGGGGTTTTCCTATTTCAGATACTCCGTGTAAGTGGAGTCACAGACTATGTGGCCTTTTGTGCCTGGCTTATTTCACTCTGCACAATGTTTTTGAGGTTCAAACACACTGGAGCATGTGTCCAATGCTTCATTCTTTTTTCTCTTTTTAATTTTGCTAAAACAAGTGTAACACATGGCTGAAACAAGAATCCGATACACCTTTCACATGTGACAGAGGATCTGACCTGTCCTTACAGGATGAGAAGGCTTGGAGAGGCAGAGCAAAGCTGGAGAGAGGCTTGCGGGAACAATGTGAGCCAGTGTGGGCTTGGAGATGGGAAAGTGTATTTGCAAATATCAAATCGATTTTAGTCATGACTGTTTATATGCTACACATACCTTTTGTCCTAATGTGAAGGCAATTTAACCTAGTAGTCCAGATGAACTAATATATGAGAATTTTAATACAAACTAAAGTTAAATGAAAGAGAACTATAATCATAGTTCAAGAACAAACCTAAAGTGCTAATTTTAAAACAAGTGAAAGTTTAAGATCTCCAATAGATGGTAACTGTCCACTCTCTTCCTAGAGAAAATCTCTCGAGATGGGGCCTCCAGAATAGCTCTCAATGTCACATCCTCATCTGAAAAATTAAACACTTTCCTGGTGCTTTTAGGGCTTCCCAGGTGGCTCAGTTGTAAGGAATCTTCCTGCAATGCAGGAGATGTGGGTTTAATCCCTGGGTTGGAGAAGGAAATAGCAACCCATTCCAGTATTCTTGCCTGGAGAAGCCCATGGACAGAGGAGCCCAGTCGGCTACAGTCCATGGGGGTCACAAAGAGTCAGACACAACTGAGTGACTAACATTGATGCTTTTGCTTTGGTTTCACTTCTTACTCCACCCTCCTCAAAGAAAAGAACACGTGTTTAGAACCCAGCTCATGAACAATCCTTTACAACAAAATACTATAATAAAATCATACACTCAACTCTCTGCTTTGATTACTTGATAAACAAGTCTGATTCTTTTCACTTTTACTTTAATAAAGGAGATGGAAAGGCAGAGTCAATCTGAGAAAAATTTTTTTTCTGGTCGTGCTGTGTGACATGTGGGATCTTAGTTCCCTGACCAGGGGTCAAACCCATGCCCCTGAATGGAAGCGCAGAGTCTTAACCACTGGAGCACCAGGGAAGCCCGGATGTGAGCGAGATTAACAAGATGAAAACAGGCAGCGCCGTTCGGTGTTCGTGCAAGACGGCAGAGGTGTCTAACGTGACTCCCAACTCTCTGGTTTGGCCATAGAAGGTGCCTGAGGACTGAAAGGGAAGGACAAGGGAGGGAGAGAGGGCAGACACTCACACATGCATGTGCGTAGGGGTCCTGCTGCGGGACAGCACGTGCAGGACAGAGCCGGGGTCACCCACTCCTAGCTCGGGGATGGGCGGTGGGTCTGAGGACAAGCGTGTGGGTGAAGCTGACGAGCAGGGAGAGAGACAGTTGAAGAACGTCCGGAGAAGGAGAAAAAGACAGTGGGGCCAGAAATGGAGAGAGAGGAGATCTGAGGGGTTACACAGAGCGAGCGCCGCAGGACAATTAAGACAACAGCAAACCCACACAACTGGGCAACTCGGAGGCCACAGGTGACCCGAGCAGGAAGAGCTAAGTATTCTGGTTTGAAATTCATTTTCAGCTGACTGAATTCTGGTAGAAGAAATGAGTTCCAAAGCTTTTCCTCTTCTAACTCCTCCTACTGGGTGGACACCGAAGTTAGGAGTCACACAAAGCAATACCCAGGTGAGAGTTTTAAATTTTCTACACAATACTGTGTCTGTGTGTGTGTGTGTCTACCCAGAAAAAGATTTTAAGTAACTATACACATTAAACTGGTTCTTGGAAACTCTGAAGAGGGGACTGGGATTAAAAGTGGTGGTCACAAGGAATTCAAGCCTGAGCTCTAATTTTTAATATCCTTTATAAGTGGAGTTTACTCACGTACATACTTGTTAAAAACTAATTTTAAAGCAGAACTTCCTATAAAGAGGAGATAATCTGCTCCTCGGTCTCCGAGTTGGCCGTGCACAGCTGTGCTCTGAAGTATTCTCAGCCAGGTTGGGAGGGTCTTGGTTCTCAGTGCAAATTATAACCTTCCTGTGGTTTACATTTAAAACATTACATCTTACATCTTCCAACTGAATAATCCTAACTGAAATTATCTTCACATGAAAAATATTTTATATCAAATTAAATTCAAGGGATTTGAATGTATGTCAACAGCTGGCTAAATTCTTTAGAATGTGTGGCCAATACAACCTCTTCTCAGGCAGCAGGGACTCCGACACAAAAACAGCGTCAGAGGGATGCAACAAGCGGACACTGGGGACCAGGATGCTGAGGGAGTGAGCAGCAGCGGCCCTCTGAACGCTTTCAGACATTTGACGGAGGCTGCTTTCTCTTTACTATCAAAAATCCTAACTGCATACACAAATTTATTGTTCAGTTATAAGACCATTAGTAATCAATCAAAAGTTAGTCATACCGCTCATTTATTGCTCTCTTCGATACAAGAGAATATAATTAAGTCATATACAATTTTTTGCTAAGAAATTTTCAATACAGGGCTTCGAGCTACCTTTACATGAAAGTCATAACTAGGAATATATACTATGATTTATACTTTTGAGCTCTCATTTTTCATGTCTAAGGATCGTTTCTTTCTGATTCACATTGGAGACGGAAAGCTTGGGGTAAAGATTAGTAGTATATTCACAAAACCCAGATAAAGACCTCTCCTGCGAAGGACCAGTGTCTAAACATGCTCCCTCCATCAAGGAACAAGAGAGAATAATCCACTTCATCTCCTGCAAGATGATGGGCTAGAGGGGACCCAGATGAGAAATACATGGAAATACTAAAAAGATTCCAGCTGACTTGGAAGAATAAGTTGGGTTTTTTTGTTTTAATAGAGTAAGCATCCATATAAATTTTAAAAATATATATATCTGCGCTTGGGCCTTGAATAACTTACAATTTACAGAAAGAATTTTGAGATGAAACCATAACTATAAAAATAATTTCATAATAGAAATTAGTAACGGTATTTCAAAGTCTATTGGTTGTATCTGAGAAAATATTTCCTGTTAAGAGATTTCAAATAAAGAATAAGGTAAAAACGGCCAATCCCTCAGTTGTTTCTGATTAAGAATAACAAAGAACATGTCCGCAATCTCACAAAATTTATTTTCAAATTCACTGCTGCCTTTAAAATATTTTATTATAGAAAAGTCTGGGCATCTATAGGTAATTTATTCGATTTGACCCTCTTCTATTTTCACCTTGTTAGTCAACCATCTCCTCTAATCATCTTGAGAGTTCATTATATCAAAGAGTAAACTGATTACTAAAAATATGAACATCATAGCCTCAAAAATGTTGGATTCTTCAAAACCTGCGCACTACATATAGGCAGCAAAACACCATTTTGGAAATTGTATTCCCTGGCATGGCGTCACTTTTAAAAGGTTTTAAAGATTTCGAATAAAAACTCTCAAGCACAGATTCTTCATGTTTCCAATGGACAAAATACTCTTCTATTAATTTCATTTGGCTAAGAATACATGGCCAAAATGCTCCTCACCACCTAATGCTCTGTGGTTAAGTGATGCGCTTCTAAAATTACTCCATGGTAATTTTTAAAATAGTACAAAATCTTCTCTATTTAAACCTAAGAAGCTACTTCAGAGGAATTCTGTAATAAGTCTGTCATATCATACCAGGCATTCAACTACAAAGCTATATTTTACACTTACGATGCAACAACAGCAATTGGCAAATTATACCTTTTAAAAAATATTTTCATTTTTGAAGCAAAAATATCATCAAATGAATTATTAATCAGGATTCAAACTATTTCTAATTTACAATTAAAGTTATCATTACTAAAAATTATTAAAATAAGAGAAAAACTGCACTTATACAGGTGAGTGATAACTCCCCTTGTTCCTCGGTTTCCTGTTTAACTGAGAATGCTGGTGAATTCTCAGAAGCAAATGAGAGCGCCCTAAGGTCAGGCCTCCCTCGTGAGAGGCAATGAGAAGGAGCGAAAACTTTCACAGCTTGGAATTCGGTTGTTAAATACATCCTCTATTCTAGTCTTATAAGCTTTCAAGCTAGTAAATCAAAATCCCGTTATACACTAGGATAATATTCATGACAATTCTCTATATTTTATCTTCTTAAAATCAAAGACTCAGTTCTAAAGGGTTAACAGAGGAATGACAAAGTAGCTCTCTAGTCTGCATTTCCCATAAGACTAAAATAAAGCTTCTTCTTTTAGTCTAGAAATGTGCTTTTTTAATACTGTGAAAAGCCTCTATGAATCTGTTTAACGTATTTACTTCTTTTCATCTATTCAGTGCCACTGGGCATAACATGTAATGCAGTGTGTGTTGATATTTTGCAAAGCACCACATGACTCACTGTACCCTAATACACTCCATTAATCCTGTTTGGACAGCTGGGGCCAGGCGTTTGTTAGCTGCATTTTAATTGTCCCATCTTTCTTTTTCTTCTTTTTATTTATCTCTATGGCAAACTACTCAGGAATTTAATGTGTTGATCTTCAAAAAGCACATTTTGCCATTAATTTGTTTTCTTTGTATTAAAATGGTACTCAGCATGTAATTTTCTTCCATAAAATCAGTGTATGTTACTATTAACAATTAATCTTAAATAACAATGCACAGTGAATTTCATACATGATAAAATGGTAGGTTGGATATATCACAGAAATTGTTGGACTGCCATAACACAAATGACAACAGCTACAAATCAAGTTACAAAAATGTATTTTTTGGCATTTTCAAGATTAGCACACCATAAGCAGATGTCAAAACAATAACAAGTCCTATAACGCAAACACAAAGGAAATAAGACCTCTTAAGTAAATGAGCTTTGTGTTAGTCTGTGGAAAGGCGGTCGCTTTTACATTTACACTTAGATTTCACCTTTTACTAAAATATGGAATTCTCTGTAAGAATTATGAAGATCACTGTGAAGCTTATACTTTCTTGGCACAGCCTGCATCCCTGAGAGCTATGAGTCTTGAATAAATAATGGAGGCAACATAAGAGCTAAAACAAAAGCAATTCAAAGTTACTTGCAATTTTTGTCATAAGCTGGTTGTTAAGGTTGAATAATGGGATTTTTAAAAATAATTTGTGAACACTCAAGTCAAAATCTAAGACTAGAAAATGGAACAGAACTGCCTAGTGGAAACTTTTGTCTGAAATAATATTTAGCCAGTAACTGAGAACACAGTCTGCTACAGTGTTTTACAAAAGAACATCAAATGAAGATTTATTCAACTGTTTCAACGACAAAGTAGAAATGTTTTACTTTTAAAAGATGACCAAAATATTCTTGTACATCAAAAAATTAAGAAAACTATATGAATGCCAGGCAAGTAAAAAACTAAGGAGCTAAAGTATACCCTTTAAGTCAGTGTGGGTATGTCAATGCTCCCAAAGATCTCACTGCTTTCAAGTCTATGCCCTGGACATAAAAGCAGCTTTAAAGTATACGTTTTACAGATTATCAATTTTTTAAACCATATACTAAATTATACGTTTTTAAAAACATTTCATGTAGGAAAAAATTAGTTTAATATTTTCTAGACATGAAGCATTGTTTTATCAAAAAAAGAAACAAAAAAAAAAACTTAACAGTTTCCTCACTAGAAGACTCAAAAGCTTAACCAGTCAGTGAAAAAAAATAAAGACTACTGTTTGGAAAGGAATATTTCTAAGCATTTGAAAAAAATCAATGGTCTTTATTTGATAAAAGTACTTGTTTTGGTACAGCCCTATATACAAATAAATTATAGAAGTAAAGGTATAAAATAACATGGGAGGAAATAATATATTTCAAAGAGTGATCTTTTTGGAAAAGTTTAGAAGTTTAGAAAAGACACTTTAAAAGGTACAGACTTTATATGAAGACTTCTCATTTAAACTTACCCAGTGTTCTTGACATCACAGGCAGCGCGGAGCTCAAAACCAAGATTGACACACAATTCCCAATGATCTGTTATGAGAGATCAGGAAGAATATTGGGCAGCTACACAGTATACGCTTAAGTAAAATCCATTCGCATACTGGCAAGTTACTGTACATTCTAGTTACCTATGGTACTTTGCTAACTTCTTAATGATACTATTCAATACAGAAAATAAAGAGAACCAGCAACTTTTTCTACAAACATTCAAAGTTCTATTGGTAAGTTCTAGAAGGTATTTACAGTACCTGACACAAAGAGAAAATTGCATTTTACATTATTGACAGAGGTTGCTGATTTCAAAAAGATTCGCCTAACAGGTAAAAAAGAATTCATACTTTAATACTAATGATTCTGTTTTTTAAAGCCAAGACTACTGCTCAAGATATCTAATATCTACTTCTAATGTAAACTAAGATTTAAAGCCAAAAAACTAGAAATCTGAAACACCTAAATTCTAGCAATTCTATTTCAATATATCCTATGCTTATTCTTTCATATAAATAAAAGATGCCAAAAGCACAGATTAGTACTTATGTTTACTCATGCTAAATATCTCAAGAAGCTATAACATTTTAAACAGATAAAGATATGTAAAAATAATATCTCCCCTTTAGAATATGCTGAAAATAAGGAAAATCTGATAAAAAGAAAAGAAGCCAGCCGCTCCTGTGATTCTTCATTGTCAGCCTGTGGGAATATTTTACAACAGTCTCTATATAAGATAACAGCCTTTGTTACTCAGAAGCCAATGACATATTGTAGAAAGTCAAATTAGCCTCAGACTACAAAATGTTTCTGAATAGAACTCTTCCTTCTTGCTTTAATTATTCAAATTTGAAATACTTTTGTCTCTACTACTTGTAGCAACTAAGTTCTTCAGATTTCAAACAAGCTCCCTGAAGCACAGTCAGCACAATCAAAGTTACTCATTAGCAATACATCTTCTTTGCAGGAAACAAGGGCCCTTTCAGGTGCCTTCTATAGCTGGTTAACAAGCTCTGCGGTCCTCCGCATTTACAAGTGAATGGACACCATCCAAATTAAACAGAGCACATCCTTTTCCCACTCATTCAGCATTTTGAAAATCTTCCAGTGTGTGTTTACGCAACTTACAAACAAATACCTAGAACCGCAAATGAACCATTCAGGGCAATCACTAAATAAAACCGTCCGTTTGTCTCGGGAGGCAAAAGAGGGGCACAGTCACCTAAGACTTAAAAGTACGGTACCTTTGTCATAGTTGTGTCATCCTTCTTGGGAATAAAACTTCCAAAAAATCGGAGGCTGTAGAAACCGACGACAGAGGACACCATAAGATAGCTGCGAGAGTCAAGGGAAAACTCCCCAAAGAATGCTTCCTGGAGTTCCCAATAGGCCCAAAGGGAAACCAAACAAAATGCCACTGGGAGTGCTTGAGGAAGACGGACTTGTTTTTTCTTCCAGGGAAGTGTCTTAGTAAATTACCATTGTCCCAGAAAACTAGACAGAAAACTTGTTAACAGACAGAACTCCAGTTAAAGAAAGGATACAAAATCAAAATGATTTCAAGTGCAGCTCCCACAAAACCAAAAGCAGAAAGAGAAGCATTTCCTATTCCAGGCCCCTGAGGGGGAAAAAAAACACTTTTCAGAATTCAGTGACACTATTACATTTGGTTTCCCGAAAATCGCTGTTTCATAAATATAGGACAGTTGAAATTATAAATGTTTAACACCCTGGAATAACACCTAGACTTTCAAAGGAAAATAAAGCATGGCATGAGACTGAATTCACCAGCTAAACCAACCACATGCTAACACTTTTAACAAGCGCAAACATTTCTGTTTCATCTCAAATATAATTTAAGTCACTTATCAAAATGACAGGATTATGTGTGTGTGCGCGCGTGCACGTTCAGTTGTGTCCAACGCTTTGTGACCCCATGGAATTTCCTAGATGAGAATCCTGGAGTGGACTGCCGTTTCCTCCTCCAGGGGATCCTGCTGAACCAGGGATTCAACCCGTGTCTCCTGAGTCTCATGCATTGGCAGGTAGATTCTTTATCTGGGTTTATTGTTAAATCCTAAATGCTCTTGGGAAAAAAATCTTTAAATGTAACAGTACAGTAAGAATAGAACATGTAATTGTCTGAGCCCCGAGGCAACATACAGAAAGCGTACAGTTAAAGTGCGTCAGAAGGAGGCTAAGCAAAGGAGGAGAGGGAGCGCACGTACCCTGTCACTGCTCTTGAAAGCCCCGTGCCCCTAAGAGGCCAGGGGTCTAACCAACACCGATTCTTCAAATGTAATGCTGCACATGTTTTCCTAAACACTGTATCTATTCTCAAAATCTACCTTTATCTGGAACTTAACAAAACAAGCAGAAAAGTTGTGTTTATTGATGAGGCCAGACAGGCAAAAAATCATTTCTTACTGAAGTAGGAACAATTTTTTCAAAGCTTACTAATTAAAGCAACTCTCTGAATATGAACTACTATTCTGGTATCAGCTTCAATGATATGTCACAGATGTACCAGGATAATTAGGAATATAAAGTCAGCCTAATGAAAAAAACAAAAAACAATAAATAACATTATACAAATTATTTATCCAATCTAATTTAGGCATACAGAAGTTAGAATACTCATTGAAATGTCATATATAAATAAGGTAAGGGACAAAGAATTTGTCAACTTTTGTCAATCTTTTGAAGAAAAATAAATAATGCTAATAGAAATCCTATTAACTCAGATGGGAAACACCTTGGAAACATTCTGTCTCAACAGAAGGCCTACAGGCAGGATTAAGATGCTCTGATTTTATCACACAGTCATCAACAGAGCCTACCACGTGTACCATGCACGAAGGGAATGGTATAAAAGTGTATCGTGGGGCTCGGGCCTTACGCAGTGCGCGCTACGTAACACGGGGTTAAAAAGGCAGACAGAGGGCAGCTTGGTAGGGGACTCCTTGCTCATCACTAGGCCTGAGTCTAAACAGTGCCGAGGACGAGGCTGCGGTGGAAGAGGGCTGCTCCCTGGTGCTGTCGGTTAGTGGGGTGAGGAGCCTGGAGCAAGCTGGGAGGCTCCAGCAGTGAGAGGTGACCAGGCACTGAAGGGGCTGGGGGCAGGGAGTTAACGGAAAATACTGCCCAAAGAATTCGCTTCTGAAAGAACAGGGTTCCTTACCTTGGACCCAAGGAAAGGAATTAAGATAAACACTGGCTTTTTTCTATGAGACAAAAAGGGGACCCTGCGGTGCAGAGCAGTGGCATGCAGGGGAGCAGAGTCTGCCACCCCAGAAGGCATCTCTCTGGCATGAGGGTCCTTTCAGGCTGTTTTTAAGAAATAAGAGGATGGTCAGCCTCCGTTTTGGCCCGCCTCCACTTCACCCCTTAGCTGCCTGAAAGAATGTGGACAGAGGCCCTGGTCCACGAGGGGCACCCTCACCAGGCCCTCCACGGTCAGGGCTGAGTGTGGTCCCAGGAACCTGGCAGGATCTGGAGACCAAAGTCTGTTCTGGGTCCAATAGTTTACCAAACAGCTGCTTTTCCACCTCCAGGAGAACTGCCTTCATTTCAAAGCCCCAACCCCCGACCCTCTTCTTCTCTACAGAGGAATATAAGCTGCAGTTGCCCAACTTGTCCTGGGGTCTCACTATTGTTACAGCGCTCCCTATACACATAATTAAATAGCTTTCTTCTGTTAATCTGTCTCATTTCAACTTAATTCTTAGACCAGACAGAAGATCCCAGAAAGGGTTAAGAAAATTTTTTTCCCCCAAAGAATGAAAAGTCTGGAAAACTTTTGAAGTCATTTCTATGGGGAAATGGCAAAGGTGCTTACTTCAAAAAGGATAATAAAATGTCAAAACTTAAATGCTACTTTAAGTATCAAAAGGTTTATAAAGACACCTAGAAAAAGAAAGGCTTACATGAGTATTTAGGGGAAACTACCTTCCATATGGAAAATATATATAAATAGACTAACTGCTGGAATTTAATAAAATCATTAATTTTTTAAAAAGAGAAAAAATTAAGTTAATTTGTGAAAAGATGTACATCTGACTCCCTCCAGCAACTGAACATTTTGATTCAAGTTCACACAATGTCTAACTCTTCTGAAGCATGAGTCCTTACAACCATATTTGGATCTTATGCAAACTCAATGAATCCATCTAATAAACTCTTTCAGTTCAGTTAAGTCGCTCAGTCGTGTCCGACTCTTTGCGACCCCATGGACTGCAGCACGCCAGGCTTCCCTGTTCATCACCAACTCCCAAAGCTTACTCAAACTTTCGTCCATAGAGTCGGTGGTGCCATCCAATCATCTCAACATAAAATCTTTATATTTCACTATTTCACGGAATATACATTTTCTTAAAGGATCACAAATATGAATTTCAGTAAAACAAAGATAAACGCTAATACAAAGTATAAAAGGAAACTCTGATACTTGATACAAGGCCCAGACAATCTAAAATAAGAAATCAGAAACAAAAAACATAGTTTATAAACACTGTTTATGAAAGCTCTTGCATAAAGAAGTTCATACAGCTTGAAGTATATATATACATAAGGCAAATGCTTTCATCTACTTATTTGAAACACTCAGGGTAGACATAGAATATTTTTGCAAAAGAAAGACATTAAGTGTTTTACTTTACCCTTGTTCCCTTTGGCATTGCTGTTTCATCGACCAATAGGCAAAGAATATTACAAGCCACCAAGAGGACAGAAATGGACTACAATAGAAAAAGTAAGCCATCAGTTCTGAATTTCAAAGATATTTTGCCAATATACATATATTAAAATCTCAGTAACCAACTAAATGTATGCTTCAGAATAGAGGAAAAGCAGTAAAGACCAAAATTCTACATATAAACCTGAAATAATGAGACTATAAAAATTTCAGAATAAATTCTCAAAAATTCTGCCAAGTATTGTAATCTCAAAGCTTAAGACAAAAGCTAGTAACATAGGTCCATTTATCAACCGATTTCACCAACTGGAAACCCCAACTGCACACACTTAACAAATGGTTGAAATGTTATCAGCACGAACCCGATAATCCTCCCGCCCTGTCACAGAGTCTGGGTGGGGCGTCAGCAACACCGTGTCTCTTCTTAATTTCCAATTGAAACAAAAGAATGAATTTCCCACTTTTATGAGGAAACAGATAATCTTGAGAACTTTTTAAAAATTCCCCTTAATTTTAATTCCTGCTCTATTGAGTTTTTACCAAAAAAAAAAAAAGCATACATGGATTTAAAGCCTGTTGACAGAAAACCCGTTTACCTGGAAGCATTTAGCGGAGGGAACTGTCACACACAAATGCTAAAGTAAATAGAAAATAATTTGCTTTATTTAACAGCGAATAAATGCTTACTGTCTCAATGAGGAGGAGAACCATAACAGCAGGATACACCAAGTTTCTTTCCCATGCTGAAGCCTTTTTGCGCCTCTCTATTACAAGGAAAAACAAAATAGAATGAAAGTTTCAGCAATTTCTAAAAACTCTCTCCAGATTCACATTTTCATTCCCTATTACTACAACCAGTATGTATTATTTTTACATAAATATTTTCCTAAAGCCATAAATTGTTTTTAATTTTCCTCCACAAACTATTTTAAAATCAGTTGCTATATGAAACAGCTCAATCCTATGATGCTCAAATCTTAACGCTGCAAAGTGAAGTGAGAGTTGCTCAGTCATGTCCGACTCTTTACAACTCCACGGACTGTAGCCCTCCAGGCTCCTCTGTCCATGGAATTCTCCAGGCCAGAATACTGGAGTGGGTTACCGTTTCCTTCTCTAGAGGGATCTTCCCAACCCATGGATCGAACCCAGGTCTCTCGCATAGCAGGCAGATTCTTTACTGTCTGAGCCACCAAGGAATGCTGCAAAGACGTTTCAATTATTAACTAAATATATTGTGGAAATACAGCTTACTCCTGAAAACAAAGTCACCTCTGTATTTTTTTTGATTTACCTATTTACATACTAATAGTCTGACACACTGACAGAGACCTGGAGTACCAGGTAACATGGGTAAGAATCCCCTCTAACCCCACACCCAAAGATAAACACTCCTGGTTTTCTAAAGGCTGGAAGCAAAACTCGACTTCTAGTGACAAAGTCTACCTTGTATCACCCCAATCCTTATGCTACAACTGGAAAAGATGGGTCACATTTAATTTTTTAAAAAGCAATGTGTATGAAGATATCAGAGAGCCACCATGATGATGGAAACGGAGGGCCATTTTGTGTGAGATGAACTGACAGGAGCCTCAGTGCGCACCGCGCTCCCTTGCGCTGTACTTTCCAAACAGACCCACAGGCTGGGAACTAACACAGAAGTTGGGGGTAAAAGAAAACGATGCTGAAGCAAAGCTCCCAGCACACTCAACAGAGCCAGTGCAACACAAGCAGGGCTTGGAGCTACCACGGCAGCTAGACTTTGAGAGGCTGTGCTCACAGGAAAGGAAAGAGCAAAAACACTCAGCTACCTTCCCCTTCCAGGTATCCGTGGCTCAGAGGCTGAGAAAAGGAGCCAAAAGGGGCAGAAGGAGGCAGAGAAGCTGAGCAAGGCTTCTGTTAGGCTTAGGCCGCACGAAGAAGATGGGGTCAGAGTGGACAACAAAACAAGCAGGCTTTCAGCTAGGACCAAGGAAAAGCTGTAGCCTAGGAGGAAGGCCAAATTGGAAACAGACAAGCCCTCACAAAGACCAAAACCCAGTCTCAAATGACTTTAAGCCCAGACAGACTAGACTGACCTGTCCCTACCCTAACTCCAACCAGAAGTGGAAGGAAATCCTCTCAATAAGAACAAAGCATCATGCAGAGTCTCTACAGTTTTATATGAGAAATGTTACCAGGAGGTAGGACAGAGAAAAAGAAGACAACAGAAGCAGACTTTCAGCAGATCCTGATACTGGACATAAAAGAAAGCAACTTTAAAGCAACTATTACTAACTAATATGTTCAATATAAGCAACAAAATGGAAAATGTCACAATTTGAATCAAGGAAAATAACCAAATGAAAATTCTAGAACTGAAAAACACTGTAACTGAAGTTCAGAGTTCAACAGATAGTTCTGACAACAGTTGTAACACGGCTGAAAAGAGTGACATGGAAGACAGATCAGTAGAAAATATCAGACCAAAGCACATAAATTAAAAAGGAGAGAAAACAGAAAACTTTAAGAATGAAAAGGTCCAGCATATTGTAACTGAAGTCTGAGGAGATAAAAGAAAAGGAACAGCTGCAGTTATCGGATGAGACAATGACCAACAACTGCCCAAGTGGATATAAGACATTAAGGCACATACTCATGAAATGCCACACATCTCAAGAAGGATAAATACAAAGAAAAAAAGGCACTGAAAGTTAAGAATAACAGAAGATTACTTATCAGAGATAATACAAGTGAAAAAGA
This sequence comes from Giraffa tippelskirchi, assembly GCF_054371585.1. NCBI lineage: Eukaryota > Metazoa > Chordata > Mammalia > Artiodactyla > Giraffidae > Giraffa > Giraffa tippelskirchi. The sequence goes on from NC_137284.1 coordinate 160,257,197, forward strand.
TAGTGGAGTGATATATTTGAGCATCATCATCTATGAAAACTCATTTTGTACACATACAAGACAGCAACCAAAAAAAGCGAATAAATCCATGTTCATCCTCCCTCCAAACTAAAAGACATTCTTTATTAATGGTTTGGGCAGACTGAAAGCTTGTGACATAGAGATTTCATAATTTTTAAAAATATTACAGACTACACTAAAGTCTTTAATAAGAAACAAAGTCCAATACATAAGTCGAAGAAAAAAGGAAAAAAATGTACAATACCTAATTTTTTCTTCAGAATCTTTACATTTTCAAGTTCTTGTTGCAACTCTGTTACGTTATATTCCACTGATGACGAGAGTCCTAGTGAAAGCAAGCACATCTGAGAAGTGGAACAGCAGAGCCCAGAACACACAGGCTTCACAGGCAATGAAACACAAAACACACACTGCCAACCCTGATCACTGATAATGGAAACAAAGGCTGCTGTGATTCACAGAAACATACACCCATTTCCGTACCCCGAAAAACTTCCAAGTTCTTGCTGATTAAACACTACATAACTCCTAGAAAAAGTCTTTCTCTGGTAAAATTCTTATTTGATCTATTATTAATTTTTTTATTAATTACAAAAGTATCATGTGCTTATAATAAAAAGTGAATGAAGATCAAAATTGCCTCATCATCCCACCTCCCGAATGGGACAATTTGCCAGCAGCTTGGGTGATGCTTTCTCCATCTGCAAATACACAGTCACAGATACATATTCCATCATATTCACAGTCTTCACTATATATTTTTAAGAATAGGGAAAATCAGACATTATTTCACCACCTGCTTTCCTAGTTAATGGTATGTCCATGCTGACAAATAGCGCTAATTTAACAGCTGAATAAATATTTGAGTATGGACATATGTCAATTTTATCCAGAAGTATTCTGTTTATGAATATTCAGGTTTTCCTCAATTTTTTTGCCACTATGAACATTCTTCTAGGCACATACAGCACATTCTGGTTTTATTATTTCTGTAGGACAGTCTCAAAATCTAGTCTGCAGAGTCAAACAATATGAGCATTTACAGTTTTAAAAGATATTTAAAGGTTACTTTCCCCTCAAACATTGTGATTATAATAAATTCTTGTAATGATTTATATTTCTAGCAACACTTCATTATAAAATATGCCTGGTATCAGATGATTTGGCCCAACTGTAGGCTGATGTTAACGGCTACGTGCACAGTGCTCTGAGCACCGATTTTAGGTTCAGTTCAGCCACTCAGTCATGTCCGACTCTTTGTGACCCCATGAACCCCAGCACGCCAGGCCTCTCTGTCCATCACCAACTCCTGGAGTTTACCCAAACCCATGTCCATCGAGTCAGTGATGCCATCCAGCCATCTCATCCTCTGTTGTCCCCTTCTCCTCCTGCCCCCAATCCTTCCCAGCATTAGGGTCTTTTCCAATGAATCAACTCTTCGCATGACATGGCCAAAGTATTGGAGTTTCAGCTTCAACATCAGTCCTTCCAATGAACACCCAGGACTGATCTCCTTTAGGATGGACTGGTTGGATCTCCTTGCAGTCCAAGGGACTCTCAAGAGTCTTCTCCAACACCACAGTTCAAAAGCATCAATTCTTCGGTGCTCAGCTTTCTTCACCAACTCTCACATCCATACATGACCACTGGAAAAACCATAGCCTTGACTAGACGGACCTTTGTTGGCAGAGTAATGTCTCTGCTTTTAAATATGCTATCTAGGTTGGTCATAACCTTCCTTCCAAGAAGCAAGTGTCTTTTAATTTCATGGCTTCAATCACCATCAGCAGTGATTTTGGAGCCAAAAAAAATAAAGTCTGACACTGTTTCCACTGTTTCCCCATTTATTTTCCGTGAAGTGATGGGACCAGATGCCATGATCTTAGTTTTCTGAACGTTGAGCTTTAAGCCAACTTTTTCACTCTCCTCTTTCACTTGCATCAAGAGGCTCTTTAGTTCTTCTTCACTTTCTGCCATAAGGGTGGTGTCATCTGCATATCTGAGGTTATTGATATTTCTCCCAGCAATCTTGATTCCAGTTTGTGCTTCTTCCAGCCCAGCGTTTCTCACGATGTACTCTGCATATAAGTTAAATTAGCAGGGTGACCGATTTTAGGTAGGCCAGGCTAAACTGTGTTTGGTAGGTTAGGTATTTTCAACTTACGATGGGTTTATCAGGAGGTAACCCATCCTAAGTCAAGAAGATCTGTGTTTCCCAGTCTTGCCAGCAGTGGATGTTGTAACTCCTGAAGTTTTGCCAGTATGCAGGTTAAATGACGTTTTCCCGTTGTTACTTTAACATGCACATTATATGAATATAATATTCATAGTTTCTGCTGTTTCTCCAGTGCTTTGTACAGTTCCATGCCTGTGTGCTCAGTCACTTAGTCGTGTCCAGCTCTTTGCAACCTTATGCACTGCAGTCCGCCAGGCTTCTCTGTCCGTGGGGTTATCCCTGCAAGAACGCTGGAGTGCGTTGCCACTTCCTTCTGCAAGGGATCTTCTCGATCCAGGGACTGCACCCACATCTCCTGCGCTGGCAGGTAGATTCTTTATCACTGAGACACTTGGGAAGCTCATTTCTATTTTATTTACTAAATTCTAAAATGAGCAAACTAACAACCCCCCACTACAACTGTACTTTGATTAATTAGCTTTTTCCTAATTTTTAAGATTTTTTTTCATTATGTGTTTGTATTTGCTAAGATTTTGGGGCTCCTATAAAACTGTAGCATGTCCCTCACGAATCCCACCTTTTATCATTGCATCATGAGTCCCACTGTCTTTAATGCTTTTCTTTATATTCATCTCTACCTTTCAGACATCATATTGATAATTTTGATTAGATCAATATTCAATGTCTATATTATTATAATACAAACTTTATCCACTGTTTACCCATGAAACATACTACCATGAGCTCTCCTTTCTTCCATAACATTTTTCTTTTTTACTCCCAGAATTAATCTTTTTTTCCATTTGCTTAGCTTTTTATGTACTTACCACGAATTAAAAGCTAAGCTTTCCTCCCAAATGTCTTTATTTCCTCCAGTAGCTTGTGAAGAAAAGATAATGGGAGGTAATTTTTTTGAAACTATCCAAGTCAATATTAAAATTTGGTTGAATATAAATTATTTTATTTAAAAGACATAAATGAGGAATGACAAGGCGTGTGACTTACAGAAACTTAAATTCTCATCTTCTGTAGTCATCAAGTAATAGTTAATGCAGGAAAATCAAGAAATTGCAAGGGAACCTTATTTATTATTACTTATTAGTCAGGTCAAAACCACTTATCCGTCAGAACTGTGATGCCATTGCTGCACCATCTGCCAGCTCCCAGGGCTGGCTCTGAGCGGTGTGAAGCTCTTCTCCCTGTGGGCCTGAGTGCGACCTGCCTCTCATCTCCCCTGGGGAACAGGTGGGCCTTGTCCAGGGGTCGGGAGTCACTCTTGTGTCCCAGGCTGGGGCCTGGGTGAGCACCTTCAATCCCCGAGTCCTGCCCTTTAGGACTGGGACATCTGCTTGACTTTGTCACCTCCTCCATCTAATTTTCTCTGCTCTCCCCACTTGGAATTCCTATTAGTTGGATGTTAGATGTCCTGAACTGGTTCTCTAATATTCTAACTCCACCTTATTTTTGCCCATTTTGATCTATCTTCTTGATCTTCCAATCCTTTAGACATATTACCCTTTCTAAGTTTCAAGGAGCCCTTTCTCTGGCCAGCTATTCCGTTTTTACGGCACCCTGGCCCTTCTCATGGATGCAGCCCCAGCCTCTCACAGAGCGCTAACGACAGATTCACGTGTGCGCGTTCTCATCCTGCGCGTGCCTGCTCTGCTCTCCCCCAGCATCCTTCACTGTGTGTGTGTTTCGGTTCCTACTTTCCTGGGAGAAGTCTTCCTCTTAGGTTTGGTGAGTCTGAGTTGTCTGTTCATACTTAAGAAGGAAGCATTAAAATGATAATTTGATTTGAAATTCTACAATTGCAACAAGACTTCCTGTTGGGTGCTCCAGTGGGTTCTTCATGGGCACCCAATTGCTAGGAGCCTGTGAGGCTCTCCTGGACAGACGGAGTTCCCAGAGAAGACTCTTCTGATCTCCTTCTCGGGGTTTTAGAGCTCGGCTGTCCCAGGGGCCCAGGCATTTAGTCTGTAAGCACTCATCCATCCACCACTCCCTCGACCCACGCCCAGGCCACAGGTTTCCTTTCTCTGGAAAATAACTCCCTCTTCTGCTGGGGTGGGGAAGAGGCAGTGGTCTGAAACCCTGGATAGAGGGGAGAGATGGGGATCAAACTCTTTCATGAGCAGGCTTCACAGCCAGTCCTCCTTGTCTGAATTCATCCCACTCAGCCCCACTTTGGCAGGTGTCTGCTGCTGCCACTTCAGGGACTTTCAGGGGTTGGGGTATTAATCAAGGACAGATGGGGTAGGATTCAGCGTCCTCGGGTCTGCTGAATTAGTCACTACTAAAATTCTCAGGTCTGCTCAATTTCAAAACATTTGTGTGGCCTTCTCCGCTCAAGTTCTCCTTCTTTTAGGTCTGTGCTTGTCTGAAAACTCACCTCAAAAATGCGGAGACAGTTTCATGTAACCGGAAGTTTGTGCACAGAGCGGGCTGCAAGGCAGGTGTTCTAGCAGCGCATCAGTGACCCCAGGCCCTGAGCCCCGCTGCCCACAAGCTGGCTTGTGACAGAGACGGATGCCCTCCCTCCTGTCACATGATTTCGTGATTCCTGTTTATTTTAGTTTGCTTATCATTTCTTCTTTCCCCAGCAAGTAGAATTTCTGTTTATTCTTTTCCCTCATGTTAATTTGACACTTCAGTGGTTACTTTCTCATTCTGAGCACACAGACTTAAGACTTATATTTGTTTCAACATAAAACCCCACAGGGAAACCTTACTAGGAAACTGATCCCCCACCAAGGTGAAATTTCACAATGCTATTTAGAAAGCATTCTCTCACTGCTTTCCACCCACCCCTCCTAAACCATGGTTTGTGCTGAGGTGGTTTTAAAAATACTTAGTTTGAGATTTTTACTACATTCTTCCACTGGTATGGAGCTACCATATCCTTAATGACTAGAATAGTACCTAGTCACTAAACATACTATTCTAAAATGAATAAATGAATGCCTTTTTCTGTCCTAATAGGTACATGACATTTTTAGAATTGCATGAATTTTTAATTGCTATCTTCCCTGCACCCTTAAGACTCCAGAGAACTTAATAATCCTTAACAGGTGATAAATGGGAAGTTTAATTCTTCTTTCTCTCTCCTTTGTAAGTGACTCTTCTATGTGAAAGCCAGTAAACCTTTTATTATTATCATTATTCTTAGAATCCATGAATCTAATAGGATAACTGGATCTTTTCAATTTCTTGCTAATAATCTTACCTAGGACTCTGCAAACTTTTTAATGTATACTCAACTCTTTCCTCAGCTCATGGACTATTTCGTCTATTACTTATTTACTTTTTTCCTAGTTGTTCTTTTTTCTCCCTCTAGATGTTACTTAGACTAGGTATATTACCTCTGTAGTCCATGTCTGTATTTCATTACTGATTTCCTTCTCTCCATACTTTCGTTTCTCTCACTTGATTCTACCAGATGACTGATTCAGTTTTCAGAAAGACTGTATCATTTTTCCACTGCTGCTGTAACAAACTACCATAAACTCAGTGACTTAAAGTAGCGCGGACGTCTTGCCTTCCGTTCTGGAGGTCGGGAGTCCACCACGGAGGCGGGGCAGGACTGCGCCCTCTGCAGACTCCACAGAGACGCGGCTTCTGGAGACCGCCAGCACTTCTCGGCTCAGGGGCCTTTCCTCCGGTCACTCCACCCTCTGCTCCTGCGCCACGTCCCCTTCTGTGACCACCTGCGTCATCTCTCACTCCTCACCCTGCTGTGATGACACGGCGCCTGCCCACCAGACCATTCAGGATAATCCCAACCCCCTCACTGAAGCACCGCAGAGAGTCCCTGGCGCCACGCACGGGGACACGCGCACAGGCTCTGGAGTGAGGGCCTGGGCGCCCCCTGGCACCGTGCGCGGGGACAGGCTCTGGAGTGAGGGCCTGGGCGCCCCCAGGCGCCGTGCACGGGGACACGCGCACAGGCTCTGGAGTGAGGGCCTGGACGCCCCCAGGCACCGTGCACGCGCACAGGCTCTGGAGGGGAGGGCCTGGGCGCCCCCTGGCGCCGTGCATGGGGACATGCTCTGGAGTGAGGGCCTGGGCGCCCCCTTGCGCCGTGCGCGGGGACAGGCTCTGGAGGTGAGGGCCTGGGCGCCCCCAGGCGCCGTGCGCGGGGACAGGCTCTGGAGGTGAGGGCCTGGGTGCCCCCTGGCGCCGTGCGCGGGGACAGGCTCTGGAGGTGAGGGCCTGGGCGCCCCCTGGCGCCGTGCGCGGGGACAGGCTCTGGAGGTGAGGGCCTGGGCGCCCCCTGGCGCCGTGCGCGGGGACAGGCTCTGGAGGGGAGGGCCTGGGCGCCCCCTGGCGCCGTGCGCGGGGACAGGCTCTGGAGGTGAGGGCCTGGGCGCCCCCTGGCGCCGTGCGCAGGGACAGGCTCTGGAGGTGAGGGCCTGGGCGCCCCCAGGCGCAATGCACGAGGACACGCGCACAGGCTCTGGAGTGAGGGCCTGGGCGCCCCCTGGAGACCCTGTCCTATCACTAGGACGCCTCAGCTCGTCCACTGCGTTTAAACCGTGTCCCCAGATTCTCGGCAGTCTTTCCTCTGCTCTACTGATATCTCTTTGATAGCCTGTACCACTTTGGGGGGCTGAGTAAGAATTCTCCTCTGTCTCTCCCAACAGCTGACTTCAATCAGAAGCAGGGTCTCTAGATGCTCATCCTGGCCTGCGCTCTCCGCCCTGAGCAAACGCCACGTCCAGATATGCTGCTCTTGCTCCCTCATCCCTCTCCAGGCAGACCGGCCCTCAAACAGTGACAGACATCTGCAGGGCCAGTAACAGGTGCTCTTGGGGACTAGGGATGAACCGGCCAGAAACACCGACTCGGGAGGAAGAAGACTCAGTGCTCTGGCATCTCGCAGGGTATAAACAGCACTCCTTTCTTTAAGGGAGAGAGACTCAGGAGAGGGTTCAGGCCAACAACACAAGGCAGCACAGCGCACTGAGCCCTCCTGCGGAGTCAGAGAGCTCCAGCCTCACCTAGGGTTCCGGGAAAGGTGAGGGCTGTCCCCTCTGCACCTCCGTTCTCACTCCTGTCCATCACTACAGAGACAAACCCAGCACTCTCCCTTCTGGAGAACCTGAGGTCTCGAAAGCACTGAAATGTTATACAGTGTTTCCAGAACTCATGAGTTTTTTGGCTTCCCAATATATAGTTGATCAGAGAACAGGGATAAAGATAGTATAGAGGTATTCAGGTAGTGTGCCTCAAACTACTACACTTCTACTACAAATTTAGAGTTTCTGGCAGCCAAAGCAAAAGAAAGACACTTAAGTTACGGAATTAATGGATACTTCTGTATAACAAACAGATTTACAGTAAGACGGCATAGCATTATAAGATTTTCAAGTATCTTTGAATTTAATAGTCTTAGAGGTAAGAATATTTTACTTTTCATTCCATTTCTTTATAAATTATATGGTATGTATCTGCAGCTAATGCTCATTTAACTTCTACACCTAATAAATTACAAATACAATCCCAAACTATGCTTCATCCCCTATGCTTGTAAAGAAAAGCATAATTCCAGTAACCAGTTCACTGCTAGAAATAATAATGATGACTATTCAGAATTTTGAAAGGGAATCAGAGTAGATAGTATTCCTGCTGTTAATGTAAAATTAAAAGATATAAATGCTTACTTTATGGGTGTGATATCTTAAAAGCTCAGTACAGATGTCCAGGCCAATCAAAGTTTTCAAAGGAAAATAACTAAACTGATGTTTCTGTAACACTGTTTTTATTTTTTTTGATGACACAATGCTAGGCACACAATAGGTAGTTAATAAACACTGAGTGACCTGCACACTAAAATCAAGAATACATTCTTATTGTCCTTAAAGAAATTATGGTTTTACTAAATGACTAGATTTTCATCTGCAATAACACAATTTTCAAAGACATCACCACCTTTTACTGTATATCTCATTTCCTAAGTGAGAAAAGCAAGCTTGTTTGGGCAGAATATTTCAATATAAAAGGAAATGATGGCTCTTGTAAGGAATCATGACACACCACAAACAAGTACTGGAATGTTATACAAATTTAAGTTATATCAACAAAATCATCAAAATATCCTAAAGAACTGTATTATTACTTTATTTCAAAATGAATCTAAAATGTTCAATGTCAGCATTGTCTAGTCAATAAGTCAAATTGGTAGACAAAACCTGTTTGGACTAGTCGTGAAAAATAAAAAGGGATTCTCCAAGAAAACCACAAAGCAGCTCATTTAAGGTCAATTTAACGGTATTATTCTGTTTTCCTTCCAGCCTCAACATAAGATTTCACTGCCTCAAAGGAAACTGTAAGAGTATCTATTTGCATTCCCCCTAGGTGATTGGCAGTTCACCACCAATTAGTTCAAAATTACACTGTTACCAGCATGCAATAAAAACAACACCTTTCATCTTTCTTACACAGGTAAGAATACCTTCAGAGCCAATAACTTTGATCAAATGAGTATTTTTGATCCTGCCCCACCCGTCTCTCTGGATTCAGGAAAACTAATAGCTGAAGGCAAATTTTCCCAGCTTTATTCTTAAGCTGAAAAACTAGTGTGGCATTGAAAATATTTTGCTCCCAAGATAACAGAATTTCCCAAAGTCCAGCACTTCAACAATTAAGCTGTCCTCACACCTTTTCTTAATATGTAAGAGAGCCTTAACTGATATGTATTCATATATTAAAGGACAGACACTATTTACTGTACAATATATAATGCTGCATTTCTAAAAACCAATACAAATCTCCAAATGACTATGTAAATAATTCAAAGAATAGAAGCAATAAAACAATCTTCCTAAACAAATCAGTACCCTAAACAATCCAGGGTCCTAAACTTTGTCTCTAATGATTACTACTTGAAAATAGATGCCTCTAGTATATACATTATTGTTTCATTTAACTTTTAAATTTAGTGTATAGATAAAAGAAAGCTAGTTATAAAATCTATTATCTAAGCAATTCTTTAAAATTTTGATTATATTTAGTACTTTGAACCTACCAAAGTTATCTCTGTCACCAAGAATGTGAGGTCACTCAAATACTTTTCATTATTCCTAGTCACTTAGACAAACGAGTTTGCTGTTGAAACCCAAGACTCCTAATAATTCATAGAATGAACAATCTCCATCCCCTAAGCAAACACCAATTACTATACACCATAAAGCCACTGGTGATTAGACAGACCCCACAAAGCTTTTGAAAACTGAAGCCTGGACATGCAATCTCTAAACCATCTACCTGGGCATGAACAAACACTATTACTATCTACAGAGGAGACAGACAAGTCATACACTCAGAAACTCTACTTCCATTTCTATTCCATTTGCAATGCTAACATTTGTTAAAATAGTTTCTGTTTACTTCTGACATATGCACAAAAATATGGCTAGTTACTGAACCAAGAAATATGAGATTTCTTTATATCCAACACAATTTTGAAAATGCTAAACAGTTTCATTATAAAATGATCACAGGCAATATGCAGAATATTAAACAATTTTAGGAACATTATATGAAACTGTGTACAATGAAAGGTTTGGCCCTTTTTTCCCCTACTTTAGCTACAAGGTAGTGGTGTATCTTAAGCCAGATAAGGTGTTAAGATCACTTTACCGTTACTCTTGGGAACACCACCATCACCTGGATGTGGTTACACAAGCAGCTCCTGTAAACTCATCTTCTGCTAACAAATCTGGATCGTCTACACAGAGCAATCTCTCTCTCTCAGTTTCAGAGAATCCACGATACTTGACTCTTGAATTATTCCTAAGTAGTCTTCATCTACTGGTACTGTATCTCTTCAGTCACCTCATTTCATCCCGTCTTCATCTCACTATTTGGGCCATATTTTATTGTCATGGAAGTGATTATATGGCCCAAGAAGCTGAATAAATTGTAACAAGATGTCTCCTATAGTTTCAGACCCTTGGACGCAAATGTCGGTGTCTTACTAAAAAGAAACCATTTACTTAGTGTTACCATTAGAATTAATATTCCTTCTGTTAGTTCATAAAGTCAAGATGTTACTAAATCCTTTCTTCTATCACAATATTCCCCCCAAAGGGGTCATTTGGTGTCAACAATCTTTGCTATCTATGTATGTTCTTGATGAAAGTCAGTATCTGATCAACTTCAGACTGTCTACTATTCCCAGAGTCTGGTAAATGTGAGTTACTCCTACATGAGTGGTATAACCAACAGAACAACTACTACAAGACTAGAAGAGAATGCCCAGGGGAAGTCGAGATGAAAGTACTGCAGAGGACGTGAGGTGAAGCCCAGCGTCCTTACGCCGCTGAGGGCGGCACGTGAAAGGCATCGTACAGCCAACCACGTTTCCAGTGATGACGGGGAAGCCTCTGACAGGACACTACCACTCTGAGCAAGCACAGACTGCCTGGTAAACTTGGCTGAGGGATAAACAAGATTCTAGGACTACAGGTTACTGAGTTCCACAAAAAATGAAGATGTCTGGGGATTTTTTTCAATCTTTTACTTTTCATAATACAAAGATACAGCAAAAATGAAATCAGTACATCTTCTGTGCTCTTAAGAATAAAGAATTAGTACAAACCTCAATGGAAAATGCTTTTAAAAAGATTAGAATGAAGCAGGAAAGTAACTGCCACCAAAGGTGATATACTTTTTATCATGAAGATGAAAATAGTACATAAAAAATGGAATTGAATCATTAAGTTCAAAGGCTATAATATTTTAAAATAAATCACATTAAAAGAACTGTGAAGGTTTTGAACTTAAACAACAAAAAATAATTCCTGTTCATTAGGTACTTCTAAAGTTACCCAGTACACCCATAGGCTATACACACGAAAGCTAATTATTTCAATTAATGCTGCTACATGACTTAAACATTTAAACAGGCTAATGTATATATATCTTAATACTGGGAAGGAATTACAAAAGATTTTCTACCAAGATTAATGTAATGGGACTTTCTGTCGGGCTACTCTTCAGGGGTCCTGGAGTAGAAATGGGTTGTTTCACATATGACAATACACATGTCTCAATGCCATTCTCCCAGAACGACCCACCCTCACCTTCTCCCTCAGAGTCCATAAAATTGTTCCATGCATCTGTGTCTCTCATTCTGTCCCGCATATAGGGTTATCGTTACCATCTTTCAGATTCCATATATATGCATTAGTATACTGTATTGTTGTTTTTCTTTCTGGCTTACTTCACTCTGTATAATGGGCTCCAGAGCACCATTCCATGTTCGATGCATGTGACAAGGGCTCGGGGCCGGGGCAGTGGGATGATCCAGAGGGATGGGAGGGGGAGGGAGGTGGGTGGGGGGTTCGGGAAGGGGAACACATGTAAACCCATGGCTGATTCTTGTCAATGTATGGCAAAAACTATTACAATATTGTAAAGTAATTAGCCCCCAAGTAAAATAAATAAATTTATAAGAAAAAAAAAAAAAAGAAATATAAATAGGAAAAAGAAGATAGTTGTTTCTATGAAAATTAAATATTTTGGAAAAATCATAAAAAAAAAAAAAAAAAAAAAAGAAATGGGTTGTGACTGCTCGGGTTTCATGGATAACAACAGAGGGAAAAGCGCGTTCTCTCTTTCCCTTCACGCACACCAAACACACGGTCTCCAGCTCCTCCATCTCGGCCTGTCTCCAGAGGCCTCCACAATGGCCTTTTCTAAACACTGTTCCGTGCGGTAGTTTTTTATGCTATCACCAAATTTCACTTCTTCCTTCTTCACATCTAAGGTAAAACGACAAATCACTGTGTGTGCGTTTCATCTGCCCACTTACTTCCAACGCACCACGTGCCCGGTGGTATCAGAGGATCAGGAAGAAAACCAGCATACACCCCTGCCTGCTGAGTTCCTGCTGCAGGCAGGGAGAGGGCAGTATGAGAAAGGACAGTACATCAGTGACCAGAAAGTGCTGTGGAAACAACGAAGCGAGGGGGAAAGAAGGGCCAGCGGGGAGGCTGGCCTGGCAGCACTGGCCACGAGGCTCACTGTGGGAAGGCCCATGGGGAAGGGGCAGATGCAGGACAGGCCCTGTGCGGCAGGGACAGCAAGGCGCCTACAGGAACCGAGGGCAGCTGGGAGCCCACGAGGGAGGGAGGGCTGACCCTCAGTGCTCTCCTGCCTCACAAGGCTGAAGACTGGCGCAGGGAGCCGACTGGGATCTGCACCGTCTCAGCCAGAGGTGACTGGCTGTCACTCAGGCCAGAGAGGCGGCGGGGCAAGGGGTAAAGCATGGTCAGAGGCTGGAGAGGCTTTGAAGCCAGAGGAGAGAACTTTGCAAAGGAATCCACACAGGAATGAAGAGCCGCCAAGGAATTCGCCTGGGCATCTGGAAGAATGGGTCTGCAACCTGCAGGGACGAGTCCATGTGAACAGAGGCCAATTGAGCTGATTCTGGACGAGATGTGTTCAAGATGCCAACTGGACAGCCCAGTGGAGTGGGCACCAGACACCTGGCTCTATAGAGCTGGGGGTCAGCAGCCACATGGCCAGAGGGCCGGCCCGGGGAGGGAGGCAAACAAAGAGGAGCGCAGGACCGAGTGGAATGACCGTGTCCCCAGGAGAGAGGAGCGCTGGGCTGAGGACTGCGAGCCACGGCCAGCATGGCGCCGGCACGGCGGCCGTCACGGAGGTGGCGTGAGCTCACAGCCTCGCCTGGACCAAGGCTGCGTAAACAAACTGCTCAGGACACGTCATTAACGTGCCGCCCTGGCTCAAAAACCCACACAACTGTGCTCTGACCTCTAACGGGAGGAAAGGAGCTTTCAGAGAGACTGTTCCCTAGTTATAATCCTCAATTGGGCTCGATTAAAATTTTCCACTTCTTTCTTAGATCAATTGATTGGTTTTTTTGTGGACACTTCCTTTCCTTACTCTTTTACTTGTTCTTTCATTCTGTTGAGAAAAATCACAGTACCTCTCTACGCTGATGGAAGTGAGCCAGCTGATGAAAACCTGATTCTGTACGAGAGGTGGTAACACAGCCGGAGCTCTGTCCTGGAGTCAGTGAGAAGGGACGTGGCCTGCTGCACCACGGAGGGCGAACCGTAGCGTAGCCTCAGTCCAGAGGCAGGACGGCCAGGCACAGCGTAAGCCGAAGAGGCTGCGCACGCAGGTAAACCCAGGCGAGGGGCGAGAGTTCTGACAGAAGAGCTTCTGCTTTCTTGACAAAACAGGAAGCAAAGTATCAGCTGAGAGAGACAGTGAAGAAGGTCTGAGAGAAGAGAAGACACAAGCAGTCGTCTAGAGACTGTCTGGTCAGACACGAAGAGAAAGGTCAGGCGGCCACAGTCACAGGGGAACGGCCATGAGGGCGGAGGACACGCAGAGCGGGCTGGACCGGGGCCGCGGTCTTGCCAGGCGTGAGCACAACACGGTGAGTGGGAGGGGCCTGAGAGCGCACCGAGGCACTGGCTGTGACGACAGCCTGGCAACAGTGTAACTGTGATGGAGCCCGGGGACGAAGGGAATGTGGGGGCAAGCGGCGGTGGTGAGCAGTTATGAGGGTAAATACACGGCATGTGTGAAAAGCGTCAACACTGAGTAACTGTGGGAAGTGAGTTGGAAAAGCCAGAGCTGGGTGACAGGTGTGGAGATCACGCAAGAACCCGAGCTCGCGCTCACGACAAGGCCCGCGTTCTCATGGCGGCACTAAGCGGCTGAGGGGGTGATTAGAAGAGAGAGCTCCGGGGGCTTCCCAGAGGTGGGTCATCGAAACCACCGAGGACTGGCAGGCGTGGTGGAGAGAACGACCGTGAGAGAGCAGACAGCGTCGTGTCCTCCAGGAGGGAGCAGGACTAGCCTGGGAGGGGAGGCTGACTGGAGAGAGAAGCAGTCAGCCAGGTCAGGGTCTACATTCAGCGTCTGACACAGAGCAAGGGCAGCCCAGGCAGACTCCAGGAGGGGGTCAGGCAGGCGAGCGGCAAGCGAACCCCACTGAGGGCTGCTGGGGAGCCGAGAGTCTTCCAGAGAGAGAGAGGCTGAGCGCTGCGGTCCTGCCGCCGCGGCCGCGCTCCGCCCCAGCGCTGCGCAGGGTGTCTCGGGGGAGGGGACAGCGGGACACGGGGCAGAAAGGGACCCAAGGAGACATGCGCACCGGAGTCTGGGATCACAGGACAGCGCCGGGCTCCTCGGCCGGACCTCAGAAGGAGGCCAAGGGCAAAAGGCACCCTCATTCCTGCCCTCTCCAGTGCCAGGACGGCACGGGCTCCCCCCCACTCCAGAAACACACACAACGCCTGCCCTCCACCTCTTGTCCCCTCCTTCAGCACTGGCCGCAGCCTTCACGCATCTTGCCGTGTCTCTTCCTCTTCTTCGGTTAACTAGCCCACGATCTCAAGACTCGGGTTCTAAATCCACCTGCACGATGCCTGGTGCTTAGAGAGAGAAGCATGCTGAAAAGGGAGGAGAGAGTGGGGCAGGCTGGGAGCAGGACAGCTTCTTTGTAACAGTGTGCCAGTTAGCGTTACTTTTTTACTGTCTTCTATGAAATAACAACAGTATTAACAAGCACAAAACCTCTAGCACCATCAAGCGTCAACGAGCAGCAGTGGAGAAGTCACAGGCAGGCAGTGCGCCACAAAGCCGTGCTGATAACTTAAACACCGGCACGGAGACCGAGCTCAGGCATATAATGACTCCCACAACACGTCATCTTATCTTCCAGAACAACATGGTGCTATCACCACAGTAAAGTCCCTTTTGATATCAAGTATCATGTTTTATCAGGTAACCGTAAAGCTGGGATCAGAGCAAACCACGCCGATGTCCCCAAGCTACATACCATGCCCGTCACAGCCCACGAGCACCAAGAAAGCATGACCAGCGTGCCCTCAGCCACCTCCAGCTCTGGGGTGGGTAACCGCTGTGAGCTGCAGTTTTAAAAATCTTTTACTCTATCCTGCAATTCTTTTTAATATCCCAGAGTAAAAACTTAAACTTCACTTTTTAAACATAATTTAAAATATACGATAACTATTACAACTAAATATATGTGACAAGAGCACTAGATTAAATATATTCCACGGGATGACCGCCATTACTAACCCTAGTAGTAAATGTGTGTTCAGTCATGTCTGACTCTGCAGCCCTTTAGAATGTCACCCGCCAGGCAACTCTGTCCACGGGGTTTTTCAGGCAAGAATACTGGAGTGGGTTGCCATTTCCTCCTCCAGGGGATCGTCCCAACCCAAGGATCAAACCCATACCTCCTGTGTCTCCTGCATTGCAGCAGATTCTTTACCCACTGAGCCATCGAGAAAGCCCTACTAACCTCCTATGATCTATATTTTCTTAAGTAGCAAATTATAAAATAGGGTTTTGTTCCATCTTGGCTTTTCTTCCCTCTGCAAAACTGACAAATATACTTACGAAGCTCACAATTCTTAATCTGTATTAATCAAAATGTCCATTTTGCTACAGAACCCTCTATGTTACAAGCCAATCATTTTCCACCTTCAACAGTCCACAGTGCTAACCAGCAGCAAAGAGCAAAGCGACAGCTTTATCCCAACATATCCCAACACACGGTCTCACTGGAAAGATTCTTAATGACCACTGACAGTCAGAAGTAGTGCATGGCCTCCCAAAATGGCAGAAAATAAAAGTACACTTAGCATGGGCAATCATATCATCCTTTTTTGTTTAAGCCTTTACTGAATTTGTTACAATGTTGCTTGTTTTACCTTTTGGGTTTCTGCCTGCAAGGCACATGGGATCTTAGTTCCCCGACCAGGGACTGAACCTGCGTCCCCTGTACTGGAAGGCAAAGGGCTGCCAGGACGTCACAGAGCGTACCGTTCTAATCCCCTCTAAGCTAGACCATTACTGTGTTAGCTGAGATGTTCTGTTTATTCTGGCTTTGCCTCATTGTATACTACCTTAAACTCCTGGCAAGCATTTCCTCTTCAATTTCTTTAGCTGTAATGGAGCCACTTTTTATTTGAGGTGCTAAGGATCTAAAGAGATTCTGGAGAGACTTTTTTTCCTCCACTGTTGAAGGACAAAGTGAGAAAAGCCTACATTTGGGGGTTTCTTTTGATTTGCCTTATTTCAAATTCTTTAATCCACAGAGCACTGTATTTTACCCTTCCTAGATCTGAGCCTCCTGATCTGTGAGACAGGAATGGTATGTATATAAGCTGAGATATAACCCCACACTGCAGGGGGCAGTTAGACATGGATTCTGAATGATCCAGGCAGATTTAGTATACAATGGCGTGATTATCTAAATAAGACAAGTTCATTACAATATTAACTACTTTAATGAAATATTACAAAGCTGACAGTATTGATTAAAGTTATAATTCTTAAGTTAAATAGGTTTAAATGTTAAAATAGCTTTAATAAAGTGAGAACAATAAAAGATACATGTAGTTCCAGTCTAAAAGCTATCAGTATCAAAGTATATAATTATTACTGATAAGAATTCTCTAGAATAGATACAATCCGAAATTCTTTGATCTAAGAATAATGTCTAACATCCACATTTTAGGGTTGATGATTTAAATTCACTATCTGTAACTGAAGAAAGTAGGTCTCTTTCTTCCCATTTCTCAATATTGTGCAGTTAAAATAACCTTCCATTTTATACCTACTCTTGAATTATGATTGTAAAATATAGTTAGCTATTAAAATCTGATCTTGGTGGTAGGTTTTCAACATTTAAAAGAAAACTCTGTAGGAGAAAACAGTACAGGGTAAAAATCATTTGAGTAAAATAAAAAATTTTACTATGTCATTTTTCTGTTAAACTGTCATTACTCTTTTCTTTACTGGTTCATCATTTGAAGCCAAAAATGATCAGTAATGAAAATTTAAATTTTAAAGTCTTTGACAGGCTTATGTGGTTATCAGCTGGTAATGAACAGTATCCCCAAATGAAGACAGAGCTCCTCAGCACAACAATCTAATTTGGCACCTTCTTGAAGCAGAAACCCTGCTTCCTACCACACATTAGAGGTTTCAACAGGAGAGACACAAGGAAGGGATGTTACAGCCGCTAAGACAAGCCTGCAACACGCCAGTAACTATGGGTCCTGACAGCCATCATGCGTGAGGACCTGGGGGAGGACAGACACGCCTCAGGGGCCAGCGTCTGGGCGCTGAGCCGACCCTGCCAGACCCCAGTGACTGTCAGGGACGGGCCTGACTCAGCGCCGCTGCTCCCCAGCACCCCTGCCCTCAGCTGGGAGGCTCACGCGCTCCTCTCACGTCTCAGCCTTGGGCAACAGCACCGGGGACTGAGGGGCTTGTCTTTCTCCCTCAATTATACGTCTTTTTAGAATTAACTAATGTCTTATTCTGGTCTAAATCTGTAATAAATATAACAGATACATACCGCTGAGTCGTCTCTGGAGTGCTTCTTCCTCTAGGGTAATGATATAAATGTGCTCATCCAGGTCTTCAAGAATCTAAATGTAAAGACCACACTATTGAATAATACATTACAAAAGCAGGGTTTATGAGAATATTTAGGCTACTGGGCCTATAATTTAGACAATCACTCAAATTAATAGGAATCTAAAATAAAAATGCTCAAACCATTCTATTTGCAAATTAAGTAAAAAGTCTTAATACAAAACTAAGCAAACTGAAAGCTGATTCTCACAAAATCTACATACATCTAAACTGGGTTTGTTTCAGTTTAAAGAATGGAAGAACTCTGAAACTCTCTCAAAGGCACACAAATGCAAGCATTCTAAACATCCAAAAAGCTGAATGCAGTAATCTCTTCGTGCCTAAGCCAATTCTCTGGAGCTGGAAGGAGCAGATCACCCAGTCCAATAATAGGTTTCTCATCTATTAATACATGAACCTGCATAATGTGTAGAACAAGAAATCCATAAATGAAATCGCTACCATTCAGACTTTCCATTTACATCATCTTTATATACTAAAAGATGTCCACAAATATTAAAAACTGGGATTATGAAAATCACCCCATAGATGGAACCCTAGAGACAGAGTGCTGAACACACACACTCGCTACCACAGCATACAACACTAGTAAAAACAACCACCAGAAAAACCCACTAATCAATGGCCAATTTATATGGGATATTCTCTGCACTGTCTTCATTGCTGATAAAACCTAAAAGCTTTATTATCACAGGTGGGAAATTTATTACCACTTTGGCCACCTGATGAAAACAACTGACTCCTTAGAAAAGACCCTGATGCTGGGAAAGATTGGAGGTGGGAGGAGAAGGGGACGACA
This sequence comes from Giraffa tippelskirchi, assembly GCF_054371585.1. NCBI lineage: Eukaryota > Metazoa > Chordata > Mammalia > Artiodactyla > Giraffidae > Giraffa > Giraffa tippelskirchi. The sequence goes on from NC_137284.1 coordinate 160,275,652, forward strand.
AAGGATGAGATGGTTGGATGGCATCACTGACTCGATGGACATGAGTTTGGGTAAACTCCGGGAATTGGTGATGGACAGGGAGGCCTGGTGTGCTGCAGTCCATGGGGTCGCAAGGAGTTGGACACGACTAAGCGACTGAACTGAACTCATCACAGCTGGCCTCCTTGAGCCAATCCTAAGGATCTTCCTAGCTCTGGGAAAACTCTGAAAGAAACCCAGAGCTATGATTAATGTTGTGTCCTTCAACCCCAAACTACTTATTTCTCAGCAAAATAATAAATTGTGAGTTGATGGGCAAAACAAAAGGATGGAAATCCTATATATGAACACATATATCCTTTCAGAACCCTAATGAGGCATTTTCAGAAAAAGGAGTTTCATCATGCAATCCCTATCAAGTATCAAGCAATTCAATAATTCCCAGTATTTGAACAAATATTAATGGCCAAGAGCTGAAAACAAAATAAAATAATAAAATAAGAATATATAGTAAGAAACAAGTAATTATAAGAGATGGCCATCTTGTGAGCCCAGAGGGATGGGAAGAAAGGGGTGGGAGGGCCTCCCGCAGCAGCTGAGGCCCCAACGCTCCAGTCTCTGGAGGAAGAGGGGTCCATGGAAGCCCCAGGTGGGGGCTGTGAACAGGGCCAGTGAGGGCTTCATTGCGGACACGACACACTTGTGTGTCCACGGGAAGCCCCAAGTGAGGGCCGTGAATGCGGCTGAGTCATCCAAGGCAGATTTAGCGCCTGAGGAGAGCATGGGCCACACCTCTGTGGGCCGCAATACAAAGTTCCTTTTCCATCAAGGTTCTCAGCACTTTCACTGTTTGGACCACAATAGACACTTTTTACTTTTCTCAAGGTCTAACACATACAAAGGGGCCTTCCCTGGTGGCTTAGCCAAAAAGAATCTGCTTGCCAAACAGAAGATCTGGGTTCAATCTCTGGGCTGGGAAGATCCCTTGGAGAAGGAAATAGCAACCCACTCCAGTAATCTTACTGGGAAAATCCTATGGACAGAGGAGCCTGGTGGGCTATAGTCCATGAGGTCACAAATGAGTCAGAAATGACTGAGCAACGAAAGAACAACACACATACGAAAGGATTTCTTCTAGCTGCGCAGCTGCCCAATGGTGGCTCCAAGCATAAAACAAGAACACCATCACCCAATTTACGGGCTTATCATCAGGATTAAATGAAATTATGCATGTAAATGAAGTACTCAGTGCACACATACGGCAAATATTTAATTACTAAATAAATAACCATTATTATGAGATGTTAGGAATAAGAAAACTCTGAACATGTTATTAAAAACAGACAAGTTTGGGAGAAAATAAGCTTGGGGAGGGGAGATAAATAAGTAGTTTGACTCTTTATCTGTTGGGTTTTCAACTCCACTGGGTATTCAATTATAGCACTTAAAATGTACTGTCAGTTCAGTTCAGTCACTCAGTCATGTCCAACTCTTTGCGACCCCATGAATCACAGCACACCAGGCCTCCCTGTCCGTCGCCAACTCCCGGAGTCTACCTAAACCCATGTCCATCGAGTCGGTGATGCCATCCAACAATCTCATCTTCTGTCGTCCCCTTCTCTTCCTGCCCCCAATCCTTCGCAGCATTAGGGTCTTTTACAATGAGTCAACTCTTCGCATGAGGTAGCCAAAGTATTGGAGTTTCAGCTTCAACATCAGTCCTTCCAATGAACACCCAGGACTGATCTCCTTTAGGATGGACTGGTTGGATCTCCTTGCAGTCCAAGGGACTCTCAAGAGTCTTCTCCAACACCATCGATCAAAAGCATCAATTCTTCAGCATTCAGCTTTCTTCACCGTCCAACTCTCACATCCACACATGGCCACTGGAAAAACCATAGCCTAGACTAGACGGACCTTTGCTGGCAAAGTAATGTCTCTGCTTTTAAATATGCTATCTAGGTTGGTCATAACTTTCCTTCCAAGGAGTAAGCGTCTCTTAATTTCATGGCTGCAATCACCATCAGCAGTGATTTTGGAGCCCCAAAAAATAAAGTCTGACACTGTTTCCACTGTTTCCCCATCTATTTCCCATGAAGTGATGGGACCAGATGCCATGATCTTAGTTTTCTGAATGTTGAGCTTTAAGCCAACTTTTTCACTCTCCTCTTTCTTTCATCAAGAGGCTCTTTAGTTCTTCTTCGCTTTCTGCCATAAGGGTAGTGTCATCTGCATATCTGAGGTTATTGATATTTCTCCCGGCAATCTTGATTCCAGCTTGTGTTTCTTCCAGCCCAGCGTTTCTCATGATGTACTCTGCATATAAGTTAAATAAGCAGGGTGACAATATACAGCCTTGACGTACTTCTTTTCCTATTTGGAACCAGTCTGTTGTTCCATGTCCAGTTCGAACTGTTGCTTCCTGACCTGCATACAGGTTTCTCAAGAGACAGGTCAGATGGTCTGGTATTCCCATCTCTTTCAGAATTTTCCACAGTTTATTGTGATCCACACAGTCAAAGGCTTTGGCACAGTCAATAAAGCAGAAATAGATGTTTTTCTGGAACTCTCTTGCTTTTTCGATGATCCAACGGATGTTGGCAATTTGATCTCTGGTCCCTCTACCTTTTCTAAAACCAGCTTGAACATCTGGAAGTTCACGGTTCACGTATTGCTGAACCCTGGCTTGGAGAATTTTGAGCATTACTTTACTAGCATGTGAGAGGAGTGCAATTGTGCGGTAGTTTGAGCATTCTTTGGCATTGCCTTTCTTTGGGATTGGAATGAACACTGACCTTTTCCAGTCCTGGCGTCACTGATGACTTTTCCAAATTTGCTGGCATATCGAGTGCAGCACTTTCACAGCATCATCTTTGATGATTTGAAATAGCTTACCTGGAATTCCATCACGTCCACTAGCTTTGTTCGTAGCGGTGCTTTCTAAGGCCCACTTGACTTCACATTCCAGGATGTCTGGCTATAGGTGAGTGATCACACCATCGTGATTATCTGGGTAATGAAGATCTTTTTTGTACAGTTCTTCTGTGTATTCTTGCCACCTCTTCTTAATATCTTCTGCTTCTGTTAGGTCCATACCATTTCTGTCCTTTATCAAGCCCATCTTTGCATGAAATGTTCCCTTGGGATCTCTAATTTTCTTGAAGAGATCTCTAGTCTTTCCCAATCTGTTGTTTTCCTCTATTTCTTTGCATTGATCGCTGAGGAAGGCTTTCTTATCTCTCCTTGCTATTCTTTGGAACCTGCATTCAGATGGGGATATCTTTCCTTTTCTCCTTTGCTTTTCGCTTCTCTTTTCACAGCTATTTGTAAGGCCTCCTCAGACATCCATTTTGCTTTTCTGTATTTCTTTTCCATGGGGATGGTCTTGATTCCTGTCTCCTATACAATGTCACGAACCTCTGTCCATAGTTCATCAGGCACTCTGTCTGTTAGATCTAGTCCCTTAAACCTATTTGTCACTTCCACTATATAATCATAAGGGATTTGATTTAGGTCATACCTGAATGGTCTAGTGGTTTTCCCTACTTTCTTCAATTTAAGTCTGAATTTGGCAATAAGGAGTTCATGATCTGAGCCACAGTCAGCTCCCGGTCTTGTTTTTGCTGACTGTATAGAGCTTCTCCATCTTTGGCTGCAAAGAATATCATCAATCTGATTTCAGTATTGACCATCTGGTGATGTTCATGTGTCGAGTCTTCTCTTGTGTTGTTGGAAGAGGGTGTTTGCTATGACCAGTGCGCTCTCTTAGCAAAACTCTATTAGCCTTTTCCCTACTTCATTCTGTACTCCAAGGCCAAATTTGCCTGTTATGCCAGGTGTTTCCTGACTTCCTACTTTTGCATTCCAGTCCCTGTAGTTTTTATTTATCTTTTTCTCATGAGAATCAGACATTTAGAAGTGATGTGGAAGTGGCAGAATGCTCAGGAAAACAGAGCAGAGCCCCATCAGCCCAAGGAGAGGGCTTGAAACATCTGCCTATTTTAGGGGCAGAAAGTGGAGATCGAGAGAGAGGTCAAAACAAAACAAAACATCCAGAGAATTAGGAAGAAACTAAACGAATGCCATGTCACAAAATTTCTGTAAGAGGGAAGCAAATTTCAAGATTTAATAGCATGTGTATATTATATTTGAGTGTGCACACATTTACATAGCAGATTAAAAAATCCCTTTTTATTTTTAAAAAATTTGAAGATTGCCATTAAAAAAAAACTTTCAAAATTAAGCAAACATTTCCTAAAAGAATGTCTACTATGATATTCTCTGCTTCTTTCCCTTGATGAATCACCCTGACCGGGAAGAAAACATATAACCATGATAATTTAATAAGCACAACTAGTGACATTCAGACAAAGGGGAATACGGAGATGCAGAGCAAGAAGCTTCACTACTGTAGCTTAGAGAAGTGAGGCAGGGTTCAGAGCTGGTGTCAGAGCCAGGGCATCAGGACGGCACCAGGTAGCTGAAGCAGGTAGGAGGCAGTGGCGAGGGAAAGGCCCTCGCCTCGCCTAGGGAAGGGGGAGAATCCAGCATGCTCGGGCACAGCACACCAGCTGGGAGACCAACCAGAATCACAGACTCCGGGGAGGCCACGGCAGGAGGGTGGCCACAGGCAAACTCAGGGCAGACAGGAGTGAAAGGCCTTCTCACATGTGGACAGTTTAGACTGTGGTATGTAGGCAATGATGATCCGTGAAAATAATGTAAGTGACAAACTCCCTAGATACAGGTAAGAATTATTTTCATATCATTAAATACTTGACAAAATAGCTAGAAGCCAAAGTATGTGTGTGTGTGTCCAGTCACTTCAGTCACATTCCACTCTTTGTTACCCCATGGACTGTAGCTCACCAGGCTCCTCTGTCCATGGGTTTTACTGACAAAAATACTGGAGTGGGTTGCCATTCTCTCCTCCAGGGGACCTTCCCAACCCAGGGATTGAACCTGCGTCTCCTGTGTCTCTTGTATTGCAGGCAGATTCTTTACCGCTGAGACACTGGGGAAGCCCAGAAGCCAAAGCAACTTAGGAACAAATCATCAAAACTACTATCAACTGAAAATTATTTTAAAATGATTATATAGTATTTCTGAGATTAAAGAGAAAGGTATAATTCAATTAATCAAGATATAATATGCAGACAAATTTTCAGGAAATAAGTGCTTTGTACCTCAAAGAACATAAATAGTAAACTTTGAAACATAAAGGAGTTTCTGATACAAGATCAGTTCAGCTCAGTCACTCAGTCGTGTCCGACTCTTCGCGACCCCGTGAAATATAAGACAATGGACACTTAAAATACCTCTAAATATCTGCACATTTTGTCTTCAAATCTGTTAGAAGTATTTTTACCTGTGTGCCTATACTTTGCATTTTAAGAGCAAAAACAAATTTGGTTTCCAAAGATGAGAAAGATGAAAACAAAACAATAGCAATTTGGGGCATCAACATATAAAAATATTCTGTTTCTGAATGCTAGTTTAGAACCTGAGAGATGTTCAAATGTGAAAGGGTTTATTTAACAGACAAGACGCTTTACAATGACATACTCACTGCTGGCTTCACCAACAGCTGCCCCATGACGGTGAACATGCGGGAGAGGCCGACCGGGGTGCACACTGCGGAACAGAGAGAGCGTCCTTCAGAGTCAGGAGAGAGGCCGCGGGTCCGACGGCAGCCACACTCAAAGACCGCCGCCCTGAGGAAACCTTGTTCCAAACCAAGGTTTTCTAGGTGTTCTGTCACAGGGCTCCTCAGTGTCACCACTAACGAAGCTCTAGGGGCTGGCACTCGGAGGGTGGGCATTCTTGCACTTAAGGGAAACTTGTGAAGACCAAGGAGGGGCAGGAGATGCCACACTCCAAGTGCTTTCACTTCAAAGAAATCAAAGAAAACCAACCAGAAAACAGACTGCATTTCAAGTGTCAACACTAACTGAACTGGGTACCAGACAAGACTACCTGAAAGTGACAATAACCGGACATCCTTTTACCTACATTTATCTACTTATAATATCTCTGAGATATGATGTGATGCTTTAAGTAAAACAAAACTTATTGTAAAGGAAAAAAAAAAAAGACCACAAATTCATCATACAGAATCTGACAATTACCATTCAAAGACAGAAGGTAGTGTTGTGGGGGTGGGGGCAGGCAGGGAGAGTTGGGGGAGCAAGTCTGACTCTGTCTCGCCCTCCCTTTCTCTCTCCAACTCCGTGAAAGAGGCTTTCTTTAGAGAAAACCAAAGGTATCTTATTGTTTCAAGATTTCATTTTATCAAAATTTATCTTGAACATACAAAAAAGGTTAAGGGCCAAATTTTTAAAAAATCTCCAAGCTGTTAAAGAATCTCATCAGGAAACTTGCCTATAATTTTCTAGAACACAGAACAACTCTACTTTATCATCAATATTATGTCAGAAAAATACTTACAGAGAAGTAACAAGCATCCCATCAATGATATACAGGAATATAAATAAGGTAGGTAGAACTCCCAGAGATCTGTTAAAAAATGTAAATATTTTAATACATCCAAAATACTGTGCATTAAGACATAGACTGACTATAGATTAATGTACAGTAAACATCATAATTGCCTATTTCAGTCTACTAAACCATGTAATTTCTAAATTGTATAATAAAAAGATCTAAAACAGAAGAACAGGAAATAACTCTTTTGCAAAACCTGTTTAGAGGGAGAAAATAAGCCTCCGTGGAATTTTAAGAACAGAAACCAATTAACCAAAGGGAAAAAAAAAGTCTGAAAAGCTGCTTGCTCATTCTACATACAAGAAACACATAAACATTCATTTCTTTCCTTAAACACGTCAAAAGACTTTTTAATTCTGTAAATTAACAATATGGATTAATTACACCAGGATTATTGCATAATAATATACAAAGAATTATTAAAATGTTTTAAAAAGTGAATGTGTAATTATATTCTAAACTGTAGTCTCCATTAGAGAAACTGGTTTAAACAAGTCAATCGCACCATATAAAGATTCCATACTGGCAGCGTCATTGTCAATGAGTGCTGAGGCTACCCACACGATCCCAAGAATAAGCAAGGCCAGGAGGATGAGCATGACCAGAGTTTCTAAAATTCGGGCTCGGATTCCCTGAAAAATACAACAAAGATTTAATTTTTTATTTTATCACATGAACAATTAGGCTTCTGTCGATGTGAAAACAAAAATTCTTTGGAAGGGGAGGAAATTTATATTTCTCAGCAAGACAAAAAACACAAACTGCTTACTGTTTGTAATGTTCAGACTGACTTTTCTTTTGAAAATTATGTAAAATACCATTAAGCTTTGAAGAAAGTACCCAAAAAATTCTTTAAAAAAACATTTTCCAGAGCCATTTTAAACACTTAATTACTTTCCTAACACTTTCCACCACGAGAGTAGATTAACGAATTTTTATTTGTGATTCTGATCAAGGGACTATAAGGCTAATTAAGGCGTGCTGCCAAGCAGTTCTGTGAACACCCAACTCGGCCGAGAGCACAAAGCGCCGTCGACCGCGGAGCGCAGGGATCCCGCCGGCTCCCCAGAGCCTCCAGCGCCCTCTAGTGCCAGATGGAGGCCTCTTCACGGCGGCCCAGCTTCAGGAACCACAGGGACGGAGAGTCTCAATATTTATATCAATTAGATATCATTCCTTTGCCCACATTAGCTTGAAGTTTTCACTAAATCCACCAGGATGGAATATAACAAAGAATCATTATGTACAATTTTAAACATATATAATACAAATTCTGACCTCAGGGCCAAACGAGAGGCCAACTTAAATTTGAAACCTAGGGGACTAGGAAAAAAAAAAAAACCTTTCTCATATTCTTAGAAAGTCATCAAATGACTGAATCTGTACTTAAATGTAAACATTCATATTGCTATTTTATACTGTACTACGCTATTTTACAATGAACATAAAATTATAAGTATATTCATGTTTCTCAAATCGTGTAATATTTCCTTCCATATTAAAAACAGTCTAAAGATATGAGCTATATATAAAATCTAAAATATGGACTTTTTTCAGTTTTGCTCTAAATGTTACTTTCTAATTTCCAATTTACAGAAACATGTTGCAATTAAATCACAGCTCCTCAAATTCAATACGAAAGGAAATGTCCTAAAGCCACAGCCAAGCGTTCCCAGCCTCAAGTGATGACTCAGACTTACCTTACCACAGGGTGGCCCCTTGTAGGTTAAAATGTATCTGGTAAAGAATCCACCTGCAATGCAGGAGACCTGGGTTCGATCCCTGAGTGGGGAAGATCCCCTGGAGAAGGGAAAGGCCACCCACTCCAGTCTTCTGGCCTGGAGAAGTCCAGGACTGTACAGAAGAGTCTCTTGAATCTCCTGCATCTGGCAGGTGGATTCTTTTACCGACTGAGCCACCAGGGAAGCCCCTGAGAAGAACTGTTTCTTAGCAATTCAATTTGTTTTTCATCAAATCTGTTGCTCTGTGTTGGAAGGCAATGCTCCATGGTTCTCTCCCACATCTGAGCATCTCACCAGCAGAGGAGGGCAGTTCTCATTCCGGACTGTCTTTTCAAGGATATCTACACAGCGAATGGCCTGGGAAGACAGAGACAGTGTCTCTGCAGCAGAGGCAGGTCCGCCTCCTTTACGGCGTGAGAGAGGAGGTCCCCTCACAGAAACCAGGCAGGTTTGCTGCAGGGTCCCCTCGGTGCAGGGTTCCACAGCTGTGACACGAGCCCGCTGCGGGGACAGCTTCCACTGGGCCGCGTCGCCCCCAGGGGGCCCAAGGGCCCGGGGGCCTGACAGCAGGCTGCTGTGATGCAGGCTGAGGAATGAAGTTCCCTATGTCTGACCAGGAGTCTGTGTCTACAGCCGGTGTCTGTGAAGCTGGCCAACCAACCTGTCACCGGGCAAGCACCGCAACGCCTCAGATCCCGGCAGTTTCAGAAGCTCTGGGCAGCTTTCTGGGAAGAACAGACAAGGGCCCACACGGCTGGGTTCAGGGCTACAGATGACGGTTCAGGGCCAGGATCTGGCCGTGAATCCTCTCACCCAGGCCTCAGACAGGCAGAAGTCAGGGCCCCCCGACCCCGACCCAACAGCTGGCGCACGAGGGGGCTGAGCCCTGGCGGCCTGGTGCAGCTCCCTCTCCCGAGTGGAGCAGGAAGCGGTCTTCTTGTGACCACGTAACAGCGTGCCCTGCGAGGCCAGCTGACAGGAGCCGTGCTACACACACCATGGCTGCAGGGAGCCACTCGTCCTGTGCGCTTGCTGCCTCGTCCTATTTTCCAACATTCTTAGAGTGGACGTGTATGGCTTACGGCATAGGATAATGGACTAACGTTGTCTTTAATTTTCAATATTTTCTTAAAATAATAAATGTCCAAGAGTCTGGAACCTGAGAGAATAACTTTTTAAAAATATCCAAGTTTGGTTTATGAGACAGACGGTAAAACAGGCCTGTTAAGAACCCCAACCTCAGCAGCAGGCCACTGGGCTCAAACCCTGTTTCCGCCCCTGACCCACTGTGTGGCCTTGGCCAAGCGCCCAGACCCCGCGGTGTCTGAGTCTCCTCCCTTGCAGAGTGAGTTCATCAAAGGCACCCCTGCCTCGCGGGTGGTTATCAGGACCACAAGCGGACGTGTGCGACATGCTGAGCGCAGTGTCTGGTGTCATGACTCAAACTGCTGCCGCCGTGTTTGGAGTCTCCAAGACTTGAGAATTCACCTATCACTCGTGTTTCTCAATGAAGTGGAGGCCACCTCTCACTGCCAGCATGTTCCTCTTTTCCCATCTACCACGTACAACCTAGAAGAAACAAGGCTGACTTCCTCGCTATGTGAGCTCCCAGTACACAAGAGCTTCTTATCGCAACCCTGGCCACCGGAGGACCCCAGGAGCTGACACCGAACCCTGTCTCCATTCTGTGGCTGCCCACGCATCTAAGCGGACCCCTCATCTCGGGCCCACCTCTGAGACCTCACCCGGGGCAGCTGCCCCTCAGCCCACGACCTCCTCGTCTCCTCCGCTCTCGCCACCCTCTAACCTAGCTCTGCGTCTTCCTCCTCATCCTCTCCCCTCCTCTGAGCCTCCCAAGCCCTCCAGTCAGTCTTGCTTTCTCTGGTCTAAACCCATAGTGAACTAGCACATTTTGGTGATAATTCAGTATCAGTAAGGTTCTAGTATTCCTGGCCCCTTTAATTTCCACCAGACCAGTTTAATTCCACCTGGAAGCTACAGCATTGCTCAAGAAATTTATAGAATCAAGAGAAGTTTTTGATACTACCCTTCAAAGTGAGAGTTCAATGTCGTTCGGGAATCCTCATACTGACCTGTGGCTGATGATTCCCTCAGAGACATGTGAATGTCTTCCCGGCCTTGGTCCTGACCTCACGGCCTGCGGCCTTCCGTGACAGCTGACCTTGCCTCTCCCCGAGCGAGGCACAGCTGGCGGCTGCGAGGCCCCTCAGCCCCCTTCCCCTCGTCCTTCGTTTCTGTCCCCTTTTCCATGTCTTTCATTCTGTAAAGGGAAGTATCTCAGATCCCATTTCTCTGAAGGCACAATCTTCAGTGTTCAGCCTTTCACAAGCTGTATCAGGGCTTCTCAAACACGAACGTGCGCAGATTTATTGAGGGGCTTGTCAATCCCTGCGTACCAGCCCTTGTGGCTCCTCAGTCCATTCTCGTGAAGCTGGTCCTCCAGACAGACTGCTCCCTTCTCTCCTGGATGATCTTGCCTCTTCACGTGGCCAACAGCCCTCAGGTTTATACCTTTAGTCCAATCATACCACTGAGGCCAAGGTCCATAATCTTAATCACCACCTCACCGTAGATACTTCACAGCAACCTTCAACTGAACCCTAAAATCAAACTCACCGTTTTATCCCCTAAACCTGCTTCTGCTCAGTGTCATACACCTCAATAAATGGCACCATTATCCACTGTGTCGTTTTTGCCAGACACTCTGGAAACATCCGTGTCACCTCCTTCCTGCTGTACCCCACCCCACCCCAACACACACACACATGCACACAGGCACGTGCACGCGTGCACACACACACACACACACACACACACACTCGATTCCGTTACTTCCTTCCTGCTGCGCCCCACCCCGACACACACACACACTGGACGCCGGTCCAGTTCAGCACCAAGTCCTTTTTATTCTTCTGTGTCATTACGACTCAAACTCATCTACCTCTTTCTACTGCCACAGCACCTGTCTGTCTGGATGACCCCCAGCCTCCTAGCTGCATCCCGGTCCTACGTCCACACTGTCGTCTCTCCCTGACCTGCTGCCTATCTCGCATGGGAGTGTGTATCATCTCAAAATGCAAATCTGATCACTCCACTCGTACTCACAACTTGCTAACCTGGGAGACAGATGCATTAATGCGAAACAATCAGTAAAGATCAAATCTCATCAGTGCCACTCTCCACCTGAGGTCCTGCACAAGTATATCCCTAAAGCTGGGCCTTGCTCTTCCTTCTGCCGTTTAAATAGTACACAAAATAACTATCAATACAAACAAATTATTTATGGTTAAAGAGTATAGAACAGCACTGTCCAACAGCTATTTCTGTGATCATGGAAACGTGCTAGTCCATGCTATCCAATAACACAGCTAGTAACTGTATGTGTATACTGAGTACCAGAATAATAGAATGCAGCTCTTGTGACTGAAGAACTGGTTTTTAATTTTACTGAATTTTAGTTATCTTAGATTTATATAGCCGCACATGGCTACTGGTCACCACACAGGTCAGAGCGACGGCTAATCATCCACTTCTGACAAAACCTCAGGTTTAGTGCTCTCTGTACTCTCAAGTACTTTCTGGCCATTTTCCTAAATTTAACCTTGCTATAAAATTCTCTGAACAAATCTCTCTGTGATTAACAATTATATGTGAAAGTTTTTCTTAAAAGAAACAAGCTGTATCATTCCAAGAGGATGCTTTTTCTATTATAAATATATGAACAAAATCAAGAAGAAACGTCTGAAATGTACACTCACATGCTTAAGCAGCCAAATAAGAAACATTTAACCAGATAAGCCTCTGCAGTCAAAGCACATGCACTCTTCAAAAATTTATTTCAAATTAACTGATCGCCATTTCTTTTGAAAGTAACAACTCATAAAAAGAAATCTTCTCATTTTCAGTTATTAATCTAAATTTTTTAAAAAGAGTAAATCAGGAATTACAGAAAAGGCTGCCACAGAGCAAGTCACTGTAATTACAGAGTATGATTATACCTGTTTATGAAATATTGAAGATGACTGATGTCATCAGAAATAACTGTCATACTGACGTGATCCCCTATGAGGCTAGGATAATTGTTTTCCTTTTGTTAATTTTATTCCCTTTTTATGATTAAATGGGAAAAAATCAGCCCAATTTGAAATGAATTAAGTATCACATTTATGAGCTTTAGCAAAACCAACAGAAAAACGTAACAACTCTGTTCATTAAATGCAATGTGGCAGATTTTCCACTTTCAACAAAATCAGAATAGAGAGAGGAAGGGTGAAGGGACTATAAATAATCAGAGACTTCATTTGTTCATTTAGCATCAACTGGCTCATGTCTCAAAAATACACAAACTGTTATCATCACCTTTCTTTAGAACATTAAAATAGTGCAAAGCCTAAAGAGTACAGGCTTTGTGGCGTGTAGTGTGGAGTTTTTTAAACTTTTGTGTGTGGTTCTGTTTGCAAAGAAATGAAAAGCATTGTGAGAGCTTTTATCACTACCATTAATCACCAGCAGGACAGCATATAAGCAAAAAACTATGCCTACTGCTCATTTTTCCATTAGGAGTCAGAATCAGGGGCTAGGACGACCCCAGGGGAAGGTCCCCATCAACTTCATTCTTGCATATGCTGAGCTAAAAGATGCGCCAGATGTCAGCATAACGGACTGAAACATCCTGCAATCGACAAAGTGGCAAACATTATCAGAGTGGAAGCAGGTTCCCACTGTTCATCTTAAAAAGTAAGAAACATCCCCAGAATGTAAGGTCACGGAACTACTCACCATCAACAGTCACACTTGCTCACAGGACTCCGAACGCTGTGCCGTGCCGTACAGCACTAGGATTTCATGGACTTCGTGATATTTTTATAAATACTTGTCTAACCCCACCCCCAAAAAACATAAATCTCAGTTACCTTAATGAAACACCATCCCATTTACTGAAATCCTAGTATAATAAGCATTCAGTGTATTAGTGAAAAAAAAATAAAACTTCAAAACTACTTTCTTTCTGCCAAGGAAACATTGTTTTTAAGAAAAGTAAGCTATACACTTATTACTTTAGTTTCATACCAGTATTATTCTTGAAATTACAACTATCTCAACATTTAACAGTTTAAATTAGATTAAATAGGCTAGTAAAAGCTAAACACCAAATTTTGGTGTCAATTACACATTAAATGCTCTGTACTGAACATCAATGAAGTGAAAATCACAATATATTTACAAAAGCTCTAATAGTAAACTGATATGTTTCTATGGTGATGAACGTTTAAACAAGGTTTTGCATGGACATCCTGACCTCTTGGAAGGTATGTAAACATCACTTTATATACTATGTCTCCACCCATCAGGAAAGCCTGGGAAAAATTTCTACATTCACAGAACATTTAAAATAAATATCAAGCCATTGTTTCCATTTAACAAAAAGGGTCTCTTAGTAACATTAAGATAAGGTTTGCTCAGCATGACATCAAGACAGCAGCAGGCACACACGCAGTCGTCTGGGTAAGATCGATAGAAGTACTAATAAAGAACAGAAAATAAAGGCAGGTATTAATTATTTTCAACCATGAAAAAACTACAAACAAGCATCCCTAGAGAGTCAAACATTTCCCCCTTTACTCCCAAAGTAATCATTAAAAGGAGAGACAAAAAGAGTTTTGGTCCCAAGTCAAAGAAAATAGCTTTATGGAAAGCATTGTTAAAATCTAGAATGAAATGCTCTTTAATGTTAATATTTTCTGCAGTTTATTATATATATACATATTTATTTAATATAGTCATCCAGTAGAAAAACTGAAAATGCTAAGACTCAAGGTATTAAGACTTGACAAAAAGGAAGCATTTTAGGGTAAGTTAAAATAATAACACCAACACTGCTAGTTCATTGAACTAAGATGTTCACTAGATTTAAATTAATGGGCAGAAATTCTCAGGATTTTAAACAAACAAAATCCTCCATATTGCAAGTAAAATAAACAAACAGATACAGTGAATATCCAACATGTAAATGAAAGAAGTGAATTGTAACAAGACTGCAGGGACTTTCCATCAAAATGTTTAAATATAACTCTAAATCGGGGAAAAAAACATTTCTCAGTACACTTTATCACATCAAAATAACCTAATGGTTGGCCAGTAAGGATCTTTTCTCATTCTAACTCTGTTCTAATAATTCTTTAGTTAAACTTGATGGAAAAGAAGAGAAGGGAACTACTTGCAAAGCTCCTACTATGTAGTTGCTTTGTATGTAATCACTGAATATTCAAAATAAAGGCAAATTTATTATAAATGAGAAAGCTCACACCCAAAAAACGAGATAATCAGCCTACGGTCACTCTGTTCAAGGCCTGTCAGAACTCTTTAATTCAGGTCTGTCAGCTTTTGAAGCCTGTGCTTTCTACCCTCAACACAAGACAGAAATAAGACCTAAAAGACAAACTGATGTGGAAAGAGAAGGTAGGGGGAGAAGGCTTGAAACACACTAACAGTGTTAGGCAACCTATAATTTTAGTAAAGAAACTAAAGCAAGATACACAAAAGCTTCTTTTACCAGAATACCAATTTTTCAATTCCATTTCATGCTGAGCAAATGCTCAGTCCGTTAATAGAATATTGTAGCCAGTATCTTACTAGTCCTTTCATAAAACACCCAGCACAAGTTTCAATACAAACAAACTGAAAGAAGGATCATTAGGTCTATTATTATATTACATTAGTACAGTAAAATGTAGAAGATACTAAAGGATACACTATAATATAAAAGCAATTCCACATGATAGTTTAGGTAATAGTGTCATATTGCTTTTGTGGCAAAAAGTATACTTACACAAAAAGCACTAGGAATTCCAAGACACCACAGAAGACCTATCCTTACGACAGTGAACTAGGACTTACAAACTAGAGGGAAGTCAATGCCTGGCTTTGAAGCTTCAAAGGACAGGCCGACTCTCTTGATAGCGGCTGATGCCGGTGATGACTAAGTTGAAGGCAGCGCTCACTGACCATCTGAAAATCCTAGGGCCCTTAAGAATGATGCTAAGTCTACTCTGCCTGTGCTCTGTAAGTGGAACAAAGCCTGGATGACAGCACATCTGTTGACAACATGCTTTACCCAACGTTTTAAGCCCACTGTTGAGACCTACTGTTCAGATTAAAGTGAAAGTGAAGTCGCTCAGTCATGTCTGACTCTTTGCAACCCCATGGACTGTAGCCTACCAGGCTCCTCTGTCCATGGGATTCTCCAGGCAAGAGTACTAGAGTGGGTTGCCATTTCCTTCTCCAGGGGACCTTCCCGACCCAGGGATCGAACCCGGGTCTCCCGCATTATAGGCCGACGCTTTACCCTCTGAGCCACCAGGGAGGATTCCTTTAAAAAATTACTGCTCACTGACAATGTGCCTGGTCACCTAAGAGCTCCAATTGAGATGTACAAAGAGATTCAAGTTGTTTTCATACCTGCAAACACAACATCCATTCTGCAACCCATGGATCAAGGAGTAATTTTGACTTTCAAGTCTTGTTATTTAACAAATACACTTTGTTTAAGAAATACACTTTGTAAAGCTTTGGCTGCCATAGATAATGATTTCTCTGATGATCTGGGCAAAGTTATTTGAAAACCCTCTGGAAAGGACTCACCATTCTAAACGCCATTAAGAACATTTGTGATTCATGGGAAGAGGTCGAAACACCAATATTAACAGGAGACTGGGAGAGGGTGGTTTTGACTTTCACGCATGACTCTGAGGGGCTCCAGACTTTAGTGGGGGAAGTTACAGTAGATGTGGTGGAGACAGCAGGAGACTAGAATTAGAAGCGGGGCCTCAGGATGTGACGGAATTAATGCATCTCATGATAAATTTTCACAGAAAAGTGCTGCCTCTTAGGGATGAGCAGAGAAAATGGTTTCTTGAGATGGAATCTATTCCTGGTGAAGATGCTGTGAAGACTGCTGAAATGACACCAAACGGTTCAGAATATCACATAAACTTAGTTAAGGCGGCAGCAGCAAGGTCTGCGAGGGCTGAGTCCAATTTTGAAAGAAGTTCTACTATGAGTCAAATGGTATCAAACAGCACTGCATGCTGCAGAGAAAGGAAGAGTCAATTAAGGTGGCAACCATGGCAGTCTTATTTTAAGAAACTGCTACACCCACCCTCCTTCAGCAACCTCCCCCTAATCAGCAGCCAACATGAAGGCAAGACCCTCCAGCAGCAAAAAGACACTGACTCACTAAAGACTCAGATGATGATTAGCATCTTTTTAGCAAAGCGGTGTTTTTAAATTAAAATATGTACACTGTTTTTCAGACACAATGCTACTGCACATTTAATAAACTACAGTATAGTATAACCATAACTTTCATATATACTGGGAAGCCAAACACTCATGTGACTCACTTTACTGGAATATTTACTCTATTGTGGTCTAGAAACAAATCCACAGTATCTCCGAGGCTGTCAGTCTGTACACAGTGTAGGTATGTCTATTAAATACCTTCGGATATCCACCCAACTTAAAG
Organism: Giraffa tippelskirchi; assembly: GCF_054371585.1. Classification (NCBI taxonomy): domain Eukaryota; kingdom Metazoa; phylum Chordata; class Mammalia; order Artiodactyla; family Giraffidae; genus Giraffa; species Giraffa tippelskirchi. The sequence goes on from NC_137284.1 coordinate 160,292,422, forward strand.
GAACATCACCACAGCCACTGTGACCCATGCGGCCCTCTGAGCCGTACACAACTGCAGCACCAGCCTGGTGAGCACCGATGTGAACTGCTCTGCTCATGGCACCCCACTCCAGTCCTCTTGCCTGGAAAATCCCATGGAGGAGCCTGGTGGGCTACAGTCCCTGGGGTCGCTAAGAGTAGGACACAACTGAGCGACTTCACTTTCACTTTTCACTTTCACGCATTGGAGAAGGAACTGGCAACCCACTCCGGTGTTCTTGCCTGGAGAATCCCAGGGACGGAAAGGCCTGGTGGGCTTCCATCTATGTGGTCGCATAGAGTTGGACACGACTGAAGCGACTTAGCAGCAGCAGCAGCAGCTCATCATTTACTTTTTTTGAAAAGGCAGAGAAACCAGAGATCACAGTGCCAACATCCAATGGATCATAGGAAAAGCAAGAGAATTCCAGAAAAGTATTACTTCTGCTTCAAAGACTACACCAAAGCCTTTGACTGGGTGGATCACAACAAACTGTGGAAAATTTTTAAAGAGACGTGAATACCAGACCACCGTACCTGCCTCCTGCGAAACCTGTATGCAGTTCAAGATGCAACAGTTAAAACCAGACATGGAACAATGGACTGGTTCAAAATTGGGAAAGGAGTACATCAAGGCTGCTTATTTATGTAACTGATATGAAGAGTACATCATGCGAAATGCCGGGCTGGATGAAGCACAAGCTGGAATCTAGACTGCTGGGAGAAATATCAATAACCTCAGATATGCAGATGACACCACCCTTATGGCAGAAAGCGAAGAGGAACTAAGGAGCCTCTTGATGAAAGGCAAAGAGGAGAGTGAAAAAGTTGGCTTAAAGCTCAACATTCAAAAAGCAAAGATCATGGCTTCCAGTCCCATCACTTCATAGTAAATAGTGGAAACAGTGGAAACAGTAACAGACTTTATTTTCTTGGGCTCCAAAATCACTGCAGATGGTGATTGCAGCCATGAAATTAAAAGATACTTGCTCCTTGGCAGAAAAGCTATGACCAACCTAGACAGCATACTAAAAAGCAGAGACATTACTTTGCCGACAAAGGTCCGTCTAGTCAAAGCTATGGTTTTTCCAGTGGTCAGGTATGGATGTGAGAGTTGGACTATAAAGAAAGCTGAGCACAGAAGAATTGAAGCTTTTGAACTGTGGTGTTGGAGAAGACTCTTTTAAAGTCCCTTGGACTGCAAGATCTGACCAGTCCACCCTAAAGGAAATCAGTCGTGAATATTCATTGGAGGGACTGATGCTGAGGCTGAAGCTCCAATACTTTGGCCACCTGATGTGAGGAACTAACTCATTTGAAAAGACCCTGATGCTGAGAAAGACAGAAGGCAGGAGGAGAAGGGGACGTCAGAGGATGAGGTGATGGGATGGCATCACCGACTAAATGGACATTGAGTGTGAGTAAGCTTTGGGAGATGGTGAAGGGCAGGGAAGCCTGGCATGCTGCAGTGCACGGGGCTGCAAAGAGTCAGACACAACTGAGCAACTGAACAACAATGTGTAACAGAAAATTTACCATTTTAACCATTTTTAAGTGTACAGTTGTGTGACATTAAGTACATTCACAGTCATGCAACCATCACCACCATCCATCTCCAGAGCTGCTTATATGCTCAAACTCTGCACTCATTAAACACTCACTCTCCATCTGACCCCAGCCCCAGCCCATCTACCATCTACTTTATGTCTCTATGAATCTGACTACACTAGGATGCTCATATAAGTGAAATCATTACAGTATTTGTCTTGTTGTGTCTGACTCTATTTCACTCAGCATAATGCTCTCAAGGTTTATCTGTTTTGTACCATGTCAGAATCTCCTTCCTTGTTAAAGCTAATAATATTCCACTGTATGCACAAATCACAATTTATCTATTAATCCACTGATGGATATTGGGGCTGTTTCCAACTTTGGTTATCTATTGTAAATAATCCTTCCATGAAAATGGGTGTATATATATATATATCTGTGGAGTCCTTGCTTTCGATTCTTTTGTGTATATACCCAGAACTGGAATATCTGGATATGATAATCATATTTTTAATTTTTTAAACAACCACTATAGTATTTTTCACAATGGCTGTACCATTTTATAGTCTGCCTGACAGTGTACAGGAGTTTCAGTTCCTCAATGTCCTCACCAATGCTCGTTACTTTCTGGTTTTTTCCCCAGCAGCCACACGGGTGAGGAGAAGGATCTCGTGGTTCTGGTGTGCATTCTCCCAACCCTGGTGATATTAGGGTCTTCTCATGCGCTTACTTGCCCACTTGTACCTCTGCTTCAAAGCAATGTCTATCTAAGTCCTTTGTTCCTTTTTAAGGATTTGATAGAGTAAGTTCCATCACTGTGTTCTTCAAAATTGTTTTGGCTATTCTTGGTTCTCTGCCTTCCATAGAATTGCACTATCTCCTTGTCACGTGCTATAAGAGAACCTTAAAATTTTTATTAGAATTGTACTGACTCCAAAAAAACCTGAAAACTGGTATTGTTATCATATAAAGAAATTCATAAATATAAAAAAGCTTCCCATTGACCTAGGTCTCTTTAACATCGTTCAATATGATTTTTTCTTTCCATATATTATTTCAATAAGTTTTAAAAAATCATTTGTTGGGTTTATTTCAACGTACCTTAGGTGTCTTGCTATATAAAAGATATCTGTAATTAGATTTTGTTTGTTGTTTTTATCGATTTTTCTGTATTAATCCTACATCCAGCTTCCTTGCTAAATTTTATTTGAATTATAATTTACCTTTAGATTGTACAGGATTTTTCAAAAGACAACATCATCTGTTAATCTAGAATATTTTGTTCATTCCTTTCAATTCTTCCTTTTCTGGCCTAACTGTCCTGGTAAACAACTCTACCACAGTGCTGTTACTAGAAATAAAAGTACTCAAGATGGCTCTAATTATAAAGTACACTCTTTTAACACTTTACTAAGAAGTACCAGCTGTGGGATGCGGGCAGACCCCCACACTCAGGTTAAGCGAGTTCCCTCAGCTCTCGGTCTGCTGTTTAACCACGATGGTGACCCATTTCATGGACGTGTGCTGTGTCTCTTCTGAGGTGCTCACTTGATTCTTTTCTCTCATTTACTCTCCTAATATGAATTACAGTCAGAGACTTTCCAGTGTTAAACCAACCTTGATAGCTGAAATAATTGTTTTGAATGATGATCTTTTGTGTACACAGTTGGATTCAGCTTAGTATTTCCTGATTGATAAGAATTCATGAATAAGAGTGGCTATAATGTTCCTTTCTCATACTGTGTCTGCTTTCAGCATCAAGATTATACTGCTGCTGCTGCTGCTGCTAAGTCACTTTAGTCGTGTCTGACTTTGTGCGACCCCACAGATGGCAGCCCACCAGGCTCCCCCCGTCCCCCCCCGTCCCTGGGATTCTCCAGGCAAGAACACTGGAGTGGGTTGCCATTTCCTTCTCCAATGCATGAAAGTGAAAAGTGAAAGTGAAGTCGCTCAGTCGTGTCCGACTCCTAGCGACCCCATGGACTGTAGCCTACCAGGCTCCTCCGTCCACGGAATTTTCCAGGCAAGAGGACTGGAGTGGGGTGCCATTGCCTTCTCCGCAAGATTATACTAGTTCTAGTTCCATAAAATACAACTGTGCATGTTCCATCTTCAGATGTCCGGACAAATTTGATGCAATTGTAGTTACCCATTTTTTAAAGTCTGTAGAAACATCCTGGAAACTGTCTCAACCTTTTTTTTTTTTATCAGAATGACTTAACAGAACTTTCATTTCTGGCAATACTGAGAGCAAGATATCCTTAATTCCTTCTGCCAAGACAAATCTAAACTGCTACATCAAATATTTTCAAACCTCTCTGAAATCTTCTTTTTGTCTATTAACTCTGAGCAGTACATCGAATTTGGTACCTCTCACAATGTTGACTTTTCCCAGTTGTCTGGTCACCTTTTGAGTCCCTGCTCATATTGAAGACACAGACTTTTTGTCCTGCTGCTTCTTCCTTTACCACCTCCTGCCTCTGGTGACACTGGGCCTGAGAGTGACTGGGTGAGGCCTCTCGGGACCCTGTGCCCTGGTGGGCCTGTAAGCATTTATCGGATGCTCAGCCCCCAGGACCACGGCTGTGTGTAAGTGTTCCTGGAGCTCGCTGGCGGCAGCTCCGCTCTGAGCACCCGGTTCTTCCTGTTCTTCACATCCTTCAGCACATGGTTTTAATTTCTATTAAAACCAGGTCCAAGAAGAATTTGAGGAACACACATACTTAGATACCCAGAAATATTAAAATCAACCTGCTAAAAGATGCAAAACTGGGTAACATCCTGTGGGCTGATAAACTGGAATGCTGGTGCTGTCTTTGGCGCAGGGAAGAAATCACTCACAGTCTCTGTTGGACAAATCCGTTTGCATAGGGCTCAGTCCCCTCCAGCTTCACTCTAACCCTAAGGAGATGCAACACAGCCAGGGCAACAGCACCGGCCAAGGTGCACAGCCCTGCAGGTTCACACAATCCCCAGCAGCCACTGGCAACACCCAGGGTCTCCTCCGTCCGTTTCCAAGTCTTGGACAATTTTCCCTGGCACTAGAAACTGTATGAACACAAAATAATTTATTAAAATAAAGACATAAAATATATGTACACACTAATTATGATTACACAATAATCCAAGTACAAATGTTGAAAGGTAATTTGGAATGATATAAAATACAACATGGGGTTAATTGGCTTTCTCTAAACTTGTTTAAATTATAATTAAAATATTAATGAAAAACCGATAGAAGTCAAGATATACAGAAGAATCAGCCAAAATCATCAACCTTGTGAATATGCTTCATGCAAGCAAAGTAAGAACCAGGAAAATGAAACGTTAAAGATCCTTGAATACAGACACATTTAGGAAGGTTTATATACACTTGCAGAAATCATCTTGGAATCCTGAGAAAGAATTCCTAAACACTAGATTGGAAAAGACCTTCTTTAAGCAACTTTAAAGTCACGAGGTCCTAAAGGTCCCAAAGGAGATCAACCCTGAATATTCATTGGAAGGACTGATGCTGAAGTTGAAGCTCCAATACTTTGGCCAACTGATGTGGAAAGCTGATTCACTGGAAAAGACCCTGATGCTGGGAAAGATTGAGGGCAGGAGGACAAGGGGACAACAGAGGATGAGATGGTTGGATGGCATCACCGACTCGATGGACGAGTTTGTGCAAGCTCCGGGAGTTGGCGATGGACAGGGAGGCCTGGCGTGCTGCCGTCCATGGGATCGCAAAGAGTCAGACACGACTGAGCGACTAAACAACAAGGTCACAAGAGGCCGAAACAGATACCAGGCTAAAGAGGAGAGACCAGAAGAAAAGACTGTGCTGCACACTTGCTGATGGAATTAGAGCCCATCCAAGCAGAGACCACAGAGCCTCCGCAGTCTGGAAAAATGAACAAAGAATGCCCCCAAATTAACAAATAACTGAGTTTTAGATGAAGGGTCTGTAAAGCTAATAGGTAGAGAGACAGAGGAATCAGGAACATCAATTCAAGATGACAGCTAACAAACACATAGATTTTTTTACCACAGAAAACAAGAAAACCATGTAATCAATAAATAATCGATCCGGTTGTACTATCCCCAGCAGCTGCAATAGTACCTGGCAGACAAAAGGTGGTCAACAGGAATTAACTGAGTGAACTAACACGCTAGAAGACAAGGGTGCCCTCAGCAGAGCAGCAACGTCAAGAAAACCCTAAATGATAGAGAGCAAACAAGATCAATCCACAGAGAAATGTCCAGGGAAATTTATTAAAAAACAGAATGAAAATAAGAAGAGAATAGGGAGTGATTCCAGGTAATGCGAGCTGCAAACAGTCCCAAAATATGTGTAATTATAAGATTTAATATTAATATTAAAAAATAATACGTAATAGTGATATTACTGTGTACATTTCTTTAGAATAACAGAAAAATTTATTTAGATTCACTCTTTTTAATCACCTCACAAAATTAACTATAGATAGATTTAAATATTAGATCTTTGTAAAAACTCACAGAAAGGATAGCTAAAATAGAATAGACTATATTACTCATCCTTGGCTTTGAAGGGAAGAATAACACTTTAATAACTTAAACCAATATCAAATTACTAAGAAAGTGTAAGTTTAAAATGGAAAAAAGCTAGGATAAAATGAAATCAAGTTTTGTTGACCTGGTTATATGTTTGTTGTCAAGTAGTAAAGAATCTGCCTGACAAAGAAGGAGAGGCAAGAGATGTGGGTTCGATCCCTGGGTCAGGAAGACCCCCTGGAGGAGGGCACGGCAACCCACTCCAGTACTCTTGCCTGGAGAATCCCATGGACAGAGGAGACTGGCGGGCTACTGCCCATGGGGTCACAAAGAGTCAGACATGACTGAGCACATACACTCACTACCTGAGTTTTCTCACACAATTAACTAAAAGGCAATACCCCTTGTTATTAACAGGACCAGCTCAAAATTTTACATGTTTTATGAATCTTAAAGTACATTAAATAAACTTTCTACTGTTTCAGAAACCAACATTAATTATATATTTATAAACACTTAAAATTAAAATTAAATTATGCATTATGCTAAAATGATATTATACATCAGGCTGGGTCATAAAATGATACATCAGTTCAGTTCACTTTCTCAGTCATGTCCGATTCTGCAACCACATGGACTGCAGCACGCCAGGCTCCCCTGTCCATCACCAACTCCCAGAACTTGCTCAAACTGATGTCCATCAAGTCGGTGATGCCATCCAACCATCTCATCCTCTGTCATCCCCTTTTCTTCCTGTCTTCAATCTTTCCCAGCATCAGGGTCTTTTCCAATAAGTCAGTTCATTGCATCAGGTGGCCGAAGTATTAGAGCTTCAGCATCCGTCCTTTCAATGAATATTCAGAAATGATTTCCTTTAGGATTGACTGGTTTGTTCTCCTTGCAGTCCAAGGGACTCTCAAGAGTCTTCTCCAACAACACAGTTCAAAAGCATCAATTCTTCACCGCTCAGCTTTCTTTATGGTCCAACTCTCACATCCATACATGACTACTGGAAAAACCACAGCCTTGACTAGACGGACCTTTTTTTTGGTAAAGTAATGTCTCTGCTTTTTAATATGCTGTCTAGGTTTGTCACAGCTTTTCTTCCAAGGAGCAAGCTTTTTTAATTTCAAGGCTGCAGTCACCATCTGCAGTGATTCTGAAGCCCAAGAAAATAAAGTCTGTCACTGTTTCTATTGTTTCCCCATCTATTTGCCATGAAGTGATGGGACTGGATGCCATGATCTTAGTTTTTCAATAGTCGATAATTGATAAAATGTTGAAAATGATACATAATACTTTGAAAAAACTGTTATGCTAATTTCTTGGCTTGGCGTCCCTCAACAATACAGGTAGTAATATCGAAACCCAACTCCTGTGAGGTAGAGGCCTGTGGACTCTCAGGGGAGACTTCTGCTCAGAGCTAAGGCTGACAGACATTCCCTTTGAGAGAGAGAAAGAGAGAGAGAATGTGTTTGTGTGTGTGTGTGTAAAACAAGGCTGACAGACATTCCCTTTGAGAGAGAGAGAGAGAGAGAGAGAGAGAGAGTGTGTGTGTGTGTGTGTGTAAAATAAGTCTGCCCTTTTGCTGAGGGGTTTCAGTGGAGCTTGTTTCAACTCCCAGCCTGAATGTCCTGTACCACCTGTAACTACCTCCCTCCCCTGATCCGACATCAGTTTTTCAGTTACCATCTAAGTTTTCTTGTGCCTGTTTGATTTTGGTCCTTGGAGATTTTATGGAGGTGAGTTACAGACCCAGTACTATTTAAAAAACAATGCTAGAAGGCAGTGTGGAAGTTACTTCGTGGAAGAATGACACTGGAAGCAGAAAAGACAGATGGACACTGGCTTAAATAATCCAAGGAAAAAATGATGAAGCCTGAACCAAGGTAATAACAGAAAGAGATAAGAATCTTATTCACGATACTGAAAGTATATTTTAAAGTTATATAATGCAGCAAGTTTTTATCACAACATAAGGTACTTCATTAAATCTCTTCTAAAAACATCAGAAATATCTTTTAATTCTAGGCCTTTAAGAATGAAGCAAAAATCATTAAAAGATAAGATTTTCTGACACTTCAAAAAGGATTTTTTTAAAAATTTAAGTCTTCCACAAGTCTGTTTAAAAGCAGACTGCTTAAAATTTAATACTTGTTAATTAACAAGAGAAACATTAACATCAAGTAATCCCAGTAAAATATCAAAGCATAAAAGCATTTAAATCCAACATTATAAAATAACTTAAAATTTCTTGTATTTCAAGACAGATAATAAGAAATGTTTCCTTTTAATTGACCATTTCAGTACATTTAATTCTTTTTCTGCTGTTGATGTATGCTTATTCTTTTGTTTTTGCCTACTCATCTTATATTTAATGACTAAAAGAACATACATTTTATGTATTTTTTAACAGTTCAACTGCTTTCAAAGTCAATCAGTCTGTAATAATAGTAAGAGCTTGTCTTTCTAGATGAGAATTTCCTTTCCTTACCATAAAGTGTGCAAACCAATAAATTTTCTAATATAACTATTAATGATTTATGTTTTAAAGAAAAGTAGATATACTACAGCCTAAAATATTACTTCATGTCAAAATTACCGAACAACCCTATTGCTCTGGATGTGTCTGAACACATCACTTTTATTCTGGTACAAATGGGCCAAATAAACGGGCTGTGAAGGGACGCTGCTGAGTCCCGGCTACACATGGTGCACATCTCACAGGGTCACAAGATGTCACTGCGACAGGCTGAATACACGACTTTACAGACAAGTCAAGTGTTGCTCGGTCGTGTCTGACTCTTTGCAACCCCATGGACTGTAGCCCGCCTGGCTCCTCTCTCCATGGAATTCTCCAGGCAAGAATACTGGAGTGGGCTGCCACGCCCTCCCCTCCAGGGAATCTTCCTGACCCAGGGATCGAACCCAGGTCCCCTGCACTGCAGGCAGATTTTTTTATCACTTGAGCCACCAGGGAAGCCCAAATAAATATGAGTTTAAGTGCCAAAAAAAATAGAAGATTTTAACAATCCTAACTCCAGCCGCTTGGGTGAGCTCTTGTCCTACAGACCTAATTATGTAAGACGCTCTCTAGTCAGCATTAAATCTGACATTCAATTTTACTTTCAAATAAAATTCACTACAACCAAGAGTAGGCAGTTTTCAACTTCCCAAAAAAAGTTTTAGAAAAGAGACTCTAATTGATGATAATGATTATTCCTATAAAACTGTTTTATATATATCAGAAGTATTAGGGCCAGTTTAATTAAAAGCATAATTAGTTTAAAATCTGAACCTGGTGATTTTTTATTTCCTCCCTACCAAAAACTTCTCAATTAACAGATTATGAGATGTTAGTTGATAATTTAATTATCATATAAAATAAAGTTTAAAATTCAGTTACCTATTAAATGTAATACCTTTTTTATGACCTACACTGTTATAAGATAAAACCATTTCTATTTCAAAAAGTAAATAAAGCTGTGTCAATGCCACTCTTACTTCTTATATCATTTGCTATCACATATGAAGTGATCCCACACAAATCTTCCTGATGCTTCATCATTAACTTGCTCACAGTTGGTACATTTAAGCCTCTGATAATAAATGCCACTTCTGTCTGCATCTCAGTGCTTCACACACAGATCAGGTGAGGTTCCCAGAGGACGAGGTCAGACTGTAGTCCACTGTACAGACGGAGACACTAAGAATCGAGCCTGGACTTTCAGGTCAGTGAAGGAGACTCGGGTTAAGTCCGGCTCTGCTGAATGCCAGAGCTTATCGTGTTGCCACTGTACTACTAGGCAAATAAAGGGAAAATCTAGCCGTACAGTAGAAATGCCTCCTCTTCTGATAACTGGAAAGTATCACATTATTACAAAGTGTGCAGGAACTGAGCAATGCGCTCTAAAGCCAGCTGCTCTTTAACAGTACCTGACGCTGTTACTGACATCATGATTTAGTTGCCTCCATCATGCAACTGTACTACGAAGAGTGATGAAATTAACGTCACTCCATTAACTAAATGATTTTTAATTCAAAATCGTTTTAAACTCAAGTAAGTTTTAAATAAAATTAATGCAACCTTTTCTTCAAAATAATACTTTTAAATGTCTTTCTCTGAGACCCTGTATGTCAAGCTCCAATGTCTGAAATGCTCAGTTTATATTATTATAACCACGCCTTTTACAGTAGAGTCACAATGCCAACAGGAGCCCTGCACAGAACAACACTACCAGAACCAAATGTTTTGAAAATAATCATTCTTATCCATATTGTTCCCACAGAAAAAATTAGACCCTCAACTGAAGGAAGGTAGAGGAATTCTTTTAATAAATTACTGAATGATTTTTTTTTCTTGAAGGTGTTGGGAAAATCAAATTAACACGTAACAATAGCTAGTGAGATATGACTCCATTTTCTGTAATAAACACCAAGATCAAAAACGAGACCCAAGGTAAATTTCCTTGAAAGGTCCCCAGCAGGAGTTTCCCTTTTCGTATGTGATTTCCTCTCACCCACAAAAACCAGGCCAAATATGCGCATGTGCCACTAACACTAAGCAGCACTTCCTTAATCACTCATTTCCAACAATTTATGGATGATCAGTGGCAAAAACGAGCAAAAATAATGAAAGAATGCAATGGACTTCCTACTCATTTCTGTGTCTTTTTAAGATGGAGGCCTGATACAAATTAGCCACTGGGGGGAAAAAGTCATCTGGTCATAAAATACAGTACAAGGTCACTTTTATGTAAGTTTGCCAAAAGGGACATAAACCAGGACAATTTCAAACTGTGACACAGGATAGAAGCATATTAAAGCGATGTCTGTTCCTCCTCTATTGTGCTGTCACGGTGCTCGGCTTTATAGGCCTTTCGAGCACTGGCACCCAGCTCTTCGCTTCCACCTGGCCAGTCTAATTAATTAAGAAAGGAAGTTACCTCAGATTCTGTCCTTTCTGCTTTTATTATCAAGCGCTTTGTTTGAAGTTCGAGGAGTTAGCCTCTTAATCCCACAGACCATGTGCTATGTTCTGGACATTTGGGGATGTCTGGATGGCTTCGGTAATTGGTCAGGATGTTGCTGTCACTTATGTTAAATTTTATGCTACGACTTCAAATCAAAGATAGGCATTAATGTGAGGCACAGTATAAAGTTACTCCCAGAAACATCTTTGGTTCATGAAATAATCTGTCATCGAAGAGATTTTTTTTCACTTTCATTAAGTTGTTAAATTTTTTTCCTCATGACACTTTATTTTCCTTATGACATTTTAATTCAAAGTAAGATGTTAGGATACAATGTGAAACAAACATAATCCTAACTCCCATTTAAACCCTGGCTGGAGATTAGACCGGTTGATTATGCAATCGAAAAACATCTTGTGACATCATCTGAAATAATCTAGAGGTCTCTCGGAGGCACAGTGGGGAGAGAGAGTTACACAGGTGACCTGCGTATGACAGGAACAGGAACGCGGTCGGCCCCGAGACCCTCACACTCTGGTGTATGACTGAGCAGCCAAGATAAAAACCGTGGGGAAAACATCTCTACCACAAAACAAAAACAGAACCCACCAGACACAACCTCTTCATCAGAGAAACATAAGATGCAAGCACAGGGCAGGTTCAAATACACATGAACGCATGTAAGGCTCACTACAGTATAGACAGGTGACCACGAAATAATCTAAATGCACATGAACACAGGTAATGCTCACTACAATATAGACAGGTGACCACAAAATAATCTCAATTAGATTAATATTTAACTACTAACAGAATTCCAAGATAAAAGTTACCTTCTTACAAAAACAAAACAAAAAACCCTGCTTTATCAAGACCACTTACATTCTCATACCCTTGAGAATTATAAAGAAGGGAAACAGCTAGGAGATGGGCCCAATAAAAAAGAAACATAGGCCAAGGCCAGGAGAGAGAAGAAAGGCGATTTAAGGCCCTTAAAAGGACATGGTCAACCCCCAGGCCTAAAATGTCCTGTTTGAATTAACATAGTGGTTTAATTAAAAACTAAGTAGAGAATTCTGCTTAATTTGATTCTCAATTCGAGCTCTGCATCCGCCGTGGCCAGTGGCCAATTTCCGCATCTCGGCACGATATGCAAGGGGCTGCTTTAAAACCGACTGCCCAGGGGAATCAATGGGAGTTTGGTGGGGCCATGTGCCATTCAGGGGCTCCACCAGACTTCGGCGCAGTAAAACAGCACCAGGAGGGAGGCCGAAGGGAAAAAAAGGAAATTTCACTTAACCGTATTACAAGTTTGTCATTACTCAAATTATTGTGCTGAATCTACCAATTACGGTGCTTTCTAAAGCTCTCCTCAAGGTCGCCTTGGAAGTAGATGTGTCAAATGTAACCAATGAACAAAGGGCTTTAAAGGGATCCATGTCAAAATGTCAGCAACCCACCCCCTTCATCAGAGCAGTGGAGCGCCTCCCTGTGGTACAACCTATGGTAATACCACCTCTGGAAAGCACTGGAGATCTTACCAAGCACTGTTCAGAATCTGTGCAGTGAATACAAATGGTCGTATGTAACAGGATGGGACAATACTGCAAGCACAAACATACCTAACACATTTAGACTGAAATAGACAGTGCTAATAATAACCCCTGAAACTCCTGTGGAAAAGGTAAATACTGTGAATAATTTTACAATAATTTTTACATGCCATGATTACTCAGACTTTAAAGCTCTCTACACATTTCTAATAAGGTCTAGATGCACATTCTTTTTAAATTTTACTGAAATATATTTGATTTACAATGTTGTGCTAATTTCTCCTGTATATCAAAGTGACTCAGTTATACATATATATATATATATATATTCTTTTTCAAGTTCCTCTCCTTAGGTTTATCACAGAATTTGAATACAGTTCCTTGTAGATGTACCTTCTCTTAGGCAGTTTTGATTCTGCTTCAGTACATGCCATTCCAAAATGGGAAAAATAATGTGGAATCATAAAATTGCCCTATAATACGTGAATAATTAAGAGCTGACTGCTGTACTTTGTTGCTTCGCAATGATCTGTGCATGTGACACTGATGTTTTCTACAATACTTAACAGTCAAATGCACAAAGCTCTAAGACAGTGACAATAACACCTAACATTCACTGAGTTCAATCCTGGGTTATGTGTTTCACGTGGACGATCCCTTCTCATTCAGTCTTCCAAACGGAACGGTGAGGTGACTATCATTACTAGACTCACTCTACAGAAGGAAAACCCGAGGTGTAGATGATGTCACCAGCCCAGGCAGCCTGACACTAAGGACAGATTCTCCCACTGTAGTCCTGCAATCTCTCTTCCACACCCCCACCGCCAGCAGACTAACAGGAGAATCATTCTACCTCTTCTCCTCCAAGCCACACCCCCACCTCCCTCCTTCCTTCAGCAGCATTTATTAAAGACCACACACTTTAATTTGGTTTCTACAACTCGCATTCATCCCCCAGCTACCACAGTCTCATAAATGGGAACCATCCTGAGCTCTGCTCCCCCCGCCCCTTTACATCCTTGGCTGCATCTAGGAATTAACTGGATGGGTCATGCCCACTGCATCCTACAATCACAGGGCACATTAGTCCCCTCGGAGACCACGAAATGTACCTGGTGGCTGGAGGGACTCTGAGGAGACATACTCAGAGATGCGCTCAGAAAAGACATTCTTTTAATCATGTACAAAGTGACTAGAAGTAAAAAAAATTGGAAGGAAGAACTGCTGTGTACTTGTAGGCGCAAAATATCTTTACTTACCTTCTTACACCTCTCCTCAAGCTGTCTCCCCTCTGACCTCGGCGGACAAGGGGGAACAGGAGAAGAGTAACTTCTCACTGGGTTTTTGTATCAACTGTTTTTAATTCTAGAGATGGTACTAACTCTGCTCCGAAAGATTTAGACAAGTCCCTTTTCCAGTTGGTTAGTTCACAAGAATGGAGGAAGATGATCTGGATGCAAGAGGTTTGTCCATATTGCACACTGTTTTTAAAATAATCTATTTAACTAATAACCTGATTTTTACATAAAGCATAACCTAGGGACCACACCTTTAAATCTCCAAATATGAAAATACATTTATAACACTGAGCTTTATGTAGTTTCTGCACTTGATAAGATTACTCATGAGATGGGGGTGGGGGGGCTCTGCGTATTTGAAGCAAGCATCGATAAGGCTGTTTTAGTGACTGTTTGAGAGTCAGGGGCGTGACTGATTCGGGCTGGTGACGTCCCCACCAGAGCACTGCGCATGTGCAATGCATGTACTCCTTCCCCAGGCATGTATGCTGACATTCTGACACACGCATTTATCTCTAAACATGCTTAAACACAACAGCAGATGCAGAAGTCTCGTCAGCAATGCTGTGCCGACTCCCTGGTGTCTACAGCACAAAACCCAGACTTTGTGGCAGAGCACGCGGGCCTCGGGGTCTGATCCTGGCCAGTGCTCTGTCTCCGTTCTCCACTCTGACTCAGCATCGGCCACTCCCTCAGCTCAGGCAGTGTCGAGGCCTTTGCTCAAGCCTGGATGCTCATCTGCAAGTCTCAGCTCATGGGCAGGGTAACTCCTCCCTGAAGTCTTTACGATGCTCTAGGCAAACCAAGACATCCCTCCCTGAGCAGCTTGCCATATAAAAGTTCCTCCAGCATCTCTGACTTCTCCCTCTGAATCCCGTGAAGGCAAGAACACTGTCTTTTCGTCTCTGTGCCCAGCAAGCTCCTCTGGCAGCACGGGAGCTGCTGCTCAGGAAGGGCCTAGTAGCCTCCGCCCAGTGAACGGCCGTCCACCAGAAGGCCCCCACCCCCCACAGAACCTGCTTTCTCAAGTCTCCCGAGGACCGCGATTCTTCTTCTCTGATGACCTCTCTTCTCCATGACCACATTCTTTCCTTTTGACACCTCTCTGACGTTCTGGTCTACATTCCAGTCTCCTAGAGCGCTATCTTTCGGTTTCCAGACCACACCCGCTCTGTTCACTACTACCTGCCCCTCCGCCACCGGGCCCCCGGCCGGCCACCTCCCAGCAGGTGCCCTGCTGGCTGTACCTGTGCTCCCCACAGTGCTGGCCTGTGAAGAACGGCACACTCTGGGAAGGGGAGAAGCCAGCCTTGGGTCTTAGTCTGAGTTCTGCAGTGACAGACATGAGGTTCTTAGACAATTTAGTAACATTCAGTTCAGTTCAGTCGCTCAGTTGTGTCCGACTCTTTGCGATCCCATGAATCGCAGCACGGCAGGCCTCTCTGTCCATCACCAGCTCCCGGAGTTTACCCAAACCCATGTCCATAGAGTTGGTGATGCCATCCAACAATCTGATCCTCTGTCGTCCCCTTCTCCTCCTGCCCCCAATCCTTCCCAGCATTAGGGTCTTTTCCAATGAGTCAGCTCTTCGCATCAGGTGGCCAAAGTATTGGAGTTTCCGCTTCAACATCAGTCCTTCCAATGAACACCCAGGACTGATCTCCTTTAGGATGGACTGGTTGGATCTTCTTGCAGTCCAAGGAACTCTCAAGAGTCTTCTCCAACAATACAGTTCAAAACCATCAATTCTTTGGCACTAAGCTTTCTTCACTGTCCAACTCTCACATCCATACATGACCACTGGAAAAACCATAGCCTTGATTAGACGGACCTTTGTTGGCAAAGTAATGTCTCTGCTTTTAAATATGCTGTCTAGGTTGGTCATGACCTTCCTTCCAAGGAGTAAGCGTCTTTTAATTTCATGGCTGCAATCACCATCTGCAGTGATTTTGGAGCCCAAAAAAATAGTCTGACACTGTTTCCACTGTTTCCTCATCTATTTCCCATGAAGTGATGGGACCAGATGCCATGATCTTAGTTTGCTGAATGTTGAGCTTTAAGCTGGCTTTTTCACTCTCCTCTTTCACTTTCATCAAGAGGCTCTTTAGTTCTTCTTCGCTTTCTGCCATAAGGGTGGTGTCATCTGCACATCTGAGTTTACTGATATTTCTCCTGGCAATCTTGATTCCAGCTTGTGTTTCTTCCAGCCCAGCGTTTCTCATGATGTATTCTGCATATAAGTTAAATAAGCAGGGTGACAATATACAGCCTTGATGTACTCCTTTTCCTATTTGGAACCAGTCTGTTGTTCCATGTCCAGTTTTAACTGTTGCTTCCTGACCTGCATACAGGTTCCTCAAGAGACAGGTCAGATGGTCTGGTATTCCCATCTCTTTCAGAATTTTCCACAGTTTATTGTGATCCACACAGTCAAAGGCTTTGGCATAGTCAATAAAGCAGAAATAGATGTTTTTCTGGAACTCTTTTGCTTTTGCGATGATCCAGCGGATATTGGTAATTTGATCTCTGGTTCCTCTGCCTTTTCTAAAACCAGCTTGAACATCTGGAAGTTCACGGTTCACGTATTGCTGAAGCCTGGCTTGGAGAATTTTGAGCATTATTTTACTAGCATGTGAGATGAGTGCAATTGTGCGGTAGTTCGAGCATTCTTTGGCATTGCCTTTCTTTGGGATTGGAATGAAAACGGACCTTTTCCAGTCCTGTGGCCACTACTGAGTTTTCCAGATTTGCTGGCATATCGAGTGCAGCACTTTCACAGCATCATCTTTGAGGATCTGAAACAGCTCAACTGGAATTCCATAACCTCCACTAGCTTTGTTCGTAGTGATGCTTCCTAAGGCCCACTTGACTTCACGTTCCAGGATGTCTGGCTCTAGGTGAGTGATCACACCATCGTGATTATCTGGGTCGTGAAGATCTTTTTTGTACAGTTCTTCTGTGTATTCTTGCCACCTCTTCTTAATATCTTCTGCTTCTGTTAGGTTCATACCATTTCTGTCCTTTATTGAGCCCATCTTTGCATGAAATGTTCCCTTGGGATCTCTAATTTTCTTGAAGAAATCTCTAGTCTTTCCCATTCTGTTGTTTTCCTCTATTTCTTTGCATTGATCGCATTAATACCCTTAGATATAAAAGGGAAGTTTGAAGTAAATCCCTTTCAACAATAAAACTTTCTATAATTCTTCAAGAAATTATGGTTTTTTATTTTTTAATTGTTATTTTTATTTGTTTAAACTGAAACTATACAAGTTTTTCCCATTACATGGATGACTTAAATAACTTACATATATCATTATAAAAAACAAATCAAATATATAAAAGCCAGTGTTCTCAATGCAGGTTTGACTGCCATACACACCCACCCACTCTGATCTCAGTGGATTCACCAAACATGAAACCAACCATATACCACAGTATGACTACAAATAACTCTAACTAAAAGTTAAAAAGGTGTAATGTGTCTGTAAACTGTAACACTAGAACTCATTTCGTCAAGTTTTAAAAGTCACTCAGAAAGTATTAACTACTGAAATCCTTCCATTATATTCCAAGCTTTTATAGCAAAGAGCTCCACAGGCTATAAACGGAAATGTTGTTCCCTTCACTTTAAAATGTCCTACTATTCAAGGACAGAGGGAGTGATTCCCACTTACAAGGTCTGGATTAACTGTCTAAGATGCTCTGGCGGTCTGCTCTCTGCCCACTTCTCAGCCTCCCACACTCATCTCGCAGTGAGTCAGGGACCCTGGGAACCTGACAATCCAGCGCAGCCTGGTAACATGCTGCCCCCCTGCAAACACTGGGTGTGAACCCACTTCTACATCCCGATACAGCTTAAGAGTTTTAGAATTTCATGTCATGCTTTACACTAAATGACAGTGTCTAGGAAAGGAATAGAAGCTGTTGTATCACGCTTATTCATTCTACAAAAGAACACTCCACCAACTCTGCACATACTGTAAAAAGCATTCAAAGGTGAAGCGGTGACTTCCTTCCTGTGGACACTTTTATTAACTCAATGTGTAACATTATTAACATTATTATAAAAGCATTATTAATATTAATAAGGCACTGTTATTATTAAATGTTTTACATTCCAGTAAAAGTTGCTTAAGCATACTATTTCTAGTTCAACAATGAGTGACATTTACTTCTTCATTTTAAGAAATTTAATTCTAAAACATCATTTACTTACCTTTTTCAGACCAGCAAAACCTTCTGATTCCAGAAAGAAAAAGGCAAAGGGCATCAACACAAATAAACAAAGGTTGGAAAAGAGAGAAGCAAGGTTCCACAAACCTACGAGGATAACAATAAAGGAAAGATGAGTTAGATACTGACAACTTGTCAAAGAGAACTGCTGTGCTATCAGTCAAAGCTCGGTACTTGTTAATAGGAAAAACTAAACATAAACTTAATAGAGAGGCCTAACAAAGGACCTAAACTTAGAAATCAGAATAATAATTACACATTCCTGCAAAATTTTTATAACTCTGCAACTTGTACCTATTGGGAAAAGTCAATATAGAAACTGATTTTTCCTCATGCTCTAAAATAAATTCACTAAACAAATGACATATGCAGCAATCCAAAGACACAGCCTCTTCAGACATATTGGCACCTGAATATTTAAATTAGAGCCAGCAGCATTCATTGAGCACTTAATAAATGCCAGATACTCTACTAACCATTTTACATGTATTATCTTGTTTAATTTAAGCCTCATAAAACCCTTAAAGTAATAATTAGCATTTATTGAGCCCTCATGTGCCAAGCACCGTTCTAAATGATTTACAGATATTATACAAACTCATTTAGTCTTCACAGCAATCCCCCAACATGACAGAGGCTGGTTATACAAAACCCGCCAAGCCTGCAGAGCCTGCGAGGAGCTACACTAATTCCTGGGATTTTTAAAAACGACCGCATCACAGAAGTTTAGTAAGCAACTCCAACTGGGAAAGAAAACTCGAGAGGCAAGCGAGTTCGTGTCACCTTTTCCCTTTCTGGCACATTCTACACTCATAAAATCACAATAAAAAGCAACTGAGATGATAGTAAGACTTGATTTTTAAAAATACAGAACTTTAGGTATTTCGTTGGGATATTTGGAGCAGCAGCTCACTTTTTATAGACACTCAACTTTAAAACTGATCGCTATAATCTTCATTAAAATTTATACAATCAAAGGTAAAAATTATGCTAAGCATAAATTCAACACACTACATACATTTAAAATGCAATGCTTTTGAAAACAGGCAGCTGATGTTCTTTTGAGACTCTTACTTGTACGGCACTGTTCCAGGCACTGGAGATGCAGCAATGAAGGAAACACACATCTCTGCCCTCAGGGACCTTCCATTTCAGACATGGGGTTACACACTGAGCTCTCAGGGAACCAAGGCAGACAGCTCCCAGCTGCCCTGGTTACAGATTCACACACACACGTTCATAACAGCCCTAAATCCTTTCTGGAACAGCATGGAATATAAACAAAAAGAATGACTGCGGCACTTGCACGGCTTACCTAGAGAGATGTGCTTCCTTTAGTAGGTAACGGTGATATCATTAAAAGCCAATTTGCAGTTTCTTATTCAAAAATCTAGATAGTTTGAATGATTTTACAGTATATATTTATCTTAGCAAGAAACAGAATGTTTTACAAAGTGTCTTCAAAAACAATGTCTCATATCTTTCAGAGGGAAAAACTCTAATTTGTACTTTTAAAAATAAAAATTGTTCTAAAATACTTAACCACTTTTCAGTCTTAAAAAAAAATAAAGATGCTAAAAATCTTAATCTTCTTCTTCAATCAGAGGGGTTATAGTTACAGCCAATTGTATTATGTTAAAAACCAGGAAAGTCACACAGGATGGTCACCAAATGGACACACAAGACTTCCAGACAGACTGGGTTCGAGCCCCTGCACTTTCATGTGACAAGCCTTCTAAGTCACAGGTTCGTCACCTACATGAAGCGGAGGATCATGTCTGTAGGTGATGCTGAGAATTCAGTGAAATAATGCATGGACAACCAGCACGTCTGTCACAAAATAAGCACTTAATGACTTTTTGCTTTCAATAACCATCACATCCCCAGAGGCTACCACCACACGGTGCTAATTAGCTCCCATACCAAGCTGCCGGACTCTGAGCACCCGTGCTCACTTGGTAAAAAAGCGGGACATGTATCAAAGGCAAAAATATGAATCTGTAGCAAATTTGCTGAGTTATTATGACATACTGTGTACACTTTATTGACAATTTATGACTTTATTGATATAAAGTGCACAATGTCATAAAATTTGACAGTTATGTCACTGTAACCCAGATAACAAATGCAACCGTCACTCCAAGTTTCCTTACCATTTTATAATCACTGCCTCCTGCACTCTCTTCCTACTCCACACTCCAGGAGTCAGATTCTGCACTTTATAAAAAACTAAAATTTTCCATACATGGTAAATGTAGTATATCCTCTCGTTTCTGTCTGGCTTTTGTCACCCGGCACCATTTTGTTGAGATTTTTTCAATGCTGTGGCGCATCAGTCGCCTGCCCCTTTGTATCAGAGTGGATTCAGTTAACCACACTTCATCCATCTCCCTGCAAACTATCTGAGCTGTGGCTCTCACAACTCAAGTTGTGTTTTACACAACTAAAGTTGTATTTAGTTGTGTCTCACAACTAAAGTTGTAGTTTATACAACACAACTTTATACGTAAACAAGTTTTATACACTCAAGTACAAGTCTTCATACAGACACAAACTTTCATATCTTTTGGGTAAATATGTAAGCATGCAATGTCTGGGTCATAAAGTAGGTGTGTTTCTTAACATTTAAAGAAACTGCCAAAACGTCTTCCAAAGTGGGTATACAATTTCACATACCCACCAGCCGAGTTGAAGTCTCATCCACATTTTGACAAAAAAAATGGCCTTTTCAGTTTCAGTTGTTCTCACAGGGGCACACTGGCATCTTGTCACTGCTTTAATTTGCATTGCCCCCATGAATAATAACGTCAAATCTTTTCAGGAACTTATCTGCCATCCATTTACAACTTCTTTGCTAAATGTCTCTTCAAATTTATTGCCCATTGTTTCATTGGGTTGTACGTAGTGAGTTTGGCAGTTCTTTACATACTCTGATTACATGTCTTTTATCAGGCATATGATTTCCAGATACTTTCTCTCACTCTGTGAATTATCTTTTCATCTTCTTAACACTGTCTTTCAAAGAACAAGATTTCCTAATGTTGACAAAGCGCAATTTATCAATGTTTTCTTTAGGGATCATACTTCAGCTATCTTGCCCAAGAAATTACAGTCTAGCCCAATGGCAAAGACTTTCTCCTATATTTTCTTCTACAAGTGTTACAGTTTTACATTTAAGTCTATGATTCTTTTGAATTACTTTCTGCATATGGTGCCAGATATGGACTGAAGTTCATTTTTAAACCTATGACCATCCAATTGCTCCAGTACCATTTATTGAAAACAGTCCACTCTGTGTTGATGCAGACAGCAGTGCTGGTTACTGTGGCCTTAGAACAAACTGGGAGTCCCGCAGTCAGCCCTCCAATCCTGTTCTCTTTCAAAGCTGTCTTGGCTAGTCTAAGTCCTTTAAATTCCCATCTAAGTCTTAGGTCAGTTTTTCAATTTCTATCCACCCCCCCACACACACACACACACAAAAACATGCTGGTATTTTGACTGAGATGGTGTTGAATCTATGGATCAATTTGGGGAGAACTGACATATTAATGGGCTTCCTTAACATTACTGTCTTCTAATCTATGAACACAGCAGCACATCTCTCCATGTATTTCAGCACGTTTTAATTCTTCTCAGCAGTGATGCCTAGTTTACAGTATTCAGGTCTCACACATCCCTAACCACTTCACATTTTTTATTCTACTGTATATAAATAGCATTGGTTTTTAAATCGATTTCCAATTATTCACTGCTAGTGAAATGCAATGGTGTTTTATACATTGATCCTATATCCCTGCAACCATGTAAAATTCACTGATTAGTTCTAATAGCTTTCTTAGAATAATTTCCATAGAATTTCAATACAGTCATGTCATCTGTTATTAGAGAGTTTTACTCTTTCCTTTGCAATCTCATTTATTCTTTAAAAACCACCAGAACAGAAGTGGTGAGAGGCGAAGCTCGGGTAAAAAGCATTCAGCCTTTCACTATTAAGTATGATGTTACCTGTAGGGTTTTCAGAGACTCTTTATTAAGATAAGGGAATTCCCTTCCATGCCTAATCTGCTGAGAGATTTTATCAGGAATGGACACTGAATTTTGTCATATGCTCTTTCTGCATACATTGTGGTGACCATATGAATTTCCTAGTTTAGTATGTGCATATGGTAAATTAAATACACTGCTTTTGTCAAAAGTCATGATATATTATCCTTTTTATAAATTGTTATATTTGATTTGCTAAAATTATGCTCAAAATTTATACATCTATGTTCATGAGGGATGTTCATCTATAGTTTTCACATATGTCTATCTGGTTTTGGTTTGGTATCAGGATTATGCTGGCCTCAGAGTGGGGAAGTATTATCTCATTTTCAATTTTCTTAAGAAGTCTGTGCAGAATTGGCATTATTTCTTCCTTTAATATTTGCAAGGACTACCAATGAAGTCTTCTCAGCCTAGAGTTTTGTTTGTGAGAATGTTTGAAACATTCCCACAATGCCTGAGAATGTTTCAGTAGTTTTTGCCTTTCAAGGAATTTTTCCATTTCTCTAAGCTGTTGAATTTGTTGACATAAAGGTATTCATAATACGCACTAATTATGTTTTTAACAGCTGTAGAATCTGTAGTGATATCCTGATACTGATAACTGGTGTCTGTTTTTCTGATCAATCTGGCTAAATCTTTATCAATATTATTGACCTTCTCATTGATTTTCTCTATGCTTTCCATTCTCTATTTTGTTCATTTCTCCTCTAATCTTTTTTATTTCCCACCCCCTTACTTTGGGATTCATTTGCACTGGAGGGGGAAATGGCAACCCACTCCAGTATTCTTGCCTTGAGAATCCCAGGGACGGAGGAGCCTGGTGGGCTGCAGTCTATGGGGTCGCACAGAGTCAGACACAACTGACGCGACTTAGCAGCAGCAGCAGCAGCACCTCAGCTTCCTTATCTGTTGAATGAGAGTAATAGTGCCTGTAAACACAGTCCATGGAATTCTCCAGGCCAGAACACCGGAGTGGGTAGCCTTTCCCTTCTCCAGGGGATCTTCCCAACCCAGGGATCGAACCCAGGTCTCCCACATTGCAGGTGGATTCTTTACCATCTGAGCCAACAGGGAAGCTCATGCATTTAATAGTTACGTAGCAAATAGGCATTTTTTCAGCAGATAAGTTTATTACTATGTTCTTTTAATGAATGAACCCCTTCATCATTATGAAATGATCTTTACGCCTGTTAACATTCTTTACTTTTCTCTGAAAATAATATACTAATTATTTCATCTTCCTTTTCCTTAGAATTAGTATAGTAAATCTTTTTTCCTATTGCTGTTAACCTGTGTGTGTGTTTACATTTAAAGCAGGTTCTTATAGGCAGCATATATTTGTGTTTTCTTTTTTATTCAATTGAATAATCTCTGCCTTTTAATTGGAATGTTTAGACCACTGGTGTTTACTGACATGATCAGGTCTATCAATTTGCTCTTGGTTTTCTGTTTATCCCATTGTTTTGTCCTCCCTTTGCCTTCTTTTTCTGTGATCCTTTGGGTTAACTCTAGTTATGATACCATTCTATTTCTTCTGCTTGCTTATTGACTATATTTCTTCTTTGAGATACTTTAGGGTTGTGTGAGGTTTATCATATACACCTTTAAATCATCAGTCTGCCTGCAAGAGGCACAACACTTCACACACAGCATTTAAGACCCTTGCATATAACTGCCGTTTCTTTTCTCCCGCCCTTGTGCTACTGGTGGCATGTGCTATTACTTGCACGTCATAAAACTCACAATATATTGTTACTATTTTTAATTTAAACAGCCAATTCTCTTTTCATAAGACTTATATGATACATACTCTTTTACATTTGCCCACAATTTAGCCACCTCTAGTGCTCTTCATTCTGTTTCACAGGTCCAGACTTCTGCCTGCTACCACTCTGCCTCTGCTTGGAGGGCGTCCCTTATTTTTGGTAGTATAGGTCTGCAGTGATGGACTTTCACCTTTTGTATATCTGACACTGTCTTTATTCTCACTCTTTTGGAAAAATATCTTCACTGGATATAAAACCAGGTTGGCAGGGCTTTCTTCTTTCAGTACTTCGAAGATGTTGCTACTCTGCCATCTGTCTTGCATTTTTTTCCACAAGAGATATGCTGTAATTCTCATCACTATTCCTCTGTATTTTATATTTTTTTCTCTGATTTCTCCTTACCACTTGTTTTGACCAATCTGATGATGTATTTTGACAGGTCTTTTTTTTTTCTTAATTTATTTATTTTAGTTGGAGGCTAATTACTTTACAGTATTGTAGTGGTTTTTTGCCATATTGTAACTGGGACAAGTTGAGCTTTTTCGATAAGAGGGTTTGCAGTTGTCATCTAATCTTGAAATTTTTCTGCCATTAGTTTTTCAAATATTTTTCTTAACCCTCTCTTCTTTGGGAACATCAATTATATCACTGACGCCCTGGTTTTTCAGTCATTTGTTTTTTTCTGTTTCTTTTTTAGACAGTTTTCTATTGCTATGTCTTAGAATCCACTATCTCTCCTGTAGTATCTAATCTGCTTTTATTCCATCCAGTACATTTTCATGTCAGATATTACAGGTTTCATCTCTAGAAGTTTATTTGGTTCTTAAATCTTTTTAAGTCTCTCATGTCTCAGTATGTTCAGTCTTTCCTCCAGTTCCTGGAACAAATGAAACAGTTACAAGAAATGTTTCACTGTTCTCCTTCACTAGTTTTGAATCTGTGTCAATTCCTTCTGACTGACTTTTCTCTTCATTATGGGTTGTATTTTCCTGCTTTGTACTCAGCTGTAGGCTCACGAGAGGCAGAGCAAATCCCCAAAGATATTCACGCCCGAATCCCTAGAGTTGTTATCCAGTATTATTAGTGAATATGCTACACGGTATATTCATTTTTAGGGCTTCTGTAACAAAGTCCCACAAACTGGACAGCTTCAAACAACAAGAATTTATTCTCCCACCGTTGTGGAGGCTAGAAGTCCAAAATCAAGGTGTCAGAAGGACCACACTCCTTGCAGAGGTTCTAGCAAGACTCCTTCCTTAGAGGAGGCGTACTCCGGGCCTCGCAGACGCATCACTCCAACCTCTGCCTTTGTCTTCACATTCTTCCCACTGTGCAGGTCTCTGTTTTATCTTCTTGTAAGGACAACAGTTATTGGACTAGGGCCCACCCTAATTCATCGTGATCTTAATTTACTAATTATATCAGTAAGGATATTATTTCCAAATAAGGTTATGTTCTGAGGTTCTAAGCAGACATGAACTTGGGGGAACCACCTTCAACCCAATATACATGGAGACAAGAATGTTGCAGACACAATTAAGGCTGTAGACTTTAATAAAAAGAGACAGGGAAACCATCTTGGATTGGCCAGGTGGGTACAACCTAACCAAAGGAGTGTTTAAAAGCAGAGAACTTTCTCTCAGAGGAGTCAGAAATGAAACAGAAGGGTAAGTCAGGGAAGAACTTGACACAACTTTGCTGGGGATGGGGGGTGCTGTCACATGAAAACCCTGAGAAAAGGGGCAGGTAACCTATAGGGCAGACTGGCACCTGGCTAACGGCTAGCAGGGACATGGGGGCCTCAGGCCCACAACTACAGAGAACCAAACTGAGTCACAACTTGAATGAACCTGGAAGCAAATTCTTCGCCAGAGCCTCCAATAAATACACTATCTGTGAAAACTTTCACTTCAGCTCATGAGATCCTAAGGGCTCATGAGATCGTGAGGGCCCTTTTTGGTTTGCCAAAAAGAGAACATCTGTTTCACAAGATTTTCCTAAGGGCCATGTTTAAGCTGAGACTATGATAGCCCATTAATTTTATCCATCTCAGTAAAACAAAATGCTTCGCTGAGCTTCTGACCAGTTTGGAAAACACTAAAACAGAACACTTTTGTACATTCAAGCCTAAACATACCAATATGTCTTTCTCATACAGAAAGGTTTTAACAAACCGTACTTCAATAAAATGCTGAATGGACGCTGTGTACTCAGTCCACAACAAGAGATGCACACTGCTCGTGATTTAAGACCTTCCCAGGCCTGGCAGCAGATGTCTCAGTGAGGAGCACTTTATGTCTGACCAGCCTGGGTTTGCATCTACCAGCTATATAAGACCTAAAAAAGGGACTGGAACTCTGCCATCCTAGTTCATGCATAAAATGGGCTAAAACATAACTCACAGAGCACTCATGAACAACAGAAGAGAAATAACATACCAAAATGTTAAATTATCATCAGTGCCTCTCCCCACCCTGTCTCAACATAACACAAATGGTCCAAAATCCTGAAAATTCCAAAGCACATAAGCAATTAGGCCAGATAGATGGCGCCAGTGGTAAAAAAAAAAACAAAACCCTCTGCCAATGCAGGAGACATAAGAGATACAAGTTCAATCCCTGGGTGGGGAAGATTCCCTGGAGGAGGGCAGGCAACCCACTCCAGTATTCTTGCCTGGAGAATCCCATGGACAGAGGAGCCTGGCGGGCTACAGTCCATGGGGTCCGCAGCTCTCGAACCTTTCCTTAAAGAACAATTCTCATTAATTACACCAAAAAAAAGCTTACACAATAATACTCTGTATTCTAATATGGCATTAAAAATACATGAAAACAACAATGACAAAAAACAGGCACAGAAAATAAACTGCAAAAAAATATACCAAATTATTAAC
Source organism: Giraffa tippelskirchi (assembly GCF_054371585.1). Lineage (NCBI taxonomy): Eukaryota > Metazoa > Chordata > Mammalia > Artiodactyla > Giraffidae > Giraffa > Giraffa tippelskirchi. Next base: position 160,319,271 of record NC_137284.1, read on the forward strand.
AATGTAAATATAGTAGAATTACGGATGATTTTTTTCTTCCCACTGACCTACACGTTCTAAGTCTTCTATAAGGGGCATATAAAGACCCTTAAAAATTATATTTAAGCTCCTTTGTGAATCTCAAAATCCTCCACACCACTGTATCATATAACGTCCCCACAACATGCCTAAACGGGCAGAGGGCAGCAAAGCTTAACAGAGACGCAGATGCCAGCTGGCCCGGTCAGTCGCAGACCTCAGGCTGCTCACTCGGCAGCCCCTGCAGAGGCACACATCACCGAGTGGCAGCAGCTCCAGAGGCTCAAACGGCTGCGACCGCGGGTGTGAGCCCTGGACGCCTCACTGTGCTTTTATCATCGGGGAATTTACTTAGGCTTTGAGATTGGAAACAGTTATCATCCATGTTATAAAGGAGACATCACTATTGTTGATTTCTAAATATAAAAGTATATGTGCTTCCAGAATTTATCCTTCTGATCATTATGTGTCCCTTTCATGTAGTGAAAAATACAAATTCAAATTCTTCTCTAGAAATCAAAAGTTGAAAACGAAAGTCTGCCTTAGGCAAAAGATCACAAATCAGGAAAAATGTCTCTTCTAACTAACCAACACACTTAAAATGAAGATAGTAATGAAAATCTAAATAAAGAAATCTTTATCAACAAGTGAAGAAAATGGTCGGGATGATCACAAAGATTCTGAATAACAATTCATTTAAGTTTGTAATGAAATTAGGTGTCTTCTTTTATGTACTGAACTTTATATATTAATATAACACATATAATTTATTTTTTTTAATTTTCCCCCACTTCCCTCTTTTCAGGAAAGTCAACATTATTGCTGATGGTTCTACCAACCACAACTGCAAAAAGAGTTATAACCTACACCACATTTATTTCTGGAAGAAAAATTCACTTAACACAAAGAATTTCAGAGTTGATGGTAATATACTAGGTAACAGTATAATTACCTATGTAAATAACCAGCTTTTAAAAAAAAATCTAAATAATGCAAAAAATTAAATTTATTAACCAGAATAAATGTGAAAGCTTCAGACTCAGCTCATGCTAATTTAATTATCAAATCTGCAACATATAAGAAAGTTAAAGTTACTATGAGAACATTTAATTAGAAAAATAATAAAGCTACTATACACTCCTAAGTTGTCATTTTATTTTTGAAAACTGTAAAACTTACAAGTTTTCAGCATTCTGCAAACATATATCAGACATACACACATAAGTATCTCTTAAGAATATGGTATAATTTTGATAAAGCGTTCTTAAATTAAAAATTAGGGCTAATACACATAACATACTACTACCACCACCTTTATTGTATTATATATTATTACTTATCAATTTGTAAAAGAAAAAATGTTAGCTAAATTTCTCTACTTCAGAAAGCTAAAATTATATGCTCCAACACAGTAGAACCCTAAAAATTCAGAAAACTTGCAGTTTACCTAAATCAGCTGCAATGACAACTGTTTTGAAAGATATTCAATGTCTGTCCCCAAAAGAGGTGTCTAAACAAACAAAGGCTACTTAACAATTCCAGAATACTTAGTTCAAAACTCAATCCAACCAAACTGAACTGCCAGATCACCAATGGATACATTATCTTCTAGCTCCATCTGCTGGAGTCACAAAATATTTCAAAACAAAATATAACACTATGAAGCAAAAAATATCTATCACTTTTTAATCACACAGACAAAAAACTTCATTCATTTAAATTAGAAAATTAATCCAAGTTCAGCCATATTCAATCATTTCCAAAGCAGCAAAACTAAGTTAAAACCATATTTCACTGGAACTGAAGATCTAATCCAATTGCCAAAAAGTGACATATAATAAAAAAAATTCTAAGAAAGCATAAGCTTTAAAGGAAAGACTACAAGTTTGCTCTTGAATGAGTGTTGTGAGAACCTCACAAGTATAGCTTTTGCTTCTGTACTTGGAAGGAAAATAAAACAAAAAGAACAATTTTAGCAATAAGCTGTGAAACATTTTAACTTTGGTTTTAAAATTAAAAAAAAGCAATACACATCTACTGTATAAATATAAATGCAAACACCAAAACAAAATTTTCTATAAAATAAAGATTTTCTGTATTATATAATCCTACCACTCAAAGAAAAGTTTTTTCAGCATCTTTCTATATAAACAAATATTCATCTGCGTCATCATCTATAATGGTAAAAAGCACTCCACTGTTTGGATCTAACAAAATTCAAGCAAATTTCCTACTTAGATTGCTTTTTATTTTCACCATTATAAATAATAAATATCAAGTAATTATACAACTAGAATGATGTATGTTATAATAAAAGGCTGAATTATTGAGACCAATTAACTAGAAATTGTTAGTAATATTTATTTTACTAATAATGGTACCTTAAAATTTAGTAAGAACTGACTTTTGATTTAATGTTTAAATTTATTATTACAATTAAAATAGGGAAAGAATAAAAACAGAAGAAAGTGTCTATTGTGTTCACTTTCTGTATCTTTACTATTAAAAAGTAAGTAGAGAAGTACGGAATTCTTCAGATAAACCACCATTCAGCTGCTTAGTGACTTTTCCTTCTTGATTTAATGTTTATACATAAGTAAACATGATACCTATTTTTCCTTTTTAAGTTTTTAATTGCTTAAAATCTAAAAGTTTGAATTTTTTGACCTTCTGTGGGTCTTGAAAATGTATAAAACAAAGATGGATTTGGGGCTGTTCTTGCGTCATGTCCAAAATATTATACTGGCTCTTCTTGCTGACAAATCAAAATAAGGCACACATACCTTGCAAAGTCAAGCCAGATTCATTGTGGTTATCTTTCAACAGGCTGAATCTTAACATGGTCAATCATATTATAAATGTATATCTCTGTCTGGTCATAAGTGAGTATAGACAGCTTAGCTGAGAGAAAATACCTCAAAAACTGAAGAATTATTTCCTTATTTAATTTAAGGCTATAACTTGATTATATCCAAAGGTATATGAAAGTTTCATTTTTATTTTCATTTTAAACTCACATACATGAAAGTATCATTTTAAAGTGGATAATTCGGTGGCATTTAGTGTGTTTACAACGCTGTGCAACCACTACCTTCATCAAGTCCCAAAGCATTCTCATCACTCAAGAAGGAAAAGTCACTAAGCAGCTGAATGGTGGTTCATCTGAAGAATTCCGTACTTCTCTACTTACATTTTAATAGTAAAGATATAGAAAGTGAATACAATAGACACTTTCTTGTATTTTTATTCTTTTCCTATTTTAATTGTAATAGTAAATTAGAATTAAAAACAAGACAAATTTTAGCTATGGCTTTAATTTGTCCTCTCGGTCCCTTTTGTACCAGCCTATAATAAACTATAATCACTGGCATGTCATGGCCCACACGAAGGAAGCAATGAACCCCATCTCTCTTAGCACCCAGCTGACAGTGACAAAGAGCCCCAGCTAAAACCATCAATGAGCAAAAGACTATCAACCTGACCCACTCCAGCTTCAATATCATTTCTATATTACGTTTTTCAAGAAAATGTTTTAATAATTCTCTCATTGTAGACAGAACTACATCTTACTGCAAGATAGCGATTTAGAACTAAGTTTACTATTGTATTTATTAATGTCACTAAATTCTGGCCCAGAATCCTATAATTCCAAGGTAATACAATTAACACAAAACATTTCAAACACATGTCCAAAATCCAAACACTGTATTCAAGCTGAACTGAATACATTTACAGATATCAAAGCACTGTCGACACATATTTTAGCCTCTAATCCTCATGTGATTTACACATTAACAGCACAATCGTTCCATACTGATAATTTTTCAGAATAAGCCGTTAAATTTATTTTCAAATTAAGTCCACTCTAGCAAAGTATTCCTAATGATACAATTAATAACTGTTATTCATCCAATCAATGAATCTTTACTTGTCCCTGTGCAAGAACTGGGACAGGTGCCTCATCGGAGATTAAGAGAATTTAAGACATGTTCCCAGGCCTCAAAGAATTTAGCATAAATTGATAAAACATTTAACAAAAAAGACAAAAAATAATTCAAGAAAATCCCATAAATGTCACAAGATGGCAAATGATTCACACATGAATACGGATACCATCACTGCCCTGGGCTAAGAGAAATCATCAGACATTCGGGACTACCAACTCTGGCTCTGAAATGACACTACCTCCAGGGGACCCAAAGCACCACCCTGGTCAGAGCAGGGGCTTGTGGAGGTCAGGGGGTCAAGGGAGTTTAGCTCAGGCTGCACCCATCTCACAGCGGGTCCCTGAACCTGTGCTGCAGCTCTTTCCCCAGGTCTGGAATGCCTAACTGGAACGGACATGCTCAAATGCAGGCAGAATCCCCACACAGTTCCCTGACCTGCAGAATGAGAGCTATCACAGTGAAAAAGGCCAAGCAGGAGCCACCAGAACCACCTCTAACCTGGAAACCATAATCCACAAGAAATCCCATGTTCCTGAGTGATGCGGGGATTAGCGCAGCCATCAAGGACTTGAAAGATGAGAGGAGGCTGACTCACACATCCCCAAGAGGGACCTTGGAGAATGACTGTGGGTTCTCAGCAGCTTAACCTGAGAGCAACTCTCAACCAGGGGTGCTACGGTGAAGAAGCTGCTTCACTGTGAGGGCAAATGAATACATCTCCTGGTACCTGGTATGCCTACCAATGTGACAAAAGCTTTTTTTCCCCATCCCTGGCCATGAGGCCTGCATTGGCAGGCAGGTTCTTCACCACTGGGGCTACCTGGGAAAGCCCGTCCATGAGGCCCGCCAGAAGCAGTCTGCTTTCAGCTGGCAAGGCAAACAACTCATCTTCACTGTCCTGACTTCGGGGCCCAGCTCCTCCTGGCCCAATGTCACAACTGAGTTTGAGGGATCTCCGACACCATTCCCTTCCAGGGGACTGCACACTGCCCCACTACACAGATGACAGTATGCTAGTCAGACCCAGTGCGTAAGCGGCAGCAACGACTCCAGACTTGTCGGAAGACACTCCAGGGCCCAGCGGTGTGGGTCACAGCCCTTCCAGGCTATGGCACCTGGCCTGTCCTACACCAAGTAGAGGCGCACTGCTCAGGGCCTTCTTGGGATTTGGAAAGGAACATACTCCTCGCATGGGTGTGTCTCTCTGGCCCATTGCTGAGTGATACAGAAAGCTGCTGGGTTTGAGCAGGGCTCAAAACAAGAGAAGGCTGTGCAGCAGGTCCAGGCAGCTCTGCAGGCTGCTTTGCCCTTGGCCTTATGACCCCGCAGATCTAATGGTGCTGAAGTGTCAGCAGCAGAGAGGATGCTGTTCAGGGCCCATGACAGACCCTGGAGGGGAATCACAGCAAAGGCCCTTGGGATTTCAGTACAAAGTCCTGCCATCCCCCTGCAGGTAACTACTACCTTACCGCTGAGAAAGTTCCTGGCTTGCCGTCAGGCTTACTGGAGACTGAACGCTTAACTGTGGGTCACCAAGTCACCATGCAGCCTGAGTGGGCCCTCGTGGACCGGCGGGCGCGCCAAGCCACAAAGTGGGTGTGCCAGCAACAACCAACATCAGATGCAAGTGGCGACCATGCCTGACAGGCCCTGAAGGCATGAGTAGATCACATGAGAGTGGCCTAGATGCCCACGGTCCCCACTTCCCTCCCCTAGCTGGACTGTACCTGTGGCCTGGTGGGCATTCCTTCTGATCAGCTGGTAGAGGAAGAGAAGAAGGGGCCTGGCTCGCAGACGGGTCTGCCACACATGCAGACACCGCCCCCAGGGGGATAGCCCTCCCTGGGACATCTACAAAGGCCAAGAGTGACAGGGAATCCTCCCAGTGAACAGGACTTTGGGCAGTGCACCTGACTGCTCCCTTTGCTCAGAAACGGCCAGACACATGATTATACATTCATACTGGCCTGTGGCTCAGCTGGAAGGTCAGGGACTTGGAAGGAGCATGACTGGAAAACTGGTAACAAGGAGATTTGGAGAAGAGGTGTGCAGACAGCCCACTCTGAATGGGAAAAAAAGTGAATTGATTTGCATCCCATCAAAGGGAGACCTCAGCAGAGGAGTCTCATAGCAAAGTGGACAGATGGCCTTGTCCTAGTCTCACAGGTTCCGGCAGCCTCCTCCCCGAGCCAGCCCGCATCACCCCGGGAGCGCATCAAAGAGTGGCCATGGTGCTTGGGACGGAGGTTATGTGTAGCCGCAGCAACGCAGACGCACACTCTCCACAGCTGACCTGGCTCCTGTCACCGCTGCCTTCACCCTCATGCTGAACTACACCCTGGGTGCTTCCCTGTGACAGTCTGCCCCATTCATGCTTATAATTTTTAAAAAGCAAAGAAGCAAGCATATCTAAGGCTGACCAATCTTCAACCCCAAGACAATGTTAGGAAACAAACACTCCTTGGATGTCATCTACAAGATTAAACACAACTATGAATTCAGAAGAGAAAGATAAATATCAAGCTTTATGAAATTCACTACAAGCAGCTCTCCCAAAAAACCAGAAGAAGAAACAAAGTTAGGCTCATCAAACCCTCGAGAACAACGTCCAGCGCTGGCAACTAGGACTTCCTAAGACCTACCATGAGAATGTATCTAGAAGCAATGACGTAACTTAGGGGCTCCTCCTCTAGCTCCCCAACTTTCAGCCGACATGGTCACTGGAGGTTAAAGCTAGTGCATACAGTTTACCTACTCATTCAACACACGTTTACTGGGCTACCACTATGTGGGAAGCACTTTTCCAAGCCCTGATTCATAAACAAAATACAATGCCTGAGCTTACACCTCTGACATTATAATCAGAAAGGCAACCAATACAAACAAATACATTTACTTCCAAGGTTAAGACTCCAGCATAAATACATAGCACATCGCGTACTGATAGTTCTTACCTTCAGTCCATAAAAAGAATAAGTAAATGGCTATGATTCGAGTATTTAAAGGTCATTAAGTATATCATGCATTTTCTGTTTAGTAAAACTGGAAACAAAGGCCAGCTCCCTCATAATTCTGGTTAGCCTGGACTACGACCACCCGCACCTCCGGGAGAACACCTGTAGCCCCATCCTCAAAACGCACGCCCCACAGAACCTTATGGAAAGCGAAGGCCAAAGGGAGCAGTCTTCAACAAACATTTCAGACAACATGTGCCAAAAACTTTTGCAAATCATGTATTTCCTAACTACTGGTTAGTAACAAACTGTTATCTAAAAGTAATTCACCAGAAAAATCACTGATAAATATATTTTTGAACCCACCATTGATAAATACAACTCACCTTACTTTGCAGGTTGTTTCCTACCTTCCATAGTGACGTTCCAGTAGATGGCTTACTTTTTTGTGTCAATTTCAGTAAAGACCTTAATTTGCTTGAGTTCAATTGCTAAGCAACAAAAATGGAGTAATTTCTCTTTATTCACTTAACAATTAGTCCTAACTTAACTGAATTCATTTGGTCTTCAGGGCATCAGTGACTCCATTTGTTTCCAGGGTCAAGTGTGACAGAAAGCACAAGCCCAGTGTAAAATACCCGACAGACTAAGGTGTCAAAATTCTTCTTGTCAAGAAACAGGATAAGCAGTATTAAAGGACAACTGGGAAGAAAACATTTGCAATTAACCTGACAGTTAATACTTAAAAACTTGCAAAATGGACACAAGAAATACAGGGGGGCAATTTACTAAAAAACAAATACAAATGACCGATAAATGTGCTTTGTAAATGCCTACCCTCACTAGTAATCAAAGAAATGTAAATTTAAAAGGGGAAATGTCTCATCTATTGAATTCCAGTAGGGTTCCATTTCATTATTTATTCAGTTATGTGTTCACATGCACACACACAATATTCAAGGGTTTAGGTAACAGTATTCACAGTAATTCTCTGGGTTGTGAGATTGTAATACTAATTTTCTTCACTATAAATTTTGCTTTCCAAATTTTCTACAGCAAATATGTATTTCTTTAAACACAAACACAAAGGGGTAAGAAAAAAGGTAGTTATCTGTATAAACTCCAGATGGATTAAACAGTTACGTGCAAACAAAACCATTTTTTAAAGAATAAGAAAAAAAGGAGTATTTGTCACATCTCATGAAAGGAGATCATCTTCTAAATACAAAAACAATTACAGAAACCAAAGGAAGAAAAAGACTGGACACATAAAAAGCAAAAATCCTGCAACCAAAAAGGCAAAATTAAAAAGTAAAATAACCAGAGAAACATATTTACAAAAATCTGATAAACAGCTGATGTGTTTCACATATAAAGAGATAACATAATTCAATATGGAAAAAAGTGGACAAAAGATAATGAAACACATAAAAAAGATATGTGTATTAGACCTTTGTATATATTTTACAAATTAAAATGTCCTACCTCACTAAACATTTCCAGCAAATCACAGAGCCAAGATTGAAATTCAGATCTATTTTGCTTCAAAGCAATATACCATGTTGCCAAAATAGGTCATTATTTTTTAACCACATTAATTTTAAAATCAGTTTTCACTCCAATCCCAAAGAAGGGCAATGCCAAAAAATGTTGAGAGCTACCATACAACTGTGTTCATTTCACATGCTAGCAAGGTAATGCTAAAAATCCTTCAAGCTAGGCTTCAGCAGTACATGAAAAGAGAACTTCCTGATATACAAGCTGGATTTAGAAAAGGCAGAGGAACCAGAGATCTAATTGCCAACATTCACTGGATCATAGAGAAAGCAAGGAAATTCCAAGAAAACATCTACTTCTATTTCATTGACTATGCTAAGGCCTTTGACTGTGTGGATCACAACAAAATGGGAAAATCCTAAAAGAGATGGGAGTACCAGACCACCTTACTTACCTCCTGAGAAACCTATATGCAGGTTAAGAGGCAACAGTTAGAACCAGATATGAAACAACAGACTGGTTCAAAATTGGGAAAGGAGTATATCAAGGCTGTATGTTGTATGTCACCCTGCTTGTTTTCCTTATATGCAGAGTACGTCATGCAAAATGCTGGTCTCGACGAAGCACAAGCTGAAATCAAGATTGCCAGGAGAAATAACAATAACCTCAAATATGCAGATGATACCACTCTAATGGCAGAAAGCCAAGAGGAACAAAGAGCCTTTTGATGAAGGTAAAAGAGGAGAGTGAAAAAGCTGGCTTAAAATTCAACATTCAGAAAACGAAGATCACGGCATCTGGTCCCATCACTTTGTGGCAACTAGAAGGGTAAAAAATGGAAACAGTGACAGATTTTGTTTTCTTGGGCTCCAAAGTCAAGGTGAATGGTGACTACAGCTCCTTGGAAGGAAAACTGTGACAAATCTAGATGTCATATTAAAGAGCAGACACGTCACTTTGCTGACGAAGGTCCATCTAGTCAAAGCTATGGTTTTTCACGGCAATGGCGGCCCACTACAGTACTCTTGCCTGGAAAAGCCCATGGACGGAGGAGCCTGGTAGGCTGCAATCCATGGGGTCGCAAAGAGTCGGACACAACTGAGCAACTTCACTTTCACTTTTCACTTTCATGCATTGGAGAAGGAAATGGCAACCACTCCAGTGTTCTTGCCTAGAGAATCCCAGGGACGGGGGAGCCTGGTGGGCTGCCATCTATGGGGTCTCACAGAGTCAGACACGACTGAAGTGACTTAGCAGCAGCAGCAGCAGCAGCATGTATGGATGTGAGGGTTGGACCATAAAGAAGGCTGACTGCCGAAGAATTGATGGCTCTGAATTGTGGTCCTGGAGAAGACTGTTCAGAGTCGCCTGGACTGCAAGGAGACCAAACCAGTTAACACTAATAAAGGAAATCAACTCTGAATATTCACTGGAAGGACTGATGCTGAAGCTGAACCTCCAATACTTTCGTCACCTGATGAGAAGAGCTGACTCACTGGAAAAGACCCTGATGCTGAGAAAGACTGAAGACAGGAGAAGGGGACGACAAAGGATGAAATGGTTGGATGCCATCATCGACTCAATTGACATGAGTATGAGCAAACTCCAGGAGACAGTGGAACACAGAGGAGACTGGTGTGCTGCAGGCCATGGGGTTGCAAAGAGTTGGACAAGACTTAGCAACTGAACAACAACAACAACAAATTTTAAAGTTGTCCTTGACAAAAAAATTTTTCCCCCTTCTATCACACATTCTGAAATGACTAAAGAAATGAACAGCAAATAAATAAAATAGAAAGTATGGTAAGCTTTTTTTTTAAGGTCTGAAATGGAGGTTGAGTTCTGCCATATCCAGATAAATCAAAATTCTCTTGCTAAATAATTAAATGAAAATGCATTTATAAAAAATCACAGTATAAATGCTGCTTCTTGCAGAAAAGCTTTTCACAACTAAGAATCAGACTAGTAAGTAAAATCTGATTTTCTGATTTTATGAAGGACTCAAATAGTTTACTGAAGGAAGACCCATATTTTTATGGAAAATAAGAAAAGGAAAAATTTTAAATATAGTACGGTATAAAATAAAAACACTAACTGTGATTATATTAAGACATACATACTAACCGTGAATCAGGGAGCCATTCAGCCACTGAATATAGTAGTTTTGAGGGAAAGAAAGCAGGATCTCATTGCTGATTATCGAGAAGGGTAGAAGCAGGACTGCCCCAGCCGACACCGCCAGAGTGAAGGTGCTGAGAAACAACCTGGAAGAGGAGAGCCACCGTCAGCAGAGGCGGGGGGGCCACGGCCGCAGAGTCACTCACAAAGAACAGAAGCAAACTCTGCCAGTGTCTAAATCCCAAAAGAATTGACATGCACTTCATTGAGTATACGCAGTTGGAAGACAGATGATATACGTATGGTCCCAGAAGTTAGACTAGACCAACTAAAACTCACTCTGTGAACAGACCATTAAGTCTACCAAGTCGGCCTAAAGCAGACATAGACTGGAGATAGAGTATTTCACACATTTTATGAAGAATAAATTGTAGTCTCATTCCTCTTTTAAACTTAAGTATTTATTTCACAATTGCATTTAATTAACAAAGCTGGAATATATGCTAAGAGCAATGCAACAACTGTTTCAGGTGAAAAAAATACTTGTAAAAACAGTATGAAAAACGACTAAAGCTAAAATGGTTATTTCTAGAAGAAAAAACTTACAAAGCCATTGGTCCACTATCTCTTAAAATAGGTAAAGGTTAAATAAACTATATAATAAATTGTAGGAAACTATTAAACAATATTTAAAAGGTGATTTTGTCACTTTTTAAAATAAGAAAACTCAAAATGTGTAATATGGAAAATGTCTAAAATAAAGTTAAAAAGAAAAAGCACAGACAATAAATATAAACTATGTTCTCTCCCATCCCCCTCCCCCAACATGTATATTTTCACACAGGAAAACAGGTACATTAAAAAAATCTAGCATAATATAGAACAACTCCTATGAGAGGGCCCATAAGGGGCTTTCACTTTCTCAGTTATACATGTCCAAAATGCTTAAAATTTTATATCTAATTTTTAAAGTTTTTTGAAGACTAAAATGGCAAAGGAAAATGGAACCTCCCTCACTAAAATTAGAGATGAAATTTTAATTTAATATCCCTTCTATTAAATTTAACATAGAAAGAATGTGAAAATACATGTAAGAAAATGTAAGAAAAAAAAAATCATATAAGCTCAAATCACATCTAATAGAGTAACTTTGAGGCCAATGCCATCTTGTGGCAACCAAGAGAAGTGTTTTCCTACTTAAAAGCCAAAGATAACCTGCCCTGTTTAGCAAATCACTGATAAATTTTTTAATGGAGACCATATGATACATGTCAAAAATAGTTTAACTCAGACACAAGAGAAGGCTTACGAAGTGGTTTTGCTGGATGGACAGCCTGTTTCCTGGGAAAAGTGGGGACACATCTCCATCCCAGGTGCACTGCCAACTTGGGCACCTACCCCAAGTGACCTCCCGTGACCTGCATCTCTGTCCTCCCAACTGTGACGGCCACCCCTGCTCCCTCCTTCACACCCACAGGCCCCGCTCCCAGGTGCTGCACGAGACTCCCAACCCACCCGCCCGAGCTCCCCTGGCCACGACAGAGCCCACACACTGTCAGGCTCACCCACCGGGTTTTCAGGCTCCGTGTGTCTGGGCAGTCAGCCCTCTCCCTCGGGGCCCCTCTGCATCCTCTGCCCCATGAAGCCTTCCTAGCCCTCTCCCTCTTGGCCCTCAGCACACTGGCCAGCAACCCAGCTGTAAAGGCCCACCATGGCTTCTAAGTCTAAAGGTGGGAGGCGTATGTGACCAAGGAGTAAGCATATCAGGACACGCAAATGTTTTTGCAATCAAAAGTTACCCAGAAATCCTGAATATATAGTCACCATAAATAAAACAGTGGACCTTACATCAAAAACCTTCTAGAAAGTATTTGACTGGCCTTAGAGATACAAAACAGGGTCATACCATCTGCTGCCCTTGAGTGACTATGAGAACTATCCATAAAAGGCTCATGCGGCAGAGCTAAAATGCCAACAAGGGGTCCTCAAAGCAGGGCCCTGGGTCAAGCCAGAAAATGCAGACATGGTGACTGGTTATACAACTACAGAAAAGTGTTCCTCAGAACTGAAGGCAGTTTTAGAAACGTCACCTTCTGAAACACAGCAGACTCTGACGACAGAGCCAACAGGACTTCCTGGTGTGGGCTGAGAGAGGCTAAGGGATGACCAAGACCTTCTGTCGGCTCCTTAAGCAAGCAAATTTCAACAGATAATCGGTCCACAATTATCCATGTGATTGCTTACATGTACTTCCTTGAAAAAGCTGCTATAATACTTTTAAGGTTGCTGTAATACTTTAGGTGAATTTTTTCCATATTTCCGCCCAAAGGGCAGAATTAAGTTTTGAAAATTCATGACTCTAGAATTTGAAACACGAGAACTGAACATTAAAATACATACGAAATCCTGTTGACTATGGCATCTTCATCTTCTTGTTCATCTGCAAAAATGTTCAAGGCAAAAAAAAAAAATGTTCAAGGCATTAATATTTTTATCTTCCAACAAAATGTTTCGTTAGTTTAATAAAACATAAAATATAAACCTGAAGAAGCAATTTTCCAACTCTAAATCTCACTAAATCAGATAGGATAGAATATGGTTAAAGAACAAGAGTGTTTTGACTGATCAAAAAATCCTGATTAACAAAACTCCCATATGTAAATTAAAATCTTCCAAATGTTTAGTGCTCAGGGAAATAAAACTCAGTAGAACCTTGGAACCACATTCAAGTTGATTGTTATACGAAGTCAGTGAAATGGCTAATGAATGAAATTTTCTGGTTGATAATGTGTGTTAGTCACTCAGTTGTGTCCGATTCTTTGTGACCCTGTGGACTGTGGCCCGCCAGGCTCCTCTGTCCATGGGATTCTCCAGACAAGAACACTGGAGTGGGTTGCCATTCCCTGCTCCAGGGGATCTTCCTGACCCAGGGATCAAACCCGGGGCTCCTGCATTGCAAATTCTTTACCATCTGAGGCACCAGGGAAGCCCCTGGTTGATAACAGCCAAAAAAAAATTTACTATAAAATTAAAATTCAGAACCTTTAGAATCACACACTTTTCTGTAATTTGAGCCTATTGTTGGTAATGGCAAGAATGAGGATTTTACCCTAAACCACCCTGCACGCCACTGCCTTGACGCTGCATCATCCTGCCCCAGTTAGACACCTCGCTTTGTGCCCCTTTCAAGGAGCGGATGGCCCTTGCTCTGGTGCCGCCTCGCCCTCCCCTCTCCTCCCTCATGGCTCTCGGCCATCTTTTCAGTCCTCCCACATAATCTTACCAGCTAAGGAAACTATGATCCAATTACAAAAATTTTACACAACACCCCAGCCCTTCTTTCTCCTCGATACCTCACTGGGGTTGTCCTCAAAGGCTCTCTGTGTGGGTCTCTGGAATTCTGAGTACCCACCTGCTTCAGTGACAATGGCATATTTGGGCCATTCTCTTAGTCCAAACTCTATTCTTAATTACTGGCTGCCCAAAATACTTTTACAACCAGAGAGACCACAAAGTACCACTGTCACAATTAATTTTTATATTGTTGTACCCACACCTAATCAACCACAAAATCTTCAAGAGTGTTTTAATAGCTTCACATCCATTTCAGTTCTATTGCCAATATTCTTCCAACCAGGTCCAGGGTCTTCATTACTCTCCCCTGTGATTACTGTAAAAATATCTAATAAGTCTCCTGTTTTCCTGCTCATCATCCCCTAATTTCCTCTAAAACAATGCATTGCTCATTCATTCTCTATCTCTTCCTCATTCAATGCACATAATCTGTGAAGCTTGAGGCCAAGACATCTTTTAAAGCAGCTAAGATACTGTCCTGGATACCAGGTCTTCAAAATTTTGACAGATGAAGGAATCCAAAGAGTATTTCAGTGCAGTCACAAAGTCAAGCAGTGCACTACAGCAAGCACTATTTCCTGATTTCTTTAAAAATTCTTAAAGCTTAATATGATAACATAAGGAATCTTTAATATATGAAATCCTTAAATAGTTACATGGCACCTACTATTAGCCTAGCATCACAAGTGGAAATCTTGTGATTTCAAAGAAGTAGCTCAAATTTAACAGAAGTCAGTAAAGTAACTACTTTAGTTATTTTATAAAAAACACTGGTTAGTTACTTACAAAACTCTAGCATAAAAATCTGTGAATAAATCAGCACAAAATTCTTTAAAAAAAAAAACGATATAATGGTCCCCCTGGTGAGATAAGCATACATATGAAAAAATAAAAGAATAACATAATACATAATTGAATGTTAAATGGTATGATGGATGTGTGCTAAGTCACATCAGTCACGTTGGACTCTTTGCGACCCTGTGGACTATAGCCCACCAGAATCCTCTTGGCTCCTCTGTCCACGGGGATTCTCCAGACAAGAATACTGGAGTGTCATGCCCTCCTCCAGGGGATCTTCCTGACGCAGGGATCTAACCTTGTCTCTTTACATCTCTGCATTGGCAGGCGGGTTCTTTACCACTAGCACCATCTGGTTACTATGGAGACTCTAAATTCTAACCACTTTAGAAAGAAACCATATTCTGGTAGTGAGAGAAAGAACAGGGTAGGGGTGATGGGGGTGAGTATGTTCAAATTCAGAGCCGAGGAACCAAACATCCTCATAAACTCTGGAATTTCCAAGACACTGAAGAGCCCTGGACTATTCTTAGTTGAACATAAGAATGGGGATAAACAAGGGCTCAGGGCTAAGAAGTAGAACTGGGTCTGACTACTGACCGGGCAAGCAGTCAGATTCCCTGGAGGTTATTTTTAGTGCTCTTAGTATCAGGCAACTGCTTGCTTCAACCACAGGCATAATGAACACACTAACCATGCTGATGGTACCATGCCGCCATGGAACATGTCTAGACCACATGGCATTACAGTCAAAGCTTTCACTACACTGTGTCTGCTTACCTGATTTTCTCTTGTATCTTGTGATGATGAAGTAGGAGACAATGTAGAGAATGGCAAAAAGAAGGAAACAGATCTGAAACAAAACAAATTTAACACATTTACATTTTTTGCATACCTTTTTAAGTAAAACAAAATACATCTTTGGTATTTATAAGGAAAAAGAATTTAATCTATTACATAGTAAAAATTTTAGCTAATAAAAAGTATTATGAAATATTAACTCATACAAGCTAGTCAGCCCAGTTTAATATCATTCCAGAAAAAAAGCCCAATGGACATTTTTCTTTTCATAACTTGACCAAGTTGTTTTAAAATCATGGAACTATTAAGAACGAGACCATCACTGACAACTTTGAAAAGTAAACTCATGAGATGCTACTATCCCCACCAAATATTAAAACACACTCTGAAGTTTCAATAACATTTAAAGAGTGTGCTGGCACCAAAACCTGACAGATCAATGAGACAGATTCAATCATACAGAAATCTGGAATTCCCCGGTGTCACACTGGATAGGAATCTGCCTGCCAATGCAGGTGGCATGGTTCCATTCCTGGTCCAGAAGATACCAGGGGCCATGGAGCAACTAAGCCCATACACCACAGTTACTGAGCCCTCGCTCTCGAACCGCAAGTACTGAGCCTGGGCACTGGAGTCTGCGAGGCACAACCACTGAGCCCGTGTGCGGCAACTACTGAAGCCCGTGCACCTGGAGCCTGTGCTCCACAGCAAGAGAACCCACGACAAGGAAAACCCTGTCTGCCACAACGAAGAGCAGCCCCTGCTCACTGCAACTAGAGAAAGCCTATGCAGAGCAACAAAGAGCCCCCCACACAACTAAAATCACAAAGAATGTTTTTTAATTTTTTAAAATTTATGTCACAATAAACTGGAAAATTCTGAAAGAGAAGGGCATACCAGACCACCTGACCTGTCTCTTGAGAAACCTGTATGCAGGTGAGGAAGCAACAGTTAGAACTGGACATGGAACAACAGACTGGCTCCAAATAGGAAAAGGAGTACGTCAAGGCTGTATATTGTCACCCTGCTTACTTAACTTACATGCAGAGTACATCATGCGAAACGCTGGGCTGGAGGAAGCACAAGCTGGAATCAAGATTGCCGGGAGAAATATCAATAACCTCAGATACGCAGATGACACCACCCTTATGGCAGAAAGCAAAGAAGAACTGAAGCATCTCTTGATGAAAGTGAAAGAGGAGAGTGAAAAAGTTGGCTTAAAGCTCAACATTCAGAAAACTAAGATCATGGCATCCGGTCCCATCACTTCATCGCACATAGATGGGGAAACAGTGTCAGACTTTATTTTTGGAGGCTCCAAAATCACTGCAGATGGTGATTGCAGCCATGAAATTAAAAGACACTTACTCCTTGGAAGGAAGGTTATGATCAACCTAGATAGCACATTAAAAAGCAAAGACATTCCTTTACCAAAAAAGGTCCATCTAGTCAAGGCTACGGTTTTTCCAGGGGTCATGTTTGGATGTGAGAGTTGGACTATAAAGAAAGCTGAGCGCTGAAGAATTGATGCTTTTGAACAGTGGTGTTGGAGAAGACTCTTGAGAGTCCCTTGGACTGCAAGGAGATCCAACCAGTCCATCCTAAAGGAGATCAGTCCTGGGTGTTCATTGCAAGGACTGATGTTGAAGCTGAAACTCCAATACTTTGGCCACCTGATGTGAAGAGCTGACTCATTTGAAAAGACCCTGATGCTGGGAACGATTGAGGGTAGGAGGAGAAGGGGACGACAGAGGATGAGATGGTTGGATAGCATCACCGACTCAATGGACATGGGTTTGGGTGGACTCCGGGAGTTGGTGATGGACAGGGAGGCCTGGTGTGCTGCAGTTCATGGGGTCGCAAAGAGTCAGACACAACTGAGCGACTGAACTGAACTGAACCATGGTTATACATACAAGAGGCCTCACAAATCAATGTGGGACTGAGGATTATTCAATAATTACACCACATATCAAAACAAACAGCAGTTGCACAAAAGTTTTTTAACATTGAAGTCCTCTTAATTTCTATCTTATCTCAGGTATGGCAGGCAAAAAGGGCTGGGTGAAGGAATGGGAGACCTCAGGACAGTTAACAACCAAGTGCTTGAGATAAAGGCTTAGTGGAGCTGTGGACCACACCAGAAGTACTCTGAAGGCTCTCAAATGAAACCACTCCAGGGAGTGATGAAGCCGAGAGACCTCCCTTGTGCATGGGTTTCTGAAGAGGGGTTGGTGGCCGTTAAGACGGAGAACGGCCTTTGACTAGGCAGTAAACAGCCACTGAGCAGGGTGGTGACGTGATCTGACGCACTGCAGAGTTTAGCCCAGTCACAGTGTGGAAAGTAAACTAGAAAGGGGGAATGACAGGAGCAGGGAGAACAGTCAGGAGTCACTGAATAATCCAGAGGAGAGGTCGCACAGACTCTGCAGTGGAGGTGATGAGGAGGGAGGTTTTGAAAGCAGACTTGACAGGACTTGCAGGGATGAACATCGGGTTCTTGGCCTGCGAAACTGCAAGGACAGAGCTGCCATTTCCTGAATCAGGGAAGATTACAAGAGAAGTAGTTTTGAGGTAGAAATAAGAAGCAGAGTTTACACTGTCTAATTTGAAACGTATATTATTCACTCAGGAGAGGAGAGGCTGAATGGGCAGTTGGATGTAAAGCTCTGTGCAGTCCAGGGGGAGGGGCCAGGCTCGGGGTAAGAAGACTCAGCAGCAGGGGACAGCGCCCTTGAAGCCGTGAGGCTGGGTGAGCTTCCACCGCAGTGGGGAGCGTAGCAGAGGAGAGAAGTCGGAGAACAGAGCCCCGGGCTCTCCAGGATTTAGAAGCCAGCTGACAGAAGGCAGCAGCAAAAGCTGACGGAGAAGCAGCGGTGAAGAAGAGACCGATGTACCGAAAGCCAAGTGCAGAGTTTATCTAGGAAAACAGAATTATCAACCATGTCAAATGCTGCTGACAGGCCAAGGAAGATGAGGACTGAGAACTGACAACTAGATTTAGCAACACCCAGGTCATGGGCGTCCTTGACAAGAGCTGCTTTTCTGGAAGGGTGGAGACAAAACCCTGACTGAAATGAAATGGATCAAGAAGGGAGAAAAAACTGCAACAAAATGAAAGTAGTTCTTTTCAGGAGTTTTATAATAAAGGGCAGCAAACAAAGGAAATGTGAAACAGACTGTTGAGAGGGATTTTTTTAAGATGAGAGAAGTTACACAATTGTTGGAATGATCTACTGCTTACTCACTGATGCAAGAAAGCCAGAATCTCTGAAGAAAGGTACTCAAGTTGAGGGGCCACAGGCACAAATTTATGCACAGTAAAAAGGAGGAGGAGGAAAGGCAGGAGCCGAGAACATCTGAGTCCCACTGCAGGCGGTAAGTAGATGGTGGTGGCAGCGCGAATGGTTTCTATTTTCTCGGTGAAAGAGAAGCAAGCACATCAAATGAATCACACGAGGGTGGGGCAAGACATACGCACGTCACACAGGATAATCGGAGGTAAATGTATTGGAGAAACACCATAGAAGTGGTGTTTAAACAAATGTTTAAAGAAATGGTCTTTAACGTTCCAGGCAAGCCCAAGCCAAAACTGGAAGCAACACAGGAAGCCTGACGATGCTACACAATGTGAGAGGAGAGCTCGACCCTTAGATGCTGAGGCAGGTGCAGGCTGAGTTCCCACGAACCATCACAGGCGTGAGGGAACAGGCACCTGTCTTACTGTATTCTCACTGTTCACTGAACCCGTGGTAGGCAAGGCCAAGCGGGGAAGCTGGAAGAAAACTCCAGGAGTCGCAGGAACGCAGACACGGTTATGCTCTCCTGACTGGCAGAGCAGCCGCAGCAGCAGACGTGCTGTCCCCTCTCCTCTCGTGCTTGACCCAGAGGACACAGCCGTAATGCAGCCATGACATAGCGCAAGGGCTTGTTCAGGAGGAGCTCGTAAACGCTTACAGAACAGTGGGCGGTGGCCAGGCGGGTCCGTCACGGTGCACATGGGCGGTGCTGTAAGCGAGCTCAGCTGTTACACAAGCACGTATTTACAAAACGTGAGGCCAGAGAGCCTGACCACTGCCACTGCCTGACCACTGGTCAATTGCTCTTTCCCTACATTCCACCCCTTCAGGGTCTCTCACATCAAAATCTACATGCAGCTTATCTTCCACAGTATTCCCTTGGCGAGTAACCCAGACCTTCCAGGACACAGTCTTCACAGTACCTGCTCCGAGTCTGGGACAGGCCCTCACAGTACCTGCTCTCAGTCTGGGACAGGCCCTCACAGTACCTGCTCCGAGTCTGGGACAGGCCCTCACAGTACCTGCTCTCAGTCTGGGACAGGCCCTCACAGTACCTGCTCCGAGTCTGGGACAGGCCCTCACAGTATCTGCTCCGAGTCTGGGACAGTCTTCACAATACCTGCTCCGAGTCTGGGACAGTCTTCACAGTACCTGCTCCGAGTCTGCGACAGGCCCTCACAGTACCTGCTCCGAGTCTGGGACAGGCCCTCACAGTACCTGCTCTCAGTCTGGGACAGGCCCTCACAGTACCTGCTCCGAGTCTGGGACAGTCGCCACAGTACCTGCTCCGAGTCTGGGACAGGCCCTCACAGTATCTGCTCTGAGTCTGGGACAGTCTTCACAATACCTGCTCCGAGTCTGGGACAGTCTTCACAGTACCTGCTCTGAGTCTGGGACAGGCCCTCACAGTACCTGCTCCGAGTCTGGGACAGGCGCTCAGAGTACCTGCTCCGAGTCTGGGACAGGCCCTCAGAGTACCTGCTCCGAGTCTGGGACAGGCCCTCACAGTACCTGCTCCGAGTCTGGGACAGTCTTCACAGTACCTGCTCCGAGTCTGGGACAGGCCCTCACAGTACCTGCTCTCAGTCTGGGACAGGCCCTCACAGTACCTGCTCCGAGTCTGGGACAGGCCCTCACAGTACCTGCTCCGAGTCTGGGACAGACCCTCAGAGTACCTGCTCCGAGTCTGGGACAGGCCCTCACAGTACCTGCTCCGAGTCTGGGACAGGCCCTCACAGTACCTGCTCCGAGTCTGGGACAGGCCCTCACAGTACCTGCTCCGAGTCTGGGACAGGCCGTCACAGTATCTGCTCTGAGTCTGGGACAGGCCCTCACAGTACCTGCTCCGAGTCTGGGACAGACCCTCAGAGTATCTGCTCTGAGGCTGGGACAGTCTTCACAGTACCTGCTCCAAGTCTGGGATAGGACCTAACAGTACCTGCTTCAAGTCTGGGACAGGCCCTCACAGTATACCTCTGCACCAATCAGCCCAGACTTATATCCATGTAACCCAGAGGGGGCCCCTCCCAGCTCAGGCCCCCTTTGGTTCTTCACACTTTCAAAATGGGGCCTCCCACGCTATCCCTCTACTTCTCTCAGTTCAGTTCAGTTCAGTCGCTCAGTCGTGTCCGAATCTTTGCGACCCCATGAATTGCAGCACGCCAGGCCTCCCTGTCCATCACCAACTCCCGGAGTCTACCCAAACCCGTGTCCATCGAGTCGGTGATACCATCTAACCATCTCATCCTCTGTTGTCCCCTTCTCCTCCTGCCCCCAATCCTTCCCAGCATCAGGGTCTTTTCCAATGAGTCAACTCTTCGCATGACGTGGCCAAAGTATTGGAGTTTCAGCTTCAACATCAGTCCTTCCAATGAACACCCAGGGCTGATCTCCTTTAGGATGGACTGGTTGGATCTCCTTGCAGTCCAAGGGACACTCAAGAGTCTTCTCCAACACCACAGTTCAAAAGCATCAATTCTTCAGCACTCAGCTTTCTTCACCATCCAACTGTCATATCCACACATGACCACTGGAAAAACCATAGCCTTGACTAGATGGACCTTTGTTGGTAAAGGAATGTCTCTGCTTTTTAATGTGCTATCTAGGTTGGTCATAACCTTCCTTCCAAGGAGTAAGCGTCTTTTAATTTCATGGCTGCAATCACCATCTGCAGTGATTTTGGAGCCCAAAAAAATAAAGTCTGACATTGTTTCCACTGTTTCCCATCTATTTTCCATGAAGTGATGGGACCAGATGCCATGATCTTCATTTTCTGAATGTTGAGCTTTAAGCCAACTTTTTCACTCTCCTTTCACTTTCATCAAGAGGCTCTTTAGTTCTTCTTTGCTTTGTGCCATAAGGATGGTGTCATCTGCGTATCTGAGGTTATTGATATTTTCCCGGTAATCTTGATTCCAGCTTGTGTTTCTTCCAGCCCAGCGTTTCTCATGATGTACTCTGCATATAAGTTAAATAAGCAGGGTGACAATAGACAGCCTTGACGTACTCCTTTTCCTATTTGGAGCCAGTCTGTTGTTCCATGTCCACTTCTAACTGTTGCTTCCTCACCTGCATACAGGTTTCTCAAGAGACAGGTCAGATGGTCTGGTATTCCCATCTCTTTCAGAATTTTCCACAGTTTATTGTGATCCACACAGTCAAAGGCTTTGGCATAGTCAATAAAGCAGAAATAGATGTTTTTCTGGAACTCTCTTCCTTTTTCAATGATCCAGCGGATATTGGCAATTTGATCTCTAGTTCCTCTGCCTTTTCTAAAACCAGCTTGAACATCTGGAAGTTCACGGTTCACATATTGCTGAAGCCTGGCTTGGAGAATTTTGAGCATTACTTTACTAGCGTGTGAGATGAGTGCAATTGTGCAGTAGTTCAAGCATTCTTTGGCATTGCCTTTCTTTGGGATTGGAATGAAAACTGACCTTTTCCTGTCCTGTGGCCACCGCTGCGTTTTCCAGATTTGCTGGCATATTGAGTGCAGCACTTTCACGGCATCATCTTTCAGGATTTGAAATAGCTCAACTGGAATTCCATCAGCCTCCACTAGCTTTGTTCGTAGTGATGCTTTCTAAGGCCCACTTGACTTCACATTCCAGGATGTCTGGCTCTAGGTGAGTGATCACACCATCGTGATTATCTGGGTCGTGAAGATCTTTTTTGTACAGTTCTTCTGTGTATTCTTGCCACCTCTTCTTAATATCTTCTGCTTCTGTTAAGTCCATACCATTTCTGTCCTTTATCGAGCCCATCTTTGCATGAAATGTTCCCTTGGGATCTCTAACTTTCTTGAAGAGATCTCTAGTCTTTCCCATTCTGTTGTTTTCCTCTATTTCTTTGCACTGATTGCTGAGGAAGGCTTTCTTATCTCTCCTTGCTATTCTTTGACTCTGCATTCAGATGGGAATATCTTTGCTTTTCTCCTTTGCTTTTCGCTTCTCTTCTCTTCCCAGCTATCTGTAAGGCCTCCTCAGACAGCCATTTTGCTTTTTTGCATTTTTTGCATTTCTTTTCCATGGGGATAGTCTTGATCCCTGTCTCCTGTACAATGGCACGAACCTCTGTCCACAGTTCATCAGGCACTCTATCAGATCTAGCCCCTTAAATCTATTTGTCACTTCTACTGTATACTCATAAGGGATTTGATCTAGGTCATACCTGAATGGACTAGTGGTTTTCCCTACTTTCTTCAATTTAAGTCTGAATTTGGCAATAAAGAGTTCATGATCTGAGCCACAGTGTGCTCCCGGTCTTGTTTTTGCTGACTGTATAGAGCTTCTCCATCTTTGGCTGCAAAGAATATAATCAATTTGATTTTGGTGTTGACCGTCTGGTGATGTCCATGTGTAGAGTCTTCTCTTGTGTTGTTGGAAGAGGGTGTTTGCTATGACCAACGCATTCTCTTGGCAAAGCTCTATTAGCCTTTGCCCTGCTTCATTCTGTACTCCAAGGCCAAATTTGCCTGTTACGCCAGGTGTTTCCTGACAGGATTCCTACTTTTGCATTCCAGTCCCCTGCAATGAAAAGGACATCTTTTTTGGGTGTTAGTTCTAAAAGGTCTTGTAGGTCTTCATAGAACCGTTCAAGTTCAGCTTCTTCAGCGTTACTGGTCAGGGCATAGACTTCGATTAATGTGATATTGAATGCTTTGCCTTGGAAACGAACAGAGATCATTCTGTCACTTTTGAGACTGCATCCAAGTACTGCATTTGTTGACCATGATGGCTACTCCATTTCTTTTAAGGGATTCCTGTCCACAGTAGTACACATAATGGTCATCTGAGTTAAATTCATCCATTCCAGTCCATCTTAGTTCGCTGATTCCTAGGATGTCGACGTTCACTCTTGCCATCTCCTGTTTGACCACTTCCAATTTGCCTTGATTCATGGACCTAACATTCCAGGTTCCTATGCAATATTGCTCTTTACAGCATCGGACTTTGCTTCTATCACCAGTCACACCCACAGTTGGGTATCGTTTTTGCTTTGGCTCCATCCCATCATTCTTTCTGGAGTTATTTCTCCAGTGATCTCCAGTAGCATATTGGGCACCTACCGACCTGGGGAGTTCATCTTTCAGTGTCCTATCTTTTTGCCTTTTCATACTGTTCACGGGGTTCTCAAGGCAAAAATACTGAAGTGGTTTGCCATGCCCTTCTCCAGTGGACCACATTCTGTCAGACCTCTCCACCTTGACCCGTCCATCTTGGGTGGCCCCACATGGCATGGCTTAGTTTCATTGAAATAGACAAGGCTGTGGTCCGTGTGATCAGATTGGCTAGTTTTCTGTGATTATAGTTTCAGTGTGTCTGCTCTCTGATGCCGTCTCGCAACACCTACCGTCTTACTTGGGTTTCTCTTACCTTGGACGTGGGGTATCTCTTCACGGCTGCTCCAGCAAAGCGCAGCCGCTGCTCCCTACCTTGAACAAGGGGTATCTACTCACAGCGGCCCCTCCTGACCTTGAATGTGGAGTAACTCCTCTCGGCCCTCCTGTGCCCACGCAGCCGCAGCTCCTTGGACCTGGGGTAACTCCTCTCAGCAACCGCCCCCGACCTCCTGCTCGGGGTAGCTCCTCTCGGCCGCCGCACCCAGCCTTGGCCGTGGGGTAGCTCCTCTCGGCCGCGCTTCTGCGCAGTCCATCGCAGCTGCCGCGCTTCTCTCAGTAAAGGCCCACAAAACCCTCCACAGGCACCAGGCCCACCCCTTCAACTTCAAAGAGGGGATTTTTGTGGCGTCCACAGCTCATACCCCGAGTCTATCTCGGGGTCACAGCCCACATCGCAAGCCCGTGTGCCCGCCCGATCTCTTCCTGTGGCACCGACACTGCTGCTCCACTCTTAGTTGCACGATGGGCCTCACTAACAAGCAGGGATCTGCAGTCTCATAAAGTTCAACAACCTTTGTCTCAGTGAGGGGTGAATGGTTATAGACGCCAACCATTCTATTTCATCCCCAGAACAAATGACACCATCCACCCCTGCGTTCCAGATTCGCAAAAGCCATGCTGCCAAGGGTTCTCCTTGCCTTTGCTGAAACCACTTACCCAAGTCAACCAACCCCACCTGAGCGTATGGTCAATATATCATGAACTCAGTCACACTGGGGGCCACTTGAGGACGCCCCCTCAAGGATGCCCCTTGGGCCACAGGCTTCTCAAGCTTCCTTTTCTGCTGCACCACGGGCCTCACTGCCAACTGAGGACCCGCGAGTCTCACAATGCTCATGGTCATCGTCGCTCATGACTTCCCTGTCGGAGGAGCTGGGTCCTCAGGGCTGTGAATCTCATGCTTCAACACACGCAGATGCTGCTCTAGCGAGTCTCTGCAACTCGTGCAGCTGTGTGGCATTAGAGGGCACCATCCATACCTGCCTTCAGGGCGGTCGGGAAAAGCCACCTCAGAGTGCCAGCGAGAGTTCACTTTAGGCAGGCTGATAAGGAGTCCAAGCTGAAGGCCCCTTTAAGGAAGAGGCAAACATTCTTTCTTTTTCACATTATTTTGCCTTAGACACGTAGGCCTTGTTAGGCAGCAGTATCTCTTGTTCAAGGACATACTTTTTTGGAACTCAGAACATACGTTAAGGGAGAAAGTCTGGGTAAAACTTCCACAGCCTTGAGCTCTGGGTTAACCCTTCCTTCTGGCTAATCTCGTGCTGATGTCATCCCAGGATGTACGTTACGGGAAAGGGTCTGGGCAAAATTTTCACAGCCTTGAGGTATTTTTTCTATTCTCAACAGCTAGCAGGAAAGTATATAATGCTCTGCTTAAACTAGCAAGGCAAGTAATCTTTCTACCCCCTTCTTATGTGTACGTCAGAAGCTTTTTCTATCACTATCACTTGAATAAAATTTCTACTACACAAAGCTCTGAGCGACTGAGACTGTCTTTGGTCCCAGAGTTAAATCTTCTCCTTCGGAGACCATGAATCTGGTGGAAAACTGTTCACCGCACATGTAAGCTATTACTATCATCTTGGAGGCTCGTCCGGGATCCCAAGACAAGGTATAGCTATCATCTTGGGGGCTAAGCTATAAGCTATCACCAGCAGCAGTCAGTGCCACCTCATTTAGCAAACAGGAACTCACCACCTGTAACACCTTTTAAATGATAACCAGTGAACCGTCCACTGCTTCCCAGTCTTCCACCAGAGGCCATGCCGAGAGGACCGCGGCCACCTGGTACCACACGCTCTGTGGTGGCCACTGGCTTCCTCCATCCACTGGAGCCTCAGGCTCCTCTACCTGATGGGTATCCTGCTGACCACCCCAACTGTCTCGCTGTTCACACTGTTTGCTGAACCCAGACACTGCAGACATGTTTATTCTCTAATGGCAGGCCCAGCAACCATAAGGCAGCCATGCTGTATTTTCTTGTGGCTGACCCAGCCATATCACAGCCGTAATGCACACGCAAGGGCTCTTCAGGTAGAGCCTATATATATTTACAGAACAAAAGTGGCCCATGACCAAGCGAGTACCTCGTGCTGCACGTGTGCAGTGCTGTAAGTGATCTCGGCTGTTACATAACCATGGATTTACAAAATGGGGGCGAGAGTGAGAGGCTGTAGGCAAGAGAGCCTGACCATCACAACCTGGCCAATCACTCTTTCCCTACAATACCCTGTTCTCTCTCCTCCCCTTTATGGCCTCTACTTGTGGACTTCCACTTTTCACCACCACTCACTCACTCTTCCAACCACTTAGCTCACTTCACACCCACTGACCAACTCAAAACACTTCTGGCAGCAGCCAGTGATGATCCAGCAGCCAAATTACACTTCATGATTTCACCTGCCCTCTAAGCAGCACACTGACATCAGCAATCTTCCTCCTTCTCTGACTCTTCTCCCAGACTCCATCACTAACTAGCTTCCCTTTTCCTGCCAGCCTTTAAACATTCTTCTTGTCTATGATTTTTGAGCAGAGCCAGAATCTTCTCCCAGGGTTTTAACCACCAACCCTCAGAAACTCCTAGACCACTGTTTGAGAACCACTGGTTTAGGGTATCAGCAAGAGTGAGTGAAATAATGGGCCATAAAACCTAAGTGGATTGGGAGAAAAGTGAACCCAAGTGATGGATAGGAGTGGACATGCCAATCCACTGACGTTCCCAGGAAAGAAGCAGCTGCAAAAAAAGGACTTGCCCAAGGAAGTTGGAAGAATAGAAAGCCACGATTAAAGCATGCTTTAGGATTTGTTTAAATTAGTAAGTAAAGCTGGTTGTAGAAGAGTAGTCTCAGGAGTCCCAAGATGTTTGTGCAGCAAAGTGGTAGATGAGAAATCATGAACATTAATGGACAAACACAAATCGAGGAACCAAAATGCATGGCATGAGACGGAAAAGACTAATGGAAAGCAATCCATCTGAGAGTAGAGTAAGGCTAACGATTATAAAAACAAATGTACATTTTACTACTTTGGAAATAAAAGTTTCTGTGAATATAAACATACAACTGTATCAGACTGGAACAAAACAATCACAGAACTGGCTCCAATCACTTCTCTAGCTCTGAAGATGGGACCAGGAGCAGGTGCTCCTTCTGAAATGAGCACATCTTTAGCAGAGACAGACCCACGGGGACGCGTAAGATGAGAACAAAGCACTGTGGTCCCTCCAGAGGGGACAGAAAGAAAGGCCTAACCAAAAAGGAAATCACCGCGGCTCCTCACCTCTGAAGGCGAGGCGTGCTGGCAAAAAGGGAGAGGACGGCTCCAGGCGCCCTCTCCCCCAAACAGGGAGGGGAGCGCGAGGCTAGCCTGCAACAGCAGCACATGTGCCTCTGCTCTCTGCCAGCTGCCCCACAGCAGCCCTCACTGGGGCCACACGGCCTCGGTCCTGATGCTGAGCAAGAATGGCTAGGCATCTGGAAGCTGAGTTCCCAGTTACAGGTAACCTAATAGAGGTATTCCTAAAGTTTGCTTCATATCACTTCAGCTTTAAAGAAAAAAAAAAGTGAAAAGGGAAAATCTCCTTCAGCTCAGCTTGTCTTACTGAGCATTACAGAGGTGGTGTCCACCACAGCCGTGCGCAGCCCCGCCCAGCTCCCTCCCCGGGGACCACACGCAGCATCTCAGCACTGAGCCACCACGGCTGTGAACGGTGTCTGTGAGCATCTGGGCTTCATCGATTTATTCTGTGTGTCTGTGAGCAAGTGACTGCTTCTCTGCTCTGTGCCATTTCAGCTTAGGAAGACTTTCCTAGGACGCTCTTCTTTCACATGTTGGGAATAATCTATAATATTAAATTGTTACAAGCAAATATACTTAAATTCCAGGTGTAAGATTTGAACCTAAATTCAAACTAGTGCATTAGAATCTAACTGTACTACAAGTTTTTCATTTAAGACTGATAGGTTGCAGCTAATTTAAGATGACTACAGGAATAAATGCTGCTGCTGCTAAGTCGCTTCAGTCGTGTCCGACTCTGTGCAACCCCATAGACGGCAGCCCACCAGGCTCCCTCGTCCCTGGGATCCTCCAGGCAAGAATACTGGAGTGGGTTGCCATTTCCTTCTCCAATGCACGAAAATGAAAAGTGAAAGTAAAGTCGTTCAGTCGTGTCCGACTCTTCTCGACCCCAGGGACTGCAGCCTACCAGGCTCCTCCGTCCTTGGGATTTTCCAGGCAAGAGTACTGGAGTGGGGTGTCATTGCCTTCTCCAACAGGAATAAATATTGTAAGAGTAATGGGTACAAATCGCCTCAAGGAGAGCTACCACTGAAGGGTATCTAACAAAATCCTGGGAGAGGAGACAAGTAAACTGTAACTAAGCCAATAATCTCATTCTACAACAGAGCCAACAGACCTGGCTTTATCTTAAAGTTGCGAAATCAGAAATCAGAGATGCTTAGTATCTTTTAAGTGAACCAAAAAGTAACTAAAATTAAAATTATAATTCTTTCAAATTACCTTAAGAGCCAGACTATGTAGTAAAACACAAGAAAACATAAATAGTTACAAAAATGATAACATAATAAAGATGAAACATATTAAAATCATAATTTTAAATAAAACAAACTACTAAAAAGAAACTCTCAGATTAAGACATAGCTAAAATACAGTGACTCAGAGGGATGAAAACAAAAGGATAAACAGAGACATACCAAGCAGATGCTAACAACAAAGAAAGTTAAAATGTCACGTTCTTTTCCCCTCAGACAAGGTTGCATTAAGACAAAAAGCGTTAAGACAAACTGGGGCACTCTGTCAACAATGGGATAACCCATAATGAGGAAATAATCTTCATGCACCAAAAGGCACAGCACCAAAATACATTTTTAAAAACTAAATATGCAATGGAAAATAAAGCACTACTTTGCGAGCATGCTAAATCACTTCAGTCAGTTGTGTCCGACTCTTTGTGACCCCATGGTCTATAGCCCACCAGACTCCTCTGTCCATGGGGATTCTCCAAGCAAGAATACTGGAGTGGGTTGCCATGCCCTCCTCCAGGGGATCTTCCCAACCCAGGGACTGAATCCAGGTCAATCCACATTGCAGGCGGATTCTTTACTGACCGAGTTACCAGGGAAGCCCTAAGTGCCTCATATTCTAGCACTCCACTTCCCAAGCCCCTCACAACCATGAGAAAATTCTGGGTTCGTGGATTTGCCTACTTTGGATATTTTATATAGAAGAATCATACAATATCTGACTTTTTGTGTCTGGCTTCTTTCACTAAGCATGCTTTCAAAGTTAATCCATGTTGCAACATGTATAAATACATCATTCCTTCAGACTTTTTATAGAAAAATAAACCCCTATTTGATGAAAAACACATTGTATTCTTGTTGCTAGCAGCTACAAGCATCTG
Organism: Giraffa tippelskirchi; assembly: GCF_054371585.1. Lineage (NCBI taxonomy): Eukaryota > Metazoa > Chordata > Mammalia > Artiodactyla > Giraffidae > Giraffa > Giraffa tippelskirchi. The sequence continues at coordinate 160,348,883 of NC_137284.1, forward strand.
TTCAGATATACTTGCATATGTACACAAGGATATAGGTACAAAGATGTTTATTGCTTCACTTTAATTGCAACAAACCACCTTTCAAAACAGAGAAGACAAAATGACCAGTGCTCTATTTCCACAATTAATTTGAATACAAAACACATGCTAATATCTACTCTACTAACAGTTACTAACTAGCACTATCACAATAAATTGCCCAGTGCCTTTCAATTCGTGCTTCAACAAAGAAAACACAGGATTTCCTCACAAAAAAATAACACTGAGACATTTAACAAGGAGTAAATATTCCATCTCTCAAGATTAACAAAGCAAATTTCTAGTTCATTAATGTCATCTACAATATTAGACTTTATTACTTGTTCTTGAGATTTTTCAGATCCTATACATTGTTACAATGCAAGTCCTGAGCAAAAAGTTCTTTAAATCCATTCTGAAACCCCTTTGAGAAAACACAAAGGAAGGGCAGTGTTACTTGTCCTGGGGCTCTTCCTCCCACTCACAGCCATTCTAACCACACAGCCTCCCTCCTGCTGCTGCTGCTGCCAAGTTGCTTCAGTCGTGTCCGACTCTGTGCGACCCCACAGACAGCAGCCCACCAGGCTCCCCTGTCCCTGGGACTCTCCAGGCAAGAACACTGGGGTGAGTTGCCATTTCCTACTCCAAGGGATCTTTCCCACCCAGGGGTGGAATCCAAGTCTCTCACATCTCCTGCATTGGCAAACTGATCCCTTCCCAGCAGCACCACCCAGGAACACATACTTTTAATGTATCTGTATCTCTTTATCTAGTGGGTTTCTTATAGGCAACATACAGTTGGGGTTTTTAATTCATTCTGACAATCTGTCTTTTAAGTGATTTATTTAGACCATTAAAGTAACCACTGATATTGTTGCTTTAATATTTATCATAGTTTTAACAATTTTCTATTCACTGACCATGCCGTTTAGATTTTTGTCTTTAGACTTTTTCTGCCATCTCTGGTTTTAACTGAGGATTTTATGTGATTCTATTTTCTCTCTTCTGTTAGCCTATCAGTTATATTTCTTTTTAAATATTTTCACTGGCTGCCCTAGAATTTACAATTAAATACACTATATTGCTTCACAGGCAGTGCAGCTCTACCTTACAGTTTTCCCAATTCCTTCCACCTGTCCCTACAACATTACTGTCCCTCATTTCACTTATCCACAAGCTAATCACTGGATACACTGGTGCTATCAATTTCGATAAACTGTTATATGTTGGATAAAAAATAAGAAATTTATTTAACCTTAATTTATTCCAAATACTCTTTCTTTATGTAAATCTGAGTTTCTCACCTAAATAATTTTCCTTGTGAAGAACTACTTTTAAAATTTCTTGTCAAGCAGGTCTATTAGCAACAACTTACCTCAATCTTTGTTTGTACTATATAGCAAAGGGAACTACCTTAAATATCTTGTAATAACCTATAATAGGGCTTCCCTAGAGGCTCAGGGTTAAGGAATCCCCTGGAGAAATGACAACCCACTCCAGTATTCTTGCCTGGGAAATCCCATGGATGGAGGAGACTAGCAGGCTACAATCCACCGGGTCACAAAAGAGTTGGACATGACTTAGTGACTAAACAACAACAATAACCTACAATGGAAAAGAATCAGAAAAAGAAAAGACAGATATAACTGAATTACTTAGCTGTACTAAGTGACCGAAACTAATACAAGATTACAGTAACTCTCATGGCATTTTCCCCTGCATTTTGACTATGAAAATCGTATTTTCATTTTGCACTGGGCCCCAAAACTTTGGTAGCCAGCCCTGGAAAAATTTGAAAACACGGAACTTCCTGGATAGCAAGTACAGAATATGAAGGAAAAGTACAGAATATGAAGGAAAAAGTCCCCATCACCCTGTTCTTTTAAGATCTAGACATTAAGTTAACAAAGCTATGACAAGTTCTCTTAGTAACTAGTAGAACTCTGAAACTGGCTATCAACTCACAGCCAGATACTCCCAGCTAGGACTTGATGATTCTCCCATGGAAAATAAACAACTTCAGAGAACATTAACATCAAAGAAGGCCACTCTGTGACCATAGTGGATAAAGAATACATAAGATCACTCTGTAGTAATGTCTGAACAAAGACAAAAAATGTGAACTCTGTTCATATCATAAAAATGACTGAACAGTCCTCACCCTGGTTAGTGTGAATGACTCGCATCTTTACCAACCGCAGCATGAGCCTCACTCACATCTGTTTCACTCTGTGCACTCAGGTGCTCAGTTGTGTGCAACTCTTTGCTACTCCATGGACTGTAGCCTGCCAGGCTCATCTGTCCATGGAATTTTCAAGGGAAGAATACTGGAGAGGTTTGCCATTTCCTATCCCAAGGGGTTTTCCTACTAGATATGATCTATTAAGATATCCAGTCATAGGGCTTCCCTGGTGGCTCAGTAGTAAAGAATCCACCTGCCAATGCGGGAGACAGGTTTGATTCCTGATCCAGGAGGATCGCACATGCCTCAGGGCAACTAAGCCGGCGTGTGCCACAACTATTGAGCCTGTGCTCTAGACCCAAGGAACTGCAACTACTGAAGCCCGTGCACCCTAGAGCCTGTGCTCTGCAACAAGAGAAGCTCTGCAATGAGAAGCCCGTGCACCGCAACTCGAGAGCAGCCCCCACGCTCCCCAACAAGAGAAAAGGTTTTGCAACAACAAACACCCAGCACAGCCAAAAATAAACAAATGTTTTAAAAGATTGGTCTAATTCTGGTGCACCTGAGGTCCAAAAGGAAAAGGAAATAAAAAGACAGCAAAAAGAAGAAAGGAAATGGATCATTATCATCTCATAGTAGCAGATAAATGTGACCATTATAGTAATTGACAAGAGAACTCGGAGATATTCACAATATTAAAGATTCATAATACTAAAGTAAGATTATTACATGAGCTTTTAAAAATTAAATACTACACCACATACAAAAAATTAACTCAAAGTGGATCAAAGACCTCAAAAATGTCAGTTAAAACTATACAACTCTTAGAAGAAAACATTAAGGGAAAATCTTCATGGCACTGGATTTGGAAATAATTTCTTGGATAGAACACCAAAAATACAGGCAACAATGACAAATAAATAAATAAATAAACAGGGCTTCACCAAAATTTAAAACTTTAGTCCACCAAAGCACACTATAAATAGAGTGAAAAGGCAACCCACGGAATGGAAGAAAACATTTTCAAATCACAAAGGGATTAATATCCAGAATATACAAAGAACTCCTAAAACTCAACAACAAAATAACCCAATTCAAAAATGGGCAAAGGATTTTAGATAGACATTTCTCCAAAGAAAATATACAAATGTCCAAAAGCACATGAAACAATGCTCAACATCACTAACCATCAGGGAAACACAAATCAAAACCATAATGAAATACCACTGCACACCTATGAGGATAAATACTACTTTTTAAAAAACAGAAAACAACATGTGTTGGTGAAGATACAGAGAAATTGAAACACGGGCATATTACTGCTAGGAATGTAAAATGGTCCAGCCACTGTGGAAAACAGTATGGCAACTCCACAAAAAATTAAACATAAGATTACCATGAGATCCAGAAATTCAAATTCTGGGTATATACCTAAAAGAATTGAAAGCAAGGCCTGGAACAAATATTCATATACTCATGTTCATTATTGCAGCATTCATGCAGCATTATTCACAGTAGCCAGGAAACAACCCAAATGTCCCCTGATGGATGAACGGATAAGTAAAACAAGGTGTGTACACACAATGGAATTTTATCCAGCCTTAGAAAGGAAGGAAATTCTGACACATCCCTCAACATGGATGAAACCTGAAAACATCACGCTAAGTGAAATAAGCCAGACACAAAAGGACAAGTATTGTACAACTCCACTCACGTGAGATACCTGGAATAGTAAAATTCAGAGAGACAGAAAGTAGAACGGTGGTTACTGGGAGCTGGACGGAGAGAGGAACCAGGAGTTTCTGATAAAAGGGGACAGTTTCGGTTTGGAATGACGATCAAGTTCTGGAGACCGATGATGGTGATTGGTAACAAAGCAAACGTACTCAGTGTCACTGAACAGCACACTTAAACATGGTGAACTGTGTGTCACGTGTAAACTGTGTGTCACATGTATTTTATCTTTTCGGCAAAGCCAAAGAAGTTGAATAATTAAAAGAACTGGCACCATGGCAGTCAGAGAAGAAAAAGAAATAACAGGAATCCAAATTGGAAAAGAAGTAAAACTGTCACTATTTCCAGATGACATGATATTTATTATACATAGAAAACCATAAAGATGCTGCCAGAGAACTACTAGAGTCCATCAATGAATTAGTGAAGTTGCACGATACAAAATTAACCCATTACTGACCAGAGGATTTTTGCAGAAACTAATGCCTGTGGCCTGCAATTTTTCTTTTGGCTGGTCAAAAATTAATTGTTATTCCACTAACACTTTGCAGTTATTACATTCAATAGTTACACCTGACACACCTGTAAAATCTTCTAACTTTTCATGAAATGTTGTCTTTAATACACAATTCTGTACAAGCAAAGGCTCATTCTCTCCATCACCATGAATTTCATTTTCACTTTCCGTATCAGAATCAATCACTAAGGTTTTCTGTCTTTTTGTTCATCCAATATTCACGTCGTCTGAATCAGAACTAAATTCTGAAGAACGATCATCTTCTGAGGCACTAGTATATATGCTGCTTGGACAATCAGAGAAAGTATCTGGATAAAATTCACTGAGAAATTCTTCATTCAAAATTTTGCAGTGAGTCATTTTTGAAAATTTTACGTTTATAATAAACACAAGATTGGAACAAAAACCTAACAAAGCAAAATGTGAATGACAATGACAATCATTAAGTTGTATAATGAACTCTTAATCAATTTTAAGTTCCAGCAACTTTGCACAGTGATGCTAATTGTATCACTTTCTAAAAACCTATCAATACATCTCCAGTCAATAATGTTCAGGTAACAAAAGATATATTACTATATTTCCAGTTAATACACAGAAATCTCTTGCATTCCGATACATTAACAACAAAAGATAGAAATGAGAATAAAACACTTGGGAATAAACCTACCTAAGGAGGCAAAACACTTGTACTCTGAAAACTATAAGACACTGATGAAAGACGTGGAAGATGACACAGATGAAAAGACACACCCTGTTCTTCCATTGGAGGAATCAGTATTGTCAAAATGAATCAATACTGTCAAAATGAATCAATACTGTCAAAATGACTATCCTACCCAAGGCAGTCTACAGATTCAGTGCAATCCCTATCGAATTACCAATGGCATCTGTCAAAGAACTAGAACAAAAAACTTTTTAATTTGTATGCTAATACAAAACATGACCAACCCCAACTAAAATAAATAAATTTATAAAAAAAAAAAAAAAAAGGTGACCAAATAGCCAACCCATTCCTGAGACAGGAAAACAGAGCTGGAACAATCAGACCTCTTGACTTCAGGTTATATTACAAAGCTACAGTAACCAAAACAATATGGTACTGGCACAAAAAACAGAGCTATAGATCAATGGAACAGGATAGAAGGTCCAGAAATAAATTCATGCATCTACGGTCAGTTAATCCATGACAAAGGAGGCAAGAATCTAAAATAAAGAAAAAACAATCTTTTCAATAAGTGCTGCTGGGAAAATTGGACAACTACATGTAAAAGAATGAAATTAGAACATTCTCTAACACTATACATAAAATAAACTCAAAATGGATTAAAGAACTACACATAATAAGGCTGATACTATAAAACTATTAAAAGAAAACATAGGCAGAACACTCTCTGACATAAATCGCAGCAATATCTTTTTGTATCCACCTCCTAGAGTAATAAAAATAAAAATAAACAAATGGGACTTAAATAAACTTAAAAGCTTTTACACAACAAAGGAAACCATAAACAAAATGAAAAGACAATCCACAGAATGGGAGAAAACGTCTGCAAATGAAGCAACGGACAGGAGATTAATCTCCAAAATACACAAAGAGCTCATGGAGCTCTATATCAAAAGAGCAAACAACCTAATCTAAAAATGGGCCTGCTCAGTCGCTCAGTCATGTGTGACTCTTTGCAACCCTATGGACTGCAGCCTGTCAGGCTAATCTGTATGTGGGATTCTCCAGGAATACTGGAGTGGGTTGCCATTTCCTCCTCCAAAAGATGAGCAGAAGATCTAAACAGACATTTCTCCCAAGAAGACAGATGGCCAAAAAGCACATAAAAAGATGCTCAACATCACTGATTATTAGAGAAATGCACATCCAAACTACATTGAGGCACCACCTCACGCTGGTCAGAATGACCATCGTCAGAAAGTCTACAAACAATAAATACTGGAGAAGGTGCAGAGAAAAGGGCACCCTCCTACAGCGCTGGTGGATATGTAAACTGGTATAACCACTATGAAGAACAGTATGGAGGTTCCTTAAAAAACTAAAATAACAGTACCATATGATCCAGTAATCCCATTTCTAGGCATATATCCGAAGAAAATCATAGTTTGAAAAGATACATGAATCCCAATGTTCACTGCAGCACTATCTGCAATAGAAAAGACACGGAAGCAACCTAGATGTCCATCAACAAAGGAATGGATAAAGAAGATGTGGTACATGTATACACAGTGGAATATTACTTAGCCATAAAAAATGAAATAATGCCATATGCAGCAACACGGATGGACCTTGAGATTATCATACTAATTGAAGTCAGGCAGAGAAAGAAAAATATCATATTTCACTTATATGTGGAATCTTTAAAAAAAAGATACAAATGAACTTATTTACAAAATAGAAACAGACTCACAGACTTCAAAAACAAACTTAATTTTAAAAATAAATGAAAAAAGAATTGGTGACAAGTCCTAGAGAAAATCAAGCATTTATACTCACTCTAAATATGAATACTTCAAGGAAGCAAAGCCAAAGATTGGAAATTCACTAAGCTTGGTCACTGTCTGCACTGATTCTGCAGCAGCAGAGTACATCTACCATCCAAGGGTCCTGGGCCAGGAGAAGGGGGGTGAGGAGGAACAGAACTAAGGAATTCTAGAATCAGTGCCAAAACTGAGCTGTTTCTAGGATAGTGGACAAAAATAATAAAGCCCCTGGCTACTAAATTATGGGTCCTTTCCTCAATCCAAATAAAAGAATATCTGATTAATCTAAAATACAGCCAAAATAGACCAATGAACACACAGAGTTCAAATTAAACCCCACAAGATACAGCTACTTAATTTGTGACTGGGCTTCCCTGGTGACTCAGATGATTAAGAATCTGCCTGCAATGCAGGAGACCTAGGTTTAATCCCTGGGTTAGGAAGATGCCCTGAAGAAGGGAATGGCAACCCATTCTAGTATTCCTGCCTGGAGAATTCTATGGAGAGAGGAGCCTGGCGGGCTACAGTCCATGGGGTCACAAAGAGTTAGACACAACTGAGTGACTTTCACTTTCAGTTTGTGACTAAGATCATCAATACTGCTGAAGCGACTGGACATTCAAGTAACAAAAAAAAAATACATACAACTCCTACTTTACAACATATACAAAAAGTAAATTCCAGATGAACTGTAGGCTTAAATAGGAAGTAGTTGTTCAGTCGCCAAGTCATCGTCTACTCTTTGCAATCCCATGGACTGCAGCATTCCAGGCTCCCCTGTCCTTCACTATCTCCCAGAGTTTGCTCAAAATCATGTCCCTTGAGTCGGTGATGCCATCCAACTATCTCATTCTCTGTCGTCCCCTTCTCCTCCTGCCTTCAATCTTTCCCAGCATCAGGGTTCCCTCCAATGAGTCAGCTCTTCACATCAGGTGGCCAGATAGGAGAAGTAAATCAATAAAGCATTCAGAGAAAAGCACAAGAGAACATCTTCATAACCTTGGAGTAAACAAAGATTTTTTTAAACAGGACATAAAAAATCACTAGTCATAAAAGAAAAAATTCTCATAAAGTACTATATTAAAATTAAGAATTTCTGCTCATAAGAAGATATTAAGTGAAAAGGAATCCACTGAATGAAAAAAAGACTTACTATATACATACACATACATATACATGATTAAAGGATCATACCCAGAAAACAGAAAGAATTCTTGCCAATCACTGTTAAAAACATAAACAAGTTTAAAAATGGGAAAAAGACCTGAAGACTCTTCACAAAAGATTTCCAAATGGCCAAAAAACATATGAAAAGATGCTCAAATTCTTATCATCAGAGAAATGCAAATAAAATCTTTTGTGTAATAAATACCATGACACATCGGAATGGTTAAAATTTTTTTTAAAAAATGCTAAGTATTTGTACAGATGAGAAGCAAATCACACCTCTTCTACAGTGCCAGTGGGAGTGTAAATTGGTACAACCCACTTTGGCAAACTACTTCAAAGTATCTACTAAAGATGAACAAACCCACAGCCGATAACCTAGAGGTTGCATCCTTAAGCGCAGACCTAACAAATGCAGACACACATTCACCAAAAGCCACGTACAAGAATCCTGGTAAACAGAGCCTGAGAACGACAGAAGCGCCCACCAACGGTAAGATAAAAATAAACTGTGCTGGAGTCACACAACCACAGCGTTATGGATGAAGTACAATCACATCTAACACAGAGGGATTTCACAAACGCTGATGAGTGAAAGAAATCAGACACAGAACAGTGCATACCATAAGGTTCCATGTATGTAAGTTCAAAACTAAGCTCACCTATTAAAGCCAGGTCAGTGGTCCCTCTCCGTGGAAGAGAGAGGAACCAGACAAGGAAACGGGATGGGCCTCTGGGCTGCTAGCCATGTTGTTTTTCAGTCTGTATTCAGGACCACAACAGTGTGTTTAAAGCGCTTCAAGCTGGGCATGGGCGATTACGTACTACTGTTTATTTCAGCTTCAAGTCACAAATTTAAACTGAGTATGCTGTGTCAGAGTCCACCAGTTCAGACGTGATTATTTCTTTATTCCAAGGTATGACTTGGCAGAGTGTTCTCAATTTTCTAGATCAGTAACTACACAAACCGGGCAATTCTCAACCAGCATTTTCCACCCAAAACCAAGAGACTGAGTTTGAAAGAAGGTAGTTAGAAGAAGGAAGAGGTAAACACAAATACCCCATATTTACATATATTACATTGTTATGAAAACACAAATACACACAACCATAACGTGCTCCAGTGCCATGAGGAAAAGGTGAAAACATCAAAGTAGGCTGCTGAGACCAAGCCTGCTTCCCGACCCCCGGCAGGAGCGCAGGACACGGACCAACAACGGAGGGCTCCCTTCAGATGCTGCTTCCAGAGCACAAAGGACTTCTGCTCTGGGCCCTCAGTCCCATCGACCTTGGGTCTTCACACCCAAACGCCAGGCTTCGGAAAGGGGTGTGCTAACCAGGACGAGGGACCCGGCGGGGCTGCGGAGGCTCGCTCCTGGGCAGGGCTAGGAGACCAAGCTCGGCCCTTGCCCGGTGCCTGCGAGGGCCACCCAGGTCCTCCCGGATACCCACCCGCACACTTGCCTACCGTGCCGGGTCACGGGGGTGCGGGTCACGGGGGACCCGGGCCACTGAGGTGCGGGCCAAGGGGGAGCCGGGCCACTGAGGTGCGGGCCAAGGGGGAGCCGGGCCACGGGGATGCGGGTCACGGGGGAGCCGGGCCACGGGGGAGCCGGGCCACGGAGGAGCCGGGCCACGGAGGTGCGGGCCAAGGAGGAGCCGGGTCACGGGGAAGCCAGGCCACGGGGGAGCCGGGCCACGGAGGTGCGGGCCACGGGGGAGCCGGGCCACGGGGGTGCGGGTCACGGGGGAGCCGGGCCACGGGGGAGCCGGGCCACGGGGGAGCCGGGTCACGGGGGAGCGGGTCACGGGGGAGCGGGTCACGGGGGACCCGGGCCACGGGGGAGCCGGGCCACGGAGGAGCCGGGCCACGGAGGTGCGGGCCAAGGGGGAGCCGGGCCACGGGGGTGCGGGTCACGGGGGAGCCGGGCCACGGGGGAGCCGGGCCACGGAGGAGCCGGGCCACGGAGGTGCGGGCCAAGGAGGAGCCGGGTCACGGGGGAGCCGGGCCACGGGGGAGCCGGGCCACGGAGGTGCGGGCCAAGGGGGAGCCGGGCCACGGGGGTGCGGGTCACGGGGGAGCCGGGCCACGGAGGAGCCGGGCCACGGAGGTGCGGGCCAAGGAGGAGCCGGGTCACGGGGGAGCCGGGCCACGGGGGAGCCGGGCCACGGAGGTGCGGGCCAAGGGGGAGCCGGGCCACCGGGGAGCCGGGTCACGGGGGAGCCGGGTCACCGGGAAGCCGGGCCACGGGGGAGCCGGGCCACGGGGGTGCGGGCCACCGTCCACCGCCGGGAGGGTGGCCGGCCCAGGACGAGCCCGGGGCGAGCAGGACGCAGGCGGCACCCAAGCACTCCCGGGTGCGCACAGGTGACTAGACGGAACCGCGCCGGGATAGGGAGGGACGGAGCCCGGCGGAGGCGCGCCGCGGGGACCCTGAGGGAGGAGGGGAGGGCCCGAGAGGAGGCGAGGGGCAGACCGGCGGGCGGAGGCCGACGAGGCGGGCGGAGGGCGCTCACCGTGGACTCCCGCACTTGGCTGTGGAAGTGCTGCTCCCGCGCCGACACCTCGTCCTGCCCTTCCATCCTCCTTCATGCCCGCCGCCTCGCCGCCCGCGCGCTCCGCCGCACCATCGCCTACCGGCTCGAGGGGCTGGACGGCCGCCCCGCCGGCCGGGACGGGACTGGGCGGACAGTCGGCCGCTACAGGGACCGGGACCACGACCCCGGCTGCTACCACGGCCGCCGTCTCAACCGCCCCCTGAGGAGAAGCCGCTCGGTCGGCCGAGGGCGGGCGCCTCGCGGGCCGGGGCGGGGCAGGGGGCGGGGCGTGACGTCAGAGGAAGGCGCCGCACGTCAGAGGGGCGCGCCGGGGGCCCGTGAAGGGGGGTGGGGCGTGAGGCCGGGGGCGGGGCCTGGCGGGCCGGACTTGGGGCCACGCCCCTCGCGGGAGCCCGCAAATTCCCGCCTAGGGCCCGGTGAGGAGCTCGCTGTTGGGGTCGGGTTTCGCGTGAGCGCGAGCTAACGGGGGCGAGGGCGGGCCGGGGACGACCCTGTGTGGCAGCTGCAGTCCGCTGCCCTCACCGGCACCGGCCCCTCCAGCTCCCTGGGCGGTGTCCGCTGGGAGGTCTCCGGCGGGAACCGTCACTCCGCCCGAGTGAGTGAAAGGTCGGAAAGCCCGGAAACGTGGCTTCCCTGGATCTGACCAGCGGTCGGGCTGCCGCTTGCCTGGGACCTCCCCACCGGGAAGACGTAGCTAGCCCTGCATGTGCGGCGCTCGCCGGATCGGAGGGCGGGGGTGTTCTCGGGCCCCCCAGAGGCCCTCCACCCAGCAGTTAGTTTGCGGACGCGCAAGGGTTCCAAACAGGTAAAGTTAAAAAGTTAATCGTTCAGTCGTATCCGACTCTCTGTGACCCCACGGACTGCAGCCCGCCAGGCTCCTCTGTCCATGGGATTCTCCGGGTAAAAATACTGGAGTGGGTTGCCATGCCCTCCTCCAGGGGATCTTCCCGACCCAGGGATCGAACCCGCGCCTTCTGCATTGCAGGCGGATTCTTTACCATCTGAGCCGCCAGGGAAGCTAATCATCTATAGTCCCGTATGGCAGCTGCAGTTCGCTCCCCTCACCAGCACCAGCTCCGCCAGTTCCCTGGGCCGTGTCAGTCCCCTACAAAAGTTCTCCCAGCGCGCAGTCCCTAAGTCCAACAGAGCTACCCTAGGTGCCCCACTAACACAATCGGCTGTATACCACTGCTTTGGGGGCTGCCCTGGTGGCTGGGACAGTAAGGAATCAGTCTGCAAAGGAGGAGACCCAGGTTCGATCACCGGGTTGGGAGGATCCCCTGGAGAAGGGAATGTTTACCCACTCCAGTGTTCTGGCCTGGAGAATCCCATGGACAGAGGAGCCTGGCGAGCTACAGTCCATGGGGTCACAAAGAGTTAGACACGACTGAGCCACTAACACACAACAACCACTGCTTTTACACTGGCTTCCGAAGGTCCTGGGCTTGAAATAAACATTCCGTGCCACTGTACTCTTCACAATTCTATATAGTAAAGTGCACAGAAGCACAGCTCCTTGTACAGGATGCACACACGGAACAGTGCACGCCAGACACATGAACTGACTGACGTGATTGGACATAGGAACACAGGTTCGCATTTTGAAAGTTCACAACTTGAAAGTTCGGATGTAGGGGCCTTAATGTAGTTTACCCCCATTTTGCATTAAATACCTTTTTGTTGTCGTTTTGCAATAAAGACGACTTCAAAGGAATATTTCATTTTACTTTTAGGTTTGGGGAGTATAAGGAAGCCACTTAAATTGCTGTTGCCTGTGAGCTTTTGGCATCTCTAAGAACTCTTAGGAAACGAGACAGTCTACAGATTGCTTGCAGGTTATTTTTATGATGTAAATTTATTTTGAAGTATCTTTTTGTGATTTTGAATTAAAATTTTTTCGTGACTCCAACTCTTTTTGATGGCCCCTAAAGAGCTTCTAAGGCCTCCAGATACTGTGCATATAATGCCTCATGCCAGAAAATGGTGGTGAGGACTCGGAGAGCATGAAACTTGTCCTGAGCCAGTACTGCTACTGCCATAGGCTTATAAGAAACCAGGAACTACTTCCAACTAGTTAAATCCTGCGCTCATCTTTATTTTGTATAAGTCTCAGTGCCCTAAAGAACCAGGGAAAGACAAAGAAATATCTGTTTTTCTGAACACCCAGCTTCTGAGAGCTGAGTTAAATACCTGCCTGAAATGACCTGGATAATTTCTGGAATAACCTCTCCAAAGCAGAGATTAATGAGATCCCATTTAAGATGTGTGACATTTAGAGACATATTCCAGAAAGTCAATACATGTGGCATTTCTGATCTTTCAACACTCCAGCCATCTAGACCTTTTTATTTCCTTTTATGCATCTGTCTGCAGAGGTTCAGAGAAGGCAATGGCACCCCACTCCAGTACTCTTGCCTGGAAATTCCCATGGACGGAGGAGCCTGGTAGGCTGCAGTCCATGGGGTTGAGAAGAGTCGGACACGACTGAGTGACTTCACTTTCGCTTTTCACTTTCATGCATTGGAGAAGGAAATGGCAACCCACTCCAGTGTTCCTGCCTGGAGAATCCCAGGGACGGTGGAGCCTGGTTGGCTGCCGTCTATGGGGATTCACAGAGTCGGACACGACTGAAGCGATTTAGCAGCAGCAGCAGCAGCAGCAGAGGTTCACTTACATTTGATCTGAGTTGTTTTCCTGTCTTTGGTACTTACAACACTGAGCCCAGGCGAGTAGACCTCAAAAATGGCCACAAGCTCTTCCTTCTACTCTCACCCCTTTGCCTTGTGGCTTTCCCCTCCTCCTAGCAAGGAGCAGAGCCTATTTTCCACCCCTTGAATCTGGGTCTGAACATGTGACTTGCCTTGGCCAAAGGAACATCAGAAAATAGGATACTCTTGAGAAGTGCTTATGTGTTTGTACTTGCCCCTTCTGACAGCCCCTGGGACCCTCCAACTGCCACTGTGCACTATCGTCCCGCCCAGCTGGAAGGGGTGGCCCAGGTATCTGTCACCCCAGCTGACATTCACTCTTCTGCATCCCCCTAAAATAGGAAGCCCCCAAACACAGGTTTTCGCCCCTGCTGAAAGCACTGAAATACAGTGTTCTCATTAACCGTAGAACAAAAATCAAACTCCTCCACCAGCACTCAAAACCTTGACTTTGGGACCCCATCCTGCCCTTCCAAGTTCTCCCCACTTCTCTGCCTAAAGAGCGCTTTCCTGCAGCCTGGCTTCCTCCTCTCACCAACCCCCTGGGTCTTCCCATTGCCAGCGCCTAGAACATTTGCCACTTCCATGCCCTCTTTCCTCCTCTTCAGATTCAGAGCTACCACTCTTTACTGTCCACACTAAGACCTTCCTTCCCCACAAAGTTTTTCCTGGGCAATTCTAGGCTCTTTAGTCATTCATTCAAACACAGGAACACACGATGGAAAGAAGACGGCTTCAGTCCCTGCTCTGGGGGAGCTTAGAGTCCAAGAGAACCGAGGGCACACAGCATTCATCTAACACTTGGCACACACATCCTTGTATTTCACCTCTGCTTTTCACATATCTGTGTCCACCCACAGTCAGAGTGCGAGCTCTGTAAGGTCCGGAGTATCTCCTCCTGCACTCTGTAAACTTCTGTGTACTTCCTGCAATACCTCTTAGAAAAGAAGAAATGAAAGTGAAAGTCATGTCCAAATCCTTGCGATCTCATGGGCTATACAGTCCATGGAATTCTCTAGGCCAGAATAATACTGGAGCAGGTAGCCATTCCCTTCTCCAGGGGATCTTCCCAACCCAGGGATTGAACCCAGGTCTCCCACATTGCAGGGGGGTTCTTTACCTGTTGAGCCACTAGGGAAGCCCAATATCATCTATTAGAATGCTTTGCCAAACATAGACACTTCCCAAGTGTTTATTAGCCAATAAATTGGTTACCCTGAGAAATTTTCCAAAGGCTTCTTCAAACGTCAGTAAGTCTTCAGATATCTATACTGATGTAGATAATTGGGTGGTCGTTGCCAGTGTGTTCGCCATGCTGATGTATGTGTCCACAGATGAGAATACTGCTCGTTGCTATGTACTCTGGTTTCACTATCATATCGTGTCTTTGAACCTGCCAAGATTTGGGATGGTTTCCTTCATTCTACTAGACCTTGCTTTGATTCTAACTTGATCACAATGAGATCAAATTGCTAAGACATAAGGACATAGAGACCATTTTTGTTTTGTCTTTACGCCCCATACAAAACCCAGCCAAGCAACGCTCACGTGTAAACTGAGTTCCTTCCCGCCTCTGTTAAAGGGCTTCTTTCTTTCCCTTACCCAAGCACTCACAGTGGAGAGATAAACAAGCAAAAATCTACTAGCAAGCCAGCTGTCTATCCACAGTGAAAAATACAAACAAACTGTGATATGTTCACGAAATGGAATTTTACCCTGGCAGGAAAAATCCACAAACCGCAGCCGTAAGCAACAATACGAGTGAGTCTCTACATCAGCACTGAGCAGAAAACCCTCCCCCAGCTTCCCAGTGCACTGAGAATCAAACCCTCGCTCCTCACTGAGACCTCTGGGGACCCCGGATCCCACCCCTGCCCACCTCTGCAGCCCCCGCCTCACCCCATCGCCTTTGTCCGGAACGCGCTTCCCAGGGGTCAGGACTGCGCCCTCGTCACTCAACGCTGCAGCGTGAGTGGTGAGTGTCATCGACACAAACCAGCCCGGACGCTCGCCCACTGCACCGCGTTCTCCTTTCCTCTGAACAGCACTATGGTTTACGTATGGGCTTGTTTCTGTCCAGTCTAATTTGTCTGGTTCGCCATTTCCAGCACCAAGCACAGTGCCTGGCAAATATCAGGAGCTCAGTAAGTCTTTCTTAGATCAAGAACTAAACGTGTGCATGAGAGAGAAAGAGAGAGGTGACCGGAGGGAGGGATAAAGTGAGAAAGAGAGATGGGGTGGGAACTAGCTTTTGTAGAATAACCACTACACTCCTGGTGTCTTGCGTGCGTTGTGTAATTTAACCATCACAGCAACCCTGTGAAATAGGCGCTGTTGGCTCTGTTTTACCACTGAAGACCCTGAGAAGGGGATAAGGAACCTGACCTGTCCACACAGTCCACATTCGAACCCGAGTCCATCTGATCACTAACTCCTGTCCTTCCCACAGCACAATTGCCCCTTACGCTGCTGGACTCTTCCTTGGACTATACTGCCCGTGGGGTCACAAAGAGCCAAACCCGACTGAGTGACTTTCACTTTCACAATTGCCGCTTGCCATGCAATAAAACCACAGCCTGAGTTCATCGTGGGTGACATGGAGGAGAACTTCTAGGCCCCTCTGTTGGAGATTCTGCCCTAACCACTCACCTCCCCTTCCCCTGAAGTTTTCCCACCCTTACGTGTGCCTGAGTACGTGCTGAAACCTACCAGTCAGTCCAGGCTCCCTCTGCCCAGAGCTGCAGCGGTGGTGGAGCGCTCAGGGCTCTCCAGAGGAAAAGAGCCAAGAGGAGGTGCAGAGAGACAGACACGATAGACAGGTAGACAGGACAGATGGATGGAGAGATAGATAGACATATAGATAGAAGGATAAGCAGATGGCTAGACACAATAGATAGACTGATAGACACAATGGACAGATAGATGGATAGATAGACAGACATGATGGATAAATAGATAGACGGATAGGCCAAATGGGTGGATACATAGATAGATAGACAGATGGCCACAATATGGTTCCTACTTCCGTCTCATAAAAAGCCAAAGTTCCTTGGGGAAGTGGTTGATTCTAGGGCTGAGGTGAGAAATATACAAGATAAGCCAGAAGCATCTTGTAGTGCCAGAAAAGAAGAAAGTGATCAGGGAGTTCCCTGACAGTCCAATGGCTAAGACTCTATGCTCTCACTGCTAGGGTCCCGGGTTCTATCCTTGGTCGGGGAACTAAGATCCCACAAGCTGCAGGACACGGCCAAAAACAAAAGACAAAGCAGTGATCAAAACCCAAATCAATAAAGGCCTGGGGGTACGACAGAGGGACACAGGCACCAGCCTGAGAGTTAAAGCAAACATAACTTGAACATAAAAATAGATAGCAAAGTATTGGGTTAGAATCAAAGCATAAAATAAATATTCATGAGTCAATACTGATACAAACAAATGTTAACTTTGTTACATTCTCCCCCTCTGAGAAGTGGAGCCTACCTCCCCACCCCTGAGTGTCACTAAATTTATTGACCTGCTTCCAAAAAACAGACAAAAGGAGGAAAAGTCAAGGAACTGCGGAGGAGAAACCTGGGGTCAGTATGAGTGCCAGCAGGGGCAGCATGCCCCCTGGATGTGGGGTAGTGAGAATGGCCCTTCACCCATGAGGTCTTCCTCCCCAACGCACACCCTCACTCCAACCATGAGAAAAACGTCAAACCAACCCAGACTGACCTGTGATCTACAAAACACCAGACCAATACACCCCAAAGTCGTCAAGGTCATCAAAAACAAGGGCAGTCTGGGAAACTGTCTCAGTCCAAGGGAGGCTCAGGTTGACAGCACATCAGCACGGGTTCACTGGTTGTGATAAACGTACTGTAGTAAGAGGAGGACAGCAAGGGAACCTGGATGTGGGGACACGGGGACTCACCATCTTTGCAACTTTTCTGTAAATTGGAAGTCTAAAGTTTATTTTTTTAATAAGGAAGAGAAAGAATACCAGGTAGCTTTCAAAATCTCCAGGAGGATCAGAGAACCAGGTTTGAAGGAATGATGCCCCAACCAAAAGCTGGTCCCTTGAAGATACCAGTGCACCATTTCTGAGTATAGCATGTCCACAACTTACTTGATGGTAGTAACTTTTTTTTTAAATTTGACCGAGTCATGCAGCATGCGAGATCTTAATTCTGCAAACAGGGACCAAGCCCACGCCCCTGCTTTGGAAGCAAAGAATCTTAACCACTGGACTGCCAGAGAAGCCCCCCAACACTGTTATAAGTGCAAGCTCACTCTGCTCCCCGCGCAACAAAACCCTAGGAATCTGAGACAAGGTGACCGAGAAGACCACTAGTCTGTGACACTGGACATTAGTCTCTGTCTCAAAATAGCCATCTCACGGGGGTCTGGATGCCAGGCTCTTCCATAGATCAGAGGTGGGGGAGGTGAGGGAACAAAAATGTCATTGTTGTCAGTCACTCGGTTGTATCCAACTCTTTGCGACCCTATGGACTCTAGCCCACCAGGCTCCTCTGTCCATGGGATTCAGTAGGCAAGAATACTGGAGTGGGGTGCCATTTCCTTCTCCAGGGGATCTTCCCCACCCAGGGATTGAATCCAGGTCTCCTGCACTGCAGATGGATCCCTTACTGTCTGAGTTACCAGGGAAGCCCAAAAAAGGCCATTAATCTTGCAAATATCTCCTAGAATATCAAGCCTGAGGCAGGAGATGTGTTAATTTCTTTCTTCCTGCCATCCACATGTGGACAAGGTTCTGAACAAAGGCACTTTAGCTTAACAGTTAGGCGGAGGTGCGGGATTCTCTGAGGCGGGCCATTATGTATGATTATAATAGCAACAGCAAAGAAAAGCAAGTCAAAGCAACAGTTCCAACACCGAGGCCATTGTTGTTACTCAGTTGTATCTGACTTTTCGACTCCGTGGACTATAGCCTACCAGTTTTCTCTGTCCATGAAATTCTCCGGCTAAGAATACTGGAGTGGGTTGCCATTCCTTTCTCCAGGGGATCTTCCTGACCTAGGATCAAACCCGCGTCTCCTGCACTGCAGGTAGATTCCTTACTGTCTGAGCCACCAGGGAAACCCAACATGGAGGCAGAACTGGCCTTTCCCTGCCTTCTAAGGCTTCTCCTAAGTCACTTCTTTTTTTTTTTTCTTTTTTTTTTTTTTTTTTCCCTAAGTCACTTCTAAGACCTTTCCTCTCCAGACCCTGGCTCATCTGCAGAGCCTGTGTCATGAGCACACATCTGAGCGGCAAAGGAAAGGAGAGATGTTTTCCCTTCTCTCATGTCAGGTGGGGGGGGGGGTCCCTGCTTCATAGGGATGGGAAGTCCTCTGACATAGGAAGGGGCTTCGAATATTGTTCAGCCGAAAGGAATTATATGGTCCAAATACAGAGTTCTCTAATGGTCCAGTGTGATCCAAGTATAAAATCTAGATTGTAAAGAAGTGAATGGACTTCTGAATTTTGGTAGGTGATGGCCATCCAGTGGTTTGCTGGAGACCCCCAGCACTGGTTTGTGAAAGCCAGTTGTTTATTTTTAGGAATTTCACAGTTATTAAACACAACATCATTTAAAACTAAATCATATAAACGTTGTTGTTGTTGTTGTTTAGTCAATAAGTCATCTCTGACTCTTTTGTGACCCATGAACTGTAGCCCACCAGGCTCCTCTGTCCATGGGATTCTCCAAGCAAGAATCCTGCAGTAGGTTGCCATGTCCTCCTTCAGGGGATCTTCCAGACCCAGGGATCAAACCTGGGTCTCCTGCTTGGCAGCTGAATTCTTTACTGCCGAGCCACCAGGGAAGCCCTATATAAACTTACAGTTAATTATATTTCAAAAGGTAAAAGCTACTGAAAATCCATCATGTCGGAATTCCTTTATTACACTTCCTTGAGTCTATTCCATCTTCTTTATGCCAATGTGCTGCCCCTTATGCGGTGACCTCTCACTGGGAGCTGGGATCGGCCGTGCCGGGAGCCAGTGGAAACCAGGAAACGCTGCAAACCAGAGCCTTTCCTGCCCCCTTGTCAAATGTTGTTAGTTACAGCACACCAGTGAAGCCAGCAAAGATTTTAGAAAGAGCCTAAAATGAAGATTTTCCATATCTTGGGCTGAAGTCAAACCACAGACGGTCAGAGTGGTCATCCTTTCATGGAAACTGAGCGAGACTTGCTGATGGGGGTCATGTCAAGTGTCCGGAGCACTGGACCGAGGGGTCTCCTGAGGGAGAAACAGGAAAACAATCCTGAATCTGTGAAAGTACATAAACATTGAGAAACACCTATTACTGTAGGCCAATGAAACACCAGCAGTTTGTCTACTTATTAGTGTTTTAAAGGGGCAAAATGAAGTCATTATTCCCTAATGCAGGAGGGCCGTGTGCAAGTCCAGGTTAAACCATTGACCTCAGACTGGGACTCGAACCCAGCCAAAGCCTTGCTTGGGACTTGAACACACGTGGCTGGAACTCAAACCCAGCAAAAAACCATGGTACCTGGTTTTAGGACCTAATGAGGCTCAGGTTCTTAATGTCTCATCAAAGGAAGAATCCGCTGAGAGGTGAGTGGCGGGTGAGAGGTGGATTTATTCAGATGCAGAGAGAAGTGTACGCCACCGACAGAGTGTGGGCCACCGCAGAGGGCGAGCGTGGCCCTGAGACTCGGCGTGGCTAGTTCTTATAAGCTGAGTAATTTCATATGCTAATGAGTGGGAGGATTATTCCAGCCATTTTTGGGAAGGAGTGGTTTCCAGAATTTGGGCCACTGCCCACTCCTTGGTCTTTTAACAGTGCCTTGGAACTGTCATCTGACAGATGACCATTATATCTACTGCTGTGGGCAAGAATCCCTTAGAAGAAATGGAGTAGCCATCATTGTCAACAAAAGAGTCCGAGGTGCAGTACTTAGATGCAATCTCAAAAATGACAGAATGATCTCTGTTCGTTTCCAAGGCAAACCATTTAACATTACGGTAATCCAAGTCTATGCCCCGACCAGTAATGCTGAAGAAGCTGAAGTCGAACAGTTCTATGAAGACCTACAGGACCTTCTAGAACTAACACCCAAAAAAGATGTCCTTTTCATTATAGGGGACTGGAATGCAAAAGTAGGAAGTCAAGAAATACCTAGAGTAACAGGCAAATTTGGTCTTGGAGTACAGAGTGAAGCGGGGCAAAGGCTAACAGAGTTTTGCCAAGAGAACACACTGGTCATAGCAAACACCCTCTTCCAAAACACAAGACTCTACACGTGGACTTCACCAGATGGTCAACACCAAAATCAGATTGAGTATATTGTTTGCAGCAAACATGGAGAAGCTCTATACAGTCAGCAAAAACAAGACCGGGAGCAGACTGTGGCTCAGATCATGAACTCTTTATCGCCAAATTCATATTTAAATTGAAGAAAGTAGGTAAAACCACTAGACCGTTCAGGTATGACCTAAATCAAATCACTTACGATTATACAGTGGAAGTGACAAATAGATTCAAGGGATTAGATCTGATAGAGTGCCTGAAGAACTATGGGTGGATGTTCATGACATTGCACAGAAGGCAGTGATCAAGACCATCCCCATGGAAAAGAAATGCAAAAAAGCAAAATGGTTGTCTGAAGAGGCCTTACAAATAGCTGAGAAAAGAAGAGAAACTAAAGGCAAAGGCAAAAAGGAAAGATATACCCATGTGAATGCAGAGTTCCAAAGAATAGCAAGGAGGGATAAGAAAGCCTTTCTCAGTGATCAGTGCAAAGAAATAGAAGAAAACAATAGAATGGGAAAGACTAGAGATCTCTTCAAGAAAGTTAGAGATACCAAGGGAACATTTCATGCAAAGATGGGTACAATAAAGGACAGAAATGGTATGGACCTAACAGAAGCAGAAGATATTAAGAAAAGGTGGCAAGAACACACAGAAGAACTATACAAAAAAGATGTTCATGACCCAGATAATCACAAGTGGTGTGATCACTCACCTAGAGCCAGACATCCTGGAATGTGAAGTCAAGTAAGTCTTAGGAAGCATCACTATGAACAAAGCTAGTGAAGGTGATAGAGTTCCATTTGAACTATTTCAAATCCTAAAAGATGATGCTGTAAAAGTGCTGCACTCAATATGCCAGCAAATTTGGAAAAGTCATCAGTGACCCCAGGACTGGAAAAGGTCAGTTTTCATTCCAATGCCAAAGAATGTTCAAGCTGCCACACAATTGCACTCATGTCACATGCTAGCAAAGTAATGCTCAAAATTCTCCAAGCCAGGCTTCAACAATATGTGAACCATGAACTTTCAGATGTTCGAGCTGGATTTAGAAAAGGCAGAGAAACCAGAGATCAAATTGCCAACATCCATTGGATCATTGAAAAAGCAAGAGAGTTCCAGAAAAACATCTACTTCTGCTTTACTGACTACGCCAAAGCCTTTGTGTGAATCACAACAAACTGGAAAATTCTGAAAGAGATGGGAATACCAGACCACCTCACCTGCCTCCTGAGAAATATGTATGCAGGTCAAGAGGCAACAGTTAGAACTAGACATGAAACAACAGACTGATTCCAAATTGGGAAAGCAGTACATCAAGGCTGTATATTGTTACCCTGCTTATTTAACTTATGTGCAGAGTACATCATGCAAAACGCCAGGCTGGTTGAAGCACAAGCTGGAATCAAGATTGCCAGGAGAAATATCAATAACCTCAGATATGCAGATGACACCACCCTTATGGCAGAAAGTGAAGAACTAAAGAGCCTCTTGATGAAAGTGAAAGAGGAGAGTGAAAAAGCCAGCTTAAAGCTCAACATTCAGAAAACTAAGATCATGGCATCCGGTCCCATCACTTCATGGCAAATAGATGGGGAAACAGTGGAAACAGTAGCTGACTTTGTTTTTGGGGGCTCCAAAATCACTGCAGATAGTGACTGCAGCCATGAAATTAAAAGACGCTTGCTCCTTGGAAGAAAAGCTATGACCAACCTAGACAGAATATTAAAAAGCAGAGACGTTACTTTGCCAACAAAGGTCCATCTAATCAAAGCTGTGGTTTTTCCAGTGGTCATGTATGGATGTGAGAGTTGGTCTATAAAGAAAGCTGAGTGCTGAAGAATTGATGCTTTTGAACTGTAGTGTTGGAGGAGACTCTTGAGAGTCCCTTGGACTTCAAGGAGATCCAACAAGTCAATCCTAAAGGAAAGAAATCAGTCCTAAATATTCACTGGAAGGACTGATGCTAAAGCTGAAACTCCAATACTTTGGCCACCTGATGTGAAGAACGGACTCCTTGGAAAAGACCCTGGTACTGGGAAAGATTGAAGGCAGGAGAAGGGGACGACAGAGGATGAGATGGTCGGATGGCATCACCAACTAGATGGACTTGAGTTTGAGCAAGCTCTGGGAGTTGGTAATGGACAGGGAAGCCTGGCGTGCTTCAGTCCATCGGGTCGCAAAGAGTCGGACACGACTGAGTGACTGAAATGAAGTGGAACTGTCATGGCACCTCTGGGTGTGTCATTTCACTTGCTGACTGAGGATCAAGGTCCAGTGTTGTCTGCCATCTTGGTCCCATTTGATTCTAATCGGTTTATGTTGTGTCCTTGGGCTGTGTCATTCTTTCAAAAGCTGTGCCCTGCCCCTTTCCCTCCTGTTACACACGTGCAGAGAAGGGACAGAGGTGCTGATCTGAGTCTATTCATTTCTCTGGACCACCATAACAAAGTACCCAGGCTGGGCAGCTTAGACAATAGGAATTTATCTTCTCACAATTCTGGAGGCTGGAAGTCTGAGATGAAAGTGTGGACAGGGTCATTGCTCCCATGGCCTGTCTCCTCCTCATGTCCTCACATGGCTATCCCTCTGTGTCCATCTTGTCGACATCATCAGATGTCAAATGGGATAGGAATGTGGTCTCAGATCTCACTGTCCTGGGTTTGAATGTCAACTTTACCGCGTCTCAGTTTCTGGACCTTGGACAGTTTACTTACCAGCTCTGCCTTTTCTCTTATCTATTAATGGAAATGGGCCTCCCAAATGACCAAGGTGCTTGCCTGATGTGGTTATTCTAACTACATGACGAATCCATAAAGGCAAGGACATTGTGACAGTTCGCTATCGTCATCCTCACCTTCATCTGAAAAGCCAGGATCTAAGTGTGGATTGCGCTGATATTTACACGATGGGTTATGTATTTATGAAACAGCCACAAATTTCTAAGAAAGTCATGGCAAACTTGTAACTCTTGCATAAGAGACTAAAGACTAAAGAATGCTTTTTTTAAATTTTAATAACTTTTTGCCATGCCACGAGGCATGCAGGATCCTAATTCCTTGACCAGGGATTGAACCCACCCCTGGCAGTGGAAGCACAGAGTCCTAAGTACTGGACGGCAGGGAAGTCCCTGAAAGGATGCTTTAAATGGTTGAAAGGAGCTTTAACTTGCCAAGAAATTGTCTGGCTATAGTTCTGTAAGAGCTGAGACTTACAAGGACTAATCAGAGCAAACAAAGGGACGTGGATGGGAATTAGCTGGGGAAAATTGCAGGGAATCATGGGAATTTAAATCCACAGCTAAAAATAGCACTCTCCTCCACTTCCTCTTCAGCTTTTGGTGTCAGTTCCTGATTTTAACAAGATTCTGTCTTAGATAAATCATGTGGATTTCACCCATCCCTCTCTAACTCTCACTGAAGTATGAATAAAGAGATGATCAAGAGTCCGCTAGCAGAAGAAAGGCGAGAAGAGGCCTGAATAATTCCTGTGTGCCCAGAATTGGTCCTTTATTCCCCCCGCCTGCGCCGTGTGCTGTTGGCTTACCTTAGCGTGTACCCGCGGGCCCCAGCCTCTACACAGTAACCATCCGACAGCCATGGACTGGGGACCCCAGGAATTCCAAGACAAGGAGAGACTTGCAGAGACATCTTTCAAGTCTGTCCCCAGGCAGTGTACACACAAAAGCACTGTCTCTCTGCTCAGGAGGAGGGCAGCTTTCACACCCAGGAGCTCGCTGAATGGCAGGAAGGGAAGCAGCAGGGAAAGAAGACGAGGTGCCCCAGGCCAGCAATCAAGGAGGGGGATGGATGCACAGAGGCGGAGCACGGGTCCTGCGCCCACCGCAGACTGCCCTACGGGGAGAGCAGCTCCGCCCCAGGAGACATCGCTTGCCAACAAAAGTCCATACAGCCAAGGCTACGGTTTTTCCATGTACAGATGTGAGATTTAGACCATAAAGAAAGTTGAATACTGAAGAATTTATGCTTTCAAATTGTGGAAAAGACTCTTGAAAGTCCCTTGGACTGCCAGGAGATCAAACCAGTCAATCCTAAAGGAAATCAACCCTGAGTATTCATTGGAAGGACTGATGCTGAAGCTCTAATAATTTGGCCACCTGACCAATTCACTGGAAAAGACCCTGATGCTGGGAAAGATTGAGGGCAAGAGGAGAAGGTGGCAACAGAGGATGAGATGGTTGGATGGCATCACCGACTCAATGGACATGAATCGGAGCAAACTCCAGGAGACAGTGGACAGGGAAGCTTGGCATACTGCAGTCCATGGTGTCACAAAGAGTCAGACACGACGTCGTGACTGAACAACCACAAAGAGGAAAAAGAGGGAAGTGTGAGGAAGGCACGTTTAAGAAGTCAGGCCTTCTCTTTCCCTTTTTTTCCTCTGGGTGCACCCAGGGCAGTAAAGGCATCTCTGCCCTCTTACAGGCACATCTACGCCACCCTTCTCACCACTTGCTGAGTCATCCACTGACTAGTCCTTATTGCATGTATTTAACCAGTCGTATGTGGATAGACATTCAGGTTGTTTAGACTTTTGTATTCCTGTATAAATGATGTTACGCAAAGATCCTTGTACATATTTACTGCACACTTGTACAAACCTTGGAGGCGGTCCCCCACATCCTCCTTGGGAGTTTCTTCTCCTTTGCTCCCTCCTGGGAGTTTCCAGATGAAGTCAAAGCAGCCCAGGTGCTTTCAGCAAAGGCCACATCACGCCCAGGCCCCCTCCCAGCAGAGCGTTCTGGCGGGATCTGGTGGAGACAGAGTCAGAGCTGCCTGGCAGGGGGTGGGTCACATTCTGAGTCTCCGCTTGCCACCAGGCCTGGGAGAGGAGACAGTGCCTGTAGGCAAGTCAGGGAGTCCACCAGGAGGACGCAGACCTCACCCGGGCGTCCCCAGGGGCTGCAGCCCCAACCACAGGCCCCCTGAGGACAGCTGCCTGCCTGGATCAGCAACCTGCAGTGAAGCTCTTCCCCTGCCACTGAGGTGTAACCCTTGAGAGCCAGGCCCAAAAGTGAGCACGTGGAGACGGGGCGCGGGCTGGGGTTGGTGGCTCCACTGAGAGCGTTGTCTTGTTCCCATGCTGTGCTTGCCACGTTCCTTTCAAACATTTAACTTTCCAGATCAGCTTTGCTGTAGTTTGTTGTTACCCCCGAACCCATCCAAATTCTCTCAGTCTTAGGTTGGATTTGAGTTATGGAGAATTGCCTTTTTTTTTAAACAACATTTGAGTCTTCCTGTTTAAAGCAAGGAATGGTTTCGTGAGCATCTAAGAGAACTGACATCTTTCTATTGGCTCTTGGCTCTGGGGTTGCAAACCATGCCCAGCAGCCAGAACCCTGAGAAGTTCCTCCAAGACTGCTGCTCACTGCAGTCTGGTCTGCCCCAGGGCTCCTCGCGCCCCAGGGGGCAGCAGAAGGCGCCTCACCAGGGCCCCTCTGCCAAGCGTCACTGAAGGAGCTGGAAGGGCTCATCTGTGTAGCTTGTAAAGCTGGTCAGGAATATCTTGATCACCTTTATGGGCTCCTGGGCACTGGCATCGCTAAACATCCTGCTACTAATGTTCTTCTTTTACAGCATTTTTAAACCAAGTTTCAAGTGAGTGTCATAAAAATCACTCTATCCAGGAAGTCAGCGCCATAATCCCCAGACATAAACTGTGAGAGCAAAATGGAGGGTGCTGTGGGGCCACCGGACGTGCCTCCAGTCTGAGCGCAGGTGCCAGCTCATCGGCAAGCCATCAGGACGTAAAGATGCACAGCAGGAACGGTGTGAAGAGGGCCCAGGGTCGCAGATGGGGCCTGGAGGGCGGTGTGAGAAGCTGTGGCCTGAGAGGACAGAAAAACACTCCGTCATTAGCAGCGCTTGCTACTGCCCAGAGTTGACCTTCTTGGGAGGTTTCTGTGACTGCGAAACATTGAGACAGGGGACCTCCCTGGTGGTCCAGTGGCTAAGACTGTGCACTCCCAATGCAGGGGGCCTGGGTTCAATCCCCGGTCAGGGAACTAGATCCCACACACAACTAAAGATCTAGCTTGCCGAATGCTGCAACTAAAATCCCATGTGACCAAACAAATTATCAAATAAATAATACACATTTTTTTTAAAGTCGAACCAAACACACACAAACAGCCTGAGACCCTTGCGTTGCATTGTCTCACTGTGCCGTGCATGCAGGTCTTGACGTGGTTGTTGTTTTTGTGTATTTGTCTCTATCGGCATCAGTTCTCTAAGGGCAGCACCTGTGCCTGCAATTTCCCTCTCCAGTGCCTAACACCTTCTCCCAGAGCTTCTCCGCAAAGGCCTGCTGTCGACCACGATCCAGTCACAGCGGGAACAGGGCCATAGAGGTGGCTGTTGTTGTTCAGTCGTCTCCGACTCTTTGCGACCCCTGCAGACTGCAGAATGCCAGGCCTCCCTGTCCATCACCAACTCCCGGAGCTTACTCAAACCCATGTCCATGGAGTCCGTGATGCCGTTCATCTCATCCTCTGTCGTCCCCTTCTCCTCCTGTCTTCAATCTTTCCCAGCATCAGGGTCTTTTCCAGAGGTAGCTGTTTATCTCCAAGTCAAGAAATCTTCAGGCACTGGCGGTCGAGTAATTAGGACACCTGGCTTCCTGCAGGGGTCGCGGGTTCAATCCCTGGTCGGGCAACTAAGATCCCACATGCCCAGCGGCCGGGTCAAAAAATTACCAAAAAAAAAGAAATCTTCAAGTGAAGCTCAATGCAAGAACCAAACAGAAGCGTTGCTTTGAAAAACGCTTCAGTAACCTGATGTTTGTCTGATGGGAGTGGTGTGTGTCTGGCCTTGAGTGTCAAAAGCGTTAGCAGAGGTTGGGCTGCCACTCCCCGACAAAGGCCGGGGCCTCCCTTCGCTCCCCTGCGGTCCGCAGTTGGTCCTCCTCCGGAGGGCGTTCGGAGGAGGCGCCCTGGCACCGCTAGGGGGCAGACGCGCCAAGCGAAACGCGCTCTGCCGGGTCCGCGCCGGGCGCCTGCGGTTGGCCCTCCCTGTTCCTGGGGCCTCCGAGGCATCAGTCGCTCACCTCGCCCTGGTCCCGGGTTTTGAGCGCCGGAGCCCGTCACAGATCGCAGGACTGGCATATTTTGCACCAAAGGTGATGCTGTGTATCCTACTTATCTTTACACTGCATTTTCCGTGAATCACGGGCGTACCCTGGGTCTTAAGGCGATTTGTTTTAGTGAAATCAACCTACGATGTTGATTTGACTAAAAGGGACCGGCGGAGAGTGGAGAGAGCTCCGCGATCCGGCCCCTGGTTCCTCCTTTACAACCCACAGATCCTCCCAAAGTGAAAAAAGCATAATAAGCCACAGTCGTTCACTGGAGAAGGAGCCTTAAAATGAGAATCTATCCTAATTTATTAGCACTTCCCAAATTGGACTTATTTTATCACTAATAATGTTTTACTTTTATGCGGCATTTTGTAGCTCACAAACCACATGCTATCCATTATTTACAATAACCCAACGAGATAAACTAGGATGAGCATCCCTTTTTAACAGATGAGGAAACTGAAATGTGATGGGGTAAAATAACTATCCAGTTAGTAATTACAGTAGTTAGCAAGTTAAAATAGCTTGCACAGTAAGTAAACCACAGAGGCAATACCAGATCTCAATTCCAAGTCCAGAACTCGCTCTCTCATTCTCTGCAGCCATCCCAGGAGAAAGAATGAGTCGTAGACGCAGGGACAGAGATGGGGTTACAGTGCAGACAGTGGCGGATGTGGAACTATCATAGCTAGGGATGTGGGTGGAGATGTTAGAGATGTAGTTATGGTTTTGCTATGGATGTCAATGTAGATGTGGTGATGGTTACGGATGTAGAGGTAGATACCCAGTTATAGAGACATAGAGATGGAGATGGGGAAGGAAATGCAGGTGTAGATGGAGAAGGAGATGTAGATGGAAATGGAGGTATAAAATGTGTCCTTGAGCTGGCCAGTACTAAAGGAAATCAGTCCTGAATATTCGTTGGAACGACTGATGCTGAAACTGAAACTCCAATACTTTGGCTACCTGATTCGAAGAACTGACTCATTGGAAAAGACCCTGATGCTGGGAAAGATTGAGGGCAGGAGGAGAAGGGGACGACAGAGGATGAGATGGTTGGATGGCATCACCAACTCAAGGGACATGAGTTTGAGTAAACTCCAGGAGTTAGTGATGGACAGAAAGGCCTGGCGTGCTTCAGTCCATGGGGCTGCAAAG
The DNA here is from genome assembly GCF_054371585.1 of Giraffa tippelskirchi. Taxonomy (NCBI): domain Eukaryota; kingdom Metazoa; phylum Chordata; class Mammalia; order Artiodactyla; family Giraffidae; genus Giraffa; species Giraffa tippelskirchi. The sequence continues at coordinate 160,377,772 of NC_137284.1, forward strand.
AGTCAAACACGAACTGAGTGACAACTGAACTGAGCTGGCCACGTTAATAATTCTAACATGCGGCTAGAAAACCCTGGGCCTAGATGCTCCAGGCCATTCCCTTCTGTCCGCAGAAGGTCTGGTTTTAGGGAGACAGTGCCATGGAAATGATGTCTGCCAGGCTGGAGAGTTCTGGGACTGCTGGTTCTATATACTGAAAGGGATGATAAAAATTCCCTTTCTCTTCTTCATCAAAATCAGCCTTTAATATATTTAGAAATTTTGGAGCTTCCTGGGACAGTCTAGGATATTAGTTTATACATAATCCTACTTTTTCCTTATATATCTGAGAATAAAAGATGAAACTCAAAGAAAAAAATGAACAGTTAAAAATATGTTATATTTTTTACCAGTATGAAATTAAATTATGTTTTAAGAATTCCAATACATTTCTAACTGTGGTAGATTTTAAGGTAATTATGTGTCTCTTCGGTAATATATTTGCTATCAACTTATTGCATAAAAGGATTGCTTGTGAACGTAAGATTATTTTTAGATTTATGGCCCTTTCAAGTGAAAAAGAGGTTTTTCAGGAGTACTTCCGATTTCCAGTGTCTGGTGAATTTTCCATTTGCCATCAATAATACCGCCTACAGAAATCCCCCTTCATATAAATCCAGCCTGACATTCCTATAATGCACAGTGCAAAAGAGTGCTCTTAGGGCAAGAAATAATCTGTGTGAATTATATCAGGCCAGCATGTTGAAAACATTCATCCCGCAATTTATGAATTCAGATGCTCCCGGAACATGTTTTGGTATTCTAACGAGATGTAGGTGTTTTTACATTCATTGGCTATCTTGATAAATGTTTATTGTGGCCACAGTGAAAACTGCTGATTTGAAAAAGTATTTCTGTAATTATTTTTTTTTGTCCTACCTCTAACATTTATTAATCACATGATCAAAATTGTATGGCACTACTACCCAGTCTAGGACTTCCCAGGTAGCTCAGTGGTAAAGAATCCCTCTGCCAGACATGTGTATTGTCATCTGTGAAACAGAGCACCATTCCATGTTCGATGCATGTGACAAGGGCTCGGGGCCGGGGCAGTGGGATGATCCAGAGGGATGGGAGGGGGAGGGAGGTGGGTGGGGGGTTCGGGAAGGGGAACACATGTAAACCCATGGCTGATTCTTGTCAATGTATGGCAAAAACTATTACAATATTGTAAAGTAATTAGCCCCCAAGTAAAATAAATAAATTTATAAAAAAAAAAAAAAAAGAATCCCTCTGCCAATGCAGAAGATGCGGGAGACACGGGTTCGATCCCTAGGTCGGGACGATCCCCTGGAGAAGGAAGTGGTGACCCACTCCAGTATTATTGCCTGGAAAATTCTACTGACCGAGGAGCCTGGCAGGCTACAATCCATGGGGTCGCAGAGTCAGACACAACTGAGCGACTAAGCACACACATTACCCAGTCTAAGGTTGTTTTTGTTGTTTTGATTTTTCCAATGTAAAGACACTGTTAAAGGCATCAGTTGCAACTTTGCAATTTGGCTGTCTCTGCAGGTGTGTTGGAGGCCTCAGTGTCCATGGACCGCTCCACTGTTTCCTGGGTTCAGTCTGTCCAGCACGGATTTGGAAAGGACCTGGGCAAGTTGCAGAGGTCCAGTTAAAGATGCCATTGTGTATGTTATGTTGTGTTACTTTACACGGCCTCATGTTACTCCGTGTTACTTTGTGGCTATATTGTGTTGTGCATTATGTGTTGTTGCTTTATGTTGCTCATGCTGTATATCATATCATATTACTACATTATACTGTTTTAGGCTGTAGAGCTATGGTTGCAATATAGAAAAATTATAATTTTGTCTGAGTTGAGGCTGGAGTAAGTGTTTGGGCTGAATGATACTCTGTCTACACTGTCTGCATTCCCTGGATAGTTGGTACTCTCTTCACCTTCTGGGTTTTGATTTGTTCAGTTGGCTGTTTTGAAAATTAAAGGCTGAGAACTCAATGCTTACCCAGCCCCCTGCCTTTGTGTAAGTGTGTGTGTGAGAGAGAGAGAGAGAATGTGTGTATTCCTGAAGATCTCAGAGGGCTGGGATTCTACTAGGTTGGCCCAAAAGTTCATTTGGGTTTTCCATAAGAGTCTATGGAAAACCCAGACGAAAATTTTGGCCAACCCAATGTAATTGTTCTTAGTGACCAGCCCTCCTGACTGAGCGCCTGAGTCATCAGCTTCACTCGCACAAATGTGGAAGCCGGCCGGCACTGTGACTCCCCTCGAAGCTGCCCACTCAGTGCTACTCACGATCGTGATCCTGTCTGTCTCGCTTAGCTCCTGGCTTGTGTCTTAGGAGTGGAATTTAGTCTATTACCTGAATTATGATTACAAGGAAAAAAACATGCAAATAGATGTGTAACATAAACTGAGGGTCACTCAGCCAGCTTCTACAGTCAGGTCATTGATGAGAAACCATACACTTGTTTGTGAAAGATTGTTCCAGAAGCATTGGAAATCCAAGTAGGAATAAATCAGATTAATTTTCAAAATTCACAGGGATAAACTTTTTATTATGAAATCATGACTGTTCCATTCTATTTAAATTCAAATGTGGTTAACACCTTTTAGATATGTTGCAATAATAAATAATAGACTGGGAGAGTGGTAGTGAATATCCCTGATCCTGTAAATAATTAGCTTGGTTGGCTTAGAGAGCATAATGTCTAACATTGTGAAAATCCCAGCCTCCTAATTCTGTCTCATTAGCAAAAGTAAATAAGTCTGTGTTAGGACCACAGACTAACACAGGGATCCAGTATTGTTCCAGGACCAGCCAAAAGAGGGGCGCGCGCTTGCTGGCAGGAGTTATCGACTGGGTTCCCCTCTTCCCATGAGGAGCGGGACAGGACTGGGTTCCCCTCTGCCCACGAGGAGCGGGACAGGATGAGGTCAGCTGCTCTCGCAGTTACTCTGGTGGTCCATAACAGGCAACGGCCGAGGGGCGGGCAGAGGAACGGCTTCTCCAGGGCACCAGAGGGGTGGCAGAGAGCGTCTCTGCTTCCCTGAGATGGGCCATGAGGCTTCAGTGAGATGATTCCAGGGGTCAATGTGAACGTGGCAACAGCCCAGCCAGGCGCAATCTGCCCAAGCTCCTCACTCTAGTGCTTCCCTAGACATACCCACACCCTCACTCTTGCCTCGGGCTGTTTACAGAGTCACACTGTCGTTGTCCATCCATTAATACTTGCAGAGGAGGAGAATCAAGCTTCCTCTGTGCATGGCGCCTGCACTTGCCCGATCCATCCTAGGACATAGTTGTCCTTTCTTCGTGTTCTAAGCAGCGTGACCTGATGTCTTGCTTGGGGGGGAGAAGATGTCCACAGTCACCCTCTTCTTTTTCTTTTTAGTTTCATCCATTCAGCTCTTGATGAAAGTGAAAGAGGAGAGTGAAAAAGTTGGCTTAAAGCTCAACGTTCAGAAAACTAAGATCATGGCATCTGGTCCCATCACTTCATGGGAAATAGATGGGGAAACAGTGGAAACAGTGTCAGACTTTATTTTGGGGGGCTCCAAAATCACTGCTGATGGTGATTGCAGCCATGAAATTAAAAGACGCTTACTCCTTGGAAGGAAGGTTATGGCCAACCTAGATAGCATATTTAAAAGCAGAGACATTACTTTGCCAACAAAAGTCCGTTTAGTCAAGGCTATGGTTTTTCCAGTGGTCATGTATGGATGTGAGAGTTGGACGGTGAAGAAAGCTGAGCGCCGCAGAATTGACGCTTTTGAACTGTGGTGTTGGAGAAGGCTCTTGAGAGTCCCTTGGACTGAGAGGAGATCCAATCAATCCATCCTAAAGGAGATCAATCCTGGGTGTTCATTGGAAGGACTGATGTTGAAGCTGAAACTCCAACCCTTTGACCACCTCATGCGAAGAGTTGACTCATTGGAAAAGACCCTAATGCTGGGTAGGATTGGGGGCAGGAGGAGAAGGGGACGACAGAGGATGAGATGGTTAGATGGCATCACTGACTCGATGGGCATGGGTTTGGGTAGACTGCGGGAGTTGGTGATGGACAGAGAGGCCTGACGTGCTGCAATTCATGGAGTCGCAAAGAGTCGGACATGACTGAGCGACTGAACTGAACTGGATTCAGCACACCAGTATTGATTTTCTCTGTACTCTGCGCTATTCTGGAAAAAAATAATAGTGAAAGTCATTCAGTTGTGTTCGATTCAGTGTAACCCTATGGACTGTAGCCTGCAAGGCTCCTCTGTCCATGGGATTCTCTAGGCAAGTTTACTGGAGTGGGTTACCATTCCTTTCTCCAGGAGATTGGCCTGATCCAGGAATCTAACTCCAGTCTCCTGCATTGCAGGCAGATTCTTTACTGTCTAAACCACCATAGGCACTTAGAATATTTGCATAAATAAAGTTGGTAAATAGATACTTACATAAATACACAACAGTGCTTACAGCTCAGCTACCCTATGCTTGAAATGAAAGTGAAAGTTGCTCAGTTGTGTCCGACTCTGGATTCTTTATGAGCTGAGCCACCAGAAGTCCAAGAATACTGGAGTGGGTAACCTAGCCCTTCTCCGGCAAGTCTTCCCGACCCAGGAATCAAAGCGGGGTCTCCTGCATTGTAGGCAGATTCTTTACCACCTGAGCTACTGGAAAAGCCAAAAAAGGTGAAAGCATTAGTCACTCAGTCATGTCTGACTCTTCGCAGCTCCATGGACTGCAGCCCACCAGGCCCCTCTGTCCATGGAATTCTCCAGGCAAGAATACTAGAGTGGGTGGGTGTTCCCTTCTCCAGGAGGTCTTCCCAACCCAGGGATCAAACCTGGGTCTCCTGCATTGCAGGGAGATTCTTTATCATCTGAGCCACCAGGGAAAGCCCCATGCTTATGCTTTAGGAAAAGGACAAATGTAATTGATAATTATAATTCATCAGTTAAGTATCAGGTTATGATTGATAAATGCTATACAGAGAATTAAAATAGGATCTTGTGATAAAGAGCAGATTGGGTCTAAGAAGACCCAAAGGAGAACTCTGAAAGATGGGCAGAGGGAAGCAGGTTGGTCAGGGACCCAGGCTGGAAGGACACCAGGCCAGGGGGAGTCTCACAATCCCCAACCAGCAGCACAGGGGCCAGGCCGGGCGTCTCCTGACCCAAAGCTCTGAACAGGAGGTGATCCGGGTAGGCTGGTCCCTCCCCTACGACAAACGGGAGTTCTGCCCCTGACAAGACCAGCTGACCCAGCAGCATCAGCAGGGGACTGACCAGAAGCGGCCAGAGGGTACACTCCACACACACCTAGAGGAACTGGAGGGCCAAGAGCTCAGCAGCGCCCCGTCCAGGGGCGGGGGAGGACCCACCATCCGGGCCCGGAGACGCTCTAGGCTCTGGGGCTGGGGACTCTTCTCCTTGAGGCATTGGGTGGCCTGGCCTGGGGAAGACTCCCTCACCCCCTCAGATGGCACCAGCAGGGACCGGGGGCCCGACCAGCACCAGGTAACAAGCAGACAGCACGCCAAGCATTAAACTGCCCTTGGAACCACCGCCCAAGGAAGTAAGCCAAGAACTGGGTGCTGAGCCTAAACAAGGCGACCGCCTGCTGAAGATGAAGACCCGAATGGTACCAGCCTCCTAGTAATAACTTCAGTGTCCTGGGCACGACCGAAGACTGCACGTCATTCCAAGGACTAGGAACATCACCACCGGAGTGAGAAAAGGCGATCAGACAGTGTCCGCACCAAGACCAGATCAGATGCTGAAATCATCGGGCAGGGCTTCAAAGCAGCCATGAACAAAAATGCACCAGTGAGGAACCCCAGGTTCTCTGCAAACAGATGAAAGAGTGGAAACCTTGGCAGAGAAATAGACATTATTTTTTAAAAGAACCAAAGAAAATTATAGAAGTGAAAACTACAATAACCAAAATAGAAAACTCAGTGGCCACCCTCAGTCATGGAGCAGGGATGACAGAGGCCACAATCAGTGGCCTTGAGGACAGATCAGCAGAGTCTACAATCTCAGTAACAGAAAATCGACTGGGAAGCGTGCAGAGAGTTCAGGGCCTGCTGGACAGAGATCCCACAGGCGTGGCGTCAGAGCCCAGGAGGGAGCAAAGCAGAAGACCTGAAAGAGGGCTCCCCTGGCGACTCAGAACCCACCCGCAGTGCAGGAGGGGCGAGAGATGCGGGTTTGATCCCTGGGCTGGGAAGGCCCCCGGAGAAGGAAATGGCAACCCACTTCAGTGGTCGTGCCTGGAGAATTCAGTGGACAGAGGAGCCGGGTGGGCTACAGTCCACGGGGCTGCCAAGAGTCAGACACAACTGAACGTGCACAGACACCAGAAGAGGAGCCCACGGAACAGTGGCTGAAAAAGTGGGGAGTGTGGTAAAAGACATACACCTACAGATTCAAGAAGCTGAGCCTCTCCCAACCAGGATAAACCCAAAGAAATCCATCCAAGACATGTCGTAATTAAATTCAGGAAACTCAACACAAAGAATCATGAAAGCAGCCAGAGACAAAGCACAAATTACTGATAGATGAACATCAATTCAATTAGAGCAGCTTTGTCATCTGAAACCCCAGAGAGCAGAGGAAAAGGCATGACATTTGTCCAGGGCTGAAAAAATGACCTGTGAGCCACAAATTCTGTAGCCTCAGTAAAACTATCCCTCAGGACTAAAGGGAAAGAAGACATTCTCAGAAGAAAAATCTAAAATAATTTGTCGCTAACGGCCCTTCATGTGTGTGTGCTCCGTCGTGTCCAACTCTTTGCCACCCCATGGACTGTAGCCCACCAGGCTCCTCTGTCCACAGAATTCTCCAGGCAAGAATACTAGAATGGGTTGCCATTTCCTACTCCAGGGGATCTCCCTGACCCAGGGATTGAAACCATGTCTCCCGCATTGGCGGGCAGATTCTTTACTACTGAGCCACTGGGGAAGCCCCAACAACCCTTCAAGCATGGCTAAAGGAAGTTCTTCAAATGTTACGGAAATGACAGAAGAAGGAATCTTGGAGCATCAGGAAGGAAAAAGGAATGACAGAAAGAGCAGAAATAGGGGTCAGTGCAACAGGCTTCCTTTTCCTCAAGAGTTTTCCAAGTCATGTTGGATGATTGCAATAAAAATTGTGAGCCTGTACGATGCCCGGGACCAGGATGTGTGAACGTGGAGCCTAAAGGAAAGCGAGGTCCCCACACTTCACCTCCAGAGCATCAGAGACCCTCCCTGGGTGCTCATGAGGGGAAGCTGACCCAGAGCTATCACGTGGCGAGGTGATACCAAATTTGGGGAAAACACTTTGACAGGTGCATGATTTGCACTAGACAACCAAGATCTGATGCTCCGTCAAACCATAATTAAAATGTGAGTCCTCCCAACGTGTGTTCAGAAAAATCCTTTATGCTTATCCTTCCTCCAACTCAACGTCAGTCAAACCTGCTAATTCACGAACATCCTCATCTGATTACAGACCCGGCGCCTTAGATCACGGCGGCTGCCCGGGTTCGCAGTCATGAATTTCAGACAATCAGGTAAAAAGCCATCCTTCTCCAGCACACACATCCAAAAGGCCTGATTCCACCTTGAAAGTGGTTGGTGATTTTCTGTCTCACCTGAAGCGTTGCCTCCGTTATTCGTTTTACTCCAGTAATGGTAGCACTGCTACCATCTGCCAGACCAGCCACCAAGAAATGGAGACTTGGCAGCAAATGAGAGGACGGGAAAGGAGACCAGGGATACTAAGGGGAGACAGGGACTGGGGGGCAGCTGTGACGACGAGGGTCCAGGCTGCCCAAGACCCTGGGGAGGAGGCAGAGAGGGAGATGACAAGGCCCTGCCCTCCCCCCGGGACCTGGGGACCCGGGTACGGTCTCTGCACGTGACTTCCCTGCTCACCCCCTTCCATGACGGAGTGGCCATTTAGGGGGGTTCTTCCTCGAAGAGGCAGCTTAGGAGGGGCCCCTGGGGAGGCTGGCGTAGTCTTAACCCGTTCGTTTCCGGTCACCCCACTCCTGCAGAGGTCCGGGCTTGTGTGTATCCCTTCACGTGACGGTTCAGTGGGTCCCTGCTGCGTGAGCTGCTTGTCCCTAGGAGGACCCACCTGCCCCGACCCCCCGTGCCTTTACCTGGGTTTATCGGGGCCACCTGTGTCCTCTCCCTCGGGGATCCTGGCCCCGACAGTCAGTGCAGCCCACCGTGGAAGAGAGACACTGGACCCAGAGAAGGACAGATGCCGTGTGTGTGTGTGTGTGTGTGTGTGTGCACGCACTCAGTCATGCCCAACTCTTGGTGACCTCATGGACTGTATCCCGCCAGGCTCCTCTGTCCACGGGACTCTCCAGGCAAGAAAACTGAAATGGGCTGCCATTCCCTTCTCCAGCGGATCTTCCCGACCCAGGGATTGAACTCACATCTCTTGCATCTCTTGCACTGGTAGGCAGGGTCTTTACCAGCTGAGCCGTTGAACAGACGCCTTGGGTGGTTCCCTGAGGTGGCAGCGTCCTGGGCGGCCGTGGAGATTGGCTCTCCTGCCCTCTCTCGTCCATGCTCTGGCCACCACAGGCAGGAGGAGGGAACGCCTGCCCCCCTCGCCTCCTGAATGGAGGAGCCTGGCCCTGCCCCTGCCTGGGGTCAGGCAGCATTCCCGACTCCCAACAGCTCCAGGCCCCTCTCACCCGCGGGCCCTAGGACTTCTGCTGCCATCGAGTTCCTGAGCCGCGAAGCTCAGGGCCAGAGCCTGAGCCGTGAGAGATTTACCGTGTTAACGAAGGTGCCCTGGGAGGCCTTGCTCAGGAAGGATGCTCTTGCCTGAGCCTGAGAGTCCAACAGGAACGGCCCCTGTGTCAGGGGGAGGCTGCCAGGAAATGAGTCTAAGGAACTAGAGAAGACTGTCGGGCTTCCATGTGCCTCCCTGATGGTCCTGGAGACACTGAGCACCTGCGCGGGGCTTGGGGAGCCCGGGCCCCCTGGCTGCTCTCCCTGGCCATCCTGGGCGAAATCAGGCAACAGACAAGTCCTGGGGCCAGAGGTTCACCCCTCCCTCCAGCCGCATCTTTTTCCTTTTCAGTTAAAGCACATCGTCACAGTCTATGTGACTCTTCTGTCTCTCCTTGCACGGAGCGGTCATGCTGCAAACAAAACCCTAAAATGGGAGTGTTTAGGAGAAACAAATAGAATCCAGAATATTCTGAGCCACGTAAATTCCTCTGGAAAAGCAGAAGGAACAGTCATGGAAGTGTCAACAGCTCTGCTCTATTTAAACTTTACACATCAAGTTTGCATGTGATCGTGAAATATGTATAAATGGAGGCATTATCATAATTCTATCATAATTTACTACTTGACCAAAATAAACTAATAAGATAAATAAATCGAGCCGCTCATGCCCAACTGACTAATATGACCCCGCATAGAAATAAAATATTGATGAGCTGGAGATGCCAAGTTTAAACCAGATTAGGGACAGAGTCTCAGTGGGCTGTTTCGATATAATTAACGTGATGATTTAATATGTTTTTAGCTCAGAACCATCGTGAGAGGTTTTTTTTTTGCAATAACGTAGAAATGAAGACACAGTCATCTGAGCTGCAGAGGAATAAAAGGTTGTAATATTTTTGAGTTCTCTTGGCAGAGTGATCCATTCTCATCAATCTCAGGCTCTGCAGGAGAACATAAGGATGTTTTTCTTCCAGTCACTCATAGCCATTATTTAATGTGGGGTAACCACCACAGTCCTCATTAATATATTAACCTATGGCTCAAAAAGGCCTCGCAGTAAACCAGCTGAAGCCTCCTCCTGGCAGCTTTATGTCACAGGGCTAGCAGACAGTAGCCACTGGGAACACTGACCTCGGGGATGAGCCCAAAGTTAATAAGCAGTCAGAGCCGGCAAGCAGGAGGAGGGAGCCAGGAAGCCCGCCTCGTGGAAATGCACACAAGCTGTTCCGGAGAGAAGGGCAAGCGCACATGTGATGCAACCTGGTCACGGAGCCTTCTGCAGCTTCTAGAGGAATGATCTGGGCTTACGTGTTGCAAAGTGGAACCAAGTGCTAAATATATGGTTACATTAAAAAAAAAAAGAAAATGAAGACAGTACAAGGGATGAACCCTTCCTTGCTCAGCGTTCTAGCCCTGAGGGGTCCCCGAAAGAGCGGCCGATCCCTGCCTGATCGTCCTCCTTCTCCCTGCGAACACACAGCACGCTTTCTGAGTTGCCGCAGACTGGGGTTCTGTTAGGGGAAATCCACAGACTCCTGTCAATACGTCAGGAGACAGTAAAGCGCGTGTCTGGACTCTGCTCCCCCATCTCCAGATGACTCCCGGGACAAGTCTCATCCCATCGTAGCCCCGGGGCTCCCACCCTGCTCCCCTACAGAGAACTGGGCTCGGGTGAGCCCCTGCAGGACACAAGAGCCAGGGCCTCACTTGTAGCTTGAAGGTCAACCAAGACTGACCAGACCTAACTGGGAAGCCAGCAACAGGAAGGAGCCGAGCAAGGGAAACAAGAAAAGGGAGCCAAGAAACCGTATGCACCTATGATCCCGCACTGACTTAAGACACACACAGTGTGTCAGAGGAAGACAAATGCCACATGATATCACTTGTGTGCGTAATCTTAAAAAAAAAACAAAACATACAAATGAACTTATTTACAAAGCAGAAACAGACTCACAGGCATAGAAAACAAACTGATGTGTACCAAAGGGGATGGGGGGAAGGGATAAATTAAGAGTTTGGGATAAACAGAGATGCACTACTAGATATAAAACAGAGAAACAACAAGGACCTATGTAGCAGGTCCAGTTAGTACAATTAGCTGTGTAGCTCAGAGAGCTATATCCAATATCTTGCAATAACCTATAATGGAAAAGAATCTGAAACAGAATGGAGATAGAGAGAGAATTCCCTGCTGGTCCAATGGTTAGGACTCAAGGCTTTCACTGCCATGTCCCGGGTTCAGTACCTGGTCAGGGAGCTGGGGTCCTGCAGGCCTTGCAGCACAGCCAAAAAAAAAGTATATATATTCAGTTTTTTATATATATATTTCAGTTATATATATATATATACACACATATATACAAATATATGTATTTTATATATACATATATATTTGCTATTGTTGTTTAGTCACTAAGTCATGTCTGAAGGGACTTCATGGGCTGTAGCCTGCCAGACTCCTCTGTCCATGGGATTCTCCAGGCAAGCATACTAGAGTGGGGTGCCATTCCCTTCTCCAGGGGATCTTCCCAACCAAGAGGTTGAATCTCTGTCTCCTGCATTGCAGGCAGATTCTTTACCATCTGAGCCATATAACCAAATCACTTTGCTGTACACCAGACAGTAACACAAGGTTGTAAATCAACTATACTTGAATTAAAAATATATGAGGTACCTAGAATAGTCAAATTCATAGAGTCAGAAAGTATACTGGTATTAATAGATACCAGGGGCCAGGGTCAGGTTGGAGGGGGTGGCAGATGGGGACTTAGTGTTTAGTGGGTGATTTTGATGTGTCAGTGTGGGTTCATCTTTAGTGAAAAGTGAACCATCTGGTGAGCGACGTCAATAGAGGGGGGATCACTGCACGTGTGGGGACAGCTTACTCCAGGCCTCAGAATTCTGTGCACTCCCAAGTTCATCGCCACATCATTTACAACAGCCAGGATGTGGAAACAACCTATGTGTCCATCAACAAACGGATGAAGAAAATGTAATGTGTACCTACAGTCAAACATAGCTCAGTCTTAAAAAAAGAATATACGTAAATGTAATGTATACCTACAGTCAAACATAGTTCAGTCTTAAAAAAAGAATACACGTTATTTTCTCTTCTGTACTACAACATGGATGAACCAGGAGAACATTGTGGTGAGTGAAATAAGCCAGTTACGGAAGGACAAATCCCACGTGATTCCACTCATCCGAGGAATCTAAAATGATCAGACTCATAGAACCAGAGGGTGGAACGGTTGAACCAGGTGTTGGGGGAGAGGAGACATATTAGCAAATAGGCATAAAGTTTCAGGTGTGCAGGAGAAACAGTTTCCAGAGATCTGTTGTACAGCATGGAGCCTCCAGTGAACAACATCGTATCTTTGAAAACTAGCTCAGAGTGTAGATCTCATGTTCAGTGTTCTTACCACAAAAAAAGAGAGGGCTGTGAGGAGCTGGGAGGTGAGGGATAAGGTTATTGACTGTGGGAGTGGGGTAATCTCCAGACTCACCAACCTCAATACATCACATAGGTGTGTTTTTATATGCTCATCATTTGTACCTCAGAGACATTACTTTGCCAACAAAAGTCCGTCTAGTCAAAGCTATGGTTTTTCCAGTGGTCATGTATGGATGGGAGAGTTGGACTATAAAGAAAGCTGAGCGCTGAAGAATTGATGCTTTTGAACTGTGGTGTTGGAGTAGACTCTTGAGAGTCCCTGCAAGGAACTGCAAGGAAATCCAACCAGTCCATCCTAAAGGAGATCAGTCCTGGGTGTTCACTGGAGGACTGATACTGAAGCTGAAAGTCCAATACTTTGGCCACCTCATGCGAAGAGTTGACTCATTGGAAAAGACCCTGATGCTGGGAAGGATTGGGCAGGAAAGGGCAGGAGGAGAAGGGGACGACAGAGGATGAGATGGTTGGATGGCATCATCGACTCAATGGACATGGGTTTGGGTGGACTCCGGGAGTTGGTAACTGAACATTTGTACCTCAATAAAGCCTCCCCTGGTGGCTCTGATGGTAAAGCCTCCACCTGAAATGCAGGAGACCCATTAAAAAATAAAATTGATAAGATTACTGCAATTCACTTATGCTAAGTTATTTTTTGAAAAGAGACTCCTATGCTTTAGATATCAGCGTACCAAATACCGGTATTTAGGCAGCCAGGCTGAGGTGGTATCTGATCGTCTTCCTCCCTGTTTCCCCATCCTCATGAGGCGTCACTGTATCTTCCATTGACTGGAATTACAGAGGCACCAAAGACAAGCTGCTTCGACAAGTGCTCAGTTACCGCGCCACCATCCTGTCCCTCGAGGAGAATAAGAGCCAACGTTTATCGAGCAATAGGGACTAGTCCGGGCTTCCCTCACGGCTCAGTGGTAAAGAATCCGCCTGCAATGCAGGAGACCCGAGTTCGATCCCTGGGTCGGGAAGATCCCCTGGAGAAGAAAAGGGCAACCCGCTTCAGCATTCTTGCCTGGAAAATTCCATGGACAGAGAAGCCTGGCAGGCTACAGTCTACTGGGCCACAAAGAGTCAGACATGACTGAGCAACTAAGCGCACACACACACAGGCCGACGAGAATGCCTGTTTGGGTGCTGGCATGATGCCACTGTATGTAGCGCTTCTCTTGACAGTCGTGAAGGGCAGGTTTAGTTGTGTCCTGAGGTCCCTGGAACACAGCGGTGGTTCTGCACTGTTGGCACGAAGGAGGGTCTCCAGTTTAGTTAATTTCAGAGGCCACATGACCAGATCAGCTAAGAACTATTCTCAAATCTTCCGATGTGAGGGCCATGTAGAACAGAGCCATCTTACCCTAATTAAACACGGAATTTGATGTCAGGGGGCCATTCCTACCCACTCTGATTTCCTCAGTGACATTATGACAAAGGCAGAAGGTACATTAAAAGCTTTGGATCTATATTGAGGTCGTAAAATCTGGCCCATAGACAGTTCCTGTCTGGGGATTCATATGCCAGAAATAGATCAATAAATGCTGTGAAAAGTTCTACCAACCGTTCTATAAACTCTGAGTGATGCTCCCTAGCTGAACACTACAGTGTTCCCATAATTCCAGTACTGAATGTACCACTTACTCAAATGAAATAATTTGTTTTCTATTTATTTTCTTTGGGGAAATCAATTGAGAAACAAAAGGTTTGACTTGCCTCGTTTTCCAAGTAAAATCCTGAAAATAGCCCCAGTTAACACCAAACCCAGAGAGGCGCCCTTCACCTCCCGCTCAGTGGACGCCGGAGGCTTTCAGTCTGGAACAGTCAGGTTCCAACTTGATACCGTAAAGCTGTAGTGGTGATGCGGTTTGTGGTCAGAGAAATGCCCATCTCGCGGCACAAGCCAGCTCTTACCAACGGGGCAGAAGGAAGACAAAGAAGCAAAATGCATGTTGGTATAAACGTCCGCTCTTTAAAAACCTGTAGACATTGTTCTCTGAGCGACAGAACATGGGCACGTTTCCGTGGTCCTCAGACAGGTGGCAGGTGGCGAGGGCCAGCGGGCATTACCCAGGCGAGGGGCCCTTCAGGTGCACCCTCCAGCTCTCCACAAGGAGCGCTTTCCTGGCAACCAGGAGACGAATCACGCTTTTCACAAAGAAGACCCGAGGTTGGGTAACACGAGACCTTGATTGACACTGGTCTCCCAATTTACGGGTGTGTCTTTTGCAACCACGCTGCTTAAAACATGCCTCATTGAAAAGCTCATGTTTAGGCAGCATTGGACTGTTGCTAAGGATTCACTCTATACTAAGAAGAAAATTATACTGTCTACACAGAGTCCTGGATCTCCCAAGCCACGGGTCCAACCTCCAATAAATCGCTTGCCAGCTGACAGACAGTGGTTTTCTTCTGGGTAGTTTTTATTTCTTTGTCTTTCTATTTTGTTTCTAAATGCAGTATAAATGTTACGGAAGCAACATAAGAAAGATGTTTTGTAGCAGCAGCATTGCTGGGTGAATGCAAAGACTTAATCTTAAATATTTAATAAGTGTTCACACTGGTGAATAAGTGTTTTTAGAGGGGCCCACCTTTCGCCAGCATAACACCATTTGAGCAGCACGTTATCCTTCAGGGAACACGTGGAAAGGCCTCTCTGAAGTCCCAGGGTGGCCCCCAGGAAGGCCCAGCCAGCGCCATCTGCGCTGACTTGCCCAACCCCCGCCCCGCCCCCCACCCCCGCCAGCAAGCTGAGGGGTGACCACAATTCTGTGTCTGTTGCTCCTCCTGGGATCTTGGGGACACTAAGTGAATTTTTTTACAGCTTAGACTAGTGCTGAGCTCGTGGTAAACCCGCCATGACTCAGAGCCATTACCTTATCGCGACTGACGTGGAACAATTAAAGGCTAAGCTCATTATGTGCTAAATAGCATTAGCGCAAGAGTTTAATGCAAGACCACTGAATAGCTTTTTTTAAAGGACCTGTTAAAAATTCTCCCAAGGAACAAATAAGGCTGTAGTGTGGACAATTAAAATAATAGCGATGAGCCCACAATTTCCCATGGGACCCTCGAGATCCAAGCGAGTCCACCAGGGATCCCCAGCCCTGCTGCCGTGGACACTGAACACCTCTCCTCTTCAGTCCATCAGGGGACGCGTGTTTTCTGGAGGCCTCTAAGGACTCAGACAAGTGTCTCCCAGGTCCCCGCCTGGCGCTGGGAATTCTGACCCAGGGGGACGTCTGGGGACGGGGAGGAAGAGACTCAAGGTCAGTTTCAAAGCAGAGGTCATGTCTGGTTGGGGCTGGGTGGGTTGAGGCAGTGTCGCTCTGAGCAGAGGGCAGGGCGGCCTCCCGGGCGGAGGGAAGGACCAGCAGGCAGCTGGGACTAGGTCCGCTGGCTCCGGGCAGGGAGGGAGAAGGAGCTGCCCGAGATGCCCAAGGATGTGTCTGTCTGCCAGCCCTGCCCCCGCCCCGGGGGTTAGTCCCTCCTCTGCTCGACCCCATCCTCACAACTGGTCGGTCCCCCGGGCACGCCAGGGCTTTGGGAAAGAGGAAGAATGGAAGAGGACCCCTACTTTCCTTTCCTCCAGTGTGTGTGTGTGTGTGTGTGTGTGTGTGTGTGTGTGTGTGTGTGTAAAAAGAAAGAATTTGGGGTTGAGGGCGGAGGAAACCAAGTTTGAATTCAGAAAAAATTAGGAAGAATAACTTTCCCTTGGTTATTTCTGGATCGTTGTTTGATGCTTAGCAGTAGGTTTTGTTTCTTTTAACTGCTCTGTTGAGCTGGATTCTTCCAGAAGCAGACCTGAGACAGGGACCTCAGCGGGTCAGGTCTGAGGGAGGTCTGAAGTGAGGGGGGGTCCAGCCAGGAGCACCCCGAGGAGGGGGTGGCAGCTGGACGTGCCCAGTGACCCTCAACTCCCACCCGGCTGGGGAAGAAGCCGTGCTGGGCCGAGCGCTGCCCCCGGGGGAGCCAACCCTCTGGCCTCCCGCCCACCTCCATGGGGGGGGGGGTGCCGGGAGGGAGCCCCTTGCTCCAGGACGCCCAGGCGCGAGCCACGTGGGGGGCGCAAGCCGTCACTGACAGCAGTGGCTTCTCTCGCGCTCGTTTTCAAACTTTTTGATAGTATCTGAGAATTTTACTTTGATATAAAGAAATCAATAAGAAAACTATTTCTGTTTAGAAAAGGTAAAATATGCCCGGTTACTATCATAGTCCCTGGGTTTCTGAGTGGAGAAGACAGGATCTGCATTTAGGCTGGGATCTGAGTAACCTGGAAGGCTGGTCGTGGAGCCAGCAATGACACTGATCAGCATTACGCAATTGGAAAGGGCAGCCTTGCAGTGTTTGTGTGTGTGTGTGTGCTTATTTGTGTGTGAATATTTTTTTACATCCAAGTTTTACTAGTTTGCTCTAATATAAGCAAAATACAGCATAACCAAGATAGTTATCTAGGAAGACAAAGAGTTTTAAAAGTAGAGCTAAAAGCAGCAGACACCCTTGGTCCCGTGTCACCAGAGTTGCTGTCAACACCGAGTTAGGCTGGATGGTCTCGTGCAAGAATGTTCAGGAGAAACATGATCCAGAACCGCCTGACCACAAAGCCCGCCGCGCTGTGAACAGCAGAGACAGCGCCAAAAGGTAACGAGAAACCCGGGGCCTTCCCCGGCACCCCAGTGGTTAAGGCTCTGCACTCCCACTGCAGGGGCCTGGGTCCCATTCCTGGTCTGCGAACTAAGATCCAGAGGCCAAAGAAAAAGAATGAAGAGAAGAAAAAGAAATCTTACATAACTGACAAAGTAGGCTTAACTTTTGCCAAGAAGATACAGTGAGCCCATGTCAGAAACGTGTTGTTGTTGTTGTTTAGTTGACAAGTCGTGTCTGACTCTTTGCCACCCCGTGGACTGCAGCACGCCAGGACGGCCTCCCTGTCCCTCACCATCTCCCAGGGTTTTCCCAAGTTCACGTCCATTGAGTCGGTGATGCCGTCCAGCCATCTCATCCTCTGTCGTCCCCTTCTCCTCCCGCCCTCAGTCTTCCCCAGCATCAGGGTCTTTTTCAATGAGTTAGCTGTTCGCATCAGGTGGCCAGAGTATTAGAGTCAGAAATGTAACCCCCCTCAGTTCAAGAGCATTTAGGGCATGTGCACTTCAAACGGGAGAAGCATCTCCAGATAACAGACAAATACTCTGAAAATGGAGAGAAGTATATAGAAAGAACAGGAAGAGCTAATGAAAATTAACGACACAGCTGAACTCCAGCCAGAAGTGGATGTAACTTTATGTTACTCCAATGCATAAGCGCTGACCGAGGCAGCCCACACCAGCGAACAAAGGTTTTGTAAGGACTTTGGTAATCCGGAATGAAATTGATAACCACAGTGAAAGCCGCGACCTTAATAAAAAAAGGGATCAATGACACAGACAAATATATTTACAGATCATTGCCTCAACTTGAGGCCTGCAAAGACCCAGATGTATCACTGCCTTCAGTTTTATTTATAGATCAATGTCTTAATGTGATGAATAGTTGGCTTGTAAACTAAAAATACTGAAAATCACAAAGTACAGCTACGACTTTTTTCCCTTTCCTCTACTCGGCAGAGATGTCAGCCCAGGTCTGCGACCTGGGGGGAGCTCCTTAGTCCCCTGTGAGTGAGTGTCGCCTGGCGAGCTGACCCTGCAGCCAACAGAACAAACCCCACGCTCTGGCCGGAACAGGAGCTTGGCTCAGAGGCCCGCCCTCACTGGCAGACCCTCCCCTGGGGGTCTCCCGGTCCATCTGACCCCTTGCTAGAGCTCACCTGGCCCCCACTGCTCTTGGCTAAAACGTGCAGCTGGTAATTACGTGCAGCTGGTAATTAACATGCGTGCATGCGTGCTAACTCACTTGAGTTGTGTCCGACTCTTTGAGACCCCGTGGACTGTAGCCCGCCAGGCTTCTCTGTCCAGGAGATTCTCTAGGCAAGAACACTGGAGTGAATTGCTATTTCCTCCTCCAGGGGATCTTCCCCACCCAGGGATCGGACCCACATCGTTTACATCTCCTGCATCGGCGTGGGGGCTCTCTACCGCTACTGCCACCTGGAAAGTCTTTTTCTTAACATAGTGAAAGGAAAAGACTGAGGACGTGAAGGTTCGCCTAAGCCCCAGTAGGATCTGAAGGCGTCTACTCACTCATTATTCATTCATTCGTTCCCCGCCTGCTTCCTGCCTGGAGTTGAAGCAGCCCCTGGAGGTGGAAACAGGCTGCAGGAAGCGGAAGAAGCCGGAATCAAGCTGCTGCCTCCGCCGCAGATGCAGAGAAGACCACAAAGATTCCCCTGGGTCGAGGGTCCCACGGGAGCAGCAGGCAGGGAGCCGGCTTCAGCCACGGCGGGCAGACAGGGCACTCTGGACGCCAGGGAGGCCAGGCCCAGGAGCTCGGTGGTGGGGGTGCGGAGGGGGCGGCGGCTGCTGGGGGACCGGAAGGGCTGAAGCGGTCCCTCAGGCTGAGAACGGACTGCAGAGGACAAGGTCAGGCCTGGGCCCGGGGCAGCGGCCGGGGCAGCAGGCCTGGGTCTGACCGGACGGTCTAGATTGGAGTCGGAGGGCTGGCTGCTGGGGAGGAGGCGGGGTGGTGAGGGTGCTGCAGAGGAGGTCGCTGACCTGCCACCTGTCAGGTGGGCCAAGAGGAAGCCCCAGGCAGGTCCTGAAGGGGAGGGTGTGAGGGGCAGGTCCTCATGAAGGAGGAAACAGAACAGGCTCCATCTTGAAAGCAGAACTCCATCTTGGGCCGGACTGTGGGCTTTGAGCTATATGCCCAGGATCTAAGGAAACGACATACCAACTAGACAACCGGGCCCCCAGGATGGAAGAGCCCCAGGGCTCATACCTAGACTCTCCATCCTAAAAGAATACCCTAATTATCTGTGTAACCGGATAGAATCATAAATTCTATTGTGCTTATTGGGGTGTGAGCACAGGCCTATAGATAATTGTCCACTGTTAACTACCTAGGCTTAAGGCATATGAATCACGGGTTAACTTTGATTGTATCTTTCTTTTCCTTTGTTCAGACTAGTTTCAGGGAATTGGGGGAGGTGGGTTTGGGCACGTACACTTAGGGTATATACAGTTTTCACAAAAACTGGTCGGGGTCCTTGGCTAAGAGGAGACTCTGCCTTGGGCCTGCCAGTGTAATAAACTGCACTCCACTATCTGCATGGTCCTTCTGAGTGAGTCTGTTTCCCAGAACGCATGGCTACAACACTCACACTCTCTATTTGGAGGAGCTGGCCCAGGTTTCTGGTTGGAAATTGACATTATCTGTTCATTCAAAAAATATATTTATACAATTTCCCTAACCAGGGCTTCCCAGGTGGTGCTAGTGGTGAAGAGTCTGTCTGCTCATGCGGGAGATGTAAGAGATGCAGGTTTGATTCCTGGGTTGGGAAGATCCCCTGGAGAAGGAAAAGGCAACCCACCCAGGTGTTCTTGCCTGGAGAGTCCCATGGAGAGAGGAGCCTGGAAGGGCTACAGCCTATGGGGTCGCAAAGAGTCGGACACGGCTGAAGCCACTTAGCATACACACACACCTAAACAATGTGTAGGATGATAACTGTGTAAAACGCTTAAATGGTCCTACACATACACACAGAGGAATATTTGTTGTGGCGCTGTTGAATAGTGTAGTATGTATGTTTTTAAAAGGAAACAAATATTCACGATTAGCAGATTGGGTCCATAAACTATGCCCATAAACCCATTGAAAAGAGTGAGGGACCCAGAACCAGCAGGTCTCCCACGCTCAGTGCTGGGCTGGGATCCTGGGAAGCTGGTAGATGCAGATTCTGGCCACAGGGGTCTGGGAACAGGACCCCGGGCAGCACTGCTGTGGAGACGAGGTTACTGAGGTGGGAAAACCCGCGCTGTGCCATCAGGAGCAGACGGGCAACTGCACAGCAATGTGTCCTACTTCGGTGAAGAGCGGTCGTAACACCAGTTAATACGTGCATTGACTCTCTGGGAGGAAATGTGTTTCTGGGAGGAAGAGCCTGAGGCAGCCCCTTCTAGTGCTTATTGCTGTGGCCGTGCGGGGTCTTCGCCGTCTGCACCAACTCTTAGCTGCAGTATGTGCATTCTAGTTCCCTGACCAGAGATTTAGCCCGAGCCGCCGGCATTGGGAGCTCGGAGTCTCGGTCACTGGACGGCCAGGCAAGTCCCCGGGCCCCCCTTTCTTCGTCACACATCTAACCAGGATATCTCAGGGGGTTTTGGTGAGCATGAATTATGTTCGTACCAGAAGAAAACAATATTTTAAAATATTGTTTAAAAGCAATCAGTACATTGAAACAAAAAAAGTTTGGGAAGCTGAGTGTTCTAGACTGAATGTCTATGTTCCCCCGAATGCGTGTGTGTTGGGGGAAGGTGTTAGGAGGTGGGGTCTTTGGCAGCTCATTAGGTTGAGGGGTGGGGTGCTGACGATGGGGTTAGGGTCCTTACACCCGGGTCCCCAGACGGGCCCGGCGCCTCCCCCTGAGCTGTGGACGCCGCCTGAGGACGGCCACCAGTGAACCAGGAAGCGAGCCCCCACCAGATACCAGGTTGGCTGGCACCCGGATCTCTGACGTCCAGCTGCAGAGGCGTGGGGAGCAGATGCCTGAAGTCTCAGCCGCGGTCCATGGTGCTCTGTTGTAGGAGCCCATACGGACTGAGACACGGTGGAAGGTTAGACTCCCGCTGTGTATCTTCTTACTCTTAATAGATCATCCATGCTATTATTTAAAGAACTGTCAGCAGCCAGCAGTTTGTTCCAGGCTGGGGAGCAAGCGTCTGATGCAACAGCCTCCGTCTGCCCATCAATTCTGAGTCGCCGCAGGCAGCCCTGCCAGCTGCCGGGCCGTCGCTTCGAAACGCAGCCCCGTTCTGGTCACCCCAGCCTCTGCCCACGTCTTCACCGGCACCCCACTGCGCCCAGCATCAAGCCCAGGCCTTGCCCCCGGGCCTCACCCACTTCTCCAGCCCCGCCTCTGGCCCGCACCAGCACACACACACGCACACGCACGCCAGCACTCAGCCCTAACACTCGCCATGGCCTGTGTCGCCCACGCATCAGCCCCTGTCATCCGTGGGCTCGTTCACGTGTGCAGTCAGATGCCCAAGCCCCCTCTTCCCCCCCGGCCAGCCCCTCTCACTAGAACCAGGGAAAAAAGGCACGAGCCGTCCAGCGCCCCCAGGCCTGCGGCCCCGTCCAGGCTCCGAGAGGCGCAGCTCCCCCAGGTGTGGGGCAGACAGAATCGCTGCAAAGGCCGCCTTCCCCCAGGATCCTGGGGCTGAAAAACACCCCCACGACCCCCCCACGTTAAGCCCCCATGAGGTCTTCGAAGTCATGGCTTCAGAGCAAGAAAACTCCTGAGCGAAAGCCGGGCCCCAGTCGGAGCAGAGGCAGAGGAGCTGGGAACGCGCTGACCCAAGCCCGGCTGGGTACCGGGCCCTCCAAGAGCACGCAGCAGGAGCAAGTGACGGGATTCAGTTCAGTTCAGTTCAGTCGCTCAGTCGTGTCCGACTCTTTGCTGCCAGGCCTCCCTGTCCATCACCAACTGCCGGAGCTTATTCAAATTCATGTCCACTGAGTCGATGATGCCATCCAACCGTCTCATCCTCTGTCATCCCCTTCTCCTCCCGCCTTCAGTATTTCCCAGCATCAGGGTCTTTTTGGTTCCTGCTATAACCGGCCACAGCCTTGTCTATCTCAATGAAACTAAGCCATGCCATGTGGGGCCACCCAAAACGGATGGGTCATGGTGGAGAGGTCTGACAGAATGTGGTCCACTGGAGAAGGGCATGGCAAACCACTTCAGTATTCTTGCCTTGAGAACCCCGTGAACAGTATGAAAAGGCAAAAAGATAGGACACTGAAAGATGAACTCCCCAGGTCGGTAGGTGCCCAGTATGCTACTGGAGATCAGTGGAGAAGTAACTCCAGAAAGAATGATGGGATGGAGCCAAAGCAAAAACAATACCCAGCTGTGGATGTGACTGGTGATAGAAGCAAAGTCTGATGCTGTAAAGAGCAATATTGCATAGGAACCTGGAATGTTAGGTCCTTGAATCAAGGCAAATTGGAAGTGGTCAAACAGCAGATGGCAAGAGTGAACGTCGACATTCTAAGAATAACTAAGATGGACTGGAATGGGTGAATTTAACTCAGATGACCATTATATCTACTACTGTGGGCAGGAATCCCTTAGAAGAAATGGAG
The DNA here is from genome assembly GCF_054371585.1 of Giraffa tippelskirchi. NCBI lineage: Eukaryota > Metazoa > Chordata > Mammalia > Artiodactyla > Giraffidae > Giraffa > Giraffa tippelskirchi. The sequence goes on from NC_137284.1 coordinate 160,400,204, forward strand.
TAGCCATCATGGTCAACAAAAGAGTCCGAAAGGCAGTACTTGGATGCAATCTCAAAAACGATAGAATAATCTCTGTTGGTTTCCACGGCAAACCATTCAATATCACAGTAATCCAAGTCTATGCCCCGACCAGTAACGCCGAAGAAGCTGAAGTTGAACGGTTCTATGAAGACCTACAGGACCTTCTAGAACTAACACCCAAAAAAAGATGTCCTTTTCATTATAGGGGACTGGAATGCAAAAGTAGGAAGTCAAGAAACACCTGGCGTAACAGGCAAATTTGGCCTTGGAGTACAGAATGAAGCAGGGCAAAGGCTAATAGAGTTTTGCCAACAGAACGCACTGGTCATAGCAAACACCCTCTTCCAACAACACAAGAGAAGACTCTACACGTGGACATCACCAGATGGTCAACACCGAAATCAGATTGATTATATTCTTTGCAGCCAAAGATGGAGAAGCTCTATACAGTCAGCAAAAACAAGACCGGGAGCAGACTGTGGCTCAGATCATGAACTGCTTATTGCCAAATTCAGACTTAAATTGAAGAAAGTAGGGAAAACCACTAGTCCATTCAGGTATGACCTAGATCAAATCCCTTATGAGTATCCAGTAGAAATGACAAATAGATTTAAGGGACTAGATCTGATAGACAGGGTGCCTGATGAACTATGGACAGAGGTTCGTGCCATTGTACAGGAGACAGGGATCAAGACAATCCCCATGGAACAGAAATGCAAAAAAGCAAAATGGCTGTCTGAGGAGGACTTACAGATAGCTGGGAAGAGAAGAGAAGCGAAAAGCAAAGGAGAAAAGCAAAGATATTCCCATCTGAATGCAGAGTTCCAAAGAATAGCAGGGAGAGATAAGAAAGCCTTCCTCAGCGATCAATGCAAAGAAATAGAGGAAAACAACAGATTGGGAAAGACTAGAGATCTCTTCAAGAAAATTAGAGATACCAAAGGAACATTTCATGCAAAGATGGGCTCGATAAAGGACAGAAATGGTATGGACCTAACAGAAGCAGAAGATATTAAGAAGAGGTGGCAAGAATACACAGAAGAACTGTACAAAAAAGATCTTCATGACCCAGATAATCACAATGGTGTGATCACTCACCTAGAGCCAGATATCCTGGAATGTGAAGTCAAGTGGGCCTTAGAAAGCATCACTACGAACAAAGCTAGTGGAGGTGATGGAATTCCAGTTGAGCTATTTCAAATCCTCAAAGGTGATGCTGTGAAAGTGCTGCACTCGATATGCCAGCAAATTTGGAAAACTCAGCAGTGGCCACAGGACTGGAAAAGATCAGTTTTCGTTCCAATCCCAAAGAAAGGCAATGCCAAAGAATGCTCAAACTACCGCACAATTGCACTCATCTCACATGCTAGTAAAGTAATGCTCAAAATTCTCCAAGCCAGGCTTTAGCAATATGTGAACTGTGAACTACCAGATGTTCAAGCTGGTTTTAGAAAAGGCAGAGGAACCAGAGATCAAATTGCCAATATCCGCTGGATCATCGAAAAAGCAAGAGAGTTCCAGAACTATTTCTGCTTTATTGACTATGCCAAAGCCTTTGACTGTGTGGATCACAATAAACTGGAAAATTCTGAAAGGGATGGGAATACCAGACCATCTGACCTGTCTCTTGAGAAACCTGTATGCAGGTCAGGAAGCAACAGTTAGAACTGGACAAGGAACAACAGACTGGTTCCAAATAGGAAAAGGAGTATGTCAAGGCTGTATATTGTCACCCTGCTTATTTAACTTATATGCAGAGTACATCATGAGAAACGCTGGGCTGGAAGAAACACAAGCTGGAATCAAGACTGCCGGGAGAAATATCAATAACCTCAGATATGCAGATGACACCACCCTTATGGCAGAAAGTGAAGAAGAACTAAAGAGCCTCTTGATGAAAGTGAAAGAGGAGAGTGAAAAAGTTGGCTTGAAGCTCAACGTTCAGAAAACTGAGATCATGGCATCTGGTCCCATCACTTCAAGGGAAATAGATGGGGAAACAGTGGAAACAGTGTCAGACTTTATTTTTTTGGGCTCCAAAATCACTGCTGATGGCGATTGCAGCCATGAAATTAAAAGACGCTTACTCCTTGGAAGGAGGGTTATGGCCAACCTAGATAGCATATTAAAAAGCAGAGACATTACTTTGCCAACAAAAGTCCGTCTAGTCAAGGCTATGGTTTTTCCAGTGGTCAGGTATGGATGTGAGAGTTGGACGGTGAAGAAAGCTGAGCGCCGAAGAATTGATGCTTTTGAACTGTGGTGTTGGAGAAGACTCTTGAGAGTCCCTTGGACTGCAAGGAGATCCAATCAATTCATCCTAAAGGAGATCAATCCTGGGTGTTCATTGGAAGGACTGATGTTGAAGCTGAAACTCCAATCCTTTGGCCACCTCATGAGAAGAGTTGACTCATTGGAAAAGACCCTAATGCTTGGTAGGATTGGGGGCAGGAGGAGAAGGGGACGACAGAGGATGAGATGGTTGGATGGCATCACTGACTCGATGGACATGGGTTTGGGTGGACTCCGGGAGTTGGTGATGGACAGGGAGGCCTGGCGTGCTGCGATTCATGGGGTCGCAAAGAGTCAGACCCGACTAAGCGACTGAACTGAACTGAACTAATAAGGGGTGGGCGCAAGGGTGACTGGCTCCCTCTCCGCAGTCAGCACCAGAGAAATTACTGGAGGACAGGAGAGACTAGGGTGGGGGGGGGCCTTCCCCAGAGCACCTCCCGCTGCCCCTCACCCACAGACCTGCGGTGCCAGCTGGGAGGCCCGTCTTCCCCCTCACTTCTCTCCAGAAATTGAGGGCACTGGTCTGGAAGGTCTCCACGCTGAGCGAATTAGACACGGCTCACGGCTCAGCCTTTGATGGCTGGGTGAATCCTTGGGGAACAAGCCCTCACTGGGGAGACCTCTGCACCCACATGCAGGTGACAAAGAGGGACAGACCAGGAACGAGAGCCCCGCAGAGCTGCTGGGGGAGGAGGGGGAGGATGGCATCAGTTTCAAAGCAAAACGAGTTACTTCAAAACTCATTGATGTTATGACACCCCTGTGGAATGGGGCGCTGATCACCCCCCTTTGCCGGTCACCCAGCAGCGAGGTCAGGATCGGAACCCCAGCCCTGACTGGCACTTCTGTGCGGGTGTGGCTCCCGTCACGATTCAGCCCTGAGTGCTGTGGGCCCCAGCTCCCGCCTTCCCTGATCTGTGTTGCTTTCTTGGTACAAACCACCCCTCTTAAAGCAGACATCTACAGGCTCGGTCCTGAGGCTGGAAGCTGGGAATTGAGGTGCGGGCGGGATGGGCTCCCCGTGCTGCAGGACAGGGCCTGTCCAGGCGGACCCTCCTCCAGCCTCTGCTGTGGCCCATCCTGGGAGTCCGGGCCCCCTGAGTCCTTATCGCTGCCTCCGTCCACGTGGGTCTCCCCGCATGGGAGCTGGGACTCCAGCCTCCCTCTGTTCGGAACAATTGTCCTTGGATGCAGGGCCTGCCCAGGCCAGCAGGGCCTCCTCCCACCCTTGTATCTGCAAAGGCCCTATTTCCACAGCAGGTCAGGTCCCTAGATGCCCGCAGACTTGAACTCTGGGGGCACCAGTCACGCCGGCGGGCGGCCGTCCATGGCGCGATAACGGGGGAATATCACCCCGGCAATCCGAGCAACACCAATGAAAGACAGGAGCGTCCTCACCCAGAGCCTGGAGGTCCGGAGGCCTGAGGCCGGAGCAGCGAAGTCAGGACGGCGCTCCCGCGACCAGCGCGTGGTTCCTACAGCGCCACCGGCCCAGGTGCCCATGCACGTGCCTCCGCAAGGATCCACTCCCCCAGAAAGGGCGGAGCCTTCTTTACCATCATCTCCAAGGTTTTCATTTTTAAGTGATACTGTATTTGTGCTCATGAGCCCCTCTTGTGGGCTTGTGGGAGAGGCTGGAGGGACCCACCATTCAAAACAGGTGGGATTATTAGCTGTTTTGTTTTTGGTTTGACCACATAAGTTTGCTGCTGCTGCTTCTAAGTCGCTTCGGTCGTGTCAGACTCTGTGCGACCCCGTAGACGGCAGCCCACCAGGCTCCCCCGTCCCTGGGATTCTCCAGGCAAGAATACTGGAGTGGGTTGCCATTTCCTTCTCCAGTGCATGAAAGGGAAAAGTGAAAGTGAAGTCTCTCAGTCGTGTCCAACTCTTAGCGACCCCGTGGACTGTAGCCTACCAGGCTCCTCTGTCCATGGGATTTTCCAGGCAAGAGTACTGGAGTGGGGTGGATTTCCTGCTCCAACTTACGTTTGCATCCAAGACCAAATATTTCTCTTTTTGAATTTTAATTAATGGAATTATTTTATGCCTTTTGTTTTGTTTTCAATCAGCGTTTTCTTTTTACCATGCATCTCGGTTCTTCTTTGCAGCAGTAGTCCTCTCGGCTTTTATGTTCGCATAGGGCTCTGATACATGGATACATCGTGGTTTATTTATCTGGTTTACTGTTGATAGACATCAGGGTTGTTTTCTGATCGTGAATAACGCTGCACCGCGCGGCTCCCTGCGCTGCCTGCCTCCCGCCAACAGGGGGCGCCGCCTCGGCCAGCCCCGCGCCGCGCGCCCCGCGCCGCTCCCCGCCCGGAAGTCCCGTTCCGGCCGGAAATCCCGCGTTGGTGCGTCCCCAAAGATGGTGGCGTCCACCGGCGCTACGGTGTCGGCGCGGGCCGGCTTGCGGCGGCGCATGGGCCGCGGGAAGCGCGGAGGCGGTGCGGAGGGGGCCCTGAGGCGGCTGAAGCTAGCCGTGGAGGAGTTCGTGCAGGGGACCGCGGAGGGCGAGTCCCCCGGCGGCCCCGCGGGGCCCCGCGCTGCGGGCCGCGCGCGCCCGGGCGGGAGGAAAAGCCGCCGGGAGCTGAGGAGGGAAAAGCGGCACCTGAGGAAGGTGCGCCGGCTCCAGAGGGCGGCAGGCCCCGCGCAGGACCCCCGCCCGGGCAGCAGCCGCGGAGCCGGGGGAGCAAGTGGCCCCCGGGCGGGGGCGGCGCGGGAGGAGGCCGACCGGCCGTCTGAGGGGCTGCGGCCACCCCCGGCTCCGCCCAAGGCCGCCCCGGCCCGGACCCAGGCCCAGGGCCCGCCCGGCAGGACCAAGACCCCCGCCGCCGCCGTCGCCGCCCGGAAACGGGCGCTCCTGGCGGCCAACGAGGAGGAGGACCGGGAGATCCGAAAGTTGGAGCGGCGCCTCGGCTTGAACAAGCGCAGGAAGAAGGGCGACGGCAGCAGCTCCGTGCCTCTCAGCTTTGCCCGCGACGGGCTCGACTATGTCCTGGAGGCCCTGGGCCCTGGGGAAAGTAGTGGCTTGTGTGAAAGCGGCAGCGAGGCGGAGGAGGGCGCGGACCCGACACCCCCCGGGAGTGAGGTGGACACCGACGCTGAGGACGGATGGGAGGAGCAGGACCTGGACGGGGGCAGCGGGCAGGCGGCAGAGGATGCGCGGAGCGAGGAGGAGGAGGAGGACCAGGACGATGCCGAAGAGGAAGCGCGCGGAGCCCAGGGCACAGCCAAGGAGGAAGGGGGCAGAAAGAGGGTCCGTTTTGCAGAAGATGAAGAGAGGAGTGGAAACCCCTCGGAGGGTGTGCCCACAGACGATCAGGTACCGTCTGCACTATCTCGGTCCTCCGGGATCTCCTTCAGAGGAACGAGGGTTGTGGTTGGGTGTGGGTCTGTCAGGTCAGTACTCCTGCCTGGGGAGTCCCATGGACACAGGAGCCTGAAGGACCACCGTCCGTGGGGTCACAGGGTCGGATACGACTGGGCACACAGCGGATAATAGGGAAGGGAGGAAACATCTCTGGAGACCTTTCCATCCCAGGGTCTGTCCCAGGGACGTGGTGGCCGTCCCCACCGGCTGTCCTCAGGCTCCACACGTGACTCCCCTCCCCCTTGCTTTGCTCCGCCTCTGGTGCATCCTGGGGACAGCTGCAGCACCCCTGCCTGCCCTCACCTAGTCCTTTTCCTGTCCAGCTGCTCCTGCAGTGAGTCCTTCTAAAGCACAAAACTGCTCTCTTAACACTCAGTTGGATGAGGTCTCACACTGACGACCAAGTTCAGAACCCATGGCAGGGCAGACAGGGGCTCGAGGGGTGGCCCCTCGGCCGTTAAAACAGCCTCACTGCACCGTGCGCCTCGTGGAATTGCTTCCTTCTCCACCTCTCACCGGCTCGGCTCAGCGTTCTGCCTCTGCACTTGCTGTGACTTTTGTGTGCAAGGCCTTCCCTCATTTTCTCACTGATGCGTTTATCTGTTAATGTCAAACGTCTCTGGGAACCTTCCCTCCTGAAGGGTGTGATCTCTTTCATTTCTGTCCCTGGTGCTTTCGTGCCTGGTGCTCTGAGCAAGTCCCCAGGTGCTGTCCGTCTCTCTGAGCGCTGTCTTTGTGACTGTTCCCAAGTCTCTTTCACAGCTTGTGGAGGTGTAACTGACATACTAGTGGGTATCTTAAGATTAAGTTTCTTTGGGCATACTTTCTCTGTCTAAGCACAGATCACGCTTTACAAAAAATGTTTCCTAAAGGCTTCGTCACTCAGGTGTCAGGGAGGGTTGGTGATAATGATCTGTAATCCCGTAAGTTGAAAGTCTAGGAAACAGTGAGCAGTAGGTTGATTTTAATTTCATCATGTAAACTTAGATACTAGTTTTGAACAAGTTTGAAGTTTTTCCAGACTTCTTCTCCAACTTGGTGGTGCATGTAATTTCAGCGTTTGTGCGTGGCCGTGCCTGCTGTCGATTGAAGCTGGCAGACTAGTAGGATGTAGGGCCTTTGGGGGCACAAACCGGAGGCGCAGAGCCAGGTCAGCAGGGCTCCAGAGGGAAAGGGAGGTGATGAAATGTAGTGTTGACAGTCACCTAGCGATGGTGTGCTCGTGGAGGGCTGGCGCGGGCACTCAGGAGACAGCGGGTGTTGATTGCGCGGCAGTGGTGACAGCCTGCGCCGTTGCCTGGGGACCCAGCATCTAAGAAGAGTTCATGTCTGTCCTTTCAAGCAGAGTCTTGGTGAAAATGGTGGAAAGTACATCCCACCTCACGTGAGGCAAGTGGAGGAGACAGAGGACGCCCAGAAAAAGGAAGAGCTGGAAAGGCTCAAGAAACAGGTCAAAGGTCTGATCAACAGGTAACCTCGAGACGCTGCGTGCTGTCCCTTGAAGAGACTGTCTTCTGACAGTGGAGGAGCGATTCTGGGAGCTAGCCAAAGCCTGGGATGCTTTTTTTAGCTAAAGTAGTTTTCTCACAGAAGCATTGCGTATACATCCTCCCATCCCCACCCAGTACAGCTGTTTTTCCACATCAGGAAATAAAGGTGTTTATGCCAGCTGAAAATGGGAAAGTCGGAATTCTCCCAGCAGTACATGTGGATGTGTTCGGGGTGGTTCCCTGCATCTGCCTGGGGATCCTGAGCCAGGGTGGCAGCAGGGTGTCCTTGTCACGGTCTCTCTGGTCTTGACGGGGATCCTGCGTGTGCTTCACTGGGGCCGCGTCTCCGCTGGAAGGAGAGCAGTTAGGTTATTTGCGGGTCCCAGAGGATTGTGTGTCCTCTGCATACGCGCTGGGTTTGGGGCTTGCCTGGGTCAAATGCATACACAGAATAGGACCTGCTGGTATATTAGTAACTTTTTCCCTTTTCTTAAATTGACCCAAAAACAGCGGTCCTGTCGCTCTGTCTTTCCACCGGTCTGCAGGCTGAGCGAGCCGAACCTGGCCTCCATCAGCAGCCAGCTGGAGGAGCTGTACATGGGCCACAGCAGGAAGGACATGAACAACACGCTGACTGCCGCCGTGCTGAGCGCCTGCGCCCCAGACGCAGCCATGCCCGCCCGGCTGCTCATGGAGCACGTCCTCCTGGTCAGCATCCTGCACCGCACGATTGGCCTCGAGGTAAGGCTGCCGCGCCGCTGGGGGCCGTCCAGGCGCCTCTCGCTTCAGTGGCCGCCGGCTGGTGCAGCCCGGCCCACCCTGTCTGTGCGTCTCACTCCAGGCCACGCTTGGTGCCCGCGTGATGTGGACCAGCGGCTGGGCCGGGTCGGTTCTGACTGGTCCTTGTTGGCTGTTAGTCTCTCTCCCTCTGGACCGTACTGTCCAACTTGCCTCTGTCTTCTCTGTGTTCCTGCTGTGACGGTGGCTGTTCCTGGTTCTGAGCACAGGCCTTTGCGTTGGGCGGGAGGCCACCGGAGTATGGGGGAAAACGGCATTAAGTGAGACAGGACAGCGCCTGGGCTTGGAGCGTTGGTTTCCCCCGGGTGGGCCACGGACCTGCCCGTGTCTGGGAAGTGGGGCGTTTGTCAGGATTCGGTGGACGATGTGTCTAAAGTGCCTGGTGCTCGGAGCCCGGCCGCCTCCGCCGCCCCCGGGTTTTTGGTCCCTGCTCAGGGACTCCTGTGTCGGGTCAGGGGGTCCACCACGTCGCGGGTCCTCTTCTTCACCCTTGCATTGACCTTAGCATCCGCTCGCCCAGGGTGGCGGCTTCCAGGGCCTTTGAGGGTGCTCTGATGACAGGACTTTATACTGAGGTGGGGGAGGAAGCAGGGGGGGACGTGAAGGAGGCCTCCTTTCCCAGACGACATCTGTTTTCAGAGGAACTTGTTGATCCCTTGGGACCTTACGCGGTACAGGATCTTTTGTCGCCTTCTCTCAGCAGCGGAGCGCCCCTGTGGGTCCGACCCCTGTGCGAGTCCTCGGGGCTCCAGGCAGGTGATGGGCAGGTGTTTATTCAGCCCCGCTTTGCAGGTGCAGACTTTTTCTTGATGTCCGCAGAATTCTGGTCTCTTTTTTCAAGGTCTGTTTGAATGTAGCATAGTGGTCGTTATTGAAAGAGTGTGTTCTCAGGGGTGTCTTCAGTGAAGAGGCTTGAACTGGGTGTTTACGGTTAGACTGTATTCTCAGGTCGTTGGAAACGAGAGGGCTCGTCCAGCCTGTCAGAGCTGCTGGGCAGAGTCCTTGTTCTCCTTCCCGTCGGCTGCCTTTCCCGGAGGCCCCAGCACTGCCTCACTTTGCCATTTGGCAACGACCCGTGTGTGTTCCTGGAAAATCCCATGGACAGAGGAGCCTGGTAGGCTACAGTCCATGGGGTCGCTAGGAGTTGGACACGACTGAGCAACTTCACTTTCACTTTTCCCTTTCATGCACTGGAGAAGGAAATGGCAACCCACTCCAGTGTTCTTGCCTGGAGAATCCCAAGGACAGGGGAGCCTGGTGGGCTGCCGTCTATGGGGTCGCGCAGAGTCGGACACGACTGAAGCAACTTAGCAGCAGCAGCAGCGTGTGTGTTCCCCGCTGCAGTCCGCCCTCACCGGGGATTTAGCACGGCCCCTGCTTTTCCAGCCGCCCACCGGGCGTCCGTGGGTCGGGCTTACTCAGTCCTAAAGCGGCGGTCCCTGCCCACCCTTCCCGCTCCTCCTTGTGGGTTAATGCCCCCACTGGAAGCTCCGTCAGCCCCCGTGACCTAGGTGGTTGATCCTTCCCATCCGTGACTGAGCCGGAGAAGTGAGCCGTGTTAGATAGCATGTTTTTAGAGATGTGGGTGCGTTCTTAGCAGTTTTCACAGCTGTATTTTTCCGAGGAGCCGGAATGGCTGCTGGCCAGACAGGCCCCTCCCTTGGAGGAGGTCTGCGCGCGGGCGCCTGGTTCTGGTCGTGTGCAGTTCGGGCTCCCCTCTGGGAAGCTCTCTGCACTCAGACTCGCCTCGCGTTCTTAAACTTTCTGCCTGTGGGATCTCGTATCCTGCCACCTACGTATTTTATGTTAATTTTTAAAGCACTAATTCTTTTAATACACGTTTAAGCTGAAAGAAGGGCCCCTGTGAATAACGCGCTAACGTGATTCTTGTTTGCAGTCATGTGCTCTCTGCTCTTCGTCCAGGTGGGCGCCCACTTTCTGGAGGCGGTGGTGAGGAGGTTTGATGACGTGTATAAAAGCGGGCGAGACGGGAAGGAGTGTGACAACCTGTTCACCATCATCGCCCATCTGTACAACTTCCACGTGGTACAGTCTCTCCTCATCTTTGACGTTTTGAGGAAACTTGTGGAAACTTTCACAGAAAAAGATATCGAGCTGATCCTGTTAATGCTGAAGACCGTGGGCTTTTCACTGAGGAAGGATGATGCTTTGTCCCTTAAGGAACTGATCACTGAGACGCAGGCCAAAGCCAGCGGAGCGGGTGGCAAGTTCCGGGACCAGACCAGGGTACGCGCCCCTCCGACCTGCTTCCTAACTGCCTGAACGCGGCCTCAGCGCGCGTGTCCCTTCCTTCCTCACGAGCCCTGTGTCTCCTGCCTGATCTGGTGTTGCGGCTTTATCTTCAGTGTGTGAATGAACCTTCTTTACTCTCACAGGCTTAAGAACGTTCAGCTGAGGTTTAGTGAAACTGAACGTTTCAGAGGAGGCTTACTGGGGAGGCCTGTGGCGAGGCGCTTGGGTCAGCGTGCTTGGCCGCCACAGGACCGAGTGCTCCGGGCCTCAGTTTCCCTGTCTGGAAAGTGGAGCCAATCATGACTCCTGCCTCATTTGTGGTCTGCAGACTGAGAGGCATGGAGGAGCCGTGGGGGGCTGGGGGGAGGCAGGGGCCTCATTTGAGGAGCAGGGATGGCCTCCCTGCGGGGAGCGGGCAGGGGCTGGCCTCGGGGCCTTGTGTACCTCCCAGGGGATCGGAACTTTATCCCAGAGGCACGAGGCTCATGATGAGTCTGAGTAGGTAAATGCATGTTTTCATGCTCAGGTCACTTTGGCTACAAAAAAAGAGAAAAGCCACCTTGGGTTAGGGCGATGATCAGCAGAATTGTAGTGGGCGTGAGTCTAGGACTTAGAAGTCCTCAGACTTGGGGGATGGGGAGAGACAGAGGAGTCAGAGGTCACGCCAGGTACCCAGCTTGGGTCCCCAGGTGGGCAGTATGTTGTTGAGAGACACAGACCGGAAAGGAAAACTGGCCCAGTTTTGAAATCCTGCGACGGGGGCCAGGTTCACTGTGAGGAGAGAGGCGGGGGCTGAGCCTTCTGAGGGTCCTGGGGACCACAGAGGTGGGTAAGGTGCCACGTCCGCCACAGAGGGTCTTGGGAGCCGAGCGGGGGTTCCCGACCAACACCCTGCTCCTGGTGTTGGATGCTCAGGGAAAAGGCAGGGGTAAGAGTCAGCTCTTTGCATCAGGTGGCCAAAGTATTGGAGCTTCGGCTCCTTCCAATGAATATTCAGGACTGATCTCCTTTAGGATGGACTGGTTGGATCTCCTTGAAGTCCAAGGGACTCTCGAGTCTTCTCCAGCACCACAGTTCAAAAGCCTCAATTCTTCGGTGCTCAGCCTTCTTTATGGTCCAACTCGCACATCCACATATGACTACTGAGAAAACCATAGCGTTGACTAGACAGACCTTTAGCTTTGACTGTAGGGAGGTCAGCAGACACGTGCATTTAGCTTGCGGCCCGAAGCTGGAGGAGGTGGGCGGGGGTCTGGGCTCGCTGAGGGCTGGGGGGCGTGTGCTGAGCTAAGATGGCCCCGAGTGCTCCATGCACATGGCATGGGGCTTGTGTCTCAGCACTCAGACTGGGGACTCTCCTCAGGGCCTGTGGGGATTCTCACTGCTGTTCCTGCAGCTTTTCTGTAAGTACAGTGTTATTTCCAGCTTAAAAGTTAAAGAAGGAGAAAGGCCAGGAATGGGAAGAACTCGGGGTGGGGAGGGGGGCAGCTGGGGCAGCTGGGAGCCCCGGGCGGGCAGCTGTGCTGCTGTCAACACTGCTGGACGGCGGTCGTGAGCGTGTACGTGACGCTGGTCCCTTCTTTCCCGAGTTGAAGGGTCACTGGTTCCCCCCATTTGAGAGGGTGGCTCTTCCTGCCCCATCTCAGGTCCGCTTCATGCTGGAAACGCTGCTGGCCCTGAAGAACAACGACGTGCGCAAGATCCCAGGCTACGACCCTGAGCCCGTGGAGAGGCTGCGGAAGCTGCAGAGAGGCCTGGTGAGTCCGCCGCCTCCTCCTCCCTGGGGGTGGAGGGGGCCCTCCCTCCCTGGAGGCCTCCTCCTCCTTGGGGGCTCCTCCCCCTCCTCCCTGGGGGGGCCCTCCTCCTCCTCCCCACGCCTAAGCTCCCCGCTGCACACAGCGGATGGGAGCCACAGGTCAGGTGCCCGTCCAGTCGCCGGGGTCCCCAGATGTGGGGGAATCTGCAGGTTTCTGTGCTGAGACCCCCGCTTGTGAGCTGTGGGTGCCCTTGCGCTGAGCCCTCAGCCACACAGAGACTCAACAGGCACGTCCTCTGGCCAGGGTCCCTCCCAGACCAGCGAGGTCAGCCTGGGGTGAGGGCTCGTCTGTTGAAATTCCCTGGGACTTCTCACCGTGGGCCCCTTGGGCGGGTCCCGTCGCCGCATCCCACAGATCACAGGCCTATTGGTAGTGTCCTTATTGCCGGCCGTGGGGCTCTCCTCGGGGCCCCCACGGGACCGCTGTCCTCTGACAGCGTGTCTGGGGGGTGGGCCCAGGAAGCCCACACGCGGCGAGGTCGCCTGTGATGCTGGTGTCCCTCCCTGCGGGCTCAGCATCCCGCGCCAGGAGCGCCCTCGCCCGAGCGGGGAGAGGCCCGGGTGGCGCTCCCATGCTGAGCCGCGGTGGCCTGCTCTCTTACAGGTGCGCGGCGCTGGCGCGGGCACGGACCCCGAGCTCCGAGTGTCCTGGGACAGCGTCCTGAACGCCGAGCACTCCGGGCGCTGGTGGATCGTAGGGTCCGCCTGGAGCGGTGCCCCGATGGTGGACGGTGGTCTGCAGAAGGCTCCGCAGAAGCCACTCGCGGGGACGGTGCGTGGGTGACTGTGTCTGCACTCGGCTGTCCCTGGGGTTATTTGACGATATTACAGAAGTCGCTGTTGTTTTGTAATGTCATGTAATTCCATTTCTGTTACTTCTTTTTAAAGTATCAGAACGTTAGCTAAGAGACTTAGACGCAGACAGGAGTGCGGGGACACTCAACCGTCAGACACTGGCCGCCCTGCCCCTCGCTTACACGGGCAGACCCCCAGACCCGGCGGGTTCCTCCGGGGGGTCTGCTCTGTCTCTTGCTGTTGCAGGGGTGGTGGTCAGCAATGAAGATTCAGCACTCACACGTGTGGATTCACACGTGACTTACAGTTATCCTCGAGGTCAAGCTGCAAGATTACACACATAAGTTTAGAAACTCCGTAACTGTCCTGAACCAAAGGAGAAGTCTCAGTGGCGCGTCTGTGCCATCTGAGCCCTGTTGTCTCTCTTCCCAGGTTAGCGCAAAGATCCTGGAACTCGCCCGCAAGCAGAGAATGAACACCGACGTCAGGAGAAACATATTCTGCACAGTAATGATGAGCGAAGACTTTCTGGACGCGTTCGAGAAGCTCCTGAAGTAAGCCGCGTGTGCGCCTCCTACTTGGCCTCTGAGTCAGGGGCTGGGGTCCCCCCAGCTGACTGACCGCCGGTCGCTCGGACGCAGACAGCTTATGATCTGTCTGATTGGAGGAATCGGGGGACCACCTGGTGGCTCTCGGCGGCCGCTGTTTGTCATGAGTCGCTTAACTCTTCCTGTTCAAGTTGTCTTTCTGACAACACCTCCCGTGTGGCTTCTGTACTCAGCTGTAATCAGGTTTAAAAGCATCTGCATACTTAGACAAAGTACATCTAAAAAGTCTAATATTAGTTTTCCTTTATTTGCTTCAAATTCAGAAAGAAATACAGGGGAAGTATTGCGGGACTGTGCAGACGCCACACTGGGCACTAAAGGGGTGGATCTTACTGTTTCCGGACCCGCCCACACAGGAAACAGCAGGTGCAATGGCAGGGACCGCACTGCTGGCCCGCCGCTAAGGCCCTGTTTCCTGCGGGTCAGTGCCCAACCCAGGCCCGTGTAGGCCCGGGGTCCCCAAGGCCGGGGGTCCAGTCCCGTCCCCCCACCTTCTCCTCTCGGCTTACCTCACCAGACGGCCGGACCGGGGGTGCTCCTGGGAGAGCTGTCTGTCTCGGCCTCCCGACATTCGGCAGGTTGAAGGTTCAGGGCTCGCTGCTTCTGTCCTCCAGGCTGGGGCTTAAAGATCAGCAGGAGAGAGAGATCGTTCATGTCCTGGTGGACTGCTGCCTGCAAGAGAAGACCTACAACCCTTTCTACGCCTTCCTGGCCGGCAAGTTCTGTGCCTACGAGCGCAGGTTTCAGGTGACGGGGCTGGGAGGCCACCTGCCGTCCACTGTCTGACTGTGGGCCCCGAGCCGAGTGCGGTGGGTGGGCTCCCCCGGACCCCCGTCCCCAAGTCCCCTTGCCCTGTCACAGGTGAGGGTGCTGTGACCTGGTTGACCAACAAGGCCTCTTCAGTCTAGTGTCTCTCTGATTTGAGGGATAGCATCTCAAAAGAAAGATGACGTGAAGCGGTTTCAAACTACTGTGTACCCGAAGCCGGTGTAGTTGTTTCTAGCAAGTCTTCATCTTAAGGATATTACATCTAAGTGACTGAGTACAATACCTTTGGATTAGGTTTGTAGTGATTATTCTAAGAATTTGTGGAATTTTAACTGTTTTCCTACTTCTTATTGTTCTATTAGATGACATTCCAGTTCAGCATGTGGGACAAATTTCGAGACCTAGAAAACTTGCCAGCCACTAATTTTGCTAATTTGGTTCATCTGGTGGCCCACTTGTTGAAGACGAAGTCTCTGCCACTCTCCCTCTTAAAGGTGTGTGCGTCGCGTGGAGTAACTCAGGGCGCTGAAGCTGGAAGTTCACTGCCGAGCTTGAGCTGCGTGGGGTCGGGGCACAGACCCCGTGGGAGTCATAGGCCTTGTCTGACGTGACCGTCGCCTCTGAATTCTGGTTCCACGTGTCAGGGGCCTCCCCGCTTCAGAGCTTGTGGTCCTGCAGTGCGTTTTAGGGGGAGAAGTCCCCGTATACGTGAACGTGCAGTCCAGAGGCGAGCTCAGGGCCCAGGGGCCGGTGTGTTGGGTGCCTTAGGAACACACACGTCCTTGGATCCTGACTCACCTGGAAAACGTCCTCATCATCGGCAGACGAGCACGCGGCATCAAGTTGCTGGTAGGCCCGTGACAGCTGCTGGCTCCTCTCCACGGGGCTGGGGGCGCGAGTGCGGGGCCTGCTCACGAGCCTGTCGAGTTACCCTCCTGTGCGTTTGGGGTGGGGGCTTGGATGTCAGCCGCTGCACTGGGCGTGAGGGCCCACAGCCTCGCCCCGCACCCAGCCCGGGGCACGCCTACGGCACAGACCGCTCGGGCTTCCTCGTCGCTGGGGGCTCTCGCCTTCCGCGTGCGCCAGTCTGAGCTCAGAAGGGGCGGCGCATGGCGTGTCCCTCGGCTGCAGTAGGTCCTGGAGTCGCCCCTGGGGCAGGCCGGCCCCTCCTCCCTTCGCAGGGGCTCTGAGTGGGCCTCCGTCTGCGCACTCTTCACCCCGCACAGTTGGTGGTGCCGGGCCACCGGGCTGCGGCTGTCCTTTTAGTTACTTTACTTCGGCATAGGCTTGGAATGTGTCCACACTGATCTCGGCAGCTCCGTGCTCAGATGTTATTGGTGTTGTATAGTGCTCCACTGTATACGTGCACTGTGATTTTTATATGTACAAAGTTGCCCCTCCTGGACCTAGATTCTGGGTGTGTGTGGTTTTAGTTGGCGTAGTTTCTCTGAGGCGTGGAGATGACGGCGCCTGTCTCAGCTGTAGGGAGCCCTGCTTTGCTCGGTGTCCCTCCACCCCTGAACTTGACTGAGCTCTGCTGAGTCCCCCGCCAGTGGGCGCACACCCTGCAACATGGATGAGGGGGCCCAGGGCCGCAGCTGGGCCACTTTATAAAACTGGGAGTAACCTTGGTTAAGGGGGTGGGGATGGGCAGCTGTTCCCTCAGACTGTGTTTAGAAACCATTGAAAAGTTGGCTGAATCAGCGTGACTTTGTTATTGTTTATCCTGACTCTATTAGGTTGTTGAATTCAGTGAATTGGACAAACCCAGAGTCCACTTCTTACGGAAAGTGTTACACACGCTGCTGATGGAGACAGAAGCTGAAGACCTTGGTTTGATTTTTGCAAGGTTTGTTCCCAGCTTTTTTGATAGAAACATATGGAAAAGAAAAGAGAAAGCATTGTCAGTTCTGTTATCTTAGGAAAGCAAGTTTGTCGTGCTTTATGTTGCATTTAGGTACAGCTTTTCAGTTTTAATTTTAATAATGTCTTGTACATTAATTTGGGGAACGGGAGACTTGCCTAATAGCGAACTGAAGATGATTTCTGACTGATAGAATGTGTTCTGCATTGACGATTCTGCTTCAGTGGGAACTAGGCATGTCTCCCTCTCCGGGGTCCCTCCGCCAGAGCACAAGGGCGTCCGGCCGCTGACCGTGTCCCTTCCTCCCCAGGGTGTCGGACAAGCCGGCGCTGGGCCTGCTGCGTGAGGGCCTGAAGCTGTTCATCGGCCACTTCCTGCTGAGGGGCGCCCCGGAGGCCGGAGCCCTGCGGGAGCGGGCTGAGCTGTGCGTGCGGGCCCTGCAGGGGCGCGGGGCCCTCAGGATGTAGTGGGCAGGGCGCAGGGGTGCCCCTGTCTGCAGGGCGTCTCCTTGTACGGCTCACATGAAAGGCGGGTGCAGCTGTGGCGCCAACTGTCGTGTGAAGGACTGTATTTTGCTCCAGGGTAATATTGTATTTGTATTTTAAACCATTCTGAAATAAGTGTATTTATGTCTTCGCGAGGCTGGGCGGACGGGGCGGGCGCTGGGCGGCGAGGAGACGGGGGAGTGGGTGTGCAGTGCCTTATTTTTTCAGGGACGTAATGAGCTCGAGGCTGCAGTCTGATGAGAGAACTTGGTGGTGGTTGTATCTTTTTATATATTGGTTAAAAATTCAGAAGTCGTCCGTTAAACGCGCCTGATGTTGTGTTGATAAGTGAAGTGTCCCGGAGGCCAGTGTCCTGGAAAAGTCGGCAGCTGACTCAAGCCTCGTGGGTGTGGAGGGTGCTCCTGGCTCCTCACCTCGGGATCCCCCGTGGGACGGGACATCTCCCCCAGGAGTGTCACTGACTCCCCACAACTCTCAAGTCCCCACGTGAGCAGGTGGAGCCTGGGCCCACCTGACGCACCGGCTGAGCTGGGCTCTCGGCGTGAACTCACAGGACAGACGCTCCCACGGCGGGGTGCTCACACTGCCCCTGAAGGACAGGGCCCCCTCCCCTCACTGCGCGTGGGCAGAGCACAGACGCGGTAAATGTCTGCGTTGGTGGGTCCGGGTGAGCTTTATACAGATGAAATGTATTTTTGTAACTTTTCCTCAAGTTTTAAATTATTTCAAAATAAAGAACTTTAATAAAATATTCATACTGCAGAATTCATTCTTTCAGGGTCTGAAATACTCTGATGTCTTTTCACGAAAATAATTAAGCTAATTCAGATCACTGTTGCCTCCTCTTTTTTTAAACTTCAGTCTTGGCCGCACTGGGTCCCGTGGCTGCGGGGACGTCTCTCTGGTTGCGGCTGCTCTCCGGTTGCGGGGCGCAGGCCCTCGTTAGGGTGGCATGTCCGGTCACTGCACACAGGCTCCAGGGTGCCTGGGCCTCAGCAGGTGCGGCTCCTGGGCCTCGTTGCTCCGAGGCACGTGAGATCTTCCCAGATCAGGGCTCGAACCCGTGTCTCCTGCACGGGCAGGTGGATTCTTTACCACCGGACCACCGAGGAAGCCCTAACATCCTTTTTAAAAAAAGTGCTTAGTCCTTACTGTAAAGTGCTTAGTCCTTACTGTAAAGTGCTTAGTCCTTACTGTAAAGCAGTGACCCCGTGTCTGTTGGTTTACTTTCCTGTGAGGTGCCCCTGGGTCGGCGGGAGGATCCAGAGGGCAGGGCCCACGCCTTGACCTTGACCTGGGCCTGGGTGGCCGGGGCGTTGGTCACCAGAGCTCTGGGATCAAGGTGCTGACTGGGGGCCGCAGACCCCACCCCGCCAGGGTGTCACGGCGGGACGCTGCGTGTCTGTGCTGGGTGCTGCTGGCAGGACTCGGCACCGACAGCTGCGGAACCTGAGCCTGTCTGAAATCGTTTCCGTCCCCAGTTGCGTATGCGGCTGTTTCTCCCGAGGCTCTGGTGTCTGAATTACACCAGCTCGAGGCCTCTTCCGGGGGCCCGAGTAGGAGTGGGGCTTGATCTCAGTCAGCATTTGCTGGGGCTCCTCCATGCCACACGCGGAGTTGAACCCCGGGACAGCTTGCAGGGTTTAAAGACGTCACCGAGGTTCAGCAGCACGTGTCCTGTCGTCAATGTGTGCTGAGAGTGGTGGGCAGCCAGCCAGCCCCCGCGGGCCAGGCACGGCGAGCTGGCCGGAGGAGGTGACCTGGGCCCGGCCCCTCCAGCCAGAGCTCAGGGCACCTGGGCACGTGCGGGCACCAGCCGAGGGTCGGGCCGTGGAGCCAGGCCGCGTGGGGCCCTGGGACCCGGGACAGATAGTGGGACGGGACCCCTGCAGCCTGCTTGTGAGGAGCAGGTGTTTATCTGCTCAACCGGAGGGAGTTGTCGAAGGATCGTCAGCAAGGAAGTGAAGCCCCCAAGACAGTGTTTTCAGGACTACCGCCTGGAGACAGGAAGGTGCTGGGGCACCGCGTGGGAAGGCGGGCGGCGGGGACCGCGTGGGTGGCTCTTGTCCCCTTCCTGGCCCAAGACAGCAGCTGTGAGAAGGAGGGTTCTGGAGACGTGACTGAGGCACACGCAGCAGCAGTGGGCACCTTTCAGTGAAGAGGTCGAGGGGGCGTTTGGGGCCCTCCTAGTGCCCGTCAGCAGCAGGGTCGGGCAGGAGGGCACAGACACACCGCTCAAGGTGGGGGTCCGAGGGCCGGGTGTCGGAACCCACCAAGGAAGCTGAGATAGGAGAACGAGGCTGGGGACAGGGTGCCGCCTGGCAGCTCCTAGTGCGGAGACCAGAACCCGGGAGGGCCTTGAGGCGGCCTGGGAGCTCCAGCACAGCCCAGGCCCGTCCCGGGACGGCGGTTCTGTGACCGTGGAGGGGCTTCAGGCAGACCCCAGACATGCGCAAGGACCTGTGAGCCTCTGCAGGGCTGCACGTCTCCCCGCGGGTGATGCATTTAAGGTGCGCGAGTGGGCGTGTAAGGAGCATCACGCACACGCATCCTTAGTGTTCCGAGAGGTCGGGGAACCTTGGATCTTCCGGGAAAGGAGTACTGGCTGGGAATCGGGGGTTCTCCTCACATTTCATACCGTACTACACGCGGATGACGCCGGCCGGAGAGGGGTCAAGTTCACACGCGGATGATGTTTATCTCCAGTGGAGCTGAGTAAAATGAAAAATGATGTTTGCATGATAAGATGATGAAAGGGAAAGTGGGGATCGACTTTAAAATGCTCTGAGGCTGCCGTGTGTGTTGGAAAACAATGCCGTATGTGTGCGCACCGGCCCGGGGAGCAGGGTGATTTTGACCTTGAGCGTGTCCAAAGCGGGATGCACGCCCTTGGCCTTGGGGGTTATCACATCGGCAAGTCCCCGCACACTCAAACTGCCAGTCTGCAGGAGATGGGCACCCACCTCCACCCCCGGCCCCAGCATGACCTGCGTCTTTGCTTCCAGCCCTGGGGAACCAGCCTGGGGGCCCGGCCCTGCCCTCTTGCCCCTCACACACCGGACCCCTCCTGCTGACAGAGGCATGGGGGATTGCCCCTCGAGGGCCCCGTGACGTGCAACCAGGGTGGCATTCATCTGGCTCAGCCTGAGGTGAGAATCAGTAAGAGGACTTAAATATTATTCTCTAGAGAAAATCATTGACGGTAGACTGCATGTTTCAGAAGCGCTTCCTAAGAAGATGGCAAGTTCTTCAGCTTTTGTTTGGTTTGTCCGTCGTTGACATTTTCCCCGTTTGCCTTTCCTCTGTCTTTCGTGTGTAATCCACATCCATTTACACACACACGTTTACACACACACGTTTACACACACACGCTTACACACACTTTTTTAAAAAAAATAAATTTATTTATTTTAGTTGGGGGCTAATTACTTTACAATATTGTAGTGGTTTTTGCCATACATTGACATGAATCAGCCATGGGTTTACATGTGTTCCCCTTCCTGAAACCCCCTCTCACCTCCCTCCCCATCCCATCCCTCTGGGCCATCCCATTGCCCCGGCCCTGAGCATTTGTCTCATGCATCGAACATGGAATGGTGTTCTGTTTCACATATGATAATATACATGTTTCAATGCTATTCTCCCAGAACGTCCCACCCTCACCTTCTCCCTCAGAGTCCATAAGACTGTTCTATGCATCTGTGTCTCTTATTCTGTCTCACATATAGGGTTATCGTTACCATCTTTCAAATTCCATATATATGCATTAGTATACTGTATTGGTGTTTTTCTTTCTGGCTTACTTCACTCTGTATAATGGGCTCCAGTTTCATCCATCTCAATAGAACTGATTCAAATGTATTCTTTTTAATGTCTGAGTAATATTCCATTGTGTATATGTACCACAGCTTCCTTATCCATTCGTCTGCTGATGGACATCTAGGTTGCTTCCATGTCCTGGCTATTGTAAACAGTACACACACATGTTTTGATGGCGCCTCTAGAAAGTACATGTGTCAGGACGCATAGCTCCTGAGCCCTCAGCCTGCATCTCCTGAGGGCGAGGACACTCTCGTACATCCAAGTACCGGGAAGCCAGGACCGCCCTGAGAACACGGACGTCCGTTCAGGGACGGTCCAGCAGACAGGCCGTTTGCATCCTGCCGGTTGTTCTGAAGTGAATTTCCTACAGCTTTTTTTTCCCCCTTGACAGAGTACAGTCAAGGTTCAATCATTACATTTCTTTTTGTTTCTCCTTTAGTATAGAACACCCACCCCATCCCATCCCCACTTAAAGTTTTCTCTCAAGGCCAAAAAAATGAGGTGGGGGGCTTCCCTGGTGGTCCAGTGGTTAAGACGGCACTTCCAACACAGGGGGCACTGGTTCGATCCTTGGTCGGGAACTAAGCCCCCATGTGCCCCATAGTGCTGCCGAAAAACTAAAATAAAATTTCCTGAGAAACCAGCCCTTTAAAGAATGCTCAAACTACCGCACAATTGCACTCATCTCACATGCTAGTAAAGTAATGCTCAAAATTCTCCAAGCCAGGCTTCAGCAATACGTGAACTGTGAACTTCCAGATGTTCAAGCTGGTTTTAGAAAAGGCAGAGGAACCAGAGATCAAATTGCCAACATCCGCTGGATCATCGAAAAAGCAAGAGAGTTCCAGAAAAACATCTATTTCTGCTTTATTGACTATGCCAAAGCCTTTGACTGTGTGGATCACAATAAACTGTGGAAAATTCTGAAAGACATGGGAATACCAGACCATCTGACCTGTCTCTTGAGAAACCTGTATGCAGGTCAGGAAGCAACAGTTAGAACTGGACATGGAACAACAGACTGGTTCCAAATAGGAAAAGGAGTCCGTCAAGGCTGTATATTGTCACCCTGCTTATTTAACTTATATGCAGAGTACATCATGCAAATTGCCGGGCTGGAATAAACACAAGCTGGAATCAAGATTGCCGGGAGAAATATCAATAACCTCAGATATACAGATGACACCACCCTTATGGCAGAAAGTGAAGAAGAACTAAAGAGCCTCTTGATGAAAGTGAAAGAGGAGAGTGAAAAAGTTGGCTTGAAGCTCAACGTTCAGAAAACTAAGATCATGGCATCTGGTCCCATCACTTCATGGGAAATAGATGGGGAAACAGTGTCAGACTTTATTTTTCTGGGCTCCAAAATCACTGCAGATGGTGATTGAAGGCATGAAATTAAAAGACACTTACTCCTTGGAAGGAAAGTTATGACCAACCTAGATAGCATGTTTAAAAGCAGAGACATTACTTTGCCAACAAAAGTCTGTCTAGTCAAGGCTATGGTTTTTCCAGTGGTCAGGTATGGATGTGAGAGTTGGACTATAAAGAAAGCTGAGGGCCAAAGAGTTGATGCTTTTGAACTGTGGTGTTGGAGAAGACTCTTGAGAGTCCGTTGAACTGCAAGGAGATCCAACCAGTCCATCCTAAAGGACATCAGTCCTGGGTGTTCATTGGAAGGACTGATGTTGAAGCTGAAACTCCAATACTTTGGCCACCTGATGCGAAGAGCTGACTCAGTGGAAAAGACCCTGATGCTGGGAAGGATTGGGGGCAGGAGGAGAAGGGGACGACGGAGGATGAGATGGTTGGATGGCATCACCGAATCGAGGACATGAATTTGGGTAAACTCCAGGACTTGGTAGTGGACAGGGAAGCCTGGCATGCTGCACTCCATGGGGTCACAGAGAGCTGGACACGACTGAGAGACTGAACTGTCACGTCGAGTCCTGCATGTGTCCGGCGGGCCCCGCGTGGCCATGGCCGGGGAAGCTCCGGCTCCACCGAGGGACGGCGGTTAGCACGCGGCTCAGGGCAGCGGTGCTTGGTCGCTCGTTATGGCCGAGGCCTGCACAGGCACGCTGTCACCTTCGTGATGATTAAGGGAAATTAATCACCAGAAGTTAAGGACATCTTACAATGGGGAAAAAAGTGCGGCAAAATGTGAATTTCCTGTTCCCCACCAATATATTTGCCTAGTGGGTCAGGCAGGTGTCAGTGATGCATGCCAGAATCAATTATGGCAAATTGGTCATTTTCTAACTCTGTCATCCCTCCTATATGACTAGCTGGCATTCTTTAACAATGGGCCTTCTATACTCCTCTGCCTTTTCCCGGGAAAGCTCAGACTCTACCCATTTCGAGAGCACTGAAGTTGTGAATGGCAGTCTCGAGACGTCGTCCCTGGCCGCGGCAAGCACAGAAGTGTTCCCAGCAGAGCCTCAGGTTGGGCGGGGAGGGGGTCCCCTGCCTGTCGGGGGAGATCCTGCCAGGTGGAGGGAACCCCAGTTCCATAAACCCGGCTCTGGGGTTCAGCTTCCAACCCCCTCATCAGCAGCCTTCGTCGCACGGTCTCTGAGCACTCCCGCCTCGCGTCAGTGATGGTGACGCTCCGGTAGCCTGCCAGCTGCTCAGGCGCGAGGTGCAGACGGGACGAAGCGCGTCGGGCCTGGCCCGACTCGAAGCCAGCCTCCTCCGCCGCCCGCCCGCCCGCAGCGGTCGCCCCTCTGTGAAGCCACTTTGCCACCCCTGAGTCCCTGGTTGCTCAGGTAGGTCTGTGAGCGTGCAGAATGACGGCGGCAATTTCTCTGAGCCTCAAGATGGTTCACTAACCACAAAGTCACTCCGTGCCCCCCTCGCTTCTCTTCTCACAGATCCTGAGTCCTGTCCACTTCGGAGAAAGGGCAGTGTGGCCGGCTCTCCTCGTCCGTCACCCCAAGAGCTCGGTGGTGGCTGGTCTTGGACGAGCAGCGCTGGGAAGTGGCCCCACAGACGGGCCCCGAGGGCCCCCAGCAGGGACGTTGGGGTCTGTCCCCCCACTCGGCTTCCCTCTTCCCCCATGCCTGCATCAATAACTTGACCAAAGGAGCTGTGCTTACCAGTTCCACGGACAGCCTGACCTCACAGGAAGGCGGGCACCTCTACCTCGCAGGAGGAGATTTTATGACCTGAGATGGGCCCCGCGTCCTTCAAGGGACCCGGTGCTGTGTTCCTGTGCCCGCCAGTCCCCAGGGAGCCTCTCACCCGGACAAAGCAGGCGCCTGTTAGTCGTCCGAGGGTGGAGCTTCCCTGGGGTCACTTCTCCCCAAAGCGCACATTGGGGAGGAGGTGTGTCTAAGGGCATTCTGCTTCCTCAGTCCCCAGTTTGCCGTGAATAGGATTCAGGTCTGAATCTACTTGGTAATTCTTTAACGCCATTGGGTTATCCGGGACGTTGTTACTGTCTCTGGGAAACTATCCTTAATGAGAGTAAAACAAGACTTGCAGAAAAGCACAAGATGAAACCAAGGAGCTGGAGGCCGGCCCAGCTCCCAGAGTCCGGCTGCACAGAGCGCCCAGACGACGCACCCGAAAACCGAGCGCGGCCTCCTGACTCCTGTTACGAGCATTGCTTAACTGCACCCAGCAGCCAAAGCTCCGACTTCCTACTGAGAGCCAACTGCAAGCAGGTGCGCCTGAGGGCGTAATTATCAGAAACAAGGCTTTACAAACACCGTCTTCCTAAGTACTTCTCCAGGGCTTACTGTGTGCAGAAAAGCAAGTTCACATGCCCGGGGCATAGACCACGCTTATTTAACTCATCAAAAATACAACGTGATTATTTGAGATTTATTTTATCCTTGCCCTCGAACTTTTCACTGGGGAGGAAGTCCTTTTCAGTCTGGTCCCAGGCTAGCAGGTAAGACGCATATAGTGGTCATTAGCACCCATATGCTCTTTGACTTAGATGGACAATGAGTGTTTTTTTTTTAAACCTGTTTTCTTAATCAGATTTGATGAGCCAGAGTCTGCATACTACTTTAGTGACTGTGGGGCTCACTAAAGCTGCCCAGGCCGAGGCGGCCTGCCCCGGGTCTGCCCTGAAACATGGCTGTGCCAGCCCCACCACAAACACCCCCGCAGAGCCATGAAACAGAGAAGCGGGAAACAGGGCGGACTGCAGGGCTGGGCCTGCTGTTTCCTCCTGCGCGCTGTCTGTCCACAGCACGGCCCGCAGCAGCGGGAGCGAGGCCCACCTCCCCTGTGCTCGGAGACGCGGGGCCGTGCGCTCCATGTCCCCGTCCAGTCGCCTCTCCTCTGGGCCTTGACCTGCCCACCCCGAGCCTGGGCCACTCGGGCCTGGAGGAAGCCGGGTCCAGGTCTGCCAGGCTGACGCAGGCCTCTGCTTTCTCCCCAACACCAGTGGGCTCCAGCCACCTCCCTGTCGAGCTTTGCTGCCGGCTCCTGGCCCAGCGCCAGGAAGCAAGCAGGCAAAGAGACAACGTGAGGGTCTGTCGTGAGCTGGTCACGCCTCTTACGCAGTCAGTCCAGCCCAGGGGGGCCTGGGCCGCAGACGTGGCTCCTGAGAGCAGCGGCCAATAGTGCCTGTCGAGATCCCATAGGGAACCTGCGGGGTCTCTGCCTACCCCCCGCCTCCTGCCAGCCCGATCTCCAGGCTTGGGGGGCTCGGCGGGGCCACCAGCAGGGAGAACGCTTGCGTCCCAGGCCACGGACACCGTGTGACCACTGGCCCTCTCCCTGCTGGCTGGGATAATAAAGTACTTTGTTACCTGTGAGTGAGAGGCCTGATAAAAGCAGAATATTATCACCCCACCTGTGATTAGCGGGCATCTGGGCACCAGAGACTTGGTCACACATATGAGTAAACATAATTTATTTCTGTTCCCTGATTATGAAGGTCGCGGTGGTTTAACCCCGTTGGGACCGCCCCCGACACACTATCTGCTCAAACAGAACTAGGAAAGAAAACACCGGCCGTCATTAAAAGCGAATTACTTTGTTTTAGGAAGATAGACGAGAGAAGGCCTCACAGTGTGGGGGACTGGGAGGCTCCATGGCCCCCCCGAGGGGGCGGCCACCCGCAGGGAGGGCGCTGCTGGGAGGAGACCCGGGGGTCACGGCTCCCCTGGTGCTTCTGGGAAAACCTGGGGTTTTTGTTAAACAGTTTTGAAAAGCTGCCAAGAATGCCAAGTGACGATTCAGGTGTTTCCTTTACCTGTGAAAATAGGAACAGGAAATATGTCAAGGTAGTGGGAAGATTTCTGAGAGCTATGGAGCCTGCCAATATTGCTGGTTTTAAATTTAGCAGAGGACTTTCCTAAAAAATATCTTTATTGAAGTAGAGTTGATTTGCAATATTGTGTAAGCTTTGGGTGTATAGCACAGTTTCAGTTATACATGCTACTGCTGCTAAGTCGCTTCAGTCGTGTCCGACTCTGTGCGACCCCATAGACGGCAGCCCACCAGGCTCCGCCATCCCTGGGATTCTCCAGGCAAGAATACTGGAGTGGGTTGCCATTTCCTTCTCCAGTGCATGAAAGGGAAAAGTGAAAGTGAAGTCGCTCAGTCATGTCCGACTCCTAGCGACCCCATGGGTCTGCAGCCTACCAGGCTCTGCCACCCATGGGATTTTCCAGGCAAGAGTACTGGAGTGGGGTGCCGTTGCCTTCTCCGTCAGTTATACATACACGTGTGTATATGTGTGTGTGTGTATGTGTGTGTGCATATGTGTGTGCGTGTATTTGTGTGTGTGTGTGTATATATATATGTGTGGGTGTGTCTGTATATATGTGTGTGTGTGTATGTGTGTATATATATACATGTGTGTGTATATGTGTGTATATGTATGTGTGTGTATATGTGGGTGGGTGTGTATATATGTGTGTATGTGTGTGTGTATATATGTGTGTATGTGTGTGTATATATGTGTGTATACATGTGTGTATATGTGTATATGTGTGTGTATACGTGTGTGTGTGTGTGTATACACACACATATATGTATATTTGGGTTCTTTCCCTTGTAGGTTATCATAGACTACTGAGCATACGTGTGTGTATATACGGGTATATCTGTACATTCGGGTTCTCCTGAGCCCAGCTCCCTGTGCTGCGCAGTGGAGGGCTCACGCCGCGGGGGCACTGGCTCTGCCGCTCAAAGTGGGTGTTTGGCCCCCTGACCGTCGCTCTGCTGGCTCCCCGCCCTCGGGCTCCCGGTGGTGTCCCGCCGAGATGACCCGGGCCGCTGGCTGTTGCCCCTGGACTCGGGCACACAGCGGTTGGGGCGGCCAGCGGGGAGGCCCTGGGACACGGGGAGAGATGGCGGAGGCCGTGACGCCCGGGCAGGCCCTGCGTGGTGTCCAGGGCGGCTTCGGCCGCAGGGCCTGCGCCGGGAGGTCGAGAGGGAGCGCGGATGCGACCCGGAGCCCCTGGTTCCTGAGAGCTCTCCTCCTCTCCTGGGAGGAGAGGGGTTCCTTTGCTGACATGGGAAAACCGGCTTCACTCACTGGAGCCCCTCGACGTGCTCAGACCTACAGGGGACGCTGCGGGAAGTGTCCAAAAGGACCACAACCTACTCATTCAACAGACCAGGCAGCCTCTCAGAGCTAGGCGGCAGAGCACAGCTTCCTGGGTGGGTGAGGGGGGAGGCTGGTGTTTAATCAGGACAGAGTGAGGCTGGGGTGAGACACGGGGAACACGACGCTGTGAGGCCACTGGACACACACACACACACAACCAAAACACACAGCTGTGCACAGATGGAAATAAAGACTTCCCGTCCGCCGGTGAAGCTCAGCGTGGTGGTATCGGGCCTTCTCACCCGGGAGTTCCCTGATGGCCTCGTGGTTAGGATTTGGGGCATTCACTGCCATGACCTCGGGTTCAATCCCTGGTCGGGGAGCTGAGATCTTGCAAGCCGGGCCCCGCAGCCAAATTAAAAAGGAGAAACTTCTCACCAGAGGGGAGGGGAGAACGGACCACACTCTGCCCCCCGAGAAGGACGCACACCACCCTGCGTCTGTGCAGCCCCAGCCCCATCTTGAACCACAGAGGGAGAGCCACGTGATCAAGGGCCTGGGCGCCTGGGGGTCCCGGGGCCACCAGCCCAGTCCCCGAGGGCCCAGGTGGAAGGAGACGGAGCCAACCTTTGTCCCTTGGGCCCTCCTGCCCCCCAGGCCCCAGGTCCTAACTGATGAACAGCCGAGTCAGCCCCCGCATTCAGGCAGCCCACAGGCCGGCAAGGGGCGCGCACAGTGGTGAGAATGAAGAGCCCATGGTCACCGACTATCACGGGCTGTGTGGACACCTCCAGGGTGCTGCCTACCCCTGGGGCCCCACCCGGGCTGCCTGCCTACAGCCTGCTCCGCCCTGAGGCCCACAGCAGGGACAGCCCTGCTCTGCGGTTCTCTGTACTCCGACCAGAGCTGGCTCCAAGTCAGCAGATGAGAGTCACTCCACGAATACTACCTCAATCAGGGTCCGGGAGCCATGAGTACACCGGAGCTCACCCAAGCGTCCGTGCGGCCGCGGCTCAGCCAGCCTCTCCCGGGTGACGGGCTGCCCGCAGCGATCTGCAACAGCCGCCCCTAGCTCGTCTCTCTCTGGGTCGGCGATTCGGGTGGGACTCGGAGCTCCCTCCCAGGGCTGCGGTAGCCCCACGTGTCGCCGGGGTCCAGCCGGCTGACCCCTGCCCCTCCAGGGCAGCAGGTGGACAAGCCCTTTTCAAGGCCCTGGCATGTCACATCTGCACATGCCCACTGGAGAAAAAGAGGCTCAGGGCTGGCGCTGCGCAGGGAGGCAGGTTCCTGGGCAGCCGTCAGCTCGTGTGCTAGCTCCTCTGTCTGTCTCTGTCTGTCTGTCTCTCCGTTCGGCCGGAGTCCCCGAGAGAATGATCAGTGCTGTGGAC
This sequence comes from Giraffa tippelskirchi, assembly GCF_054371585.1. Taxonomy (NCBI): domain Eukaryota; kingdom Metazoa; phylum Chordata; class Mammalia; order Artiodactyla; family Giraffidae; genus Giraffa; species Giraffa tippelskirchi. Next base: position 160,428,518 of record NC_137284.1, read on the forward strand.
ACAGTGGCCCTGGGTCCGTGTGACACCTAGCCGACAAACCCAGCAGGGCAGCAAGTGGACAGCGGGGCCGCCACCGGCGAGAGGGCGCGGGCCTGGGGGGGCGGACGTGGGGAGCCTTCCCTGGCCCCTCCTTCTCACGGCGCGTGCCCTTCTCCACAGCTGCCCCAGGAGACGGGTGCTGCCACTCTGCCAAGCAAGGCCCACAGGCACAGAGCAGTCACGCTCCTGCCCAAGGCCGCCCAGCCGCCAAGTGCCCAGGTGTCGCCCGCACCTCTGCCTCCTGGCTCTCAGCCTGGATTCCCGAGTCCCTGGAATCCCCGTGGAGACTTCCTCCCCAGCCCACACCCCACCCACCACGGCCTTTCCCCGGACCAGCCTTGAACTGCAGCCCCAAGAAGCCTCACTGGAGCACGTGGTTCTGCATCCCACCTGGGCCTGCGGCTCTGGAAGCCGAGGGCTGGTTTGTGTAACTGTCCCGTGAGCCTCTGAGTGGAGCCTGGCGCGGGTTCGGCTGTCGAAGCCTCATCTCTTCTGTGAGACACGATGACCTGGCCCTCCTCCTATGGATGGGGGCATGGGGTCCTCTGGACACAGAACACCGAGGGGGGGGAGTGACGGGCTTGCATCCTGCCTGGAAGCATGCACAGGCTTCCACGCCCATGGTGAGCGACGGAGACGCAGACGCGGGTCCTGTGGCGAGAATGGCTCCTGCAGGCGCCTGGAGGCAGGACGTGCTGGGTGTGAAGGGCCTGCCTCCAGGTTCCAGGCGGTGCACAGGCGTCTCTGTGCAGGGGGACAGCACAGACCTCGTCCTGCTCCCGGGGGTCTGGAAGCTTTGGTGTCTGGGGTCAGACTCCCTAAAATTGGCAGTGAAACTTTTACGTGAAACCTGTGGCTTTCTCTTCTCTTTTCCAGAGTGGTCTTAAAGGCCTGAATTACTTAAGATTAAGAAATCACTATACACCTAAAACTAATACCATGGTTTAGGTCAATTATATCTCAGTGGAAAACAAAGCAAGGAAGAAAACATACCTAAAACCTATTCCTGTCTCTAAACTCCCACTTATACCACGCACACGTGCATCTCTGTTGTCTGGACCGATTCCGCCATCAGGGCCACAGACACTGGCTTGGGCCCAGGATAAGTATCCGCTATGGTTCCTAAAGGTCTCTAATTCTTCTCACTTGCAGGCAGGCAGCCTGTGCTACAGCACACTTCCTCACCTTCCCACAGTGCAGGAGAAGATGAGTCCTGCATCCCAGGTGATGGAGGCTGCGCTCCGGCTTTGGACCTTCCTCCTCACTCTTTACCCGACACCTAGCCTTCCGGGTTCACACGCCTCTTACACTGTGTGATGCTGAGTTTAGTGTGCGTCGGTCTCGTCTTTCCCTTCCCGCTGTGTAACTCCAGGAGAGGGGGGATTTTTGTCTTTCACTCACCCGTGCACCCACCCTGGTGCTCAGAACCATCTCTAGCAGGGCAGCTGTTCTAACTCTTCCGAGCAACTGGGTGGTTGGTGGATTTTCTGGGCCGGCCAGTATCTCTTGTGGGTGAAAAGGCTGCGGTGTCACACAGGTGCCAGATCCCAGGGCTTATGGGAATCTGACAGTTTCCCCCATCCCCAATAAACTAATCACCAGGATAAACGAACCAGGGCGGCGAAAGGTACAAAGCGGGAAAGCAGACCCAGGGTAAACACACACACACACACACACACACAATTTCCCTTCCCTTTACAGCTTTATCTATTTAAAAACTCAACTGCAAGCTTCGAGCACTGGCGTCTCTGTTAAGAACCTTGGGCCTGGGTGTCTCCTTAGGAGGACTGGCCGCAGAAAACCCCTCCAGGTCCCCCAGGATGGGTAGGGGAAAGCGGGCCCTTCTCTCCTCGCAAACCCCCGAGCGAGGGCGACTCTTAACTCTTTCTGTGCATCCTTTCCCAAGGTGCTGTTTCAGCACAGAAGAAAACTTGTGCTTGGACACAAGGCTCGGCATGGGAAGGGGATCCCGCTCAAAACCCACCAGCATCTTTGCAGACTCCCGCCTCCGGACGAGCCTCCTTTTCTTCCAGCCCCGGGGTCCCCGTGGGGCGCCTAGGTCGCCCCTTCCCTAGCCCCCCGCGGGCAGCAGGGGCTCCGCGAGGGGGCGCGGCCACCCCTCGGGCGGCCCTCCCCGCGCCCCCGGGCTGACCCCGCGCCCTGCCCGGCCCGCGGTCCCCCCCACCGGCCCGGCGGCGATAAGGCGGCGGCCCTTTGTTCCGCCCCCAGCTGGGTAAACCGCGCCGCCGCCCCTCGCCGCGGCCGCCGGCCGGGGGGCACCTTTGTCCCGCCCAGCGCCGCGGACAATGGCCGGGGAGCCGCACATTGTCCGGCACCTTGTGTACACTCGGGACGGCCAGGTGCGCGGCCGCGGAATGCAGGGTCGGCGCGGGGCCGGCGGGCGGGGCGCGCGCGGGGGGCCCGTCCGCTCCCCGCCCCCCCGTTCCGGACCCCCACCGCCTGCTCGGGGGTCCCCCGCCGCCTCTCGCGGTGCGGGCGGGGAGGGACCGGGGCGCAGACCCTCGATGGATGACCCGCCCGCCCGGACCCCGAGGGCTGCGCGGGACGCGGCGTGGGGGCGGGGGTCCGGGGGTCGCAGGCTGGTTCTCGTTGGGGACACACCTGGCCCGTCGTAAAGTGATTTACGAAGTGAAAGTGTTGAACGAGGCCACCAGCTGGAGCCCCGACCCGGCTTTATGAGTTTTATTAGGTGCCCTATTATGGAAAATAAACTTTAATCCGACCATAAAAACCAAATCTGAAAAACATATTTGCCTGCAGTCTGGAACACTGAGGCGATCTGGGCTGAGTCACACCTCCGAAAGGATTAGTTTTATTGAGGGAGACACCAGGCACCGCAGGACTTTGATACGGGTGGGGGGCGCCCGCGTCCTACAGGCAGCGCCCCCCCCACGTCTCCCACACCCGGCGCTGCAGCCCCGGGCCCCTCCCCGCGGCGGCCCCCCCCCGGAGCGGGGTCCCGGCCGGGGTCTGCGGGGGGGCGAGGTGGGGGTACAGGGAGGCCGCAAACCTGGAGATGCTCGCGGAACCGGCCCGGGGCGCACCGGGCTCCCCACACCGCGAGGGGGCGGTGGGAGAGGGGCCCGCGCTGCTCTCGTCCTGGGGGCCGCGGCTCTCCTCCTCAGCCTTCCCGGGATCCCGGGGTTCTACAGCAAGCGAGCCTTTTCTGGAGGAGCGATGGGGGGGGCGTGGAAGGAGGAGGAAGAGGGAGGAGAGGAGCGGGAGGGAGGGGAGGAGGGGAAGGCCTGTCCTCTGTTCGATGGTCCTAGCCTTGCGAGGGGTCTGGTACAGTAGTGTTCACTATACACATACTGTGCAACAGAGCCCTAGAATTTTTTCATCTTCCAAAACTGAACATCCTCCTCTTTCTCCCGCCCTCAGCCCCTGACAACCTCCCTTCTATGTTCTGTCTGTTAAGAATTTGACTATTTGAGATCCCACATATAAGTAGAATGGACTTCCCAGGTGGCGCGGGGGTAAAGAATCCGCCTGACAATGCAGGAGAGGCAGGAAACCCGGGTTCGATTCCTGGCTCAAGACGACCCCCTGGAGGAGGAAATGGCAGCCCCTCCAGCACTCTCGCCTGGAGAATCCCATGGACAGAGGAGCCTGGCGGGCTACAGACCACGGGGTCACAGAGAGTCGGACACGACTGAGCGACACACACACTACTACACACATACAAGTAGAATTATGTACAAATTAGAGCGTTTGTCTCTCTGTGGCCGGCTTATTTCACTAACCGTGATGGCCTCAATGTTTATCCCTGTTGTAACAGGTGTCAGAATTTCCTTCTTTTTAAAGGCTGAACACTATTCCACCATTTATATGTGGCTCCCATTTTCTTATCTGTTCATCTGTTGACAGACACTTAGGTGACTTCCACCCCTTGGTTATCGTGACGTTACAATGAGCATGGGTGTGCAAATACCTCTTCCAGATCCTTTTCAAATCTTTTGGGTATACACCGGGGAAGTAGGGTTTCTGGGTCATATGGTAATTCTAGGCTTTTATTGTTTTTGGTTTTTTTGAGGCCCCTCCATACAGCTTTCCACAGTGGCTGCACTATTTTACATTCCTACCAACCGTGCGTGGGGGATCCAATTTCACAGCATCCTCCCCACACCTGTTATCTTCTGTTCTGTTTTCTATAATAAATCCTAACGGGCAGGCGGTGGGAGCTCATTGTGGTCTTGAGTTGCACTTCCCTGATGATTAGTGATGTGAATTCCTGAGCTTGTGGACCATCTGTATATTTTCTCCAGAGAAATGCCTTTTCTGTTCCTTTCCCTATTTTTAATCAAATTGTTTTTTGTTGTTGTTGAATTGTAGTTCTTTATATATTCTGGCTATTAATCCCTTATCAGAGATTTGATTTGCCAATACTTTCTTCCTTCCCAGGTGGCCTCTCTTCCTGTTGATCGTTTCCTTTGCTGCACAGGAGTTTTAACTGTTGACATAATCCCATTTGACTGTCTTTGCTTTTGTTGTCATACAAAGTCTTTCCTGCTGATCTTTCCAGGCTGACTTCAGCCTGGGTGCAGGGTGCAGGAAGGCCAACCTGAAAGGAACAGCCCCATTTTGTCGACTTTCTAGCCATTTCTGCACTTTAGATTCTGAGCATAAGGCTGGTCTGGGCCTCGGATCCTGGGCCGGAGCTCTGAGGGCTGGACTGGCGATCGCTGGGTCTCTATCACACAGGGAGCTTTAACCACATTTTCTCACACACGCTGGAGACAGTGACCTACGACGAGGTGCTCCTTCTGAGAACTGAAGACCCCCGTCCCCATCACGGTGAAGAGAACCCGCGCCCAGAGTGGTGCCCTGGGTGGACAGAGGCAGCCGTGGTTCCCAAAGGGCAGGGTCCCCCTTGGGCGGGGCCGCGCTGTGGGGGGCAGCAGGGTCCGCAGGGCAGACCCCACGCGGGTGGACGGAGGGGAGGCCCCCGGGGTACTGGGGCTCCAGGGCCGGAGGCCCGCGTGGCCGCCAGATGGCCAGGCCGGGTTTGTCTGGAAGCAGTGCGTCGTCCCCCTCGGGGCCCGGCTGCAGGGACCTGGCTAGGGATCCTGGGAACCGGGTCCTCCAGGCGGCAGGGCCTCTCTCCCCCCGGGCGGCTGAGCGGGGCTGGCGGCCGCTCACTCTGCGGAATGAATTGTTCGCTGTGCCCGGAGTGGGTGAGGATGAGCCAGTGATTATATTTAAATTTGCTATAATTGATTTGGGGAAGAGCTACTGTGACAAGAACGAATTGATCATTAAATTTATTAGCGAGATAAATTCCGTCGCGATTAAGCCGCTGGCTGGAGACTCTGGGGCAGCGGGCGGGTCCCGCCTTCCCGGCCGCCAAGTCCCCGCGCCAAGCCGGGCTGGCTCCGCCGGCCCCCGGGCGGGGGCGGGGGTCGTCACCACTCTGCCTTCCCGCCCTGCTGTCTGCCCCCTTGTCGCCGGGGGAGCGAACGGTTCCCGGGCTTCGGGAGGGTCCGGCCTTGGGGTAGGGGAACGACCCTCTGCCGATGGCTCCCCCCTTCCAGGGCCGCCGTCGGTCGGAGGAGGGGACGGTGTTGAGACGAGGGGCGCCGACGCCGGGCCGGCCGGAAGAGGGGGCGCAGGGGACTATCCCCCAGATGTGCAGCCTGCCGGGCCGAGATGGCTGCGGGCTGAACTTCAGCCATGTGGTAGAAATTACAGCGAGATGCACACGGAGGGCAGGTTTGCTTAACCCCCGAGGCGTCTTTCTCGTCTCCCCACGCCCCCCCCCGTTCCCCTACCCCTCTCCTGGGGCTTGCGGGCTTTCTCACCAGTTGCAAACCCAGTCCCGGTTCCCCCACCTTTGGACTCCGGGCGGCCAGGCCTGCGCCCCGCCGCCCGCGCCGACAGCTGCGCCGGCCCGGCTCCCAGCAGCGCCGCGCCCCGGGCCGCGGCTGAGCCCGCGTTTTATGGAAGGAGCCGGGGTGATAATGAGCTGCCAGCGAGGATATTAATCTCACCCAGCCCTGAAGTCGAGGAGTGGCCCCGCTCGCCCGCGCGGTAATCACCCAAATGAAACTGCAGGCCCTTCTGAACTCATTTATCTGCCGGGAGTGGGGGGGCCGGGAGGGGGCCAGGGAAGGGGGAGGGGCGCGCCCCGGCCCAGGTGCGGGCGAGCAGGAGGAAGACGCGGGAGGGGGAGCAGGGCCCGGGCTCACCTGTTTCCTCCGGGCCCGGGCGGCCGGCGGGTCACGCGGGGGAAGGGGCGCCGCGGAGGGCGCGCGGGCATGTGTGCCGCACATGGCGAGGGCCCGGCTCTGCCGGTGATGGATGGCGCGCGCGGCCGCGTTGATTAACCCAGAGCCGCCGCGGCCCGGCTGGAGCGTTCTCACCGCCCGCTGCGGTCCTCGCGCGCGGCCGTTTGCACTGATCCGGGAAAACCAGCCCTGGCCGGCTCGAGGCGCTTCGGGAGAGAGGGCCGGGGTCGAAGAGGAGACGCGCCGCGCCGTCCGAGGCCATCCCGGGCAGGGCGAGCAAGCAGCGCCGCCGCCAAACGGACCCTAGAGACCAGTGTAGTCATTTGAAGCTCCTTTTCTGAAACATTCAGAGTGTGTTTCCAGTTCTGGGGCGCCAGCGAAGCAAGAAGATCCTCATAGAAATAGGAAAACAAACACGCGGCGTCCAGAGTTACTCCTTTGAGATGCTCGCATCCGCGACAGATGTGAGCCGGCACGTGGACGCGCGCTGACACCTGGCCTCGGGGACTTTTAGCGACATTTGGTACTTGCGACTCCCCAGCAGCCGGAATCAAGTTCCCCCGACCACTGGCCTCAGGGCCCGGAGGAGGTGGCATTCCTGACGCCCATTCGGGATTCTGATTTTCACCTTCTGCTGTCAACTCAGGAATACGGCCCACCCCATCATTTCAGCAACAAAAACAGTAAAACTTGCTTTCACAACTCCCCTCAAAAGACTTGCACTCTCATCCAGTAAAAAAAACCAATTTATTTTACATTCCATCGTGGGCGATGGCAGAAGCTAAATGATAATTTAGCATGCGTAAGTAGACATTTCTTTATATATATATATTTATAAATACCATATACAAAAATAAAGACAATACAGTTTTGGGATGTCCAGCAGTTTGAACGCTAATGACATAAACTCCCCCCTTCCCAATATACATAAGCACAAAACATTTTTTCTTTTTCCAACACTCAGAAGAACGGCGCATCCGGAGGAGGTTTCAGGTTTCGGAGGTCGTTTAACACTGCAGGTTTCCGACGTCACCATTCGGGATGAAGGCAGCCGGGAGGCACCCCCGATGGTAGGTTCTTCTCAGAAACGCCTCCCCCCAACGCAAGCCAAATTAAATTAAAAAGAACAAGAGTTCAAGTTTGAACCTGCTGGGCCTCCCTCTCTCTGTCCCTTGAAAACGGACCCAAAAGGGCAGCCCCCGGGACCCCGCGCCTCGGCTCGCGGGCCTGGGGGCGCGGATGAGTTTGCGGCGTTCTGGGCGCGGCCCAGCCGCCGGCGCGGGGCCCCTACTGGGGCGGGGGCTGGTGGCCGGGCCCGCCGGGCCGCGGGGGCGGCGAGTCGGCCCCCGAGGAGCAGTCGGAGGAGGCGGCGCGCGCGCCGGCGCCGTTGCTGTAGGGGAAGCGGTCCTCGTCCTCGTCGTCCTCGTCGTCCTCGGGCTCACTGTCCCTCAAGTCCCGCAGGCGGCGCGCGCCGCCCTTGTCCCCTGGCGCCGGCGGCGCCAGCGGCTCCTCGTCCCCCGGGTCCTCGGCGCCGCCGCCTTTGCCCGCGCCGCCGCCGCCCTTCTGCTTCTCGGCCTCCTGCGCCGCCTGCTCTTTGGCCTTCTTGCTGCGCTTCCACTTCATCCGCCGGTTCTGGAACCAGATCTTCACCTGCGGGCGCGCGCGGCGTGAGAGGCCGCCCGCCTCCCTCCCTGCCGGTCCGTCTCCTGCGCCCCAGCTCCCGCACCTGCCTGCGCGCCCGCCATCGCCAGGGCCCGGCTGGGGTTCCCCTTAGAGGGCTCAGGGGCTCCGGAAGACTCGGACACGGGCGGGGGGCTCTGAGGAAGCTCAAACCAAGAGCCCCCCCACCCCCGAGGCCTTCCACCTGCACCCTCGGTCTGCCCACCGCTGAATCTCAAGATGCCCCCTCCTCTCTCTTTTCCTGGAAGGAACAAAAGTCCTCTAATAGGGCTTGAGGACCACCTGTTTGTGAGCATGAGCATGAGCGTGTGTGTGTGTGTGTGTGTGTGTGTGCGCGCGCGCGTGCGCACGTGAAAATTCCTGGGCCCACCAGAACCGGTTGAATCAGACCCTGGCACAGGGACCCTGGGGGGAGATGTGGACTCTGGGGGAGATGTGAATCCACACCGTAAAGGTCAATAGGCGCAGCTCCAGGTGCCCAGGGAGGCCCAGAGTCAAGAGAGCAGTGGCCACAGGGTCCCTGGGAGGCCAGGACCTGCAGACAGGACAGGGTCCCTGGGAGGCTGGAAGGTGCCGGCAGGGGCGTGCAGGGGGTGCAGCGTACCTGGGTCTCGGTGAGCATCAGTGAGGTGGCCACCTCGAAGCGTTTGGGCCGAGACAGGTACTTGTTGAGCTTGAACTGGTGCTCCAGCTCCAGCAGCTGCTGGCTGGTGAAGGCGGTTCGGGGCCGGCGGCACTTCCCCAGCAGGTTGGACTGCGCCTGGGCTGGGGTGGGAGAGGCCGTGAGGCTGGAGCAACCCAGGGTCAGCAGCGCCCCTCACACCCTGCAGGGTTGCTGCCCTGTCTTCAGTGTCAGCACCCCCTCCCCAGGGAGGCCCTGGAGCCCAGGACCCCACAGCCAGGTGGACCCAGACCGTCTGGGTGTAATGGGACCAAATCTTTTCATCCCAGGCGGGGCCGGGTGTCCTATCGACCAGGCTCGCCTTGCCCCCTTGGGTGGGCGTTGGTGGAAACCAGGTGGACAGAAAGGCAAGCAGCAGAGGCCCAGAGACCAACCCCTGCCCGCTCTGCCCAGCGCCTTCCCCCCAACTCAGGCCCAAACCCACACAGGCCCTGGGAATCACTTCCTGCTTCTTCCGGGGGCAGCATTCCCAGCCCCACCTCCTTACGGACAAAACGAGCAGGAGAAAAGCGGGGGATAGAGGAGGGAGGAAAAGGACCAGATCCTGGGCCTAAGCGTGTGTTCCTTCCGTAAAGTGCTTCCTGCCAATGCTGCCCAGTCCCCAGGGCCGGAGCCTGGGGCAACTGGAAGCCTTTCAGGACAATTCTCATGATGCAAATAAAAGGCCTGGGCACAGGGGGTCCGGCTTTCTGTGTGTTCAAGGAGGTCTCGCTGCTTTATTTACATAATTTCACACGGTTACATCACAGAGAATTTTATGACCTCAAAAGGAGACTTCCCTTGATTTCCCAGGAGCCTGACAAGTGTTAAACAATAAAAGAAAGGAAAGCAGCAGCCAGCCCCGGGCAGGCCAGCCCAGGCTCCCCTGGGATGGGCAATTTGCTTTATGGGAAGGACCACGCCCCCTGCTTTAGTTAAACAAGGCCCCGAATTCCCAACTTGACAATACATTAGAACTTTAATTAAAACGCTGGCTCTGAAGGGACCATTTGGGAAATGCCATCCAATGGCTGAGACACCAGTTAAAGGAAACCAAACAGGTTCTCCAATGAGAACCCATTCAGGCAGCCTTGCCTGTTCGTGTTGCCCTTTAGGATTCGGTTCCGATTCTTTTGAACTTAAAGCTGGCTGGGTTTTAATTAGCTACCTCCGGGTCAAGATTAGGAGTAAGAATGCAAGAAGCGTGTTGGCAAAGCGATAGGTTTTTAGTTGATTTTCTGGGCAGCCTTGGGCTCCACGCAGGCCCGAGAAAACAGCCTGGTGGCCAGGGAACCCAGTTCCCGAGGGGCAGCTGGTGTGGACAACCCCTCCCCCTCTGGACCCCCCATGGCGTAAGACTAAGCCTGCCTGGTGCTGGGAGATACACGTCAGAGTGGAAGATGGCTGGGTGGCATTTCATCAGAAGGGGTTGCTGGGCTCAGAGGCCAGGCCCCGAGGGCTCCCTGGGTTTGGTGGACCGGGGTCAGCAGTTCAGATGTGCCTGAAGCTGTGGATGCGAGAGCCAGCTTGCCCTCTACCTGGCCTGGGGCCGGGAGGGGTGGCCCCGTGGAAGGGAATGGTGGCTATCAGGGCCTTCTGGGAGCTGAGCTGGGCCCACCTGGGGGGGGGGGCGGGTGGCAAATAGCGCACATGCTGGTCTTTTCTCACCCGGCTGTGACTTCTCCAGCCTTGTGGGATCCTAGCTTTCTCTGTTTAGTCACAACCATCGCTTCTAGCAGAGGAATCTGATATCTGGCAAGTGTTTATTTCTGTTTTCTTTTTTGCCCCCCCCCCATGCCTGCATCTCCCTAGTCTAAACAAATCCACTCAGACGGAAACAATGGGGTCTCTTTGTTTGGGTGTTTCGCCGCTCGAAGCGTAAGCCTCACGCATCTTCCACGGAGCAGAGCCGGGGTGGAGCGAGCCAACCCGAGCTCCACACTCTCCGCAGCTCCAGTCCCGGCCCCGGCCGGCGTGCGTCAAGAAAGCCTGAGAGGCCCAGGCCCCGGCGAGGTGTCCCGCCCCGGTGGCGAGTTCGCTGCCCACAGTCGGGCCGCTCTGGGGTTGGGGATGGCCAGCCCTCCCCGGCTGCGGTCTCGGGGAGGGGTTCAGGCTGTGCTGGGCCCCCTGGATTCGAGGTGGGCGCCTGCTGCTCAAAGCCCCTTGGGGGGGTACCCCAAAGTAGGAGGGTGCATCTCCCGGCCCGCTGGAGCATGCCATCTCGGTTCAGGCCGGGCCACCCGCCTTCCTGGGCTTCTTCCCCCGGACCCGGCACCTTCCAGAGGCGGGCACAGCCCCGCAAGGGCCCCAGCCCTGCATCTCCAGCCTCTTGAAGCTCATTCCTCCTTTCCTACTCTGGGAGCTCTCCCTCTCTAGGGATGGACCGAGGGTTTCTCCAGAGCCCGGAATCCGGGATCGAAGTCACGTCCGTTTCTCTGAGCATAAAGCCCTGGTTTCGGTGGCCTCTGATTCCCAGGCACGCCTAACTCGGCTCTCCTTCCCCCACCACTTCCTTCTCCTCTAGCCTGCCGGTTAATCATTAGATTTTAGTCTCACACCTCCAGCTGCCCCTTCCCGTTAAGAGAGGAAGAGAACAAGGACTGCGCGTGGCCATTTTAATCAATCGCTGGCGATCCCACGCCGAGTAGCCCGCGCGAGTCCTCGCAGGCCCCGAGCGGAGCCGAGGAGGCCTGGGGGCGCGTCCACAGCTCGCTCGGGGCAGAGAGCCAGGGCAGGGGATGCCAGGCGGAGGATGCGCGGGAGACCCTTCTGCCCGTGCTTGCCACCCCCGCCGCCGCCCCGTTTCCTCCTCGCTCCACAGGCTCGTGGCTGCGCGGTACTCACAGTTGAAGTCCGGCATCTTGGGCAGGATCATGCCCGCGGTGGACGCACGCAGCCACTGGTCCAGCTGGAAGGTGCCGGCGCCCAGCTTGATGGGGTCGGCGGGGTGCGCGGGGTGTGCGCCCTGCACCTGCGGGTATGAGTAGGAGAGCGCCGGGTGCTGCCCGGCCAGCGCGGCCGCCGCCGCCGCCGCCGAGTAGCCGTAAACCGGGTGACCGTAGAGAGCCGCCTGCGCCGGGAGCCCCGCGCCGCCCTGCGCGCCCCCCGGGTGCAGCCCCAGCGCCAGGCCCCCCGCGGCCGCGGCGGCGGCTGCAGCGGCGGCGGCAGCGGCGGCGCCGGGGTGCGCGTGGTGGTGGGGCCCCCCGGGCCCGCCGCCTGCCGCGCCGCCCGCCGCGCCGCCCGCGCCGCCCCCTCCCAGGAAGCCGGGTTTGGGCAGCAGCGCACAGTGCGCAGCCAGCAGGCGCGGCGGCGAAGGGCTCTCTGCGCGCAGGCGGTCGGCGGACGCCGCGGGCTGCTCCGAGGACGCGGGGCTGCAGCTGCCGCTCGTCCCGCCGCTCGCCCCGCCACCGCCGCCGCCGCCGGGTCCAGCTGCGGCGGCCGCGAGCGACGTGACCAGGGCCAGCGGCGCGGTCTGCGCCGAGGCCGCTCGCGGGGGGTCCACGGCCAGCAGCGCGTCGATGCGGAAATTTTTGGATTTTTCCATCGGCTCGTTAGGGGCCGGCGATCGGCGCCGGGCGGTGCGGGACGCGGCCGCGGGCCGGCTCGCGGAGTCCGTGCGCGGCGGCCGCCGGCCCCGGGGCTCGGTATGGTTACAATTATTTGCCGGTAATCAAAGTGGCCGCCGGAAACTCAGCCGAGGGCGACCATGGCCCGAGAGCCTCCTCCGGGCGGGCCCGCCGGGGCCGCGCTCACTCGCGCCCGCACAGAGCCCACGCGAGCGCTCGGCGCGCCGGGGCCCGGGAGCCCGGCTCAGCGCTGCAGCCGCGGGCGAGCGCGCCGCTGGGGCCCCGCGCCCCTCCGCGCACTTGAAGCTCAGCGCGGCCGCCGATTGGCGAGCGCGGCGGGGCCGGGGGCGGGGCCCCGGGCCGCCATTGGCCGAGGGCAGCACCTGTCAGCGCCCCGGCCGCCCGCCGCCCCGCCCCCGCGCCGCGGGGTCCTAAAGGGCGCCGGCTACCGGGCCGCGGAGGCGGGGCGGGGAGGCTTGGGGCTGCGGGGGGCGCGCCCCCGGGGTGCCTGCTCGCGCTCCTGCGGCTGCGGAGCGGGCCGGCGGGTGCTGGCCGCCCTACCCGAGTCCAGCGTGCGTCCTGTCCCTCCTCCACGCCAGCACTTGAGGGTGCCGACTTCTACCGGGAGAGCCCACGCGGCTTCCACATCTGGCGGCTCTGCTTGCAGAGGGTCCCCGGCCCTACTCCGAGGTCTCGAGACGCGCGGGTGGGGGGGCGGCTGTGTCCCTGCCGCCGGTCTCCCACCTTCTATGGGGCTTCTGTGCGGCTCAGGTGTTGTGTGTGTGGTGGGGCGGGGGGTGCACACACGTACCCTCGCCCTCAGCCCTCTCGGGTCCAGGTGAAAATCTGCAAGACCCAGGTGGGCTTGCAGGCGTCGCCCACCTGCCCTGGGGCAGGCCCTCGACTACAGAGCTCTTCCTCTCGGCCAGGGACACCCGGCCGCACGCAGCACGCGGCGCCCACCCCGGCCCTGGAGAGCCCAGCAGGGCCACAGGCTTCCGAGGCTGGTCACTCTGATCCTGCTGCCCCGAGGCCCTGGGCCAGACGATACAGGCTCTCTCCTGCCTGCAGCTCTGGGAAATTGGAGGAAAGGGCTTCCCTCATCCAGAGCAGGGCAGTGGGTAGAGAGTCCAGCCATCACCTCCGTCCCCCATTCGCACTTCACATATTTAGAGTAAAAAACACTTCCAAGGGCTTTTTGAAGCAGAAAGAAGGACCATGCAGGTCCAGGAGCCCAGAGGCCACTAACGCCATGCTTTGTCAGCAGCTCCACCAGACCTAGTTATCTTCTCCAGACCGATGTGAGAATTCAAGAGGGAGCGTAGATTCTGGAAGCCTGGCTTCCCCTGCAGGTGAGAGGTGACTAAAGGACAGGAAGGGGCTATGGGAGGGGCCGAGGACCAAGGGAAAATAAAACACAGGGCCAGGTAAACTTTACAATTAGCAGGTCAGGTTGCTACAGAGGGATTTTTAGTGGTAAATGCAGGGACCAAGTCGTTTCCTTTCAAAGGCTTCTTACCCGGGTGAGAGTGGGTCACGGTGACTCCTGGCTCCCGGGGTGAGCAGTGTTTCCTTTTCAGTGTAACAGGGTAGATCTGAGACCCACAGGACTAGTAGGAAGATTAGGAGGATAGGGGCAGATAAGTGACAGCAACTGGAATAAATGTTACACAGTTTTGCAAGAAACAGTCTTAACTTGTCAGTAGAAATGGCGGCTTTGACATGGTGTTTATCTTCTCTAGATCATGTCTCTACGGTGGTAAAAGTGCAATCCTCCTTCCTCTGAGTGGAGATCGGGGTGCACTTATATCCCTCGGAACACCTACTATGCGCCACAGGCTTTCTAGAATTATCATACTTCATCCTCACTGTGATGCCTGATGAGGGGTTTCTCATCTGTTTCACAGAGTGCATATTCAAAGAGGTTGAAGCTTTCATCCCAGCAAACTTGTTAAGCCTCCGAGTTTGAAATGAGATGGGTCTGACTGCAGGAGCTTCACATTCCGACCTGCTGTCCCCAGCTCCCCCGGCGTCTCCAGCCCTGTTCCCCATCCTGTCTGTTCTCTCTGGGGAAGGAGGGTTTTACAAGGAGACCTGAGAGTAGCCAGCAGTTCTGGACAAGAGACCTTCACCCTTCGAGGGAGGGTGACAGTGTCTTTGTTGCCACTCTGCAACACTCTCGATCACTCTTCCCAAGACAGAGTGACCAAAGAACGAACGTGGCCACCCCTCTGATGGGGGCATTTAGCCCCAGGGCTGGCTACCGTTCCCCATCTTATCACCTCCCCCTTCTGCACCTGTGCTGCAGGTCAGCTGGTCCTGAGAGCAGCGATTTAGGAGGTGGTGGCAGGGGCGTGACTGCAAGGTAAACGTCCCAAAGTAGACCGGCTCTCTGCAACCTGAAATAACCACTGCCAGGGCTATCTTAGTTAGTGATGGGGTGTGCAGGCTAGACTTCATAAATCACCCCATCTTTAGCAACAAAACCGTTCTTTTTTAAAAAATATACCTCCTAGAGGACTTCACATTACCATTTTTTTTTGTTCTACAGTAACTATGCTCCCAAACTCGCGTAACCTTCACCTCCCCTGGGCTTCTACTCTGCCTGGACTGGCTGGTAACACTGCCTGAACACACAGAGGGGACACTGTATGTGGGACCTGGCTTGAGCCGGGTCACCTGGTTACCCTGAGTCCACACCACCTGAAGGGCCCAAAGGGGAGCAATCCTGGGTCCAAGCCCTGGGTCCTCTCTAAATGCAGTGTGATTGCAGATGTAGAAGCTTCTTTATCTTGATGAGTTTTTCTTTGTCTCGAAAAGTCAAGGTTAGACAAAATGGA
Organism: Giraffa tippelskirchi; assembly: GCF_054371585.1. Classification (NCBI taxonomy): domain Eukaryota; kingdom Metazoa; phylum Chordata; class Mammalia; order Artiodactyla; family Giraffidae; genus Giraffa; species Giraffa tippelskirchi. The sequence continues at coordinate 160,443,549 of NC_137284.1, forward strand.
CTCTACATGCTAAAGGACTTTAAAATAGTCACACACACTGTTTGTGTTAAGAATTAGGTACGGGAGGTCTGTGAAGTTGTATGAGAAGAGAGAGGGAGAGAGATGAAGAGGGCTGGGAGGTTTGGGGTCTTTGTGTGGTTTATGATGTGTGAAGCTGAGCACACCCGGCTCTTCCTGTTTCCAGCATCTGTATTGACCCAGCCGAGCTGGCTTTGAAGAAGGTTTGGGGCAGACAGGAGCGCCGTGGTCTGGGGAAGGCCCTCAGCGAGAGATCAAAGGTCTGGTCTGAGCAGTACCCCTGGCTTCAGTCTCCAGGTGCCGGGGCCACAGGGAGAACCCTCCATTTCCCAGGAGAAGCGGCGTCCGAGGCCTGCTGCACCTCCCATCAAGCTGCCTCCCGACCCTGCCCCTCCGCTCCGGGCGGCACGTCCCTTTAACACCGAGCACTGCCTGCACCCATTTTCCCCCATGAAGAAAGGAGAACTGGAGATGTTTACAGACCACTGCGGAAGAAAGAGCTGTTGTCATCCATGTCTATTCATGCCTGCAATGGTATATGTGGAGTTGGGATAAAACCTATATATTCACGTGCTCAGATAGTGGAAGGCAGGCGTCTTCATCAGTCACATTTTGCCTCCTTCCCCGTGGACAGGGCAGGCACAGCAGAGCAGGAACATGAGGGTGACTCTGTCTCGAAGGCCCTGGGACACAGGCGGGGAGACAGCTTTTCCTGGGAACTGCTCTGTCCAGCTCCCCCCACAACCCCCAGAGCTCGAGGTTTCCAGGGCTGAGACCAGGGCGGATACACGTGATTCAGCCTGACCTGCCCAATCCATGCGCTCCTCTCGGGACTAACTCTGCTAAACTTTAGTCGAACCACCACGCTGGGCGTCCTTCAGGAAACAGGCGCCGGGATGCTGTGTCACCTGCCGGGGTCAGGACCTAGGCTTTCGGTGGCAATGGGACTCGAACCGGGGCAGTCAGGTTACTCTGCGAAGATGCTGGTGAGGAATCCCCAGGTCGGCGGCCGCTAGAGAAGTAGCTCCGTCAGGGCGGAGGGGCGGAGGGCGAGGCAGGAACCCCGTGAGACGCTTGGGTACCGCTCTGGGCCTGGGGACCGGGCGAGGGAGGGGCTGGGGTCACCGGAGGGCGAGCTGGGGGGCGGGGCAGGCAGGCCGCACAGGTGTCCCCAGACCTCCCAGCAGCAGAGCCGGAGAAGGGGGGCAAAGGTGTCTCATAATTAGTGCGCCCTTTCATTCGCCGACCTCCTCCTAGACCTGGGCACTCGGCCTATTAAAGGGACTAGGACGCGCCGGCCATTCCCCACTCCAGGCCCGTGTAGCTCGGCGCCTGGGCTGGAAGCCAGCCCACCTCCCGGCGTCTCTGGGGTCTTGATCTGTCCCTTTCCAGCTGACTCAGCCTCAAACCAGGGGCTCATTGCTGAGGGCTTCCTAAGAAGTCCAGAGGATGCTGCAGGGTTTAAATTCCCATCATTGGAACAACCCAGCAAGCTACCAGCCTTCCTTCTATTTTTGGAAATTTCCTCCAAACACAAAAATATCTGCCCTACTCTGGGACTTTGGGCAGCCTTCCAGCTTCCCAGGACACCAGGGCGAAGGGACAGGCGTGGGGTATCCCTAGAGTGTTCCCACCCCCTGCAGGTCTCCCCCCACCAGAGAAGGGGAGTGTATATCCAGTCTTTCTGTTGCACAAATTGGAAGCTCCCAGGTTACAAAGAGAAACAGTATTTCTCCCAAAAGTCAGGAGCAGGGAGGAGGCTCACTGGAGCCCCTTGAGAGGATAAACAATCCTCAATCAAGATGAGCAACTTCCCCGAGAAGACCGCATTTTGGCCAGAGTATTTAAATTCAATGTAATTTAACTGCAGGTTCACGCAGCGGCCTCTACCTCGTGCTGTTGGCAGAAACAAGGTACGTAGCAGGCACACCTGCGAAGCCAGCCTTTCCAGAGCGCGGAGGCCCGCAGGACCCCTCCAGACCTTCAGCTCTCATGAGTGAGTCCTGAATCTGGGTGATTTCTTATTTTAAAACCGAGAACAAGGCTTATCCGCACTGGGAGAGCCCACCTTTCCGACCTCCCAGGGGCTGTGTCTGGTCACTGAAGAGCAGCTTGCTCAGGTGTTGGGGCAGCGCTGACACACCTCTCCACCCTCAGCATCCCGCCACCTCCAGAGGCGGAGAGACTGCAGAGCCCAGGCCAGCAGGTCTGGCCCCGGGAGGTCAGACGGCACAGGCTGGCATCCACCCGGGCGTTGACCCTGACTGCCGAGCCCCAGGAGGGGACCACAACGCAGGGAAGAAGCACAAACACAGGGAAGACGTTGCTTGGGGGCATTTTAACGCTTCAGTGCATGCACTTTTAATGTGTTCTGACTCCAGATTATGGCTAAATAGTAGTGCGCTAATGTCCAGATCCATGGTGGGTAATGGCAGGAAGTCGCTGCTAATTGGTCTATTTAGAAGTTGCTGAGGTGGCAGAGCTGAGGCTGCTGGCGGCTGGGGGCGGGGGGGAGGCAGAGAGAGGGGGGTACCGAGGGAAGCTGGACCTCCTCCTGCGGCGCCCTCCCAGAGCCGGGGGATCTTCCCCAGCACGGGCAAGGCTGTCCAGTCAAGTTCATCTCTTTCAGCCCGGCCCCAGCATCTCCCGCCAGGTGCCCGCTCAGGGCCCCAGGATGGATCTCAGGCTTGGGGTGGGCTTGGGGGTTGTATTTGCAAACAGAAGATGGCTGGTTTGCCAAGGACACCGTCCGTGCGCTTCTCCGGCCCATCACAGCCGCATCCAGGTTTCCTGAGCGGGGTCCGTGGGGTATGGTCAGCAGGCAACTCCCTGCCTCCCCCACCAGGTGAAAAGGGAATATGTCCCCAGAGAGGGATCTGAGGCCCCGAGAAAGGCTGGTAATAAGTGCGGCGGGGGCAGGTTTTCCAGCGCCCTCTCCGCCTGCCAGGATGTCCAAGTGCCCAGTCCTGAGTGCCCCAGGGCACCTTCAAATAGTCATTGTCACTATGGAAAGTGTACCCACGCCCCCATCTTACAGACGGGCAAACTAAGGCTCTGAGAGAACAGACACTTTGCTCCAGAGCCCGCAGCAGAGAGGCCAGGCTCTGCTCCCAGCCCTGCCGTCGGGGCCTCACCCCACAGCCTGGTGGTCACCGTTCCTTGTGTCTCCTCACCCACGCATCTAATAACCCCTTTTCCCACCGACCTTTGACCCGGCCAGGCTCCTACCTGTGGGACCTAACAACGGCAGGGAGGTGGCATGTTTGCTGCTAAACAACAGAGGACCCGCCGCCCCCCTTCTCCCTGACCCCGCTGGCCTGGGGCTTTGCTCGAGCCCTGCAGTCTGCCCTCCCCACCAGCACCGCCGAGACCAGGGGCGAGAACGGCCGGCGGGCTCGCTGTCTTCCCCGTCTCCGGTCTCCGGGGCCCTGTGCTGAGGGCAAGATAATTTGGCTAATGAACTCGTTAAACGGCCCCTGGTGACCCCCCCGGCCTCCCCTAGGCCCATCTGGGAAATTCCAGTGAAAGGCTGCAGAGCGTCCTCGAGCCGCGCCGTCTGTCGCTGCAAGAGGCGCGCACCCGGCGACACTGCGCCCCTGCATTAAAATAATTACCCGGAGGGACAGGTGGCCCTCTCCCCCAGCGCATCTGGGCCGCGGGGCCGCCGCCGGGGGTGGGGAGCGGCGGAGGGGGCCCTTCCCGGCCCTCAGCGACCCAGTCGGCCGAGGCCTGAGCCAGCCGCGCGGCCGCCGCCGTGGGAGGCCCCCGGGCGGGGACACCGACCCGGCCGCCAGCCAGAACGCAGCGGGGTCGGCGAGCACCGGCCCGGACGCTTGCGGGGTCGGCGAGCACCGGCCCGGATGCTTGCGGGCGTAGGGGGAGGCTCTCCGTGCGCCTCCGGCCCCGACAGGCGCGGGTTTCCAGGCGGGGTGGCGGGGCAGGAGGCGAGGAGGTCCCCGCTGTGCTGCTAAAAAGAGCGGCGCAGCCCAGGCGCGAGGCCAAGCCTATTGCCAAAAACACATATTACACTGCGACATTCTGTAAATGAGATAATGATACATAAACCCGGATGATAGATGTGACGTGCCTGGGATGTCTTCTCTAAATTAGCTGCTCGCATCGACTGCTAATAATGGTGAGTTTATGAAAGCAATTTCAGTGCAAAATGCGAGAGGGTCTTCTTACTCTAATCAGCCTGCCTCGGTTAATGGATGAGGGGGTCAGGCTGAGAATTATTGACACGCCCGTGCCCTTAACCTGTTTCCCAATAAAGCTGATTAGTTTTTGTCAATTCATCAGCTAACCACTCTTGCCGGAACTGCATCAAAGCCTTATTTGCTCAGGGGAAATCAACAAGTCACAGATCAGCCCCGTTCAGGGGGCTGCAGATCCAGGACCGTCTGGGGCCCAGGGCTGCCCCTGCGGACCTTGCACCCACCCCCACCACCACCGTCCAGACCTGGCCTCCCCTAAAGTCTGAGCAGCTGCCCGGGAGGTACTGGGCCTGAACACCCGCCTCCACTTCCCCTGAGGGCCAGGGAGAGGCCTGCGGCCCAGCGCCTGCCTTACGTCCACGCTTCTGGGTCCTGGTACTCCAGGTTTGGAGCCGGTCACCTTGTGGGGGGAGGAGGGATGCCACAGGGGGCAGAGGGCATGAGTGAGGAGCTCTCTGCCACACATCCTTCCCGTGTGTCCCCACTAGGGGACCCCGGGTTCTGCAGGGTCAGCACAGGCCGGTGCTGGTCCACTGAAGGCAGAAAGGTGCTCCGGGGGCGGGGCTGCCCCTGGCCTTGGTCCCTGCTCTCAGCCCCGTGGGAGAGGGCGCCAGCTGCCTGAGGGTACGCTTGGGGTGGGGCTCAGGTGCTGTGGCCTCCGCCTGTGCCCCAGGTGAGCCGGCTGCAGAAGAGGCCCTCCAGGCCTTGGGCTCCCACGGAAAGGAGAGGCAGAGGGGCTGCCCGCTGGACGTGACCTCAGCGCCCTGGCTTGCAGGTGGGGGAGGAAAACCTGCGCTGCCGCTTTAAGCCCCCTGGACCGCTGCCTCCCAGCCCCATCCCCCCTCAATTTAATTTCATTAAAACAGAGCATGAATATTTCTATTAAACCTAAAATGAAATATGAAGCCATTTAGACTCTGCCTGCACCAATCACCCAGATTTATGACTTTTATTCATCACATCAAGAGCTTGGAAAAATGAATTTTCTTCACCCAGGAAGGAAATAAAACCTCAGGCTTGGTCATTTCCAGAAAGCTGTTAATTTGACCATGTGGTAATTACTTTCACAATTAACTGAAATACAAATCAACTTGACAAATCGGGCTAGTTTATATATTAATTAGCCTGCTTAAATTTATTCATTATGAAAAGACAATTTAGGGGGACCTGCAGTGTCTGTTTTATTGCAATAAATTATTGTTAGGAAATGGGTCTAATAAAATACCTTAATATTTAAGGATATTGTATACGCGGGGGTGGGGAGATGCTTTATTGACAATTTCATTTTCCAATTAGTAATTTTGTTGTAATCTATCTGCGAACCGGGGACTCTCGCAGAGGCAGGGCTCTGCTGGCCTGGGCGGACCTAAGCGGCGGGTCCGAGCTGCGGGCAGAGGAAGGAGCGATTCCGCTGGGAGGGCGGACGGCGGGTCAGACGGGAACGTGGGGGTGTGGGCGCGGACCCGGCACCAAACCCGGGCGGACGCTGTGCTCGCCGGCCCTCCTCCTCCCAGCCCGGGCGCGGGGGCTGATTTAATAGAATGTCGATAGAATCATTCGATGCCTTTTAGCTTGTGATCTTTATAAATGTCCCTCTATTAAATTAGAAAATGATTCTCTTCTCGTTTAATTGTATTCTTTCGTTTCTTATTTCCAATTAATTAGTCCTATCGACGTTGCAATATTTTAAGTGACTCGAGTCCGTTTCCAGTTAGAATATATGGGTCAGCACATGCAATTTTATACCCGACAGAACTATATAATGCGGGTTTTAACTACTGGTCCCTCATCTGTCTTTAACATGTGGCCGAAATGGGCCGCCGGGCCTCCTGGCAGCGCCCGGGTCGGTGGGCACCGGGGTCTGCCCGGGCTGAGCTGCGCAGGCACCTCCACGCCCGGGGCCTTTACGTGGCTGCTCTCGATTTTAACCCTGCCGCCTCGGGCAGCGCTGCGGAGAGGAGCCCGGCGCCCCTCTGGGCGGCCTGGGGCCGCGGCCACCCCGTAGGCTCTGGGTGCGCCGGGCGGGCCCCACGTGGCTCCCGGGCTCCCCTGTCCACCGCCCTCTCTCTCCTCGCGGCCTTTTAAAGGCCTGAACATCGTTTTCAGAAAACGGCGTGGCCGAGTCTGACTGTCCATTCCCTCGGGCTCTGCGAGGGAACGATGCCGCTGCCCCGACAACGGAGTTCCTTCCCCCACAACCATCCGACGGAGCGGAAGTTCAGCTTGACCGCGGAGGGGGTCCGCCTCTCCTTAATTAATTGATGAATTAACTAATTCCTCCCGGGAAAAGGCGGGCGTCCCGCCGGCGCCCCCGCCCCCACCCGCGCGGTGATTAGGGACCAGCTGGCCTGCATGAGCCCCCGCCTCGCTCCCACCCCGACCAGCCCTCACCTCTCCTCACCCCATCGCGTCCCCATCCCCCCCCCCCCGCCCCCCAGCCTCCCAGCCTCAAACGCTGTAACTGATGGGAGGGGGCCCCGCCGGGGAAGAGGAGGGCGGGGCAGAGTCCACACCGGCCCCGCGCCCAGTTCCTGCTCTGTCCTTCCCTACTTGCTGTGGATGCTCTTCGGTCCGAGGGTCGGCTTCTTGGCTCCCTGGAGTCCCTGCCAAGTGGGACCTGGGTGGCAGTCACAGCCGCGTCCTCGGACCCAGGATTAATGTCAAGCTTCCCCCGAACCCCTGCCCCATCCCTGCCTGAGCCTCTCCAGAGACCTCCCTGCTGGCTGGGGCTCCCCAGGCCACTTCTATTGATAGAAACCTCCCCAGTTTTAAGGCCAGGGGGTGGGTGGGGGTGATTTCCTCCAGCCAGAGTCCTGGGAGCCCCTCACCCTCTTTTCCCTCCCCTCCCTGGGATGGCAGTTAGAAACCGATTACTAAACAGCTGAGTCTCCCCTCCCACAACTTTCTGGACTGGGACAATCTCTAGGCACCTCGGGTTCCTTCCCCGGAGGGAGCAGAGATTCCGATTCCCTCTTCAAGGTCGTGTCCTAAAGGTGGGAACGTGAGATCAGTTGGCACGGCAGCCCTGGGGCAGCCTCCTGCCACAGCCTCTGTTGGGGACCCCCTTCCGCAGAAACCTCAACCCTCTTCTCCAGGCCCGGCAGCGTCCTGCTCTTGGGTCTGCTTGCTGAATGCTGGTGGTGGCGGGGAGCTGGAGAGGGAACTAGAGAATGAATTCTGTAAGTCTGGGCCTCTGAGGCCGTGGGAAGCCAGGCCAGAGAAGTTGGGGCCTTGCCAGGGTCCGGCCTGCTTCCTGCCCCCAGCCAGCCATCCCTCCATGAGTCGCCCCGCTGCCGAGACACTGCTCCCAGGGAAAGGCAGGAGCTGGCGCCTGGGTCTTTACTGCAGTGGCCTCTCTTGAGGGGAGAGAACGCTGGCCAGTTGAACCTGGTGCCCACTCCTTCAGCCGCTCTGGCTAAGATGGGAGGGGGGAACCCTTCGGTCTGGATGCTACTGGAAAATCTCCAGTACCAAGCACCCCAGTAGACCAGCCTTTCCCAGAGAGTGGACAGGGCAGGCCGTCTCCTTTATTAATTCACCCCGAGTCCTTCTGCTGGGGAAAATCAAATGTGGTCAGCTTGTCTTTCTGGTTATTAGCTGGATTGTGCACGGACAGGTTAGCGAGAAGGAGTCCTTGACCGCAGGAGAACACTAGATGGCAAACACTGCAGACATCTGCCCGGCTCCCTGTCCACCCTGGGGGTCGTGGCCATACCTGGAGCAAAACAGGTGGATTTTATTTTCGTCTCCACTGCTTAGTCTGAACGTGGTCAGAGCAGGGGCTGGAGACAGGCTGGCAGGGGCTGGGAGCACAGGTAACCTCCCCAAGTGAGTTTTTGGCTAGACAGTGTGTGAGGACGCACTCCCTGAAACTGTAGTCTGGAACACCCCTACTCCCCGCAAACATCTCCTGCTGTGGCTGGAGGGGGGTGAGGATGCAGCCTCCTTCCCCTGCCCCAGGTGACACTCACAGATACATTTCTGGTGTCTTGGCCCCAAATCTATTTAACATGATCCAAGTCAGCAAGTACTCATCACGCCTCTTGCACAACCAGCTTGAAACTGCAGGATAAAGCAGTCGCTTAAAATACCTTTCTGTGCTCAAGGAACTTAATTCCTTCTGAGGGGAGGAGAGAGTGTGCACAGATGAAACAGTTAGAAACAGGTGGAATCCTGCCCTGTAGCGGGGACAGTGCTCGGTGGAGGCGGACCTGCCGCCGGGTCACCTGGGATGGAATGGATCCCAGGTCTGTCTCTCCCAGGATCCTTCTAAGGAAAGAACCCTGGGCTGCACAGTGAACGGTGCGGGAAGCTGTTTTCTCTGCATCTCACAATGGAAGCATGACTTCTGCTCGAGCCCTGGCCTCTCATTCTATTACCCATCGCCTTGACATTTTACTTAAATTCCTTGGGTCTCAATTTCATCATCTGTGAAAAATGTCTTTTGCCATCCATCCTTAAAGAGTTATTGAAAGTGAATGTATCAGTCTCTCAGTCGTGTCTGACTCTTCGTGACCCCATGGACTGTAGCCCGCCAGACTTGTCTGTCCACAGTATTCTCCAGGCCAGAATACTGGAGTGGGTTGCCATTTCCTTCTCCAGGGGATCTTCCCTACCCAGGGATCGAACCTGGGTCTCCTGCATTGCAAGTAGATTCTTTACTGTCTGAGCCACCAGGAAAGCCCACAGAGTTATTAGGAGGCTCATGAAGTCATCAAACAGAAGGGAATGTTTTAGCATTTGTGGTATTTTAGTATGGCAGAAGTCCAGTGGAGAAGTGGTCATTTATGCTGTTGGAGAATCTAGTCCAGCTGCCGTTTGTGGCCTTAAGGCCATTTTACCGGGGGAGGTGGTGGTGGTGGTGGAACCTGGGGACTTTGGCTGCTTTGCCCCCAAATCACACGTCCAGCAGCTGGTGGAGGCAGGATCTGAACCGAGACCTGCATGGCCCGAAGCTCCACATCGCCGTGCTCACCTTCGTTCCCGCCACAGCCTGGCGGCCCTCGGCAGGAAGGCCTTCACATCAGGCGTCTGTCCCCTGTCCTAGCGCCTCGCAGCGGAGAATATGCCACCGTGCACAGGGGCAGTGTGACCTGTCGGCGGGATGAAGCTTCACATTTCTGCTGAAAAGCCAAGCGCCACCGCTCTGTCAGCCCCTCGAGTGCTGGAGTCCAGCCACCAACAGCCTGGGAGCACCCCAGGCATGGAGCCGGGGGGACGGTCAGGACGCACAGAGAGGGCCGCTGACGCAAACCAGTGACCTGCCGAGAGAAGCAGCGGACGGCCAGGGCCAGCCAAGGGAAACAAGCGGGTTACAGAGCTCTGCTGGGAAGGAGGCAGACAGGAAGGGCAAGGCGGGCAGCGGAGGAGCCTCAGGCCGTTCCCCATTCCACGTGTTAATGCAGCAAAATTAAATCAGGAGGTGGTTCCCAAGACTGGGAGGCAAGTATTTAACAGACAGATAAAGAGAAAAATGTTGAAGCCCAAAGAAAAGCCCCAGAAATACGATCAAGAAAATGAAGATCGTAACCAAAACGGGGAAAAGAGATGTTCAAGATCTTCGGAACTGGCCGCATCTCATGGTGACCCCGGGAAGGGGAGGGGGCCCGTGGGGCCAGCAGGGGGCCTCCTGACGGTCCCCCCAACCTCGTCTCAGAACAGCTTGCCGGGAGCCAGGTCCCTCAAGCTGTGGGGAGGTTGTCACCCCTCGAGAGGGCAGGCACCTGGGAACCGACTTAGGCAAGAGCTAATAAAATCTGCGGTGGAGAAGGACAGACATCCAGAGGCTGGAGAAGGAGTCGGGGGTGGGCTGCCGGCCAAGGTGACCGAGGCCTGCTGCCAAATGTGAGGTGATGAGCTTTAGTGTTTGTCTGGGGGGCATTAAGATGCCATGAATCATTGACAAGAAACCAAACAGCGCTGGATCTATATGACAATCTGAACCCATATTGCTCCAAGTAAAATCAAATTAGAAGCCTTTCCCCAATTAGATTATGCAAACTCAGATTACGCGGAGCACAAACAGTGATGTTCCCGAACACACGCCGGCAGCCCGCAGCTTACACCTCACGCAGCCCGGATGCTCTGGGGCGGCCGGGCTCAACACCGGCTTGTGTCAACACTCTCCCTCTAGATAATAAATATGAGACCCAGCACACACTGCTTTTAATTGCATCGATAAACTGGGATTAACCCCCCAAGGCAGGCTTCACTATTGCAATTAAATGTCCTCAAATAAATTGTTTCCTCAATAAGCAAATGGAAGGGCTGTGTTTGCCTTGAATAATAACAGGTGTAATATTTTACTGGCCCAAGTTAAGTATTAAGTGGAATCGCGCGCAGCCCTGATTTACTCCCTGAGATCGGAAAGTCATTTTTCATACGTCCTGTGCCGCTTCAGTACTGTATAAACAGCTAATAAAGTACTAAATCAACCCAGCCCGACCTTGCATTTCACCTAAAGCCGCCAGGCCTAAGAAACCTGGCACCAAGCATTTTCAGAGCCAGGAGGACCGCCCCGGGGAAGGAAGCTAGGGGCCACTTTGGGCTTTGCCCTTAGCTTCAGGGGCTCAGAAGTCTGGAATTCTATGAAAACCCACTGAGTCATTCGACAGCCCCGTGGCACTTTCTGCCTTGCGTGTTCTCTTTGGGTTTTCTGGTTGAAGCAGAAGGATCTGGAAAGGGGGCCAAGGTGTCAAGTGTCGTGACCCTGTACCCTTTGCTGGTCACGTGCACAAGAGATTCTTAAAGCCAGGGTTCCCCTTGCTCCCAGGAATGCTCACCTGCTGCTTGGTGTTTTAGGGAAGGAGGGATAGACGTTTAAGGCTTTCAATGTCAGGAGGCAGATTTGAGTCGGCGTGTCTCCGAGGGTACTTAGTGTGCTGGCAAGTTGGGGGTGCGAGTCATGTTAGTTCTCAAATAACAAGGATCCATTTTTCTAGAATAAAACTGAATAGAGTAATAGTCTCCTTCTGTCATATGCAGGCCAGCATTTTCCAAACAGCGCGTGGGGAACTGTTAGAATGGAGACTCCTAGAATGGACTCTTAACAGTCCATCTAATCTGATCTTTCTGAGTATGTCTGTGCTTTTCCTCCGATTCCCGAGATGCTGTTATTATTGTTCCTTCACTAAGTCGTGCCCAAGTCTTTGTGACCCCATGGACTGCAGCAGGCTTCTGTCCTCCACTGTCTCCCAGAGTTTGCTCAAGTTCATGTGAGATGGTTAGATAGCATCACTGATTTCCAAGATATATCTAGTAATATCTAGTAATGAGAATATCTAGTAATGAGAATTTGTAACCGAGGCATTTTGGTATTCATTATAAATCTACTTTAATAGATTTATCTTTATATATAAACTTTCTCTGACTTAGTCTGTTAAAGAAAACTTTGTGGGACTCCCCTGGTGGTCCAGTGGCTAAGACTCTGCACTCCCAGAGTTTGAACCCTGGTCAGGCAACTGGATCCCACGTGCTGCAACTAAGACCTGGTGCATCCAAATAAATAAATGTTTAAAAACAATAGAAAATTTTACAACATGAAAGACCGCTCTCATTTTTCTCTATAGACCTTATTCTTGTGTACCAAGCTGAATTTAAAATAATGCATTACTTTTTAAAAAATCAGTTTAAGACATCCTGAGCTTCTAGTGCTCATGAGAGAGAGAACATGCATGCAGCTGAGGTAGTTCCGCTTCCAACCAGAGACTCTGACAATTTCAGTCAAGGCAGCCTCGTGGAGAGAAAAGGCAAGACTTCTGTGAAGCTTCCATTACACTGAAGTCATCCGAAAGACACACCCTCCTCAGGACTACCTCCCTCCACGCCTGGAGACCTAGGGATTCTAGGCTGGGGTTTATTGATTTAGTTGAAGAGCAATTTAGGACACATTTTATTAATTCTCTCATCATCAACCTCCCCATCACCCTAACCTTTTCAGTCTTCACCGTATCGTTCTAAGTGATTACCAAGCCACACTTATTTTTAGTTAGTGAATCTTTCCCACTTGTATTACCACAAGGAAAAATGCTTGCTTGGCTCCTACACAGACAAAAAAATATGCCTAGGAGTTATTGCATGCCTTAAATATATCAAAATGACCTTCCTTTGAACTGATGCCCTATAACTTAAGAGATGAAGAGAGTTTGGTTTCCCAATCTATTATAAAGCATTTTTAGGTGATAGAGGATATCAGATGAAGAAGATAAAATGTTTCACGTGGAGGACCTCATTCAGAGCATGGATATATCTGCAGATAATTGTAAGCTCCTCAGAAGGCTTGATGGGAAATATATTGATAATACAATTTTTCTTTTGAAGGGGATTGTAATGATTGCAAATTTGGTTAAATAATTAAATTAATAAGAACTATTTGATTCAAACACAGGCCTTTTGATGATATACAGAGCTAATAATATCTGTCTTGCCAGCTAAAGAGGTTTTAAAAGACCATCCTGGCCTCTGTAGCCAGACCACCCTTGGCCCTTTATTAACCCATCAGTGACCTTTCTATTAAAATGCAGTTAAACGCAGTCTCTGGAAATACTAAAGAAAAAAAACCAAATGTAAAATAGTTCACAACAATATTCTTATTTTATTCCTGTGAATAAAAAAATCATTTTTATAATTATAAAAAGTTTCCATAAAAGATGGCCTTTTAAATTTTAGGAATCCATTGCAAAATAGAGGTAAAAATCCCAAATCTATGTTAAAGCATCTCTGAACAGGAGCTCCCAAGACAGCGACATGTAAGGCGAAGCTCAGAGCAGCTCAGAACACAAAGACCTGTACTGCGCAGGTGCCAAGTGCTCTTGGGAGCTGGTGCCTGGTGGGGAGAGGGGGCAGGCAGCCAGGTTCCTGGGTAGGAGCTGGACTTTGGAGCCCGCCCGTCCTGGGGGCTGTAATGGGACCCGGGTGAGCGCCTGTGGTCTTCTCAGCCTCAGTTTCCTTATCTCGTCTGTAAAATGGGACAGTAACCTCTGTCGATCCGAATGAGGTTGTCAGGGCAGGATGAACGCACAGGCACGGAGCGTCTGGCACACAGTAAGGGCCTGATGCGTGTAGGTCCCCGTCTCTCTGTAGGATATTTGATATCAGCTCATCGTGACAGTGGTGTTGGCTGGAGTCGTGAGGGGAGTGTGTCTGCTGTGGACTGAACTTTTGTGTCCCCAGAATTCATCTGTCAAAGCCCCGACCCCCAGTGGGATTGCATATGGAGGTGAGCCTTCAGGGTGGGGGGCTTGGGTTTAGGTGGGGTCCCTGGGAGGGCCCTCATGACGGACGGCATTGAGGTCTTCCTGAGACAAGGTCAGAGCCCACCCCTGATCATGTGAGGACCCGGGGAGCGGGCAGCCCAGGCACGGGGCCTCAGCAAGGGCGGAACTGGTCAATGCTTTGATCCTGGACTTGAGACTGCGAGCCTCGTGTGTCTGTGAGGTGGGCCCTATGGCTGCCCGTCTGACTGGTCAGCAGACCGAGGCTCGGAGAGGCGCAGTGGCTGGTAAGTTGGTTCGCAGTTGCAGTTAGTCTGAAGGCTGTGCGAGCCCAGGGCCGCTCTGGAGACGCTGAAGCCCCGGAGAGTCCTGGGGAGTCCGGCTCGCGGGTCTCACCATGTGCGGCCCTGACCACCCCCAGGTGGCGGGCGGCAATCCAGGCCTCCCTCCTGATCAGTCTCTCTGGGTCTTTCCTAGTGAGTGAGTGGCTTGTGCCACCAGAGAGCTGGACCCCGGGGCCGGCCACGACCTTCAGAAAACCTACCTGCCATTACTGCTTCTCACTCTTTCCGAGCTCGGGCTTTCCTGGGCTCAGAAGGCACAGAGCATGGACAGGCCATGGCCCCTCCTTGGAGGGGCGCATCCAGGCCCCAGAGCTGGGGGTGGCTGAGCCAGGTCGGTAAGTATCGCGCGTCTGACTCAGGCTTAGGAGCATCCTCATTCTGCCTCCTGGGTATGGAGACCGGTGTCTGGGCCCCGCCCTGGGGATGGCCGACATCTCCCTACACCTTCTACATACCAAGCACCGTTTGAGGCGGTAACCTGACGACGTCTGGTCTCCTGTTGCTCACACCGTGTGGACTTACTGTTAATATCATCCCTGTTTCCCGGGATTGCAAAGTGAACCCAGGAACTTGCCTAGAGCAGCAGCATTTGAAGTGGCGAAGCTGGGGCTCAGCCCGGGGAGTCTGTCGTCACACCCTGACGGGGGTCTTTGGGTCTGATCCCCGTCGGGACAGACAGAACTCTGCCGGTCAGGCTAGGGCCCCGTGAGGGGAGTTCTAGGTGAGACCGTGGCGTCCAGGTGGGTCCTGGGCTTGGGGCAGCTGGACCACTTCTGGAACGTAGAGGCCAGGACGGGGGGATAGGTGTCCCCTCTATGGAGTCACACTGGCCTCAAGGCCTGAGGGGGGGGGGCCAGTCTTCAGTGCACCAGGCTCACGATATGGTGACCCAGGACAGGCAGCGCAGGAGGTCTAAGCACCCTCTCTGCTTGTCGGGAGCCTCTCTCGCCCAAGGGGAGTCCAGTTTCCCATGAGCGGATGTGGGGTACAGAGCCCCGGAAGAGGGCAGGGGGCTCATAGGCCTGTGGCCACAGAGAGGGAGAGACAGGGGTCCAGGGGGAGAGGGGCTGATGGGGGGTAACGGGAGGCCCAGGGGAGGCAGCTGGTCGCATGCAGGCACGGGCCATTCTTCCCGGCAGCTGCCTGCCCCTTGCCTACCCCTGGGTGATTCTGAAACAGCTGGGAGTCAGTGGAGCCTTTCCTGGGCTCTGTGGAGAGGTCCAGAACTCAGCATTCAGCCTTGGCCTTGACCATGTGTTTGTGCGTGGTCAAGAGCCCCTCTTCCCAGGATGACAAAGCTGCATCTGTTTATAAACAGCCCATGAAGAACTGTCCCCGAGTCAGAGTGTCTGTGAGGACACTGCTGAGTTTCCATGCGCCCCGTAACCCCGTGACTCGGGGCCACTTTCTGAACACTGAATGCAACTAAATGCTTTTGAACTGTGGGGTTGGAGAAGACTTTTGAGAGGCCCTCGGACTAAGGAGATCACCCCAGTCCATCCTAAAGGAAATCAGTCCTGAATATTCACTGCACGAACTGATGCTGAAGCTAAAACTCCGATACTTCGGCCACCTGATGTGAAGAACTGACTCACTGGAAAAGATCCTGATGCTGGGAAAGATTGAGGGCAGGAGGAGAAGGGGTGACAGAGGATGAGATGGCTGGATGGCATCACCGACTCAAGGGACATGGGTTTGAGTAAACTCTGGGGGATAGTGGAGGACAGGGAGGCCTGGCGTGTTGCAGTCCGTGGAGTCGCAAAGAGTCAGACATGACTGAGCGACTGAACAACAACAACAACAGCAAATGCAATTTATTAAAAAATGTTTTGTAAAAAGTTAATTTCCCAGGAGGTTTCTGTATATTACTCTAATTGCTTTTCCTTGACTGACTAATTTTTTAAATAGCAGTTTTATGAAAAAAAAATCCAATTGTTTGTAGATGAGCGGTGTCTCGGTGGGAACAGGGTTCTCAAAGAGGTTTGCAGTCTTGATATCTGGGTTTATATATGGCCCTCTATTGACACTACCTTTTGATTAATATTGTGTATAACATTCCTTAATGCATCAACAGAATTAATTATGCAGAAACATTCAGGCGCGCCAACATTATATTGATGAAATGACGTTTTATTGACAAAATGACAGTTTAATACTGAGCTTTCCTAAAGCTGTATATCTAATCAATTGCCTCATTCTGCGAGTGAGTCCATCAGAGTAAGAACCAGGTAAATCTGTCTGTCTGCTCTGCATGGTCTCCGCAGATCCGCGTGGGGGCAGGAGGTGTGCACGAAGCATCACTGCACCTCGCTCGGGCTTCGACGAAGCTTTTGGGTGAACACCAGAGCGTGTTCACTCCTGCTGTGTTTATCTGGATGATATAATATTGCTTTTCTTCCATTCCCATCTGCAGTCACAGCTCTTACTGGCTCGTCTGTTTTTGACCCCCCTTGTGGGTTGAATGGTGTCTCCTGCACCCGCAAATGCTTGTGTTGACGTTCTCCATTGACTCGGGTTGTGCCCTATGTAGAGAAGCAGGACTTGACTGATGACCACGTGAAGGTGTGGTCATCAGGGAGGGTCCTAGCCCAGTAGCCCCCGTGCCCACACAGAAAGGGGACCTCTGGCCCCGGCCCCGAGTGCAGGGAGAAGGTCAGATAAAGCTTGGAGCTCTGTGGCCCCGAGTCAAGGACCCACAGAAGCCAGGAGAGGCGCGTGGAGCAGACCCTCCCCAGCGCGCTCTGGGGAGCCTGGCCACATCCAGACTCCGGCCTCCAGACTGGGGACCATGACCGCTGTTTTTCAGCCACGCACTTTCTGCTAGTTTGCTCTGGCAGCCCTAGGCGACCACCACATGCTTCCAAACCATGAGGACTGTTGACTGTTCTCTGAGCACACAGAGACCCCAGAACCCAGACCGTGCTAAGCGTCTGGCTGTTCAGGCTTTGCTGTGGAGCTTGGTCTCCTGGGACCGGGGTGGTGGTGCCGTCGCTAAGCTGTGTCTGACTCTCTGTGACCCCATTGACTGTAGCCCACCAGGCTCCTCTGTCCATGGGATTCTCCAGGCAAGAATACTGGAGTGGGTTTGTTTCTTTCTCTAGGGGATCTTCCCAACCCAGGGATCAAACTCACATCTCCTGCCTCTCCTGCACTGCTGGCAGACTCTTTAGCACTGAGCCACCAGGGAACCCCAGGAGGCATCTGGGTGGCTCCAGCTTACATGGGCTTAGATAACAGTTAAATATGGGTGGGGGTGTGGGAGGGACGGAACACAGCCCCTGAGGCTCAGGAACCGGTCCTGGCCAGGTCTCAGATCAGAGGTGGGAGAGACTGAAGCTGACGGAGGCTGGACCACAGCGTGGTCACTCACGGCTCAGGGCGTCCCCAGCCAAGTCCCCCACGTGGTCCTGCCTCTGTGGCACCTCCTGAACGAGTGGGGCAGCTCGGGCCCTCTTCCTTCAGGCCCCACCCCACCCGAGGCAGCCTGGGTAACAAGGCACCAGGCGCTGAGGCTGTGGGATGCCTGCGGGGGTCGGGGGCAGAGAGGGGCCCTCTCTGGAGCGAAACTGGCGTGCTGGCGGGGACAGGAGAGGGCCTGGCAGGTGCACGCAGAGCCAAGGCTGCCTCAAGGACGGTGAGCGTCCCCCCCGACTGGTCACCCGGGGTCAGAAGCAGGTCAGTGGATGCTCGTCAGCAGAGCCACCCGAAAGCCGCCTGGCATCTGGTGAGACGTGCTGGTTTCAAGCCATCTCGGAGCCAGTGGGAACCCACATCCCTCTTAAAGCACTATCTTAATTGGCAATTTCAGCAGAGAGGTCCAAGAACGAATGGGGATCATTACTTGGTACAGCTTCACCCGCTCCGCCGCGCCGTGAGTGTCTATCAGCAGGGCCGCAGATGTATTTATCATGATGAGCGAAGCTGCCAGCCCTCCTTTCGTTGTTTCTCCATTATGCCGGTCGATGGCCGAGCTGGCAGGTCACCCCTGCCCTTGCGTGGGTCAGGCTTCTCCTGGCTCCTGCCAGCGCCGGGCTCGTGGGCACCTGCCCCGGCCAGGCTGGTGGGCTGGTCCTCCAGCAGGACTCGGCCCTGGCCCCCCACTCAGGGCCCTGCACCCCTGCCACCAGCATAGCCAGCTCTCCTGCCCCGGGGTGCGTGCTGGTCCTTGAAGAATCACTCAGCCGAGCTGGGACCTTGTCCCCGAGATGCGGGTCCGATCCCTGGGTCGGGAAGATCTCCTGGAGGAGGGCATGGCAACCCACTCCAGTATTCTGGCCTGGAGAATCCCCTGGACAGAGGAGCCTGGTGGGCTACAGTCCATGGGGTCGCAAAGAGTCGGACAGGACTGAGCGGGCACTGGCTGGCTGTAGATCATAGATACACTACACAGTGTGGACTCCGGACTCCGGTCTGACTCTCACTTAGCATGATTATTTTGAGATTCAGCCACACTGCATCACGTATCACTAGTTCACTCCCGCTTTTTTACATTCTTTTTAAAGTGAAAGTCACTCAGTCATGTCTGATTCTTTGCGACCCCCTGGAATACAGGGGGGAATACAGTTCATGGGATTCTCCAGGCCAGAATACTGGAGTGGATAGCCTTTCCCTTCTCCAGGGGATCTTCCCAACCCAGGGATCAAACCCAGGTCTCCCACACTGCAGGTGGATTCTTTACCAGCTGAGCCGAGAAGGAAGCCCTTCTTTTAAAAAATCGTGGTAAAACCCCCATTCTTGAGTAATATCTTCTGCCATGTCCCCCATGAGGTGCTCAGCTTTTTCTTATTGACTTATCAAATCTCTCCACATATGTACTGAAGGGCTTTACCCTTAAGTTATCACATTCATTGCAAATATTCTCCCCAGATTTTACTTTATAACTGAATTTTTGCTATTTAAAAAATATGCACCAGTATTTTAAGAACGGTCTTGTTTGCTTACAGACTGCTCCTCATAGCAAAGAGAAATGGAGCCAACTCCTGGGCCCTCTGAGATGGCCTGTGTCGTCTTGGGGAGAACACAGCCCAGCGCATCCGCCTGTGCGATGCGGCGGGGCGGGGCAGGCCATCAGGAGCAGCGGTGAGTGAGCTCTGGGGAGAGAGGACGCATCGGGTAGTCCAGCAGCAGGCTCTTTCGTCCAGATTCCCAGGTTTGCACAGGGTATGTTCAGCATCCGAAACTCCTTTGCGCCTGCGTCCCACCCCCTGTCTGACCCTCGTTCTGCAAATCTCCATGCGGATTACAGGAACACGCTCTGTCCACACGTCTGCTGCTGAGCAGGCACCCACACCGAGTGTTTCAGCTCCAGTGGGTGGTCGTGGACCTACCTGCTTGAACCACACCGCGCCCCCGGCTCCCATCTGCCCCTCCCTGAGCCTCTGGAGACCGCTCGTCCACTTTCTGTCCCGATGGGATTGCCTCTTCTGGACGCTGCATATAAATGGATCACTGCCGTGTGATCTTTTTTGTTTGGCCTCTCGCACTCAGCGTGTTCAAGGGTGACCCACGTTGCAGCCTCTGTTAGGGCCTCCTTTTTCCTTCTTGCCGATCACTGTCTCCTCGTGTGGATGGACCAGGCTCCATCCATTCTTTCATCAGCTGGTGGACATTTAGGCTGTTTCTGTCTTTGGCTGTTATGAGACATGTCGCTTTGACGTTTCGTGGGCGAGGTTCCGTGTGGATGTACGATTTCATTTCCCCTCGCTTATACTTAGGAGTGGAGCGGCTGAGTCATCTGATAACATGATATAGAACGTTTTGAGGCATGTATGATGCTTCTGCACCACAGGTGCCCGGACGTTTGGTCTGACGCTGCTCTGGGCATGTCTGTGAGGGTGTTTCTGGATAAGACGAAGGTTTGAAACTATAGACTAAGGCCAATGGCTCCCCAGGGCTGGGCCTCATCAGTCACCAGGAGGCCTGGCTGGAAGGAAGGGCTGAGTAAGAGGGACCCTGCTGCCTGATGAGACGAACTGGAAAGTAGGTCTTTGCACCTGTTCTTAAGGGGATTCCCTGATGGCTCAGTGGGTAGAGAATCCACCTACAATGTAGGAGACACAGGAGATGCAGGTTTGATCCTTGATTCAGGAAGATGCCCTGGACAAGGCAATGGCTATCCACCCCAGTATTCTTGCCCGGAAAATCCCATGGAGAGAGGAGCCTGGTGGGCTACTGTCCAAATGGTCACAAAGAGTCGGACACGACTGAGCGACTACACAGCAATAACAAGACCCCAGAGGCCTCGCTCCCTCTGTGTCCCTCTCGCCCTCTCTCCCCACCAAGTGAGGACATGGAGAGAGGGTGGCCGTCTCCAGCCAGGAGGGGAGCCCTTCTTCAGACAGCAGCACCTTGATCGGAGACTTGCCATCCTCCAGAACTGTGAGAAGGAAATTCTACTGCTCAGACCACCCCGTCATGGTGGTGTGTCTTGGCACCCCTGCTGATGAGTGTGGTAATGTACAAGGTTTCCACATCCTTACAACGCTTCTATCACCTGCCATTTTATTGCAGCTGCCCTGGTGGGTGTGACCTGGTACGCCATTGCAGTTTTGACTTCTCTTGGGGCTTCCCTGGTGGCTCAGCTGGTAAAGAATCCGCCCACAATGTGGAAGACCTGGGCTCGATCCCTACTTTGGGAAGATCCTCTGGAGAAGGGAAAGGCTACCCATGCCTGTATTCTGGCCTGAAGAATCCCATGGACAGAGGAGCCTGACAGGCTACAGTCCATGGGGTCCCAAAGAGTCGGACACGACTGAGTGACTAACTTTCACTTCCTAATGGCTAGTGATGTTGAACATCTTTTCATGGGCTTAGTTGTCACTTGAATATCTTCTCTGAAGAAATGTCTGTTCAGATCCTTTGCTTGTTTTCAATGGGTTATTTGCCTTCATTATCAAAGTGTAAGAGTTCTTCACATATTCCTGATACAAGTTCTTTTTCTGATGTATGATTTGCAAGAATTTTCTTCCACCTTGTCTGTTCACTTTCTGGATGGTGTTCTTGGAAGAAAGAAAGTGTTTCATTTTGACAAAGTCAAACTTACTTAGTTTTCTTTTGTTACTTGTGCTTTTAGTGTCATAAAAGCCTAGGAAGGCTTTACCTAACCCAGGTTATGAAGATTTGCTACTGTGTTTTCTTCTAAGAATTTGATAGTTTGACCTCTTAAATTTATATCTAAGGGGACTTCCCTGGTGGTCCAGTGGCTAAGACTTGGGGCTCCCAGCACGGGGCGCCCGGGTTCAATCCTTGGTCAGGGGGCTGAGACCCCACATGCTGCGACTAAGATGCCCCAACAAGACCAGGTGCAGCCAAATAAATGAATCTTTTAAAATATAGGCCCATGATCTATTATGAGTGAACTACCTTTTGCGTGGTGTGAGGGTCCAGATTCATCATTTTGCTGTGGATATACCCTGTTGTCCTAGGACCACCTGCTGCAAAGGCGTTGTTAATATTTCCCCCACTGAGTTGTCGTGGTAACCTAGTGGCAAACCAGCTGACTGTGTGTGTGAGGGCTCATGTCTGGATCCACAGTTCCTCCCCGTCCGTCGACACCGCCCTTTGCCTGTGCCTCACTCTCTTGATCACTGTGCAGAGTGCTTGCACGGCGGCACGGGCGAGCCCTCCGGCACTGTTGCTCTTCTCCTTCAAGGCTGCCTTGGCCAGGTGGGGCGTCTACCGGGCTCTCCCGGGCCCTCCGCTCAGGCTCCCCTGGAGCCTGTCTCATCTTGGTGGGACGAGGTGGGAGGGAGCCCGTGTCCTGAGTGCAGCCCACCTGTCTGGGTCCCTGCCCAGTGGACGCAGCTGTTCCCGCATCTTCCTTACGGCGCTGTCTTTGGGATGCAGGACACCCTCTCTAGGTGGTTTCCGTGCTTTACTTGATGCTGCTTTTCCATCCTTTTCTCAGATTCCTCCTCGTTTCTCCAAGCTCTAGACACTGGAATGCACCAGGCTCCACCCTTGACTTTCTTTTCTTCCTTAGGTCAAGTCTTTCCTCGGGTGACTTCCTTCAGTCTCGTGGCTTTCAATATCCACAGTAAAGGATCAATAAATATCGGTTGAATAAAATAATAGCTGTCTTCATTTGAATGGATGAATGTGGTAGGCAGAATTGGTCACCCTTCCAAAGAACATACTTGTGCATGTGGGCTCAGCCATGTCTGACTCTGGGTGGGGGTCAGGTCAGTGACGGAAAGCCAAGCAAAGAACAAGTTCCTGGATGTGATCTAACATCTCCATTGTGTCCTCTTTACTCATTTATGTAAGGGTGCTCTGACTGCAGTGTGGAGAGGCGGCCGATGAGTAAGCCAATGGCATCACGACCCCAGCATCTCTGACGGAGCGACCGTGCCCGGACCACCAGGAGGTCACATGGGCAGACACATGGGGTCTCCACCCAGTCGCCAGCCCTGGGGCTGAGCGCCCACAGATGTGGGGGCCGCACTGTCCGGGAATCCCAGCTGCCTGTAAACACTGCATCAGCATAAACACCCACTAGGCCCTGGGCGAGGCAGGGATTAGCATAACGAAGGGAGAATGAGTATTGATATTTTGTGTATCTGCAGCCTGATCCTGCTCTAGGAAGAGAGAGATCTCAGTACTAATGGAAATGTAATGGATGTTCAAGTGCGATTCTCCCAGTGACTCAGAAAGCAAAGCGCTGGCTCGTAAAATAGATAAGATTGGAGGCAGCACCAGGGATCTCGGGGCATTAATCCCAGCCACGTTCCTGGTGCCAAACGCTAATAAACCAGTGATTGTTCGAATTCACACAGGTACCACCCATGTTTATTGTCTCCTCTGGATCAGGCCTGCCTGCTGATGAGTGAATCAATAAGAACCCGTCATAATTTCATTTCTCCCTCAACAGCATGTCAGTGCACAAGATGACAATCCAGGGGGAGGTCAGAAAGGGCGCATCGGCAGGAGTCCCGAGTTCAGAGTGGAGGATCTGTGATTCTGTGTTTCCTGCGTGTGGTCACTCAGGAGCTCTTGCCCTCGGGGCTGCCCAGCCCTGCCAGGCCCCTCACGCTGTCCTGCCGGGATCACTGCAGCCCTGGGAGCCAGGGCCTTGGCCCAGGTGATGACCCTTCACAATGCCGGTCCCAGCCCCTGCAGGACTGGGGACTCAGCCAGAGGAGGTACAGGTGGCATTCTGGAAGCCGGGGGAAGGGAGGGCCCAGGTAACCCTCCTCATGGAGGGTCTTGGCAGCGGGGGTCTCTGCCACAGGCCCGGCTGCCTCTGGAGTCTGGGACCCTGTCCCCCTTCTGTCTTCTGCTCGAGGGACGGCCGTGGTTCCGCTGTCATAGTTTCTGAGAGCCTTTCCACTCCTGCTCATCTGCCTGGCCCCCCACTCCTGAGACCCTCTCCACCCCGAGTCACCTCCATTTAGTCCTTGACCCTTTTCCTGGTTCGAACTGGGCTCCTGTCCCCTCTTAGAGGATTAGGAGCTGATCTTGTGAGTCACGGGCGCTTTGGCCCTTTGGTAGAGCCCAGGGACTTGCTTCTCAGAGGAAAGGTTTTTGGGGTGTGATGCAACTTGTGAGAGTGAAAGTATTAGTCACTCTGTTGTGTCTGACTCTGTGCGACCCCATGGACTGTAGCCCGCCAGGCTCCTCTGTCCATGGGATTTTCCAGGCAAGAATACTAGAGTGGGTTGCCATGCCCTTCTCCAGGAGTTCTTCCCTACCCAGGGATCGAACCCACGTCTCCTGCATTGCAGGCATACGGGGGCTTATAAAGGAGAACAGTTGTTTTGAAACATATTTATCAGAAGATTTGAACAAACATGTGAGAGTAACACGCTCGCCTCTTAACCAGTGCCTTAGACCACAAGGTCCGTGGTGCAGACACCTCTGAAGGACTGACATGTGTAAGCCACGTTGTGAGATCTGTGCTCAAGTGCGGGGCGGCCGAAGTCTGAAGTCACGTGATAGAAGTCTGCAGTCAGTCACGTGATAGTACACGTGTCTGCTTCGTGATCCTGTTGGTGTGTTGTTGCCACATTCATAATTAAAAGGCCTGTGAAATTCTGGTTGCAGGTTGGTGAAAACAAAGATATTATTTCCTATCCAAGTACAGGGACTCCTGAATTTTATCCACAGAACTCTTTTTTTTTTAAACTTTTTATTGAAGTAGTGTTGATTTACAATGTTGTGTTAGTTTCAGGTGTAAAGCAAAGTGAATCAGTTATGCATAGACACTTATCTACTTTTTTTAAGATTCTTTTCCCATATAGGTCATTACAGAGTATTGAGTAGTCCCCTGCAGTATACAGTAGGTTCTTATCAGTTGTCTATTTTTATACATACAATGCAGGAGACCTGGGTTCAATCCCTGGGTTGGGAAGATCCCCTGGAGAAGGGAAAGGCTACCCACTCCAGCATTCTGGCCTGGAGAAGTCCATGGACTATATAGTCCACGGGGTCACAAAGAGTTGGACAGGACTGAGCGACTTTCACTTCACTTCACATTTTTATGTATAGTTGTGTGTATACGACGTTCCCGGTCTCCCAGTTTATTCGAATCCCCTTCCCCCGCCCTTGGTAACCATAAGTTTGCTTTCTACGTCTGTGACTCTATTTCTGTTTTGTAAATAAGTTTGTTTTCTGTATCTGTGACTATTTCTGTTCATTTCCACCACTTTTCATGATTCCACATGTAAGTGACATTCATCCTTCTCTGTTTACTTCATTCCGTGGGAATGAAGGTCCATCCACGCTGCTGAACACGGTCCACAGACCTCCCGGGGGAAGGCCTCTGGGACACCTCGGCTCACAGCCCTGCGTGGATGAGACCCACTGTCCCTGGAGTTCAGCTGGAGACTCACTGCCCTTCTCCCCCTGGCCAGTTCATGGTCACCCAGGTTTCTGAGTGACCGCTGCTTTCCCTGCCCCCCGGACGTGTGGCCACACGGCTGCCTTCGCCCTGCTGTGACCTCGTGGTGGGAGGAAGTCTGCTGGTCTCCGAAGCTGGGTGCTCTCAGCGGACACAGCAGAAACCCACCTTCCCAAGACCGCCTTCAGGTTAGGAAGCCTGACTTCACTCCAGAGCCCTTCAGCCCTCTCCTCTCCAGGGGTGGGAATCAGCAGGTGTGGCTCTCACAGCTGAATTCCACTTTTAATATTTTATGGAAATTATAGGAGAATGCATCTTCTCAGGGGAGACAGTTTTCTGGCCCCAAACAAGCCATTCATTGCTGGTGGCTGGAGCAACCTTCCTTGCTGATGGAATCACATGCATGCGTCTCTGGCCTCAGCAGTGTCCCCAACCGGATCAGTCAGGCACTTTCCTAGGCATCCAGGGGTCAAGGCCAGGCCTGAGGCCAGGGCTCCAGCACAGTGCCAGAGACCCCATCCTAGGATCAAGGGGCTGGAATGCTCCTCCATGAAAAGACCATATAAATTCAGGCAAACTGCTGGTGAAAGACAGAAAAAAATATCACTGAAACCAGCTGTTCAGCTAAATTGTTTTTTCTCCCCCCTTTAATTAAATTGGTTGGTCGGGTAAAAAATGATCTGTGTGACTTGTGTGTATGGATCCCACCTTCCCCGTGACTCGTGGGGTCGTGGGTCCGGTAGGTGGTAACTTACTGCACACACTGTGTTATTAGAGTCCTGGGGCTGCTGGAGCAAAGCATCACCAGGGTGGCTTTGCTGTTGCTCAGCCACTCAGTCGTGTCCGACTCTTTGCAACCCCACGGACTGCAGCACGCCAGGCTCCCCTGTCCTTCACTGTCCCCCAGAGTTTGCCCAAATTCATATCCTTTGCAGTGGAAATTGACTACATCACCATCCTGGAGGCTGGAGGCCCGAGACCAAGGGGCGGGCGGGGTGGGGTCCTGCTGGGGCCATGAGGGAGCCTCGGTCCCAGGCCTTCCCCCAGCTCCGGTGGTCTCTGCTGCCCTCGGTGTCCCTGGGCTTGTAGGAGCATCCCCCCCAGGTCTGCCTCCGTCTTCACGTGGGGTCTTCTCTGTGGGCATGTGTCTCCGTGTCCAGATCTCCCCCTGTGTGAGGACAGTCCTGTGGGATCAGGACCCACCCTAATGACCTCATCTTACCTTGATCACATTGGCAAAGACCTGATTTTCAGTGAGGCCCCTTCTGAGGTTCGGGGTTAGGACTCCATCGTGTGAATTGGGGTGGGGAGAATGTAATTCAACTGATAAAGCACATGATATCTTATGAAATTGGGAGCTTCTCAAAGCAGGAGCCAGGTCCCACTTCCGTCTCATCTCTCAGACGCCGTGGCATCGCTAACATCGGCTGAGCCCACGTTCAGACCAGCCCAGGGCTGGAAAAGTGGAGCCTACAGAAGTGACGTGGCTGGAGAGAGGTCTTCTTCGTGGGCTCATGTCCACTGCTGTCCTCCGTGTGGGCGTCCCCGCTGCCGGGGCTGGGCTTGAAGTTGCTGGCCGGTGGGGCACACTGTACCCCGTCTGGCTGATTAATACCCATCAGCTGTTGTCCAGACGGTTGCGCTGTTGACTGAAGAGCAGCGGTTCCTGCTCCCAGATGGAAAGGGGCCCATCTGGGACTTGGGGTCTCCTCCTCTGTGGGACAGAGGTCGGTGGTCCTCGGGTGGGGGTGCAGGATAGGAGGGTGGGGGAGGCTCATGCCCCTCACTGTGAATTTTGGGGGACAGTCCCATGGAAGCGGGAGCAGGATGGAGCCGAGAGAACACGGGAAGCTGGAAAAGAGTCTCCCGGGCTCAGCTCCACCCCGGTGACCGTGGCCTGTCCCTTGCCCACCTCGGGCCCCACCGTCCCACTCTGGGCAAGGAGGCTGTGTGCCCACTGGGCAGGCGTCCTCACGGCTCCTCTGTGATCTTCCACCCGGGGGCCCAGAGGAGGTCAGCTAGCCAGGACTCCTGCGCATCGGCCTTACCAAGAGGTGTCCGGTTCCGTGGAGCAGACGCCCCTCACCCTAGCTAGGGTAGGCAGGGCTTAGAGAGGAGCGTCATCTGGCCATGAAATAAGTCATCGAGCCTCAGAACTTGACTTTTTTTTTCTAAACCCAACCCTCTTAGTTAAACAACTCGGGTCCACTGAGATGAGCCAAGTCGCGTTTGCTTTCGGGACACCGAGGCTGTTGATGGACTAACTGACTTCACCGGGCAGTCCTCCAGTAGAGGAAGAGCCTTCTGCACCAGGGACTCGTCCCTGAAACCCTGTGGGCATCGCCTCCTTTCAAGGGTTCTCCCCTGGGCACCCTCACCACCGCTGCCTCCCCCTGGCCCAGGAGAGCCCTCCTTCTAGGCGGTAATTTCCAGAACACTGCCTGCCCTCCATCTGCAAAGCACCCCCTCCCCTGGCCCGCCCCCTCCTTCTGGAGCCTTCTCTCTTCCCCTGAGCTCTCCCAGTCTGGCTGAAGCTTTCCACACACCATTCCTGGTCTCAGTCCTACAGGTTTCCCCTCCCTCCCCTCTGAGTACAAGCCCCAATTCTTTTTTCTTTTTTAAGAATTTATTTATTCCCTTATTTTTGGCGGCGCTGCGTCTCCATCGCTGCAGGCGAGCCTCCTCTGGTTGTGGCGAGCAGGGGCTGCTCTTTGGTTGCGGCACATGCTTCTCACCGGGGTGGTGGCTTCTCCTGCTGCAGAGCGCGGGCTTTAGGGCTCATGGGCTCAGTAGCTGTGATGCGCGGTCTTAGTTGCCCTGACAAA
Source organism: Giraffa tippelskirchi (assembly GCF_054371585.1). Lineage (NCBI taxonomy): Eukaryota > Metazoa > Chordata > Mammalia > Artiodactyla > Giraffidae > Giraffa > Giraffa tippelskirchi. Next base: position 160,470,999 of record NC_137284.1, read on the forward strand.
CGTGGGCTACTCCAGGACCAGGGACCCAACCCACGTTCCCCACATCAGCAGGTGCATTCTCAGTTACCACACCACCAGGGAAGTCCCACAGCCCCCCAGTTCTTGAATGTTCCAGCAGGCGCTTGGTTTAGGTTGACGTTCTGGACAGCGTTAGAGCCATTCTTAAGATGACTAAGTTAAAATGTACTTTGAAAAAAGAGGGATCTCTGTGCACTGAGTAACCCAGGTTGGTTCTCTCCACCGGCATTTGTCAGCCTCTTTGCATGTCCCCGGGCAGGCCTTCTGGGGAAGTTCCGTGAAGGTGCCCGGCTGGCCCAGGCTCAGGAGGTTTATTAGACTGCCCCCACTCCCCATTATAAGGCGCTTCCTGTTCCAATCGACACTGTTTGCAGGTAACCTAGCACCTTTGATCCAAGGTTGTTTACCTGCCCAAGGACACCAATAACTCCCTGAACCGTAGCTCAGCTCCAAGAGTTCCCGGGGACCCAGGTCTAGTTCCAGAACAATCAACTCTAAGTTGTTTAAGAAGCTTGTGTACATTAAAACAGCTATAAATCACAGTAATGAATCCACCAGCATGGAGAGACATTCATTACACCTTTGATCAGGGGGCTACATCATGTGCCTTGGAGGGGCAATAATGCCGAAGGAAAATGCAGTATCAACACAATGCCCCTAGGCAGAAAAAGCCACACATTTGGCGGCGGCGGGGGTGGGGTGGGGTCGGTGGGGGGGGTGGACAGAGAGGGGAGAACCTCCCTCCTGCCCCCAGCACATACGTGTTTATTATTGTAAGATTTCTTGGGGCCAACAGTTCAGCAAGGAGGATTTATAAACATATCATTTCAACCCTTGGAAGGATTTCAGCATAATTTGCCGGGGCTCCTTAAGTAAAGTGAAAGCGTCTCCAGGGCTTCGCAAGATAATAAAAGAGGGAGCCTGGCTGTTTGTGTGCCTGTGACTTCATGGCATCTGAGATGCTCCTACTTTCTCAACTAAGTAGGTCTGCTGGGGACCCGTGGGCGTGGCAGGCCAGGAACGTCTGGAAAAGACACCGGGCGCTCGGAGCCGGCGGCGTGGGCCTGCCAGGCACCCCAAGGTCAGCTGTCTTTCTGAAATCCTTTCATTTGGAAGGGAAAACGCTGATGCATTTCAGCACAGCCCTCATCTGATTTCCATTTGCAAATGAACAGGAATGATTTCTTCCACTTACCCTTGGTGATTAACCGCTGGCAATCAACACCACACACGCAAATGTGCCTGCCCCAGTTTCGGCTCCAGCGGCTGGCCCCTTCGGAAATGTCACAGCTGCAGTTTCTGGGTCAGGAGCAGGCAGCCTAGGGAACAGCAGGTGCTTCACCTTGAGCCCGGGGTCTGTCTCTTCCTCTCAAGTCCGAGTGGGCCTTGTCCAGTGGGCAGCGCTGCCTCCTGCCTTCTGTGAAGGACGCACTGTGAAGGACACGGCTGGCGGGGTGCATGTGGGCAAAGAGGCCGTGGGGTCATGTGGGCATTTATTCTGGGATCAGGACGCCTCCCCCACAGGGTCAGCTCACTGGTCAGCTTACTGGCCACTGGGGCAGCACGTGCCCCTCACCAGCACCCGACGCCGTCAGGACACTGTCCCTCTGGGTGTCTCGGGTCCTTGGCCTCCTGGAGACGCCCCCGAGCGGCTCCTCATGTCTCAGGGCGAGACCCTTCCCTTCCTCAGTCTGTAGCCAGGACACTCGGGGGCACTCGTCTGGGAAGGAGAAATCCCCTCCTGCCTGCCTGAGGTTAATGCCCTGGATGAACTTGACCTTGGGACATCCGTGATATCCATAACATTCAGTCTGGAGCAAGCATCCCATCCTCACCTCTGTTCCCCGAGGGGGCCTCGGGCAGACTGTGGTTGGTGGGAGATGCTTAGACGGAAGTCATCTGGCCAAGGAGAAAGTTATCTAGCCTCAGACCTTCATTTTTTTTTAACAAAGATTTACCACTGGCCTCCTCCTCTGTCCTGTCTGACTCCTTCTGCTCCAACTCCCTTGCAAGTTCAAATCCCCCACCCCCGAGGACACCCTCCGAGCCTGGTCCCAGGTTGCAGAGCCTTCCGCCCAAGCAGCTCCTGGACCACGCCCTCCACCCCACAGCACCTTGCCGACTTCCCTGGGTCTATGAGGTGTTGGGTTTTCTCAGGGTCCAGGCCTGCCTATGCGTCTTCTCACTCCAGGCGCTCTTCCTGTGCTCCTGACCCATTTCGCGATTCTGACTCCCAGATCTACATCTTTGCCCCCCACCTCTGTTTAGAGAGCTCCAGGCTGAAACAGTCCCCTGCCTCTGCAGGCCTTCACTTGGGTGTCCTGCAGACAGTTCAGATTCAGCACTCGCAGGAGTGGACTCTCCTCCTCGCCCCACGTCTGCAGCGTCAGTCCCAGTGGGGGTGGGTGAGCCAGACGCGTGGGATCCCCGTGTTCCTCCCCACCCTCTGCTGACACCGCGGACCCACCACCAGGACCGCTAGAGTCTCCCACCTGAACTGCTCCCGAATCGACTTCGCTTCAGCTCTCTCATCCTCGTCTGAAGCTTCGTCAGTACCGACCTCGACTTCTGCTATAGCTCACTGTTCCCTCTGCATTTATATTTCCTTCCTTGAACCATGTTCCACAGTGAAGCCAAAACGGCATTTCGGACACTCAAAAAGTGGTCTTCAGGCCTGCCACGGACGCAGGATGAAGTCTGACCCCGGTCAGGGGGCCGTGAGTCCTGCAGGGTTTGGCCGCTCTCCTGGGCTCTCTTGTGCCACTTTCTTACGCGGATTCTTCCCGGCACAAGATTGGAAGATCTTCTGACAACACACAGTCCCTTACTGAACATCCTTTTACAACTTATCATGATGACCTGGATGGGAACGGATGAAAAAGACAGTATCAGCTGTCGAAGAGGTTGCAGAGACGGCTGGAACTCTCCCATAATGTTAATGGCAACACAAGTGGTTCAACCACCTTGGGAAGCTGTTCAACAGTATCTACTAAAGCTGATCATACAACCTATGACCCACTAATTCTACCTCTCCCTACGCACCCAAAATGCAAACCTAATCAACCCAAAGATGCAAACAGGAATGTTCATAGCAACAAAATTTCTTAGAACCCCAACTGGAAATAACCCAGATTCATCAACAAGAGAATGGATAAATAATTGGTGATATATTCATTCAATGAAATACTTGATGGTAATGAAAATCAAACTGTTGCTGTAGATAACAATATAGGTTATTGCTGTTCAGTCGCTAGACTGTGTCTGACTCTTCACTACCCCATGGACTGCAGCAGGCCAGGCTCCTTTGTTCTCCACTATCTCAGTGAGTTTGCTCAAATTTATGTCTACTGGGTTGGTGACGCCATCCAACCTTCTCATCCTCTGTCGCCACCTTCTCCTTTTGCCCTCTATCTTTCCCAGCCTCAGGGTCTTTTCCAATGAGTCAGTTCTTCGCATCAGGTGACCAAAGTATTGGAGTTTCAGCTTCAGCATCAGTCCTTCCAATGAATATTCAGGACTGATTTCCTTTAGAATGGACTGGTTGGATCTCCTTGCAGTCCAAGGGACTCTCAAGAGTCTTCTCCAACACCACAGTTCAGAACCATCAATTCTTTGGCACTCAGCTTTCTTTATAGTCCAACAGTATCTCCATTATACTCCCATTAAAGGTTTTTTTTAAAAGATAATGGGCTAAAAAAATGATAATGGGCTATATGCTCATCAAACCCAATCTAGAGGCCCGTGTCCTTCAGTTCTGGGAAAAGTGCTGGTATTACTTTTTTGTTAATTTCTTCTGTTTTTGTTGTATCTCCTCTCCTTTTCTGGAATTCCTGTTAGTGGAATGTGTGACTTTTGGGGGTTGATCGTCATTTCCTTATTTTTTATGCTACTCCATCTCTTTGTCTTCTGTATTTTTTTTCTGAGAGATTTCTTCAACTTCCTTTACCAAATTTTCTAAATTTTTAAATATTTCTTATACTTTCAGTATAAGAGCACTTTATTACTTATAAGTTGTTTCCCTGTTAAAATAACATTCTGTTCCATTGCTGCATGAATCCAATATTTTCTCTTACTTCTCTGCAGATCTTAATTATAGTAGGTTTGGTGTTTTTTGTTGTTGTTTTCTTATTCTCCTATATTATCTTTGCTTTTTGTAGTCTCTTTTACTTTTCTTTATCTTTGTCTTCATATTGGAGGCTTTCTTCAGATGTCTTTTGATATGTGGCTATCAGCTCACATTTGATAAGGCATTAAAAAGCTATTCAGAGCTCTGGGTATGTGCTTTAAATATAGCCGTAAATTCCTTCTATTCCTCCTGTTGAGTTACATCCTGAGAGTTCTAAGGTCAGATCGTAAACAGCCTTGTGGCTGCTGCCCCAGCTTCTTGGAGTTCTTGCCGATGCTGTTCAGCTGCCATGCTGTGGGGAAGCCCAAGCAGCCCTCGGAGAGGCCCATGTGGAGAGGATCAGCAGCCTGGTCTGAGCCCCCCACTGACACCCCTGGGGCTGAACCATTCTAGAAGCTGATCCTCCAGCCCCAGTCAATCCAGCCCATTGTATGGAGGAGAAATGAGCTGTCCACACTGAGTTCTGCCAAACTGTGGACTTGTGAGCGAATGATTGCCGTTGTTTTAAGGCACTACATTTTGGGGTGGTTTGGTACCCAGCATAGACAACCACTTCTGCAGCTAGGCAGGGGGTTTCAACTGTGTGCTCACTTGGGGGTGGTCGGGGGAAAACTGGCCTCTAGTTCGGTGAGCCCCTGGGTACCTGACTGTAGACAAGACGTAGCCACCTCCCTCCTGAAGCCAGCATGGGAGCTCCACCAGAGCCCACCCCCTCCCTCCGTCTGCCTGCACCCGCATCCTTATGTAAGAGGCCTCTTTCGTTCAATCATTCCAGAGAAGAAATCGTCAGTCTCCTGAGGGAAGGGGACACACAGGTTTCATGGTGATGTTTGACGTAGAGGCAGTGAACAAATACATGAAAAGTTGGTCATCAGAGACGTGGAAATGGAGACCACACGAGATGTCACTATACATCTATCAGAATTAAAAACTGTGATAAAACCAAATGCTGCCTGAGATGGAGAGAAGCTAGCTCATTCGTGCGTTTCTGGTGGGGATGCATAATGGTCCAGCTGCTGTGAACATAGTCTGGCGATTCCTTTAAAAATTAAAAATGGACTTCTCCTGCAACCCAGCAATTATCCATATATTCCAAAGAAATAAAAATCTATTTTCACATAGAAACCTGTATGCAAATATCCATAGCAGCTTTATTTGTATTAGCCCCAAACTGGAAACCTCCCACTTGCCCTTCAGAAGGTGAATGGCTAAGCGGACGGTCATAGCCATCCTAGGCCACAGGATGCAGCCACAAATTGGAACCAGCTCTAGTACACGCAACAACCTGGATGAGCCTCAAGGAAATTATTCTGCCTGTAAGGAAACCTGCGGCTTGAGTAAGATAACGTAATTATCAGATTAGTGGTGGCCGGGGGTTAGGGATGCGGGGGAGGGGATAAAGGGTCTGTGGTGATAACTCAGTTCAGTAGCTTGATTGTGGTGACTGCTTGAGGCTACACGTGTGATAAATCACACAGAAGACACAGGCATGAGTTTTTGTTTCTGGCTTTGACAGTGTACTACAGTGACAGATGATGCTCATATGAAGGGGGGGGGAGTAGTGATAGGGAAGGGTGCATGGGACCTTCCTGTACATTTCTTTGCAACTTCCTGTGACTCTATAATTATTGATAAATTAAGGGTTTTCAAAAAATAGGCTGGGCCTAAGACTTCCCTTGTGGTCCAGTGGCTGAGACTCCGAGCTCCCAATGCAGGGGGCCTGGGTTCCATCCCCAATCGGGGAGCTGGATCCCACATGACACAACTAAGACCCAGCACAGCCAAATAAATAAATTATTTATTTTAAAATAGGCTGGGCCCATGGACAAAGAGGGGCTTCCGAGGTGGTGCATTGGTAAAGAATCCACCTGCCAATGCAGGAGACGCAGGAGATGCAGGTTCAATCCCTGGGTTGGGAAGATCCCCTGGAGTAGGAAATACAACCCACTCCAGTATTCTTGCCTGGAACACCCCATGGACAGAGAAACCTGGAGGGCCACAGCCGTGGGGTCGCAGAGAGTTGGACACGACTGAGCACACAAGGACGCACATGGACAGTGATAAAGAAGCAGCGACTAAAAGCTGTGGACAACTTTCCAAAGTCAATGAAAGGCTCCCCCTGCGCAATCTTTATATTCCTCATGCCCTGCTTTCCCATTTCCTGGAAAGAGCCATGCTCTAGCCCATCTTCAGTGGAGGCTGCTAGACGTCCCCCAGGATCTGTGTCTCTTCTCTGACAATAGAATCCCCAACTCTTAGCTCCCTATTAACATATATCCACCCAGAATAAAGATGGCCTTTTTCAGCCTTCCCTACATCTAGTGGTTGTGCGACTAGGTTCTAGTCAGTGCTTTGTAAGCAGAAGTGGTGTCTGGAGTGGACGCTTAATGGAAGAGATGGGCCCCTTGCCTCATCCTTCTTCCTGGAATATAGACACGATGGCTGGAACTCAAACATCCTCTTGAATCAAGAGGTGGGGGCCGCCATTATTCTGGACTTTCTATCCTTTGTGGTCAAACTCACTAATACACCATCTCAAGGCTTCTGCACACCAGTCCCAGAATAGAATTCCTCTCTCTGTTCCGTTTCTACTCAAATCAGGCCTCTTTATTTTTCAGATTTTGGATTAAATTCTGCTTCCTCCAGAAAATCTTCCCTGAGTTGAATCTAAGGTGAGGCGTGAGCCCCTGTGGGGTGTTCTCCCTTTTCGTAATGATTTCGACTCATGGAGAACTGCCATCTTTCTAAAGCAAGGTCGCAGAGGAGGACCCCAGAGCTACATCTGTGTGTCACCGCTGACTGCGGGGGAGCTAAACCCTGACCCGGCCTGGGCCATGCAGGTTCTCTGCTCCAGGGACAGGGGACTGAGACTCAGCAGCTGTCAGTCCTCACGGGTTGAGCCTTGAGCCTGGACTGTCTCGGTGCTGTTACGGGCACTGAGTGACCGAAACCAACCCAGAGGAGGGAGCGGGAGTGGGGTGTGTGGAGGCCCAGGTGTTTTCCCTCTCGAGTGTCATCCCTGCCAGGACAGGCTTCTCTCTCCACAGTTAACTCAGGCACCGCTACAACCTTATTATCATCGTACTAAATCCTACCCTGCTTTTTTTAGATTGTTGTGCTCAATGGCTAAATCACGTCCAACTCTTTGTGACCTCCTGGACTGCAGCACGCCAGGCTTCCCTGTCCTTCACCATCTCCTAGAGTTTGCTCAAACTCATGTCCATTGAGTCGGTGATGCCATCCAACCATCTCTTCTCCTCCTGCCCTCAATATTTCCCAGCATCAGGGTCTTCTCTGATGGGCTGACTCTTGCACCAGGTGGTCAGGGTCCCCGTAACATAAACTGACCATCTTTACCATTTGTGAACGCACAGCTCAGTGACGTTACGTCCCTTCACTTTGCTGTGCGTCCATCACCCCCTCCGTCTCCCTGACTCCTCTCATCCGGCAAAACTGAAACTCTCACCTTCTGGATCAGCTCCGGGCGCTTTCTATTACTTGCCAACAAGAGTTCTAACCAGAGCACGTGGGATGGGCCAGGCGTGTGTACTTCCTGGACGGCTTGGCCGTGTGCGTGAGAAGCTTAGGGGGAAGGCCAGCTTGGAGGGGCCGCGCGGGTGGTGAGGAAGGCTGAGCTGGAGCCCCTGTCCCCTGGCCGTGGGGGGGCACCGCATGTGTCTAAGCAGCAGGCGACAAGTGGGAAGTCTGACTTGGCAGTGGTGAGCAGTGCGGATTGAGGAGGAATATTAAAGGAAATGAGACAAGTCCATTAACTCAGCAAGTGTTTATCGAGCTCCTGTGATCCTCCAGGCCCCATGCTTGGCCCTGCGAACACAGGGAGGGACAGGACAGACAAGGTCTCTGCTGTCGTGAAATTTATACTCTACTTGGGGAAGACGCGTGGTGCACAAGTCGATAAATGCACAAGATGATTTCAGATGGCAAAACTGTTGTCATTAACGGAATAAAATGCGACAATAAAGATAAACGGTGACTGGGAAGGGTGCAGTCTCTTTTACCAAGACCTTGACTTAGGGTAAGGGGATGGAAGTGGTACCCGGGCAGAGTCTAACCCAGGAGGGAGTCATTCATTCCAGTTAAATTTCACGAATTGTTGTGCACCTCAGTTCAGTTCAATTCAGTCGCTCAGTCGTGTCCGACTCTCTGCGACCCCATGAACCGCAGCACGCCAGGCCTCCCTGTCCATCACCAGCTCCCGGAGTCCACCTAAACCCATGTCCATTGAGTCAGTGATGCCTTCCAACCATCTCATCCTCTGTTGTCCCCTTCTCCTCCTGCCCTCAATCTTTCCCAACATCGGGGTCTTTTCAGATGAGTCAGCTCTTCGCATCAGGTAGCCAAAGTATTGGAGTTACCTATTGGCATCAAAACGGCCATGTCCGTACTAGCTTACAGTCGGGTAGTTTTGCGCCTAGATGGGATTGGGGGTTGAACCCAGGCCAGAGTTTAGGGGGCGCACAAAGGGCTGGAGAAGAATAAAGCTACAGAGCCACTGAAAGAAACTGGAATGTCTGCAGGAGGGTTAGTTTAGGAGAAAGTTGATTTATTCAGCTTGGGACCTGGTGGTTTGGGGGTATGAACGGGACCCTCGAGTGGAAATGGTCAGCTGACCTGAGGTCAAGCCTGGGAAAGTCAGTCCCAGAAGCAGCCCAGCCCTGCCCCTCCCTTCACCTCCTGATGCCGCATCTGGGCAGCTGTGGCTTGTGCGGTTGCCCTCGTGGTACAAGGCACTCAGGCCAGGCTTCAGAAATGCTAGCTTTGAGTGAGGGGCAGCTGTATCTGAGATGTGCAAGAGGACGGGAGAGCTAAGCTGCTGAAATCAGGAGTTGGTGGCATTTTCATACTTTTTCCCCAGACGGTCAGGAAAAGGAGGCCCGTCGGGCAGGAGCACCTTGGCACTGGGGACGCCTCATCCCTCGGTGGTCTGCCGTCTACAGGGAGGTGGTGGGCCACCGGACGCCACGAAGGAAGCTCTACAGGGAGGCGGTGGGACGCCTGGCACTGCGAAGGAAGCTGGGGCTTTAAGGAGGGACGCACACTCACATGTCTGGGGCCCCAGAGCAGTCCTGAGCAGTGGGCATCCCCTTTCTGGGGCCATCTTTGGTTTTGGGTCACACTCCTCTCCTCAACCTCACCACCCTCTCCATTAATTAACATATGACCTGGCGCTAAGTCACTTCAGTCGTTTCCAACTCTTTGGGACCCCTTGGACTGAAGTCCATCAGACTCCACTGTCCATGGGATTCTCCAGGCAAGAATACTGGAGTGGGTGACCCTGCCCTCCTCCAGGGGATCTTCCCGACCCAGGGATCAAATCCACGCCTCCTGAGGCTCCTGCATTAGCAGGCGGGTTCTTTACCACTAGTGCCACCTGGGAAACCCAATATACGACCTGCTGACCCTGAAATACCTAGGTAATGAACTTGGTGTCAGGAAAAGTCTTTGCAGAGTGAGGAAATTGAGGTTCAGAGACTGCGAGTCACTTCTTCAGGGTCACACAGCAGATTAGTGGCAGCAGATGGTAGACAAGGCCTTCTTTCAAAAATAAAATCACACCTTTGTGCTTCCAAACTTGAGACAGTCAGCTCCGAGCAGCTGTGGGGAGGGTAAAGACGAGAACGGCTAGGTTGTCCCAGAATGAATCCCTTTCCTCCCTCCCCTGCACCCTTCAGAGAAGATTTACTGAAGTCAAGTGAACCTTGGTTCAACCTTGTTCGCAGGTTCTAAGTGGTCGTTTCATTTAAGACATTTAACTAAAAGCCCTTTCCATGGAACCAACTCCTGCAGGCATGCTGCCAGCAATTAATGAAAGATGATAAAATAATAAAAGAAGTAATACATTAACTATATTATCCTTGCACATTTGGGCAGTCCTTTTCATTATATCCTCTTTATGGACATTCTCCAGCAACATTTGAGGAGCTCTTTTATTGCTGTTCTGTGACTGTTTAGGCTTCCAGACATTAACAGGCCACTTAAATGCTAATGCTCTCCTCTGCTCTCCGTCTTCGCTGGTGGGCTGGGAGGGTACATCACATCCACACCTCTCCCTTTTTGCTTGGAGAGTGAGCTGACAGAGAACTTGGGATGACAGATTTCATTTTTGGACTCTCAGCCTCTGAAAGAGATTGGTTTGCTAATTAAGAGAAATGATGCAATTGGCCTCCATCTCTAATTTGCTTAAAGAACAATTTGGTCCAGAAGCTAAGTGTCCCCGTGGAGACATAATTTCCAGGTCACAGTCTGTGGTGGGCATGACTGAGATCTTTCATACCCTGAACAGAGGACCTGTGGTGGCACACTACACGCTGTGTTGGCATGCCTCTTCTCTGCCCAACTGGCCTCCCACCTTCCACCAAGATTTTACCAGACTCTTTAATACCAGTCGGACACTTTCACTTAAGGCCTGGGTCTTTACTCACAAAAAGAACTCTGAGGGACTTCACCTAGTCCAGTGGTTAAAAATCCAAGTTCCAATGCAAAGGACACAGGTTCAATCCCCGGTTGGGGAACGGAGATCTCACATGCCTTAAAACAACTGAGTCCACGCCACAGCTAGAGATAAGCCCGAATACCATACCTAAGACCTGACGCAGCCAAATTAATTAATTAATTTAAAAAAAAAGAACTCTGAATTTGGAGGAGGGGAAATGTGTCCAACAAAAACACTAGTGCTCCAAAACCTCTCTTGAAACTGTGGTGGCCATGTGACACAATTCTGACCAATGGGGTGTGAGTAGAGGTATGGAGGAGGCTGCTGGGAAAGTTTATGTGGCCATGTGACACAGTTCCGACCAATGAGATATAAGGAGATGTGTGGGTGTGACTTCTGGGAAAGTAAAGGTGACCCTGTGACACAGTTCCGACCAATGAGATGTATGAGCACGATTTCTGGTAAAGTTGAGCTGACCGGACACAGGAGGCACTCCTTCCTTCCTTCCTTCTGTTTGTTTCCCTTTCTTCGCTTCCCTCCCCTTTTCCTGCCTGGTAGGAGGGCGGATGCATTCTGGATAGGCAGCCTGCTCCTTGAAACCACTGGGTGATAAGTCGGAGCCTGGAAGCTCGCATACCAGGTGGGATAGAGCAGAGAGAAAGAGACGGAGTCTCTGGCAGCATTTTTGAGCTGCTGCACCTGCGTGGGTCACTCACCTCAGGACTTCTTACAGTGTGAGGCCAAGTCCCCAGGCATGGGGGCCACTGTCTGATTGGCTTCTTACTTACAACTGGTTGCCTTCCTGGTGATACAGGACCTCATCAGGGTGACTTGGGCAGGATGAGCCATGGTCACACTGTAGGCTTGGATATGGATGAGTATCTGCCAGGGGCCACTCTGGCCAGTTCCAGCCTCCTCTCTGCTATAAACTTGACTGTCACAGGCTCTGGGGCTTCCCCGGTGACTCAGAAGGTAAAGAATCTGCCTGACATGCAGGACACCTGGGTTAGTCCCTGGGTCAGGAAGATCTGCTGGAGACAGGAATGGCAACCCACTCCAGTACTCTTGCCTGGAAAATCCCATGGGCAGAGGAGCCTGGCGGGCTACAGTCCATGGGGTCACAAGAGTCACACACAACTGAGCTACTAACACTTAACACTTTCATGGCCTCCGTCCCTCCTGTGTTGATTGCTCTTGTTCCTGAGTTTGCCTGACAACAACTGACCTCTTGAGTCCTTGACCGTGACTTCTGCTGGGGGCTTCTCTCCTTTCCCAGCATCTCTCACCCCAAACTCAGCCTCAGCTTCCAGTCCTGATTGTCTTGTTAAGGGTGGCACAAGCCCCCCACCTCTGCCTTCACCAGAAGCTGACTGGCCTGAGGGCAGTCTGTGGATCCAGCAGAGAGAGAAAGAGCAAGAGACTGCAGACAGCATGCAGTGGGTGCCCTTATGCCCAAGCCATGCCTACCCACCACGGAGCACATTCTGCAACCTCCGGGCATCATCCTTCCTTCTCTGAGCCCTCAGTCCAGGAACCTGACTGGCTTTTCTGAGCGAATCAGGGGAAAGGCGACAGCCTTAAAAAATCAGAGTGCCTGGGGAGTGAGGGGTGGGGTCGGGGATGGCTCGTTGGACCCTGACAGCTGGGGCTTCACCTGGGGTCTCAGACAACCTCTGTGAGGATGGGAGGGTCTCTCTTAACTGACAAAGGTTTCTCGTCACTTTATTTTCCAGCTGTTTCTATCAGGAACGTCATTTTCACTGCAGAGGTCGCTTTACCTAATTAAGCTTCAGGTCTGGGCCGCTGCCTGTCCGGCCGGCTGGCTTCCACAGCAGCAGCCGCGCTTTCCCTTCCGTTGCGGAGGACAATGTCCCTCAGGGAGTCTTCTTCCTGCGGGAGAGTGGAGTGGGTCTGAGCTGCACTGGGAACACAGGACGGAGAAGCTGTGGGAGAGGCTCCGAGAAGAGGTCAAGGTCAGAGCCCAAGGGGTCAGCCAGTCACTGCCAGGCAGGCCTGGGAGCAAATGCAGCCAGGGACAGGAGGGGGCCTGGGAGCCTGGAAGAGAGCGGGCTTTCCCAAACTTCAACCGCGTCCCTGCCCCTCCTCACCTGACCTTCTCGGATAGGCCCGCCTGTGTGCTGAGCATCCAGGTGTCTCTTTGCTCCTGGCCTTCAGAGCTGTCCTCTGGTCTGACCCCGCGCTGTGCCTGAGTGACTTCCCAGGCCAGCACAGGCCACGCTGCCCTCCGCCCCAGAGGGAGCGGCGTGGTCTTGGCTGGACAGCTGGTGTGTGGTTGTCCTGACCTTGGGTCTGGCCCTGACTGCAGCGAACATGGTGAGGGCTGTTCAGAGGGGTGACCTAAAACCGACCCGCCAGCCCCTTACAACATCCTTTGTTTGTGAACTGCTGTAATGCTTCAAGCTTCAGTGCTTAAGGCAATAGGAGTTTTTGCAAAAGCAGAAGAACAAAACACCTAGGGCAAACCTTCCTAAATCAACGATAGAAGATCCTCCTTTTGCCTAAACCGGATCACTCAGTGATATCGGTTTGCTCACTGGTGAAACAATGGCCTATATTTCCTATATTAAAATTTTGTGGATGATTACTCTTATGTATCCTTTTTTTAATTCCTTTTCATTTTGCTCTTGGAAGAAATCCTCATAACCTTTCAATTTAGCGATTTCATATTATTCACTATGGAAATCAGAAAGCTTTGCCAGGTTGGAACTGAAATGTCAATTAATTGTCAATTCGTCACATTGAGTAATTGATTAATTGGCACAATGTTAATCTCTAAATCAGTGGTAATAAATTACTTGGTTTTTAATCTTGACCTTCAAAGTGCTAAAACTCTTCAAATTGCCACTGTTCCTGCAGGAAAATGACTGATGAAGCCACGTTCCTCCCATAATTTTTGTTGCTCCTAAAATTCCTGCCTAATTAAGACTCACAGGCGTGTCTGCAAGCCAACTTTGCCAGAGCGCTCCCAGCCGTGCCCAGACATCAGGTGGAAATGGCTGGAAACTGGGCCACCGAGGGCTGGAACAGGGAAGACACTGCAGGCCAGGGTTTTTTGCAAAGCTAATCACTCTACTATCACACAGAATTAATTTAATAGTTGCCCTATTTACCACAAAATTTATAGCTAAACCACTGGGAAAGTTGTTCTTTTCTCCCTCTCTTTTTTTCATTTATGGGGCAGAGAACAGAGTAAGTCTATACTGATTTCTGCTGGGGTTTTTTTGCGTGTGGTTTGTTTGTTTATATTTATTGGTTTACTTTCGGCTGTGCTGGGTCTTTGCTGCCGTGCGGGCTTCTCTAGCTGTGATGCGCAGGCTTCTCACTGGGGTGGCTCTTACTGCGGGGAACGGGCTCCAGAGCACAGGCTCGGTAGTTGTGCTGCATGGCCTTGGTTGCTCCGTGGCATGTGAGATATTCCTGGACCAGGGATCAAACCGGCGACTCCTGTATTGACAAGCAGATTCTTTACCACTGAGCCACCAGGGAAGCGGCTGTTTCTTTTTGTTTAAAACCTGATTTTCCTGTGTTTTAGTTTCATATTACAAATCCTACAATTCTCCTTGAGCAAAGCAATATATCTTTAAATAAATGCACTGAGCCTGACACCAAATAGCTTGTAAAGGTTAATGTTTTTGTAATCTGGAGAGCTTTGGGAAGAGTGTCTTTGAACTTTCTTTCTGAACCTAGACTTGGCTGTCTGTCCAGAATCAAGGTGAAGTTGTGGGGCAGGTGGGAGGGTGCTTGCTTCTGGCTCTTCCGTTCTCTTTCCAGCCCTCCCTCTGGCCTCCACTCTGGTGCGGCAGAGAACGGTGGACCTGCCAGCTTTCAGGGCTGCTTGAGAATTAACCATCCTCCTGAAGCCCTCTAACGTCCTTCCCTTGATGCCCTGGGGCCCCCTGGGCAGTCCTGGCCCCTCTGAGCTCTGTCTTCCTTGAGTGCTTGTTTGTGGGCTCCTCTGCGTGACCCAGGCACGGCAGGCCGAGGGCCCATCTGGAAAGCTGTTTCTCTAGTCTGTTGGTGGTCATGGGACTCCGTTGCACAAACGCTGCCCGATGGCCAGACACTGCCCTGTGCTGGCCGCTGTCTATCTGTCTCTGGGAAGCCACTTGCATCAGTAAAATGAGATGACTGTCACTGACCTCACAAGACAGCTGTGACAATTACTACATGAAAAAATGTTTAGAAAATGTAGTGTTGTATATATAAATTAGGCAGTGTTGCTGGAGTTCTGGCAGAATTCATGGCTTTTCTGAGAACCCCAAACCACAACTCCATCAGGCTTTGGGGTGTCCTGGGACTAGCACTGCAAGTCCCTCATGGTCAGTGGCGGTGTGGACATGGCCAGACCCCACACATGGTGAGACCAACCACCAGGCTGCTTATGGGTCCCTTCCCAAGCCCCACGGTCTTGACTGCAACTTCCCTGCTCTGGGAAGCAAACATTCATCTGACATGAGGGTCTAAGCAGGTCACGGGGTGAGACTGGGCTGGCTGAGCCGCCGGGGAGTAGGGGCAGGGGTAAGGAGGATGCATGTCCTATGAAAACATGCTGCACAAAACCCTTCTCCGTGTAGACACCACCCATGTCACATTGTTCCCTGAGATGCTGGCCTGCGTGACATCTGGACGGAGCAAGTGGGCTGATGCAGACACGGGGAGACTCGGCTTCTCCCAGGACCTCAGGTATGAAAACCCCCGAGCGGGCCGTTCTCCTAGAGAAGGGACCAACCTAGTAATATCCAAATGCTGTGTGAGAGACTCGCGTGGATCTGAACTTCCACAATTCAGCTTTAAACCAGTCAATCCTAAAGGACACCAATTCTGAATATTCATTGGAAGGACTGATGTTGAAGCTGAAACTCCAACATTTTGGACCTGATGTGAAGAGCTGACTCACTGGAAAAGACCCTGATGCTGGCTGGGAAAGATTGAAGGCACGAGCAGAAGGGGACGACAGAGGGTGAGATGGTTGGATGGCATCACCGACTTGATGGACATGAATCTGAGCAAACTCTGGGAGATGTTGAAGGACAGAGGAGCCTGGTGTGCTGCCGTCCATGGGGTCACAAAGAGTCGGACATGACTTAGCGACTGAACGACAACAGGGGACCACTGGGGAAATGTGAACATTACACGATGTGACCGAGTTGTCTGCTGTCTTTGGTGCGATAATGATAGAGTGGTTGCATAAGTTACTTTAGGAGATGGAGTATTTAGGAGGGAAAAGTCACGTTTGCTCAGTTCAGTTCAGTCGCTCAGTTGTGTCCAACTCTTTGCGACCCCATGGACTGCAGCACGCCAGGCCTCCCTGTCCATCACCAACTCCTGGAGCTTACTCAAACTCACGTCCATGGAGTCGGTGACGCTACCCAGCCATCTCATCCTCTGTCATCCCCTTCTCCTCCTGCTCCCAATCCTTCCCAGCATCAGGGTCTTTTCAAATAAGTCAAGTCTTCGCATGAGGTGGCCAAAGTATTGAAGTTTTAGCTTCAACATCAGTCCTTCCAATGAACACCCAGGACTGATCTCCTTTAGGATGGACTGGTTGGATCTCCTTGCAGTCCAAGAGACACTCAAGAGTCTTCTCCAACACCGCAGTTCAAAAGCATCAATTCTTCGGTGCGCAGCTTTCTTCACTGTCCAACTCTCACATCCATACAGGACCACTGGAAAAACCATAGCCTTGACTAGACAGACCTTTGTTAGCAAAGTACTGTCTCTGCCTTTTAATATGCCACCTAGTTTGGTCATAGCTTTTCTTCCAAGGAGTAAGCATCTTTTAATTTCATGGCTGCAGTCACCATCTGCAGTGATTTTGGAGCCCAAGAAAATAAATAAAATCTGTCACTGTTTCCACCCATCTATTTCCCATGAAGTGATGGGACCAGATGCCATGATCTCAGTTTTCTGAATGTTGAGTTTTAAGCCAACTTTTTCATGTTTGCTACTTGTTTTCAAATATTTCAGCTGAAAGTGAGTATACACACACCCACGTATGCACACCTATAGCCACATCGACACATGCAGGCACACCTCGTTTTATCACACTTCGCTTTACTGTGCTTCACAGATACTGCATTTTGTACAGACTCAAGGTTTGTGGCAACTCCGACTCCAGCAAGTCTGCAGACACATTTTTCCACGTTGCCCACTTCATGTCTGTGCCCTATTTTGGTGATTCCCACAATGTTTGAAGCTGTTTGTTATCGTTATATTAGTTTCGATGATCCGCGGTCAGTGATGTTCGCTGTGATTGTTTTGGGACTCCGCAAGCTGACCCCATGCAGGTCGGCAGGCTTCCTCAGTGGAGTGTGTGTTCTGACGGCTCCTTTAGCCAGCCGTCTCCCATTGCTCCCCCTCTCCTCGGCCGCACTGTCCCCGGAGACAACCATACTGAAATGAGGCCAGTTAATAACCCTACAATGGCCTCTCAGGGTTCAAGAAAGAGAGTAATAAAACACTAGAGGTCGAATAAAACACATCTGTGGCCTGGATTTAACCAACTATCTGTCTGTAGTAAATTTTGGAGCCGGAAGTTACTCTAAAAAAATTTTTTAAGGGGGAAACCTATGGCTTTTTTCAGATTTTATTTATTCACTTGTGTCTGGCTGCTGCTGTGAGTGGGGCTACTTTAGTGGCGGTGCACGGGCTTCTCTCTGCGGTGCTTGTCTTGCTGCAGAGCACGGTTCTAGAGCACACCAGAAATTCACTGAAGTTTATATTCCAATTTTCTTGGGTCTTTTAAGCTGCTGTAGCTTAAACATATACATATTTGAGAATAAGTGGAGAAATGGCACTTGCAAATTGCGCTAGCCTTTTCCTTCTTTTTTCAAATTCCCAGAGGGACCTTAAATTGCAGGGAGAAAGGTCTTGCTAAGTATGTAAAATACTTTCTAAACTTATGGAGTTGAATAGACTGGAGAACTGAGCTGTGGCTACAGATAAGGAAATCATTCTGGATTCTCATAATTGCCCAGAGACTGTAGCTTCACAAGGACAGGGCTTGTTAATCCCCTGCGTTCTGTGAGCCTGTTCCAATGACCGTGAGTGGTTCCTGGGTGCGGTGAGGAAGCGAAGCGGGGCTGTTTCTCCCCATCACTCCCACGTGTTGGGTGTTGGCTGGTGTCAGGGACCATGGGGGGGCAGTGTTTGGATCCTAATTTTCATGGGTTAAGTCCTCTCCTGGGCTCTCCCCCTCCCAGAGATGTTCTTCTGTGGTCCAGTGTGAAACAAGACTGAAGAACGTCCCAGAATACTCTGGAACTTTTCAGTTCGATTCTTCCCTTGATATCTGGGAGGCTGCTCATCTTTGCACTGATTACAAAGAAGAAGCATGTCTACTCCTGGTAATGTCCAGGTTCAGTTCAGTTCAGTTCAGCCGCTCAGTAGTGTCCGACTCTTTGTGACCCCATGGACTAGAGCACGCCAGGCCTCCCTGTCCATCACCATCTCCCAGAGCTTACTCAAACTTATGTCCATTGAGTTGATGATGCCATCCAACCATCTTATCCTCTGTCATCCCCTTCTCCTCCTGCCCTCAATTTTTCCCAGCATCAGAGTCTTTTCAAATGAATCAACTCTTTGCATCAGGTGGCCAAAGTATTGGAGTTTCAGTTTCAGCATCAGTCCCTCCAATGAACACTCAGGGCTGATCTCCTTTAGGACAGACTGGTTGGATCTCCTTGCAGTCCAAGGGACTCTCAAGAGTCTTCTCCAACACCATAGTTCAAAAGCATCAATTCTTTGGTGCTCAGCTTTCTTTATAGTCCAACTCTCACATCCATACATGACCACTGGAAAAACCATAGTCTTGATTAGACGGACCTCTGTTGGCAAAGTAATGTCTCTCCTTTTTAATATGCTGTCTAGGTTGGTCATAACTTTCTTGCCAAGGAGTAAGCGTCTTTTAATGCTCAGGAGCCTGGTCTTTAATTTCCTGCAGCATCTATGCTCTCCTTGCTGAGGTAGTAATGGATGTAGCTGTGTGTTCACCTCACCGGCTGAGAAGATGGAGATGGGGCCTGGCTGGAGCAGACCCCGGACACTTCAGAACATAGGCGTCTGTGGCCAGAGGCCAGCTCCTCTGGATTGCCTGCAGTGTTTCTCTTCGGGCCCTTGTTTTCGTAGCTGGCACTGCGTGGGCCTTCAGGGGAACTTATTGTTGCTTCTCCACCTTCAAACCCTATAAAGGGCAGACCGAGGGGACCCAGAGTCCAGGCTGTGAGTCAGCCTGTCGCGGGGAAGCAGAGCTCAGGGCTCGGTGCCCACCTGCTCGTTACAGACGGGAAAGGCCAGGTCGTGGTCTCTCTGCTGCCTGGTCTCCTCCTGGATGGAGCCTGTGAGATCAGCCTCGTTGCCTCCCCTCCAGACCCAGACCTCGTCGTGGGGAAATGCCAGCAGCCAGGACGAGAGAGTGGGGGACACAGCTGCACCCCGTCTGCGACAACCCTGCCATTCTCGGAGCGAACACACATGCGTGGGCTCCTAACCTGCAGTGTCCTAACCAAATGCAAAATTAAAAAACCTCAGCAAGGCCGACGGCGGAGCCTGAGTGTGGAGAAGTGTGGAGTCACAGAAGCAGCCCTGGGAAGGGGAGGGAGGCGACACGTGGCCGGCTGCGCCTGGCCGGGGACCCTGATGGGCCCGCGCTCCCCGCCCCCGCAAGCCCAGCTTCCCTGGGCTTTGTTCCCTGACGCTTGTGCTCTGGAAAGTGGTGGGAAGGAGCCGAGGGGAGCGGGCCCTCCAACAGGGTGTTCACAGCTGTCTGGTTCCCATGCAACACTCCAGCTGCCCCCCCCCCCCGGCCCGAGACGCTGCCCAGCGTCCAGGAATACCCGGGGCGCCCCCCCACAGTGGCCAGTGACCACTGCTCTAGTGCCAGGGTCGGGGAGTCTCATGTCCTGTGGAATCCAACGTGACCCCATCCGTGCCTTAACTAAGACCTTGGAGAGACCACCGCCTGGATTCCAGGCCTGTCCCTCTAGCCAAGGGCACCACAGACCTCGGGGTGGCTTTGCATTGCCGGGGACAGAGGGAGGGAGGGAAAGGAGGGGACAGAGAGGCGGCCCCCGGCCCTGGGCTCAGTGGGCACCACGGAGGACCGCAGGGGTCCAGGTGCGAACTCTGCCCCCTGAGTTGGCATCTTCTGTCTGAAGGGTGCAAATAACTCCTTCCTCCTTTTTCTGTGAAGACAACCAGAGAAGTTTGTTTTCTTTGAAAGCACTCTTTCACCCTCTCCCTCTCTCGACTCTGCCTGCCCACATGCAGAGGAGACAATAAACAGTAAACGGTGTTGACTACATCTGCCCTTCCAGCACGTGGCT
This sequence comes from Giraffa tippelskirchi, assembly GCF_054371585.1. Classification (NCBI taxonomy): domain Eukaryota; kingdom Metazoa; phylum Chordata; class Mammalia; order Artiodactyla; family Giraffidae; genus Giraffa; species Giraffa tippelskirchi. The sequence continues at coordinate 160,490,941 of NC_137284.1, forward strand.
TTCCGGTTCCAGAGCGAGAAGAGGAACGTGCACAGATGGGACTCTGCCGAGATTTCTGTTTCTCTTGCTCGCTCCTCCCTCTGGGAACCGGCTTCTCAGAGAAAGGGCCCTGCTCTCTGAGACACCATGAAGGACCCCGCCTCCGGCAGGTCACAGCCTGGACATCCCCACCCCCCAGCGGGGCAGCCCTGCTGGCTCTGGAGAAAACCCAGGAGACCTTAGCTCGGAGGCTCAGCCTGCACCCTCGGCTTCCCAGCCGGAGCCACTTGTCCGGGCCACGGCGCTCGCAGTCAGAAGCCCCCTGGAGCGGGGACAGATGGCTGGCCTGGCCTCCAGTGTGAGATGTGACCCCACAGATGGCTGCCTTTTCTTCCACAGACACCAGCTAAGCTGTTTCACACCCGGATCCGTTACTCGAGCAGGAGAAGGAGTGTCAGACGGAGAGGCGAGGGTCGTTTTCAGACCAAGGGTTTCTCCCCAGGCCGAGGGGTCCTCCCCAGACCCAAGGCTCCTCCCCAGCGGGGTGATTGGATTCACGCCCTCGGAGCCCACTTGTGGACTGAAACCATTGTCCTTGGGTTTGAGGGGCGGTTTCCAAGAGCCTGTGAAAAGGAACCCAGACGAAGACAAATGACCCATTTGTTTGAAAGGAAAAGCACTACAAATCAATATTTGGGGGCGAGGGGGAAGCGGGGAGCAGAGGTCGGGGACAGGAAGGGAGGAGAGATGGGAGGCTCAGCCGCCGGTACAGGACCGGAAGCGTTTAAAATGCAATCCTAGTTTTTACACCTAAAAATGTAAAGCTGTCAATTTTCATTAAGGCTGAAGCAAATGAAATCTAGATGGTGCCAAATAATTAATGACTTTTAATAACCCTAATAAATTTAGGTTTCATCAAAACCATGTTGCTGATAACTGGCGATCACCAGCCAGGCTGGGGGTGGGGGGCATTAGGGGGGCCTCACACCTGTGTGGGAACCCGGGCCGCTGACATCTTTCCCAGGTACATCAATTACAATTAAAGAGTCATAAGAATGCCAAAACAGACTTCTTTAGCGCTTTGGTACAGAGGCCCTTGCATTTAAAATTAAAGCCATTAATTGTAACTACTGTGCCTCGTGATCCCGCAGGTAACGCACAAGCTGATTCACTGCCTTGGCAGTCACACCTGTCCTGTTCATTAAGGATCTTGATTTATCCCACACGGGGAGGACTGCATCCGTGCCCCAAAGCACACTGATACAGAGTCATCAGACACTGCGCTCCAGACAGGCAAGGAACTGACCATGAATTACATCTCCAGAACCTGGATCGGACCTGACCGGAGCCAGACGTATGGGTGGCAGGCTCAACACGGACCAGCTGTCCGCATTCCCGCCAGGGCAGACGCTGGTTTTCTCCTCGTGCCCGCTCCAGGAACATTTATTCTACAATAGAAGTTTTTATATGGTGCTTGGCACGTTTGCTGACTGTTTCAGGTGGCAGGCTTTGTGATTCATCAGTTTTGACATGGACCCGGGGAGGCCGCTGGGAGAGGAGGAAAGATGGGCTTCCCACGGGCCAGGCGGGTCTGTCGGAGGAGGAACTCAGGGCTGAGGGCCCGGCCCCCCCAGGGCCCCCCTTAGCTGGATGGGCACCTCCGGGTGCAGATGACCCTTCCTCCTCTGGTGGGAGGAGAGTTGAAGCAGCTGGGAGTGGCATCCGCGGGCCCTGGCGCTGGCCCTCTCTCGGGGGAGGCTGCCTGGAAGGATGGGCTGGGCCCAGGGCTGACAAGGCCCCCCCGAGACCAGGAGTGCAGGGCACCCCCCCAGGTGGGCAACAGGGACAGAGGGCACCCAGGTGCCGACAGGCTTTGGACCACCGTGGGGAACACAGAGGGGCTGCCTGAGAGCTCAGTGCCCGGCGCGCCTCCAGACCTGGGGAGGGAGACCCGTGATGTGGGCGCACTGACCACTTGCCCGGAAAGGCGAGAACAGCCAGTGGCCAGGGGCGGCGGCCTCGCGGGCACTGGCAGGTGGTGGCCAGTATGCGGACAGAAAGGGGAGAGACAAGGAGAGCGGAGTCCAGGGGAGCCAGCCCCTGGCCGAGGCTGAGAGACGGTGTCCCGAGGGTGTCCCGGACTGTCAACGGGTTCGGGGGCAGAAAGGCGCTCATGGGGCCAGCGGGTGGGCAGCCAAGTCTGGAGCCTAGAGCGGAGGCAGACAGATGGCAGGGGGTGGATGTCACTCCGAGGCTGTGATAGGCAGGGCGAGTGGCAAGTGAGAGCCAGTCTCTTCCGTCCCTGCCCCCGGGCCCCACCTCCCCTCCAGGCTGGCCTTTCTTGGTGCTTGCGTGTCCTTAAACCAGACAGCAACATCTCAGGACGGGCTGTCCCTCAGTCATAGCTCACAGCAGGCCCTCAAACAACGCTCTGCTCAGGGAACTCAGCTGAGTGGCACAGTTCCTGGTCTCAGAGACCCTTCCAGTCTTGTGGACAAACCCTGCTGTGATGCGCCCGCCGGGGGTCGTGGCTGCCCGCTCTCTGGCTCCCGCTGAGCTGAGAGGCTGCCCTCCGCTGGCCCTAGGTGTCACGAGGTAGCGCCTCCACTCTGATAACACTGAATACTGCCGCTGGTCCTCTCAGAAAAGCTTCTCCTCCTTCAATGTGAAAGGGAAAACTAGTAGCTGAGTCGTGTCCGACTCTTCACCATCCCATGGACTGTAGCCTGCCAGGCTCCTCTGTCCATGGAACTCTCCAAGCAAAAGTATTTTAAATAAGAAACACGCTCGTGGCCGGTGGGCTCATGACCCCCCAGAGATGTCCACAGTATAATCCCCGGAGCCTCTGGGCACCTCACCTTGCTGGGCACAGGGACCTTCTGCAGGTGTGATGGTGTTAAGGATACTGACTTGGGGGATTGTCCTGGATTATCTGGGCGGGTCCTTAGTAAGAGGCAGCCAGGAGGAGATGTGCTAGGGAAGGAGAGGGGGAGTGATGGCTGGGAGGAGCCATGAGTCTGGCGTGACTGTCTCCAGAAGCCAGAAAGGTGAGAAGACCGACGCTCCCCTAAGTCACAGAAGGAACCAGAACACACAGCTGTTGTAAGTATCTGAGTCTTTGCTCTTCCATCAGGCCGCCACGGAAGGGAATGCAGCGTGACCTGCTCACCTCCTACAATGGGAAACATAAGCCTTCCTTGCTTCGTAAGAGCAAAGTTTAATAGAACCAAGAAGTTCTGCCCAGGACTCCCCTGGCGGTCCAGCGGTCGGGAGTCCGCCTGCCAAGCAGGGGACACAGGTTCGATCCCTGGTCCGAGAAGATCCCAGCGCCACCGAGCCCACGCGCCCAGAACCTGTGCTCCACAGACAGCCTCTGCCATGAGAAGACTGCTCCCGCAGGAAAGACCCAGAACAGCCAGAAGTAAGTAAATATGTGCATAAACACATGACATTTTTTTAACAATTATGGTCTGCCCAGAATCTCTGGGAAGTGACCACCTCGATGCTCAGGGCCAGAGCATCAGCTGGCCCTCTTGCCTGGGCTTGTTCAGCCTGTTGCCACAGCATCAAGGTCCCCAGGAGGCCCCAGCTGACCGCTGCAGTTCACTCAGTTATTACCCTGAGACTGTCTGAAGCAAGAAGCAAGCCAGTCTGAGTTGCCCAAAGCGTGAACAGTCCGTCACGTATTCAAAATAACTGAGCCATTTCGGCAGCCTAGGTGGGACAGGCTCTGCTTTTGGATTTTGAAATTCTAGACTTTTTATTTTCATTTCAAAATACCCTTCCAACGTATTTATCCTCACAGCAGACCAGGTAATCTGATGTTCATACTTTAAGTCAAAGAGAGTTAAAAACGTATTTTCATCTTGAGGGTTTTTTTTTTCCCCAACTTGTGTTTTAAGGCTCTGAATTCCCTGGGAAGGTTCCAGGGTTTCACAAGCTCGGGCTTAGAGCCCTGTCAGGCACAACCGATGGACAGCTATTGTACATGTCGACCGTCGCCGCACGCCTGATTTATTGCCTGTAACCTGCCACCCGCTGGGGACGCGAGAGCAGCGCCCACATGAGGCTGGGCTGCTCCTCACCAAGATGTTATGAAAAAAATCTCCAAAATGTGCTGCTTCGGTGACAAAATCCTGTTCAAGTTGTTCTAAAATAGGTCTGAAAACTTCTGAGCAGCGTCCAAAAAAGAAAAGAGTTTAAAATCGCTTTAGCAGCAGCCGTGTTCCCATCCCAGAGAGCAGGGGCTTGTCGCAACGTGTCCGGCTGGCAACTTCTAGAGTGAAAAGCTCCAAGCAGTTCTTGTTTTGGTTTATGAATTGCTTGTCCGGAGGCAGAGACCCCCCGGCGGTGGCCTTCTGCCTGGGTCCGGCACAGACCAAGAAACAGTAAACGTTAGGTCTGTCCTGGCTTCATTTCATCGGACAGCCTGAGTATATTTTATGGGTTTTCGTGAAAGACATGATTTATGCTTTGAGACTCCTGGAAGAGCTTGCGGCTTTTAAAAATAATTTCTGAAAATGAATTTCTTTTTAGGGTCAGTGACTTCGGCATGTAGCTCAGGAAGACGCAGGGCTTGCCAGCAACAACAGTTTAGATGTCTTCCTCTTCCTTCAGGATGCACGTGTTCTTCTGAAATCCTCAGGAACCTATTAGCCACGTGACATACGCCCCTCTGCGTATCATTGGCACGTTGGATATTTGTAGTCCCTTCGCCCGGAGTTACCTTAGCACCTTTGCCGGTCTGACTGGATCTCAGGGCCCCTGCAGATACTTCCCGATGTAAAAACAGCAGGCTGGGCCGAAGACCCAGCTGCAGGGCCTCACGGGTGTTGTGACCTTCGTACACGTCGTGAAAAGTCCATCCGCCCACCTCCTCCCACAGTCACCATGGGAACTGTCGTGTTGGGATCCAGCAGCCTCCCTGGGGATTTCAGGCGTGCAGAGCACACTTCCCTGGAGTCGCGTGGCCGGGCCTTGGGCCTCCACATCCTATCCTAACTGACACTGGGACCCCTCGACAACCACCTCTCCGAGCCCAGCCACCAGCCCTGGGCACTCGCCACGCCATTCTCTGCTTCTCTGACTTTGACTGTTTCATTTTACTTTTTGGCCTCGCCAGACATATCTTAGTTTCCCGACCAGGGTTCGAACCTGTGTCCCCTGTGTTGGAAGCGTGGCATCTTAACCACTGGGTGGCTAGGGAGGTCCTCAGTTTGACTATTTTAGATTCCACATCTAAGTGAGATCATGCAATACCTACCTGTCCTTCTGAGACTAGATCTGGTCTGTTTTTTTTTTTAGCATAGTGTCCTCCAGCTCTGTCCATGTCGATGCAAATGACAGGATTTCTTTCTTTTTTGAGGCTGGCTAGTGTTATATGGTGACATTTACCGCATCAGCTTTATCCACTCACCCAGAGAAGGACATTTAGTTTGTTCCATGTCTTGCCATCACGAAGGATGCCGCAGTGGCCTTGGTACAGGTGTCTCCTTGAGATTCTGATTTTAAATCCTCTGGATGAATACCCAGAAGTGGGATTTGCTGAATTGCACAGCAGTTCCATTTTCAATTTTCTGAGGAACCTCCATACTGTCTTCCATCACGGCTGTACCAGCTGATGTTCCAACAGTGTACGAGGGTTCCCTTTTCTTCACATCCTTGCAAACATTCACAGTCTTTTGCTTTTTTTGGTAATAGCCGTTCTGGCAGGTGTGAGGTGATGTCTCATTGTGGTTTTGATTTGCATTTCCCTGATGTTTAGCGATGTTGAGCATCTTTTTATGTATTTGTTGGCCATCTCCATGCCTTCTTTAGAAATATGTCTATTCAGGTCTTGTGTCTCTGGTTTAGCCTGGTTATTTGTTTGTTGTTATTGAGCTGTACGGGTTCCTTGTGGACTTTGGAGAGGCCACCTGATGGAAGGAGCTGACTCACTGGAAAAGACCCTGGTGCTGGGAAAGATTGAGGGCAGGAGGAGAAGGGGGCGACAGAGGGTGAGATGGTGGGATGGCATCACCGACGCAGTGGACGTGAGCTGGAGCAAGCTCCGGGAGGTGGGGAAGGACAGGGAAGCCTGGCGTGCTGCAGCCCGTGGGGTCTCAAAGAGTTGGACGCGACTGAGCGACAGAACAACAGCAACCACCCCTCATCAGCTGTGCGGTCGGCATGTTTTACTCCCAGGCTGGAGGTTGCCATTTCATTGCACTGGTGGTTTCCTTCCCTCTGCAGGAGACTTTTACACTGATGCTGACCCACTGGCCTAGTTTGCCCACCAGCCCTCATCCCCTCACCTCACACCAACTAATCAGGATTTCTGAGGATCTCTTGAAAGCAGCTGGGCTCCGCTTTCACTTTGCCCACTCCTTTCTCTGAGAGGAGCCCTTCCTCCCTAGCAGTAGCCTAGGAAGATTTGCAGCCAATGCACTCTTCCGCTCAGAATACTGTAGACCTTGCTGTTGGCCAACCCCAGGGCCGGAGGGAGGGGAGGAGGGAATACACGGGGAAGGCGGACAGGGAGTCGTCCCGGGGACCCCGGGTCTGTACGAGGACTACCCAGCCCCACAGTCAGGCAGCTACTCCCTCCAGGGGGTTAGAGTTGTTTTATTTGGAGAAACTGAAGGAGGCAGCCTCCAGATTGGTAACCAGCACAGGAAGGAGGAAGGGAGATGGGCCCCGGGGCGGCAGTCAGAGCCAGCCCACAGGCCTGCCCGCCCCCAGCTCCAGGAGGAGCCCCGCTCTGCACCCTGGGGCAGCCTTGGGGCGGGGCCCCAGGCATCCTGCCCTGGAGACGCTGAGCTGTCTGGAGCAGGATATGTAGTTGTTGACCTTCGAGGTTTCCGATCAAAGCACAAATGCCACCAAATATGGAAGCGTTTTCCATGAGACAAGCCTGCCTTTGATGAGCCATCTTCTCTCCACTCACGGAACTTCCAAGAGGTTTTCTTTTTGGTGTTGTAATCAGTTGAATGGACAACTGAGAACATTATGGGACGCTTCCAACATGACAGGAAGAGACAAAGACAAGGGAGATGATAAAAGGACCTCAGAAGAAGCAGAGATCATTGCAAGGAGTGGAAGAAAATTACAAATAACCGACGGGCTCTTCAGACCAACAGGAGAGAGTGCTGCAGCTTTAAGGCACAGGAAACTATGAATAAAAGTCAGAGAACAGGAAAGAGAATAACGAACAAGCAGATAAAAATTGAAGGACTTCACCCCAGGACTGTAGCCCCTGTCCATGGGATTCTCCAGGCAAGAATACTGGAGTGAGTAGCCATTCCCTTCTCTGGGGGATCTTCCCAACCCAGGGATTGAACCTGGGTCTCCCACATCACAGGCAGATTCTTTTACCATCTGAGCCGCCAGGAAAGCTCCAATAAGTAAAAGTCAGAGAACAGGAAAGATAATAATGAACAAGCAGATAAAAGTTGGAAGAATTCGCCCAGAGAGTCTGCAGACAAAGGGATGCTCAGAGAGACTAGCGAGACCAGAGAGGCACGTGGGAGCCTGATCTCGAACTGTGACTGTCTCAGGAAGACAGAGTGGGGAAGGCACGGAGGGACTACGCAAAGGAATAATGCAGGGAGTTTCCCAGAACTGAAACATGCACGTTTTGAGACTGAAAGGGGCCCTTTCCATGCCCCAGAATCATGAATGTAAAAAGTCCCACACGGTGTGAAGTTCAAAATATGAAGGGTGAGATGCTAAACGATTCCAGAGAGAAAAGAATCCCAAAGTTCTGTGCAAAGGATCAAGGTCAGAGCCTCCACACATCCTCAAAGACGCTGTGGAATCCAGCGTCCTATATGCAACCAAAATGTTAGTCCGGCGCGAGTGTGGAAAGGGAATTCACAGACACTGAGGACCTCACGAAGTCTACCTGTCTCGTGTTCTTCATTAGCATGCTACTGGCAGATGCGTCCCACCCAGTGACAGGTGAGCCAGAGAAATGGCATGGCTGATGGGGGGACCCACATCAACAGCTCACTGGGAACAATGGGGCACATTTTCTACAGCCCTTGGAGGTGAGGACACAGTGCAGAGAAAGGAATGTATAAAAATGAAGACAGTTATTAACTTAGGAAAAAAGTTACACAAGAAAGGAAATTTAATCATAGTACAGATTCATTGTGCTGCCAAAATGACAACCCTGAGATGGGAGTGGTTATTGAAATTGTAATTAATGAGAATGAAACAAAATTCAGTTCCTTAGCTGCATTAGTCACAAAAGCTCATCGCCACGTATGTCTGGAGTTAGGCAGCTCAGATGTAAAACATTTTCATCATCGCAGGAACTTCCGTTGGACAGCGCCTGCTAGCATGGAGCTTTGGGTCGGCAGAGACAAATGTTTACATCCAAAATCACTGCAGGTGGTGACTGCAGCCATGAAATTAAAAGACGCTTACTCCTTGGAAGGAAGGTTATGATCAACCTAGATAATATATTTAAAAGCAGAGACTACTTTGCCAACAAAGTTCCATCTAGTCGAGGCTATGGTTTTTCCAGTGGTCATGTGTGGATGTGAGAGTTGGATGGTGAAGAAAGCTGAGTGCTGAAGAATTGATCCTTTCGAACTGTGGTGTTGGAGAAGACTCCTGAGAGTCCCTTGGACTGCAAGAAGATCCAGCCAGTCCATCCTAAAGGAGATCAGTCCTGGATGTTCATTGGAAGGACTGATGTTGAAGCTGAAACTCCAATATTCTGGCCACCTCATGCGAAGAGTTGACTCATTGGAAAAGACCCTGATGCTGGGAAAGATTGGGGGCAGGAGGAGAAGGGGACGACAGAGGATGAGATGGCTGGATGGCATCACTGACTCGATGGACATGGGTTTGGGTAGACTCTGGGAGTTGGTGATGGACAGGGAGGCCTGGCGTGCTGCGAATCATGGGGTCGCAAAGAGTCGGACACGGCTGAGCGACTGAACTGAACTGAACTGAATGATGAAAACACTAAATGTAGATGTAATATGAACTTGTGATGCATCTGTCTGGGGAAGCTGGTGGGAAGGGGTATTAGAGAGTTTAAATCCTCATCTATGACGTCATGTTATTATGACGTCGGCGTGTTGAAGACTGAATCCAGAGTTTGCTGCATATGCTCCTTATACAAAAAGAGCCATCCAGCGGATTGGAGGTAGAGGCCTAAATTTTTTTTTTTTTTAAGTTTAGAAATATACCAAAAATCTGTGCATATTTAATGCATAATTTCCTCCGATTTCATCTGTGATGTCGCAAATGACAGGAATTCCTTATTACTTTAAAGGCAGAAAAGCATTCCATCATATAGGCATATGTGTAAAAATACATATATGATAAAAGTGAAAGTCACTCAGTCACGTCTAACTCTTGGCGACTCCATGGACTATACAGTCTGTGGGATTCTCCAGGCCAGAATACTGGAGTGGGTGGCCTTTCCCTTCTCCAGGGAATCTTCCCAACCCAGGGATCGAACCCAGGGCTCCCGCATTGCAGGCGGATTCTTTACCAGCTGAGCCACCAGGGAAGCCCACATATATATGATATCTATAGCTATATTTTTAAAATGTATTCACTCACTCTCTTTTCTACAATTATCCCTTGAAATCTTTACAGCTCTATTTGGGTTTTTGTCATCTTTGCATAACTGGAAAAGGTCAGTTTTCATTCCAATCCCAAAGAAGGGCAATACCAAAGAATGTTCAAACTACTGCACAATTATGCTCATTTCACATGCTAGTAAATCCTTCAAGCTAGGCTTCAACCGTACCTGAACTGAGAACTTCCAGTTGTACAAGCTGGATTTAGAAAAGGCAGAAGAACCAGAGAACAAATTGCCAACATCTGTTAGATTACAGAAAAAGCAGAGAATTCCAGAAAAACATTTATTTCTGCTTTTTTGACTATGCTGAAGCCTTTGACTGGGTGGGTCACAATGTGTGCAATTGTGCAGTAGTTTGAGCATTCTTTGGCATTGCCTTTCTTTGGGATTGGAATGAAAACTGACCTTTTCCAGTCCTGTGGCCACTGCTGACTTTTCCAAATTTGCCGGCGTATTGAATGCAGCACTTTAACAGCATCATCTTTTAGGATTTGAAATAGTTCAAATGGAATTCTATCACCTCCACTAGTTTTGTTCCTAGTGATGCTTCCTAAGGCCTACTTGACTTCACATTCCAGGATGTCTGGCTCTAGGTGAGTGATCACACCATCATGGTTATCTGGATCATGAAGAGCTTTTCTGTACAGTTCTTCTGTGTATTGTTGCCACCTCTTCTTAATATCTTCTGCTTCTGTTAGGTCCATACCATTTCTTCCTTATTGTGCCCATCTTTGCATGAAATGTTCCCTTGGTATCTCTAATTTTCTTGAAGAGATCTCTAGTCTTTCTCATTGCATTGTTTTCTTTTATTTATTTGCATTGATTACTGAGGAAGGCTTTCTTATCTCTCCTTGCTTTTCTTGAGAACTCTGCAAACAGTTGGGTATATCTTTCCTTTTCTCCTTTGCCTTTCACTTCTCTTCTTTCCTCAGCTGTTGGCAAGGCCTCCTCAGACAACCTCTTTGCCTTCCTGCATTCCTTTTGCTTGGGGATGGTTTTGGTCACCGCCTCCTGTAGTGTTACGAACCTCTGTCCATAGTTCTTCAGGCCCTCTGTCAACCATATCTAGCCCCTTGAATCTATTCGTCACCTCCACTGTATAATCATAAGGGATTTGATTTAGGTCTTATCTGAATGGACTAGTGGTTTTCCCTACTTTCTTCAGTTGGAGCCTGAATTGTGCAATAAGGAGCTGATGATCTGAGCCACAGTCAGCTCCAGGTCTTATTTTTGCTGACTGTATAGAGCTTCTCCATCTTTGGCTGCAAAGAATTTAATCAGTCTGATTTTAGTACTGACCATCTTCATGAACAGTATGAAAAAGCTGTTCACCTTCTTCCTGGACAAAGTAGTAGCTCTCTGTAGCATCACGGAGTTTTGTTGCAGGAAGTGGGACCCCTTCCAGGGCCCAAGAGCGGGCTCCTGTCTAACACTCGGAAATGAATTGTCCGAGGAGACTCATGTGCCGAAAAGTCAGAGACTTTACTGGGAAGGGGCGCCCGGAGGGAGAGCAGGAGGGTGAGGGAACCCAGGAGAACCACTGTGCCATGTGGCTCGCAGTCTCGGGTTTCATGCTGATGGGATTAGTTTCTGGGTTGTCTTTGGCCAATTGTTCTGACTCGGAGTCCTTCATGGTGGCGCATGCCTTGTTCAGCCAAGATAGATGTCAGAGAGAAGGATTCTGGGAGGTGGTCGGACATGTGGTGTCTCCTTTTGACCTTTCTCACACTCTTCCTGTTGATGGTGGCTTATTAGTTCCTTACCAGGACCTCCTATCATAAAACAACTCACGGAAATGGTTACTGTGGTACCTGTCTAGGGTGGGCGGTTTCAGTCAGTGTGTTTCTCCTAACAGTCTGAGTGGAACCAAATCTCCGCCATCAAAAACTGGCCTTATATTGAACTATACATTGAGAAATCAATCAGAATAAGTGTTTACTTTAAAAAAAAAAAGGATTGTGAATAATGGCTCAATGAACTTGGGAGTGCAGACAGCTCCTGGAGGTCCTGATTTCATGACCTTTGGATAACTATTAATATCCAGACAAGGAATTGCTGAATCATCTGGTAGTTCTATTTTTAATTTTCTGAGGAACCTCCTTACTACTTTCCATAGTGGCTGCAGCAATTTACATTTCTACCGACGTGCACAAGGGTTCCCTATTCTCTACATCCTTACCCGCACTTGTTATCTGTTTTTTGGTGTGTTTGTTTTGGTAATAGTAGGTTTAACAGCTATGAGATCAGATCTCATTGTGGTTTTGATTTGCATTTCCCTGGTGATGAAGTGACACTGAGCACCTTTCCATGGATCTGTAGGCCATTTGTGTGTCTTTGGAGAAATGGCTATTCAGTTCCTTTGCCTATTTTTTAATTGAATTATTTGCTTGTTTGTTATTGAGTTTTTATTGGAGAGACCTACTTTTGTTTAGAGCCATGTAGTACTGCTTGATTTTGAAAACGATGTCTGTGTATTACTTTGATAAAGATTAAATCTAAGAACACTCCAAGCCGTACTATATGTGGACGCACAGGACAGGCTGTAGAGTGGGATGACATGGCTGGGGATGCACAGCTTCCTCAGCAAACCACCTCGGGGTGGGGGGCGGACGGGCTGACTGGGAGGCAATCCGAGGGCTCCACCAGTTGCTGACATTCTGTTTCTTTAAGGAAAAATAATGAGTGGGCTTCCCTAGCGGCCTGGTGGTTAAGACTCTGTGCTTCCACTGCAGGGGCTGCAGGTTCAGTTCCTGGTCAGGGAAGTTCCATATGGTGCATGGTACAGCACCCTCCCCAACCCCCCGGCAACAAAGGAAAAAAAACTGTGAAGCAAAAGTGAGAAATAATTCCTAAATCCAGGTGACGAGGACAGAGGATACATCTGCTACACTCTGTGTACTTGTGTTTGAAACATTTCATGAGAAAGATGAGTGAGCAGTCCCCCGTGACAATGACTCGTGTGCACGCGGCATTGCCGTCTGCTGTGTTTCTGTCAGAAAGCATCACGATGGGTTCCATCAAAAACGGAGCCAGAATCGTGTAGTGGAGCTGGGTATATCTCGTCATCCCACATCAAGGAAGCTATCAAAGATGGCAAGAGTCCTGCCCGACGGGCTCGGGAGCTGAGTCTACCAGTCTCCCACAGCCACAGATGGGGTGATATAAGCAGCAGCAAGAACGCTAATTACGGTGGGTTAAGACATGCCAGCTGCGGGCTTTTATTTCTTATTCTTAAAAGACCCTCTAGGGACTCTCCTGGTGGCCCAGGGGCCACGACTCTGAGCTTCCAGAGCAGTGGGCCTGCATTAAGTCCATGCTCAGGGACTGGGATCCTGCGAGCTACACCTAAGACCCGGAGTAACTTAATGAATAAACAAATAAATATATATATATTAAAAAAACAGGCCTCTGCAAGCACTGATGATTCCAGTTTCACTGTAGCAGAGGATACAGATCAGAACCAGCCGAAGGGAGAGGCGGAGGGTGGGGACGGGCATGTCCTGGTCTTCAGGGCCACGTGACCTCCCAGCACCCCGTGTAACCGAGCTCCCGCAGTACTCCTCCTGGATCCCCAGCCCCTCTGCACACCGGTCCTCGCCCCCTGAGGATATGTGGGTCTTCCTGGCGCCTGCTCTCCTCATTAGCATAAGCGGGCGGAGTTGTCCATGTACTTAATGAGGACCCTCCATCATTCAGGAGGGCCTAGAGCCCTCCTGCAAGGGACCGGAAAGACCTGCCTGGCTCCTAATGCCACAGCTGGCAAAACATGGAGAGTACCCAGGAACCAGTGTGAAATCTTCAGAGCTGGTGGAGAAAGGGAAAACCAATCAAGCATTTGCCCTCCTTTCCCATGTAACTGTATTGGGTTGCAGAGGAGCCTGGCATGCTGTAGTCCATGGGGTAGCAAAGAGTTGGACACGACTGAGCGACTCAGCAACAACAACACTGCCACCTATTTCCAGGTCAGCAGCTGAGACTGGGGTCTAGGAAATCAGCATACAGGACAGATAGCCTTGATCCAGAGGACTTACCCACAGTGTCTGCAGAGAAGCAGACCCCTGGCCAGGGCGAGGCCGTCCCGGGCCCTGGCCAGGCAGCCGGCTCAGCTAGTCCTCGGTGTGTTTTGCTAAACATCCTCCCAGTACTGAAATGCAAGGGAAAAGGCTCACTTTGAAACATGATGGAGATAATTTTAGAATAATAAGCAAAGGCATTATGATATTAATATAAAGAATGGGAGTTGGAATTTGCATCCATTTGGGTAATTTTCTTGATTTCTCAGAGTTCAAATTTTCTAATCTGTAAAATGAGGGGGTTGGACAAGATCCATGGCTATCAATCTCTGTTCTATTTAATATTGATCTATTTAATATCTGTGTGTCAGTCTTTGCACCTCAAAAAAACATAAAATATTTTAAAGTAATCATGTTTCCTCAGGAAAAATACAATCATAAACCTACTTACCAAATTTAATTTGAAAGACGAGCCATAGGTAGATTAAAGCGCTTGCTTTCTAGTGCCATACTTATGGCTCTGTGTTCATTTATTATTATAGTCTGTATTTTGTGTAGAAGTGACTGTAAAACCCAGATTTCAGGATATGACTGAATTGTTATCACAAATTTTTAATTTTAAATCTCTGTTGCACATCAATTCTATGTATATTTCTTTTTACAAAGTCTCAGGACTTACGGAAAACCTCTGTGCCTCTGGCACTGTGCTTCTCCTCTGAATCACAGCCTTGCAACCACTCTGAGAAACTGCCTTGGGTGGAAAAGCGTATGAGTCACGCTTCGCTTTCTCATGCCCGCGTGTGCTAAGTGACTTCAGCCGTGTCCGACTCTGCGCAATCCTATGGATTGTAGCCTGCGAAGCTCCTCTGTCCATGGGATTCCCCAGGCAAGAATGCTGGAGTGGGTTGCCATGTCCTCCTCCAGGGGATCTTCCCAACTCAGGGACTGAACCTGCATCTCCTGCATTGGCAAGCGGATTCTTTACCATTAGCGCCACCTAGGAAGCCCCTTTCTCATGTATACCAGATTTCATGTTTTCTTTTTGCTGCTCTGATTTGGCCATAAGGGAAAAGTTTGTCTTCACATTTAAGGTTTTTTCAGCTCCTAGCTGTGTCAGTTCAGTTCAGTTCAGCTCAGTCGTGTCCAGCTCTTTGTGACCCCATGAACCTCAGCACGCCAGGCCTCCCTGTCCATCACCAACTCCCGGAGTCTACTCAAACTCATGTCCATCGAGTCCGTGATGCCATCCAACCATCTCATCCTCTGTCGTCCCCTTCTCCTCCCGCCTTCAATCTTTCCCAGCATCAGGGTCTTTTCCATGAGTCAGTTCTTCACATCAGGTGGCCAAAGTATTGGAGTTTCAGCTTCAGCGTCAGTCCTTCCAATGAATATTCAAGACTGATTTCCTTTAGGATGGACTGGTCGGATGTCCTTGCAGTCCAAGGGACTCTCAAGAGCCTTCTTCAACACCACAGTTCAAAAGTATCAATTCTTCGGTGCTCAGTTTTCTTTATAGTCCGACTCTCGCATCAATACATGACTACTGGAAAAATCATAGCTTTGACTAGTTGGACCTTTGTCAGTAAAGTAATGTCTCTGCTTTTTAATATGCTGTCAAGGTTTGTCATAGCTTTTCTTTTAAGGAGCAAGTGTCTTTTAATTTCACTGCTGCAGTCACCATCTGCAGTGATTTTGGAGCCCAAGAATATAAAGTCTGTCACTGTTTCCATTGTTTCCCCATCTATTTGCCATGAAGTGATGGAACTGGATGCCATGATTTTTGTTTTTTGAATGTTGAGTTTTAAGCCAGTTTTTTCACTCTCCTCTTTCACTTTCATCAAGAGGCTCTTTAGTTCTTCTTCACTGTCTGCCGTAAGGGTGGTGTAGTCTGCGTATCTGAGGTTATTGGTATTTTTCCCAGCAATCTTGATTCCAGTTTGTGCTTCATCCAGTTCGGCATTTTGCATGATGTACTCTGCATATAAGTTAAATAAGTATGAATAAATGACTCCTTTACCAATTTGGAACCTAGCTGTGTGCCCAAAGGAACTGAAAATAGGGACTCAAACATGCTTGTACACCAATGATCAGAGCATTATTCACAGTATCTGGAACATGGAAACAACCCAGTTGTCCACTAACAGATGAATGAACAAACTCAGTGAGGTCCACCCATACAGAAGAATATCAGCCTTAAAAAGGAAAGAAACCCTGACCCCTGCTACAACATGGATGAACCTTGAGGACATTATGCTCGGTAAAATGAGCCAGACACGAAAGGACAAATATACTCCTGGGGGACTGCACTCAAGATGGGGTTAGGGGAGGGAAGGATTGGGAATTGGGGATTAACATGTTAGTTCAGGTAGTATACAGGATGGATAAACAACAAGATGCTATTCTATAGCACAGTGAACTGTATTCAACATCCTGTGATGAACCATTAACAGAAAAGAATATTTTAAAAAAAGAATGAGGAGATATCCCTGGTGGTCCAGCGGTTAAGACTCCACCTTCCAATGCAGGGATGCAGGTTCAATCCTGGTCAGGGAACTAAGATCCCACATGCTGCAGAGCAACCGAGCCCTCGGGCCACAGCTGCTGAGCCCGTGTGCTCCAGGACCCAAGGACCACGAGTAGAGAGAAGCCCGTGTGCCGTGATGAAAGAGCCCACCCGCTGCACCCAAGGCCAAGGCAGCCAAATAAATGTAAAAAAAGAATGTGTGTGTGTGTAACTGAATCCCTGCGCTGGACAGCAGCAATTAACACAGCGTTGTGAATCAGGTCTACTTCAATTAAAAACTAAAGTTGTGGGGAATGAGAAGATGAGGCAGCCTCATCCAAGACTCCACTTTCAAGATGGCACCCGGCCTGCTTGTCCGTGGGAGGCGTCAGTCCTCTGTAACCTGCTACTCTGCCATGGGGGACCTCCAGGACCCTGGAGGAACCTCCTGCCCCAGAGTCAGCCAGTTCCTGGAGAATGTAGACACGTGGCCACCTGTGAGTGAGCCTCACAAAAGCAAAGCAGCCGATGCATGCCCGCAGCCCATCACCCCCTCCTCCATCAGGCTCTCCCGGGCTGGGCCGCCGTCCACCTGCGCAGACCACGAGGGGCCACCCCCCTGCCCCAGACTCACCTGAACTATCCACACCAGCCAGTCCGGTGTCTGCGGCCACACCCATCTCTTCCTGCACAAACCACAGTAAATGCTCTAGCCCAGGAGTCTCTGACCTCTGGGATCTAATGCCTGATGATCTGACGTGGAGCTGATGTAAAAATAATAGAAATAAAATGCACGGTAAATGTACTGCTCTTGAATCATCCCAGACCCAGGCCCACCCTCACCCCTATCTGTGGAAAAACTGTCTTACATGCAACCGTGCCTGGTGCCACAAAGGCTGGGACTGCTGCTGTGGCCCGTGGTCCCCCCTCGCCTCCTGACTTGCACCAGGCCCCTGGTGCTGTGGCACACCCCCTCCTCCTAGGATCTGTGAGTAACAGCTGGGCTCTCTCCACCCCTTGCAAAAACCCATAAGTGCCATTGCAGACCTGGGTGAGGGCATCGTTGAGGGCCGCCCCTCTGGGATCTTGTTGGGGGGACCGTGGACCGTGTGGCCGGGCGTCATGGGGAGAGCTCTGAACAAGATGTCGTTGTCTCTGGATTTTCTTCCAGGCTCATCGCTGCCCAGAAGCTTGGCTCTCAAATAAGCTCTTTGTATGAGAAGAGATTTACTACCCTAAGTATATCTGTATCTCAATTTAATGAAAATGTTAAGGATACTTTGATGGTCTTGAGCCAGTGTAATTTTAAATAAAATGTCTTCATTCTTTGGCAGCACACGCGGCCCTGATGTTTAACTGTCGGGAGGTACTTAAGTGGAGTGCTCTCTGCAATATTGTCTTTACAACACCGGCTTGTTTTACAGCACTGTTTTTTTTTTCCCCCAGAGTAAACAAAACAAAGTTTTATGGAAATCTTTGAGGCAAAGCCTCAATTATGTTGCTAGAAATTGAAGCCTGGCTGACCGTAGATTATAAGGTGATATGTTTGAAGGGAAACACCAGACTTTGGAGCATCAGCTGTGCACTGACCGGCTGTCAAATTGTTCAACCGTGAATATTCACTGGGAGGACTGATGCTGAAGCTGAAGCTCCAATATCTTGTCCACCTGATTCGAAGAGCCGACTCACTGGAAAAGACCCTGATGCTGGGGAAGATTGAAGGCAGGAGGAGAAGGGGACGACAGAGGATGAGATGGCTGGATGGCATCACGGACTCGATGGACATGAGTTTGAGCAAACTCTGGGAGATAGTAAAGGACAGGGAAGTCTGGCATGCTGTAGTCCATGGAGTCACAAAGAGTTGGACACGACTGAGCAACTGAACAACAACAAAGGCTTTGGAGCACTGACTGGCTGTCAAATTGCTAACCCTCCTCCTGTGTCCAGTCTGTGCACTGGTCAAATGTGGAGAATGACTTTTCGGTCACAGGGCTGCCGTGAGAAGTAACTGAGTAAAAGTCTGTGTAGCGTAGAGTGTAACGTCTGATAGAGAGTGAATGCCCAATAAATAGCAGCTTTTATTTTCTACTGCTGTGTTGATATACTTCTGCACTCAATTATTTTAGGTGACTTTGGACAGAAGTGTAAGTCTAGCTAGCTTTCCAAACCCTGGTTCACTTGGAGATTTAATACTTGAGCTGAGCTTCGGGAAGAGGCCCTCTCCTTGGTGATGCTGGCAGCTCATGTCTGTGTAAGGCCTTCTGGAGCTTTTGCAATTTGGCTTCCCACTTCCCGCAAGTGGACTGACTGCCAAGCACACTCTTAATTGTCTAACCTTTTTAAATGATTAAAATGATGATGATGATAATGCATAAAAATAGTATCAGTAGAATGTTAACAGCATATTAATACTTGCTGTTTCAATATTGTTTGTTGTTAAAAAAAATTTTTTTTGGCCTATGAACTTAGCGCAGTGCTACAGATGTTTCAGGCTAATGACAATAGTTGGAAACAACTCGGCTTTACTCAGTGTGCTTGTGTCACCAAAGTACAGGCCTCGGGAGCCACGTGGACCACGCCTTGCCTTCAACCCAGGGAGCATGTGGTCCATGTGGCACATGAAGTCGGTTGGGGTCAATGGCTGACCCAAAGTCATGCAGTCAGAGAGGGCAGGGCTCAAACCTGTGTCTCAGCAGTGCTTGACCATGAAGACTTTAAAAAAAATTTTTTATTGAAGTATAGTTGATTTACAAGGTTGTGTTAATTTCTGCTGTATGGCAAACATTCAGCTATAGGCATACATACACACACAATCTTTTTCATGTCCTTTTCCATCACGGTTTATCACAGGATGTTGAACAGGGTTCCCTGTTCTATACAGTGGGCCCCCGTTGCTTACCCACCCCATACGTGTTAGTTTGCGTCTGCGAATCCCAGCCTCCCAGTCCTTCCCTCCCCTCCCCCGGCAACCGAAAGTCTGTTCTCTATGTCTGTGAGTCTATTCATTTGTGTCGTGTTTTAGATTCCACCTGTAAGTGATATCATGTGGTATTTGTCTTCCACAAGCACATACTTCCTTTGTACGTTGGCAGCAAGCATGGATACCTATGAATACCGCTTAACCTGTCACGGACAATGTGAACCTGGTTTCACTCAAGAATGACATAGCGTCTCTGCACATACCTGGAAATGATGAGGGCAGGGCCATTTTGTTTTGGACACAGTGTAGTTTTTAGTAAAGAAAAAATCAGAATTATTCATCTTGTTTGGGAAGATTCCACGTGCCGCGGGGCAACTAAGCCTGTATGCCACAGCTAACTACTGGGCCCCCGCACTGCAACAGCCAAGCCCGAGTCCCGCAGCTACTGACATCCGTGTGCCCAGAGCCTGTGCTCCGCCCCTGGAGAAGCCACTGCAGCGAGAAGCATGTGCAGCACGGGGAAGAGCGGCCCCTGCGCCACAGCTAGGGAAAGCCGTGTGCAGCGACAGAGACCCGCACAGCGAAACAAGGATCGGATCAGTTCAGTTCAGTCGCTCAGTTGGGTCCGACTCTCTGCAACTCCATGGACTGCAGCACGCCAGGCCTCCCTGTCCATCTCCAACTCCCGGAGTTTACTCAAACTCATGTCCACTGAGTCGGTGATGCCATCCAGCCATCTCATCCTCTGTCGTCCCCTTCTCCTCCCGCCTTCAATCTTTCCCAGCATCAGGGTCCTTGCAAAGGAGTCAGTTCTTCACATCAGGTGGCCAAAGTATCGGAGCTTCAGGTTCAGCATCAGTCCTTCCAATGAATATTCAGGACTGATTTCCTTTAGGATGGACTGGTTGGATCTCCTAGCTGTCCAAGGGACTCTCAAGAGTCTTCTCAACACCACAGTTCAAAAGCATCAATTCTTCGGCACTCAGCTTTCTTTATAGTCTACTCTCACATCCATACATGACTACTGGAAAAACCATAGCCTTGACTAGACGGACTTTGTTGGCAAAGTAATGTCTCTGCTTTTTAATATGTTGTCTAGATTGGTCATAGCTTTTCTTCCAAGGAGCAAGCGTCTTTTAATTTCATGGCTGCAGTCACCATCTGCAGTGATTTTGCAGCCCCAAAAAATTAAGTCTGTCACTATTTCCACTGTTTCCCCATCTATTTGCCATGAAGTGATGGGACCAGATGCCACGATCTTAGTTTTCTGAATGTTGAGTTTTAAGCCAACTTTTTCCCTCTCCTAAGCACGGTGACAATATACAGCCTTGACGTACTCCTTTCCCTATTTGGAACCAGTCTGTTGTTCCATGTTCAGTTCTAACTGTTGCTTCCTGACCTGCATACAGACTTCTCAAGAGGCAAGTCAGGTGGTCTGGTATTCCCATCTCTTTCAGAATTTTCCACAGTTTAATGTGAACCACACAGTCAAAGGGTTTGGCATAGTCAATAAAGCAGAAGTAGATGTTTTTCTGGAACTCTCTTGCTTTTCTGATGATCTAACAGATATCGGCAATTTGATCTCTGGTTCCTCTGCCTTTTCTAAATCCAGCTTGAACATCTGGAAGTTCATGTTTCTCGTACTGTTGAAGCATGGCTTAGAGAATTTTGAGCATTACTTTACCAGTGTGTGAGATGAATGCAATTGTGGGGTAGTTTGAGCATTCTTTGGCATTGCCTTTCTTTGGGACTGGAATGAAAACTGACCTTTTCCAGTCCTGTGGCTGGAAATACATAAATAAATATATGTATTTTTTAAAGGAGCTTTATGATAAAAAGAAAAAGGGTCACCGCTGATGAATGCCAGTCTGAGAGTGTGGAATCAGCCTTCCTGAGCTCTCTACACAGCACTTGCCTCCCCCCTGCCATGACTCCTGCCAGCCTTGACTTGACCTGCACCCCTGTCCCTCCAAGTCCACCAGCAGCCTGGACTCCTCTCTCCAGGAGTCTCTGGTCTCTACATTAGGCTGTAATGCACCTCTGAAGCCTGGGAGCAAGACTTAGGCCTTGGGTACAGGGGCCTGCCAGTGTGGGGACCTGGCAGGGCATGGGCCTGGGCCCCCCGGGGTTTGGGGCACCACGCTGAGCTGGGGCCCACCAGGATGGCACTGCTCACAGCCTGTGTGGCAGCTGGCTCTTTGCTGCCTTGGGGGAAGAGAATGCTCACTGGGGGCCACGCGAAGCGTTGGCCCCTGTGGGTGGCTGCCGCTGATGGTAGGTTTGCACACATGTGAATGCCATGTGTCTGGGCCTTGAATACGTGAGACTCTTCACTCGGGCCCGGCTGGAAGGGTATCTCAGCCACCCCAGCAGGGCTCTTGGAAGGAGGGCCGGCCGGGAGCTGGCCTGGACTTCAGCTCACGGCGTGGACTGTGTTGGGTGGAGGACAGACAGAGGGAAGGGTTCCTGGTGACCCCACGGCAACTCCTATAGAGGCTTCAGCTCGGGACTCTCAGCTGGAACCAAAGTGGGGCAGCAGGAACCTTCCATAGTGAGGGGCCACAGGCGGAGGGCTGCCACGCCTCAGAACAGCTTTGGAGACCCCATCAAGCCAATGTCACAGGCAGAGCTGGGCATCCAGCACCAGGGATACAGGGCTTGGGGGAGTGGGGAGAGATTTGGGGTCTTGGATCCATGAACTGAGAGAGAAATGCCCTCCAGCCAGCTTGGTCATGGCAAAGTGTGGCAAGGCAGGAGGCAGCAGCGTGTGGGTACCATTTTGTGAAAAGCAGCGTTTGCCCAGGTGTTTGCGCAAGCGTCCCATCACTCCGGATGGTGCAATGATTACACGCCTCATAGGAACTAAGAGCTCGCGGCACCGACTCTGGACGCAGCAGATCTGTGAACTTCAAGAATTTTCCACCCACCTCTTAAATGCCCTTGAGCCCCTGCTGTGGGCCGCATCTCTCATCATGATTTGCACTCACTTCTGGCTTCCCTCCTGATTTCTTCTTTGATGCTGGGGCTATTTATTTAGAAGCTAATTTCCACATTGGTGAGTTTCCTGGTTTTTCCCTGTATAGGATCTCTGATTTCATCCCGCTGTGGTCAGAGGACACTGTTTGTAGTTCTGTCTTTTTGCCAAAGGGCCTGGCATTTGCTCTGGGCACCCCTGGGTGGAGCAGGTGCTCTCCTGTGGGAAGCAGACATGCCCCACAGTCTGGGGGTCAAGTTGCTAAGACTGGCTTTAGAATCTTCATTCCTTGTTGATTTTTTGTCTAGATGTTCTGGCCAGCATTCAAAGTGGGTGTCTGAAGCCTACAACTAATATTCTCAAATTGTCAGTTTCTCCCTTCATTTCTGTCCGTTTTTTCACATTTTGATTCTTTTGGACTTTTTCACCTCTGGATTTAATCTTGCAAAGAGATTTAATTTTCGTCCTCTAATGTTGCCTGAAATATGATAATGGAAGAGGAGTATATGTTTAAATTTAGGGCATTTTACTGTTGCCACTTTATTAATGAATGTTACGGACTGCACCCCCCTCACCCTGAATTCATGTGTTGAATCCCAACCTCCAGTGTGATGGTGTTGAGAGGTGATGAGGTCACAAGCGTAGAGCCCCCCGAGTGGGGATGAGAGTCCTTGTAAAAGCAACCCCCCACCTCAGAGCTCCCTTGTCCCCGCCCTGACGTGAGGACACAGAGGGAAGGCACTAATGATCAACCAGGAAGTCAGTCCTCACTTGACACCACATCCGCCAGGCCTCATCTAGGACTTCCCGCCTCCGGACTGTGGGAAATAAATTTCCGTTTTTTATAAGCCACCCAGTCTGTGGTATTCTATCAAAGCACCCTGAACAAAGATAATGAAACTTCTTTTATGAAAGAAATTCATCATTAAAATTACTATACACATAGAAAGCATATTAAACATGTATCAACACTTTAAAGACAAGCCTGGAAAGACTATGCAGATTGAGAAACAACGTTGCCAGTCACCTCCTTCCATCTCAGGTCTCCTCCCATCAGGAACTACCATCTCTACTTTGGGACAAAGTTTTCTGTATATTTCTTCATCACTTTATTCATTGGAATTAACCTTGGTATTTTATTATCAGAGATTCTGATTGTAATCACTTCACCTCATTGCATGAGGTCTGAGGAACTGTACTGGACAGCGTGGGATGGTAAAAGGAGTGAACTTCCAGCCTCGGTCTGCAGTGGCCTTGGTGTTAATTTAACAGATGTTCTCTTGGACCCGCTCCAGGGTCTCTGGAGCCATCACCTACGTAGCTGGAGGAGAGGCTGTGTATTCTCTGGGGACAGCAGGGAACAGACCCCATCAGAGGTAAGCCTGCGGCCCTACAACCCAGCCGCAAAGCTTTAGGGTGTCTTTCCTGACGAAAGAACTCATTCCTGTATGCAAGCATGTTCCTGAAGTATAATTTGTAACAACAACAAAATGGAGTCAGCCTAAGTGCCAAATAGCAGGGAAAAGGTGAGATAATCAATTACAGCCCATCCCGTCCCCAGGAGGGCACAGCCTGGTAGACCCCTTGACTCTAGCCCAGAGAGACTTCAGACCTCCAGAGCCGTAAGACAATACTTTCATGTTGTGTAAGCCACTAAGTTTGTGGTAATTTGTTACAACAATGATAGGAAACTAAGATAGACAATTCAGAAAATTTGAAAAATGCCCTTAATTACCAACAAAGCTGAAGTGGGGAACTAGGTTTGGTGTCCTGGTTAAATGGGCCCCTGCTCCTCATTTGTGGTCTGGACCTTGGAAGAGTTCATTTGTGGCAGAACCTGAGACCTCAGAGCAGACTCACTGAGGACACAGAACGGATATTATCAATATTTTAAATCTTTGTCATCTGACAGGTTCAAAAAAAAGTGACGATTTATTTATAAAATCTGTTAAATTTAAAAATTGATACAATTTGGACATATTTGATGAATCAAGGATTTCTTGACATATCAGAGTAGCTTATATATTAACTGGGAAGCCACACTATCATTGACTTTCAAAGTTTTTTGATCTTATTGTGACCTAATTCTCATTTTATATATATGTGTGTGTGTGTGTCTGTGTACATGGCAGGGTTTTTCAAACTAAGATTGAAACCCGTTAGAGGGTTGTGAAATGTATTTAGTGGTTTGCAGCTAGTATTAAAAAAAAATAGAGTAAAAGAAAACAGTGCATCTTGCATAGAAATAGAAGTATTAGATTTTAAGATTTTGATTTTACTCGTGTGTATATGAAATGTATATATGTATCTGATATATATGTGTGTATGCGATATCTATTTTTCTGTATCTATTATACGTTTGTATGTATATATTTATATATGTGCATATGATATATATTTGTGTATATATTGACGTGCTTTTGACATTTACGTAGGAGTATGTACGTGTACATGATATACTTTTATGCTGTGCATGTGCTACATACTTCTATCTGTGTGTATGATATATACGTGTATATGTGTGTACTAAGTTCCACATAACTAGGTTACAACGTTTAGTGATGCACCCTCTACGGGCCTTAAGTAATAAAGCTGGTCTTGCTCCTCTCGTGTAAGTCAAGCCTGGTATCTTACGGAAAGCCTGGAGCCGGCTTCCCAGAAAAGTGTACACACGGGATCCGAGTCCAGCTTCGGGACGCAGGCGCCCACGCAGCCGCCCCCGGAGCACTGCGCAAGCAGGACGCTTCAGCACCCCTCGGACACAGCCCTCTGCCCGGCGGCACCTGCTGGGGGCGCTCCCTGCCCCCGCACCTGCGCCGCAGCGACGCGCCCCGGCCGCGCCCCGCCCCGCCCCGCCCGGCCCCCTCCGCCCGGCCCCGGCCCCGGCCCGCCCGGCCCCCGCCCCGGCCCGCCCGGCCCCCGCCCCGGCCCGCCCGGCCCCCGCCCCGGCCCGCCCGGCCCCGGCCCCGCCCCTCGACGGCCCCGCCCTCACCAGCCCCGCCCCTCGCCCCTCCCGTCACAGCGTGGGCCCCGTGGTTTCTTCCCACGCTCCGCTGCGCCGTCGATGCGGGCGCGCGCACGCGAGCCGGGCGCCGGGAGCGGTGCGGCGACGTCCGTGTCGGGCGCGCGCACGCCGGCGGGGCGGCGCACGGCAGCGGCGGCGGCAGTGGCGGCCATCTTTCCTCGCAGGGGCTGCTCTGGGTGCGAGTGAGGGGTCTGCGGCCCCCGCCGGCGCTCGGGCTCGGCCGGAGTGGCGGCGAGGCGTGGATGAGGGGAGCGGCGGTGGCCGAGGGCCGCCCCCTGTGTCGCCACCCGCCCACCCAGGGCAGGCCGAGAGGGCAGCGCGCCGGCGGGCGCGGGCGCGGGGTCCCTGCCCGGCGCGGCCTCGTCCCCGCCGGGGCGCTCCCCCGGCGCCCGCCCGCGGCCCGCGCTCTCTGAGTCGGGCCCCCCAGATGGGATAGGCTGTAAAGATGTTTAGCTTTGAGGGGGACTTCAAAACCAGGCCCAAGGTGTCCCTGGGAGGCGCGAGCCGGAAGGTAAGAGCGGCCTGCGAGCGGCGGCGCCTCGCGGCCGGGCGGGGGCGGGGCGCGTCCGTCCCGCCGGCCGGGCGGCGGGGTCACCTCCCCCCAGGGTCACACCGGGGCCGAGAGGAAGGCTGATGGGGGCCGGGGCCGTGTGCACCGGGATCGCCCAGGAGCTGCGAGGACGCTGAGGGTGGACGGCCCTTCACATTTAGACGGTGAGCTCGGGGCCAGGGACACAGTGTTTCTTTCCGAATGAGCTTTGGATATTTTGTCAGCCTTGACAGCTGGTGGTATCTGCTTTTCTGGAGTTCTCCGCTGTTGTAGCAGGTGAGCAGGATGTATTCGTTCATGACGACAATCTCTGAAATTGAGGCATACTCCTCGTCTTTGGCCGTGTTTGAATCCAAGAGCATGAAAATTATTATTTCGCAAGCCTTTGGAAACATTTCTGGAGAGACTCTAGAACTTGTTTTCCTGTTATGATAGTTGTTTTTGTTGTTAGTCTTGTCCGACTCTTTGTGACCCCATGGACTGCCACACGCCAGGCTTCTCTGTCCTTCACTATCTTCCCGAGTTTGCTCAAACTCATGTCCATCGAGTCGGTGGTGCCACCCAACCATCTCATCGTCTGTCGTCCCTTTCTCCTCCCGCCTTAAGTCTTTCCCAGCATCAGGGTCTTTCATAATGAGTCAGCTTTTCGCATCAGGTGGCCAAAGTATTGAGGTTCAGCTTCAGCATCAGTCCTTCCTATGAATATTCAGGGTTGATTTCTTTTAGGGTTGACAGTTATTCTTGGGATAACAGTTGAGAGTAAGAGTGGACAGACTAGTTACTCTGCTGTCCTCTCTGATGACTGGCATCTGCTGATTGGCTGGAATTGCTGGTAAGTAGCTCAGCGTCAGTGTTGTTTCATTTGCTTGCTTTCCACCACTTCTCCACTGAACCCCTTTTCTGCTCGTTTTAGTTGTAGTTTTATTAGGCTAAAAATAAAGTGTGGTCCCCCCTACTTAGAGTGTTTGGAAAATTCAAGTGAGTATAATTAGCTGTTTACTAAATAGTTTTCTAAAATGTTCTTTCAATGCTTCGTGTATTTTTTCTTCTATATTAGTGTATTGTTAGTTACATTTAATGACTCGGTTGACTTGTGACTCTAAAGTAATTGCTCCGACGTAAGGATATCCATTTTAAATTGTACTGTGAGCGTGTGTGGGCTTCCCAGGTGGCATAGCGGTAAAGAATCCACCTGCTAATGTAGGAGATGCAAGAGACTTGGGTTCAATCCCTGGGTCAAGAAGATCCCCTGGGAAAGGGAATGGCTACACACTCCAGTATTCATGCCTAGAAAATTCCACAGACAGAGGAAGCCTGGTGGGGTACAATCCATGAAGTCGTAAAAGAGTCAGACAAGACTGGGACCACAAGGGGGTATGTGTATGATCGTTTCTGAGGGTAGAGGATGGCATCCCAGCAGGGAGTTGGGAGAGAAGTGTGCTGATAGTTTTCAGGCTTTGGGTTTTGTAAGACGGTGATTGATTGAATACAGCTGGCTGCAGAACAGGGTACCTATTGAAGTGTGGTAGGGTTGGCATGGGCCATATTTGGGCTTGGCTATTCTTGAAAATTCCAGGTGAGATCAAAGGATTCCTGCCCTCGGAAGGGGCCTTGAAGACCCTGTGGGTCAGAGTTAGTTTTCAGGTGGGATCAAGAGCCACTGGGTGGCTGACGGCCGTGGTGGCCTGGCTGTAGGGCACCACCTGAGGATCCGTGTCCCTCCAGCTCTGCACGACCTTGTGGCTTCAGTACCGAGGAGCGCCCAGCAGGTCCTACCCGGGTGCTGATCTGTTCTTTCACCAGGTAACACGTCTCTTTGAGGAAAACAGTTATCCGTCAGTCAGAATCTCGAGGAGATTGTGTATCTGGCTTTTCAACTGTGTGGAATAGTTTGTTTTTTTTTTCCTTTCCCCTTCTGTCCCCCTTTTCATTGAGGTTTAGACTTAACATACAGTCAAGGCACACATGCTAAGTGTCTGTATCTTAGGCCGTGTCCCCTAGAAGCCTGAGGAAGAAATCCCTGTGCGAGTGAAGTTTAAGGAAGAGGAGAGGTCAGGGACCAGGGCCGCAGTCCAGCCTTAGCCAGTCCCGCCGGTCGCTCTGGAGCGGGGCTGGCGTCGCAGACTTGTCCCTTCTTGTATCACTTAGTCATTGTCTGCAGGCCGCCCCCGGCGCGGGTGAGAGTGCAGCTCTCCTGAGAGGTAGCAGTCACTCTGTTGGGTGATGGAATCTGGGTGGGGAATTAACTGTTCTGCTGGCAAGTTTTTTACATATGAACACACTTCGGGGCCCACCATTCCTATCAGATCATGTGCCCGGCATTCCAGAGGCTCCCTTCTGCACCCTTCCATTCTGAGCCCTCTTATCCAGAGATAGGGAATGTTTCATTCAAGGATGGGCACAATAAAGGACAGAAATGGCAAGGAGCTAACTGAAGCAGAAGAGATTAAAGAAGAGGTGGTATGAATACATAGAACTATATTAAAAAAAGGTGTTAATGACCTAAACGACCATTGATGGTGTGATCACTGCCCTAGACCCAGATCCCGGAGTGTGAAGTCAAGTGGATCTTAGGAAGCATTACTACGAACAAAGCTAGTGGAAGTGATGGAATTCCAGCTGAGCTATTTCATACCCTAAAAGATGCTGTTAACATGCTGTTTGGAAAAGTCAGCAGTGGCCACAGGACTGGAAAAGGTCAGTTTTCTTTCTAAGGTCAGTTTTCTTTCTAATTCCAAAGAAAAGCAATGCCAAAGAATGTTCAAACTACCATACAATTGCCCTCATTTCACATACTAGCAAGTTAATGTTCAAAATCCTTCAAGCTAGGCTCAGGCAGTAAAGAATCCGCCTGCAATTTGGGAGACCTGGGTTTGATCCTTGGATTGGGAAGATCCCCTGGAGGAGGGCATGGCAGCCCACTCCAGTATTCCTGCCTGGAGAATCACCATGCACAGAGGTGCCTGGCAGGCTACAGTCCATGGGGTCACGAAGGTCAGACACAACTGAGTGACTAAGCACATCACAGGCTTCAACAGTATGTGAACCGAGAAATCCAGATGTACAAGTTGGATTTAGGAAAGGCAGAGGAACCAGAGATCAAATTGCCAACATCCGTTGCATCATACAAAAAGCAAGCAAATTCCAGAAAAACATCCGCTGCTTCACTGACTATGCTAAAGCCTTTGACTGTGTGCTAAGTCACTTCAGTCGTGTCCGACTCTGTGCGACCCCATAAACGGCAGCCCACCAGGCTCCCCCGTCCCTGAGATTCTCCAGGCAAGAATACTGGAGTGGGTTGCCGTTTCCTTCTCCAGTGCGTGAAAGTGAAGTCACTCAGTCGTCCAACTCTTAGCGACCGCATGGACTGTAGCCTACCAGGCTCCTCCATCCGTGGGATTTTCCAGGCAAGAGAACTGGAGTGGGGTGCCATTGCCTTCTCTGACTGTGTGGATCACAACAAACTGGAAAATGCTTAAAGAGATGGGAATGTCAGACCTTCTTACCTGCTTCCTGAGAAACCAGTATGCAGGTCAAGAAGCAACAGTGAGAACCAGACATGGATCGATGGACTGCTTCAAAAATTGAGAAAGGCGTTTGTCAAGGTTGTATATTGTCACCTTCCTTATTTAACTTTTATGCAGAGTACATCATGTGAAATGTCTGACTTAATGAGTTACAAGTTGGAATCAAGATTACCAGGAGAGACATCAACAACCTCAGATATGCAGATGATACCACTCTGATGGTAGAAGGTGAAGAGGAACTAAAGAGCCTCTTTTATCAAGAAGGTAAAAGAGGAGAATGAAAAAGCTGGTTTGAAAGTCAGCATTCAAAAAACTAAGATTATGGCATCCGGTCCCATCATTTCATGGCAAATACAAGGGGAAAAAGTGATAACAGTGGCAGATTTTATTTTCTAGGTTCCAAAATCAATGTGGACAGTCAGTGCAGCCATGAAATTAAAAGATGCTTTCTCCTTGGAAGAAAAGCTATGACAAACTTAGCATATTAAAAAGCAGAAACTTCACTTTGCTATAAATGTCTGTCTAGCCAAAGCTATGGTTTTTCCAATAGTCATGTACAGATGTGAGAACTGGACCATAAAGAAGGCTGAGCACTGAAGAATTGATACTTTTGAACTATGGTGTTGGAGAACACTCTTGAGAGTCGTCCCTTGGACATCAAGATCAAACCAGTCAATCCTAAAGGAAATCAACCCTGAACATTCACTGGGAGGACTGATGCTGAAACTCCAGTACTTTGGCCACCTGATGCCAGGAGCCGACTCATTGGAAAAGAACCTGATGCTGGGAAAGATTGAGGGCAGGAGGAGAAGGGGACGACAGAGGGTGAGATAGTTGGAGGGCATCACCGACTCAATGGACATGAGTTTGAGCAAGCTGTGGAAGGTAGTGAAAAACAGGAAAGCCTGGTGTGCTGCAGTCCATGGGGTTGAAAAGAGGTGAAATGACCTAGGGACTGAACAACAACCCAGAGATAACTCCTGTTTCCACCTTTATTACCACAGAGTAGTTCTGCCTGTTGAGCTTCCTGTGTTTGGAATCCTCTCTTTTTGGAGCTGGCTTCTTGTGGCTCAGCGTTCCGTCTGAGAGGTGGAACCAATCATCTTATTTTGATGCATTGTCTGGACACCTGCTCCCGTGTGCTGGCCACACGTCACACGTGGGTTTGGCTGTGGTGCGCTCTGCCCTGTCCATTGGAGGCACACCCGCAGTGTGGAGGGTTTCGGGGCTGCACTTGTTGCCAGCACTTAGTATCGTCCGTCCTTTTTATTTGAAAGTTCTTTTGTTGTTCTGGTGGGTATGTAGTTTCATTGTTGTTTTGATTTTGTTTCCTAACAATTAATGATATTTGAGCACCCACATTTGCTTATTTTCTTTAATTCTCTTTCTCTGTGACTTAAGTCCTTTCTCTTCTTTCTTAAGCTTAGTGGAAACTGAATAGTTGCCACTTTTTGAGTGAATATAAATTCCTTCAAATTAAATGAATATCTAATGTATTTATTTGTGAAGGTTCTTTGAAGGATCCGAAACATTGTAAGGAAAAGTTCAAGCCCTCATTGTAATCTTGTTGGGGAGATAAGACTTACATAGTTAAACCTTAAATAGCCATAGAGGTAGTAAGTCCCACATTCTGGATTTCCCTTGGGGCTGACTCAGGAAAGGTCAGAGTTGGTGGGCTTGGTCTTGAAGAGTGGGTCAGATGAGGGTGGGTAGGAAGCAAGTATTCCAGGTGGGTGGGAGGGTATGCGTGTGGTAGGTGTATAATGGATTCCTCCGATGCTAAGTCACTACGGTTTCCACTTAGTATTTCTGAAGTCAGAGTGCGTCTTGGTAACATGACACAGCTTATTGGCAGTATTTTTTTCTTTTCTCAGTAGTTCATAGAAGAGTATCTTGGAGGTCATTTGATTATAGGTTTAGAAATCTGCTGTTACTAGCATCTTGCCTTGTTGTTATTCAGTTGCTCAGTCATGTACAACTCTTTGCAACCCCGTGGACTGCAGCACACCAGGCTTCCTTGTCTTTCACCATCTCCCAGAGTTTGCTCAACTCACGTCCATTAACTCGGTGATGCCATCCGACCATCTCACCCTCTGGCACCCCCTTCTCCTCCCACCCTCAACCTTTCCCAGCATCAGGGTCTTTTCCAGTGAGTTGGGTCTTGCCATCAGGTGGCCAGACTGTTGGAGCTTCAGCTTCAGCATCAGTCCTCCCAGTGAATATTCAAGGTTGATTTCCTTTAGGATGGACTGATTGGATCTCCTTACAGTCCAAGGGACTCTCGAGTCTTCTCCAACACCACAATTCAAAAGCATCAGTTCTTTGGCGCTCAGCCTTTATGGCCCAACTCTCACATCTGTACATGACTAATGGAAAAACCATGGCTTTGACTAGATGGACCTTTGTCAGCAAAGTGACGTCTCTGCTTTTTAACATACTGTCTAGGTTTGTCATAGCTTTTTTTCCAAGGAGCAAGTGTCTTTTAATTTCATGGCTGCGCTAACTCCCTGCAGTGATTTTGTAGCCTGGGAAAATAAAATCTGTCACTGTTTCCACTTTTTCCCCTTTTATTTGCCATGAAGTGATGGGACCAGATGCCATAATCTTAGTTTTTTGAATGTTGAGTTTCAGGCCAGGTTTTTCACTTTTCTCTTTTACCTTCTGGATAAAAGAGGCTCTATAGTTCCTCTTTGGTTTCTGCTATTAGAGTGGTATCATCTGCATATCTGAGGTTGTTGATGTTTCTCCTAGTAATCTCAGTTCCTGCTTGTGATTCATCCAGCCAGGATTTCACATGATGTCCTCTGCATAGAAGTTAAATAAGCAGGGTGACAATATTGCAGCCTTGACAAACTGCTTTCTCAATTTTGGACCAGTCTGTTCCATGTCTGGTTCTAACTGTTGCTTCTTGACCTGCATAGAGATTTCTGAGGAGGCAGGTCAGGTGGTCTGGTATTCCTGTCTCTTTAAGAATTTTCCACAGTTTGTTGTGATCCACACAAAGGCCTTAGTTTAGTCATTGAGGCAGACGTAGATATTGTTCGGGAATGCCCTTGCTTTCTATATGATCCATCAGATGTTGGCAATTTGAAATCTGGCTCCTTACCTTTTCTAAATCCAGCTTGTACATCTGAAAGTTCACTGCATCTTGCCCTAGTGTGGTTCATTTGTTGCATTGACAAACCAGCACCAATACATTAAAATCCATTCTTTGTGTTGCATTAAGTAGGTTCTGACGTGTGTCTAATGGCTTGTGTCCTCATTGCAGTGTCGTAGAGCATCGTTTGCTGCCCTTAATGCCCTCTGTGCTTCCCCGGTCCATCTCCCCCGTCTCCCCCGTGCTTTCCCTGCCGCTCCCCCACCCCCCAGTCTCTGGCCTCCAGTGATCTTGCACTGTCCCCATCGTTTCGCCCTCTACAGCGTCATGTAGCTGGAATCATACAGTGTGTAGTCTTTTCAGTTGCTTCTTTCACTTAGCAGCATGCAATTAAAGTTCTTCCTTGCCTTTTTGTAAGCTTGATAGCTTGATTGTTTTTTAACCTTATTTTCTGTTAGCAAACTATTTTATTAGAGCAGCTGTACGCTTGCAGAAAAAACTGCTGGGAAAGTACAGGGAATTCTCACACGGGTGTTCTCACACATTCCCTCTCTGCACAGTGTTGTTTCCTGTCTCGTTTCCATCTTACCCTTATGTGGTACATTTGCTACAATTGATGGATTAATATTGATACATTATTATTAAGTCAGCTTGTATCAGAGTTCACTGCAGGTGTTGCATACACTGTGGGTTTTGATCTTCTGAAACTGGCTTCTTGAATGCAGGAATTTCCTTCTAAGGTTGTTCCATGTCTTCTGTGGTCTAATTTTTTTTTCTGGATGCACCCCCATCATGTGGGACCTTCGTCCCCCAACCAGGGATCAAACGCTCGCACCTGTGTTGGAAGGCGGAGGCTTGACCACTGGGCCGGCCACCAGGGAAGTCCCTTTTGTGGCCTGATAGCTGCCCCCCCCCAGCTGTTGAATAATATTCCGTTGTCTGGTGGGCCACAGTTCATTTGTCCTTTCACCTTCTGAAGCACATCTTGGTTGCTTCCAAGTTTTAGCATCAGTTGTGAAGAAAGCCACCATCAACATCCAGTGCAGGCCCTGCGTGGATAGAGTGTTCAGCTCCTTTGGGTGGATATCAAGGAGTGGGATTGCTGGATTGTCTGATAAGATGACGTTCAGTTTTGTAATTGACTGAAAAACTGTCTTCCAAAGCGGCTGTGCGTTCGTGCTAAGTCACTTCAGGCACGTCCGACTCTTTGCAAAACCATGGACTGTGGCCCGCCAGGCTGCTCTGTCCGTGGATTCCCCAGGTGAGAATCCTGGAGCGGGTCGCCATCCTCTTCAGAAGTGGCTGTACCATTTTGCATTTCCACCAGCAGTGAGAGCTCCTGTTCCTCCACATCCTTGTCCGCCTGTGGTGTTGCCAGGTTCACATTCGGCCTTTCTGACGGGGGTGTGGTGCTGTCTCACTGTTTTAGTTTGCATTTCTCTGATGACATGTGGCATGGAGCATCTTTTCATAGGTGCTTATTTACCATCTGTCTACTTTGTTGAGGTGTCTCTTCAGGTCTTTATTCGATATTTTAATCAGATTGTTTTCTTACTGTTAAGTTTTAAGAGTTCCTTACATACATTTTTAATGTACTTTTATATATTTTGTATATGTAAACTCCTTTTTCAGATATGTTTTTTGCATATATCTTGCCCCAGTTTTTAACTTGTCTTCTCATTTTCTTAATATTGTCTTTTGCAGAGCAGAAGGTTTTAATTGTAGTGAAGTCCTGTTTTATCAGTTTTTTCTTGCATGCATGTCTTATGTTGCATCTAAACAGTCATGCCAGGGCTTCCCTGGTGGCCCAGTGGTGAAGAATCTGCCTGCCGATGCAGGAGACATGTGTTCGATCCCTGTTCTGGGAGAATCCCACGTGCCTTGGCGCAACTAAGCCCATGAGCCACAACTGCTGAGCCTTCGTGCTGCAGCTACTGAAACCTGAGCGCCCTAGGCCCGAGCTCCACAACAGGAGAAGCCACTGCGGCGGTCGGCCCGCGCAGGGCAACTAGACAGGAGCCCCCACTTGCCGAACCTAGAGAAAAGCTTGTGAAGCAGCAAAGAGCCAGCACAGGCAAAAAAGGAATAAAACTATTTAAAAAAAAGTCATGCCAAACAGAATGTCACCTGGCTTTTCTCCTGTGTTCACTTCTAGTAGTTTATTTTATTTTATTTATTTGGCCGCACCAGGTCTTCACTGAGGCATGCAGGATCTTTAGTAGCAGCATGTGGGATCTAGTTCCCTGACCAGGGATTGAACCCAGGCCCCCTGCATTGGGAGCTCAGGGTCTTAGCCACTGGGCCACCAGGGAAGTCCCAACTTCTAGTAGTTTTATAATTTTGTATTATACCTTTCCATCTATGATCCATTTTGGGTTAATTTTTGTGAACTGTGTTACGGTCTGTGTCTAGATTTTTTTTTTTTCTGTGTTGGCATGTGAATATCCAGTTTCAACACGTTTGTTGAAAAGCTGTTCTTTCTCCATTGGATCGCCTTTGGTCTCGTCAAAGATCAGTTGGCTCAGTTGTATGTCTGTTTCTGGGCCTGGTGGTCTCGTCCATGGCTGTTTGTCTGTTTTGGGTTTGTTGTTTTGCTCTGCTTTGCCAGCACCATGTTGCCTTGATTTCTGAGCTTTACAGCGAGTCTCAGAGTTGGGTGGTGCCAGTCCTCTGACTTTGTTCACATTTTTCTTCAGCATCGTGTTGGCCTTTTTGGGTCTTTTGTCCTTTCATAGCAACCTAGAGTCACTTTGTTGATAATCACAAAATAACTTACTGTGCTTTTTTTAAAAAGAAAAAAAACCATTGTGTTTTAAGAGTATTTGTTACATCAGGTTTTTTTAAGTTTAAGTAGAGTTAATGTACAATATTACATAAATTGCAGGTGTACAGTAATTCACAGTTGTTAAAGGTTATGCTCCATTTATGGTTGTTATTGGAGTAGGAAATGGCAGCCCACTCCGGTATTCTTGCCTGGAGAATCCCATGGAGAGAGGAGCCTGGCAGGCTGTAGTCCATAGGGTCTCGAGAGTCAGATATGATTTAGCAACTAAACCACCACTACCATGGTTATTATACAATATTGGCTGTGTTCTCTGTGTTGTATGGACTTACTGGGGTTTCGATTGGGATTGTGTTGAATCTGTAAATCAAAAGAGCAGCCCGTGAAGGGGTTGCTTCCCAGGAGATGCTAGTGGGAAAGAATCCACCTGTCAGTGCAGGAGACACAAGACATGGGTTCAATCCCTGCATCAGGAAGGTCCCCTGAAGTAGGAAATAGCAACCCACTCCAGTATTCTTGCTTAGGAAATACCATGGACAGAGAGCCTGGCAGGCTGCCATCCGTGGGGTTGCAGAGTTGGATATGACTGAGGCGCTGAGCACTGATGTGATTATATGCTTTTTCTTTAGTTTGTTGTTATAATGGATTATACTAAATGTTTTATTACTTTGGTGCAAAAGTAATTAATTGCAGTTTTGCATTGTTGAACTTTGCCATTTGGTATTGCAGTGCATTCTTAAATAAATATATCTGTGTTATGCTTGATGAAAGTGAAAGAGGAGAGTGAAAAAGTTGGCTTAAAGCTCAACATTCAGAAAACGAAGATCATGGTATCTGGTCCCATCACTTCATGGGAAATAGATGGGGAAACAGTGGAAACAGTGTCAGACTTTATTTTTTGGGGCTCCAAAATCACTGCTGATGGTGATTGCAGCCATGAAATTAAAAGACGCTTACTCCTTGGAAGGAAGGTTATGGCCAACCTAGATAGCATATTTAAAAGCAGAGACATTACTTTGCCAACAAAAGTCTGTCTAGTCAAGGCTATGGTTTTTCCAGTGGTCATGTATGGATGTGAGAGTTGGACGGTGAAGAAAGCTGAGCGCTGCAGAATTGATACTTTTGAACTGTGGCGTTGGAGAAGACTCTTGAGAGTCCCTTGGACTGCAGGGAGATCCAATGAATCCATCCTAAAAGAGATCAGTCCTGGGTGTTCATTGGAAGGACTGATGTCGAAGCTGAAACTCCAATACTTTGGCCACCTCATGCGAAGAGTTGACTCATTGGAAAAGACCTTAATGCTGGGAAGGATTGGGGGCAGGAGGAGAAGGGAACGACAGAGGATGAGATGATGGTTGGATGGCATCACTGACTCGATGGACATGGGTTTGGGTAGACTCCGGGAGTTGGAGATGGACAGGGAGGCCTGGTGTGCTGCAATTGATGGGGTCGCAAAGAGTCAGACACGACTGAGCGACTGAACTGAACTGATGTTATGCATCATTTAAATCTTATGTTTTTTCACTAACAACTCATTACTTGCAGTTTTATATTTATTTTAGACTAGGGAACTGATGTTAGACAACAAGCAAAGTTGAGCGATTTTCTAATTAGAGTTCAAAATGTTTCATAAAGCAGCAGAGACAACTCACAACATCAACAATGCATTTGGCCCAGGAGCTGCTAACAGATGTACAGGGCAGTGGTGGTTGTAGAAGTTCTGCAAAAGAGCCCAGAGCCTTGAAGCTGAGGAGCGCAGTGGCTGGTCATCAGACGTTGACAGTGACCAGTTGAGAGGGTCCTCGAAGTGGAAAAGGCTCGATAAGTGGGCGCCTCACGAGCTGTGTGTGTGCTCAGTCGCTCAGTCGCATCTGACTCTTTGCGACCCCACGGACTGCAGTCCCGCGAGGCTCCTCTGCCCACGGGGTTCTCCAGGCAAGAATACTGGAGTGGGTTGCCATGCCCTCCTCCAGGAGATCTTTTCCAACCCAGGGATCGAACCCAGGTCTCCTGCATTGCAGGCTGATTCTTTACTGTCTGAGCCACCAGGGAAGCCCCTCATGAGCTGACTGCAAATCAAAAAAACTCTTGTTTTGAAATGTCATCTTCTCTTATTCTGTGCAACAAAGCTAACCATTTCTTGATTGGATTTTGGCTTGCCAAGAAAAGTGGATTTTAGACGACTAACTAGCAATGACCAGCTCAGTAGTTGGACCGAGAAGAAGCTCCAAAACACTTCCCAAAGCTAAACTTGCACGAAAAAAAGATCATGGTCACTGTGTGGCGGTCTGCTGCCTGTCTGATTGACTACACCTGTAATGGATTTGCTGGACTCTGAATCCTGGTGCAACCATTACGCTTGAGAAGTATGCTCAGCAAGTGGATGAGATGCACTGAAAACCGCAGCTGGTCGACAGAAAGGGCCTGATTCTTTTCCCCAGCAATGCCTGGCCGCCCATCGCACAACCAACACTTCGAACGAATTGAGCTGCAAAATTTTGCCTCATCCTCTGTATTCATCTGACCTCATGCCAACCTACTACCACTTCTTCAAACATCTCAACAACTTTTTGCAGCGAAAATGCTTCCACAACCAGCAGGATGCAGAAAATGCCTTCCAAGAGTTCGTTAAATCCCCAGGCATGGATTTTTTTGCTTCAGAAATAAACAGTTATTTCTTTTTGACAAAATTGTGTTGATTGTAATGGTTCCTGTTTTGATTAATAATGATGTGTTTGAGCCTAGTTATAACAATTTAAAATTTATAGCCCAAAACCACAATTACTTTTTCACCAAGCTAATAAATGCTGAACCCGCCCTGCATACCTAGCATAAGTCTGACTTGGTTGTGATATGTAATTCTTTTTATACATTGTTGCATTCCGTTTGCAGTGTTTTGTTTGGGGGTTCTTGCACCTGTGTTCAGGGGAGAACTGTCTGTAGGTCTCACCTCCTGTGCTGTCTTTTCCTGGTTTGGGCGTTAGGATGCTGCTGGTTCACAGAGCGGGTTTGACTCTAGAGCTTCCCGAAGCCCGCTACTGGAATCTTAACTTCACCTTTTCCTAAGTGTAGACTGCTCCTAAGATTGCAAGCTCTCCGACTGGTTAGCTTTGTACAGCTGCCCTCTGTTGTATAATTGAAGGTCTTACCTTAAATATTTTAACTTAAGAAAGTGTGCTGCTGCTCTCTGAGACGCTGACAGTGCGAGTGCTGTCATCCTGTGCTCTGTGTACACTGCGGTGCAGCATAGCTGCCTCTTACAGGCCCGACATCAGGGAAGCAGAGTGGTTTCTAAGATCAGAGTTGAAAATTTACTGTCAGGACTGGTATTATTCCTTACCATTTTTCCCAGTGGCCTCAGTCTGTCCTCTTGAATATGATTATCTGTAGCCTTCACGTATGAGACCAGAAATCTGAGTTCCCTGTCACAGATAAAGTCAGAAGTTTTTGATCTAGCTCTCAGGGAAAGTAAGCAGAATGGAAGAGCTGAGACTTTGTTTAATTGTCTTTGGACTTCAAAGGGTGAGGCGAGCAGCAGACCTGGGGCGCAGCATTCAAGGAGACGCTGACTGGGTGGACCCCTCAGGGCTCATGGTGGACCCCTGAGGGTGCTTGTTCCTGAGAGTGAGCGCCTCCCTCAGCATGTCCGGCACCTGCCTCGCTTGCCTTCCCTTGTCCTGTCTGACTTTGCAAACTTGTGTGTCCTCATTTTCTGGAGTTACAGAGTTAGTTGCCAACTAGGTCTCTTAACTAAGGTAATAAACAAGACATCTCATAGGACTGTAGAAGAGCCCTCAAAAGAGGTTATTGCAAAAGCAGTGAAGAGTTTTCCTCTGTGACTTTCCGTTTGTCTTGTAACTTCAAAGAATGCGGGCACCTAGGAGTTTGGAAGTTAAGTGTGTTATTCTTTGCCCATGACTTGTTCTCCGACCACGGCCTCTTCACACTTTCCATCTCCTCTGCCATCTGTGAGCTCGAAGGCAGAAGCAGGCGCTTCTGTCCAGTGTCCCCAGAGTCCATCACCTTCAGTGCTGACCAAGCTAAAGATGGAAATACCTGTGGAGGTGTGGGTGGCAGCATGCATTGGCACAGTCTACCTGGGGGACA